>NC_091821.1:0-2462333 GCF_038994185.2 Dermacentor albipictus
CAGTTGTGTTGCGCTCTCTTCCAACATGACTTCGAACCAATTCGTCAAACTATCTGCCTTGATGAGTATTCGCGAGTGAGCGGGAGCGTACAGGCCTGCGGACGCACGCGCTGCCCATATTTAAGCTAATATAACATATAATAAAATAGGTTGGCGTAAGCTTTGAGGCCTTAGCGCTCGCAAAAACAAACTGAATAACCTACCGCATGCGAAATTTGGGATACGGCTTCGTAAACCACAAGCATGCAACACAGCAGTTTGGCGAAACAGCACGAGATGAATATCAAATTTGCAAGCTAGAACGTGTACATCTGTTGTTCCATGCAACAACTAAGAGTTCGGGGAATGCGACAGGCATAAAGCACTCATCCGGCCACACATTCACAGTGCTCTCCGGCAATGTCGACAATGGCTTTTGTGAACCATGCTGTAACCACGTAGATGCCCGACTTCATGGATGGTGTGTACGTAGCTCCTATGAGGCCAAGTGGAAGGTCCACGGTGTTTACGTTAAGTTTTATGTGCTTAACTTAACCCTCTTTTTTTAAAGCCCATCGGCGGTGTGCCTGACAAACGGACGAAGTCTTGGCATGAAGATAACCCCACGCATTGTCGCTCATTATCCAGCGCTCTGAGAAGTCAGCTGTCCGTCCCATTTGCAAAAACGGCAAGAGAATGAAGTCCTCTTCAATCATATTTAAGGTAGGTCATATATGGCAACTACCAAAGAACGTCGACGCTTTCACAAAACGTGAAAGAAGCTCTGCAAACACAACGTCGCCACTCGATGCCGCCGTACCAAAGCAAGGCTGGAGCCGGGATGTTTTCCAACCAAGCGGCGAGGCGCAAGCTTCCCGTTTTTCATGCTAGGTGGCGCTCCGACTTCTGCAAGTGGTTTTGTGGTTTTGTGGTTTTGTGGCAAGTGGTTTTGTGGTTTTTTCTGCAATGATTTTGTGGCGGAAGGACGTGCGTTTCGGAGCTCCGTGGCGACGACGAAATCATAAGTTTTTGTGCATGCTTTGAGCTTGCTTCTGTTTTTATTAGCTGTTTTTTGTATTTAAATAGTAATTGGGCGTGCGGACGCTCCTGTGTCGAGGCTTTAGCGACTTCGTTCGTGGCTAGGTGGTCTTTTTTTCTTCTTTTGTTTTGCATGGAGCGGGGGCGCAAATTTTGAATTCGTGGTAAGCGTGGTAAACGTGCCGGCTTTGTCTGGATCTGGCGGTTTCCCTCGTTGGGCCTGGGTGCTAGGCGGGACCTGTTTGATAGGCCTATGTAACTATCTCAGCTAGCTCTTCGAAGTGATTTGGCGGACGTGCTCGTTGAGCCTGAGGAAGTAGGCCTAGCGATGAAACCAAACAAAGGGAAGGCCGCGGGGGATGCGGAGCAAGTGCAGTGCGACGAGTGCCTGCGCTGGTGCTCCCTCGACGAGACCAGTTTCCAGAGCTTAGCAGACGCGGAAGAGTCTAGCTTTACGTGCAGGCTGTGCGAAAAGGTCAGGGAAGCAGTCCAAAAACTGGAAGGAAATTGGACAGCCAAGTTCGAGGAGCTGAAAGCAGACCTGAAGGAGGAGCGGGAGAGGCGGTTAGCTTTGCAGGCGAAAGTCGCCGAGTTGGTCAAGGTGGAAGCGGTGCAGGCCGCGCAATTAGTAAGAACCGTGGCCGAGCTTGGAGAAGAGAAGGAAAGGAGAGCAGAACTGCATAGGCGTCTCGATGCGCTTGAGACGCGCGCAGCGGAGAATGATGGGTCGGAACACCAAGCCGGAGGCAAAAGCACAGAAAGTAGGGTAGACCCTACATGCGAAGTCGGGGGCAGGGTGGCAGGGCAAGCGGTAGTCAGCTCGCCGCCGGTGAATCGGCGTAGTTATAGCGAAGCAGCGCAACACGCCCCGCGGGAGGCGACGCTGCAGCCACAGGAAGCCGGGAAGCAGGGAGAGGTAGGAGAGAGTGAAAGGGTGATCATCGCTGGCGACTCAAACATGGCTGGGTGCTCAAAAGCAATTGTGGAGAGGGTGAAAGGCGACAAAAGAGTGGCGGTAGGGACATTTCCAGGGCAGACACTGGGTTCTGTCATGGAGCGAGCAAAAGAAAAGCTCACGGAAAATGCCCACGTGCGCAACCTTGTCGTAGTAGCAGGTGGGCTAAATGACGTCCTGAACAGGAAAGGGCCAGGACTAGCCCAGCGCTTGGCGAAGGGGGTGGACGACTTGCGCGAGCTATCCCCTCAGGTGCAGATCGTGGTGTGCACGGTGCCGGAGGTGCCTGTGCGTGACAGTCACGTACAAAGAGCCGTAATGGCTGCCAATGAGGCAATATGGAAAATGAGTCGAGAGAAAGGCTTCGAGGTTGTCGAAGTAAACAGGGAAGTGAGAAGTTGTGGTGGTTTTAAACGAGATGGGATCCACTTCAATTACAGGCTAGCACGAGAAGTGGGCTGGCGACTTGGGGGTCGCGCTGTTGCTTTTTTAGGGGGCCCGCGGGCGCTCGGGAGGTCAGAGTAGGTAGTAATAAAGAAGGTCCCCTAGGGGAACAGCAGAAGAGCATCGCCGTCGATAAGAGGAAAAGGAGGAAAGCAAGAACAAGAGCTCGCCATGCAATAGGCTACATAAACATGCAGGGCGGCAGAAGAAAGGAAAAGTGGGCAGAGATTGAGGAGCAGTTACATAGAGAACAAATAGGGGTATATGCGGTTACAGAAACGCACCTTAGAGACTCAGAAGAGCCGCCACTTATTGAGAATTATGTATGGGAAGGGTGCAACAGAACTAAGTCGGAAAGAAAGGGAGGGGGAGTCGGAATGCTCATCCATCAGGGAGCCAAATGGAAAAGAGTAAATTCACAATGTCAAGAGCATCTTTGGTTATCAGGTACAATGAGTGGGAAAGAAACTTGGCTTGGAGTTACGTATTTGTGGACCGGAATAAATTGCACAGAGAAGAATAAAGAATTAGTAGAATGCATAAGCGCTGATATTAGGGGTTTCGGGAATGGTGCTGAGATAGTCCTATTAGGTGACATGAATGCCCACATAGAGGATTTAGACGGCTATACCGACAATAACGGGAAGTTAATGCTAGACCTTTGCGAGCAACATAACCTCGTGATTGTGAATACAGGGCCTAAGTGTGAAGGACAGATCACGTGGGAAGTGGGAAACCGGCAATCGACCATTGATTACTGTCTGATGACAGAAGGAATTCAGGATAAGTTGAGAGAAATGGTCATCGATGAGGAAGGGTTTAGCAGCATAGGGAGTGACCATAAACGCATCATTTTGAAAATGGGATATGTAGTTGGGAAAGAGAGCAACGAAAGCAAAATGGCCAGCCCAAATTTGAACGCTGAACAAATAGCAAATATAGTCACTAGAGTGGAGGAAGAAATTGGCAAGTCGCCAAGTAAGGGGTGGGAATATGGTGAGCTTCTAAGTGTAGTAACGACAGAAATACGGAAAGAGAAACAACACGTTCATTGGAAAGGAAAAAAGAAACCGAAAAGCTGGTGGAACAAGGAGATACGAGAAGCGATCGCCGAAAGACAGAAAGCATCTCGAGAGCACAGGCAGGCAAAGAAGGCGCAGTTGCCACAGGATGAAGTAACCGGTAAATGGGAAATATACCGGGAGAAAAAGTCTATGGTTCAAATACTGGTGCAAGCAAAATTAAAAGGTGAAAGTGAGAGTTGGTTGTCAGAAATACGTGAGAAAAAGAAGGCCGCACCTAGAATATTTTGGAATCACATAAAATTATTAGGCAGAAAATCAACAACAATACAACAACATATCCTAGACGAAGATGAAAACAGACTGGAAGGAGAAGCAGCAATAAATTACATCCAAAAAGTAACAGCCGAATCTTTCCAAGGCAAGGACGAGGTTGTATTTGAAGAGAAAAAGAGCATGAAAGAGACCCAAGGGGGAAAGGAGCTAGTGCTTACAAATTTAAACTGGAAGAAAGCGGAAGAGAAAATACCTAAGCGCACAGCCACAGGGCTAGACGAGGTTCCCGTTAGGCTGATAAATGAACTGGGACCAAAAAGTAAGGAAGCTCTCGTGAAAGCAGTTGAAAAAACTTTAAAAGATAGACGAATACCAGACAGTTGGCGACAAAGTAGAATGAATTTAATTTATAAAGGTAAGGGGGAGAAAGACAGAATTCACTCGTATAGACCGTTGACCATTACATCGGTAATATACAGGCTAGCAATGCAGGCAATCAAATTAAAGCTTCAAGCATGGGCAGAAAATAATGACATTTTGGGAGAGCTTCAGAATGGCTTTAGAATAGGTAGGCGTTTGGATGATAACTTGTTTGTTCTTACTCAGTGTATTGAAATATCAAAAGCAGAAAGCAGACCGTTGTATGTGGCCTTTTTGGACATTACAGGAGCATACGACAACGTAGACCGCAGCATTTTGTGGGATATTCTGGAAGGGGAAGGCTTAGGTAACGATTGTATACAGCTTTTGAGAGAGATTTACCTAGAAAATACTGTTTGCGTTGAATGGGAAGGGATGAGGAGCGCGGAGAAAGTTCATATCAACAAGGGACTGAGGCAGGGGTGCCCTTTATCCCCGCTGCTGTTTATGATGTACATGGTGAGGATGGAGAGGGCGCTAGAAGGAAGTAATATCGGGTTTAATCTCTCATACAAACAGGCAGGTACAGTAATAGAGCAGCAACTCCCAGGTTTATTTTATGCAGACGACATTGTGTTGCTCGCAAACAACCAAAGTGATTTGCAACGTCTGGCTAATATTTGTGGACAGGAAGGCAACAATTTAGGTTTGAAATTTAGTGTTAGAAAATCAGGTGTTATTGTATTCAATGAAAACAGTGAACAGACAGTGGAGATACAGGGCCAAGAAATACCTCGGGTAACAGAATATAAATACCTTGGTATATGGATAAACGAAGGCAACGGATATATGGAAACACAGGAAAAAACCATAACAGTCAAGGGGAAGAGAAATGCAGCCATAATGAAGCACAGAGCGCTATGGGGATACAATAGGTACGAGGTCCTCCGAGGTATGTGGAAAGGGGTAATGGTTCCAGGACTTACTTTTGCAAATGCGGTTGTTTGCTTTAAATCAGGGGTACAATCAGGACTCGACGGGAACCAAAGGTCAGTGGGTCGCCTCGCATTGGGCGCTCACGGGAAGACTACAAATGAAGCTGTGCAAGGGGATATGGGCTGGACTAGTTTTGAAGTGAGGGAAGCTCGCAGTAAAATTGAGTATGAAGAACGGCTGAGGAATATGGAGGAAAGTAAATGGGCTGGGAGAGTGTTCAGGTATCTGTACAGGCAAAACATTGATTCACAGTGGAGGAAAAGAACTAGGAAGCTTACCAGCAAGTATGCGGCCTGTGGGGTGGGCAACACAGCAACAAAGAAGGTCAAGCGGAAAGTCAGAGAGGCTGAATTAATCTCATGGGTGGCGGCAATGGAAAAGAAACCTGCCATGAGTAACTACTTAAGGGGAAAAAACGAAATTAGGAAAGAAACCATTTATGATAACTCAAAGGGAAGCTCATTACTTTTCGAAGCGAGATCGGGATGCCTTAGAACACGCACGTATAAAGCGAGATATAAGAAGGAAGAAGAAGCATGTGCTTGCTGCGGTAAAGCTAGGGAAACGACGGAGCATATTTTATTAGAATGTGAAGACATCTATCCAGCGGTCGATTTAGGCACCACTGGCCTCCTTGAAGCCCTTGGGTTCAGCGGGAGCAGTGGAAAAGCAAACAGGTCCGCAATAGACATCAGTAAGAGGCGATTGGAGGATTGGTGGAAGAAAAGTAGGGAAACGACAAAGGACGGAGACGTACAAAAGCACAGTTCGCAATAGGGTATCAGAAAATTTGGACGTGGTAGTTCATAGTGTGTTTTTTTGTTCTCATGGGTTAACCTAGGTAGGATATTAGGCAGCATAGTAGCAAGAGCTTGGTGGCGCAAGCCACCGCCCCGTTCCAAAGGGGACGCTCATAACATCCATCCATCCATCCATCGTGGTCAATTGTTCTGACGTCACCAAACCTAGATTCTTTGATATTTGCGATCAAGCGAATCGGCTCGGTGCAAAAAACATTTCGCATGTGGACCTACTGATGTACCGACCAGTACTGACTTTCTCCCACAAGATTACGTCGTTAAATACGAAAGAAATATCGAGAAGGACCCGCTTTTTCATTGCAAGTAAGTTAGTGGGTCGTTTCTCTTTATTCTGCGCGGCGAAGGTCGCACTGTAGTAAGGCGTTCGATTTCCGGCCGTGCCCCGACTTGCTGACGCCACAACCATAGAGAAAGGGATTGCCACAACGGTCAAGTTGGAGCACCACTGTAGGATTTCAACTTGTATGATTGATCTGAAGTAATTTATATACTTTTGAAGTATTTATGTTGCGTCATCGATGGTTGCAGGCAATTGCAGCTGTGTTTTTACACGATTGCAAGCATGGCTGTACCGTTGTGAAAGGTGGTCAGAGCACGTGTGATCTAAATGTGCTTGTAAGTTGTATGCGTGATGACCACCGATTTCCTTTTTCGCACTTTTTTTACATGTATGCCTACACTGATTTTTGTCGCTGTCAGTTCGTGTTTGCGATGACGAACCATTTGCTTTTTGCTACAACTAAATAACATTGTGCAACTGTGTTATGTAATCACGTCATGTGTGAGCTGAATGTGCATGTAGATAAGCGCCTACCTTGTGATTTCATTTGCTATAAATCGGCGATTATCGATTTGGTTAGCGCCAGTTTGTTTCACTCGGCATGACCATTTCGTTTCTCCGACGCTCGACGCAGTGCGAGTACGGTGTGTAACCAACACGTGTAAGCTGAATGATCGTATCGATAACGAGCACCCTCTTTTTCTATTCATATGCGATATGTGGGCCATTACTGTGCCAGTACTTGTTTGCTTTATTCTTGATGCATAATTCTTCCTGTTCGCCTACTGCCAGAGACGCTTGCATTGGTGCGTAGCCATATTACGTTTTCCATCGGCACCTGAACGTGATAACAGCTACGTTATGCATACTGTGGTCCTTGCTGTCAGTGCGCTTGGGCCATATTCATTGCTTGCGTGAAATCGAATGTTTCGATTGCGGCTACGTGTTAGAATACCTGTGTGCTTGACATCCATTACACAATACACCTTTTCCCACTATGATATGCTTTGTAACCTATGGGCTGTGCGAAACCTCCTAATCGAGTAACTCTCACACAAAGGATCAAAGCACATTGAGAAGGCACCACCCAGTGTGCTTCGATCGTGTGTGTCAAGTCTTTTGGACGCTGTTGGGCCGAGTTAGGAACAATATATACGTATGCATTCAAGATTAGCAACAGCAATGAAAAATCCCTGTCCTGTAGTGTTTTTTTTTTCGCACTTTTTCTGTAAAATGTGTGCAGCATTGCTAAGCAAAGTACAAACTCTGTGCAAGCGATCTTGTGCGCGACAGCGACAAGTGATGCGATGGAGATGGCTGTCACGTTCACTCATAGCCTAAAAGTCATACCCAATACGAGCAATGATCTTGAGCGACGTCTCTGTGGTGTTGCCGGTATGAGCGCAGCAAATACGCATCGAAACTAGCGTGACGCGTGCTTTAATAATTTAGTTGATGTATTTTACTGTAAAAAAGGAGCATAAAAGAGTTCTGAAGGTCTTGCAGTAGGTTCTTATCCCTGCACGTATAAAAATTCAATCGCTTGCTTGTTCCGTGCGACAGTCGGTAATATTTGATTGATGTACATCCCGTTCCGGCTTCGCCCTTTTGGCTAGTCGCTCATAACACTTCCGTGTGACGAGTGACGAATTCTACATTTCCAGAACCTAGCGATTGAGATGCAAGACCGAGTGATCTGTTCAAGTGGCGGCCCGTTTAGTCGCTCATCATTGTCGCGCACAAAATTGCTCTCATGGAGTTTAGCCTTAATACTTCCAATGTGTTCATAGCGTAATGACCCCAGTGGCCATGCCATGATAACTTTCAATTAGAGGACTGCATGTACAGTGAGACCACTGTCACAACGTAAGCACATTATGTGAGCACTATTGCATCTTATGTAAAGCCATGCTGGTGTACACAAACCTGGAGGGTTTAGTACCACCTAATGAGAAACAGAGTTAGTTTAAAAGGCCCCTTACCGAGAGAGAACACTCCGTGGATTGCTAGTGTACAAACAAAATTTCGAGTGGGGCCTGGTCAATCCTTAAAAGAATACATGGCAGTGACTGCTTGACTGGAAGCACTGCCTGACTGGAAGCATTTTTATTTAACTTCATGACCAAAAAGTGTGAAGTTTTGTCCTCATGTCAGTTATGTCACTCCAGAGCCGGCTGAATGTGCAAATTGTTTTGAAGCTGTGAGAATACAGTGTGATGACTCGTCTATTTTTGGTCGTGTCTTGGGTTTCAAGAGGTTTTGTGAGGTTATTAACCTCCAAATATATCTCTGTATAAAGAGTAGCAGATGTCACAGTGTTCAAGGACAGAGAACAATAATAATAATGTTTGTATACTCTGTATTTCAATAACTATTTAAGCGTTCTTTGTAGTGCAACTCACACATTTTGTGTTGCTGTCAGACGAGGTTATCATGCAGATTTCAACAGGGTTGACAAATTATGCTTGAAAAATTAAATGGCTCACCATTAGAAACATTGACACAAAGCTCCCTGTTATATATAGCCTTGTGCAGTTGAGCTCTGCAGTAGCTTCAGTTTTCACGAAGCTGTCTTTTGAGATACTGTCGACTGAAATGTACATAGGGCAAACTTAAGGTCTGCTTAGTTTGTTGCAAGCTTGTGGTAGAGTGTACAAGCGCGACTTGGACGAGGACGAAGAAAGAAACAGATACACAGACACAGCGCTTCACTTTCAACTATATATTTTATTTTCGCACGCATCGATAAATATATACCGTGCGAGCGGAAACAAACGTGACAGCAAAAAAGAACATTGATTGGTACATTTGGTTGAACCGGACACGTGTGCAAGGCAAGGGAAAAAAAGGGGAAAAAAATCTACAATTGTCCCGAAGACAAGCCAAGGAATCGTATCTCCTTTTCCGAAAGTGATACCGAAGGTTTGCTTACGCACTTTTGCTGTAATTTTGCTATCTCGTGTGCCTCTACAATCTCCCTCGTCATCCTGCTATGAGCCTTATACAGAACGGAAGTGCTTTCAAACATGGGCTTGCAGGAACAATCTCGGCAGTGAATGCCCACTGGGGCAGTGAGCACTGGGGCAAAAAGGGCAGTGAATGCCCTTTTTTTCCCTTGCCTTGCACACGTGTCCGGTTCAACCAAATGTACCAATCAATGTTCTTTTTTGCTGTCACGTTTGTTTCCGCTCGCACGGTATATATTTATCGATGCGTGCGAAAATAAAATATATAGTTGAAAGTGAAGCGCTGTGTCTGTGTATCTGTTTCTTTCTTCGTCCTCGTCCAAGTCGCGCTTGTACACTCTACCATGGATTCTAACCAACTAGCCCGCCAGCGTGTTTTAACCATGCAAGCTTGTGTTGTCTTAGCAAATAGACAGCTTAGCAAAAAAGTTGAAGGTGAAAGAAGAAGACCTCAGTGCCCTTCCATTCTGTAAGAAGGATGACCAGTGGAGCTGTGTATGTGGGCCTCTTAATGGTGAACTGCACCTCTGCCGTGGGTCGGCATGGCATTGCATTATCTTCGGGGTCACCCCGTGTATGGGGAGTGCTTAACGCCTGCTTCACCTCCGCCGCGGGTCGGCTTGGCATTGCACTATCTTTGGGATTGGCCCACGTATGGGGAGTTTTGGGTCTATACGTGGACACGATCCTGAGGGAACTAGCCCTTAACAGCTTCGCTGCAAAAATAGCTGGCTGGTAACTTCCACCAAGAGTGGCACAATGCCTGGCTACACTTGAGGGAATGGGGGAGAAAAAAAATGAGAAAGAAGGAAAAATTGGTGGTGTGTCCATTCATCGAAGATGATTGGCAATGTTAATTTGGTGATGCATGTTATATGGTACAATGATTATTATAATGATAGATTGGCACATACCTAATGGCACATATCCATTGCTAGGAAGCGTGTTTGAAAGCGAGCTATTCGCCCACGGGCAACAAGAACTTGCAGTCATCCTAGTTCCAAGTGTCTGAACTTGGCGTCAGAGAAGTTCATTGAAGAGAGGCATGTACTGAGAGGCACATATCCAATGGTAGGAAGCGAGCTAGTCATCTACGGGTAATGCGGATTTGCACACGTCCGAGGCTGTGATTTTGTATCAAGGACTTTTTTGATGCTAATGTTTTTTGGCGCTTTTGGTGTGAATGGCCGCATTTGATGCTCCGCCTGGGGCGAAGCGTTGCTTGACCACTCACAGATGCGAAAAGTGGCAAAAAGCATTAGCATTGGGTAAACGCATTGCTGCAAAATCGCGGCCCTAGTTCCAAGTGACTGAGTTAGCGTCAAAGTGGTTCATTGAAGAGCGGCATGTAACCAGTGACCCAAGGTGGCATCAAAGGGAGAATGTTGACAGATATTGAAAAGTGCGTGAGGTATTTTAAGAATGCTAATCTCGTTAAAAAATTATGAGAAGGGAGAAGAGTCAAGCCTTTTCAGGCTTTTTGTCCGTGCTCCAAACATCTGACAGATGTTGAATAAAGCTGAATTGAATTGAAAAGATAAGAAAAGAGGGAAAATAAAGTATATACTGCTGTGCACTGTAGGCTGCAGTAAAACAGCACATGTGTGCTCTAGTTCATGCATATTCGCTCAGAACTGCTTACAGTGCTAGTAAGAGTGTTTACAGGGTAGTGTATGTGCATCATTAATTGTCAATATCACAACTGACAAGCAATATGTATTGTCACTCCGTGAACTTGCAAGGTGTCTTTCTCCCATTGAAGGCTAGAAGGGGACAGGACCTGCACATGAAATGCCCAGAAAATAAGCTTTGTTTGTTTGTTTTCACGCTACTACTCATTCTATCACTTTATTCTAATGAAAATCGATGTTGTGACATGCAGCCACAGACACTAACTGCCTGGTGCTGGATTGTGCTTGTTTGTGCAGAACTGAAAGAGCATGTTGACTAGAAAACTTAGTGCGAATAATTTATACACAGGTATAGATGAGGACTGTGTCTAAATTATTTGCGCTTAGTTTTCCAGTCAACATGAGCCAACTAGCCCAGCAACAACACATTCTATAAAAGAGTTCATATTGACAAAACTGTAGGGGAAATGCTTAGTGTTAGCACTGTTAGTATTATTACTAATATTGTTATTTTTTACATTGTGTCTATCAGAAACAGTGGAAGCTCCCTGAACTGCTCAGCGTAGTTAAGAGTTCAGCTTAACAAAGCTCAGTTTAGGAGGATCCTGCTGTAACTTGATCTAGGTGCAAGTTTTCTTGAAAAGCTTTATTTTTTTATTTTTTTGTTTGATTATACTTCTTTTCACCAGGTACTGTGTATCTGGCCCCAGGTGTCAAGTTTTGCCCTTGACGGCCTGCAGATGCCAAGGCGCTTCACGGGCAAGCTCTTCCAGTTTCTGTTCAGGCACTTGGAGCTGGGCACATTTGGCGAGCGGCTTCGCTGGCTCGACAGGGAAGCGGGAATTTTCCAGCTACTCTGGAAGCATGGCAATGGCTCATCCGTAACACCTGAGGAGGACTTCGCCCTGTTCCTGGTACCTCATGTCTTCATTATCATATAGAGTGACGCAGCAGGTGCACATGAAAGAAAGTTGTCAGTGTTCCCCAAAGGCACAACACTACAAAAGTGTGTCGTGCCTTTGGGTTGTGGTTGTTATTTGTCACTGTAGCACTCTGGCGCTACAGGTTCTAGTTGAATGAAAACACTCGGCAAGTCTGTGGATGGGCACCGACTTGCCAGGTGTCTTCCCACAGCAGTAGAGTGCGTGCCACAATAGTTCGTGCTTTTTGCATGCTTCAGTATTTAGCATGAAACAGTGAGCTTCATGCCCATGTTCCTTAGGAATTGTGTGAGCACAAGACCCATGTATACAATTGATTTCATGGCTAGTGTCACAAATGTGTTTCATGCAAAAGTGTAACACTGTGCCTGTGTATGTGGTCACCTGGAAGGCTGCCAGAAATATTCACGAACTCCAGGGACACAGTGTCCTTTGTCTAGGAAGTTTGTACAGCTTGTGGAAGGGTGTTTATGCCCTTTGGCAACACAATACACTATTGTGCACAAAAATAATTTTACTGTTGTTGATGTGCAAAGAATGAGACAGATTAGTTCTTATGCAGCCCAAATTCATCTTTGCTGACAAGAGAAATCGATTGATGGCTTGTCAACAAGGTGTTAAGTGATGGCATATTATGTTCATGCAAAGGCTTTCACTTAGTTTGTTTAAAGGTAGGTTACTACAAATGGTCATTTATGGACATTTTATACCTTTCAAAATATTCAGGGAGGACTTAAGTTCCACAGGCAACTTATGCAGCTTCATCGCAAAGGCCTACATGCATTCAGATAACTGTAATCCATTCCTGCTTTTGTTTCTTAGTTCGGTCTGTCTATATTATAATTGATCACCCCTGGCCATATGCTGTTTGTGAGAGTGAAAGCGTGCGAGGGTGAGCTGGCGAACGCGGCTCAATTTTGAATGTGCGAGTGAGGAAGGCGAGCTGGAAGCGCGCCCTCTCCTGTTGCTTGCGAGGCATGGCACGGGGCGGGGGTTGAGGTGAGGGAGTGGGGGTATTCTCCGGTGGCTGCTGCTTAGGGTGCGGCCGTTCGGGCGCTGTATCTTTAATGTGATCTGTGACGTGGCCAAAGTACACGCCTACGGGGGCCCGATCTTCAAAGCGATCTGCGATGTTTACAGAGTGCGTGTAGTGCTGGTATGCGCTGTGGTTTCAATGTTTGGTTCCCGTTGAAGCAAAAGATGCACGAAGGTCAATTCGATCGCTGCTGCTGCCGCAATGCTTCACACCAGCAAGTTAACAGTGAATTTCTGCGCTCATCGAGCGAGATGTGTTCATGTTTACCTGTGCATGCGTGACACCGTGCATGTTAATTTAATTAAACCATGTTGGCGGGCTTGTTAGTTTGAATTCATGATAGAATGTGTAAGCGCGACTGAACAAAGAAATAGAAAAAAACAGACACACACAGACAGCACTGTCTCTGTGTGTCTGTTTCTTTCTATGTCCTCATTCAGTCGCACTTGCACATTATATCATTGTTAATTTAGTAAGTAAGCGAGTGTTTAAAAGTTTACAAGACCGATAAAACTACTATCCTACTTCATATAGCTATCTACTAATTTGCTATTGCAATTGGTGCTTAGCCTTTCAGGCAAAACTGTGACTTTTATTCTTAAACAAATCCTGCTTAATGAACGCAGTTCTGATGGACTATCAGCTACTACTGACAAAATTTTAGGTAAATTTTGTCTAGATGGGGCATGTACAACGTACATTGCTGCGGCATTGCTTGCGTGCAGCAGTATAATACTGCATGCAGCTTTTACTGGCCACTTGCAAAAAGTGCAGAAATACACTTTCTCTTTTCTTTCTTTCTTTTTTAAGGAATGAACAAATTAGTGGCAAGCCTCCTCTAACAGCATGCCACACGACACCTGGCCAGCTCACGACCATGCACACAGCTGAACGCTGCCCCCACTGTTGCAGGCTCAGTGCTGACACTGTTGCCAGGCCTAAGTTGCTTCGCTTCATAGTTGTAGCATGCGGTGCTTCAAAAATATCTACCAAAAATCACAAAATGCGTCATTTTGAGAACGCTTTACCGTATTTGCCTGCAAATAATGCACACTTTTTTTTTTCAAAGAAAATGGGTTTGAAAATTGCCTACACATTGCAATCAGATACGAAACCAGAACCGCATTTGTGGCATTGGCAACGACCTATGATTATCGCTTTTGAGCAGGCACCCACGCTCTTCACCCAAAAGAAGCCAGCCGCCTACAGCATTTTAGCGAGATCACAGCTTGATAAGGAGGCTCTTTTCATGCTTGCATGATGGTGAGGCGTAAATGATGTGTGTGTGTGCTAGAGTTGGGACAGTGGACAGCTCTAGAAAGTTGCTCGCGCCCTTAAGCGTCTGCAGGGAAAGGCATTATGGAAATCTTGAGAGAAGACACTCCGTCGCCTGCTTTACTTGCAGCCACCCGCACAGATGTGCCTTGTCTAACCTTCAGTCGTATTTGCCAATGATAGCACAACAGATTAGAAAGACAAACGCAACCCCAGTGACCACAAAATGCCATGCCGGTTCTGCAGCTGTCATGTCTCTTTCCGTACAGTTGATGTAGCGAGTGCGTTGGTCGGCACCTGCTTTTTGCTCACCAGGTGTGTGTGAAGCTAAGCTTGTGAGTTGCGACCTGCTTTTGCTAAATGCATGAAATGCACAGCCACGACACACTGTTGAGAGGACAGTGACATGCATTCAGAATATCGAGTAGGTTTTACATCAATACTTTGCTGGATTTCGTGCCTCCGTGTACTATATTTACTCTATTCTAACGCGCACCTTTTTTCCAATAATTCAGGTCCAAAAATTGCATGCGCATTAGACTCGAGTATGACCGTAAATCCGCGTTACCACGTCGCCATCTGCATTTGAAAATGGCCACCTCGTACGTGCTTCTAGCCTAGCAGCCGTAGCTTCCTTCATGTGCATACCTCCACGTTGTACGTGTAACCAGATGCTGGTGTAACCTAGTCTACCATCTGTCTTCCTGTTTTCTGTGTTTATTCAATCAGCAGCATCGAAGTGCCGACTGCGAAGACATGCCGAGTCCACCATGATGCCGCATTAAAAAAACAAAAATTATCATGTGCACGAAGACAGACAGATATCAGGCCACATCAGGGTGTTCGGAGTTCCCGAAACTTGCGTGCGGGACTGGCACAAACAGAAAGAGTGTATTTTTGCCAGCAAAGCAACAAGGAAGGGCTTCAGTAGACCGAAGCAGGGCTGCTTCACCAAAATAGAACTGCTCGTGGATTACGTGCAAGAGCAGCGAGCGGCACAGCAGCCTGTGACGACCGATCTGCTCAAAGTACGGGCGATGCAGTTAGCCCTACAGAAAGGGCTAATGCGGAGTGACTTCAAGGCGAGCAGGTGCTGACAATCAAATTTTATGAAAACAAAAGGCTTTTCTCTTCGAAGGCTGACAGCGATATGCCAAAAATTTCCTGAAGAATACGAAGAGAAATTGCACAGTTTTCAGCGGCACGTTTTGAAGTTGCGCCATAGAAATTTCGGCTACCGCTTCTGACAGATTCGAAATGCCAATAGACGCCACTCTACTTCGACATGCATGCCACCACAACTGTTGAAAAGAAAGGGGCAAAGAAAGTGCGCGTTTTGTCTTCCGGCCACGAAAAAACTAGAGTCACCGCCATGATTTGTTGCACTGCAGATGAGCACAAGCTGCCCCGTATCTTATTTTCAGACGGAAGACGCCCGAAAGGCATCGTGTTTCTGAGTGGCGTGATTGTGCACACAAATGAAGAAGGTTGGATGAACACGGACTTGGTTGCACACTGGACAGATAACATCTGGCGGAAGAAACCCAGCGGCAGTTTGGGTCTGCGTGGGATGCTTGTGCTCAACGCGTTCAGCTGCCACCTTGACCAGCGCATCAAAGACAAGCTGGCTGCATGCAACACCGACCTTGTCCTGATACCCAGCGGCATGAAATCGCAGCTCCAGCCACTCGGTGTTTGTTTGAACAAGCCAGTGGAAGATAGAATTTGGGTGCTCTACACCAAATGGCTCATCAGTGGCTGCCACGAATTTACGCCCGCCAATAAAATGAAGCATGCTTCGCTGCAGGGCTTTGCTGGATGGGTAAAAGATGCATGGTGCACGATCCCGTCCACAGTGGTCAACAAGGCCTTTAAAAAGTGCGGGATTTCGAATGCCTTGGACAGCACCGAGGATGAAATGCTTTGATTCGTTGATAGCTATAAGGAGCTGTTATGCGCATTACAATCAATATTTTTATTTATTTATATTTTTTGGTCACTGAAAACGAGTGTGCATTGCAGTCGAGGGCGCATTAGAATCGAGTAAATATGGCGTGGAGACATTCCGACAGCAATCATGCTTAAAGCAAATGGATGCAAAAACAGTTGCTTGTGGAGCTCTTGGCCATGTATTATGAACTGGAATATGCCTTGTGCCAATTAGAACGCCAAAAACGTTATTTGAACTGATATCTGTGAATGTGTCTTTTAACACATTTTGACAAGTTGCTGGGGACAACAGACTGATTGGATGTAAACATTGCCTGCCACTTGCTCTTCCAAGCGTGTGTTGAAACATATGCCTTAATGTATACTGGTAACAGCTATGAGGTTCCTGCAAGCATATTTTTTATCTTTAAGAATATGTGAGAGCATGGTGGTTGCGTTGGCAAATGTAGTCGAAGAACCCTTGAAAAAGAAACAGGTGCTGACCTTACACATTTCTGTGCATAAGGCCAGCGCTGGTAGACAGTGTGAGACATTTCGTTCTCATCAAAGCATGACACGAGCTCGAGCTGGGTCGCATCACCATACTCGCATGCCTGGAGCTACGTCACCCACAGAAACCAATGAAAGCATGCAGTTGTGTAAACATTTAAGTGGCAAGAGAGCTCATCGTGGCACGCTGTGGCAGCCGCGGTAGTATCAAGCTATGCAGCATATGTCCTCCAAAAGCAAAACTGACCATCAAATTTCCCATAATGCCCTCGGTGCCACAGGTGGCGCTGACTTTTCTAAAGTTGTCATTGTGCTCTTATGCAGTTTAGTTGCGGTCTTCGAAGGGAAATCGTCTGGAATTCGTTAAGATGAAGAAAATACTACCATCAGCTTTTTGTATGTCTGGAACCAGTTATCATCGCATGACTATCTTCAACTGTTGTATTAGGATCAATTGTCTTGACTCTTTGCCAAGCATGCTGTCTTGACACAGTGCCAGTAATGTTGTTACCTGTACATGTGACGTGTTTAGGGCTGATGCTCGCAAAAGGGACCAAGAATATTACTGGCAACATTTTGGAAATGCTCCATGTGGTCTGTGCACAGCCAGTGAGCTTCCGTTTTTGCGATTTCGATTACATCGAAATTTTTTCCCATTTTTGCAGCTTTGAGTTAACAAGGTTTTGCTATACTTCCAGTAATTTGACATTGGTTGATTTGATCGTTCGAATGACCTGGCCAGCAAACATACCTTCCTATGGGGTGTGCCTTTGCTATGCCTGTCTTAGAAGTTGCATGCATTCACCCATATTACATGTGCTTGCTCATATGAGCACACCCACTTCCTCTGATCATGGCAACAGAAAGATTAGATGGGAGCAGCTATATTCTGACTTCAAATCCAGGGTTTCTAGTTATGTGCAAGTTGAGGCAAAACTGCTTGCCCCAACCTAACACAACCTCACTCAATTCCCATAGACAAATGGGGAAAAAGAAAACCGGTAAACAATTTGTTGAAAGTTCGTTCGGCGGCTACATTTCTGTAGTTACAATAGGAGGCAGGAGCAAGAAAGAAAAAAAAACAATAAAGAAGGGAAGCAGAGGAGATGAGGGACAGAATAAGCTTATCTAATAAATGGCCCCAGCAGGCACTCATACCTTTGAAGTACTATCTCTTCCAGAAGGTGCTATGCTTGACCAATATTTTTGCACAAGACCAAAACTGTTTAGATCAACACATTTCACATATGATGCTCTCTCGAATATTCCTTTTAGTGCTGATGGTAGCAGGTGAATGAGGATTATTCTGGCAAATGAGGCACTGGAGCATGTTGGGGCAATTCGGCCTTTTATTTTAATTCACAGGGACGTTCAACCAACTCATGCTGTCCCGTCATGGTTTTATTAGTGGAAGTCACCTATATATTCAAGACGGCACACGCACGCTTTACTACAGATGTTATTGTCATGTAACAGATACCATTTGCCTTCTCCAAAAGCTGAGATACCATTCTGCTTTCGACATTGGGTTCTGCAGGGAAGCTTGCTGGCAGAGCCCTTGGTATTGAAGAGCTTGTAATTTGGTGCCTTTTCTTTCAGGCCTGGCACAGATTGAAGGTGAGACGAAAGCCATGTGATGGAACGGAGGCAAAGCAGAGGTTTCGTGCTGCTACATCAAAAATGCGCTTGGAACGGGTGAAAAACTGGCAAGGCGTCTTTCCAGAAAAGAACTTCCAGTTCCGGCGGTTCCCGAAGGACGACTTAGGTAGTAGTTCAACAAATCTTCATTTCTACTTTTCATATTTACTGGATTCTAATGTGCAATTTCTTTTTGGGAAAATACACTAAAGTATGACATGCGCATTAGAATCGAGTGCAAAGTGAAAACTGCAATATGCAATGTGCAAATACACCCCCTCTTCCCCCCCCCCCCCCATTTTGAATCCCACCCACCATTCTCGAAAGCCATGCTTTGCCTTACTCTAGGTGCCGGATGCTTCTGCATTGGAAGTCTGTCATCATTGGACACCACCTATAACCGGTGTCTAAATCACGCCTTCAGAGATTCCAGAGTTCTAAGTTACCTTTTTTTCCAAGCCGCAGCAAATCTTCGTCTTTCTTACCGTGAAAATACAGTTAAAAAAATTGCGAGGCCTTTACCGCTGTGAGTGCTAATCAGCCATGAAATGATGAGAATTGTAGCTTCCGCACTACTTTTGTGCAAAATAGAAGCAGGATTTGCCTCTTCATTTAGTAAATAAATGTGTATTGAAGCAGTAAGCATTTGGGTTTGTTTTCTTGATTCCCTCAATAATTCAAGATTCGGTTAGTTCGGACATTCTTTCAGTCCCGCAAAACCCGAATTAATAAGGTTTTGCTGTAGTACAGAATACTTTAGTAACAGTGTAAAGTTAAAAACTTTATGCTACACGTGCTGCTGCACTCTCTGTGGGTACTAAAATGCACCTACTGTAAACAGTATGGAAGTGCTGCTGATTTGGCTTTAATACACCATTTACCATATTTACTCGAAAATAGGTCAGGCACGAATATAGGTTGATGCCTATATATTGTGCTCTCAGAGAAATAAAAAAAATTTATTCGAATATAGGTCAACTAATTAGAATTGGCGCCTTAGAATGAAGTAAGACAATCTGCGTAACCATTTCGCCATCGGCATTTCAAAATGGCCGCCTCATACGAGCTTCGAGCCTAGCTGCTGTAGCTTCTTTGGTGTGCTGTAGTGCGTGTGCTTAGACATTAGTCCACCGTCTGTCTTCCCGTTTTCTGCGTTTGCTCTATTAGCATGAAGTGCCGGGTTCATCATAATGCCGCATTTAAAAGGAAAGTGATAATGTGTGTGAAGATGGACGGAAATCAGGCCGCATCACGAGCGTTCGTAGTATTTGAAACTTGCATGTGGGACTGGCACAAACAGAAGAAGATGGTTTTCGCCAGCAAAGCAACACAGTGGACCGAAGTAGGACGTGTTTGCAATGACCCACTTCGGCAATATGACCCACTTTGGCCTTATCTTGAAAGCGATCATTGACGAGGACAGAGTCTGCCGCACGCTGTGTTTTCGCCACTTATAGTTCGCCTTGAAGTGAGAGGCAGCTGCTGCCGCGCTTCCTTACTCCAGCATTTTGACAGTGAGTTTCTGCGGTCATTGAGTGAGATGTGTTCAAAGTTTGCATGTGCATTTGTGACACCATGCTTGTTAATTTAGTTAGTAGTGTACTGTACGAGTGTGCATTATAATCTGTGCGCGTTAGAATTGAGTAAATAAGGTATTTGTGATTTGGATGACTGTGGCTTCAACTTATGATATCGACATCCATAGCAGGGCATATTGGTATGCGGCCTCGTCCCTCATGGCTCCGGCGGCAGACTCTGTTTTACATTGGGACTCTATTAGCTCAGTGCTTTTGCTAGCTTTGATCACGAATATAGGTTGAGATTCTTTGGTCATGAATATAGTTCAATAGCTAACCTCTCGCGTGCCAAACTCAGATTTATAACCCAAGGGTAGAAGAGGGACAGAGAAGTACTGGTAACAGAAAGGGGTGTGAAGGCTTTTGACCTCGCCTTCCCACTCCTTGCTCCTCATGAGTCATGCTCAAGCCACCACTTTCAATTGGATCACGGACATAGAAGTGAAGCAGCATTTGGCTTAGCAATTCCGGAGTCCTTTAATACCGTATTTACTCGCATAATGATCGCACTCGCGTAATGATCGCACCCCTAAATTTTGTCATCAAAATTCGATTTTCTTTTATTCCCCGCGTAATGATCGCACCCCGAACTTGCCGCAGCGATATGTCGTGTGCTAAGTCTAGCTAATAATGATCGCGCTTACCATCTGTCGAATGCTACACGAACGACTTTTCAAGACAAGCCAAGCGGCCTGCACGCACCAAACATTCTTAAGTAGATACCTCATTTCATTACTTTCATCACTTTCCGCACATCTATGACAAAATGAGGTACAACCAAACTTGCCTTTATTATGGGTTGGCTTTATAATGGTTGATCTCAACAAAAACAATAAAGGCGCATTTCGATTCTTTTCATCTGCTTTTGCACTCGTGAGCACGCAACAAATCGCGCGCGGCAATGATAGTAGCCACGTTTACTCTGATACGTTAAAAGTGTACCCTATTCATACGCCGACGCTTGTAACACAGCTAAGATATTCGCCCACCCTTAGCGGAAACGTGCCGTATTAGGATAGTAGTGAAGACAGATGTCGCAGTTTCCGCAGCACGTCACCCATGCATTTCTATGTCACTGGCAGCTAAGCGCGCCCACCTGTTTCTGTCCCCTCAAAGTGGACATGGCTACGTTACTGCCGCAAACTTGCCGATATTAACGATATTATTCATCACTGATACGGAAGAAACTGTTTCAATACACGTAATGTACTCACGAGAAGAAAAAAAAATCGCGTTCGGCGCGCTCGGCTTGCTCCGCCGGCCGCCATTTTTGTTTTGGTGTCCCGCACCTGCAATCTCGCATCCCGCAGCAAACGCGGGGCGAAAAAAAAAATTTTTTTTTTTCGCGGTAAATTTAATCCGCGTAATGATCGCACCCCTGAATTTGCGTCAATTTTTCTGACAAAAAAAGTGCGATCATTATGCGAGTAAATACGGTACTTATCCACTGGTCAAGAAACTTCAGGCCAAGTTTGCTGTAGGGATAGAAGCTGCCACTAGTGGTGCCATTACAGATGAGGGGACTATGATCACCAGTGTCATCGACTTGATTTGGCAGTTTACATTAGTTTAGATGAATTTAGGCCCAGTTGCACTAGGCTGACACGACGCCGATTTTGGTCTGCTGACTTTCTGCAAGAGCTATGTTGTGTCGATGGCAGTGTCGGCTGGAGTGGAGTCATCAGCAGACAACTCAAATGATTTCGTTGTCACACTGCAACGACACAACGGTCTGCCTTACTGGCGCAGCCACTGTAGAATTTTTGCCACTGATTTCTACGCGGTGCTGCTCGCTTTTTTTATTTTACTCAATCTCAAAGAGTCATCTCACATGTACGCTGCAAGGAACGCTGTTAGAGCTCACATTTCCGCGTTTGAATACCGATTTACCCAAGTGGTGCATTCGTTTACACCAGCATGTACGAGCTGCATGATATGAACAACCAGCACCTTCAGGGGCCTCTTTGAAAATGGTGATTGCAAGATGGGGGCTGGTATTGATGGCTGGGTCTTGTTTTTCATACTCTTCATTGTGCATGCAGTGTGCTCCATTAAGTATTGTTAAAGGAAACTGCACGCATGAGTGCTCATTTAGAGAGCATGTAGCTCTCGTGAAAACATCTATGTCGGCTGTGTACAGTTGAAGCCACTCACAACGATGAATCCAGTGCCAAAAAATCCCATTGTTACAAATGATGATTGTTATTATATGGTTGCATGAAAAAGCAGAGGTGACACGCATTCAAACATTTCAATTAGGCAGGAAGAAGTACAGTTAAATAGCAGTTATAGCATTACTGGTTTTAACAATACTAGGATGTAATAATGAACAGCTGATGCACTGTAAACTTTTGTGTGTGTTCCATGGCAAGATAAACTGCTTACTACAATGTTCCCATGCCACATTATTGGCTATAACAATTAAATCTGGCTGCTGGGTGGGTGTCTGTGTCAAAAAAAATTTTAAAGAATGTGAAATTCTGGGGGGAAAAATTTGAGCTGCTTTGCCACACCCACCTTTATGCTTCGCACCCCCACATGTTACGCCTTCATTGCCCCCCCCCTCCTGTCTCCATTCCACCCATTCGACGTCCGTGAGATCGTGGAAGAGAGCCGGGAGAGGGGCATAAAAGGCCACCGATGCAACGCAACAAAGGCATTGCAATATGGGATGCGCGGCACAAGAACAGTTGCGACAAAGCGGCTTGTGCTCCTTGTTTTTTTCGGCACACACATCCGTATCCAGATTTAATTCTTGTAACCAATAATGTGGCATGGGAGCATTGTAATAAGCAATTTATTTTACCATAGAACACAATAAAACGTTGACGGTGCATTGGCTGCTCATTGTTATATCCAATATATTGTTAGAACCAGCATCACTATAAATGGGTTCAAATATACTCGCATAACAAGTAAGTGAGGCATGCTGCAGTGTTATGGGTGCTGTCACTTAATTTTTTGTTGCCCATTTGCCATAAGAGGCAAATAAATGTGCCAATGTAAGAATACCACCTGTGGGCAGTGAACAATACATGCAGAGGTTCCACTGCACTCGAACATTATTGTAATGAAACGGGATATAACGAAGTAGGCGATATAATGAAGTAAATCAAATTCCCCTTGAAATCCCCATAGAGATCCATATATTTAAAAGTCAATCTAACGAAGTAAAATTGCCCAGCCAATAGATAAATAACGAACTAGATTGGTCTCCAAAAGCGCGACCTTTGCGTGCCGAGTAGATCGCTATCTGTAGTGTTCGGCACTCATTTGCCTTTACAGTTTAAAACTCTCGCATCTACACGGCAAGCAGCCCTAGTCTTTCTCACCGTTGCACTTCTCCACTGACCTCTCTCTCTTGCATGTGCCTGACTGCGCGAGCCGCGCCATGCTGCACGGCTCTGTGTGGCGGTGCGAAAGATTAGTGTATTTACAAGCAGAAAACAGCGCTAAACAACAGGACACAGCAGTGTGGTCTGTGCCCTTCTCTTCTTCCTGTCGTTTAGCGCTGTTTTAGCGCTGCGGCCTAGGCCGCACCAACTTTGCGCAGCTGATGCGTTGGTTTTGTATTCTGTGGTAGAACCACAATGTGGATGACGCTGCCAGCGACTTGAATGGCAGGTCTGGCAGTCCCAATGGAGAGTAGTTATGGTTTGCAAATGGCATACACTCGCCGACCGTTTATTCGGACCTCACGGGGACTGCGGAAATGTCCTAATAAACAGGTGTCCGAAAAAGCAGATTAAGAAAATTTTTAATTTTTGTATTTTCACGCACTTATTCAGGCTCGGCAGTAGGCTTGAAGAAATCGTGAATGCGCCGTTGCACGCTGTTCCGTTTACACGCAATCAGATAAGCCTCAATCTCGGAGAGGGTCGTACGGTCACTATAGGCGACTGAAAGCACAGTCACTGCTTGTACACGCTCCACATGTGACGGCAGCGCAGCACATGAGGCGTCACCTTCCGAGTTAGAGTCATCGTCCAGCGGTGCAGCAGAAACCTGACGAATGATCTTGCCGTCGTCGAGTTTTGCGCATCTCAGTACAGCAGTGTCACTACCTGTGAAACTGTCAAATAAGACGGTGTCCGGAATCACAATGCAACCACTGCACAGGTCTCGGCGGAACATTTTCGGCGTCAGTAGGGAGCACATCGGAAGGCGACAAATCCTAGGCCTCCCGGCACCCGCTTGCCAGCATTCCCCAGCGCAGTCTGCGCGGGCACTGCCGACAACATTAGACACTTGACACAATGTTTCCATATGCCGCGTTGGATCACTACAACTTCGACACAGCACACAAAGCAAACACCACCACGTCGTCATGCTGACACCAGTTGCACAAACGAAAAATGTGGCCTACTCGCAGCGTCGTGCACGAAGAAACAAACAAATCAGCTGCTGGATTGTCTTGACATGGCTTACTAAGCTGAGACTGGAACTGCTGTAGCCACTCTATCAAACCAGGCAGAACCGATTATGATGAGCGGGAAATTGTAGTAGCGCCACTTCGTGGGGCAGCAAGGAGGCTCTGTTCAAAACAAAAATGGCGTTCAGCAAGTCAGTGCATGGTGCTCTCAATCAAGCTGGCTCAAGGAGTGTCCGAAAAATCAGACGAGAGGTTGCAAGGTGTCTGAACTTTGGCAGTTATACATTATGGTCTATGGGGAGAATGGCGGTGCCGCGAAGCAGACCGAATGATTGAGCTTGTCCGAAGTTTTGGAGTCCGAAAAATCGGTCGGCGACTGTACATTTATTTTTACTGTAAAGGTAAGCTATCTTGTGCATGTGACAAATCATTACATCTTCCTTTTCATTTTTTTCTGTTTAGAAAATGTCACCGTGAAATGTACCCCACGTAATAAACGCACCCCCAACTTTGCTTCATTATATTAGGGAAAAAAGTGTTCATTATGTGGGTATATATGGTATATTGGAGTAAATGTCAGTAATGGATATAATGAAGCAACAGATATAACGGAGTAATTTCGTCTCCCCCTTCAACTTCGTTATAATGAGGTTTCAGTGTATATGTAGTTGCATTTTGTTCATGGAAGTGCCGGCAAGTGCGACCAGCAGCCTTCCATTGAGAACGATGACGTGCCGTGTCGGCACTTCCCGCTTTTGTGTGCGCACAATACAGCAAAAGCTAATTCATTCAAATTCCGCGGGGATGCTACAAAAATTCGAATTATACAAAATTTGAACAAATGAAAGTCGGAGAAAAGAATCGCTCAGTTAAGGCGCTTATATAGTCCAACGTGGCATGAGCACTTGCGCACACACGCCACGTCACGTTGGCATGAACAATGTCTATATGTCGAAGCACTGGTGCAGCCAACGTAACTGAATGCGGCCAACGTGCCCAACGTCGAGATGGCTCTTGCACCATCCGCGTATTCATCGCGCCGACTGGCGCTGAGAAAAAAAGAAGTGTCGCAGTTTCAAGCATCTATTGCAATAGCAAATTAGTAGGTAGCTATACGAAATAAAGATAGTAGTTTTATCAACTGTATAAACTTATGTTTACGCTTACTAACTAAATTAACAAGTATGGTGTCACGCGCGCACGGATAAACATGAACACATCTCGCTCAATGACCACTGAAATTCGCTGAAAAACGTTGGAGTGAGGAATTGCGGCAGTAGCAGCGAGGCAATTGACCTTAGTACAGCGATCGCATCTACACAAATGAAACGTAGAAAGCGCATTGCAAACGAAACTACCAGCACTACGCGCACTCTGCAAACATAGCAGATCACTTTGAAGATGAGGCCCACGCGGGTGCGCACTTTGGCCACGTTGCAGATCGCTTTCAATATGCAGCACCCGCATGGCCACGCCGTAAGCAGCAGCTGCCGAAGAACGTCCCCTCCCTTCCCTCCCTCCGCCTCACCACTCGTGCGTCGCACGTGACAGGAGAGGGCGCGTGTCCGCCCCGTTTTCCTCGCTTGGAGATTGAGCTGCGTACGCCAGCTCACCCTTGCACGCTTTCACTCGCACATACGGCACACGGCGACGATTTTATCGCCCTTGAGTTTAGGGTGGAATCTCACAGGAGAGAAGCGACTGGCAACTGAGGCGTTGGCCATGCCTGGCCGCATTTTTACAATTGCTAGTAGGTACAGTGGGGCATAGCGCTTTTCACAGCGCTTGACGTTTCTGCGCAGGCGCAAGTAAGAGCAGGTGTGAGAGAGATACTGGGGGCCTTCGCACCTTGAATATGTGAGTCTGCCTAGGCACAATGGAGGAGGTTTCTTTAGGCGTGTTGTATGAGTTTGTCCCCTGGGCACCCAGTTTGTTTACGCTTCGCCGCTGGCTGCCTGCGTGGCGAGGCAGTGGACAGGGGCGCCCCATTTGGTGATCGCTGTGTCTGAAGGGGCAAGGTTCTAACTCGTGTTGTATAAGTCGCGGTCGCTTTTTTAGTCGCGATGATAGATTGCATTTTTTTACAAGCACTGCTCCAGGAGGGCACATGTAACCGCCAAATGGAGGCCTCAGGAGAGCACCTGATATTATATTAAAGCAGGCGGCACAGGATCTCCGGCGCACCCAAGCGGTAGCAGGGGGATCAAAGCTGGAAACAGGGCGGCCTGTGGTTTGGGGCCGCGGAGGCCGCAGCATGCCAGGGGGTGTTCGCATAAAGAATTGGCTGTCCGCAATAGCGAACAGCCAATCTTATACTCCCCTGGCATGCGCAGGCCTCTGCGAGTGCCACCAGCAATGCAAAATAATGATACTTTGTTTCAATTAGTAAAAAACACGATTGAATAAATATAATTGTGTCGAGCCGCCAACTTGCAGTGCTAAGCTGAGCACTACCACACCCCGCGACTTCTGCCGGCACGCTTAGGGACAAGCGCATACAACACATGCTAAGAAACTCCTCCGTAGTGCCTAGGAAGAGTCGTATATTCAAGGAGCAAAAGTCCCCACATTTCCTCTCTCGCACCCACTCTTGCGCATGCGCGCAAATTTGCGTCATCTCCGCAAGTGCCACGCCCCGCTGTACCTACTAGCAATTGGAAATATGCTGCCTCATCATGAGCCTGGTTATGCCCACTGCAGGACAAAGGCTTCTCGCATACTTCTCCAACTACCCCGGTCATGTACTAATTGTGGCCATGTTGTCCCTGCAAACGTCTTAATCTCATCCGCCCACCTAACTTTCTGCCGCCCTCTGCTACGCTTCCCTTCCCTTGGAATCCATTCCGTAACCCTTAATGACCATTAAGGGTTACGTCTTCCCTTCATCTTCCCTCCTCATTACGTGTCCTGCCCATGCCCATTTCTTTTTCTTAATTTCAACTAAGATATAATTAACTCGCATTTGTTCCCTCACCCGATCAGCTATTTTCTTATCCCTTAACGTTGCACCTATCATTCTTCTTTCCATAGCTCGTTGCGTCGTCCTCAAATTAAGTAGAACCCTTTTCGTAAGCCTCCAGGTTTCTGCCCCTTATGTGAGTGCTGGTAAGACACAGCTGTTATAAACTTTTCTCTTGAGGGATAATGGCAACCTGCTGTTCATGATCTGAGAATGCCTGCCTGGCCAGGTGCAAACGCATCTCTCTCCATTCAGGCCTAAACAAAGGGCCGCAGATGGAAAACGCAAAGCCGTGTGGCCCGCACAGCGACACCAGCGTCGCCAACGTGCTTCCCGCGAACTAGCACTGTCCCCATCCATGATGGCGCAGAGTTCGAATTATCGGTGATGGTGCAGATTTCAGTGTGAATTACCGGGATGCATTACATATTGCTTTCAATACATTGCTGGACGGACCGCGGCGGCTACCTCGAATTATCCAAAATTTCGAATTAACGAGTTGTAAATTAACAAGCTTTTAGTGTACAACATTTCAGATCACTATGGCCGGAACTGAACTATAAAAGAAGTTTCTTTTGTCTTAATTACTTATCTTTTAGTTCTGGTCCGCTAGTAGTGAGTGCATGAACTCAGTGGCTGAGCTAGTGAACAAGATTGACATGAATGAAGAAGAAGGAAAACTCCAACCAAATTTTATTTTAAAACCAGACGTTTTGGACCTCCGACCCGCTCCTTCTTCGGGGGTGAGATGGCGTGAAGCATACAGTTCTTATATGCATTTTTGGCACTTTGGCAGGCGCACAGACACTTTTCGTAAACATTGAAAGTAAATGGCAGGAAGTGTTGCTGCTGAACGATTGCTGTTACCTGGTGTCCTCTGGATGTGTGAGGATTCCAAAAGGAGCAGCCGCTGGTGGTTGTTTTCTCCCTCCAAGACGACAGCACCATCGGAGCTAATCTGCTGATCAAAAATTCATAGATCATTATCATACTCCCTCACGCAAATTTTGAGCGCAGTTGTTGGGTCTTTTGAAGTTGCGATATATTGTGACAAAGAACTTGATTCTGATTCTGGTGATGGCGCTGAGCCTTTGCTTGGGCGGCTCGTTTAGCAGCAGCAGCAGACAAGCATTTCCGCTGGTTGTGTCGCTCATCGTTCAGAAAGATAGCTTGAACCTGGGAACACATGGCTCATGCAGATCGCATTCTCTAGCAGCGACAGCGTAGGTGAAGTAGTGCATGCGCTTTGGATCTGAAGCCCACGCCAGTGCTTTGTTTCCATATATGGTATTGGTGGATGCATTCGCCGCATGCTTGGTCGCTGCCGTCAAGTTCATCTCATGTGGCACTTCGCTTTCTTCCTCACCCTTTCGCCATGCTCTCCTCCTCCGCTTTCCTCCTCGTGCTTCCGCTGCAACCCTCCTCCTCTGCTCTTTTCGCGCTAGACATCATTTATCCCTCGCTGGGCACCACGTTCGCTCTTTCATGCTTCGCTGTGCTCGTTCGCTCAGTTTACGCTGCGCTCTAAAAAGCTTGCAGTGTTCTGCCACAGCACTGTGTTTTCTGTTTAGCTGGCAAAGTTCATTCTTGTGTTGACGAATTCTTTCTGGGAAATTTTTACAACGCGAGGCAGTTGGTGCAGCTAATCTTGTACACGATGCCCTGCGCCTTTTTGACAGGAAGGTGGTCTTTTGGACGAGGGAGGAGGCTACCGACCATAGAGAGGCTTGTAAACAATGTGAACCTTTGCTCCTCGCAGCTCATGGGCTAATGTCTTGCTAACATCTCGAATGTATGGTATTGAGACAGGCAGCCACCGTCTTCCTTTCATTTTTGTTCCATCAGTGCAGGGCGCCTTTGTGTAACCATTCATCCCAAGGTCACGGATTGAACAGTTATACACGTGAATGTCAGTTAAAATAATAATACTATGTTCTGAGTATTTCCTTAGGGACATAGGCCTCATTGAGACACTTTAGTCAAGTGTTGTGTATGAGATGTATGTTTGTGTGTGTACATGTTAATTTCAAGAATAATCGTTCACTCAAAAGGGCATATGGTTGGTATGTCTATCTCTGTTTATGAAAGCTGCAAGGACACGTAGGACTTTCATTACCTCTGCATTTTCTTCCTCCTTTCATCACTGAAAAAAGCAGTCGATCATTCTTGTCAACTTATAATCAGTTTCTCATCCTTTGCAATCTGTTTACAAGTGGCATGTCTGAATTAACTCACCAAAGGGATCTCTTCTCCAAATTGCGTCAAAACTGATTGAATGGGCTGCAAAGATCAGAGACTGTCAGTGAGGACCATTCAAGAGGTTTATCTCTTTAGCAACAATTGAAAGTTGTTTGTCATACTGTCACGTAGTAGTGATGGTGAAGAAAGCAACAAAAAACTGTGAATGACGAAAATACCGTTTTATTTGGCGGAGCTGTTTCCTCAAACACAGGCTACACTCAGTAAAAACGACAGTAACGAACATAGTCGGTGATCTTCGAAAATCTGATCTGCGGGTCAAGTGCATCGGCTTTTATACATGAATCATCGAAGATTCCAGAGTAATCGCTGGTGCCCTCATGTCTTCCAGAAAGTACTACACAATTTGCGTCACTCATACAGTCAAATTACACAAGGTTTGGTGACATCAGACAAGGAAAAACATCGATAACATTTGAGAAACTTCCTATACATGCAGGCACATCCTGCGCTGAACGATAATGCTTAACATTTCTTAGCCATTGAAAAGCGGTCACCGGTGAAAGATAAACAAGCACACATGTCAATACGTTCAATAATTACTAATTACGTTACATGACACTCAGAATTTGTGGCATGAAGTTACTCTGGCAATACTGCGTGTATTGGTTTTGCACTTTTGACCCTTCGACTGGGCCACTCCAGAGTATACTTGTTTTGTCTTTTCAGCTCAGTTCCAGCCTTTGAAGAAGCAACGCATGCAAAAATGAACGTTGCATATCTTTTGTACCATCTTAGAGAAGTCGTTAAAAACACCTGAAACTCGCAAGTTAAATGTGTAATAGAAGGTGGAGCAAATGTCTTGGTGTTCTGTTGCTCTGTCTCAGTAGGACAGCCATAGCAAACCAGGGTGGCTGGTCCATCTGCACTTTGACAGACAAAGGGATTTCGAAACTTTGGTGAATTTTGCATTGGAAGAAAGTGATTACAAAGAAACAGTTTCATCAAGCACAAAATGTCCACCGAACTAGTGCAGGGAAAAAAAAAAAACCTTCAGTCATAGGATTAATGTGCATGCATATGCGAGAAGAAAACTTTATGAACCAAACAAGAAAGGGTGTCTTTGCAGTTGAAGCTTAGCATTGTGAGGTTGTGCTTTCATCTCAAAGGCTCAGTCGGCTGTACGCTTCATTAGAAATAAGTATCCCTGTTTTAGTAGCACAAAACATTTCTGTCAAAGAACATGTGGTAATTGAAAATTTGTAAGAGACCGCACAGTATACGATTTCGCCAGTAAAGTGCATTTACATGCATAAGTGGTGGGGATGGTGGGAAAAAGTCTGTTACAGCAGCTTGATTAGGCCCCACCTCCCCTGGAAACCACGGAAACCAAACAACATGGTAAGATACATGCAGTGCAAAATGTGGGATTACAGAATATAATAATTATGAACCTAAACTTGAAACATTCAGAAATTAGTCTTGCAGAAGTGACTGAAGAAAGAGGTGATAGTTGCAGTGAAATCTCAATATAACAAACTTCAGGGGACCATGGCAAATTATTCCCTATTCTGAAAGGTGTTATAGTGAAAGCCCCAAAATTAACCATTTTGCCCATCAATCGACCAGTTTATCAGTTGTCACTGTATGAGCTAACCATGAAAATGTTGATGCTGGCTCTAGGCCCGTGCTGTTGCTATTTTCCATTGATTCCACCACCAAGCACCCCTGTATATAGCATGATGCACGCATAAGAGACGCTGACGCCGAGTAACCACCTACAGTGAAGAAGCTTTATGTCACCTATAAAGCGTAATGTTTCTTTTTGTTTGTTTTTCACATTCCTTTCCACGGACACTGCAGCTTTCTCTCTTGGGGCCGACAACGGAACTATTTCAAAGCATAAGCACATGTAGACAACACCGTTCAGAAAGGGTGACCATGTGGCATCCCTGCGAGCACGGAGGTTAGATTTCTCCCTGCGTGTAGCTGGTATGGCTGCAGAAAGAAGGAAGAGATGTGCCTCCATTGCTAGGCGACACTAGCCTGGGTAGAGCATGTGCTAGCAAAACCTGATACATCGTCACCTCTGCAATAGAATAAAAAAGTTCCCTCCCGCGTTTTTTTCCTCCGGCGCTGTCTTGGGTTTTCCGAACCCACGTGTCTTAACGTCTGCTTTTTGCGCCTTTTCATCTGCTAGCCTACTCTTCCGGCTGCCGTAAAGGATACATGGAAACTAAGAAACACTAGATTTCAGAATGTCACTTCGTAGTACTGAGGCATTGTTAACATGACATAGAAACTCAATAATGCTCATTGTTCCGAAAAGTTCAGTATTCTGAAGTGCATAGCACTGAAATATTTTTGCGTTGAAAGTATAAGCAGTCAGCAGGGAATTTCGGAAAAGTTTGTTAATGTGGTGTTCATAGTAACAAGGTTTAACTGTACAATCTCATGCATGTAATTTAGCAGAACCTGAGCACACACTGTGGCATCAGAGCAGCAGTCTAAGCTGCCATTGTTTGCCCCAGTGTTTGTGAGTTGCTTCATGTCTATCTCACATTCACTCAACTGTGAGCACTGTTGTGCTCATAACAAAAGTAAATCGATGAGCAGCGCTGAATGAGGCTGCCATTACTAGCTCACCGCAACGCCTGTTTTGGATGGCACGAATATAATAACATGAAGGAGGGCAAAAGGCTTGGAGATCGCCACTTGCCATTCTGCTTCTTGCTCAGTGGTTTTGTTGGTAAGATGTTGAGGAAAGGAGAAGGGAGGGGGTGTTTCCTGAATCTTGCACGGTGATCACCCCTCCCCCCCTGCTCTGGTAAGCAACTGATTGCTGCCCCTCCTCTCCTCTCCTGAACACCCCTTTACCCGACTGAGAATTTACGACGCACCTGATCTTGCAAACGCATGTTTGGGCAGGTATGTGAGCGATAGAATTTACCTTGCACAGCCTTTCTTTCTTTTCTTGTTTTTCTGCTTGTCAGCTAGAACACTGGTATGTGTGAGGGCTTTGTTTAGTCAGCCAAAGATATATGCTATGCTGCAGTAGGAGGGAAGTAGAAGAGACAGAAAATTGCTGCATAGCAAAGAATATTTAGGTTAGCTTCAATAGCATTGTATGCAAAGCATTACATTAATCAGTGGGCACAGCACTACACAAGGGGTTATGGAAATTTCATATTGCTGTGTGTTGGTTCTGTTGGATGCATTGCACTGTGTAATAGTGCTTCTTTCTGGATACTGGTTTGATAAACAATTTAGCTTATTGGTAGGGCATTTTCCTCAATTGTACAGTGTGAAAATGCAGGACAAACGGGAAAAGTGGATGGTACACAGCACTGAGTGCCATTTGCTGTTGCTGTTTGTCTTGTGTTTCCTCTCAGTACGAGTGATCAAAATACTAACAGGGACTGCTGAAGTGTGTCAAGGTCTGTTTTTGCATTGCTACTCATCAGTTTGTGCTTTCTATGCTTTTTTCATTTTTGTCACTGGGCCTTTTTAATGTCCAAGCAATCTCAATTTTTCTCTTAAAGTAGTAGTACTGACATTGACATCTCTGATTTTATTTATTTGTTTATTTTGTATACTTTCTTTTACGTTAAGCTCTTGGGCCTTGAAACCCTAGAATATATACTGGCAAGGCTCAAGGTACCTCAAATAATTTACTATAATAGCTTTCTAAGAACCGACTTCAATTGCATTTTTCTCTAGAGGTGTATGTGTCAGAACGTGAGGACACAGAAGGCGGTCACGTGGGAGTAGGACATAATGTGTTGTCCTGGCACTCCAGCTTTGCTTGGTGGTCTGTTATGCTGCTATATTGGGCGACACAATGAGTAGCAGTACAACAGACGTGTAGAAAGGCCATTTTGTTTGTTAAGTAGCGAGATAGAAGGAGTGCTCGCATACTGCTGTGCTATTTGTACAATCAAATCTGCATCAGTTATCTCCCTAGTCTTCATGCTCTTGTCGTAAATAATTTGATCATAAGGCTATTAGTGGCCTGTGGACAACATAACAGTATGTGGAAGCCTATAACAAATCAGTTGTCCACTATGTATAAACGCATGACAGAGCACTTGCGATCCAGCTTTTAATGTGCAGGTTTAGGGAAAACTAAAAAACAGCAAATGACATTGCTTGAGTCCGGGTAAAACTGGCAGCCAGCACCACGTGGAAAGCCGGCAAGCCTGGCAACTCTAGAACACAACATCACGTGCGATGAGAGGACAACTAAGTTACCTTGCTGACGCTTGTCGATATAATACAGGTGCTCAGCTCATCTTGTTTTCATGGACCTTCTCGTCTGGCCACTTTCCCCCAGGATGAAGGCAAACTATAAACAACTGCCCAAGAGCAGGAAACAAACTGTGTCTTGTTTTTAGCACTTCCTATTGATTTTGCACTATTTTGATCACCTAGCTTGCACAATTTGAACAGCTTTTCTGTTTCCTCACTTGGAGTGTAGTTTAGATATGAAACAGTGGCAACAATAGCCACTATTAACTGTCTGAACAAAAGTTAATCATGTGGCACCGATTGATTAAAATGTGCTGCCTTACTAGTGGATGCAACATCATGGGTATGAGGCAGCGTGTGAGTTTAGGGACACAGGAATGAAGATGCAGTGTAGGTTTAAGTATTGCTCGCGTGCTTCTGCATCTTGTCCAGAATTTAGCAACGAGCGTTGATCAACATGGCACAGCTTGATTGCCGGAACAAGATGTGTTTCGGAGCATATTTCAAACTTCCATGTCAGTGTTCTTGTGTGTGGTGTGATGAGTATGAGATGTGTTGCAACAATGAGTGGGTGGGAGCAGTGCTCACATATTCATGTGTCTTGTCCAACAAAAGCTATGCTGTGTCTTGTCTCGTTTTGTCCAGAGTACTTGTTCAAGCACGTTGATTTGGATCGAGAGATACCAGAATCCAAGAAGCGCTTAAAGCTCGACTCAATGCCACCTTTACCAAACATGCCAGACACGCCAGACTCGTGTCCAAGTATGAGTCCTGCACATTCGACTTCGAATCCCCAATACACAAGGCCAAGCTCTCCAGACGCAAGGCTACTGCCATCGGGCGTGGTGGTGAAGATTGAGGTATTCACTCTAACTACCGTAGAAGGTTTAGAGGGGCCCTAAAGTGCACTGTACACTCTCTTCTACAGCTTGCTTGTGGATGAGCATTTATTGTTGCTACTGCGTTATAGTACTTTCTGGACTACCTGAAAAGGGTTGGCACCATTGGCCAGTATTCTTGTACCGGAAAGTACAGCATCTCCATGACAGCATAGTTTCTTAGCCATGCATGGCTAAGAAACCATGGCTGTTGCACAAGCTTCAGTGGGAAAGTAAAGAAGCTACAAAGACCCCAAAAAATGCAGCTTTAACAAAAGGTGATTCAGGGCCCTTTTAAAGGTTTCTATGTTGACACCTTGTGAAAAGTATTATAATATATAGGTATGCAAATAGTAGTTTAGAATCTTAGTTGAATGTGAGTCTATTGTTGTAGCACTGAATCAGACATGAATACAGTTGAACCTCGCTACAACGAAACTGACGGGGCGCGCGAAAAATTTCGTTAAATCGAAATTTCGTTGAGGCGAAAACAGGCCAAAAACACTGTCAGGTTGGACCACATAGTCCCAAAACATCATTTATTTCCAAAGAAGTCGGTCAGCTTCTTCTGCTTCTTTTTTTTTGCCACGAGTGCAGTGGCGCGGCTTTCGCACTCGGTGAACAGTTGCATCGCGACGTCGTCATCGTGAGCACCGAAAAATCTGCGGATCACATCAAAAGCATCCATCACTTTTATTGCAGGTGGTGGCGCTAAGTCCTCCGCGTCGCTGTCATCATCCGATGATGCGTCGTTGTGGCGAACGCCCTCAATTATAGCTTCGTCACTCAGCTCCTCGTGAGCTAGCACTTCACTGTCAACAGCGATGTAGTCGCCGATGTGAACATCGGCCGGCACATCTCCGGAGTCCTGAAGGGCTGCCCATGCCGCATTGGCCTCTGTGGAGGGTGGAGCAATTGTACTGCAGCCTTCCTCGTCCGACGTGGAGTTCTCTGCCAGTTGAGCATCGGAGTGAAAGCCGGCGTGCACAAAACAGTTGTAGATGATACTGCGACTGGTTGCCGTCCACGCTGCTGAGACCATCTGTACAGCCATGTACAAATCCACTTCGATTGCCCGACCGGTGTCGATGTTTAACACCAGCCGCTGAATCAGTCGCTGTCGATAAGCGCTTTTAACGCTATTGATGATACCTTGATCCAGCGGCTGGATTAAAGCCGTGCAATTCGGCGGGAAGAATCTTACTTCCACGCTTTGAAGCTGAACGTCTTCAACGTTATGCGCTGAGCAATTGTCGATGAGCAAACAAACCTTACGTTTCTTTGCCGTCATGTCACGGTCGAAAGCGGTTAGCCACTCTTTGAAAACGGCCCGTGTCATCCAAGACTTCTTATTGGCAACATATTTGACGGGCAGGCTCTTGCCACCTTTGAAGCACCGCGGCTTCGCACTTTTGCCTATCACCAGTGGGCAGCGCTTGTCAGACCCGTCCATGTTGCAGCACAGGAGCACAGTCACACGCTTTTTGCTATGCTTCCCTCCGCTGCATGGCTGGCCCTTCATGTGAAGCGTCTTGGAGGGGAGGAGCTCGAAGAAAAGTCCCGTTTCATCGGCATTGTATATGTCTGATGTGGCATATTTCTCCATTAATTCCGGCACAGTAGCTGATGCCCAAGCAGATGCAGCGTCGGCGTCTGATGAGGCCGACTCCCCACACAGCACTTTAGCGACGATTTCATGCCTGGCCTTAAAACGGGTCAGCCACCCTGAGCTGGCTTTGAAATCATTGATGCCCAGCATACAGGCATAGCCAAGTGCCTTTTGCTGCAACATGTTTCCGCTGACCGGCATCTTCTTTGCGCGCACGTCGAGGAACCACGTGTACAGAGCCTTCTCAAGGTCCTCATGAGCCGCTTGCGTCAGCTTTTTCCGCTTCGCGGATGTCCCCGAAGAAAGAGCTTGCGCTATCGCGTCTTTCGACTTCAAGATCGTTGACAGCGTGCTCTGTGAGATGCTGAAGTCCGCTGCAACATCTCCCTTTTTCCTGCCACTGGATGCCGCGCTGATAATCCGTGCCTTCTCTTCAAGCGAGAGGAACTTCCGCTTTCTAGATGAAGTCGCCATGCTCGCATTCATTACAGCGCACTAGCAGCACAAGCACGAGTGAAAAAAACTAGGGCAAACGCGCTGCTGTTGCCAGGCTGCTGCGTCCTTTGGCAACGGATTGGTTGCGGCTCTGAATTGGATTGGAAGAAAACGGGAGCTTGCCCCCGCACCTTGTCGCAAGGCAGCCAGCCCGATAGTCATCAACACCAAGCTATGGCGGTGATCATGTGCGTTTCAGTGAGTGGATTAGTTTGGTCCAGCGAATGTTTAGCGAAACAAAGCAGCGTGGGCCTATGGAAGTACATAGATGGGCGGCGATATGCTTGTTTTATTGTAAGATATATTTTTAAATCGAGCTTCGCATAGCAAAAATTTCGTTGAAGCGGAAACGCGCCCCAAAAATGGTTCGTTGTGATGAGAAATTTGTTCCATTACTTTGTATAGCGAGCTGACGGGGAATTGGAAATATTTCGTTGAAGCGAAAATTTCGTTGAAGCGACGTTCGTTGTAGCGGGGTTCGACTGTACTACTTTTGTGACAGCTTCTAACCAGTGTTTAAGTAGCTAATGTGTCTGTCCGGCTTTCAGACAAAACAATATGTAAGTTCTCATTTTAAGCAAGTGCATGTTGAGCGCATCCTGCAAAGCAATTGCCTGTTGTCCCTAATAGGTTAAAAGTTATTGATTTAATCTGTGGTCGTTAAGTACAAGTAAAAATACACCATACTTTTCAGAAAAGCGCCACGGTGGCCGCATTTCGATGGGGGTGAAATGCGAAAACACCCGTGTGCTTAGATTTAGGTGCACGTTAAAGAACCCCAGGTGGTGGAAGTTTCCGGAGTCCTCCACTACGGCGTGCCTCATAATCAGAAAGTGCTTCTGGCAAGTAAAACCCCATAATTTAATTTTTAATGGTCTGTTCGGTTTGCCTGAACTTTTTTCATGAGTTCAAGGCACAATTTCCACGCTCGTGCAGCCACAGCAAGCTACTAGTGCCTTTCAGAAATGAATGTGAAAGTGGGAATTTGGTGCAGGTCTTCCACCTCTGCGTTTGCATATTGCAACTTTTGTTGCTGACATTGCTAAGCATGCACTGCGATTGTGTTGCAAATGCCAATTTTTATTGGCTTTGCGACTGCTGTGTTCCAAGGAAAATGATGGACAGTGGCTTTTTGCTAGCACTCTTTGAAACTGCTGTAGAGCTCATAGATCCCAACAGTGAAAAATGAGGAGTAGGATGATCTCGTTGCTATACTAATGTGTAGGTTGGTGAGACATAAAAGAAATAGGATAACTTCATATTGTAAAGAAGTTGTAAGCAAGTGCTTTGAGTTCGAGTTGGTGTGCTTGTTTCACCGGTCTCTGGAAATATTTGAGAGCCACATAGAAATACTGGCTTCTCTCATGGACAAGGGTGTCATTGTTGCCAATTAACAGCTCAATTCCTGTCAGTATGCCATTCAACTGGACCATATTTCTTCACCTTCTTCAGGAAGCATCGGAACAAAAAGTGGACCTGCAAAAGCCCTAATGGTGAAACAAGAAATGAAATTGATTTCATACTTTCTGCTGATCCCAGCATAGTGCAGGACGTAGAAGTTGGGTAGGGTAAAGTACAGAGATCATAGGTTAATGAAGGATAGGATTCACCTCAATTTGAAGAGAAAGAGTAAAATTGGTCAAGAAGAAACAGGCCAACCTAGACGCAATAAGGGTAAAAGCAGACCATTTCAGGTTGGCACTTGCAAACAACTATGCAACCTTAGAACAGAGAGATGAAGATGACATAGAGGCAATAAATGAAACCGTAACTAGTCTGCCTTCAGAAGCAGCAATTCAAGTGGGAGGTAAGGCACCAAGGCAACCAGTAGGTAAGCTTTCCCAAGTAACAAAGGACCTAATAAAGAAACAACAAAGAATGAAAGTGTCCAACTCAAGAGATCAGATAGAATTCATGGAACTGTCAAAACTAATCAACAAAGAGAAAATAAGGGATATTCGAAATTATAATGTGAGAAAGACTGAGGAAGCAGTAAAAAATGGACACAGCATGAAAACAATGAGAAGGAAACTAGCCATCGGACAAACCAAGATGTATGCACTGAAAGATAGGCAGGGTAATATCATCAGCAATCTTGAAGATATAGTAAAAGCAGTGGAATTCTATGCTGGCCTGTACAGTAGTACCCAAAGGTCCATTTGAATTAGTAACAAACAGGTTACAAAGGCTCCTTCTATAACTAGCGATTAAGTTTGAAGGGCCTTGCAAGACATGAAACGGGTAAAAGCGGCAGAAGCAGATGGACTATCAGTCTATTTAATCAAGGATGGTTGAGACATAATGCTAGAAAAACTAGCGGCCTTTTATATGAAGTGTCTATCAACATTAAGGGTCTTAGAGAACTGGAAGAATGCCAACAATATACTAATCCACAAAAAAGAGACGTTAGAGAAATTAAAAATTATAGGCCCATTAGCTTACTTCCATTATTATGTCAACCAAAATAATCTCCAATAGAGTAAGGGCAGCACTGGACTTTAGTCAACCAAGGGAACAGGCGGGCTTCAGGAAGGGATGCTCTACAATGGATCCCATCCATGTCATTAATCAGGTTATCGAGAAATCCGCAGAGTACAATAAGCCTCTCTATATGGCTTTCATAGATTAGGAAAAGGCATTTGATTCAGTAGAGATACCAGCAGTCATAGAGGCGTTACGTAATCAAGGAGTACAGACCGCTGACGTAAATACCTTGGGAAAATATCTACAGAGGTTCCACAGCTACCCTAATTGTACACAAGAAAAGCAGGAAGGTACCTATAAAGAAAAGGGTCAGGCAAGGAGACACAGTCTCTCCGATGCTATTCATGGCATGCTTGGAAGGAGTATTCACACTATTAAACTGGGAAGGCTTGGGAGCAAAGATCAACGGCAAATATCGCAGCAACCTTCGATTTGCAAATGACATTGTTCTGTTCAGCAAGACTGGAGATGAGTTACAACAAATGATTGAGGATCTTAACAGAGAGAGTATAAGAGTGGGGTTGAAGATTAATATGCGGAAGACTGATAATGATCAAGAGCCGGGCAAGGGAACAAGAGTTCAGGATCACCAGTCAGGCTCTAGAGTCTGTGAAGGAGTATGTTTATCTAGGTCAATTACTCACAGGGGACCCTGATCATGAGAAGGAAATTTACAAAAGAATAAAAATGGGTTGGAGCGCATACGGCAGACATTGTCAGCTCCTGACTGGAAGCTTATCATTGAAAAGAAAGGTGTACAATCAGTGCATTCTACCAGTGCTGACATATAGGGCAGAAACATGAAGACTGACAAATAAGCTCGAAAACAAGTTAAGGACCGCGGAAGAACAATGGAACGAAGAATGTTAGGCATAACGTTAAGAGATAGGAAGAGAGTGGTGTGGATCAGAGAGCAAACAGATATAGCCGCTATTCTAATTGACATTAAGAGAAAGAAATGGAGCTGGGCAGGTCATTTAATGCATACGTTAGATAACTGGTGGACCATCAGCGTTACAGAATGGATACCAAGAGAAGGGAAACGCAGTCGAAGACAGCAGAAGACTAAGTGGAGCGATGAAATGAGGAAATTTGCAGGCGCTAGTTGGAATCGGTTGGCGCAAGACAAGGCTAACTGGAGATCGCAGGGAGAGGCCTTCGTCCTAGCAGTGGACATAAAATGGGCTGATGGTGATGACTTTGCAGCTGCACAGCATCGGCACTGATGATCTCATCAGCACTGGCAATCTCGGTGGTGAAGGAAGTTTGGGAACCAGGCCTGAACTTAATCACACATTTTTAAATTATTGACACCGTGCAGAAAACTTCACTCTTGCATCACTGAAATGAATGGTAGAATGTAGCACCACCTAAATTAGTTCACAAAGTGAAGATTAATCGAACGGATCCTATCAAAATGGCGATCATGATCAGGAATATAGATATATTGACACACTGGAGTGCTATATGTACAAATGTTTTTTTTTTTTTTTTTAGTAACCCTGTATGCTGGCTGCCTGCACGTAAAACGCAATTGAAAGTAGCCTAAAATTTTTTGTGTTAAAGGGCCCCTGAAATGGTTCGGACAAATTTTGTAGACACGTAGGGTTCAGCTACAGTTAATCATTTGCACCACAATTTGTGTGAAGCGTCTCATATTAAGAGAGCTATGGACGATTACAAGTTACCCTCCTCCATTGCCATGCATTTTCTCTTCAACTCGTTCGCCGAGTGATCGGGGCTAAGCTCCGCCTTCACTGGCTCTGCGTCATGATGGCACGTCGTGCTGTCTACTTCCGCTTGTCTAGGAGCAAGCGCGCAAAGCCTTTCCAACCTCTCCGCCAGCCGCTTGGCAGTCGACCCTAAGCCAGAGCCATCAACGCAGCCAGCACCGAGTGTGTCCAGTATTCCGGTAACCACAGGCGAGGTGGGCGTTTCGACGGATGGGTGGAGGCATAAACTCAAGCTGATGAAGGAGTTTTAGCATAGACATACGTGAGCGCCTTGATTGGTCTGCATGGTCCAGCCACCTGGTGGCGCAGAGTTTAACGAGCCAAACAATGAGCTAATATAGCTCCAACCAAGTGTAGAACATTTTAAACATTTACAAAACAACATGTATGCGATTACGCTCCTGAGGAAAATTTACACCAGCAGCAAAGTAGAATAGACTTCGTTACAGCTGCTGTGTTTGGTTGAGCTTTTGCCACCAGGCGGCTGCACCGTGCAGACCATGCACATTTGTGCCTCTGCTCATCTCGTAAAACAGCACGGTCAAATGGCCAAGCCCAGTCTGCTTGTGCTTGCGTTTACCCGAATACCGGATGCACAACACTATTGTTGTAGTAATCATCTGGCGTAAAGTGACAAGCGCAAACACGCAACTCCTGGTGCCGATCGGATAGCAACAATATGATGCGCTGCAGCCGCTTCGCTTGTCTGATGCCTTGCAGAGGGACGCGACATCGCAGCTTGATATATTGCTAGTCGCTACGTTTGTAGCCCACAACATAACAAGGGCGAACCATGGTGCTTGCGAAAATAACGATCGGGATCAACACTGACCGCAGAGCTCTCGTCAACACGGAGCATGTTGTAGCGCAAGCAGACAGCACTTGCTTTGTGCTGGAAGCGCTTAAGTGTAGCGAGAAATTGTCCTTGTGCATTCTCTTTATGTTACTTTATTTTTATAGAAACAAATAACTAACATTCCAACTATTACAAACAAGATTTGTTCACCATAAAGTTAAAAAAATTATCAATGATGTGCCCTGGGCAGCCAATCGGATAGCTCGCCCTACTGGCGTCATTAGAACTTACATCAAATGGTCAGGGGTGGCTGAAAATTCAGCAGAGTGACATGCTACAATCGGTAGGGATGTATGTTTTTAAAACCTTATAATAAATTACAGCTTTATGTAGAGCACTTAGATGCGTCAATTAATGATCAGAAGCACCTACCCTAACGACTCAGTACGTTTGTACAAAATCGTCAAAATAGTTTCAGGGTCCCTTTAAGTAACAATGCTCTTTGTTGATTTCCTTGTATTCAAGATGTTTTCTGTGGATTGCTGTATACATTCTTCCATTTGCAGTCTCACATAGGCCATGGAGACCTTGGAGGCCATGGTTGCTAAAAAGCAAAACTCTTACCACATCAAAATATTTTCAAGATATTTGTAAAGTATTTTGAAAATCAAGTATACTGCTTGTTCGTTTCATTCAGTACCTTAGTATTCAATTTCTTGCAAGTCGTTCGCAGCAATGTGGAAAGTTGAGGACTCCTTAGCCTATAGGAAGGCTGAATGCCCCTCAATATGTGTTCATCTGCACCACGCCTTCTGCTCATCCCCACAGTAATTCACGCTATATGATGTGCATACACGATGGTTCTAACATGTCACGTATCGCTGTGACGTATCTTGTGCTATGCAAAAATAAAACTCTCTGATCTCACCTACAATAAGACGTGCCTGGAACTACATTCTACTGCACAAGGATATTGCCTGTGTATGCCTCGTACCTTTGGCAGTGCTGCAACTTACTTGTGAGATGGAGTGGAGCTCTGCTTTAGAACAAAACTGGCCGATAAGTGCTCCCATGTAGCAAATTTCTTTTGGCCCCCTTATGCATGAAGTACTGCACTAAAGCATGTGTTCTCTATCGTGTCATTTCTAACCCTGACGACTGCGATACTCTTCAATCAGACATTGGCATAGTAACATCATGGTGTGCTAGATCCCAAATGAAGCTCAATTCTAATAAATGTAAGGCGATGCGTGTGTCCCGTGTTGTAAGAAATACCACCCTTCCTACGTACAATATTAACAACATACCTGTAGAAAATGTATCATCATATAAATATCTTGGTATCTACATTACACACAATCTTACATGGAACATTCATATAAATTACATTTACGGTAACGCTAATCGCATGCTGGGGTTTTTACGACGTAATTTTTCATCGGCAACTGCAGCTCTCAAGTTATTTCTGTACAAAACATTAGTGAGGCCTAAACTTGAATATGCATGCTCCATTTTCGACCCTTCTACTCTAAAGCTAAAAAACACCATCGAATCCATTCAAAACCGAGCTGCTCGTTTTATTCTTTCGAATTATTCTCGTCATGCAAGTGTCTCATCAATGAAACTAACCCTTGACTTGCCTAACCTAGAGTTACGTCGTAAGTACTTTCGCCTATGCCTTTTTCACAAGATTTATTACTCTAACGAAACACTTAAGGATGAACTAATCTCCCCGCCATCATACATATCGTCACGCACGGATCATCGTTTTAAAGTTGAAGCTCCAACTTGTCGCACCAACGTTTATTTTGATTCCTTTATACCAAGAACGACGAATGACTGGAACCGCCTCCCTGCCTCCATCACTGCCATTTCTGAAGCCACCAACTTCAAGAATATTGTTAATGAATTTGTTTGCAGTAATCACCACTCCTCTCTGTAATGCCTCCGGGCCTTGAGAGTATGACAATAAATAAATAAATAAATAAATAACGAAGTTGAAGGGGGAGCCAAAATTACTTTGTCATGTCTATAGCAGTAAAACCCTGTTCATTTGAATTTCACGGGACTACAAAAAATCTGAACTAACCATATGTCCAATGCAATTTTCAAAATTGAAGTGGAGCAGTAGTGAAGTCATGTCGGCTTAGCAGAAATCCAAAGACTAGCCACACGTTGAAAGTATTTGTCCGCAAACACTGTTTACAAAATGCCTCAGTGTTCCTGGTTATGGTCTTCTCAATCTGTTAGAGATGCACTTTTGGAAATAGTTAACAGAAGTGTCAATGTGTTTTGTACCACATCGTAAGCTCACCGAAAATGGTGCTAGTCTTTGGAGTTCAGCTAAGCATACTTCACTAGTACTCTTCAGGTTTAATGTCACAATTACATGTGCTCTAATGTTAGTAATTACAAAATATAATTTGCATATTTTGTTAATTAGATAAATTGTTGAAAATTTTTTTGTTGGTAATGTCTGTCTAGCCACAGGCAGAAACGGAAGGAGGCTGGATGTGGCAGTTTTTCTTTTAAAGTATTCCGCATAAAAAGAAATGCCTGATATATTCGATGCAGAGCTGGACATAGAATACTGTGTTTGTAACCTGGGCTGGTATAACGTAAAACTATTCCAATCTGTTTTTATTCCAAATTCTCCATTAGCCCTCTGTGATAGGTCAAAATGGCTGGGGCTCTGTCAATATGGGCGTGACGCCTGCCCATATGGGCTGTACCCGAACCATTCTGACCTATCATGGAGGGGTAATGGCAGATTTGGAACAAAACAGATTGGAATAGTTTTACGTTATACTGGCTCTGGTTTGAGACTCCCGGGAGCACAGATGCGAAAGGAATATACCGTATTTACTCAATTCTAACACGCCCTCGATTTCAACGTGCACCCATTTTCCATGACCCTCCCAAAAAAGGGGGGGGGGGGGGGGCAAAACACCAGTCTCGATTGTATCGCTCACCCTTTTCCTGCGACCTAAAAAAAGAAAAGTCCCTTACAGTACTCCGCACCTCATTCTTTCATACAGGAATACAACTATTTCTCATGTGGAAAAACAAAGATTTACTCCCAATACACTAAAGTTGTAATAAATAAAATAAGTTGCAGCTTTGCCCAAAAGGTGAAGCATAGATTACGATAGCAAATTGGTAGACTGCTATACGAAAATTAAGGATAGTAGTTTTATCGGCCTTATAAACTTTTAAACATTCGCTCACTAACTTAACAAGCATGGCAGTCACATGTGCGCAAGCAAACGTGAACACGTCTCACGCAATGTCCATGGAAACTATCAAAATGCTGGGTTGGGGAAGTGCGGTAGCAGGAGCGAGCAAATTGACCTCTGTGCAGCCTCTCGCTTCAATGTGCACTAAGCGACGAGAACACATCTCGGTGCGCCTAGATGTGGAGTCTCCATCACAGATCGCTTTCAAGATAGATGCCACGCGGCCATGCCGTATGTAGCAGCCACTGGGGTAGAAAGCTTTTCCTGTTTGTGCGAGTCCCGCACGTAAGTTTAGGAAATTCTGAATGCCCGTGTTGCGGCCTGATTTCCGTCTGACTCTGCACACGTGATCACTTTCCTTTTAATTGCGGCATCGTGATGAACTCGGCATGTCTTTGCAGTCGGCACTTCCATGCCAATAGAGCAAATGCGGAAAACGGGAAGACAGGGAAGACGGACGGTGCACTAACCAGGGAGGTTAAAGAAAAACTGTTGGAGTGGAAGTCACCTGTACTGGCCTATGGGCTTGGGTGAAGCCGGTGGCGGGCATCTTGCGGGGAGCAAAAAGCGGAATGCAGAGCTTAGCAGTGCTGTTTGCAGACTTTTCCAGCAGTTTTTAATGGCTTAATGGATTTTCAAGTTCTAATGTAATATTGTGGGCTATGATGCGAGCCATATTGGAGGTCTGCAAATCGCAAATATCGGAGTACTGGAACATCTTCCCATTTCATCGGCATCAATATGCAGCTGCCACAAAGTAGAAAAATATTAATGCACTAATTAGCGTTTATTCACTTTCTTTAATGCAGTGTAGAAATTGATCAATCATGAAAACTGTCAGACCAAAAAGCAATTAAACTGAAAATGTAGAATGAGAGATAGCATTACATGCAACAAACATAAGTATTCATTATTATCCTCATTATCATCAGGTGTTGCCATGCTTTGGCATCCTCATTGCGTCTTGGAACTGGTGGCACCCATTTGCTTTTAGCCTGAAATATAAAATTTTCATTTATTCCAAGGCAATACTAATCTGCAACCTTATTTAAGTGAGAAGGATAACGCTAAGATGTCAACTGCTTGTATGTCAACTTTTCTAAAAACACCCGAGTGTGCTAGCACATTTTGGGATCCGCAAGATACGATGCAAAATACGACACGAAACACATAAGCTGCGGCGACTGCCGTGCTTTAGCCCCCCACAAGATGGCGACGCAGCAGCTTCACTTGACAGGTGCTCCTTCTACTCCAGCAGTGTTTCTTTAACCTCCTTGGCACTAACATAAAAACACGCACTGCAGAATATGGAGGAAGCTACGGCAGCTAGGCTCGAAGCACTTGCAAGGCAGCCATCTTGAAATGCCGATGGTGATATGGCAACGCAGATTTAGGGTCATACTCTATTCTAAAGCACAGGCAATTTTTGGACCTGCTTTATTGGAAAAAAAGTGCGCGTTAGATTCGAGTAAATACGGTATGCAAAAAGTAGAGGTCACAGTCCCTTTATATGTGGTTAGTTGGCACAAAACAAGAAAAAGTGGTGCATATGGCATTCAAAGGCCTGAAACTGATGCGATTATTTGCATCCTATGTTTGCATGCTGCACTGCAGCAATTTAAGCTGTGTTGTTTTTTTGTTCTTTTTCCATTCCCACTTTGGTGCACTTTTTTGCCTGAGAAGCCACCAGATGATCCGCCAGATGATCCGCCTGATTATGTGCCTGATTATCTGCCCATACATGCACTCAAGGACTGCATGCCCAGTGTGCTTCACTACTCTCCTTCCACTGCTCTCCAACAGGTAATTCTTTATTCCTTATTGGTATTCTTCTGGATTGTATGGGGAATCAATAAATCAAATCAAATAAGTGATCACTAACAGCTTTTAAGTTCACAGCGTGAAAGGGCCTTAGGAGTAAGCTGGGGAACACAGAAGTACATAAACGTATGAACCCCACAATAATAAAGTTGGGGAAAGTGCACTCTCTCAAGAATTTTGTTTCAGAATAAGCCAGCACAGACAGGGGCCAGCACAGACAGGGAATGTGCTGCAAAATGAAAGTATACTGACAAAATTGCATTAGCATACTTTGGCGAACCTTTCTTGAAGCCATCCAGAACTTCATTGCTAGCCGCACATCACTAACCCCCATGCATAGGTTAGGGATGGTGTCAGTGCTCTGATGGCACTGGCATAATCTGTGTCTTCTGGCAACTAGCAACACCGAATCCACACATAATGCCAGGTGGATGGTACCGAAACCAGTATGCTTGAAGCATTGGATGTATTCAGAGACACAATACGACCTCAGTTCCGAATCACTGTTGGAGGCAAGGCAGCCGATACCGCGGCTGCCATCTCTTAGGCACCATAAAAAAAGTCCGCATTCATGGCTGTGGCCTTCTCTTTCTTTAGTTTGTTTTCTATGAACATCACAGACCACGAGCAGAAAACAGCGCTAAACGAAAGGACAAAAAGAAGGACACAGACCACAGCATTGCTCCTTCGCTCTGTCCTGACGTTTAACGCTGTGTTGTGCTCGTAATCATGAACCAACCAACAGCTCGATTTCAGTGCACACCAAGCAGAGTACTGCAATGCAAATGGTATGCAAAGCATTGCCACCCGCCGTGGTTGCTCAGTGGCTACGGTGTTGGGCTGTTGAGCACGAGGTCGTGAGATCGAACCCCGGCCACGGCGGCCGCATTTCGATGGGGGCGAAATGCGAAAACACCCGTGTACTTAGATTTAGGTGCACGTTAAAGAACCCCAGGTGGTCGAAATCTCCGGAGTCCTCCACTACGGCGTGCCTCATAATCAGAAAGTGGTTTTGGCACGTAAAACCCCTTAATTTATTTTTGAAAAGCATTGTCACATGTCAATACAGGTCGATGACGGTGCAGCATGCTATTTCAAATGGGTAGTCAAAAAACAACATGGCAGCTGTGATGTGTTTTCAGCACGTGCAATTGCAGAGGCCACACAGGCATACTATTGTGGTGTTGTGTGCAATTTAAGTGGGCAAAAAATGCATTTAAAATTTTTTTTGACTCTGAGCATTTTGCAGCAAATAATATGGGATTGGATGCATTAGGATGCATTAAATCCTGTTGGGTGTTCACTGGGGAGATGAAAATATTTTGTTATGGCAAGAATTTCATTCATCCTGGGGTTCAACTCTACACAGCAGACAAGAAGTATGATAGTATACAATGGATTAACTGACTATACATTTAATGTATAAGTGTCATCGGTATCATAGCAGAGTGAACCTCCCACTAATCACAGCAACAATATGGACATGTGCTGAAATGAGGGCGCTTGCAGTAATACCACTTGCAAAAAAAAAAAAATGGTTTTAGGCATTTTAGATGCACACAGGGACAGGCTGTATGTGCTCGCAGTAGATCAGACACCAGTTCAGTGTCCAATTGAAGACCTCTTTTAACTAGGGTGCTGCCGTGCTTGAATGTGGTGCCCTTCGCTGAGCTGCACAATGGCGTTTTTGTGCGCTGCCTCTTGCAAGATCTATCTAGCAAATGTTGTCAATTAGTAGGGCATTCACTCTGCTATGAAAATGTTCTCAAAGCAGTGGCCTGCAATTGCGTGACATTTAAAAAATAATAATGAATAAATGCACGGATTGCAGGGGACCTTCATTCCATTTACAGTGACATAAAGAAATCCGGATTCTGTATGCACACATACATTTTGACACAGCTTTTCAAGATCGAGCTTTCCTTCATGCAACATATAAATTGAGGGAGGGGGGTGCAGCAAATAAATGCCCGACTTGCTCAAAATTTCCTCTTTGTTTAGTACTATTTTTTCTGCACTCCTAAACCTTTTTTTTTATCTCATGGCAAAATATTTGATAGAAATACATAACAGAATTTCAAAAAACTTATGAACTTTTTTAGTGCGTTAGAAATCAAGAAAATTGGGCATCGCCGTAAACTTGGTATCGCTGTAAACACAAGACATTAGATATTCAAATAACCACAGAGCTGTCCATGCAGAAATAAAAGCAACAAAAGTGATCTCAAAAAGCTAAACCTAGCGTTGCGATTCATTGCTGCACTCACACGGTTCGCAGGGAGCGCTCCTATTGGCTGATTTTGAATCACTGGAGCACGTGTTTCACACACGTTTTGGCATCAACGTGTTCCGCATTTTGCGTGTTCCAAGACCAACATTTAAAGATCGGCCTAGTTATCTAAAATTTCTTACGTTGTTGTGTCCTAGCTGCTGCCTGATGGTGATAATGACATCATTTGCGCAAGATAAGGGAATCTGTTCACTTTTCTTTGAGGCAGTCAAGCTACTTCGTATTGTGCGATCTGATGGATTCAAAGGCAGAAAAGTTTCTAACTGTCATCGACCACCAAAAACAATGGAAGGTTTGGAATACAGAAATAAGGCTACCTATGAAAGTAAATGTCGCCTACCTTGCTGATGCAGCAAGACTGGAACGCATGTGATTGCCAGCTCCTGATGAAGTTACAAGATGTCTGAAAAGGGCCGTCAAGTTGTACGATACTGCAGATAGCACAAAACCTTTCATTATTATTTGGGGGGTGGGGGGGGAGGCGAGTGCAGGGGTGGGAGTAGATGCACGGTGATGGAGTCATGGCTGAGGAATGTAAGTCGCCCTGGCAACAGGAATGAAACTGCTGCATTAGTGCAGCCGGCTTGTCTGCAGCCGGTGTCTGGTGGTACCAGCGCTCCCTTGCTGGCTCCAAAAGGGATCGCGCAGCGGCTTGATTGTTCCTATCTATCATGGTGCGATAAGCAGTTAGCAACATTCGAAATTTAGCACATTTAAGCTAATTGAATTGGGCCAGGACTTTTGAAAATTCATATTATCTCGAAATTCATATTGTGCATGATCATATCACTTCACTCGGTGTCTGACAAAATTGCATAGACATTGGCAACCTGCACGTGCATTGGTAAAATGTGACTCTGTAAATCTATACTAAAAGTGAAGAAAATATTTTGTTTCCCAGCACATCACTGCATGCGAAGTGGTTGCCAGTGCCATGTCAGATACTTTGTAGGCATGAGCTTTTTTCTGTTCACACTGGTGATACAAAGGTGTCGTTGATCTTAAATAGGCAGTCGATGCAAGCTAAATAAGCCGCAGCCACGCACCTGCCTCCAAGGCTCGTGGTGCCCGCATGCATGGTCGTGGGGTCCGCATGCTTCAGATCCCAGTTTGTTGCGCTTCAGATACCGTATTTACTGTAATCTAACGTGCACTGTTTTTATAATAAAACAAGTCCAAAAATTGTGTGCGCGTTAGAATTGAGTACGATCCTAAATCTGCATTACCATATTGCCATCGGCATTCCAAAATGGCTGCCTTGTATGCATTTCGAGCCTAGCTGTCGTAGCTTTCTCCATGTGCTGTAATACGTGTGCTTAGGTTAGTCCACCAGCCATCTTCCCATTTTCTGTGTTCGATCTATCAGCATGGAAGTACCAACTGCTAAGACATGCTGAATTCATCACGATGGCGCAATTAAAAGGAAAGTGATCACATGTGCGGAGACGGGCGAAAATCGGGCCGCATCACGGGTGTTCAAAGTTCCTGAAACTTCCATGTGGAACTGGCGCAAACAGGAAGGACATTCTACTCTGGTGGCTGCTGCACACAGCACGGCCGCGCGGCCCCTATCTTGAAAGCGACCTGCGATGGAGACTACACACTTAGGCACACCGCGCTGTGTTCGCGTCACTTAGGGCACATTGAAGTGAGAAACCGCACAAAGGTCAATTTGCTCACTCCTGTTACCGCACTTCCCCAATTGAGCGTTTTGATAAAGAGTTTCCGCGGTCATTGCGTGAGATGTGTTCATGTTTACTTCTGCGCGCATGACGCCATGCTTGTTAATTTAGTTAGTGAGCGAATGTTTAAAAGTTTATACGGCCGATAAAACTACTATCCTTATTTTTCTTATACCTGTCTACTAATTTGCTATTGCAATCAACGCTTCACCTTTCAGGCAAAACTGCTACTTATTTTATTTATCGCAAGTCTAGTGTATTGGGAGTAACTCTTTGTTTTTCCAAATGAGAGAAAGTTGTATTCCTGTATCAGTGGTGAAACAGCAGCGCCAAATGCTCCAAACTGCACTGCGAGCGGGCCTTTGCACCATCCGGGGCCAAAATAGCATTTTAACGGAAAATTGCGCCAAGCCTGCGTCAAAGCATGTGTAAGAGCGAAAGCCTCCTTTCGTCGATGCTTTTCAGCTAGCAATAGTGAAATCAGAACCAAAATCATGCTATCACCATCATTATAGAAGGCAGCAGAGGCCAGTCTATGGAGTTTCACAGTATAGTGGGAAACTCTATGCGCCTGTTCAAATCATTTGGTTAGTCATTGACACATTTTTCTCTGACAGATATAGAGTTTGACACGAGGGCATATCAGAAAGTCTTTACCCCTATTTTTTTAGCCAAACTATGGCTGTAAATGCAAAATCCCAGCGGTGGACCATTCTTGGACCGGCTCGGCCTTCTCTGCCAGTAGCTCCGCGGCACGGCGCTGCTGTCAGTTGTTTAAGATGGCGGTTGTGCTTCACACGTCCACGGCGCACGAGCAACGAAGTAAGATTCGCTTTTCATAGGGACGAATGCCTATAGAAATCCACAGGAAAATGCAGCCCACGTATGGGGAAAGGTGTCTCGCTTTGAGAAATGCGAGGTGGTGGTGTTGTGAGTTCACAAAAGTCTGTGAAGGTTAGCATGACGGTAAGCATTCAGAGAGGCCACGTGTGTCGCTGACTGACCACAGAGGCATCTCATATTTATTGCTGTGATGGGAAAAATGTCTGAACCGGTGTGGGGACTATGTGGAAAAACAGTGTAAGGCATGTAGAATTGTATGTATACAGTCTACGCTTATTACAACGGACCTGCATACAACAGACTTTCGGATATAACAGACCGTATTTCAGCCTTAGATTGTTCTACCTATTTTATTAATGCAACAAAGTTCGCTTTTAAGGGACTGCTGCAATGGACTATTGGTTACAGCGGACGAAATTATCAAAAATTTTTTTCAAATTCGGGCATATAAAACATACTTTTGCCGTGTCGACACGGGCTGACAGCTGACTTGCGAGGGTCAGCCGATGATTGCGGTTGAATATTGCGTTCCCGAGGGAGGAAGGGGGGACGGAAACTTACTTTTCTCTTTCGCGCTTGAGGCACGGGGGGGGGGGGGGAGTACTAGTTCTACTTGGACAGCGGCTGCTGTATTTTGAAAACGATCTGCGATGGGGACAGAGTGCGCGCCCCCGCTGGCATTGTATCGTGAAGTTTTGTTTAGAACCTTTAGTTCACGTTGAAGCGAGAGAAAGCATGAAGGTCAATTCGCGCGCTGCTGCTGCCACACTTATCATGCTTAATTTGCTATCGCAATTGATGCTTTGCCTTTCTGGTGAAACTGACTTTTTTTGTTTATTTTTTACTTTGGATGTTCCTCACTCGCTTTTTGCAATAAAGTTGTTAGACATCGCCGCGAAAGTTTCGGAAGTGAGGCGTTTCGGATATTACGGACTTAGGATAAAACAGACATTTTTTGTTGGATTATCAAGGTCCGTTGTAACAAGAGTCGACTGTATCTGTAATTCCTTGTATGTACCTTATTTTGGCTAATAAACACTGAGGCAAAGACATTCTGATTCAGCCTTGTACAATGATTATTGTATGAAACTCTATGGTGATGGACAAATAATGTAGTGCCGGTGTGCCTTCTTGCTTCCGCTTTATTTTGGTGTTCGATAAACCAGCGTGGTACTGCGGAGTTTGCCGAAGGAGGATATCACATTCTAGGTTTAAAGGTAAGCTTTTTCGGTGCTTATGGGTGATAGCTAGGCTTTGAAAAAGAGCTGCTGTGATCAGAATCGCATATAATGCATAGTTAAGAATGGTATTAGCGACTGAGGTAGACTGTGATACACAGGCCACAGCGAGAGCTGTCACTTCCATGGTGCCGCCATGTTCTTTGACGCAAGACCTTTGCGTCGAGTTTGGGTTGCTGTGCTATTTTCAAAATGCAAAATTATTTCTGTCTTGCGCATGTGCAGTGACGCTGGCATTTTTCTTTCTTTCTTTCTTTTCTATTTTCTTCTTTTTTTTATTTCTTTCTTTATTTTATTTTTTTGCAGCCACAAACCTTTGCGGCCCCAATTCGAAAACTCCCTAATGTGCATGGCATGATATGAGTATATTGCATGATGTTGTGTTCAGTGCAGGTGCGCTTACTCGATCGGTCTCGCGGTGAGCCTTTACCCGCAAGCTGTTACTCGCACTGTGTTGCATCCTGGGTTAATAAACCTGTGTTTGTTGACAATCTGTCGGTGGTGCCTTCTCAGTACTGTATCGATGAGCCCGGCCGTAGTGCCCTTCCTGCGTTGCGATGTGGAGGAGTGTCAAGTCCTTTCCTTACCACGCTTGCAGGGTAAGCTTCATGCAAATTCGTCTGCACATGTCGACTATATCAGTTAAAATTTGCAAGGTATATGGTAAAGGTATGTGCATTGGGCCTTGTGCCAGAAGTGCTTGCTGCTGCGCCAAATCAGCCTTTTGGTCTGCACCACAACCTGTGCCGAAAGGTGATATGGTACAGTAAAGGACTTTTCTTTTTTTAGGTCACGGCTAAATGATTCTCTTTTCCTTTTTTTTTTATTACTGAAAACGGGTGCACATTACAATCGAGGGCGCGTTAGAATCAAGTAAATATGGTACTTTGTCGTCAGTAATAGCTGAACTATGCGATAGACTAGGCATAATCAACAGGAAGCCCAAACATTTAGAAAGATGAAGCGAGAGTTCATTGGGGGGCAATATTTCCCATGCCTTCAATACCGACTGCCTTGTCTCGTAACTTTTGTGACTCCGTGAGCTAGCAGTACTTGGTTCTGGCATTAGTACAAAAGCTTGAAACGAAAGTGCCGTCAATGGAGGACGTAAGCAAGGAGGCATACCCAACACCTTCTGCATTTCAACAGTCATTTTCATTTTTCCTTGTTTGCTGTCAGGATCATTCCCTTGTTTCGTGACAGTGGGACGCAAAAGCTATTGTTGACATGCACAGTAGGAATATCATCACTTAAACATGCCTGAAATGGAGGTGTTTCATCACTCCTCAAAATTTCATAATGCGTGCAAGCTGCTTTGCAGTATTGTTGTGGCAAAAGTGTTTGCAGGATGTTGTGGGATAATGAAATGCACATAGAGAGCTAGTGTAACCATAATTAAGGCTGCATTATGTTGTTAACTAGTGGAATTTCGCATGCACAGCTTGCTGTTCAGTGTTTGAAACCTGGCGGCAATCGCAAGAGCGATGAAAAGAAATTGAAATTACAAATAAACAGGTTTACGGCACTGTAATCGTGCAACCACCCTAGTGGCACCGTGCCTTCCTATCTGCCATTTTCTGGATGCAGGCTGCTGGCAAATGGCAGTTTCCCCACACTAGAGTATAGCTCTACTCTTCACAATGGCAAGATTTACTTCTCAGCAAAAAAATGGGTTCAAGCATTATTTCTGCTGTTTCTGCCAGCTCCCTACTCGTGCTGGCCACTTGGTCCAAGTGTGTATGCAAACATTGGCTACAGTGTCTTGTTCACATAAGACAAAGGTTGTTAGTGTAAACTGGTGTCCTAGTTTTATCTCTGCCAAGAGACAACCGCTATCAAACCTGTACCATGAACTAGAGCTGCAGTGTGAGGCAAGTGCAGCACGGATCTCTCGTCCAGCCGCCACTGCATGACATACGAGGCAGCTCGACTGCATGACATGCTTTGCGATCTGGATGCTGCGAATAGCAGCCTTGTGTGCAAATGGATGCAATGAAAAATAAAGCATTCTCAAAGTGATGCATTTTGTGAATGTCGGCAGTTGTTTTGAAGCACCGTAAGCTACATCTACGAAGCCAGGCGGGTTCAGCCTAGTGGCACTTTTGGCACTGCTCGATACTGAGCAGCTGTGAGCCACTGGCGTCAGTGGTGTAGCCAGGGTGTGGCACACGGGGCACACCCTCCCCCACCCCCCTAAAAAGAAAAATCTGTGTTAGTATGCAGCCTGCATAGACCTCCTCCTTCCTTCCTTACCCTCCCTGTTACTAGGCAAGTACCCCCTTCCCCCCCAAAAAAATTTTCTGCCTTTGCCACTGACTGGTGTGATCGCCCAGAAAACTCTCCATTAACTGACATGGTGCTGCGTGGCACACTTTTGTGTGAATCTTGCTTCTGGTGTTCGTTCCTTTAGAAAAAGTTCATTTTTGCACGTTCCACTAGTGGCCGGAAATACAGTTCCTGACAGATTTTTCGTACTCCAAAAATTCAGACTTGATGGATATTCTGCACTTAATAAATGCACCGTAAGGGTTCCCATAGAGCTGTTGCATTTGTGCGACCGATTTTTCGAATGAATGTGGGCCCCAAAGTTCGATTTTTTGGACTAAATCGCTTGTCCTGAGCCACGCTACCCTTCTTTCTTCTTTAAGTTTTAGTCGCTGTTATGCATGTGGTGTGCCCACAAAGTACATAAAGCAAGTAGCTTGTAGCTTGTAGACATCACATCTAGTGCGTGTTTGCGCAGCTTAGCATTTCTGTGCTTGGCGTCGCTCCCTGTGGCTTTGAAAGTGCCAAGTGGCACGAAGAAACATGGCTTGTTTCTTTGATCTCGATGGCAATCTACGTTAGCGGAGATCGCCAACATCGTGACGCCCTTGGCGACTGTGTGCAGAGACCATGGAGGCGACGTCACACTTGCGCACATTCAAGCATAGCTGATCGCCTCCAAGCGTAGTATGAGGCAAGGAATTATTAGAGATTGTTTTAAGCTTCCCTAAGCCTAATAAATTTTGTTTTTTGGGCTGAAAGAATTTTTCGGCCTATTTTTCGGTCCTCACAAGGCCCAAAAATAGGTCGGTGACTGTGGTTTGATGCATCACGTTGCTGCATGCACACAGCATTGAAGCAAAGTACAGTGTGTCTGTCTGCACCACCTAGACAAAGCTTGTTTGTTGTATTCGATAGTCTGTTGAAAGCAGAATTCTTTGCATTAGTATATGCTGACCAAACTGAGTGAGAAGAATTGTCTGTTATATCCAAAAGTGTGCAGATCTATTGTAACACACATGAGTCATAAAGGTGCGCCACCTTTGTATGTTTTATGTCTGGTTTTATGTTTTGTTGTTTTTACAGTACAGTAGAACGCACTTATAACAATATTTGAGTACCACACAAATTCCATTGCTATAAACAATAATAATTATGACCGGGCTGCATGAAAAGCAAGATACGGGGATGGCACAGCTATTGTGAGAAAACTATAATGGTGGGGAGGCCAGTGCCTCTCTCCACCACCTTCCTCCTTCTGGCTGCTGATTGTGTCGACTTGTTTAACTGTTTAACTGTGCTTCCTGCATGTACCGATCACGTGTAACAAGCCGCGGCTGTTGGCGTTCGAGAATAGCACTGCTGTAACAACTGCAAAGAGGAGTCTTGGATGGCAAGTGACATGTGAGCTCAGCTTAGGCATCGCCTTGGGGGCCCCATAAGGAGCTGTTTAAAAAATGCGAGAATGTTGCCGCAGCAGCCACTCAGCTTGAAAAATCCAGAAAATCTAGAAATGGTGCAGAATTGCCACAAGCGTCCGCCACATACTGGCTTGCACGAGAAAACCCCATGTCCGTCAGCCTTGATTGCTTTACTCGAAGTTTGCCAACATCCATCTCCGAGGCATCCAGGTGCACCACATAGTGCAGCGAAAACGAAGCCCTGAAGAGATTGAATCATCTGCAGGACCTCCTGCAAGGACAACATTGAGGCAGCCTGCCCTACTGCATCATCACTGCTGTCGTCACCATCGCTGTCACTATTTGATGCAAGCACGTTTGCGATGATTGCCTCATCGGTTGAAGTTGCAATGTTTCTAATGCGTCATCTGCATGTAGAAACTCTTCAAGTCCTGAAGCATTCTAATCAACTGCAGATGAAAGTTCAGGCATCACTTCTTTGGCGGTGAGGCTTCGTATAAGTCTCTGCTGCCTTGGGTAAAGCATGCTTTCCTAAAGCAGTTTCGCACGGTAAAAATTCTTACTTCAGACCGTGCACCAAAGATAAACTACACAGCCATCAGCAGATTGATCTTTCAAGCCTGGTTGCTCCCTGCTTGTCCACGTGGCCATGTCCATTCTGGATGCGGCAGGGATACATGACCTTAAAATTGGTGATCACGCTGGTGTCCATAGACTGCAAGCCTGCTGTCATGTTCGGTGGCAGGCAAAAAACTTCCACACTTGAGAATTTAGGCATGGAGTGGTGGGCAGTACAGTTGTCTAGGACGAGCGCCACCTTCTTCTTAGATAGCTCGATATGCTGATTGAGTTCCAAGAGCCACTCATGAAAAAGTTCTCGCATCATTCATGCCTTGCAGTTGTGACGGTAGCGTACCCTGGCAGCACCGCGAAAGCAGCGGAGATTTTTTTATTTCTCAGTGACAAATGCAGAGCACTTGTTGCTCCCGTCCATATTGGTGCACAAAAACACAGTGAGGCACAGCTAGCTGTTTTTGCTGCCCTTACACATATCTCCTATGAGTGCGTATGTTTTGGACAGCAACATCTGGAAGAACAATCCTGATTTGTTACTGTTATGTATGTCGGTGCCTGCATAGTTGTTGAGGATGCGGGATAGTGTTTCCTCCACCCACTTCTGCTTTGCCTCCATGTCAAGTGAAGCTCCCTCACCGGTGATGGCTTTATAAACAATGCCACGCCTCTCTTTGAAGCGCTGTTCCCAGCCGCCACCTAGCGGGAAGTCCACATTGTTGATGAGTAAGGCAAACTGCTTAGCCTCTGTTGCCAGAATTTGCCCAGTGGTAGGCAAGTTCATGGCATGTGCACTGAGAAAACACTCTTAGAGGGCCTCTTCCACCTCCTTATAGGCACCTTGTGGCAGGACCTGCACCGGCCGAGAGGGCAGTGCCTGAGCCCATAAAGAGCATGGATTTTGCTGATGTAGGTGAGGCTAGTGGGTCGCGCCCCTCAAAGAGGAAGGCGATGACTCGTGAGGCAGAGCCCGTGTCGAGGAAGCTGAGATCTGAGGTGAAGGAGATGCATAGGCACCTTGTCGAACGCGTTCGTGCCCGTTGTCTACCGGGCAGTTTTCTTTGTCGAACTTCTCTGCTTAGCGGATGATTGTCAACACTGTCGGTTGCGATAGTCTGCATTCCTTCACCAAGTCGCACACTGCCAAAGTGAAGCTGCATCATGCTCTGTATAAAGTCCAAGTCTGATAAGATCTTATCGAACCCCATGCGCTGTGTGCATTAGGTGCGAGTGAAAGTGTGCGAGGGTGAGACAAGAAAGATGGTGGCTTCACGAGTGCCACTTCCCGCATGGGCAAAGGGAGAGGGGTAAGGGAGCGAGCTCGCGGTAACGCGATCAAGTGCGTGCGAAGAGTTGGAGTGGGGGGTAAGTTGGCACGCTTCTACATTTCTGGCACGTGTCTCTGCAGTGGCTGCGCATGACTGTAAGCACGGCTGAGCGCATACGAGCCACGCACCCTGCTTTAGAGGTAATGTGCCGCATGTGCAATGAGTGGGCATGCCGAAACGGCGTGGCATCTTGTAAGCTGTTTTCCCACACATTTAGTATTAGAATTTGCGTAATCTCTAGTTCCGGTGGCCCATTAGAGCGAGAGGCAGACAGAGCATTCGCTCCCTGCTGCTGGCGCTTTTCTTGATAGCGTCATCCCACTGTGGGCGACACTATCAGCCGCGGGGGCAGAGTGCATGTGAATGCGTGGCTGGCTTCACTTAATTTGTGCCGCCAATGTGAAGATATTGTTGACATGGCATGAAACGTGGCAGATTGTTCATTGCCAACTCCTAGATTCATCAAAGTGAATTGTTTTCTCATTCAAATTAGCTTTTTTCGATTGCCCGATAATTCGGAAAATTCTGCGGCCCCTTTCCATGCAAGAAAAATCGATCGGCAACTGCACTTATGTGCATAAAAGGTCGAATTTCAATACAACCATATTTCAATATAACAAAGCGACTTGCTGGTTTTACCAACTCCATTATATTGAAGTCTAACTGTATTGTTAAAACCGGTATCATTATAAGTAGGTTCGACTGTACAGTAAAGCCTCGTTAATTTGAGGTCTTCATGGCCAAGGGATGTAAAGTCGGCTCCTGTTTATTCAGCTACAGATAATTTGACTTTCCAGTTAATTTAAGCTTACTGAAAAGTTCCAGCAAGAAATCAGACATTGCTGTGGGAGGAAAGCTCATTTAATTCGAATGGCTAAAGCATGCTGCTTCAGTTAATTCGACCCCTACTGACTGCGCATCCTTATGCGTGTAGCAGTTACTAAAACAGGAACTTCAGTAGACGGTGTTACTTCTGCTTCTTTTGAGAATTTTCTAAGTACTTACAGCTTTGTTGAGGTTTGTGACCCACTCACCAACAATGACACTATTGGCAACATGACGTACCAATGCTCAGACAGTGTTCAAAGATGTTGCTGCTCTTCGCTGCATGTTGGTTGACTCATATTTGAAGAGGAAGAAACAAAAGACATTACAGATTAGTTCAAGCAACAAAAAACATTTTAATTGTTTCATTTTGCCACTTCTTAATTTAACCTTTCACATAATTCGACCAAATCTTGTGTGGTCCCGCAAGTGTCGAGCTTATGGGAGTTGACTGCATCCCTATTACTCTCTTTGGTTCGCTCAACGAGGAGTACCAAAGAAGGCAAACGAATGAGCCGGTGTGAGCACTGAAACGTCACACTGTCCTGCTCCCACTTGACTACCTTGTGCATTGCAACATCACGACAGAGTAACGTTATGGGAAATGAAACCATAACTGTCTACAGAAAAGCTGCTCTATTAAATAATTTGGCCACTCTGGGGCTTGTCAGTACTTTTTCTAGGGTTTATAGGCCCAGGACCTTCATTCAAATCATGAAAATGAATCGACTAAAATACAGTCGACAACCGATTTTCCGGACGCCTGATTTTTCGGACATGCCCGATAATTTGGACACCTTCCTGGCACAGCCATGACCTCATACAGTCAATGTATAAGAACATGCACTGGTGGTCCAACTGCGTCATTTGCGCCATTTTGCTACTGTTCAACTTGCCTGCTTCTGGCTACGCCCACTCAAGTGCCATTTGCGCCAATTATGCAAAAGTGTGCTATTTTTGCATTTTGACGGCAGTGCAATGTTTTCAGTAGAGTTACGCAGCTACAGTCAATGACCAATTTTCTAGACGCCTGATTTTTCGGATGCCCAATATTCGGACTCCTTCATGGCACTGCCACGGTACCCATAGGGTTAACGTATAAGACGTCGGAAATTTCAGGTGGAAAAACCCTTTGCCGTTCGATTTTCTGGACTTCTTGCCATGACTGCAGGTTTGAAACGGCATTGATCGAAGCCACCACCTCCACCATTTTAATTATCTCGCCGCCTCGAACAGGCGCTCTCGCACGCAGATCCTCTGGCAGCAGTGGCATAGCCAGAAATTTCGTTCAGGGGGGGGAGGGATTACAGCTCGGCCTCCTCCTCATAGAATATGTTGAGGGGATCAAATACAAAGAACTGCATTGCCATTGCCAGAAATGCTGCAGCTGAATTCTTGAACGCTACACACTGTCAAGAGAAGTAAAATATCTATTTTTTCATAAAAGAATATAGTCGTATGTCCTCAAAATTGTGCCAGAATAAATGCTTCCATGTTTTTTGTCTATTTAATAAGTAAAGAAAATATCACATGAAGTTTAGGAGTATACAAGTTCGAAACCAGCAAAGCAGTGCGTGTCGCTGATATGAAAAACATAAAGGCCATGAAATGAACAAGTTGAGGACAAATATTTAATTGAATTTTGTCATTCAAGAACCTTGTTTACATTTTTGTATATGTGCAGAACCAAGGGGAAATCTCAATGACACTGTCCTTCGTTCCAATGTATTGCGCAGGCGCAGCTGCCACAGTCGTGTATTGTGAGTAATTGCACCGAAATTATAGCCACAGCACAAAGCGCATGTAGAAAGCAGGAGTTCTGCAAAATGTACATCAGAAATACAAACATACAATGAAATATACAGATGCTAAAATACAGCTTGATAAAGGGCAAAAAAAGTGTCACTGGAAACAGTTCACTGCATGTATACACAAAATCTTGCGACAAGATATTTAAATAGGTGTATAAGTCTCCAAAAAACGACATATCTATACAAAATTTACTGTATATGCGTCAAACAAGGCAAATAAACGTGTTGCGCAATCACAGATTCACAAATTACTGAATCCTAAGGCCCCCCTCCCTCCACTCCCCCGATGCACCGTGCGCGACTGAAGGCGGCACGCTTCCTTCCCGCTTTTTACCTTTGCGCACGCAAGACTCGGCCACCATCGCAGTCTCATCAATCCCCCCCTCCTCCGCCAGGCTTTCACTCACATACAGCATGCGGCGCGCGGTGAAGATGTTATCACCTTTGGACTTTATATGGAACATGACGGTGACGACTGGAATGCACCTGGACATTCTATATAATTGCTATCGCAATAATATAACAGTATCTGGCAACTGAAGAGTCCTGTGGCCCATTACTTTCTGCAAAAGAAGTAACAAAATCGAACTTTCACCATGCGACAATTCAATGCACCACAACGTTTTTTTGTTTGTTTGTGGAGTGGGGGCACTGAAATGAAAAAAAAAAAGGCAACGGAAAGTATGTTGGCCACAATTGAATGCTTCCTTTGGGCACCTAATGTGGCTACCGAAGAAATATTGTAGAAAAAATGAGACGCATGGTCCACAGAGATATGCATACTGCTCGGTATCCTACACCGGCAAGACAGAAGACTTTCTGGAGAGGTTGCGATAACGTCGAAGTGAAGGTACTGCCCTCAAGCGAACGCATTGCAATCCATCCAGTCTGTAGCCCACAGTGATGACGGCGAGCTACCATTGTTTCTTTTTCTCATCTCCTAGCCAGAAAGTGTGCAAAACTCCGCCAGACCAAATCCACTCAGCCAGAGAAAAATGAATGTGAACCAAAGTGTGCTGTGCTGTGGTCGGGGCAACGCCAGAAAAACAGATGTGCTCTGGCTGGCTCTGGCAGCCATTGAGTAGCAAGAACAAAAAAATTGAAGAGGCTCAATGAGTCCTCATGATTAAAAGTCAAGGTAGAAAAAATAAATTACGTAGTTACCTGTGCTGGCTTTAGTGTCTTGACATTAATGCTTTGCTGCAGGTGAAAAAAATGTTGGTATTCTTTTCTGTGACACAATGGCACAAGTAAACCACCACAATGCTTCGTCTCCTCGGACTTTGCTGCATGCTTTGTCAACTTGCCTGATAATGTGTTGATTTGGCTTGTCTCATTGTATGGTCCAATGAATGATTTTAGAAAAGTCAATACACCTTTGGCGTCAAATGTTTATAAGAACATTAAACCCACAAAGTTGGTCGTTTGTCACTGACTCCTTGCAATAAACTCAGACATCGGCACGAAAGTTTCGAAATTGAGACATTTCGGATATTACGGATTTTGCATAAAATAGAAGTTTTTTGGCAGATTATCAGGGTCCGTTTTAACGAGAGTCGACAGTACTGACCTGTACGGTACCCAGAGAAGCCACGATGCCTCAATTCGAAGTAGTAATGAACAGGTTAGAGAGGCTTCCTCTATAACTAGCGATGAAGTTAGAAGAGCCTTGCAAGACACGAAATGGGGAAAAGCAGCAGGAGAAGGTGGAATAACGGCCAATTTAGTCAAAGATGGAGGAGATATCATGCTTGAAAAGCTTGCGGCCCTTTATACAAAATGTCTCACGACTTCAAGGGTTCCAAAGAACTGAAAGAATGCGAACATTATACTTCATTTGGGCCTAGTTGGTACATACTTCTGAACTAAACGTAACAGCGCAAACTTATAAGACGAGCCACAAAAAGAAAGACACGACACACACTGGCGCTGACTAACAACTTTTTTTCCTTCCATCGTCGATGCATTTATATAACTTTTTTTATATAAAAGTTATATTTATATTTTAAAAGTATATTAAAAAATAATAATAATAATAAATTATTATTATTAGTTATAAAAAAAGTTATATTTATATAACTTTTTTTATAACGACCTTAAGAGGTCGTGTGTACACAAGATGCAAGAAAGTTTTGACAATCAGATCAGCCGACTTTTGGCAGCTGGGTTCCCTATGTCGCTCTTGACTGCAGTGGTTGAAGCTCTGATCCAGAAAAATAAAACCACAAGAAGGCCGGCCGCCGAACGTGAAACGCGTAGGCCTGCGGTGGTCCCTTATATACATAAGGTAACCCATCAACTCAAGAGAGTTGCTTGCAGGCATGGCGTACCTTTGGCAATTTCTGCGCCAAACAAGCTTTCAAAGCTATGTTCCCGCACCTGCGGAGAGAACAGAGGAGGATGCAAAATCCGGCATGCTGCCTCATACGTGTTGTGTGCTGTCGGCGTGGTTTATGGCATTCCACTCTCTTGTGGTAAGACATACGTAGGTCAGACAGGGCGTTGCGTCAATGAGCGACTCAGGGAACATGCGCAAAAAGTAAACAAAAATGTAGATAAAGGAGCGCACTTGGTTGCGCATATAAACTCTTGCAGCAATTGTGAGGCGCGACTTGATCGGACAATTATCCTTGGAAAAAGCAAGAATGAACATGCGCGGCTTGCCTTAGAGGCCTATCACATAAAAAGACAAGGAAATAATTGCGTTAGTGACACATCGTTGTCCCTGCACCAATCAGAATTTGATTTCATACGTTTGCGTATATGATAAGATGGCTGACGTCAGTAATGCATTCTGTGCGCCTGCGCGAATATGTGGCCTAGTTATATAAATGCATCGACGATGGAAGGAAAAAAAGAAGTTGTTAGTCAGCGCCAGTGTGTGTCGTGTCTTTCTTTTTGTGGCTCGTCTTATAAGTTTGCGCTGTTACGTTTAGTTCAGAACATTATACTAATCCACAAAAAGGGAGACGTCAAAGAATTGAAAAAGTATAAGCCCATTAGCTTACTCCGAGTGTTGTATAAAATATTCACCAAGATAATTTCAAATAGAATGAGGGCAACACTTGACTGCAGTGCAGTCAACCAAGAGAACAGGCTGGGTTCAGGAAGGGATACTCTACAATGAAACATCCATATCTTCAATCGGGTAATTAAGAAATCTGCAAAGTAAAATCAACCTCTCTATATGGCTTTCATAAATTATGAAAAGGCATTTCATTCAGTAGAGATATTAGCAGTCATAGAGGCATTACATATCAAGGAGTACAGGAAGCTATGTAAATATCTTGGAATATATCTACAAAGATTCCACAGCTACCTTGATTCTCCACAAGAAAAGTAGACGGATACCTATAAAGAAAGCGGTCGGGCAAGGAGACAATTTTTTCAGTGCTATTCACTGCATGCTTAGAAGAAGTATTCAAGCTAGTAAACTGAAGAGGCTTAGGAGGGAGGATCAGCGGCGAATACCTCTACAACCTTGTATGTGCAGATGACATTGTCCTGTTCAGCAACACTGGGGACGAGTTACAACAAATGATTGGGGACCTTAACAGAGGAAGTGTAAGAGTGGGGTTGAAGATTAATTTGCAGAAGACAAAGATAATGATCATTAGCCTGGCAAGGGAACCAGAATTCGTGATCTCCAGTCAGCTTTTAGAGTCTGGGAAGGCGTACGTCTGCCTAAGTCAATTACTTACAGGCGATCCTGATCATGAGAAGGAAATTGACAGAAGAATGAAAATGGGTTGGAGTGCATATGGCAGACATTCTCAGTTCCTTACTGGAAGCTTACCACTATCATTGAAAAGAAAGGTGTACAATCAATGCATTCTGCTGGCGTTAACATCATCATCTTCAGCCTGGTTACGCCCACTGCAGGGCAAAGGCCTCTCCCATACTTCTCCAACTGCCCCGGTCATGTACTAATTGTGGCCATGTTGTCCCTGCAGACTTCTTAATCTCATCCGCCCACCTGACTTTCTGCCGCCCTCTGCTTGTTAAGAACGGCCAGCTGCAGTGCAAGTTTTGCCAACCAGTTGTGACTGTGGAATCAACATCTCGTGAGCATTGCCGCCAACCTCTAGCCACAGCATGACTAAATCGACTTTGTGTCGGCGAACAATACGCGCCTCCTCCACTCTCCGTCGCTTCAACTAGGATGCGTTCGATGAAGCAGGCTTTGTGCTGAAACCGCCGCCAACCTCTAGCCTCATCGCCGTTGTGACGGAATGAGTTCGGCAGGCCAACTATTGTTACCAAACTCCCCAACGCGGACCTGATCTGCTACGGGTGCCTGAGTTGCCGCGGGAACGCCGTTTTTCGCTCCTTCCTACACACCGACCAAGACACAAGACAACGTGCTACCCGTAACGGCTCCGAGTTCTATGAAATTCGTGTGGTGTCGGTTTCGGACCATAAACACGTGTGTGTATGCGTGTGTGTGTGTGTAAACCGTGCCGCGGAGAGGCGGCTAGTTTGCGATGACTAAACAAATGTTCGCATCACCTTGTATCGGGAGAGGACCGACTGTTTAAAAACCGCTGTTGTGCGGCTGCTCAGGTCACTCTCTCTCAAGCAGTCATGTTAGACTGACGTACTTTCTCAACCAGTCATGTTAGACTGATATAAATACTGTAAATAAACCCATATTTCTCGTTCTCGATGAGAAGCAGTCCTTCCCTTCATCAACGTCCTCAGCGTGGATAAGTTGTACGACGGCATGGGCCAGCTACCTTCTAATTCATGCCCGACTCCATTCTTGACAACGGATCACGAGCGATGGGATTGAGCCCCCAATCCTGACACCCTCTGCTACACTTCCCTTCCCTTGGAATCCATTCCGTAACTCTTAATGACCATCGGTTATCTTCCCTCTTCATGACATGTCCTGCCGATGCCCATTTCTTTTTCTTGATTTCAACTAAGATATCATTACCTCGCGTTTGTTTCCTCACCCAATCTGCTCTTTTCTTATCCCTTAACGTTACGCCTATCATTCTTCTTTCCATAGCTCGTTGCGTCGTCCTCAATTTAAGTAGAACCCTTTTCGTAAGCCTCCAGGTTTCTGCCCCGTACGTGAGTACTGGTAAGACACAGTTGTTATAAACTTTCCTCTTGAGGGATAATGGCAACCTGCTGTTCATGATCTGAGAATGACTGCCAAACGCACCCCAGCCCATTCTTATTCTTCTGATTATTTCAGTCTCATGATCCGAATCCGCAGTCACTATCTGTCCTAAGTAAATGTATTCCCTTACCACTTCCAGTGCCTAACTACCTATCATAAACTGCTGTTCTCTTCCGAGACTGTTAAACATTACTTTAGTTTTCTGCAGATTAATTTTTACACCCACCCTTCGGCTTTGCCTCTCCAGGTCAGTGAGCATGCATTGCAGTTGGTCCCCTGAGTTACTAATAGCAAGGCAATATCATCAGCGAATCGCAAGTTACTAAGGTATTCTCCGTTAACTCTTATCCCCAATTCTTCCCAATCCAGGTCTCTGAATACCTCCTGTAAGCACGCTGTGAATAGCATTGGAGAGATCGTATCTCCCTGCCTGACGCCTTTCTTTATTGGGATTTTGTTACTTTCTTTATGGAGGACTACGGTGGCTGTAGAGCCGCTATAGATATTGACACGCGTACTTATCTTTATTGGGCGACCAGGTTTCGCCGCCTAACAAATGTTATCGCACAGCGTGGGACGCGGCTGCATGCATCCGAAGTTTCTGGAAAGTTATCGATGCTTCTATTCGGTTGTCTGTTGTCACCGAACCTTGTGCTATCAGATTTGATCGCGTGACGCGAATGGTGTAGGACTTTGTGGAAGGCACGCGGGTCCCAACGATTAGTCTGGAACATTCGACGACTGTCGTATAAAAGCCGACGCGCTTGACCCGCTGATCAGATTTTCGACGATCGCCGACTGTGTTCGCCGCTATCGTTGTGCTATAAGTGTAGCCTGTTTTGTGGGCACAGGTTCGCCCAATAAAATTTAGTTTTGTCGTTCACAGTGGTGTTACTGTGTTCTTCAACGTCACCACTATGTGACAATATCTTTCAGTATTTTTACATATGGCTCGTCTACACCCTGATTCCGCAATGCCTCCATGACTGCTCAGGTTTCGACTGAATCAAACGCTTTCTCGTAATAAATGAAAGCTATATATAAAGGTTGATTATACTCCGCAAATTTTTCTATCACCTGATTGATAGTGTGAATATGGTCTATTGTTGAGTAACCTTTACGAAATCCTGCCTGGTCCTTTGGTTGACGGAAGTCTAAGGTGTTCCTGATTCTATTTGCAATTACCTTAGTAAATACTTTGTAGGCAACGGGCAGTAAGCTGATCGGTCTATAATTTTTCAAGTCTTTGGCGTCCCCTTTCTTATGGATTAGGATTACGTTAGCGTTTTTCCAAGATTCCGGTACGTTAGAAGTCATGAGGCATTGGGTATTGTAGGGGTTGGAGGACGGACTTCGGGATGAAAACCAAACTTGGGAGGATTTATTTTACATTATGTACAGGGAGGTGAGCGACAAGTACCTGTCGTACAGTCATTACGGGCTGGCAGCAACTCGGACGCTGCGGCCCGCGGCAAGAAGTTCGAGAGAGGTGAATCAGGGAATCAGGGAATTGTCCAGAATGCTCAGGTCTCTCTGGAAGGCTTCTTATAAACCCTTCGAGCACTGGAAGCCACGTCATGTTCGACCAATAGGAGAGTCCGCTCCGATGACGCCACTTTCCGCCAATGGCAGGCGATGGCGTCATACCCGGCGAAGAGAGTCAGCGCCTGGTCCTCCACTCTTGATCACTTGTTCCCGGTACTGCGCTCTTGCCTCGCAGAATTGCAATCCACTTCTAAGGTGGAGAAGGAGGGGGGGCGCTCATGCTCCATTGTACAAGGGCCCAACTGCTCCCGGTGACTCGGCTCCGCAGCGGTGGCAAATGCCTTCTTCAAAGGCGAAGGGGGACGATTGAGCTCCATTGTCCCAGGGCCCCTTCTAATCCCGGCGGCACACGACCTGGGGGCCGCAAACTTGTTTGCACGTGTCTCCTCTGGAATGCGGTTTCCTGCTTCTGCATTCCTCAATTAGCTGTGCTTTAATCCGATGTGGTCTGGGGAACTCGAAGTAATCGCAGGAAACAGCTCCATATCTAACAGCTCGTCCTCGCCCCGGTTGTTCTGAATGGCCGGTGAACTCAATTCGCTGGCCATGAGGAACGCTGAAAGAAGCTGCAGGGTACTGGGGTCGAGCCTCGTTTGACAACCCTCGGGATCCTGGGCCCTGGAGAACATACGTCAAACAAACCAAACAACACAGCGCTGCACCACGCGTAAGCGCAGGCTCTTCACCCCTGACTCGCCAGGCTATTACTGAGTCAAAATCAACCCTGATCTTTTAGTTCCCCAGTTTTGACAAAGCAGTTCCAACCACCCTTCCAAACAGCTATCCATTTCTCCTTGATTGCCGACAAGACCAGAGTACTATTGTTGTTGCAAAACAAAAGGGTCGTTGACGATGCAAACAACAAATGAAAACAGCCGAACATAACTTAAGTGGCCTAACTACACGAACAGCATGTTTCCAATCTATCGCAGTGGCGTACTTATCGCACGTAATGGTGCCACTGAACAATCTGGTCAACCTCACAAGTACGTAATCACAAGCGCACTAGCATTGTGGTCACTAAACAAAACGCGTACTTGCGTTGTAGGCAAACTTTTCATTTACGCTTACTCAGGTTTCTTCCCTGAAAGTCCTGCAGGACACGTGACATAAACGAACAATTAAACTTGCAGGACTTACACACTCCGCAGAACCCTTAAAATAATGCGTCTTTTAATAACTCGTTCCACGCACACTCACTAAAGAAGTCAGAATACGGCTGCCCTCCACACACACTAGCAACCCAGTCATAAATCTGCTTCCTTCCGTCCACACAGGACACGCGCTAAAGGAACTAAGAACGCCTCTCAGTGCAACTCATGCACTCACTGAAAATCTACGCGCTTAACCTTAGAAAATTCAACACTTAAAAAGAAAGAAGGTTAAATAAAACACGCGCGTTACGATAGGCCTCTCAACAATAACCTTGACCCTCAGGTTACTCACACACACAAAAAAAAGCCTACCTACTTATTAATGAGCATCTCGCGAGACTACATGTTTACTTAAAACGCATCTTTCAAATCTCGAGTTTCTCAAACGAAAACACAAAGCTCAAACCTTACACATTGAAAGAAATCTCAGTCTCAATTCGCGAAAACTTTCCGATGCTCAAAAATAAAAAACAAGCACTTCATTACTACAGAAGGGCTCTTGGCCTCCCTTTCCAAACGCTTACGTCCGACTCATACTTTGAGTCGAACGCAGGGTGGGCGCGTTTTGAAAGCTACTCTGGCTGCCGAGATACAACAAAAGGGCTGATTCACTAACAGCTCCTTCAAGACGTTACGGTCTCCTGCCAATTTGCGTCTTGGCGCCCCGCTTTCCTCACAAACTCGACTGACCGCGTCGCTACTCCCCACCTGGTCTCGTCCTGCCACCTTGCGTTTCTTCGAACTGCACGCTGAGCTGTGAAAAGAACTACGGAACGACGAGGAGTTTAACTGCCTCGTGCCCTTTGTCCGCATCCGTGCAAAACATGCTTCGCGGTCCCCCTTTGACCTGTGGCTCGAACGTTTAGGATGCGTCAACATCGTCAGTGACGACCGCACCTTTTTTCTCCTTGCGCCCTGCCCATTTGGGTTTCTCGCCATTTTTGGCGGCGCTACATTATTTACCGACTTTCGGTCTTTACCGCGCTTCTTTTTACGGCGCTTTCTCTTTGCACGCGCTTTCATGTCGCCTCGTGCTGGCCGGTACACATTTCGTTGGCCCGGATCGGTCTCTTACCCGCACAGTCTGAGTGATTTACATTTAACTCAACACTCTCTCTGCCTCGACTGGCGGACAGCTCAACCGACTCTGGAACAATGCAGCAGGCTTTACTCGAGTTAGACAACTCGCACTCTTGCGAACTGCCCTCTACTACATTGCCCAGCGCACGCTGTGCATCGGCACACAGCCCGTCGGTATCGATCGCTGTCTCACGCGCACAGTCCGAATGATTAACAACTGAATCATCCCTATCTAGGCTATCTAGACTGGCGGAGAGCCGCACCGATCCCTGAACAATGCAGTTGTATTCTCTTGAGCTACACAGCTCGCAATCCTGAGAATTACCCTCAACTGCATCGCTCAGCTCGCACTTCACTTCTGCACGCACATCTGGCTCTACATGGGTGCTCGCTTCTGTCGGGTCAGAAGTACCCTTTTCTTCGCTAGCAACCTCGCTAACATTACCAGCGACGCACACACTCGGTAACTGTGCCAATTTGTTCGCAGCTGGCCTAGCTGTCTCCACAGTCATCTGTTGGCACAGCACCTCGTCGCTCTCCTTGCGGCCTTTAACGGCCTCTGTTGCCACTAAGGCATCGTTAGCAGCTAACCTTCTCCCTTCACTTATGAATCGGCAGCCAATCTCACAGGCACTACTCTTTTCGTCGGCTTTTGGCGAAAGTCCGCTAGACACTTCCTCATTCTTTCGCTCTGTACTTCCTACAGAATTCTCAGACAGCCGTTGTCTCTGTGCCAATAACTGATCACAATACTGTATCTCTTTGATCAGTGCTGCCTTCTCTCTCTCATACTTTTGCTCACGCTCACGTTCGCGTTGATTCTCACGTTCGTGACGCTCATACTTAAGAGTAAGTTCTTGAAGCTCATGCTTCCGTTCATTCTCGCGTTCTTCACGCTGACGCTCACTCCTAAGTTCACGACGCTCTCGTAAACATACACGACGCTCACGCTGCCGTGGCTCCTGTATCACCTCCCAAGCAAGCTTAATGCTTTCATCATCATTGCCACTATCTTGAATCGCCTTTATGGTAGCTGGCGATTCCATCCGTTCGTCCGCCTCAACTCCCAAATCGTCGCACACCAACAACAAGTCCAACCTCGTCAACCTTCTAAGATCCATGGCAGCTGCCCCGACAGGTGGTTAAAACTGTTTTCCTTAATTAATTTGTGCAAATATACAATGCATCAAACTCCCGATTCCCAGAACTATCAAAATGAACACACAACATTTGAGTCTGGCGAATCATAAGGAAAAAAACCACGCGCTCACTTACGGTTGCAGCACTCTGCCATCCGGTTCATTTGTCCGCTGTTCCGGTTCCTCCGGACTCCCTGGGTCGAAGGCTCGCTCCTTCTTCGCTACTCCCAGTTTCTTCAGACCTCTTTCGACGAAGGCTCTCTCTTCTTCGTTCTTCCCGGTTCCTTAGGATCTCTCTCGACGAAGGTTTATCCGTAGTGCTGCCACCAGCTGATGCATTCGGAGGCGATCCTACCGCTGCCAACCAGATGTAGGGGTTGAGGGACGGACTCCGGGATGGAAACCAAACTTGGGAGGATTTATTTTACATTATGTACAGGGAGGTGAGCGACAAGTACCTGTCGTACAGTCATTACGGGCCGGCAGCAACTCGGACGCTGCGGCCCGCGGCAAGAAGTTCGAGAGAGGTGAATCAGGGAATCAGGGAATTGTCCAGAATGCTCAGGTCTCTATGGAAGGCTTCTTATAAACCCTTCGAGCACTGGAAGCCACGTCATGTTCGACCAATAGGAGAGTCCGCTCCGATGACGCCACTTTCCGCCAATGGCAGGCGCCCGTGCGATGGCGTCATACCCGGCGAAGAGAGTCAGCGCCTGGTCCTCCACTCTTGATCACTTGTTCCCGGTACTGCGCTCTTGCCTCGCAGAATTGCATTCCACTTCTAAGGTGGAGAAGGAGGGGGGGCGCTCATGCTCCATTGTACAAGGGCCCAACTGCTCCCGGTGACTCGGCTCTGTTACGTTTGCGCCAGGCGTGTCGAAAAGGATCAGACAAGTTCCGAGGTGAAACGTTTATTAGCCCATGCTTGTGGGTTGAGGCTCGGCAAGAAAGAGAGGGCCGCTAGCAAGGAGCACTCTGCTTTTATCACTTAGTGGCGCATGCGCACTTCGCAGAGTGCTCTTATCAAGACGAGCGCCAGCCGACACAACACCACCTCCCCTTTTAATGGAGCACACAGTCACTCAGAGTCCAGCTTGGAATCTATCCGGTGGGCGACGATCTCGCATAGGGTAGCGTCTTGCCTCGGCGGGTGCTGGTGTTGCCTGTTGCGCAACCGGAGTTACCATGGGCGGTTGAGGACTGGAAGGAACTGGTGCGCCTGCAGTCTCAGGATAAAACAGGAACTCGCTGGTCGTAACTTCGCCAGCCGTTCCATGCCTAGGGGTAACGTCCTCTGCAGGCCTCTGTAACAGCTGATCCTGGTGCCGACGCCAGGTGAATGTGCCCCTCGGGGTGGTTGCACGTACTTGGAAAGAGACAGGTCCTGTTTGAGCAACAATCACAGCGGGAGTCCACTTTGGTTTTCCAGAATAATTACGTGCTAACACGCTGTCGCCTACCAAGAAGTGACGTTCGCGACACGGACGACTTAATGCCTGAGTGCACTGTCTGTGTGCTACTCTTTCCCCCACGGAAGGCTTTACGGCATCTAGCCGACTGCGTAAGCGTCGTCCTAGGAGCAATGCCGCCGGTGATTCACGAGTCGTCGCATGTGGCGTGTTGCGATACGACAGCAAAAATTTATGCAGCTTTACCTGCAATGTTCCTCCTGTGCCGTCTTTGCGCAGCGCATTCTTTAAGGTCTGGATGAAACGCTCTGCCAACCCATTGGAGCTGGGGTGGTAGGGAGCCGTGAGGACGTGGCGCGCTCCCATTGCCTGCACGAAGTGCTTGAACTCCTGCGAAGCAAACTGAGGTCCATTATCGGAAACAATTGTTTCAGGGTAACCAAAACGTGCGAAGAGCTCAGTCAAACAACGAATCGTGCTTTCTGTAGTTGTCGATCTCATTTCGAAAACCTCTGGCCATTTAGAATGTGCGTCGACCACCACTAAAAGCATGGTATTCTGAAAAGGTCCCGCAAAGTCTACGTGAACACGCTGCCACGGTGAAGTCGGCCATGACCACGGGTGAAGAGGTGCGTTGATTGGAGCGTTACGTTGCTCTTGACAACTAGCGCAGCTTCTGATGCGAAGTTCCAGGTCCGCCTCAAGAGTTGGCCACCACACGTAGCTGCGTGCTAGTTCTTTGCTACGTACGATGCCGGGATGGCCGTCATGGAGTTCGTCCAGAACGAACCCTTGTAGCTTTGCAGGCACGACTACTCTTGCGCCCAGCATGACGCATCCCTGATGCACCGTCAGTTCGTTGCATCTGCGAAAAAAAGGCTTCAACTGTTCATCCTTGATCGACGCGGGCCATCCTACATTTGTGAATTCCTTCACTTGACAAAGAATTCGGTCTTTACATGTGGCAGCCACGATATCTCGACTAGAAACAGGCAACGAGTCCAAGCGCAACGAATAAAATGTTTCCTCTGTTTCTGTGGTTTCCGCTTCAAGAACTGGCAGCGGCAGACGCGAGCAGAAATCGGCTTCAGCGTTCTCGCTTGATTTTTTGAAGATAAGATTGTAGGAATAGGCTGCCAACGTAACGGCCCAGCGTTGCAAACGAGCAGCCGCGATGGTGGGAATACCGGTTGTCGGGCCCAATATTGTTTGAAGCGGCTTATGGTCTGTGACCAATGTGAATGAGCGCCCATAAAGATAGAAGTGGAACTTCTTTACACCGAAAATGATGGCTAACGCTTCTTTCTCCAGTTGACTGTATTTCTTTTCCGCTTCAGATAGCGTGCGTGAAGCGTAAGCAATGGGCCGCGCCCTTCCGTCATCGTAGACATGAAATAGGACCGCTCCTACACCATACTGAGAAGCGTCGCATGACAGCCTAAGTTGTCTTTCAGGGTCATAGTGTGCGAGCGTAGGTGGTTGTGCCAATAGCGCTTTCACTTGGTTGAACGCTTTTCTAGCATGCTCGTCCCAGTGCCACGCTACCTTTTTTTGCAGAAGTCTGAAAAATGGTTGAGCTATCGTTGCTAACTGGGGCACGAACTTACTGTAATAGTTCACAACGCCCAACAAAGACTGAAGCTGCTTCTTTGATTTCGGTTCTGGAGCCTGGAGAAGTGCGTCAACTTTATCTGACAATGGGGAAATGCCTTCAGCGCTGATTTTGTGCCCAAGGTAGTGAAGTTCGCTTTGGAAAAACGAGCACTTCTCTTTCTTTACCCTGACACCTCGGCTTTGAAGACGCCCCAGCAGCGCTTCGAGATTAGCTAAGTGGTCTTCTAGGGTTTTCCCAGTTACCAAAATATCATCTAGGTAGCAGCAAACACCCTTGAGGTCCTTCAACATCGTGTCCATTATCTTTTGGAAAATCCCCGGCGCGGAAGCGATTCCAAAAGTAATCGGTTGACGACAAACAATCCTTTGTGCGTGTTCAAGGTTAGGTATTGCTTTGAGGCATCAGACATGACCACTTGCTGATAAGCGCGGTTTAGGTCGATCTTTGAAAAATGAGTGCCACCAGACAGAGCCGCGAATAAGTCATCGACCTTCGGCAACGGGTAACGTGTGACGTCAAGGCACGGATTCACTGTCACCTTATAATCGCCACAGAGACGTATGCCACCGTCTTTCTTGATAACGGGTACCACTGGCGTTGCGTAATCTGACGTGGCAACGGCCGTTATGATGCCCATTTTTTCCATCTTCGAAAGTTCAAGCTCAACCGCCTTTTGCAGTGCGAACGGCACGTTTCTTGCTTTGAGAAACTTCGGTGCCTGATTAGGCTTGAAATACAGCTCGGCCCTTTCTTCTGTAATCATGCCTAACTCATCTTTAAATAGAGAGTCGTACTTTGCGATCAAGGCGTGTAGCCTTTCCTCTAAACGACAAGAAAAAGGCAGCTCTGACCTTGGCAGCTGGTGGACGTTCCAGATTTTGCTCCACTCCAGCCTAATTGCCTGAAGCCATTCCCGACCCAGCAACGGCGGCCCCTCCTGGTCAACGACGTATAAAGGAAGGCTCGCCGTGTTGCCACCGTGCTGCACCTTGACTTGCAGGACGCCTTTTGGGATCACCAGGGCTCCTGTATAGGTGCGGAGCTTCACTTCTGTCGGGTTGAGCCTGGCTGATGAAAGAAATTGGCGGTATTGTTTGAAAGGCATGACTGTGACGGCGGCACCTGTATCTAGCTCCATATGGACTGTCACATCATTTACTTTCATCGGTACCATGATGGGCTCAATACTGGGAGCAGATACGCCCTTTACGGATACCACTTCCGAGCGGGATACTACCGATAACGTTTTTACAGTGTCTTTGAAGGGGCGTTTCCCTCGCGACGTGCTGGAGGTGCTACGGCAAACTCGTTGTAGGTGTCCCCTTTTGTTGCACTTATAGCACTTGTCATTTACGTGGGGACACGCTTTGCCGGAATGTTTCGGCGACCCGCAGCGAAAACATGCCTGCGACTGGACACTCGAAGTCGCCTGTACCTTATGCATGAGGTTGGCTGTAGACACCCCTGCACGGGCTTCCGCAGTGCTTTTCGTTGCCGCCTCCACAGCCACAGCGCGCTCTACCGCTCTCTGAAACGTAAGCTTGCTATCCTCCGTGAACAGCACTCGCTGTATATCCTCTCTTAACAAGCCGCAGACGAAGCGATCCCGGAGGGATTCATCTAACGCGCTTCCAAAGTCACAGGTGCGTGCTAGCTTCCGTAGCTCGGCAATGTAATCAGAAATGGACTCGCCTTCGACTTGCTGCCTCCTGTGGAACTTTGCTCGCTCGCCAATGACCGACGGTTTCGGCGACAGATGGTCCCCCAGCGTCTTCTTTAGTACCTCGAAGCTCTTGGCTGAAGGCAGCTCCGGGGCAACCAGCGATTTCAGAAGACTGTAGGTACTGGGGCCTATGATGCTCAGGAATGCATGTACTCTGTCACCTTCGGGAATGCGGTTGACGATAAGAAACGACGTCAGCCGTTCTTCGTACGACGCCCAGTCATTCGTGGAAACGTCGAATGGTTCCATGTGGCCCAGTTGAGCAGCAAACTGCGTCGAACCTGCACTGGCTTCTTCGTTCATGGTATCAGTCAGCGAAGAAAAGAAAAAGCAGTACTCTTCAATCGTCGATACTGAACAGAGGCTGAATGCCGAGAACACTTGCCTTCCTTGACGCTGCGCAGCTCTTCAAAATCCCATCTTCGTCGCCACGTGTTACGTTTGCGCCAGGCGTGTCGAAAAGGATCAGACAAGTTCCGAGGTGAAACATTTATTAGCCCATGCTTGTGGGTTGAGGCTCGGCAAGAAAGAGAGGGCCGCTAGCAAGGGGCACTCTGCTTTTATCACTTAGTGGCGCATGCGCACTTCGCAGAGGCTCTTATCAAGACGAGCGCCAGCCGACACAACAGGCTCCGCAGCGGTGTCAAATGCCTTCTTCAAAGGCGAAGGGGGACGATTGAGCTCCATTGTCCCAGGGCCCCTTCTAATCCCGGCGGCACACGACCTGGGGGCCGCAAACTTGTTTGCACGTGTCTCCTCTGGAATGCGCTTTCCTGCTTCTGCATTCCTCAATTAGCTGTGCTGCAATCCGATGTGGTCTGGGGAACTCGAAGTAATCGCAGGAAACAGCTCCATATCTAACAGTATACAGGGTGGCCAGTTTTTCTAGAACAATCTGCCCACCATCCTTCAACAAATCTGCTGTTACCTGATCTTCCCCAGCTGCCTTCCCCCTTTGCATAGCTCCCAAGGCTTTCCTTACTTCTTCTGGCGTTACCTGTGGGATTTCGAATTCCTCTATACTATTCTCTCTTCCATTATCGTTGTGGGTGCCACTGGTACTGTATAAATCTCTATAGAACTCCTCAGCCACTTGAACTATCTCATCCATATTAATAATGATATTGCCGGCTTTGTCTCTTAACGCATACATCTGATTCTTGCCAATTCCTAGTTTCTTCACTGCTTTTAGGCTTCCTCCGTTCCTGAGAGCATGTTCAGTTCTATCCATATTATACTTCCTTATGTCAGCTGTCTTACGCTTGTTGATTAACTTCGAAAGTTCTGCCAGTTCTATTCTAGCTGTAGGATTAGAGGCTTTCATACATTGGCGTTTCTTGATCAGATCTTTCGTCTCCTGCGATAGCTTACTGGTATACGGTCTAGCGGAGTTACCACCGACTTCTATTGCACACTCCTTATGACATGGTGGGTGGTGTCACTTCTAGTGTTTCAATTCAGTTTATTAACCAGTGACCATTTACTGCCTTCACATGCCTTGTCCATTGTAAAAAGCACCATATAATATAGTTTACAATCGCTTTCATATACCTGATCAGAAGGACCATATCACTGCTGGGATGGCATGGGCCAGTAGCATCACGGCACAGAGATCATTTTCTCACACATTGTTTTCTGAGACATATTTTTCGCCCACTTTTTCATTGCCACAACGAGGTGGTACGACAGTGGTAGTGAAGACAGGGACAGTGAAATCAAGGTGTGCTTTTCATGCTCATTCATGTTGTTCCTTCACTCGTAGCAGCATAGTGCTCATAACATGACTCGCACATTGCTGTGCCCATCCTATAAATTTTCACGCACCATGAGGCGCGTGGCTGCTGCCTTTCACTTACACAATGCAAGGTCGTGCAGCATCATGCACTGCATCATCAAGAACGGATACAAAAAGTGTATCCATATTAAGGAGATGTGTTACTGTTGAACTTCGCAGTAACGAAATCGGCTGGGAAGGCGATAAATGTGCTTTTGCAAGAATTTTGTTGTTGCGAAATGAGATAGCACAGATAAGTAATGCGTCGCAGAATGAAACTTTGCTGTCAAAATTGCATTAGCTTAGTTTGGCAAGCTTTGCTCGAGAATATAGAACTGCAGTGCTGACAGCACAAAGTGCACTGCATGCGTCGATCAGCAGTGGCAGCACTGCTGTGGAGCAGTATTCTTGGTAAATTGCTTTAGGAGATACGATCACTTTTGCGAGATTTGGCGCGACTCGGCACCGGACGCACAGCAACACGGCTCCACGCAAACAGTAGCATTTCTTTAGCACACTGTTAGATATGGAGCTGTTTCCTGCGATTACTTCGAGTTCCCCAAACCACTTCGAGTCGCAGCACAGCTAATTGAGGAATGCCGAAGCAGGAAAGCACATTCCAGAGGAGCGGCCGAGCAAACAAGTTTAAGGCAACAAGTTCACGTGCCAACAAGTTCGTGCGCCGCCGGGATTAGCAGGTGGGCCTCGGACAATGGAGCATGAGCAGCCCTCCCCTTCTCCTCGTTAGAAGTGCATTGCCAGTCTGCGAGGCCAGACCGCAGAGAGCCGCCAGGTGTGACACCGCGACACGGGCGCCTACCATTGGCTGAAAGTGGCGTCATCGGAGCGGACTCTCCCATTGGTCAAACATGACGTGACTTACAGTGCTCAAAGGGTTTATAAGAAGCCTTCCAGAGAGACCTGAGCATTCTGGGACATTCCCTGATTCCCTGATTCACCTCTCTCGAACTTCTTGCCGCGGGCCGCAGCATCCGAGTTGCTGCCGGCCCGTAATGACTGTACGACTGGTACTTGACGTCTCACCTCCCTGTACATAATGTAGAATAAATCCTCCCAAGTTTGGGTTTCCATCCCGACGTCCGTCCCTCAACCCCTTCATCTGGGGGCAGCGGTGGGATCGCCTCCGAATACATCAGCTGGTGGCAGCGCAACGGATAAACCTTCGTCGAGAGAGATCTTAAGGAACCGGGAAGAGCGAAGAAGAGTGAGCCTTCGTCGAAAGAGGTCCGAAGAAACTGGGAGTAGCGAAGAAGGAGCGAGCCTTCGACCCAGGGAGTCCGGAGGAACCGGGAACAGCGGACGAATGGACCGGATGGCAGGGCGCTGCAACCGTAAGTGAGCGCGTGGTTTTTTTCCTTATGATTCGCCAGACTCAAATGTTGTGTGTTCATTTTGATAGTTCTGGGAATCGGGAGTTTGTTGCATTGTGTGTTTGCACAAATTAATTAAGGAAAACAGTTTTAACCACCCGTCAGGGCAGCTGCCATGGATCTTAGAAGGTTGACGAGGTTAGACTTGTTGTTGGTGTGCGACGATTTGGGAGTTGAGGCGGATGAACGGATGAAAACGCCAGCTATCATAAAGGCGATTAATGATAGTGGCAATGATGACAAAAGCATTGAGCTTGCTTGGGAGGTGATACAGGAGCCACGGGAGCGTGTGCGTCGTGTACGTTTGCGAGAGCGTCGTGAACTTAAGAGTCAGAGTAAGCGTGAAGAACGCGAGAATGAACGGAAGCAGGAGCTTCAAGAACTTACTCTTAGGTGTCAGCGTCACGAACGTGAGAAGGAACGCGAACGTGGGTATCAGGAACGAAAGCTTGAGCGTGAGCAAAAGTATGAGAGAGAGAAGGCAGCACTGATCAAAGAGATACAGTATTGTGATCAGTTATTGGCACAGAGACAACGGCTGTCCGAGAATTCTGTAGGTAGTACAGAGCGAAAGAATGAGGAAGCATCTAGCAGATTTTCGCCAGAAGCCGACGAGAAGAGTAGTGCCTGTGAGATTGGCTGCCGATTCATAAGTGAAGGGGAAAGGCTAGCCGCTAACGATGCCTTAGTGGCAACAGAGGCCGTTAAAGGCCGCAAGGAGAGCGACGAGGTGCTGTGCCAACAGATGACTGTAGAGACAGCCAGGCCAGCTGCGAACAAATTGGCACAGTTACCGAGCGTGTGCGTCGCTGGTAATGTTAGCGAGGTTGCTAGCGAAGAAAAGGGTACTGTTGGCGCGACAGAGGCGAGCACCCATGTAGAGCCAGATCTGCGTGCAGAAGTGAAGTGCGAACTGAGCGATGCAGTTGAGAGTAGTTCTCGGGATGGCGAGCTCCGTAGTCCACGAGAGAACAACTGCATTGTTCAGGGATCGGTGCGGCTCTCCGCCAGTCTAGATGGCCTAGATAGGGATGATTCAGTTGTTAATCATTCGGACTGTGCGCGTGAGACAGCGATCGATACCGACGGGCTGTGTGCCGATGCACAGCGTGAGCTGGGCAATGTAGTAGAGGGCAGTTCGCAAGAGTGCGAGTCGTCTAACTCGAGTAAAGCCTGCTGCATTGTGCCAGAGTCGGTTGAGCTGTCCGCCAGTCGAGGCAGAGAGAGAGTAGATTTAAATGTAAATCACTCAGACTGTGCGGGTAAGAGACCGATCCGGGCCGACGAAATGTGTACCGGCCAGCACGAGGCACGAGGCGACATGAAAGGGAATGCCAAGAGAAAGCGCCGCAGGAAGAAGCGCCCTAAAGATAGGAATGCGGTAACTAGTGTAACGCCGCCAAAGATGGCGAGAAACCCAAAAGGGCAGGGCGCGAGGAAGAAGGTGCGGTCGTCACGGACGATGTTGACGCATCGAAAACGTTCGAGCCACCGGTCAAAAGTGGACCGTGAAGCAGGTTCTGCACGGACGCGGACAAAGGGCACGAGGCTGTTAATCTCCTCGTCGTTCCGTAGTTCTTTTCAAAGCTCAGCGTGCAGTTCGAAGAAACGCAAGGTGGCAGGACGAGACCAAGTGGGGAGTGGCGACGCGGTCAGTCGAGGTCCTGTTGAAAGCGGGGCGGGAGGACGCAAATTGGCAGGAGACCGTAACGTCTTGAAGGAGCTGATACTGAGTCAGCCCTTTTGTTGTTCCTCGGCAGCCAGAGTAGCTTTCAGACCACGCCCACCACGGGTTCGACTCAAAGTATGAGTCAGTCGTAAGCAATCGGGAACGGGAAGCCAAGAGAGCTTCCGTAGAAGTGAAATGTTATTTTGTTTTATTTTTGAGCATCGGAAAGTTTTCGCGATTTGAGACTAGGATTCCTTTCAAGGTGTAAGGTTTGAGCTTTGTTTATGTTTTCGTTCGAGAAGCTCGAGATTTGAAAGATGCGTTTTAATTAAACATGTAGTCTCGCGAGATGCTCATTAATAAGTATATAGGCTTTCTTTTTTTTGTGTGTGAGTAACCTGAGGGTCAAGGTTATCGTAGAGAGGCCTATCGTAACGCGCGTGTGAGTTATTTAACCTTCTTTCTTTTTAAGTGTTTTTGGTTTTTCTAAGGTTAACCGCGTAGTTTTCACTGAGTGCATGAGTTGCACGGAGAAGCGTTCTTAGTTCCATTAGTGCGTGTTCTGTGTGGACGGAAGGAAGCAGATTTATGACTGGGTTGCTAGTGTGTGTTGAGGGCAGCCGTATTCTGACTTCTTTAGTGAACGTGCGTGGAAAGAGTTAGTAGAAGACGCATCATTTTAAGAGTTCTGCGGAGTGTGTAAGTCCCGCGAGTTTAATTGTTCGTTTACGTCACGTGTCCTGTAGGACTTTCAGGGAAGAAACGTGAGTAAGCGTAAATGAAAAGTTTGCCTACAACGCAAGTACGCGTTCTGTTTAGTGACCACAAGGCTAGTGCGCTTGTGATTACGTACTTGTGAGGTTGACCAGATTGTTCAGTGGCACCAATACGTGCGATAAGTACGCCACTGCGATAGATTGGAAACATGCTGTTCGTGTAGTTAGGCCACTTAAGTTATGTTCGGCTGTTTTCATTTGTTGTTTGCATCGTCAACGACCCTTTTGTTTTGCAACAACAATAGTACTCTGGTCTTGTCGGCAATCGAGGAGAAATGGATAGCTGTTTGGAAGGGTGGTTGGAACTGCTTTGTCAAAATTGGGGAACTAAAAGATCAGGGTTGATTTTGACTCAGTAATAGCCTGGCGAGTCAGGGGTGAAGAGCCTGCGCTTACGCGTGGTGCAGCTCTGTGTTGTTTGGTTTGTTTGACGTATGTTCTCCAGGGCCCAGGATCCCGAGGGTTGTCAAACGAGGCTCGACCCCAGTACCCTGCAGCTTCTTTCAGCGTTCCTCATGGCCAGCGAATTGAGTTCACCGGCCATTCAGAACAACCGGGGCGAGGACGAGCTGTTAGATATGGAGCTGTTTCCTGCGATTACTTCGAGTTCCCCAAACCACTTCGAGTCGCAGCACAGCTAATTGAGGAATGCCGAAGCAGGAAAGCACATTCCAGAGGAGCGGCCGAGCAAACAAGTTTAAGGGAACAAGTTCGTGCGCCGCCGGGATTAGCAGGTGGGCCTCGGACAATGGAGCATGAGCAGCCCTCCCCTTCTCCTCGTTAGAAGTGCATTGCCAGTCTGCGAGGCAAGACCGCAGAGAGCCGCCAGGTGTGACACCGCGACACGGGCGCCTACCATTGGCGGAAAGTGGCGTCATCGGAGCGGACTCTCCCATTGGTCAAACATGACGTGACTTACAGTGCTCGAAGGGTTTATAAGAAGCCTTCCAGAGAGATCTGAGCATTCTGGGACATTCCCTGATTCCCTGATTCACCTCTCTCGAACTTCTTGCCGCGGGCCGCAGCGTCCGAGTTGCTGCCGGCCCGTAATGACTGTACGACTGGTACTTGACGTCTCACCTCCCTGTACATAATGTAGAATAAATCCTCCCAAGTTTGGGTTTCCATCCCGACGTCCGTCCCTCAAGCCCTACAACACGCTGTCGTCCGTAGACGCTGTGGCACGTCCGGTGCCGAGTGCAAAAGTGATAATCTCTCGTATACCTGAAGGCACTCAATTGAGATTACGGCTCCTTCGCACAAATCTACGTCCAGTGCCGAATCCGCACGCAATGCCTGTTAGGTGGCACCGAAACCAGTGTTCTTGAAGCAAGGAATGTATATTCCAGGACAATCACTTAATCACAGCCCGTTGTGTGGCACGTGGATATCCTTGTTTTTGCTGCATGTTTCTCACCAAGGCGCGTATTAAGCACTGCACTCGGTGTGCAAAAACCATCATCACATGGCGGTAGCAACATGTGTGACACTTCGAATGGGTGATCAGCAAGCAAGATGGCGGCCATGACGTGTTTTCGGTGCACACGATCGCTCCCAGCGCTTAGTTGTTTTTGCAAAGAAAAATGGCAGCGCCCATGCAAGTGTAATGTGGTGGTATTTTACGCAATTTTAGTGCAAAGCAATTGCATTTGAGCACATTTTGGAGCCTGCTAGCCTTGCCCGAGTAGGTAATATGTGGGATTATGTTCCGGCAAATTTCGTTGATGCGATATTGTAGTAGAGCGACATTTTGTTCTCGAGAGGTACGAAAAGCATTGAATCCTTTGCGCATTCGCTGAGGATACGAAAATATTTCATTGCGGGTTTCTACTGTTGTAGAATTATAACATGCAGATGATGCATGCCTTGCCAATTGCACCAGTGAACCATAGCTACACTGGCACCACTGGACAGGCAGGGATTGTCTACACGGTGTTACAGAGGAATTCGTTACGGTAAACATCAATGCCTTACCATGTGACCACCACAGTATTGCAAAAATCAGGCCAGATATACGAGAAGATGAACTCTACAAAAGTAATGACAGCAAGTAAAAAGTGGTTTGGTGGCTGTTCCTTGGGCAGGTTCACCATGCACTTTCCTAGATACTAACATGTGTATTCCTCACATCTTTTTTTAAAAGGAATGTATCAATGAGGTTCTACTATACTAACTCTACAGTCTTCATTACGGCAATGACCAAGAAGTTCTCAGTGTTCATTTCCTCTACCAGGGAATTATGTATTCATTCACCCCGTCATGATACAGCGTGCAGTATCTTATGCGCCTTCACAGCCCACCACAGTCGAGGAAAAGTGCCACAGCTGAATAAGCCGGATGCAGGAGCATCAACATTCGGTGAATCTGCGCTTGTTAGCACAAGTCAGCGTTTTAAGGCTTGTACTGTATTGTGATCCAATTCAGAGCCAGCGTCTACTAACCGAAGTTGCTCCTCACTCGCAGCATCGGCAGATTGTTCACTGCAAGAAATGCTGGAAGAAAGCCATGCATCAGCGCTGGATACAAAAGTGCACCGCCAGGTGCCTGGGCAACTGCTAATTTCTCCTGACCTGTGATTTGGACAGCTGACAGCATTGCACAGGTGCGTCAAATGTCTGTGCATTTGACATGGTATCAGAGATTTCATTCGAAGAAAAGATGGCAATTAAAAATTACCTGAGGCTATGTAGCAGTTGCTTGATTATTTGAAAGCCGTGCACAATGATGCATGACAACTGCCAGGATGCTTCGTGGCAGTGCAAATTTAAAGCGGTGGTGTGAATGCTGTACCAATCGTGCCTTTTTGTTGAAGGTGCTATACATTGATGCTAAATATGAGAAAATTGCACCAAGAGGAGCTGTAGTCAACGCAGATGGCAGGACATACTACAGTGAAACCTCAATTGTACGACTTTCTTGCGACCATGCAAAAACATCATATAATCTGACCAACAAAAATTGTGTCTATAGTGAATTTTTTTGTGTAACAGAGTTTGTGAGGAGCTTCAGGTTAAACTATAGGCTAATTTGCAGGACTCGAGAACCCAACTGGCGAAAAAGTAAATGCAAAAATATTGCTGTGCAAGTGCCAATCACACGTTATCGGGAAGATTTTGCATAACATGCACCACGATCTATGCCCGGCAGCATGCTAAAATGCTCTTTTCTCACCTACAGAATTTTTAAAAATATGTAAATTTCATATAGATGGTCCCCGAGCCATGTAGCTAGAGCTTTTTTTTTTGCGCAGCAACGTCCGCAAGATCACTTAGATATCACTTTGCCTGCATAGATGTATCCAAATGTTGTAAGTGCTACTAGCCAGTCTGCAAATGTAGGCACAGGCATGGCAGCATCTGTGACGTCGTCCTCGTCCAAGGTTGCAGCCAGCAGTATCGACATTGTTACAATGCCTCCCTGCACGTCCCGTCTCATACAACGACCCATGCGAAACCAGGAACCCAACAACAGACGTGTAAGAAGTATTTTGTACTCGCACATGGACAAAAAGCTATGAAGTGTGTGCGTGACCATGCTTTTTGCGCTTTCCGTATGCGCTGCAGTGGCACTCTCAGGTGATCACTTTCACGAGACTCGGCACTGGATGCGTCCAAGTATGTGGTTGACGGGGCTCTTTGCACTGCGCAAAGATGGCGAGCTTGGCACAATGCCAAAAACACACGCAACTAAGCCTCCCTCTCTCTCTCCTCCCTGTCCTTCAAGTTGTCCATTGTGTAAGCTTGAATTGTAAATTTACCTATTTTGCATTGTAAATTTACCTATTTTATGTTTTCGACAGATTAGCGAACCTAATGCAAGCCAGCGATGCATCCTACTGCGATAGCCTAACTCGTCAGTTAGGCAATCTATGTCTAGATCTAAATCTATGTCGGCCAATAGGAGCGATTCCTGTGTTCGATGCTAGTTCTTTTCCTTTGTCTGTCTGTCTGTCTCCGTCTGTGTCTGCACAGCAGTATACGACGCTGTGGCTGTGTGAAGCTATGATCTCCTCTTTACAATGGTTTTAAAGTTGCGGTGTTGCATTAACAGAAAGTCACACACCGCATGGTGCAGGGGCACCTAGCACCCAATTCTCGACCCAATTTTTGCCAACAGCACACAAGAAAAATGCAGTTCTCTCAACTTCCATGTCTCATTTCTTTCTGATATTTCCCCACATCTCATGATATGAGACAGGACGTGCATTATCTCATGTTATATAATTGAGGTTTTTAAGGTATTGTCTCTATGTGGAATTTGCCAGGATAGCACTAACACGTCGTAAGACCCGGAGTTTCGTAATATCAAAGGGTGCATAATCGGGCTTTCAGTGTACCCTATATTCAAACAATGTTGTCGTTGCATCTCTTCTCACCACTCATCAACTAAACGAGCGTGACTGACATATATTTAAACACACTTCTGTACACCCTTCTTTGTATTCTGTTGTTTCAGTGATAAAGGCTGACATTATTGTTTCTTTTAACTGGCAGGAAAATCGTGCTTCATCACTGCAGTGGTCGACTGACCTTTAAGACATCTGATTTTTCAGACCAGTTCAGTTATTTGAACTTCCCAAGCAACACTGCCACCTACTCCATAGAACAGTGTGTAAGAACGGTAGATATTTCAGGTTCCCTACAGTGTATCGATAGATATTTAGGACATTATCTGTACCCATGATGTTGCAACAGTGGTGGTCATGAACTGGGTTGCCACTTTTACATGGTTGGTACATCTACGGGAATCGTGACCAGGTGCTATATTTGCAACTTGCTGCGCCATCCTGTGCCAAAACATTAAAAGTGCCTCGAATTGCACTTGAGCTGGCCAAAAACACTAAGCGCAACTGCCAGAGGTTCATGTTCAAGCCAGAAGAGAGTGGCACGTATGCAAATAGCTTGGCTTTTGTCAACTTCATCTTCAGAACCTCTGGAGTCGCCACAGTCGTCAAGTATCGTGCCATCAACTTCATCTTCAGAACCTCTGGAGTCGCCACAGTTGTCTAGTATCGCGCCATTGTTCCCTGCATGTTGGTGCATTTATGCACGATAAAGTGCGATCATATTAGCACGCCTACGAAACCGTGTTAGTGTTTTGCTTAGGGCCTGTTAGTTACATATACCTTCATACTAACACGCTTAGAGGCTCGCACGCATGTAACAATGTAGGCACATGATCATTCTTACCAGCAGGGCTGGTAGACCAAACAAGCTGTCTTTGCTCGGTTACCTAGCATCAAGAGACTCCTTAGTCCTTTCAAGTGACTTTTCACGTGGCAACTCATTTAAATCATTTAATCAGTTTGTTTTAGTTTGTGTGGTTGCTTTGCTTACAGTGGTGCAAGTACATGTTGCAAAATGTAAATGTTACAGGTTTGAATGGGCTGCACATCACTTGTAAGGAGCACCGTAGCAGTGCTCAAGTCATATTCTAGTCTAAAGATATTCGTTTCAATGTCATATGAAGCTGCCATTTTGAAAGAATGTTACCTGCTATGGTATCTCAGTGGCTATGGCGTAGCACTGCTGAGCTCTAGGCAGCAGGTTCGATACGGTCTGCGGTGGCCACATTTCAACGAGGACGGAGTCCTTCACTAGGTTGTAGTACCTCAAAATCAGATCATGGTATTGGCATGTAAAATCCCATAATTTTTTTAGGACTATTACCGCTTTTATGAAATATGAATTTTTTAGAGTGCAGCTCTTAATGGCCCATTCCTGCGGCAACGGCGGTGGTGGTCTAACCAAGCAAACAAGCACAACAGTGAAAGATGAAAGAGCAAATGCAGAACGGCAGATGAAAGACACGAGCCGCGAACGACAAAGACCAACGAGAGCGGCCCCTTCAGTGACGTGTGCGTGGGAAACTGGCTTCGTGTGAACCCGCCCGACCGCATGATTTGTACTAGTGTCTGCTCACATCAGCTCTCGCTCGCGTTTGTTTTGTTTGCTTGGTTTGGTCTCATTCACACTTGTTTTGATTGTCATGGTTTGCAATTGTTTTGTAATCTGATTGTATGCGCGACGCGAATTGTGTAGTACTTTCTGGAAGCCAAGCAGTGCCACCGATTACACTGGAACCTTCGACGAGTCATGTATAAAAAATGACATGCTTGACCTGCGGATAAGATTTTCAACAATTGCCAACTCTGCTACATGTGTCTCTCAAATTCTTTGCCTCAAATATCGCGAAATGAGAACACGTATAGAGCTCTGCTCAAATTTTGCATTAGGGAGTATCGTAATCATCAGTGAATTTTTTTTCGAGCCTGGTGGGTTAACATCAAAGGGACCATATACAGTAGGACCTCGTTTATATGATTCTGCTACGTACGATTTCGTGGCACCAACGTTCGTGATCGAGAACACAAAAAATGACTGAATGAGTTATGCTCATTTTTTACCAGTTCATACGTTCCCGGAAAACAAAATTTTTTTACACCAATGTTCAATACATAGCCAAACTGTGATTGTATGATACATTTTCTGGCCCCTAGATTCCATGTAAAGAATAATATGTGCAAAGCGCACGCACTTGAGAACAGTATATAGCTGCCTGTCACGGCAGCTTCAATGCAATGCTTGTCCGCCCGTCTCACGTGAAAACATTAGTGTACACTCGGTTTCTTATTCCAGTTCCAACAAATTTTCACCTGGGTCGTCACATGCCACATTCCCCATTATCGGCGTCAAACCTATTGTGATAAGCATCTTCACCTATCTGTTTTACAGTGTGTGGTGCGTAGTGCTGTTGGTAGTGTACTGCATGCTAGTAGACGATAATCCAAACGCACCTCCATTCTCTGCTGCAGGCGGCACAATGCGAGTGCCACATTTTGCTTCTGTGGCATATGGTATCGCCCACCAGCTCAATTTCGTTTGTTTCCCATCGCCGTCTTAAAGCACAATAGGAAAACAACAAAACATTCCAACAAAATATGGATAAGACGAGTTGCTGCAGCAATAAGCACGCCCTGTCAGTCAGCGTGTGAACGCCGAAGCGCTTTTGCATCAGCCACGTCCATAGGGGAAAAGCACACTTGTAAAATCGCAGAATCAGTGCCAGGGGGCAAAACACAATGGCTTACAAAACGTTTTTTGACAAATTATGGTTTCAATTATTGAACAAATGCCTGTAGCGAGCAAAGCAACCATATAGCCAAAAGTGAATGGAGCTGCTGTTTCGATGCAGTACAGTAAAACTTCTTTAATTTGACCCTCGTTAATTTAAAATATTGCATAATTCGGACTCTTCCTTTGGTCCCAGCAGGCATTTGCATTACTTAATGCAATGACACTCTTATTAATTCGGACGTATTTGGCCGCACACCAGTTAATTCGGGCAACTCTCGGAGCTCAGCAAGAGTGGAGCACCACAAATGGTGACACAAAAGAGCAGAAACAGCATCCAACAAAACGAAGCGGCGGAAATCGCATCGCCATAGTCATCAGTGGAAACCGTACGTGAATGACAGCAATGCCAGAATGCTTTGTGCCTATTTGTGCCTCTGAAGCTTTTATTCTTACGTTTACCGCCGTGCACGGCACCGCGTTGGAAGTGCACCTTCATGACTGCGTAGTCTCCATCCACGGTTGCGTTGATAATGGCCGTGGTTTCGTCCGCAGTTGGAGCAAACGGTAGTCCCGTTTTGACTTGGTGCACACGTCGGCCATGCGCCTTCAGAACCGCAAGGTTGCCATCCATGAGCCTGTCGACAGCAACTGCGTTTTTGTCTGCAGCTGTTGCGGCAACGAGCAGTTTTGTTTTTACTCAGTGGAAAGCTATCAAGGATGAAGAGCACCGTCTACATCACAATGGGCAGGGACCTGGTGACAAAATAATCGGGATGTGCGCACGGTCGCAAAAAGCGTGTCTCAGATGAAGACGCTTGCCACGGCTGCGCTATAAAGGAAGTCGCAGGGCCTTCGCCGTTGCGAGCGCTAATCAGTCACGAGATGACCAGAATTGCAGCTTCCGCACTGCTTCTGTGCAAAATAGAAGCAGGATTTGCTGATTCATTCAGTAAATAAAAGCATGTTGACGTAGTAAGCATTTGCTTATTGTTTTCTTGACACCCTCGATAATTTGACATTTGGTTAATTTGGACATTTTTTTCAATCCTGTGTAATCTGAAATCATCATTAATCTATTTTAAGCCCACTGCAGGACTTAAAACGAGGTTTTACTGTATCGGCATAACATGATTTCCGCCAATGTGTTATGCAGAAAACTCTCTAAGATATGCCAGACATTTTCCGGAATACCCTTAGGATGGTGCAAGCAAAAAACAACTGCAAGCACCATAGCATTCGACCGGAATTTAAGTTTGTGTTCAGGCATCATGTCTCTGCAAAAATTGGTGGGCGGAAAGGGAATCTGGCTTGAAGTAACCACCTTGTGTCTTTCTTTCTTTTAATACTGAGTTTTTCTATTGATTTAAATGTCTGCCACCGCTGCAACTGCACACAAATGCATTTCAAGTTATCCTGTAGTTCAAATTATGGGAGTGAAATTATTGGCACTTCAGTGTATCTGGTCAAAACTAGGCATCGGAACACAGCAGTTTTTTTGCCCCCTACCTAAGTCAGATCCATTGCAAAATGTAAGGCAATTTAACAAAAAGTAAAATAACTGCAGGAGTTAATCCAAAAGGGAAGGACTGTTATAAAAATTGCTCTCTTAATCCATTGATGTGCTCCAGATTTTGAGTGTTCTGCAACAAATTTAGCTGCTCCAAATTTGAAATTTTTCAGCTCCAGAAATATCCTTTCCCCCCTTGATCTGCTCTGAAACCAGAATTTTCCTGCTCCAAAAATCGCTCCAAAAGCTGTTTCAGCTGTTGCACCCCTGTTAAAGGGACACTAAAAACAAATATTAAGTCAAGATAAAGTGATAGATTAGTGCTCAAGAAGGCGTCAATATTATCGCGAACAGAGCCTTAATAATCGAGAAATTGAGGTAAATGCAGACATGATTAGAGACTCCCCCGGGACACTCAAGTAATTGCCCGATGACAAAAGCACTTATTTAAATTCCGTCAATAGTAGTGAACCACTCATTGCAAAAAACATCATTGCATTGTATTATAAGATGAAATAAAATGCTACTTGTTCAGTTCTATTTCACTTTATGAAAAAAAGAACTAATTGAAATTACCCTTGACAACGACGCGGGCGGTCAAAAGGTTTCGTTTTCGCTCGACTCCGAGCCGCCCATGCTTTCGCGTTTCAATAGTTATCGCAGAGTGACGTGCTGGTTTTGCTGGCTCGCGAAACTCGCACAAACTGCAAGTAGCAGAGAATTCTATTTCCATGTGATGTCGCGGGATGTCCGAACGGTCTATGCCACTTGACCAAAAAGCAGCTTGGCATGGTACTGCCGTCTGTAGGGCGGTGTTTTACTCACCAATGGCAGCAAAGAGTGGTGATGGCATATGCAACGTCATTACTTCCCTGGTTTGATGGCGGGAGATTTGAATTTCAAAAAAGGTATTTGGACCCTTCAGATGCAATTTTCTTGTCAAATAAGTCTTTTCTTGGCATGAAACAAGGGTTGCGAGGTTTCTGGAATGGTATTTAAACAGTTCACGTCAACTTAGTACTTGCCTGTAGTGTCCCTTTAAGTATTCATCGTAAAATTATTACACCAAATTATAAAGGAATGAAGAACTCTGCAATTTTCGAGGACGTTTCCTGCGTGAGAACAGCGCAAGTGCATTCTAAAAATAGTTTACATGCTTTGAGGCATACTTTGACCTACAACAATCGTCTACCTTGCATGCCTGTCATTTATGCATCAGCCACATTAGCAGAAAAACCTGTGCAGCAGCTTTTTCATGCTGCGGGAGGGATCGGTCCTGGACTGATTTTTCGCAGCTTGCCACCGTGGCAAGCAAGCCGCAATAGGAGACCAATGAGAGCGGCCCCTTCAGTGACATGCACACAGGAAACTGGTATCATGCTGACACAACCTACTGCTCGATATACGTGTCTGGTTTTAACGGCGTTTTCGCATTTTAACAGCGGCGGCATGCCGCATGCATTTTTCCGCTAGTGTGGTTGGGGGCTTATCATTGCACGTCCAGTATTTTCAGGTCACAAATGACATGTGCATGATCAGCATGACCGGAAAGTAGCGAGTGAAACTGCTTTTAGAGAGTATACGAGAGAGTACCAAAATTTTTGCCACTTTGATGTACCAGTGCTTAGGTGCAAAATCCAGCGAATGTTGGACCTTCATTTTCTCCAGTCTAATCCCCTCCCAATTTAATTTAAAAAGCATTTTGGAAGAATGCTATGCCAAAGTAGACTTATTTAGTGTTGGTTTTCAGTGTCGCTAAATGATGGCCTCGTTTTGTATCACTTCGCCATGCAAGGTAGTAAGTGAAATCATCATTGGGAGGCGAAAGGGGTCCCTGAAGTGCAGCAACTGCGCTCTCTGTAGTGGACATCTCAACCATTCTACACATATTCGTACATCGAGAGCCTGAGCGAACGTCCACCTTCCAGAATCGAGTAAGCAAGACACCGTTTGAGTATTGGTGGGGGAAAAGCAGGAGAGAGGCGAGGGCATGATCATTACAGGTATAGGTAACTTTACATGGCAGCAACTTGTAACAATATAAATTAGAGATAGGCAAAGTACCAGACTGTAATATAGTCAGACCTAATTAGGTTATGCAGGATATGCAAATGTTTGTCGCCATCCTGTTTCAAAGGGTAGGTCGTTCGAGACCATCATCACGAAGGGGGATGAATGCAAAAACGGAAGACCTTACTACCTGCAAGTAGCAGACCTGACGGTAAAGTCCTGTTTGGGTATATCAGCCATTGAAATATAGAGGTGATACATTAAAAAAGTGTGGAGCTGAGACCTGATTCCTTCATGAAGTGCAATAAACTATTTCAATTTGGAAAGTTTTGGTGGCAATCAAGCATCGCATGTGCAGTTGTGCTCAGTGCAGCTGCAATAGCTCCCTGGACATAGTATTAACCAAGCTGTCACCTGAAGCCACTGACACATTGCAGGCGATCATTTGAGGCATGTTCCCGGGGTTATCCCGCAATTACTTTTATCACACTGCTGCAAGGTCTGCGTCATGGAGTTCACCTGAGGCTGTTAGATTTTTGGTAGTGCAATGATGCTAGTGTGCTTTCTCCACCCTACTTCCTAGGGTGTGGTCTTGTTGACGTGCCCCAATTCCACGAACCTATTTTTTCTTGCTCACTTGAAGCGAGCTCATTGCGCAACACCTGTTGCAAATCTGAATGGTAGAAGCAGCTTTGTACTGCAATGTACACACAGGGAAAGCCATTATGCTATATTAAAGAAACTAGTTAGGTAATATTTAGCCTGAATGTCTCATTGATGTGTGTAAAGCTGGCTCCACTGTATTGACTATTTCAGTCAAAATTCAGACCATATATGGTATGCAGATGTATGTTGGACATCATGCCTAAAGTACTTGTCACTGCACCAAAATCAGATCTTTCAAATCTAGATTTAACAGGCATTTGACTTGTGCCAGGAGGTCAAATGGCAGTTCCACCACTGCTGCCCCCCACCCCCGAACTGTTCCTAAGCCTCTCCCAGGTTTCAATTGAAGTCATAGTGCTGGATTGACATGGACAAGAAAGACGGAAGCATGCATGCTTGACTGGCTACTGGAAGCAGGCTACCCTATCCACGCACTTTTATCAGTGGCTGAAAATGCGCTGCAACAACTAGGGGAACTGGGTGGTAAGTGCAAGTGCAGCCATGAAAGGAGAAAGAAGGTGGTTGTACCGTGCATGCATGGGATATCGCATGCTTTAAAGAAGGTGGCCCGAAAAGTGAAAGTGGACGTTGTATTTTCAGTTCCACAAAAGGTTATGAAGCATATGTAAGGCTACCAATCCATTGAGAAAAATGCGCCGAGGATGCGCGAAGAACATTCGGCCGCCATTTGTGCACAGCGCACAAGGTGTCGTTTATTGCTTCTCTTTCTCGTGCGGCAAAGTGTACATAGGGCAGACAGGCAGATGCATCAATGACAGGCTAAGGGAACACGAGCAAAAATTGAACTGTTATTGAGATGGACATGTCTCCATGCATTGTGATGATTATGGGTGTAAACCACTGATTAGAGATTGTGTAGTCGTGTTTAAAAGTACAGATAAAGGTACGAGGGAAATTGTAGAAGCAAGCTTGATTGCAAAAGAAGGTGCTCACTGTGTCAGCGCTCTGTCGATTACTCTAAGCAGAAAGGACACTGCCTATCTGGAAAATGTTGGGTTGTGCATGCGATGATTTCCACTCATTTGACCGGTATAAGTATCATGCTTTTCTGAAATAAAATTCGGTCGATAGAATAGTGCACATTCTGTCGTCTTTCTTGTCCGTGTCAATCCAGTGCTATAACTTCAATTGATGCAATGAACCAACTAGCCCAAAAATCTGCACTCTTTCGCGTGTTGGTTCAGCTGAGATTTTATGTCACATAGAAGCTGATTCTCCAGTGTTTCTCCCAATTCAGAATTCATGAACAGTTCATAAATTTATTTCATGTTATGAAGATGCAGGCGTGCCAAGCACGCATAGAAGAAGAATGAGAACGACAGCACAAATGCGGACTAAAAACTAAAAGGTAACACAGTGGCAGAAGTGCAACCTTTTAGTTGATACAGTCGAAACCCATGATAACAAAATTTCACGACCATGAAATTGCTGCGACAGTGAAATATTTTTGTATCCCTGGTGAGTACCCATAGGAATTAATGCATTTTATATCTCTTGACAATGAAATGTCGCTGAACTGCAACCCCTCACTAACGAAATTTGCCGAAACGTTACCCCACATATTGCCTATTCGCACAAGGCTAGCAAACTCCAAAAAGTGTTCAAGTGCCTTTTCTTCACACTTAAAATTGCATAAAGTACTACCCTATTCAATTGCATGGGCGCTGCCATTTTTGTTTACAAAAACAACCAATCACCATAAGCGATCTCATGCACTGGAAGCGATCACATGCATCGGAGACTTGTCATGGCTGCCATCTTGTTTGTTGATCGCCCTTTAAAATGGCACGGCCACATGTCTCTACCGACATGTGACAAGGGTTGTTGTGTACCTAGTGCAGTGCATAATCTGCGGGTTGGTGACAAAAGTGCAGCAAAACAAAGAAATCCGCATTTCACCGACATGGACTTGTTTATGGCGCTTGAGCTGGCGGCTGCTGCGTGGGCTGCTGCCATGCATCCGACCATGATTGAGCAAACATCCGAGAATACGCATCCCTTGCTTCAGGAACACTGGTGTCGGTATCACCCAACAGTCATCGTATGCAGATTTGGCATCGCTGGACATAGGTTTACACAAAGAGGCTATATTCTCCGTCGATCACTTTCAGGGGTACGAGATGTGATCACTTTTGTTCTGTGCCTCTGCGGGTGACAGCGTGCCCTGGAGGAATGCTGCTGCATGCATGAAACACTGTTGCTCCACATCTGGTGCTGAGTTGCATGAAAGTGATTGCATCCCGAAAACCGATTGACCAAGAATATGGCTCCATGGCAGTGCCGCCATCGCTTAGTGATGCATCGGGCACACATTGTGCTGTCAGAAGTGCTGTTCTGTAGGCTCAAGCAAGGCTTGCCAAAGTAAGCTAGTGGAATTTGGGCAGTAAAATTTTGTTTTGCGATACATTCCCTGTTTTGTGCTGTTTCATTTCGCTACAACGAATTTCTCACAAAAGCAAATTTTTTCGCTTGCCCAGCCAATTTCATTATCGCAGGGTTCAAGTGTAGTAAGCACTTTTGTTGCCCTTCTCATTCTGCTTGTGGCCGTGCATTGCATGCCTGTATATCCATACTGTGAATACCAGCTAACATCCTCAGCTTTCTGTTGTACATAAATTCTTTCATGTGGTAAATTGTGGACAGACTTGGCACACTATATTAAAGGGACACTAAAGTAAAAAATGATTTCTTCTGCATCAGTAAATTACCGTTCTACAACACCAAAAACACCACTCTTACAATGATAAGACGTTTGGTAAGCCAGAAAAAGCGCAAGAACAAAATACGGGTGGCGACGCCTACTTAAGTTCCCGCACCTGGGAGCTGTGACGTCTTGGATTTTGATGGCATCTTCTAGGGCCTACTAATTATATGTAGCGGTACAGATTGACTACATTGTGTTCTAAAGGAACCAAAAATAAACATGGCAAGTTTAGGGAACCTTTATTCAGCCAACGAAGCCCAAATGCGAAAACATACTTTGGAATTCCTGACGTCACGCTGACGTACCGGCGCTGGGGTTTCGGCGCGAAATTCAAATACTGATACTTGGACCTTCATTTTCTCATCCAATAATCAAACTATTTTTTTTAAATGACTGCCTGCAGGGTTCTCAATCAATGCTTCATTAGTCTAAACTGATTTATTGTTCCGCTTTAGTGTCCCTTTAACATGGTTTCCATGCCGATCCTCAGCCCGCACTTTTTTTTCCCCCTTTGTTGCTTCAGTGGACCTTTCATGCTACATAGAGGCAGGCTCTTCATAATTGCTTTCTCCAAATTCAGAATTTGTCAGCTGTACATATATTCCTTTATCAGTCAACATGTGCAGATAGACCTATCACACTTGGTCCCCCTGGCTGCCCTGCTGAGACAGCAACAAAGCACTGGGACAAGCGCTCCACCTACTCTCAGAAATTTTTTAACATCTTGTATGTTTTAGTTGACCTCTGCACAGATGGCGCAATGGCTATGCAATATTCCTTTTTCAGGAGTCGCTTTGGGAGAAGCACGGGATGTGCTGAAAAAAAAGAACAAAAAATTCAAAACGAGTGTAGTATACAGGAGAAGGAGGGTTAGTGCAAAGGTGGGTTCCCAAGTTGTTTTGGAATTGGGGGTGCAAGGGTTGAAGGGACCCCAAAGCAATTTTGCTGATTGTGTGTGAATGCACTTAGTTGATAGTGTAGGTCCTAGTGACCATCAAGGGCCTGTTTTAAGCGATCTGAATTAACTGCATAATTTATTATGTTAAGTTAAACTGCATTGCAGCGAATCGCATCAGTACAATTCCCCATGTTATCGCCTGCCTCTGCTTATTCTTTGTAGAATAGGTGAGTGATGTCATTCCTCATTGGCAACACTTGAAGCATGCTGCTCCGCTATGCTTGTATCGCGATTGCAACTATATGGACACTCCAAGCGTATTTTTGCTGTTGTATTCACCGTGAGGCTCTCTACATATTTAGGTATATGTTAGCTATATGCCATACTATATGACATGCAGTATATGCAGGTTACATTGCCACACCATTCTATCTCTAAAGTTGCTCGTATTTGATAGTACAGCTCAGACCGCTTATAACCCCTTTTTAGTGCAGGATAACATATAATACAGACTTTCCTGACTCCTGTTTATTTTCCCATAGAGTTTGCTACGGCTTATAGAGCAGCTGTGCGAGATAGAATACTGATTATGATGTGGTTTTTTAAAATCATGCAGACAAGCCAAGGGAGGCAGCAAGCGCACTTCTCGATGAAGTGCGCCGGCCGAGGAGAGAACAACGAGGCTGATGCGGGGGAGGATGAGAAGGAGATGCGGAGCTATCAAACGAACAAGGAAGGCGGGGGGGGGGGGGGGGGGCGTGGACGCGGTGGCAGTGGGCTGGCTCAACAGACACACATGGGTTGTCTACGCGATGGAGTAGCCTTTTGCTTTGGCTTCGTGTCAACTGCACATTGATTGATTGATTGATTGAATAACTTTAATGAAAGGTCCTGCGAGCTACAGGACGCAAGGTCCCATAGAGCGGGCTACTCCCACGTTGGGACCGGGAGTTGTAACTCCCTGGCCGCATCGTGGGCTCGCTGGATGGCCCAGAGCTGCTCCGCCAGGTCTGTGCTGCGTAATGCTTCTTGTAGCCTGGCGGAGTCTTGATCCTTGTTTGCGTGGGTCCGACCACACGGCCAGAGCAAGTGATGTACGTCTAGTGTGCTATGGCAATTTTCACAATATGATGTTTTGTATAGGTCAGTCATGTAGTGATGTAGTCTGTTCTGCGTGGGGTACGTGTTTGTTTGAAGCATTCTGAACGTGAGGGCTTGAGGCCTGGTGAGCTTATTGCGAGGTGTGCTGTATATTCTGTGGTCTAGATAAAAGTGCTTTTTTATCTCGTTATATGTGGAGGGAGGGTCACGATTCTCGCTGGGATGGTCACGACCAGAATAAGTGGCGTCGCGGAGGGTTAGGTCTCGCGCGCTCCTGTGAGCCATCTCATTGAGATTGCGAGGGGCATCCTCGATATCTCCGAGGTGTGCCGAGAACCAGCAGATGGTGTGATGCTGCAGCGGTGCAGATCTATTGATTATTTGTAGAGCTTGGCTTGCAATTGCTCCTTTCTGAAAGGCTTTGACGGCCGAGCGTGAATCGCTGTAGACGTCGGTGGTGGTCGGGTCTGTGAGCGCGAGTGCGATGGCGACCTGTTCTGCTATCTCGGACTTGTGGGTCTTGACTGTGAGAGCGTTTGTGACTTGACCCTGCTTATTGATCGTGGTTGCAACGAAAGCCTTCCTGGTCGGGTACTGTGCCGCGTCTACGAAACAGGCTAAGATCTTCTTATCACGTATTTCGCGCAGGATGAACGATCCGCGTGTCAGCCTTCTGGGTTGATGGTGCGCGGGATTCATGTTCCGCGGGAGTGGGCGAACTGTGTAGGAGTTGCATGTGTCCGTCAGAACGCTTCGATATAGATTCTCCATTACTGTGGTGTCATGACCTAGTTTGGCTAGGATTTCTCTACCTGGTTTGGTTCCAGAGAGTCTTGTCCATTGAGCCCGTTCTTGAGCTTCGGCGATTTCTTCAAGTGTATTGTGCACCCTCAGTTGCAGCAGGAGCTCTGTCTCGGTGTTCTTGGGGATTCCCAGTGCTAGTTTGACTAGCTTCCTCAGTTGTACATTGAGTTTGTCCTTCTCCGCTACCTTCCATCTGTGCATGGCCGCCTCGTAGGTGAAGTGGCATAGCGCAAAGGCGTGTGTTAGCTTGAGGAGATTTTCTTCCTTAAGGCCATGTTGTCTGTTTGCTACGCGTCGTATGAGATTCAAGGCATTATTAGACTTTGTCACGATCTTCTCCACTGTCGCGGCGTTAGAGCTGTTGCTCTCAATGAGCATTCCAAGGACTCTGATTTTGCTGACGTGTGGAATGGTTCCTCCGTCTTTTGTTCTGAGAGTAACGAAGTGTGTGTCTCTGATTTCGTTCTTTGGCACATGATCCACACCGAATGTGTGTGCATTGTCGCTCTTTGGCTCTTCAGTTTGCATGCAGAAACTAAGTACAGTTGCCGACTGATTTTTCAGACGCAAACGTGGTTGAAAAAATTACTGAAATATTGTACAGGCTAATAAAATGAATTTCAATAGTAAAATCAGTTGTTTTTCACAAAGCACCGTGGAAAAACTGGTTGAGGCCACGAGTGTGTTTCACGTTCGCCCGTTGTGCTGCGCATCATCTCGGAAGTGCAGATATCATGCATGTGACCTTGACTCTGTGACACTGTCAGACTAAACTCTGTTTTGTAAATTCATCAGTTCAGAATCTTGTTTGCATGCAAGCTTTCGCCATTCCTACTAGTACAAGCAGATATGAACTTTAGCTGTACGCATTTGCAGTAGTTACTGGCTCAGTGCCCACAAACCCCGCTTCCAGTGCGCTGCTGTGAGTGCGGTCTGTGCACATCTCATGCCAGATCTCCATGTGTTTTTCTGTGGGTACGAATGTATATCAAGAGCGAGCTTCCCATGACGACATCCTGCCCGACACCCCCGCAAGTTAGGCCTAACCAGTGCTGTCTTGTCGGGAGTCGGTGGCCAACTTCGCGGTTTGGGGCAGAGTCACGAAATGCGTTGCAGTGGCTGTGAGGTACTTGGAAAGTGGAGGAACCACCTCACCTACGAAAGTCCGGGCATAATGTCCAGTTGTATGGTTCGATTCCCAGACACGTGGCTGCTTGGTCGACATGTTTTGCACATGCACAGTCTTTGAAAAATGTTGTTTTTGTTATAGTGCGGTGCTGCTTATAGTGTGGAAATTCCAGATGCCAGTGACTTGCATTATAAGCGCTTTATGCTGTATGTGTGTACCAAAAAAAAGAAGTTTATTGAAAGTAGATAGGATCTTATTTATAGGCGAAGGTGGTCATATGGGCACATACGTTTGCGTACAATACTAAAACAAGTTTGCATCATTATCCAATCATACAGTGCAGAAACTGTTGTTCAGTGCTACATAAAGCCACAGATTTATTGCTGACACAGACATCATATTTAATGTTGATGAAATAGGCCTCCATTAATTCCCATGCCAGGGAATCTTTGCTTTTACCAAGAATGCGGATTTGGAAAAGATCTGGCTCACACGTGCAGGAATCGTTGCATAGACAAATGTGCATTAATACTGTCATATCATTAATATATCTGTGTAAACAGATATAAAGTGTAAGCTAAATGCATCTCCTATTACTGCACTATCATCACTCAAAACACCATTTATGACAAAAGCATAATTAATTTGCTTACTGGGAGAAATTAGCCCCCAGAACTTTTCAGGAGATGTTGAAATAAGTGTACGAAGTTTCTCCCCAAAGTAGCATTGCTTGTCTGAAGAAACTTTCTTTTTTAGCTCGAAAGAGAGTTTGGAAATTTTAGTAAGCAAAGTGTCCAAGTCTCTTGCGGTACCTCTTTTTGTCTTCAGGCACTTTAATTGACTTCTTAATTGTGATGTGTCCCGAGAAATCCAAGGAGATTTGCCTTTGCTTTTCTTTAACATGCAAGGAACAAAGTGCTTTATGCAATCATTTGCAATATATTTAAATTGATTCCACAGTGTATGAATGTCTGCGCTGCTGCCCTGGAATGAGTCAAAACTAAACGAAAGCATGTCCAATATGGCGACATCATCTGAGCGCGAGAAGTTGAGCACGAAAGGGACATCAATGGACTTGTTCACAGAGACGCCCAAAAGGGTCAGCAGCACAGCATAGTGATCGGAAATTCTAGGCAGTACTTCGCACTTTGATTGCCCCGTAATAGAACCACTTAGAACCAAGGATGGAGCAGCAGTCACCGTGTATTCTAGTGAAACTGTCAACTACTTGCCATAGATCAAAAGAAAAAATCAGATGAAACAAACCTTCTTGTAGCTTGTCATTAGAAACGTTAAGTGTGAAGGTTGGCCAGTCCACGTTTGGCATATTGAAGTCTCCGCCCAGAATTAATTGATCACCAGGCTTCACATGAATCTGGTAACTTTGCAAATGAGCAAGGAAATCAGGAGAGGAATTGGTGGTCGGTAAAGTGCTCTCAATACATATCTAATTGCGCCATGATAAGCTTTACAGAATATGCCCTCAATGTTCGGTATATCTGGCATTCTCAATATTCTAAGCGCTCCTTGAACAGCAAAGCAACTACCCCACCTTTGCTCCCTCGATCTTTCCTGTGCACATTGTACCCATGAGGAACAAATTGGTTATCTTTTATAGAATCATTTAACCATGTTTCAGTGAGAATAATTATTCCAGGGTTATGGGCCACCAATATTCCCTCAAGTTCTGTGACTTTGTTAACAACACTCCGGTAGTTCACGTTAAGTATATTAAGCTCCTGAGGCTTTTGTACAAAACATTTTTTTTTTCGTTGGACATGTGCACTTTTCTTTTCATCTCAGCCAAAGATTACACTGTCTATGCTCAGTTTATTGTGCACAAGTTTGACTTTCGAGCCATTAATTCTTTCTAGAGTAGAACTGTTCCATAGCTTCTTTCGAATTTCTCAATCTCTACGTGAGAAATCTTGTGATATTGAAACAGCTGTATCCTTCAATTTGAATGCAGCCTTCGAAATTGACATTTTTTCACGATAATCAAGCAACCCAAGCATGTGTGCATGGCTAACATTTCTGTTTCCAATTCCATGGAATTTTTCTATATTTGCCATGGGAATATCCGGATTGCTGTGAAACAAATCTTTTACTCTCCCTTCAAGATCGTGAGAAGATTCATTGCTTGGTTCATCGAGTCCGTAAATGGCCAAATTGTTTCTTCGACCATGATTTTCTAGGTCATCTAGTTTTTCAACAATGGAGGCTAGATCTGCACTCACCGCCACGGCTAATCATGCCCACCCCCCCCCCCACCCCCAAGTGGCTCATTACGCAGACAATTGTTCAAAAACATCGGATCGCAAAGAATTCTATTTCTTAGACATATAATTTGCTGATTCTCCCTCCTAGTTCTTTCTTTTGGTTTCTTTTATTTTTCTTTCATTTTTCACGGGTAACTACACTTAGGTTGCTCAGTTGGTGCTCTAAACCATCAGCATGATCAGTTAATGAACTGACTTGCTTGCCAATCTCTTTCTGAGACGCCTGTACATCTTGTATAGCTGTTTTCAATTAATTTTGACCAGCAAGAAGTTCCATCAATATTTCCTTCTCGGTAGGGCCAGGGTTGGCCCCAATGTTTCCACAAAGCAAAAGATTTACAGGAATATCTTTAAGTCGAGCAAGAAGGCATTTAAAACACAGTGGGCAAGGCAGCAGCAGCACAAACCTATTATCGCTGCAATAGCAGGCCGTCGGCAAATACGACCTCAAATACGTAGAAAAAGGCGCTCCTAAGCATGTTGCCCATTTCACTGCTGCGTTGCCCACTGGAATAGCATGGTGGTAGCTTCACCTCCTGCAGGGTCACGTGAGCCGACGTCATCCATGACTGATCCCGTGTGTACGCTGTGATGCCAGGGCTCGATATCTTGTTGACGTGGAACTTGTCACCAGGATCCGATAACGGGATGTGAAGCCATCCTATATTGTGATTCCATGAGGCAGTTGCAGTGTGGCAGCCCAACAAAAGCTCGCACTTTGCCAGCAGAGCCGCAACCTGGAATACGTAGAAAAGGGGCTCCTAAGCACGCTGCCCATTTTGCTGCTGCGTTGCCCACTGTTTGACCGGCAAGAAGACATACAGCCTTTTATGATTTTTACCACAAAAGGTGATTTTCTGCAGGTCTGCGATGCCTTAGCACAGGCCAGCAAGCTTCCGTGGAGCCGAAAAAACAATAAGTACTTTGTACCTGCTGGCCACTTTCTTTAAATTGTGGACCACTTTATGCATGTACGGAACAACCTGCGGCTTTTTTTCCACTAGCAGCTTTGCTTTCCGCTTACCCGTCAAGGAGGGTTTCTGCTGCTACAGCTATGATAGAACAAGGGTACCCTGCTGCTTGTAGCTTTCTTCCGCCCTTGGTTGCATCTTGTGTGCTTGTTTTTTTGCACCCTAGGTAAATAAGGTTTCTTTGAACTTTGTTCACATCACAATGTGCAATTTTTTGTCTTCAACAGAATTTACAAGTATACTGTGCATTCACTGAAACACTTTGTGCCAGCACACATGGTGCATGCACAAAATAAGAGGAAAGCACTTTTTGCACTTCGGTGTTATCATGGCTTCCTCAATCTGGAATGGTGGCCTTTAGACCACGGCATTAAATTCTTTTTGGTCACGCTCGTACCATGGCATTGCTGTTTAGTTTCTTGTCCAGCTCTCGGCAGCAAGAGCGCCACTAATCGAAGCCTCACACGCACCCTCAACAACTATACTGGGGGTGCCGACAAACTCGTCAACGACCTGAAGGCCAAGTACCTGAAAACGGAGAAGGGTGATATCACACCTCCCGACTACGCAGGACCTACCAATGAAGCGTTAGATAAGCCATTCACTGACACCGAGTTGATCTCAGCAATCTCCGAGAGCAACAGGGGCAGCGCGCCGGGACCCGATTCCATTACCTACAAGTTACTTAACAACCTCGAGCACAAGGCCCGCAGACAGCTGCTCGAGTATATGAACCGGGTCTGGGAGTCTGGCAATCTTCCACACGAATGGAAAGAGGCAGAAGTCCGCTTCATACCCAAGCCTGGGAAGACACCTCACATCGACAACATGCGACCGATATCCCTCACGTCCTGCGTGGGGAAGGTCATGGAACGTATGGTACTTAAGAGGTTGCAGCGACATCTTGATGCCACCGATCAGATGCCAGAGACATCGTATGGCTTTAGGCAACACCTGGGCACCCAGGATGTTCTCGTACAACTCAACGAACTGGTAATTAAGCGAGCAACGAAGCAGGCGCCGCGAGCGATACTAGCGCTAGACCTCACAGGGGCATTTGATAACGTCACACATGAAAGTGTCCTCCGCAACCTGCGCAACACGGGTTGTGGAGTGAAAACTTACAACTACATCCGAGACTTTCTTCGTGACCGAACGGCAAGGATCAGAATAGGAGAGGAGACATCCCAACCGATCTACCTGGGGGATCGAGGAACGCCGCAAGGTTCGGTCCTTTCCCCCCTGTTATTTAACATGGCTCTCTTGCCGTTGCCCAAGCTTCTCGAATCAATAGATGGTCTGGGCCACGCATTATATGCCGACGACATCACCCTCTGGACTGCGAGGGCAGGGTCGGATGGCTGGATAGAAAACACGCTCCAAAAAGCGGCTGACACGATCAACAGCTATGTGAAGACATGTGGCCTTTGCTGTTCGCCTCAAAAATCGGAGCTGACCGTTGTCAGACCACGTGCATCAAGTACCCAAGCAGAAAATATAGAAATCACTTTGGAAGGGAACCGGATCCTCCCGGTACCACAACTCAGGATCCTGGGCCTCCTGATCCAGGCAGACGGCAAGGCAACAGCCATGATTAGAAAAATGAAGCTCACGTCAGACCAAATCTTGAACATGATCAGACGAGTGGCCAACAGGTGGAGGGGTCTGAAGGAATCGGACACCTTGCGCCTCGTTGAGGCCTTTGTTATATCACGAATCGTCTACGCGGCGCCGTACCTGCAGCTCCTCAAGAAGGACGGCTTACTACTTGACGCAATAATCAGGAAAGCCACGAAGCAGGCCCTGGGTATTCCCATAAATTCATCCACGACAAAATTACTTCAAATGGGAGTCCACAACACAGTAGCCGAGCTCGTTGAAGCCCACCTATCCAATCAAAGGGTACGCCTTAGCCAGACCAAGGCGGGCAGAAGCGTCCTCCGCAAGCTAGGATGGCAAGAATCGCACTACACCCGCCACGACCAATTACCCGAAAAGCTGAGTGAGAAGTTGGAATGCAAACCACTACCACGCAACATGAACCCCACAAGGCATGCCGGACGACGCGACGCCCGCGCAAGAGCCATCTTCAGGACCCTGGAGGAAGACGACACTGTTTTATATACAGACGCCTCTCTATCGAAACGCTCCACGAGGGCAACAGTCGTGGTCACCGGGCTAGAAAAGCTGGTCACCTGCGCATCAATCTACACTCCGTCTTCGGAGGAAGCAGAAGAAGCAGCGATAGCTCTCGCACTCCTGCAACCAAACGTCACCAAGATCGCCACGGACTCACAAGCTGCATACAAGAACTACAGATCTGGCTGGGTGTCCCTTGGGGCACTAAAAATTCTTGGTAAAGCTACGCCTCCTAAACAAGCAATCGAATTAGTTTGGGTCCCGGCTCACTCCTTAGTTGAGGGCAATGAATATGCTCATCAACAGGCCCGAGCGCTAAACTCCCGGGCCAACGAGGAGGAGGCAAGGGGATGGCAACCCATCACAAATTACAGAGATATAGTCAGATATTACAGGGACGGCAGGAAGACATTCCCGCACCCCCACCACTCCTTGACCAGAGCCGAACAAACAATATACAGGCAAATCCAGGCAGGATCCTTTCCCCACCCCTGCCTCCAGAACAAAATGTACCCAGAGAGATATAAGAACACATGTCCTCACTGCAATGCATTAGGCACCCTTCGGCACGTCATAGGAGAGTGCAATTTTTCCATTGACCACCCCCCACCTATACCCATACCTAACCCCCCTGCTATCCCCACTCTTTCCGAGCGATGGGAGATCATGCTGTCCAGCCCCGCCCTGGAAGACCAGCTCCAACTGATCCACAGGGGCCAGGCGGCCCTGGAAGCATATGGAGCCCGCGAAGAGGGAGCCACCCCATCAGACGCTTAACGCGTTTCAGTTCACAATGGACCAGTAAAGTTGTTTCTCTCTCTCTCTCTCTCCAGCTCATGGCTACAAAACTTGGTCTAAATTTTTGTTTTTGTAATTAGCAGATGAATTGCTTGTGAAATCTTACCTCGATATGATGACCTTCGAGGTTCTGGAATTTGATCAAACATGAGGGAGTTCCGTCCCTGCCACATAGGGAACCCAGTAGCCGTTAGATGTGAGCATTCTGAAACCAAGCACTTGCAGCACTACCATTGAGGACAATAGTTCTGTTCAATAGTTCTGTTTCTCTTTCTGTATAAACGCAAAGCAGGGGTAAACCACATTTTACTGCTGTTGAATGTTTCTCAATAGATGAACCAGAGTGGATGTTCCGGTGGGGATAAAATTGCTTTGTTAACAGGAGATGGTCGATGGTGATCGTAGTCTGGCAGACAAAGCTTCCTATCGTCATGTTCTTTCCCATTTCATTTCTAGTATTACCGTTATGTTGAATGACTGATTTTTCAGACATGCCCGATTCGGACGTCTTCGCGGCACTGCCACATAACCCATAGAGCCAATGTATAAAGACATCTAAAATTTCGTACGCTGAGACCCTACGTTGTAAAATGTTTCTGACGTTTTGCCACAACCACAGGTCCAAAACGGCATTTATTGAAGCCACTACTGCCACCGTTTGGTTATCTTGCTGCAATGAACAAGCGTTCTCGCATGTCCATCCGCTGGCAGCCCATAGTAGCTTTGTGCTGTCGTTAGGCTTAGCTGCTTTTACATTCACTATCAAGCTTCCAGCTGTTCAGTGCCACATTTTCACTTACACGATTCGTTGCGAGTCAGCAATAGTGCCCACTCCGCCTTCGTCATCCTCGCCGATGGCGTCAAAGTGTGAAATGCACGTCAAGTGTCTAAAGCATTCCGTAACACCAGTTTCCGAAAGTCAGATTTATTGCAATGCAGTGATGGTATGCAATCAAGCATATGCACTGTATTGCGGTGAAGCATACCAAGAGTGCAAAGTGGCCACTGTCACAGGACATAAAATGTGTTCCCTAATTATACATGCAAGCACCCACCTTCTCTCACAGTACAAGCGCCAAGACACTTAATAATTGTACTGGTAGGTCTTTAAAGTTATTTCGGATGTGGCTGTGGCGATTTGCACACTTGAGGGCAGTTAAAGGCATGCATTCGTCATTTCAGATGTTTTCACAGTTCCCGGAAAGTCCGAAAAAATTGGACGTTAACTGCACATACTAAATCTGATTTTATTTACTCGCTCTGTCGGTACACTTGTGTATTTCGAATGGGCTAAGGTCCTATTTGCCCTTGTAACATTCAGGAGGTTGCTGTGTTGTTTTTGTCATGGTGTGAGCCCCACACTTTTTCTTGATGCATGATATAAAATTATTTTTACAAGAGGTACAGTTGATAAATGTTTTCGTGTGAATTTTAAATAGTAAATTATTGTATGTGCTTAGTGCAGAGCAAACATATGCAAGAAAGAACGAGAATGGTACTGAGTCCGGATGGAGGCTACCTGGCATTTCATGGGGAATGACAGCTCTTCACAGCAGGCTGCACCAATACCTTTTGCTGATACTGGAGCTGCAGAAGACGGTGCTTCAGACATACAAGATATGTGGGATGCCCGACTGAACTGACGAGGAAAGATCTCGAAATGTGAAACGGGTATTGCTTGTCAAATGCTTTGTGGTGCAACATTTTTCGCGAAGAGCTTTCGGGCATGATACTTTCGAAGTTAAACTGACGTGCAGCTACGAAAAAAAACAACATCATATAAGATGGCATTGCTGTATTGATATCACACATGCCATCTTCTCAAGACTGTTGGTATGTAAGGAGAACTTGGAAAACAGCAAAGGGCACAGGGACACAATTAGTATATATGTTAACACAAGTTCACTTAGGTGTCATTTGTTACTATTTATTGTGTGCCTGTTTCTTGGCTGTACTTCAAGTTTTCTCTGGAATAGATTACCAATGTGCCCAGACCTAGAACTTGTTACTTTTGCCTTTCTTCAGTTTGCTTTCTAGAGGCGAGTGTGAGGCATAACTAGCAGAGTTATTTTAGTGCTTGCCAACTATGCTTGCAATTCTAGGAATGAGTGACAGACGAAGCGTATGTGCTGTACAGTGCAGTCTGTTGGTAACAATAATCACGTGCCAGAAAATTTCATCATTATAGTTGACTATTGTTACACAGGGTGTTACAGTGATGAATGTGTGATTATTAATAGCAAGGGATTTGAGACAAAATGGTCATTTTTGCTGGCCTAGATTCATAACAGTAGCAAACATCATAATTTGTGTAAGTTGCCAATATGCTCAATAAGTAATCTTCACTAGTTAGCTTTTAATCAATAAATTCAGGTAGCATGTAATTGCAGAATGAAAGTCCACTAGTAGTACACAAAGCATAATGCTTGGAAGCTTTGTATCTAGCAGCAGTTTGGAGAAGTGGAGTCTCAAATGCATAGTGAAATTCTATGTATTTCAACATGCATTTTGAGTCGAAATAAATTTCTCTGAACTTGTGACATGTGCATACCTTATAGCAAATGATTTTGCTTTGCATGCTGGCTGACTTCTTTATGATTTTATGATTAGAACATGCATCATAATGTTACTAAAGTCATAATGTTACTAATTACAATATTGGCAGGTATCATGCAGCTTCTGATTTTCACAACTGCTGTGGATCTTTGCCAGCAAAAGTTATCAGCTTGCCTCATGTCCCCTATCTTTAATTGAACAGAGACAATTGTTGCTAAAGCACCAGGCATATATCTCTCTACCGACATGTAATTTCTGTAATTCGGCAGGATGCATTATCATTAAGCTCTTGAGACACCTCAGTGACTCTGTGAGAACCTGTGCTGCAATGTTAACTGCATCATAAGAACTAAGTTGCAAGAAATGAAGACTGTAATGTTGTTATTTGCACAACTAAATATTGGTCAGTGTTCAAAGTGTTAACCATGTTGAATAAGGCTTAGCTCATTGGAAATATGTGCTTAGTTCTGCAACATGCAGAGCTTGACAGTCACACTGTGTGTTGCACTTACTCGCTGCATATGCATTAACATCAGCTCTTTGGAATGCCTAAGGTTACGTACCTAATTGCAGAGTGCATTTATGGGTGTGTTCACCAACGGTTAGAGTTAAATTTAGTGCCACCTGCATATTGTGATGTTCTGTTGGTGATCAGTTTTTTTTTTGGACAGCACCTTTTTCACAAGCCAGAAATTTATTGTATCGTAAAGCTGACAATTGCATTATCATATACAGTTCATCTTTGCATACAGCCAGTGCAAACGTTTGCGTTGCTGAAATGTGATTGTGTCTAGCTATACAAAAGCAAAAGTCTGCATTGTTAAAATGATTGGTTCATTGTTTTCAACAGTATGTTATTTAATGTTGTGTGGTATTATTATGGATGAAGAATAGAGTTGGGCTTGGTGCCACCTGCATATCTTAATTTTGTTCAATGCAATGACCTGTTCTCTTAGAAAGTACTTTTTCAGAAGCCAGGATTTTATATGTTGAAGCTGACAAATGCATTATCATGTCCAGTTTATTTTTGTGTGCAGCCACTGCAAAAAGTTTACATTGTCAAGCAGAATTGTTTCTAGTAATACAAAAGAAAAAGTTTACATTGTTAAAATAGATTGTTTCTAGCAATACATGATTTAATGTTGCAGGATATCATTATAAGTGTTCTGCACTGCATCTGTGTCGTACTGTCCTTTACCAATGGAGTGCACATTGTTTGACTAGGGTATAAACAAAATTCCATATTTTGTTATTGCCAGAATTTGCATTTTCTAAGACATTCATTTTCTATGTATGTCAGGGAAAAAACAGTAAAGTTTTCTCTTTTTAATCGTTGGCAGCTGAACAGCTTTTTATTTTAACCTAATAAACTTTTTGGTTTCTACAAAGGCATGTAGATGCTACGATTTTGGTATGGTCAGCTTACATTGCCGGCCTTGTTCGCCAGGCTAAACCCGCCTGTTGCTACAATTCACCACCACCACCACCACCACCAGCTTACAGACTGAGCTTCTGTAACTTACAGGCAAGACAACTAGCACAAAAAACATTCCTTTTCAAACACCCTAGCATCCTCTTATGGATATGCGAATACAGTTGAACCACAATGTAACGAATATGGCTGTAAAATATTATCAGATATGTATAACCCTGTATAATGTTTTTTACTGATATCAGTGTGTAACGAATATATGCTTATAGCTAGGAGGGTTCGAATGGCAATATTTTGAAGTGAATCGAATAATCGTGAGTTTAGTGAATCGAAGATGAATATTTCAGAAAAATGACTTCTAAAAATTCAACATTTTCTTATTCCTTAAAAAATAAATTTGTACAAATATAAACTTTGTACAAATATAAATTTGTACAAAGTTTACTAGGTTAAAAAAAAAAAACTTGTGAGGCCTGATTACATTATTTGATACATGCATGTACTGCTGTTCACAACTGGAAGTCCAATCAACCGAGGAGCTTGTAAATAATAAACTGATTTCGGTTATCTGTCACACGGTGACAACAACACTAATGAGACAAGGAAACAACATGTCACCAGATGTATGTAGGGTGTTGTCCTCATTGAAGGAGAGATACTATGGCACTGCATATCGTTTTACAAGGATGCAGTCATGTTAAGACTGGATAAATAATTGTGTTGCCTAAATCTTGACAACGAATTCATATATAAGCTAATGAAAGGCTAAATACTCTTTAATGATTGGAAGTTATTGAGCAGAAGGTATGTGCTTTGTGCATTCACTTGGGAACTGCAGTGCCTCTGTGCAACAACCATGGTTCTCCTGCAGCAGAACCATTCGGCACAGTCCTCACCTGCAACAGTCTATTTAAAAATCTATGAAGTGTTACTATCTCTCATGTTTGAAAAAAAAAAAAGAATATTCGACAGTCTTGAATGTGAATTTTCAAATTAAATACAAATAGAATAGCGAGGACTATTCAATTCATATTCGAAAATTCGAATAATATTCGTGCATCCATACTTATAATGAATACAGTATATAACAAAAGTACTTTTGTGTCTGATGCCATTTCATTATGAGTGTGTTCAACTGTATTGCAGTGAACCATACTAATGTTGCCTCGACATTACATGAACCTGCCAGCAGGCAAGCTGAAATCCACGGTACCCTACTTGCCTCCCAAGACATTACCTCAATGTTTTGGGTAGACGAAACAAAAGCCACCAAGACCAGCTCTCTGTACCACATTCATTGGGATAGGGAAGAGACCAGCCTGGCCCATTAAAACATGTTACTGACCAACAGCGTGGTTGAAGAGATGCATTGCTTACTGCTTGCAGTGGAACAAACTGAAGTGTGTGTACATGTCAGCTGAATCCAAACAGTAGTAACAAGAAATCCAGTAGTGCGTTGTTAATATGTACACTTTGGTCTCCAGCTAACATCTGTAAAGCAAGTTCATAATAATGAATCTTGATGGGGGAAAAGAAATGCTTATTGATAAAAGAACACAAAAAAAGCTTGTTTATATTCATTGCACTGTGCACTGAAAATCGAATTTCACAAAGTTTGAGCAAGTTCAAGAACATTATTCTGGTCCACGGTATCCTATCAAAATTTCAGTTCAGTTTGAAGCATCTCACACAGCATGAGGGCTGTGATGGGCTTCTTATTTATAGAATTCTCAATGGCACTTCCACTAAAAAAAGTGAGTCCAATAGAACTGGACTTCAGTAGGGGGAGCTAGATGTTGATTAAGCTAGCGCTGAAGAGGAGAAACTGCTCTGTGTCCACCGACTTCTGAGCATGAGATACCAGTAGAACAGCTGAAGACGTAGCTGGTCAATCCTTGTTTCAGAAAGTATCTATGCTTGAAAGAACATATCAGCACTGAAGCTTATTACTTAGGTGTCACGTAGGAAGAGAAAGCACAGCACACTGCACATATTTTGCCACCAGTTTGCACAGGGCTTTCAGTTCATATTTAGGGGAAGTCCTGTCCATACTGACACTATCCATGCTAACAAGACACAAATACATGAGCTTCTATATGTTTTAGACTTTCCTGTGCTGTCCATTGCCTGGACGGTGAGTTTCTGTATTAACTATGCACAAATGCATTGAAATAGCTTGGGGCCTACAAAATTTGTTAATTGTTCGAGTCAGCAACGTTAATAAGGGTCATAATAACATGGTGTAACTCTACTGTACATTGACACAGCTGTAAACGAAATAAGGACCGCATTGTTATCTTTTTTATTGTTGCTTGACATCGTTTGTAGACTGGTAAGGGAGGAGCTTCTGAGCTCCTTAGCCAATTGCACCAAAGTTCCTGCACTTTATTATGATCACGATGAGGCTGTTGCAGTGGCACACGCTAATTACCATTGAGAACTTGCCTGGACACTCCCCATTGAATCCTACACTGATTTCGACTAAGTTTTCATGGGCAGCAGCTGACTGTCTCAGGCGTCTGCTGACAGGGGCGGTTACCGCACCATTCTGGCTTATAAAGTGGGGCTGGTCTTGGAGATCAAGAGCAGGTGTTGTCACACCAAACAGCTGTGCTGACCTCAGCCTCCTACCTTTCACCTGACCTAGTCTGCAACAGAACTGACACTGAAACCCACTGAGCTTTGCTCATGGCTGCGCCCCCTCCACCTGGCCTAGATGTCCAAGATCTCCGAGAGCTTGCTTCTGTATGTACACATGAACAATCTAGCTCACAATCTCCAAGACACCCCAGCCACTTCTCTTTTCATCCCTATTGCTGAAAGCAAGGGATGACTGTATCCAAAGTAAGAAACATAAAATGTTAATCGTTAAGCAAGCAGTGTCTTCCAACTAATCCTTGAATCGTGTACCACCTATGATCATAATGTTTCCAGCTCTTGTGTCCAGTCACTTGGGCATTCACCATGTGATTGCTGCTGGAGACCACTGTTCCAGAAGTGAATTGTTCTGGTGACATACACAGATCAAACTACTTGTGAAATTATTATGGCAGCAGAAATAGTAGAGCTGAGCGACTCGTGTGCAAGCATGGCATCAGTATACCCTTGTGATGAGGTGCTTGCATGCCTTTCTAGATCACGTAGGTACAATAGGTGACAGCATGTGCCATGTTCTCTACACATACAACTGCATATCTTGTTTTCTTGCCTTTTATTGTTTTTAATGCAATTAGCATCCTTTGCCTACTTAGCCATTTTGAAACTACCTATCTACTAGCCTCTTACACTGACCCAGTTGCGCAAGCTGTCTACCGGCTTGGGACGCCAGATAAGTGATTGTGCTGCTGGCGTGGTCGTTCAATCATAGTCGTTCCAACTTTGTAATCCCACCTTTGTCATGCTGTCATCATCATACAGACTTCATGAATACGTTGTCGCGTCATCATGGTGCCATTGTAGCTATTCCATCATCGTCACTACAGCGTCCTTATCCGACTCTCGTTATGCCGTTGTCGTCATGCAGGCTTCGTGATACAATCATCGTAAGGCATTGACATGAACCCCCCTCTTTCCCACAGAACAGATTTCAGGAGGTGGGCTCCTACAGAGTGACGTGGATGAAAGGGAAACCTTGAATGTGAAAGCAAAGCGAAGGTCAGTGGCAGTTCGAAGAGGGAGCGGGGGGGTTATCATGTCGCCATACCTTGAACATAAGTTTATCCAGTTTCCCCGCAATCGCTGTGGTATCTGTAGTAGCAGCATTTTCTTGCCTTCTCACGTCACCTTTTCTCTATTCCCTCCCCCCTCCCCTTGTGTGGGAACTGCGAACGAAGAGTAACAAGGCTGTTAGTCACTCGTTTCGCAACTGCGTCGTTTCTACCCATTATCTGCCTCTTCTCCCCCTCCTCTCTACCATTTTCTCTAGTTTCCCTCTGAACTTGGGTATAGTAGAAAGGTAAGCGCTGCAATTTCTGCAGTGCTTTTGTGGGGGTCACAGATAATTACAGCTGTCAAGAGGTTAATGTGGTGATCATTGCCCACGGAGCTCCAGGGGGCATTGTGCAAAGATCCAAACATGTTTCTTGCATCTCCTTTCCTCTCTGCCACGCTCCTGTATATGAATGGATGGATGGGTGGATGCTATGAGCGTCCCCTTTGAAATCGGGCAATGTCCTACCTATGTTTAAAAAAAAAGGAAAAAAAACTAATAATTCCCATAACCAAACTTTCTGAACCCCTATTGGAAACATTGTTTTTTTACACCTCTGTTTGTCGTTTCCCTACTTTCACCAATCTTCTATTTGCCTCTTACTAATCTCTATTGCGGGCATGCTTACGTTCCCGATAACTTCTGAAGCGTGCTGCCGATTGTACTTATTGAGATGCCCCTTTCTGCTATAAAAGCGAGCTCATCGTGCATGTTACTATTATTCGAAACACGAATAGAAGTATGGGCTCTGTGCCGCAGAGAAAAAAATTGTTGTGCGAAAGGAAAAAAAATATGTTCCTATGGGTGGGCAGTGCAACCCGGACGAAGGACGAGAGGAAGTACACATCACGAGCGCAGACTAACAACTGGTTTATTATTTCAAGCAACGGACTATAATATACAGAAAATGTAAACACGTGTAAAGTGACTATGCCCACCCATAGGAACATGTTCAATCACCAACTCGCCCAGCTTGCCGTCTTATTTCAGAGAAAATATGATGAGAAAGTTTACAGTATCACGCACATCATAAAGAAATAATGTAGCGACAACCAGCAGCAAAATTGACAATACAGATCATCATGTAAAAAAGGTCGTAGTTCGCACCCATCTATTTCCTCTACATTCGCGCTTATATTAGTTTTCGCGGGTTTTCATTTCACGAGTGCGCATTCGCAACTGCTAAAAAGTACAGTATTGCAAGTGCGGCGGTAATAGGTACTTCAATAGATTCCCTGCGAGAACTGTACAAACGATGTCTAACTGACCGCATGCGCTGTAGCTTGAAGGAGGCGACGTGTAGGCGCTTTCCAATCATAGAGAAAGGCCGCTTTCCAAGGAAGCCTTTCTTACGCGTGGCTCGGCATCATTGTAGCGGCCCGTCTCCACACTCTTAGAATTTGCCCTTTGAGCGAAGGTCTCTGCCTAGGCGTCCTTCTCTCATTTGGCGCCAGTCTTCGCGACGATTCAGTATCAGTTCCACCTCGTTAGGAATAACTTCTTCCATGTGTGAGACAGGCAGCCGAGACTGAGTTTGGTGTACCGCCTTGAACACTTTACTAGTGATTTCCTGGTAAGCGCTGAAAGTTTTTATTTCTTCTCATTTTCTTTTTTTTTCCACACTACATTTAAGTATTATTCAAGTTCGCCAAAAATGTATTGTGTATCTAGCTGCGTTCATGACCGCATGCGCACGGGTGACTCCGAAACCACAATGTCGGGACCATTGTGTCACCTGCGCACGTGCAGCTCCGGAACTACGAGGCCGAAACCATTTAGAAATTGTTCTATATTGAGTTACCCATCGCAATCAGGAAAACACTTCTATCGCGGACAAATCAAAGAAGTTTTTAGGCATGTAGGGCCCTCGGGGCTGTACTTGTCGGCGATAAGGTAGCCTCCCCACCTGCAGGATTATCTGACTGAGCTATGGCAAATGCTCGGTTGCCATAGTTGGAAGTTTGTAGGTCGGACACTGTGCTTGACGCAGGTGAGGCAGACACAAGCTGACAAGCTGGAAGAATGGGCGTTTATTTGCAGTGCACGTCGGAATATAAAGACAGGTTAAGGAAGGAGGGGAAGGGAAACAAAGTAAGAAAACATAAGATAGGCAACCAGATTGGCACATGTAGCTGTCGACTTCAACTGAGAAATGATAAGAAAAACACTGCAGTTATAACATTTCTCCATCAATAATACTGAAGACGCTGCACAGGTCTGTGCTCTCGAGTTGAGCGTCGGAGTTGTGTGGCTACTGTAGGTTCACCGATTCTCTCTTGCTCGTCCAGGGGTTGGGGTGATGACTGATGCTGTAGTGGTGACGTTTCACGAGTTTCGGTCTTTGCCTTTGGCGCTGCTCCGGGAGTTTCTTCCGGAGTTCTCGAGGTGGGCGAGCTTTCACTTTCCCTGTGGCCTTGGGTAGCCATTGAGTCTTTCCTTGTGTGAACTTGTTCAAGTCGCCGAACGAAGCCCTCGGGTGTTTCCACTGTCACCATCCTAGCTCTGTCTGCTGACTTTACCGTGCCCGTCTTCCACTTATCACCTTTACCAAAGTTACGGACGTAAACATTTGTGTCTGGTGCAAGGATCCAGTCATCCGATGCTCCCGATCTTCCTGCAACCAAAGGAGGAAAACGTGTCGAGGTGGGACCGGATTTGGTAGCCAAGAAGTTCTGAAGGAGTATGCCCGATGCAAGGGGTGTTCTCTGGTAGTTGAAAAGTAGTTTGCAAAGGCAATCTTCTAATCTACCCTGGTTCATCTTTTTCAGCCCATCTTTAACAGTTCGGAGAGCCCTCTCTGCTAGGCCATTCGACTGTGGATGAAACGCAGCCGTGCGCAGGTGGGTCATGTTATTGTTGTTCACAAAATCAGTAAATTCTTGGCTAGCGAACTGCGTCCCATTATCTGAAACAATGGTGTGAGGAATGCCGAACCTGCTAAAGAGGCTGCGCAGGCAAGTAATAGTCGAAGATGTGGTCGCCTGTTTCATTGGTACGGCCTCAAGCCATTTGCTGTGAACATCTACGAGAACAAGGATCATGTTTCTTTTGATTGGCCCCGCGAAATCTAAGTGCACTCTCGACCAGTTTTCCTGGCAGGTTGGCCAGTTAACTGGCGGAGCAGATGCCTGGCATTGGTTGATTTTGGATGCAGTTTGTGCACCCCGCTGACAGTTGTTCTATGTCGTGGTCCATTCCTGGCCACCAAAAAGCTGACCGAGCGATTGATTTCATCGCCGGTGATCCTTGATGTGTCTCGTGCAACATGTGCAAGATTCTATGTTGCGCGTTAACTGGAATGACAACTCTACGGCCCCAATACAGCAAACGCTAGGCCAATGACAGTTCCAGTCTGTGGTCATAAAAGGGGAGTAAGCTTCGTTCTAATGCTTTAGAGCTTGGAGACCACCCGTCTCTTCTGTACTGCACGACCTTTGAAAGTACTGCGTCACCTGCCGTCAGTGCCTGCAGTTCTGCTGAGACTGCCCCCTCCTGGACACATGCGAGTGCCAGAACGTAGTCATGTGGCTCCCCTTCCGGCGTTGGCTCCAAAGTTTCTTGTGGCAACCTACTAAGCGCGTCCGAGTTCAGGAGCTGCTTGCCTGGCGAATACTGTAACTTGTAGCAAAATCCTCCGAAATACAGCGCCCAGCGCTGTATACGAGCAGCAGCCAGAGGCGGAGTGGGCCGATCCGGTCTCAGCAGACCCAGGAGCGGCTGGTGATCTGTGACCAGAATGAATTCTCGGCCTGGGAGGTAATCACGAAACTCCATTACTCCAAATACGAGGGCCAGTGCTTCACGTTCAAGTTGCGAATAATTTTTTTCTGCTTTCGACAATGTCCTTGAACAAAATCCGATTGGCTTGTTGACGTTCCCTTTCGTGTGAAAAAGCACTGCGCCGATACCTTTTTGCGATGCGTCGCACTCCAGTTTCAACGGTTGTAAAGGGTTGAAGTGAACCAACACCCCTGCTTGCTGCAAACACCGTTTTGCTTTATCGAACGCCGTTTGTTGCTCTTGTCCCCAGAGCCAATGTCTGTTCTTTACCAGCAGCCGATACAGTGGAGCGAGCAGAGACGATATGTTCGTCAAAAAATTTTGAGTAGAACGTGATCATGCCAAGAAAAGAACGAAGCTCAGCAACATTTTTCGGGCTAGGGGCTTCTGTGATAGCTTCGACATTCTTTTCTATTGGGTGCAACCCTTGCTGATCGATTCGATGGCCGAGATATGCAACGGACACTTGCCGAAATTTGCATTTGTCGAGGCGTAGTTTAACACCACTCTCGCGGAAACGCTGTAGAACGGCTTTTAGCACGTTGTCACTTCCTGCTTTTTCGGACACCAAGACATCATCCAGATAAGCTTGTGCGCCTGATAAGCCTTGCAGAACTGTTTCCATTCTGCGTTGAAAAATGGCTGGCGCAGAGGCAATGCCGGATCTGTTGTAACAGAAAAGACCTTTATGCGTATTAATCACGCATAACTGGTGCGATTCTTCATTGACAGGAACTTGGTTATATATGTCACGTAAATCCAGTGTGCTCAAATGTTTTCCACCGCTTAAGGACGCGAACATGTCATTGATTACTGGCAAAGGGTACTGCTCCAGCTCACATGCCGAATTTAAAGTGACTTTGAAGTCGCCACAAATCCTAACGGTGCCGTCCTTCTTAAGCACGGGTACAATGGGTGTAGCCCACTCGGAATGCAGCACTAGTGACAAGACGCCTAATGCCACGAGCCTATCAAGCTCTTCAGATACCTTGTCACGTAGAGCGAAGGGAATAGATCGGGCCTTACAGAACTTGGGCATGGCGCCCTCCTTCAGCTGTAGGTGTGCCGCAGGTCCTTTGATCAGGCCCAGATTCGAGCTGAAAATATCTGGAAACTCGGCATACACGTCAGCAGTGACCTGCATGGGGGTAGACGGCTGTGCGGTCAGCGGCTTGGCTGAGAGACTGAGGACCGGGGAGCCTGCGCCGCTCAGGAAGGAAATTGGGTCTCTACCACATAAGCTTGGACCGGGGCAATCTAGCACCACCAATGTGCATTCTACAGTTGTACTGTCGTACGACACTGGCAACAGGAGCTCTCCAAAAACTGGCAATTTTCCGAGGTAGCATGATAACTTCGTGCGTGAAGGCCGTAGCGAAGGCCAAGTGTTTTTGTGCTGCTCAAATAGCTGTTGGGACACGACGCAGACAGGGGAACCCGTATCGATAAGCATTGATACGTCCATACCTCCCCACGTGAAGGTGCATCGCATTGGGGGCTTCACATTAACCTCCCGCGTCGATTTTAGCGTCCAAATGTGCGTGTTATCCTCTATGTCTTCATCTGTCTCCCCTTCCTTAACAGTCAGTACTGTGCCACGAAATCCCCGGGCTCCTTCTCGAGTGCGAGATCTTGCGCTTTCTTCGTTCCGACATTTTACTGCTAGGTGACCACGTTGACCGCAGTGATAACAACGAGCATTACTCCAACAGCAGTCATTACTGTTGTGCTTTATGCTGCCACAGCGCCCACATTCGGCCGGTACCTCTTTCGTTGAGGCTGACTGCACCTTAATTTTAAGCATTGCCGACGTGTCTACGGCCATTTTAATAACATCCTTATCTGCAGCTTCAGCCGACAGTGCCACCATTTCAGCGTCCTCTACGGACAGATCTTTCTTTGTCAGGAGTTGTTTCTGCAGTGCACTCGATCTTATGCCCCACACAATTCTATCCCGTAGCATTCAGTCGAGCATGGTACCAAAATTGCAGTTGTCGGCAATTCGACGAATTTCAGTAATGAATTCTCGAACAGACTCACCGTCAAGCTGGCAGCGGTTGCAGAAGCGGAACCTTTCGGTAATCTCATGGCGCTTGGGATAAAAAAACTCGTCCAAGACTTTCACGACGTCTTCGTACTGCAAAGAATTTGACTTCTTCTGCGCTACTCATCCTGCTAATATTTGAACGGTGCGCGTGCTTAAAGCTGCCACCAAAAGCGCCCGTTTCTTTGCCGACTCTGTAACGCTCATTGCCTCAAAGTATGCCTCTGCCTTGATAACATAGGCCTTCCAGTTGTCTCTTTCATCGTCGAAGTCGGGCAGTTGCTGGTGTGTCATCGCCAAGTCGTCGCCCCGTGGCGTAGTTGCCGTCCTGTGCTTCAAGGTTTTGCCAGGGGTTTTGCTTTCCATTTCTCGTCGCCACTCTTACATTGTAGGTCAGACACTGCGCTTGACGCAGGCGAGGCAGACACAAGCGGACAAGCTCGAAGAATGGGCGTTTATTTGCAGTGCACGTCGGAATATAAAGACAGGTTAAGGAAGGAGGGGAAGGGAAACAAAGTAAGAAAACATAAGATAGGCAACCAGATTGGCACGTGCAGCTGTCGACTTCAACTGAGAAATGATAAGAACACTGCAGTTATAACACGCTATAAGTTTTTTTTTCTTCCTTTTTTTTATGGTGAGCTTGAAATTCACCTCTTCCAGTGCACAACTTCTGCAGGCTTGGAGTGATGCCTGTCACCGGCAGATGATGCCGAGAGCGAGTGGGGCTGTACTAATCCAGATACAACCAAATTAGCAAGGCCTACAAAGCTTCAACAAGGCACTCCCTCACCAGATTAGGAATTGGCCTCCCTGGTGCAGTATTGGCTAACTTGATTACCCAATGGCCCTCAGTCCCCAGCAGCTGCGGAGCACCTGACCACTGCGGTGGTCAGACCGCAGTGGTCAGTCACGATGATGAGGAAGTAGATCAGTTTTATGAAGATGTTGAATTAGCGATGAGAAAAGTGCAAACTCAATATACTGTAGTAATGGGCGACTTCAATGCAAAAGTGGGGAAAAAGCAGGCTGGCGAACAAGCAATTGGCAACTACATCGTCGATTCTAGGAATGCTAAAGGAGAGATGCTGGTAGAATTCACAGAAAGGAATAAGCTTTGAATAATGAACACCTTTTTCAGGAAGCGTAGCAACAGAAAGTGTACCTGGAAAAGCAGCAGAGGGTGCTAAGAGTCTACGGATCCGGACAAGCCGCCAATGGAAACTGACCCTTGCAATGTTTAACAACCGAACCCTCTCGAGTGAGGCTAGTTTAGCAGGACTCTTTGAGGAATTATCAGACATTGTTTGAGCTATCATCGGCCTTAGTGAGATTAGAAGAACTGGTGAGGCTTATACATTGCTGAATAACGGACATGTCCTCTGCTATAGAAGTCTCCTAAATAAGAAGCTATACCGGGTAGGATTCATAATCCATAAGGACATATCGGGCAACACTGACGAATTCTACAGCATTAGTGAGAGGGTAGTTGTAGTTGTAATCAAACTTAAAAGAGTTATAGAATAAAGGTAGTACAAGCCTATGCTCCAACATCCAGTCACGATGATGAGGAAGTAGATCAGTTTTATGAAGATGTTGAATTAGCGATGAGAAAAGTGCAAACTCAATATACTGTAGTAATGGGCGACTTCAATGCAAAAGTGGGGAAAAAGCAGGCTGGCGAACAAGCAATTGGCAACTACATCGTCGATTCTAGGAATGCTAAAGGAGAGATGCTGGTAGAATTCACAGAAAGGAATAAGCTTTGAATAATGAACACCTTTTTCAGGAAGCGTAGCAACAGAAAGTGTACCTGGAAAAGCCCTAATGATGAAAGAAGAAATGAAATTTACTTTATACTTTCTGATGATCCCAGCACAGTGCAGGATGTAGAAGTGATAGGTAAAGTGCAGTGATCGTAGGTTTGTGAGGGCTAGGATTCACCTTAATTTGGAGAGAGAAAGAGCTAAATTGGTCAAGAAGAAACAGGTCAACCTAGAGACAGCAAGGGTAAAAGCAGACAAATTCAGGCTGGTACTTGCAGACAAATATGCAGCCTTAGAACAGAGTGATGAAGATGACATAGAGGCAATAAATGAAACCGTAACTAGTCCGACTTCAGAAGCAGCAATAGAAGTGGGAGGTGAGGCACCAGGGCAACCAGTAGGCAAGCTCTCCCAAGTAACAGGACCTAATAAAGAAACGAAAAAAAAATGAAAGTGTCCAACTCAAGAGATAAGATAGAATTTGCGGATCTGTCAAAACTGATCAACAAGGCGAAAATAAGTGATATTCGAAACTATAATGCGAGAAAGGCTGAAGAAGCCGTAAAAAATGGACGGAGCCTGAAATCAGTGATAGAAACTTGGCATAGGACAAACAAAGATGTATGCACTAAAAGATAAGCAGGGTAATATCATCTGCAATCTCGAAGATATAGTAAAAGCAGCAGAAGAATTCTATACTGACCTGTACAGTACCCAGCCAAGTCAGGATAACACAATTAGAAACAGTAATGAACAGGATACAGGAACTCCTCCGATAACTAGCGATGAGGTCAGGATACAGGAACTCCTCTGATAACTAGCGATGAGGTCAGAGGGGCCGAGACCTTTAGGTATACATACACCTTCCAAAAGCGCTTGGATTTCAAGTGGATGGAAGCACCAACCGGTCAGCAGTCGAGATAAGCAACAGGCATAGGTATACCAGTACAATGTAGAAGGGGAAATCTTGAGGAAGAGAAAGAAGATTAAGGAGATGGATACAAAAATGCTAGAATGAAAAGCATGTTAGCATACTTGATTAACTCAAGCAGGCTAGGCAACTACATTTGTCACCGCCCCGTTTCAAAGGGGATGCCAATACTTCATCAAAAAATAGAGCATGTGGGAGGTCCGTGCAGAGGCACACAGTGATATTTATTTCCTTATTTAACCACAGCCGGCAACACACACACAGTGCTCGTGAACATTTTGAGCTGTAAAAGAGAATTCTCTCTCAATGTAATCCCCCCCCACCTTTCTTTTTGCCGACAAGGGCTTTTTGGCTGACGTTGGACAGATTTGGTTTATCTGGTACCTGCATGGTTATCTTGTAACCACTTCTAGAAAACAATGGTTGGGTAGGCAACTTGTAGATCGTGTGGACACATGAGAATGGTATTAAATGAGGTAATGTCATGACCATGCGCACACGGTCATGCAAAGAACATGCAGCAATACTAAGGGCATACTAAATAAACTAGTACAATTGGCTGTAAACAGGGTGGGGCATGTCCTTGTTGATGTCACCCTCTGTTGTACCATCTAACTGAACTGCCACAGCGTCTGCCAGATGGTGCGGAGCCCCCGAGTTCGGTCATTAATAACCTTTAATGAAGAGACATTTACATAGCATCAACAGCAAGTCATACCTACAGGCAAGAAATATCAATATGTTGGTATATAAATAAACGAAGGAAAGAAGACCTACTCAAGCATCCACCAAGATAATCTAAGAATGAAGGGGAAGCAGAATACAGCAATAATGGAACATAAATGTGAGGTGGTGCGAGGACTCTGTAAAGGGGTGACGGTGCCAGCGCTACCATTCGCAAATGCCATTCTGCACTTAAAATCAGACATCATGTTGGGATTGGAAGTTAGCCAAAGGTTGGTAATGCGGTCGATGTTAAAACCACAAATGCTGCAGTGCAGGAAGACATAGGTTGGGCCTCTTTTGAAGTCAAAGTGCACAGCAAGATTGGTGGGTTTTGCATGAGTATTGATATGGTTATGTTCTGCCAGTGTTCATAATCTGCCAGGGCTTCAACAGTGCTATTGCACCAGGGAAAGTATAGAAAACAGTCTGTTACTGGGAATCTCACTAAAAGTTTGTTGTGGTCTGTCTCTCTGCGCAGCTGTGCTCGCTTTCACAAAGCTGTATGACTCGTAGAAGGTGTAGTATACCTAATCAATGCTACATCCTAAGGCAAGTAATGTGGGAAGGAGCTAAATGAGTCTTTCTCGGTAGAAATGTTCCAATGAGCGATTGTGGACAGGCCACACAAGCGACCAGGAATGTTGCCCCCCCCCTCACTAACTGCAGTTTCTGCACTGCACAGTACCAAACGTTTTCGACGTGACCAACAATGCTTAACTTGTAGCGACTCCACAGCCAGCAGGTAGCGAGTGCTTTTGTGAAAACCAATGGCCACATGCAAACGCGGACGAAATGAACTTTATTCAAGCAAAAGAAATAATTAAAAAAATACAATAGCCATAGAAAGGGTGCATTGTACCAGCCATGGCTACACACGTCCAACAGAGCAGATAAACAATCTCGCAGACAATATACTGCATAGCACAGACCACTCAACCATGATTAAGAGGGGTCGTGGTAACTCCATGACTAGACGGCGTCAAATGCATTGCAGCTCACAGGGCACTATGATGTGCACCTAACAGGGGCAGCACTCTGCCATATCTTTTTCCTAGCACATTAATTTGACGCACAACGGCACAGTAACACTGACATAAGAAAAGGCATTAGTGGTTGTATTCATGAGAGCTTCAAGAACAAGAACATCGCCTGTACACCATTAAGACCTCACCTCCTAGCCTTTGTATTGACAATATGTTGCCTAAATGTGACTGCAGGTGTACATTACTCTACCTGATAAATCGCCTGGCTGACTTGCACTCAAACTTCACACACAAGAGGCATTTCATGGTGGATGCATTTTAATATGTCTTGGTGCATTACTTGCCGGTTTCATTCATTCAGAATAAAGCACGTGTTGGCCTACGACGATGCTGGCAAATAGTGTAGAATTTACATGAACAGAATGGTTGTGCCATCTGTCATTGTCAGAGCAACACCATAGATTACAAGCAAAACACTGTGTGCACTTTTTTTCACCGCTGCAGTGACAGATGATGCCATGGTACTGTTCCAGCAAATCATCCACTGTGTTTGGGAAATCCATCTGCAAGCCTATCCGACATGCAAGCCTGGCCATGTTCTTATTTGAAGCTCTTCTCTCCAAATACTCTAGGCACTCCATTTGAAATTCCTTTCAGTAGCAAAGTGCACAGATGCACCATGAGCAGGCGACACAGGCAACTTTTCAAAAAAAGCAAAGACAAGTGATACAGTGCAACTGGTCAACAGCTGATGTTGCTCCAGGTGGTGCCACTAAATCACCTTAGGAAGGTTTGAAGAAACTACTCTAAAAACATTTTCTTCCAGAACCAAGTTTCACAAAGGCACGTTAAGACAGGGCAAGCAGCCTAACTAGCAGCCTCCAGCAAGTTCTATTTTGCACAAGGAAATAGAGTTCTATGAAGCACCACTGCCAGTAACTTCTTTTTTCTCTGCCTGCAATTACATTTTTTATGACTAGCTGAAACATATCAGAAATGTGGTCCTTACGTACTGCCCATTGCTGGCACAGCATGACTGGGCATTCACATACACGTTGGAACCAACTGTGGATGCAGTGCTCTTGTGCTGCATGTCGTACCAAGAGCCCAGGATTTTTAGAGCTATATTTCTCAACTACCAACCTTATGTGCAGTCAATGTCTACACGTTTTGCAAACATGCATGCATTGGTGAGCCAACTCAAACGAAAAGGTCATAGACATGCAGGCCCTGTAATTCCTTCATTTGGTTCCAGCAAGAAATAAATGCATCTGATAATCAGGTGAACGAGTCCTACTTCATGTTGTCAAGCAAAGTGGCTGCGAAGATGCTAAATCAGCTCCAATATCCAGTTAAGATTTGCGTTTAAGCACGAAGAATAAAAGAATACCGGCTTTCATTCTTAAAAATGGGACCCGGAATTTTGAATGTATTGTGGAGGCAAGTAACTATGCTGTCGCTAACAAAATAAGCAGCTCTATTTCAGGATGACTGTCACACTAAGACAAAGGACACATGCTGGCACTTCGTGCGTGCAAAGTACAAAGGAGGGATAATCGAGGCTGTCAAGCACTTATATTAAATGATTGCTGCAGAGAAGACTTAAAGCTGTAAAACGGCCAACAGTGAATAAGAGTGAAGCCACCTCGATAGGACGGATTGGAAAGATTACAAAAAGCACGAACGGCATCAACCTCGGTAGTTCCCTTAACAAAAGTTCGCCACATTTAGTAGAGCGAAACAGGAGTTAAACAAAACACCTGGTGCAAAGCAAGAGAAGACATCAGGTCATCGCAATGTGTTATAAACCACATGGCATGAACTACAAAAAAGTTGACATGGTCACAAAACCAATGCTCACCCTTACATCACTTAAAATCTAACCTCATTATAACAAAGTCGCATCTGACACAGAAATACGTATCTTCGTTATATCCTATATTCGTAAGATGTGTACACACAGGCATAGGTGAAAAGAATTATGATTGGGTCTATGCAATGGAAGTGCAAATGTTATGCCTCTGATGGTCAGCAAAGGGTCTCCTACCAACCTTTACGGCATGTCAGCAGCATACCGTGCCAATACGTAGCATGTGAACAATGTAAAATTATAAATGCACTTTGCACCGTCATTAATATACATAACCATGTGATTGGTGTGGTCACTCAGGCACGGAACATTAGCTTCCAAACTTCAAGAAGTCAAGCCGTGCTGCTGACTAAAACACACATGCACATCTAGAATGTGTCGTTCGCTCTTGCTGACATTTTTGCTAGCACAATCCACATTCTAAGCTGCGAGAAAAATACTTGCTCTGCTGTAACCAATATGACCTCTGAATTTGGCATTTCGTTATAGCTGTAGAATACTTTGAAATAAAGCATGACCAACAAAAGTATAGATTTACTTCTTTATATCAAATTATCGGCGCTATCTGTGTTAGTTATATCAAGATTCAACTTATTACATTTGTGGAATGCCATTAATCATGCTCCATACAAAAAAAAAAATTCACCTTGCAATACGAAGTTGGCACAAATCACACCTTCGTTATGTATTTCAGATGACTGCCCTGGAAAGAAGCTGTTTCCTCGTTTTTACAACCTTGTCACTGCCAAAGTCCACATTAGTGCAGGCCAATCATCAAACCATACTCTAATGCCCATGAACGGTACTGGTCCATAAAAGATTATTACACCTGAGCCAGCATGCTATATGTCATATGTGTGCTCTATGAGGTGCTAGAGGATTGAATTTCGGAGTGACTCAAAAGTATGAAACCTTAACCTTGATGTCCAGAAATGTAGACACTGACAGTCTGCACTGACAGTGAGGAGGTTTTAAACAAATGCGTGAGTATGTATGATTACAGAGACAGTGCAAGAAGATGCATTATTATGAAAAACATTTACAGTCATCTGTTGCAATATAACAAAGGCTCAGTGTTAACTACAACTATGCAGAGTACTGTGGATTCCTCTTTTTTTTTCCTGAGACAAAACAAAGCTAGTGACAAAACAAGGTCAGTGATGCCCGTTACATATTCGGCATGGGACTTAAGACTTATCAGACACTGTAATATGTTAAATTCATGACAAATGATGTGAACAGAGTGGGATGTTAGGCATGTAAGTGCAACAGTAATGAATAATAGCACTCAAGCACACAATCATGTGTGTCCAATGCAGTTAGAAATTGTGTGCAGTTGGAGCTGTTCCTAGTTAAACCAGCTCAGCAGCTTACCAAATGGGCTGCATCATATATCATAGTGTGAATATTTAAAACACAAGGACATTACTAGCACAGATGAAGCACTCGGTGACGCAAGTCCTTCTCAACCCCTTCTTATTGTATGCAGAGAAAGGTCTGATGCAAATGCACACCAAATTTTCATATAAATAAATTATAAATAAAAGTTCCTACTGCACTTGCACTTCAGCCGCTGATATCTACGGGCCAAACTTGACAAGACTGAGAACACTTTTTTTTCCATACAGCAAGTGTTTCACACAGCTGCTGCCTCACAGGCCACAATCTTCTAGTACTCTTTCTGTACTTTTTAAGATATGTAAGTGAAGCAAGAGTGCACATACAAATTACATAATGGCTTCATGCAATATTAACATAAAATAGGCTATCTGCACTTTGCTGCCTTCCCGGCTAACCAGGGAGAGATGCGTCATTTACTTTTACAGCACCTTCTAGATATTCAAGTTTGTCTACTCATACGTTTGGCCCAGCCAACAACTTCTTACTTTTGTGCTCTGTATCTACATTTTCCCGCAGTGCATGTATAACTGCTAGGGAAATCAAACAATGGTTGTGCAAAGTTGCAAAGCCTCTTATTATTTGTACTGTTAAATGCCACCAATAGCTGGCAATCAAGTGTGCAAAATAATACTTGCGACTGTAGGAATAGACATAAATACTCTCTTCTAGTTGCCTGTGTTTTTCATTAAGGAACTGCCACTGTGCATAGTCTTGCAGAGCCACCAAGGCATATATAAGCAGTAGGGCAGACAGCTTAGGCTCAGCATAAAATCGTTTACATGCAACTATGAAACTCTACCGAAAAGCTTTGACTTCCATCTTATATTATATTGTACTCTTTCGGATAGTTTCTACTTTGCAAGTTTCATCAGGAAAGATATCAGTAGCCTTTCGGCTACATCGACTGCTCAATGACTAGCTTAATGAACAATGTTTGTTTTCCTAAGAAGCACACCTCTCTTGTCCCCTCAGCGTTCCTGCATACAGACCTCAAAATATGGAGGCAGTGACCAAACACTTATACACAAAGAAAAATGGCCAGCCTCCAACCAAATTATTTAAACACAAACGATTCTATACAAACACGTTTGGTCTGCCAGCATATAGTGTAGTTAAGGTTTGGACATCATTTTCCAGCAACACAAGGCACTCTAGAGGCTCATTATTTTTTGCACCCGTTTCTGGTGATTCTGGACATAAACCACTGGAAATGAAGAGTACATGTTGCACAAGGTGAGAAGAATTCTACGTTGATTTGTGTACCTGTGAGGAGAACAGTCTAGAACAGGTTAAGGAGCTCCAAAATAGCAAAGGTTCTCTTCATTTGATTCCATTCCACTGTTACTGGCTTTCACGCCAGTTCTGGCAGTGATGCCAGCGATGCAGTGCCCAAGACAATCACAATGAAAAAAAGAACAAACACATTATCAGAAATAGAATTCGGCCAATATTTGGCCCATGTGCGCATGACTATTAGCAGGTTTGCGTAATGCTAGCGACCCAAGAATTTTCCTTATGCAGCAATTAAAACACCACAGAAAAAGAAATAAATGACTCATAGGTGCCTTGAAAAATTATAAGGTTATGTACCAGTGTGCGCACACACAATAAACAGAATGCACAAGATAGTGTGTGAGCACATTAATCCTCATACATTCATGCAAAACTCGTTAACGAAATCTGCAAAGCGGCTGCCATAGTACAAAGCTGAACATGGCTAATCTTCATTCACAGCCTGGAAGGCATATGAAAACACAACCTTTTGCTTGATCAGGACACTTGACGGAACCACCACCAAGAATCACAAGATGGCTTAGCATCATGTAAAAGCAGAGTCTTTGGCTTAGACAAAATACTGGGGAAGTACACTCTGTTAAAACTTACTCGTACAAATTCGATGCAGTCTTTCCGTATGGTGCCTTACAAGAACACTACGAGACAGGGAGCAGCCAAGAGCAAACTTTCTCACTCAGAGGGCTTGGCACTTGAGCTTCTGAAGTTTAAAAAAAAGCTGCCCGAATATTGTGCAACCTACACATACTATTACATTTTCCCAAAAGCTTTAAAAACCACTACTGTAAAGCATCACAACATTCTTCTTTGAAGAAGGGATAAAAGCCCACTAATTTCAAATGAAGATGCTGTTACTCACCAACAAGTTCTATATTGAATGCTGAGGAGCAGCTACTTTTAGGTTCAAAAGGATGTGAAGCTATGATACATTTGTGGAAAAGTTAAAGAAAGAAATAATAATATTAATAAAAAAACATTGCTTTTCTTGTCCCAATGTAACCATGTTCTTATATGAAATAAAAGAATTAATCCTAAAGGTAAAAAGTGCTTCATTTAAATATGCACATAAGAAAAAAGTGTGCTCAACAGACATCACATGCAAGTGCTGCAAGAGTGGCGACAAAACACCACAGCCACATGCAAGGCTGAACTGAATAAAGGCTAGCACTGCCCTTTTCATGCATTTAATCAACTTTTCATAAGAAATCTTGCGCCATAGTTTTTTGGAAAGACAATTCTGTGCTGTTCCCTAGCAGCACCACTTCTGCACTAACTAAAGATGTCGGCACATTGAGTGATGGCCAAATTTTGTAAGGAATGCAAACATTTTTTCGGCCTGTGTTCTGCCATGTGTAATGTTTCCAAAAATAAAACCTGACATTCTCTACCATCGTCAATTCTCCACTGTGCTCCAAGCAAGCCTGGCAATGATGTAGTGAAACTAAATGAGGTCATGACATAAGCAATGACAGTTTCAAAAAACCTGATGACAACACTGAATTCCAACACAATCCTGTAACCATGTCTCATCTACATCACATATACCATTAAAATACCATAGCAGAACCCTCCACTACGATTGCCTAACTAAAAATATTTTTTTTATGAGAAAAGCATTTACAAAGGTTAAGGTGTGCAAAAGACTTGGAGTAAAAGTCTTTGTAAGCTTGTGACCTGTAAATTACAAATTTTAAGCAGGACTCTAAAATGGCAATGTCTGGGGCTTTGTTTACAGAGAAATGCAACAAATTAGAAAGAAAAAAATAAGCAAAGAACCGAAGCCACTGCAGCCATGGGACTCCACAGTGACTATTCTGAACAGACAACCCACTGCCTGCTATGCTTTGAAAATTGGCCAATAAGGCTTGGGAGCAGGCCAGTTGGTGATCTACGAGTACAGTTGAAGTGCAAGATGGCACAGGCGACATTTCACGCTTCAACTCCACTCATGGCCAACAAGCCATAAATACAGTAGAACCTCGTTGATACGTTCCCATTACGTACGTTTTCCCAGCGCCAACATTTGCGATCGCGAACACAAAAAATGACCCGTAGAGTTACGCTCATTTTTTACCGGTTCATACGTTGCCGGAAAACACGATTTTTCGGCACCAACGTTCAGTACATTGCCAAACTGTGATCGTACGATACGTTTTGCGGCCGCTAGGTCCCATGTAAACAAGAAAATCCACGAGGCGTGCACGACTGAGAACAGTATATAGCTGCCCACTGCAGTGGCTTCACCGTAATACTCGCCTGCCCGTCTCACGTAAAAACACCGGCGCACACACAGTTTCTAATTTTGGTACCAGCAAACCTCCATCCGGGTCGTCGCACACCACATTCACAGATATTGCAGCCAAACCTATTGCAATAAGCATCTTCACCTATCTGTTTTACAGCGTGTGGTGCGTAGTGCCATTGGTAGCGTACTGCATGCTTTTAGTAGACGATAATGCAAACGCATTGCCGTTCCCTGCAGCAGGTGGTGCAATCTGGGCATCACGTTTTGCTTCAGTGGCATGCGGCATCGCCCACTGGTTTTGGTTACATTTTGGATTACGTTTTGGTTTCCCGTTGCCCTCTCTTAAAACAACATGCAATAGGAAATCAACAAAAAGCATCTCGGGCCACTGGAGCACTACTAGCTCCACGCGCGTCACCGTCTCGTGCAGCGACGATCTGTGCGATGCTTTGCAGTATGTAGATGTCAACAATAGGCGAGTCCATATAATTGTTTTTAGTAACTTCGGATCATACATTTTCCCAATTAGTGTGTTTTTTCTGTCGGTTTTTTCCACATATACTAACGAGGTTCTACTGTATTCATTTTGATAATGCTGCTTTTCGCATTCAACTGACAGTTGTGAAATAAAGTAAGTTTACTTGTGATTTAAAACATGTATGCTATGAACTAATGCCTTGCAATTGCTCCAACGAGATGGAAGGAAGCAGAATGCATGGGCAAATGCTATACATGTGCAATGTTTTTCACAACTGCGTGCTGTGGCTTAGGCTTATGGTTGGCAATGTTGTGCAAAATGCTGCTCCTGGTCGACACTAATTCAGTCTTTGCTCTGTCAAGATGAGATGGAACCCGTACATTTATGCAGGTGGGGGCTGAATAAAAATGAGTGGCCTTCAGTGCGACAAGGACAAAATCACCTCGGCAATAACAGTCGCATGCCGCCTCCTTACTTTGAAGCTATCCAAACGAGAGAAGTGTTCAAAAGCAACAATTAAAACAAAACTTCAACATTAACAAGACATAAATGTTCTAAAACACAGACAGCATTTGCAATAATTATACAGAAAAAAAAAGAAAACCATACCTAAACTATTCAAGTACAGCCTATTAGTTTCTTTTGCAGTTATACTACGCCCTACTAGTTTCTCACCTAGTCTATGAGTGCACTCATGATTACTCTTCCAACTCTTCAGCTAAAGTGACCACAGTCAGTTCAAGAACTAGTTACAACAGGCACCCAGTGAACAACCATTTCGAAGACGTCTGGCACCAAGTGGATGGGAATTAAGACACCCCTTATGGGCCAGAGCAAGTACGCTCACTGTCTCAAGGCAAAAAATGACAGATAACAACGAAAGAACAAAGGTAGCCATGAACATCAGCTGCAGGTAAGCTTCACAGCGCACAGTGCTTGAGAGGTGCAGCGGTTGTTGACCAGCAGGGACATCGCCTTCTGCTCCTGGACTCTCCATGTTGTGGCACGCTGCTAAAGAAAGGTGGGTGAAAAAAAGAAAAGCCCACATGCATGAGTTCAAGAGTAGAAGCAGCATAGCTGTTTTCAAGCACATGAAACGCAATCACGCTAAGGCTCTTGCTGCGTTTTTGTGGAATGCCTAAATTTCCTGCACAGACAAAGTACTGAGGAGAGAAGCATCCTAACAACTATAAGAGGTGTGCAAATTGTTACCGTATTTACTTGTGTAAGGCCCGGACTTTCTTTTCCCAGTTGTTACTGGGCAGGCTTATGACTACGCACTGAAGCGCCAAACTGCACTCATACGGCTATTCAAATAAATGCAACCAGTGGTGGTTGATTATGAACATATTTACAGTTGCTGACTGACTTTTCGGACATGGACTAGTGCCAGATTGTGGTGGTTTGTGGGAATTAACCAGCACACGAGCATGCACGTGATGCTTAGCGAACCTTTCTTTTCCTTCTTCAAATTTTTACGCTCCTAAATGGGGATGCGGGCAATTAGATGAGTAAATATGGTATTCTTGAGATTGAATCAAGCAGTGCCAGAAGCAAATGCAATCTGACATTAAACATCAAATAGGTTTTTTGAACAATAAACCGCTGCTTTCAGGATGTTACCATCCTAGTATATTCACATTACCAAGCTTCTGCAATTATATTGCAAATCAGCAAGCATTTATTAAAAGTACAAATAAAGCATAAAACAGTTTGTCTTCATACTTTAGGAATTTTTGAGGGAGTGCAAGTTATAGTGGTTTAGCTGGAAAAGTTTGGCTCCCTGAGCAAATTATAGTGAGCTCTACTATATAACATCTCATTTTATTTACGTTTACTATGGCCACTGAGATGAAGTTTATCTCATGTTTTGCTCCAATTTGACGTTTTATCACCCTCAGTTGACAGTTGTAAAAGTATTAGAAAACTGAAAAATATTTATAAAGAGTGATTATTTGAGTCAAAGACGAATCAAATTTGACAATATTTGATTAGTTGTTTTAAAGTTTTGAATATTCACACACTCCTACTAACTTTGCTGCTTGTAGACAGAGATTTGCTCTCACTAACTTGAGAGCTCACTATGTACAATGCTCGCATAACCCTGCAATGTCAACCTGTGGTCACTCACTCACTCAATGACTCGAATCGAGGCTTCTTGCGATAACTACAAAAAGCAGACAGTGCAGGGGCATATGCAACTGCTATGACTGACAGAGGCCGAACGGTTATTCCCTGCTCAAGCAAAAGGTACCAATACAGAGCACCTCGCTAACACTCGCTTTTGATGGTGGTTATTTTCGACAGCACTGCGTGGCTGCTGATGGTTTGTGTTCAGTAGGAGCTGCCTTCTCATTCTCGTCCGTGCCTTGACCATGCATGGTACTTTTCACCTCTGGCCAGCCACAGCCACAGCGGTGACTGCAAACCCCCAAAATCATGCCACCACCAGAGGTACGGAGTCAAGAAATTACACGAAACTGGCCAAAATGCTTATTCTAATGTATCCAAGTATACTACATGTGACTACATTTTGACCTTGTCAGTGATGGAACCGGCACTTTGTCTTTTGGAGCAGCTTTTGGAGCAGGAAAAATCACAGTTTGGAGCACAAATTTATGCATTCAGAGAAAAAAAATTTGTTTGGAGCAAGAAAAGAGTGCTTTGACTGCTCTGGTGCAAAGAGGAAGCTCTGTATAAGTTACTACTTTCTGAAATATTGCATTCAATATGTATTATACTAAGATGCAAGTATTTTTTCTTCACATTGCTGTTCGATTTTACTGTCGTTATATAAGAAGATGAAGATAAACGCAAACGTAATCATAATTCACAGTTAATTCTGCAGCTCAATGAAGAATTTAATAAATAATTTATTTTCATCTCAAAGACTTGAACCACCTGCAGTATAGACAGCCTTTAACCCGTTCACGTATGCAGGCAGCACAGTCACAGCTACGTAAATTGCAGTGCGTATGTCATTAATGCGTCTATATGTGTTAATAAATTTTCGAGCGCGAAATAAAAGGTACGTAGGTACAGAGCTCAAGTCATAAGACGGCCGCAGCCAATAGCTAAGATTGCGCGGGCCTATACGCAGCCAGCATCACTGTATTGGGCTAGTATCACCCAGCGCAGGCGATCGCTTCTATAGCTGCTCACGGCGACATAGAAATCTGCTAGTTTGTTTTTCATACGATCTAGTATTTAATACAACAACATTTGATCAAATGTGCGAGTGTTTCGTAAAGCAGCGCCTAGTAATAAACCACTGGCGTGATCGCCAGCAACGATCGAACGGCGTATTGTCTCGTGGATGGAAAGCAAACACCGATCAGCGAGGTGGCTCGGGTGGCTTGCAAGTATTATGTTTTGTTTACTAATCACACCGACAAAACCGAGAATAACCAGTTCATTTAAGTGCACATTAATCGTGTTGTGAAAAATAAGCGCGCCATGATGAGCAGCAGCCAGATCGCAGGCGCTGTTGGTCGTCATTATTGCGGTGGTCAGCGAGATAGGCCTACTATCTTGTTGGACCGTACTTTAATGGGGGCAAAATGCAAGAACGTGCATTGGGTGCATGTCAAGAAAGCCCAGGTGGTCTAAATTATTATGGAGTTCCACACTACCACGCGCCTGATAATCAAATTGTGGCTTTGGCAATTCCCCCCAGTCTAAAAATTAAAAAAAAATTAAGCGCAAGCAATGGCGGAAAATCTGGGCGGAACCTACGAGATGGTGCTATTGGGCCTAGCTAGAATACTATAGAATAGATCAACGGTGCCTACTGTTTGTAAACATGGTTAGGCCTACATGCTGTAGCTATGATGGAAAGCGTGCAAGGTTGAGTCGCAAAGAAGGGTGCTTGCTGTGCGGCACCTCCACGCATGCTCAGAACGTGTGTTCCCAATTCGGAGCAGCTGTGGGTCAGCGCAGACCTGGTGCAATACCTGCCATAAACGACAATGTTGCGCAGCATGTAGCAGGATTTCCTTCACGGTGCAGTTTGGCGCAACTGGTGCAGCACTTCCATCACTGCCTTGTGTACACTAAGTTTTTATGTAATCTGGCAAAAACGATTAGCTCTACTGAAAGTAAGGAGAGTGCACTTTTGTGCAGAGGTGACCCATCCTGTGAGCTTGTGCACAGTTGACTAAATATGTAAATACTGCCACAATGCTTTTGGCCATTCGATGCCACATCATCATAGTGTGGAAATTCCTTAGCTATCAAATTGAAAGTATTTGACATAGAAGTTATAAAAGGTACGTAGTAGTGAACCACAAAGGTATGCAGGTTTTTTCTGGCATGCCTAGTTGATGGTTTGTGCTGATTGGGTCTGATGCACAAGGGTCTGTCACCTGCACAAGTACCATAATTGCAATGACAATGTGCAGTGTAGTATATGACCACAACAGCCGCGGTTAGCAATGCCTGAATCTGGCATGCTGAAGTAGTTGCTGACAACCAGTAGAAAGGCTTGGCATAATGTACGGCCGAGCGTGGGCGTTCTAAAAGGCCCACAAAGATTGCTGTATGTGTTGTCCTTTACAGAGTAGACGAATGGCTGTTGCACACTTTTTCGTCTAGCTAAAGCAGAGATCAGGGATGGTACAGAAACAAATTGCCTGACAGATAAACTTTTTTAGTCAATGCAGGCACCTGAATTAGTCTGAATCACCTGATTCATAGTAATTAAAGTTACTTCAGACGAGTGTGAATTTTACGATTTTCCAAATTAACAAGATTGTACTGTAAGTGCTCTAGACAGCTACAGCTTGTCCATTATTATTACGAGCGCTTTCTAATGTTTAAGCCACAGAGAATATTTCAGTTTCCATAAGTTTCAAGCATCTATCATACTGGTAGCACTATATCGAGCTCACAGAATAATTCATAATATTCTACCAACATGGCAGAATTATTCTCACCGAGATGGTGCTGTAGATGCGTGCAATGTGCACATTCAACATGAAAAAAAAGAGAAGGAAGCTGTCGCTATGTGACGCCGCAGTTTTAATAGGGATGAATTACACTTTATGTCTCGGAGTTAAAAACATGGCAATATTGAACTAATAAATGTGCCAAGAGATCTTATTGGCAAAGCATATTATGTAATAGCATTGCATAGATAGACTGGCTTACGCATTCGGGCTGTAGCTGTAGTACTACAGCAGTATGTTGCATTTTTGCTAACTTATCTTTACTGCTGCCAGTTTTGAAAAGTTGAAGAAAATAAAAAATGTAGGGTTATGCAGATATTCAAGTAATATGAATACAAATCAAATAGTGAATGTTCGAATAATATGATTCACAAATTCAATATCTCCCATTTCGTGTTTCGAATATTTGGTATATTTGGTGAAAGACCTAGTCGCCATGGTCAGGACTGATCGATACAATTAAAGTGACATGGACTGAGGCAACAACAAAAGCAGTGGGTATGAAAAGCACTTGGAGATACATAGTATGGGCGAATCGGCTATACCTCCAAGTTGGATTCCAATTGACACCGTAAAGGCCGAGGGTCAAACCCACTACCTTTGGTTATAATTAAGGTTATAATCGGTGTTGGGCAGACGGGCAAACTGTTGGTCGATACGTCAGCTTTCAGCGAGTTCCAGGCGGCGGCACTCTTCTATAACTGCATCCACCGTCGCCACGTTGTTAGATACGAGCAAGTTGAAGGCGTCATTGGCAATGCCTTTGAGGATGTGGGAGACCTTGTCGGACTCAGTCATGTGTGCGTCAACTTTGCGGCGCAGAGCCAAGACGTCCTGAACGTACGTGATGTAGGGCTCCGTTGACGTCTGCACACGACCGGAAAGCGCCTTCTGCGCAGCAAGATGGTGACCGTAGGGGTTGTCAAACAAGTCACGAAGCTTTTGCTTAAGTGAATCTCAACTGCTCAGCTCATCTTCGTGCGTCCGATACCAAACTCGAGGTGTGCCACCGAGGTAAAAGACTACGTTGGCGAGCATGATAGTAGGGTCCCACCGGTTATTGCGGCTGACGTGTTCGTACAGGCTGATCCAGTCCTCGACATCTTCCCCATCTTTTGCCGAGAATACGCCAGGATTATGGGGAGCGGGGGAGAGTGATGTAGGCTGTCGAAGTGGCAGCAGGTGTCGGAGCCGGCGGAGTCGAGTTGTCGTCGCCGGGAGCCACGAAGGAAGGCTCGACGTACTGTCCACTGCGAAGCTCCGTGACGAGGTACAGGGAACGTCCACCTCCACCAGATATGTTACGTAGGAAGACACCGACAAAAAGCTATTTACAAGTATATTTACAAGGCAATACGGCGCAGTTGGCCAAGAGGCAACAGCCCACGTTACCTTCCAATCGTCGTCGTCATCTTCTTACTGCTCGGCTCTTCGTCATTGGAAATACTATCCCGTAGCAATGTAATTACGAAATGAATTAAGGAATTCATTTAAGCATAATAATTCAGCTGTACGTCTCCATTGTTTGGGTTGGAATGTACTCGCACTGTTTTTCTGTGTTTTGGCATACTGTGTGTAGTTTTTCAGAGATCCCTTTTACTTGGCGTCTTTCCTACCTGTTTTGTTCCTTTCATAGAAATGTGGGATGTTGGTGTGTCTCATACTCGCACATGAGCCTGACGTTTGGGAGCACTTCATGATGTAAATAAAAAAATTACGGGGTCTCTTAACTTTTTGTGGGTCAATGACGTAAGTATACGGCGCAGTTAACAAGTCCCAAAATGGTCAATGCCGTATATTTACGGTACTGTCTGTACGTTTAAAAAGCGTGCCAATTTCATAACTTTTTCTCTTCTGTCATGTGCTGCCACTATGTGGGAATACAGGGAATTTTTTTCGTGCACCTCCCTCTCTTTGTTTTCGTTGCATGGTTTCGTTTAGAGCTAGTTTGCTCCCGTGTCTCTATATACTAATATACTACCGCTGGCGCATTGGTGCACGGGCGGGCAGGCAGGCGGCAGTTCGGGTTTTGTTCCGCAGGCAGTGTCGGTTTCCTGCACTTGCAAAACTGACAGCTAACTCGTTACTAATCGCTTAAAGGGTGACGGCCTCTTTCTCGCTTGTTTAGTGCTCACAGGGGCGCGCATAGGAAGGATGCCGCCATGCATGCATTTCCGTTGCTTTATTTTTGACACTTGCGAAAATTAATTGCCTCTGGTTGGTGATAAGATTAAGATTAGCGGAAGTTTTTCACATGCTGTGCTTTTTTGACAGGCACAGGACCACACAGATTTCTCAAGTGGACACACCTACGCAGTTCGATTACGCTATGGATGTACATATTAGTGTAAGAGCAGGAACATTTAAGTCCTGAAAAATATTCTCGTGAGTGCATTTTCAAGGCCTTGAACTGTGTGTATAAAAATGCATCAAACTTATAATCCTTATAAGGTTATCTCCTTTTTTATTGTTATTATTAATGAATGAAGAGTACATACATACCAAGGCAAAATATTTTTTTCTCACTTTACGGTCACCCTAGAAAAATTGCGGTACATTGTTTTCGAAATAAGTCCCTAAGAAAAATTGGAATCTGCAATAAAAGAAATTAACCCTGGGCGGTTGCATATGGCGAAGAAAATCAACCCTCAAAGGGTTAAGATCTCTCATAAGCGGTGAACGGCGAAAGCCTACTCTTCCTCCTCCCATAATCATCATCAACAGCCTGGCTATGCTCACTGCAGGGCAAATGCCTTCTAGTTTGCACTTCTGTTTGCATAATGCATTTAGTTGCATTTAGTTTGCACTTCTAGTTTGCATAATGAATCCTTACCAACTAGCTCAGCTTTCTGTCGTTCTAAGCTTCATGTTACCGAGCGCTATCTCCTAGGCAGTCTGTTCTTGGCTTGTTTAACCTAGCCAACACTCTGGTGTAAGTTACCGCCGCCACTGTCTGCATGAGAACACTGCAAGCCGGTTCTGAACGAAGCTTGCCTCATCAGCTGGCAAATCGGGCGTGCCACAACTACCATCGACACAGCATGCGGAAGCCTTAAAACCCAGCCATCGATAGTGCAACTTGTGCACAACTGCGCATCGGTAATGGCACGCTCATGCTGGTTCATATTACATGGCGCTGTCTCCTGGCAGGTCTGTTTTTGGCTTGTTCATCCAAGCCTACAATCTGTTGTCAAGTTATCGCCGCCACTGTCTGCATCACAGCGCTGGAAGCCGGTTCTGTACAAAGCTTGCTTCACCAACTGGCAACCCAGGCGTGCGACAACTACCATCGACACAGCGTGCGGAAGCCTTAAATTCCAGCCATCGATAGCGCACCTTGGGCATGAGAGCACATCGGGAATCGCACGTTCACGCTGGTTCATGTTACACGGCGCTATCTCCTGGTCGGTCTGATCTTCGCTTGTTCATCCAAGCTAATGCTCTGGTGTCACGTTATCGCCGCCACAGTCTGCATCACAACACTGCAAGCCGGTTCTGAACGAAGCATGCCTCATCAACTGGCAAATCGGGCGTGCGACAACTACCATCGACACAACGTGCGGAAGCCTTACAATCCAGCCATCGACAGCGGAACTTGTGCACAAGTGCGCATCGGGAATGCCACGCACATACTGGTTCATGTTACATGGCGCTATCTGCTGGCAGGTCTGTTCTTGGGTTGTTCATCCAAGCCTACACAGTGGTATCAAGTTAACGCCGCCATTGTCTGCATCAGAGCGCTGGAAGCCGGTTCTCAATGAAGCTTCCCTCACCAACTGGCAACCCGGACGTGCGACAACTACCATCCACAAACCGAGCGGAAGCATTTGATGCCAGCCATAGGCGGTACACCTTGGGCACGAGAGCTCATCAATAACGGCACGCTCACACTGGTTCATGTCACAGGGCGCTATCTCTTAGGCGGTCTCTTCTTGGCTTCTTCATCCGGCTTGGCTTCTTCATCAGCGTGCGGACGCCTTAAATGCCAGCCATCGATAGCGCACCTTGGGCATGAGAGCACATCGGGTATCGCACGCTCACGCTGGTTCATGTTACAGGGCGCTATCTGCCGGTCGGTCTGTTCTTGGCTTGTTAATCCCAGCTAATGCTCTGGTGTCAAGTTATCGGCGCCACTGTCTGCATCACAACACTGCAAGCCTGTTCACACCGAAGCATGCCTCACCAACTTGCGAGCCGGGCGTGCGACAACTACCATCGACACAACGTGCGGAAGCCTTAAATGCCAACCATCGCAGCGGAACTTGGACACGACAGCGCATCGGGAATGCCACGCACAAGCTGGTTCATATTACATGAGACTTTCTCCTGGGCGGTCTGTTGACTTCTTCATCCAAGCCAACACACTGGTGTCAAGGTATCGCCACCACTTTCTCCATAACTATGCTGAGAGCAGGTTATGAATAAAGTTTGCCTCACCAACTGGCTACCCGGGCGTGCGACAACTACCATCGACACAGCGTGCGGAAGCCTTAAATTCTAGCCATCGACAGCTCAACTTGTGCACGAATGCGCATCGGCAATGGCACGCTCATGCTGGTTCATATTGACACGTGTACTTATCTTTATCGGGCGACATGTTTTGCCGCCTAGCAAATGTTATCGCACAGCGCGGGACGCGCCTGCATTTATCCGAAGTTTCTGGAAAGTTGTCGATGCTTCTATCCGCTGTCTGTTGTCACCGAACCTTGTGTTATCTGATATCATCGCTTGACGCGAATGATGTAGAACTTTGTAGAAGGCATGCGGATCCCAACGATTAGTCTGGAACATTGGACGACAGCTGTATAAAAGCAGACGCGCTTGACCCGCTGATCAGATTTTCGACGATCGCCGACTGTGTTTGCCGCTCTCGTTGCGCTTTAAGTGTAGCCTGTTTGTGGGTACAGGTTCGCCCAATAAAAGCTAGTTTTGCTTTTGACAGTACTGCTACTGTGTTCTTTGACGTCACGACCACGTGACAATATTACAAGGCGCTGTCTCCTGGCAGGTCCGTTCTTGGCTTGTTCATCCAAGCCTACACTCTGTTGTCAAGTTATCGCCGCCAGTGTCTGCATCACAGCGCTGGAAGCCGGTTCCGTACAAAGCTTGCTTCACCAACTGGCAACCCAGGCGTGCGACAACTACCATCGACACAGCGTGCCCAAGGTGCGCTATCGATGGCTGGCCTTAAATGCCAGCCATCGATAGCGCACCTTGGGCATGAGAGCACATCGGGAATCGCACGCTCATTCTGGTTGATGTTACAAGGCGCTGTCTCCTGGTCGGTCTGTTCTTCGCTTGTTCATCCAAGCTAATGCTCTGGCGTCACGTTATCGCCGCCACTGTCTGCATCACAACATTGCAAGCCGGTTCTCAACGAAGCACACCTCATCAACTGGCAAATTGGGCGTGGGACAACTACCATCGAAACAACGTGCCAAAGCCTTAAAATCCAGCCATCGACAGCGCAACTTGTGCATAACTACGCATCGGGAATGCCACGCACATGCTGGTTCGTGTTACATGGCGCTATCTGCTGGCAGGTCTGTTCTTGGCTTGTTCATCCAAGCCTACACAGTGGTATCAAGTTAACGCCGCCATTGTCTGCATCAGAGCGCTGGAAGCCGGTTCTGAATGAAGCTTGCCTCACCAAGTGGCAAAGCGTCGTGTGACAACTACCATCAACACAGCGTGCGGAAGCCTTAACTGCGAACCATCGACAGTGCACCTGCGGCACGAGAGCGCATCGGGAATGGTACGCTCACGCTGGTTCCTGTTACAGGGCGCTATCTCCTGGCCGGTCTGTGGTTGGCTTGTTCATCCAAGACAACACTCTGGAGTCAAGTTGTGGCCGCCACGGTCCTCATACCAGCGCTTTAAGCCGGTTCTGAACGAAGCTTCCCTCACCAACTCGCAACCCGGACGTGCGACACCTACCATGCACAAACCGAGCGGAAGCCTTTAATGCCAGCCATAGGCGGCGCACCTTGGGCACGAGAGCTCATCAATAATGGCACGCTCACACTGGTTCATGTCACAGGGCGCTATCTCCTAGGCGGTCTGTTCTTGGCTTCTTCATCCAAGCCAACACTCTGGTGTCAAGTTATCGCCACAACTGTCTGTATCACTGCACTCCAAGCCGGTTCTGAACGAAGCTTGCCTCATCAACTGGAAATCAGGCGTGCGGATACTACCATCGACACAACGTACGGAATCCTTAAATGCCCACCATCGACAGCGCAACTTGGGCACGACAGCGCATCGGGAATGCCACGCACAAGCTGGTTCAGGTTACATGTGACTTTCTCCTGGGCGGTCTGTTGAGTTCATCCAAGCCAACACACTGGTGTCAAGGTATCGGCGCCACTTTCTGCATCACTATGCTGCGAGCAGGTTATGAATAAAGCTTGTCTCGCCAACTGGGTACCCGGGCGTGGTACAACTACCATCGAAACAGCATGCGGAAGCCTTGAATTCCAGCCACCGATAGCGCAACTTGTGCACGACTGCGCATCGGCAATGACACGCTCACGCTCGTTCATGTTACAAGGCGCTATCGCCTGGTCGGTCTGTTCTTCACTTGTTCATCCAAGCTAATGCTCTGGTGCCAAGCTATCGCCGCCACTGTCTGCATCACAACACTGCAAGCCGGTTCTGAACGAAGCATGCCTCATCAACTGGCAAATCGGGCGTGCAACAACTACCATCGACACAACGTGCGGAAGCCTTAAAATCCAGCCATCGACAGCGCAACTTGTGCACAACTGTGCATCGGGAATGCCACACACATGCTGGTTCATATTAGATGGCGCTTTCTCGTGGACGGTCTGTTCTTGGCTTGTTCATCCAAGCCCACACTCTGGTGTCAAGTTATCGCCGCCACTGTCTGCATCACTATGCTGCGAGCAGGTTATGAATAAAGCTTGTCTCACCAACTGGCTACCCGGGCGTGCGACAACTACCATCGACACAGCGTGCGGAAGCCTTAAAATCCAGCCATCGACAGCGCAACCTGTGCACAACTGCGCATCGCCTATGGCACGCTCATGCTGGTTCATATTACATGGCGCTATCTGCTGGCAGGTCTGTTCTTGGCTTGTTCATCCAAGCCTACACAGTGGTATCAAGTTAACGCTGCCATTGTCTGCATCAGAGCGCTGGAAGCCGGTACTGAATGAAGCTTGCCTCACCAAGTGGCAAAGCGTCGTGCGACAACTACGATCGACACAGCGTGCGGAAGCCTTAAATGCGAACCATCGACAGTGCACCTGCGGCACTAGAGCGCATCGGGAATGGTATGCTCACGCTGGTTCGTGTTACACGGCGCTATCTCCTGAACGGTCTGTTCTTGGCTTGTTCATCCAAGCCAACACTCTGGTGTCAAGTTATCGCCGCTACTGTGTGCATCACAGCGCTGGAAGCCAGTTCTCAACGAAGCTTGCCTCACGAATGGCAACCTGGGCGTGCGACAACTACCATCGACACAGCGTGCGGAAGCCTTAGTCGCCAGCCATCAACAGCGCACCTTGGGCACGAGAGCGCATCGTGAATGGCACGCTCATCTTGGTTCATGTTACAGGGCACTATCTCCTGGGCGGTCTGTTCTTGGCTAGTGCATGCAAGCCTACAACTCTGTTGTCAAGTTATCACCGGCACTGTCTGCATCACAGCGCTGGAAGCCGGTTCTGTACGAAGCTTGCTTCACCAACTGGCAACCCAGGCGTGCGACAACTACCATCGACACAGCGGGCGGAATGCTTAAATACCAGCCATCAAAGGCGAACCTTGGGCATGAGAGCGCACAGCGAATGGCACGCTCACGCTGGTTCATGTTACGGGGCGATATCTCCTGGCCGGTCTGTTCTTGGCTTGTTCATCCAAGCCTACACTCTGTTGTCAAGTTGTCACCGCCACTGTCTGCATGACAGTGCTGGAAGCCGGTCCTGTACGAAGCTTGCTTCACCAACTGGCAACCCAGGCGTGCGACAACTACCATCGACACAGCGCGCGCAATGCTTAAATACCAGCAATCGAAGGCGCACTTTGGGCATGAGAGTGCATAGGGAATGGCACGCTCAGGATGGTTAATGTTATAGGCGCTTTCTCAAGGGCGGTCTGCTCTTGGCTTCAAATCATATTCACCGCAAAAAAGACGGGGACAGAGGAAGAAAACACATAAACAGCACGGGCGGTAACGATGTAACTGATGAGGGATTCTCATCGTTCTCATTCTCAAGAACCCCTCATCAGTTACATCGTTACCGCCCGTGCTGTTTATGTGTTTTCTTCCCCTGTCCCCGTCTTTTTTTGCGGTCAATAAGATTTGCAGTAAATACCAACTAGGCCAAACTGAAGTTCTTCTGAAGCATATATCTCGTACAGCTGGCCCCTCTTTCTGTGTTCCCTCGTCCGTCGTGTCCCCAAACGAAGAATCCCTCATCAGTTACATCGTTACCGCCCGTGCTGTTTATGTGTTTTCTTCCTCTGTCCCCGTCTTTTTTGCGGTCCATATGATTTGCAGTAAATACCAACTAGGCCAAACTGAAGTTCTTCTGAAGCATATATCTCGTACAGTTGGCCCCTTTTTCTGTGTTCCCTCGTCCGTCGTGTCCCCAAACGAAGAATCCCTCATCAGTTACATCGTTACCGCCGTGCTGTTTATGTGTTTTCTTCCTCTGTCCCCGTCTTTTTTGCGGTCACTATGATTTGCAGTAAATACCAACTAGGCCAAACTGAAGTTCTGATGCTTTTGGCTTGTTCATCCAAGCCTACACTCTGTTGTCAAGTTATCACCGCCACTGTCTGCATCACAGCGCTGGAAGCCGGTTCTGTAAGAAGCTTGCTTCACCAACTGGCAACCCAGGCGTGCGACAACTACCATCGACACAGCGTGCGGAATGCTTAAATGCAAGCCATCGACAGCGCATCGGGAATGGCACGCTCACGCTGCTTCAAGTTACACGGCGCTATCTCATGGGTGGTCTGTTCTTGGCTTGTTCATCCAAGCCTATACTCTGTTGTCAAGTTGTCACCACCACTGTCTGCATCACATTGCTTGAAGCCGGTACTGTACGAAGCTTCTTCACCAACTGGCAACCCTGGCGTGCTACAACTACCATCGACACAGAGCGCGGAATGCTTAAATACCAGCCATCGAAGGCGCACCTTGGGCATGAGAGTGCATTGGGAATGGCACGCTCAGGCTGGTTCATGTTACAGGGCACTATCTCCTGGCCGGTCTGTTCTTGGCTTGTTCATCCAAGCCAGCACTCTGGTGTCAAGTTATCGCCGCCACTGTCAGCATCAGGGCAGTGGAAGCCGGTCCTGAACGAAGCTTGCCTCAAAAACTGGCAACCCGGCGTGCGACAACTACCATCGACACAGCGTGCGGAATGCTTAAATACCAGCCATCGAAGGCGCACCTTGGGCATGAGAGTGCATAGGGAATGGCACGCTCACACTGGTTCATGTAACAGGGCGCTATCTCCTTGCCAGTCTGTTCTTGGCTTGTTCATCCAAGCCAGCACCCTGGTGTCAAGTTATCGCCGCCGTTGTCAGCATCACAGCAGTGGAAGCCGGTTCTGAACGAAGCTTCCCTCACCAACTGGCAACCCGGACGTGCGACATCTACCATCGACGAACCGAGCGGAAGCCTTTAATGCCAGCCACAGACGGCGCACCTTGGGCACGAGAGCTCATCAATAATGGCACGCTCAGACTGGTAAATGTCACAGGGCGCTATCTCCAAGGCGGTCTGTTCTTGACTTCTTCATGCAAGCCAACACTCTGGTGTCAAGTTACCGCCACAACCGTCTGCATCATAGCACGGCAAGCCGGTTCTGAACGGAGCTTGCCTCATCAACTGGAAATCAGGCGTGCGACAACTACCATCGACACAACGCGCGGAAGCCTTAAATGCCAACCATCGACAGCGCAACTTGGGCACGACAGCGCATCGGGAATGCCAAGCACAAGCTGGTTCATGTTACATGAGACTTTCTCCTGGGCGGTCTGCTGAATTCTTCATCCAAGCCAACACACTGGTGTCAAGGTATCGCCACCACTTTCTGCATCAGTATGCTGAGAGCAGATTATGAATAAAGCTTGCCTCATCAACTGGCTACCCGGGCGTGCAACAACTACCATCGACACAATGTGCTGAATCCTTAAATTCCAGCCATCGACAGCGCAACTTGTGCACGAATGCGCATAGGGAATAGCACGCTCACGCTGGTTCATGTTACAGGGCGCTATCTCCTGGCCGGTCTGTTCTTGGCTTGTTCATCCAAGCCTACACTCTGTTTTCAAGTTGTCACCGCCACTGTCTGCATCACAGCGCTGGAAGCCGGTTCTGTACGAAACTTGCTTCACCAACTGGCAACCCAGGCGTGCGACAACTACGATCGACACAGCGTGCAGAATACATAATACCAGCCATCGAAGGCGCACCTTGGGCGTGAGAGCGCATAGGGAATGGCACGCTCACGCTGGTTCATGTTACAGGGCGCTATCTCCTCACCGGTCTGTTCTTGGCTTGTTCATCCAAGCCAACACTCTGGTGTCAGGTTATCGCCGCCGTTGTCAGCATCACAGCAGTGGAAGCCGGTTCTGAACGAAGCTTGCCTCAAGAACTGGCAACCCGGCGTGCGACAACTACCATCAACACAGCGTGCGGAAGCCTTAAATTCCAGCCATCGACAGCGCAACTTGTGCACGAATGCGCGTCGGGAATGGCACGCTCACGCTGGTTCATGTTACCGAGCGCTATCTCCTGCGCGGTCTGTTCTTGGCTTGTTTAACCTAGCCAACACTCTGGTGTAAGTTACATGGCGCTTTCTCGTGGACGGTCTGTTCTTGGCTTGTTCATCCAAGCGCACACTGTGGTGTCAAGTTATCGCCGCCACTCTCTGCACCACAGCGCTGGAAGCCAGTTCTCAACGAAGCTTGCCTCACCAACTGCCAACCCAGGCGTGAGACAACTACGATTGACGCAGCGTGCGGAATGCTTAAATACCAGCCATCGAAAGCACACCTTGGGCACGACAGCGCATCGGGAATGGCACGCTCACGCTGCTTCACGTTACACGGCGCTATCTCCTGGGTGGTCTGTTCTTGGCTTGTTCATCCAAGCCTACACTCTGTTGTCAAGTTATCACCGCCACTGTCTGCATCGCAGTGCTAGAAGCCGGTTCTGTACGAACCTTCTTCACCAAGTGGCAACCCTGGCGTGCGACAACTACCATCGACACAGCGAGCGGAATGCTTAAAAGCCAGCCATCGACAGTGTACTTTATGCAGGAGAGCGCAATGGGAATGGCACGCTCACGCTGCTTTATTTTACAGGGTGCTATCTCCTCGCCGGTCTGTTCTGATCAGAGCAGTGGAAGCCGGCCCTGAACGAAGCTTGCCTCAAGAACTGGCAAACCGGCGTGCGGCAACTACCATCGACACAGCGTGCGGAAGCCTTAAATGCGAACAATCGACAGTGCACCTTGGGCACGAGAGCGCATCGGGAATGGCACGGTGAAATTTGTTCATGTTACAGGGCGCTATCTCCTGGGCGGTCTGTTGACTTCATCATCCAAGCCAACACACTGGTGTCAAGGTATCGCCACCACTTTCTGCATCACTATGCTGAGAGCAGGTTATGAATAAAGCTTGCCTCACCAACTGGCTACCCGGGCGTTAGACAACTACCATCGACACAATGTGCTGAATCCTCAAATTCCAGCCATCGATAGCGCAACTTGTGCAAGAATGCACATCGGCAATGGCACGCTCATGCTGGTTCATATTACATGGCACTTTCTCGTGGGCAGTCTGTTCGTGGCTTCTTCATCCAAGCCTACACTCTTTTGTCAAGTTACCACCGCCACTGTCTGCATCACAGCGCTGTAAGCCAGTTCTGTACGAAACTTGCTTCACCATCTGGCAAACCAGGCGTGCGACAACTACCATCGACACAGCGTGCGGAATGCTTAAATACCAGCCATCGAAGGCGCACCTTGGGCATGAGAGCGCACATGGAATGGCACGCTCACGCTGGTTCATGTTACAGGGCGCTATCTCCTGGCCGGTCTGTTCTTCGCTTGTTCATCGAAGCCAACACTCTGGTGTCAAGTTATCGCCGCCATTGTCAGCATCACAGCAGTGGAAGCCGGTTCTGAGCGAAGCTTGCCTCAAGAACTGGCAACCCGGCGTGCGACAACTACCGTCAACACAGCGTGCGGAAGCCTTAAATGCGAACCATCGACAGTGCACCTGCGGCACGAGAGCGCATAGGGAATGGCACTCTCACGCTGGTTCATCTTACAGGGCGCCATCTCGTTAGTTGTCTGTTCTTGGCTTCTTCATCCAAGCCAACACTCTGGTGTCAAGTTATCGCCCCAACTGTCTGCATCACAGCACTGCAAGCCGGTTCTGAACGAAGCTTGCCTCATCAACTGGAAATCAGGCGTGCGACAACTACCATCGACACAACGTGCGGAAGCCTCAAATGCCAACCATCGACAGCGCAACTTGGGCACGACAGCGCATCGGGAATACCACGCACAATCTGGTTCATGTTACATGAGACTTTCCCCTGGGCGGTCTGTTGACTTCTTCATCCAAGCCAACACACTGGTGTCAAGGTATCGCCACCACTTTCTGCATCACTAAGCTGAGAGCAGGTTATGAATAAAGCTTGCCTCACCAACTGGCTACCCTGGCGTGCGACAACTACCATCGACACAATGTGCGGAAGCCTTAAATTCCAGCCATCGACAGCGCAACTCGTGCACGAATGCGCATCGGCAATGGCACGCTCATGCTGGTTCGTACTACCTGGCGCTGTCTCCTGGCAGGTCTGTTCTTGGCTTGTTCATCCAAGGCTATACTCTGTTGTCACGTTATCGCCGCCACTGTCTGCATCACAGCGCTGGAAGCCGGTTCTGTACAGAGCTTGCTTCACCAACTGGCAACCCAGGCGTGCGACAACTACCATCGACACAGCGTGCGGACGCCTTAAATGCCAGCCATCGATAGCGCACCTTGGGCATGAGAGCACATCGGGTATCGCACGCTCACGCTGGTTCATGTTACAAGGCGCTATCTGCCGGTCGGTCTGTTCTTGGCTTGTTAATCCCAGCTAATGCTTTGGTGTCAAGTTATCGGTGCCACTGTCTGCATCACAACACTGCAAGCCTGTTCACAGCGAAGCATGCCTCACCAACTTGCAAGCCGGGCGTGCGACAACTACCATCGACACAACGTGCGGAAGCCTTAAATGCCAACCATCGCAGCGGAACTTGGACACGACAGCGCATCGGGAATGCCACGCACAAGCTGGTTCATATTACATGAGACTTTCTCCTGGGCGGTCTGTTGACTTCTTCATCCAAGCCAACACACTGGTGTCAAGGTACCGCCACCACTTTCTCCATCAATATGCTGAGAGCAGGTTATGAATAAAGCTTGCCTCGCCAACTGGCTACCCGGGCGTGCGACAACTACCATCGACACAGCGTGCGGAAGCCTTAAATTCCAGCCATCGACAGCGCAACTTGTGCACGAATGCGCATCGGCAATGGCACGCTCATGCTGGTTCATATTGACACGTGTACTTATCTTTATCGGGCGACATGTTTTGCCGCCTAGCAAATGTTATCGCACAGCGCGGGACGCGCCTGCATTTATCCGAAGTTTCTGGAAAGTTGTCGATGCTTCTCTCCGCTGTCTGTTGTCACCGAGCCTTGTGTTATCTGATATCATCGCTTGACGCGAATGATGTAGAACTTTGTAGAAGGCATGCGGATCCCAACGATTAGTCTGGAACGTTGGACGACAGCTGTATAAAAGCAGACGCGCTTGACCCGCTGATCAGATTTTCGACGATCGCCGACTGTGTTTGCCGCTCTCGTTGCGCTTGAAGTGTAGCCTGTTTGTGGGTACAGGTTCGCCCAATAAAAGCTAGTTTTGCTTTTGACAGTACTGCTACTGTGTTCTTTGACGTCACGACCACGTGACAATATTACATGGCGCTGTCTCCTGGCAGGTCCGTTCTTGGCTTGTTCATCCAAGCCTACACTCTGTTGTCAAGTTATCGCCGCCAGTGTCTGCATCACAGCGCTGGAAGCCGGTTCCGTACAAAGCTTGCTTCACCAACTGGCAACCCAGGCGTGCGACAACTACCATCGACACAGCGTGCACAAGGTGCGCTATCGATGGCTGGCCTTAAATGCCAGCCATCGATAGCGCACCTTGGGCATGAGAGCACATCGGGAATCGCACGCTCATTCTGGTTCATGTTACAAGGCGCTATCTCCTGGTCGGTCTGTTCTTCGCTTGTTCATCCAAGCTAATGCTCTGGCGTCACGTTATCGCCGCCACTGTCTGCATCACAACACTGCAAGCCGGTTCTCAACGAAGCATACCTCATCAACTGGCAAATCGGGCGTGGGATAACTACCATCGAAACAACGTGCCAAAGCCTTAAAATCCAGCCATCGACAGCGCAACTTGTGCACAACTACGCATCGGGAATGCCACGCACATGCTGGTTCGTGTTACATGGCGCTATCTGCTGGCAGGTCTGTTCTTGGCTTGTTCATCCAAGCCTACACAGTGGTATCAAGTTAACGCCGCCATTGTCTGCATCAGAGCGCTGGAAGCCGGTTCTGAATGAAGCTTGCCTCACCAAGTGGCAAAGCGTCGTGTGACAACTACCATCAACACAGCGTGCGGAAGCCTTAACTGCGAACCATCGACAGTGCACCTGCGGCACGAGAGCGCATGGGGAATGGTACGCTCACGCTGGTTCCTGTTACAGGGCGCTATCTCCTGGCCGGTCTGTGGTTGGCTTGTTCATCCAAGCCAACACTCTGGAGTCAAGTTGTGGCCGCCACGGTCCTCATACCAGCGCTTTAAGCCGGTTCTGAACGAAGCTTCCCTCACCAACTCGCAACCCGGACGTGCGACAACTACCATCCACAAACCGAGCGGAAGCCTTTAATGCCAGCCATAGGCGGCGCACCTTGGGCACGAGAGCTCATCAATAATGGCACGCTCACACTGGTTCATGTCACAGGGCGCTATCTCCTAGGCGGTCTGTTCTTGGCTTCTTCATCCAAGCCAACACTCTGGTGTCAAGTTATCGCCACAACTGTCTGTATCACTGCACTGCAAGCCGGTTCTGAACGAAGCTTGCCTCATCAACTGGAAATCAGGCGTGCGGATACTACCATCGACACAACGTACGGAATCCTTAAATGCCCACCATCGACAGCGCAACTTGGGCACGACAGCGCATCGGGAATGCCACGCACAAGCTGGTTCATGTTACATGTGACTTTCTCCTGGGCGGTCTGTTGAGTTCATCCAAGCCAACACACTGGTGTCAAGGTATCGGCGCCACTTTCTGCATCACTATGCTGCGAGCAGGTTATGAATAAAGCTTGTCTCGCCAACTGGGTACCCGGGCGTGGTACAACTACCATCGAAACAGCATGCGGAAGCCTTGACTTCCAGCCACCGATAGCGCAACTTGTGCACGACTGCGCATCGGCAATGACACGCTCACGCTCGTTCATGTTACAAGGCGCTATCTCCTGGTCGGTCTGTTCTTCACTTGTTCATCCAAGCTAATGCTCTGGTGTCAAGTTATCGCCGCCACTGTCTGCATCACAACACTGCAAGCCGGTTCTGAACGAAGCATGCCTCATCAACTGGCAAATCGGGCGTGCAACAACTACCATCGACACAACGTGCGGAAGCCTTAAAATCCAGTCATCGACAGCGCAACTTGTGCACAACTGCGCATCGGGAATGCCACACACATGCTGGTTCATATTAGATGGCGCTTTCTCGTGGACGGTCTGTTCTTGGCTTGTTCATCCAAGCCCACACTCTGGTGTCAAGTTATCGCCGCCACTGTCTGCATCACTATGCTGCGAGTAGGTTATGAATAAAGCTTGTCTCACCAACTGGCTACCCGGGCGTGCGACAACTACCATCGACACAGCGTGCGGAAGCCTTAAAATCCAGCCATCGACAGCGCAACCTGTGCACAACTGCGCATCGCCTATGGCACGTTCATGCTGGTTCATATTACATGGCGCTATCTGCTGGCAGGTCTGTTCTTGGCTTGTGCATCCAAGCCTACACAGTGGCATCAAGTTAACGCCGCCATTGTCTGCATCAGAGCGCTGGAAGCCGGTACTGAATGAAGCTTGCCTCACCAAGTGGCAAAGCGTCGTGCGACAACTACCATCGACACAGCCTGCGGAAGCCTTAAATGCGAACCATCGACAGTGCACCTGCGGCACTAGAGCGCATCGGGAATGGTATGCTCACGCTGGTTCGTGTTACACGGCGCTATCTCCTGAACAGTCTGTTCTTGGCTTCTTCATCCAAGCCAACACTCTGGTGTCAAGTTATCGCCGCTACTGTGTGCATCACAGCGCTGGAAGCCAGTTCTCAACGAAGCTTGCCTCACGAATGGCAACCTGGGCGTGCGACAACTACCATCGACACAGCGTGCGGAAGCCTTAGATGCCAGCCATCAACAGCGCACCTTGGGCACGAGAGCGCATCGTGAATGGCACGCTCATCTTGGTTCATGTTACGGGGCGATATCTCCTGGCCGGTCTGTTCTTGGCTTGTTCATCCAAGCCTACACTCTGTTGTCAAGTTGTCACCACCACTGTCTGCATGACAGTGCTGGAAGCCGGTCCTGTACGAAGCTTGCTTCACCAACTGGCAACCCAGGCGTGCGACAACTACCATCGACACAGCGCGCGCAATGCTTAAATACCAGCAATCGAAGGCGCACCTTAGGCATGAGAGTGCATAGGGAATGGCACGCTCAGGATGGTTCATGTTATAGGCGCTTTCTCGAGGGCGGTCTGCTCTTGGCTTCAAATCATATTCACCGCAAAAAAGACGGGGACAGAGGAAGAAAACACATAAACAGCACGGGCGGTAACGATGTAACCGATGAGGGATTCTCATCGTTCTCATTCTCAAGAACCCCTCATCAGTTACATCGTTACCGCCCGTGCTGTTTATGTGTTTTCTTCCCCTGTCCCCGTCTTTTTTTGCGGTCAATAAGATTTGCAGTAAATACCAACTAGGCCAAACTGAAGTTCTTCTGAAGCATATATCTCGTACAGCTGGCCCCTCTTTCTGTGTTCCCTCGTCCGTCGTGTCCCCAAACGAAGAATCCCTCATCAGTTACATCGTTACCGCCTGTGCTGTTTATGTGTTTTCTTCCTCTGTCCCCGTCTTTTTTGCGGTCCATATGATTTGCAGTAAATACCAACTAGGCCAAACAGAAGTTCTTCTGAAGCATATATCTCGTACAGTTGGCCCCTTTTTCTGTGTTCCCTCGTCCGTCGTGTCCCCAAACGAAGAATCCCTCATCAGTTACATCGTTACCGCCGTGCTGTTTATGTGTTTTCTTCCTCTGTCCCCGTCTTTTTTGCGGTCACTATGATTTGCAGTAAATACCAACTAGGCCAAACTGAAGTTCTGATGCTTTTGGCTTGTTCATCCAAGCCTACACTCTGTTGTCAAGTTATCACCGCCACTGTCTGCATCACAGCGCTGGAAGCCGGTTCTGTAAGAAGCTTGCTTCACCAACTGGCAACCCAGGCGTGCGACAACTACCATCGACACAGCGTGCGGAATGCTTAAATGCAAGCCATCGACAGCGCATCGGGAATGGCACGCTCACGCTGCTTCAAGTTACCCGGCGCTACCTCATGGGTGGTCTGTTCTTGGCTTGTTCATCCAAGCCTATACTCTGTTGTCAAGTTGTCACCACCACTGTCTGCATCACATTGCTAGAAGCCGGTTCTGTACGAAGCTTCTTCACCAACTGGCAACCTTGGCGTGCTACAACTACCATCGACACAACGTGCGGAAGCCTTAAATGCCAACCATCGACAGTGCAACTTGGGCACGACAGCGCATCGGGAATGCCAAGCACAAGCTGGTTCATGTTACATGAGACTTTCTCCTGGGCGGTCTGCTGAATTCTTCATCCAAGCCAACACACTGGTGTCAAGGTATCGCCACCACTTTCTGCATCAGTATGCTGAGAGCAGATTATGAATAAAGGTTGCCTCATCAACTGGCTACCCGGGCGTGCAACAACTACCATCGACACAATGTGCTGAATCCTTAAATTCCAGCCATCGACAGCGCAACTTGTGCACGAATGCGCATAGGGAATAGCACGCTCACGCTGGTTCATGTTACAGGGCGCTATCTCCTGGCCGGTCTGTTCTTGGCTTGTTCATCCAAGCCTACACTCTGTTGTCAAGTTGTCACCGCCACTGTCTGCATCACAGCGCTGGAAGCCGGTTCTGTACGAAACTTGTTTCACCAACTGGCAACCCAGGCGTGCGACAACTACGATCGACACAGCGTGCAGAATACCTAAATACCAGCCATCGAAGGCGCACCTTGGGCATGAGAGTGCATAGGGAATGGCACGCTCAGACTGGTTCATGTAACAGGGCGCTATCTCCTTGCCAGTCTGTTCTTGGCTTGTTCATCCAAGCCAGCACCCTGGTGTCAAGTTATCGCTGCCGTTGTCAGCATCACAGCAGTGGAAGCCGGTTCTGAACGAAGCTTCCCTCACCAACTGGCAACCCGGACGTGCGACATCTACCATCGACGAACCGAGCGGAAGCCTTTAATGCCAGCCACAGACGGCGCACCTTGGGCACGAGAGCTCATCAATAATGGCACGCTCAGACTGGTAAATGTCACAGGGCGCTATCTCCTAGGCGGTCTGTTCTTGGCTTCTTCATCCAAGCCAACACTCTGGTGTCAAGTTACCGCCACAACCGTCTGCATCATAGCACTGCAAGCCGGTTCTGAACGGAGCTTGCCTCATCAACTGGAAATCAGGCGTGCGACAACTACCATCGACACAACGTGCGGAAGCCTTAAATGCCAACCATCGACAGTGCAACTTGGGCACGAGAGCGCATCGGGAATGCCAAGCACAAGCTGGTTCATGTTACATGAGACTTTCTCCTGGGCGGTCTGCTGAATTCTTCATCCAAGCCAACACACTGGTGTCAAGGTATCGCCACCACTTTCTGCATCAGTATGCTGAGAGCAGATTATGAATAAAGCTTGCCTCATCAACTGGCTACCCGGGCGTGCAACAACTACCATCGACACAATGTGCTGAATCCTTAAATTCCAGCCATCGACAGCGCAACTTGTGCACGAATGCGCATAGGGAATAGCACGCTCACGCTGGTTCATGTTACAGGGCGCTATCTCCTGGCCGGTCTGTTCTTGGCTTGTTCATCCAAGCCTACACTCTGTTGTCAAGTTGTCACCGCCACTGTCTGCATCACAGCGCTGGAAGCCGGTTCTGTACGAAACTTGCTTCACCAACTGGCAACCCAGGCGTGCGACAACTACGATCGACACAGCGTGCAGAATACTTAAATACCAGCCATCGAAGGCGCACCTTGGGCATGAGAGCGCATAGGGAATGGCACGCTCACGCTGGTTCATGTCACAGGGCGCTATCTCCTCGCCGGTCTGTTCTTGGCTTCTTCATCCAAGCCAACACTCTGGTGTCAGGTTATCGCCACCGTTGTCAGCATCACAGCAGTGGAAACCGGTTCTGAACGAAGCTTGCCTCAAGAACTGGCAACCCAGCGTGCGACAACTACCATCAACACAGCGTGCGGAAGCCTTAAATGCGAACCATCGACAGTGCACCTGCGGCATGAGAGCGCATCGGGAATGGTACGCTCACGCTGGTTCGTGTTACAGGGCGCTGTCTCCTGGACGGTCTGTTCTTGGCTTGTTCATCCGAGCCAACACTCTGGTCTCAAGTTATAGCCGCTACTGTGTGCATCACAGCGCTGGAAGCCAGTTCTCAACGAAGCTTGCCTCACCAACTGGCAACCCGGGCGTGCGACAACTACCATCGACACAGCGTGCGGAAGCCTTAGATGCCAGCCATCAACAGCGCACCTTGGGCACGAGAGCGCATCGGGAATGGCACGTTCATGTTCGTTCATGTTACAAGGCACTATCTCCTGGCCGGTCTGTTCTTGGCTTGTTCATCCAAGCCTACACTCTGTTGTCAGGTTGTCACGGCCACTGTCTGCATGACAGCGCTAGAAGCCGGTTCTCTACGAAGCTTGCTTCACCAACTGGCAACCCAGGCGTGCGACAACTACCATCGACACAGCGTGCGGAATGCTTAAATACCAACCATCGAAGGGGCACGTTGAGCATGAGAGTGCATAGGGAATGGCACGCTCACGCTGGTTCATGTTACAGGGTGTAGGGGTTGAGGGACGGACTTCGGGATGAAAACCAAACTTGGGAGGAATTATTTTACAATATATACAGAGGTGAGACTCAAGTAACAGTCGTACAGTCATTACGGGCCGGCAGCAACTCGGACGCTGCGGCTTGCGGGAAGAAGTTCGAGAGAGGTGAATCAGGGAATCAGGGAACGCTCTGGTCTCTCTGGAATGCTTCTTATACAGCCTTCGAGCACTGGAAGTCGCGTCATGTTTGACCAATGGGAGAGTCCGCTCAGATGACGCAATTTTCAGCCAATGGTTGGCGCCCGTATCGCGTTGTCACACCCGGCGGCTCTCTGCGGTCTTGCCTCGCAGTGGTGCAATGCGCTTCTTCAGAGGAGAAGGGGGGGGGTGCTCATGCTCCATTGTCCGAGGACCCACCTGCTCCCGGTGCTACGGCCGCGCAGCGGTAGCAAATTTCTTCTTCAAAGGCGATGAAGAGATACGCTTGGGCCTTCCCGGCACGTCCGGCTGTCACGGTGTATTACCGCCGTCTTGGTTTGGCACCCACTTTACTTCCCACAATGCCGTGTTATCCCCTCGCTTTCTGGAAAACTCAAGCATTGAATAGCTCCTCGGCGGCACACGACCTGGTGGCCGCAAACTTGTTTGCGCGTGTCTTGTAGCCTTCAACTTGTTTGCTCGGGCGCTCCTGTGGAATGTGCTTTCCTGCTTCTGCATTCCTCAATTAGCTGTGCTGCGATTCGATGTGGTCTGGGGAACTCGAAATAGCCTCAGGAAACGGCGCCATATCTAACAGCTCGTCTTCGCCCCGGTTGTTCTGAATGGCCGGTGAACTCAATTCGCTGGCCATGAGGAACGCTGAAAGAACCTGCGGGGTATTGGCGTCGAGCCTCGTTTGACGAACTTCGCGATCCTGGGCCCTGGAGAACATACGTCAAACAAACAAAACAACACAGCGCTGCCCCACGTGTAAGCGCAGGCTATTCACCCCTGACTCGCCAGGCTATTACTGAGTCAAAATGAACCCTGATCTTTTATTTCCCCAATTTTGACTAAGCAGTTCCAACCACCCTTCCAAACAGCTATCCATTTCTCCTCGATTGCCGACAAGACCAGAGTACTATTGTTGTTGCAAAACAAAGGGTCGTTGACGATGCAAACAACAAATGAAAACAGCCGAACATAACTTAAGTGGCCTGACTACACGAACAGCATGTTTCCAATCTATCGCAGTGGCGTACTTATCGCACGTATTGGTGCCACTGAACAATGTGGTCAACCTCACAAGTGCGTAATCACAAGCGCACTAGCCTTGTGGTCAATAAACATACCGCGTACTTGTGTTGCAGGCAATCTTTTCATTTACGCTTACTCACGTTTCTTCCCCGCAAGTCCTACAGGACACGTGACATAAACGAACAATTAAACTTGCGGGACTTACACACTCCGCAGAACCCTTAAAATCATGCGTCTTTTAATAACTCGTTCCACGCATACTTATCAGAGAAGTCAGAATACGGCTGCCCTCAACACACACGAGCAACCCAGTCATAAATCTGCTCCCTTCCGTCCACACAGGACATGCGCTAATGGAACTAAGAACGCTTCTCAGCGCAAATCACACACTCACTGAAAACTACGCGCTTAACCTTCGAAAATTCAAAAAAACACTTAAAAAGAAAGAAGGTTAAATAAAACTCACGCGCGTTACCATAGGCCTTTCGACGATAACCTTGACCTTCAGGTTACTCACGCACAAAAAAAGAAAGCCTATTTACTTATTAATGAGCATCTCGCGAGACTACAGGTTTACTTAAAACACATCTTTCAAATCTCGAGCTTCTCGAACGAAAACATAAACAAAGCTCAAACCTTACACATTGAAAGAAATCCTAGTCTCAATTCGCGAAAAACTTTCTGATGCTCAAAATAAAAAACAAGACACTTCATTTCTACGGAAGCGCTCTTGGCCTCCCTTTCCAAACGTTTTCGACTGACTCATACTTTCAGTCTGTCTCGAGGTGGTCGCGGTTTCAAAGCTTGTCTAGCTACGGAGGAACAACAAAAGGGCTGACTCACTATCAGCTCTTTCAAGACGTTACAGTCCCCTGCCAATTTGCGTCCTCGCGCCCCGCTTTCAACACAAACTCGATTGAACGCGTCGCTACTCCCTACCTGGTCTCGTCCTGCCACCTTGCGTTTCTTCGAACTGCACGCTGAGCTATGAAAAGAACTACGGAACGACGAGGAGTTTAACTGCCCCGTGCCCTTTGTGCGCGTCCGTGCAGAACATGCTTCGCCGTCCGCTTTTGACCGGTGGCTCGAACGTTTTCGATGCGTCAACATCGTCCGTGACGACCGCACCTTCTTCCTCGCGCCCTGCCCTTTTGGGTTTCTCGCCATCTTTGGCGGTGCTACATTAGTTACCGTCTTTCGGTCTTTACCGCGCTTCTTTTTACTGCGCTTTCTCTTTGCACTCGCTTTCCTGTCGCCTTCTCGTGCCTCGTGCTGGCCGGTACACATTTCGTCGGCCCGGATCGGTCTCTTACCCGCACAGTCTGAGTGATTTACATTTAAATCTACTCTCACGTTGCCTCGACTGGCGGACAGCCCAACCGACTCTGGCACAATGCAGCAGGCTTTACTCGAGTTAGACAACTCGCACTCTTGCGAACTGCCCTCTACTACAATGTCCAGCGCACGCTGTGCATCGACACACAGCCCGTCGGTATCGATCGCTGTCTCACGCGCACAGTCCGAATGATTAACAACGGAATCATCCCTATCTAGGCTATCTAGACTGGCGGAGAGCCGCACCGATCCCTGAACAATGCAGTTGTTCTCTCGTGGACTACGGAGCTCGCCATCCCGAGAACTACTCTCAACTGCATCGCTCAGTTCGCACTTCACTTCTGCACGCAGATCTGACCTAACATGGGTGCTCGCATCTGTCGCGTCAACAGTACCCTTTACTTCGCTAGCAACTTCGCTAACATTACCAGCGACGCACACACGCGGTAACTGTGCCAATTTGTTCGCAGCTGGCCTAGCTGTTTCTACACTCATCTGTTGGCACAGCACCTCGTCGCTCGCACTGCGGCCTTTAACGGCCTCTGTTGCCACTAAGGCATCGTTAGCAGCTAGCGTTTTCCCTTCACTTATAAATCGGCAGCCGATCTCACAGGCACTAATCTTCTCGTCGGCTTTTGGCGAAAATCTGCTAGACACTTCCTCATTATTCCGCTCTGTACTTCCTACAGAATTCTCAGACAGCCGTTGTCTCTGTGCCAATAACTGATCACAATGCTGTATCTCTTTGATCAGTGCTGCCTTATCTCTCTCGCTCACGCTCAAGCTTACGTTCCTGATACTCACGTTCACGTTCATTCTCACGTTCGTGACGCTCACACCTAAGAGTAAGTTCTTGAAGCTCATGCTTCCGTTCATTCTCGCGTTCTTCACGCTTACGCTCACTCCAAAGTTCACGACGCTCACGCTCCCGTGGCTCCTGTATCACCTCCCAAGCAAGCTCAATGCTTTTGTCATCATTGCCACTATCGTTAATCGCCTTTGTGATAGCTGGCGTTTTCATCCATTCGTCCGCCTCAACTCCCAAATCGTCGCACACCAACAACAAGTCTAACCTCGTCAACCTTCTAAGATCCATGGCAGCTGCCCCGACAGGTGGTTAAAACTGTTTTCCTTAATTAATTTGTGGAAACACACAATGCATCAAACTCCCGATTCCCAGAACTATCAAAATGAACACACAACATTTGAGTCTGGCGAATCATAAGGAAAAAAACCACGCGCTCACTTACGGTTGCAGCACCCTGCCATCCGGTTCATTCGTCCGCTGTTCACGGTTCCTCCGGACTCCCTGGGTCGAAGGCTCGCTCCTTCTTCGCTACTCCCAGTTTCTTCGGACCTCTTTCGACGAAGGCTTTCTCTTCTTCGCTCTTCCCGGTTCCTCAGGATCTCTCTCGACGAAAGTTTATCCGTAGCGCTGCCACCAGCTGTTGCATTCGGAGGCGATCCTACCGCTGCCACCAGATGTAGGGGCTCAGAACGGACTTCGGGATGAAAACCAAACTTGGGAGGATTTATTTTACATTATATACAGAGAGGTGAGACTCAAGTAACAGTCGTACAGTCATTACGGGCCGGCAGCAACTCAGACGCTGCGGCCCGCGGCAAGAAGTTCGAGAGAGGTGAATCAGGGAATCAGGGAACGCTCTGGTCTCTCTGGAATGCTTCTTATAAACCCTTCGAGCACTAGAAGTCGCATCATGTTTGACCAATGGGAGAGTCCGCTCAGATGACGCAATTTTCAGCCAATGGTTGGCGCCCGTATCGCGTTGTCACACCCGGCGGCTCTCTGCGGTCTTGCCTCGCAGTGGTGCAATGCGCTTCTTCAGAGGAGAAGGGGGGGGTGCTCATGCTCCATTGTTCGAGGACCCACCTGCTCCCGGTGCTACGGCCGCGCAGCGGTAGCAAATTTCTTATTCAAAGGCGATGAAGAGGTACGCTTGGGCCTTCCCGGCACGTCCGGCTGTCACGGCGTATTACCGCCGTCTTGGTTTGGCACCCACTTTACTTCCAACAATGCCGTGTTATCCCCTCGCTTTCTGGAAAACTCAAGCATTGAATAGCTCCTCGGCGGCACACGACCTGGTGGCCGCAAACTTGTTTGCACGTGTCTCGTGGCGTTCAACTTGTTTGCTCGGGCGCTCCTCTGGAATGTGCTTTCCTGCATCTGCATTCCTCAATTAGCTGTGCTGCGATTCGATGTGGTCTGGGGAACTTGAAGTAGCCTCAGGAAACGGCGCCATATATAACAAGGGCGCTATCTCCTGGTCGGACTGTTCTTGGCTTGCTCATCCAAGCCAGCACTCTGGTGTCAAGTTATCGCCGCCGTTGTAAGCATCATAGCAGTGGAAGCCGGTTCTGAACGAAGCTTGCCTCAAGAACTGGCAACCCGGCGTGCGACAACTACGATAAACACAGCGTGCGGAAGCCTTAGATGCCAGCCATCAACAGCGCACCTTGGGCACGAGAGCGCATCGGAAATGGCACGCTCATGACGGTTCATGTTACAGGGCGCTATCTCCTGGCCGGTCTGTTCTTGGCTTGTTCATCCAAGCCTACACTCTGTTGTCAAGTTGTCACCGCCGCTGTCTGCATGACAGCGCTGGAAGCCGGTTCTCTACGAAGCTTGCTTCGCCAACTGGGAACCCAGGCGTGCGACAACTACCATAAACATAGCGTGCGGAAGCCTTAGATGCCAGCCATCAACAGCACACCTTGGGCACAAGAGCGCATCGGGAATGGCACGCTCATGTTGCTTAATGTTACAGGGCACTATCTCCTGGACGGTCTCTTCTTGGCTTGTTCAACCAAGCCAACGCTCTGGTGTAAAGTTATCGCCGGCACTGTCTCCATCACAGCACTGCAAACCGGTTCTGAATGAAGCTTGCCTCATCAGCTGCCAAATCGAGAGTGCCACAACTATCATCGACACAGCGTGCGGAAGCCTTAAATTCCAGCCATCAACAGCGCAACTTGTGCACGAATGCGCATCGGGAATGACACGCTCACGCTGCTTCAAGTTACACGGCGCTATCTCATGGGTGGTCTGTTCTTGGCTTGTTCATCCAAGCCTACAATCTGTTGTCAAGTTATCACCACCACTGCCTGCATTACAGTGCTAGAAGCCGGTTCTGTACGAAGCTTCTTCACCAACTGGCAACCCTGGCGTGCGACAACTACCATCGACACAGCGTGCGGAATGCTTAAATGCCAGCCATCGACAGTTTGCTTTATGCAGGAGAGCGCAATGGGAATGGAACGCTCAGGCTGGTTTATTATACAGGGTGCTGTCTCCTGGGCGGTCTGTTCTTGGCTTGTTCGTCCAAGCGAATACTCTGGTGTCAAGTTATCGCCGCCACTGTCAGCATCAGAGCAGTGGAAGCCGGTCGTGAACCAAGCTTGCCTCAAGAATTGGCAACGGGGCGTGCGACAACTACCATCGACACAGCGCGCGGAACCCTTAAATGCGAACTATCAACAGTCTACCTTGGGCACGAGAGCGCATCGGGAATGGCACAGTGACGCTGGTTCACGTTACAGGGCGCTATCTCCTGGACGGTCTGTTCTCGGCTTGGTCATCCAAGCCAACGCTCTGTTGTCATGTTATCGCCGCCACTGCCTGCATCACTGCACTGCAAGCCGGTTCTGAACGAAGTTTGCCTCACCAACTGCCAGCCCGAACGTGCGACCACTACCGTCGACAAAGCGTGCGGAAACCTCAAATGCCAGCAATTCGTAACGCACCTTGGGCACGAGAGCGCATTGGGAATCGCATGCTCACGGTGGTTCATGTTACAGGGCGCTGTCTCCTGGTCGGTCTGTTCTTGGCTTGTTCATCCAAGCCGATGCTCTCGTGTCAAGTTATCGCCGCCGCTGTCTGCATCACAGCACTGCAAGTCGGTTCTGAAAGAAGCTTGCCTCATCAACTGGCAAATCGGGCGTGCCACACCTACATTCGACACAGAGTGCCGAAGCCTTAAATTCCAGCCATCGACAGCGCAACTTGTGCACGACCTCGCATCGGCAATGGCACGTTCATGCTGGTTCATATTACATGGCGCTTTCTCGTGGGCGGTCGGTTCTTGGCTTGTTCATCCAAGCCTACATTCTGTTGCCAAGTTATCACCGCCACTCTCTGCCTCACAGCGCTGGAAGCCGGTTGTGTACGAAGCTTGCTTCGCCAACTGGCAACCTGGGCGTGCGACAACTACAATCGACAAAGCCTGCGGAATGCTTAAATGCCAGCCATTGAAGGCGCACCTTGGGCACGAGAGCGCATTGGGAATGGCACGCTCACGCTGGTTCATGTTACAGGGCGCTATCTCCTGGCCGGTCTGTTCTTGGCTTGTTCATCCAAGCCAACATACTGGCGTCAAGTTATCGCCGCCATTGTCAGAATCATAGCAGTGAAAGCCGGTTCTGAACGAAGCTTGCCTCATCAAATGGCAACCCGGGCGTGCGACAACTACCGTCGACAAAGCATGCGGAAGCCTTAAACCCTAGCCATCGACAGCGCAACTTGGGCACGACAGCGCATCGGGAATGGCACGCTCACGCAGCTTCAAGCTACACGGGGCTATCTCGTGGGTGGTCTGTTCTTGGCTTGTTCATCCAAGCCTACACTCTATTGTCAAGTTATCACCGCCACTGTGTGCATCACAGCGCCGGAAGCCGGTTCTGTACGAAACTTCATCACCAACTCGCAAGCCTGGCATGCGACAACAACCATCGACACAGCGTGCGGAAGCCTTAAATGCCAGCGATCGATAGCGCACCTTGGGCATGAGAGCACATCGGGAATCGCACGCTCACGCTGGTTCACGTTACAAGGCGCTATCTCCTGGTCGGTCTGTTCTTGGCTTCTTCATCAAAGCCAATGCTCCGGTGTCAAGTTATCGTCGCCACTGTCTGCATCACAACACTGTAAGCCGCTTCCGAACGAAGCTTGCCTCATCAATTGGCAAATCGGGCGTGCTTCACTACCATCGACACAGCGTGCAGAAGCCTTAAATTCCAGCCATCGACAGCGCAACTTGTGCATGACTGCGCATCGGCAATGGCTCGCTCATGCTGATTCATATTACATGGCGCTTTCTCGTGTGCGGTTTGTTCTTGGCTTGTTCATCCAAGCCCACACTCTGATGTCAAGTTATCGCCGCCACTATCTGCCTCACTGCGCTGGAAGCCGCTTCTGGACGAAGCTTGCTTCACCAACTGGCAACCCAGGCGTGCGACAACTACCGTCGACACAGCGTGCGCAATGCTTAAATACCAGCCATCGAAGGCGCACCATGGGCATGAGAGCGCATAGGGAATGGCACGCTCACGCTGTTTCATGTTACAGGGCGCTATCTCCTGGCCAGTCTGTTCTTGGCTTGTTTATCCAAGCCAACCCTCTAGTGTCAAGTTATCGCCACCGTTGTGAGCATCACAGCAGTGGAAGCCGGTTCTGAACGAAGCTTGCCTCAAGAACTGGCAACCCGGCGTGCGACAACTACCATCAACACAGCGTGCGGAAGCCTTAGATGCCAGCCATCAACAGCGCAACTTGCGCACGACAGCGCATCGGGAATGGCACGTTCTCGCTGCTTCAAGTCACACGGCGCTATCTCGTGGGTGGTCTTTTCTTGGCTTGTTCATCCAAGCCTACACTCTGTTGGCAAGTTATCACCGCCACTGTCTGCATCACAGTGCTAGAAGCCGGTTCTGTACGCAGCTTCTTCATCAACTCGCAACCCTGGCGTGCGACAACTACCATCGACACAGCGTTCGGAATGATTAAATGCCAGGCATCGATAGTGTACTTTATGCAGGAGAGCGCAATGGGAATGGCACGCTCACGCTGGTTTATTTTACAGGGTGCTATCTCCTGGCCGGCCTGTTTTTGGCTTGTTCATCCAAGCCAATCGTTATCCAAGTTATCGCGCCACTGTCAGCATCAGAGCAGTGGAAGCCGGTCCTGAACGAAGCGTGCCTCAAGAACTGGCAACCCGGCGTGCGACAACTACCATCGACACTGAGTGTGGAAGCATTAAATGCGAACTATGGACAGTGCACCTTGGGCACGAGAGCGCATTGGGAATCGCACGCTCACGCTGGTTCATGTTACAGGGCGCTATCTCCTGGTCGGCCTGTTCTTGGCTTGTTCATAAAAGCCGATGCTCTAGTGTCAAGATATCGCCCCCACTGTCTGCATCGCAGCACTGCAAGTCGGTTCTGAACGAAGCTTGCCTCATCAACTGGCAAATGGGGCGTCCCACACCTACCATCGACACAGCGTGCCGAAGCCTTAAGTTCCAGCCATCGACAGCGCAACTTGTGCACGATCTCGCATCGGCAATGGCACGCTCACGCTGGTTCATATTACATGGCGCTTTCTAGTGGGCGGTCTGTTCTTGGCTTGTTCATCCAAGCCTACAATCTTTTGTCAAGTTATCACCACCACTGCCTGCATCACAGTTCTAGAAGCCGGTTCTGTACGAAGCTTCTTCACCAACTGGCAACCCTGGCGTGCGACAACTACCATCGACACAGCGTGCGGAATGCTTAAATGCCAGCCATCGACAGTTTGCTTTATGCATGAGAGCGCAATGGGAATTGAACGCTCAGGCTGGTTTATTATACAGGGTGCTATCTCCTGGCCGGTCTGTTCTTGGCTTGTTCGTCCAAGCCAATACTCTGGAGTCAAGTTATCGCCGCCACTGTCAGCATCAGAGCAGTGGAAGCCGGTCCTGAACCAAGCTTGCCTCAAGAATTGGCAACGGGGCGTGCGACAACTACCGTCGACACAGCGCGCGGAACCCTTAAATGCGAACTATCGACAGTGCACCTTGGGCACGAGAGCGCATCGGGAATGGCACAGTGACGCTGGTTCACGTTACAGGGCGCTATCTCCTGGACGGTCTGTTCTCGGCTTGGTCATCCAAGCCAACGCTCTGTTGTCATGTTATCGCCGCCACTGCCTGCATCACTGCACTGCAAGCCGGTTCTGAACGAAGTTTGCCTCACCAACTGCCAGCCCGAACGTGCGACCACTACCGTCGACGAAGCGTGCGGAAACCTCAAATGCCAGCAATTCATAACGCACCTTGGGCACGAGAGCGCATTGGGAATCGCATGCTCACGCTGGTTCATGTTACAGGGCGCTATCTCCTGGTCGGCCTGTTCTTGGCTTGTTCATAAAAGCCGATGCTCTAGTGTCAAGACATCGCCCCCACTGTCTGCATCGCAGCACTGCAAGTCGGTTCTGAACGAAGCTTGCCTCATCAACTGGCAAATCGGGCGTCCCACACCTACCATCGACACAGCGTGCCGAAGCCTTAAGTTCCAGCCATCGACAGCGCAACTTGTGCACGATCTCGCATCGGCTATGGCACGCTCATGCTGGTTCATTTTACATGGCGCTTTCTAGTGGGCGGTCTGTTCTTGGCTTGTTCATCCAAGCCTACAATCTGTTGTCAATTTATCACCGCCACTCTCTGCCTAACAGCGCTGGAAGCCGGTTCTATACGAAGCTTGCTTCACCCACTGGCAACCCGGGCGTGCGACAACTACCATCGACACAGCGCGCGGAATGCTTAAATACCAGCCATCGAAGGCGCACCTTGGGCATGAGAGTGCATAGGGAATGGCACGCTCAGACTGGTTCATGTAACAGGGCGCTATCTCCTGGCCAGTCTGTTCTTGGCTTTTTCATCCAAGCCAGCACCCTGGTGTCAAGTTATCGCCGCCGTTGTGAGCATCACAGCAGTGGAAGCCGGTTCTGAACGAAGCTTGCCTCGAGAACTGGCAACCCGGCGTGCGACAACTAGCATCGATACAGCGTACGGAAGCCTTAAATGCGAACTATCGACAGTCCACCTCGCGCAAGAGAGCACATCGTGAATGGCACGGTGACGCTGGTTCATGTTACAGGGCGCTATCTCCTGGACGGTCTGTTCTTCGCTTGTTTAACCTAGCCAACACACTGGTGTAAAGTTACCGCCGCCACTGTCTCCATCACAGCACTGCAAGCCGGTTCTGAACGAAGCTTGCCTCATCAACTGGCAAATCGAGCGTGCGACAACTACCATCGACAAAGCGTGCGGAAGCCTTAAATTCCAGCCATCTGAAGCGCAACTTGTGCACGACTGCGCATCGGGAATGCCACGCACATGCTGGTTCATGTTACGTGGCGCTATCTGCTGGCAGGTCTGTTCTTGGCTTGTTCATTCAAGCCTACACAGTGGTATCAAGTTAACGCCACCATTGTCTGCATCAGAGCGCTGGAAGCCGGTTCTGAATGAAGCTTGCCTCACCAAGCGGCAAAGCATCGGGCGACAACTCTCATCGACACAGCGTGCGGAAGCCTTAACTGCAAACCATCGACAGTGCACCTGCGGCACGAGAGCGCATCGGGAATGGTACGCTCACGCTGGTTCGTGTTACGGGGCGCTATCTCGTTAGTGGTGTGTTCTCTCTGGAGTCAAGTTATCACCGGCACTGTCTGCATCACAGCACTGCAAGTCTGTTCTGAATGAAGCTTGCCTCATTAGCTGGCAAATCGGGCGTGCGACAACTACCATCGACACAGCATGCGGAAGCCTTAAATTCCAGCCATCGGCAGCGCAACATGTGCACAACTGCGCATCGGGAATGCCACGCACATGCTGGTTCATGTTACATGGCGCTATCTGCTGGCAGGTCTGTTCTTGGCATGTTCATCCAAGCCTACACAGTGGTATCAAGTTAACGCCGCCATTGTCTGCATCAGAGCGCTGGAAGCCGGTTCTGAATGAAGCTTGCCTCACCATGCGGCAAAGCGTCGTGCGACAACTACCATCGACACAGCGTGCGGAAGCCTTAAATGCAAACCATCGACAGTGCACCTGCGGCACGAGAGCGCATCGGGAATGGCACGCTCACGCTGGTTCGTGTTACAGGGCGCTATCTCCTGGCCGGTATGTGGTTGGCTTGTTCATCCAAGCCAACACTCTGGAGTCAAGTTCTGGCCGCCACTGTCTTCATAAGAGCGCTTTAAGCCGGTTCCGAACGAAGCTTCCCTCACCAACTGGCAACCCGGACGTGTGACAACTACCATCCACAAACCGAGCGGAAGCCTTTAATGCCAGCCATAGGCCGCGCACCTTGGGCACGAGAGCTCATCAATAATGGCACGCTCACACTGGTTCACGTCACAGGGCGACATTTCCTAGGCGGTCTGTTCTTGGCTTCTTCATGCAAGCCAACACTCTGGTGTCAAGTTATCGCCACAACTGTCTGCATCACAGCACTGCAAGCCGGTTCTGAACGAAGCTTGCCTCATCAACTGGAAATCAGGCGTGCGACAACTACCATCGACACAGCATGCGGAAGCCTTAAATGCCAGCCACCGGCAGCGCAACTTGCGCACGACAGCGCATCGGGAATGGCACGCACACGCTGCTTCAAGTTACACGGCGCAATCTCGTGGGCGTTCTGTTCTTGGCTTGTTCATCCAAGCCTACACTCTGTTGTCAAGTTATCACTGCCACTGTCTGCATCACAGTGCTGGAAGCCGGTTCTGTACAAAGCTAGCTTCACCAACTGGCAACCAAGGCGTGCGATAACTACCATCGACACAGCGTGCGGAAGCCTTAAATGCCAGCCATCGATAGCGCACCTTGGGCATGAGAGCACATCGGGAATCGCACGCTCACGCAGGTTCATGTTACCAGGCGCTATCTCCTGGTCGGTCTGTTCTTGGCTTCTTCATCCAAGCCAATGCTCCGGTGTCAAGTTATCGCCGCCACTGTCTGCATCACAACACTGTAAGCCGGTTCTGAACGAAGCTTGCCTATTCAACTGGCAAATCGGGCGTGCTTCACTACCATCGACACAGCGTGCGGAAGCCTTAAATTCCAGCCATCGACAGCGCAACTTGTGCATGACTGCGCATCGGCAATGGCTCGCTCATGCTGATTCATATTACATGGCGCTTTCTCGTGGGCGGTCTGTTCTTGGCTTGTTCATCCAAGCCCACACTCTGGTGTCAAGTTATTGCCGCCACTGTCTGCCTCACTGCGCTGGAAGCCGTTTCTGGACGAAGCTTGCTTCACCAACTGGCAACCCAGGCGTGCGACAACTACCGTCGACACAGCGTGCGCAATGCTTAAATACCAGCCATCGAAGGCGCACCATGGGCATGAGAGCGCATAGGGAATGGCACGCTCACGCTGTTTCATGTTACAGGGCGCTATCTCCTGGCCAGTCTGTTCTTGGCTTGTTTATCCAAGCTAACACTCTAGTGTCAAGTTATCGCCACCGTTGTGAGCATCACAGCAGTGGAAGCCGGTTCTGAACGAAGCTTGCCTCAAGAACTGGCAACCCGGCGTGCGACAACTACCATCAACACAGCGTGCGGAAGCCTTAGATGCCAGCCATCAACAGCGCAACTTGGGCACGACAGCGCATCGGGAATGGCACGTTCTCGCTGCTTCAAGTCACACGGCGCTATCTCGTGGGTGGTCTTTTCTTGGCTTGTTCATCCAAGCCTACACTCTGTTGTCAAGTTATCACCGCCACTGTCTGCATCACAGCCCAGGCGGCACGTCAGGTTGGGCCAACGTTGGAAACATATTGGCACTTCTTGGCCCAATGACGGCCTAAGATTAACAGCGTGGTTCCAATATTGGCAGTGCCATTCTGGTTCCTGGCCCAATCTTGGCCTAAGGTTAACAGCGTGGCGCCAATATTGGCTGTGCCATTCTGAAAGAGATCCAACGTTGGCCCACATTACACAGTCAGTAAACAATATTGGCTGTGCCATTCTGATAGAGATCCAATGTTGGCCCACTTTACACAGTCAGTAAACAATATTGGCTGTGCCATTCTGATAGAGATCCAATGTTGGCCCACTTTACACAGTAAGTAAACAATATTGGCTGTGCCATTCTGATAGAGATCCAATGTTGGTCCACTTTACACTGTCAGTAAACAATATTGGCACTGCCGTTCAACAAGGCGGGAATTATTGGACCGACTTTCGTATGGGTTTGCCAATATGGGTTACTAGTTGGCTTTCTTTGGAGGACATTGGCCCGTAATAAGCTCATTTTCGCCTTGTCGGCTTTTAGTGCTTTACGACTTGCTGAGATTGAAAAACGTGTTTTGAAAACTAACGCACTGATCACAGGCACACTGCGCAGGAACCAAAAATATGTGCTCCCATGTCAACTCCATGAATTGTACACCGCCATTATTGCACTTCTCCTTTACCGAAATGTGTCCCCTAAAGAGAAAAGCCAGTGTACCACGTAGCAAGCAGGGGAAGTCGCATAAATTTAGCCGCTGCTTTATTGATCGTGAATAAGAACTTGTGCTTTCCATAAGAAGCAACGGTATTGCGAATTTGCCTGCACATTGTATTTTTTGCATGTACGCTCCGCGGCTTTAGTGGGTCCGGATTCTGAGGAGAATCGAGAATTACAGTGCCTCAGAGCTGATGGAACCGTTTTATATTGCATCGAGATGGAGCGCATATGCATTAGTGAAACTATTGTTTGTTTGTTTAGCATGCATGGCATGTTGCAGCGACATCATGCTCCTATTCTAATATATTTGTTTGTTCGTGCATGTGTAGTAAGCTCCTTGTATGAATGCCCCTGACAGAAAAAAAATTAATTGCACGTTTTAGCATTTGCGTGTCAACAACCTCTTGTCTTTGCCTTTAATAGGCACGGCGCATTCCGGATTTTTTTTTTCGGCCTAGCTTTCCGTCCTTCAGCCCCCCCTTGCCTCTCCTTCAGGCACCCAGGTGAGCCTGGTCAATGCTATCAGTCAAGCGTTCAGACAGCCATAAGCTGCTGTGTGGAATTGGGTGCTCTCGGAAGCATGGGGGAAAGCGGCGGGGTCACTATTGTCCTCCTTGTCGCCCTCCATCGCTGCCACCCCAAAACCCGTTCGGGCTAGGTCCAGCGGGGGAAAGTGGCGTTTACGCCGTATTCTTCGTTCACCCTTTCCTTTCACTCTTTCCTTCTATGCGTCGCTAGCACGCCGACTGGGTGCAACACCGCCTGAGTGCTTGCCGTCCGTTCTTGCCAGCGCACTCCTCTCGTGAAAAATGCTCGCTAGCGGTCGTCATTCCTACTGAGAAGCCTAAATCTTGAAATACGCAGCAATGTGGCCACGAATTTTTGTGAGTGTTAGAATTAATATAGGCGAAACAACAATTAGAAAAAAAAGTCGGCGCTCGTGGGCACCGTCTTCGATATGGGATGAACTCGGATACAAAGAAGCATGGATCATACAATGGTGAGTGCATTTGTTTTGCGCATGTTATAAGTTTTATCAGAAGCAATATCACCCAAGCTATATCACCCAAGCAATATCACGCGGTATATATATTACTGAAACAGGCCTGGCTAATGTAGAATGCCTGTATTAAATAGCTCTTTTTATTCGCAGCCTTTGAATAGTGCCTGGAGTAGAACCACGTGTAAATCTCTGTGAATTTCACCCAAATTCCAGGACTATGATTTTATCAAGCCACGCGTGCGGCCTGATCCTGCTAGTGATACCGAGGAACCACGCTTCTTCTCACTGGTATAGGTCAAGCATCATTTCCAGCTGACAGTATTTCTTTCTTTTCGTATAATAAATGCTTTTTTTACTAGTGTTTCTTGACGGAACTTCTCGCTTTCCACATTAAAAAATTCGCATGAAGGCCGCATTGTGTCTACACAGTCTGAAACTAGGCTTTTTGTGCTGCAGCAGGTTTTGCTGCAATTTTTAATTTTAAAGTGCTACGCTGACTAGGTGTGAGCTGTAAACAAACCGGACGGATCCTGCGCATTTTATGTCTGTTTTAAATATTACGTTACATCTTATACAAGGTATGCCATATATGTCGAAATATTAAGAAGTGTTACTTGACAAATCTCTTGCAAGAAAGTTTCTTGATTCACCCCTTCGAACTCTCTGCTCAGACTTGTAATATTGTTGCAGTATGGCGATTTTTCAAATGAAAACTTTCCACCATACATTTGTCATACCAACATCTCTGACATTGTCTCTTTTCATTTTACAGTGCAAACATTTCCTCCAAGTAATGGTGAAGTCGCTATCGGATATGGTGGCAATATCAACGAAACCACCGCGTTATCGTGATCCTCGGGGGCCTGATAAGCCCGCTGTCATCCAAGCACTGACAAACCTGCCTACCGACGTCAGCTCCCTGCCCTGAAACCCCTGGCCAGCCCACCGTCCTCGGCACCTTGCCCAATTCCTATCCTGAGAGCAGTGCCTGTAAATAAACTGTTTGAAGATAACCGAGCGTCACCCATCTAGGTCCACGGAAAATGCCTGTTTGTGAAAATTTATTCGCAAATAAACTGTCATAAACGTCAATTTCAGTATTCTTTTATTATTATTTGCAATCATATATGACTTCTGCTTCTTGACATATTTTTGTCGAGCTTTCCTAGCTACTATTGAGGAAGACAGTAAGGGGACAATTGCTAAAAAAATGCCGCTAGCAAAATGTTTGCGGTAAGAATATGTTCGTGCTCTAAAGCCAGCATATCTAGAATATTCGTCATGCAAAGGGCATTGGCTCAAAGCTGGCATTAATAATGGCAACGATATGGCTCAACACTGGTCCTACGCTGGCAGCACGATGGCTGCTGCATTGGCATAACATTGGCCCAATCTTGGCTTTAACGCTGGTCCTACGATGGCTGCTGCATTGGCATAACATTGGTCCAATCTTGGCTTTAACGCTGGTCCTACGCTGGCAGCACAATGGCTGCTGCATTGGCATAACATTGGTCCAATCTTGGCTTTAACGCTGGGCCAGCATTGGATTGGGTTGCACTTTGCCAATATGCCAACATTGGTCCAACATTGGTACCAATTTCTGCCAGCATTGGGCCATGGTTGGACCAATGCTGGTGTGCTGCCTGGGAGTGCTAGAAGCCGGTTCAGTACGAAGCTTCTTCACCAACTGGCAACCCTGGCGCGCGACAACTACCATCGACACAGCGTTCGGAATGATTAAATGCCAGGCATCGATAGTGTACTTTATGCAGGAGAGCGCAATGGGAATGGCACGCTCACGCTGGTTCATGTTACAGGGCGCTATCTCCTGGTCGGCCTGTTCTTGGCTTGTTCATAAAAGCCGATGCTCTAGTGTCAAGATATCGCCCCCACTGTCTGCATCGCAGCACTGCAAGTCGGTTCTGAACGAAGATTGCCTCATCAACTGGCAAATCGGGCGTCCCACACCTACCATCGACACAGCGTGCCGAAGCCTTAAGTTCCAGCCATCGACAGCGCAACTTGTGCACGATCTCGCATCGGCAATGGCACGCTCATGCTGGTTAATATTACATGGCGCTTTCTAGTGGGCGGCCTGTTCTTGGCTTGGTCATCCAAGCCTACAATCTGTTGTCAAGTTATCACCGCCACTCTCTGCCTAACAGCGCTGGAAGCCGGTTCTGTACGAAGCTTGCTTCACCCACTGGCAACCCGGGCGTGCGACAACTACCATCGACACAGCGTGCGGAATGCTTAAATACCAGCCATCGAAGGCGCACCTTGGGCATGAGAGTGCATAGGGAATGGCACGCTCAGACTGGTTCATGTAACAGGGCGCTATCTCCTGGCCAGTCTGTTCTTGGCTTGTTCATCCAAGCCAGCACCCTGGTGTCAAGTTATCGCCGCCGTTGTCAGCATCACAGCAGTGGAAGCCGGTTCTGAACGAAGCTTGCCTCAAGAACTGGCAACCCGGCGTGGGACAACTAGCATCGATACAGCGTACGGAAGCCTTAAATGCGAACTATCGACAGTCCACCTCGCGCAAGAGAGCACATCGTGAATGGCACGGTGACGCTGGTTCATGTTACAGGGCGCTATCTCCTGGACGGTCTGTTCTTGGTTTGGTCATCCAAGCCAACGCTCTGTTGTCAATTTATCGCCGCCACTGTCTGCATAACTGCACTGCAAGCCAGTTGTGAACGAAGCTTGCCTCAATAACTGGCAACCCGGCGGGCGACAACTATCATCGACACAGTGTGCGGAAGCCTTAAATGCGAACCATCGACAGAGCACCTTGGGCACGAGAGCGCATCGGGAATGGCACGCTCACGCTGGTTCATGTTACAGGGCGCTATCTCCTGGACGGTCTGTTAGCTTGTTCATCCAAGCCAACACTCTGGCGTCAAGGTTTCGACGGCACTTCCCGCATCACAACGCTGGAAGCCGGTTCTGAACGAAGCTTGCCTCATCAAATGGCAACCCGGGCGTGCGACAACTACCGTCGACAAAGCATGCGGAAGCCTTAAATGCTAGCCATCCACAGCGCAACTTGGGCACGACAGCGCATCGGGATGGCACGCTCACGCTGTTTCAAGCTACACGGCGCTATCTCGTGGGTGGTCTGTTCTTGGCTTGTTCATACAAGCCTACACTCTATTGTCAAGTTAACACCGCCACTGTCTGCATCACAGCGCCGGAAGCCGGTTCTGTACGAAACTTCATCACCAACTGCCCACCCTGGCATGCGACAACTACCATCGACACAGCGTGCAGAACGCTTAAATGCCAGCCATCGATAGCGCACCTTGGGCATCAGAGCACATCGGGAATCGCACCCTCCCGCTAGTTCATGTTACAAGGCGCTATCTCCTGGTCGGTCTCTTCTTTGCTTGTTCATCTAAGCCAATGCTCTGGTGTCAAGTTATTGCCGCCACTGTCTGCATCACAACACTGCAAGCTGGTTCTGAACGATGCATGCCTTATCAACTGGCAAATCGCGCGCGCTACAACTACCATCGACACAGCTTGCGGAAGCCTTAAATTCCAGCCATCGACAGCGCAACTTGTGCACAACTGCGCATCGGCAATGGCACGCTCATGCTGGTTCATATTACATGGCGCTTTCTCGAGGGCGGTCTGTTCTTGGCTTCTTCATCCAAGCCTACAATCTGATGTCAAGTTATCACCGCCACTCTCTGCCTCACAACGCTGGAAGCCGGTTCTGTACGAAGCTTGCTTCACCAACTGGCAACCCGGGCGTGCAACTACCATCGACACAGCGTGCGGAATGCTTAAATGCCAGCATTTGAAGGCGCACCTTGGGCACGAGAGCGTATTGGGAATGGCACGCTCACGCTTGTTCATTTTACAGGGCGCTATCTCCTGGCCGGTCTGTTCTTGGCTTGTTCATCCAAGCCAACACTCTGGTGTCAAGTTATCGCCGCCATTGTCAGAATCACAGCAGTGGAAGCCAGTTGTGAACGAAGCTTGCCTCATCAACTGGAAATCAGGCATGCGACAACTGCCATCGAGACAACGTGCGGAAGCTCCAAATGCCAACCATCGACAGCGCAACTTGGGCACGACAGCGCATCGGGAATGCCATGCACAAGCTGGTTCATGTTACAGGGCACTATCTCCTGGGCGGTCTGTTGACTTCTTCACCCAAGCCAACACAGTGGTGTCAACGTATCGCCGTCACTTTCTGCATCGCTATTCTGAGAGCAGGTTATGAATAAAGCTTGCCTCACCAACTGGCAACCCGGGCCTGCGACAACCACCATCGACAAAATTTGCTGGATCTTTAAATGCCAGCCAACGAAGGCGCACCTTGGCCACGACAGCGCATCAGGAATGGCACGCACATGGCGGTTCATGTTACAGGGCGCTATCTCCAAGGCGGTTTGTTCTTGGCTTCTTGATCCAAGCCAAAACTCTGGCGTCAAGGTTTCGACGGAACTTTCCGCATCACAGCGCTGGAAGCCGGTTCTCAACGAAGCTTGCCTCATCAAGAGGCAACCCGAGCGTGCGACAACTACCATCGACACAGCATGCGGAAGCGTTAAATGCCAGCCATCGACAGTGCACCTTGGGCACGAGAGCGCATAGGGAATGGCACTCTCACGCTGGTTCATCTTACAGGGCGCTATCTCCTGAGTGGTGTGTTCTTGGCTTGTTCACCTAAGCCAACGCTCTGGTGTCAAGTTATCGCCGGCACTGTCTGCATCACAACACTGTAAGCCGGTTCTGAACGAAGCTTGCCTCATCAACTGGCAAATCGGGCGTACTACACTACCATCGACACAGCATGCGGAAGCCTTAAATTCCAGCCATCGACAGCGCAATTTGTGCACGAATGCGTATCGGCAATGGCCGGCTCAAGCTGGTTCATATTACATGGCGCTTTCTCATGGGCGGTCTGTTCTTGGCTTGTTCATCCAAGCCAACACTCTGGTGTCAAGTTATCGCCGCCATTGTCAGAATCACAGCAGTGGAAGCCAGTTGTGAACGAAGCTTGCCTCATCAACTGGAAATCAGGCATGCGACAACTGCCATCGAGACAACGTGCGGAAGCTCCAAATGCCAACCATCGACAGCGCAACTTGGGCACGACAGCGCATCGGGAATGCCATGCACAAGCTGGTTCATGTTACAGGGCACTATCTCCTGGGCGGTCTGTTGACTTCTTCACCCAAGCCAACACAGTGGTGTCAACGTATCGCCGTCACTTTCTGCATCGCTATTCTGAGAGCAGGTTATGAATAAAGCTTGCCTCACCAACTGGCAACCCGGGCCTGCGACAACCACCATCGACAAAATTTGCTGGATCTTTAAATGCCAGCCAACGAAGGCGCACCTTGGCCACGACAGTGCATCAGGAATGGCACGCACATGGCGGTTCATGTTACAGGGCGCTATCTCCAAGGCGGTTTGTTCTTGGCTTCTTGATCCAAGCCAAAACTCTGGCGTCAAGGTTTCGACGGAACTTTCCGCATCACAGCGCTGGAAGCCGGTTCTCAACGAAGCTTGCCTCATCAAGAGGCAACCCGAGCGTGCGACAACTACCATCGACACAGCATGCGGAAGCGTTAAATGCCAGCCATCGACAGTGCACCTTGGGCACGAGAGCGCATAGGGAATGGCACTCTCACGCTGGTTCATCTTACAGGGCGCTATCTCCTGAGTGGTGTGTTCTTGGCTTGTTCACCTAAGCCAACGCTCTGGTGTCAAGTTATCGCCGGCACTGTCTGCATCACAACACTGTAAGCCGGTTCTGAACGAAGCTTGCCTCATCAACTGGCAAATCGGGCGTACTACACTACCATCGACACAGCATGCGGAAGCCTTAAATTCCAGCCATCGACAGCGCAACTTGTGCACGAATGCGTATCGGCAATGGCCGGCTCAAGCTGGTTCATATTACATGGCGCTTTCTCATGGGCGGTCTGTTCTTGGCTTGTTCATCCAAGCCTACACTCTGTTGTCAAGTTATCGCCGCCACTGTCGGTATCACAGCGCTGAAAGCCGGTTTTGAACGAAGCTTGCCTCAAGAACTGGCGACCCGGCGTGCGACAACTACCATCGGCAAAGGGTGCGGAAGCCTTAAACGCCAGCCATCGACAGCACACCTGGGGCACGACAGCGCATCAATACTGACACGCTCACGCTGCTTCATGTTAGCGAGCGCTATCTCCTCGGCGGTCTGTTCTTGGCTTGTTTAACCTAGCCAACACTCTGGTGTCAAGTTACCGCCGCCACTGTCTCCATCACAGCACTGCAAGCCGGTTCTGAAAGAAGCTTGCCTCATCAACTGGCAAATCGAGCGTGCGACAACTACCATCGACAAAGCGTGCGGAAGCCTTAAATTCCAGCCATCTGAAGCGCAACTTGTGCACGACTGCGCATCGGGAATGCCACGCACATGCTGGTTCATGTTACGTGGCGCTATCTGCTGGCAGGTCTGTTCTTGGCTTGTTCATCCAAGCCTACACAGTGGTATCAAGTTAACGCCACCCAGGCAGCACACCAGCATTGGTCCAACCATGGCCCAATGCTGGCAGAAATTGGTACCAATGTTGGACCAATGTTGGCATATTGGCAAAGTGCAACCCAATCCAATGCTGGCCCAGCGTTAAAGCCAAGATTGGACCAATGTTATGCCAATGCAGCAGCCATTGTGCTGCCAGCGTAGGACCAGCGTTAAAGCCAAGATTGGACCAATGTTATGCCAATGCAGCAGCCATCGTAGGACCAGCGTTAAAGCCAAGATTGGGCCAATGTTATGCCAATGCAGCAGCCATCGTGCTGCCAGCGTAGGACCAGTGTTGAGCCATATCGTTGCCATTATTAATGCCAGCTTTGAGCCAATGCCCTTTGCATGACGAATATTCTAGATATGCTGGCTTTAGAGCACGAACATATTCTTACCGCAAACATTTTGCTAGCGGCATTTTTTTTAGCAATTGTCCCCTTACTGTCTTCCTCAATAGTAGCTAGGAAAGCTCGACAAAAATATGTCAAGAAGCAGAAGTCATATATGATTGTAAATAATAATAAAAGAATACTGAAATTGACGTTTATGACAGTTTATTTGCGAATAAATTTTCACAAACAGGCATTTTCCGTGGACCTAGATGGGTGACGCTCGGTTATCTTCAAACAGTTAATTTACAGGCACTGCTCTCAGGATAGGAATTGGGCAAGGTGCTGAGGACGGTGGGCTGGCCAGGGGTTTCAGGGCAGGGAGCTGACGTCGGTAGGCAGGTTTGTCAGTGCTTGGATGACAGCGGGCTTATCAGGCCCCCGAGGATCACGATAACGCGGTGGTTTCGTTGATATTGCCACCATATCCGATAGCGACTTCACCATTACTTGGAGGAAATGTTTGCACTGTAAAATGAAAAGAGACAATGTCAGAGACGTTGGTATGACAAATGTATGGTGGAAAGTTTTCATTTGAAAAATCGCCATACTGCAACAATATTACAAGTCTGAGCAGAGAGTTCGAAGGGGTGAATCAAGAAACTTTCTTGCAAGAGATTTGTCAAGTAACACTTCTTAATATTTCGACATATATGGCATACCTTGTATAAGATGTAACGTAATATTTAAAACAGACATAAAATGCGCAGGATCCGTCCGGTTTGTTTACAGCTCACACCTAGTCAGCGTAGCACTTTAAAATTAAAAATTGCAGCAAAACCTGCTGCAGCACAAAAAGCCTAGTTTCAGACTGTGTAGACACAATGCGGCCTTCATGCGAATTTTTTAATGTGGAAACCGAGAAGTTCCGTCAAGAAACACTAGTAAAAGAAGCATTTATTATACGAAAAGAAAGAAATACTGTCAGCTGGAAATGATGCTTGACCTATACCAGTGAGAAGAAGCGTGGTTCCTCGGTATCACTAGCAGGATCAGGCCGCACGCGTGGCTTGATAAAATCATAGTCCTGGAATTTGGGTGAAATTCACAGAGATTTACACGTGGTTCTACTCCAGGCACTATTCAAAGGCTGCGAATAAAAAGAGCTATTTAATACAGGCATTCTACAATAGCCAGGCCTGTTTCAGTAATATATATACCGCGTGATATTGCTTGGGTGATATAGCTTGGGTGATATTGCTTCTGATAAAACTTATAACATGCGCAAAACAAATGCACTCACCATTGTATGATCCATGCTTCTTTGTATCCGAGTTCATCCCACATCGAAGACGGTGCCCACGAGCGCCGACTTTTTTTTCTAATTGTTGTTTCGCCTATATTAATTCTAACACTCACAAAAATTCGTGGCCACATTGCTGCGTATTTCAAGATTTAGGCTTCTCAGTAGGAATGACGACCGCTAGCGAGCATTTTTCACGAGAGGAGTGCGCTGGCAAGAACGGACGGCAAGCACTCAGGCGGTGTTGCACCCAGTCGGCGTGCTAGCGACGCATAGAAGGAAAGAGTGAAAGGAAAGGGTGAACGAAGAATACGGCGTAAACGCCACTTTCCCCCGCTGGACCTAGCCCGAACGGGTTTTGGGGTGGCAGCGATGGAGGGCGACAAGGAGGACAATAGTGACCCCGCCGCTTTCCCCCATGCTTCCGAGAGCACCCAATTCGACACAGCAGCTTATGGCTGTCTGAACGCTTGACTGATAGCATTGACCAGGCTCACCTGGGTGCCTGAAGGAGAGGCAAGGGGGGGCTGAAGGACGGAAAGCTAGGCCGAAAAAAAAATCCGGAATGCGCCGTGCCTATTAAAGGCAAAGACAAGAGGTTGTTGACACGCAAATGCTAAAACGTGCAATTAATTTTTTTTTGTCAGGGGCATTCATACAAGGAGCTTACTACACATGCACGAACAAACAAATATATTAGAATAGGAGCATGATGTCGCTGCAACATGCCATGCATGCTAAACAAACAAACAATAGTTTCACTAATGCATATGCGATCCATCTCGATGCAATATAAAACGGTTCCATCAGGTCTGAGGCACTGTAATTCTCGATTCTCCTCAGAATCCTGACCCACTAAAGCCGCGGAGCGTACATGCAAAAAATACAATGTGCAGGCAAATTCGCAATACCGTTGCTTCTTATGGAAAGCACAAGTTCTTATTCACGATCAATAAAGCAGCGGCTAAATTTATGCGACTTCCCCTGCTTGCTACGTGGTACACTGGCTTTTCTCTTTAGGGGACACATTTCGGTAAAGGAGAAGTGCAATATTGGCGGTGTACAATTCATGGAGTTGACATGGGAGCACATATTTTTGGTTCCTGCGCAGTGTGCCTGTGATCAGTGCGTTAGTTTTCAAAACACGTTTTTCAATCTCAGCAAGTCGTAAAGCACTAAAAGCCGACAAGGCGAAAATTAGCTTATTACGGGCCAATGTCCTCCAAAGAAAGCCAACTAGTAACCCATATTGGCAAACCCATACGAAAGTCGGTCCAATAATTCCCGCCTTGTTGAACGGCAGTGCCAATATTGTTTACTGACAGTGTAAAGTGGACCAACATTGGATCTCTATCAGAATGGCACAGCCAATATTGTTTACTTACTGTGTAAAGTGGGCCAACATTGGATCTCTATCAGAATGGCACAGCCAATATTGTTTACTGACTGTGTAAAGTGGGCCAACATTGGATCTCTATCAGAATGGCACAGCCAATATTGTTTACTGACTGTGTAATGTGGGCCAACGTTGGATCTCTTTCAGAATGGCACAGCCAATATTGGCGCCACGCTGTTAACCTTAGGCCAAGATTGGGCCAGGAACCAGAATGGCACTGCCAATATTGGAACCACGCTGTTAATCTTAGGCCGTCATTGGGCCAAGAAGTGCCAATATGTTTCCAACGTTGGCCCAACCTGACGTGCCGCCTGGGCACCATTGTCTGCATCAGAGCGCTGGAAGCCGGTTCTGAATGAAGCTTGCCTCACCAAGTGGCAAAGCGTCGTGCGACAACTACCATCGACACAGCGTGCGGAAGCCTTAAATGCGAACCATCGACAGTGCACCTGCGGCACTAGAGCGCATCGGGAATGGTATGCTCACGCTGGTTCGTGTTACACGGCGCTATCTCCTGAACAGCCTGTTCTTGGCTTGTTCATCCAAGCCAACACACTGGTGTCAAGTTATCGCCGCTACTGTGTGCATCACAGCGCTGGAAGCCAGTTCTCAACGAAGCTTGCCTCACGAATGGCAACCTGGGCGTGCGACAACTACCATCGACACAGCGTGCGGATGCCTTAGATGCCAGCCATCAACAGCGCACCTTGGGCATGAGAGCGCATCGTGAATGGCACGCTCATCTTGGTTCATGTTACAGGGCACTATCTCCTGGGCGGTCTGTTCTTGGCTAGTCCATGCAAGCCTACACTCTGTTGTCAAGTTATCACCGGCACTGTCTGCATCACAGCGCTGGAAGCCGGTTCTGTACGAAGCTTGCTTCACCAACTGGCAACCCAGGCGTGCGACAACTACCATCGACACAGCGTGCGGAATGCTTAAATACCAGCCATCAAAGGCGAACCTTGGGCATGAGAGCGCACAGGGAATGGCACGCTCACGCTGGTTCATGTTACGGGGCGATATCTCCTGGCCGGTCTGTTCTTGGCTTGTTTATCCAAGCCAGCACTCTGGTGTCAAGTTATCGCCGCCACTGTCAGCATCAGAGCAGTGGAAGCCGGTCCTGAACGAAGCTTGCCTCAAAAACTGGCAACCCGGCGTGCGACAACTACCATCGACACAGCGTGCGGAAGCCTTAAATGAGAACTATCGACAGTGAACCTTGGGCACGAGAGCGCATCGGGAATGGCACGGTGACGCTGGTTCATGTTACAGGGCGCTATCTCCTGGTCGGTCTGTTCTTGGCTTGTTCATCCAAGCCGATGCTCTGGTGTCAGGTTATAGCCACCACTGTCTGCATCACAGCACTGCAAGTCGGTACTGAACGAAGCTTGCCTCATCAACTGGCAAATTGGGCGTGCCAACCTACCATTGTCACAGCGTGCCGAAGCCCTAAATTCCACCCATCGACAGCGCCAGTTGTGCACGACCTCGCATCGGCAATGACACGCTCATGCTGGTTCATTTTACATGGCGCTTTCTCGTGGGCGGTCTGTTCTTGGCTTGTTCATCCAAGCCTACAATCTGTTGTCAAGTTATCACCGCCACTCTCTGCCCAACAGCGCTGGAAGCCGGTTCTGTAGAAAGCTTGCTTCACCCACTGGCAACCCGGGCGTGCGACAACTACCATCGACACAGCGTGCGGAATGTTTAAATACCAGCCATCGAAGGCGCACCTTGGGCATGAGAGTGCATAGGGAATGGCACGCTCAGACTGGTTCATGTAACAGGGCGCTATCTCCTTGCCAGTCTGTTCTTGCCTTGTTCATCCAAGCCAGTACCCTGGTGTCAAGTTATCGCCGCCGTTGTCAGCATCACAGCAGTGGAAGCCGGTTCTGAACGAAGCTTCCCTCACCAACTGGCAACCCGGACGTGCGACATCTACCATCGACGAACCGAGCGGAAGCCTTTAATGCCAGCCACAGACGGCGCACCTTGGGCACGAGAGCTCATCAATAATGGCACGCTCAGACTGGTAAATGTCACAGGGCGCTATCTCCTAGGCGGTCTGTTCTTGGCTTCTTCATCCAAGCCAACACTCTGGTGTCAAGTTACCGCCACAACCGTCTGCATCATAGCACTGCAAGCCGGTTCTGAACGGAGCTTGCCTCATCAACTGGAAATCAGGCGTGCGACAACTACCATCGACACAACGTGCGGAAGCCTTAAATGCCAACCATCGACAGCGCAACTTGGGCACGACAGCGCATCGGGAATGCCAAGCACAAGCTGGTTCATGTTACGTCAGACTTTCTCCTGGGCGGTCTGCTGAATTCTTCATCCAAGCCAACACACTGGTGTCAAGGTATCGGCGCCACTTTCTGCATCACTATGCTGCGAGCAGGTTATGAATAAAGCTTGTCTCGCCAACTGGGTACCCGGGCGTGGCACAACTACCATCGAAACAGCATGCGGAAGCCTTGACTTCCAGCCACCGATAGCGCAACTTGTGCACGACTGCGCATCGGCAATGACACGCTCACGCTCGTTCATGTTACAAGGCGCTATCTCCTGGTCGGTCTGTTCTTCACTTGTTCATCCAAGCTAATGCTCTGGTGTCAAGTTATCGCCGCCACTGTCTGCATCACAACACTGCAAGCCGGTTCTGAACGAAGCATGCCTCATCAACTGGCAAATCAGGCGTGCAACAACTACCATCGACACAACGTGCGGAAGCCTTAAAATCCAGCCATCGACAGCGCAACTTGTGCACAACTGCGCATCGGGAATGCCACACACATGCTGGTTCATATTAGATGGCGCTTTCTCATGGACGGTCTGTTCTTGGCTTGTTCATCCAAGCCCACACTCTGGTGTCAAGTTATCGCCGCCACTGTCTGCATCACTATGCTGCGAGCAGGTTATGAATAAAGCTTGTCTCACCAACTGGCTACCCGGGCGTGCGACAACTACCATCGACACAGCGTGCGGAAGCCTTAAAATCCAGCCATCGACAGCGCAACCTGTGCACAACTGCGCATCGCCTATGGCACGTTCATGCTGGTTCATATTACATGGCGCTATCTGCTGGCAGGTCTGTTCTTGGCTTGTTCATCCAAGCCTACACAGTGGTATCAAGTTAACGCTGCCATTGTCTGCATCAGAGCGCTGGAAGCCGGTACTGAATGAAGCTTGCCTCACCAAGTGGCAAAGCGTCGTGCGACAGCTACCATCGACACAGCGTGCGGAAGCCTTAAATGCGAACCATCGACAGTGCACCTGCGGCACTAGAGCGCATCGGGAATAGTATGCTCACGCTGGTTCGTGTTACACGGCGCTACCTCCTGAACAGTCTGTTCTTGGCTTGTTCATCCAAGCCCACACTCTGGTGTCAAGTTATCGCCGCTACTGTGTGCATCACAGCGCTGGAAGCCAGTTCTCAACGAAGCTTGCCTCACGAATGGCAACCTGGGCGTGCGACAACTACCATCGACACAGCGTGCGGAAGCCTTAGATGCCAGCCATCAACAGCGCACCTTGGGCACGAGAGCGCATCGTGAATGGCAAGCTCATCTTGGTTCATGTTACAGGGCACTATCTCCTGGGCGGTCTGTTCTTGGCTAGTGCATGCAAGCCTACACTCTGTTGTCAAGTTATCACCGGCACTGTCTGCATCACAGCGCTGGAAGCCAGTTCTGTACGAAGCTTGCTTCACCAACTGGCAACCCAGGCGTGCGACAACTACCATCGACACAGCGTGCGGAATGCTTAAATACCAGCCATCAAAGGCGAACCTTGGGCATGAGAGCGCACAGGGAATGGCACGCTCACGCTGGTTCATGTTACGGGGCGATATCTCCTGGCCGGTCTGTTCTTGGCTTGTTCATCCAAGCCTACACCCTGTTGTCAAGTTGTCACCGCCACTGTCTACATGACAGTGCTGGAAGCCGGTCCTGTACGAAGCTTGCTTCACCAACTGGCAACCCAGGCGTGCGACAACTACCATCGACACAGCGCGCGCAATGCTTAAATACCAGCAATCGAAGGCGCACCTTAGGCATGAGAGTGCATAGGGAATGGCACGCTCAGGATGGTTCATATTATAGGCGCTTTCTCGAGGGCGGTCTGCTCTTGGCTTCAAATCATATTCACCGCAAAAAAGACGGGGACAGAGGAAGAAAACACATAAACAGCACGGGCGGTAACGATGTAACCGATGAGGGATTCTCATCGTTCTCATTCTCAAGAACCCCTCATCAGTTACATCGTTACCGACCGTGCTGTTTATGTGTTTTCTTCCCCTGTCCCCGTCTTTTCTTGCGGTCAATAAGATTTGCAGTAAATACCAACTAGGCCAAACTGAAGTTCTTCTGAAGCATATATCTCGTACAGCTGGCCCCTCTTTCTGTGTTCCCTCGTCCGTCGTGTCCCAAAACGAAGAATCCCTCATCAGTTACATCGTTACCGCCTGTGCTGTTTATGTGTTTTCTTCCTCTGTCCCCGTCTTTTTTGCGGTCCATATGATTTGCAGTAAATACCAACTAGGCCAAACTGAAGTTCTTCTGAAGCATATATCTCGTACAGTTGGCCCCTTTTTCTGTGTTCCCTCGTCCGTCGTGTCCCCAAACGAAGAATCCCTCATCAGTTACATCGTTACCGCCGTGCTGTTTATGTGTTTTCTTCCTCTGTCCCCGTCTTTTTTGCGGTCACTATGATTTGCAGTAAATACCAACTAGGCCAAACTGAAGTTCTGATGCTTTTGGCTTGTTCATCCAAGCCTACACCCTGTTGTCAAGTTATCACCGCCACTGTCTGCATCATAGCGCTGGAAGCCGGTTCTGTGAGAAGCTTGCTTCACCAACTGGCAACCCAGGCGTGTGACAACTACCATCGACACAGCGTGCGGAATGCTTAAATGCAAGCCATCGACAGCGCATCGGGAATGGCACGCTCACGCTGCTTCAAGTTACCCGGCGCTACCTCATGGGTGGTCTGTTCTTGGCTTGTTCATCCAAGCCTATACTCTGTTGTCAAGTTGTCACCACCACTGTCTGCATCACGTTGCTAGAAGCCGGTTCTGTACGAAGCTTCTTCACCAACTGGCAACCCTGGCGTGCTACAACTACCATCGACACAGAGTGCGGAATGCTTAAAGACCAGCCATCGAAGGCGCACCTTGGGCATGAGAGTGCATTGGGAATGGCACGCTCAGGCTGGTTCATGTTACAGGGCGCTATCTCCTGGCCGGTCTGTTCTTGGCTTGTTCATCCAAGCCAGCACTCTGGTCTCAAGTTATTGCCGCAACTGTCAGCATCAGAGCAGTGGAAGCCGGTCCTAAACGAAGCTTGCCTCAAAAACTGGCAACCCGGCGTGCGACAACTACCATCGACACAGCGTGCGGAAGCCTTAAATGAGAACTATCGACAGTGAACCTTCGGCACGAGAGCGCATCGGGAATGGCACGGTGACGCTGGTTCATGTTGCAGGGCGCTATCTCCTGGTCGGTCTGTTCTTGGCTTGTTCATCCAAGCCGATGCTCTGGTGTCAGGTTATAGCCACCACTGTCTGCATCACAGCACTGCAAGTCGGTACTGAACGAAGCTTGCCTCATCAACTGGCAAATTGGGCGTGCCAAACCTACCATCTTTAAAGAAGGGAATTGCGCTAAAAAAGACACGGACGAGTAAGGACATGGACGTGGTAAGTAAGGACATGGACAAAGACATGCCCGTCCATGTCCTTACTCGTCCGTGTCTTTTTTAGCGCAATTCCCTTCTTTAAGTATGTACGACCGACTCGCCCAACAACGTGCTCTCCTGAAACCTACCATCGTCACAGCGTGCCGAAGCCCTAAATTCCACCCATCGACAGCGCCACTTGTGCACGACCTCGCATCGGCAATGGCACGCTCATGCTGGTTCATTTTACATGGCGCTTTCTCGTGGGCGGTCTGTTCTTGGCTTGTTCATCCAAGCCTACAATCTGTTGTCAAGTTATCACCGCCACTCTCTGCTTAACAGCGCTGGAAGCCGGTTCTGTACAAAGCTTGCTTCACCCACTGGCAACCCGGGCGTGCGACAACTACCATCGACACAGCTTGCGGAATGCTTAAATACCAGCCATCGAAGGCGCACCTTGGGCATGAGAGTGCATAGGGAATGGCACGCTCAGACTGGTTCATATAACAGGGCGCTATCTCCTTGCCAGTCTGTTCTTGGCTTGTTCATCCAAGCCAGCACCCTGGTGTCAAGTTATCGCCGCCGTTGTCAGCATCACAGCAGTGGAAGCCGGTTCTGAACGAAGCTTCCCTCACCAACTGGCAACCCGGACGTGCGACATCTACCATCGACGAACCGAGCGGAAGCCTTTAATGCCAGCCACAGACGGCGCACCTTGGGCACGAGAGCTCATCAATAATGGCACGCTCAGACTGGTAAATGTCACAGGGCGCTATCTCCTAGGCGGTCTGTTCTTGGCTTCTTCATCCAAGCCAACACTCTGGTGTCAAGTTACCGCCACAACCGTCTGCATCATAGCACTGCAAGCCGGTTCTGAACGGAGCTTGCCTCATCAACTGGAAATCAGGCGTGCGACAACTACCATCGACACAACGTGCGGAAGCCTTAAATGCCAACCATCGACAGTGCAACTTGGGCACGACAGCGCATCGGGAATGCCAAGCACAAGCTGGTTCATGTTACATGAGACTTTCTCCTGGGCGGTCTGCTGAATTCTTCATCCAAGCCAACACACTGGTGTCAAGGTATCGCCACCACTTTCTGCATCAGTATGCTGAGAGCAGATTATAAATAAAGCTTGCCTCATCAACTGGCTACCCGGGCGTGCAACAACTACCATCGACACAATGTGCTGAATCCTTAAATTCCAGCCATCGACAGCGCAACTTGTGCACGAATGCGCATAGGGAATAGCACGCTCACGCTGGTTCATGTTACAGGGCGCTATCTCCTGGCCGGTCTGTTCTTGGCTTGTTCATCCAAGCCTACACCCTGTTGTCAAGTTGTCACCGCCACTGTCTGCATCACAGCGCTGGAAGCCGGTTCTGTACGAAACTTGTTTCACCAACTGGCAACCCAGGCGTGCGACAACTACGATCGACACAGCGTGCAGAATACTTAAATACCAGCCTTCGAAGGCGCACCTTGGGCATGAGAGTGCATAGGGAATGGCACGCTCAGACTGGTTCATGTAACAGGGCGCTATCTCCTTGCCAGTCTGTTCTTGGCTTGTTCATCCAAGCCAGCACCCTGGTGTCAAGTTATCGCCGCCGTTGTCAGCATCACAGCAGTGGAAGCCGGTTCTGAACGAAGCTTCCCTCACCAACTGGCAACCCGGACGTGCGACATCTACCATCGACGAACCGAGCGGAAGCCTTTAATGCCAGCCACAGACGGCGCACCTTGGGCACGAGAGCTCATCAATAATGGCACGCTCAGACTGGTAAATGTCACAGGGCGCTATCTCCTAGGCGGTCTGTTCTTGGCTTCTTCATCCAAGCCAACACTCTGGTGTCAAGTTACCGCCACAACCGTCTGCATCATAGCACTGCAAGCCGGTTCTGAACGGAGCTTGCCTCATCAACTGGAAATCAGGCGTGCGACAACTACCATCGACACAACGTGCGGAAGCCTTAAATGCCAACCATCGACAGCGCAACTTGGGCACGACAGCGCATCGGGAATGGTACGCTCACGCTGGTTCGTGTTACAGGGCGCTGTCTCCTGGACGGTCTGTTCTTGGCTTGTTCATCCGAGCCAACACTCTGGTGTCAAGTTATAGCCACTACTGTGTGCATCACAGCGCTGGAAGCCAGTTCTCAACGAAGCTTGCCTCACCAACTGGCAACCCGGGCGTGCGACAACTACCATCGACATAGCGTGCGGAAGCCTTAGATGCCAGCCATCAACAGCGCACCTTGGGAACGAGAGCGCATCGGGAATGGCACGTTCATGTTCGTTCATGTTACAAGGCACTATCTCCTGGCCGGTCTGTTCTTGGCTTGTTCATCCAAGCCTACACTCTGTTGTCAGGTTGTCACGGCCACTGTCTGCATGACAGCGCTAGAAGCCGGTTCTCTACGAAGCTTGCTTCACCAACTGGCAACCCAGGCGTGCGACAACTACCATCGACACAGCGTGCGGAATGCTTAAATACCAACCATCGAAGGGGCACGTTGGGCATGAGAGTGCATAGGGAATGGCACGCTCATGCTGGTTCATGTTACAGGGTGTAGGGGTTGAGGGACGGACTTCGGGATGAAAACCAAACTTGGGAGGAATTATTTTACATTATATACAGAGGTGAGACTCAAGTAACAGTCGTACAGTCATTACGGGCCGGCAGCAACTCGGACGCTGCGGCCTGCGGAAAGAAGTTCGAGAGAGGTGAATCAGGGAACGCTCTGGTCTCTCTGGAATGCTTCTTATACAGCCTTCGAGCACTGGAAGTCGCGTCATGTTTGACCAATGGGAGAGTCCGCTCAGATGACGCCATTTTCAGCCAATGGTTGGCGCCCGTATGGCGTTGTCACACCCGGCGGCTCTCTGCGGTCTTGCCTTGCAGTGGTGCAATGCGCTTCTTCAAAGGAGGAGAAGGGGGGGTGCTCATGCTCCATTGTCCGAGGACCCACCTGCTCCCGGTGCTACGGCCGCGCAGCGGTAGCAAATTTCTTCTTCAAAGGCGATGAAGAGATACGCTTGGGCCTTCCCGGCACGTCCGGCTGTCACGGTGTATTACCGCCGTCTTGGTTTGGCACCCACTTTACTTCCCACAATGCCGTGTTATCCCCTCGCTTTCTGGAAAACTCAAGCATTGAATAGCTCCTCGGCGGCACACGACCTGGTGGCCGCAAACTTGTTTGCGCGTGTCTTGTGGCCTTCAACTTGTTTGCTCGGGCGCTCCTGTGGAATGTGCTTTCCTGCTTCTGCATTCCTCAATTAGCTGTGCTGCGATTCGATGTGGTCTGGGGAACTCGAAATAGCCTCAGGAAACGGCGCCATATCTAACAGCTCGTCTTCGCCCCGGTTGTTCTGAATGGCCGGTGAACTCAATTCGCTGGCCATGAGGAACGCTGAAAGAACCTGTGGGGTATTGGCGTCGAGCCTCGTTTGACGAACTTCGCGATCCTGGGCCCTGGAGAACATACGTCAAACAAACAAAACAACACAGCGCTGCCCCACGTGTAAGCGCAGGCTATTCACCCCTGACTCACCAGGCTATTACTGAGTCAAAATGAACCCTGATCTTTTATTTCCCCAATTTTGACTAAGCAGTTCCAACCACCCTTCCAAACAGCTATCCATTTCTCCTCGATTGCCGACAAGACCAGAATACTATTGTTGTTGCAAAACAAAGGGTCGTTGACGATGCAAACAACAAATGAAAACAGCCGAACATAACTTAAGTGGCCTGACTACACGAACAGCATGTTTCCAATCTATCGCAGTGGCGTACTTATCGCACGTATTGGTGCCACTGAACAATCTGGTCAACCTCACAAGTGCGTAATCACAAGCGCACTAGCCTTGTGGTCAATAAACATACCGCGTACTTGTGTTGCAGGCAATCTTTTCATTTACGCTTACTCACGTTTCTTCCCCGCAAGTCCTACAGGACACGTGACATAAACGAACAATTAAACTTGCGGGACTTACACACTCCGCAGAACCCTTAAAATCATGCGTCTTTTAATAACTCGTTCCACGCATACTTATCAGAGAAGTCAGAATACGGCTGCCCTCAACACACACGAGCAACCCAGTCATAAATCTGCTCCCTTCCGTCCACACAGGACATGCGCTAATGGAACTAAGAACGCTTCTCAGTGCAAATCACACACTCACTGAAAACTACGCGCTTAACCTTCGAAAATTCAAAAAACACTTAAAAAGAAAGAAGGTTAAATAAAACTCACGCGCGTTACCATAGGCCTTTCGACGATAACCTTGACCTTCAGGTTACTCACGCACAAAAAAAGAAAGCCTATTTACTTATTAATGAGCATCTCGCGAGACTACAGGTTTACTTAAAACACATCTTTCAAATCTCGAGCTTCTCGAACGAAAACATAAACAAAGCTCAAACCTTACACATTGAAAGAAATCCTAGTCTCAATTCGCGAAAAACTTTCTGATGCTCAAAATAAAAAACAAGACACTTCATTTCTACGGAAGCGCTCTTGGCCTCCCTTTCCAAACGTTTTCGACTGACTCATACTTTCAGTCTGTCTCGAGGTGGTCGCGGTTTCAAAGCTTGTCTAGCTACGGAGGAACAACAAAAGGGCTGACTCACTATCAGCTCTTTCAAGACGTTACAGTCCCCTGCCAATTTGCGTCCTCGCGCCCTGCTTTCAACACAAACTCGATTGAACGCGTCGCTACTCCCTACCTGGTCTCGTCCTGCCACCTTGCGTTTCTTCGAACTGCACGCTGAGCTATGAAAAGAACTACGGAACGACGAGGAGTTTAACTGCCCCGTGCCCTTTGTCCGCGTCCGTGCAGAACATGCTTCGCCGTCCGCTTTTGACCGGTGGCTCGAACGTTTTCGATGCGTCAACATCGTCCGTGACGACCGCACCTTCTTCCTCGCGCCCTGCCCTTTTGGGTTTCTCGCCATCTTTGGCGGTGCTACATTAGTTACCGTCTTTCGGTCTTTACCGCGCTTCTTTTTACTGCGCTTTCTCTTTGCACTCGCTTTCCTGTCGCCTTCTCGTGCCTCGTGCTGGCCGGTACACATTTCGTCGGCCCGGATCGGTCTCTTACCCGCACAGTCTGAGTGATTTACATTTAAATCTACTCTCACGTTGCCTCGACTGGCGGACAGCCCAACCGACTCTGGCACAATGCAGCAGGCTTTACTCGAGTTAGACAACTCGCACTCTTGCGAACTGCCCTCTACTACAATGTCCAGCGCACGCTGTGCATCGACACACAGCCCGTCGGTATCGATCGCTGTCTCACGCGCACAGTCCGAATGATTAACAACGGAATCATCCCTATCTAGGCTATCTAGACTGGCGGAGAGCCGCACCGATCCCTGAACAATGCAGTTGTTCTCTCGTGGACTACGGAGCTCGCCATCCCGAGAACTACTCTCAACTGCATCGCTCAGTTCGCACTTCACTTCTGCACGCAGATCTGACCTAACATGGGTGCTCGCATCTGTCGCGTCAACAGTACCCTTTACTTCGCTAGCAACTTCGCTAACATTACCAGCGACGCACACACGCGGTAACTGTGCCAATTTGTTCGCAGCTGGCCTAGCTGTTTATACACTCATCTGTTGGCACAGCACCTCGTCGCTCGCACTGCGGCCTTTAACGGCCTCTGTTGCCACTAAGGCATCGTTAGCAGCTAGCGTTTTCCCTTCACTTATAAATCGGCAGCCGATCTCACAGGCACTAATCTTCTCGTCGGCTTTTGGCGAAAATCTGCTAGACACTTCCTCATTATTCCGCTCTGTACTTCCTACAGAATTCTCAGACAGCCGTTGTCTCTGTGCCAATAACTGATCACAATGCTGTATCTCTTTGATCAGTGCTGCCTTATCTCTCTCGCTCACGCTCAAGCTTACGTTCCTGATACTCACGTTCACGTTCATTCTCACGTTCGTGACGCTCACACCTAAGAGTAAGTTCTTGAAGCTCATGCTTCCGTTCATTCTCGCGTTCTTCACGCTTACGCTCACTCCTAAGTTCACGACGCTCACGCTCCCGTGGCTCCTGTATCACCTCCCAAGCAAGCTCAATGCTTTTGTCATCATTGCCACTATCGTTAATCGCCTTTGTGATAGCTGGCGTTTTCATCCATTCGTCCGCCTCAACTCCCAAATCGTCGCACACCAACAACAAGTCTAACCTCGTCAACCTTCTAAGATCCATGGCAGCTGCCCCGACAGGTGGTTAAAACTGTTTTCCTTAATTAATTTGTGGAAACACACAATGCATCAAACTCCCGATTCCCAGAACTATCAAAATGAACACACAACATTTGAGTCTGGCGAATCATAAGGAAAAAAACCACGCGCTCACTTACGGTTGCAGCACCCTGCCATCCGGTTCATTCGTCCGCTGTTCACGGTTCCTCCGGACTCCCTGGGTCGAAGGCTCGCTCCTTCTTCGCTACTCCCAGTTTCTTCGGACCTCTTTCGACGAAGGCTTTCTCTTCTTCGCTCTTCCCGGTTCCTCAGGATCTCTCTCGACGAAAGTTTATCCGTAGCGCTGCCACCAGCTGTTGCATTCGGAGGCGATCCTACCGCTGCCACCAGATGTAGGGGCTCAGAACGGACTTCGGGATGAAAACCAAACTTGGGAGGATTTATTTTACATTATATACAGAGAGGTGAGACTCAAGTAACAGTCGTACAGTCATTACGGGCCGGCAGCAACTCAGACGCTGCGGCCCGCGGCAAGAAGTTCGAGAGAGGTGAATCAGGGAATCAGGGAACGCTCTGGTCTCTCTGGAATGCTTCTTATAAACCCTTCGAGCACTAGAAGTCGCATCATGTTTGACCAATGGGAGAGTCCGCTCAGATGACGCAATTTTCAGCCAATGGTTGGCGCCCGTATCGCGTTGTCACACCCAGCGGCTCTCTGCGGTCTTGCCTCGCAGTGGTGCAATGCGCTTCTTCAAAGGAGGAGAAGGGGGGGTGCTCATGCTCCATTGTCCGAGGACCCACCTGCTCCCGGTGCTACGGCCGCGCAGCGGTAGCAAATTTCTTATTCAAAGGCGATGAAGAGGTACGCTTGGGCCTTCCAGGCACGTCCGGCTGTCACGGCGTATTACCGCCGTCTTGGTTTGGCACCCACTTTACTTCCAACAATGCCGTGTTATCCCCTCGCTTTCTGGAAAACTCAAGCATTGAATAGCTCCTCGGCGGCACACGACCTGGTGGCCGCAAACTTGTTTGCACGTGTCTCGTGGCGTTCAACTTGTTTGCTCGGGCACTCCTCTGGAATGTGCTTTCCTGCATCTGCATTCCTCAATTAGCTGTGCTGCGATTCGATGTGGTCTGGGGAACTTGAAGTAGCCTCAGGAAACGGCGCCATATATAACAAGGGCGCTATCTCCTGGTCGGACTGTTCTTGGCTTGCTCATCCAAGCCAGCACTCTGGTGTCAAGTTATCGCCGCCGTTGTAAGCATCATAGCAGTGGAAGCCGGTTCTGAACGAAGCTTGCCTCAAGAACTGGCAACCCGGCGTGCGACAACTACCATAAACACAGCGTGCGGAAGCCTTAGATGCCAGCCATCAACAGCGCACCTTGGGCACGAGAGCGCATCGGAAATGGCACGCTCATGATGGTTCATGTTACAGGGCGCTATCTCCTGGCCGGTCTGTTCTTGGCTTGTTCATCCAAGCCTACACTCTGTTGTCAAGTTGTCACCGCCGCTGTCTGCATGACAGCGCTGGAAGCCGGTTCTCTACGAAGCTTGCTTCGCCAACTGGGAACCCAGGCGTGCGACAACTACCATAAACATAGCGTGCGGAAGCCTTAGATGCCAGCCATCAACAGCACACCTTGGGCACAAGAGCGCATCGGGAATGGCACGCTCATGTTGCTTAATGTTACAGGGCACTATCTCCTGGACGGTCTCTTCTTGGCTTGTTCAACCAAGCCAACGCTCTGGTGTAAAGTTATCGCCGGCACTGTCTCCATCACAGCACTGCAAACCGGTTCTGAACGAAGCTTGCCTCATCAGCTGCCAAATCGAGAGTGCCACAACTATCATCGACACAGCGTGCGGAAGCCTTAAATTCCAGCCATCAACAGCGCAACTTGTGCACGAATGCGCATCGGGAATGACACGCTCACGCTGCTTCAAGTTACACGGCGCTATCTCATGGGTGGTCTGTTCTTGGCTTTTTCATCCAAGCCTACAATCTGTTGTCAAGTTATCACCACCACTGCCTGCATTACAGTGCTAGAAGCCGGTTCTGTACGAAGCTTCTTCACCAACTGGCAACCCTGGCGTGCGACAACTACCATCGACACAGCGTGCGGAATGCTTAAATGCCAGCCATCGACAGTTTGCTTTATGCAGGAGAGCGCAATGGGAATGGAACGCTCAGGCTGGTTTATTATACAGGGTGCTGTCTCCTGGGCGGTCTGTTCTTGGCTTGTTCGTCCAAGCGAATACTCTGGTGTCAAGTTATCGCCGCCACTGTCAGCATCAGAGCAGTGGAAGCCGGTCCTGAACCAAGCTTGCCTCAAGAATTGGCAACGGGGCGTGCGACAACTACCATCGACACAGCGCGCGGAACCCTTAAATGCGAACTATTGACAGTGTACCTTGGGCACGAGAGCGCATCGGGAATGGCACAGTGACGCTGGTTCACGTTACAGGGCGCTATCTCCTGGACGGTCTGTTCTCGGCTTGGTCATCCAAGCCAACGCTCTGTTGTCATGTTATCGCCGCCACTGCCTGCATCACTGCACTGCAAGCCGGTTCTGAACGAAGTTTGCCTCACCAACTGCCAGCCCGAACGTGCGACCACTACCGTCGACAAAGCGTGCGGAAACCTCAAATGCCAGCAATTCATAACGCACCTTGGGCACGAGAGCGCATTGGGAATCGCATGCTCACGGTGGTTCATGTTACAGGGCGCTGTCTCCTGGTCGGTCTGTTCTTGGCTTGTTCATCCAAGCCGATGCTCTCGTGTCAAGTTATCGCCGCCGCTGTCTGCATCACAGCACTGCAAGTCGGTTCTGAAAGAAGCTTGCCTCATCAACTGGCAAATCGGGCGTGCCACACCTACATTCGACACAGAGTGCCGAAGCCTTAAATTCCAGCCATCGACAGCGCAACTTGTGCACGACCTCGCATCGGCAATGGCACGTTCATGCTGGTTCATATTACTTGGCGCTTTCTCGTGGGCGGTCGGTTCTTGGCTTGTTCATCCAAGCCTACATTCTGTTGCCAAGTTATCACCGCCACTCTCTGCCTCACAGCGCTGGAAGCCGGTTCTGTACGAAGCTTGCTTCGCCAACTGGCAACCTGGGCGTGCGACAACTACAATCGGCAAAGCCTGCGGAATGCTTAAATGCCAGCCATTGAAGGCGCACCTTGGGCACGAGAGCGCATTGGGAATGGCACGCTCACGCTGGTTCATGTTACAGGGCGCTATCTCCTGGCCGGTCTGTTCTTGGCTTGTTCATCCAAGCCAACATACTGGCGTCAAGTTATCGCCGCCATTGTCAGAATCATAGCAGTGAAAGTCGGTTCTGAACGAAGCTTGCCTCATCAAATGGCAACCCGGGCGTGCGACAACTACCATCGACACAGCATGCGGAAGCCTTAAATGCCAGCCACCGGCAGCGCAACTTGCGCACGACAGCGCATCGGGAATGGCACGCACACGCTGCTTCAAGTTACACGGCGCAATCTCGTGGGCGGTCTGTTCTTGGCTTGTTCATCTAAGCCTACACTCTGTTGTCAAGTTATCACTGCCACTGTCTGCATCACAGTGCTGGAAGCCGGTTCTGTACAAAGCTAGCTTCACCAACTGGCAACCCAGGCGTGCGATAACTACCATCGACACAGCGTGCGGAAGCCTTAAATGCCAGCCATCGATAGCGCACCTTGGGCATGAGAGCACATCGGGAATCGCACGCTCACGCAGGTTCATGTTACCAGGCGCTATCTCCTGGTCGGTCTGTTCTTGGCTTCTTCATCCAAGCCAATGCTCCGGTGTCAAGTTATCGCCGCCACTGTCTGCATCACAACACTGTAAGCCGGTTCTGAACGAAGCTTGCCTATTCAACTGGCAAATTGGGCGTGCTTCACTACCATCGACACAGCGTGCGGAAGCCTTAAATTCCAGCCATCGACAGCGCAACTTGTGCATGACTGCGCATCGGCAATGGCTCGCTCATGCTGATTCATATTACATGGCGCTTTCTCGTGGGCGGTCTGTTCTTGGCTTGTTCATCCAAGCCCACACTCTGGTGTCAAGTTATTGCCGCCACTGTCTGCCTCACTGCGCTGGAAGCCGTTTCTGGACGAAGCTTGCTTCACCAACTGGCAACCCAGGCGTGCGACAACTACCGTCGACACAGCGTGCGCAATGCTTAAATACCAGCCTTCGAAGGCGCACCATGGGCATGAGAGCGCATAGGGAATGGCACGCTCACGCTGTTTCATGTTACAGGGCGCTATCTCCTGGCCAGTCTGTTCTTGGCTTGTTTATCCAAGCTAACACTCTAGTGTCAAGTTATCGCCACCGTTGTGAGCATCACAGCAGTGGAAGCCGGTTCTGAACGAAGCTTGCCTCAAGAACTGGCAACCCGGCGTGCGACAACTACCATCAACACAGCGTGCGGAAGCCTTAGATGCCAGCCATCAACAGCGCAACTTGGGCACGACAGCGCATCGGGAATGGCACGTTCTCGCTGCTTCAAGTCACACGGCGCTATCTCGTGGGTGGTCTTTTCTTGGCTTGTTCATCCAAGCCTACACTCTGTTGTCAAGTTATCACCGCCACTGTCTGCATCACAGCCCAGGCGGCACGTCAGGTTGGGCCAACGTTGGAAACATATTGGCACTTCTTGGCCCAATGACGGCCTAAGATTAACAGCGTGGTTCCAATATTGGCAGTGCCATTCTGGTTCCTGGCCCAATCTTGGCCTAAGGTTAACAGCGTGGCGCCAATATTGGCTGTGCCATTCTGAAAGAGATCCAACGTTGGCCCACATTACACAGTCAGTAAACAATATTGGCTGTGCCATTCTGATAGAGATCCAATGTTGGCCCACTTTACACAGTCAGTAAACAATATTGGCTGTGCCATTCTGATAGAGATCCAATGTTGGCCCACTTTACACAGTAAGTAAACAATATTGGCTGTGCCATTCTGATAGAGATCCAATGTTGGTCCACTTTACACTGTCAGTAAACAATATTGGCACTGCCGTTCAACAAGGCGGGAATTGTTGGACCGACTTTCGTATGGGTTTGCCAATATGGGTTACTAGTTGGCTTTCTTTGGAGGACATTGGCCCGTAATAAGCTAATTTTCGCCTTGTCGGCTTTTAGTGCTTTACGACTTGCTGAGATTGAAAAACGTGTTTTGAAAACTAACGCACTGATCACAGGCACACTGCGCAGGAACCAAAAATATGTGCTCCCATGTCAACTCCATGAATTGTACACCGCCATTATTGCACTTCTCCTTTACCGAAATGTGTCCCCTAAAGAGAAAAGCCAGTGTACCACGTAGCAAGCAGGGGAAGTCGCATAAATTTAGCCGCTGCTTTATTGATCGTGAATAAGAACTTGTGCTTTCCATAAGAAGCAACGGTATTGCGAATTTGCCTGCATATTGTATTTTTTGCATGTACGCTCCGCGGCTTTAGTGCGTCAGGATTCTGAGGAGAATCGAGAATTACAGTGCCTCAGAGCTGATGGAACCGTTTTATATTGCATCGAGATGGAGCGCATATGCATTAGTGAAACTATTGTTTGTTTGTTTAGCATGCATGGCATGTTGCAGCGACATCATGCTCCTATTCTAATATATTTGTTTGTTCGTGCATGTGTAGTAAGCTCCTTGTATGAATGCCCCTGACAGAAAAAAAATTAATTGCACGTTTTAGCATTTGCGTGTCAACAACCTCTTGTCTTTGCCTTTAATAGGCACGGCGCATTCCGGATTTTTTTTTCGGCCTAGCTTTCCCTCCTTCAGCCCTCCCTTGCCTCTCCTTCAGGCACCCAGGTGAGCCTGGTCAATGCTATCAGTCAAGCGTTCAGACAGCCATAAGCTGCTGTGTCGAATTGGGTGCTCTCGGAAGCATGGGGGAAAGCGGCGGGGTCACTATTGTCCTCCTTGTCGCCCTCCATCGCTGCCACCCCAAAACCCGTTCGGGCTAGGTCCAGCGCGGGAAAGTGGCGTTTACGCCGTATTCTTCGTTCACCCTTTCCTTTCACTCTTTCCTTCTATGCGTCGCTAGCACGCCGACTGGGTGCAACACCGCCTGAGTGCTTGCCGTCCGTTCTTGCCAGCGCACTCCTCTCGTGAAAAATGCTCGCTAGCGGTCGTCATTCCTACTGAGAAGCCTAAATCTTGAAATACGCAGCAATGTGGCCACGAATTTTTGTGAGTGTTAGAATTAATATAGGCGAAACAACAATTAGAAAAAAAAGTCGGCGCTCGTGGGCACCGTCTTCGATGTGGGATGAACTCGGATACAAAGAAGCATGGATCATACAATGGTGAGTGCATTTGTTTTGCGCATGTTATAAGTTTTATCAGAAGCAATATCACCCAAGCTATATCACCCAAGCAATATCACGCGGTATATATATTACTGAAACAGGCCTGGCTAATGTAGAATGCCTGTATTAAATAGCTCTTTTTATTCGCAGCCTTTGAATGTTTGTGTGCTGCCTGGGAGTGCTAGAAGCCGGTTCAGTACGAAGCTTCTTCACCAACTGGCAACCCTGGCGCGCGACAACTACCATCGACACAGCGTTCGGAATGATTAAATGCCAGGCATCGATAGTGTACTTTATGCAGGAGAGCGCAATGGGAATGGCACGCTCACGCTGGTTCATGTTACAGGGCGCTATCTCCTGGTCGGCCTGTTCTTGGCTTGTTCATAAAAGCCGATGCTCTAGTGTCAAGATATCTCCCCCACTGTCTGCATCGCAGCACTGCAAGTCGGTTCTGAACGAAGCTTGCCTCATCAACTGGCAAATCGGGCGTCCCACACCTACCATCGACACAGCGTGCCGAAGACTTAAGTTCCAGCCATCGACAGCGCAACTTGTGCACGATCTCGCATCGGCAATGGCACGCTCATGCTGGTTAATATTACATGGCGCTTTCTAGTGGGCGGTCTGTTCTTGGCTTGGTCATCCAAGCCTACAATCTGTTGTCAAGTTATCACCGCCACTCTCTGCCTAACAGCGCTGGAAGCCGGTTCTGTACGAAGCTTGCTTCACCCACTGGCAACCCGGGCGTGCGACAACTACCATCGACACAGCGTGCGGAATGCTTAAATACCAGCCATCGAAGGCGCACCTTGGGCATGAGAGTGCATAGGGAATGGCACGCTCAGACTGGTTCATGTAACAGGGCGCTATCTCCTGGCCAGTCTGTTCTTGGCTTGTTCATCCAAGCCAGCACCCTGGTGTCAAGTTATCGCCGCCGTTGTCAGCATCACAGCAGTGGAAGCCGGTTCTGAACGAAGCTTGCCTCAAGAACTGGCAACCCGGCGTGCGACAACTAGCATCGATACAGCGTACGGAAGCCTTAAATGCGAACTATCGACAGTCCACCTCGCGCAAGAGAGCACATCGTGAATGGCACGGTGACGCTGGTTCATGTTACAGGGCGCTATCTCCTGGACGGTCTGTTCTTGGTTTGGTCATCCAAGCCAACGCTCTGTTGTCAATTTATCGCCGCCACTGTCTGCATCACTGCACTGCAAGCCAGTTGTGAACGAAGCTTGCCTCAATAACTGGCAACCCGGCGGGCGACAACTATCATCGACACAGTGTGCGGAAGCCTTAAATGCGAACCATCGACAGAGCACCTTGGGCACGAGAGCGCATCGGGAATGGCACGCTCACGCTGGTTCATGTTACAGGGCGCTATCCCCTGGACGGTCTGTTAGCTTGTTCATCCAAGCCAACACTCTGGCGTCAAGGTTTCGACGGCACTTCCCGCATCACAACGCTGGAAGCCGGTTCTGAACGAAGCTTGCCTCATCAAATGGCAACCCGGGCGTGCGACAACTACCGTCGACAAAGCATGCGGAAGCCTTAAATGCTAGCCATCGACAGCGCAACTTGGGCACGACAGCGCATCGGGATGGCACGCTCACGCTGTTTCAAGCTACACGGCGCTATCTCGTGGGTGGTCTGTTCTTGGCTTGTTCATACAAGCCTACACTCTATTGTCAAGTTAACACCGCCACTGTACGAAACTTCATCACCAACTGCCCACCCTGGCATGCGACAACTACCATCGACACAGCGTGCAGAACGCTTAAATGCCAGCCATCGATAGCGCACCTTGGGCATCAGAGCACATCGGGAATCGCACCCTCCCGCTAGTTCATGTTACAAGGCGCTATCTCCTGGTCGGTCTCTTCTTTGCTTGTTCATCTAAGCCAATGCTCTGGTGTCAAGTTATTGCCGCCACTGTCTGCATCACAACACTGCAAGCTGGTTCTGAACGAAGCATGCCTTATCAACTGGCAAATCGCGCGCGCTACAACTACCATCGACACAGCTTGGGGAAGCCTTAAATTCCAGCCATTGACAGCGCAACTTGAGCACAACTGCGCATCGGCAATGGCACGCTCATGCTGGTTCATATTACATGGCGCTTTCTCGAGGGCGGTCTGTTCTTGGCTTGTTCATCCAAGCCTACACTCTGTTGTCAAGTTATCGCCGCCACTGTCGGTATCACAGCGCTGAAAGCCGGTTTTGAACGAAGCTTGCCTCAAGAACTGGCGACCCGCCGTGCGACAACTACCATCGGCAAAGGGTGCGGAAGCCTTAAACGCCAGCCATCGACAGCACACCTGGGGCACGACAGCGCATCAATACTGACAAGCTCACGCTGCTTCATGTTAGCGAGCGCTATCTCCTCGGCGGTCTGTTCTTGGCTTGTTTAACCTAGCCAACACTCTGGTGTAAAGTTACCGCCGCCACTGTCTCCATCACAGCACTGCAAGCCGGTTCTGAACGAAGTTTGCCTCATCAACTGGCAAATCGAGCGTGCGACAACTACCATCGACAAAGCGTGCGGAAGCCTTAAATTCCAGCCATCTGAAGCGCAACTTGTGCACGACTGCGCATCGGGAATGCCACGCACATGCTGGTTCATGTTACGTGGCGCTATCTGCTGGCAGGTCTGTTCTTGGCTTGTTCATCCAAGCCTACACAGTGGTATCAAGTTAACGCCACCATTGTCTGCATCAGAGCGCTGGAAGCCGGTTCTGAATGAAGCTTGCCTCACCAAGCGGCAAAGCATCGGGCGACAACTCTCATCGACACAGCGTGCGGAAGCCTTAACTGCAAACCATCGACAGTGCACCTGCGGCACGAGAGCGCATCGGGAATGGTACGCTCACGCTGGTTCGTGTTACGGGGCGCTATCTCGTTAGTGGTGTGTTCTCTCTGGAGTCAAGTTATCACCGGCACTGTCTGCATCACAGCACTGCAAGCCTGTTCTGAACGAAGCTTGCCTCATTAGCTGGCAAATCGGGCGTGCGACAACTACCATCGACACAGCATGCGGAAGCCTTAAATTCCAGCCATCGGCAGCGCAACATGTGCACAACTGCGCATCGGGAATGCCACGCACATGCTGGTTCATGTTACATGGCGCTATCTGCTGGCAGGTCTGTTCTTGGCATGTTCATCCAAGCCTACACAGTGGTATCAAGTTAACGCCGCCATTGTCTGCATCAGAGCGCTGGAAGCCGGTTCTGAATGAAGCTTGCCTCACCATGCGGCAAAGCGTCGTGCGACAACTACCATCGACACAGCGCGCGGAAGCCTTAAATGCAAACCATCGACAGTGCACCTGCGGCACGAGAGCGCATCGGGAATGGCACGCTCACGCTGGTTCGTGTTACAGGGCGCTATCTCCTGGCCGGTATGTGGTTGGCTTGTTCATCCAAGCCAACACTCTGGAGTCAAGTTCTGGCCGCCACTGTCTTCATAAGAGCGCTTTAAGCCGGTTCCGAACGAAGCTTCCCTCACCAACTGGCAACCCGGACGTGTGACAACTACCATCCACAAACCGAGCGGAAGCCTTTAATGCCAGCCATAGGCGGCGCACCTTGGGCACGAGAGCTCATCAATAATGGCACGCTCACACTGGTTCACGTCACAGGGCGCCATCTCCTAGGCGGTCTGTTCTTGGCTTCTTCATGCAAGCCAACACTCTGGTGTCAAGTTATCGCCACAACTGTCTGCATCACAGCACTGCAAGCCGGTTCTGAACGAAGCTTGCCTCATCAACTGGAAATCAGGCGTGCGACAACTACCATCGACACAGCATGCGGAAGCCTTAAATGCCAGCCACCGGCAGCGCAACTTGCGCACGACAGCGCATCGGGAATGGCACGCACACGCTGCTTCAAGTTACACGGCGCAATCTCGTGGGCGGTCTGTTCTTGGCTTGTTCATCCAAGCCTACACTCTGTTGTCAAGTTATCACTGCCACTGTCTGCATCACAGTGCTGGAAGCCGGTTCTGTACAAAGCTAGCTTCACCAACTGGCAACCCAGGCGTGCGATAACTACCATCGACACAGCGTGCGGAAGCCTTAAATGCCAGCCATCGATAGCGCACCTTGGGCATGAGAGCACATCGGGAATCGCACGCTCACGCAGGTTCATGTTACCAGGCGCTATCTCCTGGTCGGTCTGTTCTTGGCTTCTTCATCCAAGCCAATGCTCCGGTGTCAAGTTATCGCCGCCACTGTCTGCATCACAACACTGTAAGCCGGTTCTGAACGAAGCTTGCCTATTCAACTGGCAAATCGGGCGTGCTTCACTACCATCGACACAGCGTGCGGAAGCCTTAAATTCCAGCCATCGACAGCGCAACTTGTGCAAGACTGCGCATCGGCAATGGCTCGATCATGCTGATTCATATTACATGGCGCTTTCTCGTGGGCGGTCTGTTCTTGGCTTGTTCATCCAAGCCCACACTCTGGTGTCAAGTTATTGCCGCCACTGTCTGCCTCACTGCGCTGGAAGCCGTTTCTGGACGAAGCTTGCTTCACCAACTGGCAACCCAGGCGTGCGACAACTACCGTCGACACAGCGAGCGCAATGCTTAAATACCAGCCATCGAAGGAGCACCATGGGCATGAGAGCGCATAGGGAATGGCACGCTCACGCTGTTTCATGTTACAGGGCGCTATCTCCTGGCCAGTCTGTTCTTGGCTTGTTTATCCAAGCTAACACTCTAGTGTCAAGTTATCGCCACCGTTGTGAGCATCACAGCAGTGGAAGCTGGTTCTGAACGAAGCTTGCCTCAAGAACTGGCAACCCGGCGTGCGACAACTACCATCAACACAGCGTGCGGAAGCCTTAGATACCAGCCATCAACAGCGCAACTTGGGCACGACAGCGCATCGGGAATGGCACGTTCTCGCTGCTTCAAGTCACACGGCGCTATCTCGTGGGTGGTCTTTTCTTGGCTTGTTCATCCAAGCCTACACTCTGTTGTCAAGTTATCACCGCCACTGTCTGCATCACAACTAGTGCTAGAAGCCGGTTCAGTACGAAGCTTCTTCACCAACTGGCAACCCTGGCGCGCGACAACTACCATCGACACAGCGTTCGGAATGATTAAATGCCAGGCATCGATAGTGTACTTTATGCAGGAGAGCGCAATGGGAATGGCACGCTCACGCTGGTTCATGTTACAGGGCGCTATCTCCTGGTCGGCCTGTTCTTGGCTTGTTCATAAAAGCCCATGCTCTAGTGTCAAGATATCGCCCCCACTGTCTGCATCGCAGCACTGCAAGTCGGTTCTGAACGAAGCTTGCCTCATCAACTGGCAAATCGGGCGTCCCACACCTACCATCGACACAGCGTGCCGAAGCCTTAAGTTCCAGCCATCGACAGCGCAACTTGTGCACGATCTCGCATCGGCAATGGCACGCTCATGCTGGTTAATATTACATGGCGCGTTCTAGTGGGCGGTCTGTTCTTGGCTTGGTCATCCAAGCCTACAATCTGTTGTCAAGTTATCACCGCCACTCTCTGCCTAACAGCGCTGGAAGCCGGTTCTGTACGAAGCTTGCTTCACCCACTGGCAACCCGGGCGTGCGACAACTACCATCGACACAGCGTGCGGAATGCTTAAATACCAGCCATCGAAGGCGCACCTTGGGCATGAGAGTGCATAGGGAATGGCACGCTCAGACTGGTTCATGTAACAGGGCGCTATCTCCTGGCCAGTCTGTTCTTGGCTTGTTCATCCAAGCCAGCACCCTGGTGTCAAGTTATCGCCGCCGTTGTCAGCATCACAGCAGTGGAAGCCGGTTCTGAACGAAGCTTGCCTCAAGAACTGGCAACCCGGCGTGCGACAACTAGCATCGATACAGCGTACGGAAGCCTTAAATGCGAACTATCGACAGTCCACCTCGCGCAAGAGAGCACATCGTGAATGGCACGGTGACGCTGGTTCATGTTACAGGGCGCTATCTCCTGGACGGTCTGTTCTTGGTTTGGTCATCCAAGCCAACGCTCTGTTGTCAATTTATCGCCGCCACTGTCTGCATCACTGCACTGCAAGCCAGTTGTGAACGAAGCTTGCCTCAATAACTGGCAACCCGGCGGGCGACAACTATCATCGACACAGTGTGCGGAAGCCTTAAATGCGAACCATCGACAGAGCACCTTGGGCACGAGAGCGCATCGGGAATGGCACGCTCACGCTGGTTCATGTTACAGGGCGCTATCTCCTGGACGGTCTGTTAGCTTGTTCATCGAAGCCAACACTCTGGCGTCAAGGTTTCGACGGCACTTCCCGCATCACAACGCTGGAAGCCGGTTCTGAACGAAGCTTGCCTCATCAAATGGCAACCCGGGCGTGCGACAACTACCGTCGACAAAGCATGCGGAAGCCTTAAATGCTAGCCATCGACAGCGCAACTTGGGCACGACAGCGCATCGGGATGGCACGCTCACGCTGTTTAAAGCTACACGGCGCTATCTCGTGGGTGGTCTGTTCTTGGCTTGTTCATACAAGCCTACACTCTATTGTCAAGTTAACACCGCCACTGTCTGCATCACAGCGCCGGAAGCCGGTTCTGTACGAAACTTCATCACCAACTGCCCACCCTGGCATGCGACAACTACCATCGACACAGCGTGCAGAACGCTTAAATGCCAGCCATCGATAGCGCACCTTGGGCATCAGAGCACATCGGGAATCGCACCCTCCCGCTAGTTCATGTTACAAGGCGCTATCTCCTGGTCGGTCTCTTCTTTGCTTGTTCATCTAAGCCAATGCTCTGGTGTCAAGTTATTGCCGCCACTGTCTGCATCACAACACTGCAAGCTGGTTCTGAACGAAGCATGCCTTATCAACTGGCAAATCGCGCGCGCTACAACTACCATCGACACAGCTTGCGGAAGCCTTAAATGCCAGCCATCGATAGCGCACCTTGGGCATGAGAGCACATCGGGAATCGCACGCTCACGCAGGTTCATGTTACCAGGCGCTATCTCCTGGTCGCTCTGTTCTTGGCTTGTTCATCCAAGCCAATGCTCTGGTGTCAAGTTATCGCCGCCAATGTCTAAATCACAACACTGTACGCCGGTTCTGAAGGAAGCTTGCCTCATCAACTGGCAACCCGGCGTGCGACAACTAGCATCGATACAGCGTACGGAAGCCTTAAATGCGAACTATCGACAGTCCACCTCGCGCAAGAGAGCACATCGTGAATGGCACGGTGACGCTGGTTCATGTTACAGGGCGCTATCTCCTGGACGGTCTGTTCTTGGTTTGGTCATCCAAGCCAACGCTCTGTTGTCAATTTATCGCCGCCACTGTCTGCATCACTGCACTGCAAGCCAGTTGTGAACGAAGCTTGCCTCAATAACTGGCAACCCGCGGGCGACAACTATCATCGACACAGTGTGCGGAAGCCTTAAATGCGAACCATCGACAGAGCACCTTGGGCACGAGAGCGCATCGGGAATGGCACGCTCACGCTGGTTCATGTTACAGGGCGCTATCTCCTGGACGGTCTGTTAGCTTGTTCATCCAAGACAACACTCTGGCGTCAAGGTTTCGACGGCACTTCCCGCATCACAACGCTGGAAGCCGGTTCTGAACGAAGCTTGCCTCATCAAATGGCAACCCGGGCGTGCGACAACTACCGTCGACAAAGCATGCGGAAGCCTTAAATGCTAGCCATCGACAGCGCAACTTGGGCACGACAGCGCATCGGGATGGCACGCTCACGCTGTTTCAAGCTACACGGCGCTATCTCGTGGGTGGTCTGTTCTTGGCTTGTTCATACAAGCCTACACTCTATTGTCAAGTTAAAACCGCCACTGTACGAAACTTCCTCACCAACTGCCCACCCTGGCATGCGACAACTACCATCGACACAGCGTGCAGAACGCTTAAATGCCAGCCATCGATAGCGCACCTTGGGCATCAGAGCACATCGGGAATCGCACCCTCCCGCTAGTTCATGTTACAAGGCGCTATCTCCTGGTCGGTCTCTTCTTTGCTTTTTCATCTAAGCCAATGCTCTGGTGTCAAGTTATTGCCGCCACTGTCTGCATCACAACACTGCAAGCTGGTTCTGAACGAAGCATGCCTTATCAACTGGCAAATCGCGCGCGCTACAACTACCATCGACACAGCTTGGGGAAGCCTTAAATTCCAGCCATCGACAGCGCAACTTGAGCACAACTGCGCATCGGCAATGGCACGCTCATGCTGGTTCATATTACATGGCGCTTTCTCGAGGGCGGTCTGTTCTTGGCTTGTTCATCCAAGCCTACACTCTGTTGTCAAGTTATCGCCGCCACTGTCGGTATCACAGCGCTGAAAGCCGGTTTTGAACGAAGCTTGCCTCAAGAACTGGCGACCCGCCGTGCGACAACTACCATCGGCAAAGGGTGCGGAAGCCTTAAACGCCAGCCATCGACAGCACACCTGGGGCACGACAGCGCATCAATACTGACAAGCTCACGCTGCTTCATGTTAGCGAGCGCTATCTCCTCGGCGGTCTGTTCTTGGCTTGTTTAACCTAGCCAACACTCTGGTGTAAAGTTACCGCCGCCACTGTCTCCATCACAGCACTGCAAGCCGGTTCTGAACGAAGCTTGCCTCATCAACTGGCAAATCGAGCGTGCGACAACTACCATCGACAAAGCGTGCGGAAGCCTTAAATTCCAGCCATCTGAAGCGCAACTTGTGCACGACTGCGCATCGGGAATGCCACGCACATGCTGGTTCATGTTACGTGGCGCTATCTGCTGGCAGGTCTGTTCTTGGCTTGTTCATCCAAGCCTACACAGTGGTATCAAGTTAACGCCACCATTGTCTGCATCAGAGCGCTGGAAGCCGGTTCTGAATGAAGCTTGCCTCACCAAGCGGCAAAGCATCGGGCGACAACTCTCATCGACACAGCGTGCGGAAGCCTTAACTGCAAACCATCGATAGTGCACCTGCGGCACGAGAGCGCATCGGGAATGGTACGCTCACGCTGGTTCGTGTTACGGGGCGCTATCTCGTTAGTGGTGTGTTCTCTCTGGAGTCAAGTTATCACCGGCACTGTCTGCATCACAGCACTGCAAGCCTGTTCTGAACGGAGCTTGCCTCATTAGCTGGCAAATCGGGCGTGCGACAACTACCATCGACACAGCATGCGGAAGCCTTAAATTCCAGCCATCGGCAGCGCAACATGTGCACAACTGCGCATCGGGAATGCCACGCACATGCTGGTTCATGTTACATGGCGCTATCTGCTGGCAGGTCTGTTCTTGGCATGTTCATCCAAGCCTACACAGTGGTATCAAGTTAACGCCGCCATTGTCTGCATCAGAGCGCTGGAAGCCGGTTCTGAATGAAGCTTGCCTCACCATGCGGCAAAGCGTCGTGCGACAACTACCATCGACACAGCGCGCGGAAGCCTTAAATGCAAACCATCGACAGTGCACCTGCGGCACGAGAGCGCATCGGGAATGGCACGCTCACGCTGGTTCGTGTTACAGGGCGCTATCTCCTGGCCGGTATGTGGTTGGATTGTTCATCCAAGCCAACACTCTGGAGTCAAGTTCTGGCCGCCACTGTCTTGATAAGAGCGCTTTAAGCCGGTTCCGAACGAAGCTTCCCTCACCAACTGGCAACCCGGACGTGTGACAACTACCATCCACAAACCGAGCGGAAGCCTTTAATGCCAGCCATAGGCGGCGCACCTTGGGCACGAGAGCTCATCAATAATGGCACGCTCACACTGGTTCACGTCACAGGGCGCCATCTCCTAGGCGGTCTGTTCTTGGCTTCTTCATGCAAGCCAACACTCTGGTGTCAAGTTATCGCCACAACTGTCTGCATCACAGCACTGCAAGCCGGTTCTGAACGAAGCTTGCCTCATCAACTGGAAATCAGGCGTGCGACAACTACCATCGACACAGCATGCGGAAGCCTTAAATGCCAGCCACCGGCAGCGCAACTTGCGCACGACAGCGCATCGGGAATGGCACGCACACGCTGCTTCAAGTTACACGGCGCAATCTCGTGGGCGGTCTGTTCTTGGCTTGTTCATCCAAGCCTACACTCTGTTGTCAAGTTATCACTGCCACTGTCTGCATCACAGTGCTGGAAGCCGGTTCTGTACAAAGCTAGCTTCACCAACTGGCAACCCAGGCGTGCGATAACTACCATCGACACAGCGTGCGGAAGCCTTAAATGCCAGCCATCGATAGCGCACCTTGGGCATGAGAGCACATCGGGAATCGCACGCTCACGCAGGTTCATGTTACCAGGCGCTATCTCCTGGTCGGTCTGTTCTTGGCTTCTTCATCCAAGCCAATGCTCCGGTGTCAAGTTATCGCCGCCACTGTCTGCATCACAACACTGTAAGCCGGTTCTGAACGAAGCTTGCCTATTCAACTGGCAAATCGGGCGTGCTTCACTACCATCGACACAGCGTGCGGAAGCCTTAAATTCCAGCCATCGACAGCGCAACTTGTGCAAGACTGCGCATCGGCAATGGCTCGATCATGCTGATTCATATTACATGGCGCTTTCTCGTGGGCGGTCTGTTCTTGGCTTGTTCATCCAAGCCCACACTCTGGTGTCAAGTTATTGCCGCCACTGTCTGCCTCACTGCGCTGGAAGCCGTTTCTGGACGAAGCTTGCTTCACCAACTGGCAACCCAGGCGTGCGACAACTACCGTCGACACAGCGAGCGCAATGCTTAAATACCAGCCATCGAAGGAGCACCATGGGCATGAGAGCGCATAGGGAATGGCACGCTCACGCTGTTTCATGTTACAGGGCGCTATCTCCTGGCCAGTCTGTTCTTGGCTTGTTTATCCAAGCTAACACTCTAGTGTCAAGTTATCGCCACCGTTGTGAGCATCACAGCAGTGGAAGCTGGTTCTGAACGAAGCTTGCCTCAAGAACTGGCAACCCGGCGTGCGACAACTACCATCAACACAGCGTGCGGAAGCCTTAGATACCAGCCATCAACAGCGCAACTTGGGCACGACAGCGCATCGGGAATGGCACGTTCTCGCTGCTTCAAGTCACACGGCGCTATCTCGTGGGTGGTCTTTTCTTGGCTTGTTCATCCAAGCCTACACTCTGTTGTCAAGTTATCACCGCCACTGTCTGCATCACAGTGCTAGAAGCCGGTTCAGTACGAAGCTTCTTCACCAACTGGCAACCCTGGCGCGCGACAACTACCATCGACACAGCGTTCGGAATGATTAAATGCCAGGCATCGATAGTGTACTTTATGCAGGAGAGCGCAATGGGAATGGCACGCTCACGCTGGTTCATGTTACAGGGCGCTATCTCCTGGTCGGCCTGTTCTTGGCTTGTTCATAAAAGCCGATGCTCTAGTGTCAAGATATCGCCCCCACTGTCTGCATCGCAGCACTGCAAGTCGGTTCTGAACGAAGCTTGCCTCATCAACTGGCAAATCGGGCGTCCCACACCTACCATCGACACAGCGTGCCGAAGCCTTAAGTTCCAGCCATCGACAGCGCAACTTGTGCACGATCTCGCATCGGCAATGGCACGCTTATGCTGGTTAATATTACATGGCGCTTTCTAGTGGGCGGTCTGTTCTTGGCTTGCTCATCCAAGCCTACAATCTGTTGTCAAGTTATCACCGCCACTCTCTGCCTAACAGCGCTGGAAGCCGGTTCTGTACGAAGCTTGCTTCACCCACTGGCAACCCGGGCGTGCGACAACTACCATCGACACAGCGTGCGGAATGCTTAAATACCAGCCATCGAAGGCGCACATTGGGCATGAGAGTGCATAGGGAATGGCACGCTCAGACTGGTTCATGTAACAGGGCGCTATCTCCTGGCCAGTCTGTTCTTGGCTTGTTCATCCAAGCCAGCACCCTGGTGTCAAGTTATCGTCGCCGTTGTCAGCATCACAGCAGTGGAAGCCGGTTCTGAACGAAGCTTGCCTCAAGAACTGGCAACCCGGCGTGCGACAACTACCATCAACACAGCGTGCGGAAGCCTTAGATGCCAGCCATCAACAGCGCAACTTGGGCACGACAGCGCATCGGGAATGGCACGTTCTCGCTGCTTCAAGTCACACGGCGCTATCTCGTCGGCGGTCTGTTCTTGGCTTGTTCATCCAAGCCTACAGCCTGTTGTCAAGTTATCACCGCCACTGTCTGCATCACAGCGCTTGAAGCCGCTTCTGAACGGAGCTTGCCTCACCAACTGACAACCGGGGCTTGCGGCAAGTACTATCGGCACAGGATGCGGAAGCTTTAAATGCCAGCCATCGACAGCGCACAGGGGGCACGAGAGCGCATCAATAATGGCACGCTCACGCTGGTTCATGTCACTGGGCGCTATCTCCTAGGTGGTCTGTTCTTCGCTTCTTCATCTAAGCCAACCCTCTGGTGTCAAGTTATCGCCACCACTGTCTGCATCAGAGCACTGCAAGCCGGTTCTGAACGAAGCTTGCCTCATCAACTGGAAATCGGGCGTGCGACAACTACCATCGACACAGCGTGCGGAAGCCTTAAGTGAGAACCATCGACAGGGCACCTTGGGCAAGAGAGCGCCTCGCGAATGACATGTTCACGCTGGTTTATGTTACAGGGCGCTATCTCCTGGACGGTCTGTTCATGGTATGTTCATCCAAGCCTACCCTCTGTTGTCAAGTTACCTCCGCCACTTTCGGCATCACAGCGCTGGAAGCCGGTTCTGAACGAAGCTTGCCTCACCAAATGGCAAACCAGGCGTGCGATAACTACCATCGACAGAGCGTGCGGAAGCCTTAAATTCCAGCCATCGACAGCTCAACTTGTGCACGAATGCGCATCGGCAATGGCACGCTCAAGCTGGTTCATATTACATGGCGCTTTCTCGTGGGCGGTCTCTTCTTGGCTTGTTCATCCAAGCGAACACTCTGTTGTCAAGTTATCACTGTCACTCTCCATCACAGCGCTGGAAGCCGGTTCTGTACATAGCTAGCTTCACCAACTGGAAACCCAGGCGTGCGATAACTACCATCGACACAGCATGCGGAAGCTTTAGATGCCAGCCATCGACACCGCTTCTTGGGCACGAGAGCGCATCGGGAATGGCAGCTCATGTTGGTTCATGTTACACGGCGCAATCTCCTGGGTGGTCCGTTCTTGGCTTGTTCATCCAAGCCAACACTCTGGTATCAAGTTATCACCGCCACTGTCTGCATCGCAGCGCTTGAAGCCGGTTCTGAACGAAGCCCTCTTCACCAACTGGCAACCCAGGCGTGCGACAACTGCCATCGACACAGCGTGCGGAATGCTTAAATGCTAGCCATCGACAGCGCAAATTGGGCACGACAGCGCAATGGGAATGGCACGCTCACGCTGGTTTATTTTACAGGGTGCTATCTCCTGGCTGGTCTGTTCTTGGCTTGTTCATCCAAGCCAATACTCTGGTGCCAAGTTATCGCCGCCACGGTCAGCATCGCAGCAGTGGAAGCCGGTCCTGAACGAAGCTTGCCTCAAGAACTGGCAACCCGGCGTGCGATAACTACCATCGACACAGCGTGCGGAAGCATTAAATGCGAACCATCGACAGTGCACCTGGGGCACGACAGTGCATCAATAATGACACGCTCACGCTGGTTTATGCTACCGAGCGCTATTTCCTGGGCGGTTTGTTCTTGGCTTGTTTAACCTAGCCAACACTCTGGTGTCAAGTTACCACCGACACTGTCTGCATAACAATACTGCAAGCGGTTTCTGAACGAAGCTTGCCTCATCAACTGGCAAATCGGGCGTGCCACAACTACCATCGACACAGCGTGCGGAAGCCTTAAATGCCAGCCATTGATAGCGCACCTTGGGCACGAGAGCGCATGGGGAATGCCACGCACAAGCTGGTTCATGTTATATGAGACTTTCTCCTGGGCGGTCTGTTGATTTCTTCATCCAAGCCAACACACTGTTGTCAAGGTATCGCCACCACTTTGTGCATCACTATGCTGAGAGCTGGTTATGAATAAAGCTTGCCTCACCAACTGGCTACCCCGGCGTGCGACAACTACCATCGACACAATGTGCTGAATCCTTAAATTCCAGCCATCGACAGCGCAACTTGTGCACGAATGCGCATCGGCAATGGCATGCTCATGCTGGTTCATATTACATGGCGCTTTCTCGTGGGCGGTCTCTTCTTGGCTTGCTCATCCAAGCCTACAATCTGTTGTCAAGTTATCACCGCCACTCTCTGCCTAACAGCGCTGGAAGCCGGTTCTGTATGAAGCTTGCTTCCCCATCTGCCAACCCAGGCGTGCGACAACTACCATCGACACAGCGTGCGGAATGCTTAAATACCAGCCATCGAAGGCGCACCTTGGGCATGAGAGCGCATAGGGAATGGCACGCTCACGCTGGTTCATGTTACAGGGCGCTATCTCCTCGCCGGTCTGTTCTTGGCTTGTTCATTTTAGCCAACACTCTGGTGTCAAGTTATCGCCGCCATTGTCAGCATCACAGCAGTGGAAGCCGGTTCTGAGCGAAGCTTGCCTCAAGAACTGGAAACTCGGCGTGCGATGACTACCATCAACACAGTGTGCGGAAGCCTTAAATGCGAACCATCGACAGTGCACCTTGGGCACGAGAGCGCATCGGGAATGGCACGCTCACGCTTGTACATGTTACAAGGCGCTACCTCCTGGGCGGTCTGTTTTTGGCTTGTTTAACCTAGCCAAAACTCTGGTGTCAAGTTACCGCCGGCACTGTCTGCATCAGAGCGCTGGAAGCCGGTTCTGAACGAAGCTTGCCTCATCAACTGGAAATCGGGCGTGCGACATCTACCATCGACACAGCATGCGCCCAGGCAGCACACCAGCCTTGGTCCAACCATGGCCCAATGCTGGCAGAAATTGGTACCAATGTTGGCATATTTGCAAAGTGCAACCCAATCCAATGCTGGCTCAGCGTTAAAGCCAAGATTGGACCAATGTTATGCCAATGCAGCAGCCATTGTGCTGCCAGCGTAGGACCAGCGTTAAAGCCAAGATGGGACCAATGTTATGCCAATGCAGCAGCCATCGTAGGACCAGCGTTAACGCCAAGTTTGGGCCAATGTTACGCCAATGCAGCAGCCATCGTGCTGCCAGCGTAGGACCAGCGTTAAAGCCAAGATTGGACCAATGTTATGCCAATGCAGCAGCCATCGCAGGACCAGCGTTAAAGCCAAGATTGGGCCAATGTCATGCCAATGCAGCAGCCATCGTGCTGCCAGCGTAGGACCAGTGTTGAGCCATATCGTTGCCATTATTAATGCCAGCTTTGAGCCAATGCCCTTTGCATGACGAATATTCTAGATATGCTGGCTTTAGAGCACGCACATATTCTTACCGCAAACATTTTGCTAGCGGCATTTTTTGTAGCAATTGTCCCCTTACTGTCTTCCTCAATAGTACCTAGGAAAGCTCGACAAAAAGATGTCAAGAAGCAGAAGTCATATATGATTGCAAATAATAATAAAAGAATACTGAAATTGACGTTTATGACAGTTTATTTGCGAATAAATTTTCACAAACAGGCATTTTCCGTGGACCAAGATGGGTGACGCTCGGTTATCTTCAAACACTTTATTTACAGGCACTGCCCTCAGGATAGGAATTGGGCAAGGTGCCGAGGACGGTGGGCTGGCCAGGGGTTTCAGGGCAGGGAGCTGACGTCGGTAGGCAGGCTTGTCAGTGCTTGGATGACAGCGGGCTTATCAGGCCCCCGAGGACCACGGTGGATAACGCGGTGGTTTCTTGATATTGCCACCATATCCGATAGCGACTTCACCATTACTCGGAGGAAATGTTTGCACTGTAAAATGAAAAGAAACAATGTCAGAGATGTTGGTATGACAAATGTATGTGGGAGAGTTTTCATTTGAAAAATCGCCATGCTGCAACAATATTACAAGTCTGAGCAGAGAGTTCGAAGGGGTGAATCAAGAAACTTTCTTGCAAGAGATTTGTCAAGTAACACTTCTTAATATTTCGACATATATTGCTTACCTTGTACAAGATGTAACGTAATATTTAGAACAGACATAAAATGAGCAGGATCCGTCCGCTTTGTTTACAGCTCACGCCTAGTCAGCGTAGCACTTTAAAATTAAAAATTGCAGCAAAACCTGCTGCAGCACAAAAAGCCTAGTTTCAGACTGTGTAGACACAATGCGGCCTTCGTTGCGAAATTTTTAATGTGGAAACCGAGAAGTTCCGTCAAGAAACACTAGTAAAAGAAGCATTTATTATACGAAAAGAAAGAAATACTGTGAGCTGGAAATGATGCTTGACCTATACCAGTGAGAAGAAGCGTGGTTCCTCGGTATCACTAGCAGGATCAGCTGCACGCGTGGCTTGATAAAATCATAGTCCTGGAATTTCGGTGAAATTCAGAGATTTACACGTGGTTCTACTCCAGGCACTATTCAAAGGCTGCAAGTAAAAAGAGCTATTTAATTACAGGCATTCTAGGCCAGGCCTGTTTCAGTAATATATATACCGCGTGATATTGCTTGCGTGATATAGCTTTCGTGATATTGCTTCTGATAAAACTTATAACATGCGCAAAACAAATGCACTCACCATGTATGATCCATGCTTCTTTGTATCCGAGTTCATCCCACATCGAAGACGGTGCTCACAAAAATTCGTGGCCACATTGCTGAGTATTTCAAGACGTAGGCGTCTCAGTAGGAATGACGACCGCAAGAGAGCATTTTTCACGAGAAGAGTGCGCTGGCAAGAACGGACGGCAAGCACTCAGGCGGTGTTGCACCTGCACCCAGTCGGCGTGCTAGCGACGCATAGAAGGAAAGAGTGAAAGGAAAGGGTGAACGAAGAATACGGCGTAAACGCCACTTTCCCCCGCTGGACTTAGCCCGAACGGGTTTTGGGGTGGCAGCGATGGAGGGCGACAAGGAGGACAATAATGAGCCCGCCGCTTTCCCCCATGCTTCCAAGAGCACCCAATTCGACACAGCAGCTTATGGCTGTTTGAACGCTTGACTGATAGCATTGACCAGGCTCACCTGGGTGCGTGAAGGAGAGGCAAGGCGGGGCTGAAGGACAGAAAGCTAGGCCGAAAAAAAAAAATCCGGAATGCGCCGTGCCTACTAAAGGCAAAGACAAGAGGTTGTTGACACGCAAATGCCAAAACGTGCAATTAATTTTTTTTCTGTCAGGGGCATTCATACAAGGAGCTTACTACACATGCACGAACACACAAATATATTAGAATAGGAGCATGATGTCGCCGCAACATGCCATGCATGCTAAACAAACAAACAATAGTTTCACTAATGCATATGCGCTCCATCTCGATGCAATATAAAACGGTTCCATCAGCTCTGAGGCACTGTAATTCTCGATTCTCCTCAGAATCCTGACCCACTAAAGCCGCGGAGCGTACATGCAAAAAATACAATGCGCAGGCAAATTCGCAATACCGTTGCTTCTTATGGAAAGCTCAAGTTCTTATTCACGATCAATAAAGCAGCGGCTAAATTTATGCGACTTCCCCTGCTTCCTACGTGGTACACTGGCTTTTCTCTTTAGGGGACACATTTCGGTAAAGGAGAAGTGCAATAATGGCGGTGTACCATTCATGGAGTTGACATGGGAGAACGCAAACTAGAAGTGAGGCGTGCAGACAGGACACAGAGTAGAGAAGTGGACAACACGAACGCCGACTTCTGGAGGGCGACACGAACCGACACGAACCGACTGTCCACTTCTCTACTCTGTGTCCTGTCTGCACGCCTCACTTCTAGTTCGCATAATGAATCCTTACCAACTAGCTCAGCTTTCTGTCGTTCTATGGGAGAACGTATTCTTGGTTCCTGCGCAGTGTGCCTGTGATCAGTGCCTTAGTTTTCAAAACACGTTGTTCAATCTCACCAAGTCGTAGAGCAGTAAAAGCCGACAAGGCGAAAATTAGCTTATTACGGGCCAATGTCCTCCAAAGAAAGCCAACTAGTAACCCATATTGGCAAATCCATACGAAAGTCGGTCCAATAATTCCCGCCTTGTTGAACGGCAGTGCCAATATTGTTTACTGACTGTAAAGTGGACAACCATTGGATCTCTATCAGAATGGCACAGCCAATATTGTTTACTTGCTGTGTAAAGTGGGCCAACATTGGATCTCTATCAGAATGGCACAGCCAATATTGTTTACTGACTGTGTAAAGTGGGCCAACATTGGATCTCTATCAGAATGGCACAGCCAATATTGTTTACTGACTGTGTAAAGTGGACCAACATTGGATCTCTATCAGAATGGCACAGCCATTATTGTTTACTTACTGCGTAAAGTGGGCCAACATTGGATCTCTATCAGAATGGCACAGCCAATATTGTTTACTGACTGTGTAAAGTGGGCCAACATTGGATCTCTATCAGAATGGCACAGCCAATATTGTTTACTGACTGTGTAATGTGGGCCAACGTTGGATCTCTATCAGAATGGCACAGCCAATATTGGCGCCACGCTGTTAACCTTAGGCCAACATTGGGCCAGGAACCAGAATGGCACTGCCAATACTTGAACCACGCTGTTAATCTTAGGCCGTCATTGGGCCAAGAAGTGCCAATATGTTTCCAACGTTGGCCCAACCTGACGTGCCACCTGGGCGGAAGTCTTAAAATCCAGCCATCGATAGCGCAACTTGTGCACGACTGCGCATCGGCAATGGCACGGTCATGCTGGTTCATGTTACAGGGCGCTATATCATGGACGGTCTCTTCCTTTCTTGTTCATCAAAGCCAAAACACTGGTGGCAAGTTATCGCCGCCAGTGTGTGCATCACAGCGCTGGAAGCCAGTTCTCAACGAAGCTTGCCTCACCAACTGCCAGCCCGCGCGTGCGACGACTACCATCGACACAACTTGCGGAAGCCTTATATGCAAGCCATCGAGAGCGCTTCTTGGACACGAGAGCGCATCGGGAATGGCACGCTCATGCTGGTTCATGTTACACGCCGCTATCTCCTGGGCGGTCTGTTCTTGGCTTGTTCATCCAAGCCAACGCTCTGGTGTCAAGTTATCACCGCCACTGTCTGCATCACAGCACTGCAAGCCGGTTCTGACGAAGCTTGCCTCGTCAAATGCAAATCGGGATTGCGCCAACTACCATCGACACAGCATGCGGAAGCCTTAAATGCCAGCCACCGGCAGCGCAACTTGCGCACGACAGCGCATCGGGAATGGGACGCTCACGCTGCTTCAAGTTACACTGCGCAATCTCGTGGGCGGTCTGTTCTTGGCTTGTTCATCCAAGCCTACACTCTGTGTCAAGTTATCACTGCCACTGTCTGCTTCACAGCGCTGGAAGCCGCTTCTGTACATAGCTAGCTTCACCAACTGGCAACCCAGGCATGCGATAACTACTATCGACACAGCATGCGGAAGCCTTAAATGCCAGCCATCGATGGCGCACCTTGGGCATGAGAGCACATCGGGAATCGCACGCTCACGCTGGTTCATGTTACAAGGCGCTATCTCCTGGTCGGTCTGTTCTTGGCTTGTTCATCCAAGCCAATGCTCTGGTGTCAAGTTATCCCCGCCAATCTCTGCATCACACTGTAAGCAGGTTCTGAAGGAAGCTTGCTTCATCAACTGGCAAATCGGGCGTGCTACAACTACCATCGACACAGCATGCGGAAGCCTTAAATTCCAGCCATCGACAGCGCAACTTGTGCACGACTGCGCATTGGCAATGGCACGCTCATGCTGGTTCATATTACATGGCGCTTTCTCGTGGACGGTCTGTTCTTGGCTTGTTCATCCAAGCCCACACTCTGGTGTCAAGTTATCGCCGCCACTGTCTGCATCACAGCGCTGGAAGCCAGTTCTCAACGAAGCTTGCCTCACCAACTGGCAGCCCGCGCGTGCGACAACTACCATCGACACAGCGTGCGGAAGCTTTAGATGCCAGCCATCGACAGCGCTTCTTGGGCACGAGAGCGCATCGGGAATGGCACGCTCATATTGGTTCATGTTACAGGGCGCTATCTCCTGGGCGGTCTGTTCTTGGCTTGTTCATCCAAGCCAACGCTCCGGTGTCAAGTTATCGCCGCCACTGTCTGCATCACAGCACTGCAAGCCGGTTCTGAACGAAGCTTGCCTCATCAAATGCCAAATCGGGATTGCGCCAACTACCATCGACACAGCATGCGGAAGCCTTAAATGCGAGCCATCGGCAGCGCAACTTGGGCACGACAGCGCATCGGGAATGGCACGCTCACGCTGCGTCAAGTTACACGGCGCAATCTCGTGGGGGGTCCGTTCTTGGCTTGTTCATCCAAGACAACACTCTGGTATCAAGTTATCACCGCCACTGTCTGCATCGCAGCGCTTGAAGCCGGTTCTGAACGAAGCCCTCTTCACCAACTGGCAACCCAGGCGTGCGACAACTACCATCGACACAGCGTGCGGAATGCTTAAATGCTAGCCATCGACAGCGCAAGTTGGGCACGACAGTGTATCGTGCAGACTACACATGCTTCGCACGTATCGGCCTGAACTGACTGACAGCACGAAGATTACGGCAACACGTGCCTGTGAATGCCGACGGCTATATATACCCAGTGTGTTTCCGGAATAAACGTTCTTTTCATTCTTGGATCCCGTCCATACGATACATGGTGTCAGAAGTGGTGCCGCTGGATGAACGTAACCATTCAGAGCAATGGAGCTAGTCAAGCCACCGGAGCATCTGCAACTTTCCAGCTCATCCGACAACATCGCGAAGCATTGGAACCTGTTCATCCAGAAGTTCGAACTGTTCCTACAAGCGACAGCATCTCCGAAAGAACCAAGGTCAGAAGCAGTCAAGGCTGCGCTGCTGCTGAGTATTGCTGGCGACGATGCACTTCAGGTGTTTAACAACTTCACCTTTCTTGAGGCGGAACGCAAAGATGATTACACGACGGTCGTGCGGAAGTTTAAAGAGTACTGTGAAGAACAGCAAAATGAAGTCTATGAGAGGTACATTTTCCGGTCAAGAACCCAGGACGAAGCGGAGCCCTTTGAGCATTTCCTGCGCGACTTGCGAAAGCTGTCCCGAAGCTGCAACTTCGCTGAATTAACGGAGTCAATGATCCGCGACCAGGTTGTATTCGGTGTACACAACCCCAAGTTGCGGGAGAAGCTCCTCAAAGTAAAAGACCTGACGCTAGCCAAGACAGAACAAATCTGCAAGGCTGCTGAACTGTCTAGCCAGCAGAACGAGGCACGGGCTCAGGCGGAAAAACAGGTCGCGTCGGTAAAGAAGCGTCCATTTAAATGCATGAAATGCAACCGCTTGCACGAAAGCAGTAGGTGTCCCGCGTTCGGCAAGACGTGTTTTGTATGTGGTGGCATCAATCATTTTGCAGCATGTTGCAAGAAAGGGTCTACAGTAAGCGAAGTGGTCAACGTGCAGAACAATTTCGACATCCTTGATGTAAAAACTTGCAAGGTGAGAAGCTCGACGGACTGGATCGTAAACGCTAAAGTGGCCGGGCAGGATGCCTTCTTGAAAGTAGACACAGGCTCCCAAGCTAACTTGCTGCCTTACTCGGTCTATCGGAAGTGCAAAGGGATGCAATGTTTGGAGCCGAGCAGTTCCATTCTGCGGTCCTATAGCGGTGACGCTATCAGTCACTTCGGTGTTGCGTCGTTACCAGTCACCATAAAAAATCAGGCTGGGTGTTTCGACTTCTCTATAGTAAAAAAAGGCCACCAGGCAATACTCGGACTATCTGCAAGTGAGGCGCTCGGACTGGTCGCGAGGTCGGTGGATGCAGTCAACGCTAGCGCTGCCGACGAAATACTGCAGGAATTTCTTCAACTCTTCCAAGGAACAGGCAGCGTCGCCCGCCAGTATCGGATGGTACTACGCACTGGTTCGATACCTGTAGTCCAGCCAGCGCGGCGCGTACCCTTGACACTACAAGAACCACTGCGGGAGGAGCTGGACCGCATGGAACGAGCCGCTATCATCACGAAAGTGACAGAACCAACGGACTGGGTGAGCCCGCTTGTTATTGTACGGAAAAAGGACGGCACACTACGTGTATGCATTGATCCTAGGCATAGCAATAAATGCCTGAAACATGAGCACTATCAGATGCCTAAGCGTGAAGACATGCAGGCTGAGCTCGCCGGCGCTCAATATTTTTTCCGCCTCGATGCGAATTCAGGTTTCCACCAAATTCCTTTGGATGACGCCACATCAAAAATCTGCACATTCGGCACGCGCTTTGGTCGCTACCGTTTTATGAGGCTGCCCTTCGGTATCGCCTCAGCTCCTGAAGTCTTTCAAAAAACTTTGAGCGAAATTTTTGACAGGGCTCCAGGGGTGCGTGTATATGTAGATGACGTTCTTGTCTGGGGCATCACTAAAGAAGAACATCACACACGCCTTCGAAATGTATTGCAGCTGGCAAAAAACGCTGGCTTAACTTTTACCGCAAGCAAGTGCAAGTTCGGGCTTACTGAAGTTGAATTTTTGGGTGATGTCATCAGCCGAGACGGAATAAGGCCAAATGCCACACTGAGCATGTCCCTTAAAGAAATGTCGCAACCAACGGACAAAGCTGCAGTGCACAGAATGTTAGGTGTTGCCAACTACTTTGGGAAATACATTCCGAATCTGGCAGAAAAGACACAGCTTTTGCGCAGTCTCATCAAAAAGGACACCAAGTTTGAATGGTCGGCCAACCACGCAAATGAATGGACAGCCGTATGGTCATGCTTCCCAGAGCTGCCGAGGGCGGCTAACATGTGCAAAATGTGGCATCAATGACCACTCTGCAGATGACTGTAAGGCTGAGCCCCGTTGTAGTAATTGTAATGGTGGTCACCCAGCATATTCCCGATCATGCGCAGAATGGAAGAAAGAAAAAGAAATAATTACAATAAAGGTAAAAGAAAACATAACTTTCAGAGAAGCAAGGCAACGCATCTCACAAACATTTACACAGACCGCATCTTTCGCCGAAGTGGTACGTCGGGGGGCAGTACCACAACGGCACTTGGCGGACGCCAGCACCACGCGTAGCGAGCGTGCGGCAACGCCACCCACCCCCACGGTGGGAGCAGCGAAGGCTGCCCTACCTCTCCCGAATTTGTCCACAGTTGAGACCTCCGCTAGTGCTGGCACCAGACAGCCCAGCTCCGAGGTCAAGACTAGCCCACCAACCACCAGGACGGTGGGCTCCAAGGCCTTGTCTTCCGAGACAAGGCTTTCACGGAAAACACACCGCTCGCAAGAGCGGCTGTCCAGTGCCTCTCAAGAGGCCATGGACACAACACCGAGTCAGAAGGCGCAGTTGACGCCTAAGGAGCGGCGCCATTTTGCCGATCGCTCCAAAAAAGAAAAAACTCCAATTACAGGGCCCCAAAAGGGCAACATAAGCTAAACCAAGTTCATTCTCTTTGACACATAGCACAACATTTATTTTAATATGGATACACTGATTATTCACCTCGATGATATCCAAGAACTCCTTAATCAACTAACTCCTAAAGTGCTGTGTGTCCAAGAGACTCATTTGAAATCTAAACACAAACACTTCCTACGTCAGTATGTTATTTTTCGGAAGGATCGCGATGATGCCCTCGCATCATCCGGTGGCGTAGCCATCATAGCTGACAAATCTATAGCCTGTCAACACTTACAGCTACAAACACCCCTTGAGGCAGTGGCCATTCGAGCTGTACTGTTAAATAAGCTGATAACCATTTGCTCCCTATATATACCGCCGCATTTTCAGCTCCACAAACAAGAATTCCAAACACTAATAGATCAGTTGCCTGAACCATATCTTGTGCTTGGAGATTTAAATGCGCACAGCTACCTATGGGGCGACTCGCGCTGCGACGCGAGAGGTCGCTTGATTGAACAGTTCCTTTTTTCTTCAGGTGCATGTCTTTTGAATGGGAAGGAGCCCACGTATTATAACATGGCAAACAAAACATACTCCTCAATAGATCTTAGCATAGCATCGCCTACTCTTCTACCGTACTTTCAATGGAAAGTTATTAAAAACCCATACGGGAGTGATCATTTCCCTGTAGTTCTAGGCACACCTATGGCTAATGAATGCCTTCCACAATTACCTCGCTGGAGAACTGACTCGGCTGACTGGGAAACGTTCAAAAAGCTTGCTTGTTTATCCTGGGACGACATGTGTGCTTTAAGCATAGACGCTGAAGTTGAATATTTTACGGCTTTCCTCCTTGACACCTCCTCCAAATGTATCCCTGTAACAAGTGGATTGTCCACAAAACGCCGTCTTCCATGGTGGAACGATGAGTGTCGAAAAGCGCAAAAGAAGCAAAACAAGGCATGGGGTTTACTTCGGGATTCTCCGACAGCAGAAAATCTAGTCAATTTCAAGCAGGTCAAATCCCAGGGTCGAAGAACGCGGCGACAAGCTAGAAGAGAGAGTTGGAGAAAGTATATATCAGGCATTAACTCCTATACTGACGAAACAAAGGTTTGGAATAGAGTTAATAGAATAAAGGGTCGACAGTCTTACTCTCTGCCTTTAGTGAATACTCAAGGCGACAGCATGGAAGATCAGGCGAACTTTCTTGGCGCACATTTCGAACAGATATCCAGCTCGTCGCACTACTCTGAAACATTCCAAAGGTACAAAAGGCAAATAGAAGGACAACCATTAGAAAGGAAAAGCGCAAAATACGAGGCATACAATAGACCCTTTTGCATGGCAGAGCTTCAGGCAGCCCTAAACAGCTGCAACCAATCTGCCCCCGGATCTGACCGCATCCTATATGAAATGCTTAAACACCTGCCGCCTGAAACACAAAAAACCCTTCTTTGTCTCTACAATTCTATATGGTCGTCCGGCCGCATTCCCTCTGCTTGGAAAGAGACCATCATAATTCCTATTTTGAAACGGGGTAAGTACCCTTCTTTGGCAAATAGTTATAGGCCTATAGCATTGACGAGCTGCTTATGCAAAGTTTTTGAAAAGATGGTAAACAGTCGCCTGGTACATTATCTAGAAATTAACAAGAAATTAGATCAATATCAATGTGGCTTTAGAGAAGGCAGATCAACGACAGATAAGCTTGTACGCATGGAAATGTATATCAGGGAAGCGTTTGTCCACAAACAGCTTGTGCTGTCTGTCTTTCTTGACATGGAGAAGGCGTATGATACCACGTGGCGCTTCGGGATCCTTCGGGATCTTTCTGCAATGGGCATTCGCGGCAACCTGCTGAGAATAATTGAAAGCTATCTCTCTAACAGGACATTTCGTGTTAGAGTTGGCAACGTGCAATCTCGACCATTCATACAGGAGACAGGCGTACCGCAGGGTGGAGTATTGAGCTGTACGTTATTTATCGTTAAAATGAATTCCCTCCACACCGTATTACCTCGCACACTCTTCTATTCCGTCTATGTGGACGACGTACAGATAGGGTTCAGGTCATGTAATCTTAGCATTTGCGAGAGGCAGCTACAACTTGGCTTGAATAGATTCTCAAGGTGGGCGGTCGAGAATGGTTTCAAATTGAACCCCCAAAAGAGCACATGTGTCCTGTTTTCTAACAAGAGAAGTGTACTACCACAACCCGATATTAACCTTAATGGAGAAAGACTAACTGTTAGCCCTGAACACAAATTCTTAGGTGTTATCCTGGACACAAAGCTTAACTTCGTCCCCCACTTAAAATATCTCAAAGAAAAATGCCTCAAGACCATGAACCTCCTCAAGCTGCTCTCTCGAACAACCTGGGGCAGTGACAGGAAATGTCTGCTGAGCCTGTATAAGAGTCTCGTAAAATCACGCCTCGATTACGGAGCCGTGGTGTACCACTCCGCAACTGAGAGTGCGCTAAAGATTCTCGACCCAGTCCACAACCTCGGTATACCACTGGCAACAGGCGCCTTTAGAACTACCCCTGTTGAAGGTTTGTACGTCGAGGCCAACGAATGGTCCTTACATCTACGCAGAACATTCTTAAGTTCTTCATACTACACTAAGGTAAAATCAGACACCGAGCATCCATGTCATTCCATTGTTAGCGACCTGTCCGCTGCCAGACTTTACAGTAACCGCCCACGTATTAGAACTCCTTTGAGCCTACGTTTCGAAGCAATGGCAGAAGAAACAAACATCCATCTCCCAGAAAATACCTTATTGCCTCCCACTCGCCTTCCACCGCCTTGGGAATGGCAGACCATGGAGTGCGATATCTCTTTTGTTGCAATAACGAAACATGCACCTGAGGCACATATACTATCACACTTCCTCGAACTCCAAGCGAAGTACTGCTGTGCCGAGTATTATACAGATGCTTCTAAATCATCTGCTGGTGTCGCGTATGCAGCTCTTGGGCCAGTTTTTTCCACCTCTGGTACTCTAAATCCTAACACAAGTATTTTTACGGCTGAAGCGTACGCAGTACTCTCAGCCGTAAAGCACATCAGAAAAACAAATCTGAATAAGGCCATCATTTTCACAGATTTAAGCGTAATAAGGGCCTTAATGAGTTTTCGAAAACATAAGAACCATGTTTTTAATGAACTATACACACAACTATGCCTAGCAATAATGTACAACCAGAACATCATCCTATGTTGGGTACCTGGCCATAGGGGCATAAAAGGCAATGTAGCTGCTGACGAAAGTGCAACGTCAGTCACCTTTAATGAAACAGATATGAATAAACCTATATCAGCAAAAGAACTTAAGCCCTTCTTACGCAACAAACTGAGGAATACTGGCAGGGCCAATGGGATAATGTAGTATTGAATAAGCTACACGTTATCAAACCAAAATTAGGGAACTGGATAACTGAAAGAACAACAAGACATAAGGAAGTGCTTCTGTGTAGATTAAGAATAGGACATACGTAGGCCACTCACTCCTACCTTTTGACGGGAAGCGAACGTCCGACATGTAGCAAATGTGGCAACAGGCTTACAGTTATTCATGTTCTTATCCAATGCACTGAAATAGAGGCAGAAAGAAAAAAGCACTTTCCCTCTGCTTATATCTAACACATACCGTTACATCTAGCATTTTTTCTTAGTAATGAACCCCTTTTTACTTTTCAATCACTATTCAACTTTTTATTTGAAACTGACACCCTAAATGTGATTTGGCCAGGCTACTTGTAGCGCGGCCTCCACCTGGAGGTCGTAGCTGCAATGAAAACATTTTCTAGAGCACCTGCCTCCCAGCCCTTGCTTTCAAGGCTTTGGTGAGGCACTAGTGCTACAGATTTTACATAATTTACTGACCATCCCCATCTTGTGAAACATCTATTGTCATCGCAGAAACGATCAATCACAGTCATTTTTTATATTATGTAGATACTTTTAGTAAAGCAATGAAGGGGGCTAGTTGGTGAACGTTCATGGTTATATTGCGCTCAGTTTTACACAGACGATATTAAGAAAGGACAGGACGTGGACGGACGTAGCGCAAACTACCAACTGTTTAATAATGGTAAATAACGCGCTTATATACAAGGAGATATGGCGCGAGGGGGGGGGTTTAAAAGATATGACAAGTTCACGTAATGTGATCATAGTTCGGGTCAGGCATACGTGGTTCACTGGCACCCGTTCGCCCTGGCAAACTCAACCTCAGCTTTGATAAGCGCGATGGACGGAGTGCTTACGCACATTTCTTTTTTTTTGCTATCGCAAGTGCCTCCCATATTTCTCGCTCCGTTTTTGTTTTTGATATGCCAATGACTGTGGCGCTTTCTAGAAGCGGAGAGCATTTGCATTGTTTGCAATGTGCAGCCAGGTTGCTGGGTGCTGTCAGAAGCTGGCACGTGTATTTGTGCCAGATCCAAAGAGGCAAACACTAGTGCTACGATCTGTCAAACTAAGCACGTGACAAAGTACGTGGAATGTGCAACTTCAGTTGTTTACCAAATCCCACTAGATTGCGGGAAAGTATACATCGGGCAAACTGGACGTTGTCTAAACGATAGGTTACGGGAGCACAAATACACGTGCCAGCTTCTGACAGCACCCAGCAACCTGGCTGCACATTGCAAACAATGCAAATGCTCTCCGCTTCTAGAAAGCGCCACAGTCATTGGCACATCAAAAACAAAAACGGAGCGAGAAATATGGGAGGCGCTTGCGATAGCAAAAGAAAAAGAAATGTGCGTAAGCACTCCGTCCATCGCGCTTATCAAAGCTGAGGTTGAGTTTGCCAGGGCGAACGGGTGCCAGTGAACCACGTATGCCTGACCCGAACTATGATCACATTCTGTGAACTTGTCATATCTTTTAACCCCTCCCCCCCCTCGCGCCATATCTCCTTGTATATAAGCGCGTTATTTAACATTATTAAACAGTTGGTAGTTTGCGCTACGTCCGTCCACGTCCTGTCCTTTCTTAATATCGTCTGTGTAAAACTGAGCGCAATATAACCATGAATGTAGATACTTGTATTTTACGCACTTTAGAGCAAATTAATTTTAGGCCCTTTTACAGCCACATCGCACCACATGCATATACTGTGCTTTTTAGCGAATATTTTAGGCCACTATACAGCCGTGTTTCATTACTCCCCGCAATTAACAACCATATATCATTCAGAAGTACAGACCATCGACTTGGCGCTCTTTGGTCACATCTGGCCCTTGCGCCAAAAAACCCTACTAATCAATCAATATTAACTAAAGTGCAACAGATAGACAACAGACAAGAACGAAGCGCTCTGTGTGTTCACTTCGTTCCTGTCCATCGCATTTCTCTTGCACTATAGTTAATGAATTCATAAGGCTGCACAGGAGAAGAATGATACCTCTGCCCAAGGGCCCGATCTCACATCCAAATCCACGCGTGTGCACACACACACACACACACAAATGTTGCAAGAGTGCATAGCATGAAGCAGTATCAACAGGATGACACTAGATATGGATGAGGATTAACTTTCAACTGAGGCTCATTTGTAAAAAATGTGGCTAGTTATATAAATTACCAGAAGAAAAGGACGATGAGCAAAACGAGAACAAGGTGAAAGCAGGAACCAACGTTTCGACAAGTGGACTTGTTTTCTTCAAGTTGCACGTGTGGAAACGTTGGCTCCTACTTTCACCTTGTCATGTTGCTCATCGTCTTGAATTTCCATCTCCTGCCTTCCCCGAGTTTTCCCCAGAAAAAGAGACATTTTTGAAAGATAGATAAAAATTGGTGCTTCATGCAGCCAGACATAAATAAAAATGCTACAGAAAGAAATTAGAGAAAAATTCCAAGTGCAGGAAAAAATCATTACAATTGCCAATCCTGCATGCCAGCACCTTTCAAGAAACACTCTTGTTATTCCAATAGACAGACTGTCAGCTTGCTTATGCAAGCACATTCTTCCAGTTCCATGCCATTGGGGCAAAAATGAGTTTACTGGAAGGTAGCCACATGCACACTTGGTGATCGCAATGTTTTTTTCCCTGGACTTGTATATCTATAGGTATTTTCTCCCTTTCCTGCTTTTATGTTTGGTTTTATCAAGCACTATTCTTTATCAGGTTTTATTGCTGTACTACTTTGTGGTAACCTTTATAGATCACTGCATTTTCACAATAAACCTTTTAATTAGAAGTTAGCATCCCTGTTCTTACTGCTTCACACTGTACATTCTTGCTACATTGGCCAAATAAAAGATTTTATAAGGTATCATGAGGGCCTTTAAAGTGACTTGCTGCAGTCTAAAAAAAACGAATAGCCTGGCTGGAAATGGCACCAGAGAACACATAGGACAAACGAGAAAACCGAGATGATCTAACAACCAAAAGTTTAATGCACACACCGAGTAAATGCTCGCTCACAAGCAATAGACTGTACATACACAAAAAGGAGAAGCAAAAATTCATGTGCGTTTCCTGACAGGAAATGCATCCATTTCTAACGGAGGCAGTGCTGACAAGATTAACCCAACATTTTTAGATCTACAGCTTCCGTAATTTGTCTAGGCAGCCGATCTGCACAGAATGCTAGCTTCTTCCTCTACAATGCACGCTCAGATGTGGAGAGTGCATTGTAGAGGAAGAAGCTAGCATTCTGTGGAGATCGGCTGCCTAGAGAAATTATGGATGCTGTAGATGCAAATACACTGGGAGAATCTTGTGTCAGCATGGCCGCTGTTACACTTTCAGAGATGGATGCGTTTCCTGTTGGGATCTGTATGGACACACATCAGATCTTGCTTCTGCTTTTTGTGTAAAGTCGATTTATTGCTTGTCCAACAGCATTTACTCGGCATGTTCAATAAACTTTCATTGGTAATACACCTCATGATTGTCTTGGTCTCTAGCAGAAAGGTGTTCATTCTTTTTACAGTGAAGCTGTGTATGCCTAGGCGAAACACTCATGGTCCGATCCCAAAAACCCTAGTGTAGTGGTATGAGCCATTGTTTAAGGGTGTGTGAGCCATTGCATTCGTCTTGCATGATGGATGGAGACATTTCTCGTTCGGCAGACATAGAAATGTTTATGCATTTCAAACATACATTTATCTGCGTATTATTGCAGGGAAGGGACACAAAGGGGGATGGGGTTAAGACAAGATCATGATGCCATTATTATCTCACAGCAAAGGTGTGGTGGGCCATTGGCTAGACCAATAGTGACGTCGTTTCTCTCTAACAGCAGAGCGCGCGTGCAGCAGTCTCTCTTCGACTTCCCGATAGGTTCGAAAATGTGTCCCTGTATTTAATTAAATGAAATGTGCAGCCGCGGTGTGTCATTTCGTAACTAAAATGCATAACTGAGTCATAAACATTATGATTAACGCATTACAAAACACAAGTGCGTAACATAATTCAGAAAGAATTTGCTGGACCCGCTGGATTAACACAATGAACCACTCATTGCACTTTCTATGATGGTGATCTTGCAAAGTGCAATGTGTGGCATTCTAAATAAACAATGTGATAAACCCAAGTCAAACATGTGCATAACCTCATTAAGAAACACAGACATAACAATAATATAGAAAGACTTGAATAAACCATTGGAATTAACCCAGTGATAAACACCGGGGCTGCACATTTCAGCTTCGATGATTTACCGTCTGTACAGGGTGCACGGGCAGTAACTTTTTCTGTTATTGTTTGTTAAGTATTGTATAATGTTGTGCCAGTAAAACACGTTGGGCTAGTTGGTGCAATGTATTGGTACTACTTTTTTTGCTGGTTTTTGTCTTAATGTTGTGCCCTTCTTCCTTTTGTAACAACTTTTTTATTCCCCCTTGCATAATACCCCAACCTTGCAGTCTCCGAGGTATATAAATAAATAAGTACATAAGCACGTCATTCATTCATCTGCATACACCTCGCACCATTCCTTGCTCAACAAACGTCACTGTGTTGATGTCTCGCAGCGTGCATCTACATTACCGGCCGTTTGCGTTTCGGTATGGTTTATGAACAGTGTAATGCATAAAGATTACATGACATTAAGGTTGTGACCTATGCGGTGCATAAGCAAACCTTGCAAAAGATGACAAGTTGGATTGTTGAAAATAAGACAAATTGCATATATCGCAGTTACTTTAGCAGCATTTAACTGACCACTTGACAAAAACTTCACTTCGCATAGATTCCAGCACGTACGCTGAATCTGCAGTTTTCTTTTTTGCTTATTAATGCAGTCGCTACTGCATGGCCACATTGTAGATTTGAAAAGAAAGTGAAATAAATTTGTTTGTTGCAATATAGCAATATTTGTAGATCACTGCGATTGTAACACGAGAACTTGATACAAACATGCACACTATAGGATGCAGACAAATGCTCAGGACAAACTCCAGAATGTTTGCATCCTGATACTTATGAAAGTTAACGGTTTCATCCCATGGCTGTCAATGAGAGGGAGAGAGAAAACTTAATTGTCTCCACCCTAGTACGGCGTCGTATTCCTGTTATTGAACATGACCTCAATAGTCCTCACATCGAACATCTATTCCTCGAATTAATTCCCAATCGTAAACGGAAAGAATGCATCTTCCTTCTGAACATTTACAATAGCTCCAAGGATAAAACAAGGTGTCGCTTCCTCACCCTCTTTAAGAAGGCTCTTCACGTAGCTGGAACGCACCCCCTACTCATCAGCGGTGATTTCAACCTCGCCCATACAGGCTGGGGCTACGTTCACACGGAAGCTGCAGCTCGCAACCTCTGGCAAGATTACTACGACTTAGGCCTTACGCTCATCACGGGTTTCTCCTTTCCTACACGCCTCGGTACTTCCACTACCCGGGACTCTACCCCCGACCTCACCTTCATCAAACATATCAACAATGCACACTGGACCAATACCCAGCAAGACCTGGGCAGCGACCATTATATCCTTGCTCTCTCTTTACCCCAACTCGCTGTCGCCCCTGCCCCCACTAAAGAATTCACCATTACCGACTGGGACGTTTTTCGAAAAATACGCATAGGTTCTACCTCAGCAGAAGGCATTACCGACATTAACACCTGGATGCAAGCGCTACGCACTGATGTTCAAACGGCCACTCGGGTGGTAACTACAGATGCCTCAGTTTAACGCATGGATAGCCGCCTCGCCCATCTTCTGGAGGATAAAGCCTCTATCCTAGCTCGATGGAAGGGGCAGCGCCTAAACCATCGCCTCAGAACTAAGATCTCCAAACTGAACACAGCCATCGAGGAGCATTGTCAAACCCTCAGCCGGCAACAATGGACTGAGCTGTGTAACACGGTGGATGTACAACTTCATCGCGCTTCCTCGTGGAAACTCCTCAAACATCTGCTTGATAATACCACCACCCGCACCACCCAACAGGATCGGCTGCAGAAGCTCCTTTATACGGAGACCCTTAAGCAAGGTCCACAACAGGTGCTTGACTACCTCTGCCCCAGATATACCTCCAGGGGACAAGTCGGTCCACACAGCAATTACATTGGTAGCCCCAACCCTACACTAGATGCCGATTTCAGCGTATCTGAAATACATGCCGCTCTACGCAAGCTTAAAGGGGTGGAGACATCAAAATTTTCGTTCATGCGTTTGTTGATTCAAACGTTGCGTCATGCTTCAGGGAGCACGATACACAAAGCGGGATTCATATATATCCGATAAATAATTTAATAATAGCATTATTATACCGAGCGATTTCGGTTTCGGTTTCTGGGCTCCGGGGGATGCTATGACGTCACAGAGGAGGAAACGCAACGTGGCTTGGTCACATGGGCAACAAAAAATAGTGACGTAAAAATATGCTGCGTCGTCTGCTCCCGCAACGCGTGCTCTGCCAGCAGAGGTCAACTGGCGATTCGAAGTGCATGTCACGATTATTATAATTATTGCGAAGAGCGACAACGGTAAGAAAATATTGCGGCTTGTGAGAGTCGGTGATTCATTCCGAAGCGCCGTAAGCTTAGCTTCGAAGTGAACCGGAAAAGGCCTAGCCACGATATCGGCGGCGCCGAACGATCAGAGGCGGTGAAGCTGCCGTCGGTGCACAGAGTGACCACTCCTCGGACGCTGATTGGCCGTTTCGCCGTACGGCTGCCGCACAAATGGGTCCCGGGCCCGTGCTCTCTACGGCTAGGAAATCTCGCCGTTCGTGAGCAAAACCGCCGTCGCACGGGGGCCCACGAACGGCAAACGGCGTGCGGCGAGTTTCCGTGCCGGTAACGTGGACGGGCCTTCACATTGAGAAAGGCCAAGCGAAGGAGAGACCGCTCCGAGCTGCCGAACTATGTGACTATGCGAGGAGAGAAGCGGACAACACGAACGCCGCATATCCTGGTCCCTTTCGGAGTCGGCCGGCTACTGTTTTACACTCAAACGTGCAAAGGCCCGTCGGTGGGCAACTCGCCGCACGCAGTTTGCCATTCGCGGGCCGCCGTGGGGCGTTCGTGTTGTCCACTTCTCTCCTCCTCTGTCCGTGCCTGCACGCCTTACCCCTTCTTTGCATTAAGGATTTCTATATGCCTGTAGCTCGGTCATAGTGGAGGCTATGCTCGGCCGCTCGGCTCAGCAGGCTCCGTAATCGGCATTTCATCGCTACTCATCATACGTCACGTTTTTGTGCTGGTGTGCTATGACGTCAATATTTTCGTTCCTCCTCTGTGACGTAGTAGCTGCCGCGCTAGCGATGGGTCTCGACTACGAGAACGAGTTTTTAATGTCTTTTTGGAGCTGAATTAAAATTATTTTGAAACGTTTGCAGCATCCGATACCTCATTCTGGGTGTCCTTGCAAACGGAAGCAGCCTACAACATGCTTTTTATAGCCTCAAAATTTGGTGTCCCAACCCCTTTAACAGTCGTTCTGCTCCAGGGACAGACGGGGTCACTCACAAAAGCCTTCGCAATCTCGATGACGAGTCCGTGTTCCATCTGACTGACTACATCAACGATTGCTGGCGCATTGGTGCCCTTCCAGCCGCCTGGAAGACTGCCAACGTTATCCTAATCCGAAAGCCTGGCAAACCATCTAGCCTCAATAACTTAAGGCCCATCTCCCTCACTTCATGCGTAGGCAAGGCGATGGAACACGCCTTCTTAGCACGCATCAACAGTCACCTCGAGAACAATACTCTCTCTATCCCCACACCATTATTGGATTTTGCCCTCACCTTTCTACTCAAGACGCTATGTTGCAGCTCAAACATCAAGTGCTCAACGATCGTTCCCGTAACATGAAAGCCATCCTCGGACTCGACCTCACTCAAGCCTTTGATAACATTTCCCATGCAGCTATTCTTGACCAGGTCTCCAACCTCCACCTGGGAGAGCAAGCCTACAATTACATCCGTGACTTTCTCTCCAATCGCACGGCTACCCTCTCGGCCGGGGATTTACGATCAGACCAGCTTCCCCTTGGCAGCAAAGGCCCCCCGCAAGGTTCAGTTATCTCTCCCATGCTCTTTAACTTAGTCATGATTGGCCTTGCCAAGCAACTACAGCAAGTCGACAATATCAACCATACCATCTACGCCGACGACATCACCATCTGGTCGCACCGAGGCAGTGATGGTCAAGTGGAATCAGCCGTCCAAACTGCGATTGACACGGTTGAAGCCTATCTCCCAGGGAACGGACTGCGCTGTTCGCCGGCTAAATCGGAGCTTCTGTTATACAAGCCCATTCAGCAGGGTCGCCCTCCCAAACACCAATCTGATCACCGACCCTGTGACATCACCCTACGCCTTCAAGATGGCAGTCCTATCCCACACGTCCCTAGTATAAGGGTTCTCGGTCTCACCATCTCTACCAACGGCTCCAACGCCTTGGCTCTCAACAAGATCTGTGCCCAATCGCAAAACCCCCTACGACTTCTTAAACGTATATCTAACCGACGAGGAGGACTCAAAGAAGAAAGCCTTCTCCGACTCGTCCAATCCTTTGTCATATGCCACATTACGTACGTTGCTGCGTAGCTCAACTGGTACCGGGCTGAGCAAAACAAGCTCGACACCCTCATACGAGGGGTCTACAAGCAAGCACTTGGGCTCCCGCATTGCACCAGCACTGAACTCTTCAACCAACTGGGAGTTCACAACAACCTTTCCGAACTCATTGAAGCCCAACAACGCTCTCAGCTTGAACGGCTCACCCTTACTGAAACGGGGCGCTTTATTCTGTCCACGCTTGGCTTCACCTACCATCAGCAACAAGGCCCCAAACAACCGTTCCCGACCGACATCCGTAGCTGGATCTACATAGACCCTATCCCTAGAAAAATGCACCCTGAATATAACAGGGCCCGGCGCCAAGCTCGGGCCGCAGCTATCAAAAAGCCCTTGCCCGGTGGCAAGGGCTTCGGCAAGGCAAGGGCTGCCTGGCATCACATTTGTTGATGCAGCCCAATACTCCCATGGCACACGATTTGTGGCCGTCGCCACACGCGATGGAGCCCTACACCACGCCTGCAGCATCACTAGCCCCACTTCCGAGACGGCTGAAGAAGTGGCCATCGCCCTGGCCACTTTAGATCCCACCTGCCACACCATAGTGTGTGACTCTCGCTCAGCCGTTACTAACTTCAGCAAAGGCCGTATTTCTCCCCAAGCTCTTCGCATCCTCTGCCAGGCACCACACTCTAAAGACAGCATAATCTCCCTAACATGGATCCCCGCCCATGCGGGCCCTGTCCACCAACATCTCCCCAATCTCAACGAGGTCACCCACTCCATTGCGCGAGGTCTAGTCAACCGCGCCGGAGTCACTGGAGATGAGTTGGACACCAGGGCGAGTCTGACAACTTATAAAGATCTCGTTAAGGCCTTTCACCTCAGTCGCCGAATCTTCCCCCCGCCTCACCCAAAGTTCAGCCGGGCGCAGGCTACCACCCTGCGTCTACTACAAATACGTACCCTTCACCCGGCCGCCTCCACCTTATATTTCCGGACGTCTACACTACCCCCAACTGCCAGTGCTGTGGAATTCACCCGGCTACGCTTCCGCATATGCTATGGGAGTGCCCAGCACAGTACACCCAGACTAACTCCACGACCCTCTCGTCGAGGTTGCATGAGGCTCTGCGGAGCTCCGCCCTCGACGACCAAACCTGGGCGACCCAGCACGCCCGCGAGGCGGCGGCGAGGCAAGCCCTCGACGTCCCTTCGTGGGAGGCTTAGGCCCGGCCATCATAAGGTGCTGGTTCTACAATAAAAGTTTATTCCTTCTCCTCCTCCTATCGACATTGAAGCAGCCATTCGACAGCAAGAAAAGGAATCAGTTTTTCCAGCTCTGAACATTGAATTGCAGGAAATGCAAGCAGGCGTAAAATTCTGCCAATATAATGTTTAGGAATACCAAATTTGAATAAACATTGAGGCTTGCATTTGTACTTTCTCTGGCTGAGCCATCTAGTTTGAAATGACTCCCATAAGCATGTCGTAACAATGTTGATCTAATACAGGTTAAATGCATGACTAGCTTAAGAAATCTGGATGATTGCTGTAAATTACAGTGAAGAAACTAGAATATCTAATAAAATTATTAATATAAAAATAACATTTATTTCCACAATACAGGCTAACCATGAGAGGCGTGCGAGGCTGAGCAGAAAGCTAAGAAATTCTACAAGTGCGCCTGCCGTGGGCCTACGATCCTGCATTATGAATAGCGCGTATTGATATGGTCTTGTTAGAAGTTCCGAGTATACCACCAGCGCGAGACACGGGACAGCAAAGTGGACGAGAAGCGTGTCTTTTAGAATGCTATGTTACAACGTACAGGTTTCTACAAAAGTGACGGTAACTGCTCGAAACATTTGATGCGTCGGCTTTTGCGGCTTTAGAAATATTTAGAGAGGGCTCCCATATATATATTCGCAGCGCAAGCACGGCGACGGACGAACCAGGCTAGCGCTAAGGTTGAATTTCACAACACAATTTTCATTCCACGTCGTAATCGCACAGATCGTTTGAGGCTTCGTTCAGGGGCACACGCGGGCGTTCGGGTTGGTGCTTCTTGTTGCGTTTGGCGTAAGAATATGGCTAGGAGCAGGCATCGCATATGCGCAATGACAGGCAATATACACGCATTATTTCTCCAGAAGCTGACGCCGAGCACGGGTAGCGCGAGGATCTTGTTGGGCTGACACGACAACTTCATGGCAGCCCAATTCCAAATACTGCATATACGGTACCCGCCGTGGTTGCTCAGTGGCTATGGTGTTGGGCTGCTGAGCACGAGGTCGCGGGATCGAATCCCGGCCACGGCGGCCGCATTTCGATGGGGGCGAAATGCGAAAACACCCGTGTGCTTAGATTTAGGCGCACGTTAAAGAACCCCAGGTGGTCAAAATTTCCGGAGTCCTCCACTACGGCGTGCCTCATAATCAGAAAGTGGTTTTGGCACGTAAAACGCCAAATATTATTATTATTATTATGCATATACGGTGAGGGTAGCTATATGAACTGGTCGATACGTCATATAGTAGATTGTTGTAGCACAGGCACAACGAAACGGTCATAGAAGGTAGATAAGACAACACACAGCGCTGAACCATAGAATAAAGAATCGCTGAACCACCTGCGAACAGCTGTTTACGTGCGCGATATCGCACTGAACTACAGAAACTGCCGTCGCGCACCCCAAGACAAATCTTAACTAACGTTTTTAAATTAGTAAACGTACATATTATTTGCTTCTAATCAAGAGAAGTCAATAATATTATAGTGTAAACGTTTTATTCACTACAATAAAAGAATTATGTAGCGTGTGCCACGAAACCTGGCACTAAGCAACCCTGGGCGTCACACCAGTCGCATTGTTGAAATCTCAATCATGTGAAATGAGCCCTCTAAAAATCGCATTGCGACGCGTGCGACAGCACCGATTTTCGCCGTTGCAGTCGGAGCATGTGAAACAGCCTTTAAGAGCATCGCGTGTTACCGCTGCGGCGACAGAAGTCATTTAGCGTGGGAATGTAGACACAGCAAGTCGCAGTGTCACTACTGCAAGAAAGTGGGGCACTTGGCGGTCGTCTGCAACTCGCGGAAGGCCGACACATTCGCGAAGGAAAACATGTCTGCTGTGAGGACTGTTCCGACACGATCAACACGTACCGCGCAGGTAAACGCTGTTGACAACGCCGACGTGCTCCATGTTCCTCGCGGCGCTGATGTTTTTGACATGTGGCACCTAAGCGGTGAGCCGAATGTGCCGCCCTTCCTTGTCACCGTGGAAATGTTCGGAAAGCCGTTTCCGATGGAGTTGGACACCGGTGCAAGCGTCTACGTAATGCCAGTAGACAAGTTTCAACGTGCCTTTCCAGAAGTGAGTCTAGAACATTCAAACGTAGTTTAACGCGGGTTTAGTGGGGAGCTCGAGCAAGTCAAGGGCAAAGCAAACGTTTGCATCGGATACAAGGGGCACGAACGGGTCCTTCCGTTGTACGTCACGAGCGGCACGGCTCCAACGTTGCTCGGGCGCAACTGGTTCCAAGCTTTGGGCATTGGCGTCGAGGGATTCAAACAAATTAACACAGTTAGTGATGTCAGCGAATTGATTGCTCGTTTTCCTGAGGTGTTTGCAGGGGGCATTGGCACGTTCAAGGGATTTTCTGCCAAAATTCTTGTGCCTCCAGATGCAGTGCCGAAATTCTGCCAACCACGCCCACTTCCGTTCGCGTTGGTGGACCTCTTAACGCAGGAGATCCTGAGGTTGCAGCGTGAGAACATTCTCGTGTCTGTGAAGACAGCCAAATGGGCAGCGCCGATGGTGCCAGTTCAGAAAAAGAACGGCACAATAAGAATTTGCGGAGATTTCAAGCAAACAGTCAATGCTGTGTCGCTTATGGAAACCTACCCAGTTCCGCGGGCTGAAGAGCTGTGGGCAGCCATGTCGGGAGGTCAGAAGTTTACCAAACTTGACCTGCGAGATGCTTACCAGCAGATATCTCTGGATGCAGAAAGCCGTGAATATGTGACCATCAACACACACATGGGTCTCTTCCAGTATACACGCTTACCTTTTAGTGTCTCTGCTGCCCGTGCTATCTTTCAGCGATAGATGGAAAATCTGCTTCGTGGTATGCCGAAAACAGCTGTGCACTTTGACGATATTATTATTACAGGCATCGATGACAAAGACCACTGGGCGAATCTGACGATTGTCTTGCAGAAACTTCGGGAAGTGGGCCTTAGGTTGAAGCTGGAGAAGTGCGTTTTCTTCGCTCCCGAAGTGGAATACCTGGGCCACATTATATGCAAGCAAGGTCTAAAGCCCGACCCCAAGAAGGTAGAGGCCATCATCAATGCATCAGAGCCACAGAGTGTGAAGGAGCTTCAAAGCTATCTTGGCCTGCTTAATTTTTAGACGGTTTTTGTCAAACATCTCAATAAGAGTGCGTCCCTTGCATCAGCTGCTTCGTGAAGGAGAAAAGTGGAGCTGGGGGAAAGAGCAACAGCAAGCATTCATTACTAGCAAAAGGCTCTTGTGAAATGCACCTGTTCTGGTTCACTACTGTTCTGAGAAACCACTTGTGCGCAGTTGCGATGCGTCACCGTATGGTGTTGGTGCAGTCTTGGCACTGACCGAAGCAGATGGAACCGAAAGACCTGTAGCTTTTGGTTCACGTACTATGCTTGCTGCTGAGCGAAACTATAGTCAGACTGACAAGGAAGGTCTTGCTTTGGTATTTGGTGTCCGCAAATTTCATCAGTACCTGTGGGGAAGGCCATTCACTGCTGTAACAGACCACCAGCCATTGCTAGGACTCTGGCTCAAGTCGAGGTGTGCCAAGCCTGGCATCACAGAGGGTTCTGAGGTGGGCAATCACACTATCAAGCTATCAATTCAAGCTCGTCTACAAGCCAGGCAGTATGCTAGGCCATGCTGATGGACTCAGCCGGCTACCTCTTCTCGCAACTGAGGTTCAGGACACTATGCCTGCCAATGCCTTCATGTTAGAACAAGCATACGCAGATGTCCTGTCACCTGCAGTCGTAAGACGGGCTACAGCAAGGGATCCCATGCTGTCACAAGTGGCTGAGACTGTCCTGACTGGGAGTCCTTTTCCGGAAGGTGGAGACTGGGGCCCTTATGCTACAAGGACCAATGAACTTAGTCTGCATGAAGGATGCCTCCTGTGGGGAGCCCGTGTCATAGTTCCCAAGTCCCTGCAACCCCAAGTACTTAAGCTTTTGCATGCTGGCCACCCTGGAATTGAGAAATCAAAGATGATTGCTAGGTTACATGTGTGGAGGCCTGGAATCGACAATGACATGACGAACCAGGTGCGGAACTGTCCTGTTTGCCAAGTGCACCAGAAGTCTGGCCGGAGGATACCAGTTATGCCATGGGCATTTCCTGAAAAGCCATGGTCCAGGATCCATATTGATTTTGGAGGTCCATTCATGGGACACTACTTCCTCGTGATGGTGGATGCTTTTTCCAAGTGGGTAGATATTCACCCTGTTCCATCACCATCTGCAGAGGCCACAATCTCTGTGTTGAGGACTGTCTTTTCTCAACATGGTCTGCCAGACATCATTGTTTCCGACAATGAGCCAGCATTCACCAGCAGCCAGTACGCTGACTTCCTGAACAGGACTGGTATCCGTCGCATGCTGGTGCCTCCATATCACCCTGCTTTCAATGGAGCTGCAGAGCGGGTAGTACAGACTATCAAAGATAAACTGAAGAAAAGCACAGCGGGTGAATTCAGGACACAAGTGGCCAGGGTGCTCTTCCACTACCGCTCAACGCCTCATTAGGTAACAGGCCGGGCACCGTGCGAGTTGCTCATGGGAAGAAGAATCGAGAGACCCGTGGATGTCATGCGCCCAAGCCTTCGATCGTCTGTTGAACTGAAGCAAATAAAGCAAAAACTGCATGCGGACAAGGGTTGCCGCAGTGCGCCAATAATGGACCCGGGTGCCCCAGTGTTTACCAGCAACTTCCGGTCAGGTCCACCATGGGTACCTGCTTCTGTTTGCGGTCCTACGAGCTGCGTTTCATCTGAGGTTGTATCACAAGATGGAACTGTGTGGCACAGACATGGGGACCACATTCGCCCTAACCTTGTACAGCCACCACCATCTGCAAACACTGCGCCTGTAGATCAGCCAACTGAGCAACAAGCAACAGAGCCTGTGGAGCCTGCAGGAGATGCTGCTGAGCCAGAACAGCCACACAACAGAATTGGGCTGACAGCAGCTGTCATCCTATCAGGAGAAAGCCCTGTCGCACTGCGAAAAAGTGCCCGGACAAGACGCCCTGTGAACCGGTATTCACCATGACAAGAACTAAAGGGGGAGGAATGTGACGATTGTTAGTGTTGTACTGCTAGTGCCACCAGCTACTAGCGCCACCTACTGCTGCCAGCAAAAGAGGCAGCAACGAGGGCAGGGCTGGGGAGTTGGATGACGCAATAAACAGTTCGTTTTCTCGGCTCCATTTCTTCCGGTAATAGTGACACTTGATGCCAGAAAGTGTTACAAATGTGTAACACAAGCCAAACGCAACTGCGTTGCATTCTCTCAGCAGGGCAATGCAGCACTCGCGGTCGAACGCCTTGCTCCCACCACTTCACATGGCGCACCTCATTTCTTGCTTGACGAGCATCCGAGGCCGTAGCGTACTTCCCAGGCCAACGGCGCAATCCGCTAGGCCCCGGGGGAGCGTCCTCCATGGCCTTCTCTCTCGCTTCGCAGTCGACTGTCGCCACAACCGCCACTGCCACGAGACGTCAGCGACGCAACTGCTGTGGTTTTCTGTCTGCCAGCGCTGCTAGTTTTCCTCTCCACCCATCGCTCATGTGGAGCAGGTCACGTGTTTCTTCATTTTTCGTACCGCAATTTTTTCGAGGTCGTCGCACCACTTAAGGCTCTCGCCTTAACAGTGTACTATAGAATACTGTGACTTTCCACTTCTTTGTCGCTGTAGCATAAGGCCGTCGAAGTTTTTTCTATGAAAAACACTTTTGCACTCGATAAGCTGCGCTTTTATGTCCCGAAAAGACACATATTTAAAGGGATCCTAAAACGATTTTGACAATTTTGTACAAACGTGCTGAGTCATTAGAGCAGGTCCTTCTGATCATTAAAGGGTCCCTGAAACGGTTCGGAAAAATTTTGTAGACGCGTAGAATACAGCTAAGGTTAATCATTTGCGCCACAATTTGTGTAAAGGGCCTCATATTACGAGAGCTACGGACGCTTACAACTTACCCTCCTCTACATAGCCATGCATTTTACTTTTTTATAGGTTTTACGTGCCAAAACCACTTTCTGATTATGAGGCCCACCGTAGAGGAGGACTCCGGAAATTTCGACCACCTGGGGTTCTTTAACGTGCACCTAAATCTAAGTACACGGTGTTAAGAACGTTGAGGCGCTGTTAAGAACAGCCCAGCTGAGGTGCAAGTTTTGCCAGCCAGTTGCGACAGCAGCGTCAAATTTCTTGGAACGCCACCGTTACGCTCTAGCCTCGTCACCGCTGTGACTGAATGCGATCAGTGGACCAACAATTGTAACTGAGCCCGCCACCGCCGCGCTGATCTGCCGCGAGCCGGGGAGTGCTCGCAGGAACGTAGTTCGAGGCTCCTTCCCACGCGCCATCCAAGACGCAAGACAATTGGCACCTGGCCGCGCTGCAGGGGTAAGCTCGGGGAATAAAAGGCACCTTTCCCGACACTAGCCCCGAGTTGTACGAAGTTCGCCTGACGTCGGCTCCAGACCGTGAACCTCGCGCAAGGAAGTGTGTGTGTGTGCGTAAACCGTCCCGCAGAGAGGCGACTTGTTTACGATGCCTGGACGGTCGTTTCCGTCACCTGGGTATCGGGGGAGGACCGAGTGTTTATAAACCGCTGCTGTGCGGATGCTCAATGCACTTTCTCAAGCGGTCATGTTAGACTGATGTTTCTCAAGCAGTCATGTTAGACTGATGTACATTCTCTAGCAATCATGCTAGACTGATGAATTCCATGTAGATACTGTAAATAAACCCATATTCCTCGTTATCGATGAGAAGCAGTACTTCCCTTCATCAACGTCCTCAGCGTGGATAAGTTCGATGACGGCATGGGCCAGCTACCTTCTAATTCATGCCGGACTCCAATCTTGACAACGGGTTACAAGCGATGTGATTGAGCCCCGAATCCTAACAACGGGTGTTTTTGCATTTCTCTCCTATCGAAATGCGGCCGCCGTGGCCGGGATTCGATCCCGCGACCTTGCGCTTAGCAGATGAGGATAGCAATAGGGGCTTGTTGGTACGGCATATCTTATTTTGTTATAGCGCAAGCTTGACACGGACAACAGAAGGCACATCTGACACACACATCGCTACTTTCAACAACAGATTTATTTCTCGGTCTCGTCACTATATATACACCCTCGACCCGTCATACAGCACGTGTAAATTTTTTGGAAAATAAACAAAAAATATAAACTGTTTATGTAGGGGATTACGGCAACCTTTATTTTGTTCATGTCAGTGCTCGAAACGTGCACCTGTTCCAAACTGCTTTGCTGCGCCTTCTTAAGCAGTCCTTCTGCGACTGACACAAGCATATCATATTGACCGCAAAAAAGACGGGGACATAGGAAGAAAACACATAAACAGCACAGGCGGTACCGCCTGTGCTGTTTATGTGTTTTCTTCCTATGTCCCCATCTTTTTTGTGGTCAATATGATTTGCAGTAAATACCAACTAGGCCAAACTGAAGTTCTTCTGACACAAGCATGTGGCTCGGGTAGCCAGCGCAGCTTAAACGCGAGGCTTGCGGTTCGAAGCTATCGTGCATTAGATGTTGGCATGATTTTTTCAGTGCTTTGCTGAAACACATCTTCGCGATTCCCCTCTCCACAAGCTTTGTATGCGCGGAATTAAATGGTAAAAGTGGCTTACTTGCCCTAGGTTCATAACACCAGCAGGTTTCGTTATCGGTGAGCACAAACTTGCAATGTCAAGGAATCTAATGCTCCCGTCACATGGCATTTCAAAAGTCACTTCTAGTGGATTTAGACAGTCACGAACAGCGGTAAAAACAGGAGCACATTCATTAGTAAAACAAGCGGATGAACAGTCAATAGGAACTAAAAAGTAGGGGTGTGCGAATATTGAAATTTTCGAATACGAATCGAATACGAATAAGGCGAAAAACTGTCTTCGAATATCGAATCGAATATCGAATATGTGTTTATTATTAAAAAATTGCAAAACGAGGTAACAATAGCTTTATTACCCTTTCAAAAATAATATTGCATTTTACGAGGCTGCTTCAGGTTAAAGAGGCACTCATTCTAGGTAATGCACTCAGGTAATGTAAGGTAATGCTCTGTCAGGTAAACGCCTGTTGCAGATTATCGCGAAGGAAAATTGACTGCTCAACATGTTCAGAAAGTAAAGGCTCTCTATGCACTGTGACAACATTGGTGCAGGTAACATTTTCTAGGTCAATATTTTATTGCGCATACTTACAAAGCCCGAAAGTACATTCTATATTGTTATGAAAGAGCCCTGGAACAAAGCTTGGTAAAAAAAATCGAAACTGATCATGTCTCACGGGCCTGATGCAGATAGACTGGAACAGAGCGTACACATTCATAGTAAGGTTCATTACAGCACTTAAGATCACAGTGCCGTAACGCTGTGTCGTCGTTTTGTACCTTCTTTTGACCTTGTTTTGTGTTGCGCTGTAACGAACCTTACTATGAATCCCAACAAACTAGCCCAACTTGCCATCTTGATGCAGAGCATACAGATAATGAGCGGGTCATGTGAAGCTCTCAGTGAATAAACATGTTCTTAGGAGAATGTGGAGCAAGCGTATAATTCGTTAACTGCTAAATTATTCACAGTCTGTCCGAATATATTCGCCATTTCGACCATTATTCGGCCGTCCTCGAATATTCGGGAATTTACGAATATGCATTTCTCGAATCGAATACGCTTCGAATAAGGAAAATTTTCGATTCGTATTTGAAATTTCGAATATTCGCACACCCCTACTAAAAAGTCAACATATCTAAAAACTTTTACAACCCTAGATTCGTGAAGGCGCTGTGACAGGTCTCTGTCAAGTTTGGCTAAAAACAGATTACTTAGTAGTGGCGCTAGGCAAGAACCTATACACATTCCTTATTTCTGCAGATACAGGGTACCTGTGTTCTCGATAAACGTAGATGACAAATAAAACCTAAGTAATTTTAAAAAACTGTCAATGGATGTACCTACTTCTGCGCTAAACCTAACGGCACCATATGTATCTATGCAACTGTCAATACAGGTTAATAATTCTGATTGTGGCAGAGAATAATAAAGGTCTTTAACATCGGTAGAGAAGGCCTTTAAACGTTGATTTTCATGAGCTGTTACAAAATTTAAAACCTCCTCAGAACTTTTTGTCAGGAAAGGGTCACTGATGTCTAGCAAGTTTAGTTTTTCTTGAAGGTACATGGCGACAGATTTCTGCCACCTGTCCCTCTCAGAAACTACCACCCTGAAAAGTACACCTTCTTTGCGAGTCTTAGCGCTGAAAAATACTTCCAGACAATCCTTCCTGCTTTTTTTGATGCCGTTCATCACACCTTGCAGATTTACATCTTTTTACACAATTGTTGTGCTTTCGCTCTGACCTTATAGCAAGAGACGTCATTTACTTCATTAAAAACTGCCGAAATAGCGTTTATAGCTTTGTCATTGAATTCTTCATGCGAAAAAACTACGAAGCCGCCTTCTTTATCAGCTGGCAGCATATTGGCAGCAATATTGCTCACATACACGGGTTCTCCCATAGAATAAAGAAGATTGCTGGAAGGAGCGGCATCAACGTTGTATTTTGGGCACCCAATAAATTGGTGAGCCTCTGTAAAAACACAAGGCCAAAAAGAATCCCACGTAGCGCATGCGAAAAAGAACATAAAAACAAATTTATTGATTGCATCGGCGGCGTGGTATACCGCATTCCTCTCGGGTGCGGACGATCCTACATCGGTCAAACAGGCAGATGCATAAATGACAGGCTACGAAAACACAGTTACAAAGTTAACTTGGCTACAGGCGGCTTTCTTGCCATCCATTGCCAGAGATGCAAGTGCAAACCGAGATTTAATAAAGGGAAGCTGAAGAGTCTGTCGAATTCAATAAGACGCTCATATACGGATGCGGGAACCTTATAAACCATGTAGGTCAAATTTGGGGGTTTTTTTTTTTCAGATAGGAGCGACGTAATCGTCGGTTGAAATTGCGCTGTAGCTCCGCCCCCCGTCGAATGCCGCGCGCTGCTGCTTACGATGCGAGCGGAGACCGGAAACCGCGGTGTTGTGACGTCAACTTTAGTGTTTTGCTCCTTCGCAGCCTGCGCGACCGTGCTTGTTTCTGCGTGCGTGCGGTCGTAATCCGCTTCGATGGACCCTGCATTTCTTTGTTGGTGCGTCTGTCATAACACTCTTATGCACCCACTAATGATAGGAGGTCCCCCTGGCAGTTTCTCACTCTGGGACCTCCTGATGCTGTATGTAATATGTAAGCCCGTTTTTTGTACATGTCATAACAACAATAAACTTGAACTTGAACTTGTGTGTATGTAGAGTGGTGGTCAACGTGCGCAGCATCAACTGATGTGGCTGGCCGATCATGCCGTCTTTCTGTGCAGCCTACGGTTGCACGAACACCAGCGGCCGCGACGATGTTGTCTTCCATTGCTCCCCACAAGACAAGAAGCTTTTAAGGAAGTGGGAGGCTGCTGTAAAGCGAAAGAATTTCAAGCCCTCAAGAACACTGCTGTGCTCCAACCACTTCCGTGACGACGATTATCACCAGAATTTCCACTAGCAGGCTTTCTAAACGCAGCGCGAAAAGATCGGAGCAACGAAAACAAAGACGGCACGAGTGCGGACTGACTGATAACTGGTGTTGGAAGGCCTTATGAATACACGAACTCGCCCAAACCTGGATTTTGATTTACTGCGAGCTCCTTCATGTTAGCACGCTGAACGGAAGGTGCATGTTTATTTCCCGCCCTCGACGCAGGTTTCGTCGCAAAGCGCCGCGAATTTTCTATTTGCACGTGTGTTGTAAAACAGCCTGCACGCAGCTACCATAACGCAGTGCAAATGTAGAGTTTGCATGTGCTGGAAAGCCGGCGCATGCCAGGACGCTACGCTCCCCCCGTCTCTCGCGCCCAGCGAGAAACCGACCGTCTCACGTAGCCTACGGAATTCGCCGCCTTTACGACTTCGGTTACGAGTAGTGTGCGGATGGCGCACAGATGAAGGTCACTACACGTACTGCATGAACCGGGAAGCTTTTCACGCGTTTGAACCGTCTTTGTAGGTTGCCGACAGCTTTGGACAGCGCACAAATGCCGACGATCGCATCCCCGCTTACGTTCCACGAGGAGGCATGCAGGAACACAACACTGCAGTTGTTTGACCGGAAACGAGCTCACTAGATCGGCGAAAGATCGGCGAGATCACTAGATCGCTTTGCAAAAAACATACTCACCAAAGAGCATTTCCAACACGAGGAGGTCCCAAGACTTCGCTTTGGTTCTCGTCGAAAGCACTGCTCGCACCAGCATCGTTTGCTTCTTCGAGAGGCCGGCTCTTTGCAATCGGCTTGTACATGTAGGGAGTAACGCCGAACTCTTCAGAAAAACGCAGTCTCTCTAAATTTTCTATTACCTCTTAATTTTCCATTACGGCACCAAACTACCTGGCACCGCGCTTCATGTGGAGCGGCAGCGGCCGGTCGCTAAAGTTGACGTCACGGGTCGCCCGACCAATCACAGGCGGAAACGAGACGCGCGAGCTGGGCGTGTCCGCTCTTTTCGTCGAAATAAAATATATTTGCGCTTTCTTTCGCTCAATTTCGCTACGATATTCGAATTCGGAGGGTTGAAAACCATTATGTACACATGTTCACTCATTTTTTCTGGAAAACCTTTCAGCTTCCCTGAAACAAGATTTAAAATGAGTAGAAGCAGGTGTGAAATGACGCGCTTGATAATAGACGCCAGACACATATCAGCATTCGGCGACGCATACGTCAGTAAATTACCTTCGATTTCATTATCTTCAAAAGAGCTGAATTATCTTAGTTCGCGTTGAACGCGCACATGCCTGTGAATATGTGAGTCAAGAAACTGCGTACGTGTGGCTCCCAGTTTATATCTTTTGTTTCTTTTTCCAAACATTTTACACATGCTGTATGACGGGTCGAGGGTGTATATATAGCGACGAGAACGAGAAATAAATCTGTTGTTGAAATTAGCGCTGTGTGTGTCAGATGTGCCTTCTGTTGTCCGTGTCAAGCTTGCGCTATAACAAAATAAGATGTGCTCAGCAGGCCAACACCATAGCCACTGAGCAACCACAGCGGGTCATGCATTTTCTCAACTCGATCGCCAAGTGATTGGGACTAAGCTCCGCCTTGACTGGCTCTGCGTCATGATGCCACGTCGTGTCTACTTTCGGTTCTCTAGGAGCGAACGCGCGAAGCCTCTCCAACTTCTCCACCAGCTGCCTGGCAGACGACCCCAAGCAACAGTTATCGAAGCAGCGCGCGTTGAGAGCATTTTGTCGCAGCGCTGAACGTGTCTGGTATTCCGGTAACCAGAGGCGAGTTGGGCATTTCGATGGATGGGTGGAGGCATAAACTCAAGCTGGTGAAGGAACTTTAGCATAGACGGACGCGAGCTGCCTGATCGGTCTGCACGGTTCAGCCACCCGTTGGCACCGAGCTTAACCAACCAAACAATGAGCTAATATTGCTCTAACCAAGTGTAAAATATTTTAAACATTTACAAAAACGTGTTAATAATTAGGCTCCTGCGAAAAATTTACACCGCAGCAAAGAAGAACACTTCGTTGCTGCAACTGTGTTTGGTTGAGCTCTGTTCCACCAGGTGGCTGCACCATGCAGACCATTCATGTTTGCACGTCTGCTCATCCCATGAAACGGCACGGTCAAATGGCCAGGCCCTGGCCCCTTGCACTTGCGTTTACCCGAATACCGGACTCGTGAAACGCTGTTGTATTAGTAATCTGGTGTAAAGTGATGGCCGCAAACACGCGAATTCTGGCGCCAATCGGCTAGTGTCAGTCCAATGCGCTGCATCCACTCCGCTCGTCTGCTGCCTTGCAGAGGGACACGATGTCACAGCTTGACATATTGCGAGTCGCTATGTTTGCAGCCCACAACACACAAAGTCAAATCATGGTGCTTACGAAAAGATTGAGACCGACTGTGACCGCGGAGCTCTCGTCAAAATGGAGCACGTTGCAACACAAGCAGACGACGCTTGCTGTGTGCTGGGAGTGCTTAAGTGTAGTGAGAAATTATTGTTGTGCATTTTCTTTCTGTAACTATTTTATAGAAAAAAATTAATATTCCAACTATTACGAACATTTGTTCACCATAAGGTTGGGAAAATTATTGATGACGCGCCCTGGGCAGCCAATCGCATAGCCCACCCTACTAACGTCATTAGGGTGAATGACGTCAAATGGGTAGGGGCGGCTTAAACTTCAGCCGAGCGATGTGCTGCGATCGGCAGCGATTTACATTTTTAAAACCTTAAAGAAAATATGCGCTTTACGCGGGGCACTTAGATGAGTCAATCATGAGAAGTATCTACTCTAACGACTCGGTACGTTTGCACAAAATTGTCAAAGTCGTTTCATGGTCCCTTTAATTGACGCATCTAAGTGCCCCGCGTAATGTATGCAACTTATTATAACGTTTTAAAAATGCACATCTTAACCTACAGTTTAAAGCTGACATGAATTAACATGTACGTTTCAAACACTTATGATGCTGTCGTTCGGCGACGAACGCGGCTTCGCACGCACACTTTTTCCTTTGTATCGCAAATCCACCTGGCAAGCGTCAATGACAAGCGACACTAACAAAAGAGGCATAGAAAGCTATTTGCTATAAAGAAGGCTACTTAGTAACCGCAAAATGCAGAGTTGCTTTCCTAAGATGACTTTTCACGCTCGAGCCTCAAATTTTGTCAAAAGGAATTTATGCGCTGAACCCTAAAGGTTTCGTAATCACGTTTTCACATGCAGCCTCGTGTGTCCACGAGTCTGCGTGTGCATGTACGAAGCCTGTTGGCGTACAATATTAGTAAGCGCACCAAATACGACCGTACTGCTTATATAAACAAAGTACACGTCGCGTAGGACTGTACTATGAGAGACTCGCAACTATTTCATATAGTCGTGTGGAGAATGTTGGTCTGAAGTTCTCCCTCCTAATTCTATGAATCCATGTCTTTCTTCCTAACCCGTAGCGCTTACTGAACGGTATCGAGAAAAGCTTCTTGTCTTTGCTGAAACTATTTTGCAGGTTATGGCGATAGAAAATGCCGTGAAGCGACGTTGCACTTGCTACAGAAGTTCAAGGCATTCGAAAACGAAAACAACACAGACGAGCAACGGCACCAACATGTGCTCCTCGCCACTCCACAGACACTTAAGCGAAAATGGCGTTGAAGCGTGACTAAACAAACGAAGCCGGCGCGAGGGCCCACGTGATGCCATTAGGCCAATGGCAACACTGCATCGGCCTCGACCAGGGCATGCGAGGAGGGGGTGGCATTCTTCAAAGCGTGGTGCTATTTTACGAAGTTTAAGGGGCTTTAGTGGTGACCCTCGCCTCCAGAAATCATGGGTTCACAGCACTGAAATATTTCTGTCCCTGTTATTATTAAACCAATTCGCTAAATTCTTCCTGTAGAATGCTCCCTAGAGGGCACGTAATAACTTGCAGCACATAACCGAAATTTGCTATGGCTTTCAAACATCACTTACAGCATGTACATAGACAGGCACCAAAAGAAAGATGAAGACAGCACTTGTCTTTGTCGTTCTTTTGGTCTGTTTACGTACATGCTGTAAGTGATGTTTGAAACAATGGAATACCAACTAGCCCGTACCCAAGCCCTGCATTGCTATGGGGCCTGGTGAGGGAGCCCTCTAACTGCTAATGGCTGCAGGTTTTTCATCGATGCTTTGTGCAGAAAAATGAGTACCGAGCTATGAATGGTTCCAGAAACAACATCTGCAATTGAAGCAATCGACAGCAAGCCAAGGGATTGCCGCAGTCACTACATAGTAGATAATGCCTGAACCTCTGACAGGCTCTCGCACCTCTGGAGAGTCAAAACCCAACTCAGTGGCAGTATTGCAAAAATGTAAATGTCAGCTATGCCATAACAGGCACCACAAGGGGTGTGATCTACTGAGAAAGTTCCTAGGGCAATGAGTCAGATACAGAGCTTTTTGGACACAGCATACAGGAACGCTACTTTTGAATAGTACAGCAAAAAAATAAATGCTAGAGGCCTCTCCCCACACTGCCAATGAAGCAACATGTTAAATACTTTGCTTGTAGCTGGCAAGAACTGGTGTACCTGGGCCACTATAATGTAGCAATTCTTCTGGCTCGATTCTAGTGCTTTCTAATCATCCATTGCTCCCGACAACCCGATCCAGGTTATAAAATGTGCAGAGTGCGAAAAGCAAAAGAAGTGGAATAAAATAATCTACACAGAGGTATGCAAATATTTGCAATTCTGAATAATACTCACTATTTTATTCATATGCTCTTTGAAAAGTGACCATTAAGAATTGACTATGCCAAGATGTTGAACATTTGGTTCTGTTCTAACATAAGGGATAACACTTACAGGTGTGTTGACGGAGAGTTATCGAGGCCGGTAATGACTGTATTGAACGATTCTGCTGAAGCATAGCTGTGGTGGCTGTGCTGGGGCGCCAACTCTTCAAGTAAATGCTCGATAATTTCCAGTCATTCACTAAAAATGCCTCACTTTCCGGCAGCATATAGAACACAAATTATCAAGTCTTGATTTAGGCAGAGCAATTCATTATTTGACCAAGCTACCCATATTTGCATCTCTTTAAAACAATGTGCAGGACTGTAGTACAGTAAAACCTCACTAATATGTACCCGCTTAATAAATAATTTGGGTTTAAATATAGTTGCAATGAATCTCCCACCCTGTCGCCATTGAACCTAACTTCATTGGCTGACCGCTTAAGCCATAGTCACTTAATGCATGCCAGATGGTTAGTGCGTAGTATTTACTTCATTTTTTTGGCGTCTACAAGTGTGTAATGAGCAAAATGTCGTGCACACAGAGAATAGATAGCAAAATTGCGGTGCACGGATGTTTCCCAGGCTGCAGTCACCACTGACAGCGACGACAAAACATGGTAGCCAGGATGCGTTTTTTACTCCCATAGCTTCTAGTGCTTGCATGTCGTCATTCATGGATGATGACCCTGCCACATCCAACACAGCTAGTGCGTTGACCGTCATGAGGACATTTGCAGAGAAATGGGGCCTGATGGAGAAATTGGCTCGCGGCCTCGCCGAGTTTGAGGATGCTGTCACTGCTGTAATGCCTCCACGGCAGCAAGTGAAACTTGCAGATTGTTCGCTGCCACAAATAAGACTTGTTTGCGTTTGAGTGAGAATTAACAAGTTTCTTTGGCCGCCGTTCATCTGCCATTGTTGGTTAATTAGTACACCGCTTAGTGCACACTTGACCCAAGTTCCCTGTGAACTTTGTATTAATTACGTTTTAGTGTACTATATAACACTTATCTCCTTCAACAAACGCAATGCTAGTACTTGCACCTCGTGACATGCTTTTTCTTTCTTTACTGTTCACAGTGTGGCACATAACTGAAAGTGGTCATTTCCTAGCTCCTCCGTTGGTCAGTCTTCAGTGGAAGTTTGTGAACAGCTTTACATGTGTGTATCAAATGATTTTATTTACCATACTACCTTTACAGAAACATTACACTGTTTACAAATGAGAAAATATTCAATATTCGCATGCCACTTTTTTGGAGCATTCATGTTCGATTTGGAAATACTGAACCCCCTAATTGTTATATAATCCAGTCTCCGACTGAAAGCTTGCATGCCCTCTTGTACGTGTTAACAGATGTCTCCCATTTCAGAAGACGAGTAAAACTTGATGCATCATGCAGTGTAGGAGTGGATTTTCGTGTGAATGTAAAATGCTGTGCATCATAGACCAATGTTTACAGAGAACATGATGCTTCGTCATTTTTCTGCTGTACTTGGGTTTAAGGCAAAGGGCAATGGAGGAGGACACCATGGCATTTTTACAACAAATCTTAGAGGATTGTGAGTGTGCCCCTCAAACCCATGCTGCTATTATTGTTGAATATTTTTACGCTCACCTCCTGCACTATTTGTTATTGCTGCCCTTCAACACTGGCATCCTTTGCATCTGCAGCAGTGGTGTAGTCCTGGTGAGGTCTGTCTATTGGAGCACAACACCAAAAAAGATTGAAGGGAAAAGGAGCTTTATAAGCTATTGCAGCACAAGACAAAGAAAAAAAAAAGCTAGTAAGGAAAGCACAGTTTTAACATCACAACTCGCACAATCATGGATGCAGCACAAGTCTATTGCTGTGGGCCAAGCTTCTGGTGTGGCTGGAATGGCAGCAGGTTGCCGAAGACCACGTGCTGGACCACCGGAAACTTCCCCAGGACCTGGAGATAAAGTGTGTGTCACTGCTTCCAGCCAAAAACTACATCTCACAAATTGGATGCCCTAGAAAAGCAAATCAGTGAACTGCAAGGATGCTTCGGGGGAGGTGCAGCTGATTGCAGTGAAATGCTCTTAGACAAAGCAGCGGACTCCACATTTATTGCATGGCTGGGGTTGGGGCTTTTGTGCAAAACAGAAGTCAATGCTGGCCTGATGACCGATGCACTGTGCACAAGTTTATGTAATGTATGCAAGCACTAGTGGTCACATCAACATACAGGGGTCCTCCTTACTTTATGGCGGTCAAATAGCTCAACAGAATCAGTAAAATGGCCATGTAGAAGGTTTATTATGCAGATAGATGCAGCTCTCATTTACTGCTGCCGGCAATTCAGCACTAAAGTATCAAATGGGCCGCACCACTGTGGGAATTCAAAGATGAGAGAACACAAGCTTTGATATGGCTCCTTACAGTCCAACCCATTGCTACCCAACCTGAAAAAAAGCAGTGGTCAGTTTGAAATAACATTTACCTCAATATAAAAGCTAAATAAAATTTGCGCACTGAAAACATACAATCTTAGGGAGCCCTGAAACACCCCTTGAACATCGTGTTGCATTTGGCCAACAATGTGCCTGCTGCCCCGTGCATCATCAAATAATACATTGACCGCCACTGAGTAGAGTCAAGGCGAAATACTGGGGCTTTTGTACAAAACAGAAGTCAACGCTGGCACGATGACTGATGGTGCTGTACACAATAGACAATCTCGGAACCCGGGCACATGTCCATGTAATGTATGCAAGTATCAGTTGTGGTCACATCACCTAAAGCGCATGTGCAAGGTACGCCTGTTAAGCAAAAACGGGTTCCACTAAGCTCAATAATGTAGTGTGCGAACCTGACCTTTTCTGTTCCCAGCAGATTCTGCTGTGCCATCAGTGAGGTGGCAAGTCGTCTTTATTAGGAGAAGAAAATCATGAAGGAAGGCCTCGGACAGGCACTTAGCTAGGTGGCAATGTGATAGCGAAGTTGACATTACTTACAAAAGAGGCAACAATACAGAAAGTCAACAACACAAAAGGGAGGAGCCCTTTTCTATGTTTGGTGCAAAGCCTACAGTGGACGGGGAGGTGTGTCAAGTGGCTGGTGCTATTCACTAACGCTTCCCTAACCCAAACGGAGGATACAAATGTTTAAAAAGCGCAGCACAAGGTGTGTTGTAATACGCCAAGACAGCAATACGCCAAGACAGAGCCGTATTGCTGACCGATGCTGTAGCTCCAGTTTCCGCAGGCGGGGTGGGGCAGCGCCACAAGAGGGAGGGCATACAGTAGCCGTGAAGTGACTGCAGCTTCAAATAGCTGCAGGGCCCACCTGGTGGTACAGCCCTGTCCATGGGCAAGGAGCTGTGAGATAGCCTTGCGGACCCGAAGCGCCTGGGCGCACAGGGCCTTGGTAGCCGGCAGCCAGTTCAGCCGATGGTCAATGCGCAGCCCTAGGTAGGTGACTGCCTTGTTCCATGGGATCTGGACGCCCTCCAACCGCAGCCGGCCAGCTGAGCGGTGGGCTGATGCTCTCGAGTGCAGTAACAAGGCCTCGGTCTTCCTGGCCGAGATGGTAAGGTTGATGCTGCACAAGTAGGCAGCCGCAGTGTCCAGGGCTCTCTGTAGGGCCGCACGTGCCTAGCGGATGTGTTGTGGTGGTCCCCGCACCCATAGGGCGATGTCGTCCGCGTATAATGAGGACTGCACGGGGAAGTGATGGTCGATTGGCTGGGCAGCAGGCAACCGTGCCATGGCCAGGTTGAAAAGGAAGGGGCTCACCACTGACCCCTGCGGCACGCCTGCAGCGACTGGATGGGGGGTGCTCTTCGATTGACCCACACGTACCCTGAGGGTGCGGTTGTGCAGGAACGACGAGAGGAACTCCCGCAGGTTGCCGCAGATGCTGAGGAGGTCCAGGCCCTGCTGGACAACTGCGTGAGGGAGGCTGTCGAAGGCACCCTGTACGTCGATCAGCAAGAGCATCACGAGGTCCCCGCCGGCCTTGGCGTCTTCCAGGGTGGACACCATGTCAGCGATGGAGTCCGCAGTGCACCGCCGCCGCCGGAAGCCCGTCTGTTGGTCTGCCAGGAAGCCGCGAGCACGGGCCACCCAGTCCAGTCGCGCCAGGGCCACGGCCTCCATCACCTTGCAAGCAGCGGAGGTGAGAGAGACCGGTCGATAGGATCAGTTCCCTAGCCGGTTTTCTGGCCTTGAGGACGGGTGCCACAATGGCTGCGCACCATGCCTCTGGCACCTGCCCTGACTGCCAGATCTCATTGAAGCACTCGAGCAGGCACTGTTGCTCGCTGGTGCCCAGGTTACGGAGCATCTGTGGCGTTACACCGTCTGCTCCTGGTGCGCTGCGGCGTTTCCCTCTCCTCAGAGTCGCCTGGGGACTCACGGGACTCACGTTACCTGGAACAGTGCCAGGCTCTCGCTTTACTTTCGGGAAGAGCCAAGCAGTGAATAGCTCCCCCGGCTGCACACGAAGTGGGGTCCGCCAACTTGTTTGCACGTGTCGTGCCTCAGGAATGTGGCATCCGTGTTTCTGCGCTCCTTAATTAGCTGTAGTGCGATTCGATGTGGTCTGGGGAACTCGAAGTAGGCTCAAAAAACGGTCCCGTATATAACGGCTCGACCTCGCCCCGGAAGTTCGGAATGGCCGGTGAACTCAATTTGCTGGCCATGAGGAACGCTGAAAGAACCCGCAGGGTACTGGTGTCGAGCCTCGTTTGACGAACTTCGGGATCCTGGGCCTTGGAGAACATACGTCAAACAAAGAAAACAACACAGCACTGCACCACGTGTAAGCGCAGGCTCTTCACCCCAGACTCGCCAGGCTATTACTGAGTCAAAATGAACCCTGATCTTTTATTTCCCAAATTTTGACAAAGCAGTTCCAACCACCTTTCCAAACAGCTATCCATACCTCCCTGAATGCCGACAGGACCAGAGTGCCATTGTTGTAGCCAAACAATGGGTCGCTGCCGTTGCAAACAAACAATGAAAACAGCCGAACATAACTTAAGTGGCCTAACTACACGAACAGCATGTTTTCAACCTATCGCAGTGGCGTACTTATCGCACGTATTGGTGCTACTGAACAGTCTGGTCCACTTCGCAAGTACGTAATCACAAGCACGCTAGCCTTGTGGTCACTAAACAGAACGCGTACTTGCGTTGTAGGCAAACTTTTCATTACGCTTACTCACGTGTCATTCTCTAGTCCATACAGGACACGAACCTTAAACTAACCACTACACTTGCATAACTTACGCACTCCGTAGAACCCTTAAAAGTATGCGTCTGCTAATAACTAGTTCTATGCACGCTCACTAAAGACAGAATATGGCTGCAGTCAACACACACGAGCAACCCAGTCAAAAATATGCTTCCTTCCGTCCGCATAGGACACGCGCTAATGGAACTAAGAACGCTTCTCAGTGCAAATCATGCACTCACTGAAAACTACGCGGTTAACCTTAGAAAATAAAAAAAAACAAAAGAAGGTTAACTAATACACAAGCGCGTTACGATAGGCCTCACCGATAACCTTGACACTCAGGTTACTCGCACACACAAGAAAAAGAAAGCCTATATACTTACTAATGAACACCTCGCGATACTAAACTTTTCCCTAAAATGCATCTTTCCAATCTCGGATCTTCTCAAACGAAAACACAAAGCTCATACCTCACATAATGAAAGAAACTGTCTTAAATCGCGAAATTTTCAAATACTAAAAAAAAAACACCACGTTTCACTTCTACGGAAGCTCTGCGCCTCCTGTCTCAAACGTTTACAACTGACTCATACTATTTGAGCCATACTCGAGGTGGTCATGGTTTGAAAGCTATTCTGGCTACTGAGGAACAACAAAAGGGCTGACTCACTATCAGCTCCCCCAAGACGTTACAGTCTGCCGCCAATTTGCGTTGATGATGTGTAGTGTTTTATGGCGCAAGGACCATGTTTGGCCAAAGAGCGCCATGACAAGTGGTAGTGTTAACGATGTATTATGGAAGATGTGACTTGGCTGTAAAGTGGCCTAAAAATAGTCGCTGTAAAGTGCGTAAAATCTGCGTGCTATAATATTATGGCGATGACTAATGACGAATATATGAACATTAAAATCCATCGTAAAAGAATGATGCAAAAAATAAAATATATAAGATTCTAAAGTTCACTAGAGCACCACTGCCTCGTTAGAGCCCTTGAGACACAAGGGCCTAGAGGCATGTGCTACATAAAAAATTTATCACAGCGGCATCCTCTGGAAAGAGGATGCGCAACGAGTTCAATGGTCTTATTACATGTAGGACAACATCATTTAAAAAGTTGAGGATTGCCTTGGTGTCAAAAAGCGGTTCCTTACCAAGAAACATAGCCGGGTGAAGAGGGATGTAATGTTGGTAAGCTAGTTAGTTAAATGGGGTTTAATGGCGCAAAAGCAGCTAAGGCTATGCTGCGCCAAACACGAGGTGTTTTAAAATCCAGTTTGTGAAGGAAAAGGCTGGGTTAGTAATCTATATTTTATGTAAAAATCCAGTGTCGTGTAGAAATTTACGGACGTCACATAATGGGACTAGCGGATCATCACCTAAAGTCAGAGCAGGGTGTAAAGGTATGTGTAGTTGATATCATTTGTGCAAAAGTGTTCGTCTGTGTGTTTCAGTCTGCGTACATGTGAGTAATATGTGCATAACTGTTAGTGGCTGTTGACATTTCTCGCATGTTGGTGTGTCTTCTTTCGTAAGTAATTGTGTGTGAGGTGTGTGTGCCCAATGCGTAGCCGGCATAAAACTACTTCGATGAACCGCTCTCGATGATAACACGACTTCCACTCGCCAACTATGGGTTTCGTGAGATGAAGCTTGTTGTCAGCACAACGGTCCCATTCGCGTTGCCATGTTACCGTGAAGGCTTTTCTAATTGCACGGATGCTATCATTATACGGGAGTGTCGTGTTTGTAATATCTTTGTGTGCTGCCAGCAATGCACATCTATCAGCTGCTTCGTTACCTGGTATCCCAACATGGCTTGGGACCCGGCAGAAACGAATTGACCTCCAGTATTCGTTAAGCACCAACATGTTTAAAATGTCTCCTCTCAGGGGGTTCACACTCAGATTTCAGATGTAGAGCCTTCAGTGTACTTAAGGAATCAGTGTATATGACTGTGTTTTTGTGCTTGCCAGTGATAATCTTTTTAACTGCGACCCATACAGCATAAACTTCAGCAGTGAAAACAGAAGGATGTTTTGGTAGACGAATACTTGTTTTCCAATTTTCCGTTACTGCCCCTACACCCACGTGTTCTTTTGTTTTGGAGCCATCCGTGTAGAATTCCATGTGATTTTTATACTTGTCCTAAAGAGCACGGAATTCTTGCATGATGTGTCCGTGTGGAGTGTTTCTTTTCTTTAAATGTGTTATGTCAAGTCGCACAACTGCGTGAAATTGTACCATGGGGCCAACCGTTGTGGTTTCTTGGCGATCTGGAGGACTTCGTGGGGGATGTCATAATCCTGACAGTATTTCTCATACGGCAGGAGAAGTGGCCTAATCATGTTCGGTTTATTTGTGTAGTGTAAGCGTGAGTTGCACTGTGTGAGGATGTTGTAGCATATGTGTTGCGGTGATGACTGAATTCTGAGTAGGTAAGAGAATGTTAATAATGCTCTGCGCTGCTGTAATGAGGGTTCATTACACTCAACATATAAACTTTGAATGGGTGACGTTCTGTAGGCACCACTTGCCAGTCGCAATCCAAGGTTATGTACTGGATCAAGGACTTGGACGTAGGACTGCCTGGCTGAGCCGTAAATCACGGAGCCGTAGTCTAAAAGGCTACGCACAAGAGACCGGTAAATACGTAAAAGACAGGAACGGTCGGAACCCCAGTGCTTATGAGACAGAACTTTTAGGATATTCAATGCTTTATTTGCCTTAATTTTTAGTGTTTTAATGTGGGCTAGGAAGTTTAGTTTTGTATCAAAGATTACTCCCAAGAATTTACATTCCTGTTTTACCGGCAGTGCGACATTATTCAATTTTAGAAGCGGGTCTATGTACAATGCTCGTTTTTGCGAGAATAGCACTGTAACTGTTTTTTTTTAGTAGAGAAGCGGAAGCCATTTTTCTCAGCCAAGTCGATTAGTTTATTCATTGTTATCTGGAGTTGTATTTCACATGTTTGTAAGTTTGAGGCGCGGCACGCTATTTGCAGATCATCCACATATATGGAGTGCATAAGAGAGGGGGGATGACTTTGTTAACAGAGTTCATTTTTACTATAAAGAGTGTTGTACTTAGTACGCATCCTTGTGGCATTCCATTTTCCTGGATGAATATACGTGACAGCGCCGTTCCTAAACGCACCTGGAATGTTCGGTCTGACATGAAATCGGCTAGACATTTGAGCATTCTACCTCGGATTCCTAAATCTGCCAAGTCCCTGAAGATACCAAACTTCCATGTTGTGTCGTAGGACTTTTCTAAATCAAAGAAAACAGTGAGACAATATTGTTTGTGTAGAAAGGCCGCACATATCTCGTCTTCTAGCCGGACTAGGTGATCTGTTGTGGAGCAACCTTTCTTGTATCCACACTGATGGTTATCTTGCATGTTCTCTGTTTCAAGGATGTATGTCAGTCTTATGTTGATGATGGCTTCATAGGACTTTGCAAGACAACTTGTGAGTGCTATGGGTCTATAACTGGTTGCTGTTGTGGGAGGTTTTCCACCTTTCAAGAACGGGAGTATGATAGCTTTCTTCCACTCTTTCGGCATTTTTCCCGTTTCTCAGATTTTATTTAAAAAACGAAGCAAGGTTTCCACTGCATTAGGAGATAGATGAGCGAGCATCGCGTAATGTACTCTGTCCGGACCAGGTGCTGTTTTTTTTTTGTCAGTTGTCAGTTCTCCTGTGATTTCTGGTAGTGTTAAAGCGGCATTATACGGTCTTTCTGAACTTCCTGTGGTCGGATGCTTTAGTTTTTCTGCTAATTGCTTATGTTTTAGAAATGCAGCTGAATAGTTTACCGAGCTTGATATAGTATGGAAGTGTTGTCCTAATATGTCTGCTTGTTCGTCTATATTTTTGTGCGTGCCTGGAGGTGATAGTATGGGGATAGTGTGAGAAGCGTAGTCGCCTGTAAACTTACGAACCTGATCCCACATTCGTTTGGATGTTATTGGACTATTTATAGACGAGACATGATTTTTCCAGGACTGTCTTTCGGCTTGTCTGCATGTGTACCTGGCTTTCGCTTTTGCTTTTTTGAAGGAGAGTAGATTGTCTTGTGTTGGGTATCGCCGAAAGATACCCCACGCTTTGTTTTGTAGTTTTTTGTTTGTGTACATTCCTTCGTCCACCAGGGTTTCAGGTTTTTTTCTCAAGAAGCCAGGGGATTGTGGGATTGTTTCTGCTGCTGCAGCAAGTATACAGGCGGTGATCTTATCATTCATTTCATCTATGGTTAGCTCATCTGATATGTTATCCAGACTGGCCTTTTCAGTAAAGAGAGGCCAGTCTGCTAGGTGGAGTTTCCAATGGGGTGGTCTTAAAGGTATGGTAGGAGAAGGAGATTTTCTTTTAATAATAGCAGGCATATGGTCACTACCATAGGGGTTGTCAATAACACTCCATTGAAAATCGCCAAAGAGAGATGGAGAGCATAGTGCAAGATCTAAGCAACTCATAGCGCCTGTACTTGGGGAGTAATAAGTTGCCGCACCAGTGTTTAAAAGGCATATGTTATTTGTTAGGATAAAATCTTCAAGCGTTTGACCCCTGGTGTCAGTTGTTTGACTACCCCACAACGTGTTATGTGAATTAAAATAACCGGCTAATAAAAATGGTTCGGGTAGCTGGTTTAAAATAAACTCGAGGTCTCTTGCGGTAAAACGCAAATGCGGCGGAATGTATACTGAACAAATGGTGATGGTTTTGTGAGCTAAAACGGTGACAGCAACGGCTTCTATGTGAGTGTTAATGGGAACTTCTCTGGCTGCTATACCACCTGGCAGGACAATGGCTACACCACCTGACAGCCGGTTCTCCTGAGTACGGTCGCGCCGTACAACAGTGAAACCTTTCAAAATGTTTTTGTGTTTTTCGCCTAGGTTTGCTTCCTGTAAACACAGGGCTACAGGAGAGAAGTTTATTAATATGTCTTTATTGTCACCTAAGTTGTGTAAAAGCCCTCTACAATTCCATCATCACCATCATCAGCCTGGTTACGCCCACTGCAGGGCAAAGGCCTCTCCCATACTTCTCCAACAACCCCGGTCATGTACTAATTGTGGCCATGCCGTCCCTCCAAACTTCTTAATCTCATCCACCCACGTAACTTTCTGCCGCCCCCTGCTACGCTTCCCTTCCCTTGGGATCCAGTCCGTAAACCTTAATGACCATCGGTTATCCTCCCTCCTCATTACATGTCCTGTCCATGCCCATTTCTTTTTCTTGATTTCAACTAAGATGTCATTAACTCGCGTTTGTTCCCTCACCCAATCTGCTCTTTTCGTATCCCTTAACGTTACACCTATCATTCTTCTTTCCATAGCTCGTTGTGTCGTCCTCAATTTGAGTAGAACCCTTTTCGTAAGCCTCCAGGTTTCTGCCCCGTAGGTGAGTACTGATAAGACGCAGCAATTATACACTTTCCTCTTGAGGGATAATGGCAACCTGCTGTTCATGATCTGAGAATGCCTGCCAAACGCACCCCAGCCCATTCTTATTCTTCTGATTATTTGTCTCATGATCCGGATCTACCGTCACTACCTGCACTAAGTAGATGTATTCCCTTACTACTTCCAGTGCCTCGATGCCTATTGTAAATTGTTGTTCTCTTCCGAGACTGTTAAACATTACTTTAGCTTTCTGCAGATTAATTTTTAAACCCACTCTTCTGCTTTGCCTCTCCAGGTCAGTGAGCATGCATTGCAATTGGTCCCCTGAGTTACTAAGCAAGGCAATATCATCAGCGAATCGCAAGTTACTAAGGTATTCTCCACTAACTTTTATCCCCAATTCTTCCCAATCCAGGTCTCTGAATACCTCCTGTAAACACGCGGTGAATAGCATTGGAGAGATCGTATCTCCCGGTCTGACGCCTGTCTTTATTGGGATTTTGTTGCTTTCTTTATGGAGGACTACGGTGGCTGTGGAGCCGCTATAGATATCTTTCAGTATTTTTACATACGGCTCGTCTACACCCTGATTCCGTAATGCCTCCATGACTGCTGACGTTTCGACAGAATCGAACGCTTTCTCGTAATCAATGAAAGCTATATATAAGGGTTGGATATATTCCGCACATTTCTCTATCACCTGATTGATAGTGTGAATATGATCTATTGTTGAGTAGCCTTTACGGAATCCTGCCTGGTCCTTTGCTTGACAGAAGTCTAGGGTGTTCCTGATTCTATTTGCGATTACCTTAGTGAATAGTTTGTAGGCAACCGACAGTAAGCTGATCGGTCTATAATTTTTCAAGTCTTTGGCGTCCCCTTTCTTATGGATTAGGATTATGTTAGCGTTCTTCCAAGATTCCGGTACGTTCGAGGTCATGAGGCATTGCGTATACAGGGCGGCCAGTTTCTCTAGAACAATCTGCCCACCACCCTTCAACAAATCTGCTGTTACCTGATCCTCCCCAGCTGCCTTTCCCCTTTGCATATCTCCTAAGGCTTTCTTTACTTCTTCCGGCGTTACCTTTGGGATTTCGAATTCCTCTAGACTATTTTCTTTTCCATTATCGTCGTGGGTGCCACTGGTACTGTATAAATCTCTATAGAACTCCTCAGCCACTTGAACTATCTCATCTATATTAGTTATGATATTGCCGGCTTTGTCTCTTAACGCATACATCTGATTTTTGCCAATTCCTAGTTTCTTCTTCACTGTTTTTAGGCTTCCTCCGTTCCTGAGAGCATGTTCAATTCTATCCATATTATACTTCCTGATGTCAGCTGTCTTACGCTTGTTGATTAACTTCGAAAGTTCTGCCAGTTCTATTCTAGCTGTAGGGTTAGAGGCTTTCATACATTGGCGTTTCTTGATCAGATCTTTCGTCTCCTGTGATAGTTTACTGGTATCCTGCCTAACGGAGTTGCCACCGACTTCCATTGCACACTCCTTAATGATGCCCCCAAGATTGTCGTTCATTGCTTCAACACTAAGGTCCTCTTCCTGAGTTAAAGCCGAGTACCTCTTCTGTAGCTTGATCTGGAATTCCTCTATTTTCCCTCTTACCGCTAACTCATTCATCGGCTTCTTATGTACCAGTTTCTTCCGTTCCCTTCTCAGGTCAAGGCTAATTTGAGTTCTTACCATCCTGCAGTCACTGCAGCGCACCTTGCCGAGCACGTTCACATCTTGTATGATGCCACGGTTAGCGCAGAGTATGAAGTCTATTTCATTTCTAGTCTTGCCGTTCGGGCTCCTCCACGCCCAATTTCGGCTATCCCGCTTGCGGAAGAAGGTATTCATTATCCTCATATTATTCTGTTCCGCAAACTCTACTAACTCTCCCCTGTTATTCCTAGTGCCTATGCCATATTCCCCCACTGCTTTGTCTCCAGCCTACTTCTTGCCTACCTTGGCATTAAAGTCGCCCATTAGTGCAGTGTATTTGGTTTTCACTCTACCCATCGCCGATTCCACGTCCTCATAGAAGCTTTCGACTTCCTGGTCATCATGATTGGATGTAGGGGCGTAGACCTGTACAATCTTCATTTTGTACCTCTTATTAAGTTTCACAACAAGACCTGCCACCCTCTCGTTAATGCTATAGAGTTCCTGTATGTTACCAGCTATATTCTTATTAATCAGGAATCCGACTCCTAGTTCTCTTCTCTCCGCTAACCGCCGGTAGCACAGGATGTGCCCGCTTTTTAGGACTGTATATGCTTCTTTTGGCCTCCTAACTTCACTGAGCCCTATTATATCCCATTTACTGCCCTCCAATTCCTCCAATAGCACTGCTAGACTCGCTTCACTAGATAACGTTCTAGCGTTAAACGTGGCCAGGTTCATATTCCAATGGCGGCCTGTCCGGAGCCAGTGATTCTTAGCACTCTCTGCTGCGTCGCAGGTCTGACCGCCGCCGTGGTCAGTTGCTGCGCAGCTGCTGGGGACTGAGGGCCGGGGTTTGATTGTTGTGTTCATATAGGAGGTTGTGGCCAAGTACTGCACCAGGGTGGCCAATCCTGCTCTGGTGAGGGAGTGCGCATACATGATCATGATCATACATGGCCTGATCCCGGTTCTGGTCACCGGGATCAGGCCACCCCAGGCATGTTTGTGCAATTTTATCAAGACGCGGATTTTTTTTTAATCCGGTGGAAAATTGCCGGCACCGGGATTCGAACCACGGACCTCTTGCATGCGAGGCGGGTGTTCTACCTCTACGCCACCGCTGCATTCCCGATCCACAATTCCACAATTCCAGTGGATAATAAAAGCCATTTTAAAATGGAAAGATAAGAAATGGCATTACGGAAAAATTAAGAGGTGTGGTATAGGTGACATGGATTTAAAAAGGCTAATACAAATGAGCGATAACCTTTAGGTTGATGCTTTCTTATTTTGAGTTGTTGTTGGGATTTTGTCCCTCTTACCGCGCTCGAGAGAGCGCTTATCCTTCGGTGTCAATGACACCGGAGTTTTTGTGTCGACCTCCATCGCTCTCTCTGAGGAGCTGGAGGACCGAGAGTTAGGCGCCGAGACACGTGGCTCGGGCCTTGGGGTTCGTTTCATTTTAGGGCCCTGCGGGGCTGGTCTCTGCAGGGCCGTCGAAGAGGGTGGAGCAGTACTGACTGCTTCCACCACAGGGGCGGGAGGAGTCACTGCGGCACCACTGCGTGTGGGCTCGGAGGACTCCGGAGGCCTCTGTGACGCTGCCCCCGCCTGCGTCACTTCGGCATAACTTCTTCGGTGAAGGTACGACAGTCTTTTTCTGGCTTCGAAGAACGATATTTTTTTCTTTAACAGTTAGTGCAATGACTTCTTTTCTTTTTTCCAGCAAGGGCAGGACCGCGAATAAGCTGGGTGATCTCCCTTGCAGTTAACACAATGTGGCGATGAAGTGCCATTCTCTGATTGGTGGTCGTTGGAGCTGCATTTAGCACAAGTTGTTTGTCATCGGCATGCATGTGAAGCATGTCCAAATCTTTGGCACTTAAAACACCGTCTGGGATTCGAGATATACGGTCTCACATTGACTTTGACATAACCTGCATCGAGTGAAGTAGGCATTACGCTTGTTCCGAAGGTGAGTATAACATGTTTGGTGGGGATTTCTTGATCGTTTCTTCGGATTACTATTCTTTGTACTTTGGTGACATTTTGTTCCGGGAAACCTTCCAGCAGTTCCTCGTCGCTTAAACCAATGAAGTCTTCTTCAGATATTACTCCCCTGCTTGTATTAAGTGTTCTGTGGGCTGAAACAGTCACTGTCGCTTCGCCAATACTGGTAAGTTCAGAGAGCTTATCTGCTTGATCTTTGTTATTCAGTTCTAGGAGGAGGTCCCCGCTAGACATTTTGGATGCTTTGAATGTTGGTCCGATTTTGTCTTTCAGACACTTCGCTACCAGGAAAGGAGAGAGTTTCCTTACCGGAATGTTGCTTTCACTATGCACTACATAGTACTTTGGAAATGTTGGGGCGTTGCTTTGAAAGGAAAATTGAAATGGTACTTCGGTGCGGCATCTCTTCAGACGCCGATCATAAACAACAGAGGCTTGCGCTACCATAGGAAAATGTGTATGTTCGGCAAAAGCGCCGACTGCCCACCACGGAGCCCAACGAGGGGACACGGCACAGCTTGTGTACAAGCCTGCACGATGCCAGCCGTACGCCACCACTACAACCCAGTATGGTGTACCCAAGGTAGGATATCCACACAAGGTTAACCCTTGCCGCCATGGAGAACGGAAGTAAATGAAAGAGCGAAGACAGGAAAGATGTAAAGTGAGAGATAAAGACGAAGGTTTGAGAAGAGAGAGACAGGAAAAGGCGACTACCGATTTCCCCCGGGTGGGTCAGTCCGGGGGTGCCGTCTACGTGAAGCAGAGGCCAAAGAGGCGTGTTGCCTCCGCCGGGGGGCCTTAAAGGTCCGAACACCCGGCATCGGCTCAACCCCCAGGATCCCCCTTTCCCCGGACACGGCTAAGCCGCACACGGCTACACGCGGGAGGGTCCAACCCTCGTGTGCTCGGGTCCGTGGTGTCGCAACACACCAAACGCCTGCTTGCGCAGAGCCCCTGCGGGGTGTTGGTAAGCAAGCGGAAAATGTTTCTTTCTCTCCGTTTCGGCTTCCCCACTCCAGGAGCACGTGGAGGACGGTAAGCCTCTCGCCGCATCTACCACAGATTGGGGGTTCACTTCCGGTAAGCAGATAATTATGGGTGCCAAATGTGTGTCCTATTCTGAGACGACAGAACAGGACATCTGTTCGCCGAGATTTTGTTGGGGAGGGCCAAGAACCTAACTGTGGCTTCATAACGTGCAGTTTTTTATTTATTTCTGCGTCCCACATGCGTTGCCAGTGGTTTCGCAGTTTCTTTCGTAAGAAAGGCCTCAGATCTGTGACAGGCACATCAGCAGCAGGGTTAAGAGCTTGCGATGTTTGACATGGCCATCGCGTCCGCGAGAACGTTACCTTCGATTCCCCTATGGCCAGGGACCCAGCATATTATGATGTTCTGGTTAGATGAGTACACTTTACACAATACGGAATACAGTTCATTGAATACGGGATTTTTATGTTTGTAGAGTGACATTAGGGCCTTCACGACGCTTAGAGAGTCTGTAAAGATCGCTGCTTTTGGAAGTTTTGATCTTCTTATATGCTTCACAGCAGGGAGTAATACGTAGGCCTCGGCCGTAAAGATGCTTGTTGCCAGATTCAGAGAAGGATGGCCCGACGGCTGCATAGGATACCCCGGCATTTGACTTCGAAGCGTCTGTGTAGAACTCTGCGCAGGAGTTTTGGTACTGCAGTTCTAGGAAATGCATTCTGATTTCGGCCTCAGGAGCGTGCTTTGTAACTTTTATAAAGGATATGTCACATTGTATCACCTGCCACTCCCAAGGAGGTAAGAGCTTGGTTAGGTGCATTAAGCGATGCTCGAGGAGTGGGACATGCATGTCATCGCTAAGCTCCTTCACACGCAGCGAGAAAGGCTGTCTTCTGGAGGGGCGATTGCTGAAAAGTGTAGCACACGTCATATCGGTAGCGGTATGAAAGCATGGATGTTCAGGATTGGAGCGTACTTCAAGGAAATATGTAAAGCTAATGTATGATCTCTGTAGGTGGAGAGAACATTCATTGGATTCGGCATATAAGCTTTGAATCGGGCTTATTCTGAAAGCGCCCGTGGCTTAGCGGATACCTAGATGGTGAACAGGGTCTAGCATCTTTAGCGCGCTCGGGGCGGCAGAGTTATATACCACAGCAGCATAATCTAATCGTGACCGGATGAGGCTCTTATAGAGATTCATTAGGCACTTCCTGTCACTACCCCACGTAGTCTGGGATAGAAGTTTCATTAGGCTCATTGTTTTCAGACATTTTTCTTTAAGATGTTTAATGTGTGGGACGAAAGTAAGTCTACTGTCGAGTATAACACCTAGAAATTTGTGCTCTTTGTTTACAGGTATCTGTTGTCCACACATTTCCAAGCAAGGATCCGGAACCAGGCCTCTCTTCCTTGTAAACAGCACACAAGAACTCTTTTGAGGATTGATTTTAAAACCATTTTTCTCTGCCGACCCTGACACCTTGTTCAAACCATGCTGCACCTGTCTCTCGCATACTGCGAGGTTACAGGATTTGAAACCTATTTGAATGTCGTCCACATAGACGGAATACAAAATGGCCGGTGGTAAGGAAGCACGAAGCGTTGTCATCTTAGCAATAAAAAGTGTGCAACTGAGCACGCCTCCCTTGGGTACACCAGTTTCTTGTGTAAAAGGACGTGACAGCACATTGCCGACTTTCACCCGGAAGGTACGATTGGACAAGTAGCTTTTTATTACGTTGAGCATATTAACATGAATGCCCATTTCCGATAAGTCTCGCAAGATCCCGTATCGCCACGTTGTGTCATACGCCTTTTCCATATCGAGAAATATCGAGAGGAAGAACTGTTTATATATAAATGCGTCCCGGATATTTCCTTCAATACGTACAAGATGGTCGGTTGTGGAGCGCCCTTCTCGGAAGCCACACTGATAGGGATCAAGCATTTTGTTCTGTTCAAGGAAATGGATGAGTCGCCGATTTATCATTTTTTCAAATACCTTACACATGCAACTTGTGAGGGCTATCGGGCGGTAGCTTGCCACTGAGGAAGGATTTTTGCCTTGTTTTGAAACAGGGACCACAATGGCTTCTTTCCATGCGGTCGGGAGGTACCCTGCGTCCCAGATAGTGTTGAAAAGTGTAAGTAGTGTAACTTGCGTGTTATTGTGTAAGTTTTTCAGCATTTCGTACATGATTCTATCAGATCCCGGAGCAGAGCTGTTGCATGCGCTCAAGGCAGCTCTCAACTCTGCAATACTAAAGGGGTAGTTGAACGGTTCATTCTGCCGACACTTTCTTATGAGTGGCTTGCATTTTTCTAATTGTTTATATTTTAGAAAAGGTTTGGAATAATTGGTGGAACTTGACACGCTCTGAAAGTGCTCCCCAAGTGAGTCTGCTTGTTCAAGCAGGGTATCACCTTGTGTGTTTACCAGGGGGAGTGAATAAGTTTGTCGTCCTTTTATCCTGTTAACCCTGTTCCAGACTTTCGCCTCCTCTGTATAAGAGTTGATGCCCGATAAAAACTTCTGCCAGCTTTCTCTTCTGGCTTGTCGGCGGGTTCGCCTGCCTTGTGATTTTACTTTTTTAAAGTTAATAAGATTCTCCGCAGTGGGGGAGGCGCGTAGCAACCCCCACGCTTTGTTCTGATTTTTACGTGCGATCCTACAATCGTCGTTCCACCAGGGGACACACCGTTTGCACGACAGGCCATTTACTTGTGATATACATTTAGATGCGGCATCTATTATGAAGGCTGTAAAATATTCGACAACAGCGTCAATTTTTAGCGAGGACATGTTGTCCCATGAAATACTAGATAGAGTTCGGAATTTCTCCCAGTCGGCAATGTCAATTTTCCACCTAGGAGCCTGTGGTGGATATTCCTTTTCTTCAGGTGTTCTAAGCAGTATTACGAAGTGGTCGCTTCCGTAAGGATTGTTGTTAACTTGCCATTCGAGTTCAGACAGTATTGACGGGGAAACTAGGCTAAGATCAATTGAAGAAAAGGTTCTGTTTGCGAGACAGTAATAAGTGGGTACCGTCTTATTCAGCAGACACGCACCGGACGAAAAAAGGAATTGTTCAACGAGACGACCTCACGCATCGATACGAGAGTCTCCCCACAAGCTGCTGTATGCATTGAAATCACCCAGAACAACATAAGGTTCTGGAAATTGATCTATAAAGGATTGGAATTCATGTTTCGTTAATTTGTGATGTGGGGGGATGTAAAGAGAGCTAATAGTGATAAGTTTGTTTAGAAGAACAGCTCGAACCGCCACTGCTTCAAGAGGCGTTTGTAGCTGTAAAGGTTGACACGCAATGCTTTTATGGATGACAATCGCAACGCCGCCTGATGATGCGACAACATCGCGATCTTTGCGAAAAGTTATATACTGTCGGAGAAAGTTTGTGCGTTTTGATTTTAGGTGTGTTTCCTGTAAACACAGCACTTTTGGATTGTGTTGGTGGATGAGTTCTTGTACATCATCAAGGTTTCTCAGAAGACCTCTGACATTCAACTGTATGATTTGTGTATCCATATTTAAAGTGAATTGGTGCTGTGTTTACGGAAACGGAAGTGATGCCTTAGATTACAGAGCTCTTGCGAGGCCCTGTAACCGGGGTCCTGCCTTTTTTGGAGCGTTCGAGGGAGCCTCACCGCTCCTTAGGCGCTTGGAGCACCGTGGGGATAGGTGTTGTGTCCATTGCCTCTTGTGAGGCGCCGGACACGCGCTCTTGAGAGCGAGAAGTTTTTCGAGAGGGTCTCACCTCGGAAGGCGAGACCCCTGCGCCCACCAGCCCGGAGGTGGATGGGGCTCCCAGAGGGATTTGGCTGCGCTGGCTGTTGCCAGCGCTGGAAGGGACCTGGAAGGTTGAGGCAGCCTCGGCTGCGCCCACCTTCGGGGTCGATGGTCCCTTCTCCTCGGTTGACGGAGCAGCGCTAGCTGCAACTGCCGCGGGGGCAGATGGCGTGACTGCCGACTCCGTTTGTGGGTCGGATAGCCGCCGGAGGCCGTTGTGGCGTTGCCCCCTGACGCGCCACTTCGGCAAAGCTTTTCTTTGGCAGGTATGCTACCCGCCTTCGTGCCTCTTTGAACGATATTGTCACGTGGTGGTGACGTTGAATAACACAGTAGCAATACTGTGAACGACAAAACTAACTTTTATTGGGCGAACCTGTGCCCACAAAACAGGCTACACTTATAGCACAACGATAGCGGCGAACACGCTCGGCGATCGTCGAAAATCTGATCAGCAGGTCAAGCGCGTCGGCTTTTATACAGCAATCATCGAATGTTCCAGAATAAACGTTGGGACCCGCATGCCTTCTAAACTGTTCAACACCATTCGTGTCAAGCGAATGGTGTAGAACATTTGCCGCCTGATAAAGACAAGTACACGCGTCTTTTACTTTTATGGTTACAATTTCTTTTTTCTTCTTCCAGGAGGGGCACGACCGCGAGTACGCGGCGTGATCCCCATCACAGTTTACACAGTGAAGAGAGTTATTACAAGCTTCAGTGGCGGGTTCAAAGGCACTGCATTTTGCACATGTTTGGCGGCCCCGGCAGCTCTGCGAACTGTGGCCGAAACGCTGGTATTTGAAGCATCTTGGGGGATTTGGCCCATATGGTCTGACGCGGAGCTTGATATACCCGGCCTCTACAGACTCGGGCAGAATACTTGAACCGAATGTGAGTATCAGGTGCTTCGTTTGAATTTCTTTACCATCCCTTCTCATTTTAATTCTTCAGACATTGACAACATTCTGCTCACTGAAGCCCTCCAGGAGTTCAGCCTCTGTCAGCTGAAGCAGATCGTCATCCGAGACAACGCCGCGGGTGGTGTTCATAGTACGGTGTGGAGTTACTGTCAATGGAATATCCCCAAATGATACTAGACTGGGCACCTTTTCATATTGTTTCTGATCATGCAGTTCTAACAGGGAGGCGCGTAGCAACCCCCACGCTTTGTTCTGATTTTTACGTGCGATCCTACAATCGTCGTTCCACCAGGGGACACGCCGTTTGCACGACAGGCCATTTACTTGTGATATACATTTAGATGCGGCATCTATTATGAAGGCTGTAAAATATTCGACAACAGCGTCAATTTTTAGCGAGGACATGTTGTCCCAGGACCACTTGGACCACTTGGCAGCCTTGATACCTTGTAGCCTGGACCAAGGACATCAGTTAAGGACTTGGAAACTAGAAAAGGGGAAATGTTTCGTACTTGTTTATCGGATTTTTCTGAGGGGATCACATGGTAACGTGGGAAGTGTTTGGTCTTTGACGTCCAAGGAACTGGAAAACTTCATCGGTGCGCCATCTTTTGTGAGGGCGATCAGGAAGCGGAGGGAAAGAGGTTGCCATAAAGGGATTGAATTTTCGGCAATAACGCCAGCCACCCACCATGGAGTTCTACAAGGGGACGCTGCAGAGGCTGTAAGAACAGGTCCTGCAAACGCCAGCTGTACGTTATCACTATAACCAAATATGAGATAAGCTAGGTTGGTTATTCACACAAGGTTAACCCTTGCTGCCTGGAAAATTAGAAGTGAGCGGAAGCTAGGAGAAGACAGGAAAGATGGAAAGTGAGAGAAAGACGAAGGCTGGAGGGAGAGAGAGACAGGAAAAGGCAACTACCGATTTCCCCCGGGTGGGTCAGCCCGGGGGTGCCGTCTACGTGAAGCAGAGGCCAAAGAGGTGTGTTGCCTCCGCCGGGGGGCCTTAAAGGTCCGAACACCCGGCATCGGCTCAACCCCCAGGATCCCCCTTTCCCCGGACACGAGTAAGCCGCGCACGGCTACACGCGGGAGGGTCCAACCCTCGTGTGCTCGGGTACGTGGTGTCGCAACACACCAAACGCCTGCTGACGCAGACGCCCCTGCGGGGGCCAATTTGCGTCCTGGAGCCCCTCTTTCCTCACGAACTCAATTGACCGCGTCGCTACTCCCCACCTGGTCTCGTCTTGCCACCTTGTGCTTCTTTGTACTACACGCTGAGCTTCGAAAAGAAAGACGGAACGACGAGGAACTTAACTGCCCCGTGCCCTTTCCGCGTCCGTGCAGAACCTGCTCCTCGGTCCCCCTGTGACCGGTGGCTCGAACGTGTTTGATGCGTAAACATCGTCACCGACGACCACACCCTTCTTTTCCTCGCGCCCGTCACCGTTTTTGGCTTCGATACATTAGCCACCGCATAACGATCTTTAGTGTGCTTCTTTCTGCGCGCTTTCTCTTGGAATTCCCTTTTATGCCATCCTCCGGCGCCTCGTGCTGGCCGGTACACATTTCGTCGGCCCGGATCGCTCTCTTACCCGCACAGTCTGATTGATTTTCATTTAAATCAACACTCTCTCTGCCTCGACTGGCGGACAGCTCAACCGATTCTTGAACAATGCAGCAGGCTTAACTCGAGTTATGCAACTCGCACTCTTGCGAACTGCCCTCCACTGCATTGCCCAGCTCACGCTGTGCATCCGCACACCGCCTGTCCGTATCGATCGCTGTCTCACGCGCACAGTCCGAATGATTAATCACTGAATGATCCCTATCTAGGCTATCTAGACTGGCGGAGAGCTGCACCGATCCCTGAACAATTCAGTTGTATTCTCTTGAGCTACGCAGCTCGCAATCCTGAGAATTACCCTCAACTGCATCGTCCAGCTGGCACTTCACTTCGGCACGCAGATCTGACCTCACATGGGTGCTCGTGTCTGTCGGGTCAGCAGTACCCTTTTCTTCGCCAGCAACCTCGCTAACATTACAAGCGACGCACACGCGCGGTAACTGTGCCAATTTGTTCGCAGCTGGCCTAGCTGTCTCTAGTCATCTGTTGGCACAGCACCTCGTCGCTCTCCCTGCGGCCTTTAACGGCCTCTGTTGCCACTAAGGCATCGTTAGCAGCTAGCCTTTTCCCTTCACTTATGATTGTCCAGCCAATCTCACAGGTACTACTCTTCTCGTCGGCTTTTGGCGAAAATCCGCTAGACATTTTCTCATTCTTGTGCTCCGTACTGCCTACAGAATTTTCAGACAGGCGTTGCCTTTGTTCCTTTAACTGCTGAAAATATTGTATCTTTTTTCAATGCTGCTATCTTTTTCTCGTGCTTTTGCTTATGTTCGTGATACTCACGTTCACGTTCATTCTTGCGTTCGTGACGCTCACACCTAAGAGTAAGTTGTTGAAGCTCACGCTTCCGTTCATTCTCGCGTTCTTGACGCTTACGCTCACTCATACGTTCACGACACTCACGGACACGTTCACAACGCTCACGCTTCCGTGGTTCTTGTATCACCTCCCAAGCAAGCTCAATGCTTTCATCATTGCCACTATCTTGAATCGCCTTTATGATAGCTGGCGTTTTCATCTGTTCGTCCGCCTCAACTCCCAAATCATCGCACACCAACAACAAGTCTAACCTCGTCAACCTTCCAAGATCCATGGCAGCTGCCCCGACTGGTGGTTAGAACTGCTTTCCTTAATTTGTGCAAACACACAATGCAACAAATTATCGATTCCCAGAACCATCAAAATGAACACACAACATTTAAGTCTGGCGAATCAAAAGGAAAAAGACCACGCGCTCACTTACGGTTGCAGCACCCTGCCATCTGGTTCATTGGTCCGCTGTTCCCGGTTCCTCAAGACCGAAGGCTGGGTCGAAGGCTCGCTCTTCTTCGCTACTCCCAGTTCCTTAGGACCTCTTTCGACGAAGGCTCTCTTCGCTCTTCCCGGTTCCTCGCGACTCCTTTGGACGAAGGCTCTTTTTCGCTGTTCCGGGTTCCTCAGGATTTCTCTCGACGAAGGTTGATCCGTAGCGCTGCCACCAGTTGATGCATTTGGAGGCGATCCCACCGCTAGCAACCAGTTATTAGATTCGTCGGACAATCCCACCGCTGCCACCAGTTGTAGGAGTTGAGGGGGACTTCGGGATGAAAAACTTGGGAGGTTTATTTTCATTATTTACAGTGAGTCCATTAACAGTCGTAGAGTCATTACGGGCCGGCAGCAACTCGGACGCTGCGGCCCGTCGCAAGTTCGAGAGAGATGAATCAAGGGAATGCTCTGGAGCGCTCTAGCAATGCTCCCGGTCTCCGTCTTTTAAGCCCTTCGGTGTCTCGACGACACGTCACGTTTGGCCAATGCGACAGTCCGCTCAGGTGACGCCATTTTCGGCCAATCGGCGAGCCCACTCAGGTGTCGTCATTTTCGGCCAATGGTAGGCGCCCGTGCGATGGAGTCACACCCGGCGAAGAGAGTCGCTGCTTGGTCCACCTGCGGTCTTGCCTTGCTGACTTGCAATGCGCCGTCACAATGGGCAGACGGGGACGACGCTTGGGCCCCAATTGTCAGAGGGCTTTCTTCTCCCTGCGGTATTGCCTCGCTGGCTTGCGAATGCGCTCTTCAAAGGCGGACGGGGGCGACGCTGCCAGGCCTTCCCGGTACATCACAGCCGTCTTGCTTCGGGACTCACGTTACCTGGAACAGTGCCAGGCTCTCGCTTTACTTTCGGGAAGAGCCAAGCAGTGAATAGCTCCAGCGGCTGCAAACGAAGTGGGGTCCGCCAACTTGTTTGCACGTGTCGTGCCTCAGGAATATGGCATCCATGTTTCTGCGCTCCTTAAGTAGCTGTGGTGCGATTTGATGTGGTCTGGGGAACTCGAAGTATAGGCTCAGGAAACGGTCCCGTATCTAACAGCGCCAACCCCGCCGGAGGGAAACTGGGCACGTGGAGGCTCCAGTATACCGACTGTTGTGCAGAGCCACCTGAGCCCCGCGAGGCGGTCTGACCCAGCTGTCCAACCTGGCTGTCCGGCCCCGTTGGCAGACATCGGTCCTACGAGGTCTCCAACACGGCGACACGCGCTTCCGCCTGAACTGTAGGCCGATTACAATTAACAGATATATACATATATCTGCATGTCATCTATGAGGCATTTTGGGGAACTGTTGTGTGTGTGTGCCGTTTCTGTGTGTTATGTGCATCAAGTTTGATGTGTGTGTGCTTCTGCGTGCTGCTTCTGCCTCTTTCTGGAGTGATCCTGCACCCAATAACATCCGAATCAGACCCTGATGAGTAACACAAGTGCTACAGACGGTCACATCATCATTCACGGCAAATTTCAACACACTTGATGCTTTCAGTGGCGGAAACATACTACTGTACAAACTACAGTGGAGGTAATGGCACATAAAACTTGTCATGCTGATGTGTGGCATGGCTCTTCAAATTATTGGTTCCTTCTTTTATGTGAACTTGGGTTTGCTTTCCTGAAATTGGGGAGAGAATATTTCACGACCACAGAAGAAATACACCAAAGGATTACCGAGAGAGAAATCCTGAAACATGCAACAATTTCCGAAAGCAACAGAGCCCCATCTCTGGTTACCTCAGCCTTGTACATCTTCATGAGCCCTGTGTTGACCTTAGACCAGCTAGGAACTCCACTGATGTTCCACAATTGATTAGAGTGCTCATGGAATGGGCCAGTCTTCACCTGAAGTAGACAGGAATAAAAAAATGCAGTATGAAAGTACCATAAGAAGCCAACAAACAAGGACACCAAAAACAGTATAGAGGAATTTACGTGTACTTATTAATTGAATTAAGGAAATGATAAATTAAAGAAAATGAGAGTGGATGAAACAGCAACTGACCGCAGGTAGGGTACGAACCCGCGTCTTTGCATTACGCGCGCGATGCTTTTACTAATTTGTTTATTCATTTATTTATTTATTCAGGTACCTACAGCGCCCGCTGAGGGCATTTTTGTAGGGGGGATACAAGTGCAAAACATACATCGTCATGCAGATGACACTGTGTAAATAACAAACAACAAACAATAAAATAGAACGCATTCCAATACTGAGCAAAATGATAACAAGAGAATCATGAAGGCAAGAAAGACGTAGATATTGTCATATGAAGAAGCGTATACAAAGCATTCAAAAACGCACAGCAACACAGCACAAAAAAAATTAATTCAACAAAATTTAATTCAGCAAAACGCGTGACAGAGCATTTTCAAAAGATTGCGAGGCTAAGACCACTTGTGCCAATTTATTCCAGTCATGCACTGTTTTGGGAAAAAATGAGTTTTTAAAGACATTTATACAGCACTGCTATTCTTGAATCTTTAAAGAATGATCTAAACGGGAGGATATATAGCTGGGAGGTTTCATGTATGAATCTTTAGACAAACCTGTTGCGCCTATAAAAATACTGTAAAATAGCTTAAGCCTAATGTAGTACTTGCGTCTGTCTTGCAATAGAGGCCAGCGCAATTTTTTGCACATCTGAGTGCTGCTTTTGGTGAAATCATAGTTTGTGGACACAAACGTTGCTGCTCGCTTTTGAGTTCGTTCAAGTTCGCTGAAAAGCGTTTTTGTCTCAGGGCCCCAAGTCGCACAACCATATTCTAATATGGGATGCACGTTTGTCAAATAGAGTGTTTCCTTCAAATCAGCAGGAGCCTGCTTGAAATTGCGTTTTAGAAAGATTAACACACGGCTAGCTTTGGCAGCAATGTGGTTTACGTGGTCGTTCCAAGAAAGGTTGTTTGCGAAGATAACACTCAAGTACTTGTAATCCTTAACAAATTATAAGTTTATGTGGCCTGAAGAATACTGGGTAGGTAATGGATGCTTTTTATTTGTAAATTGCAGAACTTTACATTTTGAAAAATGTAATGTCATATTCCATGTTGTGCACCATGCCAAGACAGAGTCAAGGTCACTTTGCAGTTCATAAGAGTCGTTTATACATGTGACGTCACGGTAAATGCAACAATCGTCAGCATACAATCTGACCCGACTGGAAACCCGGTCAACTATATCATTGATAAATATTAAAAAAAGAAGAGGGCCCAGAACTGATCCCTGGGGAACACCCGATAAAACTGCAATATCAGATGAACTTGTGCCTTCAAGAATAACGCGTTGCTTTCTACCAACGAGGTACGCTTCGAGCCATTTCAGCAGGGTGGGTGGAACTTTGAGGGTAGACAGTTTCAGTAATAATAAATTATGTGCGACAGAATAAAAAGCTTTTTGAAAATCCAAAAATATGCGGTCAACCTGGTTACCATTGTTAATTGAAAAAGCGATATCGTGAGCAAACTCTATCAGTTGCGTGTCGCAAGAAAATGCCTTTCTGAAGCCGTGTTGCATTGGACAGAAAAAGTTGTTATCCTGGAGGTGCTTAAATAGATTAGTGTAAACGATGTGCTCTAGCGATTTGCATATGACACCTGTAAGGGAGATAGGCCTATAGTTTACAGTTCTTGTTTTGTCGCCACTTTTATATAGAGGAACTACGTTGGCGCTTTTCCAGTCATCGGGCAAAGTGCCAACATCCATTGATTTCTGAAATAGTGTTACTAAGAAGGGAGCAACAGAAACTGCACAGTTCATCAGGATGCAGTTCGGAATACGGTCAGGACCAGGTGCCGTGTTTACCTTGAGCTTCTCCAAAAGTAACACTATTCCATGTACTGAGAAATCTATGCTACTCATCTCCGTAAACTCATTCACAATATGCAAACCGTCGGTAGGGCATGTCGATAGAGAAAAAACTGACTGAAAATAACGATTAAACTGTTCAGCCTTGCCTTCCAGATCCGAGCTATACTTAAGGTCATCTATAATATCGGGAATGTTGTCTCTGACGCGCTGCTTACTTTTTACGCATTTCCATACTTGCTTTGGATTATTCTTTATTTTCCCACCAAGAGCACCCAGATACGCACGTTCGGCCCTGCGCATCTCCCGCGTTATAATCTTGTTCAGCTCTTTCAATTAACAATGCAAGGAAGGCTCCGGTGATTGACAGTACCTACGATATAAGCGGTGCCTTTTGTTTATCAAAGTTCGAATGGCAGCGTTCATCCAAAGCTTATCTGTTCGACACTTCGATGAAATGGTGCATGATGGAACATACGTCTGGATTAAGGCCAGGAGTTTCGTCTTCAGTAGGTGCCATGTGGAATGTATATCAAGTCTGGAACTGTGATGTTTAAATTCTGGGAGAAAGCCATCGAGTTCATGCGATAGCGAGACATAGTCTCCTCTGTCGTAATGAAATACCGTACGTGGTGGCGGCTTTCTGCGGTGCTCGGAAAAACAGGATAATCTTGCGATTAGCACTACATGGTCGCTTAAACCGGGAATTGTGGTGGTTGAAACGAGCGTGCGATCGTTGCAGAAAATCAAATCAAGTACATTTGCACTACTACAGCCTATTCTAGTTGGGCATTCCACAAACTGAAATAGGGAGTGAGTGTTAATCATTTCACGAAAAGCAGTATGAAGAAGCGACGTGGTCTTTATATTCGGCTTAAGGGAGACCCATTCTACATTAGGTAAATTAAAATCACCACCTAAAATAATGTAAGATGCATGCAGGGTTAGTAGGATGTTGCTCAATTCAAATAGGGGTTGCGGTGTTTCAGGGGCTGGAGATCTGTAAAATGAACCAATAGCCATTGAGGAACCGTTAGCCAGTATGACCTTACACCAGACCGTTTCACATGTCTTGCTTTGTGTTAAGAGGTATGCTGTTCAGTTCATTATCGACAATTGCAAAGACATCACCGCCATGCTTGTTACGGTACTTCCGGCATACGTTGTAATTAGGCGGAAATATCTCGCAGGTTCCTATTGTTTCATCCTGCCATGACTCGGTGCCAATGACCACATGTGGTTTGACCAATTCCAAGAGCGCAGCAAACTCTTCTTTTTTGTTCTTGAGACTGCGGCAGTTGACAGCAATAATTATAAAGTCGGATTTAGGGTCTGCTCTTTTCTGCGATGCAGGACTCCTTGATGGCTATTGGTTTATGCTTTTCACGGTATCAGTAGCGCTGTCGTACATGTAAACTTGTTTTGCCAACTTTAGTATGTTGACATTAAGTTTGAAGTCACCGCCACGTTCCCTGGCAAACTGTATCAGCTTTTTCCGCTCATGCCTTACTTTATTCGAGTAGTCTTCACTGATAGCGAAACCGGTACCTTTTAGTTTTGAGGCAGCTGCAAGTAAGCGTTGCTTGTCTTTGAAAGATAAGAATTTCACTAGAATCGGCCGTTTTTTTTCTTGTAATTGAGCCATAATTGATTTCTTGTGAGTAATTGAACCATAATTGAGCTATGACGGCACCATTTGCCCATCTTTCTGGGGTACTTATGTTTATCTACTAGAACTAAACCTGAGAGTGTTAGCCAGTGCCACACCTCATGGCCTTGACGGCGGATGTAGACAATCCTGAAGAAAAGCACAGCCTTGGGCAGTCTGGTACTGTCAGGGACCGACAGTTGTGCGACATGCACCAGCAGAGTCAGAAGCGCGATGGTGAGTCAGCGCGGGTGTGCAATAGATTTGTACCATCCACTATGCTCTCTCGCTGTGGTGCACCGCAAAGGCTGGGCCTCCAAGATCACACTGCCCCGATCTCGGAAGCCATGCCTAGCTGTGCCCAACCTGCGCCAGTGGCTCTCTCCAATTATCCATCCCCAACAGTCCCGGACTGCTTGGAGAATGTTGTCCTGCATTTGATTTTCTCTAGCAGCTTCGGAAGCCCTGCCAACCAGTCCGAGAGCTGCAAGAATCATTCGTTTTTCACGGATCAGACGGTCCGGACTGTGCAGACTCTTGATGCTGTCAGCAAATTTTTTCCTTTAACCAGTTCAAGCAGCAAGCAGAAGATGGCTGTCGGAAAAAGATGCGTGCGGCGTCTGCTGCCACACTGTAAAAGATGCCGTGCGCTTCTGCATACATTTAGTGTTCCGGACACCTAATGTAGACCGTTCAGCTATTAGGTCTGTTGCAATGGTGCCTTCTGTGCCATCATTAGAGCTTTGAATGAGCTGTGCGATTGCTGCTACTTTAGTTTCCGTTTTTTTAATTATGTAGCGCAATGCCTGCAAACGGGAAACAAACCAGAAAAGATCACTATGAAGAAGCAGACAAAGGGACCGGAAGGGTGTTAGACTAACAAGAGACTTCTTTTGGTAAAAGCGACTTATATCCCCCAAGACTAAATGGCGTATGTGTGACAGCACTGCAAATGACTTCAAGGTGGTAATGCTTACTAGACACTAGACACTTTACACAGAAAACAAAGCTCTTTACTAGCCGGGAACATTGGTGGCATGCTCACACACTTGTCCAGATCGAGTACATAGATATATAAAAGGCTTCATTAAAATGAAACATGATATAGTCAACTTCGTTAATTCCACCCTGACGGGACCAACGAATTGATTGAATTATGCAGCGGATTGAATTAAACAAGATGCATAAAAAATGACAAAACGTACTGTTGAATAATTTGGCAGTATCTGCCAGTGTCCAACATGTCCCTGAATCAAACAGGTGCCCTCTTTCTATGTGTCCAAAATATAACATTAGCGTAGAAATTACATTAAAGCTCCTAAACAAAGTACAAATCTAACGTGCGCCTGGTTTTTTAGCAAGAAAAATATATGCATTGCACAATGGCGACCAGTTTCCTAAAGTCGGGTCTGCCACACGGTTTTTAGTCAGCTTTGTGGAAGTACATTCTTATGTGGTAAAGCATACAAAGGCAGCAAAGGTGGTTTTGGTTTCGTATGCAATTGCACTGTGCAGGCAATTTTCAGCGCAATTTTCCTGGAAAAAAATGTGCACATTAGAATCGAGTAAATACCATAATCGGACATTGCGAGCGACGGTATAACACCTTCCTAGAGCAGGCCGAAAGTAAGCGTTTTCGGCGGCGGATGACGTGCGTTCAACACATTCTCAGTTCCCCCAAGCTCCGCCGACCGAAATTTGCGCAATCCACCCGCGTGTGCACCGGGGTGGACACCTACAAGGGGGACTGTTTCGCTAAATTCGATCTTTGCTGAACCCGCACGAGCGGACTGCACACACAAGCGACGTACATCCTACTCTCATAGACACAACTTATACAATTCTTGTTGGCAATGTCAATTTCCCTTATATAGAATGGGAAGGCTTACAACTAAAAAATAATTCGTTGTTTATTGCTAAAGCATATTGCAAAATGATAAAAACCCATTCCCTGTTCCAGGTTGCTGAATGTCCAAGGAGGCTTGGAACACAGTGAAAGCGTGCTGGACCTGTTCTTTTGTAACAATCGATAACTTGTGTCGAGCGTCAGCACGATTCCTTTAATAAGTGCCCGTGAAGTCATTATTGGAAAATTATCATATACACTCTTAGGCAAAGTTACAACCTTTGGCTTGCCCCTTCTGCCACACAACAATAATCGTTATCTGCCTTGATGCATTTCCTTTCTTTAACGCTGCGAGCCCGGAACTTTCCAGTAACGAACGGCACGCGCGTTATCAGAAGGGGCACTCCAAAGGGTGTAAACTGTTCTATGCTGATAATGTGCGTGCCGTTCGTTACTGGAAAGTACCGGGCTCGCAGCTTTAAAGAAAGGAAATGCATCAAGGCAGATAACGATTATTGTTGTGTGGCGGAAGGGGCAAGCCAAAGGGTGCAACTTTGCCTAAGAGTGTCGCACCATGCGCTGCCAAAGTCTACCACCAAGGAAGGTGGTGGAAGTACTTTTATGAAAAAGCTGATAATCTATCCCTATGTCACGAACTTTCTACAGAATTTAGATGCCACACATCAAACATTGATGTCAATTCTGCTTGGTGTCTGTCTAAAGCCAGACTGTTATCATTAGTTCAAACTCAAGTCCCATCGCGCATTATATTGTCCCAATGACATACTGACAAATTGTGGATGAATCGAAACCTTCAGACTGATTATTAACACAAGACACCAGTTACATCGCAGATATTGCGCATGTTCAAAAACCGACACCTATGTTAGGACGAGACTTAAAAAAATAAGCAAAGAAATGCAGAAAGCAGAAGCCACATCTGTGCACTCTGGGTGATAAAGTTAAATCTAATCCGAAAGATCTTCGGAAGTATGTTAAAAGCAAGAACAACAAAACAGCTGTCCCTGATATCACAGATTGCGTAAGCCAAGCACTTTATTCACTATTTCCAATCAGTACTTTCTAGCACTGCTGACGTTATAGATGATTTACAAGTTGTTACCGAGCTCAAAGAAATGATTGACATGGAAAAAAATTGGGAAGATGCTTAAACTTCGCCTTTAAGAGTGGAATGCGATAGCATTCAAAGACCCCCGATTGCTTCTCACACTTCCCAGCAACTGCAGCTTCTGTAACCTTAACATTTACCGGGAAATGCTGGTGCCAAGCGCTATGCACGAAGGCAAGGCTTCTGGTAGAAACAGCATGCGATGCGGAGGAGGCGAGCGCCATATAGAGGTGTTGCAAGGAAACAGGCGCGCCGCTCCATGGCCTGCGAGATTGGCACATGCACTTGCCGGTTGGCTTGCACAAATCTTAGAGGCCATGGCCGCCCTATGAATGGTAGAAATGCTGAAAAAGGGGTTTGAATTGTGAGTTTTGTGTAACAGAATTATGTTTTCTCGTATATTTAAATTACAATTCGACGCTCTGCTGTCTGTAGATGGTTTTAGATTGTACTTTACAATTTTTCTGACGCATGTTACTTTGAGGAATTCAATTAATTCAGTAACGACTTTGCACTACTCGGATGGCCTGCGTGGTTGTGGTTCGGAATGATTTTTCACCAGGCGACGTCCAACGCCGACATCAGATCTTTTGTGACACGGGGCCCTTGCACTATCGACTAATATGAGAACATGGTGGTGTTTCACGGCTCAAAAAGGTCAAAGGGACCCTTAAACGATTTTGTACAAACGTACTGAGTCGTTAGAGTAGGTCCTTTTGATCATTAATTGATGCATCTAAGTGATCCGCGTAAAGCGTGTAATTTATTATAAGGCTTTAAAAATGTACATCGCTGCCGATCGCAACACACTGCTCGGCTCAATCTTCAGCCGCCCCTACCCATACGACGTAAATCACCCAATTGACATCAGTATTCAATTTAATTCAACTCAGTTTATTTGGACATGCATAGATGGTACAGGATGTCCACGAGGCGCGACAAAAGGAGGCAACCATGCCTCCTGACAGGGCCTTCACCCCAGAATCACACATGACAGCAGGTCGGCATGACAAAATACTGCACTACATTGAGAGATGAAAGCAATCAGTGAAAATTCAGCAATACATGCTGTTTTACATATGACAAATTATCCTATGACTTGACATTATACACTGATTACATCATTCTAACTCACGGAAACAACGATGTAGAAAATCATTCAAACTGCACTTGCTCAAGACAAAAAGGTACAATTCTAAGCAAAAGAGGCCGAAGAAAGCATCATTTTCATTTTTTTTCTTAAGTTGAGAAAGGGTTTTGCAATCATTTGTGCAGTTGATCATTAAAGGATATGTGTTACAGAGTGTAACTATTTGGTTGTCTACGATCTGAGTACCGTAATTTGTGCATGACTTCGAACAAATCATAGATACAGTGCGCAAGTCATGGGTAAGGTTCTTGTTTAAGTACTTAATGGAGAAGGATGTAAAATCATGCTTAATGTTATGAAAAATAAGTACAGCCAATGAGAAACTAAAGTCGATAGTACGGCGGTACCTTAACTGCGTCGTACAGGGATTCTTTGGCAATAGGTGCGGAACGGAATACTGTTTTCAATGCCATCAACTGAAGCGAGAAAAGGCAGTCTGAACCTGATTTGTTACATGTGCCCCAAACTAGCTGACAGTACATAAAATAGGAGTTAACTACGGAAAAATAAATCTGCTTGCTCAACCGCAGAGGTAAAAGATATTTTACTCGTTGCAACAAACCAATAGGCCTAGATGCTTTCAGAGGAACCTGATTCACGTGATCTGTCCATGTTAAGTCATATTTGAAACAGACGCTCAGGAAGCGGCAAGAATTTGTTGGCAATAGATTGGTATTATAGATCTGTAGTTGGACGTGATGATTCAAGGGCTTGTTTCTAGGGTGGAAAATACTATATTGTGTTTTCTTTATATTTAAGTGAAGTTCGTTGCTATTTAACCAGATCTGTAGCTGACTCAGCACTGATTTGCATGTTGTTCAAGTGAGGCTAGATTTGGAACAGGAAAGAAGACATTAGTGTCGTCCGCGCAAAGGATAATATCAGGTGTCTGGGGGATGTTAACGAGATCATCGATGTATAAAACAAATAACAAAGGCCCAAGAATAGATCCTTGTGGCAAACTGTACCTAATTATTCTTATATCTGACAGAAATTGATTCATACTAGTGTATTGTTTTCTTCCTTTGAAATAACTGTCTATCAGCTCATGTGCTATGCCTCGGATACCATAATTTCCCAGTTTTTCCATCAGAATTTCATGTTTAATTGAATCAAAGGCTTTTCGAAAGTCAAGAAAAATGCCCAGTGTATAGTTTCTGTTCAAAGTTTTCCCAGGTCGTCTACCAAGTTGACATTTCCAAATTCATTGAGCATTGCAGGTTTTCCTGAGTGCGTTTGCGAAATTCTCTGAGTGATGCAGAATTATGCTTTATGTCAAGACGGGCTGAAACCACATCGCCCGATGCTGCCACTCTCTAGTAAGCATATGAAAAAAAATTAAAGAAAAACGACATAGTTTAATTTCAATACTAAGCAGCAGTGTTTATGTTATTGAAAAAAGAGAATAGAAGGGAGGGGTTAGTAAAATGCACAGCAAATAAAATGTCTTCGAAAAAAATTGGAAATCGAGTCGAACATTCTCAAATAATTATTCGTATTTGAGAATGTTCTGAAGCAAGACTGCGAGTCGGCCTAGTTGGAACAAATTCATCTAAAAATTATTGTGCGCAAACAAACATAGACGAGCACAATGCGTTGGCGGGCTAGTTGGTGCGAATCCATGAATACTTAGTTTAGCGCAAAACGACAGACACAAGAAAGACGACAGGACAAGGCGCTACTCTCAACTGACATCATTTTATTGCGTCACTCCTTTATAGATCGCTCAAACAAGAGGAACATGCGCAGTGAGCATGAGCACCATGCGGTGGAGCCACCAACAACCAATCCCAAGAGCGCACTCATGCGACAGCATCCAAAAAACCAAATTCAGCGCTGTACAAGGTTAAGGAAGGCACACTAATGCACTGTGACCCCAATGACTGAATGAAAAATGCTTCCGATAACTCTCGGGCGGTGGTGTCACGGCTCATCTTCAAAATCGTGGTATCATGAAACAGGGGTTTGCACTTGCATGTTTTACAATGCAGAGCCAGATTGGAACCTGTGCCTGTTGGTATGGATCGCTCATGTTCTCTAAGGCGCTCGTTAACACAGCGGCCTGACTGCCCTACATACACTTTGCCACATGATAAGGGAATCTTATAAACGACACCGACGCTGCATTCTACAAACTTCACGTGGTTCTTTTCACAATCAGGTTTTTTACTTGTTTTAGAAATACGGTTGCATAACATTGACAGTTTCTGAGGAGCGGAAAACACTACCGGAATTTGGTATCTATTGGCGACATTCTTTAGATTGTGAGCCACTCTGTGGCAATACGGCACAACTTCAGGCCTCTTCTTTTGTGTGATGCAGTTACTTTTGTGCCGCTTCCCTTTCAGTTTTTGAAGCAAAACCTCCGAGACTGACGTCACCACCACACTTGGGTAACCAGCAGCCTGCAGCCTATTTAACTGTGCACTGAAACTCATGTTCGCAGAGTGATGACAAGATTTCTTTAAGGAAGATTCTAAACACATCAAAGCAATAGCGCGTTTCACAGTCTTTGAGTGCGCAGACGCGTAAGGTAAAAGTTCCTTACGTGCACGTGGCGAGTACATCCAACAGGCGTGGCCTGTTTGTAAGGATAGCTGCAAATCTAAAAACTGGAGTTTACCGTCCCTAGACAGCTCATGTGTGAAAGTTAAACCTTTGCCATTGTCATTGAACAGAGTTAAAATATCAGCTGCCGTCACGGAGCATTCGTTGTTAGTCTGTTTTATCACAACAAGAAAATCGTCAACATATCTAAAAATTCGAACCGAGTCATTGTTTAAGGCACTCTTAAGAGCGCGGTCTACAAACGATAAAAAAATATTACAAAGAGCAGGCGCCACACATGAACCAATACACACACCATTTTTCTGGATAAAAAGGTTATTTTCGAACTGGATAAAAGTTGCACTTAAGTAAAATTCGAGAAGGGACATGAAACTTTCCGAAGACAACCCGGTCGCATTGCGAAAATCTACCTCGCCGCTTTCTTCGATGCACGTCATCACACTGCGAAATAGCTCATCATGTGGTATCGAATAGTAAAGATCTTCTACGTCAACAGAAAAAATGTCGGCTACTGAATGGTTGTCTTCCAGAAAGGAAACAACATCGAAAGAATCCTTTATGCCATAAGGATCGTCAATAGTTAAATGCTTCAACTGTTTTTGCAAAAACCGGCTAACCAAAACCTGCCAACAGTTGTTTTCACTGACTATTGTACGGAAAGGCACATCCGGTTTGTGCGTTTTTGCAGTGAAAAAAACCTCTAGAGCAAGCACCTTACATTGTTTTACATCTTTCACAATCTTGGTGAGGCCTATATTTTCCAACAAAGAAATGGCTTTGCGTTTTACCTTCTGAGCTTTCTCATTTGCCAGAATGAAGTTCTTGTTGACAGCCTCAATGGCTTTTTTGTTGAAGACCGCAGACGGAGCTATCACAAAACCGCCCTCTTTGTCACTCAGTAACAGCCGAAGTTCATTGTCTCTAAAGAAAGATACTGTCCTTTTGATAACAGCTGTCGAAGGTGGCGCGCTCCCGGTGACGGTCCTACGAAGGCAGTCCACCCCATCGAGGAGGCACCGCTCGTGGTCCTCTAGTTCTGCTTTCCTTGCGATGCGCCTGTTCAAAGCCAGTAGCTCATGTGCAGGAATTCTTGGTTCCGTGCTATACTTCGGCCCATTCTTTAACAATGCAGCAACTTCGTCAGGAAGCCTGACGTCACCGAGTACCTGGAAACCAGCGGTGACAGGTTGCGTTGTTTCCTTTCTGCGCGGGAGTCTGGACCGGAGGACTAGCAGCAGCTGTGTCCACCAGAATTCTGTAGTCTGAGTTGATAGACGTCTGTAGAAACGAAACTTCTTCTCGGCCACAATAGGTGCATCGCGCGAGTGGCACACAGCTCTCAACCAGTCGTACAGAAGGCGTACCTGCCGCCAAATTTCAGAACGAAGAATCCGACACATTCGTCGCACGTGACCGACGGAAGGCCTGACGTTCCCGAAGAGACTCGCCACGTCTTGAGGAACATGTCCATTCTTCATGCAGAACGTAAGCATCCAGAGACAATGAACTTCGGCTGTTACTGACTGACAAAGAGGGCGGTTTTGTGATAGCTCCGTCTGCGGTCTTCAACAAAAAAGCCATTGAGGCTGTCAACAAGAACTTCATTCTGGCAAATGAGAAAGCTCAGAAGGTAAAACGCAAAGCCATTTCTTTGTTGGAAAATATAGGCCTCACCAAGATTGTGAAAGATGTAAAACAATGTAAGGTGCTTGCTCTAGAGGTTTTTTTCACTGCAAAAACGCACAAACCGGATGTGCCTTTCCGTACAATAGTCAGTGAAAACAACTGTTGGCAGGTTTTGGTTAGCCGGTTTTTGCAAAAACAGTTGAAGCATTTAACTATTGACGATCCTTATGGCATAAAGGATTCTTTCGATGTTGTTTCCTTTCTGGAAGACAACCATTCAGTAGCCGACATTTTTTCTGTTGACGTAGAAGATCTTTACTATTCGATACCACATGATGAGCTATTTCGCAGTGTGATGACGTGCATCGAAGAAAGCGGCGAGGTAGATTTTCGCAATGCGACCGGGTTGTCTTCGGAAAGTTTCATGTCCCTTCTCGAATTTTACTTAAGTGCAACTTTTATCCAGTTAGAAAATAACCTTTTTATCCAGAAAAATGGTGTGTGTATTGGTTCATGTGTGGCGCCTGCTCTTTGTAATATTTTTTTATCGTTTGTAGACCGCGCTCTTAAGAGTGCCTTAAACAATGACTCGGTTCGAATTTTTAGATATGTTGACGATTTTCTTGTTGTGATAAAACAGACTAACAACGAATGCTCCGTGACGGCAGCTGATATTTTAACTCTGTTCAATGACAATGGCAAAGGTTTAACTTTCACACATGAGCTGTCTAGGGACGGTAAACTCCAGTTTTTAGATTTGCAGCTATCCTTACAAACAGGCCACGCCTGTTGGATGTACTCGCCACGTGCACGTAAGGAACTTTTACCTTACGCGTCTGCGCACTCAAAGACTGTGAAACGCGCTATTGCTTTGATGTGTTTAGAATCTTCCTTAAAGAAATCTTGTCATCACTCTGCGAACATGAGTTTCAGTGCACAGTTAAATAGGCTGCAGGCTGCTGGTTACCCAAGTGTGGTGGTGACGTCAGTCTCGGAGGTTTTGCTTCAAAAACTGAAAGGGAAGCGGCACAAAAGTAACTGCATCACACAAAAGAAGAGGCCTGAAGTTGTGCCGTATTGCCACAGAGTGGCTCACAATCTAAAGAATGTCGCCAATAGATACCAAATTCCGGTAGTGTTTTCCGCTCCTCAGAAACTGTCAATGTTATGCAACCGTATTTCTAAAACAAGTAAAAAACCTGATTGTGAAAAGAGCCACGTGAAGTTTGTAAATTGCAGCGTCGGTGTGGTTTATAAGATTCCCTTATCATGTGGCAAAGTGTATGTAGGGCAGTCAGGCCGCTGTGTTAACGAGCGCCTTAGAGAACTTGAGCGATCCATACCAACAGGCACAGGCTCCAATCTGGCTCTGCATTGTAAAACATGCAAGTGCAAACCCCTGTTTCATGATACCACGATTTTGAAGATGAGCCGTGACACCACCGCCCGAGAGTTATCGGAAGCATTTTTCATTCAGTCATTGGGGTCACAGTGCATTAGTGTGCCTTCCTTAACCTTGTACAGCGCTGAATTTGGTTTTTTGGATGCTGTCGCATGAGTGCGCTCTTGGGATTGGTTGTTGGTGGCTCCACCGCATGGTGCTCATGCTCACTGCGCATGTTCCTCTTGTTTGAGCGATCTATAAAGGAGTGACGCAATAAAATGATGTCAGTTGAGAGTAGCGCCTTGTCCTGTCGTCTTTCTTGTGTCTGTCGTTTTGCGCTAAACTAAGTATTCAAACATAGACGAAGAATAGAAGAAACACAAGGACGAGCGCTCGTCCTTGTGTTTCTTCTCTTCTTCGTCTCTGTTTGTTTGCGCACAATAAGTTTTATAATGGGAATGTTCGACTCGATTTCCAATTTTTCGAAGTTATTTCCAAAGCAGAAGCATACAGAAGCAAATATTTTCAAATATGAGCTACTTCTATCAACTGATAGCAAGCTCAGTAGCCTCAGGCCCAAACTTTGTCCTAATTGAGATTCTGAAGAAATAAAAGGAAGGAAACCGACCAAGAGAAGTGCTAAAAAATGAATAAATCTAAAAGACGTTTCGGCTTCGCTACGGAAGCCTTGTTCACGATGGGATGACGGAAGGTTCATGGAAGCTTATGTATGTTACAGAACGTGACGTAAGCAGCGCGTGTATGACGGGAGGAGAGTTCATTCATCTCGATTGAGCGTGTGACGTGTTTTTTTTTTATCTCCAGTGATTCCAGATGCAGCCGCGATTTTAGGTTTCTTTCTTGGCCGATAATTCTCGACCGCTCCCAGTCGATCTTGTGGCCCGTTGCATCCGTGTGCTCGGCAAGGGCATTCGACACTATGTTTCTTTTCGACAGCTTTCTGATGCTGCCTCAGTCTGTTTGAAGTTGCCCGACTCACCGATGTATGCGTAGTCGCAATCTGCGCAGGGTATCTTATAGACCACGCCGGGAAACGATTCTCTCGGAAGCCTGTCCTTGCCACCGACGAGCGCCTCAGCTTACAGACAGGCACGTGCGCCACCTCAACGTCATAACCGCATAGAACACGAGACAAGGTTTCGCTTATACCTGGAACGTAAGGTATGGCAGCACGGTTTCTTGGTCGGGGATTGGCCGGACTAGCTGGATTGGACAGACGGCGTTCCACAGAACTCAAAAAGGATGTGGGATAGCCGCTTGCCGAGAGATCACCTCGCATATGGTCCAAGTCAGTGGAACGACTTTCTGCTGTGGTGCAAACGCTGTTCGTACGGTTGAGCAGTGAGGCAGCAACCCACCTTTTGCGAGCGTCTGGATGGACGGATTGGAAGTTCAGGTAGCGGCCAGTGTGTGTGTCCTTACGATATACGCTGAACGAGAGCCATCCATCGCGTCTGGTGACAAGTACATCTAAAAAAGGTAGTCTGCTGTCGACCTCTGTCTCAACTGTGAATGGGATGGCCTTTTCCTGACTGTTTAGGTGCGCAGTGAACGAATCCAAAGCGCTGCGCCGAATCAGACAGAAACTTTCGTCCACATAGCGCAGAAAAACTTTTGGCCTAGGACTGAAGGACGCGAAAGCACGCCTTTCCAAACATTCCATCGTAAGATTGGCAGCAGTAACAGAGACGGATGCACCCATTGCCGTACCGTGGACTTGCCTGTAGAAGACCTTGTCGAAACAGATGTACGTGTTTCCAAGGCAAAAACAGAGTAGCCTCTGGAGGTCGGGAACGTCAATGGGCGACCTGCCTGGCAAGGTCCTGTCAGATTCCAGAGCAGAAGTGCATGCTTCCACAGCCAAGTCAGTCGGAATTGAGGCAAACAGCGACACCACGTCGAACGAAACCATCACTTCGTCGTCTAAAGACACGTCACAAACGTTTTCAATAAAGTCACAGGAGTTGCTCACGTGCGTGGAGCTCTTCCCTATGAGTGGAGCCAGAAGCTGGTGCAGGTATGCGGACAATTTCTAGAGAGGTGAGCGAGTGTAGTCGACGATTGGATGTTGGGGGACGTTAGGCTTATGAACCTTTGGCAGGCCATAAAGTGCAGATGCAGCACCGTTATGAGAGAGAAGCTTGAAATACAAAGACTTGTGCTCGGGAGCTACGAAGCGTAACACGTCAGCCAGGAGAGTCTGGAAGTCCCTCTGAACCTTCAAAGTCGGGTCCCGAGTGAGCCGCACGTAAGTGTCATGGTCATTGAGCAGAGCCAACATCTTGTTACTGTAGACAGCCAAGTCAAATAGCACTGTTGCATTCCCCTTGTCGGCGGGAAGTATCACGATTGCAGTGTTCGCCTGAAGTCGCTTGACAGCTTTTCGTTCCTCAGCGGAAGGAGGGGAAACAAACTTCCTCCGGTGCAGATCAGAAAGGACACCAATGGCGCAGGTGCGAGCCTCGTCACGGCAGGACAGGTCAACTTGGTTAACCGCGCACTCCACCGCACACACAACCTTTCGGACGTCAGGTGCAGGTGCAACATTGAAATTCAGACATGTAATCACCGGAATTCGCCGTTATGTTTCCCTCAAAACCCGCATTGCTGCGGTTCATGGACACCTAGAGTTCAACCTTGCCTGCAAAGCACGGGGCCTCATCCCGCGCTCATTGCACTTTAACAGGCCAGTACCTTCCAAATTTGGCTACAGTGTCGTTGCAAAGACTGAGAGGCTGTTGCTTCAAGCAAGGATACAGGACTGTCTAAACAGTATTAGGAAACTTGAAAACGAGGCATTTTTTGCACGTCGCCGCCTGGAGGACCACTGTCCAGATCATTTTGCAAGCATCCAACTACACGCCAACTTTGAAGCCAACATACGTGCCCGTGATGCGGGGTTGGTGCACAGTGCCAAGCTTGACAGACTTTCGGAGTCTACCAGACCATACCGGCCGTACAACCGACGAACTACGGTATACAACCTCTCTTCGCACAGCGTCGACCCAGCCGAGGCCTCAGTCCTGGAGCTAGGTCTGAATTTCAATGTTGCACCTGCACCTGACATCCGAAAGGTTGTGTGTGCGGTGGAGTGCGCGGTTAACCAAGTTGACCTGTCCTGCCGTGACGAGGCTCGCACCTGCGCCATTGGTGTCCTTTCTGATCTGCACCGGAGGAAGTTTGTTTCCCCTCCTTCCGCTGAGGAACGAAAAGCTGTCAAGCGACTTACTTCAGGCGAACACTGCAATCGAGATACTTCCCGCCGACAAGGGGAATGCAACAGTGCTAATTGACTTGGCTGTCTACAATAACAAGATGTTGGCTCTGCTCAATGACCAGGACACTTACGTCCGGCTCACTCGGGACCCGACTTTGAAAGTTCAGAGGGACTTCCAGACTCTCCTGGCTGACGTGTTACGCTTCGTAGCTCCCGAGCACAAGTCTTTGTATTTCAAGCTTCTCTCTCATAACGGTGCTGCACCTGCACTTTATGGCCTGCCAAAGGTTCATAAGCCTAACGTCCCCCTACATCCAATCGTCGACTACACTCGCTCCCCTCTCTAGAAATTGTCCGCATACCTGCACCAGCTTCTGGCTCCACTCATCGGGAAGAGCTCCACGCACGTGAGCAACTCCTGTGACTTTATTGAAAACGTTTGTGACGTGTCTTTAGACGACGAGGTCATGGTTTCGTCCGACGTGGTGTTGCTGTTTACCTCAATTCCGACTGACTTGGCTTTGGAAGCATGCACTTCTGCTCTGGAATCTGACAGGACCTTGCCAGGCAGGTCGCCCATTGACGGTTCCGACCTCAAGAGGTTACTCTGTTTTTGCCTTGGAAACACGTAATTCTGTTTCGACAAAGTCTTCTACAGGCAAGTCCACGGTACGGCAATGGGTGCATCCGTCTCTGTTACAGCTGCCAATCTTACGATGGAATGTTTGGAAAGACGTGCTTTCGCGTCCTTCAGTCCTAGGCCAAAAGTTTTTCTGCGCTATGTGGACGAAAGTTTCTGTCTAATTCGGCGCAGCGCTTTGGATTCGTTCACTGCGCACCTAAACAGTCAGGAAAAGGCCATCCAATTCACAGTTGAGACAGAGGTCGACAGCAGACTACCTTTTTTAGATGTACTTGTCACCAGACGCGATGGATGGCTCTCGTTCAGCGTATACCGTAAGGAAACACACACTGGCCGCTATCTGAACTTTCAATCCGTCCATCCAGACGCTCACAAAAGGTCGGTTGCAGCCTCACTGCTCAACCGTACGAACAGCATTTGAACCACAGCAGAAAGTCGTTCCACTGACTTGGACCACATGCGAGGTGATCTCTCGGCAAGCGGCTATCCCATATCCTTTTTGAGTTCTGTGGAACGCCGTCTGTCCAATCCAGCTAGTCCGGCCAATCCCCGACCAAGAAAGCGTGCTGCCATACCTTACGTTCCAGGTATAAGGAAAACCTTGTCTCGTGTTCTATGCGGTTATGACGTTGAGGTGGCGCACGTGCCTGTGTGTAAGCTGAGGCGCTCGTCAACGGCAAGGACAGGCTTCCGAGAGAATCGTTTCCCGGCGTGGTCTATAAGATACCCTGCGCAGATTGCGACTACGCATACATCGGTGAGTCGGGCAACTTCAAACAGAGACTGAGGCAGCATCAGAAAGATGTCAAAAAGAAAGATAAAGTGTCGAATGCCCTTGCCGAGCACATGGATGCAACGGGCCACAAGATCGACTGGGACCGCTCGAGAATTATCGGCCAAGAAAGAAACCTAAAATTGCGGCTGTATCTGGAATCATTGGAGATACAAAAACACGTCACACGCTCAATCGAAATGAGGGAACCCTCCCTCCGTCATACACGCGCTGCTTACGTCACGTTCTGCAGCATACATAAGCTTCCATGAACCTTCTGTCATCCCATTGTGAACAAGGCTTCTGCAGCGAAGCCGAAACGTCTTTTAGGTTTATTCATTCTTTATCACTTCTGTTGGTCGGTATCCTTCGTTTTATTTCTTCAATGCTTCATCCCAACCAGACGGGCTTCCGTCGAACCCTCGATTTCATTTTAATTGAGATTCTCTCTCAACAGCTCGTAAGTCAATCTCAACTGTCCTGACATACTCTCAGCCCATGCACGTTGCCTCAGCATTGTTTCACTGCTTTAAAGAGTTTATTTTGGGTTGGATGAGGGACACCTGCATCTCGGCATCAGCGAACACTGTTTTTTGACCTCAAGTTCCTTCAAAACGATGGCACTATGCTTCCTTTCCCATTCATTCCTTAATGCGTAGGTCCTTTCTGTTGTTGTCTTCCTTCCACCACTCGTTCACCCTACTGATCATTTGAAGCATCTTCTTGGTCAGTTGCACAGTCCACGTAAGATATTTCGAATTCCCTAGGGGCCGCGAAAACGTCCGCAAAATCGGCCAGTTGGAAAAAATAAATGCAGATCATTTACTGCCCTTAAGGGCTCAAATCGCCACAGGCACATTCGAAAACACTCGGAAGGCCTGTCGGTACACATATTGACATATCGGTGCGCGTACTGTGACAGGAAAGACCGGGTGCACGCGTGTATAATTAAGGAATACATACTGTGTCCCGTGGCAATACCCTCCCCTCGCTTGTTATGCTTCAGTGCAATACTTTTGCGCATGCTTCACCAAGTAGCATTTCTGTGCAGAGGCGAAGCTGACTTTTGGGAACCGGCTTTACGCAACGCAAAGTGCTTTCCAAGCTTCTAAGCCAATCGCGAGGACCACAAAGGCGGAGTCCCCATTGCTGACAGCAGCGAATTCTTTTAATAAAAAGCACGGCCTCCAACAGCAAGAAGATTCGCAGCGAACGTCGAAGCAGCTAGGCTTAGCGTTGCCGCAGCGGTGGCTACGGCTGCCAGCGGATCTGCGTGCGAGAACGCCGGTTCGAGGCTGCGAGGTAATCAAAATGGCAGCGGTGGTGGCTTTGATTAATGTCATTTAGGACCTGCGGTCACGGCAAAACGTACAGAAAATCGGATGGCGAAGATTCTTGCATTCGAAATTTCAGATGTTCTGACACATTGACTTTTTGGGATACGTGGTGGTGCCGCGAAGCCGTCCAAATTATCGGGAATCCGGAAAGTCGGTTGTTCACTGTACACTGGCAACTCCTCCAGCCGACGACAGGGCGTCAAAGACGATTCATTACGATTCCTTTCGGTTACTCGAGCCGGCATTACCGCGACTTTCGACCCTTTCAATAACATCACAGCTAACTTTCCCTGACAGAGGCACAAATTCCCCGAACTTTCCCTGAGTTTTTCTAGACTACTGAAAATCCCTGAGAATTCCCGGTTTTCCCGGTTGTTAGACACCATTTCCAAAATACGGTCTTTTATGAATAGCAGTGCTGTCTCTGTTAATTTTCTAGCCTGAAATCCATATTGTTGTTTACATATTACATTATGAGCATTTAAAAATTTGTTTAACCTCGTGTATATTATGCGTTCGGGGATTTTAGAAAAGAGCGGCAAAACAGAAATAGGTCTGCAATTATTCAGATCATTTTTTCCTCCTTTGAATATTAAGGTTACGCGCGCAACTTTCATTTTATCAGGGAATATACCAGTCTCAAATATGAGATTACAAATATATACTAGAGGACCCACAAGAAATGGAAGTACGGCCTCGATGGGGCGTGCACTAATATCGTCATTTCCTGGCAAGCACCCATCCTTCATTGATTTTACAACACTTACAACTTCTTCCTCCGATGTAGGTATCAGAGACAGTGAATTATTATTAGTGAAAAAAACAAATGAATCGATAAGCGTTAACGCTTGGGTCATACGTGAGTAATTTGACGAGCCTGCATTAAGAAAATGTTCGTTAAACTTGTTTGCAAGTGGTACACCTGAAAATATTTTACCGCCCATGTAAAAATCCGGCGAAATGCGTGATTTGCCACCTTTTATGATGCTGTTAGCTGTTCACCACAATAATTTAGGACTGTTCATTACTGTGGAAAATTTGTTGTCGTAGTAAGCTAATTTTTTTCTGTCTTAAGATCTAAAGTTAAGTTGTTACAGAATTTTTTACACTCCGTGAAATGAACCGGATCTTTCATTTTTATGAAACGAGCAAACAGCCAGTTTTTTCTGTTTATACGTATCTATGATACCGGAGTAATCCACCGTTTTTTTATCCTCCTCTGCTTTTTTATAGGCATGAGTGAAAAGGAACTGTTATAGTGGTGAAGCACTTTCTCTAAAAAAAATGTCGTATGCCTTACACGGGATACTTTCACTATATATGTCATCCCAGACTGCGTCAGCCATCAGTGAATGGAACTGCAAAATGTTATTTTCATTGATCATTTATCGGAGGAATTAAGTTCCACCCATTTTTTTCACCAAGAAAAAGAAGGCAATCACTTAAGCTCGCCAAAATTACACCGGACGTTATTTTATTTGAAGGTAAATTAGTAAAGCACAAGTCTGAGCGTTTTGGAGTGTTGACTTATTCGTGTTGGCTTATCTACAATATTTTTACACCCATATGACAACATCAACTCGAGTAGGTGCACCTGGCTAGCATTGTTTCTTAATAAATCAATATTCAGGTCACCAAATATGAAGTGAAGTGAATATGAAGTGAAGGTAGCATATTCAAAAAAGGACTTCAATGTAAGTAAGAAAGGTGCTAACTAATCCGTGAGGGGGTCGGTATGTGAGAAGTATAATCGTATTATGATTTGTAACACCAACTGTTTCAAAATCATCACAAACTACGGTGAATTCCGGAAGAACCCTATAATCAATGTCTTGTTTTATATACAAAGATGCGCCGCCCCACCACGTTTTTCTTTCCTAAATACAGAGACGTTGTCATAACCTGTTAACGGTGCAACATCGCCATTCGATGCATACCATGTTCCTGTAAATCCAATTATGTCAAAGTGACATTTTATGAGCTCGAGATCACCCTCAATTTCATCAATCTTATTTCTGAGGCTTTGTGCATTTAAATGATACAAGGAAAAAGATTTACAATAGCTATTTCCATTTACGAACGTGTTAAGGGAGTCACTAGTATAATACATCGTAAAGGTTAAAAGCAACAGCTGCAATTAAAAAAGAAACCAACTTAAGCAATTACCTCAAGGTCTTGTTCAGACACAATCCTTATTGCCCTTGCGCCAGGTTCTTTCCTTACAAAGACCTTTCCATCTGAACACCATGAAAATTGGTAGCCTTGTCCACGTGCTCTTGATTTGGTAAGCCATAAAAGCTTTCTATTCAGTACCGACAGATTATCGAAAAAGGCAATGTCTTTAACATATTTCTTCACAACTTCACGCTTTGCAAGCCAATTTACTTTCATAGATTGGCGGGAAAACCTGATCAGAATGATCGGCACTTTGTTCACAGGTGCTGGCAGGCAATGCAAACCATCCACATCACGCTCATTAAGCAGGGGCAGTAGGGCGAGCTATCTGATTGGGTGCCCAGGGCGCATCATAGATAACTTTTCCACCTTTATGGTGAATAAATGATGTTCGTAATAGTTGGAATGTTAATTTATTTGTTTCTATAAAAAGAAAGTAACAGGAAGAGAATGCACAAGAACAATTTCTCAAGCACTTCTGGAGCACAGCAAGCGTCGTCTGCTTGTGTTAAAACATGCTCCATTTTGACGAGAGCTCAGCAGTCAGAGTCGGTCTGTCTTTTCGCGAGCACTATGATTGGAATTGTTGCGGTGTGGACCGCAAACATACCGACTGGCAATATGTCTAGCTGCGACCTTGTGACCCTCTGCAAGGGAGCAGACGAGTGGATTGGCTGCAGCGCATCGGACTGCCGCTATCCCATTGGCGCCAAGATTTGCGCGCTTGCAGCCATCACTTTACACCAGAAGATTACTAACGCAATAGCACTTTGCAAGTCCGGTATTAGGGTAAACGCAAGCGCAAGGGGACAGGGCCTCGCCATTATACCGTGTCGTTTTACAGGATGAGCAGAAGCGCAAATCTGAATGGTCTGCACGATGCAGCCATTCATATTTGAGCTCTGTGTTTGGCACAGAGCTCAACCACACACAGTAGCAGTAACGAAATGTATTCTTCTTTACTGCTGGTGTAAATTTTTCGCAGGAGTGTAATCGTTCACACGTTGTCTTTGTAAATGCTTAAAATGTTTTACACTTCGTTAGAGCAGTATTAGCTTTTGTTTGGCTGGTTAAGCTCTGCGCCAACGGGTGGCTGGAGCATGGAGACCGATCAGGAAGCTCACGTACGTCTACGCTAAAGTTCTTTCATCATTTGAGCTTATGCCTCGACCGTTCCATCGAAACACCTGTGGTTACCGGAATACCAGACACATTCGGAGCTGCGACAGAATGCTTGCAACGCATGCTGCTTCGATAGCTCTCGCTTGGGGTCGACTGCCAAGCAGCTGGCGGAGAGTTTGGAGAAGCTTCGCGTGCGCGCTCCTAGAGAACCGGAAGTCGACGACATGACGTGCCATCATGACGCAGAGCCAGTGAAGGAGGAGCTTACCCCTGATCACTAGGCGAACGAGTTGAGGAAATGCATGACTATGGAGGAGGGTAACTTTTAATCGTCCGTAACTCTCTTAATATGATATGTTTCACAGAAATTGTGGTGCAAATGAATAACTTTAGCTGTACGCTACACGTCTACAAAATTTGTCCGAACCGTTTCAGGGGCTAAGTTTGGTTCTGCACCTGGTCCTCACTGCATTCCGAACTATCTGTTAAAAAGCTGCACTGCATTCATGACCTTCTTCCTTATAATCCTCTTTCAAGTCTCGATTGAAGATGAGACCCTACCGATTGATTTGGATAGTGTAAATGTAGTCCCTGTATTTAAAATTAGCGACTAAACAAAGACATAAAAATACGGGCCTATTTCAATAACCAGCGTGTCATGGAAGCTATTAGATCATATACATACTAACGTAATGGATCACCTACAGAATACAGTGTAGACTGCTTATAACGTAAGTGGCTGTAGCCACAAATATCCGCACAATAAGCGGGACCGAACTATAACCAAAACAACAATTTTAAAGGCCTGCACATATGCAAAATATGCAGACCAAGCAGCAGCACTTATCCGTGAATCGAGGCATGCGACTGGGAGTTATGCATCAGTTTAAATTTACTAACGTTGAAAGCTTAATGTTCAAGTACCCACAGTCTTCGCATGAAGCAGACAAAGTAATAATAATTTTTTTTAAAATGATGGCAACCAGAATTTCAGGCGAAGTACAGTGTCTCATCAGATTTCTCGGACTGATCAGCGTATGCACGGTGTCGGAAACATAACGATCATGGACCAAGCTGCCGCCATTCGAGTGTTGCCCGTGCCCTCACTTTCGTTATCACTGTGGTTTCTCCACTTTCCATGTGCCATACAGCCATTGCAACACGTCATTGACTCGACACCAAACCACAACAGCGGGGGTATCGGGCGGCATGCCGTCGCAGGAAGCTCACCCTTGATATGTTCGTATCTGGAGACGATTACATAGAGATTACGCATGTGATCAAGTGCATGGGCTGAACTGACTGCAACGCGTATGAAGTGGAGTTTGGTTCGTCGGGCGATTAGCTACGGCAACTAGTACGAATGCCTAGGAAGTTTGTATGTGCGCGCACTGGTACAAATGGCAGCTCACTAGTGCACATAAAGCCTAATAGGTCCAAATAAACTTGCGCAACCCTGCTTAAACTGACAATGCGGCATGCAGGTTATCTGCACTTCACGACACGCATCGTGACGGGTGCACAGAAACTGCAGTCATGTTCAGTACACAGTGCACCACTGATAAGCAGCTACACAAAAGGCTTCTCCGTCGTCTAGGCAACCAGCGCGAGCCCGCATCGTGCTGGTGCCACTTTTTTTTTTCGTTCGTTCGCTCCGCGTCTCATGCTCCTGCTCCAGATCGCCCTTGCTGCTCTCCTCGCCCATCGGTGGGCGCACCTCATTAAGAAACGTGCTCGCTACCATGCTTTTCCCGCGGAAGTCAAATTATAACCAGTATTCTGTTTCGCGCGACTGCACTGTAAGCACTATGCAGTAAGCGGTATGCGGTAAGCGGTATGCGTATACAGTCGAACCCACTTATAACGATGTCGATTTTAACAATATATCGGTTATAACAATAAGAAGCTGCTGCACCATCCACTTTTGTGTGTTTTCCATGGTGAAATAGCCCACTTGCTACAACACCCCAATGCGGCATTATTGGTTACAGTCACCGACTGATTTTTCGGACTCCAAAAATTCGGACTTGCTCGATTATTCGGTCTTTTTCGCGGCACCGCCATTCTCCCCATAGACCATAATGTATAACAACTGCCAAAAGTTCGGACACCTTGCAACCTCTAGTCTGATTTTTCGGACACTCCTTGAGCCCACTCGATCGAGAGCACTATGCACCGACTCTGACCGGTGCAAGGTTCGACTTGCTGAACGCCATTTTTGTTTTGAACAGAGCCTCCTAGCTGCCCCACGAAGTGGTGCTACTGAAAACCCCTGCTCATCATCATCGTTTCTGCCTGGTTCGTAGCTACAGCAGTTCCGGTCTCAGCTTAGTAAGCCATGTCAAGACAATTCAGCAGCAGATTTGTTTTTCTTCGTGCACGACGCTGCGAGTAGGCCACATTTTTCGTTTGTGCGACTGGTGTCGGCGTGGTGATGTTTGCTTTGTGTGCAGTGTCGAGGTTGCGGTGATGCAACGCGGCACACGAAAACATGGCATCGAGTGTCTAATGGCACTGACAGTGCCCGCGCAGACTGCGCTGGGGAATGCCAGCAAGCGGGTGCCGGGGTCCTAGATTTGTCGCCTTCCGATGTGCTCCCTGCAGAGTGTCCATGCCTGGCTTGGTTGTGGTGATGCTGTTGCGGAAGACCGGTGTTGGTGGCCGTGTATGGGTTGTCAAAAAACATGTGGAATGAGTCTGTGCCAAAGAACTCCCGGAATACATCCTCCGGGTCCCGGAACGTGAAGCTGAAGAATGGTGCAGTAAACCCATCGTCGAAGAATCCGCCAACACCACCCATGCATCCATTGAAGTGATGGTGGCTGTGGCGGGCACCTGACCGCATACCGCCAGCACTGCCGTTCAGGCCTTCCCTGCCATACCGGTCGTACACTTTGCGTTTTTTGTCATCTGAAAGAACTTCATAAGCTTCTGAGATTTCCTTGAATCGCCGCTCAGCTTCTTCCTTCTTTTCAGGATTTTTGTCAGGATGCCACTTCAAGGCCAATTTTCTATACGCCTTCTTGATATCATCAGTGGTAGCACTCCTGGAGACGAGGAGGACTGCGTAGTAGTCCACCATGTCTCGACCGTCTACTTTCGAGGTTGAACAGAAGTGGAGGAACTACACCACCTGCTGCCTCAACCTGTTCCAACGCTGGCGGCTGTTAAATCCACGGGAACGGCACGCGCACAGAAGCACACGCGCGGCCAACAAGTTGCAGCGGTGGCGTAGAGGTAGAACACCCGCCTCGCGTGCAAAAGGTCCGTGGTTCGAATCGCGGTGCCGGCAATTTTCCACCGGACTAAAAAAAAAAAAAAATCCGCGTGTTGATAAAATTGCATAAACAGGCCTGGAGTGTGGCCTGATCCCCGTGACCAGAACCGGTAACGCACTCCCTCACCAGAGCAGGATTGGCCACCCTGGTGCAGTACTTGGCCACAACCTCCTATATGGACAACACAATCAAACCCCGGCCCTCAGTCCCCAGCAGCTGCGAAGCAACTGACCACGGCGGCGGTCAGACCTGCGACGCTGCAGAGGGTGCTAAGAATCACTGGCTCCGGACAGGCCGCCATTGGAATATGAACCTGGCAACGTTTAACGCTAGAACGTTATCTAGTGAGGCGAGTCTAGCAGTGCTATTGGAGGAATTAGAGGGCAGTAAATGGGATATAATAGGGCTCAGTGAAGTTAGGAGGCCAAAAGAAGCATATACAGTGCTAAAAAGCGGGCACGTCCTGTGCTACCGGGGCTTAGCGGAGAGAAGAGAACTAGGAGTCGGATTCCTGATTAATAAGAATATAGCTGGTAACATACAGGAATTCTATAGCATGAACGAGAGGGTGGCAGGTCTTGTTGTGAAACTTAATAAGAGGTACAAAATGAAGATTGTACAGGTCTACGCCCCTACATCCAGTCATGATGACCAGGAAGTCGAAAGCTTCTATGAAGACGTGGAATCGGCGATGGGTAGAGTGAAAACTAAACACACTATACTAATGGGTGACTTTAATGCCAAGGTAGGCAAAAAGCAGGCTGGAGACAAGGCAGTGGGGGAATATGGCATAGGCACTAGGAATATCAGGGGGGAGTTATTGGTAGAGTTTGCGGAAAAGAATAATATGAGGATAATGAATACCTTCTTCCGCAAACGGGATAGCCGAAAGTGGACGTGGAGGGGCCCGAACGGCGAGACTAGAAATGAAATAGACTTCATACTCTGCGCTAACCCTGGCATCATAAAAGATGTGGACGTGCTCGGCAAGGTGCGCTGCAGTGACCACAGGATGGTAAGAACTCGAATTAGCCTAGACCTGAGAAGGGAACGGAAGAAACTGGTACATAAGAAGCCGATCAATGAGTTAGCGGTAAGAGGGAAAATAGAGCAATTCCAGATCAAGCTACAGAACAGGTACTCGGCTTTAACTCAGGAACAGGACCTTAGTGTTGAAGCAATGAACGACAATCTTGTGGACATCATTAAGGAGTGTGCAATGGAAGTCGGTGGTAACTCCGTTAGACAGGACACCAGTGAACTATCGCAGGAGACGAAAGATCTGATCAAGAAACGCCAATGTATGAAAGCCTCTAACCCTACAGCTAGAATAGAACTGGCAGAACTTTCGAACTTAATCAACAAGCGTAAGACAGCTGACATAAGGAAGTATAATATGGATAGAATTGAACATGCTCTCAGGAACGGAGGAAGCCTAAAAACAGTGAAGAAGAAACTAGGAATTGGCAAGAATCAGATGTATGCGTTAAGAGACAAAGCCGGCAATATCATTACTAATATGGATGAGATAGTACAAGTGGCTGAGGAGTTCTATAGAGATTTGTACAGTACCAGTGCCACCCACGACGATAATGGAAGAGAAAATAGTCTAGAGGAATTCGAAATCCCACAGGTAACGCCGGAAGAAGTAAAGAAAGCCTTGGGAGATATGCAAAGGGGGAAGGCACCTGGGGAGGATCAGGTAACAGCAGATTTGTTGAAGGATGGTGGGCAGATTGTTCTAGAGAAACTGGCCACCCTGTATACGCAATGCCTCATAACGTCGAGCGTACCGGAATCTTGGAAAAACGCTAACATAATCCTAATCCATAAGAAAGGGGACGCCAAAGACTTGAAAAATTATAGACCAATCAGCTTACTGTCCGTTGCCTACAAACTATTTACTAAGGTAATCGCAAATAGAATCAGGAACACCTTAGACTTCTGTCAAGCAAAGGACCAGGCAGGATTCCGTAAAGGCTACTCAACAATAGATCATATTCACACTATCAATCAGGTGATAGAGAAATGTGCGGAATATAACCAACCCTTATATATAGCTTTCATTGATTACGAGAAAGCATTTGATTCTGTCGAAACCTCAGCAGTCATGGAGGCATTACGGAATCAGGGTGTAGACGAGCCATATGTAAAAGTACTGGAAGATATCTATAGCGGCTCCACAGCCACTATAGTCCTCCATAAAGAAAGCAACAAAATACCAATAAAGAAAGGCGTCAGGCAGGGAGATACGATCTCTCCAATGCTATTCACAACGAGTTTACAGGAGGTATTCAGAGACCTGGATTGGGAAGAAATGGGGATAAAAGTTAATGGAGAATACCTTAGTAACTTGTGATTCGCTGATGATATTGCCTTGGTTAGTAACTCAGGGGACCAACTGCAATGCATGCTCACTGAACTTGAGAGGCAAAGCAGAAGAGTGGGTCTAAAAATTAATCTGCAGAAAACTAAAGTAATGTTTAACAGTCTCGGAAGAGAACAGCAGTTTACAATAGGCAGCGAGGCACTGGAAGTCGTAAAGGAATACATCTACTTAGGGCAGGTAGTGACAGCGGATCCGGATCATGAGGCAGAAATAATCAGAAGAATAAGAATGGGCTGGGGTGCGTTTGGCAGGCACTCTCGGATCATGAACAGCAGGTTGCCATTATCCCTCAAGAGAAAAGTGTATAATAGCTGTGTTTTACCAGTACTCACCTACGGGGCAGAAACCTGGAGGCTTACGAAAAGGGTTCTACTCAAATTGAGGACGACGCAACGAGCGATGGAAAGAAGAATGATAGGTGTAACGTTAAGGGATAAGAAGAGAGCAGATTGGGTGAGGGAACAAACGCGAGTTCATGACATCTTAGCTGAAATCAAGAAAAAGAAATGGGCATGGGCAGGACGTGTAATGAGGAGGGAAGATAACCGATGGTCATTAAGGGTTACGGACTGGATTCCAAGGGAAGGGAAGCGTAGCAGGGGACGGCAGAAAGTTAGGTGGGCGGATGAGATTAAGAAGTTTGCAGGGACGACATGGCCACAATTAGTACATGACCGGGGTTGTTGGAGAAATATGGGAGAGGCCTTTGCCCTGCAGTGGGCGTAACCAGGCTGATGATGATGATGATGATGATGTGCTCCCTACTGACGCCGAAAATGTTCTGCCGATACCTGCGCAGTGGTTGCATTGTGATTCCGGACACCGTCTCATTTGACAGTTTCACAGGTGCTGATACTGCTGTACTGATATGCGCAGAACTCGACTTCGAGATCATTCGTCAGGTTTCTGCTGCGCCGCCGGACGATGACTCCGAGTCAGAAGATGATGCACCATGTGCCATGCTGCCGTCGCATGCGGAGCGGGTACAAGCAGTGACTTTGCTTTCAGCCGCCTATAGTATAGTGACCGTACGACCCCCTCCGAGATTCCGGCTTATCTGATTGCGCGTAAACGGAACAGCGTGCAACGGCACATTCACAATTTCTTCAAGCCTACTGCCGGGCGTTTTTTTCCTTAATCTGTTTTTCGGACGTTTCCGCAGTCCCCGTGAGGTCCGAATAAACGGTCGGCGACTCTATAACAATGAAGACTGGCTGCTGGGTGTCCGTGCCGAAAGATAGTGAAACGCAATTTCCATGAAAAGAAACAAAAAAATTTGAGCCGCTGAATGATGGCCTGCTGCCCCAGACAACTGCCGCGTCCTCATTTTCCAGCTTTCTGCGCTCGCCCCTCTCCCGTCGCCCTTCCATCCTCTTAACACGAATGGGCTGCGTTCGTAGCTCTACGCTGCACCACCCTCTGAAATGCAAATGGACCGCGCCAACTGCATTGCTCCCAGATTGCTCGCTGGCTCCTGATTCAGCACAGTTCTGTAACAGCTTAATCGCTCGTGTTCGTGTTTGTTGGTTGCGTCGAAATCGTTCCTAGTCACGCAGTTTCTTGCCATAAAATTGGAAGATGGCTAATCCGCCCGCTGATCATCAGCAATGTATGACCTTCCCGGTGAAAAGGAAGCGCACGGCTATAGATTTCGAAACTGTTTCTAACCTATGAGGCGGTCGTCGCAAACATGCGTGCATAGAATAGCGATGGCAACGACAGCAGCGATGATGCAGTAGGGCAGGCTGCCTCAATGTCGTCCTTACAGAAGGCTCGGCAGGTGGTTCAGTCCCTCCGGTGCTTCGTTTCCGCAAGGAACCTTCCACTGCACTACTTGGAGCACCTGGATGCCTTGGAGAAGGATGTCGGCAAGCTTAGAGTAAAGCATGCAAGGCTGGCGGATTTCTCGTGCAAGCCACTGAGAAGTACGCGGCGAGATGCTTTCTCGCATTTTTTAAAAGGCCTCTTTCAGGGCCCACCTTGGTGGAGCTCGCATATCGATTGCGACCCGTGACCCCTCTTTGTAGTTGTTATAGGAGTGCCATTCTTTAACGCCGACAGCTGTGGCTTGTTACACGCAATCGGAATGCCCAGGAAGCAGTTAAAGGAGTGAACACAATCAGTAGCCGGATGGAGGAAGGTGCTGGGGAGGGGCACTGGCCTGCCCGCCATCGCAGTTTTCTCACAACAGCTCTACCATCCCCCTATTTTGATTTTTTCATGAAACCCGGTTATAACAACTATCAGTTACAGTGCAGTCCACTTATAACGATACCACATATAATGATATATCGTGATGAGTCGACTTCAGAGTATCAACTTATGCATTAGGGCTACGAGAAATAAACCTGCACATAGTAACAATAGGTTACTCACCGCATATCGGATATAACGATCGAAATTCTGCATTTTGGGCCACATTTTCCATGCAGAATAATCGTGAAATTTGCGTTGCTAAGTTCCTTGTAACAGAGACGGGGCGAAAAGATCGCCTACGCGAGTTCGTATGTGTAGCCATTACCGCGCAGCGCGTCCCACCAGCACGCCGAGTGCAAAAGCCACAGAGAGCATCGCAAGTTGGCGCAGCATGCCACAAGATGCCGCCAGCTGCTTCGCATCTGTAAAGCCCCTCAATTTTCCAAAAGTAGCGCCATTCTTAGATATTTTCGTCACCCCGCTCAATTCAGTGTTTCCTCCTGCACGCCTTCTCTCGCCCCAGCCTCCTACACTCCCCCAATGGCCAATCTTTGTCACGTGGAGGCATGCGTCGCGCTTTTGTATAGTTTTTCTTTCCAGCGCACTCCGACCACCATTGCTGGGCCAGTGCGATGAAAGTACACGCAGATGGATTGACACAGGAGGTCGCGGAATCAAGTCACGGCCGTGGCAGCCACAGTTTGGTGGGGGCAATACGCAAAGACACCAGTGTCCCGTCCAGTGGGGGCACGTCAAAGAACCCCAGCTGGTCAAAATTAATTCAGAGTCCCCCATTACAGCGTGCCTATAATCAGATCGCGGTTTGGGCATGTAAAACCCAAGAATCAATTTTTTTTTCTCTGTCTTGTGTGCCTTGAGTGTTCCAGTTAAAGCACCACTGCTTCCCGGCGAAAATTTACAATGCGAAGGAATACATATACGCATAGTACACAGAAATAAAATAATCACTTCAACAAAAGTGTTACTCGTGCTAATGAAGGGGGGGGGGGTTAATTATTTTCAGAACCTATGTCCAGCTGTCCCAACAAGTTCGTTCTTGCTATCAAATTCTAACCACTTCCACTGTAACAAATAAATAAATAATTTCATGAGCTGGTATGTTGTTCAAATTATCAATACTGACACGTGTACTTGTCTTTGTTGGGCGACACGTTTCACCGCCTAACAAATTTTATCGCACAGCGCAGGACATGCCTGCATGTATCAGAAGTTTCTGGATTGTTATCGATGGTTCCATCCGCTGTCTGTGACCGAACCTTGTGTAATCCAATCGCACGTGTGCGTGACGCGAATAATGTAGCACTTTGTCGAAGACACGCGGGTCCCAGCGATTACTCTCGAACATTCGATAACTGACGTATAAAAGCCCTTGACCCGCTCATCAGATTTTTGACGATCGCGATCGTTTTCGCTGCTATCGTTGTGCTATAAGTGTAGCCTGTTTTTGTGGGCACAGGTTTGCCCCATAAAAGTTAGTTTTGTCTTTCACAGTATTGCTACTGTGTTCTTCCACGTCACCACCATGTGACATCTGGTGGAGGTGCTTTTCGTTCATGTACCAGACGCCCCCGACAAGCCGTGATCCAAGCCCGGACCACAAAGAGAACACCAACGTAGTCCCGGACCATCGAGCAAGCCACCGTCTTCAACAGCTGCCCCCGGAGCACGGACTTCTATCTGAGAAGACCAAGATTGTGGCCAAGGCAGCCCCAGCATCCCCCATCGTGCTGCAGCAGCCCAAGGAGCCTCCGACGTTCTGCGCTTCAACATTCGAGAACCCGGAAACCTGGCTTGAGACGTATGAGAGGGTCGCTGTATTTAATAGCTGAAACAGCGACGACAAACTGCGACATGTCTTCTTCACATTGGGAGATGCTGCCCGGACATGGTTCGAGAACTGAGAAGCCACCTTGATGACCTGGGACCATTTCCAAAGCGGCTTCCTGCAGACATTCACAAGCGTCGTAAGCTGAGAACGAGCCCAAGCACTACTAGAAACCCGAGTGCAGCTGCTTAATGAGACTACCGCGATTTTTACAGAAGAAATGAGCTGCCTATTCCGCCACGGCGACCCGGAAATGTCCGAGGAAAACAAAGTTTGCCTAATGAGGCGTGGTGTAAAGGAGGAAATTTTCGCCGGAATGGTACGGTGCCCACCGAAGACCATCAACGAGTTTCTTCACGAGGCCACCAGCATCGAGAAGACACTGGAAATGCGGAACGAGCAATTCAACCGCCGCACTAACTCGACAAACTACGCTGGAGTTCGGCCACTGGCCCGCGACGACCTGCGCGAGGCTATCCGAGCGTTCATGCGGGAGGAGCTACAAAAGCTGTTCCCTTCATCACAGCCTCGAGTGGCTTCAATAGCTGGCGCCGTCCGTGAGGCACTCGAACAACTCGGAGTAGCCCCTCAACTGCCGCAGCCTAAGCCGCAAGCGACGACATACGCCGCTGTAGCGCACCGTCACGTACCCCCTCCGCGCCCACGGCAGGGCCCCATGACGACACAGTTCCCTCGTCCGCCACCACCCCCGCCGCCAGCACGCCAACCAATCGCCCCACGTAGCATTCCAAGGAAGACTGATGTTTGGCGCACCCCCGGCCACCGTCCGCTTTGCTATCACTGCGGAGAAGCAGGGCACTACTACCGCCGATGCCCATACCAGGAGATGGGACTGCGAGGTTTCGCTGTTTACGCGCCGTAACCATAGATTGGCGAACGACCTCGCGATATCGCCGACTACCTCGCCACCAATCAGTGGAGTTCTCGGCGACAGTCTCGTTCGCCGTAACCCGGCCGCTACTTGTCGCCGCAGTGCCGACCATACACCGGCCCAGCCCGGGGCCGGTCTGCGAGCCCATATCCGGAAAACTAAAAGCAGCAACCAATGGTGTGGTTGCAGTTCGTCCAACTGACAAAGATCCTCTGCCGCCGACGAAGAGACCATCTCGACGACCTAATAACGACACGCTGCCGTCCCGACGAAGTCGGGAAGCCAAGACTACACCGGCGAAAGAGTACTTGACGACGCGACGTTCCAGCTTAAGTTCAACACGACGCAGCCGTGATCGGACGCCAAGACCTAACTGCAACGCCAGACAAAGAACCACTGACCTCGACGTGCTTCTCGACGGCCACACAATTGCCTTAGTGAACACAGGGGCCGATTACTCCGTAATGAGTGGACACATCGCCACCCAGTTCAAGAAAGTTAAAACTGCATGGGAAGGCCCTTAAATTCGAACCGCTGAAGGACACCTCATTAAGCTGACTGGAATCTGCACGGCAAGTATTACCGTTCATGACCGGACTTACCCTGCCACCTTCGTTATCCTCCAACATTGTTCACGAGACGTCATTCTCGGCATGGACTTCCTGAACCAACACGGCGCAATCACAGACGTGAAGTCTAAATCGATAACGCTGTCGGAAGATCAAGCAATACCGCCGGAGAGCTCTCGTGGTCACCACACTTTGAGTGTGCTTGAAGATCAAGTGAGTATCCCGCCGCGCTCCAGCATTATTATTTCCGTCGGCACCGAAACAGCCGTTGACGTAGAAGGAGTCATCGAGGGCGACCAACATCTACTGCTCGACTGTCAAATTTGCGTCGCAAGAGGGATCGCTCGACTGCACGGAGGGAAAGCGGAAGTTATGCTAACCAACTTCAGCCAAGAGTTCAAACACATCAACAAGGGCACGACAATCGCGCACATCGAGGAAATCGTGGAAACCAGCAATGCCTTTGTCCTCTCGGATTATGCCACATCTGCCCTGATGAGCATAGTCCCCAAACCAGACTTCGACGTAAATCCAAGTCTTCCTATGAGTAAGCAGCAACAGATCAGAAGTCTTCTCCAACGATACAGACTGCTTTTCAACATCATCGAGGATTCAATAAACACCAGTTGCAAAGCATCGCATAATAACCGAAGAGTGCACTCGACCACTCCGCCAGAGCCCATACCGAGTTTCGACGCGAGAACGTGAAGCTATTAGGCAACAAGTCGACGAAATGCTGCGCGACGACATCATCCAGCCGTCGAAAAGCCCGTGGGCATCTCCTGTAGTCCTGGTGAAGAAAAAGGATGGAACCCTACGCTTCTGCGTCGATTATCGTCGACTGAGCAAGATCAAGAAGGTGGACGTGTACCCCGTTCCACGGATAGACGCTAAATACTTCTCGTCGGTGGACCTCAACTCTGGCAACTGGCGAATAGAAGTTGACGAGACAGATCGCGAAAAAACCGCCTTCTCCATGCCAGACGGCCTCTACGAGTTCAAGGCCATGCCATTCGGACTATGCTCGGCACTTGCAACGTTTCAGCGCGTCATGGACACGGTGTTAGCAGGATTGAAGTGGCAGACGTGTCTTGTTTATTTGGATGACATTGTTGTCTTCGCCGGAAATTTCGGCGATCACCTTAGGCGGGTTGCGACAGTATTAGAGGCCATCAAGTCATCAGGGCTCACTCTGAAGCCGGAAAAGTTCCGCTTCACTTACGATGAGCTTCTATTCCTAGGCCACGTCATCAGCAAATCTGGGGTACGCCCCGACCCACAGAAGACAGCTGGTATCGCAAAGTTCCCGCAGCCAATCGACAAGAAGGCAGTGCGCAGGTTCCTTGTCATGTGTGCCTACTATAAGCGCTTTGTCAAGGACTTTTTACGCATCGCGGAGCCGCTAACACATCTAACCAAATGTGATGTCGAGTTCAAGTGGGAAACGCCGCAGGCCAACGCATTTCAAAAACTCAAACGACGCATGCAGTCGCCGCCGGTACTTGCCCACATCGACGAGGACGCCGATACCGAAATCCACACTGCCAGTAGCTTAGGCCTCGGTGCCGTCCTAGTCCAGAGAAAAGATGGACTTGAACGGACGATATGCTAGCCAGTCGCTGTCAAAAGCAAAATGCAATTATTCTACGACTGAAAAGGAATTAACACGGTAAGCTGGGCGAGTTGGTGATTGAACATGTTCCTATGGGTGGGCAGCGCAACCCGGTACAGTACAGTACAGTACAGTACAGTACAGTACAGTACACAATACAACAGACGTGGATCGGTTCTGCAACGCTAAATACTTCTCGTCGATGGACCTCATTTCTGCCTACTGGCAAATAGAAGTCGACGAGAGAGATCGCGAAAAGACCGCCTTCACCACGCCAGACGGCCTCTACGAGTCACAACAGACGTGGGAGGAGCTGCTCAGACCGCCGGATGAAAAACTACAAAAAGCCCTCGTTGCCTGGGCCGAAAGGGTCGCTCCTCGTGAGGGGCCATCCTAGGACTCGGGCCTGCCAGATCACAACTGAGCAGAGTCTCAATAAAGTTGTTACCACCCCCACAATACGAGCGTACAAAATACGTACTGTGTACTTCCTCTCGTCCTTCGTCCTGGTTGCGTTGACCACCCAGAGAAACATGAAAAGGAATGCCTCGGCATCATTTGGGCTACAGCAAAATTCCGCCCTTACCTCTATGGCAGGCCATTCAAAGTCGTCAGCGACCATCACGCGTTGTGTTGGCTAGCCAACTTAAAGGACCCTTCAGGACGGCTGGCGCGGTCGAGCCCAGACTGCAAGAATATGACGTCAGTGGCGTCAGTGTGTTTTCTGGAAGAAAACACACTGACGCCGACTGCTTATCACGCGCCCCCATCGATTCCCCGCCGCAAGACAAGGACGACGACACCTTCCGTGGAATAGTAAGCGCGGAAGACTTCACTAAACAGCAACGAAGAGACCCGGAGCCAAAAGGCCTCGTCGAGTATTTGGAAGGGAACACCGACGTTGTCCCTAGGGCATTTACGCGCGGATTGTCTTCGTTCATGCTACAAAACAACCTGCTTGTGAATACCTTCTAACCAGTCCACACCAGCTACCTTCTTGTTGTACCGTCAGGGCTGTGTCCAGAAGTACTGTACGCCCTACACAACAATCCAAGCGCTGGGCATCTCGGATTCTCCCGGACGCTGTCAAAGATACAGGAAAGGTATTACTGGCCGCGTCTGACCGCCGACGTCGCCCGTTACTTCAAGACATGCCGAGACTGTCAGCGACGCAAGACACCACCGACAAGGCCAGCAGGATTACTACAGCCGATTGAACCTCCTTGCCGCCCATTCCAGCAGATTGTGATGGATTTGTTGGGGCCATTTCCAACGTCAACATCCGAGAATAGGTGGATCATCGTGGCAATGGACCATCTCACCCGCTTCGCTGAAACTAAAGCTCTACCAAATGCAGTGCAGGCGAAGTGGCGAAATTTTTCGTCGAGAACATCCTGCTGCGACACGGTGCCCCAGAAGTCCTCATCACCGACAGAGGAACCGCTTTTACAGCAGAGCTCACCCAAGCCATTCTGCAATACAGCCAGACAAGCCACAGGAGGACAACTGCCTACCATCCGCAAACGAATGGTCTCACGGAGCGCCTGAACAAGACCCTCGCCGACATGCTAGCAATGTACATCGACGTCGAGCACAAGACGTGGGATGCGGTCCTGCCGTATGTAACCTTCGCTTACAACAAGGCAAGAAACAACAGAGATCACACCGTTCAAGTTGGTTTACGGCAGGAACCCAACGACGACGCTCGACGCCATGCTGCCGCATGTCACTGACGAGGAGAATCTTGACGTCGCTACCTATCTCCCGCGCGCCGAACCCTGACAGCTCACCCGCCTACGGATCAAGAACCAGCAGCGTACCGACAGCCGACGCTACAACCTCCGACGACGCTTCGTCGAGTACCAGCCCGGCACCCGTGTTTGAGTATGAACCCCGATACGCCGACGAGGACCGAGTGAGAAACTATTGCCACGCTATTTCGGACCCTACAAGGTCATCCGACGTATTGGTTCACTGGACTATGAGGCCGTGCCAGACGGCATTTCGCATTCACAGCGGCGCCGCACACTATCTGAAGTGGTCCACGTGGTGCGTCTTAAACCCTTTTACGGATGCTGACGAACTTTCCTTATTTTGTTGTTTTCTTTGCTACGAGTGCTTCTTTATTACTTTCGTTTGTTTGCAGTATCTGGAAGATGCTGCTCAAGAGGGGGGTATTTACACGTGTACTTGTCTTTATCGTGCGACACGTTTCACTGCCCAACAAATGTTATCGCACAGCGCAGGACGCGCCTGCATGTATCAAACGTTTCTGGAATGTTATCGATGGTTCCATCCACTGTCTGTGACCGAACCTTGTGTAATCCAATTTCACGTGTGCGCGACGCGAATAATGTAGAACTTTGTGGAAAAGACGCGGGTCCCAGCGATTACTCTGGAACATTCGATGACTGATATATAAAAGCCGACGCACTTAACACGCTCATCATTTTTTCGACGATCACCGACCGTGTTCGCCACTATCGTTGTGCTATAAGTGTAGCCTGTTTTTGTGGGCACAGGTTCGCCCAATAAAAGTTAGTTTTGTCTTTCACAGTATTGCTACTGTGTTCTTCAACGTTACCACCACGTGACAATACTGTCTATGTGTGAAAACAATGCTCACGGCTCCCACAACCCGTGCATGAGCTACACACACCTGTAAAAGGTGCGGAGCAGAAGCAGCCCTGTTGCTAGGCATTGCTGGCACGAGACAGTTGGAACCTCTCATGCGCCGCCCGCACAAACGTATCCTGCAGGTACGCAAAGGAACATACGAAACCACGTACACATACTTTCAGCAGACAAAACCTGAAACTGAGGTAAACTTGTTGATGAACCTACTTATACTACTGCAGTTTCCGCTAATATCCTTGATCTCATTTTTACTGCTACACCTGATCTGGTTTCAAAACTTACTTATATCCCTGGTTTAAGTGACCACTTGATTATTCATTTCACTTTGCAGGCCGATGTTTCTAGTAAATAGAGCCTTAAGGTTGTTCGCGATTACAAGCACACCGATACGGCTTCTATCACAGCAGAAATGAAATCATTCACAGCCACTTTCATCCCCGGTTTCGACGAACACTCAGTTGAGGATAACTGGCAGCTTTTCAAAAATAAACTACTATCTTTATTTGACAGTTATATACATCAACGAAAGATACCCTCAAACACATCGCCATGGTTCAACAACTCTCTTAAACACCTGCGCAACAAAAAGAAACGGTTATTCCGCCGGGCCAAGCAATCAAATCCCCCCGCTCATTAGTCAACGTACCATCAAGTGGAAACTGAGTACATCCAAACGTCAAGTAACGCTAAAACTACCTTCTTTAATGTTACACTGCCCTCGTTTCTTCAAACGAATCCGCGTAAGTTTTTGAGTGTTGTTAATGGCACTAAAACAAACATTATACATTTAACTTACCCTGATGGCACCAGTGTTCCACCTAATCAATGTTACTTCCAAAAACGCCTATCTCAAAACGCCTATCTCAGCGTTTTGAATGAGGCGTTTGTCTCTTTCCTTAATGCCAATATCATTGTCAATTTACCGAGTGCACCAAGTTCAAACTTTCCTGTGATGGATCCTATAATAATTGACTGGGTTGGTATTAGCCAGCTAATCAATAATCTGCAGATTTCGTCTGCCAGTGGGCCTGATAGTATTAAATCAAAAATATTCAAATGCACTGAAGTGTTTTCATCTGTTATTCTTTCTAAAATTTTTGCTCAGTCGTTGCAGTATTCTTCGCTCCCGCGTGACTGGAAGAAAGGAAAGGTGGTTCCAGTCCCAAAGTCAGGCAATGCGCGTGCTCCCGAGAACTACCGTCCCATTTCATTGACAAGCATCTCATGGAAACTTTTGGAACACATCATTTACTCTCACCTTGTTGAATTTTCGGAAACGAATTCATTCTTTCATTCGTGTCAACATGGCTTCAGAAAAATGTACTCGTGCGAAACCCAACTAGCTTGCTTTACTAATGATCTTTTTGCTGCATCTGACAATAACTTTGACGCTGACTGTATTTTCTTGGACTATGCTAAGGCCTTTGATACCGTAACATACGATCTACTAAACCTTAAACTCGATCAGCTTAACGTTGATCCTTTAGTATTAGCCTCGATTAAGGACTTCCTTTCCAATCAAACTCAGTACGTAACTGCCAATAATGCTTCCTCTGCTTTTTCATCAGTTACATCAAGGATTCAGCAGGGATCCGTCCTCGGGCCTCTGCTCTTTCTAATTTATATTAAAGATCTCCCTGACTGCATGAAATCATCTTCAATTAACCTATTTGCTGATGACTGCGTAATATATCATAAGATTAGTGACCCCGCCGATTCTACTAAACTACAAGAAGACCTTAACAATTTATCTATATGGTGCAATGCGTGGAACATGAAACTAAACGTAAATAAATGTAAATATATGCGCATATCACGCCGCTCTAACAATACTGACACACGCATGTATTTTCTGAATAGCGCTCCTCTCTGTCAAGTTAATTTTTAAAAGTATCTCGGCCTTTACATCACTCACGATCTATCATGGCACAAGCATGTTGAATTTATAACTTCTAACGCTAATCGCACGCTAGGCTATCTACGCAGAAACTTTTACGCCGTTCCTGCATCTTTAAAACTGATGCACTACAAAACGCTTGTTCGATCAAAATTAGAATCTGCCTCGGCCATCTGGGATCCCCCTCAAGTATCACTAACCCTCTCCCTCGAAGCCATTCAGAACCACGCGTCCCGCTTTATTTTATCTAATTACTCTCGTCATGCTAGCGCAACACTCATGAAGCAAAGCCTTAACAAACCGGAACTTTCAGTACGTCGTGCATACAGTCGCCTCTGCCTTTTCCACAAGATTTACCACAACCTGGTATTAAAAGAAAAACTTCTTACTCCTCCTTCCTACTTTTCATCCCGCAGCGATCACCTTCATAATGTTTTCGTGCCATCTTCTCGCACGAATGCGTGCTATTACTCTTTTTTACCTCGCACCTGCAATGACTGGAACCAGCTCCCCGCATCGGTCGCTACTATTATAGACTCATCGAGGTTCAAGACTGCTGTTTTCCATGCCATCTAACAAATATTTTATTCATTGATCTCAATTCTTTTTCTCTGTATATGTACCACTCCTTTCTGTAGCGCCTACGGGCCTTGAAAGTATTTAAAATAAATAAATAAATTATATGCGTGTTTGAGAACTCCGTCTGAAGCATTGCGTGTGTTTCAACAACACGCACTCTCAACGTGCGGGCGCTTTAAGTCTTAAATAATGATCCTTTTCTCTATTTTTTGCGCATTTCCAACACGGCATTATTAAGGCCAGTTACCGACTGACCATGCAAAAATCTCGCCTCAAAAACTGTTCCGCAGGGCTCAAACTAACTTTTCCACGGATTTCCTCTGGTAGTGCGTTAGCCGTCGTCTGCTACGGCCAAACTAGCACAGCTCGGCCGGCTGTTGAGGCCGCGCCAACCATGGGAGTGGAGCGGTGGAGGAGGGAAGTGGTTGGCAATACTTTTGGAGATTGAGGGGCTTTAGGCCCAACCACTGGCACGCGTCGGCAAGCTTCGGCAAGCGCCAATGGGTCAAAAGCGCAGGTCGGGAACAGGGCAAAGCGTGACGACGCACAGAGATTTTGTCGACTGCCAATAAGAGGTGTGCGCCAAAACGTTTGCTTGACAAGCCACCGCCGCAAACTGATCGGCGCGTCACCACCACTGATGTTTCTTGTCGGAGAGATCGATGCGCCATTTAAATAGGAATAAAGATTTCTTTTTTAAGTCAATTCAGTTTCGTTTGAGATTTTGTGTTGCCTTGTTTAATTCTTTTGCCTATCTCAAGCACAGAATCACGTCAAGCAGGGGAGCAATTATTAACACAATGCAAACAAAAGTACCCCTGCTCTCCACGCATCTGCGCATGCGTATCGTCACAAGTCAGCGCAATGTAGGATTCCGAAACTTCTCCAAAAGTGTAATATGGCGCAACGACAAGAAACAGCAGCCTCGGAAGTTCAGAATCACAGCTTGAGGGTCATGGGCACTGTAGTTGAAAGCAGAATCGGTAATATGAATGATACCAGCATCAATGCAGGAGATGAAACTTATAGCAAGATAGAAATTTCTGGCCCCGATGCGTTTTAAGATGCTCGTTGGAAGTTTTCGCATAATTCTGGACATTGCATTAGAAGGAGTTTTTCTACATTTCTACGCGTAAAAATTGTTTTTACATGTCTACTGCATGGTGGTTTCTTTGTAGCATTCATGTAAAAAATTTAATGCAACTGACACCGATACCTGCAATGAACAATAAAACAGTTTCGACATGCAGGATAAAAAAGACGTTCTTTCTTTTTCTGAAATAATTGTGCCTCCACACTTGGTGATGAGTTAACAAATTGAGCAAATTTGTTTTCTACCGCATCATAACGTGCCTCAGCTGAAAAAGTTCTGCACAACACAGAAGTATTTTGATTCTTTTTTCTTCAGGGAAAAAGGACGTTATAAGAAAAGTTACATCAGCAAATGATTAATATTCAAAACAAATAATTTCACTTATTGTTTAATCGGAAAGGTGCATTATAGCATCTGCTGATTGGTTGACAGCTTAAGGGCTGAACCCAGCAATAGTTCGTCATGAAGAAGTCTTTTTTTTTTACATAAAGCAAATTGTATAAACACAATCTCATTCAGAAAAAGTGCAAGCAAGGTTAACATATCTAGAGAGTGTCACCGGCGTCGGTGCTGGCTTAGCAATTCTAGACGAATTCATTCTCTCTTTGCTCAACGAAAAAATGCTTAATATGAACCGAGGCATTGCAAAAAAAAATTGCGACTATGACGCAACGGCTAGGTTCTGCATATTCGTGGAGAAAGGATTATAAAACACACTCAAACGCTTTCATATATGTGCCCAATTTTTTTTAAAATATGTTGGCTGACGAGCAGAAAACTTACAAAACATTTTGTATTTCTCTCACTTTTAACACCTCTGTATTCAGTCCTCTCAGCCCTTAGTATGAAAGGGCCAGAATTTCAACCAGTTTAGAAAAAAAGGATGTAGCAAAACGGCTTTTTAAAGCAGCGTGAAAGTCCGTCCTCCACTTCGGCATGCCGCCAACTACATGCCCTCAACATTCTAAATGTCTCCAAGGTACTCCAATAATTTTAGAGAACACATCGGTACACATGCAGTCGTCACTTCGTGGCTGCCGACTCAGCGGTTCACGGGACTCAGAAGTTGGGCAGCCGCACCCATACATGCCATCCCTAGGAAAAGGCGCAGTAACTCCACTGGAAACCCTAGCAGCAGTTCGTGGTGTTCCCAACCATCAAAAGAGGCGGCGCGGCCTTCCAGTCGCGCCACTAGAGTATATTCTAGTTCACTATAACCTGGCGCCACACCAATGACACCGCCGCTGCCAACTAGAAACTACCAAGCCACCGCCGGTCGAAACCAACACGGCACACACCTCAACCATAGAGAAAGGAATTCCTTTCTCTATGCCTCAACTGCCAATGCTAGAAGTTCGCCGATGCGTAGCGGCGCTTCGCTAGCATGTACTGATTAGAGGCTGCGATGCGTCGCAGGCGTCAATCAATCGGAGGCTGCGAGGCCTCCAGCTGCTATGCCTATGATGGCCGCCACTGCAAAGACGCCAACACCAACGATCATCTGAGTTCTTTGGACGTACGATGCGCGCAACAGTGTTCCTAAAAGACAGTGCTGTGATAGTAGGCCGACAACGACACGACCGACTTCGAACGAGGCCGACAAATCCAACCTCGCCACTGGGTTCCGCCGGTCTCGGTGATATTGTCTCCAAAAACATCCAACCGAATCACGATTGCTGCAATGTCTATGCTTGGTATATGTGTATTTTGTCATGTGCGAAATGAATGAAAACATGCTTCCGAACTCCGCAGTCTGGATAATCACCACTCACCTACCGCCGATGTTGTTTATGTTACACAAAGGCCTAGCCCGTCCATCGAGTTCCTAACTGGTAAGTGAATGAGCCCAGCTGAAAAACTTTGTCGAAGGAAATTAATTTTCAGTTCCGTTTGGTGCTGCAGTGATTTAAAATATGGCACTCCTGACTTCGTGTTTAGTGTGATGTTGTGAATGAACCGTGTGAAACTTCGGGTGATCAACCGCGCCTTGTTTCGTGTGGTCTCCGGTGACTCAAGTTTAACTGGCGAGCTCTGCGCTGTTTCCAGTGGCAAAGATAACTTTTGAAATTGAAAGACACCAGTAGCCAAACAATGAGAAGTACGTACTGTGCACCATCAGCCATGCCGTCTGTTTCAGCTGACAGTGCGCTATTCTGTTCGACATGTGAATCGAGTCCAGTACAAGTTCACAGTACTCCTTCATTTACTTTTTTCAAATGCATGGGCTAGTTGGGGATAAATCGCACGTGCACACTCAAGAATGCTGACGCACTGAAGGAAACATGACACAGCGCAGTCATGAATGAGTCGGTGTGTCCTTATACTTCAGCACTGCAAACAGAAATGATCTGTTCACAATATGTGCACCGTGTGCAGTGCATAGCAGGACCTGCATCATGCAAGACTTATGCATGTAGCAGCGTATACCAGGATTGCTATGATGCCTGCTTGAGAAGCAGCACATACTGAGTATGAAAGTGTAATTGGCTTTTGATCTTTTTTTGTTTCTGGGCAGAACAGATGGTGCGAGTGTATTACGGTGAAGATGAAAAGGTGTCATCAGTACTTTGTGCAGTCAGTCGGTATGCTTGAACTGCCCAGATCTCTTCAGCTTCCACTAAAATGTTTCTCGCTGCGATACTATAAACTCTAAGGAAAAAGATCGACTCAAAGCCATGTTCCTAATGCACTTTCGCAGAATGTGTTCGATTAACAAGTTAACACTTCCACTGCAACATTATGCCAGTGTACAGCACATGCGCCTGAGAATAAATACATTCCGTAAATGTGAACGACTGGGCCTACAATAACAAACTTTGTAGCAGCACTGCAAAAAGTGCTGCTATGAGTATCAGCCACAACAAAACTGATGTGTGTCAAACCTACTTCCCCGGAGACACCCCTATAGGACTGTTCGGGCCCTTCCCATTCCAGGTATAACATCCAGCTCTTCTCTCGACTTTTCTGCGTGTCACCAGCACTGTGTCACCTTCTTGGTTTTGTGTCCCGTGTCTCCATTCCCCTGTGAACCTGAGGTTTTCCAAACACTCTACACTTCTATTCTTCTCCCACGGCTTGAGCACTGCTTATGAGTACAGTCCCTGTACCAAACTCACATCGCTGACAAACTTGATTGCGTTCAGCGTTGGGCAACACGCACCCCCTACTCCTGTCTTTTCGGTCATCGTAAGCTCATGCCAGCCTACGAGGATTGCCTCAAAGCCCTCAAGTGGCACACCCTGCAATACCAGCGCAACATTGCACTAGTCTGTCTGCACTAGTCTGGCTGTGGGCCCAGTAGCTGCGCGACAGTGCAGTCTACTAATCCACTGCTTTTCAAGATGCAGGTGTTTGCTCTCGCCGTCCGCCTACTTCTAACCGTTCCACCGTCTGCCTCCCGTGGATCTGCGCCTTCCGTGAACCTGCTGTACCACAATCAATACATTTTGGTTCAACCCGTAACGTCATCTGTGCTCCACCTTCCATCACTGCCATCAGTCTACCGCATCTCGAATCATCAGTGGACAACCCCATCACCAGGAACATCATCCGCTGCTGCTATAAAACCCGTGCGCGCCACCGCTCTGTGGGCCCGGTAGCTGCGCGACAGTGCAGTCTACATCCGCTGCTTTTCACGATGCAGGTTAGTCATAAATTTCTCTGTTCGCTAAAAAAAGTAGTAATCTTTTCCTGATGCAGCTACCGAGGCCTCAGTGCTGTGCCTGTATTGTTGCCGAGTGTTCGCATGTTATTCGTATTCTCTTGCTATTGTCGGGTGACGTGGAAACTAATCCAGGCTCCGACCATTTTGACACCGTACCTGCCGAGCTCCAGAAACTAACTACTGGGCAAACCGCGTTATTGTCTGATTTACAAGACATTAAACAACAGCTGTAAACTACTGCCACAACATTGGTCAACCTAAACAAACGCATGGACGCTCTGGAATCCCACTGCACTACCCTTCCTGCTCTCCACTCTGAAATAGACACCCTGAAAACTTCAACAACCGAACTTACCTGCAAGGTCGACAAACTGGAAGCACGAGTGGACAACACGGAAAATCGCTCCCGTCATAACAATCATTTTTTACTATGTTCCGGATACTAACCCCGCTGAAACCTTTGCAGACTCGGAAGAAACTGTCATTCGCCATTGCTCTCAACAACTAGGCTTTGACATCAACCCTAATTTAATAGAGCGTGCTCACCGTCTCGGGCGTCACTCACCTAATCGTACCAGGCCTATCATCGTAAAATTCACATCGTCCAAAACTAAACAACGCATTCGATCATGCGGTTATAAACTTGAAGGCACAAACTACAGCACGGGTGAAGACTTTTGCGCTTCAGTCCGTAACACTCACAAAAATCTTGTAGCCTATGCCAGATCGATATCCGATAAGTTCTCCCTGCGTTTCAAAACTTTACACATTGGTCCAAAGCGCTACACATTCGATGAAGCTTCCCAAACACGAAAAGAAGTGAGACAGTAGTAATCTCACTCTCAGTCGACAAGCCATTCTAAGCATGTTCAACAACAAGCACTTTCATTGTCAGCTGTTTTCTCTAACGTGCGCAGTTTCATTTCAAAGCGCGATATTATTTGAAATATTGTCTTATCTTCCGCCAGCAACCTACTAATCTTGACAGAAATGTGGCTAAACAGCAACATCTGCGATAGTGAAGTCCTTGCCGACCTGCCTAATTTCCGCGTCTTCTGCAAGGATTGCCCAGAAAGGAGGGCAGGAAGGGTACTGATTGCAACCAGACATGAACTATCATGTACAACCATTATTATTTCATCAGACATAGGAATGATATGGGTCTGATGCTTCACCTCAGTCAGCTTTGATTGGCGTTTTTCATCATCATCAGCCCGGTTACGCCCACTGCAGGGCAAAGGCCTCTCCCATACTTCTCCAACAACCCCGGTCATGTACAAATTGTGGCCATGCCGTGCCTGCAAACTTCTTAATCTCATCCGCCCACCTAACTTTCTGCCACCCCTGCTACGCTTCCCTTCCCTTGGGATCCAGTCCGTAACCCTTAATGACCATCGGTTATTTTCCCTCCTCATTACATGTCCTGCCCATGCCCATTTCTTTTTCTTGATTTCAACTAAGATGTCATTAACTCGCGTTTGTTCCCTCACACAATCTGCTCTTTTCTTATCCCTTAACGTTACACCTATCATTCTTCTTTCCATAACTCGTTGCGTCGTCCTCAATTTAAGTAGAACCCTTTTCGTAAGCCTCCAGGTTTCTGGCCCGCAGGTGAGTACTGGTAAGACACAGCTATTATATACTTTTCTCTTGAGGGATAATGGCAACCTGCTGTTCATGATCTGAGAATGCCTGCCAAACGCACCCCAGCCCATTCTTATTCTTCTGATTATTTCCGTCTCATGATCCGGATCCGCCGTCACTACCTGCCCTAAGTAGATGTATTCCCTCACGACTTCCAGTGCCTCGCTGCCTATTGTAAATTGCTGTTCTCTTCCAAGACTGTTAAGCATTACTTTAGTTTTCTGCAGATTAATCTTTAGACCTACTCTTCTGCTTTGCCTCTCCAGGTCAGTGAGCATGCATTGCAATTGGTCCCCTGAGTTACTAAGCAAGGCAATATCATCAGCGAATCGCAAGTTACTAAGTTATTCTCCATTAACCTTTATCCCCAATTCTTCCCAATCAAGGTCTCTGAATACCTCCTGTAAACACGCTGTCAATAGCATTGGAGATATCGTATCTCCCTGCCTGACGCCTTTCTTTATTGGGATTTTGTTGCTTGCTTTATGGAGGATTACGGTGGCTGTGGAGCCGCTATAGATATCTTTCAGTATTTTTACATACGGCTCGTCTACACCCTGATTCCGTAATGCCTCCATGACTGCTGAGGTTTCGACAGAATCAAACGCTTTCTCGTAATCAATGAAAGCTATATATAAGGGTTGGTTATATTCCGCACATTTTTCTATCACCTAATTGATAGTGTGAATATGATGTATTGTTGAGTAGCCTTTACGGAATCCTGCCTGGTCCTTTGCTTGACAGAAGTCTAAGGTGTTCCTGATTCTATTTGCGATTACCTTAGTAAATAGTTTGTAGGCAACGGACAGTAAGCTGATTGGTCTATAATTTTTCAAGTCTTTGGCGTCCCCTTTCTTATGGATTAGGATTATGTTAGCGTTCTTCCAAGATTCCGGTACGCTCGAAGTCATGAGCCATTGCGTATACAGGGTGGCCAGTTTCTCTAGAACAATCTGTCCACCATCCTTCAACAAATCTGCTGTTACCTGATCCTCCCCAGCTGCCTTCCCCCTTTCCATCTCCCAAGGCTTTCTTTACTTCTTCCGGCGTTATCTTTGGGATTTCGAATTCCTCTAGACTATTTTCTTTTCCATTATCGTCGTGGGTGCCACTGGAACTGTATAAATCTCTATAGAACTCCTCAGCCACTTGAACTATCTCATCCATATTAGTAATGATATTGCCGGCTTTGTCTGTTAACGCATACATCTGATTCTTGCCAATTCCTAGTTTCTTCTTCACTGTTTTAAGGCTTCCTCCGTTCCTAAGAGCATGTTCAATTCTATCCATATTATATTTCCTTTTTACAGGCCCCCATATTACATTATATTTACTTATATTATATTATATTATATTTACTCCATACATATTATATTTACTTTTACAGGCCTCCTAACAGTTCGGATTTTCGCACAAAACTGAATAATGCAATAAATGAAATTAAAACGAAGCATCCAAACACCTGTACTCTCTTATTTGGAGACTTCAATTTCCCGAGTATTGATTGGCATAATCTAACTACCACAAGTAATAAAGATCCTAACGAATTTCTTGATGTTTGCCTTAATTTTATTCTTGTTCAAATTATATCGGAGCCAACCCGTGTAACTGAGGACTGCGCTAACATTCTCGACCTAATATTAACGGATAATCCAGAATATGTTCATTTCATCACGCATCTACCAGGTGTCAGCCATCACCAAGTCATACAAGTCGACTTCACGATTAAACCATTTTTACGGACAACTAGCAAACGTACCATCCGACTTTATGATAAAGGAAACTATACTGCCATAAATAATGAACTTCGCACATTCTTACTTCATTTTCAGTCTGACTTCAATCAAAGATCTATCCACGATAACTGGTACTTGTTTAAGACAAAAATTGAAGGTTTGGTTGACAGGTTTATTCCAAGCATAAATATAAGAACTAACCCCCTAAACCCTTGGTTCACAAATACACTCAAACGTCTTGAAAACAAAAAGAAGCGTCTTTTCGGTTCAGCCAAGTTGCGGCCTAGTCAGAACGCTTGGGAAAGGTATTATGCAGCTGAAAAAACGTACCTACAAAATGAGCAAGAAGCCAAACACTTTCTTTCATTATGACCTGCCAAACATATCCCCTAACCCCCGTAGGTTCTGGCAAGTCATTAATCCCCAGAATACACGCACAATTTCCCTCACCGATGCATCAGGTGAAACTATCTGTGAATCCGAATGCGCCAAAATTTTTAACGCAGCTTTTTCATCCGCGTTTACTAATGAAACCGATCCGCCTGTTTCTCCAAACCCCGCAATTATTCAGGAGACAATGCCTTCACTTGTATTTTCTTCAGAGGGGATTTTGTCCCTAATAGAAAACTTAAAGCTTTCATCCTCTGCTGGCATTGACAACATCAACACTAAGATACTGCAGAACACCAGATACATGTTCATCTCTGTTGTCCTTGTTATTCACTCAGTCACTCCTCACAGGCCAACTGCCCAAAAATTGGAAACAAGGGAAGGCCGTTCCAGTCCACAAATCAGGTAACAAGAACTCACCTCTAAATTACCATCCCATTTCTCTAACTAGTATTCCCTGCAAAATCATGGAACACGTCATCTATACTGACGTCATGGCATTTCTCGACTCAAATAACTTTTTCAATCCTGCCCAGCACGGGTTTCGCCGCAGGTACCTTTGCGAGACTCAGCTTGCCGCTTTCTTACACGATCTGCACTCTAACCTGGATTGTAATATTCAGTCTGAGGTAATATTTTTAGATTTTGCTAAAGCCTTTGATAAAGTACCCCATAAACGCCTTCTGATAAAGCTTTCCCGCTTAAATTTTCACCCTAATTAACTGAAGTAGATCGAAAAATTCTTGAATAATCGTTCACAATTCATCACCAATAATAATAGAGACACGTGTACTTATCTTTATCGGGCGACCACGTTTCGCCGCTTAAAAAATGTAATCGCACAGCGAGGGACGCATCCGACGTTTCTGGAAAGCTATCGATGCTTCTACCCGGTTGTCTGTTGTTGCCGAACCTTCTGTTACCTGATTTCATAGCGTAACGCGAATGGTGTAGAACTTTGTGGAAGGCACACGGGTCCGAACGATTAGTCTGGAACATTCGACGACTGCTCTATAAAAGCCGACGCACTTGACCCGCTGATCAGATTTACGACGATCGCCGACTGTGTTCGCCGCTCTCGTTGTGCTTTAAGTGTAGCCTGTTTTGTGGGCACAGGTTCGCCCAATAAAAGCTAGTTTTTGCCTTTCACAGTATTGGTACTGTGTTCTTTGACGTCACGACCACGTGACATCTGGTGGAGGTGCTTTTGGTTCATGTACCGGACGCCCCCGACAAGCCGTGATCCAAGCCCGGAACGCAAAGACAACGCCTACGTAGCCCCGGACCATCGAGCAAGCCGCCGTCTTCAACAACTGCCCCCGGAGCACGGACTTTTGCCTGAGAAGACAAGGAAGATGGCCACCAAGTCCACCCCAATGGCAGCGCCAACGTCACCCGTCGTGCTGCAGCAGCCCAGGAAGCCTCCGACGTTCCGCGGTTCAACTTTCGAGGACCCGGAAAGCTGGCTTGAGACGTACGAGAGAGTCGCTAACTTTAACAACTGGAACAGCGACGACAAACTGCGATATGTCTTCTTCGCATTGGAAGACGCGGCCAGGACGTGGTTCGAGAACAAAGAAGCCACCTTAACGACCTGGGAACTTTTCCGAAGCGGCTTCCTGCAGACATTCGCAAGCGTCGTACGCCGAGAACGAGCCCAAGCGCTATTAGAAACCCGGGTGCAGCTACCTAATGAGACGACCGCGATCTACACGGAAGAAATGAGCCGTCTCTTCCGCCACGCCGCCCCTGAAATGCCCGAGGAGAAGAAAGTCCGCCTGCTGATGCGTGGTGTGAAGGAAGAACTTTTTGCAGGAATGGTACGAAGCCCACCGAAGACCGTCGACGAGTTTCTTCGCGAGGCCACCAGCATCGAAAAGACACTCGAGATGCGAAACCGGCAATTCGACCGCCGCACGAACTCGACAAACTACGCCGGAGTTATATCACTGGCCACCTACGACCTGCGCAAGACTATCCGAGCGGTCGTGCGGGAGGAGCTACAAAAGCTGTTCCCACCATCACAGCCTCAAGTGGCTTCGATTGCCGACGCCGTGCGTGAGGAGCTCATACAACAACTTGGAGTAGCCCCTGAATCGCCCCAGCCTGAGCCGCAAGCGATGACCTACGCCGCCGTCGCACGCCGTCAAGGTCCCCCTCCGCGACCGCGCCAGGGCCCTGTCATCACGCCGCAGTTCCGTCGTCCGCCGCCGCCACCGCCGCCAGCACGCCCATCCGTCGCCCAGCGCACCTACGCGAGGAAGACGGACATTTGGCGAGCGCCCGACCACCGCCCGCTCTGCTACCACTGCGGAGAAGCTGGGCACATCTACCGCCGATGCCCATACCGCGACTTGGGACTGAGAGGGTTCGCCGTCAACGCGCCACGTCCAGACCTTGACGAGCGCCCACGCGATATCGCCGATTACCTCGCCGCTACTCAGTGGAGCTCTCGACGACCGTCGCGTTCGCCATCACCAGGCCGCTACCTGTCGCCGCAGCGCCGACCATACACTGGCCCAGCCCGGGGCCGGTCAGCGAGCCCATATCCGGAAAACTAAAAGCAGCAACCGATGGAGGTGCGGTTAATTGCTGTTCGTCGAACTGACGAAGATCCTCCGCCGCCGACGAAGACACCGAAGAAACTACCTCGACGACATAACGACACGCCGCCGTCCCGACGAAATCAGGAAGCCAAGACTACAGCGACGAAAAGACGACTTGACGACGCGACGTTCCAGCTTCAGTTCAACGCGACGCAGCCGTGATCCGATGCCAAGACCGAACTGCAACGCCAGACAAAGAACCACCGACCTCGACGTACTTCTCGATGGCCACGCAGTCAGTGCCTTAGTCGACACAGGGGCCTATTACTCCGTAATGAGTGGACACATCGCCGCCCAGTTGAAGAAGGTTAAGACTGCATGGGAGGGCCCCCAAATTCGGACCGCTGGAGGACACCTCATTACGCCGACTGGAATCTGCACGGCAAGAATTACCGTTCATGACCGGACTTACCCCGCCACCTTCGTTGTCCTCCAACAGTGTTCACGAGACGTCATTCTCGGCATGGACTTCCTGAATCAACACGGCGCAGTCATCGACCTGAAGTCGAAATCGATAACGCTGTCACAAGATCAAGCGATACCGCCGGAGAGCTGTCGTAGTCACCACGCCTTGAGTGTGCTTGAAGATCAAGTGAGCATCCCGCCGCGCTCCAGCATTATTATTTCCGTCGGCACTGAAACACCCGCTGACGTAGAAGGCGTCATCGAGGGCGACCAACAGCTACTGCTCGATCGTGAAATTTGCGTCGCAAGAGGGATCGCTCGACTCCACGGAGGGCAAGTGGAAGTTATGCTAACCAACTTCAGCCAAGAGTTCAAGCACATCAACAAGGGCACGACAATCGCATACATCGAGGAAATTGTGGAAACCAGCAATGCCTTTGTCCTCTCGGATCCAGCCGCATCTACCCCGATGAGAATTGTCCCCGAACCAGACTTCGACGTGAATCCAAGTCTTCCTATGAGTAAGCAGCAACAGATCAGAAGTCTTCTCCGACGATACAAAGACTGCTTTTCGACGTCATCGAGGATTCGACAAACACCAGTTGCAAAGCATCGCATAATAACCGAAGAGAGCGCTCGACTACTCCCCCAGAGCCCTTACCGAGTTTCGATGCGAGAACGTGAAGCTATTAGGCAACAAGTCGACGAAATGCTGCGCGACATCATCCAGCCGTCAAAAAGCCCGTGGGCCTCTCCTGTAGTCCTGGTAAAGAAAAAGGACGGAACCCTACGCTTCTGCGTCGATTATCGTCGACTGAACAAGATCAAGAAGAAGGATGGGTACCCCCTTCCACGGATAGACGACGCATTGGATCGACTCTGCGACGCTAAATACTTCTCGTCGATGGACCTCAAGTCTGGCTACTGGCAAATAGAAGTCGACGAGAGAGATGGCGAAAAGACTGCCTTCATCACGCCAGACGGCCTCTACGAGTTCAAGGTCATGCCATTCGGACTGTGCTCGGCGCCTGCAACGTTTCAGCGTGTCATGGACACGGTGTTAGCCGGACTGAAGTGACAGACGTGCCTTGTTTACCTGGATGACGTCGTTGTCTTCGCCGGAAATTTCGACGATCACCTTAGGCAGCTTGCGACAGTGTTAGAAGCCATCAAGTCATCAGGGCTCACTCTGAAGCCGGAAAAGTGCCGTGTCGTTTACGGTGAGCTTTTGTTCCTAGGCCACGTGATCAGCAAATCAGGAGTACGGCCCGACCCACAGAAGACAGCTGCCATCGCAAAGTTCCCGCAGCCAACCGACAAGAAGGCAGTGCGCAGATTCCTTGGCATGTGTGCCATTGCAGGGAGCCCATAGGGCTCCCTGCAATGGTCAGGCGGCGCGGCGATCGGCTGAGCCGTCAGCGCCACCGTGTCAGTTGCGCGAAACACCGAGGCGGCCGCTGCTACGGAGGCATGCTTTTGCGGCACTCGTTTGAAAGCTTTCGGACGTTCTAAATTGCGGTTTTAAGGCAATCGAAAACGTCGAGGCCCATTTTGGACCACCGACACTTGAGAAAGGACGTGTAATCTTTTACTACAACCATGTATATCGTGTCAAAGAAGTAAACAGCACGGACATCCCAGTTAAGCACCAGTGAGGTGCCTAAATTAAATTGTGGTGTTCAGACTGCGGCGAGGAATGATCCACCTTGATGTGATGTGTGGTTTTTTTTTTGTGGCGCAAGGGCCAGGTTTGGCCAAAGAGCGCCATGACAAGTGTTAATGTTGACGGTGTATTATGAAGATGTGACATGGCTGTAGAGTGGCCTAAAAATATTCGCTGTAAAGTGCGTAAAATCTACGTACTATAAAATTATGGCGATGACTAATGAATACTATGAACATTAAAATCCATCGTACAAGAATGATGCAAAATATAAAATGTATAAGATGGTAACATTACTTGGAGCACTGCTGCCTCGCCAGAGCCCTTGAAAACAAGGGTCTAGAGGCATGTGCTATACCAAGGAGCTATCACAGCGGCGTCCTCTGAAGAGAGGACCCGCTATGAACATGTAGGGCTAAAAACATGCAAGACAACATCTTTCAGAAAACTCAGGACTGCGTTGGTGTCAAATAATGGTTCTTGGCCGAGTAACATAACAGGATGAAGGGGGATGCGCTGCCGGTAGGCTAAGGGAAAATGTTTCTTTCTTTCATATTCGGCTTCCCGACACTCCAGGAGGACGTGGAGGACGGTCAGCCTCTCCCCGCATCTACCGCAGGTTGGAGGATCATTTTCAGTGAGTAAATAGTTATGCGTGCCAAATGTGTGTCCTATTCTCAGACGACAGAATAGGACATCTGTTCGGCGTGATTTTGTTACAGAGGGCCAGAATCCTAACTGTGGCTTGATCACGTGGAGCTTATTATTTGTTTCCGCGTCCCATAGGCGTTGCCAGTGGTTGCGTAGTTTCCTCCGTAAGAAGGGCTTCAGATCCGTGACAGGAACTGCAGCGGTGGGATTAGCAGAATGCCATGCAACTGACGTGGCCATCTGGTCCGCCAGAACATTACCTTCGATGGCCCTATGACCTGGCACCCAGCATATAATCAGATACTGGTTAGATGCATATGCTTCACATAAGACGGAATAGAGTTCAATTATTACAGGATTTTTGTGCTTGCAGAACGATATCAAAGCCTTCACAACACTTAGGGAGTCCGTATATATAACTGATTTTTTGAGTTTTGATTTCCTTATATGCTTCACGGTCGACAATATTGCGTAGGCCTCAGCCGTGAAGATACTAGTTTCCGGATGCAGTGCGTCGGATTCCGAGAAGGATGGCCCGACGGCTGCATAGGACACCCCGTCATGTGACTTCGATGCGTCTGTGTAGAACTCCGTGCAGGAGTGTTTGTGCTGGAGTTCCCGGAAATGCATTTGGATTTCGATATCTGAAGCGTGCTTTGTAACTTGAACGAAAGATGTGTCGCATTGTATCAGCTGCCACTCCCAAGGAGGTAGCAGCTTGGCTGGATGCATTAGGGGGAGCTCGAGGAGTGGGACATGCATTTGATCACTAAGCTCCCTCACACGCAGCGAGAAAGGCTGTCTTACGGAGGGACGATTGCGAAAGAGTGTAGCATATGTCATGTCATTAATGGTATTAAAACAGGGATGTTGTGGATTTGAGTGGACTTTCAGAAAATATGTTTGGCTAATGTATGTTCTCTGCAGATGAAGTGACCACTCATTTGATTCTACATATAAACTTTGTATGGGACTCGTTCTGAAAGCGCCTGTGGCCAGTCGGATTCCTAGATGGTGGACCGGATCTAGCATCTTTAGCGCGCTCGGGGCTGCAGAATGATAGATCACGGCACCATAGTCTAGTCGTGATCGAATGAGGCTCTTATAGATATTCATTAGACACTTCCTGTCACTACCCCACGTAGTCTGGGATAGAAGTTTCATTAGATTCATTGTTTTCAGACATTTTTGTTTAAGATATTTAATGTGGGGGACGAAAGTGAGTTTGTAGTCAAGTATGACACCCAGAAATTTGTGTTCTTTGTTTACAGGTATCTGCTGTCCACGCAGTTCTATGCAAGGATCTGGGATAAGTCCTCTCTTTCTTGTAAAAAGAACACAAGAGCTTTTGTTAGGATTGATCTTAAACCCATTCTTGTCTGCCCACATTGACACTTTGTTCAGGCCATGCTGTACCTGTCTCTCGCAGACTGCGAGGTTACAAGATTTGAAACCTATTTGAATGTCGTCCACATAGACAGAGTAAAAGACGGCGGGTGGTAGTGAAGCACGAAGCGTGTTCATCTTCACGATAAAGAGCGTGCAGCTGAGCACGCCTCCTTGGGGTACACCCGTTTCTTGCGTAAAAGGACGTGAGAGTGCATTGCCGACTTTTACCCGGAAAATGCGATTTGAAAGATAGCTTTTTATTATATTAAACATATTACCGTGGATGCCCATTTCTGACAGGTCTCTTAAGATTCCGTAACGCCACGTTGTGTCATACGCCTTTTCCATATCGAGAAATATCGATAGGAAGAACTGTTTATGTATAAATGCGTCCCGGATATTCCCTTCAACACGCACGAGATGATCGGTTGTGGAGCGCCCTTCTCGGAAGCCGCACTGATAAGGATCAAGCATTTTGCTCTCTTCAAGGAAATGAATAAGTCGCCGATTTATCATTTTTTCGAACACCTTACAAATGCAGCTTGTGAGGGCTATCGGGCGGTAACTTGCCACCGAGGAAGGGTCTTTGCCTTGTTTCAAAACAGGGACTACAATGGCTTCTTTCCACGCGGTTGGAAGGTACCCTGCATCCCAGATGGTGTTGAAAAGTGTAAGTAGTGTAAGTTGCGTGTCATTGTGTACGTTTTTGAGCATTTCATATAAGATTCTATCAGATCCTGGTGCGGAACTCTTACATGCGCTCAAGGCCGCTTTCAACTCGGCAGCACTAAATGGGCAATTATAGGGTTCATTCTGTCGGCATTTATTGGTGAGTGGCTTGCATTCTTCTATTTCTTTATATTTCAGGAATGTTTGCGAATAATGGTTGGAGCTTGATACACTCTCGAAGTGCTCCCCAAGTGAGTCTGCTTGTTCAAGCAGGGTATCGCCTTGTGGGTTTACCAGGGGGAGTGAATGTGTTTGCCGCCCTCTAATCCTATTTACTCTGTTCCAGGCTTTGGCCTCATCCCTAAACGAGTTAATACTTGATAAAAACTTTTGCCAGCTTTCTCTTCTGGCCTGCCGGCGGGTTCGCCTGCCTTGTGATTTTACTTTTTTAAAGTTAATAAGATTCTCTGCAGTGGGGGAGGCGCGTAGCAACCCCCACGCTTTGTTCTGGTTTTTACGTGCGATCCTACAATCGTCGTTCCACCACGGGACACGCCGTTTGCAGGACAGACCATTTACTTGTGATATACATTTAGATGCGGCATCTATTATGAAGGCTGTAAAATATTCGACAGCAGCGTCAATTTCTAGCGAGGACATGTCATCCCACGAAATACAAGATAGAGTTCGAAATTTTTCCCAGTCGGCAGTGTCAACTTTCCACCTAGGAGCCTGTGGTGGATATTCCTTTTCTTCGGGTGTTCTAAGCAGTATTGGGAAGTGGTCGCTTCCGTAAGGATTGTTGTTAACTTGCCATTCGAGTTCAGACAGTAGTGACGGGGAGACTAGGCTAAGATCTATTGAAGAAAATGTTCTGTTTGCAAGAGAATAGTATGTCGCTTCCTTCTTATTCAGTAGACAAGCACCAGAAGAGAAAAGGAACTGTTCAACAAGACGTCCTCGCGCATCTATACGAGGGTCGCCCCAAAGGTAGTTGTGTGCATTGAAGTCGCCTAGAACCAGATAAGGTTCTGGCAATTCATCTATAAAGGACTGAAATTCATGTTTAGTTAATTTGTAATGTGGGGGTATATAAAGCGAGCAAATAGTGATGAGTTTGTTTAGCAGAACAGCTCGCACCGCCACTGCCTCAAGGGGCGTACGTAGCTGTAAAGATTGACATGCTGTACTTTTATGAGTGAGAATCGCCACACCACCCGATGATGCGACGGCATCATCGCGATCTTTGCGAAACGTAACATAGGTACGGAGAAAGTTTGTGTTTTTGGATTTTAAGTGTGTTTCCTGTAAACACAGCACTTTTGGATTGTGTTTATGGATAAGTTCTTGAACATCATCTAGATTCCTAAGTAGACCTCTGACATTCCACTGAATGATTTGTGTATCCATATTTTAAATTTAATTGGTGCTGTGTTTACGGAACCGGAAGGGATGTCTTAGATTACAGAGCCCTTTCGAGGCCCTGTGACCGGGGTTTTGCTCTTTTTGAAGCGTTCGAGGGAACCTCGCCGCTCCTTAGGCGCCTGGGGCGCCTTGGGGATAGTTGTGGTGTCCATTGCCTCTTGTGAGGCGCCGGACACGTGCTCTTGCGAGCGAGAAGTTACCAGGGAAGGGCCCGCCTTGGAGGGCAGGACCCCTGCGCCCACCAGCCCGGAGGTCGGTGGGGTTCCCTGGGGGATTTGGCTGCGCCGGCCATTGCCAGCACTGGAAGGGACCTGGGAGGTTGAGGCAGCCTCGGCTGCGCCCACCTTCGGGGTCGATGGCCCCTTTTCCTCGGTTGGCGGAGCAGCGCTAGCTGCAACCACCGTGGGGGCAGATGGCGTAACTGCCGACTCACTGCGTGTGGGTCGGACAGTCGCCGGAGGCCGTTGTGACGCTGCCCCCTGACGCGCCACTTCGGCAAAGCTGGCCTTAGGAAGGTGTGCAACCCGCCTGCGTGCCTCTTTGAAAGTGATATTTTCCTTGACTTTAATTGTTACTATTTCTTTTTCTTTTTTCCAAGACGGGCATGACCGCGAGTATGCGGCATGCTCGCCATCACAATTGACACAGTGGAAAGCATTCTCACAAGCTTCAGAGGAGTGTTCGTGCGCACTGCATTTCGCACAAGTTTGGCGGCCTCGGCAGCTCTGCGAACTGTGGCCAAAACGCTGGCACTTGAAACATCGGAGGGGATTTGGCACGTATGGTCTTACACGGAGCTTGATGTACCCGGCCTCGATTGACTCGGGCAGGACACTTGAATTGAAGGTGAGTATTAGGTGTTTGGTCGCAAGTTCTTTTCCATCTCGCCTTATCTTAATTCTTTTGACACTTGTAACATTCTGTTCGCTGAAGCCCTCCAAGAGCTCAGCCTCAGTGAGCTCCAGCAAATCATCGTCCGAGACAACGCCGCGGGAGGTATTCATCGTGCGGTGCGGGGTTACTACTACTTGGGTCTCCCCAAATGATACCAGCTGTGGCAGCTTCTCAAATTGCTTCTGGTCGCGGAGCTCCAAGAGGAGGTCACCGCTAGCCATCCTTGACACCTTATATCCTGGGCCAAAAACTTCGGTAAGGGACTTAGATACTAGGAACGGGGAGATTGTTCGTACTTGTTTAGCCGGTTTTTCTGCGTGGATTACATGAAAACGGGGAAAATTGTGGACTTGACGTCCGAAAAACTGAAAAACTTCTTCGGTGCGCCCTCGTTTATGAGGGCGATCAGGTAGTTTAGGAAAAGCATCTTCCATAAGTAATGTTGGGTTTTCGGCCGCGATGCCGACCACCCACCATGGAGCCCAACAGGGGGACGTGACAGGAGCTTCTGCTATAGAAACCCTGCCAACGCCAGCCGTACATCGCTGCTATAACCAAATACAGCATAACCAAGGCTGGCTAGCTACACAAGGTTAACCCTTGCCGCCGGGAAAGTAGGAAGTGAGGAGAAGTGATGAGAAGACAGGAAAGATGAAAAAGGCGAGAGAGAAAGACGAAGATTGGAGAGGAGGACAGGAAAAGGCGACTGCCGATTTCCCCCGGGTGGGTCAGTCCGGGGGTGCCGTCTACGTGAAGCCGAGGCCAAAGGGGTGTGTTGCCGCCGCCGAGGGGCCGTAAAGGTCCAAACACCCGGCATTGGCTCAACCCCCAGGATCCCCTTTTCCCCGGACACGGCTAAGCCGCGCACGGCTACACGCGGGAGGGTCCAACCCTCGTGTGCTCGGGTCCGTGGTGTCGCAACACACCAAACGCCTGCTTGCGCAGACGCCCCTGCGGGGATGATCCACCTTGAACCACATGCTGTGGCAATGTTCTGCGTTGCGCCACTCGCCTTTCAACAGGCAAGAAGACTGGGATGAAGCCGTCCAGAGCGACGACCTTCAAGCCCAGCTTCGGGCTGCCCAAATGGCCTGCGACAGGGCTGATGGTCACGGTCTTCCGCCCCCGGCGCGGGTGCGGCCCGCGACTACGAGAACATAGTCCCCTCGGACCAATAAAAGTTTCTTGTCTGTCTGTCTGGTGTTTTAGGTGCCATAACCACGATCTGATTAGGAGGCACGCCGTGGTGGGAGACTCCGGAATAATTTGGACCACCTGGGGTTCTTTAACGTGGACCAAAATGTTTGGTGTCGGGTGTTTTAGTATTTCGACCCCATCGAAATTCCGCCGCGGTGGCCGGGATTTATTCCCGCGACCTCGCGCTCAGCAGCCCAACACCGTAGCCACTAAGCAACCACCGCAGGTAGCGAAGTATTTTTCACAACAAAGTAAGTATGCTTACGACGTCGATTTCGCAGTGCGTTAACAAATCATTATTTTATGCCACTTAAGTGAGCAAGTACGGCCATGGACGTCTTTGAACTGTCATTTGTTGCTTCCTTACTTGGAGCGTGCCTTGCACCTCACGTTGTAGAGGTTTTGGCGAATTGGCAGGTAAGTGCTTTTTTCTCCGTTGACGAAGTGCCTCGAGCATATTCTGGTATTGTCGTTCGGGCTCGAATGTCAGAAGGTATTACCGCTGAAGAATCATAGAGAGCAATCAGCTGAGACTAGACAACGTGAAGATTGAACAAATATGCTCTTGTGTGGGCGAGGGAAATGCTAATTTTCGAATACTCGTCGTGTTCTGCAGTGTACTCCAACCTTAGTTCTGTTGTTCTAAGCGCGAGAAAACATCGGCACGAATGAGCTCGGTACCAGCATTCGCGTCTTGATCTTGGCGCAGGAGGAAGCAAGCGCATGCAAAGCTCCAGCACGGAGCGCTTACGAAGCTAGATTTGACACCTAACAAGCACTGCGAGTTTGTTTTGGAGCAAGAAGAGCCAAACAACTATCAATACTCATTTACAACAGCAGGAATCAGTTCACGCATTTTCATGCAGTTGACGCTTTATTGTGTCTTTTACAGATGCCGCTCCTGGCTGTTTTTCATTTCTTTTTCTTGTTTTTGCACTTACGTCTTAGTTCGTTTAGCAGAAATTCGCAAGACCGACACGAACCGCGACGATCCACTTCAGCCGCCGGGTTGCTTCCCCCGGTTTCGAAGGGAAGCGGTACAATTTGATGCCGACAGCCCCTTCTCGGTTGTGACAGTTCTTAACGCAGCAGTATCTGCGCTTGTTTTTTGTTCACACTTCTCACAAAGGAGCTGCCAAGAGGCCGCGGGGAATCTATTGGAAAATTGGAAAAGCAGGCTTGCAGGCGCGCCTGAGCGCACCGAGGCCACTGGTGACGGTGACGGTGACGGCCTACCCGCGGACGCTCACCGCCGCTGCCAGGTGGCGCGACATGTACAGGCAAACTGCATTGCAGGGTTGTCAAGGACTTTTCACGCATCGCTGAGCCGCTAACACATCTAACCAAATGTGATGTCGCGTTCAAGTGGGAAACACCGCAGGCCAAGGCATTTCAAGAACTCAAACGACGCATGCAGTCGCCGCCGGTACTTGCACACTTCGACGAGGACGCCGATACCGAAATTCACACTGATGCCAGTAGCCTAGGCCTCGGTGCCGTCCTAGTCCAGAGGAAAGGAGGACTTGAAAGGTTGATATCGTATGCTAGCCGGTCGCTGTCAGAAGGGGAAAGCAACTATGGACCTTTTCACAAATTCCGCCGCGCCACCAAGCGGCCGCGCAAAGCACTCTGGGAAAACGGAGCGCCGCCGCACCGCGCTCGCGTCTTTCCGTCCGCCTCTACGTCTGCGCCTGGCTACCGAAAAGACTTTCTCAGCCATGCATCGTCGTCATCGCTGTTTCTTGGTCTTCCTGTTGTGTCTGCTGTTCCTTTGCATGGCATGACACAGTTGGATGTTCTGCCGCCATGGATCACCAGCTGAACACGGTATGTAGACGCAAAGACCGGCGTTTGCCCACTGCATGTTACATCGAGCCCTCGCCGCACATTTGCGCATTGCTCCGCTGCTGTACACGGGACATAACTGCATACTTCGAAATGATTATGCCCAGCTTGCAGGTCTGTGTTTCGTTGCTGCTGCTGTTTACAAGTCATCAGACAGCTTGGTCTGGTACTGATCGTTCGCGGTCGTGTTGTTCCCACTTTAGCAGCAACTTAATGAGCGTGCAACGTTGCTGCCATATATTCGGAATGCTATAACTACCTTTTCCGACGCGAATAAGTGTCCGTGCAAGAGGAGGGCGAAGGTTTCGCCGCTAGCGCTTCAGCCACCACTTGGGCGTGTGATGTGATGTCGCATAAGATCGCGCTCATATGCACGTTGCGTGCGATGAAAGTAGGTTAGGCAGGTTGGCTGGATATTTTCGGAACATGGAAAAACTGTGCGGTTCTGTCCATGTTCGCTACACCTCGCTGCGATTATACAAGTAGGATGCTTGCATCAAAAGTGTCACTGTCGAGACAGTGGCTCTTGAAATGCTATCGTGAGCCAAGTACGATGTGAACTTTCAAACCTAGAGCGAGCGCAGAAATTAATTTTCAGTGAAAATATTCAGACGCCAGTTCTGCAATAGCTAATAAAAGTTACTTCCCATTACAAAGAACAATATTAAATTGTTAAAATTTTCGTTCTATAAATGTACAGATAGTTTTCTTTGCTCTTGGTGTCTGCAGAGTAGTAAAAAAACATTTTACTTCACAAGTGCTGAAGCATTGAAAGAAAGTAAACTACTGATGAAGTTTTGTGTTAACCTCGCAGGTTTTCAATGGCATGCAGAATTTCTTCACTTCACTGATTGCCTAAAGTATACATATTACTGCCTCCCATCGTAGAGCTTTGAAACAAATTTTCGTTGCTTATCAGTGACTTATTTCAGTTGCAAAAAACCTTCATATTTACGTTTATAAGTAAGTAATCAAATGGTTACTCCTAGAAGGTATCATTGATTTGTCTATCTTCCAGGCACCACTGCAAGCCGTGGAAAATGTTCAGCCACTATCACCGAGTCTCCCGAAAGGACCGTGGACTAAACAGCTGAAAGGCCTGTACAGAAGTTTTGCGGAGAACTCCACTAAATGGAATGATATGTTTTTGTCCTTTCTTGTGTTGTTGCTACAGCCGGGCACGCAACATGTTTGACCGCCACCGCGATTCTCCTTTGAGGACATGTCGAACGTCTAAAAAGCACCACAAATCTACAGAAAGGTTAACCGATAACCACCACTACAGCCCACTGCTAGATATTACTAAGAAACACCAACACGAACGAGAAGACGCACAAGGCCAGAAAACTGCGGCAGAACAACGCAACACCTGACAGCAGCCGGCAGGCGAGCATAGAAAAAGGGGGAGACGACCGCTCCGTTCTCCCATCATGCTTTGCGCGGATCTGCTAGGGGATGGCGCGGCGCTGCAATTTGTGGAAAGTTCTATTCTACGACTGAAAAGGAATGCCTCGCCATCATTTGGGCTACAGCTAAATTCCGCCCTTACCTCTATTGCAGGCCATTCAAAGTCGTCAGTGACCATCACGCATTGTGTTGGCTAGCTAACTTAAAGGACCCTTCAGGACGGCTGGCGCGGTGGAGCCTCAGACTACAAGAATATGACGTCACGGTAATATACAAGTCCGGAAGAAAACACTCCGACGCCGACTGCTTATCGCGCGCCCCCATCGATACCCCGCCGCAAGACGACGAGGACGACGACGCCTTCCTTGGGATAATAAGCGCGGAAGACTTCACTAAACAGCAACGAGCCGACCCGGAGCTAAAAGGCCTCGTCGAGTATTAGGGCATTTAGGCGCGCGTTATCTTCGTTCACGCTACAAAACAACCTGCTCGTGAAGAAGAACTTCTCACCAGTCCGCGCCAGCTACCTTCTTGCTGTACCGTCAGCGCTGCGTCCAGAAATACTGCACGCCCTACACGACGATCCAACCGCTGGGCACCTCGGATTCTCCCGGACGCTGTCGAGAATACAGGAAAGGTATTACTGGCCGCGTCTGACCGCCGACGTCGCCCGTTACGTCAAGACATGCCGAGACTGTCAACGACGCAAGACACCACCGACAAGGTCAGCAGAATTGCTACAGCCGATCGAACCTCCTCGCCGCCCATTCCAGCAGATTGGGATGGATTTGTTGGGGCAGTTTCCGATATCAACATCCGGGAATAAGTGGATCGTCGCGGCGACGGACTATCCCAGTTGAAAATGACAACAGAGGTTGTGTTCAGTACTACAGAAATTTCTGTTGTACAACAGGATTTTTCTGTAGTAACTACAGATTCTTGATGGAGCGACAGACTTTTCTGATGTACAACAGACAAGACATTTCTTGTTGTGACTACAGAAGTACAATCTGTCGTATGTCTGTTGTTACAACAGAAAGCTGAAGCTCTACAACAGATTTTTGTAGTACTACAGAAAAATTTGTCATCACTACAGGCACCCTGTTGTCCCAACAGAAATGTTCCTTAAGTAACCCGAAAAACTTCTGTAGTGCTACAGAGAGCTGTTGAAATACTACAGAAAGCTATTGTGGCAACAGGCCCCCAATTGTCACAACAGAAGTGTTCGTGAAGTAATGCGACCAACTTCTGTTGTACTACAGAGAACTGTTCCACAACGGAAACCTATCGTCGCAACATGTACCCAATGATGACAACAGAAGTGCACTGAAATTGTGCGATGCGACAAGCTTCTGTAGTGCCCAGTTGAAAAAGACAAGAGGAATTCCTGTCGCAACTACAGAAATTCTGTTGTACGACAGAAGTTCTTGACATTTCTTAATTGAGTGACATTTCTGACGTTACGACAGAAATTCTGATGTCGCAACAGAAGCATTCTGTCGCGAAGGCCAATAGTAATGTAGTCACAACAGAAACGTTCTGTCGCGACAACAAGAGTTCTGAAGTCGGAACAACAGCTTTATATCGTGACAGTGACGCCGACGTTACGACACCAATTCTGACGTCGCAGCAGAAACATTCGGTCGCGACGGCCAAGAGTTCCGAAGTCGCAACAGAAGCGCTTTCCGTCGCGGCCCTTTAAAATTGTATGTTAGTTTCGCATAAGTGGTGTACACTGTACTTTTCTCTTGCGCGTTATTCAATCGCGCCTCTCTGACGCCGGCAATGCTGATGACACCAACACCGGTATTAAAGTCGACGTGGCGAATAGTTACAATTGTGCCGTGACGACGCGGCACCAGCAACGCCCTACCGGCCTCCTCAAGATCGGCCGCTGATCAAAATCATACCAGCTGCGGGAACGGCTGCGTATCCGTTTTATTATATTTTTTTTGGTAAAATGTGGCACACAGTCCTGTGGACTTACATGTGCTGTTACACTGACACATTAGTTAATTTCCCAGGAATATTTCACAAGCTTATGCGAAGCGGAAAAGAAGATTTGGGTTGTTCCACAAAGTTGCGTGAAAAGCTGTCTCGCTCGGGTCTCATTAATCTGGTACAGTGCTGCCGTGAGAAGCCAGTATGCTGTCAGAAAGAACTCTCATCCACGAATGTTTATGTAGCTATTTTGCATTGAACACACGAATTATATGCGCGCTCAAAAGTGTAAAGAACGAGAGACAACTGTCGAAACTAGCAGTAATAACCCTAAAAGTCAACGTTGTCTATTTCTGAATTTCTTATTTAATATGGATATCGTACATCAAAATCGATGTTCTAGCACTCCACGATGTACCTGTCGATGTTACGAACACTCTGGCTCTTCTAGAGATGCGACACTTGACGCGGTGGAGTGATAGCGGATCTTGGCTCTTGAATGTAAACATCACCGCATCAGCACGTCGTACTATTGACATGGCCAAAATGTACACTCGAAGAGCATGTCAGGAGTGGTGGAGTGGTAAGGTGCCGGGCTCGGAATCGTGAGGTCGCAAGTTCGAATCCTAGGCGGCGACGGTTTTTTTTCATTTTTTTACTATTATATGTTTCTTTTTTTGTACTAACAAATTTACATAGCCTTACGGAGGTCTCTGTCAATTTTTAATTAAATATTGATCAAGAACTACAGACCTTTCTACTACAGGACGTCACACAACAGAACTACAGACAACAGAACTACAGACAACAGAACTACAGACAACAGAACTACAGACAACAGAACTACAGACAACAGAACTACAGACAACAGAACTACAAACAGAACTACAGACAACAGAACTACACACAACAGAACTACACACAACAGAACTACACACAACAGAACTACACACAACAGAACTACACACAACAGAACTACACACAACAGAACTACAGAACTACAGACAACAGAACTACAGACAACAGAACTACAGACAACAGAACTACAGACAACAGAACTATAGAAACAACGTCCCAAAACACGACAGACTGTGAAAATTTCCTGTTGTGTTTCTCAACTGGGATCTCACCCGTTTTGCTGAAACTAAAGCTCTACCAAAAGGCAGCGCAGCCGAAGTGGCGAAATTTTTCGTGGAGAACATCCTGCTGCGACATGGTGCCCCAGAAGTCCTCATCACCGACAGAGGAACGGCTTTTACAGCAGAGCTCACCCAAGCCATTCTGCAGTACAGCCAGACAAGCCACAGGAGGACAACTGCCTACCATCCGCAGACGAATGGTCTCACGGAGCGCCTGAACAAGACCCTCGCCGACATGCTAGCAATGTACGTCGACGTCGAACACAAGACGTGGGACGCCGTCCTGCCGTACGTAACCTTTGCGTACAACACGGCGGTGCAAGAAACAACACAGATCACGCCGTTTAAGCTGGTTTACGGCAGGAACCCGACGACGACGCTTGACGCCATGCTGCCGCACGTAACTAACGAAGAGAATGTTGACGTCGCTAGCTATCTCCAGCGCGCCGAAGAAGCCCGACAGCTCGCCCGCCTGCGAATCAAGAGCCAGCAGAGGACCGACAGCCGACACTACAACCTCCGACGACGCTTCGTCGAGTACCAACCTGGCGACCGTGTTTGGGTCTGGACCCCGATACGCCGACGAGGACTCAGTGCGAAACTACTCCGACGCTATTTCGGACCCTACAAGGTCATCCGACGTATTGGCGCTATGGACTATGAGGTCGTGCCAGACGGCATTTCGCATTCACAGCGGCGCCGCGCACGATCTGAAGTGGTCCACGTGGTGCGCCTTAAACCCTATTACGGACGCTGACGAACTTCGCCATTTTTGTTATTTTCTTTGTTACGAGTGCTTTTGTTTATTACCTTCGTTTGTTTGCAGCATCGGGTCGATGCTTTTTAAGAGGGGGTATTGACACGTGTACTTATCTTTATCAGGCGACCACGTTTCGCCGCTAACAACTGTAATCGCACAGCGAGGGACGCGCCTGCATGTATACGACGTTTCTGGAAAGTTATCGATGCTTCTACCCGGCCGTCTGTTGTCGCCGAACCTTGTGTTATCTGATTTCATCGCGTAACGCGAATGGTGTAGAACTTTGTGGAAGATACGCGGGTCCGAACGATTAGTCTGGAACATTCGACGACTGCTCTATAAAAGCCGACGCGCTTGACCCGCTGATCAGATTTACAACGATCGCCGACTGTGTTCGCCGCTCTCGTTGTGCTTTAAGTGTAGCCTGTTTTGTGGGCACAGGTTCACCCAATAAAAGCTAGTTTTTGCCTTTCACAGTATTGGTACTGTGTTCTTTGACGTCACGAGCACGTGACAATAGGAATTCTAATTCAGCCTCTGTAACATCAGGCATCCCGCAGGGATCCATGCTCGGCTCGCTACTTTTCCTAATATACATAAATAATTTACCCTTAAACGCAACATCTAGCATACGTATGTTTGCGGACGATTGTGTGATATATCATGCTATTACTTCCACTGCTGACCAATCTTCAAAGTGCACAGGATCTTAATGCTGTCCAGGACTGGTGTAACGAGTGGCTAATGGAACTTATCGCACGTAAGTGTAAATATTTGTCCATTCACCGTCGCCGTAATTCACTCGTATTTCCTTACGTAATCTCTGAAGTTCCGGTAGAACTAGTTCATTCGTACAAGTATTTAGGAGTAACACTTTCGACCGATCTTTCCTGGAATTCTCATGTTACTAACGTAATATCATCCGCGAACAGCCCGTTCGGATTTCTAAAACGCCATCTACATCATGCTCCTCAACATGTAAAATTGTTAGCCTACAAATCATTTGTCAGGTCAAAACTAGAACTTGCATCGCCTATTTGGAATCCTCATCAAGCATACCTAATTAATGATCTTGAACCTGTACAAATTCGCGCCGCTCGTTTCATCCACTTGTCATATTCCTTTGATATCAGCATTTCCTCCTTAAAAACTGCATCTGCATTATCCCCCTTATCGCTCCGACGTGGCATTGCCAGCCTATCTTTATTTCACAAATTCTTTCACAGCCCTATGCACATCACACGTTACATCCTTCCCCCTACACGCGTATCTCATCGCACCAGCCATCAACTACATGTTGTCCGTCCACGCTCACGCACTGTCACGTTTTCAAATTCTTTTTTCCTCGCAGAGCTGTAGACTGGAATGGCCTTCGTAACAACGTTGCTGTCATTATGTGCCCATCGAAGTTCATCGAAAATGTAAAAAACTTCCTGTCATTGTGTCTATGTGTTTTTATTCTTGCCACCCCTTATGTAACGCTCCATTTATTGAGGCCTTTAAGGTAATAAAATGAATTCTGCAGGTTGCTCGATGGCTCTCTGGACAGCACCCATCTTTCTTCTTCAGTCCGTCTGAACAAGTGGTCAGCACAGCCTGAGCCCCATCATGCCTGCACGGCCCGACACCGCAACTCCATGCTTATATCTGGCATGCAGAGCTCTCCCCCCCCCCCCCCCGGCCATTCGGACTCCCCTTCCTTGCGATTGTACTGCATTGGCACTCCTGCGCTTTGTGCACCCATCGACTGTGCGCTCTGCAATTGAACAAATGTGTGCGTGCACAGGTGTGTGTGCAGATGGAGCGGGTGGTGTCTTCTGCATCCTGTGAATGCTTGCTCTAGATGGCTAGCTTTCAGACATTCTAGCGCACAGGAATCAAGCTTTTTTTTAGTCTTGCGAACTGTTTAGAGTGCCGTGTTACCACTAAGATTATTATTATTATTATTATTATTATTATTATTATCACTACGACCACATTGAATGTGTTGAAGCCAGCGTGACACATAATTCTAAATATTTCTGGAGCTTCATGTGCTCTCTCTCTGCTAAAGAGAGCGTCAATGATGTATGCCTTCTTGATGAAAATGGTGATGTCTCGAACACTGCTGCTGGCTTTGCAGAACATTTATGTTCTGTATATGGTGTAAAAGAAGCTTCAAGTAACCTTCCTTCTCAGTGGCACGGTGTGTACGCTATCAGTCAATGAAGACCTTGTTTTCAAGTGTATGAAGCACCTCAAACCTTCCCTTTCTTGTGGTGCTGATGGTGTTCTTTCCACAGTGCTTAAGCCTTTCACATGCTATCTACACAATTGTGTACAGCAAGATAGTGCACCAACAGCAAAAGCACTGATTAAAGTAATGATATTTAAAGTGTGTTGCACATGTTGAAACACTTATTATAAGAAATGTGCTGCAATTTTGAATAACGTGCAGAATGTTTTAGCAAAATGAGTGGGAAGGTAGACGGTTGGGTGTTTTTACTCTGTGTCAGTATGTTATATGTAGCGGGTTCACTTCTTTCATTGTTTTTCACAATGTCATGCACCGGGCATAATTTTCAAGTGGCTGGATAAGTGCTTTTCAAGCTTTTAAAAACATGAAATAGTTCTCATATTTGATGTTCTTGTAGCGAGTTTTCCCGTGGAGTCGAAATTCTGTAACTTGACAAAACTCGCTAAACTATCGAAAATCCTTAATATTTTCTACAGCTGTACACTTTTTATGATTCTGAAGATGCAAGACATGTGGCAAAAGCAAGTTTTCAATACACGGGATAAAGTGGTGTCTGGAAGGGTTAAGACATATGGAAGCATACTTGTTTCCTGTTCTCACAAGCATCTTCAATAGTTCCCTGAAGTCTAGTACATTTTCTAGCACTCAGAAGGTAGCATGGACATTGCCCATGCACAAATCAGGTGCTAGACATGCAGTTACTAAATGACGGCCTATATCTATCCTCTGCAGTGCATCAAAAGTATTTGAATCGGTATTACATTCCTTGCTTTCTGTTAGTGCTAAGAACACTTTAATAAATAAACAGTGTGGCTTTGTACGTCAACAATTTCAAACTATTTGAGACTGTAAACAGTGTTCACCGCTGCATCAACCTCCAAAGAGACATTTTTTCCCTCTTAAACAGGTGCAGAAACAATAAGGTATTCTTAAATGCTTCCAATACTGTGGCATTTCAATAACGTATGGAGAACCTATTTTAGTTCTAATTACACTATTAATATAACCTATTGTCACGTGGTAGTGACGGCGAAGAAACAAGCAGTACGGTGGAATACAAAACTAGCTTTTATTGGGCGAACCTGTGCCCACAAAACAGGCTACACTTATAGCACAACGAAAGCGGCGAACACAGTCGGCGATCGTCGAAAATCTGATCTGCGGGTCAAGCGCGTCGGCTTTTATACAGCAGTCGTCGAATGTTCCAGTCTAATCGTTCGGACCCGCGTGCCTTCCACAAAGTTCTACACCATTCGCGTCACGCGATGAAATCAGATAATACAAAGTTCGGCGACAACAGACAGCGGATAGACGCATCGATAACTTTCCAGAAACTTCGGATACATGCGAGCGCGTCCCGCGGTGTGCGATAAGATTTGTTAGGCGGTGAAACCTGGTCGCCCGATAAATATAAAAACACGTGTCAATACCCCCCTCTTAAAAAGCATCGTCCCGATGCTACAAAGAGAGCGAAACACAAAGGGACACTTATTAAACATAAGTAACAAAACAACGAAAAGAAATAAAGTCCAAAGGGCAGTTACGCGAAGTCCCAAAGTTCGTCAACGCTGGTGGTACGGCTTGAGCCGCACAACGTGGACAATTTCAGGTCGTGAGCGGCGCCGCTGAGACAGCGAAATGCCGTCTGGCACGACCTCGTAGTCCAGTGCACCAATACGTCGGATGATCTTGTACGGTCCAAAATAGCGACGCAAAAGCTTCTCGCTCAGTCCTCGTCGGCGTATAGGGGTCCACACCCAAACACGGTCACCGGGCTGGTACTCGACAAAGCGTCGTCGGAGGTTGTAGTGTCGGCTGTCGGTCCTCTGCTGGTTCTTGATCCGCAGGCGGGCGAGCTGTCGGGCTTCTTCGGCGCGCTGGAGATAGGTAGCGACGTCAAGATTCTCTTCGTCCGTTACGTGCGGCAGCATGGCGTCGAGCGTCGTCGTCGGGTTCCTGCCGTAAACCAACTTGAACGGCGTGATCTGTGTTGTTTCTTGCACCGCCGTGTTATAAGCGAATGTTACGTACGGCAGGACGGCATCCCCGGTCTTGTGTTCGACGTCGACGTACATCGCTAGCATGTCGGCGAGGGTCTTATTCAGCCGCTCCGTAAGACCATTCGTCTGCGGGTGGTAAGCCGTGGTCCTCCTGTGCCTTGTCTGACTGTATTTCAGAATGGCTTGGGTGAGCTCCGCTGTAAAGGCCGTTCCTCGGCCGGTGATGAGGACTTCTGGGGCGCCATGTCGCAGCAGGATGTTTTCGACAAAGAATTTCGCCACTTCGGCTGCGCTACCTTTCGACAGTGCTTTTGTTTCAGCGAAGCGGGTGAGGTAGTCTGTCGCCACGACGATCCACTTATTTCCGGTTATTGACGTCGGAAAGGGTCCCAGCAAGTCCATCCCGATCTGCTGGAATGGTCGGCAAGGAGGCTCGATTGGCTGTAGTAATCCGGCTGGCCTTGTCGGCGGTGTCTTGCGTCGCTGACAGTCTCGGCATGTTCTGACATAACGGGTGACGTCGGCGGTCAGGCGCGGCCAATAATACTTTTCTTGTATCCTCGATAGTGTCCGGGAAAATCCGAGGTGTCCAGCGGTCGGGTCGTCATGTAGGGCATGCAATACTTCTGGACGAAGTCCTGACGGGACAACAAGAAGGTAATTGGCGCGGACTGGCGAGAAGTTCTTCTTCACGAGTAGACTGTCTTGAAGCGTGAAGGAAGACAATCCGCGCTTAAATGCCCTGGGGACAACGTCGGTGTGCCCTTCCAAATAATCGACGAGGCCTTTTAGTTCCGGGTCCGCTCGTTGTTGTTCGGCGAAGTCTTCCGCGCTTATTATTCCAAGGAAGGCGTCGTCATCCTCGTCATCTTGCGGCGGCGGCTCAATGGGGGCACGTGATAGGCAATCGGCGTCTGAGTGTTTTCGTCCGGACTTGTATGTTACGGTGATGTCGTATTCTTGTAGTCTGAGGCTCCACCGTGCCAGCCGTCCTGAGGGATCCTTTAAATTCGCTAGCCAACACAAGGCGTGATGGTCGCTGACGACTTTGAATGGCCTGCCATATAGGTAAGGGCGAAATTTCGCTGTAGCCCAAACGATGGCGAGGCATTCCTTTTCGGTTGTAGAATAATTGCCTTCCGCTTTTGACAACGACCGGCTAGCGTAAGCTATCACGTGTTCATGTCCATCTTTTCTCTGGACCAGGACGGCGCGCCGAGGCCTAGACTACTGGCGTCAGTGTGGATTTCGGTATCGGCGTGATCGTCGAAGTGCGCAAGTACGGGCGGCGACTGCATGCGTCGTTTGAGTTCTTGAAATGCCTCGGCCTGCGGCGTTTCCCACTTGAACTCGACGTCACATTTAGTTAGCTGCGTCAGCGGCTCAGCGATGCGTGAAAAGTTCTTGACAAATCGCCTGTAGTAGGCACACATGCCAAGAAATCTACGCACTGCCTTCTTGTCGATGGGCTGTGGGAACTTTGCTATGGCAGCTGTCTTCTGCGGGTCGGGGCGGACTCCAGATTTGCTGATGACGTGGCCTAAAAATAGAAGCTCCTCGTAAGCGAAGCGGCACTTTTCCGGCTTCAGAGTAAGTCCTGATGACCTGATGGCCTCTAGTACTGTTGCCAGCCGCCTAAGGTGAACGTCGAAATTTCCGGCGAAGACGACGACGTCATCCAAGTATACGAGACAGGTCTGCCACTTCAATCCTGCTAAAACCGTGTCCATCACGCGCTGGAACGTTGCAGGCGCCGAGCACAGTCCGAATGGCATAACCTTGAACTCGTAGAGGCCGTCTGGGGTGATGAAGGCGGTCTTTTCGCGATCTCTTTCGTCGACTTCTATTTGCCAATAGCCAGACTTTAGGTCCATGGACGAGAAGTATTTAGCGTTGCAGAGCCGATCCAATGCGTCGTCTATCCGTGGGAGGGGGTATACGTCCTTCTTCGTGATCTTGTTCAGACGACGATAATCGACGCAGAAACGTAGGGTTCCGTCCTTTTTCTTTACCAGAACAACAGGGGATGCCCACGGGCTTTTCGACGGCTGGATGATGTCGTCGCGCAGCATTTCGTCGACTTGTTCTCTTATAGCTTCACGTTCTCGCGCCGAAACTCGGTAAGGGCTCTGACGGAGTGGGCGAGCGCATTCCTCGGTTATTATGCGATGCTTGGCGACTGGTGTTTGTCGAATCCTCGATGACGTCGAAAAGCAGCCTTTGTATCGTCGGAGCAGACTTCTGAGCTGCTGTTGCTTAATCATAGGGAGATTTGGATTAATGTCGTAGTCTGGTTCGGGAACCATGGTCGTCGGGGTAGATGCGGTGGAATCCGAGAGGACAAACGCATTACTTGTTTCCAGAATTTCCTCGATGTACGCGATCGTCGTGCCCTTGTTGATGTGCTTGAACTCCTGGCTGAAGTTTGTCAGCAACACTTCAGTTTTCCCTCCATGCAGTCGAGCGATCCCCCTTGCGACGCAAATTTCATGGTCTAGCAGTAGACGTTGGTCGCCTTCAACGACGCCATCTACGTCAGCGGGTGTTTCGGTGCTGACCGAAATAACGATGCTGCAGCGAGGCGGGACGCTCACTTGATCTTCGAGCACACTCAAGGCGTGGTGACTACGAGGGCTCTCCGGCGGCATTGCTTTATCTTCCGACAGCGTTACTGACTTCGACTTCAGGTTGATGATTGCGCCGTGTTGGTCCAGGAAGTCCATACCGAGAATGACGTCTCGTGAACACTGTTGGAGGATAACGAAGGTGGCAGGGTAAGTCCGGTCATGAATGGTTATTCTTGCCGTGCAGATCCCAGTCGGCGTGATGAGGTGTCCTCCAGCGGTGCGAATCTGAGGGCCTTCCCATGCGGTCTTAACTTTCTTCAACTGGGCGGCGATGTGTCCACTCATTACGGAGTAATCGGCCCCTGTGTCGACTAAGGCAGTGACTGCGTGGCCGTCGAGAAGCACGTCGAGGTCGGTTGTTCTTTGTCTGGCATTGCAGTTCGGTCTTGGCGTTGGATCACGGCTGCGTCGTGTTAAACTGAGGTTGGAACGTCGCGTCGTCAAGTCGTCTTTCGTCGGTGTAGTTTTGGCTTCCAGACTTCGTCGGGACGGCAGCGTGTCGTTATGTCGTCGAGATGGTCTCTTCGTCGTCTTCGTCGGCGGCGGAGGATCTTCGTCAGTTCGACGAACAGCAACCGCACCTCCATCGGTTGCTGCTTTTAGTTTTCCGGGTATGGGCTCGCAGAGCGGCCCCGGGCTGGGCCCGTGTATGGACGGCGCTGCGGCGACAGGTAGCGGCCTGGTGACGGCGAACGGGACGGTCGTCGAGAGTTCCACTGAGTGGCGGCTAGGTAATCAGCAATGTCACGTGGGCGCTCCCCAAGCTGTGGACGCGGCGCGTTGACGGCGAACCCTCTCAGTCCCATGTCGCGGTATGGGCATCGGCGGTACACATGGCCGGCTTCTCCGCAGTGATAGCAGAGCGGGCGGTGGTCGGGGGCTCGTCAAATGTCCGTCTTCCTCGCATAGGTGCGCTGGGCGACGGGTGGGCGCGCTGGCGGCGGCGGCGGTGGACGACGGAATTGCGGTGTTGCAGGACCTTGGCGCGGTCGCGCAGGGGGGCCTTGACGGCGGGCGACGGCGGCGGCGTAGGTCATTGCTTCCGGTTGCGGTGGTTCTGGTTGCACCTCAGGAACTCCAAGGGATCGGTGCACCTCTTCCTTCACGATGTCGGCGATAGAGGCCACTTGAGGTTGCGACGAAGGCAGGACCTTGCGCAGTTCTTCGCGCACAATGGCCCTGATGGTCTCCTGAAGGTTGTCGGAATCCAGTCCTTGGATGGCGTACTGCGGCGTGAGCCCCTGGCGGTTATATTGCCGGGTGCGCATCTCCAGAGTTTTCTCGATCGTCGATGCCTCTGCAGAAAACTCAGCCACAGTCTTCGGTGGGTTACGAATAAGTCCGGCGAAAAGGTCTTGCTTGACGCCCCGCATCAGGAAGCGGACTTTTTTCTCCTCTGACATTTCCGGGTCGGCGTGCCGGAAAAGACGGGCCATCTCCTCCGTGAAGATCGCGATCGTCTCGTTTGGCAGCTGCACTCTGGTTTCTAGTAGTGCTTGGGCTCGCTCTTTTCTTACAACGCTTGTAAACGTTTGTAAGAAGCCGCTTCGGAACAGGTCCCATGTCGTTAAAGTGGCTTCTCGATTTTCGAACCAGGTCCTGGCGGCGTCTTCCAGTGCGAAATAGACATGCCGCAGCTTGTCGTCGCTGTCCCAACTGTTAAACTTAGCGACCCTCTCATACGTTTCGAGCCAGGTTTCCGGGTCCTCGAATGTTGATCCGCGGAACGTCGGAGGTTCCCTGGGCTGCTGCAGCACGATGGGGGATGCTGGGGCTGCCATTGGGGTTGCCTTGTCCACAATCTTCTTGGTCTTCTCAGGTAGAAGTCCGTGCTCCGGGGGCAGCTGTTGAAGACGGCGGCTTGCTCGATGCTCCGGGACTACGTTGGCGTTCTCTTTGTGCTCCGGGCTTGGATCACGGCTTGTCGGGGGTGTCCGGTACATGAACGAAAAGCACCTCCACCAGATGTCACGTGGTAGTGACGGCGAAGAAAGAAGCACTACGGTGGAATACAAAACTAGCTTTTATTGGGCGAACCTGTGCCCACAAAACAGGCTACACTTATAGCACAACGAAAGCGGCGAACACAGTCGGCGATCGTCGAAAATCTGATCTGCGGGTCAAGCGCGTCGGCTTTTATACAGCAGTCGTCGAATGTTCCAGTCTAATCGTTCGGACCCGCGTGCCTTCCACAAAGTTCTACACCATTCGCGTCACGCGATGAAATCAGATAATACAAGGTTCGGCGACAACAGACAGCGGATAGACGCATCGATAACTTTCCAGAAACTTCGGATACATGCGAGCGCGTCCCGCGGTGTGCGATAAGATTTGTTAGGCGGTGAAACCTGGTCGCCCGATAAATATAAAAACACGTGTCCCTATCTTTTCAAGCTATATGTGGAAAACGCACCATGTGCAATTTTCATAAACCCTTCGAGATGCTCCACTGCCCAGGGTCGATAAAATGAAAGATCTTGGTGTGCCACACAACGTGCCTTTCATGTTCGTGGAATTGTGTGCCCTATATTGCATTATTTTCGCTCACCTGTTCCATTTCTGAAATTGTACTCTGCTGTGTGCCTTCCGCTACCAGAGTATGCTTCTGTAGATGGGGGTGCAACGTGCTAATCTAATTCAGACCTCATTGAACGCGACCAGAATAAATTGATATCTATCTACAAGCACCAACCACTTTTGCCATTCTGGCAAACATAGTTCAGCCTTCGCAAATATACCTCAACTTGCACCTCTAGACTCGATACTTAATTAATCAGACCTTTTGTTCCTGTATAAGGTGTTCCATGGCATTATACATTCCCCAAAGCTTCTTGATCATATGCAATTGTTAGTGCAGCAACAGTATACCAGGCAGCATTCCACATTCTTTGCCTGGCCTTGTTGCATTAAAGACTGTGCTATATATGACAACTCCAAAAAACATGTAATGAGAATTGTGCCTATTTGACATACTTCAGAGTTCATTTCCTGTTTTGTGTATCTGTAGATAATCATGTATGATTATCTCCCTTTTACCTTTCCTTGTTTTCTTTTCCCCTATTTGTTTCTCTGTCTCTCATTGTTTCGTCTGCCACATTCATGTTTTCTGTACATTTTGTCTCACATATTGCTTTTTAAGTGCACCAGTACGAAGGCTCTCTAGCTGTTCCTGGGCACAGTAATAAACATTTGATTGATTGATTATTGTTGTAGTATAAAATCGTGCTCTTTAAGTATGTATTAGTATATCGTTTGAGTGCATGCAGTAGCTTTTGTGCAATTAAAAAAAAAGGCATGAATTAAGAAAGTGCAATAAAATGCTATATGCTTGATCATATGCATTGTGCTATTAATTTCTTCTAAGTTTTAATAATGGTTAGCTACTGTATCCAGTGTTGTGCAATAAAATACTATGCCACAGCAATTATTGCATGCCTCACAGAACAAATTGAATGTCTTTCTCAGTCAAAATGTCATAGTAGGCTGAAAACAATACTTTTTTTGTGTGTGTGACTTGAAGTGTATAAATTGTGAAAATAACCTGTTTATATATATATTTCTTATATTATGCAAACGAGCTGCCGCCCATACATTCGAATAAGTGCTTCAATAGTACAACTTCGCAAAGTGCAGCGAAAGACAGCTATTAAAACCCTCTGATCCTCAAGAATGTATTATCTGACAGTATGTCATTTCATTAATGTCGAGAAAAACAGATGTGACATGTTGAAACCAGTTACAGTGGAACATGGCCTTTACACAGTGAACATTTTTCTAGCAATACACTTAATGTGAAGGCCTCCTGATATGGTGTTGATGTTTCAGAACAACCTAGAATAATAAATGAGGTGCTCCATGGGCAAGACTTGACAGAATCAAGAAAGAAGAGGAGACAAGCTACGAGTTACGCAAATTTTAACTATTTTAGATGTGTGTGTGTTTTTTTTTAGTGCTACAGGTGTTTCAATTCTCTTTGCCGATTCTCTCCGAATCCACTTTTTCACGTTTCTTCATGCACCAACAAGCATAATTATATTGACACACATACTTTATCTGCAACCCGCCGTGGTTGCTCAGTGGCTATGGTGTTGGGCTGCTGAGCACGCGGTTGCAGGATCGAATCAAGGCCATGGCGGCCGCATTTCGATGGGGGCGAAATGCGAAAACACCCATGTACTTAGATTTAGGTGCTTGTTAAAGATCCCCAGGTGGTCGAAATTTCCGGAGTCCTCCACTACGGCGTGCCTCATAATCAGAAAGTGGTTTTGGCATGTAAAACCCCATAATTTTTTACTTTATCTGCATCCAGTGAAAGTATTTCACTGGCTAACAAATGTTAAACGTCATCGCTCGGCACAGGACGCTCCGCACGTATCAGAAGTTTCGTGAATGTTATCGATGGTTGTATTGGTTGTCTGTTGTCGACGAACCTTGTACAATCTGACTGCATACGCGACACGAATTGTGTCGTAGTTTCTGGAAGGCGCGCAGGCACCAGCGAATGCGCTGCAACTTTCGACGACTGATATATGTAAGCTGACGCGCTTGACCCGCAGATGAGATCTTCGATGGTTGCCGACTTTGCTCGCCATCATTGCGAATAAGAGTTGCTTTTGCTGAGCACAAGTTCGCCAGTAAAGAGCTAAATTTGTAACTCCCAGTTTTGACACTGCATCATTTTTCACCGTCATTACTATGTGACAATATTTCTGACACAGATTTTTCAGTGATACTTTGCACGCCTAAGTCTTACATAATTGGCTGCACAATGAACTACCAAAAATGATGTCAAACAACAGCTTTTGATGCGATATGGCATGGTCGTGCATGTGTTTGCAAAGCTATCTTGTAGACAGATGACGCGCAAGTGCGAACGCTGATGTCAATATTTTGTGCGCTGTTGTTACTTCCAAAGGTAAAAATAAACTGTTGCGGCACGGCAGGCGTACATTCATTAATCAAACATGTTTTTCATATCTAAAAGTGCATACAGATCACTAACTTATTGTTTCAAGCTTAGTTTACAGCAGGCTGTTTTAGGTCGGACTTGGACAGTTAAAGACAAAATAGTCAAGCAACAGTGTGCCACAGCCGAGGAGCGATGCGTGTCAGAGCTACAGTTACAGTGGCTAGAATAGGGAAGTGTGACGACCGCCGAGCGGCTCGTATGGGAGGCGCTGAAGCCCACGGAGAGGGAACCGCATGAGGGCGCTCGCTCCCGCATTCACGTCATGCCCAGACACAGCGCAGAACACGTCGCCTGTTTCGGTAGCGTCGTGTGCGTGCAGTTTTCGTGTCAAGTGTACGTTTCGCCCGCTTTAGTATCTGTGCAGTCATGCCTAGAAGGCAGAGTCACTGTTTTGTGCCCGGCTGCACAACAGGCTACAAGTCGAGCAAGAAGAAACTGTCCTTGTTTGGTGCACCTAAAGACTCAAGTGCGCTCGCACAATGGCAGCGTGCTATTCCTCGCGCTGACAAAAACCTGGAAGAAAACTGTGCAGTGTGCGAGTTGCACTTCGACGAACGGTACGTGTCAAGGCACTTTGAGCATAAAGTGAACGGTGAGCTCGTCCGCATCGAGAGAAGTAGGCCTGTGCTGCTTCCAGGCGCAGTTCCTACTTTGTTCCCGAACCTACCGGCTTATTGTTCAAAGAGGCTGCCACCAGAGAGAAAGCGTCCAACAAGAAGTGAACAGAATGAGCCACCCAGGAAGAAACGTGCAAAGGGAGCTACCACACCTGTAAGTGCTGAGAGTACGACAGACAGTGTTGACTTCGAGAATGCATCGTGCGCGCCGTTTGACAACTTGACGTTACCGTCGTGTTCATGGGGAAAACACACGCTTAGTGCTTCGCCCCTAACTATTGCGTACAGTATGTGTGAGTCCACTGAGGACAAGAGTATTCTGTTCGCCAAGAAGTTAGTTGTGTTCACCCAAGATGAGCATGGAGTGAAGCAAGAAGTGTTCTTGAAGGTGGTGCAGATACCGCACTGTGTGTCAGACGACCCTGAGTGTTTGTTAAGGAACGTAGATGTTCTCAGCGTGCGCGCGGGTGCAGGAACTCTTCAAGAATTTCCTTTCATCATTGGAAATAAGAAATTTTCAGTCTCAGGAACCGTAATCTCAAGCAAGAATTGCCAGGGAACCGCCAATGAAAGCAAGCCATGCATTTCATGCAAACATTTGAGGAAAGCTCTTCTCAATCAAAGATCTGCGAGGAAACAGCGCAACCAGAGTCAAGCTGCACGTATTTCACTAAGAAGGCGGATGCAAGCGCAAGCTATCAGACGGCTGAAGGCTAGGCTTTCATTGTACGAAGAAACTATCCAGAAACTGAAGCAGCAGAGTGAGGAGCTCGAAGAAACCGTCCTCGAAGGCCGACTAAAAGCCCTCACACCCAAGCAACGGCTCGCCGTCATGCAGTGTTTTGAGGGTGCTCGACGGAAGTCACCGAAAGGTATGAAGTACAACCCGGATTGGCTACTAGAATGCATGATAATGAGGATGAAGAGCCCAAGGCTCTATGAGCACGTGAGACGGGAGGGCATACTGCTGCTGCCTAGTCGATCATGCCTCAAGGTTTACACACGCAAGTACAAGAGTGGGTTCGGCTTTAATTCTGCTGTCTTGGCAGGGATTGCCAGGAAAACAAAATCAATGGATGAATTCAAACGACACGGCGGTCTCATAGTGGATGAAATGAAGTTGTCAGAATGCTTGAATGTTGGCACAGGAGGAAAGGTGGAAGGGCTTGTGGACTTGGGAGAGTTTACACCTGACTCCGAACGACACATGCCTTGTGATCATGGTTTGGTCATTATGTTTCAACCATTGACTGGTTCATGGCACCAAGTTCTGGGTTGTTTCGCTTCCAGGGGAAATGTGAAGGCTGCACTGCTTTCGAAGATCTTAATGGAAGCCGTGCTGCTTACAGAGAAAGCAGGCCTCAAGGTGGATTTTATCACCTCTGATGGAGCCTCATGGAATAGATCTATGTGGCGCAAGTTTGGGATATTTGGGACCTCATCCTCGATAAAGTCATCCGTGCCACATCCCGTCGAGATAGGGAGGCGCCTTTTTTTCATTTCCGATTTTCCACATTTGGTGAAATGTGTCAGGAATGGCTTTATTAAAGCTCCTTACAAAACACCAGATGGTGCTATTTACATGGAGCACATCAAGGCAGCGTACGATGAAGATAAATGCGCAGTAACATTGAAAGTGATGCCTAAAGTCACGTTGTCGCACATTCGCCCCAACAACTTTGAAAAGATGAAAGTAAACTTCGCACTCCACCTGTTCAGTGCTGAAGTTCTCCGTGGGCTATTCTTCTACAAGAGCGAGATAGCTAAGCATTGGAGTGACCCGGCACCAACACAAGCATTTGTGCTCATGATGGTAAAATTAATTGAGGCCATGACAGCACGCATCCCATCAAAAGGGCTTAAAGTTGGTTCTCCCCAGGAAAAGAACATTATCGATTTTCAAGAGTACCTAAACAAATGGGAAGCTTCCTTGGGCAGTTCCAAGCTTGGATTCATTTCCGCAAGCACCGCTGAGGGACTGAGAGTCACTTTGGATGCTACTCTGGGCCTTCTAAAGTACCTCAATGAGAAACTTTGTTTCAAGTACGTCCTCACAAGCCGACTCAGCCAAGACTGTATAGAAAAGTTCTTTGGCATTATCCGTCAGTTTTCAGGATGCAACGACCACCCGACAGCTACCCAATTTTTAATCACAGTGAACTGCCTAAGCTTCTATGATCTGGTAAAGGCACCAAGCAGCGGGAACTGTGCAGGAGGCTCGCTTATCTCTCTGTTAGCCGATGGAAGTGAGACCAAACAAGTGGATTCACTGCTTGACAAAGGCAAGCTCGAAGAAGCTTCTGAGGTGCTCAAGAAGTCGAAGATCATTCCTGATCATGTGTATCCCGAAAAGACAAGCGATGCCCGACTTGTCTTTTACATAGCAGGGTATCTTGCCAGGAAGACTATAGTAAAAAGCGGCTGCAGCGACTGCTTTGGTGAGCTTCTTGTATCACCGCAGAAGGCGAACAGAGATCTCGCTGTACTTACAGATTTTTGTGATAATGGCGGCCTACTTTATCCTTCGGAGAAGCTCTTCTCGTTTGTGGATGCCCTTGAGATTACCTTCACGACATGGTTCAGCTACAATGAACTACACCAAGACAGTCTGGATGAGCTGACCTCCTGCCTGCAGAAAAATTCTGTCGTCGTCGGCTGTGCACGCCATGGTATCGACCTTACGAACCAGATTATAAAGTTTTTTTTCATCACACGCCTTCACTTCTTCACGAAGTCCCTGAACAAGGAACGCGCATCATCTCGTGAGAAAAGAAAGCATCTGAAGCTCAGTCGTCTTACATGAGCATTCAGTCGAAAAGGGACTGCTTCGCGTCTGTGTTCCTATATTGTGAGTCGGAAACTTAGTCTTGTTATGACAATAAAAGTATTTGTGGCCCTCACTCTTTTGTTTAAGGCACTGCTTAAAATCCAGGTCGAACGGAAACGCCATTATCGTGAGTATGCGACTGCCCGTCGCTTGGATTTCGTTAAATGCATGCCGCATTCGCTAGCTTAAAAACTTCTACAGAAGATTTTGCCACATCCTTGCGCTGCACCATGTTATTTTAGACTGTGTAGCAACATGAACGCTAAATCGAATAAAGAGACGCAACTGGGCGCGGCCTAGGCAACGCGTCTGCTCCAAGCGCCTGACGTGTAAGCGGGTTACAGCGCCACCTGTCCCGTTCCCTGCGAAGCGTCACGGCGAAGCAGGCGCGCTCATCACACTTCTCCTATTCTAGCCACTGTACTACAGTGTACTAGATAGGGGCAGTGTGTTCAGACGGCGCAGCGCGCCACGCACCGCTTTGAAGCCGGGAGCGTAGACAGGTCCCGGATGTATGCGGCGGCGCTGCAGTCGCACGGGCTGTACGGACGTGTTCTCCGTGTGCTGCGTTCTGTGGTGTTGCGGCCAGTTTCAGCGTGCTTGCCGTGTGCTTGCTCTGAAGGGCTCTGAAGGAATTCCTCCAGTTTCTGTCTCGTTGGTAGTCACATGCAAAAGGAACGCCATTTGTTGGGCGTGTTGGTAGACTTCCAGGCTTCCACTCGAAAGTGGCCTTCTTGTGCAGAAGGCTTGTCAAGGGATAAGTGACGTCAGCAAACCGAGAAATGAAGTGCCTAAAATAGGAGCAGAGCCCTAGAAAGCTCTGAAGTTGTTTTACAGACTGAGCTGGTTCAAATGCTTCAACAGCCTCTGTCCTCGCAGGGTCACGCCTGATGCCGTCTTCGTCCACAAGATGTCCCAACACCAAGGTTTGGCCCTCACCAAAATGGCACTTTTTAGAGTTGAGCACAAGACAAGCCTTCTGTATGCAAGCTAAGGACAATGCCGAGCCGCGTGTTGTGCTCGTGAAATGCGCGCCCAAAGATAATAACATCGTCGAGATAGCACATGCATATCTCCCACTTTAAACCCTGCAGAATAGTATCCATGAATCGCTCGACGGTGGCGGGTGCGTTGCACAAGCCGAACAGCATGAAATTGAATTCAAAAAGTCCATCGGATGTTATGAACGCGGTGTTTTCCTTATCCTCAGCATACATCAAGATTTGCCAGTAGCCGAATATCAAGTCTACAGAAGAGAAGAAGCCAAATGAAGGCAGTCTAAAGCATCATCTATACACGGAAGTGGGTAGACATCTTTCTTAGTAACGTTGTTTAGCTGCCGATAATCAACACAGAATCGCCATCTGCCATCTTTCTTTTTCACGAGAATGACAGGTGCAGCCCAGGGAATTGCCGATTCCTGAATTATATCCTCTTGTGCAGCATTTCCTGAATTTGCTCACTAGTTTATCTTGCGCTCAGTCGGCGATACTCTGTACAGCTTCTGTCGTACCGGGTGCGCTAATCCGGTATTTGTACAATGGCGTATTTGAGACGTCAAGACTTGGGACGTCTTGTCAGTCTGCGAAAAGTCAAACACTTGCAAGTGCTTGGGATAGAACATCCAATAACGTGTAGCACTCACTCGTGCTGAGCGACTTGCTCACCCTCTGAAGTTGTTTCGAGTCCGATGGACGAGGATGAAGGGACTCATCTACAGCTTCAAGTACAGACAGTAATGCCGGTGTCTCTTCTTTAAAGAGAGCAAGCTTCCAGCCAGAAAGGAGAAGTATGGGCTGGGCTGTGTAGTTAATCCAGAGTGTCCTTCAACTACAGACACTAAACAATACACAGGGTGTCTACCAAGTTGACATTTCCAAATTCCCTGAGTTTTCCAGGTTTTCCCTGAGCACCTTTGCAAAATTCCCTGAATGAGCCAGAACTTTGTTTTACGTCAAGACAGGCTGACAGCATGTTGCCCGATGCTGTCACTTTCTAGTAAGCATGTTGAAACAAAAAATGACTTAATTCAGTTTGAATAGCAAGGAGTAATATCTTTTTTATTTGAAAAGAAAACAGAAGGAAGGTGTTAGTAAAATGCACAGCTAAAAAATGGTAAAACCCATTCCAAATTAAGTCGAAAATTTTCAAATAGGAATGAAAAGGAGATGCATACATAAGTAAATATTTCTGAATATGAGCTATTTCTATCAACTGACAGCAAGCTCATCGGTATAAAACCTGAACTTTGTCACAACTAAGATTCTCCATCAGCAGCTGGGAAGTCAACCTTAACTGTCCTGACATCTCAGCCCGTACACAACATCTCAGTGTTGGGTTTCACTGCTTTAAAGAGTTTATTTTGGTTTTGATGAGGGACACCTGCATCTGAGCATCCACCAACATTGTTTTTTGAGCTCAAGCTCCTTCAAAGAGGCGGCGGGATGCTTTCTTTCCCGTTAATTCCTCACTGCGTCGGTCCTTTCTGTTTTCATCCTCCTTCTGCCATGCTTTCACCCCATGGATGATGTGAAGCATCCTTTTGGGCTGTTGTAGAGTCAACGTCCCATTCTCGGACTCCCTAGGGGCTGCAACAACGTCCTGAAAATCGGGCAGTCCGAAAAAAATGAATGCGTCTCTTTAACTGCCTTTAAGGGATAAAACTGCCACAGGCACGTCCGAAAAAGCTCTGAAGGCCTGCCAGTACACTTATTAGGCATATCGGTGCTCGTGCTGTGACAGGAGACGGGGGTACACGCGTGTATAGTTATATAATTAAGGAATACCTACTGTGTCCCGTGACAATTGCCTTTTCCACGCTTGTTATGCTTCACCGCCTAACACTTTTTTATCGAAGCGAAGCTAACTTTCGGAGACTGGCATTACGCAACGCTCTGTGCTGAGCTTCGAAGCCAGTCGCGAGGATTCCAAAGGCGAAGTCGGTGCCATTGCTGACAGCGGCGAATTCTTTCAATGAAAAACACGGCACCGCACGGCAAGAAGCTTAATAGTGAACGTAGAAGCAGCTAGGCCTAACGTTGCCGCGGTATTGGCTACGACTGCCAGTGGATCTGCGTGCGAGAGTGCCGGTTCGAAGCGGTGAGATAATCAAAATGGAGGCGGTGGCAGCGGCTTTAATTAATGCCATTTGAGACCTGCAGTCAGGGCAATATACATTGGATATATGGAGTACGTGGTGGTGCCGCAATGTCGTGCGAATTATTGGGCATGTCCGAAAAATCGGGCGTCTGGAAAATCGGTCGTTAACTACTCTGGCAATACACCGTGCCGGTAACACGGCGTCAATGACGATTCGATGCGATTCCTCTGTTACTGAAGCCAGCATTAACACGACTTTCGTTCCTTTTCAATAAAGTTACAGCTAATTTTCCCTGATAGAAGCACGAATTCCCTGAGTTTTGCGCGAGTTTTCCAGACTATTCACATTCCCTGAGAAATCCCGGTTTCCCAGGTTTTCCCGGTTGGTAGACACCCTGATACAGAACCAAAACGTTCTTCTTTACACAGGCCGAATGAAGAGGCTCCATAGCGTCATCAAATGTGGCGGGGTTGGTACCAGAGCACTATGCACGGTATGCACGCATACCGTGCATAGTGGGGGAATGACGATGTCCTCAGAAACACAAAAAGCACCGTCTTGACGTGGCAAGTTCTCCATGAGTCCTGTTATAACCTCATGTTGTACCGAAACCTCCCCACTTCAACAGTCAACAGTTGCACCACACTCCTGAAAAAAATCTATGCCTAAAATAATATTCTGTGTGGATCGAGGAATAATGGTGAATTCAGTGGTAAATACTTTGCCACACAAACACACATCCACAGTACAAAAACCGATTGGGCACAACGCGTCACCACTAACACTACGAAACGTAGAAATATTGTTCCAGGAAAACATCACTTTTTGTCCCAGTAGGGCTTTAAAATTTACACTCATCACGAAAATTGTTGCCCCAGTATCCACAAGAGCTATTGTAGGTGTATCGTCAACAAGCATGTGAACTTTGTTTTTCAGCATAAGAACTAATGGAGGAATGTCAGTTGGCAGCGAACGGTATCCAGCAACCTCACCCCCATCAGTCGCACTACCTAGTTTTCCGGTGGTGGGGATAGCAGGTGATGTCGTGGCAATGGAGACCGCGGAGCACATGGAGCTGGCAGTGGTGTTAAGCTGCGATCTGAGGCTGGTGATTGGTTCCAGAAGCTACCTTGATGAAGTCCACGATTGGTTGGCGGGTGTGGAGGCTATGATGTAGAATAGGGTTGATAATTTGACTGGTATGTCGCCTGTGGAGGTCGGCGGCGGTCGCAAAACCTGGTGTTGTGGCCAGGGACACCGCAACTATAGCACACACGAGGCCGAAATTCACAGTGCTCCTCAAAGCCTTCATTTCCGCCTGTGAGCGTGGGGTGTCCGTCATGATAGTCATATTCTCTGTACATGGTACGGTACCGCTGCACCGGATAAGAAGTGTAGCACTGCTGCTCGTTGAAGCAAGGCCGGTTCGTGCGTTCAGACGGAAGCACAGCTCTATAATAGTCCACGTTCACTGCATTAATAGAGAGTTGCCACGAAGCAGGTGGTAGTCCAGGCTTGTTGCCTCGAGAGTCGCCGCTACCACAGCGGCCGATTTCGTGGCACTGGAGGAGCTCTTCCGGGACTGTCTGTCGTATCGCTGACAACAGATCAGATGGTGTACGTACGGCAATGTTGAATTACGTTGGCCACAGATGTCAGGTTTCCTTTGGCTATCAAGAACTGGTATACAACTTCAGCTATGCCCTTAAGAAGATGATCCACCTTATTTTCATCGGACATACTAGAATCCACGAGTCTACATAGCTTGAGGACTTCTATGTACATAGAACAATGATATGTGGTGTTTAATGGCACAAGGGCCAAGCATGGCCAAAGAGCGCCATGTCAAAAGGTAATTTTAACAATGTATTGTGAATTCAGTGGACAGTGGATTCATCATGGTAAATGTGACATGGCTGTAAAAAGGCCTAAAAACTGTCGCTGTAAATGGCATAAAATAAATGGGTACTAAAATGATGACACTGATTAGGGCATGGACGATGGCAATTGGGTTTCTTTAAAAAACATGATGGAACAAGACAACACATAACCACATAATGATAGTAGAACCTCAAGAGAGCCTTTTTATTAGAAGGGCTGTTAGTCGTGTGCTAAAAATTACCTGTCCAAATGATTTTGAGAGTATCTGTTGCCAATAAAAACTGTAAGACTAATTTCATGTTAAAAAGCGGTTCATCACTAAGAAAAAATGCAGGGTGAAGAGGTGTATTTTTATGATATGCAGAAGGAAAATACTTTTTCCTCTTTTTTTCTATTGCAGGACACTGAATAAGAACATGGAGTACTGTCAGACTATTGCCGCACTTACCACAAGTCGGGGTAGCACCTCCAGTCAAGAGATAAGAGTGAGTACCGTATGTTTGGCCTATCCTTAATCGGCAATGAATTACTTCCTTGTAACATGCTGTTTTCCCACTTATCCTGTTCCCCAGTTTTGGTTTCATTATGTGAAGCTTATTCATTATTTGTGTATCCCACTTGCCTTGCCAATGATTCCTTAATTTACGGCGTAGAAAAGGCTTTAGGTCTGTGATAGGGATGGGAATATTTCCATCTCTGTCGCTAAAGGTTACTTATGTAGCGCTTTCGTCAGCTGCTTCATTTCCTTTTATACCTTTGTGACCGGGTACCCAGCATATGACAATCATTTGATTGCACATATATAGGGCGCACAATAAGTTATACAGTTCATTCAAAACGGAATTCTTATGTTTTTGTAAACTAATTAGTGCTCTCGCGACACTTAATGAGTAAATGAGGAGAACAGCCTTAGCGACGTTTGTGAGCCTGATGCGTTTAATAGCCGAGCACAGCGTATGCTTCCGCTGTGAAGATGCTTGTGTATGGGTTTAAAGTCCCAGATATTGAAAACGATGGTCCAAGAGCTGCGTAAGCAACACCATCAGCAGACTTCGAAGCATCCGTGTAAAATTTAGCACAGGAATACTTCTTTTCTAGTTCCAAGAAAATGTGATTGTATGTGAGCCTCAGGCGCTCGTTTCAATATTTCTAAGAAGGATATATCACATTAGATAGTTTGCCACTCCCAAGGCGGTGGGAACCGAGTAGGAGCCATTGGGATATTTTTTAGAAAAGGGACGCCTGTTTCTTCTGACAGTGCTTCCACTTGGAGGGACAGAGGAGGCCTGATGGCTGAGCGGTTACGGAATAGCCTGGCAGTGGACAAGTCGCTAATTGCAAAATGACATGGATGCTGAATATCTGATTTGACTTTCAAGGCGTAAGAGAAAGATAAATATGCTCTTTGTAGATGAAGAGACTATTCGTTGGATTCAACATACAGGCTCTCTACAGGACTAGTCCTGAAGGCACCTGTAGCAAGACGGATACCCAAGTGGTGAATCGAATCTAACATCTTCAAGGCACTAGGCGCACCAGAGCTATACACTATAGCACCATAGTCAAGGCGTGACCTTATCAGACTTTTATACAGGGTCAAAGGGCATCTTCTGTCACTTCCCCAGGATGTATGGGACAAGAGCTTTAGAAGATTCATTGTCTTCATGCACTTCGCCTTCAGAAATTTCAAGTGGGGGATAAATGTTAATTTGGTGTCTTATATGCGGCCCAAAAATTTATGTTCATGGCTCACTGGGAGCTGTTGTCGATTAAGATAAATAGCGGGTTCAGGTAATATACCTCTCTTGTTCAAGAAGAGAACACACATGCTTTTTTGTGGGTTTAAGTTAAACCCATTCTCGTTAGCCCACATTGACAATTTGTTTAGCCCAAGCTGTACATGTCGCTCACAGATGGAAAGACTACATGATTTAAAACCTATTTGTACGTCATCTACATACACAGAACAAAACATTGTACGTGGTATGATAGTGTAAAGTGAGTTCATTTTTATAACGAATAGAGTGCAGCTAAGCACGCCACCTTGTGGTACACCTGTTTCCTGTGTAAATAGATGAGATAGCACATTACCGATTCTGTCGCGGAACGTGCGGTTAGACAGGTAACTTTGGATGACATGCAGCAAATTACCTCGGATGCCCATTTCGGCTAGGTCACGGAGAATTCCGAACTGCCACGTGGTGTCGTAAGCCTTCTCCATGTCAATAAATACTGACAAAAAGAACTGCTTATGCACAAAAGCATCGTGAATATTCATCTCAATGCGGGCAAGGTGACCAGTTGTGGATCTACCTTCCCTGAAACCACACTTTCAAGAAAATAAAGGAAGCGCCGGTTAACCATTTTTTCAAAGAGTTTACATAGGCAACTTGTCAACGCTATAGGCCTATAGCTGTTGACTGAAGTTGGGTTCTTGCCGTCTTTTAGTATTGGAATAATTATTATTATAATAATTATAATTATGACAACGTCAACCTCACGGATGACGTTGTCAGACAGATATCATTACATTCATTTCAAGAGCATTTGAATTGATTGCTGTTAATTGACCTTGTCGCTGTATTCTCTTGTTGAATCTCTATGTGCAATTTTGTTTTCTTTGTGTCTGTAATTCTGTATCTCACACAATGTTTCCCACCTGCTATGATCTTGTGTACAAGATCGCAGTATTCATAAATAAAAAATAAATTATTGCTTCCTTCCAGGCGGATGGAATGTATCCGGCAGAGAACACAGAGTTGAAGAGCGACAGTAGTGTTTTGTGGGTTTCAGGTTATAGGTGTTTGATCATTAGATACAATATTCTGTCACTTCCTGGAGCGGATTTGTTACAGCCATGGAGCGAAGCCTGAAATTCCACCATGCTAAATGGGCGGTTGTAAGGTTGGTTGCTATTTCCTTTCCGACCCAGAGGCAGTCGTTCCGCTTGTTGCCGGTATCTCAGAAATGTATCTGAATAGTGGGATGAGCTAGAACTCCTTTCAAAATGTACCCCTAGAGAGTCGGCTTGGTCAATGAGTGTGTCCCCTTGTGTCTCCTTGTGTATTTACCAATGGTAGAGGATGAGTTTCGCCGCCTTTTATTTTGTTTACCCCATTCCAGGCTTTTCTTTCGCCTGTATAAGAATTAATACTAGAGATGTATTTTTGCCAGCTTTCCCTTTTGGCAAGGCGGCGCGTTCTTCTACCTTCCGATTTTATTTTCTTGAAGCTGATCAAGTTCTCGGTAGTTGGGCAGTCGCGAAGGCGACTCCAAGCCTTATTTTGATTTTTGCGGGCTTCCTTACACTAGTCATTCCACCAAGGAATAAGCCGTTTAGGCGGTGATCCATTCGTTTGAGGGATACATATTGATGCAGCATCACTTATAAATGCCATCAAATATGATACTCTATCATCGATGAGTACAGATGTCATCCCAGGTCAAATGTGTCAGCTCTCTGTATCGTTTCCAGTCTGCACAGTCGACCTTCCAACGTGCCAGATGTGGGGAACGCTTATCACCTTTTGTTAATTTTAAGAGAATTGGGAAATGGTCACTCCCATATGGATTTTTGATCACGTCCCACTCCAGGTATGGAACTAGTGTACTTGATGTTATACTTCAGTCATTGGATGAAAACGTTTTGTTCACCAGGCTATAGAATGTGGGTTCTTTCTTGTTTTGTAAGCATGCATTGGAGGATAAAAGGAACTTTTCTGATAAGCGCCCTCTCGTATCACAACGAGAATCTGCCCAGAGGGTGTTATGTGCGTTTAAATCACCTACTACAATGTTCGGGGAGTTCTGCGATAAAGCTCTGGAATTCAGTTGTGGCAAGTTGATGGCATAGAGGGATGTACAGAGAGCTAACTGTTACTAACTTATCAAATAGCACGGCTCTGATTGCCACTGCCTCAAGGGGTGTTTGCAGATGTAAATGTTGGCAGGCGATACCTTTATCAACTATAATAGCAACACCGCCTGACGAGGCGAGAGCGTCACTGCGATCTTTGTGGTACATGACATATTGTTTGAGAAAGTATGTGAAGGATTGAGGTGTGTCTCTTGCACACACAGCACCCTTGGATTAAACTTGCGAAGGAGTTCCTTAATATCCTCAAGATTGTGTATTAAACCTCTCACATTCCAATGCATTATCTGTGTGTCCATATTGGAAGTGTTTTATGGTGTGTGTCAAGAGATCAATTAGGTTGCCTCAAGAGACCTTTGAAGGCCCCTTGATGCAGGGTATTTCCTGTTTGTTGGCGCGCTCCAGGGAGCAACGCCGTTCCTTTGGCGTCTCAGACGCCGGAGATGTTTTTGTTACATCCATCGTCTCTTTAGAGGCGCTGGATGACGCCCGCTCAGCGGGCACTCTCGGGAGTTTTTCGGGCCTGTCTACACGAGCAGTGGCCCTGGCACCGGCAGGCTCGGAGGTCTGCTGGCCCTTCGTGGTAGGGGGCGGAAGAGCAGTGGCTGCTCCTGCCAGGGGGGCTGATGGTGTAACCGCCGTCACACTCCGTGTGACTTGCGCAGCCGCCAGAGGATGTGGCGCTGCCCCCCGGCGCGTCACATCACTGTAGGACAGATTCGATTGGTGGTGGACAGAAAAACGCTTGCGCGCTTCTGGAAAAGAAATGTTTAGTTTGACCTTCAGTTCGATTATTTTTTTTTCTTTCTTCCATGACGGGCACGATCACGAATAGGCGGGGTGGTCTCCATCACAGTTATTGCAGTGGGTTGCGAAAGAACAGTTATCTGATGTGTGGTCTTTAGATGCCCATTTTGCACAAGTAGCATGCCCTCGGCAGCTCTGAGATCCATGCCCAAAACGCTGACACTTGAAGCATCGGCGCGGATTGGGGATGTATGGTTGTATGGTAGTACACGAAGTTTACAATATCCGGTCTCTATCGAATCAGGCAGTTCACTTGTTCCGAACGTTATTATTACATGCTTTGTTGGGGTTTCCTTGTCATCGCATCTTAACTTAATTCGTTGCACCTTTACAACGTTTTGGTCTTGCCATCCATCCAACAGCTCGCTTTCACCGAGTTCAAGGAGGTCGTCATCAGAAATGACACCACGCACAGTGTTCACTGACTGGTGGGGGCCCACAGAGACAGGAATGCCACCTAACGCAACAAGTTTAGTCAGTTTGCTGTATTGAATGATGCTTGTCACGCATTTCCAGAAGAAGGTCGCCACTTCCCATCTTAGTTACTTTAAGGCATAGCCAAACTCATTGATAACTTGAAGCCATCAAGCGCTCCCGGGCCGGATGACATAACTACCAAGATACTAAAAGGTACAAGAGATATTTCATGCCAGATATTACAAATAATTTTCAGTCAATCACTTTCAAGTTCAGCAATTCCAAATGACTGGACATTAAGTAAGGTTGTCCCGGTTTTCAAGGCTGGTGACCGCCCTGATCCATCAAACTATCGACCAATTTCATTAACATTTCATTTCATTAACATTAATCAAACAATATTATTGCCGCGCGCTAGAACAAACGCATATCTTTATTCCTTCCTGCCCAAGACAATTCGCGAATGGAACGCTCTTCCGCAAAGCGTGGTCAACTCAGCCACTCCAGATTCCTTCTTATCTGCAGTACAGACGTGCTTGTAATGTCATGCATTCACTGTACCTTTGCTTGTTACAAATTCTGATGACTCATTTATTACGCCTTTGCTATTGGCAGCAATGTGACGGCATCATTGTATTTCTTTTGTGTATTTGCATATGTTTACTTTGCCTATTAGTCTGTTTTTTTTTACCCTTTTTTTTTTTATCCCCTTGAGGAAAAAGTTTGAAATTGCGTGATGTTGTACCACTCCTGCCTGGGCTTCCAAATGGAAGCCGGCAGTACTCTGAAATAAATAAATAAATAAATAACATGTATTGCTTGTAAAATGCTCGAACACATCGTATACTCACAAGTCTCCTCTCACCTGGACAGGAACTCCTTCGTTTTTACCAAACAACATGGATTCCGCTCTGGATTTTCGTGCGATACCCAGCTTTTCGAGTTTACTACCGACCTTCACCTGAACTTAGATTCATCTTTTCAAACTGATATCATCTACCTGGATTTCTCTAAGGCCTTTGACCGGGTTCCACATCAACGTCTTATTGCTAAACTCTCCTCTCTCTCTCTGGATCCCTTAATATTGTCATGGATTTCTTGCTTCCTCTCAGACCGCACCCAGTTTACTGTTATCGGCAACCACCGCTCCAAAACCTCCAAAGTCATTTCAGGCGTACCGCAAGGCTCTGTCCTTGGACCACTCTTATTTTTAGTCTTTATCAACGACCTTCCTACAAATATCTCCTCCACAATTCGCCTTTTCGCTGACGATTGCGTTCTTTATCGTCGCATAACTACCACCTCTGACCAGAGACTCCTCCAGAAAGACCTTGATATAATAGAAACTTGGTGCACCACCTGGCTGATGCATCTAAACATATCCAAATGCAAGAGCATGCAAGTATCTCGAAAGCTTTCCACCTTTAACTTTTCATACTCGTTAAACTCCACTGCCATATCACGTGTTGAATCGTACCGATACTTAGGTGTTGTTATCACTGAGAAACTTAACTGGTCTGAACACATCACGAAATTAGTGGCAGAGACATCCAAAACACTTGGTTTCATTAAGCGTGCCCTTTCTTTATCCCCCAGTTATATCAGAAAACTCGCCTATGAGGCGTACGTCAGGCCGAAACTTGAATATGCCAGCTCAATATGGAGTCCTCACCAGCAATATCTAATCGAATCACTCGAAAGCATTCAGAATCGGGCTGCTCGTTTCATTGTTTCCGAATATAATAGACGGGTTAGCATTAGTGCCATTAAATCATCCATTAATCTTGAATCGTTAGCTCATCGAAGGAAGATTTCACGGCTATGCCTGTTTCAAAATCTATACTATAATCGCCCTTACCTGAGAACCACCCTTTTAGTGCCACCCATACGGACATCACGTCTTTTCAATTCTATGAGTGTACAACGCATAACTGGTTCGACAAACACATTTAATAAGTCTTTCTTACCATTGGCGATTGAAGAATGGAACTCGATTCCAGAACCATTAGTCAATGAACGTGACAACTCAAAATTCAGGCAGCTAATATCGGCTCACTTTGCCAAATATTCTCATAATCGGTAAACATTTCCTGCTTTTCTCATATATCCAACGCGTATTTCACTTTGTGGTTCTTCCTTAAGATGGGACATAACATATATGTCACATTTTCTGCTTTGACTTGTGTGTATATATATGTGTATTGAATTGCATTTTTGTACTGAATTGAATATTGTATTGAATTGAATTTTATATTGAATTGTATTGCAACCTTTTTATTCAATTGCAAACATATGCGGAGCTCAACTGCTTGCGTGTTCTTTGCGTCTTTGCCTTCAACCACGGTTCCATAACAATGTATAACGTTACTTTGCCTGTCTGTCTTTTTATTTCGCTTTATAATTATATGACCACGTGAATACTTCTCCTGTTAACCCCCCCCTTATGTAATGCCCAATAGGGCCCTTAAGGGATAATAAATGATGATGATGTAACCAGAGCTGATTGCTTCTGTCAGACATTTTGCAAACACAAATGGGGATATTGTACGGAATGTCTTGGTTTCATGTTGACTATGTATTACGTGGTATTTGGGAAATATTTCTTTTGCTTTCATCAGAAAGTTGAAGGTTTCATCCGTGCGCCCCCTCTTCAGGGAGCGATCAAGGAGTGTGGGGAAATTTGAAGCCATATATAGAATTACTGTGTTCAGCAGGAATGCCCACCGCCCACCTCGGAGCCCAACCTGGGGACTTCACAGGATTAGAAAAATTCTATTCTGCGTACACCAGCAGTGTTCTGTGTTCGCACTATAACCTAATATATATATACCCAAGACTGGATATATTACACAAGGTTAACCCTTGCCGCCAGGAAATAGGAAGTTAAAAGAAATGAACAGAAGACAGGAAAGATGGAAAAGTGGGAGAAAAAGACGAAGATTGGAGAGGAGGACAGGAAAATATTAATAATAATATATGGGGTTTTACGTGCCAAAACCACTTTCTGATTATGAGGCACGCCGTAGTGGGGGACTCCGGAAATTTTGACCACCTGGGGTTCTTTAACGTGCACCTAAATCTAAGTACACTGGTGTTTTCGCATTTCGGCCCCATCGAAATGCGGCCGCCGTGGCCAGCATTCGATCCCGCGACCTCGTGCTCAGCAGCCTAACACCATAGCCACTGAGCAACCACGGCGGGTAGGAGGACAGGAAAAGGCGACTGCCGATATCCTCCAGGTTGGTCTGTCTGGAGGTGCCGTCTATGTGAAGCCGAGGCCGAAGAGGTGTGTTGCCTCCGCTGGGGGGCCTTAACGGTCCAAATACCCAGCATAGGCTCAACCCCCAAGATCCCCCTTTCCCCAGACACGGCTAAGCCGCGCACGGCTACACGCGGGAGGGTCCAACCCACGTGTGCTCGGGTACGTGGTGTCGCAACACACCAAACGCCTGCTGACGCAGACGCCCCTGCGGGGTATGTACATAGAACAAGTCTCACCAGTGAGTTGGGCCCTTTGGGACAGGGTCTGCTCAGCTCGCTTCTTCCTCGTTGCGGAGTCCCCAAAGCACTTTTTCAATTCTCGGACCCAGGTCGTAATCGTGTTCTCGTGCCATGTGGTTGTCATACCAAATGAGAGCAGTATTCGTGAGCAAGAACACAACATTCGACAGGTGAGCTGTGGAGTCCCAGCCGTTATGTTTGCTCACCCATCGGTACTGCTTCAACCACTTGTCCACGTCCTCAGCGCCAGTCCCGGCAAAGCTTGGCGACTCCTTGTAAAGTTCCGAAGAGCCCGTCGGCCTCAGAGCTTCTGTTTCTTGGGACATACCGGCTGTTGAGGATGGCGGAAGTCCCGCCATCCTCAACAGCAGGTATGTCCCTAGAAACTGAAGCTCCGAGGCCGACGACTACGACGAGCTTCAGGTAGTAGTGGTTCCGTCATCAGATGTTTAGATACCCAGCACCTCCACCACTCTGTTACAGGGTGTGTAGAAGGCGTTTATTAAAGGGGACAAGTGGCTCCCGGTCCTGCATGTCGTCCTTTCCTTTCTCGCTGCCCTCTTAATGTTGTTGTTGCTGCTGATACTGCTGCTCCACTACCTTTGACGCACTGTAACAATATTGCTATAAGTGGACTGCACTGTATTACAATAGAATTTTCGTGGCACTTGAATGAATGAAGTGGGTTCGACTGCGCATGGGGTTCTATGGAAGGGTAAACGGCAGTCCGAAAAGGCCGCGTTGTAGCCAGTTCTGCACTATAAACAGTTACATTATAAGTGGTCTAAGCTGTACCGATTTTCTTTGCTCAACAAAACATGGGTGCTTGCGCAACACTCGGCTCATCAAATTTGCTCATGACATCAGTCCATAACAGACATCAGCTGGACTGTTCCAGAAAGCTTTTTGATTCTGTTGAGCATGATCTTCAGTTATCCAACATCAGTAGTCCAACATTATTGAGGAAATGGCTCGAGTCATACCTTATTGGTAGAAAGCAGCATGTTCTTGATGGGCAGACCTCAACAGATATTTGTTTTGTCGGGCGTTTCACTTTCGCAAAAGTCCATCCTTGGCCCTCTACTTTTTCTGATCTTTCTAGGAGTGGAATTCAGCATTGTTTGTGCAGGCAGCTGCATGTAAGGGTCCTGCGGGCTGGTCAAAAGAGACAGATGGTTCGATACCAAGACGGCGGCGGAGAGTTATAGCCATTGGGGGTGGGGGAGCCACGGTTTACGGAGAGCGCGTAAGCGAGTTGACTGTGAGTCGGGGCTTCTTCCAGTAGGTTCGCAGAAGCAGTGCCATGGCTTTGTAGTTAACCCCTCGGCATTGAACCACACCATGTCGAGATATTCTGCAAGCAGACCAGATGCCCCAATGGGACGTGGAAGTGTTTTCTTTGGGGAAGTGTGCCTTACGAAATTGTGGGACAAGAGAGCCATTGTACTGCAAAGGCTCTGTGGCAACGGCCTTGACGTCTTGGAACTCCAGATAGTTTCACGTTGCGTCCTGTTGGTGCACTGGAGTCCCATTGCCCACTGCAGACACCGCAGTCTTATTGGAGGAACGATGGGGGGAGGGGGACGAAGGGGATGCTTTTAGGTATGTGCAAGGCTGTTGGAGATTTGGGAAGGAAGACCAAAATTGTAACATGATTGTAGCTTTTGACTAGTAGTCTGATCTCCATGTAAACAGTTTTCATTCTATTGCTTGCCTATTCTATCTTAATAAGCAGTTAACCCCTTGCAATCAGCGTCAGTCTTGCCTACTGCAATGTGACTTCACACCATCCACAACACCTTCAAGTTTCCCCCATCGACATCCAAGGTGAACATCAACTGGTGCAGTCAATTGGAATGTGCCGTCTTTCTAGTGAAAGCAAGTGATGTGTTGGTTGCTTGGGTGAAGAACAAGCAGGCGGGAGAGCATTCGAAGGCCCCTAGAAAGGAAGCAACATCAGCGTTGGAAGGACGGCTGCGAGTTGGCCAGCGAGAACCAAGCTCATTGTTGCTGAGCAGAGCTGCAGGAATCTCGAAGACACACACCACAGGAACGCCGGAGACGTCACAGGTGGCATAGTGACGCAGAGTTCGAGTCAGCAAGTCTGACAGAGAAGTGCAGGAGCGCAGGAGATGTCCAGGGCTGCACAGCGACGTAACGCCGCAGAGTTCATGTCGGCAAATCTGACGGGGTGAACCGCGGCAGCCCAGCTGACGTCAAGGGTTGCACAGTGACGTAGCGCCACCGGAGTTCGAGTCGGCAAGTCTGACGGGGTGAAACGCAGAAGCACAGGAGACATCAAGGGTTGCACAGCGACGTAACGCCGCAGAGTTTGAGTCGGCAAATCTGACGGGATGAACCACAGAAGCACAGGAGACATCAAGGGCTACACAGTGACGTAGCGCTGCGGAGTTTGAGTCGGCAAGTCCGACGGTGTTAAACGCAGAAGCACAGGAGACATCAAGGGCTGCACAGCAACGTGACGCCGCAGAGTTTGAGTCGGCAAGTCTGACGGGGTGAACCGCAGTAGCGCAGGAGACATCAAGGGGTGCACAGCGACGCAGCACCGCGGAGTTCGAGTCGCCAAGACTAATGGGGTGAACCACAAGAGTGCAGGAGACGTTGAGGACGGCACAGTGATGGTAGCAACGTGGAGTTTGAGATCAGCTAAAAGCCTGGAAAAAGAAAGTTGACGAATTATTTTCGTACCGGACAACTAAGTGGTTGCTGCGAGAGAGCTGCCAGGAGCACCACAGCAGGCCAACAACACCCCAGAGAGACAGTCGAGGCGGCGGAGACAAACAAGAGTGGTCAAGGTGGGGCACTTGTCTGTTGTCTCTTGGTCCACCATGTCAGGCTAGCGGCTAAGGGTTCTCTCGAGTAAAAGGGAAGTTCTTAGGACATCTCACAATGGCAGAGAGTGACATGGTTGCCGCAGGGACTGGTGAGGAAGGGGAAAATATACTTATTGAAAAGCGTGAGCAGTTGCTCACAAAAGAAGTTTCAGCTTAAGAAGCTCAGACTCATGGTAGAGATGGAGAAAATTACACTCACTCAAATGCAGCTACAGCCGCTGGCGGATGCACAGCGCAGGCATGTGCAGTTGTCAGGTATCAAGCTGGGGGAGTATGTTTGAAAGAACTGAAGGCAGTTCTTGCTCCAAAGCCAGATCCAGATCCCACAGAGTCCGCATGGTTTAAAAGCGTGGACACTTTCTTTGAAACACTGCAAATGCCCAAGGATATTCGTGGAGTGATATTGCTACCGTTCGTGAATGAGAAGATGAGAGCTTTTGTTGCAAGCGAGTCAGACGGTAGCATAATGCCATACCCCGACTGAAAGAAAATATTCTAAAGGCACTTAAAATTACTCCTAATGAGTATCGGCGCTTATTCCTGTCTGTAAAGAAAGAACAGGATGATACACGGCATCAGGAGGCGACCAGGTTAGAGACTGTTCTCATACTACCTAAAGAGTAGGGATGTCACAACCTTGAGGGATGTAAAAGATTTGGTTAATGCCGATAGGTTTAAATAAATATCAGAAGTGAGGACATAAATAATGCAGAATAAGGTCAGGAACTGCCTTGTCGCTAACGAAATTGCCGGGCTAGCAGAGACATATGAAGAAAGCCGATGTGTGGGCGGGACCTGAGAGCATTCGGATAAGCCCCTCTATGAAGGAGACAGACGAGTAGGAAAGACGAATGGCCGAGCACGGAATGCAGGCAAGAAAACTCGAACAGGAGCTATACGATGCTTCCAATGGAAGAAGTTGGGACACTATGCCAACAATTGTCCAGACCTGAGGCAGCGATTCAACGAGGTGCAGCCCAAGAAAGAGAGCAGCAAATTCGTAGCAAGGGAAGAGATAATCGTATCAGACAGTTTTCGGCCGCAGGTGGAGCAGGGTCATAAGGAAAACCAGCAAGCATTGTCGGAGGTGTTAAAGTGGGCCGATCTGAAAGTTGGGGGGAATTCTGTCAGGGCTTGTCTCGATTCAGGTGCAGAGATGGTACCCAAGGTTTATAAGGACAAGAGTTTACGTAAAATTAAAAGGTGCATTTGGTCAGGTTGTTGACGCTGACTTGCTTTATGTACCACTATCTTTAGCCGGAAAAGATGGATGCAGCCACCAACAGGTGCTGACTGTGTGCAGTCACTGAGGTGTTGTCACAAGGGATCAGGCACGTACCCAAGGGAGGGCCCGGGATCCCCCAAAATTAAGTCGCATATCCCCCCTCCCCCCTGTTAATCTCGCCGCCGCTCCCACGCCACCACTCCTCACACACATTCCTAAAGCGCCGCCAAATCATTCTTGAGACTCGGCAGCTATTCGGCAGTTAACATTTGCTGCCTTTCTTCTCATTTCATATGGCGGTAGTTATGGGCACCTCCTGCAGTGTGAAGGCCAATTTTCTCATCGATTCGGTGCCCGCGCGACTGAAGTCGAGATGCGTTCAGTTGTCACTAGTCATTGGAAGGGTCACACGCATCGCTGTTGCTTCGTTAGTTCAGCCTTCCTTGCTTAGACTGATACAGGGACCAGGAAAGGGATTCAGTTCATAGTGAGCTGGTCTGTATGCTCATGGAAAGAGCTGCAGCCAGAGAAAACGCCAGTTGCATTTAACTTTTCCTTTTGCTTCATTATTTCCACGAGTGACGACTCGCCGCGATGCTGGCAGATCCTCTGAACCATTACCCGCGATATGGGTTAGATAAGGTGAAAAATAAAATAATGTGAAACAGGGTCCATCATGAAACCCTGCAAAAACCGTTAAACCCATAAAAAGTATCAATGTTACCCGTTACCTCGTCTCGTTTTTCCTTAATTGTACAGCACTTTTCGTGCAAAATTGGCAACTGGAAAGCGATCTACTAAGGGAGAGGGCTGAGACAACAGCCAAACAGAAAGGAAAAGCGAAAATTAACAAATTTAGCCATTGTTTGTTAAGATATTTATGGATCAAGATCTTTTTACTTTAAAAGGAAGTAGAGAAAACGCCGCCGGAAGTGGAGGATGATTCCATGTGTTTTGAATGATGCTTCTACAGTTATCAGTCGAACTGCCGACGTAGCCACTTCTCTGCTGTACTTATGTGGGTGTGTTCTTAACCTTTCACGGTGGGTGCGGTACGTCTAGAACCACAGCGTCCTGCGCTCTATGCGGTTTTATGGGACTGGCGGCCACGCATCGTTATGCAACTTCCCAAATAACAATACGAGTCGGTTTTGGCACTTGGTAGAGCTTAAACGAGGGTTCCAAAAAAAGTGTGACTGTTCCTCAAATATATAGTTCTCCATAATTCTTCAAGAGCTAATTAAAAAAACGCCACTAGAAATCTTTATTTTACACTTTCACTTGTTTACTTTTTCTTGGCAGTGTTCTTCCTGCACTTCTTTCTTGCGGGAGTCTATTTATTTATTTATTATTTATTTATTATTACCCTCAGGGCTTACAAGAAGCATTATAGAGGGGAGGGGCATTAGAATATCAGTACATATAAAATATATACAAGGAGAAGTGAAGAACAGTTATACCGCAAATAATATACAGCAACAAATACAATAGCGCAACAATAAAGCAACAATAATAACAATAAAGCAACAAACAAGCAAATAAGCAACAATAAAGCACAAAAGTAACAAGGCAAAAATAAACACTTAAAAATCAAGTAACAAGAATATCAAAAACGAAAACATGGAATAATAGCAATGAAAGAAAACGATAGCAATAGGTGACAACGTGATAGTGACGCAGTTTTGAAGTAGGCTTCTAATTCGTTTGACAGTGCTCTGCGAAAACGGTCTGTATCAGTGATAGCGACTAGTGATGCAGGCAGGTGGTTCCACTCAAGACATGTTCTCGGCAAGAATGAGTGTGTGTAGGTGACTGTGCGCTGCGCAGGTACATGAACTTTGAAGCGATGATCGATACGTGCGGAGACATAAGATGCTGGTGTAATGTACCGGGACTTGAGCTCATGGTTATGATAGTAAATTTTATGAAAGAGCGAAAGACGAGATAATTTTCTTCGGGAAGAGAGGAGGGGAAATGCCAAGAGCAAGTTTCATGTTAGTAACGCTAGAAGTACGGTGATAATTGTTAAGAATGAAACGGACCGATCGATTTTGGACACTTTCAAGGATATTTATTAGAGTAGCATGCCCAGGGTCCCATATCGAGCATGCGTATTCGAGGTTAGGCCTGACATAAGTGACGTAGAGTTGTTGTTTTAGTTTCGGTGGGGCTAAAGAAAAGTTACGTCTGAGATAGCCTAGCATGCGGTTAGCTTTCGACGTGATGTATTCGATGTGTCTTTTCCATGAAAGATTGTTAGCAATATACACACCGAGATATTTGTAAAAAAGTACTGGGTCAAGGGGAGTATCATTAAGTATGTAGGCGGGGCAGGCTGACTGGTTACGGGGAATTCTCATTGTTTTGCATTTATAAGTGTTTAGTTCCATTAGCCAAAGCTTGCACCATCCTGCAGTGTTACTGAGATCATCCTGGAGTGTTAAAGTATCGTTAGTGCTTTCAATCTTGCGGTATATAACACAGTCGTCAGCAAATAGACAAATGGAACTTGCAATTTGGTTAGGAAGATCATTGATATAAATTAAGAAAAGTAAGGGCGCCAAAACAGAGCCTTGAGGTACCCCTGAACCGACCGGAACTTCAGGAGAATCATTATCATTAATGCTTACATATTCTGTACGGTTAGAAAGAAACTCTCGAATCCAGTTGAAGACCAGGGGATCAATATTTAGCTGGCCGAGTTTTAGTAGGAGTAAGTGGTGGTTAACTCTGTAGAAGGCTTTTGCAAAATCTAAAAATATACAGTCTACTATAAAGCCAGCGTCTAGGAAAGTATGGAGATCGCTACAAAACATTAATAACTGCGTTTCGCATGAGAAGGACTTACGGAACCCATGTTGACTGTTATGAAAAAACTGGTTTAATTCCAAAAAGTTGACAAGATGAGAGAAAATTATATGTTCAAATATTTTACACGGTACTGATGTCAAGGAAATAGGTCTGTAGTTGTATGGGTTATGGGTGTCGCCTGACTTGTGAAGTGGAATCACCTTTCCTTTTTTCCAGTCTCTGGGCAAGGAGCTATTGTTCAGAGATTTTGTAAAAAACAAGTTTATTATAATGGAACTATATTCGGTAGTACCTTGCAAGAATTTGGAGGTAATGCTATCAATACCGCACGAAGAGGATCTTTTTAGTTTGTTAATAATAGAGCAGATACCAGATGAGTCGAGTAAAATCGGTTCCATTGGAAAGAAACTAGGTGCTATGAATGGTGGAGAGCTGCCAGAGTGAGTGGGGCAAAATGAATGGGTGAAAGCGATGTTCAGTGTAGACGCGCAATAACGGCTTGGGATTATCTCACCTAATTCATTAGTAAGGGTTATACCTTGACTATCGCGGTTTTTCACGACGTTCCAAAAGCGTCTCGCATTCGTTCTGAGTAATGATGGAAGCGTGGTGTTATAGAAATTAAATTTAGTTTCTTTTAAAGCATTGGAGTAGAGTTTTGCTGCGACGGCATAAGCGGACCACTTGTCAGTAGTTGACGATTGTTTTGCAGCACGGAAAAGTCTGCCTTTTTTGTTAGATAGTCGGTTAAGGTGTCTGGTGTACCACGGTGCGTTAGATGATTCATAAACCTTTCTTAAGGGAATGTATTTGTTTATTAGATGCATTGCTTTACATTTAAATGATGCCCACAATTCTTCGACTGATGCGTCAGTGTAAGATATACAAAAACTGTCGAGGAAGGAAGAAAGATTGGTGTTAATAGCATCAAAGTTAGCTTTATTATAATCTCTGATAAGTTTAAAGCGCTTGTTCCTTTTAGCAATTGGTACAGAGACAGAAAAATGTATCACGTCATGATCACTGAGCCCTGGCAGGTGAGTTATTGTTGATACAATTTCAGGTGATGACGTTAGTATCAAATCTAGTAAGGATGATGTCGTAGAAGTAACACGTGTAGTAAGGCGGACTAGTTGTGATAAGCTGAAATCCAAGCATGTGGCTAGGAAGCTACTAGTTTCGGCGGAAGCAGGTTCTGCAAGCGGACATAAATGAGACCATTGGATTGATGGAAAATTAAAATCACCTAGAAAAAAAACTGGTATACCGGGAAATCTGGCTGAAATCTGGCTTAGACAATCATGAATTGCTTCGCAAAAAGAGCTGTTGGAGTTAGGCGGGCAGTAACAAATTCCAAAAACCATTTTTCTAAAAGCAATGGTTATACAACACCACACTATTTCTAAATTACATGGAATGTTCAAAAGAGTGCATTCAAGACATTCATTCACGGCAATGAGGACACCGCCACCCGTTCTCTCAGCGCGGTCACGACGATATACGGTGAATCTTTTCTCGCACTGAAAAAGTTCACGGGTTGAAATTTTGTCAGATAGCCAAGTTTCAGTCAGCAATATTATATCAGCATCTGTATCATTAATTAAGGCGCTTAGATTGTCTCTTTTCGGGATAAGACTGCGAATATTTGTAGAAAGCACGGAAAGCACTGACGGGGTACCACCACCCCTCGCACTGTCCTAGCTAGCGGCAGAGTAGGCACGGCCTGAGTGGGTCGCCCTCGGGGAAAGGGCATCGGTACTTGGCGAAGTGGTGTCGGAGTGAAAGGAAGGTGTCTCGCAGACGGAATTCTCGGAAGCATCATACATGTAAAATTTTTTGTTTGCATATAGCCGTTTGTACCGCAGCTTAAAAGGCGTTTTTAGACCCAGGCCGAATTCCACCAGTTTTTTACGAGCATGGCGAGTTGGTGCGGAGAAATCTTCAGTAATGCTGATGCCGGTACCCCGCAAGGCAGACCGCTTAGATAACAGAGTTCTTTTGATTTGAAGCAAGAAAATTTAACAATGAGTGGTCGATCTTTGCCTGCCACATATCTGCCTATTCTGTGCGCACGTGCTATGTCTTTAGATGACATGTGAATGTCCAGCCTGTCACGGGCCATAGCAATAACTTTTTCTTCAGACTGGCGGGCGTTCTCATCTGAAGTGTCCGATATGCCGTGAAACAGCAGGTTGTCCCGTCGAGACCTATCTTTGGCTTCGTCAAGGCGGGCTCGTAGCTCAACCGCCTCTTGTTCCACGCGTGGTTCCACATTTGATGTGGTTCCTTGTTTGTCAAGGTGTATCTCAGAGGAGTACCTGTGAGATAGACCTTATTTCATTTCTCTTTTGTGGGTTTATGGATCTTTATGCTGAATAGTGGGCATTATTCACATTTGTACTAGTAAAGTTACCCCCCCCCCCACTCATTTGCACAGGAAAGTTACCCTGGGTTGGGCCCCCCCTAACAAAAAATCCTGGGTAGGTGCCTGCAAGGGATAGGTGCATTGTTAACACCAGAGGCACATGAACTTCTGGAATGCAGGAAAATGGAGCTGGATGAAGATGCACAGGATAAAGCCACTCTCGAGCAAGTGTTTATCACCACAGATGATGCGGTCGCGAACTGGCTGGCAGGGAGTTCAGATCTTGATGAGGATGAGGAGGCGGAGGAGGCTGCGGTGGTTGCAGCCGTTGGCCTGGCTGGAAATGAAGCTATTGTAAGGAAGATAACCAACGTGCGCACAGAGTCAGCAGCATCGGTAGCATCAAGCGCGCGGCAGAGGCTCGAGCTTGGGAACTGCTCGGTGCATGCCAGAACCGGCGGTCGCAACGAACCCCAATAAATCTCCTTTATAAGTGGTGGAGGTGCTGGGTAACGTTCCATCCTGGAACTTTGTTCTCGGACGCTACCCTCCGCCATGCCAGACGTCGACCAGCAGACTCTTCCATCGCCACCCGTCCCTTGTGTTGGCACCGTTTGCCAGCGTGAGCCTCCCATCTTCAGCGGAACCGACGACGACGTCGAAGAGTGGCTGTCGTCCTACGAACGGGTGAGCGTTCACAACAAATGGAATGACTCGGACAAACTGGCTTACGTATCATTCTACCTCGCGGGCGTGGCCAGTCTCTGGTTCAGAAATCACGAGAGGGATATCCGAACGTGGTTCAAGACGTCGATTACAGAAGTATTTGACCGACTCGCCGTCAGGAAACTCCGAGCCGAGCAGCGTTTGCGTACACGCGCACAGGACACGGGTGAGACATTCACCAGCTATATAGAAGACGTTCTAGATTTGTGCAGGCGCGTGAACGTTGCCATGACGGAAGCAAAAAAGATCAAGCACGTCATGAAGGGAATTGATGATGACGCGTTCCAGATGCTTCTGGCCAAGGACCTGCGCACTGTTGGCGACGTCATCAGCTTGTGCCAGAGCGATGACGAATTACGTAAGCAACGAGCTCTGGCAAGGTGACATCCCACTCCAAATGCGGCGTCACTCTGCAGCCTGACAAGGCCAAGAACAAGCCTCCTCGATAACCCAAATCAAGGAATTTGTCCGCGAAGAAGTCGCACGACAGCTATCTCTGGTGTCCGTTACTCAGGACACTTTGCCGTCTCATCTCCGTAACGTGATCCATGAAGAGGGCGCGGAAGCGCTGCCGGCTGTCCATTAGCAGGACGTCGTGACTACACCAGTCACTTATGCTACGGTTGCTGCAATGGCCCCTCGCACTGTGCCCATGCGTCGCTTCCAGCAGCCTGTGCAACGCCCTCCCCCTCCCGGACTAACACTGCCGGCGCTAACCCGTGGCGTACGCCGGACAATCGCCCTATATTTCGGGTTCAGATGATGCATCTTCTGCTGCCACCTTCAGGGTCAAACAGAAAGAGGACAACTCACTGTGTAAAGTATGGAGGCAAGCAGCTGAAGGAACGCATGGAATGAAAGTACAGGATGGAATGCTTTTTCATGAAGAAAAAATTAACGGCCCATTGCACAGGCAATTAGTGTTACCCGAATCAAAAAGGAAAGAAGTTTTAGAGCTTGCACATGATAGACCCAGTGGTGGGCACTTCTCTGAGAAAAAGACGAAGCAAAGGCTAACGAGCATGTTCTTTCGGCCTACTATAGTTGTAGGTGTTGTAGATGTTATAGTTGTAGAGTTGTAGAAGCACCATTGTCGAACTTGTCATACTTACCAGACGTTTGCACGACCGTCATTTAAAGACAACGTGCCCATCACCCCACTGACAAGGCCTGAGCGACCCTTCGAGGTTGCATACATTGACTGTATAGGGCCACTTGACCCGGCATAGATGTGCGGACACCCCTACACTTTGAGTGTGGTTGACTTAAGCACAAGGCAGGCGGAAATGATTCCGTTAAGGAGTCTCCCAGTGAAAGTGACATGTCAGGCATTGATAGAAGTATTCTCGCGATACAGAACACCTGAATTGAATTGCTGTGATCAAGGCACCAACTTTGTGTCGTTAACACAGGAACTCATGAAGCAGTTAGGGTTGAAGATACGGTTTTCCACTCCAGAACACCAGCAGAGCAACGGAATTGTTGAAAGGTGGAATGGCACTTTTAAGGCAATGCTCTGGCACGTTGTGCACAATCACAAAGGGGACTGGGGCCACTATGTTCTGTGCATGTTATGGGCTGTGGGGATCGAGGTGCCTTCTCTTGCCTCCTCCCCCCAGCTCATGCATTGTGCTTAGCTCTATCTCTGGGAACCGCCGCCGGTAATGGCAACATGGCAGACATGGCTAGCGCGCTGCAGCTAATTTCCCGCATAAACCGTGCTTCTCTCTCCCAGGCTCGAATCACCTCATAAGGAAGTGTCACCCGGACGCACCCTGATTGGCCTCTCGAGTGACAGCCCCGGGTGCCCTCTTCACTTGAGCTCTCTTCCGCTGAGCGCTTTATCGCCACGACAGATGCTCACAGGCCCACAATGAGTTGGTTACATGGGACCTTTGCTCCCGTGACTTCTCATTCTCGCACTTGGTGGACCACTTACCAATTAGCCCTAGCGCAGCGGGTGCGCATACTCGATCGGTCTTCCGGCGAGTTTGCCCATAAGTGCCGCGACTGTCACACTGTGCTGTATCTTGGGTGAATAAACCCACGTTTGTTGGCGATTGGACTCTGGAGCCTTCTCTGCGCCGTGTCGGACAGTCGATGAACCCTGCCATATCGCCTTTGTGCGTTGCGGAGGGGAGGAGCGGCATGCCCTTTCCTGACAGTCGCTCGTAAGGTGAGCCTTGTGCAAACCCATCTCCACAGGGCCTATCGGGAAGTGCCTCACAATGTAACAGGAACTTAACCATTCGAGTTGATGTTTGGCCGTGCACTGCATGGGCCACTTAACATCCTTCGAAAAACATGGACTGGAGAATGGACACTACCTGCTGGGTTGAACAAACCAGCAACGCAGTACTTGAGGGATCTCAGGACTAAGATGGCGGAAGCAATGGCGAAGGTTAATGAACATTTCGAGCCGATTTAAAGAAGGTACGCGGAGAAGTACAATTTGAGGGTGAGGGAAGAACAATTTCTCATAGGTGATAAGGTTCTAGTGCTGGATGGTGTTCAGACAGATGAACTGCAGCCAAAATGGAAAGGGCCGGCGGTAACAAGGGAGAAGAAGTGGGACAACAGTTATGTTGTGCAGTTTGAAGAGGGAAGGAAGTGGGTACATGCGAATTGCCTGCGGCCATACATGACGAGATCCTATAGTGTAGGCGTAGTGTTTGAATCGGACGAAGAGTTCGGTGCAGTGACGCATGCCCCGTTTCAGAGTACAGGAAGAAGAGGTACAGTTCCAAGTGGTGAATGAGACATTCACGAAGCAACAGTGTATAGAGCTACTTAGAGCATTAGGAGAAGCTCAGGAGGTTTCCTCTCGACGGCCAGGTAAATGTTTGGTAGGTTCACATAGAATTTCCCTGCTTCCCAATGCAACGCAGGAGAAAGCCGGCCTGTACAGGGTGCCAGTGGCATTCCGCAAAGAGATTGAGTGACAGGTTGCTGAACTGCAGGACTGGGGCTTCGTTTGTCTGGTAGAGAGCTCCTTTGTACATCCAGTAGATTGTGTAGCAAAGAAAGACGGTTCATGAAGGATGTGTGTTGACTACAGGAAATTAAATGCAGTGACAGAACCTGACAGCTTTGCTATGTCAAATATGACTGAGTTGTTGTACAAGGTGGCGCGTGCTTGCTACATATCCGTGTTAGATATGACTAGGGGGTATTGGTAGATAGCACTAGAGGAGGAGTCGCAGTGACTCGCCGCTTTTGCTACACTTCACGGTTAGTATGCTTGGAGAGTCATGTCGTACGGGCTGAGAAACTCGGCCGCAACTTTTCAGAGAATTATGAATAAGGTCTTATGTGAACATTTAGAATATGCCATGGCATATATTAATGATGTGGCCATATTTTCTACAACCTGGGCAGACCAGATGTTGCATCTTGGAAATGTGTTGGCTACCCCCAGGCAGGTGGGTTTCACAGCGAATCCGCCTAAGTGCAAGTTCGCGCAGACAAAGGTGAAATACCTCGGTCACGTCGTCGGATCCGGGAAGCATTCCCCCGATCCAGACAGCATGAGCGCCATCTTTAAACTGCAGGCCCCGAAACCCAAGAGATATCTGAGGCGTGTACTGGGCCTTTTTAACTATTACCGCAAATATGTTCCCGAATATTCTAAGGTGGTGTGCCCCCTAACTGACTTGACAGGCCGTAGGATACTTAAGGTGATCCCGTGGAGTGAGGAGGCAGAAAACACATTTTGCACTGTAAAGTTTGTATTAGCAGCACCTGATAACGATCATGAGTTTCTGTTGACAACCGATGCCTCCGACTTAGCGGTAGGGGCTTGCCTATCGCAGCTTGTGGAGGGAGAACAAAAGCCAGTCACATTCTTGAGTAAAAAAGCTGACAGCAGCACAGGCAAAGTGGTCAGCCATAGAAAGAGAGGCGTTTGCAGTTGTGTGGGCACTGGGGAAGCTTGACACCTGGCTAATTGGATCAAAAACAAAGGTGGCCACAGACCATAATTCGCTAACATTTCTAGCTGGCTCTGCATCCACCAGCGCAAGGCCGATGCGCTGGTCACTTGCGCTACAGAAATATCAATTAGAGGTAGTTCATATAAAAGGCACTGCAAACTGATGTGCAGATGCGCTGTCGCGATTAGATGACGGGGAGGGTGAGTAGGCCTGTGTATGTGTGCATGCAAGTTAGTATGCACATGTCCATTTCCAGTGTTCACGGGTGCTGCGGTAGACAGGAAAGCTATTTTGTTGTTTTACTGCGGATGCATGGTGGACCTGATAGCAAATTTGTGCCCTTTCTTCATGAATTGCAAGAGCATTTCGTGGTGTGTGTGAAATGTCACGTTGGCAACAAGTATCCACGTGACATTCTTGGTGAGGAGGCGCGGAGTTCGGTGTTGTTTGTGCGGGCGGCCGCATGTAAGGGTCAGGCGGGGTGGTCAGAAGAGACGCATGGTTTAACACCAAGATGGCGACGGAGATTTATAGCCATCAGGGGTGGGGGAGCTGCGGTTTACACAGCGTGCGTAAGAGTTGACTGACCTGGGGCTTCCACCAGTCAGTTCGCAGACGCAGTGCCATGACTCTGAAGTCAACCCCTCACCGTTGAACCGCACGATGCCTAGACATTCCGCAAACGGACCAGATGCCCCAACAGGGCATGGAAGTGTTTTCTTTGGGGAAGTGTGTCTTGCAAGGTTGTGAGACAAGAGACCTGTTGCACTGCAAAAGATTTGTGCTAACGGCCTTGAAGTATTGGAACTCAAGATACTGTCACCCTGGAGTCCCATTGTGTGTACACTGCACACACGGCGGTGTGATTGATTGGACAAACGATGAAGCGAGGGGGATGTTGGGATGCTTTTAGGTACGTGGTGGAGATTCAGCTAAGAGAAGGAAGACCAAAATTGTAACATGATTGTAATTTTTGACTAGTAGTCTGATGTCCATGTAAATACTTTCCATTCTATCACTTGCCCATTCTATCTTAATAAAGAGTTAACCCCTTGCAATCAGCGTCAAAGCCTTGCCTACTGTAATGAGATTTCGCGACATCCACAACACCTTCAAGTTTCCCTCACCGACATTGAGGCAAACATCAACTTTAGGGAAGCATCTTTCTAGCCATAGAAGACTTTATTCTGAAGACTGTTGCATATGCCGCACCATTACATTCATTTATGGCCTTCAGACAGTCGCAACGTGGTGCGAAAGCTGTAGCATCAAGTTAAGTTTTGCAAAGTCTAATGCCATTTGTTTTACTAACAAGATTGCTCCACTTTTCACAAATTACTTTCTAGGCAATGAACAGATAAATGAGGTAAGCAGTCACAAGTATTTGGGTGCTGTTTTCAAAAATAATCTCTCTTGGAACAATCATGCAGAGTGCGTAGTGGCTAAGGCTAGTCGTATGCTCAATATTTTTAAACGTAACTTCTGGCGAGCTCCACTTAAGGTGAAAGAAACACTTTATTTTACAAACATACGCCCAATCGTAGAGTATAGCTGCTGTGCCTGGGACCCAGAAAATATCATGTCGATTAATCAGGTTGAGCGTATATACACGATAGTGCAGCTCAGTTCATTACAGCAAACTACTGCGGATAGCCTGTCTTGGTACTCTGGCCCTGCAATGTTGTTTGAAAGAGCTATACGACCACCGTCATGAACTAGTCTCATTCTCCAAAGGCGACTTGGTGCTTCTATAGACCCTGCAATGCAAGCATGCATTAAGCCAAAACTCCCCGTCTCAGCATGCAGGCCCATCTTGTCATTCTAGACTGTTTAAGTATAGTGCCTAGAATACACTTGCTAGTAGTGTGCCAAGGGCGCACGCTCGCGTGGCCGCCGAGGCGATGCCTTCCCGCAGCCACCACGTGGCGGCGCTGCCAATCGCTAAGGTGCCACCACGCCTCGTTCGCTGCCGAGGCAGCATAGGTGCGGTAACTCTGACGTTGGTGCGCTGCGCTTTTCACTGCGAAAGCCTGTCTCTGAAGGCTCTGAGAGCAGTTTTTGCTTAAAAACTCTACTGGCTGGAAACAATCTTACTGCCCTGGCATTATCCAGAAAAAATCCTAGACTGAAACAGCGCTCGACGAAACGTTTGACACATACAACCAGGTCCAGTTTGCTAAATTTTTATTCGTTTATTCTTTGTGGTGAACCGCGAGAGGACTTAAGCAGAAGTTATATTGACCGGCTAATGTTCAGCGAGGTACCCAAATTGAAATAAGCAACGAAATTTGATGCATTGGCCGCATTACGTTGTTGTGATAGAACGATCGAGTATAGTCCGGACTCATTGTTGCTACATGGAAACTTAATTCTGATCGAGATTTTATTCGACTAGGGGCCAAGTCGATTGCGATCACGCATCGCGATCACGCATCGCGATCGCGGGCGAAAGATATCGGATACACTTTCATGCTGAGTGAGCGCTCAGCCAGCTCTGTGCAGGTGGAAAGACCCGAGTAGTGGCCTGCATTGTCAATGGCGAGCAGAACATCTAACCCGGAATGGCGTCGCACATAGGTAAAAGACAAAAGCAGGGCACTATCGCTCTTTCCCACCACAGCTTCCGTCTTCAAAGATCGCATGTGACGATCAACACAAGCAGTTGGAATAGGACACACTATTGGTGTATTTTATTTGCAAGTCGCAGCTAGCTTGCTTAATACATAAATACTTATGCAGGTGTGTATGAGCTTGCGCTTCCCTTTGTAACGGAACAAAAGAAAATGGTGATTGTACAATTGATTCTTATTTACAAATATGGAATACAGTAAAAAGAGATAAAAAAATACACAGCAACAAAAACAAGTGAAATTTTCACATTATTTAGCTAGAAGTTTTCATCAAATGAGACATTACACTGGAATCATTGTTGATTAAGTGAAAATAAAGCATTTGCGGCTGGTTGATAAAGATTTAACTGGTCTACAATTTTATTATCAAACAAAACGAAAGGGCATGGAACGAAGCACACGCAAACCCAACTCAGAACTGGACACAAGTGGCGCCACAGGGCCGCTCTGACAGACGTCTAAACAAGTTGCTCATCAATGCGAATTCAGAAACATGCACCCGCACACACAAACGGCTCATGGCCATGAAATTGCACCATACTCACACTATATGGAAAAACTGCACTGCTTTCATGCTTCAAGAAATTTGCGAATATGGCCATGTGCAGTGACAGTAACAAGAATGGTTTATACAAATGGCTAAACCAGTGCCCTGACCACACTGTTAAGGCAAGTCACTTTCAATATTCAGGAAGGGAAAACATACTGTCCTTGATGATAGCGACCTAGTTGCAGTGTCTCAACTTCAACAGTTTTTTCCGTTGCCTTTGTGCCTCCCTGTCCTTATTTAGCCCTTTAACATAAAATCTGATTCTTAATAAAATATAAAACTTCACAACTGAAAGCCTAGTTGCTGCCTCGTGCTTTGGGCAGCCAAGTTTTGGCAAGGTGATCGTGCGGAGCTCACTGCCGAAATCGGTCAAGCTCTCTTCGTGCAGAGCGTGCTTACTGAAGAAACTAGTAAATGCGTCCTCCATGCACATTATTGCTTCTGAAAGAGCATGGCTTGGGTACACAAGACCGCCGTTGTCAAAATGTGCCGTGTACCAGTGGTTAACATGGGTTCTCACACGGCTCTTCTGTTGCTGGCGGCTCGTCGGAGACATCGTCGAGCGTGCTTGACGCTCCATCGCTGACGCCTGCACCAGCCCTGCGCTTTTGCCATTTAGCGGCAGGTTGGTCACACAAGTTCCTTACTTTTCGTTTCGACGTCTTCTTAGGCAGAAGGTATTTCGGATAGTTGTCGAATACCGTTGGCATTGCGTCGGGCATGAGACGTGGTCTGTCTCGGGCGAGCTCGTTGACAACACCGTTCGCCGTCACTTTGAACGTTCTTTCGATATAGCGGTCTTCAAAATGTTTTTCGCAGACAACACACGCTGGAGTCAACTTGCGGTCCTGTCTTCTGATCAGCCGCTCCCACTCCACAAGCCGCGTTGGGTCCGAGGACACACCGAACATGGAAGCTTTGTCCGGATTCGACCAGTAGCCACTCCGACAGAGCGACACGAAACACGTTTTTTCCCAGCCTTGATGCTTCGAGTTTAGCATCATTAGTTGCTGTGGTCTTCCCTCACACAGAACAGCACGGTGAAAAACGCAGGAAAAAGCGCAGATCCGACTAAACTACTATAATACACACCGCACACGACCACTGCAACTGCAGCGACTGCGGCATGCCCGGCAGCGACGGCACCTTTACGACGAGCAGCGCCTCTCGCGGCCAAAGTTGGAAGGCATCGCGCGCGCAGCCACCCTCTCCCATTGGGAGAGCACCCCGTACGACACACTAGCAGTATATTCTAGGCACTATAGTTTGAGCTCACTTATGTCATAACTTGCCTCCTGTGCAATGGTTGGTGATCCAGCAGAACTCGGGTGACTCGCGTTGTTCACCTGAAATGTTCCTACCCTTCCAATCCATCCTGACTTATTCAATGGATTTCGTCTGCTACCGAAGGAATGTAACAGAAAAACTAGGATAGGATTGACGAAGAGGAGCTCTGGCTGCACAATTACCCCATGATCTCTTTTCTGTAAATAAAGCCTTTCATCGCAACAGTTTACTTGATTATTGTTCAAACAAGACAAACGCATACAGGCAAAAAATGCAGGGATCGTACAGGTCTCAGAGAAAGAAATTGAAGGACTTTCGCAATCAAAGCTTTTTCAAGGGTGCAGAGCAGCATCCTATGGAGCAATTCTTTACTACAGTAAAACCTCGTTAAACCGTACCCTCTTAAACAGTAGTTCCGTTTTAAAAGTGGTAAAGTCAAATTCCCGACTCAGCGGCCATTGAACATAATGTGTTTTGTATCCGCATAAACCGTACCAGCTTATTGCGTACGCATCGATTAAAATGTAGCATTTCCCCTTTTCGTTGCTTAAACACGACGGCGCGTCACCTCCATCGGGCTGCCCGGCAGAACAACAAGCCTCAGAGATCAGAACAACGGCCTCCAAGCGTCCTGTGCGTTTGCACGTGAAGCCGCATAAACATCGACATCATTTCGGCGCCATGCCAGAGAGCGAGCGTTGTGGCGTCATGCAAGCGAGGACTTGCTTTATGCCGTAGCCTGGATAAAAAAAAGATGCCGGGTGCTCAGTATAGAAGAAAAATTAGACATTGTCCGTGCTATCGAATGTGACACGAAGAAGTCAGCGCTGGCATGCGACAGGGATATGCTGTTGACTACGGTGTGTGGCATTTGGAATGCGAAGTTGCTCGGCAGCGCTGCTGCGACCACGAAGAGATGTCGGCTGCGAGGTTCGACTTTTCACCATCGTTGCCTCTGTTTCTGCCGAATTGTCAACTAGCAACAGTAATGAGGACAACACGGAAAGTGCCAGCACGGACGATTCAGACCCGACAGTGGCAGAAGCTGTGCTTTACGTTAGCCTCATGAATGCAATCGTCGTGACAAGAACAGCAACCAGCAATGAAAAAGGCGCCCCAGGACTTCTGCAGCCCTACTGCGCGCATGCACTGAGAATACGTAATGTCAACGAGGAATCTGCCATGCAAGTGTTTGCCGAGAAGAGGGGACTGGCTGAAAAGCTGGCACGCAGCTTCAGTAAGTTTGAGGCAGCTGTCGTCGTGCTAGGCCACCGCGGCATCAAATGAAAATAACACTTTCGGCGCACGAAGTAAATAAATACTGCACGTTTTTTTCCTCTTTCATCACACTCTCTCCGAGTTCCGTTTTCGACAGGTAAGTGGGCGATCTCATGCTATTTCGGTTAAAGAGTACTACCGTTTAGTATGTACTTTTTCCGAGCTTCGGCCAACTACGGGTTACCACAGTTTCACTGTATAAGAATGTTTCCAAAACACTATAGTTAAATAAAGTCAGTAAAGTCGGCACTTCACTTCATCATATTTAAATTTCCTTATATTGAAGCTGGACCTTTTATGCAAATAATCACAGTCGCTGACACACTTTTCTAGCACCAAAGAGACCATATAACTTTTTGCATTGTCTTTCAATATGTAAAAAAAATTAATTTCATCAAGGAAAAAAATCATTTTGTTCAATTCATGAGTCCACGTCCAAAGATAAGGTGTCATGTCCTTCGATGATGTCTTTATTACATTGACGATATGAAAGAAACACTGTGAAGCTTGCACCTCCACTCCACCGGCGTGGCTGATAGCATTGCCTGCAGTGAGACGACGCTATAATCCACCTTGACTCACCCTCTTTGCACCCGCTGCAGATTACTTCCAAGGCGCAAGGGCGCTGTGAAGAAAAACAAAGCAAGCCACTGCACCTGCTTTTGTGCCACACATCTGATGCAGCAGGATTTCACCGCATCACAAGCCTCATGTGCTTTTCTTCCTGTCTCCCTTCCACTCCTCTGAAACACGAGTCTGACAGAATAGGGGTGGAAGGGAGGAGAGAGGCACGAGAGGGTGTGACTGCTACAAAGGTGTGCTGTGAGGGCCCGCGGATCAAAGGCAAGTGTGTGTGGCCCGCAGGCGGGTGCCCCCATACGTAGGCGAACAGCCAGGTTGTGTCAGGTTGTGGAACTCACTTCCTGTTGGAAACTGTCGTCCTCGCTTCTCGACCACCCTAAAAAGTCCCGGGCGTTCCTTACTGAATGATGCTCAGCGCTCCAACGCCTCGTGGCCGTTACGTCTCTTAGTTCTCGGCCCTTCCCCTACAACCCTCGCATTGGCGACTCCAACACAACACACGATGTTGGCTTCGAAAGTAGTCGTCAGCTTGCAGAACATGCGAGTCCATTCCCACTCATGTGTAACCGAGCGAGCTCGAATGAAATGCATTCAGCACAGACCCATGAATTGCACAGTGATGAATATTGCGCGTTGCTGCCATAACGGTCTTTCCATGAAGTGTGGATGTGTGTGGCATGCGATGGTTTTCTTAAATTCAAACTGTAATGTAAAGATTGGAGTGAACATAGGGGTAGAATTTGTTTTGGTCAACCATGGAATCCTAAAATGCCACCTGCAGGAAACCCTGGTCTACAAGAAGAGAAACCTGGTGGCACAGCCATCTCCAGTTCGGCATCCCATTCCCGGCACCACTCAGTGAAATGATCCTAGTGCCATCAATGCTTTCTTGTAGAGCATATGTTGAACTGGGAGGCCTTTAGCATGCTTGAAGCAGAGCAGCGATCTGCTCTTGTTGATAACAAAGGACCACAGTTTGCATGAGTCATACATATGCGCATGTGAGCAAAACTAAGAGCACGTTCATTTTTCCTCCATATGGCAAATAATGCCTTTCAGATACAATCTCTTGTTTGGCAGCATCTGCTAAAACAGTGCCGTTTCAAATTTGTCGACATTAAATATTTCCGATGCCGCAAGAAGCAATCACGTCTCCACTTGGAGAAGTGCACTTGCACGGGCATGGCAACATTTGATATACCAAATGTGACAGTGAGTGGGAGTTCAATATTACATTGTTATACTTTTGCATGGGATTTTCAAAGGGATTTTAGAACTGTTCAATATAATACTTGCACATATGCCGATTTGACATATCTAAATCGACTGTACTATGTGTTACTAATGTGTGTCACGAACCATTGTAACCCCAAAGTAGACCTATTAGGAAACACAGCATATAAATGAAGTGAGCACAAAGTGGCCTACTTTAAGAGCATGCAAGACAAAGAAAGTATGGTGATGACATAGGCCCTACATTCATCACTCACCTTGCTAATGAACTCTATGCAGCCCATGAACATGTAGTCCCTCGAGTGTGCCTCAGAAAAGCCAGCCACTACGAATGACTTGGGCTCGATGGTTGGATGATCTGCACAAAATAAAAAAAACAAGCAATTATTAATTTTTGCACCTTTATTAGAGGTCAATGCAAGGCTAAGCACCTTCATAAGGATTCACGATTTAGAAAAAAGCAGGATAGAGGCATAAGATAAAAGGACAACTGATCAAGTCTTTTATTAGCTTGAATTGTAAATCGCATCATTGCTGGGAGACAACAGTTGTCAGTTGCTGTAGTGAAGTGAATCAAGACACATTGCAACAGTTTACTGCACCTTGACATCGTGTGACTGGAGCTGTACTTGGAAGTGGCGACACTAAAGCCTGTTTCACATGCATGCGATTGAGCGAACGGAGCGAACAGCGGCGCGGCGCTGTAAAGCTTTTCGCGAGCTTTCGTTTCACATGCATTGCCACCGCGCATTTTTCCGCCGCTGCGAATAGCAATGTTGCTGGCAAAAAACACGGGACTTTCAGCCAGTTTCGGTAGTTTGTGACTACCAACATAAGCATTGCTTTGTCCCTGCCTCTCAAATTTTTATTTTATGAATACATATCCTGCGCTTAGCAATTAACAATTCATTGAAAAGCTCTCTGGGCATGTTGTTCGTACCCCGTGTAGCAAGTAAATAAACATCGTCCTATGCGCAGGCTTTCCCGCACTAGTACTCCACTGGTCACGTGTCGAGGCGGGCCGTTCGGAAGCGATGCTGCCGCTCTGCCGCTGCGATGAAATTCCAACTTGTCCGAACCTCGCCGCTCCCGCCGCTAGTGCCGCCGCCGCCGCTCGAAACAGATTTCTGCGGCGCGGCGGCAGGATTCGCGAGCATTTTCGCTTGCATGTGAAACAGGCTTAAGCCTATGACTTTTGGCATGCTGCACACATATTCAGCACAGCAGTTTGCTTCCTTCGTGACATAGAGTGCATGCCGAAGATTCTTCTAAATTCCTGTAAAACAGCACAGCTCAGAAAAGCAGATATACACCATGGTGCTGCGCATTCATTATGAGGCAGGAAGGGGGGCTTGAGTGTCGTACTAGTCGAAACTGACAAACACAGCATGCAGTGCGCTCTTCACTGGTGTTTTTGCAGTGGGCAGTGCAAGTCCTAATGTTTGGAACAACAATGTATTTTTTGTGAGCGGCGGTGGTGCCAGTGACACTGTTCAATGTTCAATGACACATTTGCATCCATTGCAGGTGTGTCAAATCACATTTCTGTGCAAAAATACGGTTCTTTTTGTCCTTTTCTCATTGTTGTATGCCTATCACCATTTAAACCTCACACCGTTAGAAAAAAGAAAAGAATTGTCATTAAGGCTCCCAATACATTTTCGTTTTGCAATGAAGCATTTCATGAACATGAACTGACGACGATACGTGCCGAGTGTGGCTCACACTTTCATGTTGGCAAATGCTCTGGCATAGGCGAGTGTTCGTTCCGTGCAATGAAAGACAACTCGTGAAGCTCAGAAATGTGCCAGATGTAACACTGCATTGGCCAAAATGAACCAAAAGGTAATCCTGGCCATCTGCAAGCGGAGCTAGTTCAAATTAGTAGAAAACTGTCCCAGCTTTCGATGCTTGAGTCAAAGCTGGACAAACTTATGAACTTGCAGGGAAACAATGCTGCATTGAAAAATTGATGCAGCATCTGTAAGACGCCTATGAGAAAATAAAAACAGCTCTGAATTGACAAAAGAGAGACGCATGTCCCTTGCAGCATCAGGTAGACGCTGTCAAGAAGTCCCATGGAGAGGTAGATGTCACCAAGCTAAGCTGGTGACACCAACATGGTGTTTGTGACATCTACCAACAGGTAGATGTCACCAACACCAGCTAATAAGCTGGGGACAAGCTGATACGAACATCTAAATGATGTTCATATCAGCTAAACACATAAGGTTGTGGCTTGTGGCAAATCAGAAGTTTTTGCAGTTTTTGTTAAAGATGGCTCTGTGCCATGCAGTGAAAAATGTGCATGTACAATTGTACACATGGAGCCTTAAGGCTGCCCCACCAGATCACCTTGTTTTTGCATTTTATTTTGTTTCTAACTAGTAATACTGAACTTATACATACATTTTATGTGTTATAGGCCTTGTAGACCACTCAGTATGCCGGCAAAAGGCATAGACTACATCGGCTCAGGTTCTTTTAGCCAGAATAGCTGACGGGAACATCTCGGATGTGCACTTCTCAGACAATAATTCCAAGAATCTGCTGAGATTGTGGTTAGTAAGTTTTGGCACTATACAAAAGCAATTTTTAAATTTTCCTAATATTTATTTGTATAACTTTTTTCATTTTATTTATAGACTGCTTCAAATGAAGATCCTTGCCAATTGACGACATCAGTAGCAGTGACGACAGAATGTGCAGCCACTGCCAAAAAAAAAAAAAGAAAACAGTGGTGAAGTGGATTAAGAAGGAATTCTCACCACTAAACACTAAGTGTAGGTTCATCCCTGACCGAGGATCAGCTGTCTTTGCACCACTTGAGCACTTTATGAAGTACTTTCCAGAGAAAATTTTTGATGACCTAGCCCATTTCAGCAACATTTATGCACTACAATGAGATAGGGTTGAGCTAAATGCCACATCGGAAGAAAGCAAAGTGTTCTTTGGCATCATGATACGCATGGGAATCTTGACATTTCCGAGAATCTGAATTTATTGGCAGGAAGACAAAAGAATACTATCTATCGCAGATGCGATGACATCCGAACTATTTTTCAAGCTTCGAGCAGCACTACAAGTCACCGCATTTACTTGCATAATGATAGCACTCGCGTAATGATCGCACCGCTGAATATTGTCATCAAAATTCAATTTTTTTTCTTTCCTGTGTAATGATTGCACCCCGAACTTGTCGCAGCGATATGACGTGTGCCAAGTCTAGCTAATCATAATCGCACTTACCATCTGTCGAATGCTACGGGAACGACTCTTCAAGACATACCAAGCGGTCTCCACACGCCAAACATTCTTAAGCAAATGCCCCATTTCATTTCTTTCACCACTTTCTGCATTTCCATGAAAAAAGAAAAAAAAAATAGCTACAACCAAGCTTGCCTTGGCTTTATTATTTGTAAGCTTTGCAATGGTTGTGGTCAACAACAAAAAAGGCGCCTTTCGATTCCTCTCGTCTGCACTCGTAGGCACGCAACACACCGCGAGTGGCAACGATAGTACCCACATTTACACTGATACGTTAGAAGTGTACCCTATTCATACGCCGACGCTTGTAACACAGCTAAGATATTCGCCCATGCTTAGTATTAGGATAATAGTGAAGACAAATGCTTCAGTTTCTGCAGCACGCCCGCCATGTGTTTTTATGCCACTGGCAGCAAAGCGCGCCCATCTGTTTTTTTGTCTCCTTAAAGAGGACATGGCCATGTTATTGCCACAAACTTGCCGATATTAACAATATTATTCATTATTGATACGGAAGAAACTGTTTCAATGCACGTAATGCACTTACGAGATGAAAAAAAAAATACCGTTCAGCATGTTCGGCTTGCTCCGCCGGCCGCCATTTTTGTTTTGGTGTCCCGCACTGTTACAGTGGCAGCCGCCTGTTTGTTGACCTGTTGTCATCTCGCAGCAAATCCGGGATGAAAAAAATTTGTTTTTCTTTTGACGGAAAATTTAACCCGCATAATGATCGCACTCCTGAATTTGCGTCAATTTTTTTGACAAAAAAGTGCGATCATTATGTGAGTAAATACAGTACTGATGCCAATGCTCCGCTGGACCCATCCAAGGACAAGTTATGGAAAGCGGCATCAATCATTGATGCTGTCAGAAGTCAATGTCTTGCTTTACAAACTCTCGCTGAAAGCAGCATTGACAAATAGATGGTGCCCTTTATGGGAAGGGTCCCCACTAAGCAGTTCGTGAAGAACAAACCAAACCATGAAGGAATTAAAAGTATTCGTCTCCTGCAGTTCAGACGGCATGGCGCATGATCTTGAGTTCTATCAGAGGAAAGGCAATGGGGTGAGCAAGGACGATTCACATTTGGGTCTTGGTGGATCGGTCGTGATTCAGCTTGTGGAAGCAATCCCATGCGGTATGAACATGGGATGCTACATGGAAAATTATCTTTCTTCTGTGCCGCTCTTTAGAGAGCTGAAATTGCTTGGTATTTTGGGTTCTGATACGATTAGGGCCAACAGAACTCTAGGCTGTGAGCTCAAGTGCGAAAAAAAAAAAAGAAGCTACGACTTCAAGATTGCTGAAGAGGGAGACGTGGTCATTGTTCGCTGGCACGACAATGGTAAAGTCAACATGGTCTCTACAGTTGTAGGATTAGGGAACATTACTAAGGCGACGAGATGGAGCAAACTAGCCAAGGAACATGTCGACATCAATTGTACGCAGGCAAACACCAAGTACAATCAATTTATGGGTGGCGTCGACAAGCTTGACTTTTTGATATCACTGTATCCCCTCCAAGCAAAGACGAAGAAATGGCCAGTAAGAGTAATCTCCCACTTCATTAGGTTCGCAGTGTGCGACAGCTGGCTTGAATACATTCGCGACACTAATGCAGAGGGACTCCCCAAACAGGAAGTGAAAGATGTTATGGCATTTCAGTCAGACATTGCACGGAGCTTGATTGCAAGCAACAAGACTGTGCAAAACAGGAGGTGAACACCAAGCACCAGCTCTCCAAAGACTGTCCGAAAATCACGTCGGCATGCCCATGCCGACAAATTCTACAAGGTTTGACGGCAGTAACCACTGGCCCATTCACATCAATGTCTACTTCCCACAAAGGTGCCGAAATGCAGGCTGTGTTTCAAAATCTTGAGCTTGCTGTCACAAATGTGCAATTTTCCTCTAAGTGCCACAAATGATCGCTACTATGATTTTACCATCAAAAAGTAGGAGCCATCGGATCAGGCAAGCTGAGAAGCATTGGAAATGCACACTTAAGTACTTCTGACAAGATAACAGTACCTGGAAATGGTTGTTCCTTGTGTAAGTGGTCATCGACATACTTTATGGCCTAGAGGTGCTATGCGTACAGATGTACATACCACAAAAAATTTGTTGGCTCAATAAACATCTTAAAGGGTTAACAGCACACACAGACGGGGATAGAGTAAGGAACAATGGGACACAGTGCTAATTGGCGCCGTGTCCCATTGTTCCTCACTCTGTCCCCGTCTGTGTGCGCTGTTAACCCTTTAAGATACTTTACCAACTAGCCCACCAAGCCATCCTAGTGAACTTCAATAAACATGTTTTTATTTATATCACTCGGCTTGGGTCGTTCTTTAGAGGCAATATTTGAAGGAATGACAATTTTTCTTTGTATTTGACTTAATTTGTGCCTGAAGCAGATAAGACAATTTTTTTTTTATTTGCCTGTGTCGGGCACCTCTTGCTGGCGTATTGGTCTTTTTGGCTGTATACTGCAAACAACTTAGATGTTCGAGTGAAAACACTAGCAATCATGTGAACTGATTTTTTTGTGCGCCCTAACAAATGAATCTTGCTTATTTATGTTTGTCTAACTTTACTATATTTGGTGTCGTATGCAGTCAACAAATGATTATTCTGACCCCGATTATTCAGACATTCTTGATTATTCAGGCAGCCCTGTGGCACTTAATCCCACAGGGCTGCCCTGATAGACTTAATGTATAAGGACGACCAAAATTTTGGACACCTTCAACACATCATGCAATAATTCAAACTTCGTCTGCATGAACGTGTGCTAATATGGATGGCCACCGAGTCAAGCAAAAATACACATTTTCGTTTTGAGACGTTGCCAGCATGGTCACTGGCCATGTCGCTGGTGCTCCACGAAACAAACTACTGAAGCCTAGTAGATCTAGTAGTCGCCAATGAGACTTCGGTGCGTGCACTGACTGCACTTTCGTCTTTACGTAGCGACAACATGGCGGACAAGATACAGGCCACGATTTTATAGCAACGCCTTCTGCTGGATTCTGTGCCACTCTTACCATCCATTCAAAAAAAAAAAAAAAAATTGGCAGCAGGCCACCTGCCTTTCCCGTTCGGCAGCAGTGCAGTACAGAGCCACATCTAAATTTTGCCTCTGCTTTAGCAGCCCGAAACCGGACTCGACCAATGTGCTATCGCCCCTTCCGACGTCTACAGTGCCGCGTGTGTCTGCACCACAACAGTGATCGGAGTCACGTGGCCGGAGCTACTCTTCTGCGACTGCGCAAGGGTCGGACGAGCACCAGACTAAAGCATAAAACCGTCAACGGAGCGAGCACCTGTTACAGTTCGGCAGCAGTGCACTATGGAGACACATCTAAATTTTGCCTCTGCTTTTGCAGGTGAGCGGAATATCCTTATTTAGTCAATAAGTCATAGAATCTGTGCACTGCTGCCGAACCTATCAGCTTTCTTGTAGTTGTTTGATTCTTGTTACTGGTGTTGTTAGTGTATCGATGTACACTTTTGCTGCGCAATGTCGAAAGAGGCTAAGGCCATTGAAGACTTGAGGCGGGAGCTCAGGGCAGACTTGAGGACCATGAAAGATAAGTTTCAAGAGGTCACTGAGCTGAAAACAGAAATAGAGCAGGTTCTAAAACTAAACCAGGATCTTCGCGCAGAGAATGCCAAGCTATCATACAGAATCGAGGAACTGAAACAATATCAACATTCAAATAACATTGAGATAAAGGGCATTGCACTTGAAGGCGAACCACTAGTCGTTGTGAGGCAAATTGGCGAGCTGATTAAGGAAGATGTCTCAGAGGCTGATATCGACATCTGCCACCGAGTGCCTACTGCTCGACATGATGAAGCAAATATCATTGTTCGGTTTGTCCGCAGAACCAAGAGGAATGCCTTCCTTAGCAAAGCTAAAAAAAGCAGAATGGATACAATTGCACTGGGCTTTCAATAGTCCTCAAAGGTGTTCGTAAACTCACACCTCACAAGGCATGGCAAACGACTTCTAGGTGCTGCAGTAGAAAGAAAGAAGGAATTGAGATGGCGGTTCGTATGGACGGCTTGCGGCAAAGTGTTCGTACGCAAGGACGAAGATTCACCAGCTATTCAAATTGCCAGTATCGAAGACATTGACAAGATGACAACGTGAGCGTCATGGCCTGCTTCTCTTCTTTCCTTTTTTACAGTTAGTTTCACCGTATGAACTGCACATATTATGATGTTCAGTCTTTCAATAAATTAGTGTCTCATACCAGTAAATTGCTAAATATGTTTCACCTAAATGTGCAGAGCATAAAAAACAAAGACAAACTGAATTGCTTATTTACGTCAATTGCCCACAATTTTGACATCTTATTGTATTGTGAAACATGGCTTACTGTGAATGATAACCCCCTGTACTGTGAAAATTACACATACCATGGGTTAGTAAGAACAAAGTGCAGAGGAGGTGGTGTGGCTGTCTATGTTAAACAGTGCCTTGTACATGAGGTAATTTCAGAATTTTCACTTGTAACGAACAATATAGAATGTATAATGGTACGCTTAGAATATGTCACAGTTGTGGTTATGTATCGCCCATCGTTGGGAAACAAACTGACATTTGATTTCCTAGAACAGGTACTACATTTCCTGAGCCATTCGTCCTCCCCCTTTATTATAATGGGCGACGTAAATATAGATATGTTGTCGAACGACATATCATCTAGACAGTTTGCTGGTCTCATCAATTCGTTCATGTGCACAAACGTAATCTCGGAACCCACGAGGCTAACGGCGCAAACAGCTACCTTGCTTGATATATGCAAAACCAATGTACACCCAAGTAAGTGCTTTGTGGGACTGTTATCTGCTGATATAAGTGATCATCTGCCTGTATTTTGTTTCATTCCTCAAGCGCACAAACGAGGGAAAGGAGGAAAAAAGCGCAGATTCGGTTTCCACGCAAGCACATTAGAAAATTTTCGTGCCCTGATCCTATTAACAGTCTGGTCATCTGTATTTGAAAAACAAGATCCAAATGCAGCCTACGAACTGTTCTTTCATAAAATGATTATGTGCTACGACCCAACGTTTCCGTTGAAATTTTGCAATCAGAGGAGCAAGAAAATACGAAAACCCTGGGTAAATGCTGCTTTGCTAAAAATGATAACAAGAAAAAAAAAATGTATCACTTGTTTGCAAAATGCAGGAGTGTGCAATTGTTGACTGATTACAAAAAATACAGAAATAAGGTCAACAGTGCATTAGAGCAAGCAAAAATTAAGTACTATGAACGTCTATTTGCTAAAATAAAAAATGACCCTAGGAAAGTTTGGAATGAAGTTAGAGACTTAACATCTATGAAAAGACAACACGGAGATTAACATAAAGACAGCCACTGGCGTGTTGACAGGCAGAGAAGCAGCAGCTGCTCTGAATGAATATTTCATCTCCAGCACCCAGCATCCCGACAGGAGGGAGCCCACGGCCACATCTATAGTGAATAAATTCAGTCTTACTAACTCAGTGATACTTATACCTGTTACACCTGCTGAAGTTGTGCAACTGCTGTTCAAAGTAAAAAACACCGTCTCTGCTGGGTACGATGATGTGAAACCAGTACCAATGAAATACATTGCGGATAGAATTGCACCTGTCCTTGTTCGCATCATAAACAGGATGTTTGAAAGCGGTATGTTTCCTGATTGTCTAAAAATAGCACGTGTATGCCCTATTTACAAAGGAGGTGATAAACATTTAATGACAAATTTCTGGCCGATATCTGTCTTACCTGTTCTGTCAAAGGTGTTCGAGAGTGCCCTGAATGTTAGACTACAAACATTTTTCAGTAAATATAGTGTAATTAGTGACATGCAGTATGGATTCCAAAAAAATAAATCTTGTGAAGCAGCTCTTCTTAATATCAAACATAAAATAATAAATGTTGAAAATAGAACGTACACATTAGGTTTATTTGTAGACTTCAGGAAAGCCTTTGATTCAGTATGCCACAGTTTATTAATTAGCAAATTGGAACAGTGCGGTGTACAAGGTATCGTATTGGAACTTTTACGACATTACTTAACCAATCGCTATCAATATGTCAGTATAAATAATGATGTTTCATCTTAGGCAGAAATCGTAACGGGTGTTCCACAAAGATCAATACTTGGACCTCTTCTATTTATAATATATATATTAATGATTTGTGTGACACCCCCGACTCTCCCGAATTAGTTATGCATGCAGATGATACTAACATATTCTTTAAAGCTGCTACTATAATAGAGCTCGAATCAAAAGTTAACAATTACTTGAAGCAACTCTCTTGCTGGTTACAACATAATAAGCTACAAATGAGTTCCTCCAAAAGAAAATATATGATATTTGCTCCTGCTAATAAACCACGTAACTGCAATGCAGGTATACTTTTTGAAGATGGGCTGGTAGAACAGGTAAAATGTCAAAAATTTCTCGGAGTGTGGTTCCAAGAGGATTTGGCCTGGAACATGCACATCGACAAACTTGCTATCGAACTAAGCAGAACCGTTGGTTGCTTATACAGACTGAGTACTCTGGTTCCTCTATGGTTGAAAAGTTCTTTATAATATGCACTCTTTTATTCTAGATTAACCTACTGTATTTTAATTTGGGGCACTACTTCGCAAAAAAATTATAATAAATTGATAGTGCTACAAAAAAAAAGAGTCCTACGCGCATTCGAGGGATACTATGGCCCTGTACAAAACTTTAGAACCACACCATATTTTATGAAACATTCTATGTTAAAGGCAAACCAGGTGTATTATTACAGGTTGCTGCAATACATTAAACAAAACAAATCGCAGTACATCTTGAATGTACCCACCAATCCGCATTACAGCCTTCGACAACATAACATGAGAACACCAAAAATAAGAACCAATTACGGAAAACAACTAGCCAATTATCAGGCACCTTCATTACTAAATCGCCTACGGGAGTTTGAAGATGACATTATAGAATATTCGAATAAATCATTCGAAAATTTTCTCATCCTGAACAACATTGAGTTCATCTGATTAGAACCACACTATAAATTGTCAGTTTTTTGTTTCTTTTGTTTTCTGGTTGTGGTTGGTCTCAAACAAAATGCATCATACTTTGATAATCCTGTTGGTTTCTCATATTTCTTGTATACATGTTTTGTTTCAAGAAAACACTATTGTCTCGCGACTATCCAGTTCATTTAATAATAATATTTGGGGTTTTACGCGCCAAAACCACTTTCTGATTATGAGGCACGCCGTAGTGGAGGACTCCGGAAATTTTGACCACCTGGGGTTCTTTAACGTGCACCTAAATCTAAGCACACGGGTGTTTTCGCATTTCGGCCCCATCGAAATGCGGCCGCCGTGGCTGGGATTCGATCCCGCGACCTCGTGATCAGCAGCCCAACACCATAGCCACTGAGCAACCACGGCGGGTATATCCAGTTGATTTCAGTGTGTATGTAGGCATGTTTATGTTTATTATTTGAACCTCAAGGGTCCCTGGCGGGACATTACATGAGGGGTGGGCGCAAGGACGGCGGTTAACAATGAATGTTACATGAGAATCATGACGATGACATGGCTTCCTCGATGGCAGTCTTGAAATGGACTGGATCAGGGATTTGTGCTAAGTGACAGGGAAGGTCATTCCAGTCGCGATTGTGTGGACAAAAAATGATTTCTGAAATGTAGTTGTTCGGGAACGATGCGGGATGACGCTGTTTGGATGGCCTGTGCGGGGTGTTCGACGTACTGGTAGGATGAGGTTGCTGTCACGGGGCGAGCAATGGAAAAACCTGTGATAAAGGCAGAGACGTGAAATTCGGCGACGGGAAGCGAGAGAAGGAAGTTTTAGTTGCAATTTCAAGGCGGATATGCTAGAGTATCGAGAGTAGTTTGAAAGAATAAAGCGAGTGGCACGATTCTGAACAGATTCAAGGGCTGAGATAAGGTTAGACTGATGGGGGTCAAATATTGCGCAAGCGTATTCAAGTTTAGGTCGTACAAATGTTTTATAAGCTAGTAATTTTAAGGAAGGAGGTGTCATGCGCAGGTTACGTCGGAGATACCCAACTGCTCTATTAGATGAATTTATTGTGTGGTTAATGTGGCAAGACCATGTTAAGTCACTAGCAAGGTTAATGCCAAGATACTTAAAAGAGTTAGTGGAAATAATAGTAGTATCGTTAATTTTATAAGTAGGCCGAGTATAATTTCGGCGGCGGTGAAAAGAAATTTGTGCGGTCTTTTTAGTATTTAGGGACATTAGCCATTTAGTGCACCACCGCTGTATGTTATCCAGGTCATTTTGGAGGATGTAAGCATCCTCGGCGTTAGTTATGGGGCGGTAGAGTACGCAGTCATCCGCGAAAAGGCGGATACTAGATGTTACTGTGGAAGGCAAGTCGTTAATGTATATTAGAAAGAGCAAGGGGCCAAGAACCGTGCCTTGAGGTACTCCTGAAAGAACGTGTGAGTAGGATGATGAGAAGCCATTAGCGGAGACAAATTGTATGCGGTCAGTCAAAAAGCTTCGAATCCAGTTCAAGACACTAGGATGAATGTTTAACAAGGACATTTTAAGCAAAAGGCGGGAATGGGGTACTTTATCGAAAGCTTTCTCGAAATCTAGAAATAGCGCATCAATTGGGATATTGCGGTCAAGATAGGAATGAATGTCATGCAGGAACAAAGCTAATTGGGTTTCGCATGAGTGGTCTTTCCGGAATCCGTGTTGGTTTGGATGAAAAAAGTCGGCCGATGTTAGGAATGTGGCAACATTAGAATAAATGACGTGTTCCATGATCTTAGAGCATACACTGGTTAACGAAATGGGTCGGTAATTACGTGGGGATGATCTGTCACCTTTCTTGAAAACCGGAATGACCTTCCCAATTCGCCAGTCATGTGGAACTGTGCCTGTATCAAGCGACTGTTGAAAAATGAGGGAAAGAATGAGACTACAAACATGTTTAGTATTCTTTAAGACTTTCGAATTAATTCCTTCGATACCGCAGGAAGACGAAAATTTTAGTGAGTCGATAATATTAACAATACCATGTGCGTTGAAGGTGATGCCGTCCATTGGTAGATGCGGCAAAGGCACAGGATCAGTGAAATCACGAGTTGTTTCCTTAGTAAAGACTGAAGAGAATGCATGGTTCAAGACATAGGGTACGTCGGATACGCCTACTGGTGAGCCAGTGCTGTCAATGAGAGAAATAGTAGTATCAACATCAGGGATGATTGTTTTCCAGAAGCGCTTAGGGTTGCTTTGTAGCATTTCAGGGAGGGTAGTAGAAAAAAAACGGAGCTTAGTTTGGGTAGCGAGATCGGAATATTGCTTGGCAGTGGTGTGGTATTTGCTCCAGGCACATTTGGTGTTAGATAACTTGGCAGAACGGAAGAAGCGCTTTTTCTTGTTATTTAAACGCTTTAGTTTAACATTAAACCACGGAGAACGTTTTCGCTCTGTTATGCTGATGGTAGGGATGTAAAGTCGAATCAAACGCAGCATTTCTGACTTGAAGAGAGACCAGTTCGACTCGGCAGAGCGTAAGTGGTAGGTAGAAGCAAAATGGTTATGGAAAACAAGAAGGTCACGATTCATGCTAGTGTAGTCTCCTTTGTCATACAGCGTTAGTACTTTTTTGGATTTAGGACTTTTGGTAACGCTGGTAGAAAAGGTAGTGTATGATACATGTTGCTGTGGGAGCAGAAGCCTTCATCAGGCCACATGGCCTTTAGCTTCTGCTTCCTTTCTGTTGTAAACAAGAGAAATAAATTAATTCATTCATTCATTATTCCGGGCCGGCTGACCACGCTTCGGATGATTTCACGAAATGCGTGAAAAGGAATAGCATGAATGGCATTCCTAGAAAATCACGGCCATGGGATATCTAGGTCAAGGGCAAGTGTACGTGTGAGCAGCAACACGCATTGATAAACTTGGGCTGTATTCATGAACAGTCACTTTCGAAAGATACTTCAATTTTGCCGATATTTCACATGACTAGCACTGAAGGCATCGATGCGCAGCAGCGTTTTAGTAAACCATTTAGATAGTGTGCTTGGCACTGTACCAAGAATGCCGTCACTCGCAGACACCGATGCATTTGCACTAGTCATGCGAAACAGTTTGGAACTGCGTCAAGAATGCCCTCGCTCACAAACACTCGTGCATCTTGCGCAAGCCATTCTAAAGACGGCGCGCTTGGCACTGTGCCAAGAATGCCCTCGCTCGCTGATGCCTCTTGCGCAAGCCACGCTAAAGATGGCGTTCAAAAATAACGTACAGCGCAAAGGACAAGGACAGCAATAGGCGACATACACAGCGCTGACTAATAACTTCACCAGAATGTCTAACGAGAAAAGGATCGTCAATGGTTAGAAGGTTTAGTTTATCTTGCAAAAACAAGCCAACACTTTCTGCCAAGTCGCTGCTTCAGTTACGATAACCCGCAGAGGGCAGTGTGTCAAGAATGCCAAGAATGGCACTGTGCCAAGAATGCCCTCGCTCGCAAGCAGCAATGTATCTTGCAATATAGTCACCGGTGAAGCAGCCACATCCCAATGGGGGCACAATGCAAAAAACATTTGGAATTGGGTGCATGTTAATGAACCCCAGGTGTTATGAACCCCCACAACTAGGGGGCTCCTAACCACATTCTGTTTTTGGCACACAAGACCACAGAATTTATTTCAATTTAATGTGCCCAGGAAGAAAATGCAACTTGGCTGACACCAACAATAGCAAGTATGGCTGGCAATCGTCACACTGAATCCCCTGCTCAAGCCTATTTGCTATTGATACATGCAACACTGTATACTCTAGAGCAGCTGGTGATGCTTCAATCAGCTTGAGAACGTGCTACAGCAAAACCTTACGAATTCAGATTTCACGGGACTGAAAAATAACGCCCGAATTAAATGAATGTCAAATTATCGCGGGTATTAAGAAAACAATAAATAAATGCTTGCTACACAAATTCACCTTTTTTCGCACAAGAGCAATGAAGAAGCAATAATTGCCGCCATCTCGAGACTGGTTAGTGCTCACAGCGGCGAGGGTCTTGCGATTTCTTTAGCAATGCGGCCCATTTGACCTTGGCACACTACCCACATCTTCATTAGATTAGAAACGCTTTTCACTACTGCATGCACATTCCGAGTATTTTTTCGCCAATGAGATGGTCAGCAACAGATCGTCCATCTATCGCGATGCAGCTGCAGGTTTGATGCCCATTGTGCAGGACACGGTAGAATCTGTCTTCATCTTTGACAGTTTCCGCCGTGTTTCTGACATTGCGTGTGCATCGTGTTGAGTCAAAACAACACTACTGCTTGCTGCAACTGCTGCGGATGAAATCGCAGTTGCTATATCGATGGGATCAAACATGGTGACTGCACAGTTTTGAAGGCATGCGGGCAACGCGTGCAATGTGTCAGAATTAAACTAGTGCTCACCGCAATTGCTGCAGATGAAACAATGATCATTATGAATGCGATCGTGAAAGGCAGGTGGCCATGCTGTTCTAAGGGACGCGAGGCCAATGTGGTTTCATTTGCGGTGGTAAACATATAAATGCACAAATATACACAAAACGTTCGGAATATGACAATGCGGACTCTGCTGCTTTGTTTCAGTTGGCCACAAGTGCTGCTTTTGCTCTTTTGTGTCACACATTTGCAGCGATTTGAGGGTTGTCCAAATTAACCGTTGTGCAGCCAAATACAGTGTAACCCCGGTTATACGTCCCCCGGTTTTGCGACGATCCGGGTTTTACGACGGATTAGCGCAGGCCCAGCGAAGACCTTATAGAAGCAATGCATTAAAAACCCTGGTTATCTGATGCAATTTTACGCCTGACCCGCGTTATACAATGACCCTCGCAAAGCCGGTGTTGGCGAAGCGCGTTCGTTTCCCTCCCCCCCCAGCAGCCGCTCGCAACACTCGCTGTGCTGAAATAGCGCCTTTTCTTCTCCACAATACTTTCTCCCTCTCTTCTCAGTGGCGTCGCCTCTCATCGCGCTGGGGAAGTGTTTCTCTCCTTCCAGTTTCCCAGGAGCAGATTGCAGACAAAGTAGCGCGGAGAGGCCTAGGTTTATCGCACGTGTTCTACGTCGTAATCCTAGCGACCAGTGTTCAGCGGAGGTTTTGAGTTGTGTGGAGCAATGTGGCGCATGATGTCCCGAAAGCGGACAGTTCTGTGGCTCGGCGATAAGCTGAATATTATCGAGGAAGCGGAAAAGCGGCATGGAGCCAAGAAAGCAAGCATTGCCCGGGACCTTAAAGGGCCCTTGAAACGGTTCGGACAAATTTTGTAGACGCGTAGGGTACAGCTTAAGTAGAACATTCGCACCACAATTTAAGTGAAGCGTTACGTATTAATGGAGCCACAAGCGATTAGAAGTTACCCTCCTCCCAAGCCATGCTTTTCCTCCTCAACTCGTTCGCCGAGCGAGCGGGGCTAAGCTCCGCCTTTACTGGTCCTGCGTCACGATGCGACGTCAGGTCGTCCACTTCCGGTTGTTTGGAGCCCGCCCCCGCCCGTGCGAAACCTCTCCGCTAGCCGCTTGGCCGTCGACCCAAGCGAGAGCTATCGAAGCAGCGTGCGTTGCGAGCATTCTGTCATAGCTCCGAACGTGTCTGGTATTCCGGTAACCACCCGCAAGCTGGTCATTTCGGCGAATGACTGGAGGCATAAACTGAAGCTGATGAAGGAACTTTGGCGTAGACGTACGTGAGCGGCCTGATCGGTCTGCACGGTCCAGACATTTGTTGGCGCAGCGCTTAACCGGCCAAACAAAGCGCTAATATTGCTCTAACCAAGTGTTAAACATTTTAAACATTGATAAAAACATCGTGTTGATTACACTCCTGCGAGAAATACGCACCAGCAGCAAAGAATACGCTTCGTTGCTGCTACTGTGTATGGTTGAGCTCCATGCCACCAGGTGGCTGCACCGTGCAGGCATTCACATTTTCCCTTCTGCTCATCTCATGGCTCATCCCGTTACGGCACAGTCAAGCGGCCAGACCCTGTGCCCTTGCGCTTGCGTTTGCCCTAATACCGGACTCGCGAAATGCTATTGCGTTAGTAATCTTCCGGTGTAAAGTGACGGCCACAAATGCGGGAGTCCTGGCGCCGATCGGATAGCGGTAGCCCGATGCGCAGCAGCCAGTTCGCTCGTACGCTGCCTTGCAGAGGGACACGATGTCGCAGCTTGACATATTGCCAGTCGCTACGTTTGCAGTCCACAAGGCAACAAAGTCGAATCATAGTGCTCGCGAAAAGACTGAGACCGACTCTGACCGCAGAGCTCTTGTCAAAATGGAGTACGTTGTAACACAAGCAGACGACACTTGCTCTGTGCCGGAAGTGCTTAAGTGTACTGAAAAATTGTTCTTGTGCATTCGCTTTATGTTACTTTCTTTTCATAAAAACAAATTAACTAACATTCCAACTATTACGAAGATCATTTGTTTACCATAAAGTTGGAAAAATTATCGATCATGCGCCCTGGTCAGCCAATCAGATAGCTCGCCCCACTGACGTAATATGGGTGATTTCGGTCATATGGGTAGGGGCGGCTTAAAATTTCGCCGAGCAGTGCGCTGCGATCGGCAGTGATGTGCATTTTTAAAACCTTATAATAAATTACACGCTTTACGCAGAGCACTTAGATGTGTCAATTATTGATCAGAAGGACCTACTCTAACGACTCAGTACATTTGTAGAAAATCGTCAAAAGCGTTTCAGGGTCCTTTTAAGATACCCGAACCTTCAGCATCATTAAGTGCATTAAGCAAGGGTACCGGAAGTGGTCAGTGCAGCATCAGCTGGTGGCTATAGAGCACAGCAAGTCAGAAAAAAATATCACTGTGCTCGACACCATGCATTTTATTGCCACTTCGTGGAATGCAGTGTCGCGAAGCACAATCACTAACTCGTCCAAGCACTGTGGCTTTAAGCGAGAGACTGGCTCCTCTGCTGGGGACGCAAATTCGATGCCGCTTGAGGCCGATGCAGGCTTCGCCGACGACGATTTCGTGGGTTTAAACGTTGTCGCGACCTTTGCGGAGTGCGTGGAGGCCGACGACAATGTTGCAATCTGCGGCGAGGTGTCGCTGGATGACGCCATCGAGGAGGCTTTGCCTAGTGCCGACACCGCTGCGACATCGGACAAGAACAATGACGACGCCACAGATGTGCCTGTGCCTACCACGTTCGCTGAGGTGCTACAGCACATAGATGGCATCCGGAATTTCATCTGTTCACATGACGCTGCGAAGGACCATCTTTTGGACATTGCCCAACTCTAGTGAAAGCTCTTGGTTCACAGATCATCATCATTATCATTATCAGCCTGGTTACGCCCTCTGCAGGGCAAAGGCCTCTCCCATAGTTCTCGAACTACCCCGGTCATTAACTAATTGTGGCCATATTGTCTCTGCAAACTTCTCAATCTCATCTGCCCACCTAACTATCTGCCGTCCCCTGCTACGCTTCCCTTCCCTTGGAATCCAGTCTGTAACCCTTAATGACCATCAGTTATCTTCCCTCCTCATTACATGTCCTGCCCATTGTTAAGAACGGCCTGCTGAGGTGCAAGTTTTGCCAGCCAGGTGCGAGAGCGGCGTCGACTTATCCGGGAAAGCCACCATCATCCTCTAGCCAAACGGCGTCACTAAGTCTACCGTGTCCGCAGGACAATGCGCCACGTCCGCCACTGTGTCGCGGGATTGCCGAGATGAGTTCGACGAACCAGGCTTTGTGACTGAACACGCCACCGCAAACCCAGTCTGCCATGAGCAAGGGAGGTCCCGAGGGAACGTCTTTGGAGGCCCCTTTCCACACACCGTTACCAACGTAAGCCCAGAGTTCTGCGAAGTCCGTCTGCCCTCAGAGTCCGTGAAACCACTGCGGAAGCCCTTCCGCTCAAAGGCGGCTCATCTACATCTACTGATAGAACGTTTTCCTCACCTAGGGATCGAGGGAGGACCGAGTGTTTATAAACCGCTGTTGTACAACTGCTCAGTGTACTTTCTCTCACAGTCATGCTAGACTGATGAACTGCAACGTCCTTATGTAGGTACTGTAAATGAACCCATATTCCTCGTTGAGAAGCAGTCCTTCCGTTCAACAACATCCTCAACATGGATAAGCTGGATGACGGCATGGGCCAGCTACTATCTAATTCATGCCCGACTCCAATTTTGACAACGGGTTACGAGCGGTGGGATTGACCTCCCAATCCTCACACCATGCCCATTTCTTCACAGATCAAACAAGATCACAGATCAAACAAGGTCCAAAAGAAACTTACCGACTTTTTTAAAAGTTTGCGCTGGCTGGCGGGAATCGCGGCAGTGGGCAGTGGAATGCTACAAAGGTTCGTTTGAATAAAGCACGGTTGGTACCTGTACTGCAGCATTAATTCTTATCACATTTACTTTTTTGGTAATTTGGGTTTCCAAGCCCTGCAGAGTATGTTAGTAGTTTACATTGCAGTTTCTTGTAAATCCATCGCGCGATATAAGTAGTATTTTTATAGGCACAATTTATGTTTGGATTTTACAACGCTTTTTCGCGATCCCGAGAAAGTCGTATAGTCGGAGTTCCTCTGTACATCCACATTAAAGATAATTTGATGATATTAAATAATGCCTACGCCAGATGGGACGAAAGGATGATAATGAATTATCCAATTTCCTGAATTGATGAGGGCTTAATTAACACAGTTTTACTATATGGTGCTTTCAACATGCATACAATCTGATTATAACACACACATCTTATGAAAGCGATGATGTCTGCAAATATTCTAGTACAGCTCAACCTGTGCGATAATGATAGCATAACAGTGATGCTTTGGTGACAGTAACACCCAATAAAAATTAACAATGCATGCATGGAATTATTGCTGTACTAGCCTGCACATTCTCACAGCAAGTGCAAAAAAACTCAGTGTCCTTCCACTCTGTGAAGAAGGATTACCAGCGAAGCTGTGTATGTAGGCCCCTTAATGGCGAACTGCACCTCCGCCGCGGGTCAGCCTGCATTGCACTATCTTTGGGATCGGCCCATGTATGGGTTGCTTAACGACTGCTTCACCTCCGCCGCGGGTTGGCCCGCCATTGCACTATCTCCGGGATCGGCCCGCATATGGGGAGTGTTTAACACCTGCTTCACCTCTGCCGCAGGTCAGGCCGGTATTGCCCTATCTTCGGTATCGGCCCACGTATGGGGAGTAATTAACGCCTGCTTCACCTCCGCTGCAGGTCGGGCCGGTATTGCCCTATCTTCAGTATCGGCCCACGTATGGGGAGTAATTAACGCCTGCTTCACCTCCGCTGCAGGTCGGGCCGGTATTGCACTATCTTCGAGATCGGCCCATGTATGGGGAGTACTTAACGCCTGCTTCACTTCCGCCATGGGTTGGCCCAGTATTGCCCTATCTTAGGGATCGGCACACATATGGGTAGTGCTTAACGCCTGCTTTACCTCCACCGCAGGTCGGCCCGGCATTGCACTACCTTCGGGATCGGCCTATGTATGGGGAGTTTTTTGCTTACGACACGAAAATTTCCTTGGACAATAGAGGTATACAGCTTCGCTGTAAAATATGGCTAGCGGACACTTTCCAGGATCACACACCAGCCCTTTCGCCGACAGGACCGCCAATACAGTTGAGATCCAAAACAGAGACGTTTACGGGTAGAGGCTTGAAATGATTAACACATTAAACCAATATTTTGCCAAAGGGACTTGTCTTCATCAGGGCAGCAACTAGTGCTTTCCTTAGCTGTGAATTTATGTACGCATAGCTAACTCTAACCCTCCCAAGGGGGAAGCAGGAGGAGAATAAGCCGATAAATAGCTGTGAATTTATGTACGCATAGCTAACTCTAACCCTCCCAAGGGGGAAGCAGGAGGAGAATAAGCCGATAAATTTGGCAAGTCAAATTGTTCAAAAAAGGAGAAAGGAGAAAAGAGGGAGGGGTAGTGTTTAGTTTGTGCAAAAGCAGGGCTGACAAAAGGAAAGCAGTTGCTCCCCTGAAGAAGACAAGTCCTCTTGTTGAAAAGTTGGCTGCAGCAACCGGGTCATTCTACCACTGTTAATAGAGTCAAGCTCACTTAACTATCCCAGTAATAATGAATGCCTCATTATTATGCACAATCATAGCATGGTGCTCATAATTTTCAGGCAGTCAATGGCAACGCATCTCAAATAAAACAAACATGCCATAGCTCCTAACTACTTCAGGGCAAATGCAGCACTGCAGGGGGCGTATTCTGAAACGTTCACCGCGGCGAAGTTTCGCACTGGCCACGCCTCCGCCGTACCGGCGCGCTCTGAATGGCTGCTTTGACAAAACCGGAAATTCAGGTGGCGCAAGTGAATTTCCGGTTTTGTCAAAGCAGCCATTCAGCGCGCGCCGCAACGGCGGAGGCGTGGCCAGTGCGAAACTTCACCTGGGCGAACGTTTCAGAATACGTCCCCAGATGTGACAACTGAGGCAGCTTGAACGAAGGTTACCGCACGTTGCGCCAAACATTGTTTTCTCTAGGCTGGATTCCTGTGCAGGGCACAAGGGTCTGAAACTGATGCTCGGAAGCAATGGCGACTGGCCTGCAGATTTATGGCAGCGCATAATTGAAATGCAGTCAAGTGCTGCCGACGTCGGTTGAGATGACTTCGTCAATGAGGCTGATGAAGCCAACGTAGTCGTACACAGATGAGGCAGCATTAGTGCAGAGCAAGGCTTTGCCAGCAATGAATTGGCTGAGGAAAGTTAAGCAGAGCTTGTAACCAATACTGCCACCTCCAAGCACGTCACCCACAATTGAGTGCATCGCGTCTTTGAAGCAGCTCATCTGCAGCAAAAATCTTGGGCGATAAGCACATGTCTGCTTTGAACAATCTGGAAGCCGTGATTGGGTGGGCGTTGGATAAGCAAGGCAAGCTTACCAATTACTTTGGGAAACAATAAACGTTCGTGGCATTTCACTGGCTCATTCTTGCTTGTTGACTTATTACGAACGCTTGGCTATTAAGATTGTATCCTGCCTGCACGACTGATTTATGTTTGAAGTGGGCTAGCCCGCAGTATGTTTCAAGGGCATGCAAGTACTAAGCATTAGCTGGCATGCATTGCACATTATGTAAGCTGTATTTCATTCAAGCTATTGCTTGCATGTGTTCAGGGTTCTCCCCATGGTGGGCGGTAGGGAAAATGTTGCTCATGGCCTTGGTTCACTGCTTTCGAGTGGTGACACAGCAATTAGAATGACTAATATGCCATAGCAATGTTAACTTCTTTATGTTTTCTGCAATCCTAAAGTGTATCTGTCACGATCCACCCGGGCTCCTGAACAAGGGAGGACTCGAGGCACCCTCCGGTAGACGGACGCTCCACAGCGTGGTGGTGGTGGTGATGATGACTGACAGGCGAGCAGCCGTGCTCGTCGGTGTTTATTGTGGTGCGGAGACCAATGTTGCCTGTCAAGCTTTAGCAGGTCGTCTAGCTTGGCGGGCGAACCAAGATTATGTCCGAGGGGGCGTCACATACTTGCTACACCCCCTTACCCCCAGTTTGTTTGTTAAATGAAAAAAAAACGTCCCTGTTCACACTATGAGGCTCTGCCTCCACCCTAGATGGGTTGTCTGTGCCTGCTACCCAGGCGAGTAACGGTCTGGTGGCCTCCGCCGTCGAGTACTCCACCTGGGCACCGGTGTTGACGGGTCGGGTGTGGCAACGCCGGGTGCTGCCTGAGCCAGCCTTGCTCCATCCGGAGGGTTCGTAGAGGTCGACCTTGCGAGTGGTGCTGGGCTCGACACCGGACCAACGGGTGCTGCACCACTGGCTACGGTTGCCGCCTCCGAGGTAGGTGGTGCTCTGCTGGGAGCGACTGGTGCTGCCGCTAGTCCTCCTGTGGGGCTGGAACTCGGAAGTGGCAGTCGGGGGTGCTGGCCATGTCCCGAGGCGAGGCCTGACATGGTCGGCGTGTCTGTGCCACGTGGCCTCGTCTGGCGTGCGCACGAGCAGCGATGAGGCACTGGCAGGAGTCACCACCTGTCCGGCAGACCAGGTGGGCCAAGACGGAAGTTCCTGGCGAAAACTGGAGCTCCAGACTCTGGCAAAGGCCCGGGACGGCATCCTTGGTCAGCAGCTAGCTTCTGCTTCAGCTGCTTCAAAAGCACTGTGGATCAGAGGTCCGGATGCAAGACGTAGGAGGTCCCGATACAGTCTTTGACTTTGGGACCTCCTTATGTATACTACGCACATGCAATTATCTGTATTTTTACTAATAAATAAATAAATTGTGAAATTGTGCAAGGGTGTCTTGACCATCCGACCCAGCAGGAGCTCACAGGGGGCACGGCCAGTGACATCATGAGGTGTAGTCCGCTACTGGAATAGTATCCGGGCAATCTGCATCTGGAAATCCCCAGTCTGGCTCTTTTTGAGTTTGTCTTTGATGGTTTGCACCACCCGCTCGGCTGCACTATTTGAAGCAGGGTGGTACGGTGGAACCATCATCCGGCGGATTCCGTTTTTCGTCAGCCAGGCCAGGTACTCTGCGCTGGCGAAAGCAGGACCATTGTCAGACACAATGACATCTGGCAAACCCTGGGCGGCGAAGACCTGTCGTAGCGCTGCAATGGTCGTGCCTGCTGATGGAGCGGCGACAGGTATAACCTCCACCCACTTTGAAAAGGCGTCCACCACCACCAGGAAGTCATGGCCCTTGAAGGGTCCCCCAAAATCCACATGTAGGCGGGACCAGGGTCTTTGTGGGAACGGCCAGGGGGTGATTTCCACACGGCGCGAGGCTCGCTGATTCTCCTGGCAGATTTGGCAGCGCTGCACCAAATGCGCGATGTCTTGGTCAAGACTACCAAACATGCGACCGGGCCACCATCTTGGTCTTTTCTATCCCTGGATGACCCGCGTGCAGCAATTGCAGAACCCCCGACCGGAGACTTTGTGGGATCACCACCCTCGAACCCCACAGTAGGCAGCCCTGCTGCAAGCTCAGCGGCCTTGTGGCTATAGGCCTGCTGCACCAATTCCTCTCCACGGGACACCGCCTTGACCACCTGAGACAGGACTGGGTCCCGGCTGGTCACTTGAGATACCGCAGATCTGGAGAGCAGCTCCGGGTACGCGTGTTCCAGCATGAACACTTCAGCAGGTTCTGGAACAGCATCTAGCACCTCTGGCAGGGGCAGGCAGCTCAGGGCATTAGCAGGTCCCAGGTCCTTTCCCGGACGGTAAACCAGCTGGTAGCTGTAAGCCGCCAGCCTCAAGGCCTAGCGTACCACTCGAGGTGATGCTTGCACAGGAACTGCCTTGTCGGGCCCCAGCAGCCCCAACAGCGGCTTGTGGTCCGTGACCGCCTCGAACTTCCGGCCCCACAGATACTGGTGGAAGCATTCGACACCAAACATGAGGGCCAAACATTCCTTGTCCAGCTGGCTGTAATGTTGCTCTGCAGCATGAAGCCGTCCAGAAGCAAACGACACAGGGTATTCCTAGCCATCTTTGTCCCGGTGTGCCAGGACGGCTCCCAGACCGTACGGCGATGCATCTACAGTAAGGACAACAGGCTTAGCAGGATCGAAGTGCACCAGCACTGGAGCCTTGGTGATTAGCTCCTTGCTGCGCTGGAAGGACTGGTCCTGCTCCTTCTTCCAGACCCATTGTTGACCATCTTGAAGCAGAAGATGGAGCGGCTGTAGATGCTGCGACAGGTTAGGCAGAAAACTCCTGTAGAAGTTGATGAGGCCCAGGTAGCTCTGAAGCTCCTTGTTCTGGGGCTTAGGTGCCTTGAGCACCGCATCAACTTTGCGGGGAGCCGGGGCTAGGCCTGCCCGGGAAATTACATGTCCCAAGTACTCAACGCTGGGAGCTAGGAAAACATACTTTTCCAGCTTGAGCTTGAGGCCGGCGTCCTGTAGTCGTGCCAAGACGTTGTGCAAGTTCTGCAGGTGGTCCCCGTCGTCGCTGCCAGTAACCAGGATGTCCAAATACACCGCCACGTGCCTCATGCCCCTGAAGGGGTTGTCCATCTCCCTCTGGAATATGGCTGGGGCCGAGGCCACGCCAAACGGTAAGCGCGTGTACTGAAAGAGTCCCAAAGTTGTAGATATGGTGACATACTTCCGGAAGGCATCCTGGAGCACCAGCTGCTGGCAAGCATCTCCGAGGTCGAGCATGGTAAACTTCTGTCCACCGGACAATGCTGACCACAGATCTTCAATCCGGGGCAGCGGGTACTTCTCGACGGTAGCGGCGGGGTTGATGGTAACTTTGAAATCACCGCAGATCCTGACACTGCCATCTCGATTGAGGACTGGCACGATGGGAGCGGCCCATTCAGATGTCTTTACGGGCACCAGGATGCCCTCTCGATGCAACAATTACAGCTCCTGGGTGACCCCGTCCTTCAGGGCGAACGGCAGTGGGCGAGGCTTGAAAAAACGTGGCCAGGCTCCCTCAGGTACAGGCTCGTCCACTCTTAGGGTGAACACGGCTCACCGTGGCCGCGCTCCGCGGGGCGCCAGTGCGTCCGGAGCGGCGGCGCATCGAAGCGAAGCGGCGCAGGCGCACACGAACCCAGGGGAGGCGCTTCGCGTCGTCTGCTACAGCGCTGGAGCGCACCGCCGCTTGCTTTGCTGTGATGTACACTTCGCTAGACCCAGGTGACTGAGCGACCGAGGCGGCGTGGCGGGAAGGCGCACTTCACTTACTGGAGCATTTTCCAGCTAGTTCGGTCTACAGCTTGTGAACAGCCTACTTAATCAATATACATTAACAGAAACAAGGTTATCACCACATAAATCACTTAGCATGTTTTTACAAAGTGATGAGGGTAAAACTACAGTCATGTCTCCCTGTACTCCCTCATCAGGGGTGTTCCCGTGTGCTCCTAAGGCCAACCTGCCTACACTTCTGTCTCGTTTCAATGCATGCCTGAACTTCCGATTTCATGCACAGTACTGAATTTCCGAATGTGAGGCCTGGTACCATAACCCCTTTCCATACGCCCCTAACCACCTCGTACCTATTATAGTCCCAAAGTGCCGTGTGTTTTATTACAGCTGAGTTCCTTTTCACTTTTTCAATCAAAATTTTTTCCTGTTCTTCCAAGTACTTTTTGCCCTCGTTTAGCCATATGCCCAAATACTTGTATTTTTCAACATGATCAATCTTAGTGTCTTGTACTTCCAATGGTTCCCCCCTTTCTTCATTGTATACTATTGTCCCAGACTTCTCTCTAGTGAACTGCAGTCCCAATTTTTCTCCCTCTTCTCCACATATGCTCATCAGTTCCTGTAGCCCTACTCGGGTGTCAGCAAGCAGTACAATATCATCTGCATACATCAGTCCGGGTAGTACTTGAGCTACCTTCTGCCCTTCCAGCATATAGCTTATGTCAGTTCCTATTGTGCTCTGTTCTAGTCTCTTTTCCATTTGGCTCATGTAGATCATAAACAGCAGAGGCGACAATGGACAGCCCTGCCCGAGACCTCTTCTTATTTTAGCTGGCTTTGTAGTTTCCCCCTCCCATGTTATCTCTACCTCATTATCTGTATAAACTTGTTGTAGGAACTCAATCATCTTTCTATCTAGACCATATTCCCTCAACTGGCTCCATAACTTTTCTCGGTTTACATTGTCATAGGCTCCTCTAATGTCTAAAAAAGCTATCCATAGCGGTTTCTGCCTGGCTGTCGCTATCTCTATGCACTGTGTTATAACAAATAAATTATTATCTAGCCTTCTGTTCCTTCTAAATCCATTCTGCAGTTCTCCCAAGATCTCTTCACGTTCTGCCCATTCCTCCATTCTCTTTTTCACCATCTGCACTGCTACTCTGTATATGACTGATGTGATAGTTATTGGCCTGTAGGATTTACTGTTGTCCTTGCTTCCCTTACCTTTGTAAACTAATATCATTCTGCTTGATTTCCAGTCCTGTGAAACATCTCCCCCTACTACTATTTGTTCAATAAGTTGTCGTAATTTTAATTTACTTTTCTGGCCTAATATGCTTATCAATTTCATAGGTATGCCATCAGGTCCTGTCGTTGTTCCCACGGGAACCTTGTGTTCAATTCTGTCCCATTCCTCACTTGTCATCCTTCTGTACTCCTCTCCTCTAATTCTGTCCTGCTGTTGTCATTGTCCTCCATTTCGATACCCACTGGCTCTGCAAATGCTGCCTCTATTGTTAACCTAATATATTCCTGAGCTTCCTCTCCCTCTACCTTTGTTCCTTCTGGTGTGGTCAGTGAGTGCTGAACCACCTCTGTCTTCTTACTCTGTTGCCTTATGTGTTCCCAAAATTTCTTAGAGGCATTTCTGTCTTTTTTTCGTATCTCTAACATCCACTGTACCCCAACTTTTGCTATCTTGGCTTGAATTAATGACAATGCTTCTCCTTTCATTGCAAGGTAATCCTCCCATTTTGTCTCCACCTCTTCTGGTATGGCTCCCCTTTTCTTCGCTGCTCTGTGTTTTCTGCACGCATCTTTGCGTTGCTCTATGGCCTCCTTAACTTTTCGGTCCCACCAGCTTTTCGGTTTATATTTTCCCTGCTTACTTCCTAGTTTCCTAATCTGTCCCTTCTGTAGCTCTCGTTTAAACATACCTATTAACTCGTCGTATGTCCATGCCCTTTGCGGTTGCTTGGATACCATGCTTTCAATGTTTTTCGCCACTTCTTGTAGCTGCCTGTCATTCAATTTGCTCATACCTTTCCTTTTTTTAGTTTCTACCAGTGGTACTGTCCTTCCAAAACTGATTTTGATTCGTTTGTGATCACTCCCCAGGCTTTTTGTACCTTCCTCATCAATTTCCATACATCCCAACCGTTCATACAGCTTGTGGGACATTAGGCAGTAGTTGATTGTCGAGTGGGTGTTATTTCTTTCCCATGTTATTTTCCCATCGCATCTAATTTCAGTATTAACTATCACAAAATCATGAGCCTCACAAAAATCTACTAACATCTGCCCTGTTGCATCTGTCGCCCCGTCAAAGTATTCCAAATGTGCATTCATGTCCCCTAGGATGATTATCTCCCGTTTCATAGCTAACTCCCTGATGTCCTTGGCCATACATTTGAAATGTTTTGCATTCTCCTCCTTCGACTCATTCCCTGTTTTCAGATACACAACTCCCAGGATTGTCTCAACATTCCCTACGGTGCCCTTGAGCCACATGTGCTCACTGCAGCTCTCCCTTACCCTTTCCCAGTCCTGTCCCTTAACTAGCGCCCCAAGGCCTCCTCCTCTGCGTTCTTTCCTTTTTCTGTTGCACCCAACCCAGGTGTATCCCGCAATGAATGGTGGCTCTTCCTCATCTCTTAAATGGGTTTCCGTTTGTAACTGTTCTTCTATTTCGTCCCACTTAATGCGATTTCTTCCCCCCTGCATGTTGATGAACCCCACATTTACTGCCTTCTTCTTCCTCTTCCTCCTCCGTGCTCCTGTCCTGCCCCCCCTCCCCTCTCCATTTTTTACGTTTTGGCTTGCAGGGTCGCCCTGTGCGCCTGCAAAAAAGCCTGAGCCCTACGACCCACCCTCGTTCCTACCTGCCATCCCGCTGGTGTAGTGTAGTGAATGCCATCCGGGCCGAAAGGGGGGAAGTTTTTCCCCCCAATCATTCTGTTCACCTCCACCACATCACACTTGAGGGCTCGCCCCAACTCCCTAATCACTACACTTGCCGCCACTACCTGTTCTTCAATGAAAAGGCCCTGTCCCCTGACCTCTGGGACAGTACACAGGGCAATGTGCACCGCCTCAGAGGTCGCCCTTAATTTCACCACTCCCTCTTGAATCTGTCTGCCCAGCATTCGCCCCCTATTCTGCAGACCGTCATTCACCCCAGCGTGCAAAATTACCAGGTTTCTTCCCTCTCTGTTTTCATTCAGTTTGCTTCTGGCTCTCTCCGCCACAGCTTCGAATAGAGCCCATGGCATGCATTCGACCTTCACTTGTCTGTCTTACTGCACTGTTCTGAGGAGTGCTGTTTGCATTCGCGATACGTTGGAGCTTCCAACGACCCAGACCTTTCTGTCTTCAAGCAAATCTTGCCTCCCTCCTGTCTCTGTCGGCAGGGTCTTCCCTGCCTCCTTGCCTTCTTTGCCTCCTGTCGTCTCATCCCTCTGTACCTGTGTCTCCCGCGGTCCCCACGTTAACGTGTCCGCCCCCATTTCTGCTCCACTGGGTGATCCTCCTGCTTCCTTTTCCTTCAGTTCCTGCTGTGCCTCCCTCTCAGCTTCTCTCTCTCTCATCTCTTTCAATTGTTTTTCCAATTGCTGCCCTTTCTCTCGCTCCTCACTCCATTTCCGTTCTACAGCCTCCATTCTTGAGGCCCACTCCCTCTCGACCCTTCCCTCAAACTCTGCGCGTTTCATTTTTTCTTTCTCGAGTTCCTCCTTTGTCCTCGCCATTTCACTCTTTAGCCGCTTCTCAAAATTCTCAATCACCTTACACAGCCTGCACACGAAGCCGGTCCCTTCCACCTCCGCCACGGTTTTGAATGTCGTTTCATCCAAATAACACCATCGTTCACACCTCCCACACTGGACGAGGTCCCCACCTTCCTCCTTGGCTTTTCTAGCCGGCCGTCCCATGAATTCTCGTCCTACTGTTATTTAACAGTGTAAAAGCGAGGAAAAAATTAACTATAATAAAGACCACTGGGAATCTCTAGAAGAATAAAGAGAGTTAGTAAAATAACCAAATTGATAACCAAGGGAAAAAAGAAAAAAGGGAAAAAAACACACTTTTTAATAATTTTTTAATAGGGCTACTTTGGCTAAGTGTTCTCCTGCCTTCGCAGTGCTCCAATTCTCTGCAGCCTACGTTTCTATGCTGGCCCTATCTCCATTCAGATTTCCCGCCAACGCAATTAGAAATAAAAATAGAAATAGAACTTGGCTGTCGGCATCCGTCCGTCACCTGCGACTGGTGACCAATGTTGCCTGCTGAGCTTTAGCAGGTCGCCGAGCTTGGCGGGCGAACCAAGATTATGTTTGAGGGGGCATCACATACTTGCTACAGTTTCTTTATCATGCGGGGAAATATCAGAAGGCACAGTTAAGTAGAAGATGAGAAAATCACACTATTCTAGTATGCTGTCGACAAAAATGAGGTAGAAAATCGGGCTTTGGAAGATGCCATTGCACCTCAGTGCAGCCTTCCGTTGATGCAACGCTGTCATTTTGGTACCGCCACAAAGGGGAGAGATCGTAGCTTCAGACAACCCTGCATATTTTGCCATGCAAAAGTAAACGCAACATAAGCAAGTGAAAAGAGTAAGAACTAGTGGTGTAATTCGTTACTGCTGCCACATGCGTACAGGAGGCAGTCCTATTGGCCGACGCAGATTTGGACCACTGGCACGAATATTGACAGCGGAGAGATGTGCATTTCTTTGTCCAGGCAAGGTTCGGCAATTGAGTTAGGCTGCATCGCTGGCTCACATTTCTTTTGTAAATGCGTCCAAAGTGCCGAATTGTTGAATCAAAATGGTGGAATGGTCACATAAAAAGGAGGGGGGGGGGGGGCTTATTTTGCATGTAACCTCTCTTCTCCCAAATGAAAGATGCCCACCCCTCAAAAATTTTCGCAGAGAATCCTGCGTGTGCTGCATAAAACATGCATTTTGAAAGTCGCACTGCGCAACACGGTTGGTGTCAGTGGAAAAAGTGCCTACTGATGAGCTGGCCACTGCCCCAGATGAAGGGCAAGAACTGGTAGTCGTCAAGACTCCAGACACCATGGCTTCCAGCAGGCTCCATGCGGTACTGCAGTTGCAGGTGACGCACCAGCTCCAGGTATCTGCATCAAAGGAGAGAGCACTCCACTTGCACAAGGACAATTCTTCATTAACCTCTTCTAGTTGGTCCTCATAATTTTGCAACTTACCAGTTTTGAGCTGAGAATGGTATATTGTCACATTGTGGTAGTGATGGTGAAGAACTAAACACTGTGAAAACTGAGTTAAGGATGTCGTTCTTTACTGGGTGAACTTGTACCCAGAAACACAAGCAACACTTAACTCACTGTAACTGCAGCGAGACAGCCATCAGTCATCAAACCAATTCTCATGGGTCAAGTGCATCTGCTACATATAGGGTGTCCCAGCTAACATAAGCCAAGTTGTTCAAAGAGAGAGAGAAAAAATGCAGAAAACACGGTGCAAGATACAATTTTAAGACCTACAGTGTTCAGGTGTCAACATCTGATGACCGGACACCATAGGGTCGTATAATTGTATCGTGCATTGCGATTTTTTATCCTTTTTTTTTTCTTTGAACAGCTCAGCTAATGTTAGGGACACGTGGTATACACGTACTACAGTACATATTCCAGAGTAATGGCTGGTGCTCGCCAGTGCTGGGCAGCATCGAAGATACATGTATCTTAGATAACATCCTCAGATACTCTTTGGGTATCTTGTTTTTGTATCATTATATGTCTGGCAATGTGTGCATCAGTATCTGTATATCTGATACATGAAAGAATGTATAGTGTGTCTTAAGATACAAAATACTGCTATTGCAACATTACTGGTGAAAACGTTCGATGAACTCTGCTTCTCCAGCTGATACTGCTGCCAGTAAGCCACCTGAATAAAATTAAAGGCAGCGACATCCTTTTATCTTTCCGCCAGAGCCTTCCAGCGAGGGCAGGCGATGAGGTCAGCACGTCGCTATTGGTGGAGCAGAGTCGCGTGGTGGTGCTCACCCCGTCTCGACAAAAACAAGCCCATGAATGTCTGTGTGCAGCCGACTTCTTGTTTTCTTGACATTTGTTTTTAGTAGTGTCAGTGCCATGACACTTGCTCGTAACCACCGTACTGTGCTGCGTACGACAATGCATGCCAGATCTTTCAAGTAAATTCTGAAGCTGTTATAGTGTCATTAACGAAGTTTCTCTTGCGTAGTGCTTTTTTACGAAGTCTGAAGGATGCAATAATGGGATTGCCTTATATCTAGTGGCTTCCACACATCAACAATTTGGAGGATCTCATGGATGCAAGTTTGCATGTTGTGAACCAAAGTGTGGAAGACGCTGCTTCTGGGAGACTTGTGCATAAGGTGGCTATATGGAGCAAGAAAGACAAAAATTTTGATATACGAATAGACATTTCATTCACATGAAACAAGGTTTGTCGAGTTAAGAAATGTCAAAGCAAACATTTTTGTGCATATGCGTTTGCTGCTACATTACATAGATCTAGAATGAAAAAATTTGTGAATGGTATTAAGTGTCTTAAGATACAAATGGAAAGTATTGTATAGAATACGATAATTGGGGTGGTATCTTGTATCTGTATCTCAAATAGTTGTTGCTGGAGTATCTTGTATCGTATCATGATACAATTGCAAAGTATCTTTGCCCAGCCCTGGTGCTCGCATACATTAAAAAATGTGCAGCACTGTTAGCATTATGTGTGCAATCTGATTACACAGCACTTCTTTGCTATAGCATCGGCGACATTAAAAGCATTTCAGATACACTAGGTGCACCTTGCACAGATGACTTGGTAACAGTGATAATCCGATGCAAAACAGTCATGGGTAAAAATCCTAACTCTATGCGAGACAATATTTAAAGGAAAAAAAAAACAAAAACCCTGGATTTTTAGATCATGAGTAGTAGTCTAACGAAAGCATTAAATCGAATTCAGGGGTTTAACAAGCCAAAACCACGATCTGGGTATGAGGCACAGTGAGGGGGCCTAATTGTACCACCTGGGGTTTTGTAATGCACATGGTACATCCTAGTATGCCCCCACCCTTCTTCGGAGTGTGGCCACCACAGCCAAGAACCGAAACTATGACCTCGTGCTCAGCAGTGCAACACCACAGCTGCTGCATTGGGTGCCCCACAAGAATGTGTCATTGGGCCACCGCCTCTCACATGGGAAACAATACTCTGCACACTGTGTTTCCAACATCACCAGGAACTCGCATGGCTGCGTCCTTTCAGGTGCGCAATTCAGGGTTGTCGTTTTTGCAATACAAGCAATTTATAGGCTGCAGCAAGATGTGCACCCCCCAAGTCCAAGGACATGCAGCAAGAGGACATCAAAATATTAGCTCCTTCCCTACCAGGAAAATAGGTGTTTTTTGTAGGTTACACGAGATGTCTTTTTTTCCTGAAGGAAATACTGTACTAGAAATTTCATGCGACACATAAACAAAAAGCAGGATGAATGCACTTTTCATCCATAAAAGTTTTATTAACAAGATGTACGTCATAAAAAAGACAAATTGCCAGAATCCAGATTGTGGGATAAAATTGAACAAAGTTCATAAAGACATGCTTGTATCTACTAAGAAAAATATGTAACAAAAATTATGAGATATACAAAATGCATTACTGTCTATAATAGGCACTATCTCCGAAAAAATCTAAATTTTTCAGTGAACAGGTATCCCACTAAAAAAATTTAACTGCAAGCAGGGGCGTGCCGTGCCGGGCTGGTTTGCGTCATCATCGCTCTCAGAGTCAAAGTCTGATGAATAGGCAGAATCCCGAGACTTGCTGCTCCTCAATCCAGTGATCAGCCACAGACCCATGGGAATCACGACAACTGCTATTTTTCGTAGCGCGCGCACCGCTCCCGTAGGCAACCATTTTTGCTTTCTACTTTGAGGATCGCGGAACCTTGGAGGGCATTCAAAAATTACCACCTGGCATGAAAATATCTAACTGCTTAGAAAACAAAAAAGTAGTTCTCTTCCTTCACGTCCAATGGCGGTGTGTCCATGAGCGGTGTGTAAGGTCTCTAAAGCGGCGTTTCAAACAATCGATAGTGGGTGGCCATTTTTGCTTTCTACTTTGGCGATCGCGAAACATCAAAGCATGTTAAAAAACCATCTGGTTGGAAAAAAGCGAATTGCTTAGAAAATGAAAATATAGTTATCCTTCATGTACGATAGCGCAGTGTGTCCATGAGTGGCGCAGAAGGTCTCAAAAGCGACATTTCAAACTATCGTTAGAGGACTATTTCCAATGGGCGCAGTACAGAAAGAGTTGCACGGCATTCTTCTTGCAAGAATTTTCGGCCAGTGGATGTCTCGCCCAAAAAGTCGAAGGCTCTAGCAATAAAACACAAGAAACTGAAGCTTGAGGCCTTAGAAAAAGCCATAAAGCTAAGTAAGCAAGATGTGTTACGCGTGTTTCATGCAGCTAAGATGCACAAGCGAGATATCCCGTTTCACGCTATTGTCACAGGAGGACGCCCATGGCAGATAGTGATTAGTGGGTTCCTTCTGCGTACGTTGAAAACTCTGGACACTTTGGAACCTTTTGACGTCCAGAGCTCCTTGGAAGTTGTGGACTGGTTAAAGTCAAGTGAGATTTGTGCCAATGCTGCGACGTCTGCAGATATTGAAGAACTATTCTATTATATGCCACACGAAGACCTGTGTACAGTTGTACTATCGGCGCCAATGAAACGTGAACACCGGAGCGCCTAACTGAAGGTAAAGTGTGGGCCGTCCAGTCATCATCATTGACAGGTGCACACTTCCCTTTTGACTGCCCTGCATGTCGATGTTCCCTTTGTACTGCGATATGTTTGTTTTTTGTTCTCTTTTATCTGAAAGCGAGAAAGGATGACGACGCAGTACTAATAATGACTGTGCAAACTGTGCAACACGCACCTCTGTTCGCGTTTCATTTGACGCCAATATAGCACATACGCTTTCGGTGCACTGGGCGATACTCCTGCCCTATGCTGCGATATTTTAGCTTATGTTTTCTTTGATTTTTTTTTTTGTCACTTCCAAATAAAAGAGAGTCAGAACAGGAACTGGATGAGCACGCCTGCCGATGGTGATGACCTGGACGGTGCGCCGCTATACCTCCAGTTATGCGCTCCGCTGTTCACGTTTCATTTGACACCAATAGTATGTGATCTGATTGAAGAAAGAGGGGAAGTATGGTATTGACCGAAGGTGGAAGTCAGACTCCAGCCGTCCCAATGTAAAAAGACGTTTATTCAACATATACAACCATATATATAATGAACAGAAGCGCCCCCTGTGGAATAAAGAACTCAAATGAACAACAAAACTAAATACAACAGGAAGTAGCTTTTATAAATTCATGCACTCTGTCACTTGAGTCTTTTATGGAACTTCTCACATTTTACCTGTCAACCACTGTGGTGTCCTTTAACAAGGATGTCTTCATTCAGAGAAAAGGTATTTGCATTGGATCTAAGGTTGCTCCTGTACTGTGTCAATTTTTTTAAATCTTAGTTTGACAGTAATGTAATTCACAGGCTGCAGGACAAACATATTGCGCGAATTTTTAGGTCCGTGGATAATTTTTTAGTGCTTTTAAGGTTATCTTCTGATGATAGCCTTGAATAAAACGCAAGAAGAATTTTAACGTGTTCGAGGAGTCCTCCTCAGATCTCAGGTTCAAGTTTGAACTTTGCAAAGAAAACTTGATCAGATTTCTTGATTTGGAAATTATATTTAAAAGTGAGCGTCATGTGTGTCGGCGTTATTGCCCTAGATTGAAAAAATCGCTCCTCCCGTACGAATCGTCCAACTCCAAATTAATAAAACGTGGCATAGTTTTCTTGTGCTTGACAAATGCTCTTAACAAAAGCTACACCCACTCATTGCAGGAGAGTTTTGAAGACCAGAAGGCGAGGTTAATGTCGGCAGGATACCCGGTTTCACTTTTGATGGCTGTGGCTGAAACCGTGTTTAGAAAGTTGACCAAAAGAAGCCCGTAGAAACTGCAGACGACAATGAATCTTCAAAAAGAGAAAAAGGTCGTAGTGATGCCACATTTGCATGGCTTGTCTCATAATCTTAAGAGGGTGGCCACTAGGAATGGCGTCACACTAGTGTTTTCAGCACCGAGCAAACTGGTTAGGTTGCGCAAAAGCATCACAGGAGAGGAGAAAGATATGACTAGTGGCTGTGGAAAAAAGCACACCACTTTTTTTCACAAAAAGTGTGCATCTTCAGTCGTGCATCACATACCTCTCTCGTGCGGACTATCCTATATTGGCCAGACAGGTCGTTGCATTAATGATCGCATGCGTGAGCATCGCTATTAGCTACCTACAGGTACAGGAGGAAACTTGCCGTTGCATTGCAAAAAGCATGATTGCCGACCAGTTTTTCATAGTGTACCGATTGTGCGGAGAGAGCGCAGTAAACTGAAAAGAGAAATATGCAAGGCGTTCCACATGAAAAAGTTGGGCGCACATACATGTATGAGTGAACCTTCAGTCCATATCAATGATAAAGAATTTCAATTTTTAAATTTATCATGTTAATCGAAGTGTTGTTGCCCTTGTCGAGAAAGGGTGTGACTAGGCTTTTGTGTACGTGTATATCTTTTGTTGATTTTTGACTACAAACCTTGTTATTGTTCTTGGTTGTACACGCATGCATTGCGAGATTTGTGGAATGTATTCCTAATAAACTTCAGTTGTAAGTCCAGCATTCTCCTGTCCGTTTCTCCTTGTGCTCGTGTCCGTACCTGCTGGAACCCCTTATATGTTCACTAGATGCTTATTCATTTTACATGGGCCAACAAAATTCCCTGTGGAATAGCAAATAACAAAAGGCTGGAAGAGGCCTACTGCGTTTTGTAGCAACACTGGGAGCACTGCAAAGCCTTGTTAATTCAGATTGCACAGTACCAAAAAGAGAAATGTCAGAATTATTTGAACGTTGAATTATCAAGGGTATCAAAAAAACAAAGAAATGCTTACTACACCAATACGCTTTTATTTACTGAATGAACCAGCAAATCCTGTTTCTATATTGCACAAAAGCAGTGCAGAAGCTGCAATTCTCGTTATTTGACGACTAATTAGCACTCACAGCAGCGAAAGCCTCACAATTTCTCTCACGGCACAGCAAGGGCCAATTCACACGGTCACAGCAAGGATGAAATTTGATTCCAAACCAATGAGCAGCAATATTAATTATGGTCAGGCAATTGAAGTGCAACTACACCTCGCAGGGCAAAACACCAGCTGATGAAAATTACGCATCCATTATGTCACTAATAGAAACATTTGAATAAGTAGAGACAATATCATTAGAATAAAAAATACGATAGAATACTGCAGCTAGGTCTACACAATGCACTGGATGAGCTAATCGAGGCACAACGCATAGCACAATATGAACACCTGTCCAAAACTAAAACAGGTAGGCAAATATTGGATCGCCTAGGTATAGGGTATCTCACGCAACATAGCATCAAAGTAGATATGCCCAGACACATCAGAGACATGATAACCGTCCCTCCAATACCCAAGAATATGCATCCCACCCACCCTCAGGGTCGGTGGGAAAGCATAGCATGCGATATACAGAAGAAATTTGGTAACAGCAAGGACACCACATTTGTAGACGCAGCTAGACACAGACACAGCCGTGGTGATGAACTACGAGGAAAAATGCCCGACGAGCGCTACAGTCAACTTGCCACATGAAACCACAGAGGAAATAGCTATTGCGTTAGCCATAGCACAGACACAAGCGGACATAATTATCAGTGATTCCCAGGCGGCGATAGAAAACTTTGCCAACGGTTGAATCTCCCCAGAGGCACTATGACTCCTAAAATTAGGTAATAACCATGACAAAAGTATAGATCTCATCTGGACACCCACTCACACACTACCAGAAGGCAGCAATGACGTGGCGCAGCGCATGGCTCAAGAGCTTACAGACCGAGCCTCAGTTAGTCCCACCTCACTGACTACCGACAAGTGGGAGTGGGAAGATAGAATGACCAGATTTCATGCAATTACACACCACCATTTATTTATTTATTTATTTATCAATACTGTAAGCCTTGAGAGGCTCATACAGGAGTGGACATACAAACAGTACAGGCGCTTTGTTGTACAGGGGGTTTGCAGCAAACTCAAACAGAAAAGCAATGGTTACAATCGACGCGCCAGGTCAGCAATAAGTAAATACAAGGAAACAAAAACAACCTATACAGTGCACACGCCATGTAAAGTGTAAGAAGCAGTTAATACAGGAAAAAATGCATTTGGGTGTGCCGTGTAATGTACAAACAGTGTCACGTGTAATGTATATTATCAGACGTGCTCTAGAACCAAGCGCAGTGAAGTACGAAAGAGCATATGGACACCGGCGTGTGAAAGAAGTTGGGGCGTGGCAATACGTCATTGATAACTATTGAGGATAGCTCAGCCAAGACGACCAGAATGCGGTCATCATTCCGATAATGACTCGAAGTGCAATTCGAGTGTCGACACGAATGAATGCACAGATTGTGAGCAAACGATGTCACTTGGCAGGGAATTCCACAGATGTATTGTTGAAGGGAAAAATGAGTATTTTAGTGTGTCGCAACGCGAAAAGAATGGTCTGATACATTTTTCATGGTTAGTTCTACTGGAGAGACGTCCGGGGGGCACCAAGTAGTCGGATTTTGTTGTTTATCAGGTCATGGTAAAGAAGGTAAAGGAACTTCAAACAGGCCAACCTCCTCCGACCAGCAAGTGTCGGTATGCCTGCTTGTGTGCGAAGCGCAGTTACGCTGTCGTACCTTGAATACTTTGTGTAAATGAATCGGAGCGCCCTGCTTTGGATCTTTTCTAATGCCAAGTTTAAATACTTTTGATGCGGGTTCCATACTATGCTGCCGTATTCTAATATCGGCCTAACCAGAGTTTTATAAGCAGTTAATTTCACCGAGGTGGGGGCTGTTGCTAGCTTTCTTCGTAAAAATCCGAGTTGTTTGAACGCACGTGCGCAAACATTATTGATATGTACGTCCCATTTCAGCGATCTTGTTATTGTGACACCTAGATATTTGAATGAGTCTACTCGTTCCAAGGAAGTATTACTTAGTTTATATGTGAAATTTAAGGGCTCTTTCTTACGTGTTACAGTCATACACCTGGTTTTCTGTGTGTTAATTTGCATGCCCCATTTTTCGCACCAGGCAACAATGTTTTGCAGAGACTTATTAAGTTTTGTCTGTTAATCGGCTGTTCTAACAGTTGTGTATATGACGCAGTCGTCCGCAAAAAGCCTTATTGTGACCCCTGGTTCCATACATGCATACAAGTCGTTAATATATAAAAGAAAAAGAGTGGGCCCCAGAACCGATCCCTGTGGCACACCAGAAAGAACATCAAGATAGTCCGATTCAGTATTTTTTACGCAAACAAACTGGGACCGATTCGAAAGGTAGGCTTCGATCCATGAAACAGTCTTGGGATTAATACCGATTGATTTAAGTTTGAAGATTAGTAAACTGTGTGGAACGCGGTCGAATACCTTCGAAAAATCGACAAAAATTGCGTCAGCTTGCAGTCTTGCATCGATTGTTACAGCAAAGTCATGTATAATTTCTAAAAGTTGAGTTACAGTTGAAAACCCTTGCCTGAAGCCGTGTTGTCTGAAGTATAATAGGTTATTTTCTTCCAGATAAGTTACGATAGCTTTATTTATTATATGTTCCATTAGTTTGCAACATGTGCTGGTTAGGGATATTGGCCTGTATGTGTCAAGAAGCTGATCATAGTACCTTGCTGGTGAAGCAGCGCACAAACACGGACACAGTGAAGACAAGCAGGAATAGACGACACTCGCTGCACTCGCAACTATTTTATTTCAGAACACAAACTTCAAGTTTATATACCTGCGCACCCTGAGGCGTCAAAGCCTCAGGGTGCGCAGGTATGGTAAGATTAGAGGCTTTTTTATATATATGCGCTGCTTCACCAGCAAGGTACTATGATCACTCACCAACTAGCCCAACTTTCCACGTTTGTCAAGAAGCTGCTTGTTCCCACCTTTATGAATTGGCACGACCTTTGCGCACAGCCAGTCCGCGGGAAGCACTGCCGTTTCAAGTGATGCACTGAAAATTTTATGCAGGAAGGGGGACAACTGACCCGCGTATCGCTTGAGGAAAGTGCTTGATAAATTATCAGGGCCAGGCGATTTTTTAACGTCTATCTGTAGTAGCAAATTCAAAATGCCGGACTCCGTTATCAGGATTTCAGGCATTGCAGAGTCATACTCTGATAAGGGCATATTAGGGGCGTGGGCACGGGAGAATACCGACTGAAAATATGTATTGAATGAGTTAGCGATGGTACGCGCATCCTCAACCACTATACCGGCAATTTCCAATTTCATTGGAGGACTTTCCGGTTTTGACAAATACCGCCAGAATTTCCGAGGCTGATTTGTAATGAACTCAAGTAAAGTATTGGAAAAAAAGTTGTCTCTCGCGCTTTTTAACCTTTCTTTCAGTTCTCGTGAAAGCTGACTAACCATAGTGGGATTATGTTTTTTCTTGCGCATCCTTTGAACCCTTCTTTTGAGGTGTATGATAGTTCTTGTAATCCACGGCGACCTCCGCTTTATCTTTTTAAGCTTGGTAGGAATGAAATTACTTTCACAGTGCGAAATCCCATTTTTTAATTTTAACCATAGGTCGTTGGCGTCCAACGTACCATCGTCAAAATCATCTTCCATAATTCCTAAAAAATCAATGATGCTTTCATCATTAGCCCTCGTGTAATTCTTAACCAAAATTTTGGTGTCAGTACTAGAGGGCCTTGCACCCATGCGAAGATCGTTAACCGTCAGTAAAATCATTTTATGGTCGGATATACCCGGTTCTATGCTAACTTCAGGGGTTAAAGATGTGGACACAAAGACAAGGTCTAGCACTGAGCACACTTGCCCTTGGACGCGAGTTGGTTCATGCACAAGTTGAGCTAGCGAGAAAGTCTGCATGATATCAAGAAGAAGATCACAACTTTTGACTTCTTTGTTGCCGATTAACAAGGTATCCCAATCAATGCCCCCTAAGTTAAAGTCTCCAGCTAGAATTAATTTCGTTCTTTGGTTGGTGTGGTTATATAAGAAGTCGTACAGTTCTACAAGGTAACTGTCCGGCGCGCCTGGTCGCCTGTATACACCACCTATTAGTAAATTGACATCATTGACCTTTATTGTACACCAGACGCTCTCATGACTAGTAATGCCAGTTTCTCGGTGGACAAACAAATTCCGCTTAACAGCAATAGCAACGCCTCCACCGCGACCGTCCCGATCTATGCGCAAAAATGCATAGGAGGGAGGAACCACCTCAGAATCGTGGATATCCGAGTTCAACCACGTTTCTGTAATTACGATTACATCTGGGCCATACAACAGCAGCAGTTCCTCAAGCTTTTCAAGTTTATTGACAATGCTTCTCGCATTAAAGCACAGCAACGTCAGCCGTGCAGTACTTTCTGTTTGTCATTCATTGGAAGTGCTAGCGTTCGCTGTCACGTGGGGCTTCGAGCGGTGCAATGGCTCCATTTTTTTCTGATCATTATTCCATACGTACAGGTCTTCATTAATCCTTAATTTGTCAAAATGTAGGCTGGCTTTATCGCCGTTATTCCGACAACCTGCCGCGGCTTGCCATAGCTTTTTGCGTATTTCACGAATGTCAGCGGAAAAGTCTTCAGAAATTGGAATTTTCTTTCCTTTCAATTTGAAACAGTTCCGAAGTACTGTCATTTTTTCGGTAAAGTCATAAAAGCGTAGTATGATTGGTCGATCTCGACCCGGCTTTTTTAAGCCAATTCAGTGTACGCGTTCCACAGTTCTGACCTGAACGTCTAGAATATTATGCAGTATATCTTTTGTTACAAACGATTCCAAGGCTGCGGGATTTTCCTTATCGTGCTCTTTCACGCCATATATGACTAGGTTATTGCAGCGGCTCCTATTTTCCAGCTCATCAATTTTTCTAGTCATTTGGGCAACTTCACTGCGCATAGCGTGCACAGTTGCCTCACACTTATCAACTTTATCGTGATATTGCCTGAGTGACGAGAGGGTCGCTTCAATTTGTGAAAGCCTCTGCTGCACATTTGCTAGACCAGTTTCTAAGGTCGAGTGCGAAGTTCGGATTTCAGTTACAGCCCGCAATATTTCATCTAGTTTATCGGGGCCCGGATTTTGCTCTACGTCACCACTCCGTTGCAATACCATGAGAATGACGCGAAATGATTCCAAACAACAAAGCAGTGCGCACTGTGGGCTCGGCAGCACTACCAGACAGACATCATTGCTCTTAACGCAAGCGCAAAAACGCCATTTGTTACCAACCTGTGCAAAGAACAGTACGAAGTAAGTCATAGTGCTCCGGGCGATGCTACCGAGCCCACTGAGTTGCGCGCGGCTGCTGGGCTTCCTTTTAAGCTGGTCCACCGATGTTCCAGGGGTCGCTGGTGAGCCAAATGAGCGATCCAGGTGTGACTCAGCCGGCCCTATATCCATGTGACGTGAGCACGTCGGTATCGATGCTGGAGACACGCCCAGTGCAGTGGAAATGGGTTGTCGAGTGATCGGCGCCGTTGACGCCATCGCCTTTGCCGAGGCAGGGAAGGAACCAGCGCTGCATCCACGCAACCCCAGCTGGATCTGTACGAAGAACAGTACGAAGTAAGTCATAGTGCTCCGGGCGATGCTACCGAGCCCACTGAGTTGCGCGCGGCTGCTGGGCTTCCTTTTAAGCTGGTCCACCGATGTTCCAGGGGTCGCTGGTGAGCCAAATGAGCGATCCAGGTGTGACTCAGCCGGCCCTATATCCATGTGACGTGAGCACGTCGGTATCGATGCTGGAGACACGCCCAGTGCAGTGGAAATGGGTTGTCGAGTGATCGGCGCCGTTGACGCCATCGCCTTTGCCGAGGCAGGGAAGGAACCAGCGCTGCATCCACGCAACCCCAGCTGGATCTGTACGAAGAACAGTACGAAGTAAGTCATAGTGCTCCGGGCGATGCTACCGAGCCCACTGAGTTGCGCGCGGCTGCTGGGCTTCCTTTTAAGCTGGTCCACCGATGTTCCAGGGGTCGCTGGTGAGCCAAATGAGCGATCCAGGTGTGACTCAGCCGGCCCTATATCCATGTGACGTGAGCACGTCGGTATCGATGCTGGAGACACGCCCAGTGCAGTGGAAATGGGTTGTCGAGTGATCGGCGCCGTTGACGCCATCGCCTTTGCCGAGGAAGGGAAGGAACCAGCGCTGCATCCACGCAACCCCAGCTGGATCTGTACGAAGAACAGTACGAAGTAAGTCATAGTGCTCCGGGCGATGCTACCGAGCCCACTGAGTTGCGCGCGGCTGCTGGGCTTCCTTTTAAGCTGGTCCACCGATGTTCCAGGGGTCGCTGGTGAGCCAAATGAGCGATCCAGGTGTGACTCAGCCGGCCCTATATCCATGTGACGTGAGCACGTCGGTATCGATGCTGGAGACACGCCCAGTGCAGTGGAAATGGGTTGTCGAGTGATCGGCGCCGTTGACGCCATCGCCTTTGCCGAGGCAGGGAAGGAACCAGCGCTGCATCCACGCAACCCCAGCTGGATCTGTACGAAGAACAGTACGAAGTAAGTCATAGTGCTCCGGGCGATGCTACCGAGCCCACCATAGATTGCAGAAGCAAACATTCCCGCCGCCACACCCAAAATTAAGCAAACATCAGCCTATCGAATGGCGGCAGTTACAAACCAGAACCTGTTCGAGTCCAGCTATTATGTACCTAATACACCCAGATTTATACATGACTGACAAGTGCAGACACTGCAACTCTAGAGCCACCCTAGAGCATATCCTATCGGAATGTACAGGTATAATAAGCAATAATGGTGATACACCCTCAAACAGCGACAGCCTCCAAGTGCGCTGGGAGTCTGCATCACTCAGCTTGGACCTGCAGCATGAACTCTGGGCTGTACAGCGAGCTGAGAAAGCCGCCAAGAGCCAACAACCCTTGGCCGAAACCTAGGCAGGGTCCAGGCCCACCCCATCAAATCACAGGGCATTCAATAAAGTTATTTGAGTGAAGTCGCAGGCTGTTTGCTTCCATCTACAAATATTTAGAAGAAGAAGAAGTTTAATTTACCACATAAGTACACTAATGTATACAAAGCGGAAGGGATGGCAGGATAAAAGCTGCATAACGGCAGCTTGACTAGTACCACCTTCCTGTGAACAACAGGCAGCAACATGGCAAGATATTCGTTGTACATACTTGTGGCCAGGTTAATATATACATACTCACAGACACATATATATATACATACACTTATATATACACACATATATATATATTGACACGTGTACTTGTCTTTATCGGGCGACACGTTTTGCCGACTAACAAATGTTATTGCACAGCGCGGGACGCGCCTGCATGTATCCGAAGTTGCTGGAAAGTTATCGATACTTCTATCCGCTGTCTGTTGTCGTCGAACCTTGTGTTATCTGATTTCATCGCTTGACACAAATCGTGTCGAACTTTGTAGAAGGCATGCGGGTCCCAACGATTAGTCTAGAACATTCAATGACTACTGTATAAAAGCCGACGCGCTTGACCCGCTGATCAGATTTTCGACGATCGCCGACTGTGTTCGCCGCTATCGTTGCGCTTTAAGTGTAGCCTGTTTTGTGGGCACAGGTTTGCCCAATAAAAGCTAGTTTTGTCTTTCACCGTACTGCTACTGTGTTCTTTAACGTTACTACCACGTGACATCTGGTGGAGGTGCGAGTGCGTTCATGTACCGAACGCCCCCGCAAAGCCGCGATCCAAGCCCGAAGCCCGAGGACAAAACTAACATCGCCGAAGACCAGCGTGCTAGCCGCAGACTGCAAGGACTGCCCCCAGAGCACGGACTTCTACCTGAGTCGACAAAGAAGATCGTGGTTAAAACAACCCCAATGGCTGCCCCAGCGTCCCCCGTTATCCTACAACAACCTCAAGACCCACCGACCTTCCATGGAGCAGCGACTGAAGACCCAGAATCATGGCTGGAGACCTACGAACGAATCGCGACCTTTAACAACTGGGACTCCGACGACAAGCTGCGGCATGTATACCTTGCCTTAGAAGATGTCGCCAGAACGTGGTTTCAGAGCCGGGAGTCGACCTTGACGACATGGGACCTCTTCCATACCGGCTTCCTGCACACCTTTACGAGCATCGAGCGCAAGGAAAGGGCTGAAGCCATGCTGGACGCCCAAGTGCAGCTACCTAACGAGAACGTTGCCATCTTCACGGAAGAAATGAAACGTCTGTTCCGCCATGCCGACCCGGATATGCCCAAGGAGAAGCAAGTCCGCCTTCTCATGCGTGGTGTGAAGGAAGAACTTTTCGGCGCAATGATACGAAGCCCACCGAAGACTGTAGAAGAGTTCCTTCGCGAGGCCACCAGCATCGAAAAGACACTCGAAATGCGAAACTGGCAATTCAACCGCCGTACAAGCTCTACCTACTACGCCGGAATTCAACACTGGCCATGGACGATCTGCGCGAGACCATCAGGGCCATAGTGCCCAAAGAACTGCGCAAGATTTTGCCTTCGTCGCAGCCTCAAGTGGCGTCGATCGCCGACATCGTTAAAGAAGAGGTGCACCGATCGCTTGGAGTTCCTGAGGTGCAACCAGAATCACCACAGCTCCAGCCGGAAGCGATGACCTACGCCGCCGTCGCACGCCGTCAAGGCCCCCCTCCGTGACCACGCCAGGGCCCTGTGACGCCGCAATTCCGTCGTCCGCCGCCACCCCCGCCGCCAGCATGCCCACCCGTCGCCCAGCGCACCTACGCGAGGAAGACGGACATTTGGCGAGCGCCCGACCACTGCCCGCTCTGCTACCACTGCGGAGAAGCCAGGCACATCTACCGCCGATGCCCATATCGCGACTTGGGACTGAGAGGGTTCGCCGTCAACGCACCACGTCCACAGCTTGGCGAGCACCCACGCGATATCGCCGATTACCTCGCCGCTACTCAGTGGAGCTCTCGACGACCGTCGCGTTCGCCATCACCAGGCCGCTACATGTCGCCGCAGCGCCGACCATACACTGGCCCAGCCCGGGGCCGGTCAGCGAGCCCATATCCGGAAAACTAAAAGCAGCAACCGATGGAGGTGCGGTTGCTGTTCGTCGAACTAACGAAGATACTCCGCCGCCGACGAAGACACCGAAGAAACTACCTCGACGATATAACGACACGCCACCGTCCCGACGAAATCAGAAAGCCAAGACTACACCGATGAAACACGACTTGATGACGCGACGTTCCAGCTTCAGTTCAACGCGATGCAGCCGTGATCCGACGCCGAGACCCAACTGCAACGCCAGACAAAGAACCACCGACCTCAACGTACTTCTCGACGGCCACGCAGTCACTGCCTTAGTCGACACAGGGGCCGATTACTCCGTAATAAGTGGACACATCGCCGCCCAGTTGAAGAAGGTTAAGACTGCATGGGAGGGCCCCGAAATTCGGACCGCTGGAGGACACCTCATTACGCCGACTGGAATCTGCACGGCAAGAATTACCGTTCATGACCGGACTTACCCTGCCACCTTCGTTGTGCTCCAACAGTGTTCACGAGACGTCATTCTCGGCATGGACTTCCTGAATCAACACGGCGCAGTCATCGACCTGAAGTCAAAATCGATAACGCTGTCACAAGATCAAGCGATACCGCCGGAGAGTTATTGTAGTCACCATGCCTTGAGTGTGCTCGAAGATCAAGTGAGCATCCCGCCGCGCTCCAGCATTATTACCGTATTTACTCGCATAATGATCGCACTCGCGTAATGATCGCAACCCTAAATTTTGTCGTCAAAATTCGTTTTTTTTTATTTCCCGCGTAATGATCGCGCCCCGAACTTGTCGCAGCGATATGTCGTGTGCTAAGTCTAGCGAATAATGATCGTGCTTACCACCTGTCGAATGCTACGCGAACGACTCTTTAAGACAAGCCAAGCGGCCTGCACGCACTAAACATTCTTAAGTAGATGCCTCATTTCATTACTTTCATCACTTTCCGCACTTCTATGACAAAATGAGGTACAACCAAACTTGCCTTTATTATGGGTTGGCTTTATAATGGCTGATGTCAACAAAAACAATAAAGGCCCATTTCGATTCTTTTCATCTGCTTTTGCACTCGTGAGCACGCAACAAATCGCGCGCAGCAATGATATTAGCCACGTTTACTCTGATACGTTAAAAGTGTACCCTATTCATACGCCGACGCTTGTAACACAGCCAAGATATTCGCCCACCCTTAGCGGAAACGTGCCGTATTAGCATAGTAGTGAAGACAGATGCCGCAGTTTCCGCAGCATGCCCGTCATGTGTTTATATGTCACTGGCTGCTAAGCGCGCCCACCTGTTTCTGTCCCCTCAAAATGGACATGGCTACGTTATTGCCGCAAACTTGCCGATATTAACGATATTATTCATCACTGATACGGAAGAAAGTGTTTCAATGCACGTAATGTACTCACGAGAAGAAAAAAACATCGCGTTCGGCGCGTTCGGCTTGCTCCGCCAGCCGCCATTTTTGTTTTGGTGTCCCGCACCCGCAATCTCACATCTCGCAGCAAACGCGGTACGAAATAAAAAATTTTTTTTTTTTGCGGGAAATTTAACCAGCGTAATGATCGCACCCCTGAATTTGCGTCAATTTTTCTGACAAAAAAAGTGCGATCATTATGCAAGTAAATACGGTATTTCCGTTGGCACTGAAACACCCGCTGACGTAGAAGGCGTCATCGATGGCGACCAACATCTACTGCTCGACCGTGAAATTTGCATCGCAAGAGGGATCGCTCAACTCCATGGAGGGCAAGTAGAAGTTATGCTAACCAACTTCAGCCAGGAGTTCAAGCACATCAACAAGGGCACGACGATCGCATACATCGAGGAAATTCTGGAAGCGACCAATGCGTTTGTCCTCTCGGATTCCGTCGCATCCACCCCGACGACCGTAGTTCCCGAGCCAGACTTCGACATAAATCCAAGTCTCCCCGTGATTAAGCGGCAACGGCTCAGAAGTCTGCTTCGACGATACAAAGACTGCTTTTCGACGTCATCGAAGATTCAACAGACACCAGTCGCAAAGCATCGCACAATAACCGAAGAGTGCGCTCGACCACTCCGCCAGAGCCCTTACCGAGTTTCGACGCGAGAAGGCGAAGTTATAAGACACCAAGTCGACGAACTGCTGCGCGACGACATCATCCAGCCGTCGAAAAGCCCGTGGGCGTCTCCAGTTGTTTTAGTGAAGAAACAGGACGGAACCCTACGTTTCTGCGTCGATTATCGTCGATTGAACAAAATCACGAAGAAAGACGTATACCCCCTCCCACGGATAGACGACGCATTGGATCGGCTCTGCAATGCTAAATACTTCTCATCGATGGACCTCAAGTCTGGCTACTAGCAAATAGAAGTCGACGAAAGGGATCGCGAAAAGACCGCCTTCATCATGCCAGACGGCCTCTATGAGTTCAAGGTCATGCCATTTGGACTGTGCTCGGCGCCTGCAACGTTCCAGCGCGTGATGGACACGGTTCTAGCAGGATTGAAGTGGCAGACCTGTCTAGTTTACTTGGATGACTTCGTTGTATTCGCCGGAACTTTCGACGATCACCTTAGGCGGCTTGCCACAGTACTAGAGGCCATCAAGTCATCAGGGCTCACTCTGAAGCCAGAAAAGTGCCGCTTCGCTTACGATGAGCTTCTGTTCCTAGGCCACGTCATCAGCAAGTCTGGAGTCCGCCCTGACCCGCAGAAGACAGCTGCCATCGCAAAGTTCCCGCAGCCCACCGACATGAAGGCAGTGCGTAGATTTCTTGGCATGTGCGCCTACTACAGGCGATTTGTCAAGGACTTTTGGCGCATCGCTGAGCCGCTGACACAGCTAACTAAATGTGACGTCGAGTTCAAGTGGGAAACGCCGCAGGCCAACGCATTTCAAGAACTAAAACGACGTATGCAGTCGCCGCCCGTACTTGCGCACTTCAACGAGCACGCCGATACCGAAATCCACACTGACGCCAGTAGCCTAGGCCTCGGTGCCGTCCTAGTCCAGAGAAAAGATGGACATGAACACATGATAGCTTACACTAGCCGGTCGTTGTCAAAAGCGGAAGGCAATTATTCTACAACCGAAAAGGAATGCCTCGCCATCGTTTGGGCTACAGCGAAATTTCGCCCTTACCTATATGGCAGGCTATTCAAAGTGGTCAGCGACCATCACGCGTTGTGTTGGCTAGCTAACTTAAAGGACCCTTCAGGACAGCTGGCACGGTGGAGCCTCAGACTACAAGAATACGACATCACTGTAACATAAAAATCTGGACGAAAACACTCAGATGCTGATTGCCTATCACGCGCCCCCATTGACCCGCCGCCGCAGGATGACGAGGATGACGACGCCTTCCTTGGAATAATGAGCGCGGAAGGCTTCGCCGAACAGCAACGAGGAGACCCGGAGCTAAAAGCCCTAGTCGAGTATTTGGAAGGGCACACTGACGTTGCCCCTAGGGCATTTAAGCGTGGATTGTCTTCGTTCACGCTACAAAACAATCTCCTCGTGAAGAAGAACTTTTCACCAGTCCGCGCCAGCTACCTTCTTGTTGTACCGTCAGCGCTCCGTCCAGAAATACTGCACGCCCTACACGACGATCCAACCGCTGGGCACCTCGGATTCTCCCGGACGCTGTCGAGAATACAAGAAAGGTATTACTGGCCGCGTCTAACCGCCGACGTTGCCCGTTACATCAAGACATGTTCAGACTGTCAACGACGCAAGACACCACCGACAAAGCCAGCAGGATTACTGCAGCCAATCGAACCTCCTCGCCGACCATTCCAACAGATTGGGATGGATTTGTAGGGGCCGTTTCCGATATCAACATCCGCGAATAAGTGGATCGTCGTGGCGACGGACTATCTCACCCGCTTTGCTGAAACTAAAGCTCTACCAAAAGGCAGCGCAGCCGAAGTGGCGAAATTTTTCGTCGAGAACATCCTGCTGCGACATGGTGCCCCAGAAGTCCTCATCCAGGGTGTCTACCAAGCTGACATTTCCAAATTCCCTGAGTTTCCCAGGTTTTCCCTGAGCACCTTTGCGAAATTCCCTGAATGAGTCAGATCTTTGTTTTATGTCAAGACAGGCTGACACCACGTTGCCCGATGCTGTCACTCTCTAGTAAGCATGCTGAAACAAAAAAATGACTTAATCCAGTTTGAATAGTAAGGAGTAATATATATTTTATTTAAAAAGAAAACAGAAGGAAGGTGTTAGTAAAATGCACAGCGAAAGAAATGGTAAAGCCCATTCCAAATTGAGTCGAACATTTTCAAATACGAATGAAAAGGAGATGCATACATAAGTAAATATTTTTTTAATATCAGCTATTTCTATCAACTGATAGCAAGCTCCTCTGTATGAGGTCCTGAACTTTGTCACAACTAAGGTTCTCTCTCAGCAGCTGGGAAGTCAACCTCAACTGTCCTGACATAATCTCAGCCCGTACACAACATCTCAGTGTTTGGTTTCACTGCGTAAACAATTTATTTTGGTTTGGATGAGGGACACCTGTGTCTCAGCATCAGCCATCACTTAGTTTTTTTAGCTCAAGCTCCTTCAAAAAGGTGGCGGCACCCTTCCTTTCCCGTTAATTCCTCAGTGCATCGGTCCTTTCTGTTCTCATCCTCCTTCTACCACGCTTTCACCACATGGATCATCTGAAGCATCCTCTTGGTCAGTTGTACAGTCAACATTTGATTTCTTGGACTTCCGAGGGGCCGCAAAAAAAAAATTGAAAAAAACGGGCAGTCTGAAAAAAATTAATGCATGTCTTTAACTGCCTTTAAGGGCTAAAATTACCACAGGCACGTCTCAAAAAGCTCTGAAGGCCCGCCAGTACGCTTTTTAGGCATATCAGGGCTTGTACTGTGACAGGACACGACGTGCACGCATGTGTAATTAAGTAATGTATACTGTGTCCCGCGACAATTGCCTCCTTCCCACACTTGTTATGCTTCACCGCCTAACAATAGTGTACCGAGGCGAAGCTAACTTTCGCAGACTGGCATTACGCAACGCGCTGTGCTCTGCGACCTTCAAAGCCAATCGCTAGGATTACAAAGGCGGAGTCGGTGCCATTGGTGATAGCGGCGAATTATTTCAATGAAAAACACGGCACCGCACGGCAAGAAGCTTAATAGCGAACATAGAAGCAGCTAGGCCTGACGTTGCCGCGGTGGTGGTTACGGATTTGCGGATTTGCCTGCGAGAGTGCCGGTTCGAGGCGGCGATCGAGATAATCATAATAGCGGCGGTGCCGGCTTTGATTAATGCCATTTCAGACCTGCAGTCGGGGCAATATACATTGACTATATGGAGTACGTGGTGGTGCCGTAAAAGCGTGCAAATGATCGGGCATGTCCGAAAAATCGGGCGTCTAGAAAATCGGTCGTTAACTACTCTGGCAATACGTAGTGTCGATGACACGGCGTCAATGACGATTTGTTGCGATTCCTCTGTTACTGGAGCCAGCATTAACACGACTTTCATTCCCTTTCAATAAAGTTACAGCTAATTTTCCCTGATAGAAGCACAAATTCCCTGAGTTTTCCATGAGTTTTTCCAGACTGTTCAAATTCCCTGAGAATTCCCGGTTCTCCCGGTTGGTAGACACCCTGTCATCACCGACAGAGGAACGGCCTTTACCGCGGAGCTCACCCAGGCCATTCTGCAATACAGTCAGACAAGGCACAGGAGGACAACTGCCTACCACCCACAGACGAATGGTCTTACGGAGCGGCTGAATAAGTCCCTTGCCGACATGCTAGCAATGTACGTCGACGTCGAACACAAGACCTGGGATGCCGTCCTGCCATACGTAACATTCGCTTACAACACGGCAGTGCAAGAAACAACACAGATCACGCCGTTCAAGTTGGTCTACGGCAGGAACCCGACAACGACGCTCGACGCCATGCTGCCACACGTTACTGACGAGGAGAACCTTGACGTCGCTACCTACCTCCAGCGCGCCGAAGAAGCCCGACAGCTCGCCCGCCTGCGGATCAAAAACCAGCAGCGTACCGACAGCCGACACTACAACCTCCGACGACGCTTCGTCGAGTACCAGCCCGGCGACCGTCTTTGGGTATGGACCCCGATACGCCGACGAGGACTGAGTGAGAAACTATTACGACGCTATTTCGGACCCTACAAGGTCATCCGACGTATTGGCGCACTGGACTATGAGGTCATGCCTGACGGCATTTCGCATTCACAGCGACGTCGCGCACGACCTGAAGTGGTCCACGTGGTGCGTCTTAAACCGTTTTACGGATGCTAACGAATTTTCCTTATTTTGTTTTTGTTTCTTTGCTACAAGTACTTATTTATTACTTTCGTTTGTTTGCAGCATCGGGTCGATGCTTTTTAAGAGGGGGGTCGCAGGCTGTTTAAGAGGAAGTCGCAGGCTGTTTGCTTCCATCTACAAATATTTAGAAGAAGAAGAAGTTTAATTTACCACATAAGTACACTAATGTATACAAAGCGGTAGGGATGGCAGGATAAAAGCTGCATAACGGCAGCTTGACTAGTACCACCTTCCTGTGAACAACAGGCAGCAACATGGCAAGATATTCGTTGTACATACTTGTGGCCAGGTTAATATATACATACTCACAGACACACATATATACATACACTTATATATACACACACATATATATATATTGACACGTGTACTTGTCTTTATCGGGCGACACGTTTTGCCGACTAACAAATGTTATTGCACAGCGCGGGACGCGCCTGCATGTATCCGAAGTTGCTGGAAAGTTATCGATACTTCTATCCACTGTCTGTTGTCGTCGAACCTTGTGTTACCTGATTTCATCGCTTGACATGAATCGTGTCGAACTTTGTAGAAGGCATGCGGGTCCCAACGATTAGTCTAGAACATTCAATGACTACTGTATAAAAGCCGACGCGCTTGACCCGCTGATCAGATTTTCGACGATCGCCGACTGTGTTCGCTGCTATCGTTGCACTTTAAGTGTAGCCTGTATTGTGGGCACAGGTTCGCCCAATAAAAGCTAGTTTTGTCTTTCACCGTACTGCTACTGTGTTCTTTAACGTCACTACCACGTGACAATATACATATTGTAAGCACTATTAACATACTTCATCATTTTCATTTGTACATAGCCATCATCATCTTCCCTGTTCTACTTCTTCGCGTGTGAGCTGGGGCGTTGCCTTTTTTGGAATAAACAGCACTGGACAACTTGATTGGTCTCGGTATTATAAAGTGGTGGAGGTACGTCAAGACCCCGACGTCCTCTCGCGTTCCCGTCCTCCCTGGAGCTCCGTTCCGGTTGCCGCCTGCACCCAGCTACCCCTACAACAATGGACACTTCCAACCCCGGCCCTTCCGGCGTCTCTAACCCTACCACACAGACGACACCGCCTGCGGCGCCCTCTTGGTCTGTGACGAGCCCTCAGCGCGATCCCCCTGTCTTTGCGGGACTCCGCAGTGATGACGTCGACGATTGGATCGACCACTACGACTGCGCGAGTTCTTGCAACAAGTGGAACGACACCCAGAAATCGAGGCACGTCCGCCTTCTACTTGACCTGTGTTGCTAAGACGTGGTATTTCAACCACGAATCCGACATCGCGGATTGGTCCATGTTTACCTCCAAGCTGCGGCAAATCTTCGCTTCCTCGTCTGGCTGTGCACAAGTCACCAAACAGAAGCTGGGAACGCGCCGCCAAGTTCCCCAAGAGTCTTCCACCTCATACATAGAGGATGTCTTGGCTCTGTGCCGCCGTGCGAATCCCAGCATGACGGAAGCCGAACGTGTTTGCCACATCTTAAAAGGCATTGGGCCTGTCGCGTTCAACGCCTTAATCATGCAAAATCCGACTTCAGTCCAAGACATCACTTCAGCGTGTCAACACCTCGACGAGCTGCAGTCTATTCGTCTTCCACATAACAGCAGCGATCCTGAGGTTCCCCATTCTCCAGATCTACGTGCTCTTATCCACACCATCATCCGCGAAGAGCTTGAACTACAAGACCTAAGGCGTCCACCTGCTGCCTGCGCCCCAACCCCCACCTTCGACTTGCATGAGGTCGTAAAGCAGGAGTTGACAGCGATGCCTACACCCACGATGCATCTTGCTCCGGTAGCGCGCACCACACCTACCTACGTGGATGTTGTTTCGCTACCCACCCCTACCGTGACTTGCGTGCCTACTGGCGTTTCCTATGACCATTTGGCTTCGATGGGAACCGGAGCACTTGCTGCACCATCGTACCCTCAGTGGCGTCCACCTCGTCCGGTTTGTTTTTACTCTGGTACACGCGGCCATATATCTCGCTTCTGCCGCCGTCGCCAGCAGGATGAAAGACGAGGCTATGCTGAGCACGAAAGAGACTGCACTCGCCGATCAGACGACTACTATCCCGGATCGTACTTGTTCCCTCAACAGCGTTCTCCGTCTCCTCCAGCTGCTCCCAATCTGCCTCATAGTTCCCGTTCGGCCAGACGTCGTTCTCCATTGCCTTACCGGCGCTCTACATCACCGCTTCGCTCCACTTCCCATTTTGTCAACCAGCACTCGGAAAACTAACTGTTGCAGTTTTTGGAGGGGAAACTGCTTCTTATCGGTCTTAAAAAATTCCTCCTGTTCGCCCGGCCAACATGCTTTCTGTGACTGTCGAAGGTGTTTCTGCGTCAGCCCTTTCGATACCGGAGCCGCCGTTTCTGTTCTCTGGAGTGATCTGTGTTCCCGGCTCCGTAAAGTAAAAACGCCTTATCTTGGACCTATTTTGCGTGGTGCTAATAATGCATTCATTCACCTCGACGGAGGGTGTACTGCTCGTGTTCTCATCGATGACATACGCCACCACATCGAGTTTTATCATCCTTCCAACGTGTATCAATGAACTTATACAGGGTTGGGACTTCCTACATTCTGCTTCAGCCGTCATTTCATGTAGAGAGGAAGTTGTCCACATCACGGATACAGAGCTTGAACCTGTTGCGGACTCTTCACTTTCATGCGTGAACTTAGCCATCGCTGCAGACTACGTCCTGCGTCCTGGTCAGGAACACATTGTAGCCGTAACATCCAGTCAGATCGCCGACGGAGACGCCCTAGTCGCTCCTTCTTCCCGCTGTACTTCTCGCGGAATTCTCATTGCCACCTGTCTCGTCTGGTTTTCACGCGGCCGCGCCCTTCTGTCTGCTTGCAACACGACCCTAGATCCTGTGATGCTGCCCAAAGGGATGACTGTGGCAACCCTCGCCGACACTCAACCTATTTCTATAGTCACGCATTGCCCTTCTTCATCGCCAGCACCTAGCTCAGGTTTGGATGATTTTTTCTCTCCTCCAGCCGTTCTTGGTTCTGACCTAACAGCCGCGCAGTCCAAAGCCTTAATGGTGGTCTTGGCAAAACACAAAGCCTGTTTCGATAGCTGTTGCCCTGTGTTGAGCCGAACTCCTGCGGCTACACACCGCATCGAAACCGATGGTTCCGCTATAACACGACGACGCCCCTATCATGTATCGCCGTCCGAACGAAAGGTCATTGAACAACAAGTTGCTGATATGCTTGCGCGGAACATAATACGACCTTCATCTAGCCCATGGGCTTCTCCCGTGGTCCTGGTAAAGAAAAAAAGACGGCTCCGTTCGCTTTTGCTTCGGTTATCGAGCGCTCAACAAGATTACATGGAAGGACGTATATCCAATACTTCGAATTGACGACGCTTTGGACACACTACAAGGGGCAGAGTATTTCTCCAGCCTTGATCTTCGATCAGGATATTGGCAAATTCCGATGAACGAGACTGACAAAGAAAAGACCGCATTCGCTACACCGGATGGCCTTTATGAATTTAACGTGATGCCTTTTGGCCTTTGTAATGCTCCTGCCACATTTGAGCACATTATAGACAACGTACTTCGTGGTCTGAAATGGAAGACATGCCTCTGTTATCTGGACGATATTGTAATCTTTTCATCTGACTTCAGCCAACATCTTCATCAATTAGATGAAGTTCTCAAGTGCCTTGCGAATGCTGGTCTCCAGATCAATACAAAAAAATGCAAATTTGCAAGCAAGACGATAAAAGTATTGGGTCACGTCGTCTCAAAAGATGGCATCGAGCCTGACCCCAAAAAGATTAGTGCCGTTCTCCAGTTTCCTCGCCCCCAGCAACAGAAAGATCTACGTAGTTTCCTCGGCTTGGCGTCATAGTTTCGTAGATTTATACGCAACTTCGCAGCAATAGCAGCTCCTCTACACAAGCTACTGGTTAGTGGTGCCTCTTTCACGTGGACTAGCAACTGCGAGTCGGCTTTTCAAGCTCTTAAGCGGCATCTTACTTCCGGACCAGTGCTTTGCCACTTCGATAATCAAGCCCCCACCATACTCCATACTGACGCAAGCGCACAAGGTATTGGCGCAGTACTTCTGCAACGTAATACAGCATCTAAAGAGCAAGTCATTGCATATGCCATCCAAACACTTTCTCCAGCTGAGTGGAACTACACCATTACAGAGCAAGAGTGCCTGGCTATCGTTTGGTCGATGCAGAAATTTCGCCCATACCTTTACGGCCGCCACTTCACCATCGTCATCGACCATGGTGCTCTGTGTTGGCTGTCATCAATGAAAAACGCGTCAGGACGCTTAGGACACTGGATACTCCGCTTGCAGGAATATGACTTCACTATAACATACAAGTGTGCAACGGTGGCATAGAGGTAGAACACCCGCCTCGCGTGCACAAGGTCTGTGGTTCGAATCCCAGTGCCGGCAATTTTCCACCGAATTAAAAAAAAAAATCCGCGTGTTGATAAAATTGCACAAACAGGCCTGGAGTGTGGCCTGATCCCAGTGACCACAACCGGTAACGCACTCCCTCACCAGAGCAGGATTGGCCACCCTGGTGCAGTACTTGGCCACAACCTCCTACATGGACACAACAATCAAACCCCGGCCCTCAGTCCCCAGCAGCTGCGAAGCAACTGATCACGGCGGCGGACAGACCTGCGACGCAGCAGAGGGTGCTAAGAATCACTGGCTCCGGACAGGCCGCCATTGGAATATGAACCTGGCAACGTTTAACGCTAGAACGTTTTCTAGTGAGGCGAGTCTAGCAGTGCTATTGGAGGAATTATAGGGCAGTAAATGGGATATAATAGGGCTCAGTGAAGTTAGGAGACCAAAAGAAGCATATACAGAGCTAAAAAGCGGGCACGTCCTCTGCTACCGGGGCTTAGCAGAGAGAAGAGAACTAGGGGTTGGATTCCTGATTAATAAGAATATAGCTGGTAACATACAGGAATTCGATAGCATTAACGAGAGGGTGGCACGTCTTGTGAAACTTAATAAGACGTACAAAATGAAGATTGTACAGGTCTACGCCCCTACATCCAGTCATGATGACCAGGAAGTCGAAAGCTTCTATGAAGACGTGGGATCGGCGATGGGTAGAGTGAAAACTAAATACACTATACTAATGGGCGACTTTAATGCCAAGGTAGGCAAGAAGCAGGCTGGAGACAAGGCAGTGGGCGAATATGGCATAGGCACTAGGAATAGCAGGGGAGAGTTATTAGTTGAGTTTGCGGAGCACAATAATATGAGGATAATGAATACCTTCTTCCGCAAGCGGGATAGACGAAAGTGGACATGGAGGAGCCCGAACGGCGAGACTAGAAATGAAATAGACTTCATACTCTGCGCTAACCCTGGCATCATACAAGATGTGGACGTGCTCGGCAAGGTGCGCTGCAGTGACCACAGGATGGTAAGAACTCGAATTAGCCTAGACCTGAGGAGGGAACGGAAGAAACCGGTACATAAGAAGCCGATCAATGAGTTAGCGGTAAGAGGGAAAATAGAGGAATTCCGGATCAAGCTACAGAACAGGCTTTCGGCCTTAACTCAGGAAGAGGACCTTAGCGTTGAAGCAATGAACGACAATCTTGTGGGCATCATTAAGGAGTGTGCAATGGAAGTCGGCGGTAACTTTGTTAGACAGGATACCAACAAACTATCGCAGGAGACGAAAGATCTGATCAAGAAACGCCAATGTATGAAAGCATCTAACCCTACAGCTAGAATAGAACTGGCAGATCTTTCGAAGGTAATCAACAAGCGTAAAACAGCTGACATAAGGAAGTATAATATGGATAGAATTGAACATGCTCTCAGGAACGGAGGAAGCCTAAAAACAGTGAAGAAGAAACTAGGAATTGGCAAGAATCAGATGTATGCGTTAAGAGACAAAGCCGGCAATATCATTACTAATATGGATGAGATAGTTCAAGTGGCTGAGGAGTTCTATAGAGATTTATACAGTACCAGTGGCACCCACGACGATAATGGAAGAGAAAATAGTCTAGAGAAATTTGAAATCCCAAAGGTAATGCCGGAAGAAGTAAAGAAAGCCTTGGGAGATATGCAAAGGGGGAAGGCAGCTGGGGAGGATCAGGTAACAGCAGATTTGTTGAAGGATGGTGAAAAGATTGTTCTAGAGAAACTGGCCACCCTATATACGCAATGCCTCATGACATCGAGCGTACCGGAATCTTGGAAGAATGCTAACATAATCCTAATCCCTAAGAAAGGGGACGCCAAAGACTTGAAAAATTATAGGCCGATCAGCTTACTGTCCGTTGCCTACAAACTATTTACTAAGGTAATCGCAAATAGAATCAGGAGCGCCTTAGACTTCTGTCAAGCAAAGGACCAGGCAGGATTCCGTAAAGGCTACTTAACAATAGATCATATTCACACTATCAATCAGGTGATAGAGAAATGTGCGGAATATAACCAACCCTTATATATAGCTTTCATTGATTACGAGAAAGCGTTTGATTCTGTCGAAACTTCAGCAGTCATGGAGGCATTACGGAATCAGGGTGTAGACGAGCCGTATATAAAAATACTGAAAGATATCTATAGCGGCTCCACAGCCACCGTAGTCCTCCATAAAGCAAGCAACAAAATCCCAATAAAGAAAGGCATCAGGCAGGGAGATACGATTTCTCCAATGCTATTCACAGCGTGTTTACAGGAGGTATTCAGAGACCTGGATTGGGAAGAATTGGGGATAAACGGTAATGGAGAATACTTTAGTAACTTGCGATTCGCTGATGATATTGCCTTGCTTAGTAACTCAGGGGACCAATTGCAATGCATACTCACTGACCTGGAGAAGGAAAGTAGAAGAGTTGGTCTAAAAATTAATCTGCAGAAAACTAAAGTAATGTTTAACAGCCTCGGAAGAGAACAGCAATTTACAATAGGCAGCGAGGCACTGGAAGTCGTAAGGGAATACATCTACTTAGGGCAGGTAGTGACGGCGGATCTGGATCATGAGACGGAAATAATCAGAAGAAGAAGAATGGGCTGGGGTGCGTTTGGCAGGCATTCTCAGATCATGAACAGCAGGTTGCCATTATCCCTCAAGAGAAAAGTATATAGTAGCTGTATCTTACCAGTACTCACCTACGGGGCAGAAACCTGGAGGCTTACGAAAAGGGTTCTACTCAAATTGAGGACGACGCAACGAGCTATGGAAAGAAGAATGATAGGTATAACGTTAAGGGATAAGAAAAGAGCAGATTGGGTGAGGGAACAAACGCGAGTTAATGACATCTTAGTTGAAATCAAGAAAAAGAAATGGGCATGGGCAGGACATGTAATGAGGAGGGAAGATAACCGATGGTCATTAAGGGTTACGGACTGGATCCCAAGGGAAGGGAAGCGTAGGAGGGGGTGGCAGAGAGTTAGGTGGGCGGATGAGATTAAGAAGTTTGCAGGGACGCATGGCCACAATTGGTACATGACCGGGTTGTTGGAGAAGTATGGGAGAGGCCTTTGCCCTGCAGTGGGCGTAACCAGGCTGATGATGATGATGATAACGTACAAGTCTGGAAAAAGTCATCATGATGCAGACGCACTGTCTCGCTGCCCACTCTCGCTCTCTCCAGGCAACGCGCCGTCGTCTTCCCCACCAAGTCACTCCGATGCTACGCCTGCCTCACACCAGCTCTCGATAACGCCCCTGGACCAAGTTACACTTTCATCATGCTCTGATTTCGTCTCACTTCAGCGGGCTGACTCCTACTGTCGAGCTCTCATGGATCACCTTAGTGGTTTCACCAAACCACCCAACAGCCGCTTGCAACGCCAACTTCGACAATTCCGCCTTCAAGGTGGCGTGCTACAGCGCTACGTTTACCACCCAACAGGTCACCGGTGGGTCCCAGTTCTACCTCGCTGCCTTCACTTGCGGGTATTAGAGGCACTTCACGACGACGTATCGGCTGGCCACTTAGGCTTCCACAAGACTTACGACCGCATAAAGACCCGCTGCTTCTGGCCTGGCCTATCCACAACGGTGGCCAAATACATTGCCTCTTGTGTGTCATGTCAGCACCGCAAACACTCGACATCCCCTCCTGCAGGTTTACTACAGCCTCTCCCTTGCCCGGATGCACCTTTTGAATTTCTTGGCATTGATTTATATGGTCCCTTGCCGTTGACACCCTCCGGTCACCGCTGGATTCTCACTTCGGTCGACCATTTAACAAGATATTCTGAGACTGCCCCTCTGCGATCCGGCACCGCTTCTGAGGTCGCCGACTTTTTCTTGCGCGCCATCGTCTTGCGCCACGGGGCTCCTCGCGTTCTTCTCAGTGACCGTGGCAAGGCATTCATTTCACAATTTCTTTGGGCCACTAATACCATCCACAAATCTACTTCTACTTATCATCCGCAAACCAATGGCCTTACTGAGCGCTTCCACCGTACGCTGTCTGACATGATTTCCATGTACATCCGTCCTGACCACACTGACTGTGATAAAATTCTTCCTTTTGAGACATTCGCATATAATACTGCTATTCAACGGACTACCGGCTACAGCCCTTTCTTCCTTGTGTATGGATGATCTCCTTCCACCATATTCGGCAGAGAACTCTTTTTCGCACCTTCTTCGCCTAACGCGTCGCTTCCAGAAGATTTTGCTGCCCGAGTTGCACATTGCCGTCAAATCGCCCGGCAAAGCACAGAAGCTACCCAAGCTGAGCGCAAGCGTTACTGCGACAACAAACGTCGTGACCTACGTTTTCACCCTGGAGACCAAGTCCTGCTTTGGACTCCAGTCCGCACCCCAGGCCTCTGTGAGAAGTTCCTTCCACGCTACATTGGCCCATACACCGTTGTGCAGCAAACATCTGCAGTGAACTATCTCGTCTGCCCAGTACACTCCATCACTGACCGGCGCTGCAGGAATGCCGAAATTGTTCACGTCTCGCGGATGAAGCCCTTCACTCCTCGTTTAGATAATCTCTAATCTGCGGCCAGGCTGGCCGCTTCCATGACGGGGGGAAGTTGGTGTAAGCACTATTAACATACTTCGTCGTTTTCATTTGTACATAGCCATCATCATCTTCCTGTTCTTCTACTTCTTCGCGCGTAAGCTGGGGCGTTGCCTTTTTTGGAATAAACAGCGCTGGACAACTTGATCGGTCTCGGTATTATAATATATATACATACACACATGCATATACGCATACATATATGCAGGAAAACCAGAAATAAACACTGTGAAATGGCATAGAAATACTTTTCAAGCGACAAAACAAAAAGTTAACATTTACAGAAATTTTTGCAGTAATGTGCTCTTGGATATATGATGTATGTTTGCATCACTTAGATTATACTTGTTAAGTGTTGAGGGAAGACAGTAGGAGAGTGCTTGAAGGCCATAGTTAGTTCAAGGGTGCGGGACTTCCCAGTGTTGAGTGTATCGATTTAGGCAAAAAGAAAGATTCCGCTGCAAGTTTGCGATGTTTATGATATGGTTAGTACCCTTAATAATGTCACGTTTAAAAGAACACATGATTTGGTACTCGTAAAGGTGGTCTACTCGTAAAATTTTGAACTTCCGGAATATATCACGCGTATTTGCATTGTAAGGCAAGTCTGAAATAGCACGTAAGGCATTCTTTTGAAGTGAAACTAAATTACCTAATAATTTCTTAATACTATTTGACCAGACGAGGTTAATAGCGCATGTGAGAAGCAAATAGTGCGTTATAAACCATAAGTTACTGTGGTATTGGTAGTAGCCTCTGGCATCTGCGCAACATACTTAATGCTTTAGTAAGTTTATTTTGTAGGTACGTAATCAGTGTGGTGGTCCCATAGCAGCAATTCATGAAAGATAACACCCAATGTTTTTGCTGTAGCGGAAAGTTCTATTTTTGTGTCATTGAGTGTGAGGCACTGGGTGAGATCACAAGGCGTGGACTTCGCTCTAAAGAGGACCGCTTTTGTCTTGGAGCAGTTTAACTGGAGATAATTTTTTACTGACCAGTTATATATTTTGTCAAGCATTTCATTTGCAAAATTCATGAGCTCATCCTCCTTAGTTCCTGAGAAGAATAAGCTAGTATCATCTGTGTAAATAATATAGTTAATCGAATCATCAATATTCACAATGTCATTTATATAAATGATAAATAGAAGTGGTCCCAATATTCTACCCTGAAACACGCCTTGCTTCATGTTTAAACGAAGGTAATTTTCTGTTTATTGATACGCATTGCTTTCTGTTGATTATGTAACTTCTTATTAAATCTAAAGCTATTCCATGTGTACCATAACAGTTCAATTTTTCTAATAGTGTTCCAAGGTTAAATGTGTCAAAAGCTCTTGAGAAATCAAGGAATACTCCCAATGTTAGTTTTCTCATCTCTATATTTTCCAAAATTAGTTTTCAAAATTAGTCAAAGAGCTGTTTCAGTCGAGCAGCCTGACCTGAAGCCATATTGACATTGTGTTAAGACAGAATACTTGTTAAAGAAGGCAGTCATCCTAAGGAGAATAACTTTTTATAAACCTTTTGAAAACAGTGGAAGAATTGAGATTGGTCTATAGTTACTTAAATTTTCCCTTTCTCCACCTTTGTACACCACAGCTACCCTTGCAATTTTCATCTGTTGGAGATGTTGTAAATGTGAGTGAGGCAAGGGGTGAGCAGGTCAATAACAATAAAAATCGGTTGTATTTTTAATCCGTGCACATCCTCACCTTTAGACCGCCTAAAATTTTTGAACACATTTAAAACTTCAATGTCATCAGTCTCATCAAGATACAAAGAATGTGTAAGGGGACTGGGCAAATACATCAAGGCATCTTGATCCTAAGTGTTTTCAACTAGAGAGGCAAAGTAATCATTAAATTTGTTAGCGAGCACTTCATCTTTAAGAACCTCATTACCAAACTTGAGCTCTTCAATAGTACTGGCAAGTCGCCTTGATATAACAGAATTCAGCTTATTCCAAGTCTGTTTTGCATCAACGATACCATCGAACATGGAGTAGTAATAGTCGTGTTTAGCTTGTTTTTGCAGTTTAGTCAGGTTATTTCGATATTTTTTAAACCGCTTCAACTCATCTGGGTCACGGCTATTCAAAAACACATGGTACAGCCTATTTTTTTCTTTTATCATTGTGATTAGCTTAGAGGAGATCCATGGCTTGCGAGCGTGTTTATGATTTTTTTAAGTGCCTGTAAAGAAAGTATTTTTGGTATACCGTGCACATGATCTTAATGAAGCAGTCATAGGTGTTATCAGGTGATGAAGAAGCGAGTACGTCATCCCAGCTCAGTAAGCTTATTTCATCCAAAAAGCAAGAAAGAGATTGTGAATTAATGTCTTAGAAAAAAATGTCCGATTTCACCGGGTGCCTCCGTTTAATTTCAACCATCGATAACATTCCAGAAACTTCTTTTACATGCAGGCGCATCCTGCGCTGCACGATAACATTTGTTAGGCGGCCAAACGTGGTCGCCCGATAAAGATAAGTACACATGTCATTACCCCCCTCTTAAAAAGCATCGACCCGATGCTGCAAACAAACGAAAGTACTAAATAGGCACTCGCAGCAAAGAAAACAACAAAATAAGGGAAGTTCGTTAGCGGCCGTAAAACGGTTTAAGACGCACCACGTGGACTACTTCAGGTCGTGCGCGGCGCCGCTGTGAATGCGAAATGCCGTCTGGCACGACCTCATAGTCCAGTGCGCCAATACGTCATATGACCTTGTAGGGTCTGAAATAGCGTCGCAGTAGTTTCTCACTCAGTCCTCGTCGGCATATCGGGGTCCATACCCAAACACGGTCGCCGGGCTGGTACTCGACGAAGCGTCGTCGGAGGTTGTAGTGTCGGCTGTCGGTAGGCTGCTGGTTTTTGATCCATAGGCGGGCGAGTTGTCGAGCTTCTTCGGCGCGCTGGAGAGAGGTAGCAACGTCAAGATTCTCTTCGTCAGTGACGTGCGGCAACATGGCGTCGAGGGTCGTCGTCGGTTTCCTGCCGTAAAGCAACTTTAACGGCGTGATCTGTGTTCTTTCTTGCACCGCCATGTTGTAAGCGAATGTTACGTACGGCAGGACGGCATCCCACGTCTTGTGTTCGACGTCGAAGTACATCGCTAGCATGTTGGCGAGGGTCTTATTCAGCCGCTCCGTAAGACCATTCGTCTGCGGGTGGTAGGCCGTTGTCCTCCTGTGCCTTGCCTGACTGTAGTTCAGAATGGCTTGAGTGAGCTCCGCTGTAAAGGCCGTTCCTCTGTCGGTGATGAGGACTTCTGGAGCACCATGTCGCAACAGGATGTTCTCGACGAAAAATTTAGCCACTTCGGCTGCGCTGCCTGCCTTTCGTTAGAGCTTTAGTTTCAGCGAAGCAGATGAGATAGTCCATCGCCACGACAACCCACTTATTTCCGGAAGCTGATGTCGGAAACGGTCCCAACAAGTCCATCCCGATCTGCTGAAAAGGTCGGTAAGGAGGCTGGATCGGCTGTAGTAATCCCGCTGGTCTTGTCGGTGGTGTCTTGCGTCGCTGACAGTCGCGGCATGTCTTGACGTAACGGGCGACATTGGCGGTTAGGCGCGGCCAGTAATACCTTTCTTGTATCCTCGATAGCGTACGGGAGAAACCGAGGTGCCCAGCGGTCAGATCGTCATGTAAGGCGTGCAGTACTTCTGGACGTAGCGCCGACGGAACAACAAGAAGGTAGTTGGCGCGGACTGGTGAGAAGTTCTTCACGAGTAAGTTGTTTTGAAGCGTGAACGAAGATAATCCACGCTTAAATGCCCTTGGGACAACGTCGGTATGCCCTTCCAAATACTCGATTAGGGCTTTTAGCCCCGAGTCTCCTCGTTGCTGTTTGGCGAAGTCTTCCGCGCTTATTATTCCAAGGAAGGCGTCGTCATCCTCGTCATCTTGTGGCGGCGGGTCAATGGGGGCGCGGGATAGGCAATCAGCATCTGAGTGTTTTCGTCCGAACTTGTAGGTTACAGTGATGTCGTATTCTTGTAGCCTGAGGCTCCACCGTGCCAGCCGTCCTGAAGGGTCTTTTAGGTTAGCTAGCCAACACAACGTGTGATGATCGCTGACCACCTTGAATGGCCTGCCATATAGGTAAGGGCGAAATTTCGCTGTGGCCCAAACGATGGCGAGGCATTCCTTTTCGGTTGTAGAATAATTGCCTTCTGCTTTCGACAATGATCGGCTAGCGTAAGCTATCACGTGTTCATGTCCATCTTTTCTCTGGACTAGGACGGCACCGAGGCCTAAGCTACTGGCGTCAGTGTGTATTTCGGTATCGGCGTGCTCGTCGAAGTGCGCAAGTACGGGCGGCGACTGCATGCGTCGTTTGAGTTCTTGAAATGCGTCGGCCTGTGGCGTTTCCCACTTGAACTCGACGTCACATTTAGTTAGCTGTGTCAGCGGCTCAGCGATGCGTGAAAAGTCCTTGACAAATCGCCTGTAGTAGGCACACATGCCAAGAAATTGCCTTCTTGTCGGTGGGCTGCGGGAACTTTGCGATGGCAGCTGTTTTCTGCGGGTCGGGGCGTACTCCGGATTTGCTGATGACGTGGCCTAGGAATAGAAGCTCATCGTAAGCGAAGCGGCTCTTTTCTGGCTTCAGAGTGAGCCCTGATGACTTGATGGCCTCTAGTACTGTGGCAAGCCGCCTAAGGTGATCGTCAAAACTTTCGGCGAATACAACGACGTCATCCAAGTAAACAAGACAGGTCTGCCACTTCAATCCTGCTAAAACCGTGTCCATCACACGCTGGAACGTTGCAGGCGCCGAGCACAGTCCAAATGGCATAACCTTGAACTCGTAGAGGCCGTCTGGGGTGATGAAGGCGGTCTTTTCACGATCTCTTTCGTCGACTTCTATTTGCCAATAGCCAGACTTGGGGTCCATCGAGGAGAAGTATTTAGCGTTGCAAAGCCGATCCACTGCGTCGTCTATCCGTGGGAGAGGGTATACGTCCTTCTTCGTGATCTTGTTCAGACGACGATAATCAACGCAGAAACGAAGGGTTCTGTCCTTTTTCTTCACCAGCACAACAGGAGAGAAACATCCTGGAGAAACATCCTACATTTCTGGCCTGGAGATGCCCACGGGCTTTTCGACGGCTGGATGATGTCGTCGCGCAGCATTTCGTTGACTTGTTCTCTTATAGCTTCACGTTCTCGCGGCGAAACTCGGTAAGGGCTCTGGCGAAGTGGTCGAGCGTACTCCTCGGTGATTATGCGATGCTTGGCGACTGGTGTTTGTCGAATCGTCGATGACGTCGAAAAGCAGCCTTTGTATCGCCAGAGCAGGCTTCTGAGCTGCTGTTGCTTAATCACGGGGAGACTTGGATTAATGTCGTAGTCTGGTTCGGCAACCATGGTCGTCGGGGTAGATGCGGCGGAACCCGAGAGGACAAACGCATTGCTGTTTTCCAGAATTTCCTCGATGTATGCGATCGTCGTGCCCTTGTTGATGTGCTTGAACTCCTGGCTGAAGTTTGTCAGCAACACTTTCGTGTTTCCTCCGTGAAGTCGAGCGATCCCTCTTGCGACGCAAATTTCACGGTCTAGCAGTAGACGTTGGTCGCCTTCGATGACACCTTCTACGTCAGCGGGTGTTTCGGTGCCGACCGAAATAACAATGCTGGAGCGAGGCGGGATGCTCACTTGATCTTCGAGCACACTCAAGGCATGGTGACTACGACGGTTCTCCGACGGTATCGCATGGTCTTCCGACAGAGTTATTGACTTCGACTTCAGGTCGATGACTGCGCCGTGTTGGTTGAGGAAGTCCATGCCGAGAATGACGTCTCGTGAACACTGTTGGAGGATAACGAAGGTGACAGGATAAATCCGGTCGTGAATGGTAATTCTTGCCGTGCACATTCCAGTCGGCGTTATGAGGTGTCCTCCGGCGGTACGAATTTGAAGGCCTTCCCACGTAGTCTTAACTTTCTTCAACTGGGCGGCGATGTGTCCACTCATGATGGAGTAATCAGCCCCTGTGTCGACTAAGGCGGTGACGGCGTGGCCGTCGAGAAGCACGTCGAGGTCGGTGGCTCTTTGTCTTGCATTACAGTTCAGTCTTGGCGTCAGATCACGACTGCGTCGCGTTGACCTGTGGCTGGTATGTGACGTCGTCAGGTCGTCTTTCGTCGTCGCATTCTTTCCTTCCAGACTTCGTCGGGACGGCGGCGTGTCGTTATGTCGTCGAGGTAGTTTCTTCGGCGTCTTCGTCGGCGGCGGAGGATCTTCGACAGTTCGACGGACAGCAACCGCACCTCTATCGGTTGCTACTTTTAGTTTTCCGGATATGGGCTCACTGACCGGCCCCGAGCTGGGCCAGTGTATGGTCGGCGCTGCGGCGACAGGTAGCGGCCTGGTGATGGTGAACGCGACGGTCGTCGAGAGCTCCACTGAGTAGCCACGAGGTAGTCAGCGATATCGCGAGGGCGTTCACCTTGCTGCGGGCACGGAGCGTTGACGGCGAAACCTCGCAGTCCCATTTCCCGGTATGCACATCGTCGGTAGACGTGACCCACTTCCCCGCAGTGGTAGCAGAGTGGGTGGTGGTTAGGAGCGCGCCAAACGTCGGTCTTCCTGGGGTAGCTCCACTGGGCGACGGGTGGGCGCGCTGTCGGCGGCGGTGGTCGACGGAATTGCGGCGTTACAGGGCCCTGGCGCGGTCGCGGAGGAGGGCCTTGACGGCGTACGACGGCGGCGTAGGTCATCGCTTCGGGTTGGGGTTGCGGTAATTGAGGTTGCACCTCCGGAACTCCAAGCGACCGCTGAACCTCATCTTTAACAATGTCAACGATCGAGGCCACTTGAGGCTGCGACGACGGGAAGATCTTCTGAAGCTCCTCTCGTACGACTGCCCTGATAGCCTCGCGCAGGTCTTCGGAGGCCAGTGATTGAACTCCGGCATAGTTTGTAGCGTTGGTGCGGCGGTCGAATTGCCAGTTTCGCATCTCGAGTGTCTTCTCGATGCTAGTGGCCTCGCGAAGAAACTCGTCGACAGTCTTCGGTGGGTTTCGTACCATACCGGCGAAAAGTTCCTCCTTAACACCACGCATTAGTAGCCGGACTTTCTTTTCCTCGGACATTTTCGGGTCGGCGTGGCGGAATAGGCGGCTCATTTCTTCTGTAAAAATCGCGGTGGTCTCGTTGGGCAGCTGCACTCGGGTTTCCAGTAGTGCTTGGGCTCGTTCTCGGCGTACGACGCTTGTGAATGTCTGCAGGAAGCCGCTTCGGAAAAGGTCCCAGGTCGTTAACGTGGCTACACTGTTCTCGAACCATGTCCTGTCAGCGTCTTCCAATGCGAAGAAGACATGTCGCAGTTTCTCGTCGCTGTTTCAGCTATTAAATGCAGCGACCCTCTCGTACGTCTCGAGCCAGGTTTCCGGGTTCTCGAATGTTGAACCGCGGAACGTGGGGGGCTCCCTGGGCTGCTGCAGCACGACGGGGGATGCTGGGGCTGCCATTGGGGAGGACTTGGTGGCAATCTTCCTGCTCATCTCAGGTAGGAGTCCGTGCTCTGGAGGCAGTCCTTGCAGCCTGCGGCTAGCTCGCTGGTCTTGGGCGACGTTGGTTTTGTCCTCGGGCTTCGGGCTTGGATCGCGGCTTTGCGGGGGCATTCGGTACATGAACGCACAAGCACCTCCACCAGATGTCACATGGTCGTGACGTTGAATAACACAGTAGCAGTACTGTGAACGACAAAACTAACTTTTATTGGGCGAACCTGTGCCCACAAAACAGGCTACACTTATAGCACAACGATAGCGGCGAACACGCTCGGCGATCGTCGAAAATCTGATCAGCGGGTCAAGCGCGTCGGCTTTTATAGATCAGCCGTCGAATGTTCCAGATTAACCGATGGGACCCACGTGTCTTCCACAAGGCTCTACACTATTCGCGTCGCGCATATATGCAATCAGATTACACAAGTTGCGGTGAAAGACAGTGGACGGAACCATCGATAACATTCCAGAAACTTCTTTTACATGCAGGCGCGTCCTGCGCTGCACGATAACATTTGTTAGGCGGCCAAACGTGGTTGCCCGATAAAGATAAGTACACGTGTCAATATTGATACACCGCCACCTCTAGTTTCTCTCTTTTATGTAGGCCACATTATAACAATCAATATGCAAAATATCGGTGTCATTGCGGTACCAAGTTTCAGTCAACATAATGACAGAAAATTTAAACTTAAATTCATCTAGAAAATTCAACAATTCGTCTTCTTTAGAAAGAGCTGACTGTATGTTCAAATGCAGGAAGCTCAGAGTCGATGGGCACTGATGCGCAACAACCGTGCTTAATTGAGAGGGACTAGTACATTTCAGAGCCATTTTGAAGCTTCTCAGCAAAAAACAAAAGACAGCCATTACACAATGTAGAAACAGTGCTGCTGACATAGAGACGAATAAAATGCCATACATGCAAGCCCAACTGTTGAAGAGAACATTAAGAGGAATTTTAATTATTATGTGGGTGACGCCCTCAACCGCTACACTGTAGCCGGCAAGAACAAACGACTGCAACACTGATGTACTATAGACACTAAAGTGTACAATATTGGTCAAAAGGATAATGTTCATAAATATAACTTTTGTTCCCGACAGTAGTTTAGAGCTCGTATACAAAAGACACTATCAGGCGCATTTGCTAGGTACAAAACCACATTGGTTCGGAAAATACGCGTGGGTATCTGAAGAAACACGCCTTTAACTTTCTTCAAAAATATCAAGAAAAGCAAGAAGAACAATAAATTCCTCGATTGTTCTTGAGCCATTCTATCTGTTGGCACTATGACATAAGTGGCGTTGAGTACGAAATAGCGGATAACCTAACGCACCTTGTCTAGGTCCGAGTCACAGGTAACATGTAGGACAGGCGATTTTTCAGACTTCTGCATCAGGATCTTTCCCTGTGACACCCAGACAAACTTCCATTCTTTTTCTCGCCTCAGTTGTGGAACTTTACCCAACAGACGCTTGTTCAGATGCTCACTGATATATACAGGATTACTCTCTTCAAAGCCCAGGGTCCCAGTGCTTAACTTAGCGGTTCGCGCAGCAGGGAGTACTCTGTCTCATGCAGACCTAGTCGAAAACTTTATGATCACATTTGGTTTGTTTTTATCTTTAGAAGAGACACAATGTACTACATCAATGTTGTTGTCCGTGACACTTGTGCCTATACATGTGACAATTTGTCCAACACTTCTCAGGTCTTTGGTTGCAAGTAACGGTAGTCCTTTAACCTGAAGGTTCATGTTCCTGCTGTATTGTTTCAGCTCTACTATTTCTCTCTTTGCTTCTTTCAGTTCTTTATTTAGTTGCTCATTTTCTCTTTTACATTGCTGATTTTCAGCCGCCACTGCAGTCAGCTCACGACAGAACGCGTCAACATCCTTCTTGAATTGTTCGAAACCATCGTTCATAAAGCCAATGGAGTCGCAAATGGCTCCAAGTTCACTGCGAATCTCGGTATTAGAGTTAGCAACACCACCGACAACATTTCTCATGTCCGTCGCAAACGCCTCAAGCTTAGCTGTCAGTTCTAATAACACTTTTGTGACTTCCTTAATAGTACCTGGCTGCTTATCAGCTAGAGACTTTGCAACATCGTGCAGGCTTCCAGAGCCAGAACCCTCCATAGCCTAAAGGCAGCACAGATATGGCATACACGACACTCTAATGAATAGTCACAACAAGGTGAAAGCACTACAACACTCGTGGCAGCAACAGCGACGACAGGAGAGGAGCTATGCTACAGCACAGAATAAGAAATGCCACCAACCTGCAAAAATCCAGACAAGCTGATTAAATGACGTGCGTACATCGCCGCTGCCACTGCCAGAGTGAAACCAGCTTTCCAATGAAAACACCGCCCCCAAGACGGAAGCGACAGAAGGCCGTGGTTACAGTACAGTCAGGCAGATGGCAGGACACGCAGAACAGTCCTGGTAAAGCCAAATGGAACAAGTCAGTTCCTCACGTAGTCTGTTTTCTTGAAAAACAAACAGGCTGCCACGGCCCAGTTCGGAGCCTCTTACAGGTATCAGATGAAGCGCCGGCCTCTGCAAAAATCCAGACAAGTTGATCAAATGACATGCGTACGTCGCCGCTGCCACTGCCAGAGTGAAACCAGCTTTCCAGTGAAAACACTGCCCCCAAGACGGAAGCGACAGAAGGCCGTGGTTACAGTACAGTCAGGCAGATGGCAGGACACGCAGAACAGTCCTGGTAAAGCCAAATGGAACAACAGTGAGTTGCTCACATAGTCTGTTTTCTTGAAAAACAAACAGGCTGCCACGGCCCAGTTCGGAGCCTCTTACAGGTATCAGATAAAGCGCCGGCCTCTGAAAAAATCCAGACAAGTTGATTAAATGACATGCGTATGTCGCTGCTGCCACTGCCAAAGTGAAACCAGCTTTCCAGTGAACACACCGCCCCCAAGATGGAAGCGACAGAAGGCCGTGGTTACAGTACAGTCAGGCAGATGGCAGGACACGCAGAACAGTCCTGGTCAGGTATCAGATGAAGCGCCGGCCTCTGCAAAAATCCAGACAAGTTGGTTGACTGGCGTACGCCGCCGCTGCCACTGCCAGAGTGATTTCTGCCCAGTGCTCTGAATGTCAACATGAAGAAATTCAAAAACGCACGGGTAAACGGTGGGAGTAACTATGACTCTATTGCGACTTTCGGCTGGCATAGCTGGAGCACCACTCTGACCAGAAGCATGGTCTTATTATTAATTGGAAATGTTCTGCACGTGGATGCGTTTTTCCAAGGCTCGCAAAGCATAGCGGCCCATCACTGGCATTGTGCTAGTAAATCGAGTTCCACAGCCGAGTCCTTGAATGAAGTCGAGAATGTTAACGACCTTTCTGTGGATACAATGGGAGCGCAACTATCCAATTCTAGGTTACAACTGGATTCCGGTCCCAACACGGGTACTTGCGATATGGACATTATTCTGCTGTATCCGCCAGTCAAGAACGAGTGCAATAAATGTCTTACGTTGGTATCCTCCAGAGTGGCCCTAGAGGAACACTACAAAAGGAAGCATGGCATCATAATTTATTGGAAGTGTTCATCTTGCTCTCAAGCCAAGTATACAACTTCCCACTCAGCCTCCGCGCATTTTGCGAAATGTCGGAAAAAGACTCTTCCCACTACACAGGATGAAAGGGGGGCATTGACCAATAAAAACACCACTGGTCGTACTAACGCCATCAGGACTGTAAGTATCCCTCCTGGACGCTCTAAGGCTACTAAGGTAGCTACTAGAAAACATTTAGGCAACAGTGGTAGTGGCAGTGCTCTCCGGGCTAATGCCTTTCCTCGACACTGGAGTCCCTCAGAGTTACGCTGGGTGGCTTCGGTCAGGCTTAAGCTGGGCGCAGGGGCTACTAGTTACGCGATCAGTTTTTGGATCGCTGGGAGGACTGCCGCGGATATTGATGCCCTTCTGTCCTCGGCCCAGTACGAAGAGGTCGAGAGTCAATTGAGATCAGAGCATTCAGCGGACAATTCGAAATGCACGCCAAAAGAGAAACCTGACCCCTCTCAACCTCCAAAAAGTAAAGCTGGTGTAGCTTCTCACGGCAGACAATCGTTCGGGTTTAAAACTCGTCCAATTGCTCGTAGGCCACACTTTTCCTTCTCTTCATCATCCTCCTCCTCATTGGGCAGGGTAGAGCCGCCACCTACCCCTGAGCAGTCACCCATTCACAATGTGGCCCTAAGAGCCCGAAAGACTCCCCTGCCGGCGGTGCTAGGGTGCCATCAGGGGGTAAAACTCAAGACGTGGATATAGCAGACTGCACAGCTACCACCCGCTGGGATGAGCGGCGAGTCTGGCCGTACGTCGCCGGGGCACAGTGCTACTACGTCGCACTTTCCGCCCTCTGCCGGGAGGGATGGGCTGGAGTGCAGTAGACTTAGGCCCCGACCAACACCGCCCACCTCACCAGATCCCCAAACCGGCTATATGGGGGGAGGTGTTTGCGTGGCACCTGAGGAGGAGGCTGGCTCCTATGCAGCTCAAGAATTACAAGAACAGGAAGGCGGAGAGGGAACAGTTGAGAGCCTGCCGCATCACTACGATACTGTTCGCACGCACAGCTTACTGTAGGGGATCGTGTGGATCCCAATGCATTGCCAGAAGATGTCCGCGTCAGTAATGGCGCTGAAGATTTCTCCGATGGGTCTGAGGTTTCAGTTGGCGCCTCTCCTGAGAGTGCCTGTCCCAGTGATCGGGTGGAACCGATAAGAAGGCTGAGATCTTGTGCAGTTCCTACTGCCAGTGCCTACCAGTCCTGGACTGAGCAGCAGATTCGTATTCTGGCCCAGGCCGAGGCCAGGTTGCCGCCCGGTGAACTCCTAGTTAACGCGACTTTGGCCGCTGTCTATACCACTCGTTCTCTTGATGCCATAAAGTGCCTGCGGAGGCAAACAAGGTACAGGTAGATCCTGGCCGAGGAGTCGGCACGGCCTGTCACTCCGGCCTTGTTGGGGTCGCCTGTGCACGAGGTCAGTCAGAATGACACTACCTCTGGAAGTGTGGTCTCCAACGGCCAGGATCTCTCAATTGATGAGGTCTATGAGTTGCTCTTGTCCTGTGGTGTTGATGACTGAGGCTTGGCCATAAATCTGGTTAATTCCCCCCTCACGATGACTGACCTACGCTCAATTTACGAATATTTCAGCGTAAAAATTCGACGCGGACGGAGGTGGGGTGGGAGGCAAGCTGATCTGAACGTTAGGGTGCTGAGGCGCCCCGACGAGAGTGCGCGTTCATTTAAACGGCGACTCTATGCCGAACATCAGCGCCTCTATTCCCTGGGCCCAATGGTGCTAATGGAAGAGTTATTCTCTGGCTCTGGAACTTTGCAACCTGTGTCTCTGGAGGATATTCACGATACATTTGATGATATCTTCTCTTGTGCGTCTCCTGTATGTAAGGAAGTTGGAGTGAAAGGTGGATTACCTAGGAACTGTTCTAGATTCTCGGCTGAGGAGGTGATTCTAGCTATTAAAGGGATGGCTGCACCCTCGGCCCCTGGTCCTGATGGAATTATGGTGCGCGAAGTACGAAAGATCCCTTCTGAAGTCTTAGCCCTAATAATGTCCAACTGGCTTACTCACCATATTCCCGACGAGCTTAGGATCTCATGCATGGTTTCTATACCAAAATCACCTGATGTGTCATCCGCATCAGAACTTAGACCAATTACAATCTCATCCACCTTACTATGTCTATATTCCCATTTGCTTCTGGTCAGACTACAAGACAATTACAAATTTCATCCACTACAAAATGGCTTCTCTAACGATCGGTCGGCACAGTCGAACCTGCAACTATTGCAAGGACTCATGAAGCATGCTAAACGCTTCAACCATCACTTTTATGCTGCCTCACTCAACCTATGTAAGGCTTTCGACTCCATCAGTCATCGTGCGCTTCTCTCTTCCTTGCGGGAGGGAGGGGTGCATGATGACTATGTGTTGTCAATTGCTGATCAATATTATGGTCAATCACCTACCTTTTCTTATCGAGGCAGTTCCGATGGCATTAGAGTGTTCGTGCAGAGGGGGATCAAACAGGGTGATCCCGTCTCCACTTTGCTTAATTTCGCTCTTGATCCCCTTCTGCACGACCTCAACTCCTCCAGATACAGATATAAAGTGGAAAGCGCGACTGTGTCGGCCCTTGCATACGCCGACGACCTCATTTTAACCGCTTCCAGTTATGAAGAACTGGTGAGGAACCTGGACGTGGCTCAACAACATTTCAAAAAGATTGGATTGACTTTAAACCCTAAGAAAACCCCGTATTATGGGTGGAGATACGAGGCCCATTGGCTCAAGTGGTTCGACTATGACATTCCCCAGCTTCGGCTGGGGGATGCCGTGGTCAGCCCCAAGAGCTGAAACAAACCTATCAGGTATCTGGGTCTCGATCTCTTCGTTAATAAACCCCCGAAGGCTTCAATTAAATTAATCGAGAAAGAATTGGCATTCATTACTTCAGCCAAATTGAAGCCTTTTCAGAAATTAAATTACATTTCGACCTTATTTGTCCCGAAATTGTTATATGCCACGTCCAGCTCCCTCTCAGTTCTACCTATCTCTGCAAATATTGATAGGTCTGTCCAGCAGGCAATTAAGCGAATTTTGCCCCTGCCGGCATCATTTCCAGATTGCATGGTTCATGCCCCGCATCGAGCAGGTGGCCTGGGTGTTTTGGAGCTGTCTCGCGTGTCGACCAAATCACAAGTCCTTCACGAGGCTCCAGCGTCTCGGCTCTCCAATCGTGGATGCCGTTCTGGATGGCGCGCCTGACGGCTTCCGGAGGCAGCTGGAGCAGAAGATGGGTGTGCCGTCAGGGATTGTTGAGTCTGCGTCTCTGGATAGGGCACTACGTACAGCCCGAAAATCACACTTGGAGGAGGTCAAGAAAAATATACCAACAAAAACCTTTTTACGTTTGAGAGTGATCCAATTGGGAATAGGTGGCTCAGTCCGAATACCAAGTTTATGAGTGACGGGGACCGCATTAAGGCCCTTCGACTGCGGTCTAACCTATTCCCTATGCGGACACTCTCTAATCGGCATAGTAGTGGCGATTCGGCAAAACTATGCAGTTGATGCCATAAGGCTCAAGAAACCACCTATCATATCCTCCAGGTGTGTGAGGCCGTCCACGAGCTGCGTTGCTCACGGCATAACTTCATTGCAAAAGCTATAATTAACAAACTTCAGGCACATCACCAAGATGCTGACAACTCAAGTGAACATGTCCTTGTGGCCGATGGTGGTGTCCGGCTTCGGCCCAACATCGTGGTTGACCTGAAGAATAAAACATTCATATTGGATGTGGCGGTTGCTAGGGATGCCAGGACTGACACCTTTGAGGCCATGTGCACCCACAAAAGGCGGAAGTATTTGCCCCTTGTGTCACTTTTTCGAGAGCGTCAGCCTCAGAAGGAGATGAAGGTCCTGGGCCTGGCATTCGGTACACGTGGTCTAATTTGTCCAAGCACCAAACGGGCTGCCAAGGAAATTGGACTTTGGGAAGGGGAACTGGCTTGGTTAGCAGCCAGAACACTGGTGGGCAGTTTATTCTGCCTTAAACACTTTTCAAAACAAGTCATCGTTTGATGCCCAGGGAATTGGCAGCCTGTTTGCATTTGATCATCGATAATCGCACATCTCCATTCCATGTCTTTCATGTCATTCCATTTTCACTCCATAATTTTACGTGTTTTATCTTTATACATGTACTCTATACTCTTCTTAACGCTTTTATCTTTCTTTTTTTTTATCGCTTTTCACCTTTTCCCTCCTTTTTTTATTGCTTTTATCTTTATTCTTTTAGCAGTACAATGCTGCACATATTTTCTGTCCATTTTTTGTGGCCCAACTGGGGAAAGATCCTGCATAAATATATGTTTACAGAGGCTTCCAGCAAATATAGCGTGGAAGTCGACTCCAGCCCCTAAGCTACTTAAAGGGACACTAAAGGGAAACAATAAATCAGTTTAGACTAATAAAGCATTGTTTGAGAACCCTGCAGGCAGTCATTTCAAGAAAATAGTTTGAATATTAGATGAGAAAATGAAGGTCCAAATATCAGTATTTGAATTTCGCGCCGAAACGCCGGCGCCGGTACGTCAGCGTGACGTCAGGGATTCCAGTTTGTTTTCGCATTTGGGCCGCGTTGGCTGAATAAAGGTTCCCGAAACTTGTCATGTTTAATATTTGGTTCCTTTAGAACACAATGTAGTCAATCTGTACCGCTATATATAATTAGTAGGCCCTAGAAGATGCCATACCCTTACCATGCCCTTACATGGTCAACTCATATCTCGGATGTTTGCTCAGCTGCGCTAAAAAAATTGTGGTTCATAAGAAGAAAGCTTAAAAACGCGCCTGTAAGGACTAAAATGTTAGCCTACAATGCAATAGTGAGATCAAAGTTAGAATATGCTTCTGAACTCTGGGACCCGCATACCATGAAAGATACAAAAGAACTTGAGCGAGTACAGAGAAAAGCAGTGAGATTTATTTACGGGAAATATGCCAAGAAGGATTCACCGTCCTCAATAATGTTACAAAATAGAATACAGAGACTCGAAATACGCAGAAAAATAAATCGTCTTGTACTACTACATAACACACTTTCTGGAAAAAATAATATGACGCTACCCGCTTCCATATGTCGGCCTTCTACAAGGAGAACACGACGCAGTCATGAGTATTTGCTTGCACCGATCTTCGCAAAAACAAACGCTTACAAGTACAGTTTTTTCCCTCGAACGGTGAACGACTGGAATTCACTTCCCATTAGTGTATTTCAGCGTAAAGATTTTATGGCTGCATTGCAAAATCATTTTTGTGCAAGTTAGCGATGTTGACGTTATCATTTGTGCCTCTTTTAGTGTATTATGTTCATTTCATGTTGCATTGTATGCGCTTTTTGTGTTTTCTTGTTTGTGACATGCCCCTCCTGCTTGGGCCAAAGTATTGGCCTGCAGTATTATTAAATAAATATTAAATAAATAATCAAAATCCATGACGTCACAGCCCCCAGGTGCGGGGAACTTAAGTAGGCGTCGCCACCCGTATTTCGTTCTTGCGCTTTTTTCTGGCTTACCAAACGTCTTATCGTTGTAAGAGTGGTGTTTTTGGTGTTGTAGAACGGTGATTTACTGATGCAGAAGAACTCACTTTTCACTTTAGTGTCCCTTTAAGCTTTGTTAACTTAATTTTCTTTTGCATGCTCTTCTTTTTTGGTGCCTGCTGTCTTTTCTCTTTAACGTTTTGTTTTCCTATAGTGTGTCCTGCTATAGCGGCTGCTTGTACCATCCGTCCGGTACACCGGCCCCTCACCAAGTCCTCAAGAAACAAAAGAAAAACATGGAGGCTCAGGATTCCTGTAGCCCCAATGGTGCTGGCCTCCTGCCACGTATTTGCCTACACGGATGGATGCTACCCTTTCACCACCCCTAAGGGGAAAGTGAATAAAGTTGTTTATAGCCAAATGCCTCGTCATCTCATTAGTGACGCGCATGAATGGATTAACGAGATTCCCACTGTCCCTATCTACTATCTAGCGAAACCACAGCCAAGGGCTTGGCAAAATCAGAGGGGAAATAAGACTCTGTTCAGCTTGACTCTAGTCTGACTCTGTAGTACGAAACTGTGCAGTCTTTCTGCAGTTTGCTCGTGGTGATGCTTGCTGATATGCCGAGATTGTATAACTGTAGCTAACACTGTAATGTCGTCCAGACTCTCTTATGTGTAGCCCAAAAAAGTAATGGCAATATATATACAGTGAAATGTGGTTACTACACACACCACACTAACAAACAAAAGTGCTGCTCAAAAAAAAGCACTCTGGGAGGAGGTTGCCGCGGTGCTGAATGCGATCGGTCCGGCAGTCAAAGCAGCCCGGCGCTGGCGCCTGTATTGGTCCCGGCTATGCTACGACTGCCAAAAGATCGCGGCGCAGGTGGCATACGTATAAGCTCACGGTGTTCATGCATTTGCAGGGAAACGGGAGGCGGGAAGCTGGGCGGCCTGGAGGGCCGCGTGCTCGACGTACTTGGCCGAACCGGCCCAGCTTCCGCTCCGGTAGACTTCTTCGCCGACGGCGCCGAGGTGTGTAGCAATGTTCGTTGCTATGTGTACCGATGTCAGGCAGTTACACTGTGGTGAATATTTTGCCGTCATGTGCTTGTGTGTTTTCTTACAATTCAGCACACATCAGCACATGATATCCGTAGTTTGCAAGAATGGAAATGCTGCCCCACTGTTGTTAAAGCAATGCTGTTAAGGAACACCTTGTGATGGATTGCATGGCTCGGTAATCCGTAGGGCGTTAGCAATGAGTTGTCAAAGCTGTAAGCCGCTAGTAAGTCACATGCTGGATTAAGAATTTTCTTATTGAAAAACTATAAGTGAAATAGACACTGCAACCAGTTGATGGAACTTAATCACATTATGTCCTATATTTTATTGTTCCAGCAGGACATCTCCAGTGAGGAGGAACCTGATGTTCCAGTGGCCCCTGCCCCACCACGTTCTGCCCACGTGTCCATTGGAACCGAGCCGGGCACAAGTGGCGCTGCACGTAAGGCACTTCAGCAGCTATTGCAATACGAACACATCAATCAAAGCAACAAAGCAGTATCTGTTAAGACCTTTTAAACAGAAACTATGTATTTATATTATTTACATGGCAAAGAAAAAGTGCATGCCTAAATGTCACTGCAAAATGGAACAATAATCTGACTATTAACACCACTTGTAACGCAGCTTGTGTAGCGTACAAGCTGAAAGTACTATCAGTGTAGTATTTTATAATGGTGTAGTGCCTTATTGTTTATGCAAATTTACTGTTCATTTTTTAAACGGTGTGTTGCTGGAAATATTTTTCTGGGCTTCCACCTGATAATGAACCAGTAAAATCTCTACGCAGGATGGAGCGAAGTTTTTTTTATCCTGTTTACTGATTTTATTTTTAAGGGCCATCAGCTCGGCAGCAGCCCCGCAGGCCACCCCAGCAACAGCCGCTGGAGGATGCGGCCTGCAGGGCAGCCACCAAGTATGCGCAGCAGGGGCAGCTGGCTGACCCAGTGAACGCGGAGGCTGCCAGTTTCCACCAGCTGCTGCTGCAGCAAAATAGGCAGGTACGTACAACTTGGCAAGGTCATTTTTTAAAGAGGTGAATAGTGCACATGGTAATGTACATTACAACCATATTACACATGAGAGGCATCTGTAGTCATTTGGCTCATTGGCTCATGCACGTTTATACATCTCTTTTGAGGTGTTCTTTAACACATGGCAACTTACAAAACATTTCCATGGTTGCATGTATCACCACAGCATGATAATTTTTTGTTGAACAATTCAACTAGTCACCAATACTGTGTTCTGACAAGCAGAGGCAGCTTGGTAGGATTTGCTACGTTTCACATGTTTTTAACATAGCAGACCATATACATTTGCACCGCCATTTCTCATGTCATATGTAAATGATCTCGCTGCCCTTAGGAGTAACCTTGCTGAAACTAACACTTGCAAACAGTGCGAAACAAACATTTACATTGCATAACCTGTAGCTGAAGTAAGTGAATCTGTTTTGTCGCATCATCAGCAGCTGGTGGAGGAGCTGAGGGCGACCTGGGTGGTCCAGCAGCAGCTGGCAGCAGAGATGCGTCGTTTGCGAGAGGCCACTGTCCTTATCGTGATCCCGCTGCCGCCTCGCTGCCCTGGCTCATGGCCTCCACGAGCCGCATCAGCCATGAGGGAGTTTTCGCCCCCCCCCCCCCATATCATCCTTTAGTGCTAGCAGGTACAAGTGTTGGCTATCTGTCTGTTCAAATCACCGCTGCAGCATTAGGTGGTGGTGCCCATACATCCTCACAAGCTGTTGTGCCGTGTTGTAGCCAGCCTTGTCAAATGATGTGCAGGTCATGCGCGACGATGGCAGCGAAAACCGAGTGCTGTGATGTCACTTAAAACACGAATGCGTTTTCTTTTTTTTGGTATGTAGCACTAAAGGATGGTATGACTGTTTTCTGTACATTTCTGTCCCTAATCAATTTTTTTCGCAAGGTAATTTCTTTTTATGTGTAGTATTGTCACTTGCAGTGCAAGTTTGCCCAACTGAGGCGTTATAAATTATGTATAGAATTTTTGCAATATTTTCGCATTTCTGTCCCTAACCATATTTTTTTCGCAAGTTCATTTCTTTTCATGTGTATTTTTACTTGCCCAAGTGAGACGTTATAAATTATATGTGCAAGTTTTGCCATATTCTTGTTAGGTGTTGCTCACTTTTGTTTTCCTGTTACTGATATGTTTCAATGTGCAGTTTTTCCAAGGAAGATATACACTATGCAATCACTTTTATGGCAACTTCGACATTGTCTCACACAGATACAGGTGCACTTAACTACAATGCTGTGATAACTGGAAATGAATTTTCATCCCTACGGAAGGCAAAGTGGCCGAATTGGAATTTTTTTTAACACCAAGCGCCTTTTACTTGTGATAGTTATTGTGACATTTCAGGTCTCCTTACCTGTGATAGCAATACAATCTAGTCCCTATTGTAGTTGAGCACAGTTTGTGACATACGTAACGGAGCAATCAATGTGGCCACTATATTGACATTCGCTGCCAGGCTGCTCTTGCAGCCGTTATATGAAATACCGTTGAAGTGCCAAGCATTTTCTCACTTGTCGTTCCTTAAAAGCATGTGACGGCTGTTTTATATTGTGATCTTATTACAGCACTAGTCATTGAAAAGAAACTATTTCGTGCTGCAAACATGCTGACTACATAATAGACAAGACATCTTTCTTGCTGTTAAGTTGCTGGATGAAGATAAATGGTGGTGCGCGAGTTCAAAAAAACATTATTATGCTCGTGTCATATTTATGTGATTTAACATCTGCCAATGGCAGATGTTAACATCACACGGCTATTTTGTCGCCATGAAGTCATGCTCTGTGTACTTGTCTGTCATTTGCTTTGATGAAAGATGGCATTGAAGATGGATCACATGGTTTTATTTACAATGCAGATATAAACGATTTTAAACAATACAAGTGGCACTTAAAATGAATATTTACAATTCGTGTTCCTTCAATTTTAGAACTATTTACATATGCACGCTCTCACAAGGGAGAATAATGCGCTTGACATGCCAGGCGATAGTTTTCGGCATAACTTGGCCTTAAGTCAAGGAGCTGTGCGGTGGCTGTGGCAAAACAGCGCAGGGCCTACAAGGTACGCGTGAACAGTACACATGCTGCAGCGAGAAGTGTTGTGCTTGGCAGCAGCCCAAATAGGAAGCGAGGAGACGAAGACCAATATCCTCCCATGCACAGTGCAGATGGCGGTGACAGTGTTGGTGATGACAGAAGCAACAGCAGGAGCAGCAAATCATTTGGCAAACCCGAGCTGCCCAGAGAAGTGGCTACAACATTCTGCTGATGAACACAAAGTGTTCTATCCACAGGTACTAAATGAAAGGCTCTCATGTAGTGTCACAGTGGAATGATGCAATCATCTCCGGTAGTGACAGCTCACTGGCAGAGGACACGTGAAAATGCTGGTTATGATTGAGCAGATTTGATAAAAAAACAGCACGCTATCCACTAATTGCACACATTTCTTCACATTGGTTCCTGCTCTATATGAGGTGTGCAGACAGCAGTAATAAACATCTGCCTGCAGTGTCAGGCATATGTTTATTGCTGCTGTCGGTGCTGCTGCTGACACAGCCGCCTTTGCACCCTTTGCAGGCAGCGCTGGTGCTGCTGCCGTGTTGTGCCGAATGAGCTAATAACATTATCCCGGGCAGCACAGCCTTTCAAGAACATCATGCATGCTGCCCTCACTCGGGGAACTCTCTGTGGGGAGGATTAGAACGACAGAAAGCTGAGCTAGTTGGTAAGGATTCATTATGCAGTAGTGAGGCGTGCAGACAGGACACAAGAGTAGAGAAGTGGACAACACGAACGCCGACTATCAACTGAAGGGAGCACTGAGGCGAAAAATGAAAGAAGACACAAAACTCATTTGCGCATGCTCAGGAATTGTAACACCACGTGTCAATCGGGTACACGTGCTGGTCTACGTGAGAGATAACTGTTAAGGCACTTAATCTCTTCCTTATGTAAAGTAATCGAAGGCTGACTCACGCATGCACTTCCACCATTATAGATATGCCATGCCTCTACCATAAGACGCGTATCTTCATTCTTATGCCTGTACAGTATCGCGCATTCATCTAACTTTGGCTTGCAGTTACAATCTCGGCAATGTAGCGAAAGATTAGAAGGCGATCCACCGGTTCACGACCTTTTATGCTCCATTAGCCTCTGATTGATACACTGTCCCGTTTGCCCTACGTAGAACTGGCCACAGCTAAGGGGAATTTGATATACCACACCCATACGACATTCTGTAAAACTGTTGTTCTTATTGTGCTTCACTGGACAAATATCTGATCGTTTTTTGCCTTTAACCCGCTCCTTTTTATTCTGTACGGCAGCGCATATCTTACCTAGCTTATTGGGAGCAGTGAAAGCAACATTAACATCATATCTACTAGCAACTTTTTTAAGCCTGTGCGACACTGAATGAATATACGGAATAGCCACTACTCTTTTTTTGCAATTACTGCTTTCTGTGATTACGTCCGTCCCCCTGGAAACCGACTTCTTTAGGCGCTCAGCTACAGTGGCCACCGCTACATTAGGATAACCTGCTTCTAATAGGCGCCGGACCTGCGCATTAAAACTGGCGCTCATTTTGTGCATGCAGGATCTTGTGAGGGAAGACTTAAGGCACGACATGGCGATTCCGTTTTTTACTAATTTAGAATGCTTGGATTGAAAGTTTAGCAACGGCTTCGAAGATCTTGGGGAGTACTGCCAACAAACATGATTTTGTTCGAAGATCAAGGAAATGTCAAGAAACTGAATTACGCGTCGCTGAGGTAATTCCTTGGTAAACTTTAATCCTCCCCCATAAAGTTTAAATTGCTCACTTACTGAGGTAGCAGCCGAGTCTAATTCTTCCCTATTGCAGAAAATCAGGTAATCATCAACGTAACGAAATATCTTGATAACGCTATCACCTAAGGCTTTCTCTAAGCAGTTGTCAACCTTACTCAGGTAAATGTTGCTAAGAATAGGGGCAACCTTTGAGCCAATGCAAATGCCTGATTTCTGCAGAAAAACGCCATCTCTCCACCCAATCAGCGTCGACTTCAAGTACATTGAAAGAATTTCTAGAAAAGCTCCCGTGGAAACACCGCATCTGTCAATAAAAGCAGACTCTTGCACTTGTTCTTTAATGCACTCATTTACGGAATTTAGCAACCCGTCATGCGGCAAGGAATAATACAGGTCTTCGATATCCATACTAAAAGCTGTACAATCACCCGGATTCTCCTCTCTTAAATAGTGAACTAGCGCCTGAGAATTACGTAGGCAAAAGGGATCTGAAAAAATTAGTGAAGCTAGGCAGTTCTGTAGGTAACTAGCGACACAGACCTGCCACGTCCCTTTCTCTGACACTATAGCACGAAAAGGGAGGGTTTGCCATTTTCATCGTCACTGCTGCTTTGCTGCTGTCATCACTGACATCATCCAACATGTCACCTTCATCAAGACAAGTTGTGCAACACTGCACATGCTGCAACAATGCTGGCAGCACGGTCTGGTTCGTGGTGGAGGGCGCGGTACCGCTGAAGGTAGCGGAAGCGGCTCTTCAGAAGCCCAATGCACCGCTCCACTACGGACCGCATGTGCAGTGTTGTACCTGCCTTCTGCAGTGTGTATGGCAGGGTGGCCTTTAACTGGGGTCAGGAGCCATGGTTCCAGGGGGTAGCCGCTGTCACCTGCAGGATCATAAAAAATGGTATGAAGTCTGCACAATGTTTAGTAGGCGAAGCATGGGTCATGTAAAATGCACCTACTACAGAAAGGCTGCAATAAAGGAATATACAGGCTGAGCACCTGACACAGCTGTGATCACAGATAACAATAGCTCGGACACAGTAGCATCCCTATTTGCAGCAAGGCAGCTCTTTGTGTAGTCTTCATTCATAAATAACTATCAGTGTAAAAAACAATGTGACAACACGTCCACTGTACACTCTTTAAAAATTAGTTTAAAGCTTAATAACCTACTACAACGTAAGGGGTTCGGGCTTCAATATTCTCTTACGCTGCGAGCACGCTTTGCTGCATGCTGCCAGAATTGCAACTGTAGAAAATTTTCCACCTGCTCACCAAGGAGGTGTCCGCTGGCCTTGGCAATATGCCCCTCCGAGAACCGATGACGCAACCACATAGTTCTCCAGACGTGTCTGACCCCGGTTGCAAAGCATTGACGGCAAGGATCCGCATGCCTGCGTTGCAGATCTGATGAGAACGCACACAGCATAAGCCACGCATTGCTATGATGGGTAAATTAGACAAAAACTAAAATACTTACGAACATTGTGTTGAGGGCGTAGTAGCCTTTGCGGCACATAAATGCAGCCTTCTGCTTGCCCTTCAGTGCAATGCTGGCTATAAGGCTGCCGTCCACGCATCCGATGACGCCGGGAATGGAGCCGCGTCGAAGGAACCCCTCCTTCATAGCCGCCTTCTCCTCCGACGTCGTCGGGAAATGGACCCACTTGTTGCGGGCCCCGGCGTGGACGATTGCCTCCGCCACGCGTCACACACACTTGCTGACCACAGGCTGGGTCACGCCGATCGTCTCCTCGCTCCCTACCGAGGCTTGGAAGAGTCGTAGATGCGGAAGTGTCGGGGTGATACAAAATGATGCCCATAAATGAGGATGGTTCGCGACCATAAAGAAGAAAGAAGGGAGAGAATCCTGTGGTAGACTGAGTGGTGCTATTGTAAGCATACGTAACAAAGGGAAGGATGCGGTTTCAGTTAGTGTGGTCAGCGGAAACGTACATGGTGAGCATGTCGCTGAGAGTACGATCAAAGCGTTCAGTCATACCATTGGTTTGCACTTGTAGTTCTATGGACAATGCTGCATTCGCAAAGGAGGGCTTCTACAGCTGGGAAGCGAAATGAACAAGTATAGTCACTCAGTAGCTTGCAAGGCGCACCGTGTTGAAGAACAAGGTTGCGAAGGATGACCAAGCCGGCTTCACGTGCTGTGGCCGCCAGAAGCGCTGAAGTTTCCACATAGCACGTGAGGTGGTTCACGGCAACAATAACCCAGCGGTTGGCATCTGGGGTGTACGGTAGAGGACTGTACAAATCAATGCCGATACGGCCAGAAGGCTAGGAGGGACAAGGCAGTGGTTGGAGCAGCCCTGTTACCTTGTGAGGTGGGCTCTTGCGGCATCGGCACTTGGAGCATGAGTGGACGTACTGCCGAATGAAGCGGTACATTCCTTGCCAGTAGTGTCGAAGCCATAGGCGTGCATATGTCTTTAGTACACTGGCATGGGCGCATTGTGGATCCCCGTCAAGAGGCACAGATGTCTGAACGTAGGTGGCAAGGAATTACTAGCAACCATTTATGGCCATCTTAGGTAGTTGCGGCGGTACAGGAGCCCTTCATGAATGGCAAAGTGGCGAGCAGTACACTGAAGCAAGCGGTCGGTGGTGCGTGGTGACGGTTGAGATAAATACTCTAGAAGAGAGGCTATCCAAGGATCCCGGTGTTGCTCTGCTGGCATGTCGGCGAATGTAAGAGACAAAGAATCGTAGCTGGACAGAGACGGAGCACCATACTCATCGGGCAGTGGTGAGTGCAAAATAGCGTCGGCATCCGAATGCTTACGGCCTGACTGATAGACAACACGGATGTCATAGTCGTGTAGACGAAGCATCCAACGAGCTCGGCGACTAGATGGGTCTTTTAATGGTGACAACCAGCACAGGGCATGGTGATCAGTCATGACGTTGAATGGATGGCACTTCTGTGTCGGCCTCGGTGTCAAAGTGACCAAGGATCGTTGGTGTCTGTAGACGTCGCTGAAGGTTGTGGAAGGCGTCAGATTGTGCCGGGCCCCAAACAAATGTGACGATGTTCTTGATGACTCGTTGCAAAGGTTTGGCAATTTCACAAAAATTGGGCACAGAACGGCGGTAATACGCACGAAGCCCTAAAAATCTGCGGACATTGTGCTTTGTCTTCAGTATTGGGAAAAGAGCAACTGCCATGGCTTTGTCAAGGTCAGGGCGCACACCGGTGCTGCTGACAATATGATCTAGAAATTTAAGCTTCTCGCAGCCAAAGTAACATTTTTCGGGCTTCAGGGAGAGGCCGGCGGTGCGGATAGCTTGAAGAACCGCCTCGAGCCGCTGCATGTGTTGTTCAAATGTGGTGCAAAAAAACAACTACATCGTCTAAGTAGACTAAACACGAGTTCCACTTGAGGTCAGATAAAACTGTGTCCATCATGCGTTGAAATGTGGCCGGAGCGGAACACAGTCCGAAAGGGAGGACCTTAAACTCATAGAGACTGTCAGGACTTATAAACACCATTTTTTCCCAGTCCCGTTCGTCAACTTCAATCTGCCAGTACCCACTAAGCAGATCCATTGAAGAAAAGTAACGGGCATGTCGCAGGCAATCCAAAGAGTCGTCAATCCGAGGAAGTGGGTAAACGTACTTTTTCGTGATCTTGTTCAGTTTGCGATAATTGACACAGAATCGTAGTGAACCGTCTTTCTTCTTAATTAATAAAACAGGTGAAGCCCAAGGACTTGTCGATGGTTGAATGACATCATCGTCTAGCATTTGTTTAACTTGATAACGAATAGCATCCTATTCTTTCTGTGACACGTAATAAGCGTGTTGGTGAACAGGTTGGACGGTCGGTTCAGTGATGATTCTGTGTTTGGTTAAAGGAGTCTGTTTCACCTTCGACGTGGTGGCGAAACAGTTGCTAAATGAGAATAGCAGAGTGAGGAGCCTCTCCTTTTCGGGTTGGTCTAGATGTGAGTTGATGTTGATGCAACTGGTGAAGTCCACATCACTGGGTTCCGGAATCGAGATAGTTGTTACCGAAGCACAGGCGTTGGACTCGGCCACCGTTTCAAAGCGGGCAATGGTGGTATGCCTCGCAAAGTGCTTGTATTCGCCACTGAAGTTGATAACTAGGATCGTGGTTTGCCTATTTTGGAGCTCTACGAGACCTCGTGCGACAGCGACTTCTCGATCCAGCAAGATGGTGAGGTTACCATAGGTGATGCCTATTCCTAGTTGGTCTTGAGGGCATTCAACGAGGACGAAGATGCTACTTCGAGGCGGTAACGTAACGCAGTCATCGACCACGCGTAAAGCTGCACAGTTATCTTCATTCTCCACACTCGAATTCGAAGAAACATAGTTAGACAAAGTCACGAACAAGTCACGCAGGTTAATGATCGCCCCATATTCCTGGAGAAAATCTATGCCCAGTATAATCAGCTGAGAACACTTGGGCAGCACAAGGAAAGACGCTACGAAAGTCGAAGTAGAAATTGCAAGTCTGGCGGTGCATCGTCGAATGGGTGACACGAGGTGTCCTGCCATAATCAGATGTGGGCTGTCCCATGCTGTCATCACTTTGCGTAGCCGAGTGGCCAGTGAGGCACTCATATCCAAGTAATCAGCTCCTGTATCGAGACAAGTGCAGTTGCCGGATAACCGTTGATGGAAGCAGTAATAGCAGCGGAAGTTCTTTTGACAGTTTCGAATGAAGGCGTCAGCGGTACGTCGCGAGGAGGTGGCGTTGGCGGAGGATATTTGAGGGTTCGCATGACAGCGGCCTCACCCCCGGAAGTTGCCGTTTTCAGTTCCCCGGCGTGGGCTTCCACCGTTGACTCCCGCAGGATCAAAGGCGGGTCAAGCGCGGTTTGGTGACGCGTACAGACAAGGTGATGGCGACCGTGACTGTCTTCGCTGCGGGGCAGGAGGAAGCCGGTTACTTTCTAAGTATTCTTCGATTTCGTGCGGGCGTTCACCATGGCAACGGGCATTCGAATATCCCCGCAGACCAATCCGTCGGTACCGGCAGTTGCGATACATGTGACCAGCCTCCCCAAAGTAGTCGCACAATGGATTGTTGTCAGGAGTGCGCCATACTGTAGACTTGCGCGGACCAGGATGAAAGGCTGCTTGCAGATTTGTGCGATGGATTGGACTTGAGAAGTGTCGAGGAATCCTAGCAGGCGGCTGCGAGAAATGGGCACGCAAACCCGAAGAGCATCCACGTACGAGAATGCGGGGGGTTCGGTACGTGTTGGTGGCGAGGGACGAACCACTTTGCCGATTTCCTCCCGAATGACGCCCGTAAGAGACATGGCACTCGGAGGTGCCGGAGCCGATGCATAAGACTTCTGCAGTTCTTCTCGAACAATTTGCGATATTAATTCGGTAAAGGACTCCCCCTGTCATCATCTGCAGGTACGAGAGAGCATGCAGCAGTCATGGTGGTCTGGCGTTCATGCTGGCATTCGTTCTGGAGCCGCTGCCGAAGCATACGGTCCATGACTGTTGCTTCCCGAATGAACTGAGACACTGTTGTAGGAAGATTGCGCTTAAGGCTTATGAGAAGCTGTTCTTTTATGCCTCGCATTAACAGACGCACCTTCTTTTCTTCTGGCATTAGTGGGTCAGCCCGATGGAACAATCGCGCCATGTCTTCGATGAACATGGTGACGTTTGCGTTCGGCATTTGGAATGTCGAAGACAGTGCCTGTTCAGCTTTTTCTTTCCTTTCGGGGGTGCTGGAGGAATCGTGAAGCAGTTGATAAAACTCCTGCCAGCTGGTAAATGAGGCTTTGTAATTCTCGTACCATACTCTTGCCACGTCTAAAAGGGAAAAGCAGACGTTCTTCAACTTGTGCCAATCGTCCTAGGCGTTAAAGGCGGCGACCCGGTCAAAATGGTCCAACCAGTCTTCAACGTCCTCAAAGGCGTCACTGTGGAATGGGTTAGGCTCGCGAGGCATGTTGATAATGCATGGTACAGCAGTATTTGGGATCCCCTTGGTTTGGCTTGCAGCTGTTGTTGACACTTTCCTCAAGGAGCTTGCCAGGGGACTGTAATGCGGGGGAAGACCTTGGAGGTGTCGGCAGCTTCAATGGATTTCTGCCATCCCCGAGGTACTGGCGTTGGTAGCTTCTGGTTCAGGTCCAGTAGGCATACAGTGGATGTGTACCCAGCACCTCCACCAGTTTGTCGCGAGAGAAAAAGGCAAGCAGTCAGTTCCAAGTGAACGGCCGTTGACTGTTCGTTTCTGCAGCAGCTACCATGCATACTTCCTCCTCGGCTTCTAGCGTAACTAGCGCATGCCAATATACATAAGGTCAAAATTTGGTGCTTGCCCAAATGATTGCAAGACATTCTTTTTCAGTGACCAAATAGTTTGTTTCGGCTTTGGTGAGAGTGTGGCTGATGTAAGGACAACATACTCTTCGAAGCCAGACTTACACTGGGCAAGAATAGCGCCATGGCCTACTCCACTAGCGTTCGTGTGGATTTCTGTAGGAGTGTCTGGGTCAAAGTGACGTTGAATAGGTGGGGATATTGGAAGATGGCGTAATGTGGTGAACATGTCTTCGCAAGCAGTAGACCATGCCGAGATGCCCTGGCTGTTGGCAAGCAGCTGCGTTAAGGGGGCGATTACGGACGCAAACTTATGCACGAATCAGCGAAAGTGTGAACACAGGCCTATAAAGCTACGGATTTCTTTCAGCGTAGACAGCCTGGGGAACTAGGCGACGGCACGAAGCTTTGCAGGGTCGGGAAGGAAACCGTCCTTCTGACAACATGGCCTAAGATGGTAAGCCGGTGGGCGGCAAAGTGGCACTTTTTCAATTTAAGCTGCAGTCCAGTGTCTGAAAGGCAAGTCAGAATGCTTGTGGGGCGGGTCAGATGGGAGCCAAATTCCTTCGAAAAGACTACTACATTGTCCAGGTAGCAAAGACACATGTGCCATTTGAGGCCTCCAAGAATGTTGCCCATGAGACGTTCGAAGGTGGCAGGCACATCACAAAGACTGAATGGCATCACATTAAACTCATATAGATTGTCTGGGCTTACAAGCGCAGTCTTGGGATGGTCAGTTTCATTCATAGAGACCTGCCAGTACCCAGATCAAGGTTCAAAGAGGAAAATAACTCTGCTCCTTACAAGCAGTCAAGAGAGTCGTCGATTCTGGGCAGCAGATAAACATCTTTTCACATGGTCTGGTTTAGGCACTTATAATCAATGCAAAATCTGATGCCACTGTCCTTTTTCTTCACCAGCACAACTGGGGAGGCCCAAGGGCTGTGCTAAAGCTGAATAATGCCCCGATGAAGCACATCATTGACTTGTTCGTCAATGACACGGTGTTCAGCGTGAGAAACTTGGTATGGACGCTGGCATGGAAGTGCATGGGTGTCAGTGTCAATGTGGTGAACGGTGGCAGATGTGCAGCCCAAGCAAGACTGCTTATGATCGAACAACATTCAAAAGCAGTTGAGGAGCTCCAAGAGTTGGGTACGCTGGGCAGGTGGGAGTTTGGAATCAATTGACAGAAGGAAGGCCTCTAAGGAGGACAAATCAGCGGTGGTAACAGGAGTAATGCTGTCGACGAGAACACTCAACGTGTCTTCAGGAAATTGAGTAAAGTAGCCTCGATTTTCTTTGCCCGCACTAGTACGGAAGTCACGACGACAGAAATGTGCAACATGGCCAGGTAGACAACAGAAGTAGCAGACAGGCCTGTTGTCCAGGGTGTGCAAGGATTATGGGACGTGGTGCGGGACAGAGAAAAGGTGGCGGGTTCAGGTGGAGAGGCACATGCACAGCGTATAAGGCATTTGCTAGTCAACCAGGATCCGTGCCAAGTAGCATTGCTGGTGACTGCCTGCCTGCAACTTCAGCATAGGTCAGAGGTGCGGAAACAGGTGGATGCTGGTAGGAAGTTGGCAGAGCCTCAGAATTTGCTCCTCTATGGCTTGCCATAGCGTCGGAGCAAGCGCCTGCATGGAGTCCGGGACACAGGGAACAAGGGACAATTGTCATGCCACTTCTCGGATAAACTGCTGTATTTGCTGCATTAACATCATGACGTCAGTAGTAATGGCGCCTACAGTTAATGCTGACATGTTGGCTGTGTCAGAGCTCGGGAGGCACATAGAAATGCGCTGTTTCCGCAATTTGTAGCTCTGGCAGTAGTGAATGACATCCAGGACAGTTTGGGGATTTTTGGCAATGAGCATTTGAAAGGTGTCGTCCTCAATTCTCTTCAAGATGCGTCTGATTTTATCAGCTTCGGACATAGCAGGGTTGAGGCGACAGCAGGGGTCGGCAATATCATCAATGTAGGACATGAAGTTTTCGCCGGATTGCTGGGCCTTAAAAGCAAGTCTTTATCACAATACAAAAAAAAATATTGCTGGGCGCGACTGCGTAAGTGCTATTCTGCGCAGAGCTTGGGAACAGTGGGTCAGACGAACATTTCCGCAAAGCTCATTTTAAGAGGAGACGCGGCATTTGAAAACCAAAAAATCGTGAAAAAGTAGATTTTTGGAAAACTACATATTTGGGAAGTATGTCTTATAACCTACCATTTCTGTAAATATCAACATTTAATTCATCGCAAAACTATTTCAAATAAAGTCTATAATGAGCCGCGGCAGCCCTCGAGTGGCAAGTGGGGCTCAAATGGCCTCAAAATGGTTTGCGCAAACTTGGCGCAAACGCCATATCTCCACCGCTCCCCCAAGCACCGCCATTTTGTTGTTGTTCTGTTCATGCATTTTTCGTGCTTTTTCTTTCTCCACCGCTGCCCCAAGTGCCACCGTTTTGTTATTTCGTTCATGCATTCTTGTGCTTCTTTTTTTTTTTTCGCCACCTGCGGCGGCGGCAGCACGGCAGAGGCGCAAATCGTTCATGACTGCAGGGCTTGGAAGAGGTTTCAAGTATACCGCGGCTGAGACGAGAAGAGCCATGAAAGTTCCTGCGCGCCGGGCAAAGTGCGCGTGTTTCGCCTGTTGTGCTATGCACATTGCTGCGATAATTTCATTCCGGGAGGGCCGAAATGCCTTCTTGCTGTGCGGTTGAGTGCCGAAACCGGACGAAGGATGGCAAGAAGTTATTTTGCATCCCGCGCGGCAACCAGAACCTAACCAGAAGAAAATTATGGTTGCACAGAATTTAACGGAAGAACTTTGAACCGTCGCTAACTGCACGACTATGCGAGGCAAGTAACGTAGAACAATACGAAGGTGCGATAGAAAGTATACACGTGCATGTGTAGAGCTGTGATAGTATTTCACTCGTGCGCATGAATGTTGATGGCCGAAGTTTGTGGTGAATATTTATTTTAGTTCATTATGAGCCCGCTGAATAGCTCAGTATGACCTAGGATGCGAAGGACCAAAATGCCTTGTTGCTGTGCGGGTGGGTGCCGAGATCAGACGGAGGACGGCAAGAAGTTATTTTGCATCCCGTGCGGCAAACAAAACCTAACCAGAAGATAAATGTGGTCGCATAGAATTGGACGGAAAGACTGAAGCGTCGATAACTGTACGACCATGCAAGGAAATTAACATAGAGCAATACGAAGGTGAGAGAGAAAGTATACACGTGTGTGTGCAGAGCTGCAATAGTATTTCATTCGCGCGCATGAATGTTGACAGCCAAAGTTTGTAGCGATTATTGATTTTAGTGCATTATGAGCCCGTTGACTTAGCAAGTGCAGTATGACCTAGCATGCAAGTAAATAGTGGAGCAGAAGCGCATTAACTCGCTGACAATTATCCGCATTGCGTTACGTGCACAATTTCAGCAACTTTTGGCAGCGAATCCTACTTTGACACTTTCCTGTGTTTGTGCGCACGTTATTAACTGCGCTTTACAATATGTCCAAAAAGTCATTTCTAACTCTGCATATTCTAATCGTATTTGGTGCATTGATTATGTGAATAAATATATTCCTAAGTGCCTGCATTACTCTACTTTTAAAAACAAATACTGCATAGCCACTGCTATTGGCCATCAAATAATAAAGCATGATACAATATATTAAAGTACACTACATACAGCTGCAAGCTCGTTCCTTCCAATTTTTCCTTACACTCGAAGATGTTTCAATAAGTGGCGATGCCATTTTACTGAAGAAAAACAAACAACTGCAAATGAACATAAGAAAAATGCCAGAACCGATACACGGATTGCCAGCAAAACACAGTGCAGTAATAGCTAGGCCAATCCGCATGTATTTCGTATAAGGGCCCTCTAATTCTTACGGGGCTTTAGCGGTGCATGGAGGCGAGAAGGCATAAACACAACGCGCATCATGATTTAAGTTTACGTGGCGACATCGCACAGTTCACGAGAACAGTCAACTGCATTCATACACGCGCACACACTACGCTCGATGTTAGTGTGCCGCGAGATTAGATCGCTCTGGCAGCTTGAACACTATCGAGGAGACTCGCTGACACGATACCTCCGCTTCAGAATGTCACGACAGTTGCACTGCCTCGTAGCATTGAACTACAAGACAACAGTCGTCGTGTAATCGCTACATGACAGACACACTCAGCGGCAAGAAGACTGTTGACGCACTCGTTTCCACACACACACACATACACAAGATGTTCTTTAGTTACCGTGAGGGTCGCACGTTTCAGCAACATTATGTCGAAAGTTTTTCGGTCCAAGGGACTGTCAGCCTTCTTTTTTACATGAATTCTTCATTCAAAGTAACCGCTATGTGTACGCAGCACACTTACAAGCAAAATAATTAACAGAGCAAACGGGATTAAGTGCAAGCTATCACCAAGGCTCGCTCGGTGATTGAATGCTAACGAACGAAATGTAAACATGTGGAATCGAAGCGATCAGGCCCTCGTTCCGCTCCCTTTAGCGTTTTTCTTTCAGCGCTCATTTGAAATTAAAGGACTAGATTTAGCAGTTCAGGTCCTTCTTTCGTTTTTCACCACAGTTAGGCACCAGTAGGCATTATTTCCACACGTGTGCAGATATTTTTTCACCTCACGAATGCCACGGCGCCGCGGTTTAGCGTGGGCACCATCTGCTACAAGAACTTCCTAGGTGGCGCACGCAGCAGATGTCACTATCTTGAAAATTAGAGGGACCTTAGATTGGGCGAAGCGCGTACTCCTCAAGGACACAAGGGAGCCCACAACTCCCACTGGCTGCTGCGTGCAATGATGTAGTGGTCTCCTGCATAATGTGTCCGGCAGTCGTCTGTTTTGGCTCCTCCATCGCCGGTGCCCTTTGTGTGTTCCACTTGCCATCGTCTATCTTTGCAGCCGTTCGCATATTCTCCAAGTTTCTACCGTCTTTACGAGACGATTTTCAACCCTCCTAATGAGACTGTTGCTGCGTTTAGCCTGCTGATTGTTGTGCAGTCGGCCACGATGCGCCCAAAGAAACTCAAGACGCTACAAGCGTTCGGTGGAAGGAAGCGTTCTATGAAGCACGCCCACATGGCGAACCTCGCCACTCGCCCGTGCACCGACGATGATCCCGCTGATGGTTCCTGTGGGGCAGCTTCTGCTTCATCTACACAAGGGCGTGGTTGCGGCGACGCTTCTAGCAACGTGACTCCTGCTCCACCAGTGCAAGAATTTATCGTGACAGGTGCCCCTGGTGTTTTGTGCTCATCGACAGCGGCTTCCACATCTTCTCTTTCATCTGCATCGGACAGTGCGATCGCGTTGTCCACTGTGCACTTGAAAACATGTTTTCTGACGTGTGAGGAGAAAGAGGCGGCAGATAAAGAATGCGCTGCTGTGCAACGAGAACTTGGCGCTATGTCAGCGACGGAGCGAAAATTTAAAGCAATGGAGCGCAATCCTGAAGCTGCCACCGCTACAAGTGAAGGCGAAAAATTTCTCCTTGTGCAAAAGGATGCCCTAGGTGACCTGCTATCCGGGCCTCCGTGCCAGCGGTGCTTCGCGACTGGGATCAAGGTTCAAGGAGGCACCCAACTTGGACTAGCAACAAAGCTTGACCTGCTATGTTTAGATTGTGGAGTAGTTGCAAGTTTGTGGAGTTCTGCCCGTCAGGATGACTCAATGGCTTTTGACGTGAATATAAGAGCAATTGTGGCAACAAAACAGACAGGGAAGGGACAAACAGCTCTCAATGACTTTTGGGCAGTGATGAATGTGTCCCATCGTGGCCTGCATCATAAGGCTTTTCAGAAGCACTTGAAGAACTTCAGGGAACCGCAGACACAGTGCATAGAGAAGTTCCATATTCAAGGAAATTCCATATTCAGCAGGGATATCCCAGTAAACTTTGATGGAACATGGCACAAGCATGGCCACACGTCCCATATTGGAGTTGGTGCAATAATTGAATATCATATGGGCCTTGCCTTGGACACTATTGTTTTATCGAACCAGGGCCTTGGTTGCCAAGTAGGACCAAAGCCTGGAGACCCAGGCTACGCAGGCTGGATGGAGGTCAAGGCAGCTGTCATCCTTTTCTCACGTTCGGTGCCAAAGCACAACCTCCGTTACACAATGCTCGTTTCTGACTGAGACGGAGACAGTGCCACCTTCTCTGCCCTTGTGCAAGAAAATGGTCCCCATTCCGAAAGAGGAATGCCTGAACCACACCCAGAAGAGGATGGGGACAGCACTGCACAACCTTGTGCAGAAAAGTGACAAGGAGGTAAAGGCAGGCTGACAAAGGCCTTCATCGAAAAGTTGACCAACTATTATGGCTGGGCCCTACAGAACAATTCCAATGATGTGGCTGCAATGCAGCGTGCAGTGATTGCATCGTACCACCACGTGACATCGACGGACGAGGATCTTCACCACGACTTGTGCCCCGAGGGTGCAGACTCGTGGTGTCATCAAAACGCCAGCAAGAGTGATGGCGTCCCACCTCCGAAGCATCAGTACAATCTTCCAGGCTATGTTGCAGAAGCACTCCTACCTGTTTATGAGTGCCTCTCACAGGCTTCCCTTTTGCAATGCTGCCTGGGAGCAGAGATGCAGAATGCATCAGAATCATTTCACTCCGTGCTGTGGTCCCTCATGCCCAAAGAGCAGCATGCATCGCTGATTGCTGTGGAGACAGCACTGCATGAGGCAGTTATAAGATATAATGCTGGCTACCACAGGGCCACCCAAGGGCTATGTTCATCAGTAGGGCTAACACCTGGCCACCTGGCCATTCAACGGGCAGCCGACAAAGATTCTCTGCACTTGAAGAAGTGCCAAGAAGCAATCGCAAGAGAAGGTGGAAAAGAAGAAGAGAAAAAAGAAGAGAGTGCCTAATGACATCCGCAGTTATGCTGCAGGGTCATTTTAGATTAATATATGCGCTCAAAACTTTCAAAGCTCATTTCCTCAAGATGAATTTTGTGGCTGGTGAGGCTGCTTGTTCCAGCATATCTCTAACTATAATCAGATTTCCAGAAGTTTTTTTTTTTATTGTGTGTCTGAATAAATTTCTTAGGGCAAGACAAGCCCATTTTGTTTTATTATTGTGTCTGTGATTTGTGATATATTATCAAAATTTGATTGATGAAATCTTAATCACCAACACTAAATTTGGTGGGCTGCTAAAATTTTTTAGCAAGGGAATTTTTAAACATGGCTCCGTCTTGTCCCGAGGCATCCATCTGAGAATCATCATAGTGAATTTCACAGTTGCAGCACCTCTTGAAAATTCTCCAGGTCTGGAATGATAAAAACCATGTGCACCATTCTGATATCAAGACGGCAAGTTGGGCCAGTTGATTGGGATTCATGGTAAGGTTTGTTACAGCGCAACACAAGGCAAGGACAAAAGAAGGTATAAAACGGCTCAGCGCCGTGTCGTTCTTTTATACCATCTTTTGTCCTTGTCTTGTGTTGCGCAGTAACGAACCTTACCATTCTGACAAACTACTGTAACTTCAGAAACATTATGCAAAAAAGAGGTGAGGCGTGCAGACAGGACACTAGAGAAGTGGACAACACGAATGCCTTCTCTACTCTGGTGTCCTGTCTGCATGCCTCGCCTCTTTTTTGCATAATGAATCCTTACCAACTAGCTCAGCTTTATGTCGTTCTAAGCTTGAGAACTGAGAACCAGTGACCAGAAGTGCACGAAATATTGTAGTTCTGCTAATGATTTTGCTACGAGTCTATCCTGAAAATATCATTAAGATATACCTGCCAACCTGCCGAGATAAAAAATCGGGAGACTTTATTTGCGTCAACGGGGGGGGGGGGGGGGGTGAGGGGTTCGTTCAAACTTTCAGGCAGCGTTCGATGAGTACTTTTGCAGGACCTTGCAGTAGCAGACATTGCTCACTTCAAAAATTTGTCGGCGTAGCTTTGCTCAAAACATGGTCCAGACTGACGGCCCTTCACTAGCAGCAGGTGTTGGACGGTTGTGTTGCACATTGATGAGCGGAGCTCAGTCCTTGTTTTTCGCGCCGTGCTAAAAATCGTCTCACACTCTGCGTTGCTATGTGGTATCACGAGTAAATCCAGCATCACCTTAGCAACTCGGTGAAACATATTTTCCATCAGTGTTTTTCATTTTTCCAACCATAGACCATTGCACATCCCACCTTTCTTCATTCAGAATGTCCTCTGGAAGACTGTATGCCTGTAGTGGGGCAAACTCAGCTTTTTTATTTATTTGCAACACTGCCAGTCTCAGTTGAGACAAAAGCAGGTGGGCACAATTTTACAGAAAGAAACAAACAGGTCATGTTACATGGTACATTAAAGAAAAAAAAGGAAAAACGCTTCCTTAACTACTGCAGAAATCACCATTAATACAATACTTTTGGTTGGTATAACAATATGGCCATAACAATATAACAATGTAGTTAGTATAACAATATAACAATATTGTATTACTAGAATTTATATAAAAAATAGCGAATGAATGACACTTGTAAGATCAGAGAACTTATACAGGTAACAGATAACCGCGCAGAAGCGGCGAGTTTGGGGTTTGAAATGCATACATTCTACGCGCAGAAATAAGTATTACAGATATGTGGGTTAAGATTAAGATATGTGGGTGTGTTAAGTGGTGTCTTCTCTGATGTCTCCAGTAGGTTAATAAACGATGAAAGTGACGGAGAGGAAACTATGTCTGAATGGAGGAGATTCCATTCTCTGATCGCACGTGGGAAAAGTGAAAACTTGAACGTGTCATTGCGAATACTGTACTGGTTTAGTGTAAATGGGTGATTTTTTTCGCGACAGGCGTGATGTAGACAAAGTAACGTACTTAGTTCGGTCTATCTTATAACTGTCGTGCATTAGTTGGTAGATGAATTTTAAGCGGGCGTGTCTGGCCCTAACAGATAGTGTTTTAAGACCTGCATCAGCTAAGAGGTTTGTAGGGGAGTCATAGGGACTGTATTTGTTAAAAATGAACCTCACAGCTTTTCTTTGCACCTTTTCTAGTTTTGATATGTTAGTTGATGTGTGTGGAAACCAGATGATGTTAGCGTATTCTAAGACGGGGCGAAAAAAAGTTGTATAGGCTAGTAGTCTGGTGTGTTTCGGTGCAAGGCGTAAACATCGTCTAAGGAAAAAAAGCTTGTATAATGCGACTGAGGTAATATTATCAATATGTAGGTTCCAAGAAAGGGTAGAAGAGAATGTCAAACCTAGGTATTTATGGTTATTTACTTTATTCAGGCAAGTGCCACCGAGGGCGTAAGAAAATTCTGAAGGCTTCTTTTTTGTTGTAAAGGACATGCATACAGATTTAGTGGTGTTAATTGACATTTGCCACTCTTTACACCAATTGCACACCAAATCGAGTGCTCTGTTTAATAATAAGTGGTCTGCGTAACTGACAATTTCTTTATAAATAATACAATCGTCCGCGAAGAGCTTAATGTCACATTCAATGTTAGCAGCAATGTCGTTAATAAAGATCAAAAATAGCAATGGGCCCAGTACTGACCCTTGGGGAACACCGGAGGTGACAGCTACAGACCTGGAAGGGGTGTTATCTACAATAACATATTGTGTTCGATGTGATGAAAAGTTTTTTATCCATGCAGTAATCTGACCACCTCCGATTGCAGCCTCCAGTTTTGCAACTAATTTTACATGGCTTACACAATCAAACACTTCACTGAAGTCGAGGAGGATCATGTCTGTCTGGCTTCGGTTGTTTAGGCTGAGCGCAAGGTCATGGACCACTTCGGTTAGTTGTGTGACCGTTGAGAGGCCACTTCTAAAGCCGTGTTGTTGAGGTATTAATATATGTTCTTGCTCGAGAAATGTAGTGATGTGTTTGAAGATAATATGTTCCAATATTTTACAAGATGTGCTGATAAGTGAGATTGGCCTGTAGTTGGAAGGTTCGTTGCTGTCGCCGGATTTATGTATTGGAATCACCTTCGCTTTTTTCCAGTCATCTGGTAGTTGTGCGGACTCGAGTGATTTGCGGTATATAATGGCAAGGTATTGGCTACACCATTCTGCATACGTTTTTAGAAATTCGTTCGGGATATCATCTGGCCTGTTAGCTTTCTTGATGTCGATATTAAGCAACAGATTAAGAATACCGGCATTCGTTATGCTTAATGAATCGATGGTTTTAGGTGGGCAGGGTAGGGAGGGAAGTAAGCCATTGTCTGAAGTGAAAACCGAGAAGAAAAATTTGTTGAATGTGTTTGCTCGAGCTGTTTTCTCTTCTAGAGACCGTTCGGGTGAGCCACCTAAACACGGGCGAAAGTATTTCCAAAACCTGTGTGGATTGTTGGTAATGAAGTCGGGGAATGTTGTGCTGAAATAGTGATGTTTTGCATTTTTTAACTTTCCTTTGAAGTCAGCGAGAGCGGAGGTCAGATTGTCTTTCAGAGATTGATTCGGCCCTTTTCTTTTAATAGTATGTCTAAGTCTTTTTACTTTACGCTTCGCTTGAAGGACCTCACGCGATATCCATGGGTTTTTCTTTTGTGGTTTGCAACGTTTCATCGGGATGAAGTTTGTTGTGCAGTGTAGTACGACTGACTTAAATTGATGCCACAAAGTGTTGACGTCACAACACGTTTCTGAAGCTGCTTGGAGAAAAGCATCAAACTCGTGTGCCAGGTGAGTGACAATACAGTCATGAGCTGCTCTGCGAAAATCAAGTACAACACGCTCCAGGTTTAGCTTCTTTATGTTGCCTTCTAGCGAAAGCTTACATTTAGGTATGTCGTGGTCCGATATACCACCGACTATTGTCATCTCAATTGCGTGAAGAGGGAAATGGTTACTTATGAGTATGAGATCAAGTATGCTATTCGTAGAGCCTTGTGAGCGAGTTGGCTGGTCGACTACCTGGTTGAGGTTGAAGTTTGGCATTAAATCGGTAAGTGCTGCGGATGTGGCTGAAGTGTAGTGCATGGTACTCCAGTTCAGATCAGGTAAATTGAAGTCCCCATGAGGATCACTCTACTAGTACGAACATGGAATTGCATATACTCCTGCAAAGCAAGCACGCCTTCGGATCCACTAGTAGGGCTTCGATAGACGCAACCAGTAAATATACCGGTATCATTGTACAATATTTTACAAAATACAGCCTCCGCGTTGGAGACTTCGGGGAGTGGAACGAATGGAATATCATTCTTAAGAAGTAGGGCCACGCCACCACCACGAGACAGCCTATCTTTACGGATAACAGAGTACCCTGGTGGAGATATCTCTTGATTGAAGATATCTGGGGATAGCCAGGTTTCAGTGATGGCCACTATATCCGGATTGTGTTCAAGTAACAGTCCTTCCAGGAGTTCTACCTTGTTTACTATGCTTCTCGCATTTATGTTAAGCACTGTTAGGGTCTCAAGTTTCTTTGTTAGGGTCTTAAATTTGTTTGACTTCGGGTTGATGGACGATTTCTTTCTATGTTTTTTTGTAGTGACACCCTTTCATTTTTTTCGTGATCCCAAATGAATACGCGATCATTAATGTAGAGCTTATCATAGGATAAAGAGACCTTCTCGTGTTTTTCCCGATTGGGTTTTGCACTATCCCAGAGTTTTTTTCTAGTCTCCCGCATTTTGCGGCTGAAATCCTCTCCGATAGACAAGTTGGAGCCTTTGAGCTTGTAGCCTTTTCGCAATATTTGAGTCTTATGTCTAGTGTCGAGAAGTCTGAATATGATTGGTCTAGTTTTATTTCTTGAATATCTACCTAAACGGTGGATGCGCTCAATACCAACGGGGTCCAGACCAAGGGTGTTCTTAATTATGTTGTGGTTCACAGCCATTTCTAGGCTTTCACTGCTTTCTCCCTCTGTTTCAGGGAGGCCATATACTAATAGGTTTGCTCGTCTGCTCCGATTTTCTAAGTCTTCGGCTCTCTCTTCAAGTCTTTGCAAGCGCACCTTCATATCTGTTATCTCACATTCAAAGAATGACACCTTTGCCTCGATTGCTGTTAATACGTCTAACTTTTGATCCATCTGAACGAGGCGTCCCTCTTTGATATCTTTAATGTCAGCGGCTATGTCCTTAAGTTGTTTGGCAATCTGGTTTATGTCAGGTCCCAGGTTGGATTCTATATCACCGCACAACAATAGCAGTTCTCTCAAATACAATGTGATGTCGATGCAAGTCAAAATACAACCGACCGAATCAGCGGAAAGGAGAGTCCGTGGGCACGGCAGCAATAGCAGAAATGGGTCGTTTGATCGAAAGCATAAACCATATCGTCTCACCTGCACAACGAAGACGAAAGGATTAGATGCCACCATCGCAACTGCGCTGCCGTGCCCAATGAAGCCATTGTGCCGAGGGAGGCCTTTTATATAGGTGCTGTGGTGAGGCGCTGCTTGTTGGCCGTGCAGCTGCGCAGGCGCGGTCGAGTGACGTATCCTGCTGTCCCATGGTGAGTCGCGAAAACCATCCTGAAGGTGCATATTTTTGACCATGATATCTCGTGCGCCGGTCTGGTTGGCCTGTGCGAAGCTGGCGTGGTCAGTATGGTCCGTACGCACCCCTGCCACGGAACACAGCAGGACGAAGAAAAGCTGCACAACGAAGACAAAAGGATTAGATGCCACCATCGCAACTGCGCTGCCATGCCCAATGAAGCCGTTGTGCCGAGGGAGGCCTTTTATATAGGTGCTGTGGTGAGGCGCTGCTTGTTGGCCATGCAGCTGCGCAGGCGCTGTCGAGTGACGTATCCTGCTGTCCCATGGTGAGTCACGAAAACCATCCTGAAGGTGCATATTTTTGACCATGATATCTCGTGCGCCGGTCTGGTTGGCCTGCGCGAAGCTGGCGTGGTCAGTATGGTCCGTGCGCAACCCTGCCACGGAACACAGCAGGACGAAGAAAAGCTGCACAAGGAAGACGAAAGGATTAGATGCCACCATCGCAACTGCGCTGCCGTGCCCAATGAAGCCGTTGTGCCGAGGGAGGCATTTTATATAGGTGCTGTGGTGAAGCGCTGCTTGTTGGCCATGCAGCTGCGCAGGCGCTGTCGAGTGACGTATCCTGCTGTCCCATGGTGAGTCGCGAAAACCATCCTGAAGGTGCATATTTTTGACCATGATATCTCGTGCACCGGTCTGGTTGGCCTGCGCGAAGCTGGCGTGGTCAGTATGGTCCATGCGCACCCCTGCCACGGAACACAGCAGGACGAAGAAAAGCTGCACAACGAAGACGAAAGGATTAGATGCCACCATCGCAACTGCGCTGCCATGCCCAATGAAGCCGTTGTGCCGAGGGAGGCCTTTTATATAGGTGCTGTGGTGAGGCGCTGCTTGTTGGCCATGCAGCTGCGCAGGCGCTGTCGAGTGACGTATCCTGCTGTCCCATGGTGAGTCGCGAAAACCATCCTGAAGGTGCATATTTTTGACCATGATATCTCGTGCACCGGTCTGGTTGGCCTGCGCGAAGCTGGCGTGGTCAGTATGGTCCGTGCGCACCCCTGCCACGGAACACAGCAGGACGAAGAAAAGCTGCACAACGAAGACGAAAGGATTAGATGCCACCATCGCAACTGCGCTGCCGTGCCCAGCTTTGAGAGCATCTAAAGCGTCTTCAGCAGATTCATAGGAATCTCAGGGCAGCAGCTGAGGGAAACTCTGAATAAAGAAACGAAGAGTAGAAAGCGATGCCTGTGAAATTAATTTCAGGTTGGCAACCTCCGCATTCTTCAGAGTTGCGTTTCAAAGTTGCGTCCACATCCATAGCGCTTCGCCTCGTCGTATTTCGGAAACATTTTCCGTAGAAGAGGCCCAACGCAGTCACTGACACTAAGGGGTAGGTTGTGCTTGACAAGGAATCCCATAAACAGGCACTCCACACGTACGACACTCTCGTCGCACTTCCAGAAAAAGTTCACTATGTTGCCTTGCTGCTCAGCAGTGCGAACATAGCCTTGATGCTTCGCCGTGGAAACGTGCACGCTGACGTCGCATCCACACTTTGTACAAAATGCAAAATGCTCTTTTCTTGATGTCAAAAAGCACGGAAATTCAGAAGTATAAGATCGCAAAAACTTCTGCAAATACCTTTTCTTGCACTTTGATAGCGCCATGGCATCAAGCACATGAAGATTCTAACTTTACATGGTGCACCGAACACAGGCGGCCTAGCCAACACTAATTGTACACACAAGGAGCAGCAACAAGATGCACCATGCAGGAAGGCATGCTTGAAATGCAATAGCACGGCCGGACTCGACTCACTCTCTCCTCCGCGCTCAGGGAGCGCGGAGGAGAGAGTCAATCCGGCCGTGGCAATAGCTACATTGGCTCTTGCTTTGGTCGGCTTACTAGGCATCGTAGTTGGCTGCTGCTTAATCGATGATACCGATTGTGCTAGCGCGGCCGTTGTTGGTGATGCTGACAATTACGATGTGGCTGTAGATTCTGCAGTGCCGGTTTCGCAAAAACCATTATTGCGCGAACAGAGACCACTTTTTGGGAGCTATAAGACAGCAATCATACAATCGGAAAGTTCAGTAAAGAATTGAGAGTCTCCCGGGCGTATCGGAGGCTTGGGACGTCTTTCACCTCATGCAGGATTGCTTTTGGTACTCCGGCAGACGAATGCCCAGTGCGCGAATCCAGTTTCGGCCCAGCAGCATCGACGACAACCCTTTGGTTAAGGGGAAGGATCTTTTTTGTTCCCTTTACGGACATTAGTCAGCCCAGATAACCCTCTTACGAGAGCATGCAGCGCCGCCATTTTTTTTTGTTTACTTTACGGACATTAACGAGCCCAGATAACCCCCCTTCGAGAGCACGTAGCGGCGCCATCTTTTTTGTTCACTTTATGGAGATTAGCCAGCCCAGATAACCCCCCTACGAAAGCATGCAGCACCACCATCATTTTTGTTCATTTTACGGATGTTAGCCAGCCCAGAAACCCCTCTCACAAGACCTCGTATACGGCTCATTCATGCAGGTCCATCAGGTAAACAGCTTCGCTGTAAAAGGTCAGTGCACACCCACACCATCTGCGCAGGTGAGCATCTTGCAGAAATGCTCGTGACAAGAAACGAGACACAAATAAATTTTTCCGACAATCCGAAACAAATGCACACGAATGCCAATTGCGCAGGTGTGAGCAGGCAGCAGTAAACTTGGTGAAGCACAATTACTGCCACCACCACAGAGCGAAATGAAAAATCAAGTTTTGACAGAAGCCAAGGAGTGGAAGCATGAACAGAATTTTTGCTTTAAGTCAGGGAAGGTAAGAGCATCTAAAAGAGGGGCATTAGGCAGCGTCCCTCTGGAGGTATCTTCATTTTAAAGAGGCGCATCTTTCCAAACACGTGGTGGCCGGTGTGCATGTACAGCCTGACCATATGGGGTTTGTTCCCACCCTCTAGGGGTCCAAGACCAGCTCTGATAAACACATTGGGATCTCTTCAGAAGAGCCACTTGGCTCCAGCACTATAGCAAGGCTTACGCAGCAATGAACCATGCTAGCAAGAGGGTTTGCCATTGCTAGCGGTCTTCCATACTGTGTAAGCCGAGTCGAACACACCACGATTGTTTTGCCAGAGTCGTACCACGTGACCAGCACTCCTTTGTCTCATAAAATGCTTGCCGTGAAATGCCGAGCATGGTAAATGCAGACCATATGGCTATAAGAACCAACCATGAAAGGTGCATCAATGGGCTTTTTGGGGGTCACAAGAGTGTAGGCAAATATACACCAGCCACACACTTACCTCTGAAAGACACGCAAAACAACTGCGGGAGAGTCGGCCTCAGTCAAGGCTCCCACTTTGAACAGGCAGCACAGGAACATTGCAAAGCTCATCTCATGACCTGCATGCCAGCATTACAGTGCTGCACACAACTGTGATCTAAATGGGTTTGAGATGCATTCATCTTGCAGCAAGATGCAAAAAGAGTGCAGGCAACTCAAGGTTCTAGCAAAGAGGGATATGGCCTATGCCCATTACAACGGATCTGCATACAACCTATTTTCAGATATAACAGGCCTTTCTTACTTAGTTTCGGCTGGCTATATTATTTTTGCAATAAATACTGCTGAAACAACTGCTATAACAAACTATGAGCTAGAACATACAAAATTTTCTGCAATTTTTGTAGAGACAAAGCACATACAACATACTATGCTGCGATGATGTGTGTGTGCTGCGGTGTGTTGTATGCAACTTTTTCCAACACTAGTAGAAAGTATGAAAATACACTTTCTCTTAAGAAACAAATGCACTAATGGCAAGCTTCCCACAATGACATGCTGCACTGCATCTCACCAACTAACAGCAACTTTTCTGGGCAACCATGCACATGAATCGCCATCACTCGCCACAGTAGGCTCGGTGCTGAGGGTGTCACTAGGCTTAGCCTACTTCCCTTCCAAGCCATAGCGATAGCATTTCAAAAACAATGGCTGATGATCACAATATGTATTGGTTTGAGATCTCTATCCTCAAATTGCAACAATTCACACAAAAAAGATTGGCTTCTATCTGCAGTGTCCAGGCTGCAAAGCACATGACGAGGTCCAGCGATCTCACATGCGGGCTCACAGAGTAACTTAACATGAATTTATTCTATTGGCCATTGTTTTCTATGAAAAAAAGAATTGTAGCCACTATGTCAGTGTTCGCGGTAGTGGCGTCATGCTTTGGCCAGCTGGTATGGCAGGTAGCTGGCTGCAAGGGCAGAATTATCACTTCAGCACATTTATTCGCGAACAGGAAAATCTTGCCCGCCTACAGGGAAATCATGCAAAACTGCCATTTGTCAGCAGCCAGCATATGGAAATCAATAGACAGCAAGGTGCTATGCTGCTAGTGTGCTTGCATTATTACTATACAGTAGACTTGGTTTATTAGACCCCGATGGGACTGAGAAAATTGACTTAATTATCCAGCAGGTCAAATTAAATAACATGCAGAAGAAGAGCCAAAACAATGCTTATTCATTTGGCAGTATTGGCCCGAACAGAACACATCGCATCCAAAGCAGAAAACTAATGTAGAAATGACATTAAAGCTCCTAAACAAAACAAATATCTAATGCAGACCCGATTTTTTTAACAAGAAAAATTGGCAAGGTCCCAATATGTGTTGCACAATGGCGGCCCGTTTCCAAAAGTCAGCTTCACAGAATGGTATTTAACATCAGCTTCGCCGAAATACATTCGTATCAGGCACATACAAGCACTGCAAAGATGATTTTGGTTTCGTATCCAATTGCACCTCGGAGGCAATTTTCGGCTTAATTTTCCTGAAGAGAAAAGGTGTGCATCGGGTGAATACCATAATCGGACACTGAGAGCGACATGAACATGTTCCTTGGGCAGGCCAAAGATGGTACATGTTGAAAGCAGACCCGCCAAGACAGATGTTGCCACTAAAGGGGTCGCTATTGAGGTCATCACAGGGGTCAGGCACGTGCATGCTGACTGGTCATGTATGAATTATCCAACGAAGGTCAATATTACTATCGAAAAAACAGAAGTTTGGGCCCATATCAATGCATGGGCACTGGCCGGGACCTTCAGTCGGAATCGAATTAACTCAAGTTGAATTAATGGAAGTGTTCTGTATATGCATTTTGTCCCTTTCTCTTTTCTATTCTCAATTTTTATTTGCTTTTATGATTGCCTCCAGGCTTTTATAATCAAACGCTAGACTGTGGTACATATGAAGCTTCACTATTTCCAAACTTACTGCAGCCCTAATTTTGGATAGAACAGACCTGAGATATAATTTACCTTTCTCATTGGATAATTAGCCTGTTGTAGTGAGCATCGACTGCACTGTAAATCCCCTTCAGACACCAGTTAATTCTGTCGAAAGTCAAGCATTATAGAATAGAAAAGCTTTTTAAATATGACGTGGTTTAAAGAGACAAATCGACAAAGTCTTGGGTCTCTTCGACATTGCCAGTCTTCACACCACTTTTTTGGCTAAATATCATGCGCCAACAAGCCAAGCAGGAAATTCTTTGAAGATAGGAGTTTTAACACATTTGCTGCACCTTAGTATAATTAAACACATACAGCAGCCAAAGAGCTACAGCAAATTGAATTAAATTGAGGGGGTTAAACATCCTGAAATTTCACAGGGTTATGAGGCACACCACCCTCTGGGTTAATTTTGACCAACTGGGGCTCTTTAATATATGCCCACAAAGCATGGTACAGAAGTGTCTTTGCATTTTGCCACATCAAATTGTGGCTGCCGTGGCCGGGAGTCAAACCTGCAACCTCATGCTCAACGCCACAGCCACTGATACACAGTGTCAGTTCAAAGTGATTTATTTGTGACCTGTGCGCCACTTGTTTGAATTTCTTCATGCCACAGTGAAGCCACTCCTACCTGTGCCATAGTCAATTCGAGTTATGTTGCCAAAGCTCTCATTGAAGTAGGGCACCAGCTCGATGAGGGAGAGGTGGAACTTGCTTGGAAGTGCCTCGCTCAAAAGCCGCACACTCTCCTGCACACCACAAGGTTCGGAATCACCCACCTGGTGACAGAACACACAATGTTTGCCAGAGCCCAGCAACGGCCCGTTTTTATGGAGGTGGAATCTGTTAGAGCAGTAGCAACTGTTCTTGATTGTATGGTGACAAGTATAAATAAAACCTGAATTCACTATTTTTGAAATGTAAAGCCTTCTTTGCTGTTCAAATATTACAAGGAATAACACACACTTCTTGCAGTCTTGAGGAAGAAAGGCCAATGTAAGTGATGGCTATCTGCACTCGTGTCAGGATCCCTAGCTGCCATCTAGTGTGAAATATCTTGATATAAAAGCACAGACAATAGAACAGCTACTGCCATCTATGTGCTGAAAAAAAAAACACCCTTTCACAGTCTCTTTTCATTACCAGCTACACAGAAAGGGTAAAGTACTCATGACAAGATGAGCTCATCATAAGCCAAAAAGTGACAAACGCTCCTCATCAGCTGAGGTCACCAAGGGCCCGTAAAGGGTTAAAACAATGTGTGATGTTGTAGTACCACGAGTATTTCCTTCAATAAATAAGCACAACACTTCAGGTGCATTTGGTTATGTGCCATTTCTATGTTTTATTACTGCCATTGTCACGGTGAACCGCATAACTGAAACCATTCACTTCTCCTTTAATAACTTCGCAGTTGTCCAAATGTCCAGTTGTGAACATTGTTCGATGCATGTTTCAAATAATGTAAATTTTCTTTTTAACAAACTGGCTCCCCACAAAGTTTACATTTCACTTAGTTGAGCAATCATGAAATATTCTATATTGGGCTAGATTTTCACAGGTCATTTCACTCTAATGTTTGTATTCAGTTAAATTCAGATATTTTAAAATGTACTTGAACACCGCTAAATTAACTATTTCGTTACCGCTAGAAATGTGCTCATTTTCGGTGATTTTATGTTCTAACATGTTATTTGAAGACATAATAGCCACAATGTATACTTCAATACATAAAATTATAGCCATGATCACTTGTGTTTTGAATGGTTGTAAAGCACGTAATTGTTCATACATTTTTAGAATTCTTATGTGAATTAAAAGGGTGATAGTTAGGGCTAGTTGATTTTCCATTAGGCTGCATGGTGGAGTGCAAAGCGGGACAGGTGACACAGAAAAAGCACTTGTCCTTGTTTTTCTGTGTTCATTATCCCGCTTCGCACTGCACCAGACACTCTGTGAAACTTCAAGGAACACGAATGGAAGTAATAATTTGGTATTGTAAGTGCTGAGAGTAAAACTAAATTCACCGATGATTGAGATACTGCCTAATGCAAAACTTGAGCGCTGCTTTATACGTGTTTTCATTTCACAATATATTGAGGCAAAGAATTTGAGAGAGACACGTAGCAGACTTGTCAATTAATCGAAAATCCGATCTGCGGGTCAAGCAACTCGGCTTTTATACACGACTCGGCAAAGGTTCCAGTGTAATCACTGGTGCCGCTTGGCTTTCAGAAAGTACTACACAACTACACAATTGGCGTCGGGCATGCAATTGAATCACAAAGCAATCACAAACCATGACATTGAAACAAGTACGAACGAGACCAAACCAAGCAAACCAAACAAGTACGAGCGAGAGCTGACGTGAGCAGATGATAATACAAAATGAGCTGTCCGGCTGAGACCAGATACAAGTACGCATTGAGCAGACGGGCGCATACGCATGAAACGAGCTTCCTGTGCGCACGCCCCCACTCTCCCCCCCCCCCCCCCTCCCAAAAAGAGTGATTCTCTGTTCACTCTTTTCTCACCAGCACTACAGTGGGACAATACGTGTGTCCAGGCAAAACAGGGAAGCTGGTTCCTCAACAAGGAAATCTTCAGAGAAAAATAAAACTGGGTTGGTAGCATGCGGGGATCTGTCTCTTGAAAAGGAATCAGAGGAGCATTCTTGCTTAATAAGCTACACAAGTAGTGCGGTGGTCTCACTCCAAGCATTTTGCAGTGCAGTTGCTTGTACGGAATAACTACTTCATGCATTAGAACTCTTGCATGCAAGGTTATGCCAGATCACATATGATCTGCACACATCTGTGTTGCCAGTGTGTGACATGCAGATACTATGTTCCTGTTTTGAGTGCAAGTGATTGGCTGTGGCTGCTGGTTGCACAAACGTGTCACTCCGCTCGTTTGGCAGTAAATAAGTTAAAATTATGGTGCCTTCCAGGTAATAATTATAACTTATGGTAAACCATGTACACCTCTATCTTTTTTTCATATGTGATGGGTCGTGAATGCAAGGAAGTGAGAGAAGACTGTTTTATAACCCTAATGCGAGAGTTGTCTGCTATTCATGAAACACATAGTAATAGGGGACCAATACTTGGAGGATAACAAAGGAACTTGAAAAGAAACTACAACTATGCAACAAGCTATAGAATGGTAATTGTAGGTGTAGCAGACAGGAAGAGGTTAGCATGGATAAGATAGGCAACTGACATTTACATATAACTGTGCCACACTATACTGTGTTATTTTTATGTATTGTTAGCATTTTATTACGTAACTCTAGCATTTTATGTTGTCATCGTATTTGAGTTTTCCTCATGATTTATATCACGCCATTGTCTCTGCTTTCTTCTTTAAAATTTATTTTTACTTATGTCTTTCCTAGCTTGCTGTTGTTCTCACGTCTCTACATTTTATCAGTACCAAAGGCTATAGACTGACTTTGGCACCCTTGTTTGTAGATTATCTGTAACCCATTCACTGTATGTTAAACCAAAACTGCTGTTTCACCTTTTTTTAGGATACTTTCATCAAGTTACTGCTGTTATCACTGCACTCCAGCCTGACAGCCCCCCAACCGTATAAGATTATGGCGCCTATGTTACAACACAGTGCCACGTTCTCGGCGCACGGGTGAGCATTGCTTGCAGCCTAGTAAAACCATGCTGCTTCTGCTGCATCCACCGAAATGCCATCCCCTCTATAGACCTCTTCATCAGGTGAGGAGGAAAGGGCGGGCGGCGAGCCTTTCATCTTCTCTGGCTTGGGCGATCCATCACGGCGCTGCTTGAAAGTATTGCTGTTGCTTGCTGCGGAACGATTTCTAGATGTTTCAGATCGTACTCTGTGAAATTTACGCAATGTTCGTTCATATAACATCGTTAGAGGAGCCTTTCTATGCATTTTATCGATGCATAGTACGTGGAAATATCTCTTGGGGGCACAAACATGTGATGTGCATTATCAGCTGGGGTGTGTGTATGTGTTGTGAACCTTTTTGTCTATATTGATTTTAATTCAACGAAGGCAACCGGTGTCTCTGCATTACCAGCATGAAATGGTAAATCTGCTCAATATCTGATCGCTTAGCATAGGGACTAAAAACATGAAACATAGGAGCGCATGCTTGTGTACAGCCAACCTAAGGCAGCTACGAAACATCTAAGCAGCAGGCGCTATCAAATATTTGTTATACACTGGCATCATTCTCACGCATTTCAAATCTAGTAGGCCTGAAATCACTATATGTCTACAATAGCCTACCTGCATGAGGCTGATGGCACTGCTCAATATAGCGATCACTGCGGTTGGTGAACCAGCATGATACATATATGAGCTATGCGATTCGGCATTGCCTCTTTGTCCTGTAAAGCTATAATATACGAGAGAGATCGCATAAAAAGAATGCGATGGCTATTTTTCAGTGCAAAATTTCCATAATACGTGCGAGTGCTTAGTAGAGAATGGAACGAATACAACCGAAAAAAAAATTCGGATATCGTCCCCTTTCTCGAAAAAGATGGAGAAAACGGGCTAACGCCGCTATATGAGCTTGCATAGTCACGCCGCACAACGTTTATAGATCTATAAACGTTGATGCCACATGCTTGGACTATGCGCTATATAGAACAAAGATATCGGTAATCCAGACAGTACCACTGCTTAGGACGCTCATGCAGTTCGTAAACGGTCGCTTTGCTGGACAAGTATAGTTCACATTGTTGGGTATGCCGTTTTTACTAGCCAAAACTATTTTATTCATGGAGGGAAACCTTATCCATCGAATCAAGTAGTAACGCAATGTAATCTGCAGCTAACAGTTTGAACGCTTGTCAAAGTATAACAGCAAAGCTCCTATCGTAGCAGAACAGTACCCATGCTGTTACGATTGTCGCCTATGTTTCATTGCTCCTAAACCGCAGCTTAGAACTAAAGGATAATACTGCAATAAGGTCACATTAGTGAATGGAACATTCAGAAATGTAGAATTGATATCCGAGGCTGATTGTAGGCTCAAACATTTAGGCACACATCACGCTGCATGCTCAGTCCGCCTCAACGCCAGCAGAAACTTCGGCCATACCAACTTAAACCACTTGAGCACGTCTCACAGAACCGTTTACCATGTAGAAGATACACGCCATACTAAATGGACCACACGTGCGCAAGAAGAAACGCCAGAAACTACCGCCAGGCGTAAACCTGTCATGCAAGACGGAGCACTCGCCCAAGCCAGCATGCCGACTGCCCATAGATGGCGCCACTGCGTAGCAATATGGTGGCACCCATGAAAAAAACGGTGTACACGTATACTACGATGTGTGTGCCATCGGCTGCTCTCTTCGGAGCATGCGCAGAACAATCCCCAACCAGCACGCCACTTTGAACGACTGTCTACGACCATCTGCAAAGTGGCGCAAGCGCCTTTTTTCGTTGCAGTCCCATCAGCTTCGTGCATTTTAAACGAACGTGGCTTGGAAGTATTCTGCACAACAGGCACTTGCTCTCGCTTTATTAGTGCACCGTCTGCAGTGCAAGCACAGGCGCTTGATGGAACAGGCGCTAGATGTACATTCAGGAAATTTTCGCGGTATGATGCATTTAGCTTGATGACTGAGCTCCCAGGTGAAACGGTCTCTGAGCCTCTTCCAGAGCTTTGGGCATTCTTCAACTACAAAAAGAAATGAAGGGGGAAAGAAAAACATGACGGTGTATGCTGCAAGAGAGAAACTCTCACTGCGCGCCGACCGTGCAAAGAAGGTGAACACAGCCACAGCCGTAGCTCACCTGTGGCGAGACTGCTGTGCTGCCTGATGTGCTCCCATGCATTCGCCTTTCGCTGCTGGTCTCAGAAATCAAGACACTTCGTGTCACAAACACAGGTGTGATGCCTAATCGCTTCAAGCAGGCGCTGAACAACATTATCCAACCCACCACTCATATTTGCTCTGTCCATGCTACTCGCGCCGCTCACACAGGCATCCGCCATTTTACTGGGTGCAGTGCACTGTGGGTAGGTGCAGTCAGTGCACATTGGCAGCTGCCGGTTACATAGTGCATCAAACTATAGATGCTGTTCTCACCAATGTGACGTGCGTCCACTAGTGCCATGTATGACTATATATGCGCCAAGGGTTCGTCTACCCATACTGTATGTGCGCTGCAAATGCTGCAGTGTACATGCTCAAATCGACATGAGTACCATCAATGGCTCAGGAACTTATGATCATGCTCGTACAAATGCAGTCTACGCTCGTTACAACAGACCCACACAACAGACTTTCGGATATAAGGGACCATGTTTCAGCCTTAGTTTATTCTACCTATTTCTTTAATGCAATGAAGTTCACTTTTAACAGACCATGCTACAACAGACTATCAGCTACAGTGAACGAAATGGGACCCTTATAACTGGGAATTGGGAATTGGGACCCTGGGACCCTGTAAAGGATGTTGCCAAACGGCATGGACGCTGAGAGGTCATTTCCCTTCCTAGAATTGTGGGAGGTCGCCGTTTTCGGGCTTAGCAAAGAGTAAAGCCAGCCGGGCGCTTTGGTAATGAGTCGGGAGACGCTCTTTGACGGCAGATAGCCCGCGCCGACGCATCGGGACATTTTAACCTGTCACGCGTGCGGGCAAAGCGTCGTTAGGGCGTCAATGGTCATGCCGGGGGGGTACAAAGCGGCAGCTTAAAACCCGAGGGATCGGTGACCCGACGCGCAGTCTCTTGAAAGGTAGGCTGGCGCCACCGAGACAAATCCATCGGTGCACTTGGCTTTACAGGCCCACCGGACGAGACGAACAATGCACAAGACGGCATTGTGAATCAGCGGGCGCCCGTCGGCAGGGGTGTCCTTTGCGGCACGCAGTGCGCGATGGGATTAGTTAAGGCGCGAGGACGGGGTGACGCAGATGGCCGTTCCCCGTAAGTGTTTTTCAAAGTGTCGGGAGACTTTTCCATATATGTCGCGGAGGCGAAACGGTTGGGATGTTATTTGTTTCTTTGTTGTTTGGTGGTTACTTTCTCTCCCTCTATCTCTCTGAATGTTCCGAGGAACGCAGGGAGAGGGTGAGAGAGAGAGTGCCCAGTGAGTGACGGCCCAGTTGACCCAATCAGGTCACTGGGGTGTCGTGATTTGCCGTGAGGGGATTCGGGAGGGGCAACCGAAGGTTTAAAACCTGGCTCCCGACCTCTCACAGGGGTTCCGGGCGCAAGAAAGGTGCTCTGCACTTTCGGCTCTGCCGAGTTAAGGCGCCGGTCCCAGTGTAACCCAAGGGTCTTGACGTACGAACGGTGCTATGTACTATCGGCTATGTCGAGTTGATACGTCAGACCCACTGTAAATAGCTGTCAATGTATATAATGTGTACATAAAGTCTATTCTCCAAGTGCAACATCTATGGCGTCCCATCTCTGATGGAAGAGGAGAAACGACGACAGCTGAAGCAAAGTTTTCTCTACCAAGTAAGCTGGTTACGCCAGCTTGGAGGCACTCTGTGCCACGAAAGTAAGAAGAGAAGGTAAAGAAAATTCACTGACCCTTATACGTGTCAGTTAGTCGATTTACTGGAAAAAATTCAGAATAGGGCGGTTCGATTCATTCTTGGTAATTACGACAAAAACCTCAGTATTACCGAAGGCAAGCGCAGACTTCATTGGCAAGATCTAAAGGATAGAAGAAAGTGCCTCAGACTCAAATTTTTTCACAGTATTTACTATTCTAAAATAGGCATCGACAGGAACAAATATATTAAATTACCATCGTACATTTCCCGTAGAAGAGACCATGCCTTGAAACTCCATGAATTTCCTTTTAAGGGTGACACCTTGCGTTATGAATTTTTTCACAGGACCACGAGGGAGTGGAATGCTCTCCCGTCAAATATTGTTGGTATACAATGTAATGAAACGTTTTACCGCGCTTTGTGTGTTGAAATGAGTGTCAACTGATGTAGATATGTATGTACCCCCCTGCTGTAATGCCTTCTAAGGCGATGCAGGTACTCAATAAATAAATAAATAAATAATAAATAAAAATGGGCGCATAACACATACTTTTACCAAGTCGACACGGACTGACAACTGGCTTGCTAGGATCAGTCAATGATCGCAGCTCAATATCGTGTGCGCGAGGAAGGAAGGAAGGCATGGCGGAAACACACAGCACGGGAGGGGGGAGGGTGACTCTACTCCGGCGGCTGCTGCTTATGGCGTGGCTGCCGTATCTTGAAACTGATCTGCGATGTGGACAAAGTGCTCACTCACCATGGGTGCCGTATCTTTAAAGCGACCTGCGATGTGGACAAAGTGCGCCAAGTGCCGGTAGCTTCGTACGTGCAGTGCTTTCGACGTTTAGTTTGTGCTGAAGTGAGAGACAGCACGAAGGTCAATTTGTTCGCTGCTGCTGCCACAGTTATCTTGCTTAATTTTCTATAGCAATTGATGCTTCGCCTTTCAGGCGAAATTGCAACTTTTGTTTGTTTGTCTTTTTACTTTGTACGTTTGTCACTCACTCTTTGCAATAAAGTTGTTAGACATCACAATGAAAGTTTTGGAAGTGAGGCATTTCAGATAGTACAGACTTCAGATAAAACAGATGTTTTTGTCGGATTATCAGGGTCCGTTGCAACGAGAGTCGACTGTAGTGGACAGACTTGCATCTGGTCATCAGATCCAAGAATAGCTGACTGCACGGCCAGTACTGCTACTACTACTAAGTTGTTTTGCGGGCACAAGTTCACTCATCTCTTGCAAGTTTGTTGTTTGTCTGCCTGGTGCTGAGGGTGCAGCTGCCTACAGTTTTGCAGGCAGCTGGCAACTCTGTGCCAGCCCTGTGTATGTAAGTGATTCGTTTAAAATAAAGGTTGGTTCATTGTCTCTTACATACATCATGGCCTTGACGATGTGAGGAGTTGGAATAAAATGGAGTGAGAACGTGAGCAGGATATAAAAAGGGGAGAGGACAAGGGAAGCACTCCCCTTGTCCCCATTCTTTTTTATTTCCCTTCTTTTGCGCTAAGTGGCCATAGGTTTTATGGTCTGCAATTGTAGAGTATGAACCAGCTAGCCCAACAACCAGTACTACTCCGATTCTGGCAGTCAGAAATAAGATGAAATCTGCAGTTTACCTTTAGAGAATGTAAATTTATTTACAGCTAATGTCTATCATTATCTCAGACAGCTTTTCATTGCTGTCCACAGACAAGAACATGTCACCCTCACAGCGCTCCAGCACATTTTATATCCTGCATTTCTTGAACAACACTATACTCACAAACGAGATCCTTGCCTAGACTAACCACTTCGCCAGTTCCTCCTGCAATGCATAAAGTGCTGGAAACACATGACCCAACTTCGTTGCTGCTAGCTTAGCACGTAAAGAAACTGAGCTTTCGAATTAGCTTTCTATTCAAACACTGAAACCGGCATATCATCACCATCCTACTCAAAAACTTGTTTTGCCACTATCTTGTGATGACACTGGCAAATAGCTCTCATAGTAGGCAGTTACTAATGCCATGAACGCAGTTTCAGTTTTATACCTGACTGCAATACGACTGCAATTTTCACACAAATTTTTTCTTTGAGATAAAAGCATGTGAATACCAACAATTTGTTGCAAGCTGTAGTTCTAGCTTCGAAACATGCTGAAGGTCGGCCGAAAATTGGCATTTTCAGTTGTAGATTGCGCACCTTCAACAGATTTACTGCCACCAGGCACCACCAAAACTTACACAGCAACCATTGGGGTCACAACTGGGATCAGGCACATGTGTGCTGATCAGTCAAGCTCAAATCATCAAGTGAGGGCCAATTACAGTATTTAAAAAAAAAAGTTTCGCTCCACAGAAATGTATGAACATAGGCGGGGACTTTTGGTCACAATCCAATTAACCCGGAAATCAAATTAACTGGAGTTGAATTAATGGAAGTCTGCTGTTTATCATCCCAAGACTTGAAGGGAGCTCAGGGACATAATTACTTTTTAAGTCTGTTTGATACAAGTACGGATGGCTGGGGGTAGTTAACGACTACTGGGAAAAGAAGTATGCCACCCGGCCCGTTAATCCCAAAGGAACACACTGAGCTGTCAACTCAGAACAAACCAACTATTTTCTCACGGGCCTCTTGCCGCTATTGGCAAGCGTGGCGCAGCAAAACACAAACTATTAGAACTTGCGTGGGAGTGCTGCACTTCAGCTATTACCACATTGTAACACTGCTACTATTACCGACTGGCTCATTAGGATTGTGAATAACCCAAAAAAAGATACCACGGCTGGATGCTGAAAACAGCACCTCAATGTACGTGGACAAAGTAACTGTCTCTTCCTGTTCGGGAAAAAACATTTCATTTTTGTTTAAACACCAAAACGAAGATGTAGCATCGTGTAGTGAGTTTCCATGTTGATGCTGCATCATGGATGTCATCTTGCGGTATTCTAAATGCACTTCATGGGTGCTGTTCATCCTCTGTGACAAAAGAAACGTCTAGGTCAAATTAGTGTCAAATTTCTAAAACGCTGATGACAAGACTGATTAAACTACTTCTATACAGTTCTGCAGGCATCCGACTTCCTATATGAGGTGAATGCGATACATAATCATTCTTTAGCAAATTTTTAAATGCATGGAAGATAATATGCAACTTAATGTACGAGGGGTCTCTGAGGTTATGAAACAGTGCAGTTGCACAGACGCATCCAGCAACTGAGCAAGACCGTGGGCAGTTACTATGCAAAACATGCAGCTACTGATAAGTAGAAGAATCGGCTTACACTACCTTGTGGGCATGTAGGACCCTCATCTTGTCGATCAGCCGTGCCACAACCTGAAGCCAATTTTCAAGGAAGTGCGTATACAAGGAAGACAAGTTGAAGTTGCCAAGAAACAGTGGGATCTCTTGTATCAAAATGGTATCCCATGTGGTCAGCTTCAATGCCACCAACGTAATTGCAACAGTCATGACCATGTCAACTCATGACAACAAGACAAACAAGGCCAAGCTTCCTGCAGCCATGCACGTCATATTCACTCCACATGGTGTCACACAATGCCGTGTGCAATTGTAAGAAAAAGAAACCATTCAAAGGCATCTGTTGTATCCAGAAGGGCCAGACATCGAAGATGACAATGCTTGAGCTATTGAGCTACATGCTGTCCATAGCATAGAGCACAAGAAATGCGTAAATGCAAATAGTCAATGACAACACAGAAGTGTTAGTCAATTCTCAAGTTGAAGTTCCAGCTGTCGTGGATACTTTGCTATCTTGCTGCCATCTACCAATAACATCATTGTCTTTTCAGCACTACGACAGCAGGCACTAGACATTTCCAGCTTTTTCATAGCAATGCCAACTATGGAAAAGAAGTCAATGCACAAGCATGCATACATGGTAAAGTCCCTGTCTGTGCCATTCCTAGGTTTTCTAGTGATCTAGGCATTCAAAGTGGTCAGGTTTGTTGACAATGTGCCTTAGCACAAAGATGCCTCAAGAAAAGGCATCCTCTGGAACACAGAATAAGAAACAAAGGGCTCTCTTGAGGGAAAGCTCCCTCCAACAAGGAGGCTGCTCTTTGAGGACGGACTTTTTCTGAAGCCAAAGACAGCCCATTTGATGGCTCTCTCCTGAAAGAATACAGCGGAAGCTAGCAAGGAAATGCGATTCGCTGAGCGATTTGCCGAGTTGACGGATCAACTTCACGATGCGCTAATCTAGTGGTGGTCCCAAAAGCCTCTAATGACCATATATTGTGTATGGATCTCATAAAGCTAAACCTCATAATCAGGAGAGAGCGCTGTACCATTCCCACAGTCAACAAAGTCATTGGCCTCCTGGAGATGTCACAGTATTCTCCAAGCTAACACTACACATGGTTTCTTCCTAACCAGGCTCTCAAAAAAATGGCAAGAACCTACAACATTCATCACTCCATTCGAGCACTACTGTTCCCATCAGATGTGCTATGGCATCATCTTGGCACATGAATTCTTCCAGAAGCAGATGGCATAGATTTTGGAGGGTTTGGAAGATGCTGCATGCATGATGGAAGACATCTGCCCACACTTTGGAAGAGCCCAACGTTCACCCTCAACAAAAAGTCCCAGTTTTATAAAAATGAAGTTTCCTCTTTGGATGTGATGGTGTCTCCAAGAGGCATCCACTCTTATCTGAGCTAACTCTAAGCCATCAAGCAAATGAACATGCTAAGCTGGGGTTGGGTACCTTTTGGCAATAATCGACCACCCTGGATGCTTTGTCTCCAGCACTCATCAGAACTAACGGGTGCCATGAAAGCCTTCCTCAGCAAGAATGCTTCACGGTTATACAAGCAAGAAGCTGCTATTATGAAGTTCAAAAAGATGCTCACCTTGGACCGATCAAATGTCATCTGCAATAAACTACAAGTGTGTCAGCGGGTGTAAGGTCCTTTGGCTCGGAAGTGGTTTTTCTCCTAACTTTACCCTCACACTTTGAAAAAACACCTGTTGCCTCTGCTCCTCCATCTTAAACAGCTACCGAAGCGCGCGGCAGCAGAAGTAAAAAGGCGCCCTGCCATCCAACGATTCAGCGAATGTCTGCGCAGGCTGGTTTTGGATACAGACCACCCTGCCAGTTTATCACTGTTCAGTAAAATAGACCTGCATGTATTGCCTTCCCATATTGATTGTAGAAACTAAAAGTAGTGCGGTACCACTTCTAGATGGCACATGTTCCTGGAAAACTTTGTCACAACTGATGCACTACCTTGTCTCCGTGCAGAACCTGCTAATGCATCACATTGCACAGAAACAAAGTCACAGCATAAACACGTCAGAGCTTGTCAGAAGCAGCAGCTCTTCAGTTGAAACCTCATAAAAAGGCCCAAGCACTCGAGAGTGTCGTGCACTAGTAGCTACCATATTTACTTGCATAATCATCGCACTAGCGTAATGATCGCACCCCTGAATTTTGTCGTCAAAATTAGTTTTTTTTTTCCCCCACGTAATGATCGCATCACGAACTTGTCGCAGAGATATGTCGTGTGCCAAGTCTAGCTAATGATGATCGCGCTTACCATCCGTCGAATGCTGTTGAATACTACGCGAGCGACTCTTCAAGACATACCAAAAAGTCTGCACGCACCAAACAGATTCTCAAGCAGATGCCCCATTTCATTCCTTTCATCACTTTCCACACTTCCATGAAAAAAAAAGGAAATCTACAACCAAACTTGCCTTGGCCTTTATTATTTGTAGGCTTTATAATGGTTGTGGTAAACAGCCACAAAAAAGGCGCCTTTCGATTTTTCTCGTCTGCACTCGTGGGCACGCAACAAATCGCGAGCGGCAATGATAGTAGCCACATTTACACTGATACGTTAGAAGTGTACCCTATTCATACGCTGACAATTATAACACAGCTAAGATGTTTGCCCACACTTAGTGGAAAGGTGCTTAGTGGAAAGTAGTGAAAACAAATGCTGAAGTTTTCGCAGCATGCCCACCATGTGTTTCTATGTCACTGGAAGCTAAGCATGCCCATCTGTTTCTGTACCCTCAAAGTGGAGATGGCTGCATTATTGCCGCAGACTTGCCGATATTAACAATATTATTACTTTCTGATACAGAAGGAACTGTTTCAATGCACATAATGTACTCACAAGAAGCAAAAAAAATCGCATTCGGCGCATTCGGCTTGATCCGCCAGCCGCCATTTTTGTTTTGGTGTACCGCACTGTTACAGCAGCAGCTGCCTGTTGACCTGTTGTCATTCCACAGCAAAGCGGGATGAAAAAAATTTTTTGTTTTTACGCAGCAAATTTAACCCACATAATGATCGCAACCCTGAATTTACGTCAATTTTTTTAATACAAAAGTGTGATCATTATGTGAGTAAATACAGTATGTTTTACACAACAGATTCGCAAGGAACTGCACCCAAGTGAGCATCTACAAGCTGTTGCGACTCGGTGTCCGAGTGGCCATTACAGTTCCGTGGCTGATGTGCCAGGTGGCGGGCGATCGAGAGGTCTGGAGCGATATCCAAGAGACGAGAGAAAGGGTTTATCTACAAATTTACATGATAACATGTATGAGCACGAGCATGAACACCAGTATGAGCATGAGCACACCTCCACAGAACTAAAGATGCACTATTTAAGCACTTCTTTTTCCCTGTTTCTCTTGCTCGGGAAATTCACTGTTCTTCTCGGCCAACCAAAATCATTGAACTGTTTTTAAAATCCTGCCCACGTCATCGCACCATTCCACAGGACTCCATCTCCAATGTTACGCGATCGCCCCCGCATATGAGGCAACGACGTGGCAAACTGGGAACATGATGTCCCATGATTCCCATGGAAGTCCTTGACGTTGACCCCTTCTGTTAATTAGTGGGCCATGCATGATGGTCTGCTTGTCAAGGTCAGGTTCAGGAAGGGTGGTCTTCACGGTAGTGATTGCTTCCTCGAAGGGTGGCAGCTGTTGTCACCTCGAAGTGAATTCTTTTGTTTGCGTGTCACAGTCTATGTCAGGTCCAGTCTAGTCTAGGCGGGTGCCTGTCTCACCCATCAGCTCTGATGACACTGATTTAGTCACCAGCTCCCTGGTGCTGAGAAAATGACGATGCAGTGTGAAAGGCCTTTTATAGGTGCACGCTCACTGGTGAGTTAATCGTCGAGATGGGATGCCACGTATAAAAATGCTAAATGCCAATCATAGCAGAGCCTTGGATGAGCTCCGAGTTTGCCCCGGTCTCCTTCTGAAAGGCACTCAGACGACTGTCTCAGCCACACAATGTGCCGCTGATCGATATGGTGGCCAGGAAGCAGAGAAAACATAGCATCCCTTGCAGCACAGCGTGACAGTGCACATCATAGTACTGGGAAAACTCTGCTGCCCATCATATTCGTGGTCCAGAGCCTACCTTGGGAAGCCCTGAGTGCCCACTTGTTTATCTGCATGGGCAAATACATGTTCGGGAAGGTTATCCCTATGTGGTCAGCAATTCTACAGCTGCACAGAGCATCATTCCAAGTCCTCAAGAATCAGAAAGGTTTGGGTGCGAGCTAGTTGGTACGGATCATTCATATTTAAAACAGTGCCAAAAAACGCGGACAAGGGAGGACGCAGGACGAGCGCTGACTGCCAACAACATCTTTATTGGAGCCTGCGAAAATATATACAATTTGCAACAGGCATAAAGAGAGTGAAAGAAGAAGGGGAGGGGAAGGCGAGTCTTCGTCGGTCAACTCCTGCTGCGCATGGGTCAATAACATTAAACAATATAAAAATAACCATAACCTGGTGGACACAGGCCAAACTGCTTAACTTCTAAGGAACTTAAGTTCTTTATCACAAAGTGCTATGGAAGGGGAACTAACATAGGTGGCTCCAAACTGACACATTAAAATGCCTCAAAGATTTCTCTGGCCATCTGATTGCTGTACCTTTTAACATACGTGTGTCGTCAAGGAGTGGAGAACGGCCACACTTTGCACAATGAACCGCCAGATTACTGCCAGTCTTAATCTTGACACAGTGCGCATGCTCACGCAAACGTTCATTGATACAGCGTCCTGTTTGCCCTACGAAAGTGCAGCCGCAAGAGGGGGGAATGGAATACATTACATTGGTACGGCAATCTACAGGCTTGGCGACATGTTGCTTATTGCACAATCAAGGAGTTCTCCAGCTTTCGTTGATTTTTTTGCACATCCTTCCCAACTTGTTAGGCGCAGTGAACACGACCTTTATACCAGCCCAGCCTGCGGCTTTCTTGATACAATGGGACACACCATGTATATAGGGGATCGCAACAGTCTTGGTTAAGACATCACCCGTTTCGCGCTGTTTCTTGGGGGAACGAGCCTCTTGCAATAAAACTTCCGCCAAGGATGACGGCAGTTGTTCAGGATAGCCACTTGTTTTTAGCTGCTGGACTTGATTGGAGAGGCTGCTGGACATCGAGTGGCGGCAAGAGCAAACGACCGCATTTCTAAGGGCCCCTAGGGTGATAGAGCACTTCACCACTTTAGAATGGTTGGATGTGTAGGGGAGAAGGTGTTTTTTGGAACGTGGGGCATACATCCAACACGTGTGCCCTTCCTGGAGGTGTAGTGCAAGGTCAAGGAAGTGGATTTCGCCTTTTTCCGGCAATTCTCTTGTGAACGTCAAACATCGATAGATGCACTTGAATTTTTCAAACACTTCGTCGACCAGGGTTGTGGCTTCAATAGGGTGGGCAGACAGGATCAACAGAAAATCGTCGACGTAGCGAAACACCTTCTTAACAGGAATTGTGCCGAGTTGCTCCTGGAGGAGACTATCATAGTGCGCCAACAATAGATCACTCATTATGGGTGCCATTCGAGAGCCTATGCATATCCCGTTCTTTTGCACATAGAACTCTTCATTATGCTGGACGACGGTAGATCTTAGGTAAACCTGCAGCAGGTCCAGGAAATTGGCAGCAGCATCGGCGTCGCACGAGAGATGATGTAGACGCTCGCACCTACACGAGGCACAAGCGGCTGGCACGCTCCAGCACGGGCTAGGTTCCGAAGGAGAATTAAAAGAATGCTACGCTAAGCGATCGAGTGTCGGTTCTTCCTCTCCTGCGAGAGCCCTAGACTTTACCGGTCTACGTGGTCACTCGTCGCCACAGTTTGGTGAACCCAGACGTGATCCTGCCATACGCTCCTGTGGTAGAGACGACCATGGACCAGACCGACGCTACAGGAGCTCAAGGCCAGAACCCTTCCGAGGAACGCAGTGAGCCCTCCTGTTTCGCCATCGCTGTCCGCCTCCCACAGTACTGGGACCAGCATCCTTCGGCGTAGTTTCTTCAGGCCGAAACGCAATTTCAAGTTGCTGGTATCCACTCTCAAGCCTCAAAGTTCCATTATGCCGTCGCAGCGCTCTCGCCCACCGCCATTGAGAAGGTAGCAGAGTTGTTGAACTCCCCATTGTCTGCCGCCGCCTATGACGATCTCAAGGCAGCACTGCTACAGCGCACAGCAGCTTCACAGCATTCTCGCATCCAGCAGCTTCTGTCCGCTCAAGAACTCGGCGACCGACGCCCTAGTCAACTTCCTCGCCGAATGAGCCAGCTGCTCGGAAACAACGCGAGATCCATCGACGACACGCTGTTGCGCGAATTGTTTTTGCAACGACTTCCAGCTAACGTGCAGATGGTCCTGGCGACAGCCTCTACCATGGACCTTACAGGACTTGCCGCTTTGGCCGACAAAGTCATGGAAGTAGCCACCCCAACCATCGCAGCCACGGCACTGTCTCCAGGTGACAATACAACCGCTCTGCAAACTATTCCCTGCTCTTCCGCAGTGCAATCTTCGCTCGACTCCTTGTGTGAGCGCCTGGAACGCATCATCTGTGGAGCGGAACATCGCCGCACATCTCGTCGCCCACGCAGCCATAGTTCTAGCAGATCAAGACGCACGAGCACCCGCAATGAAACCAGAACTACAACGCCTGGCGTTTGCTACTACCACCGCCGTTTTGGAAACAACGCTCGTCACTGTCGGCATCCCTGCACTTGGCAGGGAAACAGGCCGGCCAACCTCTAATGGCGACGAGTGGTCCGGCCCAACACACCAGTCGCCTTTTCTACGTGACGGACAGAGTTACGGGACAACGATTCTTAGTCGACACAGGTGCTGACGTCAGCATTCTCCCGCCCAGCACTCCGACCGAAAAGCGACACCTGTGTCGTTTTTGCAAGCCGTCAACGGCACCAGGATTCCAGTTTTCTCGTCACGCTCCGTCATGCTAAACCTTGGCCTTCGACAAGCGTTCCGCTGGATTTTCCTGGTTGCAGATGTCCGTCATGCAGTCATTGGAGCAGACTTCTTGCATAACTACGGACTCCTTGTGGACATCCAACGATGCCGTCTCATCGACTCCGTGACCCAGCTATCCGTTCTCGGCGTCCCATCATCAGGCACATCGCCCATAGCGCCTACCTCTGCCATGTTGAACGAACCTTTCGCCGCGCTCCTACGCGAGTTTCCCACTTTGATGCGCCTGCCGGACTGGACGCAACCGGTACAACACGATGTACGCCATCACATCGTCACCTCCGGCCCGCCGGTCTATTTCCGACCCCGGCGTTTGTCCCTGAAGAAACTCAAGATCGCTCGCGTGGAGTTCGAACACATGCTGCAACTTGGCATCATCCGCCCTTCCTCCAGTAACTGGGCATCATCACTTCACATGGTGCCTAAGAAGATGGGCGACTGGCGCCCATGCGGCGATTACCGGGCACTAAACAACGTCACAGTTCCTGGATGGATGGATGTGTGTTGTTTAGTGGCGCAAGGGCCAGGTATGGCCAAATAGCGCCATGACTGATAATGTTGTGTTAAGCGCTGATTTGTGAGTGGCGATGGTGGGATGTAACATGGCTGTAAAGTGGCCTAAAATCAAAAAGTTTCATGGAAGCGTAAAACAGTATATAGCATAAAATTATGATAGTGATATATGTAGTTGTCTGTGGATATAGTACACGTGGTAAGTGATCGTGAAGCTAAAATGCAAGAATATGGAAATACCACCTAAACCTCCGGGAGGCCTTTGAGCCCAAAGGGTGGGAGGCAGGTGCTTTCTTTTAGTGCAGTTATCGCAGCAGAAACCTCAGTTAAGAGGCCGTGCTACGGATTTCCTGGTGAAATGACATGAAAACTATGTACATCTTTTAAAAATGCGAACAAGGATTGATATTTAAAGAGCGGTTCCATACCTATGATCATTAGAGGATGAAGGGGAATTTGTTGACGGTGTGGTAATGGAAAATGCTTTTTCCTGTTAGCATCTAATTCAGTGCATTGCAGCAGGATGTGAAGCACGGTAAGTGGCTCACCACATTTATCACACATGGGTGGATCGCCACCGGACAAGAGGTATGCGTGTGTGCTGTATGTGTGTCCTATCCTGAGTCTGCAAAGTGTTACTTCTGTGTGGCGGTTCTTCGATACCGGCGGCCAGTTGCCAAGATACGGCTTGATAACATGTAGTTTATTTTCTGTTTGTTTGTCCCACAAGCGCTGCCAGAAAGTCCTTAGCTTTTTTTCTTATCGAGGGCTTGACGTCCGTTACAGGGACAGTCGTGGAAGTGTTGGACGCGTTCGCGTGGACGGATGTGGCTAGCTCGTCAGCCAACACGTTTCCCTCTATCTCTCGGTGCCCCGGCACCCAGCATACGACGATATGCTGTTTGGAGTGATAGGTTGTGCATAATGCTGAATAAAGAGATAGAATTACAGGGTTTTTATATTTCCTGACAGTTTTGAAATTATTTACAACACTCAAAGAGTCTGTGTATATAACTGCCTTTGGGATATTAAATTCATTAATGTGTTTAACGGCAGCCAATATCGCGTAGGCCTCTGCTGTGAAAATACTTGTGTTAGGGTGCAGAACACCGGCATCTGAAAAGGATGGACCGACCGCTGCGTAAGATACGCCAGAATTACACTTCGATACGTCTGTAAAGAATTCAGGAGAGGAGTATTTGTGCTGTAACCCCAGGAAGTACATTCGTATATGCCCGACAGGCGCGTGCTTTGTAACAGCTACGAAAGATGTATCACAGTCTATTGGTTGCCACTGCCATGGCGGGGGCCGTATAGCAGGGGACATAAGGTGGTATTCAAGCAGTGGAACCCTTGTTTCTTCAGCCATGTCTCTAACACGCATGGAGAAAGGCTGTGCCACTGTGGGCCGGTTGCGGAAAAGTTGGCAACTGGACAAATCGTTTATGGTGTAATACGCGGGATGCTGACTGTTTCCGTTCGCTCTAAGAAAATACATGAAAGACGAATATGTTCTCTGCAGATGCAGTGACCACTCGTCCGATTCAACGTACAGGCTTTCCACTGGGCTTGTTCTAAAGGCGCCTGTGGACAGGCGAATTCCGTAGTGGTGGACAGGGTCAAGCATCTTTAGAGCACTTGGAGTAGCCGACTGGTAAACTATGGCTCCATAGTCTAGTCGTGTGCGTATGAGGCTTTTGTACAAGTTCATCAGACATTTTCTATCACTGCCCCAGGTTGTGCGTGAGAGAACCTTTAAGATATTCATTGTTTTCATGCATTTGTTTTTAAGATACTTTATGTGCTGTATAAAAGTTAATTTCGCGTCTAAAATTATGCCTAGAAATTTATGTTCCCTGTTTACAGGTAGACGCTCATCATGCAACACAACTTCAGGGTCAGGATGCAGGCCTCTTTTTCTAGAGAAAACAACACAGGTGCTTTTTTGTGGGTTCAGTCTGAACCCGTTTTCATCAGCCCATTTGGAGACCTTGTTAAGACCAAGCTGGACCTGTCGCTCACAGATTGCGAGAGAACTTGATTGAAATCCTATCTGCACATCGTCAACATATGTTGAATAAAAGATGTTATGTGGTATGTGTAGACGGAGAGAATTCATTTTTACTATAAAGAGCGTGCAGCTGAGCACCCCACCCTGCGGCACTCCAGTCTCCTGTACAAATTTCCGTGACAAAACATTGCCCACACGAACACGGAATGTCCGATTTGATAGATAACTTTCGATAACATTGAACATATTTCCGTGTATACCTAAGTGTGAGAGGTCTCTCAATATTCCGAACCACCACGTAGTATCATAAGCTTTCTCCATATCAAGGAATACAGATAAGAAAAACTGCTTATGGACAAAAGCTTCATGGATACGTGCCTCTAAGATGGTCACTGGTAGATCGACCCTCCCGAAACCCGCACTGGTATGGATCGAGCAAATTGTTTGATTCGAGGAAGTGTAGTAGGCGACAGTTAATCATTTTTTCGAAAACTTTGCAGAGGCAACTTGTTAGTGCTATGGGTCTGTAGCTTGACACAGAGGAAGGATCCTTTCCTTGCTTTAGAATTGGGATTACAATAGCCTCCTTCCAAACAGAGGGGATCTCGCCTGAAAACCATATAATGTTGTAAAGGTAAAGGAGAGTTTTTTGTGTTTCGGGGGGTAGTTGTTTCAACATCTCATATATTATGCGGTCTGAACCTGGGGCGGATGTATTACAACAGTTCAGTGCTGCCTGCAGTTCTGCTATGGAGAATGGGTCGTTGTACGCCACACTTTTAGCACATTTTCTTTGTAACTTTTGCTGTTCTATTCGCGTTTTGTTCTTTAGGAATGTTTCGGTGTAGTGTGAGGAGCTGGATATGTGTTCAAAGTGTGTGCCAAGAAAGTTGGCTTGATCTTCCAGGCTTTCTCCGTGACTATTTACTAAAGGCAGGGAATACGTTTGTTGTCCATTAACCTTTTTCACTCTATTCCATACTTTTGTCTCATCTGTGTACGAGTTGATGCTTGATATAAACTTCGCCCAACTCTCTCGTCTTGCTTGCCGGCGCGTTCTCCTTGCCTGGGATTTGACATGTTTAAAGTTTTCCAGGTTTTCAGCTGTAGGAGAATCGCGAAATATCGCCCACGCTTTGTTCTGGTTCCTCCGTGCTTGCCTGCATGCATCGTTCCACCAGGGAACACGCCGCTTGGAACCCACGCCGCTCGTTTGTGTAATACATTTACAGGCGGCATCCAGTATAAAAGCTGTAAAATATGCAACAGCATCATCTATGGTTATACCAGACATCTCAGTCCACGTCATGTAAGTAAGAGTTCGGTACCGTTCCCAATCGGCTGAGTCAATCTTCCACCGAGGGACCAGCGGGGGAAGTTGATCTTGTTTCAGCGTGGTTAGAATTATTGGGAAGTGGTCACTCCCATACGGGTTGTTAAGCACATTCCATTTAAAATAGGGTAAAAGCGTCGGCGATAAAATGCTAAGATCTATGGCAGAGTATGACTTGTTGGACAGGTTAAAATATGTGGGCTCCTTCGTGTTCAAGAGACATGTTCCAGAGGAAAAAAGCACCTGTTCAATGACGCGACCTCGCGCATCACAGCGTGAATCGCCCCACAAAGTACTGTGTGCATTAAAATCACCAAGAATAAAATAGGGGTCCGGGAGCTCATCTATTAATGACTCTAACTCGCGTCTGTGAAGTTGATAATGTGGTGGTATATACAGAGAACAGATTGTTATGAGTTTATTTAAAAGTACGGTTCGAACGACCACGGCCTCAAGGGCCGTTTGGAGCTTTAGATGCTGACACGCTACACTTCTGTCAGCAATAATGGCTACACCGCCAGATGCTGCGACAGCATCCTCGCGGTCTTTGCGAAACGTAACGTGCTTTCGGAGAAAGTTTGTGTGTGTAGATTTTAAGTGTGTCTCCTGTAAACACAGCACTTTTGGATTGTGTTTATGGATAAGTTCTTAAACATCATCAAGATTCCTAAGTAGACCTCTGACATTCCATTGAATGATTTGTGTATCCATATTTTAAATTTAATTGGTGCTGCGTTTACGGAAACGGAAGGGATGTCTTAGATTACAGAGCCTTTCGAGGCCCTGTAACTGGGGTTTTGCTCTTTTTGAAGCGTTCGAGGGAACCTCGCCACTCCTTAGGCGCCTGGGGCGCCTTAAGGATAGGTGTACTGTCCATTGCCTCTTGTGACGCGCCGGACACATGCTCTTGCGACCGAGAAGTTACCACAGAAGGGCAAGGAGGGCGAGACCCCTGCGCCCACCAGCCCGGAGGTCGATGGGGTTCCCTGGGGGATTTGGCTGCGCCGGCCATTGCCAGCACTGGAAGGGACCTGGGAGGTTGAGGCAGCCTCGGCTGCGCCCACCTTCGGGGTCGATGGCCCCTTTTCCTCGGTTGGCGGAGCAGCGCTAGCTGCAACCACCGTGGGGGCAGATGGCGTAACTGCCGACTCACTGCGTGTGGGTCGGACAGTCGCCGGAGGCCGTTGTGACGCTGCCCCCTGACGCGCCACTTCGGCAAAGCTTTTCTTTGGCAGGTATGCAACCCGCCTGCGTGCCTCCTTGAATGATATATTCTCTTTTACTTTTATAGTTACTATTTCTTTTTCCTTCTTCCAGGAGGGGCACGACCGCGAGTACGCGGCGTGATCCCCGTCACAGTTTACACAGTGGAGAGAGTTATTACATGCTTCAGTGGCGTGTTCAAGGGCACTACATTTCGCACATGTTTGGCGGCCTCGGCAAACGTCACAGTTCCTGATCGCTACCCTCTACCGAACATTCAGGACTTCACGGTAGTGTTGCACGGTGCGAGGATCTTTTCTAAGATCGATCTCGTTCGCACCTACCATCAACTACCGGTCACTGAAGAAGACATTCCCAAGACCGCCATCACCACACCCTTCGGTCTTTTCAAATTTCTCCGCATGCCTTTCAGTTTACGGAACGCGGGCCAATCCTTTCAGCATTTCATCGATTCCGTCACCCGAGGTTTGCCTTTCGTTTTTGCATACATTGATGACCTTCTCGTCGCAGGCTCTTCGGCAGAAGAACATCTTCACCACTTGCGGTTGTTGTTTTCACACCTTGCCAGTAAAGGAATTGTCATCAACGCCGTCAAGAGTGAATTCAGTCAACCCGAACTCGAGTTCCTCGGTCATATCGTCGACGCTAACGGCATTCGACCTCTGCCGTCCAAGATTCGCGTCATCGAAAACCTTCCCCGACCGACCACACTCACCAAGCTTCGCCAATTTCTCGGATTCATCAATTTCTACCGCCGATTCATTCCCGAGTGCGCACGACTTATGGCTCCGCTAAATGCTCTCCTGGTAAACAAACGCAAACAAGTGCTTCAGTGGACTGAAGAAGCCACCAACGCTTTCACAAGAGCGAAGTGTGCCCACGCCGACGCCACGCTGCTTAGACACCCAAAGCCAGACGTACCCACTGCCATCATGACCGACGCTTCAAACACTGTCGTTGGTGCCGTTCTGCAGCAATTCATCGACAATGCGTGGCATCCACTCGCTTTTTTTCTCCAAGAAAATGAAGCCTGCGCAGTCCCGCTACAGCGTGTTCAGCCGTGAATTACTCGCTGTTTACCTGGCTATCAAGCATTTTTGCCATTTCCTCAAAGGCCGTGCATTCACTGTCTTGACTGACCACAAGTCCCTTGTGCACGCAACGAACCGTTCGGCGTCCTGTTACTCGCCCCGCGAGATTCGACACCTTTCCTACATCTCCGAGTTTACAACAACGTTCCGCCACATCAAGGGCACCGACAACGTTCCAGCTGACGTTCTGAGTCGTGTCAATGTCGTTTCCACGTTGACATCGGATCCTTTCATCATCGAGGCCGACTTACTCGCCAGTCAACAGCGTGACGACATTGAACTTCGTACACTCCGGAATTCGTCGACGTCCCTGAAATTGGAAGACGTCGTTGTGACCCCAGATGGTACATCCATTGTCTGCGACACTTCTACCGACAAACCTAGACCATACATACCGGCATCCCTCCGAAGACGTCTATTCGAAACCGTGCACAACCTGTCGCACCCTGGCATACGCGCGACACAGAAGCTTCTTTCCAGTCGTTTCGTTTGGCTCCGGCTAAAAGCGCAAGTTCACGATTGGGTTCGCTGCTGTTTGTCGTGTCAACGTTCGAAGATCCAGCGTCACCCCATTCCACCTGCCAAGTCTTTTCTTGCACCGGATGCTCGTTTTGACACCGTACACCTCGACCTCGTCGGCCCTCTCCCGCCTTCGAAAGGTTACTGCTACATACTGACATGCATCGACCGTTATACACGGTGGCCAGAAGCTACACCTATATCTGACATCTCAGCGCCCACTGTTGCAGCTGCTTTCGTGTCTACGAGGATCGCAAGGTTCGGCTGCGTCCTGTTACTCGCCCCGCGAGATTCGACACGTTTCCTAGATCTCAGAGTTTACAACAACGTTCCACCACATCAAGGGCACCAACAACGTTCCAGCTGACGTTCTGAGTCGTGTCAATGTTGTTTCCACGTTGACATCGGATCCTTTCATCATCGAGGCCGACTTACTCGCCAGTCAACAGCGTGACGACACTGAACTTCATACGCTCCGGAATTCGTCAACGTCCCTGAAATTGGAAGACGTCGTTGTGACCCCAGATGGTACGTCCGTCGTCTGCGACACTTCTACCAACAAACCTAGACCATACATTCCGGCATCCCTCCAAAGACGTCTATTCGAAACAGTGCACAACCTGTCGCACCCTGGCATACGCACGACACAGAAGCTTCTTTCCAGTCGTTTCGTTTGGCCCCGGCTAAACGCGCAAGTTCACGATTGGGTTCTGTTGCATACTCTAGGGTAGCGTACCGTACTGCTGCTGAGAAGTAGCGGCGCCTGCCTATCGAAGCTCGACCGACATTACTTATTGGGTAGCGTGGCGATGTCGGTGGGTTGCAGGCATCCAGTAGACCATGGCGACCGAGCAAGGGCGAGACGATTTGCTAGTGCGAAACTTGCACGGTTTATTCAAAGGTAGTTGAAAGAAAATAAGAAAGCATGAAGTATATAAAAGTACATTTCGGAGCCCCTTAAATAGGCTCTCTCCAGTGTGGGCGGGATCTTGCTTCCGTCGATGTCACGTGACAGGCACAGAGAGAGGGCCCCTTCTCCTGCATTACCGAGCAAGGAAAGGAGAAGTCAACCCTCCTTTCGACGAATCCTGGTAGAAGGCCCTTTGTGCGCAAGGTGCCTGACGTTAACCCTCGCAGGAGAAGTCAACCCTCCTTTCGACGAATTCTGATAGAAGGCCCTTTGTGCGCAAGGTGCCTGACGTTAACCCTCGCAGGAGAAGTCAACCCTCCTTTCGACGAATCTTGGTAGAAGGCCCCTTGTGCGCAAGGTGCCTGACGTTAACCCTCGTAGGAGAAGTCAACCCTCCTTTCGACGAATCCTGGTAGAAGGCCCTTTGTGTGCAAGGTGCCCGACGTTAACCCTCGCAGGATAAGTCAACCCTCATTTCGACGAATCCTGGTAGAAGGTTGGGCGAAATTCCTGTCGCCACGTGGTGTCGGACGCCAACCCTAACAGCATCTCCGGCGGGGGAGGAAGATCCCGACGTGTAGGGGCCAGCAGCCGCTGTACGAGGGATCGGCGTTTCGGTATCAGAATTCCCCGTAGAGGTCACGAACCCTTAGTTCGTGGTAGGTAGATTCCTGGGAGTGGTCATCCGTCCTCGTGGCGCTCTGGTGACTTTTCTCCCTGGTCTGGTCCGGTGAAATTGGTCTTGCAAGCAGGTCTCGCAACTTTTCGTCTCCTGCATGAGCAAGCAATCACCCCAGAACAGTGCCGGACCCACAACCACAAAGCAGCGAGCACAAGGCCACCCTCCCCCGAGACACACCCGGCTTTTAAAAAAAAGAAAACCCGCTACACCTTTCCCAATCCCTACGCGCGTCCTCCCCCCCTCAACACTAAAAACAGCCATTTCTTGAAAGCGTTAGGACGAGGTTATTAAAATCAGCTAACAATCGGCTTCACTTCGAAAAAACGTATGAATGAATGAAAAAAAATGCCACGGAAACCCGGATGAGCATGAGGCTTTCGATACTCTAGGGGCAACGACTTAAACCATCGGCATTGCCGTTAAGCTTACCCTTCTTGTAGCGAATATCGAAGGTGTACTGTTGAAGAGCCAAGCTCCAGCGCAAAAGACGACCGTTTTTCGTAGACATGGACTGCAGCCATGTGAGGGGACAGTGATCAGTCTCTATGGTGAATCTTGAGCCAGCGATATAGCAAGCTAGCTTCGGCACCGCCCAAACTACACGAACAGCATGTTTCCAACCTATCGCAGTGGCGTACTTATCGCACGTATTGGTGCCACAGAACAGTCTGGCCATCTTCACAAGTGGTAATCACAAGCGCGCTAGCCTTGTGGTCACTATTCGGAACGTGTCCTTGCGTCGTAGGCAAACTTTTCATTACGCCTACTCACGTTTCTTCCTTGTCCCTACAGGACACGTAGCTTAAACGAGCAACTAAACTTGCGTAACTTATGCACTCCGCAGAACCCTTGAAAAAATGCGTCTGCTAATAACTCGTTCTACGCATGCTCACTAAAGCAGTCAGAATACGGCTGCCCTCAACACACACGAGCAACCCAGTCATAATTCTGCTTCCTTCCGTCCACACAGGACAGACGCTAAAGGAACTAAGGACGCTTCTCAGTGTAAATCATGCACTCACTGAAAACTTACGCGGTTAACCTTAGAAAATAAAAAACACATAAAAAGAAGAAGGTTAACTAAAACACACACACGTTACCACAGGCCTCTCATCGATAACCTTGACACTCAGGTTACTCACACACAGAAAAAAAGAAAGCCTATATACTCATAAATGAACACCTCGCGAGACTAAACCTTTACCTAAAAAGCATCTTTCCAGTCTCGGAGCTTTTCAAATGAAAACACAAACAAAGCTCATACCTTACATATTGAAAGAAATTCTTAGTCTCAAATCGCGAAAATTATCCGATGCTCAAAAAATAAAACGAAACACTTCATTTCTACGGAAGCTCTCTTGGTCTCCCGTTTCAAACGTTTTTGACTGACTCCTACTTTGAGCCGTACTCGAGGGGGTCGCGGTCCGAAAGCTACTCTAGCTATGGAGGAAAATCAAAAGGGCTGACTCACTATCAGCTCCCCCAAGACGTTAGAGTCCCCTGCCAATTTGCGTCCTGGTGCCCCGCTTTCATCATGACCTTGACTGACCGCATCACTACTCCCCACCTGGTCTCGTCTTGCCACCTTGCGCTTCTTCGTACTGCACGCTGAGCTTCGAAATGAACGATGGAACGACGAGGAATTTAACTGCCCCGTGCCCTTTGTCCGCATCAGTGCAGAACATGCTTCTCGGTCCCTTCTTGACCGGTGGCTCGAACGTGTTTGATGCGTCAACATCGTCCGTGACGACCACACCTTTCTTTTCGCCGCGCCCTGCCTTTTTGCACCTGTCGCCGTCTTTGGCTTCGCTACTTTAGCCACCGCATTCCAATCCTTACGGCGCTTCTTTCTGCGGCTCTTTCTCTTTGAATTCTCCTTCATGTCGCCTTCTGGCGCCTCGTGCTGGCCATTACACATCTCATCGGCCCGGATCAGTCTCTTGCCCGCACAGTCTGAGTGATTATCATTTAAATCGACTATCTTTGCCTCGACTGGCGGACAGCTCAACTGACTCTGGCACAATGCAGCAGGCTCTACTCAAGTTATGCAACTCGCACTCTTGTGAATTGCCCTTTACTGCATTGCCCAGCTCACGCTGTGCATCGACACACAGCCCATCGGTCTCGAGCGCTGTCTCACACGCACAGTCCGAATGATTCCTAATTAAATCATCCATCTCTAGAGTACCTAGACTGGCAGAGAGCTGCACCGATCCCTGAACAATGCAGTTGTCCTCTCGTGAACTACGGAGCTCGCCATCCCGAGAACTACTCTCAACTGCATCGTCCAGCTGGCACCTCCCTTCGGCACGCAGATCTGACTCGACATGGGTGCTCGTATATGTCAAGTCCGCAGTATTCTGTACCTCGCTAACGACCTCGCTACCATGAGATGCGACGCACACACGCGGTAGCTGTGCCAATGTGTTCGCAGCTGGCCTAGCTGTATCTACAGTCCTCTCTTGGCACAGCACCTCGTCGCTCTCACTCTGGCCTTTAAAGGCCTCTGTTGCCACTAAGGCATCGTTAGCAGCTAGCCCTTTCCGTTCGCGTATGAATGGGCCGCTAATCTCACAGGCAATACTTTTCTCGTCGGCTTTTGGAGAAAGTCTGCTAGATACATTCTCATTCTTTTGCTCTGTCGTGCCAACAGAATTTTCAGACAGGCATTGTCTTTGTTTTTTTAACTGCTGAAAATATTGTATCTGTTTTTTCAATGCCGCTACCTCTTTCTCGTGCTTTTGCTTACGTTCTTCTTCTTCCTCTAGGCGCTTACGCTTTTTCCTCTAGGCGCTTACGCTCTTCTTTTTCCTCTAGGCGCTTACGCTCTTCTTTTTCCTCAAGGCGCTTACGCTCTTCTTTTTCCTCAAGGTGCTTACGCTCTTCCTCTTTCTCTTTAATGCTCTCGAGGCATTCCAACAGTTCCTCGTCGTCTGCCTTAGTCGCTTCGATCGCCTCAATGATCTCCGGCTTTCTCTTTGATTCGGCAATTCGTAGGCCCAACTCTTTGGCCAAGCTCAACAATTCCGGCTTCTTTAGTGCCTTCAAGTTCATGGCTGCCCTTAGTGCTGCTAAACCTTCACTCTATACAACCTTGACGTACTCAAACTTCTGTCAATGGTTTAAAAAAAAATCACTGCAATGTACTTTCCAAAAAATACATAAAAGCCAAGCAATATCTCAGTGAAGAAAAGCCGTGCACTCACCATATGCAGTCATGATCCAGACACCTTCCTTCAGAACGTTGTTGCCAGGACGAAGAGGCTACGATCTCGTAGTTGTCGTCCAAGTTGGGGTCTCCAGGATTCCGTATCCCAATCGCTGCCAGCCAGTTTGCTGCGTACTCCAGGGTAGCGTACCGTACTGCTGCCAAGAAGTAGCGGCGCCTGCCTATCGAAGCTCGACCGACATTACTTATCAGGTAGCGTGGCGATGTCGGCGGGCTGCAGGCTTCCGGTAGACCATGGCGACCGAGCAAGGGCGAGACGATTTGCTAGTGCGAAACTTGCACGGTTTATTCAAAGGTAGTTGAAAGAAAATAAGAAAAGCATGAAGTATATAAAAGTACATTTCGGAGCCCCTTAAATAGGCTCTCTCCAGTGTGGGCGGGATCTTGCCTCCGTCGATGTCACGTGACAGGCACAGAGAGAGGGCCCCTCCTCCTGCATTACCGAGCAAGGAAAGGAGAAGTCAACCCTCCTTTCGACGAATCCTGGTAGAAGGCTCTTTGTGCACAAGGTGCCTGACGTTAACCCTTGCAGGAGAAGTCAACCCTCCTTTCGACGAATCCTGGTAGAAAGCCCTTTGTGCGCAAGGTGCCTGACGTTAACCCTCGCAGGAGAAGTCAACCCTCCTTTCGATGAATCCTGATAGAAGGCCCTTTGTGCGCAAGGTGCCTGACGTTAACCCTTGCAGGAGAAGTCAACCCTCATTTCGACGAATCCTGATAGAAGGTCGGGCGAAATTCCTGTCGCCATGTGGTGTCAGACGCCAACCCTAACAGTTCGCTGCTGTTTGTCGTGTCAACGTTCGAAGATCCAGCGTCACCCCATTCCACCTGCCAAGTTTTTTCTTCCACCGGATGCTCGTTTTGACACCGTGCACCTTGACCTCGTCGGCACTCTCCCACCTTCGAAAGGTTACTGCTACATACCGACATGCATCGACCATTATACACAGTGGCCAGAAGCTACACCTATATCTGACATCTCAGCGCCCACTGTTGCAGCTGCTTTTGTGTCCACGAGGATCGCAAGGTTCAGCTGCCCATCCACAATAATCACTGATCGCGGTCGGCAGTTTGACTCAGCGCTCTTGAACGAGCTACTCAAACTACTCGGCACGACACGTTTTCGCACAACTGCTTACCACCCGCAGTCCAATGGACTAGTTGAACGTTTGCACCAGCATCTCAAGGCCTCCCTTATGGCACATGAATTGCCGGAGAAGTGGGTCCGACATTTGCCCCTCGACTTACTTGGCATCAGAGCCGCACTCAAGAGCGACCTAGGTTGCTCCTGTACTGAGCTAGTTTACGGCACTCATCTACACCTTCCGTGCGATTTCTTTGTCGCCACCAACAAAACCCCATGCCATCACCTGCCGACTATGTTGCTGAACTGCAAGCTTACTTCAGCCAGATACGCCCTGTGCCTACACGTTCAGAAGAAGCAAGGTCCCCGTATGTTTCTCCGGCATTCACCTCTGCTACCCACGTTTTCGTGCATAACTGTGCCGTGCAGAAGCCTTTGCAGCCACACCACTCCGGACCATATTGCGTTCCAGAGCGTCGTCCGACGACGTTTGTTGTGAATGTCAACGGCCGATCAGACACAATTGCCCTGAAAAGTCTCAAACCCGCCTACATCGAAGGACCCGCGCTCTCTGCTCCACCAGTATGCGACGTGACCCTGCTGCATCCTTCGTCGCCGCCTGCGCACGTGACACCCCAGACCAACGCCAAGACACGCCGTGTCACGTGGACTTTAAAACGTTCGTCGAACTTTCCTCCTCTTTGTAACCGCAGCAGCATCGGCGTCGCACGAGAGATGATGTAGACGCTTGCAGCTACACGAGGCACGATGGGCTGGCACCCTCCAGCACGGGCTAGGTTCCGAAGGAGGATTAAAAGAATGCTACGCTAAGCGATCGAGTGTCAGTTCTTCCTCTCCTGCGAGAGCCCGAGTTTACCGGTCTACGTGGTAGCTCGTCGCCACACGCTCATTCGTGCCTCCACAAGTAGCCTAGTTGGTAGGCCCTTTCCTGCCTGCTAAGGACCAAGCGCTCAGGTTGTGCCGCCTCTTGAGGTCGGAGACCTGGAGGCATATTCGGCTCCTGAAGGCCCTACTTCTACTGGGGTGTTCAAGGAATTAGTCCCCGAGCAGGCTCACTCAAGACTTCCGCCGACAGCTGAAAGTGGTGTCTCTTCTCACAAAAGCTCTTTGGCGTGCCATTCGTCCCAGAGTCACTGGTAAGCCCCCTAGGCTTCCGCCTAGCCAGCCAGTTCCCAACTTGGAGAAGTAGTTATTCCGCACTAAGTGGAGAAAGTTTTGAGCTTGGGACCTAAGTTCTGCGTTCCACCTAAGGTTGACAAAGTCAAAGCGTTGTCACTTGTTAGAACGACTGCGAGTAGAGCCGCTTCCCCCGACTGTGAAAGGGTGGTGCTGGAGTGTGTTGATGCACTTTCGTTGAGATCCACAGGTCCCTGTCGACCAAAGGTATCAAGCATCATCGAATAGCTGCGGAATAGTGACTTAAAGTTGCTAGTGTCAGATAAAGAAGGCGGCTTTGTTGTAAGCCCCTCCCTGTAATTTCACCTTTCTGCAGAATGCGCACTCAAAGAAAATTTCAAAGTTGCAGATGGGTTCAACCCTTTCAAGACCAAAAAGTTCGCCGTAGGCAGATGTGAGGAAGTCACTCTAGAAAAGTTGTCCAAGGCGATGAAGCGCTCCAAGGGAATGTACCTTTCCGCCTTTATTTACTGTTAAATCTCACAAGATGGGCTACCCCTTCAAAGTCATTGTTTCGGAAGTGGGCACTTGGCAAAAATGCCTAGGGTCCTACCTTCTTGAAGGTCTCAGGCAGCTTCCCATAAACGACCCATTTTTAGTACGCAACTCAACAGAGGTACACCAGTTCCTAACGAAGTCGAGCATTAAAAGAGCACAGGCATTCTCGGTAGGCATCAAGGACCTATATTATTCCCTACCTCAAGATGACCTCTTCGCCGTCATGCAGGAAGGCATAGAAACGATAGGTGAAGTCTGGTTCCAGAATGCGGTTGGCACCAGCTTCGCCAATTTCCTGGACCTGCTGCAGGTTTACCTAAGATCTACCGTCGTCCAGCATAATGAAGAGTTCCATGTACGAAAGAACGGGATATGCATAGGCTCTCGTATGGCGCCCATAATGAGTGATCTATTGTTGGCGTAGTATGATAGTCTTCTTCAGGAGCAACTCAGCACAATTCCTGTTAAGAAGGTGTTTCGCTACGTCGACGATTTTCTGGTGATTCTGTCTGCCCCCCCTGTTGAAGCCACAACCCTGGTCGACCAAGTGTTTGAAAAATTCAAGTGCATATATCGAGGTTTCACATTTACAAGAGACTCGCCAGAAAAAGGCGAAATCCGCTTCCTTGACCTTGCACTACACCTCCAGGAAGGATGTTGGATGTATGGATGTTGGATGTTGGAACATGTTGGATGTATGCCCCACGTTCCAAAAAACACCTTCTCCCCTACACATCCAACCATTCTAAAGTGGTGAAGCGCTCCATCGCCCTAGGGGCCCTTTAGAAATGCGGTCGTTTGCTCTTGCCACCACTCGATGTCCAGCAGCCTCTCCAATCAAGTGCAGCGGCTAAAAACAAGTGGCTATCCTGAATAACTGCTGTCATCCTTGGCGGAAGTTTTACTGCAAGAGGCTCGTTCACCCAAGAAACCACGTGAAACAGGTGATTTAACCAAGACTGTTGCGATCCCGTATTTACATGGTGTGTCCCATCGCATCAAGAAAGCCACAGGCCGGGCCGGTGTAAAGGTGGTGTTTACTGCGCTTAAGTTGGGAAGGATGTGCAAAAAAGTCAACAAAAGCCGGAGAACAGCTGGAGTGTGCAATAAGCAATATGTCGCCAAGCCTGTAGATTGCAGCACCAATGTAGTGTATTCCATTCCCACCTCCTGTGGCTGCACTTACATAGGGCAAACAGGATGTTGTATCAATGAACGTTTGCGTGAGCATGCGCACTGTGTCAAGATTAAAACTGGCAGTAATCTGGCTGTTCATTGTGCATAGTGTGGCTGTTCTCCACTCCTTGATGACACACGTGTGTTGAAAAGGTACAGCAATCAGATGGCCAGAGAAATCTGAGGCATTTTCAATGTGTCAGTTAGGAGCCACCTGTGTTAGTTCCCCTTCCATAGCCCTTTGTGATAAAGAACTTGAGTTCCTTAGAAGTTAAGCAGTTTGGCCTGTGTCCACCAGGTTATGGTTACTTTTATATTGTTTAATGTTATTGACCCATGCGCAGCAGGAGTTGACCGACGAAGACTCGCCTTCCCCTCCCCTTCTTCTTTCACTCTCTTTATGCCTGTTGCAAATTGTATATATTTTCGCAGGCTCCAATAAAGGTGTTGTTGGCAGTCAGCGCTCGTCCTGCGTCCTCCCTTGTCCGCATTTTTTGGCACTGTTTTAAATATGAATGATCCTCAAGAATGGCACGGACTCTCAACAACACTGCATTACAACAATGGGCCACTGTTCCAGACTTACAACTCTGCCCACATCATGGTCTAATATGGCATCAAGCACAGTATAAACAGTTTAAAAGCAAAGCCAAGCCCAATTTTTTAAAAAATGATGGGTTTTTATGTGCTAAAACCACGACCTGATTATGAGGCTCGCTGTATGGGAGACTCCGGATTAATTTTGACCACCTGAGGCTCTTTAACGTGCACTTAAGTCCAAGTACACTGGTGTTTTTGCATTTCGCCCAATCAAAATGCGGTCGCCGCGGCCAGAATTTGATCCCACCAGCTCGTGCTTAGCAGCCCAACACCATAGCCACTAAGCAAGCACAGCTAAAGCCCCTCAAACTTTGCAAAGTAGTGACACACTTTGAAGAATGCCGCCTCCGTGCCAAGGCCAAGGCGGCATCGCTATTGGCCTAACAGCATCACACAAACCCTCGCACCGGCTTCATTTGTTTACAGTCATGCTCCATCGCCATTTTCACTTGAGAAGCATCAACTGACTGGCGAGGAGCACATGTTGGTGCAGTTGTTCTTCCGTGTTGCTTTGGGTTATGAACGCCTTGAACTAACTCTTGTGGCAAGTGCGGTGTTGCTTCACGGCATTTTCTATCACCATGACCTGCTGTGCTTTTGGATGCTAAAATAGTTTCAGCTAAGGCAAGAAGCTCTTCTCGGTACCATCCAGTAAGTGCAACAGGTTAAGAAGAAAAACATGGTTTCATCAAATTGGGAGGGAGAAGTTCAGACCAAAATTCAATGCAAATATGCGAGGTAATTAGGTTGCAAGTCTCTCATAGTATGGTATAAGTCAGGCTTGCGTAACTTATTGCATGCCATAATGTAGTAGATATTGCACAGTTCACCGAGCATGTTGCCGTTTGTCTGCACGCTTTCACACGATTCCTACGCTACATGTACTCAGTTTATAAGAGCACTACGTGGTCGTATTTGGTGCGCTGAATCGTTTTGTACACCAACAGGCTTGAATTCACGGGCATGTGAGGCTATGCACAACAACATGATTCCGAAAACTTAATATTCAGCACAGTCCTCTTGAGAAAATTTGAGGCTTGAGTGTGAAAACTACTCTGAGCAAAGCTACTCCTTGCCTTTTATTATTTTATTTTATTTGTACATACTGCAGTCCCATAGGAGGGCTATTGCAGGAGTGGGTTAATACAATAGTGAACAAAAAAAGTGAAATCAACATTGAATCTTACAGCACTCGCAACTGTATTTGTACGATAACCAAAGAACTGGAAAATTGTTTTCTTCTATTCTAAAAGCAGCGAAACAGTGAAACGCATGCACATAAAGCATAAACTAAAGCTAATTTAAGCAGTTACACATACTGGTTTTCATAGAGAGCGCTTTCAAATTCACTTATATCGGGAGTAAACGAAGGCAGCCGGGTAAGCAATTTCATACTTCTGTCGTGCGGGGAAAGAAGCTGTACTTGAAAGTATTTGTACAGGCATAGAAAAGGTTAAGATTAAGCTTGTGGAAGTTACGCGTCCAAGAAGGCTTGGTGAAAGACATACAAGCTGTGTTCAAAGTATGATAGGAGATGTCAATTATGTTCCGCAAAAATTTTAATGATCCCACGTCACATCACATCATCAATGATCTGTGGGTACTTACTAGCCTTCTTTAGAGCAAATAGCTTTGTTTGCCTAATTTGTTCGTGTTTGTTGTTGGCAGTCGCCCAATGGATTTGCGATACAAAGGCACCGATGAATGGAGTGCATGCTCTCCCAAAACAGAAATACGGGGTGCATTCGTCGGCGAACGACAGCACCATAGGTCTTTGAGACGGACGTGCTAATTCACGTGAGCTTTAGAATGTGTGAACGCTAAGATGCGGTGGTGAAGCACTCGCAAAGAAAATGTGTGGTCGCCCGCTCGTTTACTGGCTGGTTTAGTGGTTTGCTCGTTCGTTTAGTCGTCCGCTCGTTCGTTCAACTATTAGCTTGTACAGCCACTATGTGTCCGAGATGCAGTTGCTGTAATGTAATGCATTTGCATTATGTAATGAGACGACAAATGGTGCCTAAATATAATCGACTGCATCATTTCACTTACCGCAATTTCGGCTGAGTCATAGTGCGGCGATTCATTGCAGGGTCATCACTTCACTATAGTCAGATACAACTTTAGAAGAAAGAGGAGGACCCGCCCAAGTCACCGAAGCACAACAGCCGATTGCCTATGCGACTAAAATAATCCCACTAAAAAAATTGCGCTTCTGAAACGCACAATTCTCGGTATAAATAAAGACTTGTATTTTGATGACTGGTTTACTAGAGCTCTCATGTGCCACAGCACATGCCGGATCGCAACAGAAATATAACCCCGTGCCTTCCACAACGCTGCCCATCGTCTGCTCTTTAGCTTCAGTGTGCAACTGACAAAAGTAGAAAGAGCAGCTCTGCATGGCTTTTGCGCTTATTTACATCTACACGACCCGTTTACTACTCCTTTTCTGAGCTTAAAATGGATCAGTTGCTATTGAACAAGTACTTATATAAAACAATGCATTTATCGCAATTATTAAAAACCTGGGGCGTGAATACTCGAGGCAGGAAAGGTACAAAAATGCTTAATTCATCATTTTAAATAAATGCTCTTGGTGTTAAATTGCATAAAATTTATATTTTTTGGTTTTGTGTTCTCACAAATGTTTTCCTTCTCACTTTCTTCTTTTCTTTGCAAGCCTGCAATATCGCCAGTTCACGCAAGGCATTCCTTGCGAGTTTTCCGACATGGAGTCCAGCGAGGCGACATCGGAATACGATCCTTTGTTGTCGAACGAGACATGTGTCGCCTCGATGTTCACACCACCAAGGAACCTCAACAAGAACAAGAGTGGCCCCATGCTGAACAGCGATTCACGCAACATGATCCTTCACTGCTACACGTACTGGCGTAACAGGGAGCCTGAACACAGCGTGGAGGCCACGAACAAGTTTGTCGCCGATATGCTTGGTGTCGGTGAAAGCAGAGTTCAAGGTGAGGAGGGAGGAGGGAGGTCAAAGCATCGGATACAGGGTGTCTACCAAGTTCACATTTCCAAATTCCCTGAGTTTTCCAGGTATTCCCTGAGCACCTTTGCAATATTCCCTGAATGAGCCAGAACTTTGTTTTATGTCAAGACAGGCTGACAGCATGTTGCCCGATGCTGTCACTTTCTAGTAAGCATGTTGAAACAAAAAATGACTTAATACAGTTTGAATAGCAAGGAGTAATATCTATTTTATTTGAAAAGAAAACAGAAGGAAGGTCTTAGTAAAATGCACAGCTAAAGAATGGTAAAACCCATTCCAAATTAAGTCGAACATTTTCAAATACGAATGAAAGGAGATGCATACATAAGTAAATATTTCTGAATATGAGCTATTTCTATCAACTGATAGCAAGCTCATCGGTATGAAACCTGAACTTTGTCACAACTAAGATTCTCTCTCAGCAGCTGGGAAGTCAACCTCAACTGTCCTGACATACTCTCAGCCCGTACACAACATCTCAGTGTTGGGTTTCACTGCTTTAAAGAGTTTACTTTGGTTTGGATGAGGGACACAGGCATCTCAGCGTCCACCAACACTGTTTTTTGAGCTCAAGCTCCTTTAAAGAGGTGGCGGCACGCTTTCTTTCCCGTTAATTCCTCACCACGTCGGTCCTTTCTGTTTTCACCCTCCTTCTGCCATGCTTTCACCTCATGGATGATGTGAAGCATCCTCTTGGGCTGTTGTACAGTCAACGTCCCATTTTCGGACTCCCTAGGGGCTGCAACAACGTCCGAAAAATCGGGGCAGTCCGAAAAAAATGAATGCATGTCTTTACTGCCTTTAAGGGATAAAATTGCCACAGGCATGTCCGAAAAATCTCTGAAGGCCTGCCAGTACACTTATTAGGCATATCGGTGCTCGTGCTGTGACAGGAGACGGGGGTGCACGCGTGTATAGTTATATAATTAAGGAATACGTACTGTGTCCGGTGACAATTGCCCCTTCCACGCTTGTTATGCTTCACCGCCTAACACTTTTTTACTGAGGCAAAGCTAACTTTCGGAGACTGGCATTACGCAACGCACTGTGCTGAGCTTCGAAGCCAGTCGCGAGGATTCCAAAGGCGAAGTCGGTGCCATTGCTGACAGCGGCGAATTCTTTCAATGAAAAACACGGCACCGCATGGCAAGAAGCTTAATAGTGAACGTAGAAGCAGCTAGGCCTAACGTTGCCGCAGTGTTGGCTACGACTGCCAGTGGATCTGCGTGTGAGAGTGCCGGTTCGAAGCGGCGAGATAATCAAAATGGAGGCAGTGGCAGCGGCTTTGATTAATGCCATTTGAGAGCCGCAGTCAGGGCAATATACATTGGATATATGGAGTACGTGGTGGTGCCGCAATGCCGTGCGAATTATCGGGCGTCTGGAAAATCGGTCGTTAACTACTCTGGCAATACACCGTGCCGGTGACACGGCGTCAATAACGATTCGTTGCGATTCCTCTGTTACTGAAGCCAGCATTAACACGACTTTCGTTCCCTTTCAATAAAGTTACAGCTAATTTTCCCTGATAGAAGCACAGGTTCCCCGAGTTTTCCCCGAGTTTTCTAGACTATTCAAATTCCCTGAGAATTCCCGGTTTTCCAGGTTTTCCCGGTTGGTAGACACCCTGGGATATTTTGGGTGGCAAACTGTCGACGCCTGTTGTAGCTTCGACAGGGCGGCCGGACGGAGGATTTACGGTACGAGGCCTAAACGGCCGGGGCGCGCAGCGCCGCAAGAAAGAGCCGGACTGCTTCAGTAGGGGACCAGACAAAGAAATGAATGTTTATTTCTGCGAGGAGAAACAGGAGGCAACTTACAGTGTTTGGCGCTGAGTGGCGCCCTGACGTAAATGACCCAAAACCGAAACCAGAAGCCAACACAGGATACCACATCACCTCTCCCTTGAAAGGAAAATGCGCTACTCGCTATCCTCGCAACAAAAGTCATGAGTCACAGAAGAACACGTGTTAGCACTGTAACACACGTGTTTAGTGACGACATCTTTACACAATAGAAAATGACATCTTGGCTTCCCCATTTTAAGAAAAACGCACATGAAAACTGAAAATGAAAATGACTGCACTCCAGTTCTGCAGAGTTTCAGTACCCGTCTTGGGAAGGCGATGAGATGCAGCCTTGCACACACTGATCACACATGAAAAAAACTCAGAGTAAGAAAGTAGACAGTGCAAACATCAGTGTGCCCCCTGGGACAGCACTGATGGGTGGCTCATTCGCCCTGAGCCTGACTCAAGACAGTCTCTGTGGCTGTCGTGGATTGGACATTGTGCGTAAAAGCACTTTACACTCCACAGTCCCCCCATAAGAATGCTAATGACTTTTAATGTTAAAAAAGCTTTTTGGCATGAAAGACAAATTAGTATGGCGGCTACCACCGCTGTGAAAATGTGCATACTACACGTTTATGCTGCAAGAAACGTAATATACAAGATATGTATGGTATCCCTTCTGCAGGGATGCTAAGAAACGAAAAGTGTTTCTACCACTAGGATCCACTGATAAATCTGCAGTATAGCAGTAAGTAGAGCATGCGCATAGCACCCTTTATGCTGCCAAAAATCCCCCCATTTGAAGGATACTGCTTATGTCCTATTTACCTAACAAACATGAAAGGAAATACTTTTGGCGTTAAGAGCCGAATTCGCATGGGACGGTTGAAATCTCTGTAGACAGTAACCCAAGGCAAAAGGCTACTTGGAAACGTACAGTAAACCCTCGTTAACACGAACTCGGATATCTCGAAATATCGGTTAAGTCGAAAGTTTTCCACGCCGCGCCTTCCCCACCCACAGGTGTACTGTATTCGCACCCGTTCATCTCGAAGCATTTTTCGGGCGTAATACGGATATCTCGAAATTTCGACCAAGATGGCTGAAGGCAAAGGCCGTTACCAAAACGTGATACAGGCTCCGAGCGAGCGTTTAGCTCCTACTAAAGTGCCGAATGCGGTCACGATCTAAGGGCGAATACAAAATTCCCGCAGATGCAGCTGTTTTCCGTCAACCACGTCAAGTAACCTTGGAAGCAGTCACGTGGTGTGTGCCGCTTGCGCGCGGGGGCTCATGGGTTTTATTGGGTAGTCGCGCCGCCGCATTTCAGACGTGCGGGCGTTATTGTGCGTGTGCGATTCTGTCAGTTCTTTGTTTCGTCGCGCTGTGCGCTCGACGCGTTGACTGCGATTTTTTTTTTGTGTGTGTGTGTGCGGTGTGTGGTCAACGGACGACGACGATGTCTCGCCCCAAGCAGTGTAAGTCTCTGACGCTGGAGAAAAAAGTCGCGTTAATCAAGGAAGTGGAGAAAGCGGGAAGTTCCAAAACGAGCATCGCCAAAGAATTCGGCATCCCCTTGTCGACGCTATCGACAGTTTAAAAAAATCGGCAGAAGGTCTTCGATGGGTTCGAGCAAAGTTTTCCAGTGAGCGGAAGCGGATTCAGGCCTCGAAATTCCCGGACGTCGAAGCAGCACTCATGCTGTGGCTCTGGAATGTCAGGGCAGCCAACCTTCCCGTGACTACCCAAATGATGATGGAGAAGGCAGACGCTCTGGCGTTGCAGATGGGCCACACAGACTTCAGTTGCAGCAATGGCTGGTTTGAACGATTTAAAAAAAGAAATAACGTAGCCTCAAAGCCTATCCACGGCGAAAGCGGCACTGTTGATGAAGAGGCTGCAGACACCTGGCGCAACCACCGCCTCGCTGAGCTGCAAAAGGCTTACGCGGACAAGGACATTTTAAACCTCGACGAAGCAGCACTGTTCTCTTATGCCCCAACCACTGGCACGCGCCGGAAAGCTTCGGCGCGCGCTGAAGGGTCAAATGCGTGAAAGCGTCGGTCTAGAAGTTTGCCAACGCGCGGCGAAGCTGCGCCGGCTTGCACCAATGAGAGGCTGCGACAAGTCGCAGGCGTCAACCAATCGGAGGCTGCGGAGCCTCCGGCTGCTAGGCCTACGATGGCCGCCCGCACGAAGGCGCCGGCACCAACGATTGTCCGAGTTCCTTGGGCATACGACGCGTGCGACAGTGTTCCTGAAAGACAGCGTTGTATTTGTATGCCAACGACGACACGACCGACGACCGTGGGTTGTGGCAGTGCGACGTCGATCCGAAGCGGAGGCACGATGGATGCTGACCTTGTTGGAGAAGGACGCCTGTGGTCGTCGTTCTGGCAAGAATTAAGAAAGTGCAATAATATGCTATGCGCCTGATCATATGCATTATGCTATTAATTTCTTCCGAGTTTTAATAATGGCTGGCTACTGTATGCAGTGTTGTGCAATAAAATAATATGCCACAGCAATTATTGCGTGCCTTGCAGAACAAATTGAATATATCTTTCTGTCAAAACATCATCATCATCATCATCATCCTGGTTACGCCCACTGCAGGGCAAAGGCCTCTCCCATACTTCTGCAACAACCCCGGTCATGTACTAATTGTGGCCATGCCGTGCCTGCAAACTTCTTAATCTCATCCACCCACCTAACTTTCTGCCGCCCCCTGCTACGCTTCCCTTCCCTTGGGATCCAGTCCGTAACCCTTAATGACCATCGGTTATCTTCCCTCCTCATTACATGTCCTGCCCATGCCCATTTCTTTTTCTTAATTTCAACTAAGATGTCATTACCTCGCGTTTGTTCCCTCACCCAATCTGCTCTTTTCTTATCCCTTAACGTTACACCTATCATTCTTCTTTCCATAGCTCGTTGTGTCGTCCTCAATTTGAGTAGAACCCTTTCCCTAAGCCTCCAGGTTTCTGCCCCATAGGTAAGTACTGGTAAGACACAGCTATTATATACTTTTCTCTTGAGGGATAATGGCAACCTGCTGTTCATGATTTGGGAACGCCTGCCAAACGCACCCCAGCCCATTCTTATTCTTCTGATTATTTCCGTCTCATGATCCGGATCCGCCGTTACTACCTGCCCCAAGTAGATGTATTCCCTTACGACTTCCAGTGCCTCACTGCATATTGCAAATTGCTGTTCTCTCCCGAGACTGTTAAGCAATACTTTACTTTTCTGCAGATTAATTTTTAAACCCACTTTTCTGCTTTGCCTCTCCAGGTCAGTGAGCATGCATTGCAATTGGTCCCCTGAGTTACTAAGCAAGGCAATATCATCAGCGAATCGCAAGTTACTAAGGTATTCTCCATTAACTTTTATCTGCAATTCCTCCCAATCCAGGTCTCTGAATACCTCCTGTAAACACGCTGTGAATAGCATTGGAGAAATCGTATCTCCCTTCCTGTCGCCTTTCTTTATTGGGATTGTGTTGCTTGCTTTATGGAGGACTACGGTGGCTGTGGAGGCGCTATAGATATCTTTCAGTATTTTTACATAAGGCTCGTCTACACCCTGATTCCGTAATGCCTCCATGACTGCTGAGGTTTCGACAGAATCAAACGCTTTCTCGTAATCGATGAAACCTATATATAGGGGTTGGTTATATTCCGCACATTTCTCTATCACCTGATTGATAGTGTGAATATGATCTATTGTTGAGTAGCCTTTATGGAATCCTGCCGGGTCCTTTGCTTGACAGAAGTCTAAGGAGTTCTTGATTCTATTTGCGATTACCTTAGTAAATAGTTTGTAGGCAACGGACAGTAAGCTGATTGGTCTATAATTTTTCAAGTCTTTGGCGTCCCCTTTCTTATGGATTAGGATTATGTTAGCGTTCTTCCAAGATTCCGGTACGCTCGAGGTCATGAGGCATTGCGTATACAGGGTGGCCAGTTTCTCTAGAACAATCTGTCCACCATCCTTCAACAAATCTGCTGTTACCTCATCCTCCCCAGCTGCCTTCCCCCTTTGCATATCTCCCAAGGCTTTCCTTATTTCTTCCGGCGTTACCTTTGGGATTTCGAATTCCTCTAGACTATTTTCTCTTCTATTATCGTTGTGGGTGCCACTGGTACTGTATAAATCTCTATAGAACTCCTCAGCTACTTGAACTATCTCATCCATATTAGTAATGATATTGCCGGCTTTGTCTCGTAACGCATACATCTGATTCTTGCCAATTCCTAGTTTCTTCTTCACTGTTTTTAGGCTTCCTCCGTTCCTGAGAGCATGTTCAATTCTATCCATATTATACTTCCTTATGTCAGCTGTCTTACGCTTGTTGATTAACTTCGAAAGTTCTGCCAGTTCTATTCTAGCTGTAGGGTTAGAGGCTTTCATACATTGGTATTTCTTGATCAGATCTTTCGTCTCCTGCGATAGTTTGCTGGTATCCTGCCTAACCGAGTTACCACCGACTTCCATTGCACACTCCTTAAAGATGGCCACAAGATTGTCATTCATTGCTTCAACACTAAGGTCCTCTTCTCTTCCTGAGTTAAAGCCGAATACCTGTTCTGTAGCTTGATCTGGAATTCCTCAATTTTCCCTCTTACCGCTAACTCATTAATCGGCTTCTTATGTACCAGTTTCCTTTGTTCCCTCCTCAGGTCTAGGCTAATTCGTGTTCTTACCATCCTGTGGTCACTGCAACGCACCTTGCCGAGCACGTCCACATCTTGTATGATGCCGGGGTTAGCGCAGAGTATGAAGTCTATTTCATTTCTAGTCTCGCCGTTCGGGCTCCTCCACGTCCACTTTCGGCTATCCCGCTTGCGGAAGAAGGTATTCATTATCCTCATATTATGTTCTGTTCCGCAAACTCTACTAATAACTCTCCCCTGCTATTCCTAGTGCCTATGCCATATTCCCCCACTGCCTTGTCTCCAGCCTGCTTCTTGCCTACCTTGACATTGAAGTCGTCCATCAGTGTAGTGTATTTTGTTTTGACTTTACCCATCGCCGATACCACGTCTTCATAGAAGCTTTCTACTTCCTGTTCATCATGACTGGATGTAGGGGTGTAGACCTGTACAATCTTCATTTTGTACCTCTTATTAAGTTTCACAACAAGACCTGCCACCCTCTCGTTAATGCTATATAATTCCTGTATGTTACCAGCTATGTTCTTATTAATCAGGAATCCGACTCCTAGTTCTCTTCTCTCCCCTAAGCCCCGGTAGCACAGGACGTGCCCGCTTTTTAGCACTGTATATGCTTCTTTTGGCCTCCTAACTTCACTAAGCCCTATTATATCCCATTTACTGCCCTCTAATTCCTCCAATAGCACTGCTAGACTCGCCTCACTAGATAACGTTCTAGCGTTAAACGTTGCCAGGTTCATATTCCAATGGCGGCCTGTCCGGACAAAACATCATAGCAGGCTGAAAACAATAAACTGCAATTTTTCTTTTTGTGGTGACGAAGTGTGTAAATTGTGAAAATAACCTGTTTATATATTTCTTATACTATGCAAATGAGCTGCTCCCATACATTCGAATAAGTGCTTCAATAGTACGACTTGGCAAAGGGCAACGAAAGACTCCTATTAAAACCCTCTAATTCTCAAGCTTGTACTGTCCGACGGTATGTCATTTCATTAATGTAAAGAAAGGCAAATTTGATATGTGGAAACCAGTTACAATAGAACATGGCCCTTACACTGTGAAAATGTTTTGTAGCAATACACTCAATGTGAAGGCCTCCGAATGCGGTTTGATGCATCAAAACAACCTAGAATAATAGAGGTGCTCCATGGGCTAGATTTGGCAGAATCGAGAATTGGGGGGAGACAAGATACGTATTACATACATTTTAGCTATTTTACATACATTTAGCTATTTAGTTGTTTTTTTTTGTGAGTGCTACAGGTGTTTCAATTCTGTTGTGCTAATTTTCTCAGAACCCACTTTTTCGCGTTTCTCTCATGCACCAACAAGCATAATTATATTGACACGGATGCTTTATCTGTATCCGGTTACCGTATTTTACCGGCTAAAAAATGTTAAGCGTTATCGCTCGGTGCAGGATGCGCCTGAACGTATCGGAAGTTTCGCGAATGTTATCGATGGTTCTGTCTATTGTCGATGAACCTTGCTAATCTGATTGCATACGCGACACGAATTGTGTTGTAGTTTCTGGAAGGCGCGCGGGCACCAGCGAATAGGCTGTAACTTTCGACGACTGACGTATGCAAACCGACGCGCTTGACCCCCAGATGAGATTTTCTACGATTGCCGACATTGCTCGCCACTATCGTTGCGATTGAGCCGGCACTATTTATTTACCATCACTACTACGTGGCAATATTTCCAACACAGATTTTTTCAGTTATACATCGCACGCCTAATTCTTACATACTTGGCTGTGCAATAAGCTACCAAAAAACGAAATGGTACAACAGTTTTTGATATATGGCATCGTCGTGCAGGTGTTTGCAAAGCGATCTTGCAGACAGACGACGCGCGAGCGCTGATGTCGATATTTTGTACACTATTGTTACTTAAAAAATAAAAACAAACTGTTACGGCAGGTGTATATTCATTATTCAAACGTCTTTTTTATATCTAAAAGCACATATAGATCACTAACTTATTGTTTCAAGCTTAGTTTACAGCAGGCTCTTTTAGGCCGGACTTTATCGGATGAAGACGGAATAGTCCAGCAACAGTGTGCCGCAGCCGAGGAGCGAGCTTCAGCGCGCGTCGGAGCTTGTTTCCAGTGGTTGCTAGCCCTTTCCCTCCAGCCGAAGCGAAGCGACGCGTTCGCTTGCCGGCGCGCGCCGAAGCTTTCGACACGTGCCAGTGGTTGGGGCATAAGATGCTGCCTAGCCACACATACACGCCGAAGGGAGAAGCGTGCTCAGGCGCTAAGCAGCGCAAAGACCGAGTGACGATACTTTTCGGAGCCAACTCCACCGGCGATGAAAAACTGCCGCTGCTTGTTATCGGTAAGTCGCTCAATCCAAGGTGCTTCCGAAATGCATGGCTCCCGAGAGATGAGACTTACCGCGCCAATAAAACAGCCTGGATGACTGCAGCGCTCTTTGAAGAGTATGTACGTGCTCTTGACCGCAAAATGGCAAGGGACGGCTGGAAAGTGTTGTTCGTTGTGGACAACTGCCCCGGCCACGGAAAAATCAACAACTTGAGGCGGTCACGCTGAAGTTCCTGCCTGCTAATATGACGTCCATGCTCCAGCCGATGGACCAAGGAGTCATTGAGGTTGCTCGCAAGTTTTATAGGAAAAGTCTCCTGCACCGCATTTTGTGCTCTTACGACAGTGGTAAGAAGTACGAAATAGATTTGCTGGGTGCAGTCCACCTGATCGCCGAAGCCTGGCGACAAGTATGTCCATTGACGATTGCTAATTGTTTCGCGCACGCAGGATTTTCGCGCGCCGAGAAATCGCTCGAGCCAGACACTGACAAGTTGAGAGATTGCGATGAACTTTGCGACGAAGTCCGCAAAGCTGCCGGCTGCGCCAGCGATGCCGAAGACAGCGAAATCACTTTTGAAGAGTACGCGCTCTACGAGTCGGACGTGCCCATTACCGGAATGTTGTCTGACGCCGACATTGTTGAAATGGCAGTGAACGACGGTGATCACGCTGACGAAGAACCACCTAGAGAAGTGCCGACAACTGCAGAAACAAGGAACATGCTACGTTTGCTCCGCAACAAAGTTGGATGCGGCGGCGGCGAACAACGGCTCATGCTGTGCGTTCAGCAGCTCGAGGACACTTTTCTCGCGCCGAATGCCAATGCCAAGCAGGCAAGCATCACCCAGTTCTTTCTAAAACAATAAAATTCAGTTTTTCCTGGGAATTCTGCGATTATTGCAAAAGCTCCCCTCATGCTGTGGAGTGCTTGTTAGCAGTGCTGGTTGTCACTGGCTCTTTAGGTGACCCAGTCACTGAAATTTTCGGCATTTTGCTTAACTCGAAACTCTGCTTATCACGAAATTTTTCCCGGATTTTACAACTTCGAGTTAACAAGAGTTTACTGTAATCCTTAAACCGTTCCAGAGGTTGTCTATGGCGTGTAGACCTACGGAGGACTAGTTCAGGTTGCAGAGGAGGAATAGCAGAAGTGTTACTCGTACCGGGACTGGAAGGTGAGTCAGAGACCTGAGTGCCTTCAGGGGCGGTCAGGCACTTCAGGGCACGCAGCGCCGCAAGAAAGATCCGGACTGCTTCAGTCGGGGACCAGACAAAGAAATGAGTGTTTATTTCTGCGAGGAGAAACAGGAGGCAACTTACAGCGTTTGGCAATAAGTGGCGCCCTGACGTAAACGACCCAAAACCGAAACCAGAAACCAACACAGGATACCACAACTCCCTCGCGAAAACGCACAAAATACGGAGAAAAGAAGACGCAGCACGAAATATGACCGTTTCACGTTGTGCGTGCTGAGGTCGTGTGCACAATTTCTTTTGCCGCAACGAGATACCAGCGGTCGAGAACATAACTAACGAGTTCCCGAAGCGTATGGATCTCCCATCACTGAAGCGGTGTACTGTGCGTCGCCTGCTTGTTGAGATCGGATTCAAGCACGAGAAGAGCCAAAATTCGCTGCTTATCAACCGGAATGACATCGCTGAAAGGCGGAATCGCTACCTTCATGACGTGGAGCGCTACCGGGCGAAAGGCTGAAAGATCTTTTTCCTGGACAAGACATGGGTGACGGCGGCACAAACTCGGTCGATCGTGTGGACAGACACTGTGGTGCAGAAGCGCGGTCACCTATACGTTTGAGCAAATGGCCTGTCAACGGGCCTGAAACAACCTACTGGAAAAGGCCAGTGCCTGATTGTGACGCACATCGGCAGCGAGGATGGCTTCGTGGATGGCTACTTAGATATATTCCGAGGCCAATAAAGAGGCGACTACCACAAAGAAATGGATGATAATCGCTTCGAGGGATGGTTTAATGACGTTCTGCAGAAGTTGCCTGCTGGTAGCGTTATTGTTTTCGACAATGCACCTTACCATTCCTGGCGAGAAGCTAAATTGCCGACGACATCTTGGAAGGAAAAAAATACAGGAGTGTCTCAAAAGCAAGAACATCACCTGCAGCAAAATGATGGTTAAAAAGCAGCTGCTTGAGTTGGTAGCATTTGTAAAGCCACGCTTTCTGAGCTACATCGTAGACTATGCAGGTGAAAGGGCCGGTTGCATTGTACTCAGGCTCCCACTGTACCACTGCGAATTTAATCCTATCGAGCTCGTGTGGGCAAAAGTGAAAAATGGAATCGCTGCGGACAACAGAGACTTCAAGCTGTCCATGGTCAAAGACGCTTTGAGGGAAAAAATGAAGCACGTAACCGCGGAAGCCTGGAGGAAGAACAGTCGCCACGAAATGGACCTGGAGGCAAAGTTCAGGCTTGATACGTCTGGAAGTGACCACATCCAGCCCATCATCCAACTGGGTGAAGATGACAGTGAAGAAAGCGACTCCGACTGCGAGCTGTTCGGCATTGAGCCACTCGATGAAGCATAACAGCTTCTCGTTAACGAAAGAACGGCCCTTATTAAGGCTACCAATATTTTGCCGGTGGGTTCGCAGCAGCCAAGCATTGTCCCATGACCTCTCAAATAAATAAGCAGTTCATTTGGCGACATATTCCTTTTAATGCAGGCTCAATTCTGAAAAAGCAACGTCCTGCACAGATCGTGCTCAATAGAAGTATTGGCATGGAAACGTGCTGAAATGCTGGAAAATCTGAATGCAAATACAGTTATTAACCCTGAATAACTATGTGGGGCCCAAAATGCTCATTCGGGCAGCCACTGTCCAGCTTCACACGAAAAAGCAGTAGTCAACGTGAAATTGGCAGCCACTCTTAGCAGCCTGCACGCCAAAGCACATTGTGCTTTACGTGCAGTTGTGCTGCACCTACCATTTCTTCCAGCCTGTTGAGATGAATAATGCCCATGTCAGGAGGCCCAAAATACTCTATTGAACAGCCACCTACAATCATGATTGGTCCTGTGATGAAATAACAGTCGTCAGGGCACGCTTGAAAGGCACCTTTAGCATCTGCACTTCAAAGCGTAGCCATGTGGTAGCCATTGTAAATGAAACAGCAGTAGTCAACGCGAAATCGACCACCACATTTAGCAGTTTGCATGCAAAAGAACATTCATGTGGTCGCATTCTTTATTTTGGTTATATGGCTCAGGCAAGTCATGCAGATAAGAGAACAATTATCAAACATCCTTAGCTTAGTGAGGCCCAAAATACTCATTCGGGTAGCTATTAATAGCAGTAATCGAGGGCACGCTTGAAAGGCATCGTTTGCAATCACAGTCAAGCGGTCACCACTATTGGTGAAACAGCAGCAATCAACGCCAAAATGACAGCCACTGTTGGCAGCTTGCATGCAAAAGCACATTCATGTGGTGGCATTGTTTATTTTGGTTATCTGGCCCAGACAATTAATGCAAGTAAGAGAACAATTATCAAACATCACTAGCTTAGTGAGGCCCAGAAAACTCATTTGGGTAGCTATTAATAGCAGTAGTTGAGCGCACACTTGAAAGGCACAGTTTGCAGTCTGCACATCAAATCACAGTCATCGCACAGCCATCATTGTATTTGTTTATCTGACCGGGCAAGTAACACGAACATAAGCACAATTTTTTACCCTGAATAACTCTGCCAGCATTGTTTGTACTAAAAAATGCTGAGTAAAGTTGAGAGTGTTTTATTGAGGCAATTATTTCATTCACAAGCCATCAGCATAACGATCGACGGCCAGGTTCAGACAATGACATTGGTGAAGTAATAAATGGTGAAAGTTGCAAAAACTCTCAGTGCACTGCTTTGTGGGGCTCCATTCACTGAAAAATGTCTTTGTAATGACAAAAGCATCAGACAGGAAATGACACCCCACTGCACAATGTTATTCGTGTTGAAACTTTATGCCATCATATGTGATGGGCAGCGAAACCGTCTGTTTACTAAGACTAAATGCATGAAAAATGCCACAGCATAGCAAGGTCTTGTTTCAAAATATGCAGCCTTTCATGTGCAATTCTGGCAAGCTGCCACATTGACTAATTCATAAACATGAAAAGAGGTGAGAGGCAAAGTTACTGTGCAACCCACATGACGCTTTTAAAGAAATGTATCTGTAAACCTTTGTTTTCATGGGCTATCAAAATGTTTTGAGCAAGTAGGTTAATCACATTGCAGTAACAACACAAAAAGCAAGGACAGAAAACACAGTTAGTAGACAGATTGAGAAGACGAGGTAGACCAGTGAGAAAGGTTTTAATGAGATGGAAGAGGCCAGCCCTGCAGTGTACAGGAGTTAGTGCTTTGAATGAGATTGGTTAATGAAAATGTGTAGAAGGACTTTGCTGAAAGAAAACTAGCGAAAACAAATGCTAATATAAAAGGACAGAAATAAGAGTAAGCGCAAACACGCATGGAAGCAGGCACCGGGAGGTCCCACCCACACACAAATGTGAAAACTAAGAAAATCTGACATATAAAGAAATGTGGGAAATAAAAATTAGACGAACGCAAGAAAACATACACACATTTACAAACAGACGCGGGTAGAGGTATTATAGGAGCGGGTTCAGAAGCTGCTGTGCCTACCTTATTGTACGCTTTTTTTACCGTTCTCTTAACACTGCCTTGGAAATTTTTATTTGCAACATATCACGAGGATCGAAAAGCAGCGCTAAGCTGTGTTGTGGGAAACCCTTGCGAGCGCTGGCAACACAAATTATGCATGACTGTGCCACAGCACGCATTCCACAGCTTGCGCGAGCGGTGAGCACTGGTGGAAAGCAATCAATTGACGGTGCTACACAACGCTCGAACAGCGCCACTCAGCTATCTCACTGCTGACAACGATCGTCCATGCTAAGCTGACAGCGACAAATCTGTGTTGGAGGCTTCTTTTGCAAATATTTTCTGGTGAGACGCTTGTCAGTTTGATTCATGCGCACACGCTTTTCTCATTTCTCCTCAGAATGGTTTTGCTCCATCACTTCACCCCGTCTGACAAGAAACGCAGTGACACAGTACACAAACACACCCATTGCTGACAGTAAGCACGAAACTTTGGCAATCTTTTCTCGTCGTAACTTCACTCGGGAGTGAAACAAAAGAACATGGAACAACCACGCAGGATGTGTGTTTGCAGCGCTCGCCCTGGGATCCTGTTTTCAGGCAAAGCGTAGAGCAGCGTCAGCGATGCTTGCTGCGATGTTTCTTTGCCGGATCACGACTTAGAATAAACACACATGGCACAAATGCTGCATCGTAAGCTCGCAGTAATGTTTCCAGCATGATAGACAATCACAAATAGTTTTGGAATTCACTGTGACGAGAGGTTGAGGCGCACACCCACCGCTGACAGTAAGCACGAAACTTTGGCAAACTTTTCTCGGCGTAACTTCACTCGGGAGTGAAACAAAACAACATGGAACAAACACAAAGGATGTGTGTTTGCAGCGCTCGCCCTGGGATCCTGTTTTCAGGCAAAGCGTAGAGCAGCGTCAGCGATGATTGCTGCAATGTTTCTTCGCCGGATCACGGCTTAGAATAAATGCACGCGGCACAAATGCCACATCGTAAGCTCGCAGTAATATTTGCGGCATGATAGACCATCACAAATACTTTCGGAATTCACTATGACAAGGGGTTGATGCGCACACCCGCCGCTGACAGTAAGCACGAAACTTTGGCAAACTTTTCTCGTCGTAACTTCCCTCAGGAGTGAAACAAAAGAACATGGAACCAACACACAGGATGTGTGTTTGCAGCACCCATTGTGGTCTCCTGTTTTCAGGCAGAGCGTAGTCAGCGATGCTCGCTGCAATGTATCTTCACCGGATCATGGTTTAGAATAAATGCACACGGCACAAATGCTGCATCGTAAGCTCGCAGTAATATTTATGGCATGATAGACCATCACAAAGAGTTTGGGAATTCACTGTGACGAGGGGTTGATGCGCACACCTGACGTGACTTGGCCCAGTTCGAAGCCCGGGCGGCCATCTTCTCCAACGGCGGGGTCACTGGCCGTCCGGCTCATGACGTCGGCCTAGAGTGCGCACCCATTGGTGGATGCTCAAATTTAAAAAATTAAATTATGGGATTTTACGTGCCAAAACGACTTTCTGATTACAGTCAAACCTCGATATATCGAACACGGATATATCGAATTATTGCGTATATCGAACAATTTCTATATCACATGGAAAATCGCATGCATTTTTAATTCTTTATTTCGAACGGGGCCGGATGTAAAATGGATATATCGAACTCCGCCGCCCCAGACCAAGTGCGCTCTGTTGACAGGAGGCGAGCTTTCCCGCAACACTCTCAAAGATAACGGCGGCGCGATCGGCGTTCCAGACTGCTGCGTACGACAGCTGCCCACATCGGTTGCGCCGAGGGCGCCATTTGAACGTAGTGGCGTACACACGCGGCGGCTTGGAGCCAGCACGGCCGCCTCGATCACGCGCGCACCTATGCGCGCACGGTGGGGCAAGCCGCCTCGTTCACGCGCGCACGGCGACGCTTGCCTCCGCCGTGCGCGCGTGATCGAGGCGGCCGTGGAGCCAGTTGGAGCGCTTTGTCGGTGCTGAGCCACACATCATGTGCATTGCGGACTTCGTTGGCGGTGACGACAGCACCGGAACAGTGGCGGAGTTAACAGACGTGGAGATCGCGGCAGAAGTGACTGCTGAGCGGCCAAACGAAGACGCTGCCGAGGCTGATCCAGCAAGCGCTGATGTTGCCCCGCTCCCGAGTGCAACTGAGGCTGTAGCTGCTTTGGCCGTTGTACGCCGCTACTGCGGCGCAATAGAAGGCACTGGACTGTCTCTTGTGGACCGTTTGGACTATGTTGAGGACGCCGTGGTCAAACACGCGGTTGCCAATATGAATCAGGCTACGCTGCTTCAGTACTTTCAGCGAACTAAATAAATACTTTGTTTGAAGCTTCATGCGAGTATCTATTGCGCCACGATTGGTTCATTGATTGATTTGCGCTAGTTTTTGAGGCGTTTTCTACGTGATTTTATATATCGAATTCTGGCTATATCGAACTATTTTGCGATCACCGCGCTGTTCGATATATCGAGGTTCGACTGTATTAGGCACGCTGTAGTGGAGGACTCCGGAAATTTCGACCGCCTGGGGTTCTTTAACGTGCACCTAAATCGAAGTACACAGGTGCACTTAGATTTAGGTGCATTTCGCATTGTGTTTTCGCATTTCACCCCCACCTAAATGTGGCCACCGGGGCCGGGATTTGATCCCGCGACCTCGTGCTCAGAAGCCGAACACCATAGCCACTGTTGGAGGATGCTCGTGTGCATCCGCCTCGGAGGAGTAAACGCCCCTTTTTTCTAAAGTTGTATCCGACTATAGTCATATCTCGCAAATGTTATTTTGGAGCGAGCACAACTGTCCTTAATACATGCACCTTAGTGCAACTCGGTTCGCGACAAGTACGTCACTTCGTGAACAGACGAGCTAACGCACAATGAAATGTTGTTCACGATAAATCACTAACATGAAAAAATAATTTACTCAGCATAAGCTCACTATGCTTCAGTTTGAGACTTAGTGAAGCGCTGATACCGCGTTCTCACATCACAAACAAATGCTAAAAACTGATTTCATTTTCTATGTACGTCGAGTCCCGAATCAATGATTGGCAACGCGAATTTCTGATCGACTTTGAGGCATGAGAAACATAATAGAAATCGTTCATGCCCTCTACCAGCCTTTGTGCGTAATAACTAATACGCATGCAAATTCACATGGTGTGGACGGCGCTGATTCTTTAGGTTACCGAGAGCACGCTAGAAGCTAGAAGGCTGGCACTCGATTGTAAACATGTTATTTACAAGCATTCGCAACAAGATCTTGCAGCGTGCGCTTGACAAATGTTGCATACTTAATTGTAGCACACGCAATGCATTCACAGTTGTCATGGTATGGTGTTAATGCTCGTTTAAGTATGTTTTTAAAGAACAGTCATCAAAACAGGGGAAGAATGCTGCCATCACTGAATTTGTATAACCCTCCACATGGAAATTCAATGCTGTACACGAAGTTACACGGAGCTAGAAAGCCAACGCGAACGCTTAAAGCACACCGCCTTGCTATGCATACATTCACTCTGCGAAAGGTCGTCTGCTATGCTCAAGCACGGTAGGCAGTGCCATGGTCGAGGAGAGAGTGCGAAAGAGAGGATAAATGAGGAGTGAAAATGGAGGAGGAGAGTGTCGCTACTTTATGAAGCTTCAGGGGCTTTAACCACAGCGGGTGACCCCCCCCCCCTTGTTTTTCAGCAACCCAGTCAGATTAACATTAAATCAAGTGAGAGGCAAAACCTACTTTTGGTTTGGAGAAAGTATCTGGGTGTATCACTCACATTTTGTACTTTCTTGAGCCAAGTGCGGAAAGCAGTGTTGCCAAACCGTTGGGGTTGATCAATGGGTGGCGTCTCATGAACCCAGGTGTCCAAAGCCTCCAACACCGACAGTAGTTTTGTCGTCACCTGCACTCAAACCAGAGAAAATGGGAGTTGTCACTTCACCATAGCTTTCTCTTAAAATTTAATCCAAGGAAACTGGCCGATCAATATGTTACAACCCCATCAACACAGGTGATGCCCTGTGACCTTGACTGGACCACTGGCTTAGATGCAGATTCAAGTTTGTTGGTTCTAGGCATGCCTCAAGGCGATGTGGTGAGTGGTATAGAAGCTCTTTCGCATTCCATTAGAGTACAGTCGAACCTCAATATATCGAACAGCGCGGTGATCGCAAAATAGTTCGATATAGCCAGAATTCAATATATAAAATCACGTAGAAAACGCGTCAAAAACTTGCACAAATCAATCAATGAACCAATCGTGGCGCAATAGATACTCACATGAAGCTTAAACAAAGTATTTATTTCGTTCGCTGAAAGTACTGAAGCAGCGTAGCCTGCTTCATATTGGCAACCGCGTGCTTGACCACGGCGTCCTCAACATAGTCCAAACGGTCCACAAGAGACGGTCCAGTGCCTTCTATTGCGCCGCAGTAGCGGCGTACAACGGCCAAATCAGCTACAGCCTCACTTGCAGTCGGGAGCGGCGCAACATCAGCGCTTGCTGGATCAGCCTCGGCAGCGTCTTCGTTTGGCCGCTCAGCAGTCACTTCTGTCACGATCTCCACGTTTGTTAACTCCGCCACTGTTCCGGTGCTGTCGTCACCGCCAACGAAGTCCTCAATGCTTATGCTGTGTGGCTCAGCACCGACAAAGCGCTCCAACTGGCTCCACGGCCGCCTCGATCACGCGTGCACGGCGGGGGCGCGGGCGCGCGTGATTGAGGCGGCCGGGCTGGCTCACGGCCGGGGAGCGCGAGTTATTTACGTTTCGGCTCCCCCACGGGAGCCTTGTTCACAATGAAAGAAGCGGCAGAGCTGGCGCCCCTTTTTATGTGCGTCTCAAAACATGATTAAGGCACCTGGCATACATGGGCGGCAGATTGCCTTCGTTGCGATTAAGAGTGTGCGCCGTGGTTTGGATGATTAGGGACTCAACATAAAGACGCGAAGAATGATTTCGCTCCTTCGCAATCACACGAGATTTCTCCCAGTTAATCTTATGTGATGTGGCTGCGCAGTGTTCGGCCAAGGCATTTGATGCAACGTGTCGTTTCTGGACGTCATTCATGTGTTGCTTAAGTCTTGTTTTGAAGTTGCCGGTTTCACCGACGTAGACATATCGACAGTCCGCACACGGAATGACATACACCACGCCTGGGAACTTGTCCTTTTCCAATGGGTCTTTTACATGCACGAGCTCGTGTCTAAGCTCGTGTGACTGTCGATATGTCTACGTCGGTGAAACCGGCAACTTCAAAACAAGACTTAAGCAACACATGAATGACGTCCAGAAACGACACGTTGCATCAAATGTCTTGGCCAAACACTGCGCAGCCACATCACATAAGATTAACTGGGAGAAATCTCGTGTGATTGCGAAGGAGCGAAATCATTCTTCGCGTCTTTATCTTGAGTCCCTAATCATCCAACCCACGGCGCACACTCTTAATCGCAACGAAGGCAATCTGCCGCCCATGTATGCCAGGTGCCTTAATCATGTTTTGAGATGCACATAAAACGGGGCGCCAGCTCTGCCGCTTCTTTCATTGTGAACAAGGCTCCCGTGGGGGAGCCGAAACGTAAATAACTCTTTTAAACCATTTTTGGTCGGTGTCCAGACCTCTTCCTTTTAAGTATGCATCATCCCGACCAGACGGGCTTCCGTCATACTCTCAACTTCATGCATATAGCATTGAATCAATATAGCAACACAACATACTGCCACAGCCGAAATGAGTTATGCACGAGGCGTTTACAGAAGCGGGATTCCTCTTTCGCACTTCCCTAACACTCGGCGCCACCTCTGTGAAGCCTGCGCGTGGCCTCCAAAATGCATGTACGTGCGTGCAAACGCTTAGAAGTGCGTCATGCAGCAACCAGGCTCCTCTCTCACGCTTCTTTCTGGACATGCTGCATCATCTAGTGGCACTGCCAAGAAGTCTGCACGGCACACACCCAGTGCATGTGTGGCACAGCCTGCTAATGCATCTGGTTGCTGTCCTTAAAGGAACACTACAGAGAAAAATGACTTCATTTGCTTTGCATCAGTAAATTACCTTTCTATGACACCAAAAACACCACTCTTACCGCAATAAGATACTTGGTAAACCAGAAAAAGTGCAAGAACAAGAGACGGGTGGTGACGCCTCCTTGCAGTTCCCGCACCTGGTCGATGTGGTCATGAATTTTGATGCCATCTTCTAGGGCCTACTTAACTATATATAGCGGTACAGATTGACTACATTGTGTTCTGAAGGAACCAAATATTAAACATGGCAAGTTTCGAGAACCTTTACTCAGCCAATGTGACCCAAATGCAAAAACATACTTTGGAATCCATGACATCAAACTGACGTACTGGCGTCGGGGTTTCGGTGCGAAATTCAAATACTGATGCTTCGACCTTCATTTTCTTATCTAATATTCAAACTATTATTTTGAAATAACTGCCTGCAGCATTCTCAAACAATGCTTTATTAGTCTCAACTGATTTATTGTTTCACTTTAGTGTCCCTTTAAGGAACCCTTGCAACATGGGTTCGATTCCGCTCAGCACCAGAAAAATTTAAGGGGTCTTTTTCATCATTGCAGAGCGGCACATTCCTAGCAGCACATACCTATTTACTCAAGTTGACATCAAAGACGTTCATTGAAGAGCGGCAAACACCTACAGGCACATACCCAGTACTCCAAGTCTGGATCAAAACAATCCTTCGAACAGTAGTACCCATGTTGGCATAAAAAGGTTCATTGAAGAGCGGCACATATGTACACATTGCCACATACTCAGTGACCCAAGTTGTTCTGACGAATGGTTTTTAACTCTGTTGATGATGATGATGTTTGGTGTTCAATGGCGCAAGGGCCAGGTGTGGCCAAAGAGTTCTGTTCTGTTCTGACAGTACAGCCGCATGATGAGCTAAACATTCGACCAGACTTCCCACTGACCCAGGTAGGCGGGAAAATGATTAGATACAAGCATACATAGATAGTCGAGACTTCTCCGTTTTGAAAACAGCATGACGTCATAGAACATGCGCAAAGCGAAGGGCGAGTTGTGTACAAAGAGCTGGGGAGCAAAACTTTTCCCTCGGACCATGGCTGTCATGGCAATATGATGCAATGGATTTGTCCGAGTATGTGAGTTCACTGCCAGCAGTTGCCAGTCAACAATGCATCACGAGGATCTTCGCCTACAGCAAGGAGTACCCCGATCCTCTAAGCATTGACAGCTACAAAAACAATCTTAAGTGCTGTCTGAACGTGGAATTCAACTACATATATGCCTAGCTCATGAAGACACCTAGACCATAAGCTACGGAAGCTATGAAATCATAGTGCTCACTTGAGGTGTGGGGCCTTGCCATATGAACGGACATGCGCGGCCATTTAGTTGAGCTCACTGAGCATTGACAGTGCAGACGATTGACAGCTATGATCGCAATCGGGAAGCGCGATCACAAATAGGTGAGCATAAAGAGACAAAGAAATATGTTTTGTAGAGTACACATGTATTTAGAATAAAAACAGGAACAGCGCAACACAGGACGAGCGAGTAAAGAGCACAGGACAGAGTGCTGACCAGCAACCAAGTGCTTTACTTGCAGAAGCAGCATATAAAGACATCATTGAATGTGACATAAAGAACAGAAAAAGAAGGATAAGCGTCAGCCATGGAGATAATCCAGTTCTTTTGTTGAGAGCATGAGGGACGCAGTACTGACGCACGCGTCAAAACTTTTGAATATGCAAAATGCCTCAAGGATTTCCCGCGCACGCTTTTCACTATATCTGCCAATTATTTCGCACTTCTAAAAGATTGGGCTGCAACCACATGTGTTACAGTGGGCAGCCAGATGACTGTACAGGTTTCCTTTTTGGTGAAGCGGCATGCTCGTGCAGGCGATCATTAATGCACCTTCTATGCCCGATATAGCAATGTTTACAATCAAAGGAGATTTTATAGACGACCTGCGCTGCCTATAAAATAATAAATATAAATAAAGACAGCGCTCATCCTTCTTTTTCTGTTCATGTCACATTCAATGATGTCTTTATATGCTGCTTCTGCAAATGAAGCATTTGGTTGCTAGTCAGCGCTCTGTCATGCGCTCATTACTCGCTCGTCCTGTGTTGCGCTGTTCCTGCTTTTATTCTAAAGATGAACCAACCAGCCCCATTGAACACACTAAACATGTATTGTTTATTCATAATACAGATGAGCTTGCATAAATACTTATTAAGAATAAAAATATACCGTATTTTCTGGTCTATAAGTTGCATCTTTGTACAAGTCACACACCCTCCCTCGAAATGGCAGTTCTTCCAAAAAAAGACATATGCAAGTTGCACCAGTGTATAAGATGCACCTGTTCATTCGGTAAGTGATTTAATAACTTGCCAAGGAGCAGTTTGAGAGAAGGTGTGACAAACAGACGTGCTTGCAGCGGCCGCCGCCTTTGCACGCATCCCGCGGTAGGCAGCGCTGACACGCGTGCAAGCGCCTTCCAACGTCTAGACAGTACTTTTCAGAAGTATTTTATTCCGATTGCATGAACAATGCTATTGATAGATTAGATGACGGCGTTTAGTCAAAGCCATCAAAGTTGTCGTCCTCCTCCGAGTCGCTTACAAATAATGCAGCTATTTCAGGTTGGACTTCCGCTGGGACATCACTGTCGTCTTCCAACTCGCTGGTATTCAACTCACCAACATCACCATTAGTTGCAAACGGTATCAACCCAACCCTGTGAAACCCTGCCAAAATAGTTTTCTCAGAAATGGAGTTTCATGCCTCACTAACCCATTTGACCACTTCTCCAAAGTTGTAACTTTGCCGACTTTGCTTTGCATGCGGCATCATGGTTAGCAAGGCTGCAAAGACATGCAAAGTGCACAGCAACAACGGCAATGAGTGCAATCAAGTGCAGTTGCTGTGCATGGCAGACAGTGACGTGCGATGGAGCGTCACTTGATGCCCGATCAATACAAAGGGTGTGGCGATAGCATCCAATCCAATTTTTACAGTATATATGTCCCCGTTCTACGAGGCACACCGCTGAATTAGGAAAAAACACTTATAGACCACAAAATTCGATAGATACAATGAAATATACATATTCCATTTCAGCACTTGGGCAGTAGTCCACATCAGAGGAATCCTGCTCAACTCGCTTGCAAAAGAGTAACTGGTACGCACGTACAGGTGTGGCCACTGCTAGTGGGAACACAGAGGCATCGCTTTGCAGAGTGGCCCACCACCAATGCCTCATAAAGTATTGCAACAAAGGCACAATCAAAGCGATCGGCAAAAAGCCTGGGGAGTCGCCTGCTATGGTAGTCATCTGCCAAGACTTCACGAGGCACCAATGCTGACAATGCGCGGAGCGCTGCCACGAGCTCTCATGTTCCCACTAGCAGTGGCCACGCCTGTACATAGCATAATCAAACCGTGTATGTGAGCACATGCAAAAAAGCTCGATGGTTGTGTGCTCGTCAGAAAAACGAGTCAGAAACTTGCAGTGATCCTTCATCCCATCGCCAACAAGGGGCAATAATTTTTCGCGAGTCTCAAGAAAAGAAATGCAGGCCTGGCAGCACTGTTTGTATATGGCATCATCGTTTGTACATAACCGCACCCACCTGTGAACAGATGTAATTGCAACCTTTTGAGCAATAAATGAGCGAGCATCTGGTAATGACACTTTGAGAGATTAGAAATCATATAGACATCAGTTTTGCTGAGCGTAAAAAATGGAAAGGGCCCATGAGATGAAACCAAAACTAACCGTCGCATGCCCTCACACAAGCAAGCGGTCAATGAAACGCCAGTGCAAGGAAGCCCTGGAATGAAAAGCAAGAAACTACAGAGCGATAAAAATTCCTTGTATCCACACAGGGTGGCAGCACTTTTCGGCAACGATGGGTTGAAAAAGTGGCGTATTTTTCAAACATACAAATAGTATTGTAAATATATGGCATCGACCATTTGGGACTTGTTCACGGAACCTTCCTATTACTTTTTTAATCTGCAAAGGGTTAACTTTTCTTTTTTGTAAGAGGTGTCCAGCTTGAGCTACTCTCATCCAAGATATACCAAGATACAGAAGGATTTCCTGCCATCAATGCACGGAACTCTAAAATAAAAGATCAAAAATGTCTACAACGGCTACAAGGCTGTTTCACCACATCTGAAATTGCTGGACCCATGCCAATGAGGTTGGCCCCCCAGTCAAGCAACCACCCCCTAACAACTCACCTCGGAGAGGAGAAGGTCATCAGTTATCTTCTTCCCTTTGATCTTCTCATTAAGGGCCAAAATGAAGCCGACATACTCGCTATATGCCTGGTGCAGCAAAGAAAAAAGAATGGCATGTTCTCCATGCGTGTTCTCCATACAGAATGATTTCAACACAAAGCTGTCATGTCAACATATCTGCAGGTCACAATTTATCAAAATACATGCAGCCTAAAAGCCGTCAATAACAATAGAGCTTCTCACGTTAGATATTTATTTGAAACACTTCATGCACACACAGCACTTGAACACAATACAGCAAAATATATGCTATAGCTTCCAGCTGTCACACTGTCTCAGGAAAAATAAATACAGAAAAAAAAGGGAGCCAACTTTAATGGAACAGGCTAAAGCAGTATTAATGCATTCAGTCACCATATTTTGCTATCAAAAAAGAAAAAAAAAGTTCACTCACGGGGTAGTGCATTTTGCACATCTTACCTCTGCTAACTGCCAAAATGAGACCACAATTTGGATTTTTTTACTGCAAGGCCTAAATTTAACAAACCTCAATTCAGCTAAATTATATAAATGAAATTCTTTATTTTCGTGAGAGTGCTGCAGTGGAGGAACCACGCACTATTTTGTTCTGATTCAGTGAATGAGTCTTGCACTGATGTCCTAATTTCCTAAAATGTTCACACATAGCAATGTACCTTGGCACCCACCTCTAAGTGAAAGTACAGCCACCATCAAACATAACCCAAACAATTAAGACGCCTCTATAACTGAATTTTAGCACGCACAGGCCGTAAGGAGCAAACACTGAAGGCTTTGGAAGGAAGATGTATTAAGGTATCACCTCTTAAAGTGCCTGCACCAGAAATTTCAAGCACTACTAGCAGCAGAAACAAAAAGGCACTGAAGGCGTGAACCAAGGCTGTAGATGCAAGAGTGGCTCAGTAGCTATGGCATTCTGCTAAGCACAAAGTCTCGCGACTTCGACTCCTGGTCACATCGATGGTATGCAAAGACACTCGTGCACCACACTTTTGGTGCACACAAAAGAGCTCTACTAGCATAACTGCGAGTCGGCCTATTTGGAACAGATTCATTATTTAAATACTTTTTTGTGCGCAAACAGACAGGGACAAAGAAGAGGGGAAACACAAGGACGAGCGCTCATCCTTGTGTTGCCCCTCTTCTTTGTCGCTGTCTGTTTGCGCACAAAAAGTTTTTAAATAATGAGCCCTATGAGGTCAGAATCATTCCAAAACCCTCCATGACAGCATTACTCACAGCAACAAGTGTTAAAACTTTGCACAGTTAAAACACTGAACAATCAATAATGCAAGCACTGAATCAAGTTTACCAGAGTACCACTTGTTGCTGGTATTGCCTGTCCTGGAGGAGCAGAGGGAGACATGCAGCAGGGCAAACTTCCATGGCCAACATACAGAAAGTAACTGTGTATCAATACATATGGATGCGAAAATATTCGAAACTTTCAAATAATGAATCGCGTAGTGTTCTATTTGATTCAGTCCTCGAATTGAATAGTCACTATTTGATTAACCCGTTCGGGCCTGGAATATTTTATTCGCACCTATATATTTTTACACATAACATTTAGCTTCCTTATCGCATAACAACTCCAAATACATGAAAAGCTGTTAGTGCTTCGTTTCATGTAAAGTCTGTAAGCATGTCCACAAATAAGGAGGACATCAGTGCCCAGTAGTTATAGTAGAGGCAAAAGTAAAGCTTTATCTGGCAGTTTATTTTCCAGCTGGGAGACGAAGTTTGATGCAGCCAGTTAGAAAAAAAAACAGAAAATGCTCTTGAGCATGTAGCAGGAGAAATACACTATTTGATTCCGTCCTCGAATTAAAGAGCTACTATTTGAAAATCAGAATATTGAATGGCAGGATTCGAACAGGGGACCTGTGGCACAGAGGCCCCACATTGAAACAATTATGCCACAGATGCATGCATTGCTAAGTACATAAAACGCCCTTATGAAGTTATCACGGGCAAGCCAATGCCTGGAGGCGCTTGGCGCGTTTAGATTTGGCAACCTCGACAAGCTCAGTTGTTGCAATTAGCAGCAATTGTGCGTGTTCGTAGTGTCTTCTGCACTTCGGAAAGTATTTAGAACTGAGGTGAAACAGCGCGAAAAAGACGAGGACACAAGGAAACAAATACCACCTTGTGTCTTCGTCTTTTCCGCACTGTTTCACCTCAGTTCTAAGTATGAACCAACTAGCCCTCATCAAGTAGTAGTATTGATTGCTCTGAAAATTACGATAATGAAGGCATATAAAGCATAATAAACAAGGCCACAAGAATGTCTGAATCCTTAAGCATGAACATCACACAAATCTGTGTACTTCCCATCATTCCCATGGTGGGTCAATCACTGCAGCGCCACAGTTCCCTCTAGTAATTATTGTAGGCAACTCTATGGTGGCTGCTGCTGCTGCAAGCTGGCACACATGACGTCACGGCAGTCAGCGCGCAGTCCCGCACGTGCCGGCGTGCAGCCACTGCATGTTCACAATCCTCCAAAAATACAACCATCCGTTTAAGAATATGCAAAATAAACACTGTGTATAGAAACAGTCGCATTTTTCTAGTTAAATTTCAATGCTTCCATTTTTTCACATTTTTGTTCAGCATCCCTTTAAAGGGCCCCTCTTGGTCCTTTAAGGGTCTGGCCTTTTAAGGGTCGGGCCACTTTGAGCTGACAAGTGCAGAGCATACATTGCACGATAACAACTGTATCTGCAAAAAATTACATTGCTACGCACCGCAGAAAGATCTGAAATTTCAATCCGAACGCCGTTGCCCTCTTCACTCGCGGCCGCCGCGCTCCAAGCTGGACAGCGACGTAATCGTGCCCCTGCGCCTACGTAATCGTGTCCGCAGTGTGACGTCGCTCATGGTGACACGTGAGAATTATTCAAGACATCTGTTATCTGTGCGATCTGTTGCTTAATTGACGAATAGAAGTTTAGAGAAATAATAAAACACACAAATGGAATGTCTGCGTGTTTTTTGTTTTACTTCGCACAGAAGCAAGAGAGAAGTACTTCTGCTTCTGCTTGTTCCCACGGTCGTGCGGTCATGTGCACAGGTACTCAAACTATACCATTTTCTACCGTGTTCCAGCACATGATCAAGCTCTGCGATTCGCTTGTTCTGCCTCAGTATTCGTGTAGCACTGAATTATACTGCTAGTCATGTTTCCTTGTGCACAGCACACAAAATCCTGCACTGCGTGAACGAGACGACTCGCACGCGGCGCAGTCAGTGGAAATGAGTAGCACAGAAAAAAAAAGCAAGGAGTGAGTGAGTAAAAACTTTATTTGAAAACAAGGTATTGACGGATGACCTTGTTGTTAGGCAGCCACGAGCCACTGGGCCCGGGCGGCTTCTTCAGCCCTCTTGATGACCTTGGCCTGCAGGTCAGGGTCGGAGCTGAGCAACACGGCCTCCCACTGCTCAGTATTACTTATTTCTCTATTTGCGTGATTTTCCGCTGGGCCCAACCACATAATATGGAACAGATCCACTTTTTTTCTTAGAATGGTTACATGTATTAGGGTACTGGTCCGGGTAGTAGTAGTGATAGGCTAAGGGGTTGGGGTAGGTGTTCGTCTGAAGTCATCTCCAAGCTACTTCTTGTCGCTTGTTAAGCGATTTGTGAGCTGGCGGGTACACTGCCCTGGCTGACCTGTAGCGCTTAGTTATTTCCTGGTAACTAACCATGCGATCCTTCTCTGATCCTAGCGTGAGCCATCCGGGTGGTCGGTTGGTGAGTCCTCAAGCGGCAGTGTAAGCGGCATCGTTGCCGGGTAGGGAGGAGTGTGCTGGTGCCCAAATGATCTGGATTGGTCGTGGGTGTTGGTTAGTGTCTAGTATGTGTTTTACGGGAGCCGAGACCTGACCTTTCGCAAAATTGCGCACTGCTGCACTGGAATCGCTAATAATGTAATGACAATGTGTGGAGGCTATTGCCAGAGCGATAGCCACCTCTTCCGCTGTTTCAGAGCTTCTGGTGCGGATTGAACCACCAGCACGTAATTGACCTGAGGAGTCCACCAGTGCGACGGACATACAGTTGTGTTCTATGTATTCTGCTGCGTCGACATAGACTACATCTTTGAAGGCATGGAATTTCTGATGTAGAGCTTTGGACTGCTCGGCCCTCCTTTGGAGTGCTATTTGGGGTGCATGTTTTTAGGGAGAGGATTAATTTTGAGATGGCACCTCTGATCGTGAGGAATGTCTATTTTAGTGCTTTGCATTGACTCGTAGTTGACGCCGAGATTCCGGAGGATGTTTTGCCCGGTGGCACTCTGAGCTAGCCTTTCGTATTGAGATATAGGTGTGCTTCCACAAGTTCCTCGAGGGTGTTGTGCACACCTAGGGCTAGCAATTTAGCGTTGGCCGTTCTTATAGGTTGCCCAAGAGCCTGTTTATAGGCCCTCCGGATAATTCCCTCTATTTTCTCTCTCTCAGCCGTTTTGAGGCAGAGGTACAGCGTGATGTAGGTGATGCGGCTGAGCACGAAGGCTTGTACCAATCTTATAAGGTTGGCTTTTTTCATGCCAGAGTGTCGGTTGGCAATTCTTGAGATAAGTTGCATCGTCTGTTGAATGCACACTTCTAGTTTATGAATTGTGTTGCTGTTGCGCCCATGAGCTTGTATGAAGAGGCCGAGTACACGGATGGTGATCACCACCAGGATCGCGCCTCCTCCGGCTCGCACAGTCATTTCTGGGGGTGGTGCAGTGTTGGATTTGCGGTTTGTGGGGGCTCTGAGTAGGAAGAGTTCCGATTTTTTCAGGGAACAGGCGAGGCCTTTGTCGGTCACATACTTTTCAACCATGTCCACAGCTTGTTGTAGCGTGTTTTCTATATCTCCATCGCTGCCTTTAACCACCCACAGGGTGATGTCGTTGGCATACAGACTGTGGTGTAGATCTGGAATCTGATGAAGTTGTTCCAGTAATCTTATCATTGCTAAATTAAAGAGGAAGGGGGGACGAGACTGATCCCTGCGGTGTGCCACAACTTCCGAGAGGGGTCTTGCCCTAGTGTAGTTTCCCTATTCTTAGTTCTGCTGTGTGGTGGTTGAGGAAATTTTTGATGTAGTTGTAGGTCCTCTGGCGTACACCTATGTACTGCAGATTCTCCAGTACAGCTTGATGCACTACATAGTCAAAGGCCTTTGTAAGATCAAGGCCCAGGACAGCCCGGGTACCGTTCTTGGATATGTGATCCAGAACTTGATGTTAAGGATGAAGCATGATGTCTTGCGTGGGAAGTTTAGGACGAAAGCCAATTATGGAGTTCGGGAATAGGTTGTTGTGCTCCGCAAAATTGTGGAGGTGTTGAAGTATGACGTGCTCCATGAGTTTTCCTACGCATGAAGTCAGAGAGATTGGGCATAAGTTCTTGAGCTGTAGTCGCTTACCATGTTTAGGTATGATTATTATTTGTGCACGCTTCCACTGCAAGGGGACAGAACCTGTTTCCCAACAGCAGTTGAAGTACTCTATTAGGGCAGTGATAGATACGTCGTTTAGATTTCGGAGGGCCTTATTCGCTATGCCACTGGAGCCTGGTGCAGATTTAGTTCGGAGTTTCAGCAAAACGGCTTGTACTTCAGCCTCTAGAACGGCTGCATCTAGGTTAAGATTCTCCAGACCAGCGTATGGCTTCAGGGGTATTTGTGCATTTTTGCCTACCTATGTACCGGGTTCTGAGCTCTGTTAAGAGCTCATCGTTCGTGCCCTGATATTGGTGAGTGATCTCATTGAGGTCTTTCCTCTGCTAAGATTTACTCTTATCCGGGTCCATAAGATATCGAAGAAAAAAAATGAAGGCAGGGCTTGTGACGTATGCACCACACGATCCTCGAGGTCTGGTATGAGAGAATACAGGGAAGGAATTTTGCTTGCGAAGGCTAGACGGGTAGAGTGGAGAGAGCGTCTTGCTAGGCAGTGGAGCCCGCCTGCTGAAATAATGGGTTTGCGGCACTAAAATATTTCTATCTCGGCTATTAATGAGCCAGCACAATGCGTTGGCGGGGTAGTTGGTGCGAATCCATGAATACTTTGTTTAGCGCAAAACGACACACACAAGAAAGACGACAGGACAAGGCGTCTGTCCTCTCGTCTTTGTCCAAGCTAGCGCCTTGTCCTGTCGTCTTTCTTGTGTGTGTCGTTTTGCGCTAAACAAAGTATTCATGGATTAATGAGCCAAATTGAAAAAATGTTGCAGCAGAACGCTCCCTAGAGAACACGTAAGAACTTCCAGCGTATAACCGAAATTTCCTATGGGGCCTGGTGAGGGGCCCTTTAAGGACTGTGCAAAGAGCGATGGAACAAGCAGTGTTCGGCATAACATTAAGAGACAAAAAGAGAGCATTGTGGATGAGAAAGCAAACAAGGGTAGCTGAAATTATAATTGACATCATGAGAAAAAAATGGAGCTGGCAAGACCATGTAATGCATGGGGCAGATAACCGGTGGCCTATTAGAGTTACAGAATAGGTGCCAAGGGAAGTGAAGTGCAGTCGAGGATGGCAGAAAATTATGTGGGATTATGAAATGAGGAAATCTGCAGGTGCAACTTGGAATAAGCTAGCGCAAGACAGGGGTATGTAATTGGAGATCACTGGGAGAGGTCTTTGTCCTGCAGTAAATATAAAAATATGTTGATGATGATGATGACATATGCCCTAACACCATAATAAATCTGAATGCCTTTCATCGCAACGTATTTTACTCAACTGTGGCACCATCTGTCACGACTATTCAAACTCAGGGTGTCTACCAAACTGACATTTCCAAATTCCATGAGTTTTCCAGGTTTTCCCTGAGTGCCGTTGCAAAATTCCCTGAGTGATTCAGAACTATGCTTTATGTCAAGACGGGCTGAAACCATATCGCCCGATGCTGTCACTCTCTAGTGAGGAGATGAAAAAAATTTTAAAAAAAACGACAATCCAATTTGAATGCTAAGGAGTACTGTTTATTGCATATCATATTGACTGCAAATAAAGACGGGGACAGAGGGAGAGAACACAAACAGCACGGGCGGTAACTTTCAACTGTTTTATTCACGCCAGCCCGTGTGCATATATAGGCATATAGAACATGTGCATATCGCAGCAAACAAGAACACTCATCAGCCTAGGATGGAAACCACTTAATAAAAAAATCTATTTCCGATTGAAACAACCTAATGGAGGTGTCACTAACACAGTCTTGGCCTTTCTTTTTTATGTGATAAGCCTCCATCAGTTCGCATGCAGTCTGGTCATGGCTTCTCCCCAGAATCTTTATCTCCTTAAAAAGAGGTGCACAGTGACAGGCATTGCAGAGCGCAGGCAAGTGCGCCAATTCATCTTTCGTTAACTTTTGTTCACGTTCCCTGGCTCGATCATTCAGGCACCGTCCTGTCTGCCCTATGTGGGACTTGCCACACGCCAGGGGGATTTCGTACGCAACTCCTACATTGCATTTTGCATACGGCTTGGTGTGGTTTTTGCCACAGCCTTGCCTTCCTTTAGTATCACGGGAGATGCGGGGGTAGAGCCGCACCATCTTAAAAGGGGCGGAAAAGAGAAGGGGGACTCCAAGCCTGCCTGCCACCTTCCTTAGGTTGTGAGTGACCCTGTGAATATACGGCACCACTTCATGTCTTACGGCCATAGTAGTCATCCTCACCCTTGCTTTGCTCCTAGATTCTTTTACCTTCTGCAGGAGGGTTTCCACCATTGGCGTTACCGTCGAGTCAGGGAACCCTGCAGTCTTAAGACGGGAAATCTGATTGTCAAAGGCAAGCTGCATCTTGTGCACACACGATTTGCAGAGAGCCGATTCTAGGCAGAGCATCACTACTCCTAGTTTAACAATCGTGACTGGGAGGAATCATATGGCACCAAGCCATTCTGGGGAGAAGCCATGACCAGACTGCACGCGAACTGATGGAGGCTTATCACACAAAAAAGAAAGGCCAAGACTGTGTTAGTGACACCTCCATTAGGTTGTTTCAAACGGAAATAGATTTTTTTGATAAGTGGTTGCCATGCTAGGCTGATGAGTGTTCTTGTTTGCTGCGATCTGCGCATGTTCTATATGCCTATATAAGCGCACAGGCTGCCGTGAATAAAACAGCAGAAAGTTACCGCCCGTGCTGTTATGTGTTCTTTCCCTCTATCCCCGTCTTTACTTGCGGTCAATATGATATGCAGTAAACACCAACTAGGCCAAAGTGAAGTTCTTCTGGAGTACTGTTTATGCCATTCAAAAAGAGTATAGAAGGGAAGGGTTAGTAAAATGCACCACAAATAAAATGCCTTCGAAAAAATTGCAAATCAAGTTTGACATTCTCAACTACGAATAAAAAGTAGATGCATACAGAGGCAAATATTTTCGAATATGAGCTATGTATATAACTTATAGCAAGCTCAGTGGTATGAGGCCCGAACTTTGTCACAATTGAGATTCTCTCTCAACAGCTCGTAAGTCAACTTCAACTGCCCTGACATACTCTCAGCCCACGCACGATTCCTCAGTGTTGTGCTTAACAGCTTTAAAGAGATTATTTTGGTTTGAATGAGGGACACCTGCATCTCGGCATCAGCCAACACTGTTTTTTGAGCTCAAGCTCCTTCAAAATGGCGGCAACAAGCTTCTTTTCCCGTTCATTCCACAATGCGTAGGTGTTCTGTTCTTGTCATGCTTCCGCCACTTGCTCGCCCCACAGACCATTTGGAGTATCTTCTTCATGCTCAGTTGCATAGTCCACGTCTGATTTTTTTAACTTCCTAGGGGCCGCGAAAAAGTCTGAAAAATCGGTCAGTTGGAAAAAATAAATGCATGTCATTTACTGTCCCTTAGGGCTCAAACCACCAGAGGCACATTCGAAACGCTCTGAAGGCCTGTCAGTACACATATTAGGCATAACGGCGCTCGTACTGCCACAGGAAATACCGGCTGCACGCGCGTATAATTAAGGAATACCTAGTGTGCCACGTGGCAATAGCCCCTTCCCACGCTTGTTACGCTTCACTGCAATACTTTTGCGTATGCTTCACCGAGTAACATTGCTGTGCAGAGGCGAAGCTGACTTTTGGGAACCGGCTTTATGCAACGCACCATGCTTTTCAAGCTTCTAAGCCAATCGCGAGGACCACAAAGGCGGAGTCCCCATTGCTGACAGCAGCGAATTCTTTTAATAAAAAGCACGGCATCCAATGGCAAGAAGATTCGCAGCGAACGTCGAAGCAGCTAGGCCTAGCGTTGCCGCAGTGGTGGCTACGGCTGCCAGCGGATCTGCGTGCAAGAATGCCGGTTCAAGGCGGCGAGACAATCAAAATGGCGGCGGTGGTGGCTTTGATTAATGCAGTTTCGAACCTGCGGTCACGACAAAACGTCCGGAAAATTGGAAGGTGAAAAGTTCTTGCGTCCGAAATTTCAGACGCTCTGATACATTGACTCTATGGGGTGCGTGGTGGTGCCGCGAAGCCGTCCACATTATCGGGAATCCGGACAGTCGGTCACTGACTGTACACTGGCAACTTCTACAGCCAACGACAGGGCGTCCAAGACGATTCATTACGATTCCTATCTGTTACTTGAGCCAGTATTCGTGACTTTCGACCCTTTCAATAAAATTACAGATAATTTTCCCTGATAAAGGCACAAATTCCCTGAATTTTCCCTGAGTTTTCCAGACTACTCAAAATCCCTGAGAATTCCCCGTTTTCCCGGCTAGAGAAAAAATGCTTTTTTCTAATCTACTATTATTGCAGACGGCATACATTTGCAATTTCATTGTGAATGTATACACAGATGTTATTTGGCCAACAAGGCTGCCTTTCTCAACTTTATATGAGAATGCTTGACCGTGTATGCTTCGAAGAGCCTACAGTTTGCAAACAAGCTGCTTAGTTGTTACTAATGCTCCATTTGCGGTTTTAATAAAGCATGTTTTATAATTTGCAGAGAGAGAGAGAGAGTGTGTGTGTAGGTGTGTCTGTGTGTGTGTGCGTGTGTGTGTGTGTGTGTGTGTGTGTGTGTGTGTGTGTGTGTGTGTGTGTGTGTGTGTGTGTGTGTGTGTGTGTGTGTGTGTTAATGGTGAGAAGGCTGTACAGTATTTGCAAACTATTTTATATTCAATTTGATTTGCGTCTAGTGCGATTTCATTCGGTCTCAATGCACATGCATCAATGCCTTCCGTTTGTCCCGACCTCTGCTCGAAGATGCACAGCTACCACACTTTGGGACCTGTGTGTCAAGCGTAGAACATACGTAGGCTTCTCGGCTAGACATTACTATTCATAACACACACGTGACATTTTGTCACCCATTTCTTCTGGCGCCTGCTGCCCAGCATCCATGCCCTTGGTGAGCTGATATCAAAGGACGTTTTGTAGTTGGCTCTCAACTACCCATGCCTTTTTGATGCTCTAAATTTGGTAGAACGAGCTCAGCCTTTACCATGAATGTCTACCCATGCCCACACATTCCATTAGTCAGAGGATAAGCTATGACACTGCACTGCACCGAAAGCCCAGCCTTTGAAATTAAAAGCGCTGCACTGTTGCAAACAGCACAATCCCAGATGCCATGCAGAGCACTCAGAACTGAAGTTAGTGCTTAAAGAGGCACTAAAGAGAAACACAAAACAAGTTCAGACTGATAAAGTAGTCTCTGAAAGCTCAATTTTATTTACTTTTGCAGCAATTGTTTGAGTATTGGAAGAAAAAACTGAAGGCAAAGGTAAATCTTTAAAATCCTGTGCCAGAACCCCCAGTGCCAGTACTGATCAGTGCAGATTTCAAAGTATTTTTTCATATTTTCGCTGTTGTGGCTCAAATTTCTCGAAACTTGATAAGTTCATCCTCTTAAAACACACTCCAGTCAGCTGTTCCTTGACAAAGTGTATACTGCTCCTTCTGCCCCCTTCCAAACGTGCATTGCATCAGTTGCCTTTCCACAGAGTGCCTTCCATCAGAGTACCCTTTCTCCCCTATCATCCTGTTGCTTTGGCAAGATTATCAATATGCAGCATTGGCCACTGGACCAACCAACACATCACTGACCCTTCTTCCTCCTCTAGTTCTATGTGTAGAAGCACCCTTGCAAACAAACACATCCAACACTAGAAAGCTGCACTAAATTTAATGCACATTTTGAATTGGCTATATTAAGAGAACACTATTTGTTTTCACACAACATATCTCACCTAGATCAAATCATATATTCAAAGTAAAAATGCGCGCCTGCTGCCACAAACCTGTTCAACCGCTCTTATATTCCCAGGGCTTACGTTGACCGGAAACGCTTTCCCAACTTCATCGTTCACATACCAGATTTTACCTTTAAACTGTCATATACCATGCTTATTGTGCATAAATTCTACTTCTTTAGAACATTCATCCCTGTAATGGCCTCAGGCATTGACTATTCTAAAATAGAAAGCAAATAAGAACTTTGCACCAGTACTCCTTTAAGAGAAATACCAAATTAGCTATCAGTAATGATTACCGCTCAGGTATGACTTGGAAGCCTTGACAATTTTTTTTTTTTTACTAATGTAAGTCAATCGCAATGAATTTTTTTTGCTTTCCTATAAGGGGGCGGAGTGTTGCTAGCAACATGTGGACCTAGCCTTACAAATGCTTGTGGCGATTGCACCACCTGTTTATCCTATGAAGGTGATATAGCAATGCCAGTTTATTAATTAGGTTAGGTTGTACATCTGTCTGGTGGCCCACGTGTATATGTTGAAAGGGCGGCAGATTGGGCTGGCTGGTATTTGATCAGGTTTCAAGGTTGTATAACGCAAAATTGCAGCAAAAGGATGACAGTACCAGTCATCCTGTTGTTACCACTTCATGCCACATGCTCTTGCAACATATTGTATAATACAGCCTGTGTGAAAAAAAGAAATTTGGCAGAACCCATCTCACAATGACTGTTGACAGTGATGTGTTCAGCATTCAATCAATATAGCGACACAATGTATTGCCACCATCAAAATGAGTTGTGTGAGGTGTGTACTGCAGCAGGACTCCTCTTTCACCCTTCCCTAAGAACAATCGGTGCCATCTAGCAGTGGCACCATGAAGCCTGCGCATGGCCTCCAAAATGCATGGCACGCTGGTGCCTGTGAACGCTGTGGTTTTTCGCTCTGGGCAGCTGGGGCCCCTCTCTCATGCTTCTTTTTAAACATGCTGTGCCACCTAGTACCACTGCTAAGAAGTCCACGTATGGAATTTGAGATGAGAAGCGTGGTGCGCTGGTGTGTGCAAACGACGAGAATTGTTCCCTCACTTGCCACACACCCAGTGGCATATACACAATGACCCACGTTGGGAACAGGTTCAATGAAGACCTGCAGATATCCAGTGGATTTACGGAGCAGCTCGCTATAACATTGGTGTGAAAGATGTCGCGGGTATGGAGGTGTGCCCTGGCACCTTTGCGCAGTCATTCACCTGTTCTCTCATCCATATGCGTCTCCCTTTCCACCCGCGACGGCTGTCAGAGGTGGCCTTTTTCACGGACTGGTTTGCGGCAGTGGCGCTTTGCACTGCCCACTATGGCGCTAGCAACGGCACGACTGGCACTATTGACAAAGCGAGCGCGAGGAAGACCTCGGCCGGACAGCACTTGGTGTGCACATGTTTTCCGTCTCGTCTGCCAGCCCCTTCTGTTTGGGCATTGGACGTGACCTCGTCTGTGGTGCCTTACACCTATGGCGAGCACATACCTTGTGATGTTCCTTTTTCGAACACTAAGGCAAAGAGCGGTGCCTAGTGCTCGTGCATCCCACTACACTGAGCCGCACTTATCGAAGGTCCATGCTGATAAAGAGTGCCTGAGCTCTTGTGGTTATCTTAAGAGCAAGCAGCATGACACCTTTTCCTAGCAGTGTGTCTCAGGAAGCCATCCCCCACAGCGACGCCCCTTTCTGTATTTCTCGCTTCTTGTGCAGCAACCCCTCCGATTCCTGTGCCGATTTGGGACCAAGCGATTGTGCAGTGCCGAGTGTCGCAGGAGACAAGTTGCTTCTGCTAACTAAGGGCCCTACTGTGTTCTCATGCGTGCACAGCGCTCTGTACCCCTTTTTGTGGCCTGAACACACAAGCTAGATTACGAGACCAGTGGGTGATGTTGGCCCTCTGGCTTGATAAACCCGAACCTGTGGTATGTGGTACTCCTGTGAGATACCAGACCACACCCAACGTTAAGGGGGATGCAGGACTAAAATCACGATTTTTGCCAGAAAAACTCATTTTCCAACTTTGTTCATTTTGGATTCCTATACATGTAAAGAAGCTCATCCCCAAGTTTGCTTGCAATCTGCACTGTACTAAAGAAAAACACGGATTCTCTTCTCACAACGGCAGCGCACGCTTGCCATTGAGGGCCCCATGAATGCAGTATTGAAGAACCGGCCACAGAGTGCTGAAGAAACCAAACACTAGAGAATACCCGCATTAGAAGGATTGTTTCTCACTTATTTTACTCAAGGCAGACTTTTCAGAGTACAGCCGACTGTAAAGCAAAAACTAAAAAGGAAATGCATAATTCTTGCTGCGGTGCCCTTGTCTGCGAGCGCAGACAAGGGCACTAGACTGCTCAAGCCTCAAGTGACTATGCAATCAATTGCTGCAAAGTGCAGCAATGTGAAGACTCCAGCTGTACTTCTCCATCCTTGATTGTCATCTTTTTTCATGGTGCAATACTACACTGATAGCAAGAACTGGCACAAAGCTTTGATTTAGATTCATCTATTACATCAAACTTACATCGAAGCCCTCTCCCCGCTACTTCACACTGTTTTGCACAGTCCAGGAAATCTGCTCAATAGAGGACAGACATGCATGTTCAGCCCATTCCTCATTTACAACAGTTGACCACACGAGAAGGCAGGCGTGGCGAGCGTTCACTGTGTAGAGTGCAAACACTGCATTTCACTGTGTTTTCACTGATATTGAGTCGCAAACACTGCGACTGAATATCAAACCAGTTGTTTAATCAGAGTAGCACTCGCATAACAGAAGCCTTGAGATCAAGGGTGTATTGGAAAATCTAAATAAGTGTTTCACAAATATCTTTGCTAAAATTGTTGTGGCCATCAGTGAACCTATCTCCGCAAGCAATATAGACGTAATTCACAGGGGGACAACACAAGACAAAATGAAGGATGTTGTACAGTTGATGAAACACGAAAAGCGACACAAAGTTTTAGAGAAGGCAAAGAAAGCGAAACTTATGAACAGAAGCCTGGGTTTGTCACTAGAAGCGCCCAAAAGAGAGGCAGATATTCCTGTCCTTGTAAATGAGCACATGTGCAAGTTTTTGAAGTCATTGCTTGATATGGCAGCATGCGAACATAGCTGGAAATTTGTCTGGGTAAACAAAGGTGGCATTTTTGACCATCGCAATGAAGCATCAGCTGTTGTAGCAATAAAACACGAGTGATTTGGACAAGGCCAACGCAACAGAATAAGGGTGCGCATGCTTGGAACGATCCCTACAATTTGCCAGCATGCGAAAAGATGGCTACCGATTGCTTGCTATCTGAGGACATACGTGATGTATCAAAAAACTGTGACAATTTTTTTTTTTTTCATCTCGACATCACATCCATTCTGTGGAAATCTGATGAAGTAATCACCCTTTCAGAATCATCCAATATTACATTTGATATGCTCATGTTCACCGAGACTTGGAATACTGAAAATTCAGATAATTTGATTTTACATTACAATCATTCCTATTTAAATCTGAAAAGCTCTAGGCGTGACACAGTTCCTATACAGGTTGCTGTATCAGGTTTTGAGACGTTGCGCAAATTCAACGCCATTACCAGTGATATTGAAAAAACAAGAAGGTATTCACTGTCTGGTACACACCACCGAGCAGAAATACCTCGACATTTTTGAAGTTTCTTGATTCTTCTGTGCCAATGAAAATAGATGGTTCTGGCAATAGGTGGCAATATGAATATTGATGTTCACACGGGCTCGAGCCCAGCAAATGACTTATGGTTGAGCTACAGAGTCGGAACGTTATGGCAGCATCAACACACCTTACTCTTTTCATTATGCAAACTAGAAGTGAGGCGTGCAGACAGGACACAAGAGTAGAGAAGTGGACAACACGAACGCGTTCGTGTTGTCCACTTCTCTACTCTTGTGTCCTGTCTGCACGCCTCACTTCTAGTTTGCATAATGAATCCTTACCAACTAGCTCAGCTTTCTGTCGTTCTTACTCTTTTCAACTGCCTCTGTGCCAGACTTATTCATCACTAACTCAAATGCTAATAACATCTTCTGTGGCATTATAAATAGTTACATTCAAGATCACTTACCTATTTTTTGTATGTTTCAGCATAACAGTGCTTTAAAACGAAACGAGTGGCCTGAACTCACAAATCGGGGAAATATCTTGCACATTAGAAACATTCAGGGATAAGGTCACTCAAACAGACTAGAAGGAAATGCTCACTATTGAAGAAAGCAACAAGTGCTACAACTCATTTGTGAACATCTTTAAGAAACATTATTTTGAGTCCTACCCATTGCATACCTATCGTAAACAAAATAATCTGCGCACACCACTAACCACACATGAACATATTAAGCTTATTAAGCATAAGAAGCTTTTTGACAACTTTCCTAAGTCACGCAGCTTGGAAAGAAAGATACTTTAAAATGTTTCAAAACAGGGTGAAGAAATAAAAAGATTTTAAAAAAAAGTATTAAAAGCTTGTATTTTACAAAAATTGTTTACATAATAGTGGCACCATGTGGAGTAAAATTAACTAAACAAGATCTTTAAGGATACCACGACTGACAAGCTCGTAACATATGACAAAACCTTATTGGGGCTCAAATAGCTAACCTTTTTAACAGCTCTTTCATTGAAATTAGCCCTAGTACTAGTTATCAAGTTACTAAATCAGGCATCAAATGAACTGAACCAAAAATACTGCAAAATAACATTATTTTTGCTCACACCGAAACTGAACTGGAACGTTATTTTTTTCATTACAGAGTGAAACCTAAAGAAAAAAATTATGGTTTTTGGTGCAGGTTGGCCACCTTTTCTGGAGATTGTCATCCATGCATTGCCTGTACTTGTGGGGATGGAGGTGCCTTCTCTGCCTCTTCTCAGCTCGCACGTTGTGCTTAGCTCGATCTCCGGGAATCACCGCCGTAACGGCAACATGGCGGACACGACTAGCATGCCAGAGCTAATTTCCCGCGCAAACTGCACTTCTCTCTTCTGAGGTCGAATCACCGTGCGAGCTAGTGTCACCAGGACGTGCCCTCTACACCCGAGCTCTCTTCCGCTGAGTGCTTAATAGCCGCAGCAGGTGCTCACTGGCCCACGAGTTGGTTACGTGGGGCCTTTGCTCCCGCAACTTCTCGTCCTCGCACTTGGTGAACAGCTACTCGGTTAGCTTTAGTGCAACGGGCGCGCATGCTCTATTGTTCTTGCGGTGAGCCTTTGCCGGTAAGCACTGTGACTGTCGCACTGTGCTGTATCTTGGGTGAATAAACATGTGTTCGTTGGCGATCTGACTCTAGAGCCTACTTGGCGTCGTGTCGGAGAGTCGATGAACCCTGCCATAGCACCTTTATGCTTTGCAGAGTGGAAGAGCGTCGTGCCCTTTCATGATCGCCGCTTGCAGGATGAGCTTTGTGCAAGCCCATCTCCACATAACTGGTGTCAAAAAGGCCTGGGCCCCACGTTGGATGCTTGCATACCACAGGGGACATTTCAGTCTCCATTCGGTACGGGCCCAACCATTTGGCCGACATAGAGGCAGAGACGCCTTTGGCAGCGTCACTCCAAGACATGGCTGCGTCTGAGGACGAGGTCAACTACACCATAGTGCACGTCCCTATGTGACTGGTAATATTGGGCCTTCTGTCCAGCTCGCGCTTTTGCCAGGTTGGAAAGGGCCAGGTCAAGGGTGTGTCCATCTGTGAGCACAGTTCCGTCGCGTAGCCGAAAAGGCCAGCTTTCGTGGCACATACCCTGCTGCCAGTCTGCAGAACGCGGTCCGTGGGATTTGGCAGCTCTCTCTTGAAGTTGAGGAAAGTGGCCGTGTACTCAGCCGAACGGGTCACCATAGACTGCAAGAAGAAGCCCGTCTCTTTAAGACAGACATCCAAATCCCTGTGTTGCCGGACAAAGGCCACGAGCAAGGGCTTGAGGTTCTGGTTAATCCACTCTGTTTGATTGGCCTGCGGGTGATACGTGGTTGTCTTGCAGTGCTTAATGCCAAAGGTGGCACACACATCCACAAACACCTTGGCCATGAAATAGGACATATTGTCTGATATCAGCTCCGCTGGAAAGCCAAAGCAGTTAAAGACCTTGGTCAACTTGTCCAAGATTGCATGTGCCATTAACTTCCAAAAGTGAAAAAGTTCAACCCATTTTGTGAAGTGATCTGCAATAGCCAGGAGAAAAATGTAGCCTTGCCAGCTTCTGGGAAAGGGTCCCATAATGTGACAGACTGCAACTTGGCAGGGGAGCTGGCTGCCGATTGGCTGCATGAGCCCAGGGGGGTTTGCCAGTGTAAGGCTTCACACATTGGCACATGCGGCGCAAGCGGGAGTAGTGAAAAGCGTCACACTTCATGTCTGACCATGTAGCGTAGCAGAACGACTTTTGGAAAGTTGGAGCTATTCACATGTCCGGCCAACTGCGAGTTGCGGAAATAGCTCAAGGTAGCTTTCCTTGGACTGTGGGGCATCATCATCATCATCAGCCTGGTTATGACCACTGCAGGGCAAAGGCCTCTCCCATACTTGAACTACCCTGGTCACATAATTGTGACCACGTTGTCCCTGCAAATTTCTTAATCTCATCCGCCCACCTAACTTTCTGCCGCCCTCTGCTGTGCTTCCCTTCCCTTGGAATCCCTTCCGTAACTCTTAATGACCATCGGTTATCTTCCCTCCTCATTACGTGTCCTGCCCATGCCCATTTCTTTTTCTTGATTTCAACTAAGATATCATTAACTCGCGTTTGTTCCCTTACCCAATCTGCTCTTTTTTTATCCCTTAATGTTACACCCATCAATCTTCTTTCCATAGCTCGTTGCTTTGTCCTCAATTTAAGTAGAACTCTTTTCATAAGACTCCAGGTTTCTGTCCCGTAGGTGAGTACTGGTAAGACACAGCTATTATACACTTTTTCTCTAGAGGGATTATGGCAACCTGCTGTTCATGATCTGAGAATGCCTGCCAAACGCACCTCAGCCCATTCTTATTCGTCTGATTATTTCAGTCTCATGATCTGGATCCGCAGTCCCTACCTGTCCCAAGTAGATGTATTCCCTTACCACTTCCAGTGCCTCACTACCAATCGTGAACTGCTGTTCTCTTCTGAGACTGTTAAACATTAGTTTTCTGCAGATTAATTTTTAGACCCACCCTTCGGCTTTGTCTCTGCAGGTCAGTGAGCATGCATTGGAGTTGGTCCCCTGAGTTACTAAGCAAGGCAATATCATCAGCGAATTGCAAGTTACTAAGGTATTCTCCATTAACTTTTATCTGCAATTCCTCCCAATCCAGGTCTCTGAATACCTCCTGTAAACACGCTGTGAATAGCATTCGAGAAATCATATCTCCCTGCCTGACGCCTTTCTTTATTGGGATTTTGTTGCTTTCTTTATAGAGGACTACGGTGGCTGTGGAGCCGCTATAGATATCTTTCAGTATTTTTACATACGACTCGTCTACACCCCGATTCCGCAATGCCTCCACGACTGCTGAAGTTTCGACTGAATCAAACGCTTTCTCGTAATCAATGAAAGCTATATATAAAGGTTGGTTATATTCCACACACTTTTCTATCACCTGATTGATAGTGTGTATATGGTCTATTGTTGAGTAGCCTTTACGGAATCCTGCCTGGTCCTTTGGTTGACAGAAGTCTAAGGTGTTCCCGATTCTATTTGCAATAACCTTAGTAAATACTTTGTAGGCAATGGATAGTAAGCTGACCGGTCTATAATTTTTCAAGTCTTTGGCGTCCCCTTTCTTATGGATTAGGATTATGTTAGCTTTCTTCCAAGATTTCGGTACGCTAGAAGTCCTGAGGCATTGCCTATACAGGGTGGTCAGTGTCTCTAGAACAATCTGCCCACCATCCTTCAGCAAATCTGCTGTTACCTGATCCTCCCCAGCTGCCTTGCCCCTTTGCATAGCTACCAAGGCTTTGTTTACTTCTTCCGGCGTTACCTGTGGGATTTCGAATTCCTCTAGACTACTCACTCTTCCATTATCATCGTGGGTGCCACTGGTACTGTATAAATCTCTATAGAACTCCTTAGCCACTCGAACTATCTCATCCATATTAGTAATGATATTGCCAGCTTTGTCTCTTAACGCATACATCTGATTCTTCCCAATTCCTAGTTTCTTCTTCACTGCTTTTAGGCTTCCTCCGTTCCCGAGAGCACGTTCATTGTATCCATATTATACTTCCTTATGTCAGCTGTCTTACGCTTGTTGATTAACTTCGAAAGTTCTGTCAGTTCTATTCTAGCTGTAGGGTTAGAGGCTTTCATACATTGGCATTTCTTGATCAAATCTTTCGTCTCCTGCGATAGCTTACTGGTATCCTTTCTAACGGAGTTACCACCGACTTCTACTGCACACTCCTTAATGATGCCCACAAGATTGTCGTTCATTGCTTCAACACTAAGGTCCTCTTCCTGAATTAGCTAAATACCTGTTCTGTAGCTTGATCTGGAATTCCTCTATTTTCCCTCTTACCCGCTAACTCACTGATCGGCTTCTTATGCACCAGTTTCTTCCGTTCCCTCTTCAGGTCTAGGCTAATTCGAGTTCTTACCATCCTATGGTCACTGCAGCGCACCTTGCCGAGCACGTCCACATCTTGTATGATGCCAGGGTTAGCGCAGAGTATGAGGTCTATTTCATTTCCAGTCTTGCCGTTCGGGCTCCTCCACGTCCACTTTCAGCTATCCCGCTTGCGGAAGAAGGTATTCATTATTCGCACATTATTCTATTCCGCAAACTCTACTAATAAGTCTCCCCTGCTATTCCTAGTGCCTATGCCATATTCCCCCACTGCCTTGTCTCCAGCCTGCTTCTTGCCTACCTTGGCATTGAAGTCGCCCATCAGTATAGTGTATTTTGTTTTGACTTTACCCATCGCCGATACCACGTCTTCATAGAAGCTTTCTACTTCCTGTTCATCATGACTGGATGTAGGGGCGTAGACCTGTACAACCTTCATTTTGTACTTCTTACTCATCACCAACTTCAACTTCGACTCCAGGGAAGCCTCCTCAGATAGGGTATAGCACAGGAGAACTCCACTGGTGTTAAGCAGATACATATCCAATGTGCCCGCAACGGTAACAGCTGCATCACACTCGACACCAACAGCAATACCAGCTGGCCCCGCTCCTCTTGAGAGCTCGGCTCTCTGAGCCCCGTCAATAATTTGTCTACAAGATGGATGGCTGTGCTGTGCCTTTAGTAGTTCTTGCCTGCTCAAGACGATACCAGAGGAGGTAAACGTCCTCTCCCCAGGCTGGCAATCCTGGGATTGCTGTGCCGTCGGCAATCACGCTGTTTGAGCCATTGGAGACAAGCTAGTCTCCACAGAGTGCGAATTGGCGCCTCTCGAGTCATTGGAGACCGAGGCTCCGGTCTCTATTTGGTACGAACGCTCATGGGAGTGACGGGCCAAAGGATCAGACGCCGAAACGGGGGCACGCGACAGGGCGTCAGCCACCACGTTCAAGAGCTCCCTTTCCGGTAGCGCACAACAATGTTGTACCGCTGAAGTATCAACGCCCAGCACGCGAGGCGGCACGAGGGCTAGTGCAAGCGCTTAAGCCAGGCGAGCGTCATGTGGTCTGTCTCCCCTACAAACCACTCTCCGCTGACGTAGCAGTCAAACTACGACATAGCAGCCCAATAGGGAACTGAGTCTCAGCTATTTGAGCTTCTTTTGGGTATAGTCAACCTGGTGGCATCCAACCTTTCGAAGATGTCCTCCAGGTGATGGAGTTGCTCCTCGAATGTTCGAGAGAAAATAATGTTTTCGGCATAAGCCAGGGCACAGCGCCACTTGGCATCCCTGAGAATGCAGTCAATCAATCTCTGGAACATAGCTGTTGCTCCAGAGCAGCCAAATGACATACGGCTAAACTTGTAAAGGCCTCGATGAGAGGTGAACACAGTCTTCTCCGCATCAGCCGGCTACATATGAACCTGCAGGTAGCCGTGGCTAGCATCCAGGGTGGTGAAGTAGCATGCATCGCCACATTAGGCATAGAATAAGAGAGAAAAAACATTTATTAGAACCATCGAGGTGGTTGCTCTTGAGGTCGAGTGGATGGTGTCCTCATTCCAGGACTCCACTGGCCATGGCTGCTCGACGTACTTGCTGGACGAGAGCTTCTTGTCCCGCCAGGGTATCGCCGGTCAGCTGTACCTCCCACCGCTCAAATTGCGTGCTAGGCGTCTTTAAGTGTTGAGGTTTGCCCCCGCACCCCCACGAGATGTGGAAGAGTGTAGGGCGTGTGTCGCCGCACCAGGGGCAGATGCCGCGATATGTATGTGGGAACATTTTACTGTATTTGTGTAGGTTAGGAAATGTGTTTGTCTGAATAAGTCGGAGAGCTACGGCATCTTCAGTGCTGAGCTTTCTGTGAGGCGGAGGATAAATCCTGCGGTTGAGTCGCTGGATCTCGAGTCGGTCGCAGTAATTGGACGGCAGGGGCATGAAGGTAAATGGTGGGGATTGATGAGACGATTCGTCGTGCCCCGCTCGGTTGATTAGCGCTCGAGCTAGGGCGTTCGCCCTCTCGTTCCCCTCCAGACCCGCGTGGCCCGGCGTCCACGTGATTTGATGGTATTCTTGCAGCCTCGGGCCTAGAATCTGAGCCGCCAGAAGCGGTGTTCGTCCATTGGTAAAGTTACGGCAGGCCTGTTGCGAGTCGGTAACGACATGGACTTCCCTGCCTACCCTGTCTTCTTGCTTTATTACCAGTGCCGCGGCTATGGTCTCAGCCGCAGCTGGGGTCTCTGCCCTTACGGAGGCCGCGAGGGTCAAGGAGTTGTCTCTTCCGTTCACGGCGGCTACCGCAAAGAGGCCCCCTACAGGGTACGCCGCCACGTCCACGTACGTTACGTACGGGTCACCCTTGAATTGTCGGCGCTGTCTGTCGACGCGAGCCTTGCGTCGTCCTTCATGGAGTTCATGGCTCATGTGCTTCGGTATCGGGTTCGCCTTGATTTTGCCTCTGACCTCAGGCGGGAGTGATCGTTGCCCATCGAGGGCACGGAGCTCCGTTGCCGTTCCGGTCCGGTGGAGGATGGCTCTGCCCGCCGCCGTCTTCTGCAGTCTGGTCTTTTGCGAAGCCATAACCGCGTCCGACAGCTCAGCGAAGGTATTGTGGATCCCGAGGGCCGCTAACTTCTCGTTTGAGGTGGTGACAGGGAGACCCAGGGCCGTTTTGTACGCGCCTCTGATGATGGCATCGACTTGTTCTTGGTCGCGTTTGTTTAGCGAGTGATAGTGATACGGCATGCTATACGTGATTCTGCTGATCACCAGAGCCTGGACGAGGCGAAGCGTGTCCTCTTCTCGCATGCCCTTGCGGCTTCTTGTAATTAGTTTTATAATCCGCGAGACCTGGTTGGTGGCAGACCTTAGGGTTTGGATGGTGTGGGAGGCTTTCAGGTTGCTCTGGATCCAAAAACCCAGAATCCTAGTCAGAATAAGCATCCTTCCTCGTGACCTCGTTCAGCCAGCGGTAGTCCTCACAGTCGAAAAAGAGCAGTCTCTTTTGGGGACCATTACCACCGGCAAACCCCAGTGACTGTTTGAGCACTGGACAATACGCTCATCAATAAGCTCATCCAATGCCTGGTCGATTTGTCTTCCTCTTGGCCACACTAATGGGGCGAGGATTGCATTTCCATGGCAGTGCGCCGCCTGTATCAATCCAATGTCGCACAAGGGAGGTTTACCCTTCACATTGCACGCGTAATGTGAAGACATGCGATCATTCCCCACCAGCGGCAAGTTGTTTTTTCATCCACTTTCAATTCCATTCATTTATCATTTCTTTATTTCATTTAGTAAGTACAAGTAATTTCCCCTGTGTCGTCCTTGGTGTCTTTGTTTGTTGGCAACTTATTAAGATATGATTAATAAAAATTGGGCCCCTCAGTTTAACCCCCTTTCTTCTTGTTCAGTGCTAAATACAGTAATACAATCTTGGCATATCTCAGCACGCATCGCCACAAGCTAACTTAAGCAAGCCTGCACAGTTTAATACTCATAATTATTCGTGGATGGAAGAAAACAGCCTGTAACTTCACACTTTTTTATTTGAACTACATTGTCTGTACTCTTTCAAATGTTTCCATTGGTGATGTATTGGATGCATAGTTTTCAACAACTAGTGTTTTGCCCCGCAAGATAGTCGCGCATCAAATGCACGACCGTAATTGATGTCACTGCTCACTATGCGCACTTCAGCCTCGCCTTCACGACCATGTAAATTTGCTTTGCTTAGGTGAAGGAAGCTGGGGTGGAGAGGGTGCCCAGCGCCACCACTCGGGAGGCCAATCAGGGTGCATCCTGGTGACTATTGCTCGTGCTAGAAATTAGCTCCAGCACGCTAGCTGTGTCCACCATGTTGCCATTATGGCGGCAGTTCACGGAGATTGAGTGAAGCACAAAGCGTGAGCTGGGAGACAAGGCGAGGGAAGGCATCTCGATCCCCACACAATATCAAGAACGAAAAATCGGATCATTATAACCGATTATCGCTATATCTGGACTGCCACAAAAAAAAAAAATGCTGCTAAACATACCTTTGTAGCTCCCATACCAAATTTGCCACTTGTGCTAAAAAGAGCCGTAGAAATTAGGCTCTGAGAAATGAAACGTTTATACCTCTAAACAATGTATCAAGCACTAAGCCCTTTTCGCATGGCACAAATTTCACTGCATTTTCGCACTTGCAAATTAGCAGTTGCAGCAAATGAGCCATTGGACCCGTTGTGCGTGCGATGTGGCAAGGATGGGGAAGCAATCGCAACATGGATCGTAGACACGTCACTGTGGCCTGCTTACTTGATTTTCTTTTTGATAAAGCGATGCACTCAAACGCAAGAAACTTTCACGAAAACAGTTTCTTAAGCTGTTTTACTTTGCTTTCACCGAAGCATACTGACACCAAGAACAATTTAGTTCTCCTCTAGGTGCTCTCAAATGTGAAAATTGCAGCTGCCATGCTCAGTGCACGATAAACGGCAATGCAAAGTTCACATTTGCGAAAATCATAGCTGCGAAAAACGCAGTGTACGATTGCATCATGTCAAACAGGCTTTAGGCGTGCTGTAATAGTCAGAAATCTGCACTTGCTTTCGTGGGAGTTTCAGGTTCACAACAACTGTGTGTGTGCGCGCAGACACTTTATTAATACAATATCCTCTGCGTGTTTCAATCCAGGGTGGTGCCTTCCGGCAGGTGTGCATCATGTCCAGCTGCAGTGCGAACACTGGCAGCAATAAGTTAGTGTGCATGAAATCAACGAGCAACTCGATCGACGATAGTGCACTTTGCGTGAACATCGGTGTCAGATAGGTCATTGTCAATCTCGTCATTACTGCTGCTGCTCCCGTTCCCTCTGCTACACAACGCCGCCGTCTGTCCTGACGATTGTGCCCGTCAGAGATCTCTTCACAAAATGAGGCCTTTTTCATTGATCGGCTTAGGCACCGGTTCCAACCTTCATGATCACAGCACTCCCGGTCTTCAGAATAGCCTATATTATCGACGGCATGAGCTTATACTACTTTGAGTCTTGCAAATTTTGCAGCTTCGTCTCAAGTGACACAGCTCTGCACTTTGTCAGCGCTATCTTCCACTAACTGGTGTGTCCACTGCTTTGAGGCTGCTTCCGCAGCGCATTTCCAAGCGAAAGAGTGATTATCAAGAGGAAGAGGTGCTATTGCATTTCTACTCTCGCTGAGAAAGAGATTGTGGGAAGGGCGGGCGTCGCATGGCTTCTTTCTTTTTATGCGACGCATACTAGCCGCACAACCACGCTCTTCCTTGCTGCGCCGCGCACGGCCGCGTAGCTACCATTGAGGGTATGAGCCATTGTTCATTGCTGCGCGTTTCACATGTGGGTCTATTCTCTTTTATGTTTGCTATGTTTGTTATTAAATTACTTCTATTTTTATGCATTGCATAATGCAATCACTCAGTTCAGCCCTTGGGCGCGGCCGGGCAGCCACCATTGACCTTTAGCGCAACCACGTGACGTGACGTCGCGACAGCCGGAGGAAAAGCTGGGCCCCAACTCGCGCAATATGCAACGCATTCTTGGCTTAACCAAGCTAAGCCTGGCCATTTTTATGCGAAGCATACTAGCCGCACAACCACGCTCTTCCTTGCTGCGCCGCGCGCAGCCGCGTAGCTACCATACGACGTCGTAACAGCTGCAAAAGCGGAGGCTCAACTCGTGCGCTCGCTTGCGGCCGCGTAGCTACATAGCCGGGTCGCAGCTCGTGCGCTCGCCTGCATGAGTTGTTTCTTCGTCTAGCCGAACTAAATATGGCCAAGCAACAGCAGTTCACCAGGCTAAACAGTGGTTCAACAACTAAAATAAAGGCTAGTATGCTTCGCATCCTGGGCTTAACCTTAGCTAAGCCACAGCCATTTTTTTTTTCTCCCTCTCGCTGGGTTGTGGTTTGGCATCAGGAGGGAGACAGGTGCCCCGAGCCAATCAGCACTTCAGCAGCAGACGAAATGGACATGTCCACTAGGTAGACACTTGCAGGATACACCCCCCTGTTGCTGCTACAATAGTTTCTGCTACAGTTGTATCACTTATCGGTTTTCCTCTTAGCTACGTTGTTTAGTTGTTCCCCTTGCAACACCTGTGTTCTCCGGGAACAATTTAATTTCTTCTTGTTAGAAGCGCTAATTTTTTTCCTTTTGTCTTTTATGCCACTTATCGTCATACATTTTCCTTCTCAAGCCTTTGCATGCCCTATGCTAGTCTGCAATGCAAAACGCACATAGCACTTAAAGTGTTCATTCTTCCGTCTGTATTGTGCTGCAACCCAAGAATGTGCTGCCAATGCTTACACATGTGAATTATCACCCTCATCTGCAACATCCTTAGTTTGTATGGCCTGACACTTTCATTCTAATCTTCTAGTCACATTCTAGTCGCTGTTTCGGCCAAAAGGCGAAGCATCGATTGTGACAGCAAATTAGTAGAAAGCTATATGAAGTAAGGATACTAGTTTTATCAGCCATGTAAACCTGCCACTCGCTCACAAGCAAACTTGAACACACCTCACTCGATGATAGCGGAAACTCGCTGTCAAAATTATTCGGCAGCAGCAGCAAGCGAATTGACCTTCGTGCTTCCATCACTGAAGGTACCACTGCGCTTACTGCATCAAACTGTGCTGACAGGCGAACCATGCTACATCCTGCTACATTCCAGAAAAATATGAGATGTCTGCACCCAGCCTGCATCTAAAAGGTGGCTTGGGCTTTCAACAACAGAACTAAGTCCTCAAAGCCGTTTCTCCACACCATCAAAAGAGGCATGGCATGGACCTGCGGCTGCATTAAGTCTTTGAGGGCCAATGACGTAAATATACGGCACCGCGAACAAGTCCAAAAATGGTCGATGCTGTATATTTACGAAGCCATCTGCACGTTCAAAAAGTGCACCAATTTCCTAACTTACTTTTCTGTCATGTGCTGCCACGATGTGAGAATACAGGGAATTTTCCTCGTGCGCCTCCCTCTCTCGGTTTTCGTTACATGGTTTATTTTAGAGCCAGTTTGCTACCACGCGTATATGTACTACCACTCGCGCATTGGTGCGCGCGCAGACAGGCGACAGTTCGGGTTTTGTTCTGTGGGCGGTTTCGGCTTCTTGCACTTGCAAAACTGATGGCTATTTCGTTACTAATCGCTCAAAGGGTGACCGCCTCTTTCTCGCTCGTTTAGTTCTCACAGGGGTGCGCATAGGAAGGATGCTGCATCAGTGCATTTCTGTTGCTTTTTTTTTTTTTGACACTCGCGAAAACTAATTGCCTCTGGTTGGCAATACGATGAAGATTAGGGGAAGTCTGTCACACGTTGTGCTTTTTTGACGGGCCCACAAACACAGTTTTCTTGAGTGTGCGCACCTACGCAGTTTGATTACGCTATGGATGTACATATTAATAATAATATTTGGGGTTTTACGTGCCAAAACCACTTTCTGATTATGAGGCACACCGTAGTGGAGGACTCCGGAAATTTTGACCACCTGGGGTTCTTTAACGTGCACCTAAATCTAAGCACACGGGTGTTTTCGCATTTCGCCCCCATCGAAATGCGGCCGCCATGGCCGGGATTCGATCCCGCGACCTCGTGCTCAGCAGCCCAACACCATAGCCACTGAGCAACCACGGCGGGTGGATGTACATATTAGATATTAGCGTAAGAGCAGGAACATTTGAGTCTTGCAAAATATTCTCACGTGCGCATTTTCAAGGCCTTGAACTATGTGTATAAAAATGCATCAAATTTTTTATTCTAACAAGTTTATATCCTTTTTTATTGTTATTCACGAATGAAGAGTACATATATACCAATGCACAATATCTCTTTCTCACTTTACGGTCACTCTGGAAAAATTGCAGTAAATTTTTTTCGAGGCAAGTCCCTGAGAAGAATTGGAATCTGCAATAAAAAAAAAAATCGACTCTGGGTGGTCGCATAGGGCGAAAAAAATCTACCCTCAAGAGTTAACTTCAAGGCAAACCGAGCCAAGCCTCTCCGGTTAAACTTGGATAGCACCGCTGTTTCTTTAGTGGTCTGTTTTCTATTTTCAATACTTTTTGCCCCACTGCATGCGGGCGACTTAAAGGGCCCCTCACCATGTCTTATAGCAAATTTTGGTTATATGCTGGAGGTTGTTACGTGTCCTCTGGGCAGTGTTCTGCCGTAAAAATTTTTCAAATCGGCTCATTAATAGCCGATATATAAATATTTCAGTGCCGCAAACCCATGATTTTATAAGGCAAGCTGCACTACATAGCAAGAGCCTCTCTCTACTCGCCCCCTCTAGCCTCTGTAAGCTAAACTCCTTCCCTGCATTCTCTCATACCGGACCTTGAGGATCTCGTGATGTCGACATTACGGACCCGCCTTCATTTCCTTTTCTACACCCCCCCCTCTCTCTCTCTCTCTCTCTCTCTCTCTCTCTCTCTCACGCGCGGCACAATTGCGCTGATGGCACTGCGCGTACGCGGCAGTGATGTCCAATTTCATGCAGCGCACGATTTTGAGCACTGTGTACAAGGACACGTGACTAGCTGTATAATACACGAATACTGAAGCAGAAAAAGCGGATCGTAGGGCATGATCACACACTGGAACACAGTAGAAAATGGTATAGTTTCGTTACCTACGCACGCGACTGCATGACCTTGGGAAGAAGCAGGCAAAGTCGAAGTACGCCTCTCTTGCTTCGGTGCAAATAAAACAAAAAAACATTGTTTTATTATTTCTCTAACTTATAATCATCAATTCAAGCAGCAGATCACACAAATAACAGATGTTGCCTTGAATAATACTCAAAGTCACGTGTCACCACGAGCGACGTCGCATTGCGGACCCAACTACGTAGGCGTAGGGACACAACTACGTCACCGTCTGGCTTGGAGCGTGGTCGCCGCGAGAGAAAGGGAAAACGGCGTTCGGATTGAAATTTCAGACCTATCCACGCCGTGTTGCGATGTAATTCTTTGCAAACACAATCGTTAATGAGCATTGTACGCTCTGCACTTGTCAGCTCAAAATAGCCAGCCCTGGTGAGGGGCCCTTTAAGCAACAGTACAGCATCAATTTTCATATGGTAACGAGTGATTGCGATAGTGCTGAGCCTGAACCTGTGCTTCTATCCTGTATGGCCACTGTAAATTGGACGACTGAAGCTTCAGACACTGTATGGTGCTTTGCTCGATTGTTTAAACATGTGCACAATGACACATTTCATTGACAATGACAAATGTGTCATTGTTCATTTGCATCCATGAACCAAATTCTGCCATTCAATTGGACCCCTATCCTGCACTTTCATTGACGAGGTGATTTTACAGCTTTAGGAATGCCACACAGCCTCTACTAAGATTTTGGTTGACTCGACACCAAGCACCAACTTGCACCGTGAGATGCTGAAGAAGCGGTGCTCGTTAAGCCTAGCTGCATTGTACGGCGGTGAGAAAAATTCCCTGCCAGCAGGCTGTTGCAGTGAGGTGGTTGTCAATACACTCGGACCAGTAAGCTGCCATGGCGACAGGGCACGACATCACAGGCTAGACTGGCAGCTGAGAGCCGAGGTTGGGTCTGTGGCCGACAAGCCGGAAACTACTGCAAAGGCTTGCTGTTTGTTCTCTATGGTTAATGGACGGAACGGCAAAATCTTGCATACGGGCAGAAAGCTACAAATTCAACTCGTGCATAAGAGCTTAATTTGACAGCATAGTACAGTCAAAGGTCGTGCACGACCATTGCGGTATTTTAAATAGATGGTATATCAGTGAAGCACGCCACTAAGGCCTTCAGCAAATCTTTCATGCTGCTGGCATTGGAAAACACAACAAAATTATTTTGCTACTAAAGTTCATGTGGTTGGACTACCCAATTATTCAAACGTTTCTATTGCGAAATTTTTTTTTTAATTGGTCGACGATTGTCTATACCATGAAGTTTTACACTCAGTACACCAATTTTCACATTCAGAGATGAAAGTCTCGGCACAAAGATGAAGCCACTATGTGAAGTAGACGATTATGTAGCACGCTACCTTAGATGCCTGGCAGAACTGTAGCAACTGCACTATACAGCCCTCTCTGGGCGACATTCCCTCACAATAAGCTACATAGGTTTTGGGAAGGGGGCCTGTGTATAGACTCCAACCTATAAATGTGAGATTAGCTTAACGAGTGTCAAATTTGATTAATATTTCCTAACAGAAGCATTCTTGAAGAATCAAACAAACTGAAGTTGCCTTGTAATCAATGATTCAAGCTTTGAATTAAAACACATACCATAATTCGTCAAAGAAAAAGAACATTGTTTGCCAGCTCTATTTGCTCACAAGAACTGTGCCTGCCAAAGGACATAAGCGACCTATGCAAGCAAACATTTGCATCGTTAGCATTAGAGTTTATTTATTTATTTATTTAAATACTCTCAATGCCATTGCAGCATTACAGAGAGGAGTGGTTGTACATGTTCAAAATGGTATTCTTGAATATTGCATGCTCAGGGTTGCTGGTGACGGAGGCAGGGAGGCGATTCCATTCGGATGATCTCTTTGTCACAGAGGAATGTAAGTTCTTGTTGGTCTGGCAGACTGGCACTTGAACTTTGAAGTTATGGTCTACATGGGATGAAAGGTAACAAGGTGGCAAGAACAATGTGCATTTCAGTTCCAGATAAGTAAAGATTTTACGAAAGAGACATAGGCGGGCCTACTTCCTTCTGATATTAAGGTTAGGAAGGTCCAGAGAAGTCCTTATTTATTTATTTTATTTATTAGTTACCCGCATCGCCTCGTAGGGCATTACAGCAGGGAGGTTACAAACTTGAATGAATACATCAACAAATTATTTCAACGCGTGGAAAAAAGCATCATTTTCTGTAATATATACAATGCTCGATGGCAAACTGTTCCAATATCGAACAGTTCTAACAAAAAAAGAATAACGGAAGACGTCACCCCTACAAGAAAATTCCCTGACCTTCAAACAGTCAAGTCGCCTAGATTTATCAAATGAGACGCTTGCAAATACATTTAATAACTATTTCACAACCTTAGTAAACAGTACTCATGATCCTAATTCTTTGAGTTATCTTCGCTGCAGGACTAAACAATCTGCATTTTTAGCGCCTACTACGGAAAATGAGGTATTTACTACTTTTATGTCTATCAAAAACAGTCAATGTTGTGACGTCAAAGGATTCGAGATCATGCCAATTAAGCATGTCCTGGACTTGATTCTACCTGCATTAGTACACATAATCAACTTGATATTTTCCAGGGGCTCGTTCCCGAAAAGACTTCAGGTTGCGAAGGTAGTAGTTTTATACAAAGGTGGTGATAAAAACGAGCTGACAAACTACCGTCCAATATCTGTGTTGCCCATTTTTTCTAAAGGTATAGAAAAACTAGTACATGCCCGCATGACATCGTTTCTGATCAAACACGACCTTATAACTAGTATGCAGTATGGCTTTGTGAAAGGGCAGTCGACAGAAACTGCCTTACTCAAAAGGAAATTATATTGCAGTCGTTTGAACAGCAATTATGTACTCTGGGCATCTTTGTTGATTATTCGAAGGCGTTTGATTGTATAAATCATTCCACACTACTCAACAAACTTGAACATTATGGATTTCGTGGTGTATTTCTTGAATTATTACAGTCGTATCTGCAACACCGTATGCAACAAGTGATCATAGAACAATATGTGTCTAATTTAAAGCCAGTTCACGCGGGAGTGCCACAAGGAAGTATTCTGGGGCCCCTGCTTTTTTGTATTTATATCAATGACTTAGTTACTATAGATAATGTGAAATTTATTATGTACGCGGACGACACAACTATTCTGGTTACCGCACCGAATTCCACAGAGGCTATCGATATCGCAAATGAAGCACTAACAAAACTGTCCTCGTGGTCTACCGCAAATTCACTTAGTATAAATACTAAGAAAACAACAGCTGTTCTGTTCAGACCGAGAAATCGTAACGTCGCTACAGACCTAACACTACAACTTAATAATTCTATTATTCCGATTGTGCCTACTGTTAAATGTCTTGGGGTTGTATTCGAACAACATATGTCGTGGAATTTGCATGTGGATTTAGTCGCTGCAAAAATATCCCGTGTGAGTGGCATTTTATGCAGGTTAAGATATTTTCTCCCTAAAAACATCAAACTTCTCCTATACAAATCCTTGCTTCTCAGCCAAATTCATTATTGCCATCTTGTTTAGGGTACTACGACACTTTCTAATATCACCACATTACATAGAATACAAAAAAAAGGCCGTCCGTAGTATTCTGGACGTTCCCCACGACACACATACGCGTCCACTTTTCAAAAAACTGAATTTACTTCCTATGCCTGATATTTATGAGCATACACTAATTCACCGATATAAGACAGGTGTTAAAAGAAATAATAACACGCTAAATACTATATCGAACTTAAAACGTAGAGATGGGAAGCTAAATACGCGCAGTTGCGAACTCTGGGAGATGCCACGGGCAAGGACTAATTACACATACCAAATGTTGCGCTCTACATTACCATCTTGTCTCAATAAAATCAACACTGTATAAGGTTCATTATTGTGCTTTCTTTTTTCTTGTCTTTCCTTTGTTTCCGCAAAACTGGAAGAAATTGTTTTTGTAACAGTGTATTTGCCGAAGTGTGCATTGCAGTATGTTTTGTGTGACACATTTGTTGATTTCATATATGTATAATGTGCATTAGTAATTAACGTTAATTCTTTCGCTTTTAATTGTACGTGAGTGCTATATGTACTGCATATAGATTCTGTTTCACTTAATTCATTTTTACACTTGTATGTATGTATATATTATACATATGCATTATGCCTGACACTCGTGTTCTAGCTTAATATGTAATACCTAACCCTATGCGCTGCCACTGCTTGTTAAAAGGGGCTGCGGACCTTGTCAAGCCATAAAAGGCTTTTTGTTCGCGGTCCTCAACATTGTGGTGTTGAAATAAAGTGAATATATAGTGTGGTGCCTGGATATATTTTTCGTGGTTTATGCCTGTTTTAGAATAATAAATATCGTGACAAAATTTTAATCTGATATGCCTTCTACGATCCTTCAGCTCTTGCCATTTAAGTTTAAGTTTGCTTTCTGTCATGCTAAGCTGCCGGCTATAGCTACCAAGAACAAATCTAACTGCCCTATTCTGGATTTTTTCTAATTTGTTTATAAGCTCAGATGTGTGTGGGTCCCCACAAACACATCCATATTCAAGTATTGAATGTACATGACTGAAGTACAACTGCGTCTTTAAGTTACTCGGTAAATGACTAAAATTGCGCCCCAAGAATCCCAAAACTGATGCTGCCTTATTTCCAATATATTTAACATGCTTGTTCCATCGTAAATCAGAAGTAAAAAACACACCTAGATATTTAAATTCCTTGCTTATTTTTAGAGTTGAATCATGTATTCTATACCTATAGGGATGATTAGCTCATTTTCTTGTAAAGGTGACGTGAACAGTCTTATTTATATTTAATGACATATCCCAACGCACACACCAGTCTGCTATAGAGTTTAGGTCAACTTGCAGGATTTGTCAATCGCAAATGGCATCTACGACTCTATAAACAACACAATCATCAGCAAACATTCTGAATGAAGGCTGTATACCAGCTGAAATATCATTAATATACAACAAAAACAATACTGGCCCCAACACTGAGCCTTGGGGAATTCCGGACGTAACTGATGCATATTGCGAAGATATACCATCCAGAACCACAGCCTGTTTCCGCAATGACAAATATTCGGCAATCCACGCTATTATTTTACCATCCAAGTTATAAGCTTTTAATTTGGAGAGTAGGAGACTGTGTGCGACTACATCAAACGCTTTACTGAAATCCAAGAAAATGCAGTCCACAACTTGTTGCTTATCAACTGCCGAGGCTAAATCATGAATAAACTCTACCAACTGTGTATTGCAAGATAAACCACGCCTGAAACCATGTTGGCAGGGACTTGGGAGATTATGCATAGTTAAGTGGGCCATAACACAACTGTATATTACATGCTCCATAATTTTGCACGTTATACTAGTTAAGGAAACGGGCCTGTAGTTCTGAACGGAGTTACGCACCCCACTCTTATGTATGGGCACGACTCGTGCTAATTTCCAATCATCTGGCATATCAGTTTCAATGAAGGACTGCTGAAACATCAGGACGAAATAAAAGCATAACGTGTCCGCACAGCTCCGTATGATAGCGGCAGGAATGTCATCAGGGCCGCATGCCTTAGCCTGGTTCACATCTTTTAATAATTTACGGACACCACCGACACAAAAGGTGACTTCTGGCATGGGGTCTATTTCAACAGGTAATTCAAAACAGACAGTACGTGTGCTAGACGGCAAAAAGACAGATAAAAAATAACGGCTAAAAATTTCAACTTTAGACTCATTATCATGAATAATAGTTTCCTCATTTTTCAAAGCAGGTATTGATCTGTTGTCTTTGCCATTACGCTTCACATACCTCCAAAATTCTTCGGTATCCCTGACAAGTCTTTCTCCTAGATTAAAAAAATAGAAGTCCTTAGCGATGTCGGACTTTTGCTTAAGTTCAGTTTTTTTTTGCTTTCAGCAAGGCCAAATGCTCTGGCGAATTAGACGCCTTATATCTTTGATAGTTTCGTCACTGTCGTCGAACAAGGGCATGTAACTCTGTGTTAAACCAGGGTTTGTCTCGAGCTTGCCTACTTGATATAACTCGTGATGGGACAAAAGCTTCACGTAGTTCGAACAATTTCAATTTGAAAGTATTCCACAGTTGTTCGATATCTAGATTATCTGCGAGTGCATCAAAAGTTGGAAAGAACGACTCGAAAGCAGCGCTAATCGCCTCGTAGTTGGCCCTGCTGTAGGCATAAATCTTTCGACTAGGTGTTTTTGCAACCTTCACATACAGAACTGATAAATCTGCTAGAACAACGTTGTGATCGCTCAAACCTGGCAACACCCGTACATTGTATACAACATCAGGCACGTTACAGAGCAAAAGGTTGAGTACGTGACCTGTTCCGTCAGTGCGTGATGGCCCATGCACATACTGATAAAAAGTATTCTGATCTAAAATATCAAAGAAAGTTTAGTATAGCCTCCCTCGAGCTTCTTACTTATTGAAGCTTCTTACTTATTACTTATTGAAGTAATACTGGTGGTGCGAGAACAATTAGCAACAATGAAATGAGCTGAACAATTTTGGATGGCTTCTAGTGTGTTTACAACCGTAGAGGAGGGAGGATCCCAGATTGAAGAAGTGCACTCGTGTTTCGATCTGACTAATGTTTTATAAAGAAGTTTTAAGGAAACAGGAGCCAAAGCAAAGTTACGTCGCAAAAAAGAAAGAGTGCGATTCGAATTGTTAGCGACGCAGTTAATATGAGTATTCCATGATAAATTGTTACCTATGTGGACACCTAGGTATTTATAAGTATTGGCAGATTGCAACTGAAAATTAGTAATAAAATAAAAAGAGATAGTACAGTCAGCAGTTCTTTGGGAAATCCTCATTATTCTGCATTTGTTTTGTTAACATTCAATTTTATGAAGCAGAGTGAACACCAAGAAGTAATGCTGTCAAGATCAGATTGAAGTCGAGAAGCATCATAAGGGCTAGATATTACGTGGTAGAGGACACAATCACCAGCAAATAGCGTGATTGTTGGTTTAATGCAGGTAGGGAAGGTCGTTACTGTAAATTAAAAACAATAGGGGCCTGAGGACGGAGCCCTGGGGTACACTGGATGTGACAGAAAAAGTGCGCGAGTTATGGCCGTCAGCAGTTACATGCTGGGTTCTGTTATATAAGAAGCATTTATTCCACTGCAATAAATTCAAGTCAACATTTAGCATACTTAGTTTTAGTAAAAGCAAACGGTGAGAAACGGTGTCAAAGGCTTTTTGGAAATCAAGGAAAATACAGTCAATAATAGAACCATTGTCAGGTGCCGAAGATAGATCGTTGGTAAAGAGAAGTAGAGTTTCGCATAAGTAGTGTTCCTTAAAACCATGCTGACTGTTGTGAAAGAAGTTATTTTGCTCAAGAAATGCAATTAGATTTGAATAGATAACATGTTCGAGAAGCTTACACGGGATACTAGTCAAAGTGATGGGTCTGTAATTAGAAGGACTAGATGTGTCACCTCGTTTATGCACAGGAATCACCTTCCCCGCCTTCCAATTGCTAGGCGTTGAGGCATGTTGCAATGACTGAGAAAAACTGAAAAAAATTACAGAGCAATGAATGGCAGTCTGCTTCAGGAATTGAGGAGCAATTCCATCCATGCCAGGTGCTGATGTTTTCACTCTAAATATGAGATTAAAAAGCCCTAATTGATCAATAATGATAGCTTTCATACAAGAAAGTCCATGATCAGCTAGAACTGGTAAATCATTGGAGTTGTCAGTAGAAAATGCGTTTATAAAAATGTCCTGCAAGGCTTCACAGCACCTGTCACTTGCAATAGCTGAACCAAGTTCACTACAAAGTTCAATGTTTTTATTTTTCGGACCATTAACAATGCTCCAGAACTTACGAGGGTTAGACTGTAAAAGAGAAGGAAGTGTATCACCATAAACAGCATGTTTAGCAATTGCATATGCTTGTTTGTAATGTAACGTTGCGCTGGGATAAGCCACCAATCTCTCCGTGGTATCAGAAGATACAGCGCTGTGGTACAATCGCTTCTTTTTATTACATAAGTGAAAAAGTAATGACATAAACCATGGAGAGCGGAACGCCACTCCAACAGTTCATAGCAGAACATAGCAATCTATTAGTGAGTTAATCTTATTTCTGAACAATATCCAATTCTCTTGCACAGAGTGATCTGAAGTGCATTCCATGTATTGTTCAGTAAAAACTTCTAATTCCGCACATATAGAAACAAAATCAGCATTGATATAATCTTTTATAACTTTAGATGCACACAGGACGCTGTGCCTGAAAAGCACAAGTGTACAATGCGATGGTCACTAAGGCCAGGTAAGCAATAAATGGATCAAATGACAGAAGAATTTGTTGTGAAAACCAAGTCCAGTGTATTACAAAAAGATGTGATGCGCATGGGTTCAAAGACTGCGTGGCTTAAATTGAAATCATTACATACATTTATAAAAAGTTTGCTTTCCGCTGTATGACAGGCAACTGATCCATCCGATTTGCTCCAAGTAATGTCTGGAAAGTTAAAATCGCCCATTAAAAATAGTTGCAAGTTTGGGTATCGGATAGATACTGCATACGAACAGTCACGCAAGTTCTCACAGAAGTTCAGGGAGCAGTGAGGCGGACGGTAGCAAGCACACAAAGTAACATCTTGATATCCAAAGCGAATGCATGCGCATACCAGTTCGAGTGGCGAAGGTGTAAGAATTATGTTAGAGTGAAGTTTATCTGATATTGCTATGAGAACACCACCACCTGTCCTTGTTATTTGATAAGACCAGTAAAATTTGTAGTTGTTTTCAGTGTAAAATTTCAGTATCGCGAACTTTACTTGACAACCAGGTTTCAGTTAGTACTACAATGTCTGCGGAACAGTCATCAATCAAGGAGGATAACTCATCACGTTCATTTGATATGCTTCTAATATTTGTAAGAAATACAGAAACTGGGTTTAATTTTGTGACACATTTAGTAGGCTGGGATTGCTAGGAAGTGCGTGGAACACTGTTCAAATTATTGGAAATTGAGGAAGAGGGTGAAGACACAAAATCACGGTTAAGTTCATATATTCTGTCAGTCTGACTGCAGTAGACGAAGCATTTTTTGTTAATAAATATTTTGTTGTAATGGACTACATATTGTTGGCCAGTCGACTTTCCGTACTTGTGCAGTTTCTTGCGTGTGTTTCTCGTTTCTTTGCAAAAATCTTCACTTAAACTGACCCCAGTACCTTTTAATTTGGCTTTCTCTACCATAATTCTTTCCTTAATCTTAAAGGTAGAAAGCTTTATAATTATGGGACGGCACTTCTTATGCACATTGTCATGAACGGCCTGCAAGGGTACCGACCTACAAAATTTTCCCAGCCAGCTGCAGAGGCGGCGAGCTTCCGAGACGCGACCGTGGAACCCTCCCCCACCTGCTGCGATAACTCGTATTGTAGGGACGACGATGTGCCGCATCAACACCCGCTCAACGCCGCTATGACTAAATGCGGTCGGCGGACGAGGTATTGTTAGTGGATTCGCCATCGCTGTCACGGTTTGTTCGAAGTGGTCGAAATCCTGGGAGATGTCTTCCGGCCGTCTCACGGAGCTTAGGAGTCATGGACAGGTGCGGCGGCCATTGTCTGCAGGGTCAACACTGGGGTGAAGAGGCGCCTGCTCGGGGCAGGACCCGTGTCTGCGAGAACCCCTCACTTCGGTGTGGTCAGTGAAACCTGGGCGGAAGTGAATGCGTAAACCCTCCCTCTCAAAGGCGGGTCGGCTACGATGACTTTGGGCACTCCGTTTGGTCGAACGGCCGTTTTCCCTCACCTAGGAATCTAGGGAGGACAGAGTGTATTGAAGGAGCCGTTGGCGGGTCCTCTGGGTGCCTTCCGTTTTCAGTCATGTTAGACTGATGAACTGTAACATCCTCATGTAAATACTGTAAATAAACCCATATTCTCTCCCTTCAACAACGTCCTCAGCATGGATAAGTTGGACGACGGCATGGGCCAGCTACCATCTATTTCACGTCAGACTCCAAACATCACAACGTATGAACCAAGTCTGCATGAGCATGAAGTGCCATCAGGCGGTAGCTGGACACTAGAGTTGAGATAATTGTGAGGATATTATCTTCAGACTGCGACCACGTTTCGGCTGCAGCATCAGTTATTCCGAAAAATATAAGGTTCTCTCGTCGTGATCTATCTTCAAAATCATTGAGGCATGAAGACAGTTCAGCATTCACCCTCGAACAGCATCCCATATAGTTCGTTACGGCAGATCACTTGGCGACGTTTTAGCTAAAGAATTAACGCGAGCTTCTGCAGCAACCAATCTTCAGTTAATATCTGAGACAGTCTTTTCCAACATCGCCTGACTTGACTTCACCTCATCAAGGACTTGTTTTAATTCGTTATGGCGTGCATCAACATGCGCATTAACTGCTTTGACAACATTAGCGAGCTCTTCAGGAAGAACATAAGGACCCGGATTAGATTCAATGTCTCCACTCATGAGCAACAGTTTGACAACGTGAAAACACTCACAAATACAAAAGTAAACAACACGTGGGCATGGCACAAGCAGCAGACACAGGTTATTAGATTTTTTTAGAGTAACAGGAATGACATTTGCCAACCTGGATTAGAAGAAAAAACTTGTTTTTAGTCGACTGCATTGCTGCTGCTCGACCATGCCCACTGAAATTGCCCGGGCAACAACACCTGCTTATAAACTTCAGCCGCGGCTGAATGACGAAGTTGTCGAAGAGAATCCGCAGATTGGAGGCGCTACTGCAGGTAGGCAGGGTTCGCTATCCAACATAGACTTCCGAGCTTGATCTCTATCCGAAGCTGAAGAAGACTGCAGAAACAGTGGCGGTCCACCTTGAACAACATGCTCTTGTGGATTGGGCACCAAGGGGAGGATGTCGTTGCACCATTCCTGGTGGGAACAGCTATTGAAGGTAGGTGACCACCGTGAGCGCAAGCTTCTTGGGGGTAAGTGTGCGAAGCCACTACAGTCAGCAACTGGATTAGAAGCAACTGGTTGATTGCATTGCTGCTGCTCGACCATGCCCACAGACCATGCCTTCCTTTGCACATACAGCATATGGCGTGCGGCGACAATGTTTTCGCCCTTGGACTTATCAATATTACTGGTACTTGAACTTTAGAGGACTTCATGATATGTAAAGTTTGCAATCGATTTCATTATTCCTGCTCCAAAATTCCAATTTAATGCTCTGAAATGCACTTTTGGCTGCTCCAAAATGGCATCACTGGCTGCCTCGTGCTGCAACGCGAACTAACGCACATGAAGCTATCAGTAGCCGGCGTACTGTGTCCCCACCGCAGATCGCTTTCAAGATGGGGATGGGACCCGCGCAGCCGTGCCATACGTGGCAACTGCTCGAGTAGACCCCCCCCCCCCATGGTGCCTTGCGCGTGAAAGAAGACGGTGCACTTCCTCCCTACTTTCGTCCCTTGTGCTTGCGAGATCGAGCTGCCATCGTTCGCTCACCCTCGCATGCCTTCCTTCGCACATACACCATATGGCACGCGGCGACAATGAACTTTATAAGGAACTTCACGGCGACGACAACAGCAGAAATGTGCCTGGAGTATCCATATAATTTCTGTAGCAATAAAAAACCCCAACAACAGATCACAAAGGACATGGGTTCAGTTTAACCAACTTATACTTTGCCATCTGAAGCAGGAACCTTTACTAAAGCTACAATTTCTTTATGTAGCTCCAAATCCTGTAACAAGTGACTGAATAAATTTAAGAATTACTCAGCAAGAACACCGAGCTTAAGTCATCTCTCATGAAGTAGGACTGGTCACACTAAAATCAACTTCTCTAAAGAATTAAATTATCAGGTGGGTCAAACTGAACAAAATGTAGAAACAGTGCCTTTAACCTTCAAAGACAGTTATTATTAACTCAGCTAAAATATTTTCCTGGATATCCCTAGATTTCTTAAAAATGTGGTTGTTCAGTTTGCCAATATGACTTCTCTAATAATATTTGTGTTATGCAAACAGGGTGCAAGTTTTATACGTCCAATTTATTTCAAAGCTGTTCTAAAATATCCACACAAATTGCTGGACTCGAGCTGAAGTGATGTTGCAGGGCAAGCTGTTATGCTAACACAGCCTCCTGCTTGAAGCCATATTCACAGAAGATGGCCGTATTTGCTTCGTTGTTGTTCAAAGTTGTTTTGCACCCAGAGCAAAGTGCCAAGTTTACACGGAACCTTATTTGAATTGTAAGAAAAATGGGTGCTAGAGCTCCCTCACAGATTGTCTGAAACAGTGCGGCTCTAATATTTTGCTGAAATGTAGCAGGATGTGGCAGGGTTCGCCTGTCAGTGCAGTTCGGCACAGTGGTACCTTCAGTGATGGAAGCACGAAGGTCAATTAGCTCGCTGCTGCTGCTGCGCTTCCTCACTCCAGCCTTTTGACAGCGAGTTTCCGCGGTCATCGAGTGAGATGTGTTTATGTTTGCTTGTGAGCGAGCGGCAGGTTTACATGGCTGATAAAACTAGTATCCTTACTTTATATAGATTTCTACTAATTTACTGTCACAATCGATGCTTCGCCTTTCGGCCGAAACAGCGACTAGAATGTGACTAGAAGATTAGAATGCAAGTGTCAGGCCATACAAACTAAGGCTGTTGCAGATGAGGGTGATAATTCACATGTGTAAGCATTGGCAGCACATTCTTGGGTTGCAGCACAATACAGACGGAAGAATGAACACTTTAAGTGCTGTGTGCGTTTTGCATTGCAGACTAGCATAGGGCATGCAAAGGCTTGAGAAGGAAAATGTATGACGAAAAGTAGCATAAAAGACAAAAGGAAAAAAATTAGCGCTTCTAACAAGAAGAAATTAAATTGTTCCCGGAGAACACAGGTGTTGCAAGGGGAACAACTAAACAACGTAGCTAAGATGAAAACCGATAAGTGATACAACTGTAACAGAAACTATTGTAGCAGCAACAGGGGGGTGTATCCTGCAAGTGTCTACCTAGTGGACATGTCCATTTCGTCTGCTGCTGAAGTGCTGATTGGCTTGGGGCACCTGTCTCCCTCCTGATGCCAAACCCCAACCCAGCCAATCAGAATTTCACCAGCAGACAAGATGGACATGTCCACTAGGTGGACACTTACAGAATATTGCCCCAGGTTAATTTGCGAAAATTGTGGAATTACCTTTTTTTGCTTGAGTTGCCACGCAGCATAATGTCAGTATGAAAAACTAAATATAAGCATGCAGGCCCATTTCATAGAGACACTGCAATGGGAACTTATAAAATGTGTTGTCCACAATTCATCTTTCATAGTCTTCAGCTTGATCACTGCTCAATTTCACACCTTTAAGTACACCTGTGAGCTTAATCCCTGGTGCTTTTTCCCTGGGGAAAAAAAAATCGGCTTTATCGCGCAATCCCTGGTGTTTGGACCAGGGATAGCGTGATAAAGCCGATTTTTTTTCCCCGTCTCTAAATGCAACTTGGAATTGAGGACTGAAGTTCAAACTTGGCATTGTGTACTTTCCAGTGTGCTCATCAATTTCAGTTTATGCATGTTATTTACAAAGAAATTTTGTTTTTTTCGGCGACCCTGTGGTCTGTATACTTTTGCTCACAGGTGTACACTTGTCTTTGTCTCAGGGCATGCACAAAGTAGACGGCAGGCAACCATTGCCAACACAGGAGCGGAGCATTTCGTACACTGGACAATGTTTTCATTTTGTTGAACCAATGCACAAGCGATCGCTGGTGACTTACCATTTCATACTATACTTCAACTCACAAGTTCTTTGCAGCACTGTGGAAGCTGTAGGCCTGTTATCCAATAGAAAGGCCGAATGCCTTCAAGATGTGTTCATCCGCACCACATTGTCTGCTTGCCATCCTGCCAAGACATGCTCCCTGGTTGGTGGATTGGCGTAACAAATGTTCCAGCGTTGTGACCATAAGCTCCGTTTGCATGAATCTTCCAGTGGGGCTTTGCCTCATCTATACGCTTTCTCAGCACTTTCCTGCTGCCTCTTTAGCCAGTAGTACAAACACCTTTATAAATGTTCACCTGTGCCAGATCGTCTCCTTGGCGTCTATCTGGCATTCACTCGCCGTCATCACTTACCACAACAGAGCATAGTAGTAAATCAATGACTCAGGGAACAATTAGGCCTTCATAGCACTCTGCATTGTCAACGTAACGCCAGTGCTACGGATCTGGCACCATCTGCTAATTGGAAATCAAACCACTTTTACCGCTCAGCGAAGCCTTCGCAGTCTTAGCAGTGCAATAACAAACAGCCAACCACAATAATTAAAGCAGAACAACCCTCATACTTTGCCCTCAGCATGAGATGAGGCTAAGCGATGATGGCTTTTACCACTTATTTCTTGCTGTCAGGGCAAAGAGCCAGCAACAGGTGTATATTCGAATCGAAGAGGGCGCTCTGCAGTGTATGGACGCTGCCCCGTAATCATATTCAGGGTGAATGCTGCTGCATTTTCCGGTAACCACCACAGTAATTCACAGTATAAGATATGCATGCACAAAGGTCCTAACATGTCACACATCATTAACATATCATGTACCAAGTAGAACTCTCTAATCCTAACTGAGCATGTGTTGGTGGGCTAGTTGGTTAAGCATGATTACATGTTGAGTTGTTAGTGCGCCTACGTGCTGTCTCGTGTTTCCCTTCTTCGTGTGTTTGTTTTATTCGGCGCCGTTCTTGTAATCTCTAATCCTGCCAATGACCAGATAGTTACAGCAGGAACTACATTCTGCTTGGCAATGGTATTACCTGTGTATACCTTGTACCTTCAGCAGTGCTGCAAAGAACTGGTGCGATGGAGTATAAGGCTGCTGCATGCTCAGCACTTTTGTACACTAGTCAATGTCTCCGTTTTCATGCTAGTTATAATAATCTTGTATGATTCAGCATGTAGCCACTTTGTTGATATTTCATTGCAATTATTGTTGTGAATCAGCATGCTCCGCTGACACGTGTTTGTTTGGTTAGATTCACCGGCCATGCCTCTTGTGAATCCGCAGTGGCTGCGGCTGACGTCACAAGATAAGGACTATAAAAGCTACACTAACCTTTAATAAAGCGTTCGTTCTTTGCCAACTGCTTCTCGAGCTACTTCAGTGGCGACGAGGCTGCCCACCACCGGGCCGTGCCTGCTCCATGGCGGCCTACGCCGGACCACCGGGTTTCGACGAAACGGAAGACAGTTGGGACGCCTACCAGGTGCGTCTGCAGTCCTACTTTGAAGCTTACGATATCGTCGACTCGAAGGAACGACGAGCCCTGCTAACGGCAGCCTTAAGCACGGCAACAGTCGGCATAACGGTACGGTGCGCGCCAACGAAGATTCAAGACCTTACCTATGAGAAGCTGCTTGAACTGCTGGCAGAACACTTTGCGCCACAGGGCAACAAAATAGCGGAGTCTTACAAGTTCTTCACCAGATGCCAGCGTCCCGACGAGACAACGAAGGACTTCATTGTGGAAATTCGGAAGAAGGCCTGCAGTAGCAACTTTGGCGAGGCACGGGACAGGATGCTACGAGACAGACTTGTTTGTGGTCTACGGGATGCCGGCGTTCGTCGAAAGCTGTTGGCCAGACCTTCGCTGACGCTGAAAAAAGCCGAAGATATAGCGTTAGCAGCAGAGATGGCAGCTCTCAACGTTGATCACATGGAGAGGACACAGGATTATGGCGACGTCCATGTCGTGAGGAGCAAGGTGCAAGCTCAACCGTATTACCACAAGACTCATCCGAGCACTTCTCGACCAAGCGAAGACGTCGTTTGCCTGTGCTGTGGTAGCACTAAGCAAAAGGCAGCAAAGTGCAAGTTTCGCCGGGCGGAGTGTTTTCGCTGCCGACGTAAAGGGCACCTAGCTAAGATGTGTGTATGGAAACAAGGGGTGGCCCTTTGTGAGGAGCATTCTTCAGAGAGCGACGGCAACGAGCTTTGTCTACTGAGTTTGTACACTACGTCGGTAAACTTGGTCAAGCCTGTGGTTCGCACCCTCTGCTGGAGCGGAATTCCGCTGACAATGCAAGTGGACACCGGATCGCCTGTCTCCATCATCACGTGGAAAACATACTGCAAGCATCGGCATGCCTGGCTGTGCTCCGCGAGACGTCCTTGCAGTTGTCCTGCTTTCTTGGCAAGCTGCCCGTGAGGGGTCAGCTGAAACTTCCGGTCTCGTACGCGGGAAAGACCCTAGATGCAACTCTAACCGTACTGCAATGTGATGGCCCGAACTAGTTCGGGCGAGATGTCATTAGCGCATTTGAGCGTAGCGGAAGGCCCGTCTTCAGCATTCTCGGCGAGGAAACCTCCGGTGAGCAAAATGTCCCTGACAGTACTTTGGTTAGCACGCTCTTAGAGGAGTTCGGCGATTTCTTTACGCCAGGTCTAGGGCTAATTGATGGCCCCGCAGTCCATTTGCGGTTGCGGGAAAATGCGATGCCGCGGTTCTGCAAAGCACGTTCTGTGCCGTATGCAATGCGGGAGCAAGTGTCAAATGAAACAGACAGACTTGTTAAGCATGGCATTCTCTCGCCTGTCGACAGTGCAGAGTGGGCCACACCTTTGGTTCCCGTTATCAAAAAGAATGGTTCCACTCGGTTGTGTGACGATTTTAAGGTGACCGCAAATGCTGCATGTGTCACGGAGCAGTACCCATTGCCAAAAATAAGGGATATCTTTGCAAACCTAAACGGTGGTGAAGTATTCAGCACCATTGACTTGAAGGATGCTTACAGTCAGCTGCCGCTTGACGAGGAAACGAAGAAGATATTGGTCGTAAACACTCCGAAAGGCCTGTTTTGCTTTAATAGGCTTCGTCTTGGTGTAGCCTCTGCTCCTGCGATTTTTCAGAGACGTATGGACGGCATCCTGCAAGGCATTCCGGGCATTCAAGTATATTTGGACGATGTTGTAGTCGCGGAGAAACGCGGCAACTGTGAGACGCTGCGTGAACTTTTCAGACGTTTCCGGCAACACGGTGTCAAGCTGAATCCGCAGAAATGCAAGTTCCGACAAGCAGAAGTTGAATTTCTGGGACATCGTATAAATACGAACGGATTGTTACATAAGATGGACAACATCGCTGCAATAATGAAAATGCCGAAGCCAACCGGTGTTGCGGAACTACGGGCGTTTTTGGGCTTCGTGACCTACTACCACTCATTTCTGGGAAACTTGGCTACTGTTCTAGAGCCACTGCATGAACTGCTAAGAAAGAACACACGCTGGCAGTGGGGAGCGAGACAAGATAATGCGTTCCGAGCAACAAAGCGGCTGCTAGAGGAAGCTAAGTTCTTGGCGCACTACGATCCAAGTAAGCCGCTTATCTTGGAAACCGATGCGTCGTCGTGTGGCGTCGGCGCAGTGCTATATCACAGAGTAAATGGGCAAGATCGACCAATTGGGTTCCGGTCGCGAACGCTTTCAGCTGCTGAGTGTAATTACGTGCTAATTGAAAGAGAGGCATTGGCAGTTGTCTTCAGGGTTACAAAGTTCCGGGAATATCTGCTCGGGAATCATTTCACGCTTGTTACAGATCACAAACCTCTTCTGAGCCTTTTCAGCCCCGACAAGCCCGTTCCCGCCATGGCCGCTGCCCAGATTCAGCGTTGGTCCCTCTTGTTAAGCGCCTACAACTACAAAATTCAGTTCAAGCCAGGAAAGGCGTTGATTCCTGCAGACACCCTCAGCCGTTTACCGGTGCGGCAGGAGCATAACAACACTAAGGCTGCAGAAGATGATGCTCGTGAGTATGTTCTTCTGACCGATCACCTCAATACCTGTCCTCTGTCGGCGAGTGACTTGGCTAAAATGACTCTTGACGACAGCGACCTCGCGCAAGTCCGCGATTACATTCAGAATGGCTGGCCACGGTACTTGCAACCGGCTCAGGAGCCGTTACGCGTGTACATGCACAGGAAAGACGAACTGACGTACAGCCACGGAATTGTGTACTGGGGCCATCGAGCAGTTATTCCAACAAGTGCGCGGCAGTCAATGCTGCGTATGCTGCATGATGCACATCAAGGGATAACGGCTATGAAAAACCTGGCACGTTCTGTTTTCTGGTACCCAGGGCTCGATCGGGACATTGAGAAGCTGGTCAATGCGTGTCCAACATGCATAGAATGGGGCAGCATGCCTCCTGCCCGACAACCCGGGCCTTGGCCGGACACAGAGGAGCCATGGTCTAGGGTCCATGTCGATTTTGCGGGTCCTGTGGAAGGTAACATGTTGTTGATCGTGGTTGATTCCCATACGAAATGGATCGAGGTTACCGCCATGAAGACCGCCAGTTCGGCAAAGACAATTGAAGCACTGCAGACTATGTTCAGCCGGTTCGGTTTGCCAAGGACCCTGGTAACGGACAACGGGCCGCAGTTTACTAGTGAAGAGTTCAGGGCATTTATGAAGCGCAATGGCATCGCTCATTTGCAGACAGCTCCCTACAAACCGCAGTCTAATGGCCTGGCGGAAAGAGCAGTACGGACTGTCAAACAGGGGTTAAACAAATACACACGCGGAAGTTTGCAAGCTCGGCTGGACCACATTCTTTCGCATTCTTTCGACCACTTCAATTATGTTTTAAACCTTTTAGTTCCAGGTTCTTTCGGGGGTGATGCAGCCCCAGTGTCAGGTTTTTTTCCTCTGATATTATAAAATAAACACAGCGGTTTGCTTTTGCACTCTTGGGATCCAAGGGGAGAGTAGATAACGTACGAGTACATCAGTGACATGGGGGGACAGAAACACGGAAATGTACTGAAAGGGTTCATAGGTAATATAAAGTGAACATGTCAGCTAGTTGGTTAAACATTTTGAATTAGGGCGCAGTGTGAAAGCCAAGAACACAGAATAGGCGCAAAACGAAGAGGCAGCGCTACATGTGGTTGCTTTGTGCCTCTTCTGTGTCCTTGTCTTTCGCGCTGTTCCCCAATTCAAGGTAATACAACACGAGGTCCCATCACAGTGGCTCACACTAGGGTTCTTTTCTGCCCGCCAGCAGCTAACAACGCGTTGTATCACACTTGAACCTAATTACAGATCATAGGCCACCCTTCGTACTGTGCTGTGAAATTAAGGAAGTTTTGCCTCTGAAGACAACTTTCCACACAGATCCCTTTGCATTAGAGAACTGCTGAGACTGGCATAAACTAACCCAATTTATACCAGACTGGTCACAATGAGCAAGTGCACTTGAGAGTGCCCCTTTGGTAGATACATGTTCATGTTACATGGAACTGTAATTGGGGTTCGATGGCAGTCACAGCTACAATATCACTAGAAATTATTGTTAAATTTTCATTAGGAATAATACACCTTAAATGACGTTCACAGAAACTACATGGACCAAACACCACGTGCATCTGAGCAGTTTGCTGCAAATAGCAATGCATGCAGGGCAAAGCAGCAATAGCGGCAGCCACTGCAACTGAGACTAATGCAGTTGAAATTGCGCAAAAATACCAAACTACATCTTTTGCTGTATTCAGACTAGGGATGAAAAAATTTCTGTAAATATTGAGCAAGTGGAAAACAACCACTTCTTTTTTCCTTTTTCAGAAAATTGAGAAAAACTGAAATTCCAGCAAAAAAAGATAAGTGTCCTTATATACACATGATAATTACGCAGAGAATGCGAAGACAAGGAAAGGAACACCTTGTTTGCTTCTGCAATATATTGCTAATATGATAACCGAGAAAAAGGTCACTAAGTGTACCACTCACTCGCTGGACCCGCATCAGAATCAATCGTGGCTGCTACCGCATTTAAATTTGATTGTATGTAGATGAGTCTCCAAAACACAATTACTTGTGAGCCTGTTGCAAAGCTTGTAATAACATTTCCAAACAAAAACCAGTTTAAGTGAGAACTGGCAGATTAAGGTTATCTGCAGCAACCTAGAAGTCAGCGGTGTTTCGGGGAGTCCCAGATGGCAGTTCTGGACCAAAACCCAGAGGGCCTCCTGTATTCTGCTATGTTTGAATGCTATGCTAAGTTTTTAAAACTAAATTGAAAGCTTACAATGAACACACTTGAAAACTGTGCTACCGTTTTCTTATCGTATCTAGAATCGTATGCGGCACAGCAGAGACTGGCATGTATTACTGCATATGGAAATTTTACCCTTTTTTTCCCACTTTCCCTGTGCTGAAAAAGAAAGGAAACAGAGAAAAAGGCTGTCTTCTTCTTTCCCCAATGTTTCCTGGATTTCCCTTGGCATCTCTAATTCTGACAATTGCCATATTTTGAAGTTATGAACAAATACTGAGAGAGTTTGGCAAGCACACTTACTAATGAGAGTGTGCTCAGCAGTGCGACAGCCACTGAGCAGCACTTGGCCAAGTTGACACTGTTTGATCAGAGGCACTTTAAGCTGGGCGTGCAACTGATATCTGCCAGAGTCACAGGACAAATTAAATTACAATTATGGGGCTTAATGTTCCAAAACCACGATCTGATTATGAGGCATGCCGTAGTGAGGGACTCCGGAACAATTTGGACCCCTTGGTGTTCTTTAACATGCACACAATGATCACCTCCCTTGATTAAGGGTATCTACGAGTTGTGGCATAAACTCGGCACCTGTGTATTGGGCATTGCTGGAGTAGAGGCATATTGTTCCTGTGGTGGAACACAGGTGTTTTCGCATTTCGCCCCTATTGAAATGCAACCACCGTGGCTGAGATTTGATCCCACAACCTCATGCTTAGCAGCTCAACACCATAGCCACTAAGCAACCATGGCAGGCGAGTCGCATGACAGCTTGTGCGCCAGTAGCTACACGTGCCTGCCATCTTTGTTCACAACAGCTGATGTGTTTTCACTTCCGGCTTCTGGAGAGCGGCTCAAGTGAGATCGGGCAGACTCTCCTTGGTTCCAATCTTCATCACAATAAAAACTGAAGAAACCAGTCGAAAGTGCCATAAGTTCGCCATGCCCACAGGGGCTTCTTCAAAACAATGCTTCATGCAAAAAGCAGAGGTGGTTTCGTTTTGGTATCCCCTCCACAACAGGTACAATGCTGTGCCCTGACCTTCAATCAATGGAGGCGAACCACAAGGGCCACTGGTGGTGCTCAACTCAAAAAGAAATTATGGGGTTTTACATGCCAAAACCCCTTTCTGATTATGAGGCACACCGTAATGGAGGACTACGGAAATTTTGACCATCTGGGGTTCTTTAACGTGCACCTAAATCTAAGCGCACCGGTGTTCTCGCATTTCTCCCCCATCGAAATGCGGCCGCTGTGGCCAGGATTCAATCACGCGACCTCGTGCTCAACAGCCCAACACCAAAGCCACTGAGCAAGCACGGCAGGTGGCGCTCAACTCAAGACAGTTTAGCAATGGGCCACAAACTGGTGCCTTTGACAGAAAATGAAACTGGTTCTAACTGCAATTTAGAGCACTGAATTTCCATAACACTGCAGGAGTAAATGCACATTTTCTGAACGTTGTTGAGCTTGATTTGCTCCACTGAGGTCACTGCTAAAGAAGTGAAGCCCTGGATATGTTTGTGACTCACCAATTAAACTACAGCGCTGACCACACAGCTTTTCCAGTGCTACCGACAAGCCTGTTTCGCAATGCACGTCTTTTGCCATTGAGTTTACCTGGCCATATTGCAGGTGAGCTTATATGTAGGAAAGCTCACCCTTCCGAGCCTCAAGTACTCAGTAGGCAATGCACTGCAGTGAAGCAAGATGGTCAGCTGGTGGAGTTTGTTAAATGGACACTAAAGAGAAATGTTAAATCAGTTTAGATTGATAACATATTCTTCCAAAACTATTTTTGTCAATTCTGAGATATTCAGTTGATCATTACAAGAGCAAATAAAGGTCAAAGTCCCATTTTGTGAACTTGTGGCCAAAACCTCAGCACCGGTACATCACTGTGACATCAGAGATTTAGTATTTAGTATATTTGGGCTGTTGTAGCTCAGCGAAAGTTGTAGAAATGTAATATGTTCAGTCTTTTAGAATTCAACTCCAACTTACTCTATTTACGCAGCCAAAGCAGATGCCATCGAAATCTATGTGACAGTGAGCCAGGCCGCAATTTTGTAGCAATGCCTTCTGAAATGCTATTCTTTCTTGTGTTTCGCCAGTGGTCAGAGTGACGTTACGACAAGAATGGCACAGACTCGAGCGGACAGCATCATCTGGTTTGGGAACTTCAATGTAGCGTTGCCACCAATTTTATATTTTGCATCTTTTTGGGCATCACAGCATGGTAATTCATTACCATAGCTCACTATATTTCTCCTTAGTGTTTAGGGTCCATTTTAAAGGACTCAAAACACCACACTCAAAATGAGGTTCAAGGATGCAATACAATTAAAAATCAAAATTAATTAAATTCTGGCATTTCACATGCCAGAACTACAACATGATTATGAGGCATGCTGTAGCAAGGGATTCCGGATTAATTTTGACCAGCTGGGGTTTCTTAAATGTGCACCTAAATTCAAGTACAGGGGTATTTCTGCATACTTCCCTCATCGAGATTTGGCCGCCGCGACAGATAAGTGAACCCACAACCTTGTGCTTAGTAGTGCAATGCCATAGCTGCTAGAGCAGGTAAGGACAGAAGACAACAGTGCGATTATCGGAAGCAAGACCAGACGCTTAATCTTTTTCACTTTTCCTTCGTATGCCTGTCCTTTTTCTATAGACGAGTCAGTGCTAGTGCGTTCTGTCCTTTGCCCTTCTTTGTTTGTGCCATTTGAAATCTTAAAATGAACACTGTATTGCAGAGCACCTGCATGTGCAAGTATTTAGGGAATGTGTATGTATGGTTAGGTGTGAAGTCCAGCACGTACTGACAGCACGTGCTATAGGCACCAGACACACAAGCTTTCCACATACCGACAGCAGCACCAGATCACACAGCCTAGCGAGCGGGGGAATCATCTTTCAGGAAACGTACATTCGCGATATCCTCTAGCCAGCATTTATTTGAATGCAAGCATGTCCAGATAGTAAACTGTGCATGTCAGTCTGGAGTGCACGTCTGGCATCAGGGCAGCCACATGCTCCAGACCCAACGACGGCCGTATGTGCTTTATGTGCTTGAACATTGCCATGGATCAGGCAATGCTTTGCTTATCAGGTTCGAGCAAGCACAGAGTTGAAGCAAAGCATTAAAAAAGTGTGCGTTTGTTGTTCAGAAAATCATCTCGTTTTCACTGTAGCTTAAGCGGCTGGTGTCAGCAGACCTTGTAGGAAGCTGAACCCGCCGCAATGCCATCTGACCAATTCCCGGTACCCGTGCTTACCAACATGCAAAAAAAAAAAATAGGCAGAGAAGTTGTTCCCTCTTTTTGTACATAAAGCAACTGCACCCACACCCCCTATAAGTATACAATAAAGCAACTACACTGATCTCTAGCCTGCTCTATAATGTTTCGAGTACAACTACCCCACACAAGCAGCCAATCTGCTGGGCCTGTCGCAAAAAAGCAGTGACGTCTCTACGACTGACTGATGGGGTTTCACGTTACAAAGCAAGAGTATGAGGAGCTATGAGAGATGCCGTAGGAAATTATGACAACCTGGGGTTGTTTAACACGCCCGGCTTTTCTGTATGCACCCGACTAACAGTTGGTGTAGCATATGGAATTTTTTCTCATCCTACTTTGTGCCAATATGGTTTTTTTCAATACAAGTGTGTGCACAGTGCCCTTACGCTACGCAAGCACTTAAGGGTGAAACGGAAGCTGCTAAACGCCGCATGAGGGCCATGCGCTCACACTCGTCATCTCACGAATTCATTGCCCCACAAGGAGGATCAATACTACCACAACTGCAGTGTTAAGGGCTGCGAAATCTGACAAAGCGCGCGAGAAATGAGAAAACAGCATGATCGCAGAGGGCATAAAAATACATACACACACAAAACGCCTTCAATAATTACGCCGCGTCAGGAGGCTTTAAATACTGTTTCGACAGGCACAAGCATTTGCCACGAGGAGTGTTCCATCAGAGACACGGCTGACGAAGTACTCGCCAAACGCTCGCAACAGCCTTTGCCATACGAGATGTTAACTACTTAACGACGACGAAGGAACGAGCCACCTGGCAGAGGAACAATGAAGAGAAAGCCTCGTACCTCGCTCTTGGTCCAGCGTGCCATATCGTCGGGCATCTGGACCTGCCGCCTCGGCTCCACATATTCGGACACTTTGCCGCTGCCTGCGCCGAAGGCGTCGCGGTAAAAACGGCTGCAACACACCATGTGAGCGGCCTGCAAACAGCCGAGCATATTATTTTACCTGACATGACGACCTCCAGCCTGTTGACGCGTCGCAACGTCGGTCACTGCCACCGCTGCTGCTGGATGGCACTCATGCTGCCGGTGGCGTCCGTCTTCGATCGCAGTTACCTCCGCACAAACGGGCAGCGGCTGCTACGACGCCATACCACGCTGTACACACGGCCGGTCGGCCGGTCTCTAGGGGAGCACGCGCTTTCCTTCTTTCGGCCTTCGCATTCGCCGCGGAAGCAATGGGAGTCTTTCTCCAAGAGTTACGCCTTTCGCCGCCGCCAGGGGCGCGACGACCCTACTGCTAGGGACCCTACTGCTAGGTATTGAGAATTATGTATGGGAAGGGTGCAACAGAACTAAGTCGGAAAGAAAGGGAGGGGGAGTCGGAATGCTCATCCATCAGGGAGCCAAATGGAAAAGAGTAAATTCACAATGTCAAGAGCATCTTTGGTTATCAGGTACAATGAGTGGGAAAGAAACTTGGCTTGGAGTTACGTATTTGTGGACCGGAATAAATTGCACAGAGAAGAATAAAGAGTTAGTGGAATGCATAAGCGCTGATATTAGGGGTTTCGGGAATGGTGCTGAGATAGTCCTATTAGGTGACATGAATGCCCACATACAGGATTTAGATGGCTATACCGACAATAACGGGAAGTCAATGCTAGACCTTTGCGAGCAACATAACCTCGTGATCGTGAATACAGGGCCTAAGTGTGAAGGACAGATCACGTGGGAAGTGGGAAACCGGCAATCGACCATTGATTACTGTCTGATGACAGAAGGAATTCATGATAAGTTGAGAGAAATGGTCATCGATGAGGAAGGGTTTAGCAGCATAGGGAGTGACCATAAACGCATCATTTTGAAAATGGGATATGTAGTTGGGAAAGAGAGCAACGAAAGCAAAATGGCCAGCCCAAATTTGAACGCTGAACAAGTAGCAAATATAGTCACTAGAGTGGAGGAAGAAATTGGCAAGTCGCCAAGTAAGGGGTGGGAATATGGTGAGCTTCTAAGTGTAGTAACGACAGAAATACGGAAAGAGAAACAACACGTTCATTGGAAAGGAAAAAAGAAACCGAAAAGCTGGTGGAACAAGGAGATACGAGAAGCGATCGCCGAAAGACAGAAAGCATCTCGAGAGCACAGGCAGGCAAAGAAGGCGCAGTTGCCACAGGATGAAGTAACCGGTAAATGGGAAATATACCGGGAGAAAAAGTCTATGGTTCAAATACTGGTGCAAGCAAAATTAAAAGGTGAAAGTGAAAGTTGGTTGTCAGAAATACGTGAGAAAAAGAAGGCCGCACCTAGAATATTTTGGAATCACATAAAATTATTAGGCAGGAAATCAACAACAATACAACAACATACCCAGGTGAAAATTTCCAACTGGGAATGCAACTGGTTCCAGTTCAACTGGTTTATGGAACAATTCCCAGTTGGTCCCCATTGCAACTGGTCCCAGTTGATCCCCATTGCAACTGGTCCCAGTTGGTCCCCATTGCAACTGGTCCCAGTTGGTCCCCATTGCAACTGGTCCCAGTTGATTCCCATTGCAACTGGTCCCAGTTGGCCCCTTTGCAACTGGTCCCAGTTGGTCCACATCGGAACAGGTTCCAGTTCCTATTGCAACTGGCATTGATTGTGCAATAGAGGTAGTGAGCCATGGCCAGCAGGAACCACTGGTAAACGTTTACACACAAGTGGGATTCAAGCTGGCCATAGCTTGTATGCTTTTTGTGGTTGCCATCGCGTGTCGCAAAGAACCAGCCGATTCAGTGAACTTTATGCAGCCGAAGCAGCTTGGTGTTGAAATTGGACATTTATTGGGACACTTGAGCTTGTGTTTAGCGATGAAACATCTTGAATGCTCCCTTGATGACCTTGCACACGTTTACACATTTCGTAACTCTTGCACATCACCATCTGAAAGAAATATTTATATGCATTCAGTAAAAAGGCAACCACTTCGTACAAGCAATTCTACTTATACATCATACAGACATGTGTATCAGTAGTGTATGCACTTCTGCTACAAGTTATAGGCAGAGCTACAGATACTTCTGTGTGCTATTCAAAGCACAAGTCTTGCACGACACTGGTTCGTATTGACACGTGAACTTTTCTCGGTAACTGCACTCACCCACTGGCCACTTAAGTTTATCGCTCTGCACAAGACGCACCTGCATGGCTGTAGCTTACTCGAATGCTATCGTTGACTATTTGTTGTGTATATATGTTATCGCTGAACCTAGAGTAATCAGATTGTATGCGCGACACGAACTGTGTAGTACTTTCTGGAAGTAATGCGGGCACCATCGTTTACGCCGGAACCTTCGGCAAGTTACGTGAAAAAAAAAAAAAAACCGACGCGTCTGACTCGCAGATAATGGGGCTCAAAAACAAGCACCAAGCTCGCAAGCATTGATGTGTACAAACGTCACGTAGTAGAACACTCGAGTCAACGACAATGTGCTGCAGTATTGACACCTTTGTGATAAAGAACCACTTGCACTCGAAACATAAATAAGTTCAATATATAATTACCTCCAAATGGCAGAATCAAGAGCAGGGAAAAGTGCGCACGTCAATCCAAACACGATGGGTCCACAAAGCCGCGTAGTCGGTGTTAAAACAGGTGTCATCCGTTGGCCTGTAATCATGCCGTCTTCCAAAGGTGAAAATGTCCAACACTAATACTACTTAAATGAGGTTACACAGGCAATGACACCACAGGTTCCTCTAGAAAAATCTTTTCAGCTGCGCACGCCTCGCTCCATGTCTCGCTCGAATAGCTTGCTGTTAATATGGCTGCCGAACTACGCCGCACGTTTACACAGTTTCGTATTTGTGATGAAGTTTCTCGCTATTAATAAATATTACGCTATCTATGTGAGGTAAGAATTTTATTTCACTTTTATTTGACATAATTTAAATTTATTGCTATATCATTATTATTGTTTGAGCCATAGAGGTTTCAGCCGATCATGAGAAGATACGCAACTAATGTTTCTTTTTTTTTCAAAATGGCGGTTGTTGTGGTCATGGTACAGTGGCTAGTCATGGTAGAGCACTGTCGGTGTAAGCATCATAATATTCTTTCACCGTGTGGAAGACTGTACTAGACTAGCCATGGACGCGTAGTAAGCGTGCGTTGTGTAGCTCTATGCGCTGCTCAGCATTTTCTTTTCCTTTTTCTCTCTTTTTTTGTCGTAGGGAAGTAATATCGCCGTGCTGCAAACACCAGTTGTTTCCACCAAATGCCATACAGCTCACTAGCGCTTAGCTAGGCAACGACGTCAGCGGCACAAAGTTGGTGCAACATTACCATAACACCGCGATGTCGGTCAGGCACGCAACGGTAACGTCATGAGACGAACCAATGCCTCATTAGACAACTAAAGACTAGGGCCAACATTCACAAATTTAGTGCGTTGAAACTAAAGCACGCGTACGTGTCAAGGCAATGTGCTCCACATTTACGCAAGAGGATCCTGCATGATTCAGTTATCCATATAAATAAATCTTGTGTCGGATAAAACCCATCTCTAATGTCGCACTCGTTGCAGCATATCGCTTAACTCAACTTTTTTATGTTAACAGTTGTACGAGTACAGATCCCAACTACTAACCAGTTGCTACTATACAACTGGTCAGAGTTCCAGTTGGAATCCAAATGGAACCAGTTGCTTCCAGTACAGCTGGTTCAGGTTCCAGTTGGATCCCAACTGGGACCATTTGCTTCCAGTACAACTGGTAATGGTTCCAGTTGCGTTCCAGTTGCATACCAACTGGGACCATTTGCTCCCAGTACAACTGGAGATGGTTCCAGTTGGATCCCAACTGGAACCAGTTTCATCCCAGTTGGTTTCTAACTGGGACCAGTTGACCTGTAACTGGGACCGGTTGGTTTCCTACTGGAACCAGTTGTTCCCAGTTAATACCAGTTGGAACCAGTTGGATTCCAGTTGAATATTTTCACCTGGGTATCCTAGACGAAGATGAAAACAGACTGGAAGGAGAAGCAGCAATAAATTACATCCAAAAAGTAACAGCCGAATCTTTCCAAGGCAAGGACGAGGTTGTATTTGAAGAAAAAAAGAGCATGAAAGAGACCCAAGGGGGAAAGGAGCTAGTGCTTACAAATTTAAACTGGAATAAAGCGGAAGAGAAAATTCCTAAGCGCACAGCCACAGGGCTAGACGAGGTTCCCGTTAGGCTGATAAATGAACTGGGACCAAAAAGTAAGGAAGCTCTCGTGAAAGCAGTTGAAAAAACTTTAAAAGATAGACGAATACCAGACAGTTGGCGACAAAGTAGAATGAATTTAATTTATAAAGGTAAGGGGGAGAAAGACAGAATTCACTCGTATAGACCGTTGACCATTACATCGGTAATATACAGGCTAGCAATGCAGGCAATCAAATTAAAGCTTCAAGCATGGGCAGAAAATAATGACATTTTGGGAGAGCTTCAGAATGGCTTTAGAATAGGTAGGCGTTTGGATGATAACTTGTTTGTTCTTACTCAGTGTATTGAAATATCAAAAGCAGAAAGCAGACCGTTGTATGTGGCCTTTTTGGACATTACAGGAGCATACGACAACGTAGACCGCAGCATTTTGTGGGATATTCTGGAAGGGGAAGGCTTAGGTAACGATTGTATACAGCTTTTGAGAGAGATTTACCTAGAAAATACTGTTTGCGTTGAATGGGAAGGGATGAGGAGCGCGGAGAAAGTTCATATCAACAAGGGACTGAGGCAGGGGTGCCCTTTATCCCCGCTGCTGTTTATGATGTACATGGTGAGGATGGAGAGGGCGCTAGAAGGAAGTAATATCGGGTTTAATCTCTCATACAAACAGGCAGGTACAGTAATAGAGCAGCAACTCCCAGGTTTATTTTATGCGGACGACATTGTGTTGCTCGCAAACAAGCAAAGTGATTTGCAACGTCTGGCTAATATCTGTGGACAGGAAGCCAACAATTTAGGTTTGAAATTTAGTGTTAGAAAATCATGTATTCAATGAAAACAGTGAACAGACAGTGGAGATACAGGGCCAAGAAATACCTCGGGTAACAGAATATAAATACCTTGGTATATGGATAAACGAAGGCAACGGATATATGGAAACACAGGAAAAAACCATAACAGTCAAGGGGAAGAGAAATGCAGCCATAATGAAGCACAGAGCGCTATGGGGATACAATAGGTACGAGGTCCTCCGAGGTATGTGGAAAGGGGTAATGGTTCCAGGACTTACTTTTGCAAATGCGGTTGTTTGCTTTAAATCAGGGGTACAATCAGGACTCGACGGGAACCAAAGGTCAGTGGGTCGCCTCGCATTGGGCGCTCACGGGAAGACTACAAATGAAGCTGTGCAAGGGGATATGGGCTGGACTAGTTTTGAAGTGAGGGAAGCTCGCAGTAAAATTGAGTATGAAGAACGGCTGAGGAATATGGAGGAAAGTAAATGGGCTGGGAGAGTGTTCAGGTATCTGTACAGGCAAAACATTGATTCACAGTGGAGGAAAAGAACTAGGAAGCTTACCAGCAAGTATGCGGCCTGTGGGGTGGGCAACACAGCAACAAAGAAGGTCAAGCGGAAAGTCAGAGAGGCTGAATTAATCTCATGGGTGGCGGCAATGGAAAAGAAACCTGCCATGAGTAACTACTTAAGGGGAAAAAACGAAATTAGGAAAGAAACCATTTATGATAACTCAAAGGGAAGCTCATTACTTTTCGAAGCGAGATCGGGATGCCTTAGAACACGCACGTATAAAGCGAGATATAAGAAGGAAGAAGAAGCATGTGCTTGCTGCGGTAAAGCTAGGGAAACGACGGAGCATATTTTATTAGAATGTGAAGACATCTATCCAGCGGTCGATTTAGGCACCACTGGCCTCCTTGAAGCCCTTGGGTTCAGCGGGAGCAGTGGTAAAGCAAACAGGTCCGCAATAGACATCAGTAAGAGGCGATTGGAGGATTGGTGGAAGAAAAGTAGGGAAACGACAAAGGACGGAGACGTACAAAAGCACAGTTCGCAATAGGGTATCAGAAAATTTGGACGTGGTAGTTCATAGTGTGTTTTTTTTTTCTCATGGGTTAACCTAGGTAGGATATTAGGCAGCATAGTAGCAAGAGCTTGGTGGCGCAAGCCACCGCCCCGTTCCAAAGGGGACGCTCATAACATCCATCCATCCATAGGGACCGCTCTCTGCCCGCGTAACTCTATGCTGCCCGCCTGCTTCTGCGGCAGCGAGCGGTGATCGCCTGGTTTCGTGCTGTTTTTCCGCTGCTTCTTGTTCAACGATTCACCGAAACGAAAGAAAACAAAAAGCAAATGATTTATCTACATGTCAGCCAATAAGTTCACACGTGAACAGAGTTTTCATAGAAAAATTCGTACCATAGAAACATCAAAGGTCCAATCACTCTCGTTCCTGAAAGGTATGACAGGGAAATGACAGATGTTGCGGTCTGAAATGCCGAAGGTCGTATTTCGGTCAATTTCTGTCATATCTCGTAGTCCATGCCGAAGTTAAGTGCTGGTAGAGAATTTAGTTAATGCGATGGTTAACGGAATGGTTTATGGGGGTTTAACGTCCCAAAGCGACTCGGGCTATGAGGGACGCCAATGTGAAGGGCTCTGGAAATTTCGACCACCCGGCGTTCTTCAACGTGCACAGACACTGCACACTACACGGGTCTCCAAAATTTCGCCTTCATAGAAATGGCACAGTAGCTTAGCACTCCATTTCAATGCCGTCATATTCAATTGCTTTCTTTTTCTCGCCACATTGTCAGGAATAGGGGGTATCGTCTCCTGACTCGCTCCCTGACGACGCCATTGTCGCCGCTGCTTCCGCGAACGGCATTCCTCGCAGCTGCGTGTCGAATTATGTCTCGAATTCCGACTCATCCGCCTTTACGTTGGTTTTCTAAGATTCCTCCCAAGGTCTGAATTCGCTGATCTTAACAATGTGCAGAAAAGCCTGCCGATTTGACTTCCCTCTTACGTGCGAAGCGCAAACGTCACTGTTGGCCTGCGCTTGCCTTTTTTTTTTCCGAGCCTCGCATATTTCTCTCTTGGACTGGGAGTGCTCTCATCGCACTTAGGGTTCCTGTATATGCTCCCGCAGGGAGCAGAGTTGCGCATAGGTCCGCCGTCGTGCTCCAGCTCTGCAGCGAAGCCACTCCTCGCGCGCGCAGGAGCCAAATGCCGCGCGGTTCCGCCTTTTTTCTCTAGTGGTCGCGAGCTACAAGCACCAATTGTTCGCAGGCGCTTAGCAAAGGGCACTTCTTAATACAGGCTACGCTCGAACGAGTCATTCGTGCAGCCGGAGGGAGTGGGCTTCCAACCAACCGAAACTATGTATCATCATCATCAGCCTATAGTTACGCCCACTGCAGGGCAAAGGCCTCTCCCATACTTCTCCAACTACCCCGGTCATGTACTAATTGTGGCCATGTTGTCCCTGAAAATGTCTTAATGTCATCCGCCCACTTAACTTTCTGCCGCCCCTTGCTACGCTTCCCTTCCCTTGGAATCCAGTCCGTAACCCTTAGTGACCATCGGTTATCTTCCCTCCTCATTACATGTCCGGCCCATGTCCATTTCTTTTTCTTGATTTCAAGTAAGATGTCGTTTACCCGCGTTTGTTCCCTCACCCAATCTGCTCTTTTCTTATCCCTTAACGTTACACCCATCATTCTTCTTTCCATAGCTCGTTGCGTCGTCCTCAATTTCAGCAGAACCCTTTTCGTAAGCCTCCATGGTTTCTGTCCCATATGTGAGTACTGGTAACACACAGCTGTTATACACTTTCCTTTTGAGGGATAGTGGCAACCTGCTGTTCATGATTTGAGAATGCCTGCCAAACGCACCCCAGCCCATTCTTATTCTTCTGGTTATTTCAGTCTCATGATCCGGATCCGTGGTCACTACCTGCCCTAAATAGATGTATTCCCTCACCACTTCCAGTGCTTCGCTACCTATCGTAAACTGCTGTTCTCTTCCGAGACTGTTAAACAATACTTTAGTTTTCTGCAGATTAATTTTCAGACCCACCCTTCTGCTTTGCCCCTCCAGGTCAGTGAGCATGCATTGCAATTGGTCTCCTGAGTTACTAAGCAAGGCAATATCATCAGCGAATCGCAAGTTGCTAAGGTATTCTCCATTAACTTTTATCCCCAATTCTTCCCACTCCAGGCCTCTGAATACCTCCTGTAAACATGCTGTGAATAGCATTGGAGAGATCGTATCTCCCTGTCTGACGCCTTTCTTTATAGGGATTTTGTTGCTTTCTTTGTGGAGGACTACGGTGGCTTTGGAGCCGCTATAGATATCTTCCAGTATTTTTACATATGGCTCATCCAGTGGCGTAGCAACAGGGGGGGCCGGGGGGCCGTGGGCCCCGGGTGCAAGGGGCCAGTGAGGGGGGGGGGGTGTCATATACGTTTGAAGACACTTCTCTTTCCGCCGGCTACAACCGAGGAGGGGGGTGACAGAAGACCTATGGGCCCCGGGTGCCAGACGACCTAGCTACGCCACTGGGCTCATCTACACCCTGATTCCGTAGTGCCTCCATGACTGCTGAGGTTTCGACTGAATCAAACGCTTTCTCATAATCAATGAAAGCTATATATAAGGGTTGGTTATATTCTGCACATTTCTCTATCACTTGATTGATAGTGTGAATATGGTCTATTGTTGAGTAGCCTTTACGGAATCCTGCCTGGTCCTTTGGTTGACAGAAGTCTAAGGTGTTCCTGATTCTATTTGCGATTACCTTAGTAAAGGGAAGAGGGTATGAGCCATGGTATGTGCTGACGTGTCTCACATGTGCTCCTCGATTTTTCGGCAAAAGGCCCGGTAATTCGCCCCAGCTCATGCAAGGTCTCACACAACGGCATCCGTGAAGTTACAAGGACCGTGTGGATACCGAAATCTGAGGTGCGAAACCATTTCTCTCCGATTTAGGAGGATTTTTTCTACGAGCACAGTGTCGCTGCGAGCTAAGCCTGAAGAAAGCAGGGCCTAGCGGCCGTGCATAGGCGTGGTCCGGCGGGGCCATCGACCTTGCCGGGGACCTAGAGGCGACGTGCTTCAAGAAAATGGCGTCCGCTATGCGTGTGGAAGTGGACGGTGAAGAAATAATGCCGGAGCAAGTTTCCGAGAAGTTTGGCTGGCGCGTCGCCGGTGAGAAGAAGACCCAAGAGCAAGAGAGCAAGCTAAGTCTAACGCCGGTCAACGGGGGGCCGGCGGCTGCCGGGCATCGTCGCCCGCAGCGGAAAAATTTCAAGAGCAAGCTACTCAAGGCAGCGAGGATGCCTGTGTTGCCGAGGCAAGATATCAAGATCGTCATGCGTCCCAGGGGAGGTCTGGACATTGGGGAAGTATCTAGATTCGAGATCAGCCGAGCCATCGTCGCAGCTGCGAATGTGAGTGGCGAGGAGGTGACGCAAGATGTTGTTTGCCCGAACAAACAGCAAAACATAGTCGTTATCAGTACGCCTAAGCGAGAGAACGCGGACCGCTACTCGGCAGTCAGAAGCCTCACTATCAACGGCACGGCACACGAAGTCAGCGCCTACGAGACCGCCCCCCACGGCACCGTTAAAGGCGTCATCAGGGGTGTCCCGATGACGGACACTATTCAAGAAATCAACGACTACATCGTTCAAGAGTATAACCCCACTGCTATGCAAGCCAACCGCATCGGCAAGACGACAACGGTGGTCATCGCATTCGACGGCGACAAGGTCCCGAACTACATCAGATACGGCAACCTGCTGGTCGAGTGTTCGTTGTATCGCAAGCAGATCGATATGTGCTACCGTTGTGGTCGCCTCGGTCACCGGATGGACGTTTGTCCTAACCCCGAAGACAAGATATGCCGTGGTTGCGGCATGAAGAATCCTGAAGAAAGCTACGTTTGCAGTAACCCCAAGTGCAGCCTCTGCGGGGGCAACCACCTCACCGCGGACAAGGAGTGTACAGCGAGATTCAAGACGCCATACGTCGTTCGTAAACGGCGTTGGGAACGTCAGCAACGAGAACGGGTGCAGCAGCAGCAGCAGCAGCCGAGGGGGCCAGCGTGGCAGCAGACAGCGTGGCAGCCACCGAGCGGGCGTCGCAGCCGCTCCCAGACCAGGCGAGGGAGAAGCACGAGCGATACCAGGTCACCATCGGCAGCTGGGGTTTGCAGGCGAGAATCGCGTTCGAGGTCCAAGTCGAAGACCCGGCGGAGCAACGGCGCCGAGAAACAGGTGGGCTGGGCAGCGGGGTCTCCCGTCGCTCTCGACAATAGCAATTTCCCTCCCCTCCCCTCCTCTCGCCCTTCCAAAGACAACGAGTGTAGACACTGTTTGGAACTCAAGGAGATGATAGAGAGGCAGAACAATCAAATCAAGAACCAAAACAATCAGATAAAAGCAATGATGGAGCGTATCGAGACGCTCAGTAGAACAAAGAACAGTGATAATGACGTCATTGCAGTTCAAAGGAAAGTACCCTAGAGAGACACCACCAGCGCTACTCCAGCGGTGACGAAGCTGATCACGTCATCGGCGCAGATCACATCACCGGCGTTGACGCAGTCAGTGACGCAAACTCCACAGACAGAAACGGCAGTGGTTGCCATGGAGGAAGAGAAGGCTGAGGCCGCCGTTGCTCCGACAATGGAGTCGGTCATGAGAATGCTTACGCAAATCTCCAGCCAAGTTTCCCAAATGTCTGCGCAAGTGAATAATCTAACAGTAAGAATGGATAATGTGGAGGCCAAATGCAGCCAACTCTCCGTTAGAGTCATGACGATGGATGCGAAAAATAAGCATCTCACCGTTGCCAAGATGAAGTCACCACGGCTTAATCTACGGGTCAGGCCGCGAAAAGTTGGTTCCGTGCGCAAATCTACCGCTCAAAAAGCAGAAAATGACGAAGACTAAAGGGAAGCAGAAAGAGACTGCGATGTTATTTCAATGGAACTGTAGGAGTATTAGAAACAAGATAGGGGAGTTACAACTATTCGTTGATAAATTGGACCAAAAACCGGATATCATAGCGTTACAAGAGACCAACGGCCGGGCCAAGCTCGCAGGATACATTACGTATACGGACCCTAGCGAAAAGGGTACTGCGATCTTGGTCCGCAGCAACGTGGCGGCCACACAACACGTGACCGCTCAGCGAGGCTGCGAGCATACGCTCATCGAAATTCACAGCAGAAGAGTGGGGGGGGGGGGGGGGACAAGAACTTTTTCGTCCTGCCGACCGTCCAGCAGGGTCATTGACTTTGAAGGCACCATATTGGACTGCATCAAAGAAGCAAAAACAAGACCGATTTTAGTGCTAGGAGATTTTAACGCCGCCCACACGATGTGGGGTTATAAATATTCGTCCAAAAGAGGAAACCAATTGGTTAAAGCTATAGAGGACCATGACATGGAGGTGGTTAACGAACCGGGCGTACCAACCAGGACAGGCACTAGCACGGTCAGAGACACCACACCTGATCTGACGCTAGTTCGGGGGAACCTCAACGTAACTTGGCGTAACACGGGGGAAAATCTTGGCTCGGATCACGATATAATTTGTGTAACCCTCGGGGGGACTGACATCAAGGCGAAATTGGGTCAAGCCAACATTACAGACTGGGACCGGTTACGTAGAAGCGCAGACAGTGAAGGCGAGGACGAAAACCAAGACACCAAGACGTATGAGGCATGGGCCAAAAAGCAACGCGAATTTGTAAAGAAATTTACGCAGAAGATTACTACTACCACGCAAATTCCCTTCGTAGACAGCAGGCTTAGTCACATGTGGGCGGCCAGGCACGGTCTTACTCGAAGGTGGAAGAGGCAAAGACATAACAAGAAGCTTCGCAGACGTATACACGCGCTCAACAAGCAAGTGACCGAGTATGCGGAACAACTATGCAGGGAAAACTGGATGAAGATGTGTGATGACCTGCAAGGCACACTGTCTACGAAGAAGACTTGGAAGCTGTTGCGACACCTCATAGATCCATTAAAAAGCAAGAGCCCATGCGTCCGAGACCTCACAAGAACGATCAACACTTTCGACGGGGACGGGGAGAAGCTCATTCGTGAACTCACAAGTAAATACCTCAAGACCGACAAGAGCGGTAACCCGACTCACGAGTATGAAGGCGATAGCAACGTCGAGATGGACGAAGCCTTCACCGAACTGGAGCTCGTTGCGGCCATCGATGAAAGTAATCAAGGCAGCGCACCGGGAATTGACGGCGTTACATACAAGATGCTAAAAAATATGGGCGACAAAAGCCGAGCTGAACTGCTAAACTTCGTCAACGCGTCCTGGGAGAAGGGTTCGTTACCGAAAGAATGGAAAGAAGCGGAGGTGCATTTCATTCCCAAGCCGGGGAAACCACCCCACGTCGACAATCTACGCCCCATCTCCCTCACGTCATGTGTAGGAAAGGTGGTCGAGCGTATGGTGTTCATGAGACTACAGAGACATTTGGATGTCACTGATCAGATGCCACCGACCATGTACGGATTCCGGAGGCACCTGAGCACGCAAGACGTCTTGGTGCAAATACACGAGCTGGTTATCAAGCAAGCGAAGACCCCTACGCCAAGAGCTATCCTGGCGCTCGATCTCAAGGGGGCATTCGATAACGTCACACACGAAAGTATTCTTCGTAACCTGCACCAAACGGGATGCGGAAAGCGAACATTCAAATATGTGCAGGATTTCTTAACCAATAGAACGGCAACCATCAAAATTGGAGAGGAGAAGTCGGAACCGATAGCCCTGGGAGACAGAGGCACTCCGCAAGGATCGGTTCTTTCACCGCTTCTCTTCAACCTGGCACTCCTCCCTCTCCCGACTTTGCTTCAAGACATAGAGGGCATAGATCACGCTCTCTATGCAGGCGATATCACTGTGTGGACGTCGAAGGCAGGGTCGGAGAGTTGGATGGAGGAGACCCTTCAGAGAGTGGCAAAGACCGTGCACGAGTTCGCTAAATCGTGTGGCCTCAGTTGCTCGCCACAGAAGTCCGAGTTACTCGTCATCAAGCCAAGAAGAAAGAAAGGAGACCAAGAGAACGTACGCATCACCATCGACGGGACGACCATAACACCAACCACGCAAGCACGTATCCTGGGTGTCATCTTCCAGAACAATGGCAAGGCGGGGGCGTCAATCGACAAAATCAAAGTTTCAACGGAACAAATTTCAAACATGATCAGAAGAGTCACAAACAGACAAAGGGGATTGAAGGAGGACGATGTACTGACGCTCGTCCAGGCCTTCTTGACGTCGCGCATCGTTTACGCGGCGCCGTACCTCAAGTTACTGAAAAAAGACAGGGACCAGTTGAACGTCATTATACGAAAGGCAACCAAGATGGCGCTGGGCATTCCGAAGCATTCTTCGACCGACAAGCTTCTCGGCATGGCCAAGCACAACGTCGTCGAAGAGCTAATAGAAGCTCATCTATCTAATCAAAGAGTTCGGCTCAGTCAGACGTCGGCGGGACGTCGCGTTCTTGCCAAGTTGGGCTGGCAAGAGGCAGAGCGGAAGGAAACGGGGCCGTTACCCAAGTTGTGGGTGCATAAAATCCACAGTAAGCCACTGCCTAGAAACATGAGGTCGGGTCGTAACGACGGCCGCAGAGCAGCTCGTATAGCGGCCTTGACGGAGACTTTGGGTCAAATAGTAGAAGAGGAAGAGGGGGTCACTCTCTTCACAGACGCTTCGTTACCCAAGTTTTCATCGAAAGCAACGCTGGCAGTTACGACGCGGGATGGGCTCGTAACCTGCGCCTCCATCAAGACGTCTTTTCCAGAGGTGGCAGAAGAGGCCGCTATAGCGCTAGCACTCGCGCAGCCCAAGGTGGGAAGAATTGTCACCGACTCGCAAAAGGCGTATAACAACTACAGGAAGGGGTGGGTGTCTCTTGCGGCACTAGATATTCTCCAAAGTAAACGCGACTTACCTGAAAGGAAAGTTGACTTAATATGGACACCGGCTCACTCTGGGCTGGAGGGCAACGAACTTGCCCACCAGTTCGCCCGAGAGATGGAACACCGGGTTGAGGAAGGTGAGCCACAGTCCATATTTAGTTACAGAGACATTACGAACCATTATAAGACGGAGAGGCGCCGTTACCCCGATCCTCACAAATCGCTTAGCAGAGAACAGCAAGCGATCTACAGGCAAATACAGGCAGGATCCTTCCCGCCCCCTTACCTTCAAAACAAGATGTACCCGGAAAGGCACGAGAAGGATTGTAACTTCTGCAAAACTCATTTAGGCACGCTCCAACACGTCATTGGAGTATGCGATTTCGTCAAGGCGATCCCCCCACCTCTTAACTGCCCCGCTACCCTACCCCATCCCTCATCCACCCTTACCGAGCGATGGGAGACCTTGCTAACCAGCACCGCCCTGGAAGACCAGCTCGTCCTGATCTCCATGGGCCAGGCGGCTAGGGAAGCATATGGGTCCCGTGAAGAGGGAACCACTTCCATCGACGGCGTCTCAACTTTATTGAGCTCGGCTCAATAAAGTTGTTTCTCTGTCTCTCCCCCTTAGTAAATACTTTGTAGGCAACGGACAGTAAGCTGATCGGTCTATAATTTTTCAAGTCTTTGGCGTCCCCTTTCTTGTGGATTAGGATTATGTTAGCGTTCTTCCAAGATTCCGGTACGCTCGAGATTATGAGGCATTGCGTATACAATGTGGCCAGTTTCTCTAGAACAATCTGACCACCATCCTTCAACAAATCTGCTGTTACCTGATCCTCCCCAGCTGCCTTCCCCCTTTGCATCGCTCCTAAGGCTTTCTTTACTTCTTCTGGCGTTACCTGTGGGATTTCGAATTCCTCTAGGCTATTCTCTCTTCCACTATCGTCGTGGGTGCCACTGGTACTGTATAAATCTCTATAGAACTCCTCAGCCACTTGAACTATCTCATCCATATTAGTAACGATATTGCCGGCTTTGTCTCTTAACGCACACATCTGATTCTTGCCTATTCCTAGTTTCTTCTTCACTATTTTTAGGCTTCCTCCGTTCCTGAGAGCCTGTTCAATTCTATCCATATTATAGTTCCTGATGTCCGCTGTCTTACGCTTGTTGATTAACTTAGAAAGTTCTGCCAGTTCTATTCTAGCTGTAGGGTTAGAGGTTTTCATACATTCGCGTATCTTGATCAGATCTTTCGTCTCCTGCGATAGCTTACTGGTTTCCTGTCTAACGGCGTTACCACCGACTTCTATTGCGCACTCCTTAATGATGCCCATGAGATTGTCGTTCATTGCTTCAACACTAAGGTCCTCTTCCTGAGTTAAAGCCGAATACCTGTTCTGTAGCTAGATCCGGAATTCCTCTAGTTTCTCTCTTACCGCTAACTCATTGATTGGCTTCTTGTGTACCAGTTTCTTCCGTTCCCTCCTCAAGTCTAGGCTAATTCGAGTTCTTACCATCCTATGGTCACTGCAGCGTACCTTGCCGAGCACGTCTACATCTTGTATGATGCCAGGGTTCGCGCAGAGTATGAAGTCGATTTCATTTCTAGTCTCACCATTCAGGCTCCTCCACGTCCACTTTCGTCTAACCCGCTTGCGGAAAAAGGTATTCATTATCCGCATATTATTCTGTTCTGCAAACTCTACTAATAATTCTCCTCTGCTATTCCTAGAGCCTATGCCATATTCCCCCACTGACTTGTCTCCAGCCTGCTCCTTGCCTACCCTGGCATTGAAGTCGCCCATCAGTATAGTGTATTTTGTTTTGACTTTACCCATCGCCGATTCCACGTCTTCATAAAAGCTTTCGACTTCCTGGTCATCATGACTGCATGTAGGGGCATAGACTTGTACCACCTTCAATTTGTACCTCTTAATAAGTTTCTCTTATTAACCCATTAAAGACCAGCGTGACCATATGGTCACAGTAGTCTGCACAGTGAGTTTCAATTAATTACGATTAACAAAATGGCACCGAAATCGTCTTTGACGTGCCGTTTGACAGATTAGAGTTCCCTTTATGGATACCAAGTGGCAGCAGCTGTCAGTCATATTCTGGGAGCCCCTCGCAAAGGCGGGAATAAGGGTTACTCTGGGAGTAGCGTTGCTATGCATTGCTCCAAGGGGTAAGCGTGTTTTTTTTTTCACTACTTTAAGCAATAGTCAGATATCCTTACCTCCGTATTGTTCTTTGAATATGTGACCTTCGATGAGCATTTGTGAAAGATTAATGTTTGATTTATCTATGAACGAGCGTGTTATCTTGCGCGTTGCCATATGGTCACGCTGGGCCTTTAGGCTACCTAACTTTTCTTTTTTTTTAAACTGCATTCTTATCTCTTGCACGGCTGCTGGCGCGTTCTCGCAGTGGTTATTTCTTATTTTATTGTCTGAATAGGTTGATGTTGGAAGAAATAGCGAAGATAGTCATAGAGGAAGATGTCGACGTGTCAGTGATTTATATCGAGCCGCCAGAGGCTAGCACCTATTCGGATGAAGACTCGGCCGATGAAGACTCAGGTGGGCTCATCGACCATCTAAGCAGGTGGCAGCTATGAGCCGGCGCTGAAACTGTTTTCTCTGACGGACGCCGCAGTGGTGGATGCGACTCGGACGGTGATGACCCCGGCGAGCAAGGTGACGGTACATCAGAGGTTTCTTCTGTAGTTGATGCGGCCATTCCTGCAAAATTATCCACTGTTTCTAAGTGGACGAAGGGTGATCTCCAGATAAGCCTTGGCATATTTCCCGACCCAAACTTAGCTGCTTACAAGGACTTTTCACCTGTTGAGTTGTTCGAACTTTTTGACAAAGCCGTCGTGGAGCTGCAAGTCGAACAAACAAGAACGTATGTGTTATTTTTGAATATGCCTGATCCGGAGGTTACCGAAGAAGAAATAAGTTTTCTTGGAGTGCTCGTTTTGTCCGGCTATAACCGCTTGCCAGGAAAAAAGTGCTAATGGGATAGCGGCATGGATATGCGAAACACGATGGCCTACAATGCTATGCGAAGAAATCGCTTCGTTCAGAGAATGCGATTCCTGCACTGTGCTAAATGCTAGCCTAGCAGTTAGTGACAAGTTGGCAAAGTTGCGTCCATTGATGGTACTATTGAATGCAAGGTTTCTGGAGCATTTTCAACCTGTGCGTCACCTCAGCTATGACGAAAGTATGATCGAGTATTATGGTCGTGATGGCTGTAAACAGTTTATGCGCGGAAAGCCTATCCGCTTCAGGTGTAAAGTATGGTGCCTAAATGCCAAGAACAGATACCTTGTAAACTTCAAAGTGTATCAAGGCAAGCAGGGTATCCCGGAACATCTGAAAAAATATGAAAAGGACTTCGGAAAAGCAGCGGCGCCACTCCTTCAAATGGTGGAAGAACTCGCAGCAGAGACGCACGACTTTCCTTTTTTTCTATTTTGATAATTTATTCACAAGCATGCAGATATACTCAGGCATCTCAAGGCACAGGGCTACGAAGGCACGGGCACAGTGAAGAAGAACCGTGTTCCCAAAGAGTGCCCTATCGCTTGACCAGAATTCATCAAGCACCAACCTCGCAGGCACGAAGATCCCGTGCTGAGCGACAATGGGATAATTGTTGTCCGCTGGATGGACACTTCTGCAGTACCGATCGTAAGAACCATTCACGGCGTAGAAACAATGTCATCTGCAGGCAGGTACTCTCGTGTTGAGAAGAAGCGAATCAAGGTGGCCCATCCAAACACTTTTGCTCAGCACAAGTTTTATAGGAGGTACGGACCAGATGGGTGCAAATGTAGGCGCCTATTGGATTGCAATCCGTGGCAAAAAGTGGTGGTGGCCGATTTTCACTTGACTTTGTTATGTATCTATCAGCAACGCTTGGGCGCTAATTCGGAGCACAGGGTTCAACGTCACGCAGGTGGAATTCCGCAGGCGAATTGCACAAAGCTATACCTGATGCCATGGGACAATAAGCCTAGAGGACCTGGTCAACGCAGAATCCCAAAGAATGGTGATGTCCTGAATGGTACACGGTATGACCAAGTGGCCCACTTTGTTGCACCAATACCTAATGGCAAGAGGTGGAGGTGTGTATGAGATAATTGCAACAACGTGGTGCACATACAATGCCCAAAGTATGACGTCGGCATGTGTATTCCATGATTTAAGCCATATCACACTAAATAAGTGCTCGACTATTCGCCATGTATGTTTTTTGTGACGTTTCATGGCTTGAAATAAATGTTTTTAACTTCGCGTATTTTGCTGTAGCATAAGGGCCCAGTGTGACCATATGGTCACAGGCTATATTTCGAAAACTAATTAGGCAAGAGTAATAATTTCTTGCATGGCAATTATGAATATAAAGGTAAGGTAATATATTAGATTAATTTCAAGATAGCAAGAAAAAAAAAGAAACCGGTCTCTAATGGGTTAAACTTTGTATGTACCTATGTAAACATGCATATACAAACACACGCACGAACGTACAAATAGGGGGTAGGACCGCCTTCGATTCCCCAAAATAACATACTCCTGTGGCTCGAACAGCTCCAAAGTTCGCTCGCAAACGCGCAGTACGTCGCCACAAAAAGCGGTGCAATGATTTTCAGCATGCATATGAAGTTGTCTTATCATGGTCAGAAGGCAAGAAATGTTTTATAGAGTGTTTAAAGAAAACTTCACACACGTAAGGTGGACACTTAGCGCATTTTGGCTGCCGCAACCAGCCGATTAATGACCGTCGCCAAGAGAGCTATCGTGCCTGCAGTTCTGTCAGTGACCGTTAACAGAGCGTCATTTATCACTAACCATCGTTCACAACAGCTGCACGTTTTCGATACATGCAGTGCAGACACAGATTTAAGCGCATTTCAAATGTTCACACGCGCACATTTTAAGCAAAGCGTACTTTTACGATTAATTCATACCACAGACCAATCAGCTATTTAATAGCAGCAAATCTACAAGTAGAAAAAGATTCAAGATGCAAGAGCTTCTAGATCAAATTTATTTCATACAAGAGAATGCATGAACGGCTGCTGGCAGCAGGCCAAGTGTGCTGGTTCTTGGAACCTTGGGGGCAGAATTCAAAGAAACTGGAAAGGCAACAAGCTATTAGGAGCAACAACCGGATATTTTTATTGCACTAATCACATCAAGATGGCAAACTTGGAGAGTAATTATGCAGAGTAATTATTCACACAGTGCAGACTGTAATATGACAACACATTTTTCTTGATCTCTCACCACTCAGAGAAGAGCCAGTAGTTGAAGACACTGTATCAAGCCGAAATCACTGAAGCAGGCTTTGGCCAAAAAGCCAAGTTACAAAGCTTTGTGACCTATTGCATCAGAGGCAAGGAAATTTTACGTCATTCAACAGTGCATTCACTCCACTCCCGCCAACAGGAAACAGCATTCACCAAAGCACAACGTAGATTTCCAGCATGTTTAATTGGACGACAAGTTTTGTTCCACTGGCACCGCGTAGAGCACTTTACCGCCTTCCGTGCGGTTTGTGTGCAGTATGGTGCGCTGCACCCCGTCATACTGGAATACAAGTGCCAGTACGATGTGTTTCGTATCACTTCACCAAGGTCCTTGACTTCACATCGTCGAATACCGTACCTGAAACCCGCAGCTGCTCCTCTGAACGCACGATCGATGGTCTTCTGATTGCTATGGCGATGGCACTGACGGAAACGACGAGTCCGTATGAGTCGGCGATGCGCCCGTAAAGTTGGCTTCGCAGCGGCGCGGATCTTTGACGTCATTTTTCGCGCTCGGCCAATAGCGGTGCGAGCGGCGCCGGAAAAGTTGTGCGCACCTCTGAAACCGTTTTTTCCTCCTTGGTTTTTTCGTAGGCGCCGCCATATTGTGAACGCAGTGGCGCCGCCTATGACCAGCGCCATACTGGCTTGGGTGAAAGCGGTCTTCTGCATGGCAGGTATACGCTCGGCGGTAGGTTCTGGCGTTTGTCTTCGTGGTCGTGCGGTCTGTTTAGTATGACGTGCGTCTTCTATGTGGTAAACGGTTCTGTGAGACGTGCTGAAGTGGTTTAAGGCATCGTGGCATAAATTTATGTTGCCGTTGAGGTGAACCGAACACGCAGCGCGATGTGTGCGCGCATACTTGAGCCTACAATCAGCCTCGGAGATCAATTGTGTATTTCTGTTCCTCTATTTCTAAGCTGCGGGTTACGAGCCATGAAACATACGCGACGATCCGAACAGCGCCGGTACCGTTCTGCTACAATATGAGCTGTGATGTTATACTATGACATGCGTTCAAACTGTACGCTGCAGGTTACATTGCGTGACTACTTGGTTCCATGAATGAGGTTTCCGCCCCTGAATAAAATAGTTTTGGCAAGTAATAGCAACATACCTTACAGTCCGAATTAAGCTTCTCCAGCAAAGGGACTGTTTACGAATTGCGCGAGCGTCCTAAGCAGTGGTAGGTGCTGGATTACATATATCTTTGTTCTATATACCGCATGGTCCAAGCATACGGCATCAGCGGTTACATATTTATAAACGTTGTGCGGAGTGAGTATGCGAGGTCCTATCGCGGCATTAGCCAGTTTTCTCTTGCTTCTTCGAGAAAGAGGATGATAACCGAGTTTTTTTTTTTCAGTTGTGTTCGTTCCGTTCTCTACGACGCACTCACACGTATTACGGAAATGTTGGCATCGCATTCTTTTTATGCGATCCCTCTCATATGTTATGGCTGTATGCAGGCCAAAAAGACAATGCCGAAGCGCATGTGTATCGTGCTGGTTCATCAACCGCAGTGATCGCTGTGTTGAGCAGCGCCGTCGGCCTCATGCAGGAAGGCCAGCGTAGACACGTGGTAATTTGAAGCCTACTAGACTTTAAATGCGCGAGAACGACGCCGGTGTATCACAAATATTTGATAGCGCCTGCCGCTCAGATGTTTCGTGGTTGCCTCAGGTTGGCCGTGCACGAGCATGCGCTCTTATGTTTTATGTTTTACTCCCTACGCCAAGCGATCAGACCGTGAGCTGATTTACCATTTAATGCTGGTAATACAGAGACGCCGGTTTTCTTTGTTGAATTAAAATCGATATAAGCAAAACAGTAAACAACACATACACGCACCACGACTGATAATGCGCGTACACCGCGGCTGATTATGCGCGTCACATTTTTGCGCCCCCAAGACGTATTTCTGCTTACAGTATAGTTACTGATGCACTGAAAGGCTTCCTTGATGATCTTATATGAACGAACATGGCGTAAATTTCACAAAGTAAGATCTAAAACATCTCCAAATCGTTCCGCAGCACGCGACAGCAATACTTTCAAGCAGCGCCGCGCCGGATCGCCCAAGCCAGAGAGGAGGAAAGGCTCTCCGCGCGCCCTATCCTCCTCGCCCGATGAAACGGGCGAGGAGGATAGGACACTAATCGAGGAGGAGGAGAACACTAATCGCACTGTGTGCCGGCAGGCAGCGTGGCCTTAAGTGTTGTGAGCGCTGGTGCACGTTTCTACCCGTTTCTTCCACGGATTAAGTTATTTGCTGTGCGACGGTGTTTATTGCCCGCCGTTGATCATCCAACGCGGCGATGGTGTACTGCTGCGTACCGCTTTGCAAGTAGCAGTTGGGTACTCAGGGCGTTTCTTTTCATCAATTCCCGAGTTATTCAGAACTGTTTGCAAAGTGGCTCAAAAACATCTCCACAGAAAATTTCGTCTTCAACGACAAGTCGGCATCGAGTGTGGTTTGCAGCCGGCATTTCCTCGCGAGTGACTACGTTTCAGGGTGCCGCATCAGAAAAATTTTGCGCCTGGTGCTGTGCCAACCGTGTTCGATGAGTCCAGCGTCCGAATTCGTCCAGCGTTTTGAATTCATGCTAAATCCGCTCTCGCGCAAAACAAAAACGGCAGCGCTTGAGATTGAGCGCTTGAAGGCTTGGTGGCAGACATGGCAGACCATAGAACACGGGCGGTCTCGAGGGGTGCGCGCGCTTCTCAGAAGGAAAGCGCGCGCTCCCCTAGAGACCGGCCGTGCATAGAACATAGAGTTTCTAAATAAATACCCTAGAGGGAAATGTAGCGCTAGTGTCTACAGGGACTTAAGGTCCCTCTATAATTATTGAGGGACTTATGGTGGTTCCTCAACCCATAGAGTTTCCTCTATGGGTTGAGAAAGAATTTTTGTAGGAAACTCTATGCCTCAACCCATAGAGTTTCTCACTATAACACCTAGAGGGTAATCTGGCGCCACCGTTTATGGGAGTTTCTTAAGGGGGCACCGTGCCGTCATGGGAATGACGGTATATGTGTCTGCGAGGCTCGTGTTGGTTGGTGTTGTAAGAGGCTTCGTCTAAAACGTGAATATGGCTACGCAAATAACGCGTTCTCAAAGTAAAATCTTCATAAAATGTTTCCATTCACGCATATTACATCTTTACTCACCTACGATGCATGACCAAGCGAAGAAAAGCAAGAACAGACGACCAACTGTTTCAAAGCGAGTGCGAACCTTGCCGTCTGTCCTCCAACTATAGCGGCCCGCTGATACTCTTTACGTAACATGTAGTCTTACACACAATGGGCACCCTGCAATGGTCAGGCGGAACAGCGAACGGCTCAGCCGTCAGCGCCATCGTGTCAGTAGCGCTACAGTGTACTAGTACACTGTAGTAGCGCGAAACACCGAGGCGGCCGCTGCTACGGAGGCATGCTTTTGCGGCGCTCGTTTGAAACCTGGCGGACGTTCTAAATTGCGGTTTTAAGGCAATCGAAAACATCGAGGCTCATTTTGGATCACCGACGCTAACGAAAGGACGTCAAATTTACGAATACAACCATGTATAACGTGTCAAATAAGTAAACAGCACGGACATCACAGCGAGGCGCCTAAATTAAATTGTGGTGTTTTAGGTGCGAAACCCACGATCTGGTTAGGAGGCACGCCGTGGCGCGGGGCTCCGGAATAATTTAGACCAACTGGGGCTCTTTAACGTGGACATAAATCTAATTGCACGGGCCTTTGGGTATTTCGACCCTATCGAAATTCGGCCGCCGTGGCCAGGATTTAATCCCGCGACCTAGTGGTTAGCAGCCCAACACCATAGCCACTAATTAAGCAACCACCACAGGTCGCGAAGTATTTGTCACAACAAAGCAAGCATGCTTACGACGTCGAACTCAAAGTGAGTTAACAAATCATTATTTTATGCCATTTAAGTGAGCAAATACAGCCGTGGACGTCTTTCAACTGTCATTTGTCGCTTCATTACTTGGAGCGTGCCTTGCACCTCACAATTGTAGAGGTTTTGGCAAAGTGGCAGGTAAGTGCTTTTTTCACCGTTGACAAAGTGCCTCGAGCATATTCTGGTATTGTCGATCGGGCTCGAATGTGATGGGGAATTCCCAAGCAACAAAAAGTCCGTGGCAAAAAGTCTGCCCGACGTCTCCGGCCGACTGCAAAACGGTGGCCCGACATCGGCAACCAAGGGCGGCCCAGCTTTGGGAATTGAGATTGGCCTAACGTCGGCCGATCGTCGGCAATCGATGTAGGCCCGACCACTGTGGCCGACGGCGTTCCATACGAGGGCCTACCTAGGTTGGCCGGCGTTGCGCGTACCCGGTGGTTCGAACGGGTGCGTTGGGCGTACCCGGTGGTTCGAACGGGTGCGTTGCGTTCACCCAAATAGCCAACTTGTTACTAATTTGGCTTGGCTCCCATTGGATTTTTAAAAGGCGGCGGTAGTGCGCTTTGGACATTTCTTGAATTTCTTGTGAGCGTCTGTGCAACAAGGTGTAACCTTTCTCTATGGTGAAACCTTTACGAGGTGTTTCTGCGTTGTATGTTCGATTTAAGTGGTCTTCGCTGCCGTGGTTAGTTTGTTTGGCTGGTTAGTACATGTGCAAACGGTCTTTTGTGATGTTCTGGAGTTGTGGAAGGTCGTCGCCCCTATTGCAAGTACTTGCGTTGTCGCGACATCATTCGAACACTATACGATCAGCGCAGAAACAAGTGCTGTAACCTATCCCGGTTATTGTGTAGGCGTCAGCTCTTGAAGTATTGGTCAATGCACGGTGGGAGCCCGTTTTATCTGCGGATGCGTGCTTGCACCAACTCTGACGAAACTCTGATCATTCGGGACCTATGAAAGCAGTGCTGTGTTGTTTTTGTTCCCTGCTTAGTTCGCCTGTTTACATACACGCCTGAATGTGTGCTATTGTGATTTGTAAGTTTTCCCCCGTCGGTCTGTACCAGATACCTCGCATTCAGCTGCTTGTCACCTGTGGTCGTTTTATAACTTTGTGCTGCAGAATTTTGTCCTTAAGTCGAATAAACTTGGGAAAGAAATCGTGAAGCTTTACTCCCGAAAAGCGCTTGTACGTCCATAGAATTTACAGTTCAAATGCAACACAAATCCTCACTTAAATTTTAGAAGAATTTATCATTTCAGTAAATTGAAATTGCAGATAAACAGAATTCAATAAATTGAAGATTTCTATATGCACACCAAATAAGTTCTGCAAAGTAAAACGGTTTGTTACATTAAAGTTCAATATATGGAGGCCTAATTGTACAAAATTGATTGATATAGGGGTTGATTGTGGATACAGGGTGTGCATATTCACACGCCTGCTTTCTTAGTGAGTCGTTACGTGCCGGTCTACTTGTTCAATAAACCAAGCGACAATGTTAATGTTTTCGAACTGTTCATATATCGGGAGCACACCAAGAAGGTGATCTAAAACCTCCAGGCATATGGTGACTTTCTGTTCCAAAAGAAAAAAAAGTAACAGTAATAATGTTTACAGTGGCATAGCAGAGTAAACAAACAAAAAAGCTGTCTTTTTAAGACAATGCTACATTTTTTTTCCTAATTACAGCAGCCGTGCAAGGTGTTCTAGATCAGTTACAATATTTGAAAATTCATTGTGATGGGCCAGTCTGTTTCCCTTAGTGTTATAATGGCCTCATATTCTTGTGAAGTTGATCATATTACTCCTGTATCCTTACTACATTGAACTCCTGAACTGTTTTATCCTGGCCACTGCTCCTCATCCACCATGCTGCTTCTGCTTAAAAGTTCTCGAGGCAATTATATTGCCCTCCTCTCCCTATTATTCAGACAGAGAAACAGATCCACATGGCCATCACAAACTAATTTTCACTTGCACATGCCCTGACGTTCAAAACATCGCAGTTGACCTAGAAGCTAGAATCAAGCTAGAAGCTAGAGGGGAGCTAGAATTAGCACTAGTGAAATGTGAAGGTTGTTAGCAAAGGTGCCCACAGTGTGTGAGGCCACAGTTTATGCGAAGATAAAAGTTTTGAGAAAAATTCTATAAATTTTGCAGTTAATGTTGTTTTATTAATGCTGCTTTTACTTTAGTTATCCTTTTTTAGTCACCATATGTGTTAAATGTCACAGCATTTGATATTATAGCATTGACATATATCAGTGGGGTGGGGGGTCCTCATCTGGATAGTTCATTTCTAATGCATACATTTTGCGTGGCTTGTTTGCGTTGCCAACACCTACTGTATTACTTTGCAATTAAAACCTTCACAATTGTTTTTCGCACAAAAATAAAACAAGCAGTCTAAAAATGTTCCTTTGTATCATGCAATATAGCGCTCCTCTCACCTAAAGCTGTATGTTCTCGAGACACAAGTAAACAGCTACATGTTAGCTGCAAAACCTCTTAAATTTGCAACAATATCGAATATATTGAGACAAAAAGAATATCTTGGTGAACATATTGCTGCAGATGCGGACCAGCACATGAGCAGTGCTTCTTTTATTACAAACATTTAATCACATTGCAGAGAGCATGTACCACTTAAATCACAATAATTTTATTGAGATATTTTTGTGTCATTTGCATGTGGCAGAAGCAGGAAATAGTAAGCTGACTCTGCCTTAAAGCAAACATATGCATGAGAGAGCGCTTAAAGCATTACTTGTTCAAACCGAGGCTTCGGTGTCTAGACTTCACGACGAAGAGAGTAAAATGTGTGGTCACTTACCGTGTATTCTGAAACCATCTATGACTGGAAGCTTCATTCCACTGAGCTGAGCGCAGTGCCACCCCTCGACTGAAGATGACGCTGTGTTTCACAGTAATTGACATGAAGTTTAGTTAAAGCTAAGCAACCGCCTCTGTCAAGGAGTGGAGCTGCTGTGCATTTGAATCCAGGTGGAGTGTTGAGTGGAGAATACGGGAATTAGTCATCTTTACCTATCCTCGAGCCTCTTAAGAGATTTCCTACAACATTTAAGCTCAGCCTTTCTGTTTTCTTACAGCATGGTTATTATAGGTGGTACAAAACATTCCATTGTACAGTTTCTATAATTTTTTGGGAAAACATCCATCACCTCACTAAGCAGGAATAGGCTCAATAGGTTCACTGGTATCATATGTAGTGTTTCCATCCAAGACCTATTGCTATTACAAGGCGTTGCAGACATTCAGTGACGTAGCCAGTAATTTATTTCAGGGAAGGATTCTCCACTGGCCACTACCACTCCCCCATCACCTCCCTCTCGCACTATATAAATGTGTGGAGGGTTTTACATCACACCAAGACAAACTCCTAGCACTCCCCGGACAGGAATGCTTTAGCAATGAGGATGCACATTTTTACGTTGCCAAAACAACTTTGCTTAACTTCTGACAAAAGCTTTTCATTGCTAAGACTACGCCTAAAATTATGCTATCATCCTTGTGCTGTTTTAAAAATGACTATATTAAAAATAACATATTGTTTACAAAGTGATGTATTTATATAATGTATATTATGACCTTGTTGGTACATTACTTAGGAAAGTGAACTGTGCTAAAAACATGACAGCGCTCTGTCTTGTGTCTTCTTGTTTGCAGCCCAGACTTGTTGCAGCCCAAGTAACAGTGAAGGTCAGCGTTATTTTCTTACCAGATTTGCTAGTGAGTGGTTCAGCCATGGCTGTGTATGGAAGAGAGCGGGCACTATTTTGCAAGTCGCCTATTACCTAATTGCAGGCATTATGGGCATGCTTCCCTGACACCTGCCTATTCTAAAGACTGCAGAGCAGCAAGCACAGCACTTGCTATGACAGGGTAGGTGAATCTCGGCTAAGGCAACTGGCCACGGCTATCTGGTGTTGAGCGATCGAGCAGTGATGAGACAATCCCCCTATGTTCCATAATTTTTCACTTCATTCTTGATGCCCTTAATGCGCGTCACCACCCTAGCCCCCTTACCGTATCCACCTCCCCACTTCCTGGAGCTCTCTGAAACTCTTTTCAGCTAATCACTGTCCCACTTTTCAACATTCACGGGGTTGTTGACTGACGCAGCATTCTCTAACATTCCTATATTTATGTTTCTGTGTGGACATCGAAGCCATTCACCTAGCTCCCCTAGGTTGTTGTGGCGGCTTCTTAGCTTCCCTGGTCCAGCACCCCGTCCTTGATATAAATTGCCGCGCGCAAATCAGCATTCTGTAGGCCTTTCTTTCTTGTCCCGTTTTCTCTCCATTTTTTTATTCTTAGCAGTGTGTACAAACTAGCCTGAGAGCAAGCTCTTCTGAAGTTTGTTAGCATAATGAAAGTCAGAGTCAATGGAAAGTAAAAGAAGAAAAAAAAAGGGGGGGGAGTGTTTTTTATGAGTTTTCTAAACAAGCAAGTTGTAATATAAGTAAATTGTATGATAGCAAGCACCAAGTATGAAAGAATAAAAAACGCATTTGCACTTCTCGTCTGATTAAATTTACTGTGCTTTTACAGAAATGAAAATCATTGAAAAGGAAGTAAGTGTTTACGTTGAGATACGAGGATGTAATCTGTAAGCCTCGTAAGCTTATGTCAAGTAAAACAACATGAAATCCTGAGAGATTGAGCTTCTTAAGTACACGTGTTATAATAGGAACACCAACCTTCTTAACAATGTTTCCACGTAGTGGAAACATTGTTAAATCTGTTAAGATGTGAACGTGGGCAAGTTGGTAACAAATTTCTAACTTGCTAAAGCACATTACTGTCCTCATCAAACTAATAACTATAGTTTCTTGTACATGTGTCTTGATCACATTCAGCACAACATTATGCATTTTTATCTTTCTTTAATACATTCTGTAGCCCCTCAATGGATTCAAGATGCTAGAAACCTATGTTGAACTACAAAGTGCTTGCCATCAAAAAAGACAAGAAGTCAGTTCCTGTGTTAGAAATATCTATTAGTTAGAGAAAGGCTAAAATTTAGTATGAACATTAGCCATGTCTTGAAGTTTTCATCCTACTCATTTTACAGTTGAAGCTAGCTTGCTTCTCAGGTTACTTGTGCTTAGAATTAAAGCACAACAAACAGATGAATGGCTTGCCGGGGCGTTATTCACAGAAAGTGGTCACTTTTCTCACTCTCACCGTAGTGTTTGGGCTACTGCTGGTACTGTTGGCCGCATAGCAGCCAGTGCAGTGCCACTGAGTGTCGTGTGCCTATGTGTCAGTTTTTCTTAGCATGTGGACACTTCTCCCACGAGTTTCTTTGATGTTGTCTTGACGAGGGCCGAACAGTGAGTGAGCCAGTTCAACTTGAAATTTTATAATTGGCGTAGAGTTTCCTTCAAGCATGCCACGAATGTTCCACGCATTTATGATGGCACATCCAACAAGCAACTCAACAGCTACCTTTCTGTACCACTGGGGCATTTCGAAGGCAGTTGTGGTATAACAACATTTGGTCACTATAGTCAACGCCCTCTTTTGCTGCATTGTAATCGAGACCGGCCTGATGTTTCATGATTGGTGCGCCGTCCCTTGTTTTCTTCCCACTGTCCACCAAAGTTGCTTCATATTTGGTGACAGATGTGAGTATCAAAACAGGCCTCTTGTCCATCCACTTCAGTGCCTTCACTCCCTTTTTGGACTGAAGTCCGGTAACACTGCCATTTGCAACCTTTACTTCAGTGAGATCTTTTGGCAGCCCTTTCCTCACTGAGCGAACTGTGCCACGAATGAAAGTGTCTTCCTTTAGAAGGCGAAGAGTGAGCGGCGAGCTCATGTAGAAGTTGTCTACGTACAGCGGGCACACGACTTCCTTGTAATTTTGCAGGAGTTTCAAGCATACATCTTCGGCATGTCCGATGCCAACTGTTCAGTCACACTTTCCGGCATATACATCAACCTTTAGCCTGTAACCGTCTTTGGTACCTGCCTTGAACAGCCTGACTCTGTAAGAACGAAAGTCTGCCACGCCATGGCACTATTGTTTCATCTATCACAACCTCCTTTCCCGGCTCAAGCACAGTGGCAAAAATTTTGGTTCAATTTCTCTACCAGAGGATGGATCTTAAAGACATGATCCTGCAACTCTGCAACCAGTTAATTGTCCACAAAATGCTGGAACCTCAAAAGAAGGGAAAAGGCGGTCACGGCTAATATTTTGACGAATGAGTTCAACACCATACAGGTTACTTTTTGCCCAGTAGTGACTCAGATAGAAAGATGGACGAGATTAATACGAATTGGTATTCCAACAAATGCTTTCGTTTGTTGGAGATTGGTTTCCATCCAATTTTTCAACTTTGATTTAGATTTGGGAGTAGGAAGACAGAGGAGACCAATACAAATCAGTATTTGAATGAATGCTTTAATTTCTGTGGCATTGGTTTCCGTCCAATTTATCAAGCATGATTTAGATTTAGGAGTAGTTGACTTCAACACTTGTTGTGTGAACCTGTTTGTTTCATTGACTATCATTTGCCAAATGTCATCCGTAATAAACAGTGAACATAAAGATGGGGCATAATGGCTAGATGGCAACTGAATGATATTGGGCGGCCTAGAGTGTGGTGTCACACTAGGCGAAGTGGTTGTTGCCGGTGTCCATTTCTCTAGAGATGGGCTGAGAGAAATGAGAGCATCGTATCCTGAATAATTCCCCTCAGAATCATCAGTCAGGTCTGACTCTCCATTCGACATCCTGGCTGAGGTCTGTGATGGTTCGGAAACACTATCTTTGTCACTGATATCACTGTCTGTCCAGTGCTGAACATCTGACACTGTAGCACTTGACTCATCCGCTGGTGATCGCGAAGTTGCTGGTGCATTCTTCTGGCCCAAAACTAAGTTTATTTGTTTCCTCTGCATTGTGCTTTTTTTTGCATCCGTAAGGGGCATGAGGATCTATCTATTAGACACGCTGAAAAGTTTGGGAGTAGCAAGAAAATTCCAGGTACTTATTCCAATGGCACGTATTTCAAAAACTGCTGCGAAAGTTTGCAAGAAACCCAACTGAGAAATGCGCCGCCACTCCACTCTCCGAAACAAACATGCCACCCCATGTCCAATGCAATAAAAATATATATTAGTTGCAATTTCAAACCTCAGATGGCAACACAAGAGGAAGAATTCTTGCGTGTGGGTCACTGGTGAGTCATGCCACACACAGCATAAAAACGTTTTCATTGAGTGCATCGTGGATTACCAGTGGGTCATAGCATTTAACATCAGACAAGTAGTCTACTGGCTATCTATAACCTCACACAACAAAAATCGTACCTCTGAGTTCAAGTGTCATAATGTTATCGCAGCAGCAAGCAGATGAATGCCCGTAACTTTGCTGCTGCATAGGAGGAGCACAGGCTGTGCTGTGATGGCACTCAGAGTGACACGTGACTTAGATTCAAGGCAGCATCAGTTATTTGTTGAATCTGTTGCTTCAGTGGACTAATTAAAGTTTAGAGAAATAATGAAAAATACAACCCGAATGTCTGGGTGCTTTTGTTTTACTTCGCACTGTAGCAAGAGAGATGAATTTCCGTTTCGTCTCCTTTTTCCGACGTTTGCACGCGCGCAGAGAACGAAACTATACGCCATTGTCTACTGGCGTATAGTTTCGTTCTCTGCACGCTCTTTCATCCTCTCGCGTTTGCCTCAGTGCTGGGGCACTGACTTATACCGCTAATCACGTGTTCTCGCGTAGAGCGCGCATTATCGTCCGCTACAGGAAACGAGACAAGCGCAACAGCTCGCGCGACACCGTCACCGGAAGTGTGCCGGTGACGGTGAAAAAAAGAAGAAGACGGCAGGGTATACCCGCCGCGCGACCCCTCGGCTCTGGTATGGGAGAACGCAGTGAAGGAAATTTGCTTACACAGGCGAAACGGGGAAAGTCGAGAGAGTGTTTATATAGGCGGCGACGCTCGCCTCCTGAAATCATGTGTTCGCGGCACTTCAATCATTCTCTATCTGCTGTTAGTGAACCAATTCGAAAAATGCTTGCGGCAGAACACTTCTTAGAGGGCACGTAACAACTTTCAGCGTATAACCAAAATTTGTTATGTAGCCTGTGAGGGGCCCTTTAAAACAAACTCGGTAAAAATCGGGTGTACCATGGGATGAGCTGCGTCGAGCTTCACAGCCCTCTACAGAAGCATTGCTGTGAAGCCTGTGGCAGAAATAGAGTTTTATTAAATCAAATGACTGCATAGAGCGCGCTCTCGTGTTGTGCTACGTGAATTAAATCATTCGTTGCCTGCCTGCACAAACGTTTGCATCTCGAGTGGATTTCAAGCACATCGTATAATAAGTGCAGTTCCGTCGTGCTTCGCAGCACTATATATATATATATATATATATATATATATATATATATATATATATATATATATATATATATATATATATATATATATATATATATATATATATATATATATATATATATATACAAGCACTGCCGTAAAGCTAGTGGCAAAAGTACGATGTCATGACACCAGATCAATGCATATACCACGCTCTTTTGGTGCGCTGCGTGAATGGAAACATTGCTTGCCTGCCTGCACAAACGTCTGCATCTCGAGCTAATATCAAACAAACCATATAATATGTGCAGTTTTGTCGAGCGCTTCACCGCACTGCATGCAAGCATTGCCGTAAAGCCTGTAGTATAAATAGGGTTTCGTGAAGTCAAATTAATGCGCAAACCTCGCACTTGTGGTGTACAAGGTAAACGAATTCATTGCCATGTCTCCGCAGTAGTTGGTCACGTTGATTTGTGTGAGCATATAGGTTCATGTGCCCCATCTACCTCTGTGATGATAAAATATAAGCAAGAATATCAGCTGCTATGTGTCGATGCATATGCTTTTTATTACAAGGTGTAGGAGCAGTAAATCTTACTGCATGACTAAACCACTCATGGAAACAGTACGTTCCTGGAACATTGTAGCTATTTAATAGCCTAGGAAGCGCGCTATATTAGAAGTTGCAATTTTTTTTCTGTTCGCAAAATTCAATAACTCAATGCTTTTTCTAAAAGCAAAAAAAATATAAATTTCGCAATGATACGTGTGCTGCGTCAGTAAGTTAAGTAGGCAGCACATAATTAGGCTAAACTAGAGGAATATCTGCAGGTAGGGATTTATACAAATGTACAGAGTATTTTTAAAAAATGTTTTCTCAAATGTTTTCAGTGTGGAGTAAGGAGTTGCATATGCGTCCAGCGCTGCAGGATTTCCAGCGCTTAATTTTTGTTGAACATTGATGTAACAAAGACGTAACACTCAGCACTCTACTTTGTTAAATCAAAATTTTTTTTACAATGGAACACTGCATTCTACTAGACGTGCCGCTCATGCGCCCCAAAATTTTGGCCCCTCTAAGGAAGTCACTGTTTTAAGTCACTGTTTTCTAAGTTTCGTCCGAAACTTAGATGTCGCTACTTTCAACACTCGTGAAACCAGCAGCCACGTCGGCTTGCCGCCTTTACACCGGCCGCAAATTACTTTTAAAAAATGTGGCACGCGCGGGCCGTATATATGCACTCTGCTTCGCGCGGACATGCCATATGCACGGGCACGGCCGGGCAAGAGACGTCGCGCGCTCTCCTACCCTAGCGCGCGCTTGATCACGGGACCTGGACAGCGCGCATAAAGCTGCCATCCTTCTCGGTTCACCCTCGCACCCTTTCATTCGCAATTAACCCCAGCATGTGGGATGCAACGGGGCACTATAGTTTTTGTCACACTTGGACTTTAAACCAAACATCAGGGCGATATTATGGAAATTATCTGTGGATGGGTCGAAACCCCCTAATTTCCAAAACACGCACCCATCCACTGGCACGCTGCACACATGGATCCCGCGCGGCACGCTGCATCATTAAGGCGTATCGTTCTTCTCTAGCTCTACGATCATTTCTGCAGTAGTCACTTGGCGAGAAGCTTAATTTCCAACATATGCGCAAGTGTCGTACCTGAATTTCGAAAGTACACGGACCATATATATGTTGGCAAAATAATCGGAACTCACTATATTTAGACTCGCCAAAATTATACTTAGCTGCTCACTTGAACTCATAAGAATATACTACTCAGCCGAGCACACTCGGGTTCAAACTCGCCAAAATACTGCTCAGCTGGGCTCACTCAGACTCATGGGATGATCTGAGGGAGTTGACTCATCAATGAGTTTGCCAGCGTATGATGTGTGCTGAACCACAAACCTGGCTTTCTTGAATAAAAACAGTGGGTCACTGCAGCATATGGATGCACATAAGTGTAATTCAGAGAGTGCAGCATTGTAAAGGCTGCCACAGTTACCATGCCATGCTGCAGCTCATTTCAATCATGTCAAATGCAATACCCCTGCCAGCTTTTAGTCAGTCGATCAAATGTGATTGCTACTTATCTCATCACAACACCTCATTTTCCTGCCTAAGGCTTTGGGTGAATTTTCCTTGGCATCCATTTTGTTACTCTAACAGGTTACCAGTTATCTGTTGCCTATACAAAATTTGAAGTTGTGCACATGTCATGTGGACTCCATGCCAAACTCGTAGTACTGCATGCGTTTTTGCAGTTAGGTCTAGAGTTACAGAATCGCATGTGGGAGTTACTTTAGTTAGCAACTGTAGCTTTGGAACAAACATGTGCATGAGAGGGTGCTTAAGTGTTACCTGTCAAGACTGGGAGCACCAAGGCAACTTGTGCAGTAAAGGCATGGGCAGTAGGAGCCCACAGATTTTACTAAGTGTGGCTGAGGTGATGCATCTAGACTTCACTATGAAGAGAGCCAAATAAAAGCTTGCCTATCCATCATACCTATTCTGGAGCCTTTTCTTTAGCTTTTCTAAAACATTAAGCTCAGCGCGTACACTTTATCACAGTATAATTATTACATCTGATATAAAACATTGTATTGTGCAGTTTCTCCAACTCTTCGTGAAGGCATCTATCCATAGATTAAACAGGAATAGGCTTAATGTTGACATATCTCCACAGTAGCATCTCCAGGACCTCGTACTGTCACAATGCATCACAGACATTATTTAAGTGAACTCCAAAAGCGAAGCTCTTCGTTAACATTGGCTAAAATTGTATTTTTATATAGCAAAATGATCATGCATAAACCTGTATGTCATGACAGAACACTTCGTTTCTCACGGACTTTAGTTTACAATTGTTTTCAAGTTCAGGAAAATTGTGCAGTGGGCTAGTTGGTTCGACATACTTAACACTGTTGTGTGGAGTGACGAAGGAACAGGACTTGAGCGAGAAAACAACACACGACACCTGAGCACAAACTATCAACTGGTGATTATCACAAGACAATGATTCTGCTGAAAAGTAGGAACCAAAGGAAAAGACAAGTCGTGGAAGCATACAACCTCAAGGTGGACCCACAGGGCTCGTGTGTCAGCCCGCCGTCTATTTCACTCAGCAATAAAGAGATTAGCATAATCGCTGACAATAGAGGGTGTAGGTAAACCGGGAAGAGGACTCCTGTGCGTGCGTGTAGGCTTTATGTACGCTTCACTTGCAGAAAAATAAACCAGTTCATAGTTTGCGCTCAGGTGTCGTGTGTTGTTTTCTCGCTCAAATCCTGACCCTTCATCGCTCTGCGCAACAGTGTTAAGTTGTCAGGTTGTTCACTATGTGATGTAGGAAGGGTAAAATTGATGGGAAATCCCAATATTCTCGAGCATATCGCGAAAAATATGGCTCGTCAAGTGTCATTTTAGGCTTCACTGCCCCCTTTTATAGGGCAAATAGTAATAGTTTGAATTCTATGGACGCTGGTTGCTTTTTCTGACCTAACCTAGGCGGTGCTCAGCTATCAGTTGAAAGGAACAGGTAAACAGGAGGACTTGCCACATAAGCAGGAGGTAGCACTCCAGACTTAAGCTTAATATACTGCGTGCTTCCACAGCCCTAGGGGGCTAGTCTGTAAGTGTTGACTAAGTGGACTGTCCATTTCAGTAGACGCTGAATGAATAGAGCACGAGAGCCCACGGTGACGATTGCCGCTTGCTCTACCAGCTTAGAGCTCTACCTAATAAGTGTGTGCTGCAATAGTCCACTTAGTGGATCCTTAGGGAATCCTTCCCTAGACTGATGTTTGTGTTGGTAGGTTGCAAGTATTGCACTTTCTTTCCTTTCATGTGGGCAGTTCCCACATATGGATGTAATTTAACATATTGTATTCATATTGCCTTTGGTCTATAAATTTCTAATTCATGCTTATAACCAGGCCTACCAGCTGTTGTCCTGCATATTTATATAGCCTTTTCATTTCTGCATCAACACTGCCCATATTTATAGCAAATTGGAGTTATTCTCCATTATACCCTCAAGCACTTGAAGTAGACACTGCAATAACCCCAAGGGAGGGGGGACAGTAACGCAAAAACCTTATTGGGCTTGTAGTGCTGCTGAAGCATGCACACATACCATTTATGCTAAAATTCTCAGCAGACATTCCAAAGTTTGTACGAGTTCGACTTTAGCTGGCTAAACTGAATGATTCATATTGAAGGCAGTTCTTGCAACACTTGGTCAAACTGAATGAAACTGGAAAGCACGATTAGCTGTGTTCATCTACCATTTATACGACTGCTCCCCGAGCATTTTTCCTGTTACTTTGCCTTTCGTTTCTGTACTATCAAGTTCAAGTACACATGTACTTTATCACTGTACAAGTAAAATGGCTTCAAGGCTTTTCCTGGGCATTCAACAGTCACTATTTATTCCTATAAGCCTTCCTGCATGTGAAGGCAAAATAAACTTATCAATTCATGCTGGAAGTATAAAAAGACAGGTGTTTGCACAGAAAATGTTTATTTTGAGCACCGTGGTTCTTGCTGATGTAGATATGGTGCTGGCTCCCTCCTTGCCCGAAGCATGTGCTTGCTGTACACAGCACCAGATGATGGCTTCCTAGGTCAAAAGATCAAATTGAAATAAGAGGCATTTTGTTTTAGCTCCGGAAAGAGAAAGCAGGATTGAGACATTAACATGTATAAAAAATACTTGCCTAAAGAAAAATTAATACACAAGCAAATTCACTAAAGAGGTTCACTTTCAAGAGCAAAAGTATGGTTACAATGAAAATTACAAGGAAGCTTCACTGCTCATTGAGGTTTCGGTTCAGTAGTTGTTGAGCCACGAGGGTTAGCATGCTACATCTTGCATATTATGTTTTGTTTGTAGAACAATATTGCACTTTGAACAATGTAGTGCCTATTTAAATGAACTGACAAGGAACGCTGAAACTCCAGGCTAGTTTGGTCTGCACAAGATATGATACAGACACTGTACTGCATTCATTTAGTGTTTTTGTCACTGATCTCATGCACAAAGGCAATTCACACCTATCCTACATGAAATGCAGTTACTTGTTTGAAGCTTCATCTAGTCCTTGAATTTGCTGCATGCTTATGTCTAAGGGAGTTCGTTTGGTTCCTGTTAATGTAGTACATCTAAGCAACTGCTATCAGATGCCCATAGTGTTCCCTTGCATGTACAAAACATTTTTGGCCCTTTCAATGCACAATACTCATTACATTTGACACTTGGGACTTGTGCAAGGCGCCATTTAGTATTATATGCTTGTCCACATCTGATAATACCTTCATAGCTGGGTTATTCCCATGCCAAATGCCTTGGTTATTATTGTGACCATCTCACACTTTTCCTTTAGAATCTTCTTTTCCGCTTTTAAGGAAGCATCCCACGACACAATGTCTCCATCCTAGTGGTGCTATGGAGTTATGTGCTAGTTGTAGCAGATGACGTCAACTGAAGGCCACTGAAGATAAAACTCTCTGCGAGAATTCCTTTTGCACAAAAAATGCAAACAATACAGAATAGTCAAAATGTAGTTATCTGGCGAGACTAGCTGCATCCATCATCTTTGTTTGGTGCAATTCTGAGGTGGCTCCATGTTACAAGACGCTTGGCGATTATTGCCATGTGACTGTTCGGGACTCTATAAAACACAAGAATTGCCTTACTCCGGCCTTTCTCTTTGTGCAGCGGCCAACGTTATTATTCGTCCAATCGCACCATGTACTGTTTGTGTGTCCATAGACTAAATTCTTCACATTGTTTTTGCGGTATTTCGTGAGTGACCCATGAACTTATCTTGGGGTGGTACTTCTTATCTTTGGCGTTCGCTTCTATCTCTTGTCGTCAGCGCCTTACACAACTGGATGCCACTGGCAATTCTCTTCCTAACCACGAAGAACGCATTCGTCTCGTCACCTCTTCCGATTACGTTCTTTGGCCACCCAGAGAAGAGATTATAGGTGTCAACTCCTGTAACATTGTGGATGGTGGCGTGTTCATTCTACCCTATGACTATACCCTATCTCAAGCAATTCTGATTACCCCTGGCCTTATTCGCTTCTCTGAGGGGTCGGCATTGCTTACTGCAATAAACCAAATTGAACCCCAACTGTTGCCTCGTGGATCAACTGTCACTTGAGCTGTTGACACTGATGACGTTGCAATTGTCACGAAGACAGCTCAGTGTATTCTTGCGTCTATTACCGTGCACTGAACAAAATCGTGCGCAAAGATGTTTACCCCGTGTCACGGATGGATGGTGCACTAGATTCACTCCACGGTGCTGAATATTTTTCTAGCCTTGACTTTAGACCAGGCTACTGGCAAATACCGATGTCCAAATCCGACAAAGCAAAACAACATTTGCTACCCCTGATGGGCTCTACGAGTTCAGTGCGATGCCTTTTTGACTCTGCAATGTGCCTGCCACATTCGAACGCATGATCGATAAGTCTAGTGTGGCTTGAAATGGAAAACCTGTCTGTGCTATCTCGACGACATTGTGTTTTCAATCATGTTCTCACAACATTTGCAACATCTTGATGAAGTCCTTGCCTGTCTTGTAAATGCTGGTTTGCAGCTCAACACACGCACACACAGACACATGCACGCACACACACACAAATGCAGTTTGGCCAGCAAGGCCATCAAAGTTCTGGGGCACATAGTCAGCAAAGAAGGTATTCGACCGGACCCCGAGAAGTTTACTGCCATCCTCGAATTTTGTGTCCACTGCGCCACAAAGACATGCACAGGTTTCTTGGACTTGCTTCTTCCGGCACTTCATATGCAACTTCGCTACACTTACGTCCCCGCTCCATCAACTCCTCGCCAGTAATGCGCCCTTTGTTTCGTCCGACAAATGTGAACATGCTTTCCTACTTTTGCAGCATGCCCTGACGTCAGACCCAGTACTGTGCTACTTTGATCCGACCGCACCCACCATCTTTCACGCCGACGCTAGCAGTCAGTCTCGGTGCCATTCTACTGCAATGTGACAACACATTCCGCGAACGAGTAATTGCTTATGCTAGTCGTGCACTAACCAGTGCAGAAAATTACTACACCATAACCAAGCAGGAGTGCCTTGCTGTTGGGCAGTGCAAAAATTTCACCCATGTATTCATAACCGCCATTTCACAGTCGTTACCTACCATAACACACTGTGCTGGCTTTTATCGCTAAAGAATTTATCAGGTCACCTGGGTTGCTGTGTGCTTCACGTACAGGAGTACGATTTCAATGTCACCTGCAGGGCTGCAAAGAAACATCAAGACACCAATGCTCTCTCTTGCTACCCTCTGCCGAATCATGACGATTCACCATAACCTCTCCATGATTGTGTACGTCCTGAGTCCTCTTCATCGACTTTACCCGTTGTAACCCTCGAATGGCTAAGACACGACAGCCCATCTGTCCTTGTGTCCCACTAACGCATCAACCCATACTGCTCAACTATTCTCCAACGCATGGAAGATTCTTCGTCACCTCTAAACGCCTGACTTCGTCGACAACTTAATCAATTCAAGCTGCACAATGGGGTTTTACATCGCAGCATTTATCACATAAATGGCAACAAATGGGTCCCGGTCATACCATGTTCTCTGCAATGTGAGGTGCTTGAAGCCTTTCACGATCATGCGACGACTGGTCATCTAGGCTACCACAAGACTTACAACAGAATATGAAGTCGCTGCTCCTGGCCTGGCCCATCTTCAGCCGTTGCAAAGTATGTTGCACCCTGCGTTCATTGTCAAAGCAAACCCAACAGCTCCTTTTGGCTCTTTACAACCTCTGCTTTGTCCCGCTTCGCCTTTTGAAGTAGTTGGAATAGACTTGTACGGTCCTCTTCCCATGACATTACATGGAAATCGTTGGATTGCAACGGCCATAGACCATCCAACACGCTATGCGGAGACAGCATCTCTACCATCCAGGACTGCTGCTGAAGTCGCCGATTTCTTTCTACACAACATTATCTTACACCACAGTGCTCCGCGCGTTCTCTTCAGTGACCGCAGCAGTCTTCCTGTCTTCTATCCTTACCAAAGTTCTGTGCGCCTCTAACACAATTCGCAAGACGACTTCCAGTTAGCATCCGCAGACCAACAGCTTGACGGAGTGTTTTCACCATACCCTCTCTGACTTGATTGCGATGTACATACATCCACCCTGGCCACACGAACGGGGATGCAATCCTGCCGTTCATGACATTCGCCTATAACATGGCTACGCAACATACTACTGGCTTTTAACATTTTTTCTTCATCTATGGCTGTTCACCAAGTTTCATTCTTGATGTATCATTCCTTTCGACTCCTGTACCCCCATCAGTTACTTTCTTGGAACAGTTTGTGTCTCGCCTCGTAGAGTGCAGACGCCTCGCCCCGCTTAACACCGGCGTCTCCCAGGATGCTCGCAAGTTTCGTTACGACTCGACCCACTGTGCTGTGACTTTTTCTCCTGGTGACGAAGTTCTTTGGACTCCTGTGTGCGTTCCTGGCTTATGCAAAAAATTTCTCGTGTTTTATTCGACTTTCCACGGTCATTGAGCAGACATCACCTGTCAATTACCATGTCTCGCTTGTTAGAGCGCCACCCGATTCCCGTTGCTGTGGCACAGAGATAGTGCATGTGTCCCGCTTAAAACCAAATACTTGATGCATTTTATAGTACTTATGCGCTGCCAGGCAGCCGCTTCCACAGCGAGAGAGAATTAGCTTGGGCACAGCACATGCCTGACTTTCAACTTCATCATCTGCACATCTTTTCTATCTGCATATATCATCACCAGCAGCACAGTTTAATCCTCTAGGTAGTAGTCCGAGCTTGGCTGGAATAAAGCGGTTCCTTACGATACACACACACACACACACACACACACATATATATATATATATATATATATATATATATATATATATATATATATATATATATATATACATATATTTCTTGCACTTCAAGAAACTTCGCTTGACCTCGAAGACTTGAGCACTGAAGTGATGGCGCTAAGTATATACAAGACCTCATAGTAGGAGACAGTTCAATTTCACAGCCTGAGTCCCCTTGCTGGTGTAATCTTCCTTCGTGTAATTGTCGCATACTTGGCTATCACTAACACTGCTATGCCTTTCTGAAAAACTGCAGCCTCTCTTTTTTTTTCTGCTAGTCCGAGCATAAGTGCTGCCGCACATGACTGCTGTTGATTTTGATTTCGAGTGAATCTGGCTTGGCCTCATTACGGTTACTGAGTGAATTATAGAGAGAGAGAAATAGTAGAGAGGAAAGGCAGAGAGGTTAACCAGACGCATGTCCGTTTTTCTACCCTGCACTGGGGAAAGGGGTATAGGGATGAAGAGAGAGAGTGTTCCACAGCTATCATGCACTAAGATTTAAAAAAAAGACAGTTCCGTTACTCGAAGAAAACCTAGTGCATATTGTTTCCAGTAAAGTGGAGTAGTAGCCAGTACTTCTTTCATTACTGAGATTTAATTTGGTAATTACAATGATCTAACTCCAAAAGTACTCTCATAATTTTCAAAGTGTCAATGACGCATTTGTTGGCATCCCAAAATGACATCTAACTGCAGTGTTTTCAGCCACATACTAAGTGCGTACAATTTTACCGACTGGAAAATAACTTCACGAACTATGAAAAATACCATGTGAGTGAACTCTCACCGGCATCATAAAGCAGTGCCCTCAAATAAGCTGATTGAAAGTAACTGCATTGCCTATCACAAACCCGAAGAGACAGCGCACCACCTTGATAATGGTACGGAAGGAGCCTTAACAGCAGGTTTCGCAGCTTCGCAGCTACTCCTTTCTCTCAACGTCACACTTATCTCTCTCTCAAGGCCGACTGATAAATGATAACAAAAGCACCTTGATAACACAGCCAAAGTGCAGCTCTGACCACACATGAAATGTGAAGAGCAATGTAATAGGCATAGAATGTTTCAAAATCCAGACTTTGCTCCCACCGCATCGAATGAGTGCGGGCGAATTTATATTTCACACCAGAAACTTGCTTCGGACCAAAGCCAATATAAAGTGAGCGTTTTATTTTTCATGAAAGTGTATACGTGCTGCAAAAACAGGTTCGTGTCAACAAATAAAAGCGAAATAAACACACTGGAAAGCGACCAACTTGTAGAAAAAAGGCAAAACCAATGCGTTCATGAAATTAAATATACCACTTCTATGAGCTGAACTGGCAATCAGAATGTCAGCACACACACACAGACAAAAAAAACTGTGTGCTCTTACTATCTATTAATACGTAAGCCCCGTTGAACATCAGCCCAGAGGATGTGTTCAAATAGGTCTCCTTTTGCAGCTACGCAGTACTATCTATTTTATCACACCTTCAGTGGCTTTCTCGATGACCGATGCCGGAATTCTATGGCAGACATCCATTATCCTTACCTAGAACTAATCTGACGTCCGGCACAATCTTTCACATAACCCCAAAGAAAGAAACTTAACGGAGAGAGGTCAGGTGACCTAGCCGGCCTATTTACAGGCTCATGCCTTCCAATCTATTTGAAAAGTAGCACCCAACCAGTTTCGTGCTCGGCTGCTGTTGCATGCAGGTGGCCCATCTTGGTGATACAGCAGAAGTGGAAGATGTGACAGCGGGACTTTGCTGAGAAACTCATCAACCACTCCTTCAAGGATATCGTTCACAAAACGCAGTCCAGTCAGTGCGTGATTGAAGATGGTACTGATTATTGCACTGGCGTAAATTCCAAACCACACATTGAGCAACCACTGGTACTGGCGCCGATTGCGCTGTACTTAATGTAGATTGGAGTCCCTCCAATAGTGTGCGTGAATGACAATGAATGTATATATGATGGCACCTGCACTGTTCTTTTGCGCAAACGCAAAAGAACAGTCGGTATGCCACAGGTTCTTAGTGTCAAGATGTAAAACTTACCAGACCCAGCTTGTCGGTTAACAATATACACTATAGAATTAACGTCTAAGGTTATCACTAAGATGAGTGCTAAAACCCCTTAATGCTTACATTAGGACCAGAATTCACAAGTGGCTGTAATATCAACGTGTAAAGCGCTCATAGGGTTCCTGAAGCACTGTTGAGCACATGAACAAAACTTCCAGCCGGGATATACACGTGCGATGGGAGACAATGTCACACTCTTAAAAGTCACTCGTTACAAAGCAATACACAACACCCTTTCTCACAAAACCTTATAACACTAGCAAAATTTGTTGGCCAAGTTTCGATTTATCCTACTTTGAAGCAAGCACATAAAGAGAACATCCCAGTCTTCATCCACGATTAAATCACCAATATTAAATGGACCCACTTTAAGGGTTATTTGGCAACAGCATGTGTATGTCCATGCTTGTTTGATTGTGCCGCTCTAGTAGAATGGACGACCACGCAGCCTGATCATGCACGAAGCTTCTTTCTAGAAAATCACAAATACCGACCGCACACACAACCTTTGTCACATCTGCACAGAGCACTCGAGCGTTACGCTGCGGAGAAAGGTTACCAGAGAATGGCTGTTGACAGCGCAGCGATATTGCTATGTAAAGGCTTATATTACTATGTAAACGAACGCTGTTTCCCGCGCGTGCAATGACGCCGCAAAGCACTCATTTAGCGACTTCATTCACTACCGCCCTTAGTCGGCGGACGGCAGACCTGAACCATGTGTCAGGAATGTGCGTTTACATTGCGAGATAAATGATGAATACTCTTTATTTTCTCCAAACAAGTGCGCGCACATGCCGCACTTGGGTCATCTGCCATTTACACATTCTGCCGTGTAGCAGCACCGTAACCAGGTAATGTTACGCTTAAGTGATTGTGAAAAAGGCTCTTACCAGTACACTGTAGCACTGGCTGATCGGTGCGGCGGTCCGCGGGATGCGTCACAAGGAAAATGAGCTGGTAAGGAACCTGGAAATGAAGTATCAGGCAGACGAAAGCGTAGGTTTGCATAGTAGAGGCACATCGAATGGAAAAGTATACTTACGATAGCTTACGCTAGCACAAGCCCCAAGAAATAAACGATCCACATCTTTGTCCAGTTGTTTGAGCGTAGCTCACCTTTGAGCTTGCCATTCTGCCGCCAAAACCAAAGACGGATGTGACATCACGGACACGAAAAACAAAGAATGAATGCGACATCCCGGGCGTGACGTTTGGGTGAACCTAACGCCTGCGTTCCGTCGACCGGGTGAACGCAGACACTTTCACCTAGGTTTTAGGTACGTAGTCAGTCGGCCATCCGTAAGGCCATTCTGTTTGGCCAACGCAGCCGAGCGCATGCCACACGCGGGCAAGCCATGGCCCTGACAACAATAATGGTCGGCATTGCATCGGCCCGGTGCTGATAGCCGACGTTGCTTTTGACGCTCCGAATAATCGTAGCATTTGCATCATGCACTTACAACAGCAAGCGCATCATGCTTGTGTGGTGGCCGGCATATAAGTACCACACGAAAGCGAACGCTTTTTTGTACTTTTCATGCCACATAAATACCAGGCAAAATATTCTTATACAAGTCTTTATTTCTTGAATTTGTCTTGGATATATACACCCACACGTTCACAAAAGTTTCAAATGCTAGTTCATGGTGGGCTTGAAGCGGGGTCACGGCGCCTTCTTTCGTTCCGGCCTCCATCCCTGTCAGCTGCTCCGACTAACCAGCGTTTCGTGACTCCAGCCACTGATGCCAGCGAAGCGTCTGGGAAGGTGCTCCTCACAGATGCTGCAATAAAGCGGCACATATAAGAAAGCTGCCCACGCTTTATAGTTCAGTTGGTTAGTCGCATTTCATTTGAAGAAGTGAAACAATCAAAAAATCATAAGCCAGATATTCACTAAACAATAAAGAAACGATAACAAAGCAATATTAGGGACGTGCAAATCAGTATCGAAGCTGTCACGAAGAGTGGCTGGACGACACAAATCGTTTAAGTACCGGATAGTTGGTAATTTATATGTCGTTAGCAATAGGGGGAACTCAACACGGAACCATAACAAAACACGCATACACAGTGGCTACTGTGTCTATAGGCAGCGCGGCTATTTACACCACGATCGGTCTTGTTGCTTCCCGTGAGCACTGCATGAAACAGCCATGTTGAAACGCTGAGACAAAGAACGCGCCGGAGCCCGGAGCGCCAAGCGGCACAAGGACGTGAATAGGTAAATGTTTGGAGAGGCAAGAGGGGAAGTTTATGGCATGATACGTATACTTGCTGACATGATGGCAACGATGATAGGTCTATGTTTTGCATAAAACAGTTTGCATACATGGGTTAAAGCAGAAACGGCATATACAGCATATATTATATGGTGAAGCAAAACAAACACCTCAAAAGCAGTGACAAAATATGGACGCCGGAAGTAGAACTCACTTATTACGGAATTATTTTATTAAAGAAAGTGCTAATACTGGACGCAGCAAGATGCAATAAGCAGCAGCTTGCTTGAATGAAGAAAAAAAAAAAACGAGGCATGCAGTTGGTACCGATGTTCGCAACGTGCACAAGAAAGCTGATTGTTATGCCATATTTCTTACTTAGAATGAGATTCGTGATGGCCGTGAGCTTCACGAAGGCGTGCTTCCTCCCCTGCGATCCTTTCCAGCTGAACTGCAGTGCAGCTTCATTTGTAAGTATGCCCTGCAGAAGAGTGCGCACGGCATGAGCGTTGTCCGTTCCTCCGTATCTGGAAAAAAAGTTCACCTGCACGAACCAGCGCATGTAGAGTTAAACCAGACATCCAAATACGTGGTTATCGTGGTCTGTAAAAAATAATGGTCAGGATAAGAAATGTAATCGCTCTCGTTTTAAATGTTTTAACCACATAAAACGAATATATCTAGAAACAACGTTCTATGACAGAACGGCATATGGCTGCGGTATTGTATGAATGACAAAACGAAAATCAACCAAATATTAAACATGAATACATAGTTTCTCTGAAAAGAAAACAGCATGTCACTCACCATCTGTTCCATGCGGGAGTCTGTTGCTAACTATTCCTCTAAGATACGCTTTAGAGCCGCCCAAGGAAACATGAGGACACGAAGGATAGATTTACTGACTTGGCTCAGAATATCATTGCAAAAAAAAAACATCCAGGCAGCGCGATAAATGAATACAACACAAAGTTGCACAAACAAAATAGCACGCAGACTGCCACGAGACAAATGTATAGGTATACATAACATCGAGACCGCGGTGACAAAGTATTACACGTAAACTACGAAAATGCAACAACAGAAGAATTGAGGAACAACTTACATATGGGCTATCCGCAGGGTTTCACATACGTGGCTTCTTGTCTGATGTTCCTAGATCTACTCTGGTCCACATGCAGAGACGTGCCACACACAATCCATTCTTACCTGCAATGCACCAGACGTATATCGTACAGGCATTTACAGTTTTGTTTTTTCATCTGTGGGAAGGAACAAAAGCAACTTCTAATTAATTATGACTTTCCCGCAATGACAACCAGACAAGCGTCTTACCTGATTTCTTCCCGAATGGTGGTAACAGTTCCGAGCGTAGCAGGTCATTCGCACACTGTGCTTCAATTTAAGCAGTGTCGTTCCAGTGTTTCCTAGAGAAAAATTAAGAAAAATACCAGACGAAAAAATAATATTAGAAATATATGCATGAAAGTACGTCTCAGATTTCCCTGTCCCAGTTCTCGTACGCTTGATCTGTTCTCATATAAAGCTTTTTTTGTTCTTTCTGTCAGCAAAAATAAGCACACACACACACACAAAAAAAACGGCCGTGGCTTAGCTTGGTTAAGCCTGGTGATTGCGAAGCAATATTGTGTTATTCTCGGATCAGCTGGTAGTATGGCTGGTGGTAGTCTTGGGTTATGCTAGTGTTACGGCTTACAGTGAATCATCTAAGAGGAAGTCATCCGTCGAATCCGTGTATGCCGACAAACATTTCCCTCACCAGCGTGCCCATTACAAAATCTTCCAGTATCGATTGGCCGACGGTGCGATAACACTCCATTTTCTCCGCGTCGTAAGATATGCCCACTCGGTGCTTGCAGTAGCGTTCGTTAAAGTACGGTAGCGTAATTACGCCGTAATAAATGTTGGCTTTATTGTCCCCGTCCAAAATGCGACGCAGTTTGTTGTACGTCTCCTCGTCGTCTTCACGATGCATTAGCGGTAGGTTGTATGTTTCGGCCACGTTGTAGATGGCCAAGTTGTCTGCATAACACCCCCATCGTTCGTCGGTCATCTTAAGTTTGCCCCACTTGTGCATCTGCGTGTCCGGCGTGTCGCTGGTTGCCCCGGGGTCCGGCGGTAGACCCATCTTGCGTCTTACAATGTCGTTCTTGTAGCGCGGTACGCGCTCGTACGCGTCGCCTATAGAGACCTCGTCCAGGTAGCAAAACGCGTTTTTATTGTTTTCGTTGAACATGGTTCGAGTAGACCGCTTTATGGGGTTGGGCGGCGTCTTTGACGGACCGCCGAGACGACGGTATGGCTCGAACGGCGTGCACGACGTGGCTTCACACCCACTTTTCGTGAACACGAATCGACCGTTGCTACACGTCAAACCGTCCGGGCAGGGGTAATCCACTGGAAGGGGTTCCTACGTTACGGCGTCCTCGCCGAACGTGGGCCCTGGTGAGAGGAGCGGGAGTTAGGCCGCCGTTGGTGGCTACCGCCTCGCCTCGCGATGGCGTGAGATGGGGCCCCGTTTTTACACAGCTGGTGTGACGTCACACCGACCGTAGCGCCTCTGGTGAGAGGAGCGGGAGTTAGGCCGCCGTTGGTGGCTACCGCCTCGCCTCGCGACGGCGTGAGATGGGGCCCCGTTTTTACACAGCTGGTGTGACGTCACTCTAGGTCACGTGGTGTGACATCACGCAGCGAGGTCACGCTAAAGGTCAATGGTGCCTACCACCGCCTCGCCACGGAACGGGCTGAAGTGCGACCTAAAGTAGTATTGCTTCGCAATAAAACAAGGAGTTTATCATGCGTTGCAAAACCATTTACGCAATACAAAGCGAGTTTTGTTCACTTGAAAAAGACAGTCATGCATTACACAACGTGAAATTAAAATGCCACTTACGAGTACGCATATCTTGAACGGCGAGATACGGTGGCTACCTTGCATGTAAAAGGCTTGCGCTGTTCTTGTCCATGTCACTTTTGTGTAGTTTGCGTTTATATGCGCAGTCCATAATAACAGAAATGCACCAGCAAGTCTACCAAGAGACGCGGAACGAGCTGGCATCCAGAGCTAGCATTTGGCGGCAACTCACGCCCCCGCGCCATTTGGCGGGAACTCGCCTGCGCCCCTGCGAGCAGGTGGCGTTGGCCTGACGAAGAAAAAATAGACAGCAAGGAAAGTCCCGTTTCGCTTTCTCGCTCCGTCCTCGCTGGTGGGAGCTGATGCTGACAGAGAGAATCGCCCGTCCCTGCTTTCCAAGAACCTCTTCATTCCTTCTGGGAGAGGGAGATGCGACAGCGCAAGACGACTTCGGTTCCCCACACCTTTCCTTTTTTTCCCTTTTTTCAGGCTCTTCCTGTGAGCGCGTCGCCGTTTCCTTTTGGTGTGCGTGCTGTGCACGTGCGTGCCTGCGTGCGTGCGTGCGTGTAATGAAAATCTGCGTTCTATATTTTGCAGGGATTGGTAGCTCTATACGAATATGTATATAGCTTATGTAAACAGTAATTTTGACCTCTTCAATGCGTCGAACAGTAATTTGGGTGCTATGTACGTTAGCATGTAGGTTCTGTTTTCTTTTTTGGGAGTATTGCATAAATATTGTATAAACTTGTTTTGTTTCCTTTTGTACTTGCTCATTATTGTATGCGTGTTATTACCGTGTGCAATTGTCTTTGTTTTAAAAGTCTCGCTGTAAAGGCTCTGCCAAGCGAAAGGGGGCTGCGGCTTTGTCAATCTGTATCTGACAGCTTTTTCTGCGTCTCCGCTCTCTGTACCTTTACAAGGTAGAAATAAATCATTTGAATTTTAATAAATATTTATCGTCAAAGCATCACGTCTATATGTGCACGAAGTTCGATAGGTGCATCCATGCATACACAGTCAATACGCTTTCCAGGGAGCTTTGCACGAAAATGGTAGATATGCTTCACAGGAGACGGCGCTTGAAAAAACACTCATGATATACCACGCATTTATTAATTCTTAACTGCTTGATTGTTGAACGTCATTAGTTAATTGAGCAAAAATTGGAAGAACTTGATCTAACTCTAGTTCTTCCCAACCAAATCTACGTCGACAGCAGAAATGTACCATTTTATGATTTACATTGATTGGCATGCAGCCTCAATTTTTCTTAGACGAATCCACAATAGCTACAAAAATTGCAGATTTTGACATCTCTTCACAATGCCCCCCTGGTCTCAATGGCCAGGGGGGCACCGCTAATAGTGGCAGGAGATTTTAACGCGCCCCACGGAGCCTGGGGTTACGCAAGGCCAATGCCTAAGGGAGAGCGGCTATTGGAGGCAGTCACTACGTGCTCGCTAGAGCTGGTGACGGACCCCCGCTATCCGACTCGACTAGGTACGTCGGTGGCGCGGGACACGACGCCCGACCTGACCTTCGTCAAGAACGTGCGAGGGGCCGAGTGGCGCAACCTGCACGAGAACCTCGGCAGCGACCACTACATACTGGCGGTCACGATCCCCATCAGGGCGGCACCACCGAGAGAATTTAAGGTCACCGAGTGGGACGCCTTCCGCAAAATAAGGAAGGAAGACACAAGAGAATACGCGGATCTAGACAGTCTTTTTAAAAGGTCTTCTTATTTTGTTATAGCGCAAGCTTGACAAGGACAAAAGAAGGCACATCTGACACACACAGGCTCAAAGAGGATGTTAGCAGCGCGACGAGGGTTGTCCAAACTGAACTGAGCGTGGAAAGGATGGACGCGAGATTGGCACACCTATTAGAGGCAAAGAATTCCATCACGGCCAGGTGGAAAACGCAAAGATTGAATCGCAGACTGCGAAAGAAAATAGCGGCACTAAACCGGGAAATCGAAGCACACTCAATCGAGCTTTCCAAGAAACAGTGGAACGAGGTGTGCGCATCGGTAGACGGACAAATGCGAACCGGGCGCAAATGGAACCTCCTAAAGCAACTGTTAGACGACAGGCAGTCGAAAGGCAATCAGAGATTGGCAATCGATAGGATTTTACAAAAGCAAAAGGAGCAGGGCAAAACGGAAAGCGAGTTCCTAAAGGAGCTGGCGGAGATGTATCTCCCACTGGGCCCGTCAGGCGATGGCGACTATCCACAATACGCCGGGGCAGAGGTCGAAGAACTCGACGCGCCCTTCACGAAATCGGAAATTTGGGATGCCTTACAAGGCCTCAACGGACGCTCCGCTACGGGCCCGGACGGGGTCTCGAACAAACTGTTGAGGAACCTAGACGGAAAGTCGGTCGAGAAGCTCACTGAAGAAATCAACAGAGAGTGGGAAACGGGACGAGTACCAGAGGTCTGGAAAGAGGCCTCGTTCATACTAATACCGAAACCCGGTAAACCACTTGCGGCGGAGAACATGCGGCCAATATCGCTAACTTCCTGCGTAGGAAAGACGGCCGAACATGCCATACATAACCGAGTATCGCGGTACATAGAGAGAGAGAGGGCCTCTTCCCACATAACATGGTGGGCTTCAGACCGGGCCTCTCCACACAGGACGTAATGTTACAACTCAAGAAGCAGATAATTGATGGCGTAACAAGAGACACCAGGGGCATACTGGCCCTGGACCTAACGAAAGCGTTCGACACGGTGAAACACAGATTTCTAATGGAAACGATCTCGGTGATGGGGCTCGGCCGGAAATTCCACTCTTACATAGGCTCCTTCCTCAGAGACAGGAAAGCCACGATCAAAATAGGACAGGCCACGTCCGATTGGTACACGCTGGGCGCGAGGGGCACCCCACAAGCGGCGGTGCTCTCCCCACTATTATTCAATCTGGCCATGAAAGGGCTCTCGGACCGCCTCACGAGAGTGACCAACGTCAATCAGGCCCTGTACGCAGACGACATTACGATGTGGTGCCAGGGAGGGTCCGACGCAGAAGACGAGCGGGCTCTTCAAGAGGCGCTGGACACAACGGAAGAGTACCTGCAGGAAACGGGACTCCGTCTGTCACCCAGCAAATCGGAACTGTTGCTGTACAGGCCCTCGAAACAAGCCATGAGGAATTTGACGCCGATCGATCAAATACCAATCAAATTACACACGAGTGCCGGCCAACCGATTCCCAGGGTGGACACTATAAGAATCCTGGGGCTGCTAATTGAGGCTAAAGGCGGTAACACGCAAACTGTCAAGAAACTCACGTCCAAAACGGAAAACATGCTGCGGCTGATCCTCAGGGTGACGAACCGCAGGGGGGGCCTCAGCGAGAGCAATCTCATCAGACTTTACCACGCCTTCCTCATGAGTCACGTAAATTACGTAGCCTCAGCGCTAAAGTGGACCAAGAGAGACGCGGCCAAGATAGAGACACTGATGCGCAAGCGCATCAAAAGGGTGCTAGGTCTTCCGATCACTACAAGCACGGAGCGGCTCGATCGGTTAGGGGTCCACAATTCCCTATCAGAAATCATCGAAGCGCAGACCAAGACACAGGTCGTGCGGCTGTCGACCACCAGGGCCGGCAGACGCATCCTAGAAAAAGCAGGGATAAATGCAGAGGCAGAGTGCAACGCATGCAGCGTCGCGCTCAGCGCGGCGGTCAGGGGCACTTTCAAGGTAGAGCCGCTTCCGAGAAACGTCCACCCGCAATTCAACGAGGGGCGCCGAAAGGCGAGGGCCCGATCACTGATGAAATCGACCGCCAACTGCCCGGGACTGGCGGCATTTGTAGACCCGGCCCAGTACGGGCGCAGCGACCGGTACGCGGCCGTCTCGATATGCTGGGATGGCACGATAATTACCGCAGCATCTGTCAAGGGGGTAACGTCCGAAGTGGCCGCACAGGTGGCAATAGCCATAGCAATGAGGGACCCCGAACGTCCTTACGTCTACACTGATTCGCGATCGGCGGCCAGAGCATTCGCCTCGGGCTCGATATCGCGGGAAGCGGCGGCCGTCCTCGACAGCGGGGAGCCGCGGGTCATCACATCGTCAAATGGTTTCCAGCCCACATGGGGGCCGACGTGCACCCCGAATTTCCCAACGCCAACGAGCTGGCGCACGGACGCGCGCGAGGACTCACGCACCGCGGCGATCGTGGCGAGCGAAGTGGCGGGGAGGGAGGGGAGCACCGAGACCCGCTGCTCACCTTCAACGAAATAACAACTCACTATGAGCTGTCGAGGAGAACCTTCCCGCTGCCCTACGCTAAACTCACTAGACCACATTCATCGATATTCAGAATGCTTCAGACAGGGTCGTTCCCCTCGAGAGGCAGACTGAGCCGTTATTCACCAGAAGTAGAGCCGCAATGTCCGGATTGCGGCGCATCGTACTGCTCGCTAGCGCATATGCTCTGGCAATGCTCCGCGTTAAGCGGCACCGTGTTCACTAAAGAAGAAGACTGGGTGGACGCCCTGCGAAGCGACGACCACCAGACCCAGCTCCGGGCCGTCCAGAGGGCTCACGAAAGGGCGGAGGCTCACGGGCTTCCCGTCCCAACGTGGGTGCGGCCCGCGACCCCTGCCGACCACTAAACCAACAATGGGTGGGGAGGGGTTCCTCAGGACCCAATAAAGTTATTTCCTCCTCCTTCTCTTCACAATTCGGCTTCGTATACTCGCTTCTTTCACCCTCCCCAGTGAAAACATCTAACTGAAATGTTTCCTAGAACTGTACAGTCCACGAGTCGCCTGCGCTTAGATCGTTTGACGATTTGTGCTGTGCTGCGACAGGGCCGTTTACAATTAACACGCCGTTCGCGAACAATTTTGCTTGACTCTTTCCGCAGTTCAGATGACTATTACGAGAACTGTCTAATGCAATATCCACTTGATTAAATTTTGATCCCCGTTAAATAGTTATTTTCTCGATAGTTTACAAAAGAAGAAAGCAATAATGAACGACACAACAGTGTTGCAAACATATCCGTTTTTGAAGTATTGAAATATTGTGCTTTTTGGTAAAGCAAATGTCATACTTACGCGATATGTCTTCTTGCGACTTGCACACTGGTCTCCACGTTCTCATGCTCGTTGCATGCGCACCCGCATATATGGCGAAAATAAATTTGATTCTGATTTCATCATTCGCTCTAATTACTAGAGTTCGATCAGTCCAGAATAAAACACAGAACCATCCTTTAGCCGAAAAGTGATCTAACTGCCAGATGAACTGTCACTAACGTCTTTATGTGATGGTTGCTATTTTTACCCGTGTGATGAACCGCCGTCATCGCTTTTATATATTCCGTCATTATATATATTCGTCCGTCAACATTTGTTACGCAAAAGCAACAACAACAAAAAATTGCTGCCTCTCACTTCTTCAAAGCACTGCGCAGCTTGTCGGAACGCACTGGCGCGTGTGAACGCATGGCCCGAAGGCTCAATTTCAAAGTGTTGTGCAATTGCTGCCTGAACCACTCGTGAAGACCTTTCGTGCCACATTACTTTATTATGCTAGCTTTTCTTGTGACCGATGACAAGACATTAAATTTAGCGGCCTCTGCAAGACTAAGGTGCATCAACACAGCTTCTTAAATATACGAATTGGCTCAGCGGCTGTCGGTCAGTGTACATGGTCCCTTGTGGCACGTCACTAAAAAACCAAGTATACACTTAGCGTATATGCACAAAATGACGCCACCACTAATATAACGTGATAGGGGACTTTCAGTCTCACAATATATATATATATATATATATATATATATATATATATATATATATATATATATATATATATATATATATATATATATATATATATATATATATATATAATATATCATCATCGTCATCATCATCAGCCTGGTTACGCCCACTGCAGGGCAAAGGCCTCTCCCATACTTCTCTAACAACCCCGGTCATATACTAATTGTGGCCATGCCGTCCCTGCAAACTTCTTAATCTCCTCCGCCCACCTAACTTTCTGCCACCCCCTGCTACGCTTCCCTTCCCTTGGGATCCAGTCCGTAACCCTTAATGACCATCGGTTATCTTCCCTCCTCATTACATGTCCTGCCCATGCCCATTTCTTTTTCTCAATTTCAACTAAGATGTCATTAACTCGCGTTTGTTCCCTCACCCAATCTGCTCTTTTCTTATCCCTTAACGTTACACCTATCATTCTTCTTTCCATAGCTCGTTGTGTCGTCCTCAATTTGAGTAGAACCCTTTTCGTAAGCCTCCAGGTTTCTGCCCCATAGGTGAGTACTGGTAAGACACAGCTATTATATACTTTTCTCTTGAGGGATAATGGCAACCTGCTGTTCATGATTTGGGAACGCCTGCCAAACGCACCCCAGCCCATTCTTATTCTTCTGATTATTTCCGTCTCATGATCCGGATCCGCCGTTACTACCTGCCCTAAGTAGATGTATTCCCTTACGACTTCCAGTGCCTCGCTGCCTATTGCAAATTGCTGTTCTCTCCCGAGACTGTTAAGCAATACTTTACTTTTCTGCAGATTAATTTTTAAACCCACTTTTCTGCTTTGCCTCTCCAGGTCAGTGAGCATGCATTGCAATTGGTCACCTGAGTTACTAAGCAAGGCAATGTCATCAGCGAATCGCAATTTACTGAGGCATTCTCCATTAACTTTTATCTGCAGTTCCTCCCAATCCAGGTCTCTGAATACCTCCTGTAAACACGCTGTGAATAGCATTGGAGAAATCATATCTCCCTGACTGACGCCTTTCTTTATTGGTTACAAAAAGGGCGCCGAATAAAACAACACACGAAGAAGGGAAACACGAGACAGCACGTAGGCGCACTAACAACTGAGTGTTTTATTTCTTGACATAGTAATATATAGCTGCTGTCAAAAAACAACAAGAACTAAACAGGGCAGTCATCTGCATTGCACAAGGAAGCGAAGATACAGAATAACATTTTAAGAGTCACTCTCAAGATATGCCAGTTCCTTTGTCGAAAGCGACACTGAGGCTTCACTGATACATTCAAGACAGCGCTTTTTTATCTCAAGCGCTTCCAATATCTCTCTTGTGAGTTGATGGTCAGCTCTGTACAGAACACTGGTTCTATCGAAATCTGGGTTGCACTTGTGCGCCTTACAATGCGCACTTATATGACCGGAGAGCTCGTTTTCCATCTTATATCTATGCTCATGTAATCTGTCACGTGTTTCCCTTCGGGTGTTGTTTTATTCGGCGCCGTTTTTGTAATCATGCTTAACCAACTAGCCCACCAACACATGCTCAGTTCTTTATTGGGATTTTGTTGCTTTCTTTATAGAGAACTACGGTGGCTGTGGAGCCGCTATAGATATCTTTCAGTATTTTTACATACGACTCGTCTACACCCCGATTCCACAATGCCTCCATGACTGCTGAAGTTTCGACTGAATCAAGCGCTTTCTCGTAATCAATGAAAGCTATATATAAAGGTTGGTTATATTCCACACACTTTTCTATCACCTGATTGATAGTGTGTATATGGTCTATTGTTGAGTAGCCTTTACGGAATCCTGCCTGATCCTTTGGTGGACAGAAGTCTAATGTGTTCCTGATTCTATTTGCAATACATTAGTAAATACTTTGTAGGCAACGGACAGTAACCTGATCGGTCTAGAATTTTTCAAGTCTTTGGCGTCCCCTTTCTTATGGATTAGGATTATGTTAGCGTTCTTCCAAGATTCCGGTACACTCGAGGTCATGAGGCATTGCGTATACAGGGTGGCCAGTTTCTCTAGAACAATCTGTCCACCATCCTTCAACAAATCGGCTGTTACCTGATCCTCCCCAGCTGCTTTCCCCCTTTGCATATCTCCTAAGGCTTTCTTTACTTCTTCCGGCGTTACCTTCGGGATTTCGAATTCCTCTAGACTATTTTCTCTTCCATTATCGTCGTGGGTGCCACTGGTACTGTAAAAATCTCTATAGAACACCTCAGGCACTTGAACTATCTCATCCATATTAGTAATGATATTGCCGGCTTTGTCTCTTAACGTATACATCTGATTCTTGCCAATTCCTAGTTTCTTCTTCACTGTTTTTAGGCTTCCTCCGTTCCTGAGAGCATGTTCAATTCTATCCATATTATACTTCCTTATGTCAGCTGTTTTACGCTTGTTGATTAACTTCGAAAGTTCTGCCAGTTCTATTCTAGCTGTAGGGTTAGATGCTTTCATACATTGGCGTTTCTTGATCAGATCTTTCGTCTCCTGCGATAGTTTGCTGGTATCCTGTCTAACGGAGTTACCACCGACTTCCGTTACACACTCCTTAATGATGCCCACAAGATTGTCGTTCATTGCTTCAACACTAAGGTCCTCTTCCTGAGTTAAAGCTGAATACCTGTTCTGTAGCTTGATCTGGAATTCCGCTATTTTCCCTCTTACCGCTAACTCATTGATCGGCTTCTTATGTACCAGTTTCTTCCGTTCCCTCCTCAGGTCTAGGCTAATTCGAGTTCTTACCATCCTGTGGTCACTGCAGCGCACCTTGCCGAGCACGTCCACATCTTGTATGCTGCCAGGGTTAGCGCAGAGTATGAAGTCTATTTCATTATGCAAACTAGAAGTGAGGCGTGCAGACAGGACACAAGAGTAAAGAAGTGGACAACACGAACGCCGACTATGAACTGAAGGGAGCACTGAGGCGAAAAATGAAAGAAGACACAAAACTCATCTGCGCATGCTCAGGAATGGTAACACCACGTGTCAATCGGGTACACGTGCTGGTCTACGTGAGAGATAACTGTTAAGACACTTAATCTCTTCCTTATGTAAAGTAATCGAAGGCTGACTCACGCACGCACTTCCACCATTATAGATATGCCATGCCTCTACCATAAGACGCGTATCTTCATTCTTATGCCTGTACAGTATCGCGCAATCATCTAACTTTGGCTTGCAGTTACAATCTCGGCAATGTAGCGAAAGATTAGAAGGCGATCCACCGGTTAACGACCTTTTATGCTCCATTAGCCTCTGATTGATACACCGTCCCGTTTGCCCTACGTAGAACTGGCCACAGCTAAGGGGAATTTGATATACCACACCCATACGACATTCTGTAAAACTGTTGTTCTTATTGTGCTTCACTGGACAAATATCTGTTCGTTTTTTACCTTTAACCCGCTCCTTTTTATTCTGTACTGCAGCGCATATCTTACCTAGCCTATTGGGAGCAGTGAAAGCAACATTAACATCATATCTACTAGCAACTTTTTTAAGCCTGTGCGACACTGAATGAATATACGGAATAGCCACTACTCTTTTTTTGCGATTACTGCTTTCTGTGATTACGTCCGTCCCCCTGGAAACCGACTTCTTTAGGCGCTCAGCTACAGTGGCCACCGCTACATTAGGATAACCTGCTTCTAATAGGCGCCGGACCTGCGCATTAAAACTGGCGCTCATTTTGTGCGTGCAGGATCTTGTGAGGGAAGACTTAAGGCACGACATGGCGATTCCGTTTTTTACTAATTTAGAATGCTTGGATTGAAAGTTTAGCAACGGCTTCGAAGATCTTGGGGAATACTGCCAACAAACATGATTTTGTTCGAAGATTAAGGAAATGTCAAGAAACTGAATTACGCGTCGCTGAGGTAATTCCTTGGTAAACTTTAATCCTCCCCCATAAAGTTTAAATTGCTCACTTACTGAGGTAGCAGCCGAGTCTAATTCTTCCCTATTGCAGAAAATCAGGTAATCATCAACGTAACGAAATATCTTGATAACGCTATCACCTAAGGCTTTCTCTAAGCAGTTGTCAACCTTACTCAGGTAAATGTTGCTAAGAATAGGGGCAACCTTTGAGCCGATGCAAATGCCTGATTTCTGCAGAAAAACGCCATCTCTCCACCCAATCAGCGTCGACTTCAAGTACATTGAAAGAATTTCTAGAAAAGCTCCCGTGGAAACACCGCATCTGTCAATAAAAGCCGACTCTTGCACTTGTTCTTTAATGCACTCATTTACGGAATGTAAATTCTAAATTAGTAAAAAACGGAATCGCCATGTCGTGCCTTAAGTCTTCCCTCACAAGATCCTGCACGCACAAAATGAGCGCCAGTTTTAATGCGCAGGTCCGGCGCCTATTAGAAGCAGGTTATCCTAATGTAGCGGTGGCCACTGTAGCTGAGCGCCTAAAGAAGTCGGTATCCAGGGGGACGGACGTAATCACAGAAAGCAGTAATCGCAAAAAAAGAGTAGTGGCTATTCCGTATATTCATTCAGTGTCGCACAGGCTTAAAAAAGTTGCTAGTAGATATGATGTTAATGTTGCTTTCACTGCTCCCAATAGGCTAGGTAAGATATGCGCTGCAGTATACAGAATAAAAAGGAGCGGGTTAAAGGTAAAAAACGAACAGATATTTGTCCAGTGAAGCACAATAAGAACAACAGTTTTACAGAATGTCGTATGGGTGTGGTATATCAAATTCCCCTTAGCTGTGGCCAGTTCTACGTAGGGCAAACGGGACGGTGTATCAATCAGAGGCTAATGGAGCATAAAAGGTCGTTAACCGGTGGATCGCCTTCTAATCTTTCGCTACATTGCCGAGATTGTAACTGCAAGCCAAAGTTAGATGATTGCGCGATACTGTACAGGCATAAGAATGAAGATACGCGTCTTATGGTAGAGGCATGGCATATCTATAATGGTGGATGTGCGTGCGTGAGTCAGCCTTCGATTACTTTACATAAGGAAGAGATTAAGTGTCTTAACAGTTATCTCTCACGTAGACCAGCACGTGTACCCGATTGACACGTGGTGTTACCATTCCTGAGCATGCGCAGATGAGTTTTGTGTCTTTCATTTTTCGCCTCAGTGCTCCCTTCAGTTCATAGTCGGCGTTCGTGTTGTCCACTTCTTTACTCTTGTGTCCTGTCTGCACGCCTCACTTCTAGTTTGCATAATGAATCCTTACCAACTAGCTCAGCTTTCTGTCGTTCTAAGCTTCATTTCTAGTACTCTGAGCCCTTTTCCATGTTCCCCTACTTATCTGCACAATCCTGCTTCGTTAGCTTCTTTAATTGCGATATGTATGTTCCGCGCTAGAAGCATGTCGTGGTTTAGTCGTAATCGTGTCGTCCCATCGGAAGTTCAAATGATGTGCGGCTTTCTTCAACCATCAACTGGGCATGCCAGGAGGATTGGAGCTATTCTTTCCGCTGAATCATGGCGCCAAGTTAGGTTCTACCAGGAGTGTCTAAGGGTCCGTTGCGCGGCCCTGGGAGACGGTCCCCTTTGGAACTGCCCTTACAACCATTGGAATAAGTTAGCCATGCAACATGCGGACTTCCTATGGAGGATGAAACTTCCGGAGCTTCAACAAAGTAAGAGGAGACACCTTTCTAATATTTCACCGTCAAATAATGTACTGGTTCTTGGAGACGCCATAGTAAGTGATAACCATAGAAGAACCCTTGCTTTAGGCCCTAAGCACTGTTTTAAGCCAAACATAAAACCCGTTGAAGTTTTAAGCTTACCGCGCTGCATAACTAGGTTCGTTCCGGAAGAAGAACGCTCACGCTGTATTTCGGATTGCATTGCTAGCCTTAAACAATCTAATTCCCATTTTAAGACGCCTGACCCTGTCCGACCGTTAGTTGATTACCTTGTGGAGCATAAACTTAGACCTGTAATATCTGACAAGGAAGGTTATTTCGTAATTATGCCAGATGGCGTGTTTTCAGAAAAAGCGATTTCAGCCATAGAAAAGAATTTGCAACCAGTCAAACTCAAGCCTTCGGTAGTTAAGCAACGTGCGGTTGACCTCTTGTCAAGACATAATCTTGATAGGCTTGTTTGTAATGTCAAGAAAGCTAAATCCCTCACATTAGAACTGTTTTTCTCGGCCAAGACCCATAAACAAGAAATTCCTTTTCGTGCTATAGTGTCAGAGAAAGGGACGTGGCAGGTCTGTGTCGCTAGTTACCTACAGAACTGCCTAGCTTCACTAATTTTTTCAGATCCCTTTTGCCTACGTAATTCTCAGGCGCTAGTTCACTATTTAAGAGAGGAGAATCCGGGTGATTGTACAGCTTTTAGTATGGATATCGAAGACTTGTATTATTCCTTGCCGCATGACGGGTTGCTAAATTCCGTAAATGAGTGCATTAAAGAACAAGTGCAAGAGTCGGCTTTTATTGACAGATGCGGTGTTTCCACGGGAGCTTTTCTAGAAATTCTTTCAATGTACTTGAAGTCGACGCTGATTGGGTGGAGAGATGGCGTTTTTCTGCAGAAATCAGGCATTTGCATCGGCTCAAAGGTTGCCCCTATTCTTAGCAACATTTACCTGAGTAAGGTTGACAACTGCTTAGAGAAAGCCTTAGGTGATAGCGTTATCAAGATATTTCGTTACGTTGATGATTACCTGATTTTCTGCAATAGGGAAGAATTAGACTCGGCTGCTACCTCAGTAAGTGAGCAATTTAAACTTTATGGGGGAGGATTAAAGTTTACCAAGGAATTACCTCAGCGACGCGTAATTCAGTTTCTTGACATTTCCTTAATCTTCGAACAAAATCATGTTTGTTGGCAGTATTCCCCAAGATCTTCGAAGCCGTTCCTAAACTTTCAATCCAAGCATTCTAAATTAGTAAAAAACGGAATCGCCATGTCGTGCCTTAAGTCTTCCCTCACAAGATCCTGCACGCACAAAATGAGCGCCAGTTTTAATGCGCAGGTCCGGCGCCTATTAGAAGCAGGTTATCCTAATGTAGCGGTGGCCACTGTAGCTGAGCGCCTAAAGAAGTCGGTTTCCAGGGGGACGGACGTAATCACAGAAAGCAGTAATCGCAAAAAAGAGTAGTGGCTATTCCGTATATTCATTCAGTGTCGCACAGGCTTAAAAAAGTTGCTAGTAGATATGATGTTAATGTTGCTTTCACTGCTCCCAATAGGCTAGGTAAGATATGCGCTGCAGTACAGAATAAAAAGGAGCGGGTTAAAGGTAAAAAACGAACAGATATTTGTCCAGTGAAGCACAATAAGAACAACAGTTTTACAGAATGTCGTATGGGTGTGGTATATCAAATTCCCCTTAGCTGTGGCCAGTTCTACGTAGGGCAAACGGGACGGTGTATCAATCAGAGGCTAATGGAGCATAAAAGGTCGTTAACCGGTGGATCGCCTTCTAATCTTTCGCTACATTGCCGAGATTGTAACTGCAAGCCAAAGTTAGATGATTGCGCGATACTGTACAGGCATAAGAATGAAGATACGCGTCTTATGGTAGAGGCATGGCATATCTATAATGGTGGAAGTGCGTGCGTGAGTCAGCCTTCGATTACTTTACATAAGGAAGAGATTAAGTGTCTTAACAGTTATCTCTCACGTAGACCAGCACGTGTACCCGATTGACACGTGGTGTTACCATTCCTGAGCATGCGCAGATGAGTTTTGTGTCTTCTTTCATTTTTCGCCTCAGTGCTCCCTTCAGTTGATAGTCGGCGTTCGTGTTGTCCACTTCTTTACTCTTGTGTCCTGTCTGCACGCCTCACTTCTAGTTTGCAAGTCTATTTCATTTCTAGTCTCGCCGTTCGGGCTCCTCCACGTCCACTTTCGGCTATCCCGCTTGCGGAAGAAGGTATTCATTATCTGCATATTATTCTGTTCCACAAACTCTACTAATAACTCTCCCCTGCTATTCCTAGTGTCTATGCCATATTCCCCCACTGCCTTGTCTCCAGCCTGCTTCTTGCCTACCTTGGCATTAAAGTCGCCCATTAGTATAGTGTATTTAGTTTTCACTCCACCCATCACCGATTCCACCTCTTCATAGAAGCTTTCGACTTCCTTGTCATCATGACTGGATGTAGGGGCGTAGACCTGTACAATCTTCATTTTGTACCTCTTATTAAGTTTCACAACAAGACCTGCCACCCTCTCGTTAATGCTGTAGAATTCCTGTATGTTACCAGCTATATTCTTATTAACCAGGAATCCGACTCCTAGTTCTCTTCTCTCCGCTAAGCCCCGGTAGCACAGGACGTGCCCACTATTTAGCACTGTATATGCTTCTTTTGGCCTCCTAACTTCACTGAGCCCTACGATATCCCATTTACTGCCCTTTAATTCCTCCAATAGCACTGCTAGACTCGCCTCACTAGATAACGTTCTTGCATTAAACGTTGCCAGGTTCATATTCCAATGGCGGTCTGTCCGGATATATATATATATATATATATATATATATATATATATATATATATATATATATATATTACACGAACTGCCGTCGCAAAATGCCGTGAAAGGACGAGTGCCTGTAGAATTACTCGTTGTTACTGCTGACTTCTTTGTCACCGTCGGCGATGGCGGTTTTGCCCCCCATGCGACCAAAGGCAGGCAGCACTTCAGAAATACCCGTAATGGAATCGAATACGGCGAAGGCACTGTGCGACGATTCTCCGGGCGACTTCGAAGGCCGCTCGCTTGGCGCGTCTGCACATCACCGCCGATCACAAGGTTTCGGTTAATACGCCGTAACCATATTGATGCGGTACTAAGAGCGTTTTAAAGCGGGAGGATAAAGGCGGCGCGAAATGAACAGTAAGAACTCCCAGCTCGTGCTCTCTTGCGCACGGTGAAATGTCAGCGTTAGATAAGGTAAAAGAAAAATAGCACACGTTATGTTCATGTCAGGAACCCGAATATAATGCGAGGCGCGTTCCAAGGCTCAAAATTTCGGGGAAAAAACTCGCTCTATATTCATGCAAATCTTAAGTGCGTATCTCTCGTGTGTCGCCTCTTTTCTGGCTCACGCTGGTAGCAGCAAGTAAAGAACACCTCCTTTTAAAGTAATGTTACTTCATTATTTCAATGGTCAACTCACCGGCATTCAGGCACTCCAGCTACGTGTGTCTCTGTGTGTGTTCTACCCATTCGCTGCATTATGTCATTAATTACAAATACTCATTTAGGCGCAAACCTCGTTTATGCATTATGGTATATGTCTTTATCAATTAGACGTCATTTCGGACGTTCGGTGGTCTCGATTTGTCACGTAAGCGCATCATAGCCCCATATAAAATCCAGAAAACATGTATATTCGAACGCGGGAACCGAAAGTTCGATCACGTCAAACGACTTTTTTTTTTTCATATATGTGCCAGCTATAGAAGAAGTGCGGGATATCTACCGGAAGTTCATATGTAAAATATCCACAATGAGACTTCCGACGGATGCGATTTCGTATATTGAGGCAGTACATGCATGAGTCATATATTGTAATGACGAAGCTTTATTTTAGATGAGAGCTATAGGTTACGTGGCCGCCTGCATGCAGCGCGCATCTGCCATTTGGGAAGTGGTGCCATTGTCGAGAAGGCCCTTCCTCTTGCGCAAGAGCGATATATGAAAGCGCTATACGTGAAAACGTATAAAGTTGACAGCAGCAATTGATGGACAAGAAAAAAGAAACCCTATATAATATTGCCTAATGTAAACTGTTACATGTTTTCAGCCAGAAGCTTGTAACTATATTAGGCAAAGCTGTATAGGTAAAACCATACTGATTAAAACATATTACAATTAAACTGTACGTTTGTTGCGACGCACTATAGCGTATGCATCCATGTTAATTCTTCCGCATGCAAGTGCTTTTGTGGTGCTGCCTTGGGTGCGTTTCTGAATTTCTCATCTTGGGCTCAGATAGGTCGCACCGTTTATTCAAAATTTATTGACGACTAACACCGCTGGCTTCTCGGCCGCAAGCGCAGCCTACAGCGACCGAAAAGAAAAGTTTCCCGCGCTTCGCATGCCTTCTCTGGTTGCGGACGTTTTGTATTTTTCTTCTTTTTCTTTCCCCTCCTAGCTCCATACTGCGGTTACCCGGCCGCGCATTTAAGAGGAAGCTTTAGCTCGGGCCCAACTCCGACGCGGCCTATTCAAATACATGTAAAAACGCAAAAACGTTTTTCTGAGATAACCCCTGGACCGATTTTAATGAAATTTGTTGCTTTTGAGAGAGAAAGTTAAATTCTAGTGACTGTTGGAAGCGGAATTTTGATTTAGGGCTAGCATTTTGTTAAAGAGATTTACAAAATTTCAGAAGTTTGAAAAAAAAAAAATAGAAGCACGAAGTTTACAAACTAATAGCTCTGCATCAAGAAGAGAGATCGCGGTTCCGTAAACGGCATCCATTAGATCATTCAAAGCGGACAAATTTCATACGTCATTTTACATCTTACGTGAGTTTGTTACGTTGTTTACGAGGGTTCTGCAAAAGTTGTAATTAGGTATTATTAAATTTTTTGAGATTCATGTATAAGATGTCAAATTTGTCCGCTTTAGATGCGCTATTAAGTACAATTCACAGAATTGCGATATCACCTATTCTTGCTGAGTTACAGAGTTGTAAACTTGATGGTTTCGTTTTCTGAAAATTTGCTATTTTTGCCAATTTTTAATAAAAAATGTACGACCTAAATCGAAAATTCGAAACAAACAGTCACTAGATTTTAAGTTTTTCTTTTAAATGCAACAAACCCCGTCAAATTTATTGCTGTGGTTGCCGAGAAAAACGAATTCTCCTTTTACATGTATTTAGATAGGAGCACTCGAGCTAAAGCTTCCTCTTAAGTACATTCGCTCGCCTGTGCAGCCGGTCGACTTCAGCGCCGCCCCCGCGGCACCAACGGGAACTATATATCTAGGTAACTTTTCGCCCTAGGGGAGTCTAGGTCCCCTAGTCGTCGTGTAAAGAACGCACCTAGCTCCTGAAATGCCCTAGTCCTCATGCGCGCGCGCGCGGGGCCCATAGAAATATGCGCTCGCGCAGGGTTTGTGCCAACTCGCCGGAGCAGACAAGCAACAGGGTGGGAGGTTCATTGCGCGTGCATGCAAGCAGCACGACCACGAACGAAGCGATACAAGGTGGAACAGCGGGTTTTACGGCAATCGAAGCTGTGTGTGTGTGTGTGGGACGCGCTTGGTGTGTGCAAAGAGCAATTAAGTTGCGTGTGTGACGAATGTGTATGCGCAAAATAGCACGACCACGAACGAAGGTGGAACATCGCGTTTTGGCGTTTGGTGTGCGCAGAGCATACCCGGCCACGCTACTCGGCCTTGGGCTCGGTCCTCCCTTCTTGCCCGCATTCTTCCCCACCTCTGGACTATTTTCCTTTACTTTTTTTCCCCCTCAGTCCGAGTCGCCAGAGCCTACATAAGCTTGTCGTTGGAAGAAGGCATGCGCGTTTACATTGCTTGTTCGTTCGCGCTCAAATTTCGCAATGAGGTCGCATTCTTTCTTCTTGCACTTTTCACCGAGTGTTTATTTAGTATCTCTGCTTGCCACGGTTCATGCGAAAAAGACACCTCCTATACCCAGTCGAACCCAACCAACTGCGAACGAACCAGTTTAAAAGCAATGCAAAGCGTTTCACCAATGCGGAGAAAAAAAAAATGCCGCTTTTTAGCGAAACGTGAGTTGAAACCAAGCAGCAACACGAGAAAACTCATAAAAAAATAATTTAAAAAAAGGTCCAGAGTTGCAGTCTGGTGCTTCGGCAGTGTGCATCAGTTGTGGCAGCATGCAAAATGCTTATTATTGTAGTTATATACATAGTGCAATACATTTTAAGCTGTCTAACAAAAAAAAGAATACGTGGAGCCGAAGTTCAGTCGGCAACTAAAGCCGGCCCGATGCATTGCCGGCTTGTCGCGCCGACGAGCGTTTGGCGCGCTCGGCGTTCAGTCGTGCTCTGACGGAGGCCCAGCCCGCGCGGCCGGCCGCGTGCCGATGTAGCTGGAAGGAGATGTCGGGCCGACTGTTTTCGGAAGTCGGGTGGCCAGTGAAGCCGGCTGCCGACTATTTCCCAACAATCGGCCAATCATTGGCAGTCGGCTAGGGTTGCTTGGGTTACCGCTGAAGCATCATAGAGATCAATAAGCTGAGACTAAATAAGGTGAAGACTGAACAAATGTGCGCTATCGTGCTCGAGCGAAATGCTAATTTTCGAATACTCGACGTGTGCTGCAGTGTACTCGAACCTTAGTTTTGTTACTGGAAACATTGGTTGCGCTTTCTAGACAATCACATGTAAGAAGACAGGACAGGAGCAAACTTACAACTGAGGTTAAAATAAATTATGGGGTTTTACGTGCCAAAACCACTTTCTGAATATGAGGCACGCCGTAGTGGAGGACTCCGGAAATTTTGACCACCTGGGGTTCTTTAACGTGCACCTAAATCTAAGTACATGGGTGTTTTCGCATTTCGCCCCCATCGAAATGCGGCCGCCGTGGCCGGGATTCGATCCCGCGACCTCGTGCTCAGCAGCCTAACACCATAGCCACTGAGCAACCGCGGCGGGTCACAACTGAGGTTTATTCGAGAAAAAACACTTATATATCACACCATGCCAGCGCAGGCGCTTCAGGGTATCATCAGCATAACAGAAAAAAAAACCCAAAATCAGAAAAAAACAATGGCGTGGCTTACCTTACAAAAGCCAGTTGTAATTCCATATGTTCACAGAACAGCACATAATTTGAAGAAGATAGCAACCAAGCATGGTGTCCCACTCGCTTTCTCGGCTCCCTGCGAGCTGAGTCACCTTTGCGCCCGCATTGGGAGACATCACGCCAGAAAGAAGCAAGGTGGCTGCCGCATGAAACACAAGAACACCTATTTAGATTGCCAAGTTGGCGTTGTTTATCAGATTCCCCTGACATGCGGCAAAACCTACATAGGCCAGACGGGCCGTTGTTTGAACGTGCAAATCCGAGAACACGAAAGATCAATTATAAACCGGGAGCAACGTCATTTACCCATGCATCGACATCGGGATTGATACCATCACATTTTAGTATGAGGTGTTCCATTGTTTCTACATATTTACCACACACAGTACATGTGTCTTCTTCGTTAAATTTCTTTTTATAGCTCCGCGTTCTAATTAGACATCCTGATCTAGCTTCAAAGAGTAGGACACTGCCTCTTGAGTTATCATAAAACGCATCCTTCCTGATCTGCTGTTTCCAGTATCGATATAGTTCTACTATGCTTCTTTTCCATTGAATTTATCCAATTTTTACCTTCCGCATTTTTAACCTGTCGTTTAATGCTCTGTCCTTTTCCGTCCTCGTGTCTGGCATACTTACTGGTTAGCTTCCTAGTTCTTTTCCGCCATTGTGAGTCAACGCTCTTTCTATTTAAACACCTTAGCTGCCCACCTGTTATCATCCAATTTCCTCAGACGTTTTTCGTATAGGATTTTACTCTGAGCTTCCCGTGCTTCGAATGATGCCCAGCCCATATCTCCCTGTACTGCTTCGTTTGTGGTTTTCCCGTGGGCACCTAGTGCTAACCTTCCCACAGCTCTATGATTTACTTCTAGTCTCGACTGAACCTCTGCCCTTTAACACAGGACCGCATTCCCGAAAGCAAGCCCCGGCACCATTACTCCCTTCCAAATGCCTCTCAGTACCTCATACCTGTTGTAACCCCACAATGCCTTATGTTTCATTATCCCGGCATCTCTTCGCCCTTTTGCTATTAGAGACTGTTCGTGCTTTTCCGTGTACATCTGCCCTTCGTTTATCCATACCCCGAGATACTTGTATTCGGCCACTCGGGGTATTTCGTGGCATTGTATTGTAAGCTCCTGATCAGTTGTATCGTTGATAAACATCCCACCGGACTTAGCTGCACTAAAACTGAAACCTAAACTGTCTCCTTCGTCCCCACAGTAATTAACCAGAGTTTGCAAATCTTCCTGGCTATCTGCTAACAGTACAATATCGTCCGCATACATTAAACCCGGTAGTCGTTGCTCAACAACCTTTTCGCCTAATCTGTACGACAGATTATACCCTAGATTGCTTCGTTGTAACCTTCTTTTCATGCTTATCATATAAAGCATGAACAGCAGCGGTGATAGAGGACAACCTTGCCTTAATCCTTTGTGAACCTCGACAGTTGTCGTACTCTTGATTCCTTCCCATGTTATTTCAACATTATTTTCTCGATAAAGTTATTGTAGAAAATCAATTACATCATTACCGATACCTTCAGCTTTTAATATGTTCCACAGGAGTTCCCTGTTCACATTGTCGTATGCACCACTTATGTCCAGGAAGGCTAAATACAGAGGTCTATTTTCCACCTTAGCTATTTCTATGCACTGGGTAAGCACGAACAGGCTATCATCTAAGCGCTTAGCACTTCTGAACCCGTTCTGAAGTTCTCCAAGTATTCTATTACTTTCTACCCATGACTGCGTATTTAATTTCAGCGCCTGCATCGCCAGCCTATATATAACTGATGTTATCGTAATTGGTCGGAAAGATTTTATGTTCTTCTTATCACCTTTCCCTTTATAAATCAAATTCATTTTACTCTGTTTGCTTGCTTATTTTGCTTATTTGTTATGACTGCCTCCAATGCTTTTATCAGCGTTTCCTTGCTTCTTGGGCCAAGTTCATTAATTAACTTGATTGGAATTTCGTCTATCCCCGCGGACGTGCATTTTGGAACATTTGCTTCCGTCTTTTTCCAGTTAAGATTGGTCAATTCTAAGCTGTTTTCTATTATGCTATTCTGTGTTGCTCCCTCACTTGGGGTGATTACCCTATCGTCTTTCCTAAATGACTCTGCTATAACTGAACCAATGTAGTTCACAGCGTCATCTCCCTCTAAACAATTTCCTTCGGCATCGTGAATCTGTTCCTCTTTTCTGTGATTAGCTTAACCCAGCCAGCTTATATGGTTCCAGAATTTTCTTGACCCCCCTTTAGTTGCATCGCGAACTTCAGCCAGCCAGCGATCAGAGGACTGCTTTATTTTAGCCTGGACGAGGACCTGCACTTGTTGTTTCTTTTGTCGATAATAATCCAATTTTTGGCCTATTTCCTCTTCAGATAACTGCGCCCCCTTTGCTTCTCTGTGTTCCCGAGATGCCCACCGTCGTTGTTCGATGGCCTCTCTAATTTCTTTATTCTACCAACTTTGTGGCTTCCCCTTTCCTCTCCAGCGGTTTACTCCTTTTACCTCTTTTATTTTTGTGCTAATGAGTAGTTCTAACTGATTATAATCCCATCTTTCCATGGGATGTTTCTTTATTGCTTCCTCTATGCCAGCCGCTATTTGCGCTATTTGCGCGTCATTTAATTTTGCACCCGCCGTGGTTGCTCAGTGGCTATGGTGTTGGGCTGCTGAGCACGAGGTCGCGGGATCGAATCCCGGCCACGGCGGCCGCATTTCGATGGGGGCGAAATGCGAAAACACCCGTGTGCTTAGATTTAGGTGCACGTTAAAGAACCCCAGGTGGTCAAAATTTCCGGAGTCCTCCACTACGGCGTGCCTCATAATCAGAAAGTGGTTTTGGCACGTAAAACCCCAAATATTATTATTATTTAATTTTGCATACTCTTTTTGGCTTCCCTGCATTTCTCTTTTGAGTAGGGCTCCCAACTGTAGACTAATACGCTTATGATCACTTCCGAGGCTGTACTTCCCCTCTTCGTCTATTTCCATTATTGCTAGCTTGCTATACAATCCCTGCGACATTAAGCAGTAGTCAATGCATGGTCGTTTGTCTGTTACGGGACTCCCACGTGATTTGTCCCTCACACTTAGTTTCTCTATTTACTATAACTAGGTTGTGTCGTTCACAGAAGTCTAGCATCAACTTCCCATTACAATCTGTGTATCCATCCAGATCCTCGATGTGGCCATTCATGTCACCCAGCAGACAAATATCGCCACCTTCTCCAAACTGCTTTATATTGTCATCGAGACACTTCACTAGATCTTTGTTCTCTTGCCTGTATTGGTCCCCTGTCCCTAAATAAACTACTCCTAGCCATGCCTTTTTACCGGCAATTGTACCTGATACCCAGACATGTTCTTTGCAAGTTAACTTTATTCTTTGCCAATTTGTTCCTTGGTGTATGAGCATACCTACTCCTCCTCCCTTCCTCTCCGTTGTTTTTCTATTGCTCCCTTCCCAGACATAGCCTTCAATAAGCGGTGGGTCTTCTAGATCCCTGATGTGTGTTTCGCATAGCGCGTATACACCTACTTCTTCGTCCTTTAACTGCTGTTCTATTTCTAACCACCTCGCTCTCTTTCTACCGCCTTGCATGTTTATGTACCTGATCCTGGTGCTAAATTTATTTGTAGTTTTCTTCCTGGACCTCCTAGTGGCCATTTTATTGGCGTCAGCCTCTATTGTTGCACTTTCTACACTGTTTCTACCTACCCCTACGCCCTGAGGCGCAGTGGACCCCCTAAAAAAGCTACTGCCCGACCTGCCAGGCGCCAGCCAATCTCGGCTCCTAGCCTTCCATTAAAGTGGATGCCATCTCGTGTAAAGCCTCCGCCAAAGCCTGCTCTATGCACTTCTCTGTTTATGTCTGCCACTTCAAAGCCTTTCTCCTGGCTTAACTTTCTTATTTTACAATTCACAGCCACAACGTCCTTGGCAATTGCTCCGTTCCTTCCTTGCACCTCCGGCACTGTGCATACCACGATCTGGACTTGCTGTGCTATCGCCCTTAAATCGTCAACTCCCTCCGCTAATCTTTCGACTACTTTTGCAGCTTCACCATTCAACACATCATTTAGCCCCGCCGCTACCACTACCAAATTGCGCTCTGCAACATTCTCAGAAAGCTCGCTTTTTGTTTCTCTCAGTACTGCGTCCATTGTCCTGCCTGGGAACGTCCCGACTGCTACCCGCTTATCACCCTTTGCACGCTCCATTATAACTCTTTTGCACCTCCTCATATTTGAATCACCACGGATAAGTACTAGGGCATTCTTTCCCTCCCTCCTAACTTCCAGGTTGTGCTTATCATTGAGCTCATTCCTTGGGGTTAGCTTGTTCCCCTCCTCTCCTCGCGCTCGCTGGCGCCCCAGTGGCTGCAGTGTCGCCTCCCGCGGGGCGTGTTGCGCTGCTTCGCTATAACTACGCCGATTCACCGGCGGCGAGCTGACTACCGCTTGGTCTGCCACCCTGCCCCCGACTTCGCATGTAGGGTCTAACCTACTTTCTATGCTTTTGCCTCCGGCTTGGTGTCCCGACCCATCATTCTCCGCTGCGCGCGTCTCAAGCGCATCGAGACGCCTATGCAGTTCTGCTCTCCTTTCCTTCTCTTCTCCAAGCTCGGCCACGGTTCTTACTAATTGCGCGGCTTGCACCGCATCCACCTTGACCAACTCGGCCACTTTCGCCTGCAAAGCTACTCGCCTCTCCCGCTCCTCCCTCAGGTTTGCTTTCAGCTCCTCGAACTTGGCTGTCCAATTTCCTTCCAGTTTTTGGACTGCTTCCCTGACCCCTTCGCACAGCCTGCACGTAAAGCTAGACTCCTCCGCGTCTGCTAAGCTCTGGAAACTGGTCTCGTCGAGGGAGCACCAGCGCAGGCACTCGTCGCACTGCACTTGCTCGGCGTCCCTCGCGGCCTTCCCTTTCTTTGGTTTCATCGCTAGGCCTACGTCCTTAGGCTCAATGAGCACGTCCGCCAAATCACTTCGAAGGCTAGCTGAGATAGTTAAATAGGCCTATCAAATAGGTCCCGCCTAGCACCTAGGCCTAACGAGGGAAACCGCCAGACCTAGACAAAGCCGGTACGTTTACCACGCTTACCACGAATTCCAAATTTGCGCTCCTGCTCCATGCAAAATAAAACACTTCAAAAACATCAGCTAATAAGAAGAAAAAAGAGTACTTAGCTACGAACGAAGTCGTTGAAGCCTCGACACAGGAGCGTCCGCACGCCCAATTACTATATAAATGCAAAAAAACCAGCTAATAAAAACAGAAGCAAGCGCAAAGCATGCACAAGAACTTATGATTTCGTCCTCGTCACGGAGCCCCGAAAAGCACGTCCATCCGCCACAAAATCCAAATCCATACCACAGCGCAGCAGCGCCAGATTTCCCTCTAGGTAATGTAGTGAGAAACTCTATGCCTCAACCTACATGGGAATGATGGGAAATGCAAGCTTCGGATTGACTTCGTCTTCGATCTTTAGACTAGCGGCGTTTGGAAAGGCCGGCTTTGCGCGTACCCGGTCGTTCGAACGCGTGGCTCCGTGTTCGAATGCAACGTTGCTAGACTAGGAATCAGTTTTCAAACTCCCGTGACTGCGTGGACCCACCACCGATCCTCGCATCTCGTGGCGCTGCTGTCGCACTTTGCTCGGTCAGCACGGCGCGGACGGGGCGACGTAGCACTGTCCGTTGTTATCTGTTTTGGCACGTTGTATGCATGCGTGTTTTGCTGCAGTCTTGGTGCATTTTTGCGAGACTCTTGTGCGTTTTAAATGCCGTGTGCGTTTTGAAGAGCTTACGGGTCGTATCATCCAATTTTATTTGGTGACACGAAAGCATATTTATGCTCCGGTCCTGCAGCGATAACATATTTTGAATGTGCAAGTCTGCACGCAAGGGAGTAAAGCTCACGTAGGTTTCAACATTGCACTTGTGAATACGGTGCTCTCATGAAAGAAAGTGTTAGCTTCATTTTTTTTTCATCCCGAAATGAAGTGCTGAGAGTGCGTATATATCGTGTGTCCCAGCTAACTTCAGCCAGAGTTTTAAAATATGCGAATGCCGCGTAGCTTGTCACGTACAACCAAGGCAATGTTTGCCGTAGCTAGGAGATATTCAAGTTATTTCAAATCCGCCTAATTAGGCAATGCATAGGTAATTCATGATTAATATATATATATATATATATATATATATATATATATATATATATATATATATATATATATATAATTCAGTAGATTGTTAGTGAATTGCTTAATTTAATCATTATATTTACCTAGTTCGGCAATTCATTGCCACCGCCAAAGGTCGAGGCTTCAACCCACGAAACACGCAAGCAGCTATTTGATGTCCAGAAGATGTCTTGAACGGCTAATTCAAAAGCCTAATAGGTGTCTTGATCAATACATTTTGTAGCCATGCCATGGACGTCTAGAAGTACTTCAGTAAGCCCTGCTAACGTTACGCTAAAAGTTGGCTAATGGACAGCTTGACAAGAACAACTGAAGACTTTTATTAGACATTCCCTCAAATTTTTGCGGCAGCTGTTCCAGTAACACGACGTTCGCCCACAGTTACAATTTATTTTAAACGAGGCATAGACATCAGAAAAAAAGTTTATATTGTCGAATAGAGTGATGCACAGGTAGTTTTTCGAGACGTGAACCATGGGAATAGTGTAGTACAGCCTCATTGGTAATTTAGTGCTTTTTAAGTAGACCAATCAATTGAATACTGCCTGTCAGAATTATTTTGCAAATAAAACAAGATCTGTATTGTGTGCTGATATAATTCCAATGTTCACCCATTGACCTAAACAAGAACATCTCTGCGTGAAACACGTCATTATTGACAAAACTTAGCCCTGCTGGGTCATATTGAAATAGTTTCTAGCAAAGAAAATTTTTGTCAGTGATGCTGCAGTTGAGGCAAAAATTACATCCTGGTTTCAGCTACAGGGGGCACAACAGGTTTACACTACTAGTTAATTTCCTTTCCCTTTGTCCTATCGTAGGTTCAACGGTAGTCAAGGAGGGAAGGTGTTGAAGGTCCGAAGTCGGCGCCCCTCGATGATTCGAGTGCACGGTGGCAGCGCGAAGGAAGAGCCGTTGTCCGACGAAGTGACGTTTTATTCAAACGCCGAAGCGTCTGTCCGGGTCCAAGCCCGAAGCTCCGCTCCCCCCACACAACCAAACATGACTTTTTAAGCCCAGTTGTACAAAGGATTCGCAAACCAGCCAATCACACATGCGAGTTCACATCATTGTAACCAATAGCACAACCACTTTCGTGCCGCACACGGCAATGGTGAAAACAGTGGTACTCTTCGGAACACGCCAGGGGATAGGATTTCTCAAAGACTCGTGCCACCTCCCTCTCCCCTACGTTGGGCTGCGAGTATCGGCCCCTGATGTCTTCCCTCTTTTCACCTGCAAACGGCCGCCATGCAAGCTGCCGAGAATCTTCCATGAAATCGCGGATTATTAACTACATATCCGCCGGACAGCGCGCTACCCTGCCAGTACTGAGAAATCTGTCTCCCGTGCAGATGTGTGCCGGTTCGCTTGAAATACAAACACCATAATTGGGACGCGATGACAATCGCACACAAAAGCATTCCTCGGCCGTAGCCGGCTAAGTTAGTGTTCCTGTATATGCTCCCCCAGGGAGCAGGAGCATATACAGGAACACTAGGCTAAGTGGTAAAGCTACCGCCATTTCACGGGAATCCTTAGCAGGCTCACGCAGGTATGGTGGCTAGAGGGGGAGGTGTCAGCATCGGCTGGGCTGCGCCACGTACGGCGGTGCGGCATTTTTTCATGACAGCGACAGGTGACGCGCTCGTCGTCTCCGAGATGCCTCTCCGGCGCCAAGCGCGCGTCGTGAAGTCTGTGAAGTTAGTTTCGCCTGCCCCGCTTTTGTTTGCTTGTCATAAGGACTTCTGAGTAGCCTTCTTGAACCACGCCACTGAAAAAATTTGGTCGGTATGCAGCGTAAGCTGGATGATCTCCTGGATGTGGGCCACCTAAATGAAGTTCACGAGATGGTAAAGCATTGTGATGAGATGCCAGATCATCGTGAAATGGTGGGATCAAATAGCGACTCTCGCATACCCTACTACGTTAGCGGGTGTGTTACCAGGAAAATGCTAATGAGAACAAAGTGCGAAGAGTTTTCTCTAGCTGTTGCTTCAAGCAAAAGACTCGCGCTTGCTTCCGGAGGAGTCGTGCCTTACCAACCAGATGGATAGAGGTGGCCTACTTTACCCATCTCAGGCACTAAAAGACTTGGTTGCTGCGATGGAAGATGCCTTCACACATCGTTTCAGCTTTAACAAGTTGAAGGCTGACAGCATCATGGGCCTTATTTCCTGCCTGTCAATAAATAAGCTGGATAAGGTTGGCTGTGCGAAGCATAGCGCTTGCTAGGAGACTCGCGCTTGCTTCCGAAAGAGTCGTGCCTTACCAACCACATAGATAGAGGTGGCCTACTTTACCCGTCTCAGGCACTAAAAGACTTGGTTGCTGCGATGGAAGATGTCTTCACGCATTGTTTCAGCTTTACCAAGTTGAAGGCTGACAGCATCATGGGCCTTATTTCCTGCCTGTCAATAAATAAGCTGGATAAGGTTGGCTGTGCGAAGCATAGCGCTTGCTCGGAGACTCGCGCTTGCTTCCGAAAGAGTCGTGCCTTACCAACCACATAGATAGAGGTGGCCTACTTTATCCATCTCAGGCACTAAAAGACTTGGTTGCTGCGATGGAAGATGTCTTCACGCATTGTTTCAGCTTTAACAAGTTGAAGGCTGACAGCATCATGGGCCTTATTTCCTGCCTGTCAATAAATAAGCTGGATAAGGTTGGCTGTGCGAAGCATAGCGCTTGCTCGGAGACTCGCGCTTGCTTCCGAAAGAGTCGTGCCTTACCAACCACATAGATAGAGGTGGCCTATTTTACCCATCTCAGGCACTAAAAGACATGGTTGCTGCGATGGAAAATGCCTTCACGCATCGTTTCAGCTTCAACAAGTTGAAGGCTGACAGCATCATGCGCCTTATTTCCTTCCTGTGAATAAATAAGCTGGATAAGGTTGGCTGTGCGAAGCATAGCGCTTGCTCGGAGACTCGCGCTTGCTTCCGAAAGAGTCGTGCCTTACCAACCACATAGATAGAGGTGGCCTACTTTACCCATCTCAGGCACTAAAATACTTGATTGCTGCGATGGAAGATGTCTTCACGCATTGTTTCAGCTTTAACAAGTTGAAGGCTGACAGCATCATGGGCCTTATTTCCTTCCTGTGAATAAATAAGCTGGATAAGGTTGGCTGTGCGAAGCATAGCGCTTGCTCGGAGACTCGCGCTTGCTTCCGAAAGAGTCATGCCTTACCAACCACATAGATAGAGGTGGCCTACTTTACCCATCTCAGGCACTAAAATACTTGGTTGCTGCGATGGAAGATGTCTTCACGCATTGTTTCAGCTTTAACAAGTTGAAGGCTGACAGCATCATGGGCCTTATTTCCTGCCTGTCAATAAATAAGCTGGATAAGGTTGGCTGTGCGAAGCATAGCGCTTGCTCGGAGACTCGCGCTTGCTTCCGAAAGAGTCGTGCCTTACCAACCACATAGATAGAGGTGGCCTATTTTACCCATCTCAGGCACTAAAAGACTTGGTTGCTGCGATGGAAGATGTCTTCACGCATTGTTTCAGCTTTAACAAGTTGAAGGCTGACAGCATCATGGGCCTTATTTCCTGCCTGTCAATAAATAAGCTGGATAAGGTTGGCTGTGCGAAGCATAGCGCTTGCTCGGAGACTCGCGCTTGCTTCCGAAAGAGTCGTGCCTTACCAACCACATAGATAGAGGTGGCCTATTTTACCCATCTCAGGCACTAAAAGACTTGGTTGCTGCGATGGAAAATGCCTTCACGCATCGTTTCAGCTTCAACAAGTTGAAGGCTGACAGCATCATGCGCCTTATTTCCTTCCTGTGAATAAATAAGCTGGATAAGGTTGGCTGTGCGAAGCATAGCGCTTGCTCGGAGACTCGCGCTTGCTTCCGAAAGAGTCGTGCCTTACCAACCACATAGATAGAGGTGGCCTATTTTACCCATCTCAGGCACTAAAAGACATGGTTGCTGCGATGGAAAATGCCTTCACGCATCGTTTCAGCTTCAACAAGTTGAAGGCTGACAGCATCATGCGCCTTATTTCCTTCCTGTGAATAAATAAGCTGGATAAGGTTGGCTGTGCGAAGCATAGCGCTTGCTCGGAGACTCGCGCTTGCTTCCGAAAGAGTCGTGCCTTACCAACCACATAGATAGAGGTGGCCTACTTTACCCATCTCAGGCACTAAAATACTTGATTGCTGCGATGGAAGATGTCTTCACGCATTGTTTCAGCTTTAACAAGTTGAAGGCTGACAGCATCATGGGCCTTATTTCCTTCCTGTGAATAAATAAGCTGGATAAGGTTGGCTGTGCGAAGCATAGCGCTTGCTCGGAGACTCGCGCTTGCTTCCGAAAGAGTCATGCCTTACCAACCACATAGATAGAGGTGGCCTACTTTACCCATCTCAGGCACTAAAATACTTGGTTGCTGCGATGGAAGATGTCTTCACGCATTGTTTCAGCTTTAACAAGTTGAAGGCTGACAGCATCATGGGCCTTATTTCCTGCCTGTCAATAAATAAGCTGGATAAGGTTGGCTGTGCGAAGCATAGCGCTTGCTCGGAGACTCGCGCTTGCTTCCGAAAGAGTCGTGCCTTACCAACCACATAGATAGAGGTGGCCTATTTTACCCATCTCAGGCACTAAAAGACTTGGTTGCTGCGATGGAAAATGCCTTCACGCATCGTTTCAGCTTCAACAAGTTGAAGGCTGACAGCATCATGCGCCTTATTTCCTTCCTGTGAATAAATAAGCTGGATAAGGTTGGCTGTGCGAAGCATAGCGCTTGCTCGGAGACTCGCGCTTGCTTCCGAAAGAGTCGTGCCTTACCAACCACATAGATAGAGGTGGCCTATTTTACCCATCTCAGGCACTAAAAGACATGGTTGCTGCGATGGAAAATGCCTTCACGCATCGTTTCAGCTTCAACAAGTTGAAGGCTGACAGCATCATGCGCCTTATTTCCTTCCTGTGAATAAATAAGCTGGATAAGGTTGGCTGTGCGAAGCATAGCGCTTGCTCGGAGACTCGCGCTTGCTTCCGAAAGAGTCGTGCCTTACCAACCACATAGATAGAGGTGGCCTACTTTACCCATCTCAGGCACTAAAATACTTGATTGCTGCGATGGAAGATGTCTTCACGCATTGTTTCAGCTTCAACAAGTTGAAGGCTGACAGCATCATGCGCCTTATTTCCTTCCTGTGAATAAATAAGCTGGATAAGGTTGGCTGTGCGAAGCATAGCGCTTGCTCGGAGACTCGCGCTTGCTTCCGAAAGAGTCGTGCCTTACCAACCACATAGATAGAGGTGGCCTACTTTACCCATCTCAGGCACTAAAATACTTGATTGCTGCGATGGAAGATGTCTTCACGCATTGTTTCAGCTTTAACAAGTTGAAGGCTGACAGCATCATGGGCCTTATTTCCTTCCTGTGAATAAATAAGCTGGATAAGGTTGGCTGTGCGAAGCATAGCGCTTGCTCGGAGACTCGCGCTTGCTTCCGAAAGAGTCATGCCTTACCAACCACATAGATAGAGGTGGCCTACTTTACCCATCTCAGGCACTAAAATACTTGGTTGCTGCGATGGAAGATGTCTTCACGCATTGTTTCAGCTTTAACAAGTTGAAGGCTGACAGCATCATGGGCCTTATTTCCTGCCTGTCAATAAATAAGCTGGATAAGGTTGGCTGTGCGAAGCATAGCGCTTGCTCGGAGACTCGCGCTTGCTTCCGAAAGAGTCGTGCCTTACCAACCACATAGATAGAGGTGGCCTATTTTACCCATCTCAGGCACTAAAAGACTTGGTTGCTGCGATGGAAAATGCCTTCACGCATCGTTTCAGCTTCAACAAGTTGAAGGCTGACAGCATCATGCGCCTTATTTCCTTCCTGTGAATAAATAAGCTGGATAAGGTTGGCTGTGCGAAGCATAGCGCTTGCTCGGAGACTCGCGCTTGCTTCCGAAAGAGTCGTGCCTTACCAACCACATAGATAGAGGTGGCCTACTTTACCCATCTCAGGCAATAAAATACTTGATTGCTGCGATGGAAGATGTCTTCACGCATTGTTTCAGCTTTAACAAGTTGAAGGCTGACAGCATCATGGGCCTTATTTCCTTCCTGTGAATAAATAAGCTGGATAAGGTTGGCTGTGCGAAGCATAGCGCTTGCTCGGAGACTCGCGCTTGCTTCCGAAAGAGTCATGCCTTACCAACCACATAGATAGAGGTGGCCTACTTTACCCATCTCAGGCACTAAAATACTTGGTTGCTGCGATGGAAGATGTCTTCACGCATTGTTTCAGCTTTAACAAGTTGAAGGCTGACAGCATCATGGGCCTTATTTCCTGCCTGTGAATAAATAAGCTGGATAAGGTTGGCTGTGCCAAGCATAGCGCTTGCTCGGAGACTCGCGCTTGCTTCCGTAAGAGTCGTGCCTTACCAACCACATAGATAGAGGTGGCCTACTTTATCCATCTCAGGCACTAAAAGACTTGGTTGCTGCGATGGAAGATGTCTTCACGCATTGTTTCAGCTTTAACAAGTTGAAGGCTGACAGCATCATGGGCCTTATTTCCTGCCTGTCAATAAATAAGCTGGATAAGGTTGGCTGTGCGAAGCATAGCGCTTGCTCGGAGACTCGCGCTTGCTTCCGAAAGAGTCGTGCCTTACCAACCACATAGATAGAGGTGGCCTACTTTATCCATCCCAGGCACTAAAAGACTTGGTTTCTGCGATGGAAGATGTCTTCACGCATTGTTTCAGCTTTAACAAGTTGAAGGCATCATGGGCCTTATTTCCTGCCTGTCAATAAATAAGCTGGATAAGGTTGGCTGTGCGAAGCATAGCGCTTGCTCGGAGACTCGCGCTTGCTTCCGAAAGAGTCGTGCCTTACCAACCACATAGATAGAGGTGGCATACTTTACCCATCTCAGGCACTAAAATACTTGATTGCTGCGATGGAAGATGTCTTCACGCATTGTTTCAGCTTTAACAAGTTGAAGGCTGACAGCATCATGGGCCTTATTTCCTGCCTGTCAATAAATAAGCTGGATAAGGTTGGCTGTGCGAAGCATAGCGCTTGCTAGGAGACTCGCGCTTGCTTCCGAAAGAGTCGTGCCTTACCAACCACATAGATAGAGGTGGCCTACTTTACCCGTCTCAGGCACTAAAAGACTTGGTTGCTGCGATGGAAGATGTCTTCACGCATTGTTTCAGCTTTACCAAGTTGAAGGCTGACAGCATCATGGGCCTTATTTCCTGCCTGTCAATAAATAAGCTGGATAAGGTTGGCTGTGCGAAGCATAGCGCTTGCTCGGAGACTCGCGCTTGCTTCCGAAAGAGTCGTGCCTTACCAACCACATAGATAGAGGTGGCCTACTTTATCCATCTCAGGCACTAAAAGACTTGGTTGCTGCGATGGAAGATGTCTTCACGCATTGTTTCAGCTTTAACAAGTTGAAGGCTGACAGCATCATGGGCCTTATTTCCTGCCTGTCAATAAATAAGCTGGATAAGGTTGGCTGTGCGAAGCATAGCGCTTGCTCGGAGACTCGCGCTTGCTTCCGAAAGAGTCGTGCCTTACCAACCACATAGATAGAGGTGGCCTATTTTACCCATCTCAGGCACTAAAAGACATGGTTGCTGCGATGGAAAATGCCTTCACGCATCGTTTCAGCTTCAACAAGTTGAAGGCTGACAGCATCATGCGCCTTATTTCCTTCCTGTGAATAAATAAGCTGGATAAGGTTGGCTGTGCGAAGCATAGCGCTTGCTCGGAGACTCGCGCTTGCTTCCGAAAGAGTCGTGCCTTACCAACCACATAGATAGAGGTGGCCTACTTTACCCATCTCAGGCACTAAAATACTTGATTGCTGCGATGGAAGATGTCTTCACGCATTGTTTCAGCTTTAACAAGTTGAAGGCTGACAGCATCATGGGCCTTATTTCCTTCCTGTGAATAAATAAGCTGGATAAGGTTGGCTGTGCGAAGCATAGCGCTTGCTCGGAGACTCGCGCTTGCTTCCGAAAGAGTCATGCCTTACCAACCACATAGATAGAGGTGGCCTACTTTACCCATCTCAGGCACTAAAATACTTGGTTGCTGCGATGGAAGATGTCTTCACGCATTGTTTCAGCTTTAACAAGTTGAAGGCTGACAGCATCATGGGCCTTATTTCCTGCCTGTCAATAAATAAGCTGGATAAGGTTGGCTGTGCGAAGCATAGCGCTTGCTCGGAGACTCGCGCTTGCTTCCGAAAGAGTCGTGCCTTACCAACCACATAGATAGAGGTGGCCTATTTTACCCATCTCAGGCACTAAAAGACTTGGTTGCTGCGATGGAAGATGTCTTCACGCATTGTTTCAGCTTTAACAAGTTGAAGGCTGACAGCATCATGGGCCTTATTTCCTGCCTGTCAATAAATAAGCTGGATAAGGTTGGCTGTGCGAAGCATAGCGCTTGCTCGGAGACTCGCGCTTGCTTCCGAAAGAGTCGTGCCTTACCAACCACATAGATAGAGGTGGCCTATTTTACCCATCTCAGGCACTAAAAGACTTGGTTGCTGCGATGGAAAATGCCTTCACGCATCGTTTCAGCTTCAACAAGTTGAAGGCTGACAGCATCATGCGCCTTATTTCCTTCCTGTGAATAAATAAGCTGGATAAGGTTGGCTGTGCGAAGCATAGCGCTTGCTCGGAGACTCGCGCTTGCTTCCGAAAGAGTCGTGCCTTACCAACCACATAGATAGAGGTGGCCTATTTTACCCATCTCAGGCACTAAAAGACATGGTTGCTGCGATGGAAAATGCCTTCACGCATCGTTTCAGCTTCAACAAGTTGAAGGCTGACAGCATCATGCGCCTTATTTCCTTCCTGTGAATAAATAAGCTGGATAAGGTTGGCTGTGCGAAGCATAGCGCTTGCTCGGAGACTCGCGCTTGCTTCCGAAAGAGTCGTGCCTTACCAACCACATAGATAGAGGTGGCCTACTTTACCCATCTCAGGCACTAAAATACTTGATTGCTGCGATGGAAGATGTCTTCACGCATTGTTTCAGCTTTAACAAGTTGAAGGCTGACAGCATCATGGGCCTTATTTCCTTCCTGTGAATAAATAAGCTGGATAAGGTTGGCTGTGCGAAGCATAGCGCTTGCTCGGAGACTCGCGCTTGCTTCCGAAAGAGTCATGCCTTACCAACCACATAGATAGAGGTGGCCTACTTTACCCATCTCAGGCACTAAAATACTTGGTTGCTGCGATGGAAGATGTCTTCACGCATTGTTTCAGCTTTAACAAGTTGAAGGCTGACAGCATCATGGGCCTTATTTCCTGCCTGTCAATAAATAAGCTGGATAAGGTTGGCTGTGCGAAGCATAGCGCTTGCTCGGAGACTCGCGCTTGCTTCCGAAAGAGTCGTGCCTTACCAACCACATAGATAGAGGTGGCCTATTTTACCCATCTCAGGCACTAAAAGACTTGGTTGCTGCGATGGAAAATGCCTTCACGCATCGTTTCAGCTTCAACAAGTTGAAGGCTGACAGCATCATGCGCCTTATTTCCTTCCTGTGAATAAATAAGCTGGATAAGGTTGGCTGTGCGAAGCATAGCGCTTGCTCGGAGACTCGCGCTTGCTTCCGAAAGAGTCGTGCCTTACCAACCACATAGATAGAGGTGGCCTATTTTACCCATCTCAGGCACTAAAAGACATGGTTGCTGCGATGGAAAATGCCTTCACGCATCGTTTCAGCTTCAACAAGTTGAAGGCTGACAGCATCATGCGCCTTATTTCCTTCCTGTGAATAAATAAGCTGGATAAGGTTGGCTGTGCGAAGCATAGCGCTTGCTCGGAGACTCGCGCTTGCTTCCGAAAGAGTCGTGCCTTACCAACCACATAGATAGAGGTGGCCTACTTTACCCATCTCAGGCACTAAAATACTTGATTGCTGCGATGGAAGATGTCTTCACGCATTGTTTCAGCTTCAACAAGTTGAAGGCTGACAGCATCATGCGCCTTATTTCCTTCCTGTGAATAAATAAGCTGGATAAGGTTGGCTGTGCGAAGCATAGCGCTTGCTCGGAGACTCGCGCTTGCTTCCGAAAGAGTCGTGCCTTACCAACCACATAGATAGAGGTGGCCTACTTTACCCATCTCAGGCACTAAAATACTTGATTGCTGCGATGGAAGATGTCTTCACGCATTGTTTCAGCTTTAACAAGTTGAAGGCTGACAGCATCATGGGCCTTATTTCCTTCCTGTGAATAAATAAGCTGGATAAGGTTGGCTGTGCGAAGCATAGCGCTTGCTCGGAGACTCGCGCTTGCTTCCGAAAGAGTCATGCCTTACCAACCACATAGATAGAGGTGGCCTACTTTACCCATCTCAGGCACTAAAATACTTGGTTGCTGCGATGGAAGATGTCTTCACGCATTGTTTCAGCTTTAACAAGTTGAAGGCTGACAGCATCATGGGCCTTATTTCCTGCCTGTCAATAAATAAGCTGGATAAGGTTGGCTGTGCGAAGCATAGCGCTTGCTCGGAGACTCGCGCTTGCTTCCGAAAGAGTCGTGCCTTACCAACCACATAGATAGAGGTGGCCTATTTTACCCATCTCAGGCACTAAAAGACTTGGTTGCTGCGATGGAAAATGCCTTCACGCATCGTTTCAGCTTCAACAAGTTGAAGGCTGACAGCATCATGCGCCTTATTTCCTTCCTGTGAATAAATAAGCTGGATAAGGTTGGCTGTGCGAAGCATAGCGCTTGCTCGGAGACTCGCGCTTGCTTCCGAAAGAGTCGTGCCTTACCAACCACATAGATAGAGGTGGCCTACTTTACCCATCTCAGGCAATAAAATACTTGATTGCTGCGATGGAAGATGTCTTCACGCATTGTTTCAGCTTTAACAAGTTGAAGGCTGACAGCATCATGGGCCTTATTTCCTTCCTGTGAATAAATAAGCTGGATAAGGTTGGCTGTGCGAAGCATAGCGCTTGCTCGGAGACTCGCGCTTGCTTCCGAAAGAGTCATGCCTTACCAACCACATAGATAGAGGTGGCCTACTTTACCCATCTCAGGCACTAAAATACTTGGTTGCTGCGATGGAAGATGTCTTCACGCATTGTTTCAGCTTTAACAAGTTGAAGGCTGACAGCATCATGGGCCTTATTTCCTGCCTGTGAATAAATAAGCTGGATAAGGTTGGCTGTGCCAAGCATAGCGCTTGCTCGGAGACTCGCGCTTGCTTCCGTAAGAGTCGTGCCTTACCAACCACATAGATAGAGGTGGCCTACTTTATCCATCTCAGGCACTAAAAGACTTGGTTGCTGCGATGGAAGATGTCTTCACGCATTGTTTCAGCTTTAACAAGTTGAAGGCTGACAGCATCATGGGCCTTATTTCCTGCCTGTCAATAAATAAGCTGGATAAGGTTGGCTGTGCGAAGCATAGCGCTTGCTCGGAGACTCGCGCTTGCTTCCGAAAGAGTCGTGCCTTACCAACCACATAGATAGAGGTGGCCTACTTTATCCATCCCAGGCACTAAAAGACTTGGTTTCTGCGATGGAAGATGTCTTCACGCATTGTTTCAGCTTTAACAAGTTGAAGGCATCATGGGCCTTATTTCCTGCCTGTCAATAAATAAGCTGGATAAGGTTGGCTGTGCGAAGCATAGCGCTTGCTCGGAGACTCGCGCTTGCTTCCGAAAGAGTCGTGCCTTACCAACCACATAGATAGAGGTGGCATACTTTACCCATCTCAGGCACTAAAATACTTGATTGCTGCGATGGAAGATGTCTTCACGCATTGTTTCAGCTTTAACAAGTTGAAGGCTGACAGCATCATAGGCCTTATTTCCTTCCTGTGAATAAATAAGCTGGATAAGGTTGGCTGTGCGAAGCATAGCGCTTGCTCGGAGACTCGCGCTTGCTTCCGAAAGAGTCATGCCTTACCAACCACATAGATAGAGGTGGCCTACTTTACCCATCTCAGGCACTAAAATACTTGGTTGCTGCGATGGAAGATGTCTTCACGCATTGTTTCAGCTTTAACAAGTTGAAGGCTGACAGCATCATGGGCCTTATTTCCTGCCTGTCAATAAATAAGCTGGATAAGGTTGGCTGTGCGAAGCATAGCGCTTGCTCGGAGACTCGCGCTTGCTTCCGAAAGAGTCGTGCCTTACCAACCACATAGATAGAGGTGGCCTACTTTACCCATCTCAGGCACTAAAATACTTGATTGCTGCGATGGAAGATGTCTTCACGCATTGTTTCAGCTTTAACAAGTTGAAGGCTGACAGCATCATAGGCCTTATTTCCTTCCTGTGAATAAATAAGCTGGATAAGGTTGGCTGTGCGAAGCATAGCGCTTGCTCGGAGACTCGCGCTTGCTTCCGAAAGAGTCATGCCTTACCAACCACATAGATAGAGGTGGCCTACTTTACCCATCTCAGGCACTAAAATACTTGGTTGCTGCGATGGAAGATGTCTTCACGCATTGTTTCAGCTTTAACAAGTTGAAGGCTGACAGCATCATGGGCCTTATTTCCTGCCTGTCAATAAATAAGCTGGATAAGGTTGGCTGTGCGAAGCATAGCGCTTGCTCGGAGACTCGCGCTTGCTTCCGAAAGAGTCGTGCCTTACCAACCACATAGATAGAGGTGGCCTATTTTACCCATCTCAGGCACTAAAAGACTTGGTTGCTGCGATGGAAAATGCCTTCACGCATCGTTTCAGCTTCAACAAGTTGAAGGCTGACAGCATCATGCGCCTTATTTCCTTCCTGTGAATAAATAAGCTGGATAAGGTTGGCTGTGCGAAGCATAGCGCTTGCTCGGAGACTCGCGCTTGCTTCCGAAAGAGTCGTGCCTTACCAACCACATAGATAGAGGTGGCCTACTTTACCCATCTCAGGCAATAAAATACTTGATTGCTGCGATGGAAGATGTCTTCACGCATTGTTTCAGCTTTAACAAGTTGAAGGCTGACAGCATCATGGGCCTTATTTCCTTCCTGTGAATAAATAAGCTGGATAAGGTTGGCTGTGCGAAGCATAGCGCTTGCTGGGAGACTCGCGCTTGCTTCCGAAAGAGTCATGCCTTACCAACCACATAGATAGAGGTGGCCTACTTTACCCATCTCAGGCACTAAAATACTTGGTTGCTGCGATGGAAGATGTCTTCACGCATTGTTTCAGCTTTAACAAGTTGAAGGCTGACAGCATCATGGGCCTTATTTCCTGCCTGTCAATAAATAAGCTGGATAAGGTTGGCTGTGCGAAGCATAGCGCTTGCTCGGAGACTCGCGCTTGCTTCCGAAAGAGTCGTGCCTTACCAACCACATAGATAGAGGTGGCCTACTTTATCCATCTCAGGCACTAAAAGACTTGGTTGCTGCGATGGAAGATGTCTTCACGCATTGTTTCAGCTTTAACAAGTTGAAGGCTGACAGCATCATGGGCCTTATTTCCTGCCTGTGAATAAATAAGCTGGATAAGGTTGGCTGTGCGAAGCATAGCGCTTGCTCGGAGACTCGCGCTTGCTTCCGTAAGAGTCGTGCCTTACCAACCACATAGATAGAGGTGGCCTACTTTATCCATCTCAGGCACTAAAAGACTTGGTTGCTGCGATGGAAGATGTCTTCACGCATTGTTTCAGCTTTAACAAGTTGAAGGCTGACAGCATCATGGGCCTTATTTCCTGCCTGTCAATAAATAAGCTGGATAAGGTTGGCTGTGCGAAGCATAGCGCTTGCTCGGAGACTCGCGCTTGCTTCCGAAAGAGTCGTGCCTTACCAACCACATAGATAGAGGTGGCCTACTTTATCCATCCCAGGCACTAAAAGACTTGGTTTCTGCGATGGAAGATGTCTTCACGCATTGTTTCAGCTTTAACAAGTTGAAGGCATCATGGGCCTTATTTCCTGCCTCTCAATAAATAAGCTGGATAAGGTTGGCTGTGCGAAGCATAGCGCTTGCTCGGAGACTCGCGCTTGCTTCCGAAAGAGTCGTGCCTTACCAACCACATAGATAGAGGTGGCATACTTTACCCATCTCAGGCACTAAAATACTTGATTGCTGCGATGGAAGATGTCTTCACGCATTGTTTCAGCTTTAACAAGTTGAAGGCTGACAGCATCATAGGCCTTATTTCCTTCCTGTGAATAAATAAGCTGGATAAGGTTGGCTGTGCGAAGCATAGCGCTTGCTCGGAGACTCGCGCTTGCTTCCGAAAGAGTCATGCCTTACCAACCACATAGATAGAGGTGGCCTACTTTACCCATCTCAGGCACTAAAATACTTGGTTGCTGCGATGGAAGATGTCTTCACGCATTGTTTCAGCTTTAACAAGTTGAAGGCTGACAGCATCATGGGCCTTATTTCCTGCCTGTCAATAAATAAGCTGGATAAGGTTGGCTGTGCGAAGCATAGCGCTTGCTCGGAGACTCGCGCTTGCTTCCGAAAGAGTCGTGCCTTACCAACCACATAGATAGAGGTGGCCTACTTTACCCATCTCAGGCACTAAAATACTTGATTGCTGCGATGGAAGATGTCTTCACGCATTGTTTCAGCTTTAACAAGTTGAAGGCTGACAGCATCATAGGCCTTATTTCCTTCCTGTGAATAAATAAGCTGGATAAGGTTGGCTGTGCGAAGCATAGCGCTTGCTCGGAGACTCGCGCTTGCTTCCGAAAGAGTCATGCCTTACCAACCACATAGATAGAGGTGGCCTACTTTACCCATCTCAGGCACTAAAATACTTGGTTGCTGCGATGGAAGATGTCTTCACGCATTGTTTCAGCTTTAACAAGTTGAAGGCTGACAGCATCATGGGCCTTATTTCCTGCCTGTCAATAAATAAGCTGGATAAGGTTGGCTGTGCGAAGCATAGCGCTTGCTCGGAGACTCGCGCTTGCTTCCGAAAGAGTCGTGCCTTACCAACCACATAGATAGAGGTGGCCTACTTTACCCATCTCAGGCACTAAAATACTTGATTGCTGCGATGGAAGATGTCTTCACGCATTGTTTCAGCTTTAACAAGTTGAAGGCTGACAGCATCATAGGCCTTATTTCCTTCCTGTGAATAAATAAGCTGGATAAGGTTGGCTGTGCGAAGCATAGCGCTTGCTCGGAGACTCGCGCTTGCTTCCGAAAGAGTCATGCCTTACCAACCACATAGATAGAGGTGGCCTACTTTACCCATCTCAGGCACTAAAATACTTGGTTGCTGCGATGGAAGATGTCTTCACGCATTGTTTCAGCTTTAACAAGTTGAAGGCTGACAGCATCATGGGCCTTATTTCCTGCCTGTCAATAAATAAGCTGGATAAGGTTGGCTGTGCGAAGCATAGCGCTTGCTCGGAGACTCGCGCTTGCTTCCGAAAGAGTCGTGCCTTACCAACCACATAGATAGAGGTGGCCTACTTTACCCATCTCAGGCACTAAAAGACTTGGTTGCTGCGATGGAAAATGCCTTCACGCATCGTTTCAGCTTCAACAAGTTGAAGGCTGACAGCATCATGGGCCTCATTTCCTGCCTGTCAATAAATAAGCTGGATAAGGTTGGCTGTGCGAAGCATAGCGCTTGCTCGGAGACTCGCGCTTGCTTCCGAAAGAGTCGTGCCTTACCAACCACATAGATAGAGGTGGCCTACTTTATCCATCTCAGGCACTAAAAGACTTGGTTGCTGCGATGGAAGATGTCTTCACGCATTGTTTCAGCTTTAACAAGTTGAAGGCTGACAGCATCATGGGCCTTATTTCCTGCCTGTGAATAAATAAGCTGGATAAGGTTGGCTGTGCGAAGCATAGCGCTTGCTCGGAGACTCGCGCTTGCTTCCGAAAGAGTCGTGCCTTACAAACCACATAGATAGAGGTGGCCTACTTTACCCATCTCAGGCACTAAAAGACTTGGTTGCTGCGATGGAAAATGCCTTCACGCATCGTTTCAGCTTCAACAAGTTGAAGGCTGACAGCATCATGGGCCTTATTTCCTGCCTGTCAATAAATAAGCTGGATAAGGTTGGCTGTGCGAAGCATAGCGCTTGCTCGGAGACTCGCGCTTGCTTCCGAAAGAGTCGTGCCTTACCAACCACATAGATAGAGGTGGCCTACTTTATCCATCCCAGGCACTAAAAGACTTGGTTGCTGCGATGGAAGATGTCTTCACGCATTGTTTCAGCTTTAACAAGTTGAAGGCGGACAGCATCATGGGCCTTATTTCCTGCCTGTGAATAAATAAGCTGGATAAGGTTGGCTGTGCGAAGCATAGCGCTTGCTCGGAGACTCGCGCTTGCTTCCGTAAGAGTCGTGCCTTACCAACCACATAGATAGAGGTGGCCTACTTTATCCATCTCAGGCACTAAAAGACTTGGTTGCTGCGATGGAAGATGTCTTCACGCATTGTTTCAGCTTTAACAAGTTGAAGGCTGACAGCATCATGGGCCTTATTTCCTGCCTGTCAATAAATAAGCTGGATAAGGTTGGCTGTGCGAAGCATAGCGCTTGCTCGGAGACTCGCGCTTGCTTCCGAAAGAGTCGTGCCTTACCAACCACATAGATAGAGGTGGCCTACTTTACCCATCTCAGGCACTAAAAGACTTGGTTGCTGCGATGGAAAATGCCTTCACGCATCGTTTCAGCTTCAACAAGTTGAAGGCTGACAGCATCATGGGCCTCATTTCCTGCCTGTCAATAAATAAGCTGGATAAGGTTGGCTGTGCGAAGCATAGCGCTTGCTCGGAGACTCGCGCTTGCTTCCGAAAGAGTCGTGCCTTACCAACCACATAGATAGAGGTGGCCTACTTTACCCATCTCAGGCACTAAAATACTTGGTTGCTGCGATGGAAGATGTCTTCACGCATTGTTTCAGCTTTAACAAGTTGAAGGCTGACAGCATCATGGGCCTTATTTCCTGCCTGTCAATAAATAAGCTGGATAAGGTTGGCTGTGCGAAGCATAGCGCTTGCTCGGAGACTCGCGCTTGCTTCCGAAAGAGTCATGCCTTACCAACCACATAGATAGAGGTGGCCTACTTTACCCATCTCAGGCACTAAAATACTTGGTTGCTGCGATGGAAGATGTCTTCACGCATTGTTTCAGCTTTAACAAGTTGAAGGCTGACAGCATCATGGGCCTTATTTCCTGCCTGTCAATAAATAAGCTGGATAAGGTTGGCTGTGCGAAGCATAGCGCTTGCTCGGAGACTCGCGCTTGCTTCCGAAAGAGTCGTGCCTTACCAACCACATAGATAGAGGTGGCCTACTTTACCCATCTCAGGCACTAAAAGACTTGGTTGCTGCGATGGAAAATGCCTTCACGCATCGTTTCAGCTTCAACAAGTTGAAGGCTGACAGCATCATGGGCCTCATTTCGTGCCTGTCAATAAATAAGCTGGATAAGGTTGGCTGTGCGAAGCATAGCGCTTGCTCGGAGACTCGCGCTTGCTTCCGAAAGAGTCGTGCCTTACCAACCACATAGATAGAGGTGGCCTACTTTATCCATCTCAGGCACTAAAAGACTTGGTTGCTGCGATGGAAGATGTCTTCACGCATTGTTTCAGCTTTAACAAGTTGAAGGCTGACAGCATCATGGGCCTTATTTCCTGCCTGTGAATAAATAAGCTGGATAAGGTTGGCTGTGCGAAGCATAGCGCTTGCTCGGAGACTCGCGCTTGCTTCCGAAAGAGTCGTGCCTTACAAACCACATAGATAGAGGTGGCCTACTTTACCCATCTCAGGCACTAAAAGACTTGGTTGCTGCGATGGAAAATGCCTTCACGCATCGTTTCAGCTTCAACAAGTTGAAGGCTGACAGCATCATGGGCCTTATTTCCTGCCTGTCAATAAATAAGCTGGATAAGGTTGGCTGTGCGAAGCATAGCGCTTGCTCGGAGACTCGCGCTTGCTTCCGAAAGAGTCGTGCCTTACCAACCACATAGATAGAGGTGGCCTACTTTATCCATCCCAGGCACTAAAAGACTTGGTTGCTGCGATGGAAGATGTCTTCACGCATTGTTTCAGCTTTAACAAGTTGAAGGCGGACAGCATCATGGGCCTTATTTCCTGCCTGTCAATAAATAGGCTGGATAAGGTTGGCTGTGCGAAGCATAGCGCTTGCTCGGAGACTCGCGCTTGCTTCCGAAAGAGTCGTGCCTTACCAACCACATAGATAGAGGTGGCCTACTTTACCCATCTCAGGCACTAAAAGACTTGGTCACTGCGATGGAAGATGTCTTCACGCATTGTTTCAGCTTTAACAAGTTGAAGGCTGACAGCATCATGGGCCTTATTTCCTGCCTGTCAATAAATAAGCTGGATATGGTTGGCTGTGCGAAGCATAGCGTAGAAATCACCAACCAAGTGATACGGTTTTTTGTCATGACGAGGTTGCACGTCCTTGTCGCAGGAGAGAACGCATTGAACCAACAGAAGCGAGAAAAAATGAAGTACCTCAAGTAGAGGCGCACAAGATAACTGAATAACTGCAAAGTTTATATCAGCAAGACCAACATAAAGCGTTTGTATATGTAAAACAGGAATTGTTCACATCACATTGTATGCCCAGAAATATCTGCATATCTGAGCAGAATTTCCCACCCGACAAATTATTGTTTGCATGCACTGCACCTTGTTCACCGTTTCTAGGTATATACCTCCATTATTTGCGCTCCATTTCGTGTCATATTGTTTGTTTGAGAGCTAACAGCCATGTATATAGAGTCGTGTGTATTATTTTATTGACAATAAGTAATGTTTTTTTTTGTAAGGCATTTTTGGCATTATATTAGCGCTACTAAATACGCGAACTTAGTTCTTTGCAGGTTTCTAATATTGGAAACCAAATTCCCCTTAGCGCTCTCATTATACTGAGTTTTGACTATTGGTGCCTACAGTTCTACCTTTCATTGCAAAATTAAAGAAACTTGAAATAATCATGGTTCACTCGAGCGGCCCGTTTCTACTGCTGAGGTGCGCACCAACCAGTAGACGATTAAGACAAGCGCCTGTAGCTCAATTCACTAATAAAGCCACGCCAGACAGAACTGCATGCGGCAGCCCATAATAGTCCCTTAAAATGTTAAAGCGCCACTGGCAAACTGCAAACAACCGCCTACTGCGGAAGCTTTCTCTGTTGGGTGCAATTATGAGTTTCACAAGTGTTGCACTGAGCGCGAAGCTAAAGCGCGGCGATAAAATGACCAAAATTTAGTCATAGTACGTTAGGCCAGCTGCAGTGATAAAGTCGCCTAGCCTTTAAAATGATTTTCCGATGGGCGTATTGCGCCCCAAGAAGCCGCGGAGCAAGAAAACACTTCCCAGCGAAACCAAATAACCGCAGCGGACCTTAGCCAGCGTACGGGTGGAGTTACGTATTTTTGATTGTTCTTTTCTCCTTGAAGTCGACCAAAGTCTCTTCAAGGTGTTTATCGGCGTTGATGAAGCAGGAGGCAGGTTGGAGGTAACAAAACTTGAAGATATATTGTAACGGAAATATTCACACAGTCAAATACAGAGTGAGCAAAAGAACACTGATACAAAACTCACAAGTAAACAGCGCCTTACTCTTCTACTTTCTCTTAAGTTAGAGCCTAGGACAACTGTCACTACATACGACCAACCGAGCCTCACTGTTCTACCACTAAGTGGTTACGGCCCAGACTAGCGTTGCATCGTACGGAGTCTTACTGTTCTATCAGGTTTAGTGATTACAGCCTAGACTGAGGAGCAAGCACCTCGTCTCGGTTGTTATAGGGGAAAGAGACAAAGAAAAAGGGCGGTAGGGTCGTTAGCCCATCCCACGGAAGCAATTGCCAATGAGAGTTGACAGTTTCTTAGGCCACAACCCAAAGGGATGGGCTTACTGTCATAAGTGAATCTATTGGAAAACCACCCTGTTTTCCCTCTTCCCACATCTTCTTCTCCCCCTCCTATTTCCACGTGGTCAGTGACGGCCTCGTCAAACACGCCAGGCATGCATGATTTATTGAGGCCATCTCGCACCTCAGCGGCGTTTCTAGCCAGCAAAGGGGGGGGGGCTCGGGCGCTGGTGTCCCAACACCGCGTACCGTAGTCCCCCTCAAGGTTTTTCCTGGTAGAAAACTAATTACCGCTGGCGGCATCCGGACTCGGGTGCTCTTAAAACGACGCCGCGCCCCTCTCTACGGCGCGCACTGCATGTTGTAACACGACACAAAGCGGGCTCTCCCCAGCGCTCAAAACAAGATGCACGTGGCTGCCGTCCGAATGCGAGGGGCGCGAACCCCCCGCTCCGTACGCGCCAGACGTGGTCAACATTGCTAGCAGCTGCGTCTCTAATTAGCAGGGGACTCAAGAGCCGGCGCCACAACGTCGCGTATACAACCTTTGTCCGCTCGAGCTTTGTCCGCGTGGCCCTATTATGACCATCGGCGGAATGTCAACAAAGCCCGCGTAAAAGCATTTTCTCCGAATCCGTTTTCCGCCTCTGCACCGCGCCCCCCGCGGCGGCGCGCGCCTCGGCTCGTCACCCAACACCACGCGGGCCGTCCGACCCCTCAACAACAGAAACGGTTGCCGCCCGAGGCGCTGGGGGGTGGACGCTTCGCCATTCACAAAACGCATTGGCAACTCGCGGCACTGCAAAAGTATATACAAAACAATCATGCAGCCCTACGCCGTCAATTCTGCCTGTTCGACGATGAGCGGCCTAACACGTTCCCCCTAAAGAGTATACTGGGCTGATTTTCGCTCAGTGATACGATCAATCACTGCCGCGATTACGTAATGAACATTCTAATCACACCCTAGCCTAATCACATCACAACAACAAACACTTTCAAATAACAAAGCAAGAAGAGAGTAAAAAGAAATACACAATACATGTCATCAAACTATTAAGCACACGATTGCAGTTCCAAACTGTAAGAGCACTCTAGTGTCTCTGTGTCTTGAATCGGCACTCACAAAGTCCGCAATATACAGCGCCAAGTGAGCAGGAACATTCACGCCCATCCAGTTGGCATGGCACCATAGTATTACGCTGGCTTCCATGAGCTGTTGTGAAGCCTGGACAAAGCATCCGCGTTACCATTACTGACACCCTTCCGATGTCGCACTGACACGTGATATCGCTGTAAAGCCAGCGCCCATCTTGTCAATTTTGCCCCGTGTGGAGTCGAAGTTGTAAGGTACGACAATGGATTGTGGTCGGAAACAACGTTTATCTCGGCACCAAAAAGCCAGTAGTCAAACTTCTTTAAGGCCCATATAATAGCAAACGCTTCCCTCTCAATTGTCGACCATCGCGTCTGAGTCGGCGTGAAGCGGTGGCTGGCAAAGGCAATAGGCCTCTCCTTTCCCTCAGCTGTCATTTGCGCCAAACAAGCGCCCGCCGCCGTAGCTGATGCGTCTGTGAAAAGCCAGTAGGGCTCAGATGGGTCCGGAGTGCTGAGCGCCACGGCCTCGCACAGGGACTGTTTCAGTGTCTCAAATGCCGTCTGAGCTTCCTCCGGCCAGGGTATGCTATTGGGTACCGCTTTCTTTGTTAACCGCGTGAGCGGGCTCGCCACCTCTGCATATTCTCTGACGTACTCGCGATAGTAGCCGCACAGTCCTAGCAGGCTGCGTAGCTCCTTTTTAGTGCGTGGTGGCACCAGATTCTTAATTGCAGCTATTTTCTCTGGATCTGGTGCGTGCGTCCCTGAACCGACAATGTGCCCGAGGTAATGAATGTGGGATTGTGCAACCTGACACTTTTCCGGACTGGCTTTCAGCCCAGCCTTTTCTAGGACCTGAAGGATAATGTCGAGATGCTTTAAGTGCTCCTTCCACGTGTTAGAGAAAATGGCAATATCATCTAGGTATGCCGTGGCGTATGTCTGATGTTGCGATAAGAGCTTGTTCACCATTCTCTGAAAGGTCGCGGCTGAATTTTTTAGCCCGAACGGCATCACTTTCCAAGCATATTGACCTTCATGCGTTACAAACGCGGTGAAATTCTGACTCTTCTTTTCCATCGGCACCTGCCAGTACCCGCGCCTAAGGTCTATCACCGTAATGAACTGTGCTCTTCCCACTCTGAAAATCAATTCTTGAGGATTCATCATAGGGAACGCATCCACTTTGGTGACGGCATTTAGCGCGCGGTAATCTACACACATGCGGATTGTCCCATCCTTTTTCCCTACGCATACTACCGGATGCGCAAATTCGCTTTCAGTAGGATAGATCAGTTTCCAAGCCAAAAGTTCACCAACTTGCCGGCTGACTTCTTTCTTTAACAGCTCAGGTATCCGATAAGGGAACGTCTTCCTTGGCTGGTGCCCTGGTTCTAATTCTATCCTATGCTGACCCACATTTGCCATACCCGGAATGCCGTCAAAGAGTGCACGATGCCTTTGAAATACAGCCTGTATTTCCGTCTGGGAATCAGCATCTAGATGAGCAACCTTTTCGCTTGTCACCGCCAACTCTTCGCGCCTTATAGTGGTAGGTTGCGGAGCATATTCTACCTCCCCAAAGTCATGGTCCTGATCGAAAATGACCCCAATATGGCTGACTCTTGCATAGTATGGTCGAATGTAGTTGGCGTGAATGCTTTTCACTTTACCCTCTACTGTTTCAACCCGATAAGAATGCCGTCGCTCACGTCCAACCACTGTGAACGGGCCCAGCCACTTAGGTGCCATCTTACCATTCCGATCGTTGTCGAATACCAGCACTTTGTCGCCAACCTTAAAAGCTTTGTCTCTGGTGTTGCGATTATACGCACCAACATAGCTGTCCTGACATGTTGCACTAGTTAGCTCAGCGATATTAGCAGCGGTCTCGAGTTGCTCCCGAAGTTGTTGTAAATACTTAGCGGGGTTCTCTCTTAAAGTTGCAGGTACCGTCAGTTCTCCCGTCCACGTCCGCTGTAGTATTAGAAGCGGTCCCGTGGGGTTTCTTCCATACAACAGACGGAATGGAGCCACTCCGGTAACCTCATGGGGAACTTCCCGATAAGCCCATAATACAAGCGGGATCAATTAGTCCCAATTTTTCGAGTCTCTTTGAATGACATGGAACAACATGTTTTTCAATACCCTGTTCCATCTTTCTACGACTCCATTACTCTCTGGGTGTTCTGGGGTTGAGAACCTTGGTGCGCAACCTAATTTCTCGAGCATCGACTGTGTGAGCTGTGATTTGAAATTAGTGCCCTGGTCGGAACAGATCATTTCCGGAACGCCAGTACGACTAAAAATTTCAATCAATGCGTCGCAAGTCGCCTTAGCTGTCAAAGAGCGCAGTGGGACAACCTCTGGCCACCTTGTGCAAATGTCCACCAAGCATAGCGCGTACCTATGGCCTCTCGCTGACGGAGTGTCTAAGGGTCCAATGATATCTACGTTGACAATTTGAAAAGGGTGCTCTGGCCTAGTGAGAGGAGTTATAGGTACTCTGTCCGTGCGACGCCTGTCAGAGCGAATTTGACAATCATGGCATGAGCGACAATGCTCTAATACCTCCTTCTCCATGCCAGGCCAAAAAAAATTATACCTAATGCGCGCTTTAGTTTTCTTCGGGCCTAGGTGCCCTCCGCATAGTGACTCGTGAGCCAAATGCATCACCTCACTGCGCTTGTCTTTCGGAACAACTAATTGTCTCACTCGGGTGCCTACTATTGAGTCCCAGTGGTATAAGAGTCCATCAGAGACGAACATGCCGGATTTCCCACTCCGAGCATCTTCCCACCCCTTCTTTAAGGTAGCGTCAGCTAGCTGCAATCTGCGGAACTCTTCTCTCTGGCTTATTGACGCATCCCTCTCTTCATCAATTAGCTCAACCTCCCCAGAAACACCTTCCTCCTCCAAAGTAAAGTTGCAGGCCACTACCTCGGCTTTCTCATTTGATCTCTCTATCCTCTGAGTAGGCTCGGCCGGTGCTACAGTGGATTCCAGAGAGCTGCTGGCCCTCAACAAATGTTCCCAATCTTCCTTGGTCAACAAACAATCTGTGCCCTCGACTAGCTCATTAGTCAACGCGCAGAGTAGGTCAACGTTCTGAGGTTCCGCTGCCATTTGCGGGCTATTTAACTTTACCGGCAACGTTGCTAGCTTTGCCTCAATAGTTTTACCAAATGCAGACCCCAATCGTATCGTGCCTGAAGGCTCCACAATACATTGCGGAAGCAGACTCTCGCGTATGACAGTTATTTCACTCCCCGTATCTAGAATCGCATCTGTGGATACGGTTCCGCATGAGATCGGGATCAACTGTAGGTTAGTCATGCCTTCACCTTTGTGTTTCAAGGCCTCTACCTTTGCAGTAAGGACTCCATCAGGTATCCCACTTCCCGTCTCGTCGGCTATCACCACCCTTTGTGCCCTCGGCCTTGGCTCGGTAGCCTTCTTTGGCTGGTTTCCCTTGTCACTAGACTTCGGGCAATCCTTAGCGAAATGGCCTGAGCTGTGACATACGTGGCACTTTAGGGCGCTTTTCGCCACTCGCGTCGGCTTTTGCCCCATCTCTGCCGCTGATGGCTTTGAGGCATATCCTTTGCCTTTCGCTTGTTCCAATGTTTGCAGTACTTTGGCAATCTCAGGTGGCTTAAGCCATTCCTCGCCTTCTCGTAGCCTCACGTACTCAAGACCCTCTATACTAAGGCCCGCTTTTATACGATCCGCTACCATGAGTTCTGCCATAACTTCTACAGTGTCGGCTCCTCTTACCTGAAGGTAGTAGGAAAAATACGTTTTCACTCGCGACGCGAACTGTGACCACGTTTCCTCCTTCCGCTTCACTGCTCTCTCAAACCTTTGCAGATACTCTGCCGGAGAAAGCTTCAGTTCCATCAACACTGCCTGTTTAACTGACTCGTAATCTGTACTCTCTTCCTGGTTGAGGTTACGCAGTAGGTAGCGAACGCGCTCAGTTAGAGCTGGCATGACTAAATGCACGCGACTCTCATACGGTACCCCGTAAGTAGCAAAAAGTCTTTCTACCTCCTCAAACCATAAGGGTACATCCGCGTCACACGGCAGGCGGAACCCTTTCAGCACTTTTGCGCATTGCTCGACGGAGTCGAAGCCCATTCGCCTCCGATCGCCCCGCTCCGACTCAGCGCTGGACGACGTGCCATTGAGACGTTCAGCATTCGTCCTTGCCTGCAACAGCCTTTCGTACTCAATCTGAAGCTGTATACAGGTAGTCTGAGCATTGAGCCTTTGAATTTCAAGCTCAAGCGTTCTTGTATCATTCGGAATTTGCAAAGGCTGAGATGCCTGCTGCGAAAATTCCTGGCTCTGACTGGGTTCTCTCATTTCATTTGACTTATCGGAATTTAGCCTATCGTCATTTGATAACTCCCGATTCCGATCCATTTCCGCCACCGTCGCACCCTCAACTCCATTAGACTCCATTGTCTCTGCGCCCCCGCGTGTCCTCACCATTTGCTCTACACATCAACTGCCATGCCAACTTGAGAAAGACGCAAGAAATCCTGCTCACCCTTTGCTGAATGCACTGTCGTTTTCGGATCTCCTCCACGGTGCCGGGCTTGGCTGCTGTGGGATCTTCTCAAAGGTGCAGGAGGTGCTCGTTGGATGACTTGATCCCTTCACCACTGGTCCAGGATTCGATGTTGTAGAGCTCGCCGATCCTGTCGACTGCGCCAGTTACGTTTTTTTGATTGTTCTTTTCTCCTTGAAGTCGACCAAAGTCTCTTCAAGGTGTTTATCGGCGTTGATGAAGCAGGAGGCAGGTTGGAGGTAACAAAACTTGAAGATATATTGTAACGGAAATATTCACACAGTCAAATACAGAGTGAGCAAAAGAACACTGATACAAAACTCACAAGTAAACAGCGCCTTACTCTTCTACTTTCTCTTAAGTTAGAGCCTAGGACAACTGTCACTACATACGACCAACCGAGCCTCACTGTTCTACCACTAAGTGGTTACGGCCCAGACTAGCGTTGCATCGTACGGAGTCTTACTGTTCTATCAGGTTTAGTGATTACAGCCTAGACTGAGGAGCAAGCACCTCGTCTCGGTTGTTATAGGGGAAAGAGACAAAGAAAAAGGGCGGTAGGGTCGTTAGCCCATCCCACGGAAGCAATTGCCAATGAGAGTTGACAGTTTCTTAGGCCACAACCCAAAGGGATGGGCTTACTGTCATAAGTGAATCTATTGGAAAACCACCCTGTTTTCCCTCTTCCCACATCTTCTTCTCCCCCTCCTATTTCCACGTGGTCAGTGACGGCCTCGTCAAACACGCCAGGCATGCATGATTTATTGAGGCCATCTCGCACCTCAGCGGCGTTTCTAGCCAGCAAAGGGGGGGGCTCGGGCGCTGGTGTCCCAACACCGCGTACCGTAGTCCCCCTCAAGGTTTTTCCTGGTAGAAAACTAATTACCGCTGGCGGCATCCGGACTCGGGTGCTCTTAAAACGACGCCGCGCCCCTCTCTACGGCGCGCACTGCATGTTGTAACACGACACAAAGCGGGCTCTCCCCAGCGCTCAAAACAAGATGCACGTGGCTGCCGTCCGAATGCGAGGGGCGCGAACCCCCCGCTCCGTACGCGCAAGACGTGGTCAACATTGCTAGCAGCTGCGTCTCTAATTAGCAGGGGACTCAAGAGCCGGCGCCACAACGTCGCGTATACAACCTTTGTCCGCTCGAGCTTTGTCCGCGTGGCCCTATTATGACCATCGGCGGAATGTCAACAAAGCCCGCGTAAAAGCATTTTCTCCGAATCCGTTTTCCGCCTCTGCACCGCGCCCCCCGCGGCGGCGCGCGCCTCGGCTCGTCACCCAACACCACGCGGGCCGTCCGACCCCTCAACAACAGAAACGGTTGCCGCCCGAGGCGCTGGGGGGTGGACGCTTCGCCATTCACAAAACGCATTGGCAACTCGCGGCACTGCAAAAGTATATACAAAACAATCATGCAGCCCTACGCCGTCAATTCTGCCTGTTCGACGATGAGCGGCCTAACAGGTGGCATCTCGGAGCCGACAGCAGCGTCGCCGCATCGTCCTGAAAAAATGCTGCCTCTCCGGCGCTCCGATGCCGACACCACCCCCTATAGCCACCATAACGCGGGTGCCAAACATCAAACCGGCTGGGCAGCGTCGCGTCGCCCAAATTCCGTGACCAAGACGGTCGACGGGACATTTGGGGAGCGCATGGGCATTAGCGGTGGCGGTGACCTCAAGCACCCCCCTTCTTTCATCTTCAGGCTCGCCCTTACAAAAATGACTTTAGACTGTCTATAGAAAGGCTATAGACTTTTCATAGACGACTTTTCCTTTCTATAGATTTGGACTTTTGTTGATACAAAATAGATAGACTGTCTATAGACGAAAGTCGATAAAGTTTCTATTTCTTTTTGTCTATTCGCAGTCTATAGACGGTCTATAGAAAAAAGTTGATAAGGTGTTTGTTTCCTTTTTGTCTACTTCCCCTCTATAGAATGCCTACAGACGAAAGTCGACACAGTCTCTATCTATTTTTTTTCCATACTTTGTCTGTAGACTTTCTATAGACGAAAGTCGATAGGGTTTCTATTTCTTTTTGTCTACTCGCAGTCTACAGACGGTCTATAGAAAAAAAGTCGATAAGGTGTTTGTTTCCTTTTGTCTATTTCCCCTCTATGGACTACGTTTAGACGAAAGTCGATACAGTTTCTATCCATTTTGTCCATACTTTGTCTATAGACTTTCTATAGACGAAAGTCGATAGTGTTTCTATTTCTTTTGTTTACTCGCAGTCTATAGACGGTCTATAGAAAAAAGTCGATAAGGTGCTTGTTTCTTTTTTGCCTACCTCCCCTCTATAGACTACCTATAGACGAAAGTCGATACAGTTTCGATCCATTTTGTCCATACTTTGTCTATAGACTTTCTATAGACGAAAGTCGATAAAGTTTCTATTTCTTTTTGTCCACTCGCAGTCTATAGACGGTCTAAAGAAAAAAGTCGATAAAATGTTTGTTTCTTCTTTGTCTATTTCCCCTCTATATGGACTACCTGTATACGAAAGCCGATACAGTTTCTATTTATTTTTCTCCATACTTTGTCTATAGACTCTATATTATGAACAATAGCCGACAAGGTTTCTATTTCTTTTTCTCTGCTCCCGGTGTGTTGAATGTCTATAGAAGAAAGTCGATAATACGTAATTCCGAGTTCCCATACCCCGCGCCCTCTGCGAACGCAATGATATGGCACTGGTTCATGCACGACGGCACCGCAACCCCGGCGCGGCGGGCAAACCGTGCGGACTGCTAGTCTGCATTCGGTGCAGCTGCCCCGAACGAGGATCGCGGCGGAGCAGGCACCATCCGAGTCACCAAGGTCTTCCAGCATCCGAAGGCCCTAAACCTGGCTGCTTCCCGGACGTACACTTCGCGGAGACCAGGTGGTGAAGGTCAGATGGTGATGACCTGGCAAAGGTGGTGAATAATTCGTGAAAGCCGGCAGACCAGGTGGTGAATTCACCACCTGGTCTGCCTCTGAGTTGTCGTGGTATTGCATGTCTATAGATTAACAATAGACAAACATCGTTAATCTGGGCCCAACCCGTGTACGCTGTAACCAAGCGCAGGTACCGGTGGATAATACGTAGCTGCGTTTGATATAAGCCACTGAAGTTGTATACTGCTGAGATTGCTGTAGACCCTATTTGTAGACATTAGTATACACGTAGTGTATACCTCCGCATTTTTTGACCACATGATATGATCTACGTAGTCGGTCTCGGCAATCCTAAGACAGTCTTCACAGTTGTCGCATCACTTTTGCGGCAGTAGAATAAAGAAAGCAAAATGCCGATCCAATTGTTATAATAGATGTTATGAACGCCAGCTTCAGCTACAAGTGGATTCCAAACAGGCATCGAGCTAACAGCAAAGACACTCGTAATGTTTGTAGCTGACAACGCGGACTTTGTGAATGTGCGATGAACCGATGTCGCGCATGTGGTGTTCGCGTTGTGTGTCGTCCGATTCTCGGATACCTTTCACATTTTCTTCATACCTCGGCTGCGTCACTAACATCGGGCGGTTTTTTGTTGACTGATTTCCTGCACTATAAACCCATCAAAGTTTCTCATTCACTTAAAATAGGTGCCAAATTATCAGAGCCCACCCAGTATTTCGCCGGCGGTATGCCTGGGCAGCCGCGCATATGAGTACCTCAATGATGTACTGATTGCTTTGACCTATCATCGGAACAGAAAATTAGCACTAACATACGTGCGGGCATCACATTTGGCGGTACGCTGGAAGATATGCTACAAGTACGCTGTATTACTAATCGACGCTGGCAATAATGCGTCTGAAACGTTTAAAGGGCCCTGTAATGGCTTTTACAAACAGCGCATTCAAGTTAGCGTTCCAGTCTCATACGATAGCCCACAGCGTTTGTCATACAACCTGCCAGCGCATTTCCTTCGTCCACGAAAAAAGTTGAATAATGGTGATAAGGATGAATAAGCCACCCGTTCCGGCGCGCATGGCGCGCAGAGAGAGAGAGAGAAAAAAAATGAAGGAGGAAAAGGCGCTCACACTCCTCCGAGCGCGCACGCCCTCGCGCGCGGAGTTCCTGCGCATGCTCGGAGATCTTGCGCATGCGCGGCGGTGCGCCATCTCAACGAGTGCGCCAGGCACGTAAACGGTTGTACCGGTGTGCAGTGTCCGCCTGAACGTTGGTGTCTGTGTATGCGCGTCATCTTTGTGGCATCACACGTCAACTACACTGAACGGTAAGCTTTAGCAAAGATGTTTTGCGTCAATAGCTCATGATTATGTGAGCGCATTTCGTAGCGCGAAGCGGCTGCATGTAGCGCAGGCGACTCGGGTATAGTGTCGGTTTGTCGTTGACATGGTTTGATAACGCGCTCTTGTTCTCGCTTCTACTATACGGAATGTTTTACGGCGAGCGATCGCTCGGGCTTGTTGATTTTAGCATTAGAGTTTAGGTGCGTAAAAAAGTAAGTACACCATGTTTTAACTTGATATTGAGCTACCACTAAGCGGATTGTGTATGTTGGGCAGCCAGTGTGGTAGATCTTATTTCATGGCGCTTGATCCGGCCGCGATGAATGCTGCGCCGCATGTGTAGTGAAATTCTCGTGACACGCTTTACGTATATATCTCGAAATTGTGTTAGCATCAAGAATGTTCTGACAGACACGTATAGTTGAATAACTGCTAACGTACTCGGATGAAAGGCCGTGTTTGCGGGGCATGAATCAGCAGTGTGTGCACTGCCGTTTTCGCATTGTTTAAAAGTAGCAGTATTTTTAAGGTTTCTGGCAACCAATCTAAATAATTTTGGGAAGTTACCGCAAGCAAAACACGAGACTTGAAGAAATGTCAAGCGAAAATATCTAGATTCACTCAATCTATGTATATGCAACCACAAACGCTTTTGGAGCATGAAACCTGCGATAAGCTCAGTCACTCGCAGCTTCGCAACTTAGCCGAAAAAATTAGAGCACAATAAATTAGTCGCTCCGGGAAGCACCTTTACACGTTTCCAACTGAAGGCATTGCGTTTGACGGTAGTTGGAAGATATGTTTTTTGTCTCTTTTTTAAACAGTTTAGCAGCAGAAGTTATCTTTCGAGCTATATGAAAAGCGTTAAGCGCCTTTCGACGCTTCGGCGTTATGCAGTTTACGTGCTCTTAATCTCTAGGCAGCTGCTGGCGCAGATTCGCATTGTGCCAGTCGTGCATGGTATGAAGCCCTTGTCGTGCGCAATAAGTGTTCCCGTTTTCATTACTGTTTCATGTAGTGCCGTCGTCTTGGACAGACTGCATACTATATGCGCTGTACAAAAGAAAAAAGAGCCAGATTATCAATTTGGTGGTCTTTTCTTAGTAGATAACGCACAGATTATTCAACTAATTCAGTGGACATTGCATTTGTTCTACCCTTATTAACACACCTAAGAGATCGTAACATGTTTTAGTTGATAAGTAACCTGATCAGTACGCCCCCTTTCATGTGCATTCTACCGAAAGTTTGGCAAATGTATTCATCTCGAAGTATGAGAAAAGAGACAATGCAGACTGTTCTAAGCGGAAATAAATTGCAAATGTTAACGTGATTGTTCAAAACTGCAGTCAGTATGCTGAGCATGTTCGATCGGCACGGGCACATTGCATTAACACCTGAAAAATGTGCACAGTCCAGCAGTGTATCTTTGTTTCAACAATTATTATTATAGGAATCGTTTGGGATTCTCGCATTTCTTTTATTTTTATAAGTACACTGTGTGTCACATGAACCTGTCTTGAAACGAAACGTACCGTTGCTAACACCGGCGACCATTATGGTTGTCTAACTGCTTATCATACTGTAATATAACGAAACATCATAATGGTACTGATTAATATTGCCATGTAGTCTTTAGTCAGAGGTAAACAAAGTTAACTACAGGCATAAGTGATGAGAGCAAATTATATAGAAAACTACTATTGAACCGTAAAAATAACTCATTGTATAGTTTTCCCTCACATTGTTGCATTTGTTTTACGTGTGTCTCTGTGTCTTCCGTGCTTTACTCGTGTGGCCATCAATTACGAACTTGCCGAAGCCCTTGTCAGCTTTGTTAAACAAGGGATTCAAATCAGTTGGATCTAATACTACATGTTAAGTGACTGACGTGTTATTCGTTTTATCTAAATATTATGGACTGGCACTACTTGGCAAGCATTAAACCATAGTATTTTTTGTTGCACTTAAGCTGCAGGCGTCATAGATTGCCAGAAAATTTTCATGAAAACAGCCAGGAAAGGCTTGGAAAAAGATCGGGAAACTGCAAATTGGCCACATAGGTATGCTGTCTTGTTACATGTCAAAGTTTCCAGAGAGTCTCTGTGTTAAATATATTTTTAAAACGTTTCACTTCATAAAAATTGAGGGGAATTGGTTCTATTTATTGAAAAAAAAAGTCACGCAGACTGACAAGGCATTTCTTACTCAATGTTTTTTTTTGCGTTAACTAAACGTCTTGAACCTCGATAGCCTAGAAAAAATTTTCATCTTTCAAAGCACCTTAAATAATTTACTGTGATAGAATTCATTCGAACTATACTATCAGTTCTGTTTCCTAGGAGGTGCATATCTGTCGTGCCATGACACAAAGTGCTCGTGTGGTATTTCGGGTGCTCATGTGGTATACCTAACTTGGAAACCTGTTAGCATGCCCAAGAGGCATCATTACCTGCAAGAAATTAAGGTACCATATCAATACAATCAACCCATCTGCCATCTGTTGAAGTTATGGCCAATGACCCATTCATTTAAAAGTATGAGAAATACATTTAAATGTGTACTAAGCAAAATAAATTACAATCTTAGGCATGATACTGGGAATATTCCAGTCACGTCTTCTGAAAATATCGCTCTGCATGGGCATACTTAACTACCAGCCAAAAAACTGTACAGACAGCCCAACTGGGTAACGTTTCCGCAATAAATATAGGGACCATTTGGGATAAGTACAATAATGCATCATATATGAACTTGTCATAAAAGGGAACATACTGTTGCTGACACGAGCAGCAGTTGTGACTGTTTAATTGTTGACCATACCATGCAATAGAACATTGCATAAAGGTACTGATTTGTATTGATAAGCAGCCATTAGTCATAGTTAAACCGCATTAAGTATTGACTTAGATGGTTTGAGTAAATATTTTAAGCTGCTTAATGAACATACAAAGAATACACATCTGTTATTTTTGCCTCATATTGCTGCATGTACTTATTTGCAGCATACACCTGCAGCACCTTTGGGACTAATGACACAAAGGTCAAGGCCAGCCTGGCGACCATGCTTGCCAAGGAGTAGTGTAAATATTTAATCTGTTTCCATAATAGCAAAAGACAAGAATTTAAGGAATTCAGGTATTATATCGAGCAATAAAAATGGTTAATGCATTGCCGGTGCATTTGTTTTATTTTTTGCACTGCATGATTCAGCACTATATAAATTCTTTCTGTTTATGCAACATATATGAAAGTACAGCTGGTTCAGGAGCTTTATTAATCTACTAACGGTAATGCATAAGTGCAGATGAAAATGAACATGTGCACATGCATAATATCTGCATTCCATGCATTTCCATGCATATCATATCTATAATATGAAATGAAATACATTCAAAACGTTTTGATACCGCATGTAATGAAAAATGTAAACTAACTTGTAGATAGCCGCTATGGAGTTATGGCCTTATACACTCTTTGTAGACTTGTCTATAAAATGTCTGTGTCTATAAATGTCTGTGTCTGTTTCATAAATTAATGAAAATGCATGTTTGTTGACAAGTGTATGCAGAATGTCATAGAAAAAAGTGTATTGGATTATAAATGTGAAACATAGTTCCAGCGCACATTTGAACAAGGACGAGGCGAGAAAGACAACACGAACGCCGGACTTCAACTGAGTTTTATTCATTGGAAACAGGGCTTTATGTACACAGGGGGAGGGGGTGGGGGACTGCTACTGCGCAGGACCACTCAAAAATATATCCTTGGTCTAAGCAAAGGTGTCAAAACAAAAATAAAAAGAGAAACTTTTCCCTCTTTTGTTTTCTCTTCTATTTACGTCACTCAAGACAATCTTGTTCATATCCCGCCCTGCCTAGCTGAATCGACACACCCGTTTGCCCTGAGATAATCAATTTCTTTTGTCCCGAGTGCAACAGAAGGAGCACTGACACAGTTCTCGTTTGCATTGGAGATACAACACGCTTCATATATTTCCCGGTGTTTCTGATCGCTATATTTGCGCAACACGCGTGTTCGTTCGAAAAAAGCCTCGCATGCTGGCTTGTGCGAGCAACGGCGTATGTGGTCGGCTAAATGACCAGCGCCACTTAGTGATGTAGCATTCCTGCGATGCTCTAGCAAGCAAGTTTGCAATGAATAAAACTCAGTTGAAGTCCGGCGTTCGTGTTGTCTTTCTCGCCTCGTCCTTGTTCAAATGTGTGCTGGAACTATGTTTCACAATGCTAATCATAACCAACTAGCCCAGCTGTCCATACTTGGATTATAAAGTTCTGTTTTTGTAGACTGAAGTCTATAGAAGGTCTATAGTATACCAATATACATTTGTCTGTAGACATTCCATAGACTTCAGTCTACAATAATAGAACTGTAATGCTATACACTTGCCCATAGACATTATGCAGACAACTGTCTACAAACATGAATTTTAATTAATCCATAGACACTCTATAGCCTCAGACTTTTTATAGACTAGTTCATAAAAAGTGTATGGCCATAAGTCTATAGACGTTCTATATACAGTCTATAGACTCAGACTTCTTATAGACTAGTCTACAAAAGTGTATGGCCATAAGTCTATCGACAGTCTATAGACAATCTATAGACTCAGACTTTTATAGACTAGTCTATAAAAAGTATGGCCATAAGTCTGTAGACTGTCTATAGACTGTTTATAGACAGTCTATAGACTCAGACTTTTTATAGACTAGTCTATAAAAAGTGTGCGGCCATAAGTCTATAGACTGTCTATAGACTAGTCTAAAGAGATGTCTATAGACAGTCTATAGACTTCATAGACAAATGTCTATGGACTGTCTATGGACTTTCCATAAAAATTTTTGTAAGGGCGTCTCCCCGAACGCCTCCTTCAGCTCGGGCCTTCTACCCTTTTCTTCCGAGCAGGGGTGCAGTTCTAGTGCCTTTTCTACGGTGCAGCCACTAATCCGCTTTCTCTTCACGCGTGAGTGTTGCCCGCGTACCCTCTTCGCGGAACCCATATGCGTGCCTCATTTCCGGTTATTGGCCGATACAGCAGGTGTGGGCTCGTCCTACGCTTTGCTGTAGTCGCCTAAACCAGGCTACAAAATAACAGCGAGGTCAAGTCCCTAATCTCAAACTGACTCCACTATACGAAACAGAACGTTGTGCTGCAATTGTTAAGAAATAAAGGATACTGCACATCTGGGAAAACACTGCGAACCATTGTAACTGGCAATATAAATACATTTTTTCTGATGTCCATGCTTCATTTAAAAGTAAAGTGTAACTTACTTTGTGGGTGCCTCTTGTAAGGTAACACCACATGCTTGCACAGCATCACGCAGAAATAATGGCCAGTTCTTCGACACACCATCCATTAGCGAATTCCTTGTACGTTGCATGTTACCAGAACTGAAAGATAAATCATAATATGCTGTTATTTTTTTTCATAAATTGTACGATGAGCTTTTCGTGCATAAAAGATGATAGCAAGGGAAAATGCAGCAAGACATCAACTTCACACCATGTCACATACTCATACTTTATTACCTAATAAATGAGAAAAGATGCAGAAAGTGTAATTAACAAGAGTGACAAATAGCAGCAAAGGTGATCATAGATAAATCTTGAAGATGATTGCCGCCGCTGCCAGAGTAGGCCAGTCTTCGTAGGAGAGCACTTGCTGCCCACAAAAGCTTGCTGTCACAGGCCACGCTTGACGGTTCTTGTAGACATAGGCAAGCAATACCTGCACAGAAGAGGAAAAAAAAGGCGAGGGAGGAAATCGGTATGTTGAAATTGGAACTTCAATTAGCAATATGTGCTAAGAAGTTTGGCTCACACAAAAAATAAATTTAAGCATTCCTTTCTCTTAAATTACGGGCATATTAAGGTATGTATGCGATGGTGTTTAAAATGGCTAGTATATTTCCTATCATAAGAAGCCAACAAACACTGACACCAAGGACAACATAGGGGAACTGATTGTGCTTAATAAATGAAATAAAGAAACGATAAATTAATGGAAATTAAAGTGGATTAAAAAACACCTTGCCGCAGGTGGGAACCGAACCCACAACCTTCGCATTTCGTGTGCTATGTTCTACCAATTGAGCTACAGCGGCGTCGTTTTCCCATCCACTTTCTTGGGTGTTTACGTGTCCTAGTAGAACACTGGGAGTGTTAGCCAGCGCCACTACTCAGAGACCTTGTTCCTGGCATATAGTCATTAAGTTGCATAGCAGAGTCAAAGTCAGCCTTTAAATCATTATATGGTGTTTTGTGGCTAAAAAGCCACTTATCAACCTGTCCAACAAGTCTAAGAAGCTTCCTGCAAAATATAATCGGTTTAAAACTGTAATTCACTCTGCAGGTAAATGACGTATTAATTCAATTAAAAAGTTAAATAGCGTTTTATATTGTTGAACTAAAAGCAAGTTTGGCATTTTGCGCTGCCTAGCTGTTGCCTTTCTTTCAAACTTAAGCATGATCCAGTACAGAGTAAGCAGGTGGCATGCAAAGGAGGACTGGTGATAAGGAGTGTTCCAAAGCAACACTCCTAGCTCAGGGTGTCTACCAATTTGACATTTCCAAATTCCCCGAGTTTTCCAGGTTTTCCCTGAGCACCTTTGCGAAATTTCCTGAATGAGCCAGAACTTTGTTTTATGTCAAGACAGGCTGACACCACGTTGCCCGATGCTGTCACTCTCTAGTAAGCATGCTGAAACAAAAAAAATGACTTAATCTAGTTTGAATACTAAGGAGTAATATCTATTTTATTTAAAAAGAAAACAGAAGGAAGGTGTTAGTAAAATGCACAACGAAAGAAATGGTAAAGCCCATTCCAAATTGAGTCGAACATTTTCAAATACGTATGAAAAGGAAATGCATACATAAGTAAATATTTTTTAATATAAGCTATTTCTATCAACTGGTAGCAAGCTCATCTGTATGAGGTCCTGAACTTTGTCACAGCTAAGCTTCTCTCTCAGCAGCTGGGAAGTCAACCTCAGCTGTCCTGACATACTCTCAGCCCGTACACAACATCTCAGTGTTGGGTTTCACTGCTTAAAACAGTTTATTTTGGTTTTGATGAGCGACACCTGTGTCTCAGCGTCAGCCAATTAGTTTTTTTAGCTCAAGCTCCTTCAAAAAGGCGGCGGCACCCTTCCTTTCCCGTTAATTCCTCAGTGCGTCAGTCCTTTCTGTTCTCATCCTCCTTCTACCACGCTTTCACCACATGGATCATCTGAAGCATCCTCTTGGTCAGTTGTACAGTCAACATTTGATTTTTCGCACTTCCGAGGGGCCGCAAAAAAATTTTTAAAAATGGGCAGTCTGAAAAAAATTAATGCATGTCTTTAACTGCCTTTAAGGGCCAAAATTACCACAGGCATGTCTGAAAAAGCTCTGAAGGCCTGCCAGTACGCTTATTAGGCATATCAGCTGTACCTCGTGCATATCAGCTGTACCTCGTATATCAGGCATATCGCTGCACCTCGTATTAGGCATATCATCTGCTGCACCTCGTGCCATATCCCACTGGAATGGTCTTCTCGATGATATCGTCACGATAACTGGTCGTAAAATATTTCGTGAACGCCTGTGCGTGCTTTTTACATAATCTCCTTCCTTTTATATATCTGCTATGCTTGATCATGATGTGCTTTGTTTTGTTTTTAGTTCAGCCACTGTACAGTTGTCTTAGGTTTATTTTTGAGTTGTTTCCATTGTACTTAACAGTTCTTTGTTACATTGCTCCCCTTACTCAATGCCCGACAGGGCCTGTAAGCTGTTTTCTAAAAAAAAGGGTTTGTACTTGACAGGAGACGGGGTGCACGCATGTGTAATTAAGGAATACATACTGTGTCCCGTGACAATTGCCCCTTCCCACGCTTGGTATGCTTCACCGCCTAACACTAATGTAATGAGGCGAAGCTAAATTTCAAAGACTGGCATTACGCAACGCGCTGTGCTCTGCGAGCTTCAAAGCCAATCGCGAGGATTACAAAGGCGGAGTCGGTGTCATTGGTGATAGCGGCGAATTCTTTCAATGAAAAACACGGCACCGCACGACAAGAACCTTAACAGCGAACATGGAGGCAGCTAGACCTAACGTTGCCGCGGTGGTGGTTACGGCTGCCAGCGGATCTGCCTGCGAGAGTGCCGGTTCGAGGCGGCGAGATAATCAAAATAGCGGCGGTGGCGGCTTTGAATAATGCCATTTCAGACCTGCAGTCAGGGCAATATACATTGAATATATGGAGTACGTGGTGGTGCCGCAAAACCGTGCAAATTATCGGGCATGTCCGAAATGTCCGTGTTATTCGTTGGTCATTATTCCCATGGTCGTGCGGGTTTTATCACTGACTGCGCCTTAGGTGTTTGAAGTGTGTTATGTTGTGGTTAGATTGGCTGGTAGTGAAGTGTAGACGGTACTTTTTATGTATGGTTTTTTGTCCCCGTTGGCTTGGAAAAAGGCTGTACTAGATCAGTTGGCTCCTGTACTGATCCACGTGTTGTTCTTGTTTGCTCTTTCGATAGCTGTACAGATAACATTCCTGAATGGTCGATAGATTGCTGTTTTTTACTTCTAAAGTTTTGTGCGTGACTCTGCGTGAATTGACCTACATAAGGCAGGCTTGTTGCGAAAATAAACTTAGTTGTGAGTGGCGCCCGTCTTGTCGTTTGTGTTCTTCCTAAGTCCTGGTCTTCTGCGCCTTGCCTTTACCTACTTCATGTCCGAAAAATCGGGCGTCTAGAAAATCGGTCGTTAACTACTCTGGCAATGCATTGTGCCGATGACACGGCGTCAAAGACGAGTCGTTGCGATTCCTCTGTTACTGGAGCCAGCATTAACACGACTTTCGTTCCCTTTCAATAAAGTTACAGCTAATTTTCCCTGATAGAAGCACAAATTCCCTGAGTTTTCCCTGAGTTTTTCCAGACTGTTCAAATTCCCTGAGAATTCCCGGTTTTCCCGGTTGGTAGACACCCTGTAGCTGGATCAATCACTTTTGTACTTTCATGTGACCCTAATTGGCTTGGGGCAATACCTCACACAAATGATGCAACACCTTGGATGATGCGTCATACAAAATTGAAAGTATTTCATGATGTGGTCAAACGATAACATTGTCCACTGTCTTGGAAGTGTTAACATGCTGTTTGAGCGAGAAAGTGCAAAGTGATTCGTATAGGTAGCAAATTCATCAGTGCATCTATGGCCTCAGGTAATTCTGAGCATCTATGTTGACTTGCAATTGAGAAGCCACTGCACACAAAAATGTGTATTCACGTAATGGTCAATGCTGAATAATTGCCCACCTAGTGAAAAGGCAGATCTGGCAGGCTAATGGGCCAGGGCAAATAGATTGCTGAATCCTGATAACACCTCCAATGATATTATTGAAATAGGTGATAAAAACAGCACAGGTAAAATTGCAGTTATGACAAAATTTTAAAAGCACCTCTGCAAACTGCTGGAACCCTCAGCATAATGCCTGTTCTACACGCACATATGTTGCAGTGCAATCTATATCTCAGACGCAGGCGCCTCCACACATCACTTTGTGATCTCCTCGCAATAAGGTTAAAAAATAGTCTGGCACAAGCTACCTGATGTGATTCATTTTGCAAGCGCCAGCCAAGTGCTGACGGTGGTAGAACGAAATTGAAGTTTGTCCTTGTATGGAAGCCTCGGCCCATGTTTTATCAATTCTAGCGGCAAAGCACACCTTTTACAGCGCACATAAATCTTAAATTAGACTGCTTGCTGATGCTGTACAGTAAATTCCTGTAAATAAACTAAATCACACTGAAAACATTTAGAATACCAAACTAATCAAATACTGGCTTGAATACATTTGTGCATTAGGGAAGCAAGGTGTAATGCACACATTTGTAGCAAATTTTTACTCATGTATGGAATACTTGTATGACACAGCAGAGTTAATTTTTGAGTTCTTACATAGCAATGACTATCTACAGGCACATTTTGTAAGGCTTAGGGAAACGAATTATTAGTAGAACTGTGTATGTATGCTGGCACTGAGAAATAGTGGCAGCTTATAATGGACCAGTGCAAAAAAATGCCCGTTTGTGAGACACCAACTAGCTATTTTACCACGAAGAGCTCCCTGGCCTTAACCCATATAGAAAGCACTGTGAGGACTAGAAAGGGTACAGTACATTGGCTTACACTGATCATGATGAGGTCCCGTCATCCAGCTAGCGCCAAGGTACAAGAAGGATGTCCAGCCGTCTATAGAGTGAAAGGAACAAAATAAGATAGCATCAAGTCAGTTGAAAGGCAGATTTGCAATTACAAATAAGGTGACCCAGTCACAGTCGTTCATTAATAAATGCCAAGCTGTCATGATTTCACTCCCAGATGAAGCACCTACTAGGTTAAAGATTTTGCTGCTTATTTAGAGCAAAACACAAGTGAAATTTGTACATCAGCAGACGATGAAGTAAACATTGCAGTTATATTTTTGTTTTGCTATAAAGTGGAAACGCTACAAGCTGCATAGTCACTGACACACACGCGCGCACACGCAAGAACAAAAGGACACAAAATGGGGTGAGTTCAGTCTGGTTCGTCTTAAAATGCACTCCTTTCGGCTGGTTCGTTCTACGTTAATGACAAAGACTCACAAGTAGGGCACCCGCCGTGGTTGCTCAGTGGCTATGGTGTTGGGCTGCTGAGCACGAGGTCGCGGGATCGAATCCCGGCCACGGCGGCCGCATTTCGATGGGGGCGAAATGCGAAAACACCCGTGTGCTTAGATTTAGGTGCACGTTAAAGAACCCCAGGTGGTCAAAATTTCCGGAGTCCTCCACTACGGCGTGCCTCATAATCAGAAAGTGGTTTTGGCACGTAAAACCCCAAATATTATTATATTATCACAAGTAGGGCAAAGTTCTGGCTGGTGTTGAGGAAGTCGTGGAGCGCAGTAGTGCTTAACGGCTGAATTCACAAGCGGAACCTTCGTATAAAAGTAATGACGAAAACTCGCAGCGCAGAAGAGCCCATATATCAAGAATTGTCGCGGGTAACACGTAAAAATATTCACATTGTTGACGAAAAACGTAGTGCAACGTATTTCACTTACCGGAAAAAGTGTTATCCGAACGTGCGACGTACAAAGACGCACCCAGACACGAAAGCGGCGAACGCAGATCCCGCCATTGTGGTAAGCTGTCGGCGAAAACACTCAATACAGCCGATGTCACGAAGCACTGATGCAAAACACACGGCAAACAGCATCAGCACAGCTAAATGACTCCAGTTAATATCCAGTATAAATGTACAGAACTGCTTAGACTGACGCACAACTGGATAACGAACCCACGACCGAGACATTGCGGGCGGCAGCGGCCGTTTTTTTTCAAACTTCCTGCCTCCCAGTGTGTCCAGCACATAATGAGATGTCCGACAAATTTGGATTGTGTCGCCGAAGTGATCGCAGCGCGGTGGCTCTGTGACACCGCTGTGCAACGCCGGCGTTTCGCTCCTGCTGCTGTCGGTATACCTGCTGCACGAGCATAGAATCGTTTCCAGGCGTCGTGTGCGCGCCCCGTATGGAAAACAATAACACGCCCTTGATAGTTAAGTTCTGGTGTTAAATTATTTAATATTAAAGCCAATTAACTTAAGTTGCTTCCAACGAGTTCGATTTGTCTGTGGCGCCTTTTATTCGCGAACACCGACGGCCGACGGTAACCGCACTTTTAACACGTCGTTCGGCATTTTATGCACTTTTAGGCAAAAATATCTAGAAAAGTTCTTGAGTTAGACATTCTGAATGTGTTTACTAAAACAGACTCTAGTACCACCAGTAGTGGGTTTTGCCGCAGATAGAATATGTGCTAGCATATTCCAAGTGCTGAGGTTATGTTTAGAAGAAATTCTATTTCCAGTCTTATCCTAGACCAAGACGTCAATAGCCGTTTGAAGCCGTTTCAAGAAGTTTTTAAGAGGTTCTGTGTTTCGTGGGAACTCTCACCAACGACCGCGGGTTCGAGTGCCTTAACTATATCTTACAACCTGGGCTCTAAGAGGAAGCTTTAGCTCGGGCCCAACTCCGACGCGGCCTATTCAAATACATGTAAAAACGCAAAAACGTTTTTCTGAGATAACCCCTGGACCGATTTTAATGAAATTTGTGGCTTTTGAGAAAGAAAGCTAAATTTTAGTGACTGTTGGAAGCGGAATTTTGATTTAGGGCTTGCCGTTTGTTAAAGAGATTTACAAAATTTCAGAAGTTTGAAAAAAATAGAAGCACGAAGTTTACAAACTAATAGCTCTGCATCAAGAAGAGATATCGCGGTTCTGTAAACGGCATCCATTAGATCATTCAAAGCGGACAAATTTCATATGTCATTTTACATCTTACGTGAGTTTGTTACGTTGTTTACGAGGGTTCTGCAAAAGTTGTAATTACATATTAATAAATTTTTTGAGATTCATGTATAAGATGTCAAATTTGTCCGCTTTAGATGTGCTATTAAGCACAATACACAGAATTACGATATCATCTATTCTTGCTGACTTACAGGGTTGTAAACGTGATAGTTTCGTTTACTGAAAATTTGCGATTTTCGCCAATTTTTAATAAAATATTGACGACCTAAATCGAAAATTCGAAACCAACAGTCACTAGATTTTACGTTTTTCTTGTAAATGCAACAAACCCCGTCAAATTTGGCGCAGTGGTTGCGGAGAAAAACGAATTCTCCTTTTACATGTATTTAGAAAGGAGCACCCGAGCTAAAGCTTCCTCCTAATTAACATCGCCCTAATTGACACCGACGGTCGCGGGTTCGAAAGGTTCCCCCAGTGGTCGTGGGTTCGAGTGCCTTAAAGGGATACGGACACAAAAGTTGGTGGGTGGTTTTTTGCGTCTGAACAAAAGTTGAACTGATGAAAATGACGAATACAAGAAGCTGCTTAGAAAAAAAGAACGAGAAACACCTTTATTTTGCGATTTTCTGTTGCGCCTTGCCTCTAAGCGGCCGCCGGGAGAAGCTGAAATTTGACGTCATGACACCCCCGCGCGCGCGGCCAAGGTCAGCTACAGCCGGCGCAGTCTTCCTGGAGTGTCGGTCCCTTGCAGGGTTTGTCTATCGCCGTCGGCTATGTTCGCACGTGGTCCGTCTGAAACATTATCGCCGTCAGCGCTCCATGCAGGTGGTGCGTCTTACACGCGTGCTCGCGCGGTCGCCGATCGGTATTGACGCATGCGTCGCGGCGGGAGAAAATGCCCAAACATTACTGCGCCCACGGCTATTATAACAGCATTATCGGTCGTCGGTCATCGGTCCCAGAGACGAGAAGAAGCGTAAACTTTGCATACGTGCCAGTCAGCCACCACACCCAGCATGGAGACATCTAAAAAATGGCGTCATTTGCGCGGACCACTTCATCGACGATGATTATGCGACCAGCCCGGCTGTGCTCAAAAGCCTTGGCATGCCGCTAAGAGGCTCCTGTTGAGGCAATACAATTCAAAGAGCGGGTGCTTAGTGATACACCCGTAACTCTCAGCGGTCTTCGCCCCGTTTTGTTGTTCTGGCAACAGACCCTCTCTCTTTCTGTATGCATGTAGCCGCAGCGGTGACCGCAGGAGTGTTTGTTGAAAGAAGGGAAATTACCCTTTCATTGGCTGTGCAAAAACAGATATTCTCGGGTTGTGACAGAAATTGTTTACCCTGCGGATGCATTTTTTTGTCGCAAAACAAAATAGTCATGTTGTATACACTTTCGCTGCGTCTAATATTGAACGACAGCATACGAGCGCTCTTTTAATTCATCAAATATACAAAACGCAGCCAGTGAATGAACGCCAGACAACAGCATGCATGTGTAGTAACCTAAAAGGCGCAGCACATTTACCTACATTGCCTTTTCACACGTTGCTTTTCAACCTCAAGCAAAAAATTACGGATTTTCATAGGTCTCTGCGTGATCATGCGTCGGGTTTTATGACTTAGTTGTTCGCGCAGCATTTCCCTAGTAATTGTCACAGCCAAAGACTTTCCTTTCTCTATGGCCACAGAATCGATGTAGCTGAGTGATCTGGTCGACGGGTCCCTAGCGCAGCCGCCCATCTCAGCGAGTTCAACCAGTAAATGGCTTCTAATGGCGTGAATGTGATAGTAGTCGTAAACACAGGGCTATGAAAAGGCTGGAAAATTCTACAAATGCCGTGCCTCGTCGCGTAAAAACGAAGTGTGCAGCGGTCGAAAGCCGACAGCGTAGGTAAGCACAAAGCGATGAGCTACGCTACCTACGATTCAGTCATAATAGTTGCCTTTCTGCCTCAACGCGGGTCACGAAACTAGGCATTTTGCATCCTACGTAACATAACTTTACGAACTGCTGCCGCTGTACTTCAAGTTTACTAGAAAAAAAATTACCATGTTGCTGGCCCGGACTGCCTGACCGGCACGTTCAAGGCCGCCTGCTCTTCGCCGCTTGACGTGGAAGGCTCGTAACCGTAAGCGGTTATATTTCTTGCTAAGTTGGAACGGTCCTCATCTACAGACGTGTAATCATCGCTTATAGAGGCACCAGAACCTGAATCCATGCTCGCGATAGCGGCGGCGGCGCGCCTCGAATGACCGCGGCCGGCCGGCTGGCTATCCGTTGAGGGCGTCGTGACGTCCCGCCTTCCAACTCGCTTGGGCCGGGCGGCGTTGCGCGCGCTCACAAAAACGCCAAAAATAAAGCCATCCGCTGAAAAATGAGCGAAGTGACTACTTGTTTTCGGTGTACTCGCACAGTGAGCACCCATTTTCTGTATTATCGTGAAATGTTCAGTTTTCGTGTCCGTATCCCTTTAACTCTATTTTAATCTACTGTGCCTTAATTAACTTCGCCTAATTCACTCAGCCTTAATCCACGCTACCTTAACTGGCGTCGTGAACTGCCTCGACTAGTTCGCTTGGGCTCCCGTGACTTTTTTGGACCATCGTGTGGTCACGCTAACATCGCCTCATCAGTCATACCATGCGTTCGCATTAATAATTGATTAGTACTAATCAGCTACTTACAGTTACTCATCAGCAACAGCTGATTAATAGAGCGCAGTGGATGGCCGGGGCTGCTACGGCCCTCGACTAAGGACTCCACAACGCATTCTGGGGCAGCGCAGCAGCATTTTCCCAGCTACGTAAAATTTTTAATCAATCTCCTAAATGCGAGACTATACAAAAAGACGCATAGGTGCAAACACTTGCTGAGTACGTAATTTGCGAAGTCGGAGGACTCGAGCCCCTTTGCAAACGCAGAACTACGCTCGCGTAGAGCTACCTGCGGTGCTCCCGCCCTCTGGCGGCAAACAAAGAAACGGGGGCACCCGTGATCATAGAGTTTCCTACAAAAATTCTATGCCCGCGATGTACGGCGCCTACGGAGAGTTCGCCAACTGAAGGGTGCGTTGCGTGACGGAGGAAGGAAGCTAAGGAGAGGCCCTGACGTCACTCTTTGTGAAGCTAAAGTGAAGCCGGAAGTTGGCGTTGCTCATGGCGTTGCTCCGCCTATCGGGCCAGCTCTCCTCTCTTGTTTACATTTTTCGCGAAACCACACTCTAAAAACTAAGGGAGTGCCGGGCACTCCCTTTGAGGGAGTAGCGGCTTGTCCCATATTTCACTCTCTTTTCGAGAGTAGATCGACCCTCTTTGAGAGAGAGTAGGTCAACTCCTGTTGACAGAGTTTTGTTACTCCACCGCAAGGGATTGCTAGTACTCTTCTGCAGAGTGATAATACTCTTCCCACAGGGAGTGCTAGTACTCTTCCGCAGAGTGGTAATATTCTCACCGTAGGGGTAATGGCACTCCACCAGACCGAGTACTGCTACTCCCCCAAACAGAGTGCTAGTACTCTTCCCAATACCCTCTTAGCGAAGTCCTGGCCACGCATGCAGGCAGGAAATCAGATCAAATTAGGGTCGCTGATACACCTTTCCCTAGGCGGCTCCTCAGACTCAATGGCCCAATTCCAAGCGACCTTCAGAATAGGCGTGAGCAATGTTATGCAGGATTTTAAACTCATTTTTCCTGGCTATTTGCTGCCTACCATGAGGCGTGACTGCTCGGAATCGGCCTATGCGTATGCGTCCCGAACGCCACTGCGGAGAAAAAAAGAAAGCGAATTACCATTTAATCCGCAATTATCTTCGCACATTTCACAATCAGGAGTCACATAATCTTATTAGAACACAATACTCGGGGGATTCACATGGTTATGGAGAACCACATTGCTCTATACATCACGTGGATTCGAACCCGCGTACACTCGCATCTACACAATTCAAATCACACAACCTAACCATTACACCACAGCGCCACCACGCGCAGTCGTGTTGTTTTAGAGGTTATATATATAACAAATGTATTTGAGGAATCTGCTGCGGTGGGTGGAGTTTCTCTGCAGTGTGCTGTGCTGTTGTGTACTGAAATACGTTTGCGTTTGCATCATTTGCATCAGAGGGCACGGCGGGACCTTCGTGAGCACAACGATGAATCCGTTGCTCCTTTTTGTACAGGTCACGCTGTGGACTGCGTCCATACCAGTTCGCAATTCATCGGATAACACGACTACGATCGCCGATGCTCAAGACCACGTGCTCACCTACGGAAGACGGGCTTTCATGACGAGGCCAGACCATCCGGACATGACATCAGCGCCGCCACTGGGATATATAAGCCACGCCGACGGGGACCACATCAGAGGGCACGGCGGGACCTTCGTGAGCACAACGATGAATCCGTTGCTCCTTTTTGTACAGGTCACGCTGTGGACTGCGTCCATACCAGTTCGCAATTCATCGGATAACACGACAACGATCGCCGATGCTCAAGACCACGTGCTCACCTACGGAAGACGGGCTTTCATGACGAGGCCAGACCATCCGGACATGACATCAGCGCCGCCACTGGGATATATAAGCCACGCCGACGGGGACCACATCAGAGGGCACGGTGGGACCTTCGTGAGCACAACGATGAATCCGTTGCTCCTTTTTGTACAGGTCACGCTGTGGACTGCGTCCATACCAGTTCGCAATTCATCGGATAACACGACAACGATCGCCGATGCTCAAGACCACGTGCTCACCTACGGAAGACGGGCTTTCATGACGAGGCCAGACCATCCGGACATGACATCAGCGCCGCCACTGGGATATATAAGCCACGCCGACGGGGACCACATCAGAGGGCACGGCGGGACCTTCGTGAGCACAACGATGAATCCGTTGCTCCTTTTTGTACAGGTTGGTGTGCAACGCTCATCTATATGTCTTCGTAGCGATAATAGGTTCATTATTGTCCTGCCGTGCCCGGCTGTATGTTTGTCACTGATTGATGAAGCGTGGAATGTGCTTTTGCTACTGCTGGCTGGGGATGTAGAAGTGAATCCCGGACCTTCTGGTGTTGAGCTAATGTTAAAAACATGCAAGAAACCTTGCAGGCCTCGATAACCAGCGTTTCTGTTTCACAAACATCTCTTGAAAAAACTGTGAATGATAGGTTCGATAAACTAAACGACGTACTAACTGTTATTGCAAAACACACAGAACAACTGGCTCAGTTACGGTCAGAGGTCAACTCTTTGAAAGAAACTATACACAATCAGCAGAAGAAGCTAAATGACTTGGAAGACCGAAGTCGACGAAGGAACCTTATAATTTTGGCCTTGAAGAACCAACAAATGAGAGCGCTGGTGACTTGAGAAAGCGGGTTCTTGATGACATATTTTGTGCAAAACTAGGTGTCACCACAAATACAGTCGAACGGATACACAGAATAGGTAGAATCAGCGATAAACCTAGACCTGTGTTGCTTAATTTCTTTGACTACAATGAAAAAGTGTCTGTATTGAAGAATTGCTTTAAGCTCAAAAAAACAGGTATATCGATCGGTCACGATTACTGTAAGGCTACTCTGACTAAGCGTTCTCATCTTTGGCGGTATGGTAAGCAATTTAAAGATGAGGCGCGAAAAATTTCACTGGACTATGACCGGCTACGTGTAGACGACAAGATATACGAATGGGACGAAGTAAGCTCGCAGGTTGTCGCTCTTCATAAATCTCGATCTACACGGACATCTAACTGACCCGAAACGAAAGAACTCCGAATTATCTTGCTTAATGCAAGAAGTCTTGCCAATAAGTCTAATCAGCTTGAAGATATTCTTTTTCTTCACAACCCACATATACTTGCCGTAACTGAAACGTGGCTTACACCTAATAATAATGATTATGAAATTATTCCGCCTTCCCACAAAATAATGAGACGCGATCGCGAAGGACGAGGAGGGGGCGTGGCTATAATAACAAAAAATGAAGTACAATGTGTCGAGCTTGAGGGAATCCGAAACCATGAAAGTGTCTGGTGTAAAATCAATTACAGAAATATTTGTACCTTGTTTGGCGTGGTTTACCGGCCACCAAAAAGCAATGTGTCATACCTGGAAGCACTGGCCGCTAACCTAGAGCGCATGCTCAAGCCAAATCACAAGCTGGTGCTCACTGGCGATTTCAACTTGCCAGGCATAGACTGGAATGTACTCGCTATCTCGGGGCCCGATGACGCAGACAACGCACGCCTACTTCTCGATTCTTCATTTTTTCATGACATGAAACAAATAGTCACTATTCCCACTCGCACCACTGCAACTGTGCAATCGGTTCTCGACCTTGTTTTTCTGAAAAATTTTCCTGAAGATTACTCAGTTATTACTTCTGATGGCATCTCGGACCACAAGATTGTTCAAGTTACCCTAAAGATCAATAGCACAAAAGCACCTCCCTCGGTAGCAACTTTTCATGACTTTTCTGCTGCAGATGATGAATCTGTCCTAGATGAAATGCATTTCTCACTTTTTGATTTTGAGCATGGTGGCGATGTTTCTCATCTTTGGAACGAGTTCAAGAAATTAGTGTCATCATGCATTGACAGGTTTGTTCCTTTGCGTAGAAAGATTACAAAGCGTCGGAACCCATGGATTAGTCGGGACATAATCCATCTAAAGCGGCGTATTAAGCGAAAAAGGAAGGGTAAAACTACGTCAGCATTAACCGCCCTTCAAGAACAGCTGGTTACTAAATTGAAGCTTGCGCGTAGTAAATTTTATGGCCAAACTCTTACAGCTTTCTTGAAGGAATCTCCTGAGAAATTCTGGCGCTACTTGTCGGGTTCCCAACCGCGCGTAAATTATCTAAAGATTAATGGTAACATGTGTACAAATCTTACTCGTGTGGTAAATGAATTTAACACTACTTTTCATCAAGCGTTTACAAGACCAAATGCTCAACATTTACGAACGCAATACTCTGACCCACCGCCCGTTGCAAACTCCATGCCCGACCTAGTTCTTGGTCGCGAAGGAATACTTTCTCTTCTTTTAAATATAAAAGTGAAAAAGTCAAGTGGTGCTGACGGCATACCGAATGCCTTCCTTGTACGGTACTCAGAGATTGTGTCCCATTACCTTTATATTCTGTTTAACGCATCACTCAACCAATGCTCCTTACCCGCAGATTGGCTCACGGCAAGAGTAGTTCCCATATTTAAATCGGGAGACAGGCTAGAAGCTCGTAACTACAGACCAATTTCTCTAATAAGCACATGCTGTAAATTGCTGGAGCATGTAATAGCTCACCATATATCTCAGTACCTTGAATCAAAAAAATTCTTCGTTGAGTATCAGCATGGTTTCCGGAGGACTGTGTCAACAACTACACAACTAATTTCGGTTATACATGATTTTGCTTCAGCTCTAGATAATTGTTGGCAGATAGATGCGGTTTTTCTTGACATGTCAAAAGCCTTTGATCGTGTGCCACACACTTTACTCATTGACAAATTAAGGGATGCCGGGCTTCCTGAGAGATTGATATTATGGTTGCAGGCTTATCTGAGTAATCGATCACAGTTTGTGGAGTGTGCGGGTGTTAGGTCTGCTGATCTGCCGGTATTGTCTGGAGTTCCACAAGGTTCAGTGCTTGGTCCTCTGTTGTTTTTAATTTATATAAACGGCATTGCTTCTAACATCGATAACTCTATTACAATAAAATTGTTCGCTGATGACTGCGTGATGTATAGTGTTGTCAAGAGCTCCTCTTGCCAAATACTACTGAACAATAGCCTCTGTACACTCGCGGACTGGTGCGAACGAAACGGTATGCAAATAAATTTTGATAAAACCGTTGCCATGACAATAACCACAAAGAAAAAGCCACTGTCTCATACGTACCACATTGCTAATAAAGCTATTCAATCGGTAACGTCTGCCAAATATTTAGGACTAACCATCACAAGCAACTTAAAATGGGACAAACATTTGAAGAACGTTTGTACAACAGCGTTCAATAAACTTTGCTTTTTGCGCAGGAAGCTAAAAGACTCGCCGTCAAGTGTTAAACTCGAGGCATACCGCACTTTGGTTCGACCAGTCCTTGAGTACGCTTCCGCAGTATGGGACCCATACTACGTTAAAGATATCGCACAAGTAGAACGAATTCAGCGCCTGGCTGCTCTATTTATTGTGTCTGACTATCGGTCTACATCATCTGTTACTGACATGTTGCAGCGACTGAATCTGGAAGCCCTCTGTGTACGCCGAAAGATTGCGAGACTAAAGATGCTTTATTTGATATATCAAAACAAAATCGGTCTCCCGCGCGAAACTTATCTTTCCCGCTCACAACACAGATCATCTAGAATTAATCACTCAAATGTTATCCGCCCGTACTTTGCGAGGACGAAAATGTTTCAGAAGTCTTTTTTTCCGCTCACAATTGAAGAGTGGAATTGTCTGCCAGCGTCGGTTGTTGATTGTGCAAATGTAGATTCCTTTGTGAAATCTTTGTCATTGCACTTGATGTAACCCTCTCCTGCTAGGGCAGCATTGCTGCCTGCAGTATTTTGAAATAAATAAATAAATAAATAAATAAATAAATAAATTTCCATTCCTTGCTACGACTAACGAAGGAATACAACGTAGACGACGAAGTGAGGACCATTCACGGCTTGTCGTCACCCCAGGAAAATAACAAATGTGCCGTTCAGCTCACGATCGAGTGCTTTTCCAGTCCATGCATTATATGTTCTCCGAAAATACGCGGATACAAAGTATCGTGCCAACCATCCACGTATGTGAATTTAAGTCGCGCGTATACTGGTGAGCATTTCTGTTTATTTTTTCCGCCAGTTTCATTCGTATGTGGTTAACTGCGACGCCAGTACCAGGCATTTCGACGTGCCTCACGCTGCCGTGTAGGCGTTCTTTTCAAGTGCGTTAGTTTAGAGTTCGGTTCAGTCCGCTGTGAGCTGTTGTCCTGCATTAGCAGCGGATCGTTAGCGTTTTTAAGAGCATGCATTCCAGCATTTGGAGACTGCTTATGCCGATAGCCGCGTCACATGCATTGGCACGCATGTTTAAATGACTAATGTGTCCACTTGTTACGCGTGCACTGCTCGTATCCTGTGGCAGTGCTCGTTCTAAAAGCTTCGTAGACCATCTACATTCATACGTGTGTTCAATATATATGCACAAGATGGACTTGTCGGCTAGTTGGTTGAGCATTTTAGAAGAAACAGCGCAACGCAAGGACGAGGCAAAAACATGGACCACACCACGAAGCACTGGTGTGGTTGATGCTTTTTTTCGTCCTGGTGTTTGCGCTGTTCCTTCTTGCACGATACACGCACACCACAGGTAGGCAAAAGTTTAGGAGCATAGGGCGTTAACTTTGTTTTCCCAGTTTCCTCTCGGTGTTAATGGCACAATGCGTTGCCCGGAATTGCGCACGCTTACCCTCATATTCAGAAATACATCATAACTTGAAGCCCATGCTTGACTTGATCTAAATGACGCAAGCCGTGAACGCACCAAAAGAAAGGCAGTGAGCCTCTGGGGACGTTCGCACCAGGCGTCGTTTATATAAAGTCAAGCATGAGCTTTGTATTAAGATGCATTTCTGAATATGGGGGTTAGTCATCTACTTCTCACAGAAAATGTCGAAGAAACGCCCACCAAAACCAGGCACATTCGTAAACTTAACTAGGCAATACGAAGCTCCATAGAAAAAGAGTGGTATTAAAAGCTTTCAGTATTTTTCTTTACTCCAATATGATGCGCTCTCGTGGCTTCCATGTATAGAGATAGTGCAGCGTTAGCTAAAAAGCATGAATTTCCAAACTCCATGCCAAAATAAGCTTGTAAAATGATTTAGGTGCTAGAATCCAGGGTTTGTAGCGATCCTTGAAAACCCTTTATTTCTAAAATGCCATTTTGAAGGCATTGAAAACCCTGGAATTTTTAGAAGTACTGGAAAGTCCTTAAATTTGTACACTTGGCTAGACTTAGCAGACACTGCCAAGCGTTTTTTTTCCCTTCTGTGACACTCTTCGCATGTCACAGAGAATTGTCTGTGGAGGTAATAGAAGGAAAGCGACATCCTTAAAGTTGAAATTACAAAGGAGCTGCAGATACCAGTTTTAGGCACACGGAACCGGCGACAAATGTACTTGGAGGAGCAGAAGCAGGAAGCTCAACAGTTGAGGCATTCAAAGAAAAGCCGTGATGAGTAAATCGAGAGCTACAGACACACTAAAAGGAAATTACAAATGACTTGCTTATTTGGTGGTTAAAAGCTGAGGCAACAGATGACATCACATACACTGTCAAACCAGACAGTATTCAAAAACTGCAAATGTTGCAGGTCCAAGTAGTTAATTGTGCTATTGCAGAAAAACTTTAGAACGCTTTCTTGAAATGCTTCCTTGTGTGCGTTTAGTGATTGGCGGTGAAAGGCAAATTAGCAGTCTTTCAAATGTTTGAAATCAGTGAAATGCGATTTGTTTTGGTTTCTTTTGTTTGCATTAAAGTTAACGATGTTGTTGAACAAGTTATTGCCTGTCCAAACTACAAAACAAATCGCACGAGGTCCTTGAAGTTACTGTGTCGGGGCCTCGAAAGTTCTTGAAAACCATTGCATTTTTTTCTTCAATATTGCTACGAACCCAGTAGAACAACTGTCATGGAGTAAAAACCTTGGCTGAACAGGGGCCTATACGAAGAGCACAGGAAGACTAGAAATGCAGTAGTAGGCATGGAGGGCCCTGAAAAAAATGTGCCACATTTGCTCGTCTGCCTTATGTTCCTGCATTGACTGTCACATTTTTAATAGAAGTGCACTTACTGTTCTACTCCAATAAACGCAACATTACCAACTCCAGTGTGGGGCAGTCCTTCAGCCAGTGCAGAACTCTTTCTGTACATCCCTGTCAGTTCTGTCATTTTTCCAGCATTGTAGTACAAGATTTGTTAAACTGGTTTCTGCAGAATATGAGCAGTATACTCTTAAATTAGCTGTTTATTTGTATGCACAAGTTCAGGTCCTCAGTTTGGTTGCATGACAAATTGCCATACCTCAATAGATACAAGAAAAAATGTTATTAGAGTTTATTAAAATCCAAACAGTAATAATCACAACAATATAATGACATACATTTCTTTTGGTACGTATACAGCCCATGTCTTGGCACTGTATAAATTCAACTATACATCGCAAGTACTGTGTCCTGACCACTATTATTCAGATGTGTAAAACCATCACAGCAATTCTTCAAAAAATATCACAGTGATTAGTGACATACATTTTGTAACTGCTTTACATGAGCATAATGTATACAAATGGTCCCTGTGTACCTACACACGACTAGTGCCACCCGAGTACTATTACTCACAGGTGTAAAACCAACAAAGCAGTTCTTTAAAAATATCACAGCGCTTAGTGACGTACAGGCTGTAACTCCCTTGTAAGCTTAATACAAACACGTGAGCACACAGAAAGCTAGCAGTGCGCCTACATGGAAATACCACCGCCTCAATACTAATTCACAAGTGTACAACCAACCAAGCAGTTCTTTAAAGATTATCACAATGCTTAGTGACATACAATTTGTAACTAGCTTATATAAGATAAGATTTATACAAACATGAGAACATACCCAAAGCTATCGGTGCACCTACATGGTAGTGCGGCCATCTGAACACTATTATTTGCAAGTGTAAGCTCAACAGAACAGTTCGTTATAGTGACGCCCATTTTGTAACTGCCTTATACAAGCTTAGTGCAAGCACAAGAATGCGGAAAAAATAAATTAAAAACTTGCTCTATGAATACACAAACAGATCAACACAAATGGTAAACACCGCTTTGAAGACACGTGACCAAAGCGCAAGTGCTGTGCCGGTTGAAACTGCCATCCACAAAAGTATTGAGCAATGCTTAAACCACACGCAATAAAGTGCTGAAAGACTGCATCTGTAACGTACCTATTTTAATTAAAATTTCTTGAATATAGGGCTCTCTTGCAGATAAGGCATCTGATCCAACTGACCTGATTTTACACCTGCTAAATGCATACAATGCACTCAGGTATAACTGGTAATAATAATTATAAAAGGCATTTAAAAACTTGATAGTATGATGAAGATGCATGACTAGAAAAGTTCTGTCCCCCTCGTACTTGTTAAAAAGGTGTAAGTACGACACATGTTCTTTTTTTCCGCAATTTTTGCATTAATGGACACCCGGGAACCTCGAACCCACAAAAAAAAGAAAATACTGCTGTGTTAATAGTGTTGTGAATAATTTTTTGTGAAAGCTTTTTACAGACAAGTTGCAGTCTCGTTTCTGGAGGTTGAGCTGTATCATGCAAAATAACATGGAAAGTGGTCACATGGGAGCATGACACTATGCCATAATGTTCGTTTCAGTTGACTCTCTTGCCCTACAAGTCAGTGCTCACTGTGACCAGTGATGGAACAGCAGTGTCTGTGTGATTTTCATCACACTTCTGTCCCGTGCCATCTTTACCAGAGTTGGCGGCACATAGATACCCAAATTTCGATAGTGTTGCTTTCTCAGGTGGTTGTTTTTGATTTGCTCAATATCAGTTGGCACTTCAGCTGCATCAAACTTCTTTTTTACCTCTTCAACAACAACATAAACAACAATCTTATGACACCTGTGTTGTCCTTCTAGTTGCCTACAAAGACCAGTTAATCTAGCAACAACACTGACAGTCTCTACTATCTTCTAATGGGGAAGAGGTGTGTCCCACCATGTGTTCCACGTTGTTGTCGCTATGTGGGCTGGCTGGGGAGGCAACAACTGTAATATGTTTGCATATTTTAAAGTGATGCTTGTACTGTGTTATAACACCTAACTTAGTCTTGCACTTGCTGCACAAGAACACTGGCTCACAGTCATGGTGAAAAGCTTTTGTATGTTGAGCAAATGCACTACAAAAAAAGTCACAGTGATAGCACAGATGTTGCTCTACCAGGCCTGGTGCGGTTCCTTCTGACACTACTGCTGATGCTGACACACTGCTGCTTGCCTCGTACACTGTTGCAGCTGCAGTAGACATGGCCGTCTCTGTATCTATTGCTGCCGTGCCACCTGTCATGGTAACTTCAGGTGGTATCGGGCTCACTTCTGCAACAGAGATGTCGTTTGCCCCTTGAGGGCTCTCGTCATCAGGGCCAATAATTTCGTAGGCATTGTCTCCTGCATCGAAGAACCAATAAGAACAGCCTGAATTAATAAACATAGCTCTAAAAAGTACGGACATCAAAACTTAACCACAAGCTTTGCACATCAGTGACCAGGCTTAAGGAATAATACTTGCAGGAGGAGTTACACAATTGTGTGCGTACATTACAGTTAAGCCTCATTAGAAGAGATACTCAAGAGGCACGGGAAACATGTCTCTCGAAACCAAAAATTTTAAAACACTGAGGAGCCAGACTAGATCAGCTTATTATGCATCATCACTAAAGTATGTTTAGATATATCTGAAGGAATAATTGCTCAGGGTGGCTTAAAGTGCCCCTAAACCACTTGACATTTTTTGAACATTTCAAGTAAACATGCGCATCAAAATCAGAATGCCGTCACAATTGACGATGCCAAATGCCACAGTGCGTAGCACTGTGGGAGCACCACAATATGACGAAAACGACCCCGTGCGCCTGTCTGGACCTATCCTGCACCCCCCAGTTTGTCCTGACATCATCAGGCTGTCTCTGATGATGTCACCAGTTTCCGGTGCTGTCGATTGGTCGAACGAAAGTGTACGACTGCCGGCGAGGCCTGCAAGGAAATACACACTCCTTCCTCGTCGCGTCGCTCGCGATGCCATTGTGGGCAGCCAATGGGGGCAAAGAATAGAAATGCCAACGGAAGGGTCTCCCTATGAGGCTCTTCAACTAGAGTCACCATACAGTTCCATTGTATTGGCAAGGTCATTAGTGCCACCCCTCGCAGGATGACGGGCCTGCGCGGCAGCAACAGAGCTCGTTGGTGATGGCCTGTCCCGTAACATTTGGAGGTGTACTAGGCGAGGAAAAGACGATACTGTCCAGCTGGCGTGTACCAGATGAAAGAGTAAAATGAGCGGGGACTACTTTTCGATAATCAAACACGTAGCTCCACTATTACTGCACCGTTTTGAAAAATTCTCGTGGCTACATGTTCGTTGCCTTAACATGTACAACTGCAACACCGCAACTAAATTTCAACCTCGGTGGTTTAGGGGCCCTTTAAAGAAGACATTCACATCTTTTTAGTGACTGTAGATTGCGTTAGCTTCCTCCCTAACTTCTGGAAGTTAAACACTTCACTTTGCAAGCCTTGTTGCTCGCAGTGCCTTTGAGGTGCTCTTAGACGCTCGTCAGCTTCAACTGTCGACACTTTCTGCCCTGCACTGTCCTCGTTGCCCTCATTTTCTAGTTCATGCTAAAGAGACATGCACACTTGACCTGTGTGAGGACTGCGTGATCTTTGCGCCCTTCGGAGCACACAAGGTGCATGAAGTGAATGTGTCTGGGTTGTGTCCCTTCGAAGTAGTGAATACTTAAAAAGTCGTTAGTAACAAAGGTGACTCTTGTGTACAGTGTTGTTAATGTGGCAAACCAACCAAACCTTTTTCAGATGTCTCTTACAACCAAGTGTATCTTGTAATGAGATTCTACTGTACTGAATATTTTTCATCTATGGATCATCTGCATGTACATATAGTCACAAAGACATGCTGTGTGGAATGGCGAATTAGGAAAAAGCTCGTACTCTTACTTTTTGTCCCTAACATAAGCAGCTGATAATAATATGATAAAAAGCAGGTAATGAGGCAAGCATGGAACATAATCCTTCAGCTCTAAACAGTTTTTTGGGCCCGCATCATTCCCTTATGACATAAGGAAACAACTTGATTGCAGTAATGGCTGCATGTGATCTGAGTTTATTGAAACAAACAATACGTAAGGTTGCCCTGTATGTAATTTTATCAGTGCTTTTTAGATGTCCTGCTGGCGATCCTGGCTGCACAATGTTTCTCATGCTTTTTGGCACGATTCCTTTATTTTCCACTCCACTCTTTTTTCTGGTTTTATCCCCTTTCCCTTCCCCCTTGCATAAAATAGCACACCTGAAGTATCAAACCTGTTGAATTATTGTGTGTATCATACCTGTTAACATGTGGGCTTCTCTGTGGTCTGTGTTGTATTTTTGCATTGTACAAGTCAATTCAAAATGAAAGATAGAATGTCCCTGATTTTAGTTTAATTGTATGTGTATATATATATATATATATATATATATATATATATATATATATATATATATATATATATATATATATATATATATATGTCTCTCTCATGTTTTGAAATATATGTACATTCAGGAGTGCTTGCATGCTCTGCTCCCCTGCTCCAGTGACGAAAAGGAGAGCCTTTTTATGTAGCATAGTAAAACATTCACATGCTTTCGCTGTGCCCATTACATCACTTATCATATGGATCTGTCACAATACAGAGTAGCAGTGGTCTATAATACTAACTCATCCCAACAAAACTATAGATTAGCACATACCAACATGCTGTGAAACAGCTGTTGCAAAGCCGCTGGTGCTGGCAATTTCCGCAGCACTGCAGTGGTACAGCCGAGTGCCACCTGTATAGTGACAAATGCACATGCATGTTAGCAACTCACTAGTTGCTGATGGTTTCATAAGCTTTACACTACACAATAAAGTAATCTAGACAACTTTGTTGGAACAAATACACATAATTAGGACACCACTTAAAGACTAACACGATTAATTGCCCCCAATCTCTCACTCACTAAGGGATAATACTACTGAAACATCGGTGGAGAGCTCAGATTAACAGTCCATAAAGTACAAGCTTTCTTTGAGGAAAACAGTTATAACAGCGGTTAGTTTTCTTGATCATCTTATGTGCTAGCTTTGATTTAAATGTCATGCAGTACTATAAAATATGAAGTGCCGCATTTTTAGCAGCAGAAGGCGTCATCAGCCTCATAGTACAACTGATTTTTGCACTGTTTGTGTCAGTGAGCCGACACATACAAAGAAAACCGAATTCACACATACATATACAGTGCCAAGTGCACTCCTCCTTCTGAAAACGCAGCCGCCAGTTACAGTGCTGCTGAAAGGAAAGGTTATATAGAGTGCGAGACTGCATGGAACTACCACTTATGACTGTAAGTGTATGATCTGCTGATTGGAGAGGTAGTCACATGCTATTTCTAGTCTCTTTTGGAAGCATTACTAAAGGATGAAATAAAATCTATTCATAAGTCATGAATTTCACGCATCCACGATTTGGTTAAATAACTTGTGAGAAAAAGACATGTTTACCTGGAAGAGCAACCTTTTTTTCCTGCTGCAAAATTTTCCTTCGAATTATTGAAATAACTTTACAGCGTCATAATATATTGTGTTTCTCGCAACTACTTCCCAGCAGTGGCGAGTTACAGTGTTTATATCTGACTCATTGGGCGACAATACTGCCAAACACAAATGCTTCACGAGCACGAGAACACGTCCCTCGCAGAGAATAGCAACCATATATGCCTCTGTGAGACATGATCGCACCTTTGTGGTCAAAATGTACATTAGAACGACACCACCATCTCATTAAAAAAAAGTTTCAGTACAAGGCAGCAGCCAACTGCATAATGTGAAATTGCAACAGATGTCCACTTACTGGTGGCCTGTGTTCGAGTCACTTCTGGCAGTTGACTGGGTGCTGAGAAATGCACGTCCTGGGTTGTCCCTACAAAACATACAGGGCTATGTCAAACGTTGAAAATATATATACACCGGCATTTCATAAGTTGCAAAACAAATGAGTAAACTAATAAACAACTGTAATGTAAACAGAGTACACATAAGATAGGCTGTCAACTGGTAATGCATTACGTGAAAAACCTAATGCATAGGAAAGACTATATCTATACACACGAAGCTGACACACAATTTAATTCACTCTAGGTTTTTCCATGCAGTATATTCAAATTATTGTCTTGTGGTTAGAGCAAAATTAGTGTAAATTACGCACTAAATTATGTACCCTGGAAAACTTTTCTTCAGTATGCACCTGTATGCACTTCGAATGAGTAGCGTTGTAAAATTTACGTACATAGCATTTAACATGGTTGCTGAACACGGATTTCCTTTGCCCTGTGTCGTGTACAGTGAGCTACATATATCTGCCCCCCCCCCCCCTTTTTTGTACTAGCCATACTGCGTGCCATTGCACATTTACGCACGTCAATAAACCTTACGACACAGAAATAAAAAAAAGTGCCAATCACCCATGCCTGCAAGTTGTAGTGGGCCTAACCTAACAAAGCATGGGCTGTTGCTTTTTATAGTAAACACAGGCACCGTGCTTATTGCAAGTATGTATCATGTCACTAAGCAAATACGCAATTTCATTGTACCACTATTTTTTTATCACATGGATGTATCTGTTGAGAGGCAAGACAAAAAGCAGTCACTTCTCAGAACTAATCAGCTTTTTTAAAACACATTTCTAACTTTTCAATGACACTTGCTGCTATGTGTTTGTCTCCAGAGAACATACTTGATTTGACTTTACAATCGGAGACATTACATAAGTATACCATGTTAAGATGACTGCCTGGAGCACGTGAGAATTTTCATCTTGGTGTAACATACTGTATCTTGATTTTGGTTACATTTGGTCAAATGGTACACCCAATATACCCACATACTAGTTTTCTTGTCCAAATTGCATGGCGATGTATTTTGATTTTTTGGCATTAGCTCCTCTGCACTACGTGAAGTCACGCTGCACTGGCTCTTTCACATCCTCGTGTCCTTGCAGCTGCCTTCATGAGTTATATAAAGCGGGTGCCTGAAAAATATCATATGCAAAAGTCAACACAAGGGCATGGTGCAAAACAACATCAAGACAGTCAAGGCCATGGCAATAAAAGAAAGTCTTAGCTCTTAGTCTTAGTGAAATGCATGCAAAACATCCAAATGACTGCAACAGTCAACTGCTAAATTAACTTCAATTTTAGATTTACACAAAAAAGAAATAACGGACAGTTCATCCTCGTTCGGCACGAATGTTAGAATACTCCTGCTAATGAATAGAATATTGGTCATTTTCAGACATCATAGGTCTGCCATGAGCCTGGTGTATCGTAAACACCATTTGTGACACATCCTAAGCACGTGCCCAATGTACCCCCCGCACCATCCCTGGTTGTGCCACTGCTGAAGCCATAATTTGAGGATTATAGCTGCAAACATGATGCTCAGTAGGGATGAAAATATTGTCCTTCAGTTCAATGGATATATGGATGTGCCTATAAAAAAGGGCAACGAGGCTTGTTATGGCAAGCTTACCCACATTTCAATACTAACAAGAAAGTTCACTGCGGCCTGCGTCTAAGCTTACTAAAAGGCATGAACTTATTTTCATGTATGAGGTGCACAATGGAGTTCATTTTTGACAGACCCGACTACTGCTGCAGTTTGAAATCTAGCATTTTAGATTCTTGAAGGCATGTAAAAGTTGCAGTTAAACCGCAGTTATTGGTTTATTACACCAACCTATTGTTCTGTGTACGACAGACTGGTAACACGGAATTAAAGCAACATTTTATTTTCATATTTTATTTCTCTACTAAAAATATTAAAGCGATAAACACATTTTGATCTGCCATGCAATAGCAAAATGCACACATTACGCTTGTAACCCCCAAAGGAAGGCTGATTTAGCTATTCATATGACATAACTCTGACACGCCAACTCATATTAGCAAATGCACAGGCATGTCCAAAACAATAAGCGTATGCAAAGCGCCCTTGCAATTGTAATTCCACACAGCAGCCGTTTAATTCGATGCCGATGCATAACTAGCTGCTCGACAATTCACCGAGTTCATAGACATAAGCATCCTTTCAGTTTCGCACCATGCACCAAAACCGCAACAGGAGACAAAACCAGACCTACCTATAACCACACCATTTTAATACATGAGCAAAAACAGTTCAGTCTTAGGGATAAACACTGTGAGAGCGATTTAGTGCGCGACGGCGACGAGCGACAAAACGGGCCGTCGCTTGAACAGATGGCTCGGTTCTGGAAATCTAGAAATCATCGCTCGTTGCCCGAAAGTGCTATGAGCGACTAGCCAATAGCACGAAGCCGGAACTAGATGTACATCGCTCAAATACTACCGATTGTAGCGCGGAACGAGCAAATGATTCAATTTTTATACGTGCAAGGATAAGAACCTACGGCAAGACCTCCGGAAATATTTTATGCTACTTTTTTAGTAAAGTACATCAACGTAAATTACTAAAGCACGCGTCACGCGTGATTGCAGCCCTCATGCCGGCAACACCGGGGAGGCGTCGCTCAATATCGTCGCTCGCACGGAGTACGACTTATAGGCGACGAGCGAACGTGACAGCCATCTCCATCGCGTCGCTTGTAGCTGCCACGCGCAAGATCGCTTATATGGGGTTCATACTTTTTTCAGCATAAAACATGGATTCCTCATGCGTTTTCAGTAAGTTCAAGATAACGCGCCCAACTGACCTCTTGCAGCATGCAGCTGAATACCTGCGGCAATGTTTCTAACTAGCACTGGTGCTGCACGTAACTTCAGTGGTCGCAGTTTCCCCCTGCGCGAGACACCGTCAAGCGCGCTGTTTATTTATAAAAAAAGCATGCTGCCAGCAAAATGACGCCTTCTGTTATGTGATTCCTTAGTTCAACAGCGTTCCGTACACAGTAGACTGCTAAACTGAATAAATTCAAACGAACAAAACGCACGCTAATCACGCTCCGCATAGGCTGGGAATCACGGGCTGGTGAACGAACCATTTTAAGCGTCCTCTCGCCTGGCGTCTTATTGAACATACCATAGTTCTGGCAGCGTTTGCGATCTTTAAAGCTCTTACGGACAACGGCAACGTGATAAAATCACATGCAGTTATCGCGACGACTGGCTTTTTCGATTGACATGGAGAGACACAGCGCGTATGCCTAGTCCTTTGTCAATCGCGTCGGCTAAGCGCAGCGACGACTTCCTGGCGATAGCATGACATATACGGAGAATGTGCACCTAAGTTAGAATTCACGTACCGTGGATGATTTGCTGTTATATCCAAGGCATGACGAACGACTGTCGTGTTTTGGTAGCGACGCGAGATGGCTGACATACGATCTCCTTTGGCTGGCCTTCGCGGCGGCGGTGCAGTTCGCTGTTCGGATCACCTTTCTCCGGTGCTGTGTTGTTCCGCGATCTTGAGCGCGCGCGCGCGGTGGAGCAAATCCGAGTGAAAAAGTAGAGCGCTCACTACGCGTTCCTTTGAACTGCGGCGGCCTGTTCTCTTAGAAGCAACTGCATGTAATAAAGCCACAATTAGGTTTCTGGCCTCCTGTAACAAAATCCCGCCGGACAGATGTCCTATTCTGCCGTCTAAGAATAGGACACACTTTTGGCACACATAACTTCTTACACACGGGAAACGAGCCTCCAACCTGTGGTAGATGCGGGGAGAGGCTGACCATCCTCCACGTCCTACTGGAGTGTCGGGAAGCCGAATCCGAAAGAAAAAAAAAACATTTTCTCTTAGCATACGGGCACCACATCCCCCTTCATCCTGTTATGTTACTTGGCCCAGAACCACTCTTTGACACCAACGCCGTCCTAGGTTTTTTGAAAGATGTTGTGTTGCATGTTATTAGCCCCACACGTTCGTAGCGCTTCCTCTCTTCAGAGGATGCCGCTGCGATAATTATTTTGAATAGCACATGCCTCTAGGCCCTTGTGGTTCAAGGGCTCTACCGAGGCAGTAGTGCTGTAAGCAATTTAACATCTCGCATATTTTAAAGAATGCATCATTCCTTTACGATGGATTTTAATGTTCATAGTATTCGTCATTAGTCATCGCCATAATTTTATAGCACCTAGATTTTACGCACTTTACAGCGACTATTTTTAGGCCGCTTTACAGCTAAGTCACATCTTCCATAATACATCGTTAACATTACCACTTGTCATGGCGCTCTTTGGCCCCACCTGGCCCTTGCGCCACAAAACACCACACAGCATCATCATCTTAGGAGCAAAACGATGTGTTCTTTGCTCAGCGTGCATGAATGATACATTGCCATGTTCGGGGCCAGCCACCTACAGTTGAAGCAGAAGATTACGCTACGTTTTGTTCTCTATTGCCGCAAGAGTAGTTCTACTCTCTCTCTCTGAAGGGGAGAGTGAAAAGCACATTTCACTCTCTTCTTGGTGACAGAGTGAACAATGCATTTCACTCTCCTCGAAATTTTGCGAGAGTAAAACGACGCTTTGAAGAGTGAACAGGCCGCTTCACTCCTGCGATACCCTTCCTAGTTTTTAGAGTGCACGCCGTGCTGCGCGCAACCGTGCTGCTTGGACGCGCGCGCTCCGCAGCAATACTAGAGAGTTTTAGTATTGGGGACGCAAGGCGTTGGGGCCCCAAGCGCTTGGGTGCGTTTGCGTTTGCGTACGCAAGCAGAAACGTGTTATAGGTTAGCGGCCCCAAGCGCAAACCGCAATGAGGTCGCATGCGCTCGCAGCACCACCAACGTCTCATCGTTGCTGCGTTATCATGTTATAAAATATGAAATGAAGCATATGAAGTAAAGTACATTAAACTCTTTTTATTAGAAGCAGTTAATAGAGAGGTTTACAGCGTCCGGTAATCGGGTAAACACAGGCTGGGGCGTTGGGGCGGAGCCATGAACTAGAGCGTCCCGCATGGTGCTGCCACCTAGTGGCGCAAAGCTGAAACAGACAAAAACAGCTAATATTGCAGTAACCAAGTGTATTCTACTTTGCTGCGGGTATAAATTTTTGGCAGCAACACAATTAAGCCAGTGCCGATAATTTACACCAGCAACGAAGTAGAATAGACTTGGTTACAGCAATATTAGCTGCTTTTGTCGATTTGAGCTTTGCGCCGCCAGGTGGATGCACTAAGCAGGACGCTCCCGTTTATGGCTCCGCCCCAACACCCCAACTGCGGTTATCCGAATCCTAGACACGCTAAACCTCTCTAATACACATAAAAACGACGCCTGTCGACACTTGGCGAAAGATTTATTAGATTATCTACCCGCTAGCTACTCGTAAGTTCTCCTACACCGCAAGAGTCACGTGGGTAACGTGACCTCTTATAGGGGCAGCGATGTTTTCGGCCGCTCCAACAACCCAAGGACGCAAGTAGACGTAGCGGTGTGCGCATGCGCAGTAACGTCGCCCCTAGTTCTTGCGTACGCAAGCCGCTTGCGTCCCCAACACAAACTCCCTACTAAGCAGTCGTTAGCACGTTAGCATGATTCCGCGAAAGAGGGCAAAATTTCCCGCGGATATTCCTTCGTCCGTAGCCATTGCCGTGGCGCGGTACATTGCGTATAGCGTTGCATTCGCGTTCATTTCCCGAACTTTAGTTCCTCCTGTCCCACCTGGCCACAGAAAAATCCGGGAGAGCACGGTCCAGCTAACGCAGCGCAACAAAACACGGAGACCAACGCGAACCTGCCCGCACGGTGCCTTTGCCACGGTACGAAACCTACGGAGCAACACAAGCGTATAGTGCCCTGCTGGTCGTTCCAACCACGACCTACTGGAACTCCAGACCTGCACAGATATCCGGCTTCTATGAGAGCAGCTGGCGCCCACTTCCGTTCAACCGACGGCCGCAGGTGACGCTTTTATAACCTGTTCGTCTGCTACGCGGTGGGCGGCTGGACGGTGTTGTAATTAGTACGGCAGCTGTTGTGTTGTGACGAACTGCTTGTCTAGTTGATGATTTTTGCTAACACAGTGACGGTGATGTCACAAGGCTTTGATCGGTCACTTGGCTCTAAAAGTTGACTGCGCGAACCTAAAAAAATGTCGGAGCGTGTAGTCCGCTGCTCTCTAAAATAGCGTTAAATAGCCGCTCCTATTGCCTTTTTCAAGCAGATTATTATAAATCACATTATGTATAGAGTTCGCAACGTACCCAACAGTTTCATTGTAAATGTTGTAAAATTCGCTTTGCGCTGTTTAGGAACTTGAAACCACTGTAATGTTCGACGACAGAACGATTAATTACCACTCATTTTAACTCTTAAAAGTTTTCCGTGAATGCATCGTGAGTTCAAAAAGGGAATTACGCACACAGCTTCACTGCGTACGTATCCTTTTTTTAAGCACCACCGTTATGCTAGCCGCCGTACCACGCAGAAAAGCTAGCTTTACAGTTTGAAAAGAGTTCCGTGACAATATTTCAGGCCTGCAGTGTAGCACGTTTTAAAGCACTGGGATCGCTTAATTTTTTGCAAGCTTTCTACTGAGCTAAACATCTAACGACATTAAAAACAAGATATGCTCACCTTCCCTTGAAACAGAATCGATCAGCCTATTGCACATATCGGGCAGAGGACTTACTCGTGAATACCTTTACTATACTTTTACCAGATCATCTGCCTTTCACTAAGGCACACAGCAGTAAATCCTAATGTCATCTACGACATTAGGCTATCTGTAATCAACTAAAAAAGCTAGATTATCCTATGAATCTTTGAAAACAAATTTTCCAGTCTGTTATGGAAGCTAGGAAAGGGAAATTTATGCCATCGATCTAGCATTGCAGCGGCCACCTATGCTCGTTGTTTACATTTCTTGCACCGCTCCTCCTCTTCTAGTTTCCTTATTCAAGCGCACAGCATTCACAAATATGTTTTCTTTTGTATATTTGTGAATTTATTCATTTACCGCCAATACAAGCGCTTTGTGCCTGCCGAAGTGGCAATACAAGCGCTGAAGAGATCGCAGAAGCAGACGACAGCGAACAGGTTATAACTAGCTCCACTCTGCTCGTATGTTCTTTCCCTAGCGGCAAAAGGGGCGAACTAGACCAGGCGTGCTGGAGGAGGGAGATCTGTGCAGGTCTGGAATTCAGTAGGTCCTGGTTCCAACGCTTAGGGCCCGAAAGCATAGAGTTACTATACAGACTCTAGAGGACAAGCTACCCATAGCATAGAGTTTCCTAGAAAAATTTTGAAATCGGGAACCGCAAGAGCGCCGCCATGTTGCTACGCGTAGTGTTCCTGTATATGCTCCCGCAGGGAGCAGAGTTGCGCATACCTTTTCCGGCGCCGCTCGCGCCGCTATTGGCCAAGCGCGAAAAATGACGTCAAATGATCCGCGCCGCTGCGAAGCCAACTTTACGGGCGCATCGCCGACTCATGCGAACTCGTCTTTTCCGTCATTGCCATCGCCATTGCAATCAGCGGACCGTCGATCGTGCGTTGAGAGGAGCAGCTGCGGGTTTCAGGTACGGTATTCGACGATGTGAAGTCAAGGACCTTGGTGAAGTGATACGAAACACATCGTACTGGCACTTGTATTCCAGTATGACGGGGTGCAGCGCACCACAGTGCACAAACCGCACGGAAGTCAGCCATACGAGTAAATGCTTCAGCCAAGCAAACTAGCTGGAGACACACTGATACTATAGTGAGAGTATTGTTGTTAACAAGTCTGGGCTTCTTGACTTTGAATGCACCCTTCAGAGTTTAAAATTGAAATGAATAATATGTACCTCTCTCGTCTACCGCAATTTCTGAAGAGCTAGGACATCTTTGCAGAAAGCACACAAGGGAACAAGGATAAAACGGGTGCTAAGTTGGCATATGCATATTTAGCTCTCGAGCTGTGATAATTGTAATATATTCCTTCTCTGTGTGAAGTTTTGAGAACAGTAAAATTGATTCTAGTCAATTTATTGTCTTGAAGTGCACAGGCTTATTTATTTTGTTAACTAATTGCTGCCATAGAAGCTAAGCCGCAATTGTATGTGTGCTAGCTTGTGAGCATCATGTATCAGCCAGTGGAACAAAAACTTGTCGTTCATTTAAACACGCTAGAAATCTACGTTGTGCTTTGGTGAATGCTGTTTCCTGTGGGCGGGAGTGGAGTGAATGCACTGTTTAACGACGTAAAATTTCCTTGCCTCTGATGCGATAGGTCACAAAGCTTTATAACCTGGCTTTTTGGCCAAAACCTGCTTCAGTGATTTCATTGATTTGATACAGTGTCTTCAACTACTGGCTTTTCTCCGAGTGGTAAGAGATCAAGAAAAATGTATTGTCAGATTACAGTCTGCTCTGTGTGAATAATTACTCTGCAAGTTTGCCATCTTGATGTGATTAGTGCAATAAAAATAACCTGTTGTTACTCTTAATAGCTTGTTGCCTTTCCAGTTTCTTTGAATTCTGCCCCCGAGGTTCCAAGAACCAGCACACTTGGCCTGATGCCAGCAGCCGTTCATGCATTCCCTTGTATGAAATAAATTTGATCTAGAAGCTCTTGTATCTTGAATCTTTTTCTACTTGCTGATTTGCTGCTACTATATAGCTGATTAGTCTGCGGTATGAATGAATCGTAAAAGTAAGCTTTGCTTAAAATATGCGCATGTGAACATTTTAAATGTGCTTAAATCTGTCTGCACCGCATGTATCGAAAACGTGCAGCTGTTGTGAACGATGGTTAGTGATAAATGACGCTCTGTTAACGGTCACTGACATAACTGCAGGCACGATAGCTCTCTTTGCGACGCTCATTAATCGGCTGGTTTCGGCAGCCAAAATGCGCTAAGTGTCCACCTTACGTGTGTGAAGTTTTAAACACTCTTTAAAACATTTCTTGCTTTCTGACAGTGATTAGACAACTTCGTATGCATGCTGAAAATCATTGCACGCGTTTTGTGGCAACGAACTGCGCGTTTGCGAGCGAACTTTGGAGCTGTTCGAGCCACGGGAGTATTTTATTTTGGGGAATCGAAGGCGGTCCTACCCCCTATTTGTACGTTCATGTGTGTGTTTGTATATGCGTGTTTACATAGGTACATACAAAGTTTCGGTTGGTTGGAAGCCTATCCCCTCCGACTGCACGAATGACTCGTTCGAGCGTAGCCTGTATTGAGAAGTGCCCTTTGTTAAGCGCCTGCGAACAATTGGCGCTTGCAGCTCGCGACCACTAGAGAAAAAGGCGGAACCCCGCGCGGCATTTGGCTCCTGCGCGCACGAGGAGTGGCTTCGCTGCAGAGCTGGATCACGACGGCGGACCTATGCGCCACTCTGCTCCCTGCGGGAGCATATACAGGAACACTATTTCATCCCAGACGCCAGCGCTCGTTTCTCCCCTGGCGGAACGATTTCATCCCCAACGGGTGTAGGTTTCCGCCGCCGCTGTCCTGTGGTCACGCCCGCGTTCAATTCGCGCTGCGCGCGAAGCGTCTCTTGTTTGCAACGGCGCCTCTTCGGATGACCGGAAATTATTATTGTGTTGTTAACTGTCACGATAACAATGTAAACACGAAAGGGTTGATGCCATCAGTGAAATTATGCCGATTCACAAGAAAATGGTACGAAAGAAAATGGCTGTGGCTTAGCTAAGGTTAAGCCCAGGATGCGAAGCATACTAGCCTTTATTTTAGTTCTTGAACCACTGTTTAGCCTGGTGAACTGCTGTTGCTTGGCTATATTTGGTTCGGCTAGACGAAGAAACAACTCATGCAGGCGAGCGCACGAGCTGAGACCCGGCTATGTAGCTACGCGGCCGCAAGCGAGCGCACAAGTTGAGCCTCCGATTTTGCAGCTGTTATGACGTCATATGGTAGCTACGCGGCCGCGCGCGGCGCAGCAAGGAAGAGCGTGGTTGTGCGGCTAGTATGCTTCGCATAATAGAAGCAACTTAATAACAAACATAGCGAACTTAAAAGAAAATAGACCCACATATGAGACGCGCAGCAATGAGCAATGGCTCATACCCTCAATGGTAGCTACGCGGCCGTGCGCGGCGCAGCAAGAAAGAGCGTGGTTGTGCGGCTAGTATGCTTCGCATAAAAAGCAGACGACAGGCATGGATTACTGCCGTGCGCCGAACGAAGTACAACTGGCAAACGAAGCGAGCTCGTTCGATGATCACTCCTGAGTGCATGGCGGTTTTTATATGTAACCCACATGAATTTAATAATTACTCGCTACATAATCCTTTTATTCCCATAAAACATTCAGTTGTTCGACGAGCGCGTGTCCTATTTTCTTTCTCGTGTTTCCTTTGTGTGTGTGCTGCCCAAGAATGGAACCACTTCTGTTGTATGCGCTAGCAGTGGCAGAAGTTCACGCCTGCCGAGAAATTGAATATGTGCACGATGCATTGAACATGACCGGAGTTTGTTCCCGTATCACCACTGCACCGATCGATCGATTTACTGGACGATACAGGCCCGCGTCTTGGTCACGCCGGCGTTGCTGAAGCAGGAATGATTACTAACACTTTCAACTTCCGTCTCTTGAGCACTGTTAAAAAATGGCCAATCTGTCTACATTGCTGCCTCTATTCCATATTGTAGGGGACGTACTAGTTAAAGTTGTGTGCGCATGTCGTACTTGGACTATGCAGCGATATATTGCGTTTATTTCCGCACAGTTTCGATGGAAGTCCGTTGTCGCCATCAGAGACAACACGGATTCGTAGCAAACATATTGTGAGGAACTGCAAAAATGACTTTAACTCGTATGTGCCGTATGTATGTGCCGCATGTATGTGCTGGCGATTTTTCCGGCGGCACATACGATGTCGTTTCCAATTACCTGCTCAGTGTCACTTACATGGCTAAGCAGACGCTGCCCTTTCGCCGCATTGCAGCCATAAAACTAATTGTCAAGCGTACCGATCTTCTTAAAGGCAAATAGAAGGGTGTACAGTCTGTTTCACACTTAGGGGAAAACTCGGAACGTATTGCATCGCGATGTGGCAAAATATGGAGTCGTGCGGCGGCAACAGCTCGAGGGACGGAGTCGTGATCTGCGTAGTCTGCTACGGCGGTGCGCGCTGCTCGCACTGTAGGGAAGCGTGCTACTGTCAGGGGCAGTGCACCGATTTCATCGGTACTGCGGGAACTGAGCTGATATTTTTAACTAAACGTTGAGCGACGCCAAACTCTGGGCCTTCAGTGGCGATAATGGAGTTCCACAAACTTCTTTTGACAGCATGCTTCGTTTGGTATTTCGAAAGGCCGGGGTACTGCGCGTGCACGTATATTTCTTCACTGTGTGTGCTACCGTAATAAGCAGCGACAAGACGCACCGAGATGTGTGCGCTACGTACTCAGTCTTTATTTGACTCGAAAGGAAAACAAAGCACTCAACAATGATAACTATCGGGGTCGAACACGATGAAACAAATGGATACGATTAAAGGAACGTTTTAGGTTAAGACAATGAGCTGGAAGTGATTTTTCTCGACAATCATTCACTACACTAGACAGACCCTGGCCGCCGGCGGGGAATTGGACACGTCACGCTCGGAACTTCAGTTAGTATCTCGTCATGTCCCCAGCGGCAGCGATGACAGCGCTCATCCTGGAAGGCAGGGAAGTGTAGAATAACTGGATCAGGGATGTGTTCATTCGCAGCACGTCTCAGTCGCTGACGATGGTGGATCGAAGCCTATCTTCGGGCTACTGATAGAGGGGATGGTACGCCAGCGATACTTTCAACGAGCCCCAGACATTTTAAATGATTTTGGCGCCCGGGGATTGAGGGGGCCACTCCAAGAGAGTGACTGTGCGCGCTCCCAGCAGTTCTTGCACAACACGAGTAGTGTGGATCGGCGACCTATCGCGTTAGAATATATAGTCACCTTCCAGGAACGGGCCGTCAAGAATGTATGGAACCAGTACGTCGTCCATGACTGCCCTGCACCTTTCAGCGATGAACTTACCTTCGAGGCGTATCAGTGGGCGTCGCACAATGCTTAGTAAATAATACCGGCTCATTTCACGTAGCGGCGATGAGATCGGCGCGCTGCAACTGACAGTAGAACGCTTCCCGACAATGCGGCCAGTGCTCGCCGCCGTAACAGACGACGCCGTTCAAGATCCCGCCCCTCGAGCACCTGCGCGAGCTGCTGCCGCCGCCTGACTCAAGCGCTCGCCGAATCGCGGTGCAATGCGCTCCGAGTTTTCCCCTAAATGTGAAACAGACTGTATATCGCCCTTCGAATAAAACGGCCACGCACACACACGTAGGCACACACCACGCGCGGTACGAAACGTGCCCAAACACGCGCAGTGCAAGAGGCAATCAAGGAGGTGCGAACGAGAGATGGGAGAGGCGTACCACCCGCTAGTTGAATTTTGCCCCACATGCGGCGCACTCAACGCCGGCGCAGTAAAACCCCTTGATAATTTGAAAGTAGCAACACTCTCCTCACAGCGCTTTCCTCCTCGATTCTCCTCGCCCGCTGGCTGCGCACGGCGCGCTTTTCCTCCTGGGCTCCCGCGGACGGGCTGCAGGATTCTATGGAGGCGTGTTATTTTGGGCCAGTTGCGCGCCCCAGTGGGGTTGAAAATTTTGAGAAATGCTAATAACGGCATCGATAATGCTGGAGGCAACATTTATGATGAGGTTGGTTTTTTCTTAAAGCCGTATGAACGGGGTATACTGACGTAAAGGGAGCTTTGCGGCGTGTTCTATTGATCTATTCTGATCATGTGGCAGACAATTTTTCTGCCACATGATCAGAGGCTTCATTCGTGCGTCTGATCTAGTATTGCTCGTGACACATCCCTTTGTTAAGCTTATCCCTTGACACATCCCTTGTTAAGATCATTAAGCGAGAGCCTTAGATCTCTGTTTCAAGGTCCCGTTGTGAGCTATAGAAAACATCACGCGACCAAAGGAAGGCGGGAAGTGAACCAAAGCATGTGCAGCCGCGTATAAGAGACGATTGTTAATTAGCAAAGTAGTGACTGATTAGTGATTGAGTTAAGATGAGTTCGGGTGTATTAAAGAGGATTAAGGTGGAATAAAGTCGATGAAGGTGCATTAGGGTGAATGAAGGTGAATTAAGGTGCATAAAGGAGGTCTGTGTTGGATTAAGGACGATGAAGGTGCATTAAGGACGAATATAGTGGATTAGGGTGGATTAAAGTGCACGAAGAAGGATAAGGATAGATTAAAAATGATTAGGTTGCATTAAGGAGGATCATGATAGGCTAGGATGAATTAAAGTGAATGAAGGAGAATTAGGCTGGATTAGAGTGAACTAAGGTAGATGAATGTGGATTCGGGTGGATTAAGGTGAATTAAGGACGATTATAGTGGATTAGTGTCTATGAAAGGGAATGGGGAAGAATTAGGGTTGATTAGGGAGGAATAAAGTGCATTAAGGAGGTTAGAGCAGGTTAAGGTCGATCAAGGTGGATAAGGGTGCGATAAGGAGGACTTTCATAGATTATGGTGGAATAAAGTTAATGAAGGAGGATTAAGGTGGATGAATGTGGATTAATGTGCATTAGGAGATTTGTGGTAGGCTAATCGGTCTTAATACTGAATGAACCCTAATTCACCTTAGTCCATCCTAATCCACCTTAATGCTCCTTCATCCACCTTGATCGAGCTTAATACTCCCAATCCACCTAAATACAACGTAATCAACGTACATCGCCCCTAATGAACCTTAGCCTATCAAATACGGTCCTAATCCTTTACCAATCTGAACCCATCCTAATCCGCCCTAAATCCTCCATCACACACCTTATTCCTTATTCATGCACCTTAATCCAGCGTAATCCTGCCTAATAGTCCCAATCTACCTTAATACACCCTAATCCACCTCTATCAAACCTAATCCAGATCCATGGTCCCTAACCCACCTTAATCTACCCTATTCCATCCTAATCGGTTTTAATCCCCCTTTAGCAACTCTAATTCACCTTAATCCACATTATTGGACCTTAATCTTACTTTATCCACCTTCATCCTCCCTAATCCTAGTCCATGCACCCTAATCAGTGTTAATTCCCTTTCATCAGCCCTTCACCTTAATCCACCACAATCGCCTAAATCCTCCTCCACCCACCTTAATCTTTATTCATGCATCTTAATCCCTCTTAAGGCACTCTAATCCACCTTATATACTCTTCTTTAATACACTCTACACAACCTTAATCCTCCCTAATTGACCTTATGTCAATCACTAATTATTCATTAATTCCGTAATCATTCTCTTATACAGGAGTGGACATGCTTTGGGTCACTGCTGGCCTTCCTTGGGTCACGTGACACTTCCAGTTCACAACGCCACCTTGAAACATAGAGATCTACAGGCTGTCGCCTTAAAACTTAACAAAAAACTAAATGTTGACTAGCTAACGCTCATCACCTGCAATACCACAGTTATACTTGCCACTCATTTTTTCAGAGCGCAAAGCAGAATCAATAATGCTGCACTCGCGACTGAACAACAACAGTTAGCGACGTGCGAGGTGATGGAACCGCCACGGAATATTAAGCATACTGAGGACAACTGCAACAAAAACGCTGGTGAGCAGGCCGGAAGAATGCAAAAAAATGCAGTATTACTGGATGCTTTGCTATGAGCTCTAAGAAAGACGCCTCAGCTCTCAAACAACGCTGTTCTTTGTGGGAACAAAGTTCTTTCGGCCAATGTCATGCAGCCACTGCTTCCTGCGCAAGCCGTCACGCTTTCCTTGTGGTATCATACAAACGGCATAACCATCTTCAGGCTTATTGCTGCAGTTATACTCGCAACAGCCCGGCGTAGCGCTAGTACATAGGGCAGGAAACACAGAGTACGGCGTTCGCCACCCAAGCTAAATCGCCGAGCCAGCCGTGCTCATGTGAGCACGCTGAACGGAAGGTGCATGTTTATTTCCCGCCCTCGACGCAGGTTTCGTCGCAAAGCGCCGCGAATTTTCTATTTGCACGTGTGTTGTAAAACAGCCTGCACGCAGCTACCATAACGCAGTGGAAATGTAGAGTTTGCATGTGCTGGAAAGCCGGCGCACGCCAGGACGCTACGCTCCCCCCGTCTCTCGCGCACAGCGAGAAACCGACCGTCTCACGTAGCCGACGGAATTCGCCGCCTTTACGACTTCGGTTACGAGTAGTGTGCGGATGGCGCACAGATGAAGGTCACTACACGTACTGCATGAACCGGGAAGCTTTTCACGCGTTTGAACCGTCTTTGTAGGTTGCCGACAGCTTTGGACAGCGCACAAATGCCGACGATCGCATCCCCACTTACGTTCCACGAGGAGGCATGCAGGAACACAACACTGCAGTTGTTTGACCGGAAACGAGCTCACTAGATCGGCGAAAGATCGGCGAGATCACTAGATCGCTTTGCAAAAAACATACTCACCAAAGAGCATTTCCAACACGAGGAGATCCCAAGACTTCGCTTTCGTTCTCGTCGAAAGCACTGCTCGCGCCAGCATCGTTTGCTTCTTCGAGAGGCCGGCTCTTTGCAATCGGCTCGTACATGTAGGGAGCAACGCCGAACTCTTCAGAAAAACGCAGTCTCTCTAAATTTTCTATTACCTCTTAATTTTCCATTACGGCACCAAACTACCTGGCACCGCGCTTCATGTGGAGCGGCAGCGGTCGGTCACTAAAGTTGACGTCACGGGTCGCCCGACCAATCACAGGCGGAAACGAGACGCGCGAGCTGGGCGTGTCCGCTGCTGCACTTTTCATCGAAATAACATATATTTGCGCTTTCTTTAGCTCAACTTCGATACGATATTCGAATTCGGAGGGTTGAAAACCATTATGTACACATGTTCACTCATTTTTTCTGGAAAACCTTTCAGCTTCCCTTTAACGCTGTCGCGTTAAAATAAAGGCTAGTATGCTTCGCATACTAGCCTTCGCGGGACGGTGTATGCTTCGCGGGACGGTGTATCAATCAGAGGCTAATGGAGCATAAAAGGTCGCTAACCGGTGGATCGCCTTCTAATCTTTAGCTACATTGCCGAGATTGTAACTGCAAGCCAGAGTTATATGAATGCGCGATATTGTACAGGCATAAGAATGAAGATACGCGTCTTATGCTAGAGGCAAGGCATATCTATAATGGTGGAAGTGCATGCGTGAGTCAGCCTTCGATTACTTTACATAAGGAAGAGATTAAGTGCCTTAACAGTTATCTCTCACGTAGACCAGCACGTGTACCCGATTGACACGCGGTGTTACCATTCCTGAGCATGCGCAGATGAGTTTTGTGTCTTCTTTCATTTTTTCGCCTCTGTGCTCCCTTCAGTTGATAGTCGGCGTTCGTGTTGTCCACTTCTCTACCCTTGTGTCCTGTCTGCACGCCTCACTTCTATTTTGCATAATGAATCCTTACCAACTAGCTCAGCTTTCTGTCGTTCTAAGCTTCATTTCCAGTACTCTGAGCCCTTTTCCTTGTTCCCCTACTTATCTGCACAATCCTGCTTCGTTAGCTTCCTTAATTGCGATATGTATGTTCCGCGCTAGAAGCATGTCGTGGTTTAGTCGTAATCGTGTCGTCCCATTGGAAGTTCAAATGATGTGCGGCTTTCTTCAACCATAAACTGGGCATGCCAGGATTGGAGCTATTCTTTCCGCTGAATCATGGCGCCAAGTTAGGTTCTACCAGGAGTGTCTAAGGGTCCGTTGCGCGCCCTGGGAGACGGTCACCTTTGGAACCGCCCTTACAACGATTGGAATAAGTTAGCCATGCAACATGCGGACTTCCTATGGAGGACGAAACTTCCGGAGCTTCAACAAAGTAAGAGGAAACACCTTTCTAATAATTCACCGTCAAATAATGTACTGCTGCTTGGAGACGCCATCGTAAGTGATAACCATAGAAGAACCCTTGCTTTAGGCCCTAAGCACTGTTTTAAGCCTAACATAAAACCCGTTGAAGTTTTAAGCTTACCGCACTGCATAACCAGGTTTGTTCCGGAAGAAGAACGCTCACGCTGTATTTCGGATTGCATTGCTAGCCTTAAACAATCTAATTCCCATTTTAAGACGCCTGACCCTGTCCGACCGTTAGTTGATTACCTTGTGGAGCATAAACTTAGACCTGTAATATCTGACAAGGAAGGTTATTTCGTAATTATGCCAGATGACGTGTTTTCAGAAAAAGCGATTTCAGCCATAGAAAAGAATTTACAACCAGTCAAACTCAAGCCTTCGGTAGTTAAGCAACGTGCGGTTGACCTCTTGTCAAGACATAATCTTGATAGGCTTGTTTGTAATGTCAAGAAAGCTAAATCCCTCACCTTAGAACTGTTTTTCTCGGCCAAGACCCATAAACAAGAAATTCCTTTTCGTGCTATAGTGTCAGAGAAAGGGACGTGGCAGGTCTGTGTCGCTAGTTACCTACATCACTGCCTAGCTTCACTAATTTTTTCAGATCCCTTTTGCCTACGTAATTCTCAGGCGCTAGTTCACTATTTGAGAGAGGGAAATCTGGGTGATTGTACAGCTTTTAGTATGGATATCGAAGACCTGTATTATTCCTTGTCGCATGACGGGTTGCTAAATTCCGTAAATGAGTGCATTAAAGAACAAGTGCAAGAGTCGGCTTTTATTGGCAGATGCGGTGTTTCCACGGGAGCTTTTCTAGAAATTCTTTCAATGTACTTGAAGTCGACGCTGATTGGGTGGAGAGATGGCGTTTTTCTGCAGAAATCAGGCATTTGCATTGGCTCAAAGGTTGCCCCTATTCTTAGCAACATTTACCTGAGTAAGGTTGACAACTGCTTAGAGAAAGCCTTAGGTGATAGCGTTATCAAGATATTCCGTTGCGTTGATGATTACCTGATTTTCTGCTATAGGGAAGAATTAGACTCGGCTGCTACCTCAGTAAGTGAGCAATTTAAACTTTATGGGGGAGGATTAAAGTTTACCAAGGAATTAGCTCAGCGACGCGTAATTCAGTTTCTTGACATTTCCTTGATCTTCGAACAAAATCATGTTTGTTGGCAGTACTCCCCAAGATCTTCGAAGCCGTTGCTAAACTTTCAATCCAAGCATTCTAAATTAATAAAAAACGGAATTGCCATGTCGTGCCTTAAGTCTTCCCTCACAAGATCTTGCATGCACAAAATGAGCGCCAGTTTTAATGCGCAGGTCCGGCGCCTATTAGAAGCAGGTTATCCTAGTGTAGCGGTGGCCACTGTAGCTGAGCGCCTAAAGAAGTCGGTTTCGAGAGGGACGGACGTAATTACAGAAAGCAGTAATCACAAAAAAAGAGTAGTGGCTATTCCGTATATTCATTCAGTGTCGCACAGGCTTAAAAAAGTTGCTAGTAGATATGATGTTAATGTTGCTTTCACTGCTCCCAATAAGCTAGGTAAGATATGCGCTGCCGTACAGAATAAAAAGGAGCGGGTTAAAGGCAAAAAACGAACAGATATTTGTCCAGTGAAGCACAATAAGAACAACAGTTTTACTGAATGTCGTATGGGTGTGGTTTATCAAATTCCCCTTAGCTGTGGCCAGTTCTACGTAGGGCAAACGGGACGGTGTATCAATCAGAGGCTAATGGACCATAAAAGGTCGTTAACCGGTGGATCGCCTTCTAATCTTTCGCTACATTGCCGAGATTGTAACTGCAAGCCAGAGTTAGATGAATGCGCGATATTGTACAGGCATAAGAATGAAGATACGCGTCTTATGGTAGAGGCATGGCATATCTATAATGGTGGAAGTGCATGGGTGAGTCAGCCTTCGATTACTTTACACAAGGAAGAGTATAAGTGCCTTAACAGTTATCTCTCATGTAGACCAGCACGTGTACCCGGTTGACACGTGGTGTTACCATTCCTGAGCATGCGCAGATGAGTTTTGTGTCTTTCATTTTTTCGCCTCTGTGCTCCCTTCAGTTGATAGTCGGCGTTCGTGTTGTCCACTTCTCTACTCTTGTGTCCTGTCTGCACGCCTCACTTGTATTTTGCTTAATGAATCCTTACCAACTAGCTCAGCTTTCTGTCGTTCTTAGTATGCTTCGCATCCTGGGCTTAACTTTAGCTAAGCCACAGCCAGTTTTTTTGTTTTAAGGTGACAGCCTTTAGATCTGTATGTTTCAAGGTCGCGTTGTAAACTGGAAGTAACACGTGACCCAAGAAAGGCCAGTGGTGACCCGAAGCATGTCCACCCCTGTATAAGAGAATAATTACCCAAGGTAATGAATCATTAGTGACTGACATAAGGTGGATTAGGGAGGAATAAGGTTGATTAGAGTGCATTAAAGAAGATTAAGGTAGATTAGAGTGCAATAAGAAGGATTATGATGCATGAATAAAGATTAAGGTGGGTGGAGGAGGAATAAGGCGGAGAATGGTGGATTAAGGTGAAGGGTTGACGAAATGGTATTAGGACCGATTAGGGTGGATTAGGGTCATGAACAAGGATTGGGGAGGATTAAGGTGGATAAAGGTAGATTAAGGTATAATAATGTGGATTAAGGTTAATTAGGGTAGATAAAGGAGGATTAAGACCAATTAGGATGGATTAGAGTAGATAAAGGTGGATTAGAGACCATGGATCTGGATTAGGTTTGATAGAGGTGGATTAGGGTGTGTTAAAGTAGATTGGGACTATTAAGGAGGTTTAAGTTGGATTAAGGTACATGAATAAGGGTTGAGGGGGATAAAGGATTATTAAGGCAGATTATGATGGATTAGGGTTGATAAAGGAGGATTAAGACCATGTAGGGTAGGCTAAGGTGCATTAGGGGCGATGTAGGCTGATTACCTTGTATTAAAGTGGATTGGTAGTATTAAGCTCGATTAAGGTGGATGAAGGAGCATTAAGGTGGATTAGGGTGGACTAAGGTGAATTAGGGTTCATTCAGTATTAAGACCGATTAGCCTACCACAATCCTCCTAATGCACATATCCACATTCATCAACCTTAATCCTCCTTCATTCACTTTAATCCACCATAATTTACGAAAGTCCTCCTTAATGCACCCTAATCCACCTTGATCGACCTTAACCTACTCTATCCTCCTTAATGCACTTTATACCTCCTTAATCAACCCTAATTCTTCCCCATTCACTTTATTACACCGTAATCCACTATAATCGTCCTTAATTCACCTTAATCCACCCGAATCCAGGTTCGTCTACCTTAGTTCACGCTAATCCTCCTTAGTCCAGCCTAATTCTCCTTCATTCACTTTAATTGACCCTAGCCCACCATAATCCTCCTAATGCACCTTAATCATTTTTAATCCACCCTTATCCATATTCATGCACTTTAATCCACCCTAATCCACTATAATCGTCCTTAATGGACCTCAACGCACCTTCATAGACCTTATTCCAACCTAGGCATCCTTAATTCACCTTCATTCACCCTAATACACCTTCATCGACTTTATTCCACCTTAATCCTCTTTAATACACCCGAATTCATCTTAACTCAATCACTAATCAGTCATTACTTTGCTAATTATTAATCATCTCATATACGCGGCTGCACATGCTTTGGTTCACTTCGCGCCTTCCTTTGGTCGCGTGATGTTTTCTATAGCTCACAACGGGACCTTGAAACAGAGATCTATGGCTTTCGCTTAATAATCCACACACAAAGGAATGTGTCACAAGCAATACTAGATCAGACGCACGAATAAAGCATCTGATCATGTGGCAGAAAAATTGTCTAGAGTATAGAACTCGCCTCAAAGCTCCCTTTACATCGGTATACCCCGTTCATACGGCTTTAAGAAAAAACCATCCTCCTCATAAACGTTGCCTCCAGTATTATCGATGCCGTTATTAGCATTTCTCAAAATTTTCAACCCCACTGGGGCGCGCAACTGGCCCAAAATAACACGCCTCCATAGAATCCTGCGGCCCGTCCGTGGGAGCCCAGGAGGAAAAGGGCGCCGTGCGCAGCCGGCGGGCGAGGAGAATCGAGGAGGAAAGCGCCGTGAGGAGGAGAGTGTCGCTGCTTTCAAATTATCAAGGGGTTTTATAGCAAGTTAGCGCCTAGCGCCCTCTCTCGTCGAGGTAGGGACTCTCTACTCGGCGGGCTGAGCCAGAACGAGATGGCCTCTTCGCAAGAGAGCGTGTCCGACCTGTGCGGCTCCGAAATCGAAAAGTTTCTGGAGGCCGTCCAGCAACAGCCTTGTGTCTACAACACCTAAAGAATGGACTACTGGGGAGCCGGAAAACAACACGTGGGAGCAGATACGCATGTACTCCGGCATCTCAACAGGAGCGTCAATGCTACGCACGTGTGTGTATACGTCTCCGGACATGCTATGCACTGAGTGCCTGTTTGTTTGTCTTGTTTTCCCTGTTTCAGTCGAAGAGTGCCTGAAACTATGGAAGTGGCTGAGGGACTGCTATACTCGTGAACTGAAAGGTATTGAAGCGACGAAAAGGACTGACTGCGGCTACGTGTCTGTGTCACCCTAGCTAGATACGTGTCTGTTCACCCTAGCCCACCATAATCCTCCTTAATGCACCCTAATCATTTTTAATCCACCCTTATCCATCTTTATGCACTTTAATCCACCCTAATCCACTATAATCGTCCTTAATGCACCTCAACGCACCTTCATAGACCTTAATCCAACCTAGTCCTCCTTTATGCACCTTAATTCACCTTCATTCACCCTAATGCACCTTCATCGACTTGTTCCGTGACAGACTTGTTCCTCTTGCGACGCAGACGACGCATCTACAAAGCGAGAAGGAGCGGGAGACACACGGTCCGATTCAATTCAATTCAATTCAGTTTATTTGGACATACATAGGTGGTACAGGATGTCCACGAGGCGCGGCAAAAGGAGGCAACAGTGCCTCCTTCGGAATCACATATTATGACAGCAGGTCGGCATGACAAAATACTGCACTACATTGTGAGATCAATGAAATCAGTGGGAATTCAGAAATACAATGCTGTGTCACTTATGGCAAATTATCCTATGATTGATATTACACATTGATTACATCATTCTAATTCACGGAAAGAATGATGTAGATAATCATTCAGATTGCACTTGCTCAAGATAACAGAAAGGTACAATTCTAAGCAAACGAGGCAGGAGAAAAAAGCATCATTTTCATTTTTTTCTTAAATTGAGAAAGGGTTTTGCAATCATTTATGCAGTTGATCATTAAAGGATAAGTGTTACAGAGTGTAACTATTTGATTGTCTATGATCTGAGTACCATAATTTGTGCGTGACTTCGACCAAACCATAAATACAGTGCGCAAGTTATGGGTAAGGTTCCTGTTTAAGTACTTAGTGCAGAAGGATGTAAAATCATGGTTAATGTTATGAAAATTAAGTACAGCCAATGAGAAACTGTAAAGTTCATAGTATGGCAGTACCTTAACTGCATCGTACAGGGATTCTTTGGTAATAGGTGGGGAACGGAATACCGTCTTCAACGCCCTGAACTGAAGCGAAAAAAGGCTGTCTGAATCCGATTTGTTACATGTACCCCAAACTAACTAACAGTACATAAAATAGGAGTGAACAATGGAAAAATAAATCTGCTTTCTCAAACGCAGAGGAAAAGATATTTGACGAGTTGCAACAAACCGATAGACCTAGATGCTTTCAAACGAACCTGATCCACGTGATCTGTCCATGTTAAGTCATATTTGAAACAGACGCCCAGGAAACGGCAAGAATTTGTTGGCAATAGATTGGTATTATAGATCTGTAGTTGGACGTGTTGATTCAAGGGCTTGTTTTTGGGGCGGAAAATAATATATTGTGTTTTCTGTATATTAAAGTGAAGTTCGTTATTTAACCAGATCTGTAGCTGACTCAGCCATTGATTTGCATGTTCTTCAAGTGAGGCTAGATTTGGACCAGAAAAGAAGTCATTAGTGTCATCCGCGTAAAGGATAATATCAGGTGTCAGGGGGATGTTAACGAGGTCATTGATGTAAAAAATAAATAACAAAGGCCCAAGAATACATCCTTGTGGCACACCGTGCTTAATCATTTGTATATCTGACAGAAATTGATTCATACTAGTGTATTGTTTTTTTCCTTTGAGATAACTGTCTATCAGCTCATGTGCTACTCCTCTGATACCATACTTTCCCAGTTTTTCCATCAGAATTTCATGTTTAATAGAAGCAAAGGCTTTTCGGAAGTCAAGAAAAATGCCCAGTGTATACAGTTTCTGTTCAAATTTTTCCAAAATTCGGTCCTTTATGAATAGCAGTGCTGTCTCCGTTGATTTTCCAGCCTGAAATTCATATTGTTGTTTACAAGTTATATTATGAGCATTTAAAAATTTGTTTCACTTCGTGTATATTATGCGTTCGGGGATCTTAGAAAAGAGCGGCAAAACAGAAGTAGGTCTGTAATTATTCCGATCATTTTTTCCTCCTCCTTTGAATAATAAGGTCACGCGTGCAACTTTCATGTTATCAGGGAATATACCGGTCTCTAATATGACATTACAAATATATACTAGAGGACCCACAAGTAATGGAAGTACGGCCTTGATGGGGCGTGCACTAATATCGTCATTTCTTGGCGAGCATCCATCCTTCATTGCCTTTACAACACTTACAACTTCTTTCTCCGATGTAGGTATCAGAAACAGTGAATCGCTATTAGTGGAAGGGACGTATGAAGTGATAGGCGTTAACGCTTGGTTCATGCGTAAGCAATTTGACGAACCTGCATTGAGAAAATGTTCGTTAAACTTGTTTGCAAGTGGTACACCTGAAAATCTTTTACCGTCGATGTAAAAATCCAGCGGAATGCGTGCTCTGCCACCTTTTATGATGTTGTTAGCTGCTTGCCACAATAATTTAGGACTGTTTATAACTGTGGAAAATTTGTTGTCGCAGTAAGCTGATTTTGCTTTCTTAAGATCTGAAGTTAAGTTGTTACGAAATTTTTTAAACTCCGTGAAATGAACCGGATCTTTCGCTTTTATGAAACGAGCAAACAGCCAGTTTGCTCGTTTTTTTTGGTTTATTCAATTCGGTGTCCGATCCGGCGTCCGACGCGCGGAAACGGCAGCCGGAATCGAGGTGTTTTGCCGTGCCGAAGCACCGGATCGGACGTCTGGCGTGCAGCGAACCGGGCAGATTTTCATCGTCCGACGCGGGCGGCAACCGCACCGTTGTCTGGCCGCAGCCAATGACAGCGCGGCTGGCATGTGACGTTCTCCGACGTTCCCTCCCCGGAGGCGGCGCTGGCTGGCCGGTTTCTCGCAGTGTTTCTTTTTTTCCTTGCCTGTTGCAGTTTGTTTCCGACAAGAAATAATTACCAGTTCAGTAAAATTATCTCGAACGTGTGCCTGTTATGCAAAGCAGCGCCTATTACACTAGCACTAAGCTACTGCCGAGATCGGGAGCCGCGACGCGAGAGCATGACGCGGGCCACACCGACCATCTGAGCGAGGCCGCTCGCTTCGCTTGCACGTTTGCCCTTCGCAACCACTGCGTCGAGTAAACCAATTGTATTTAATTACGGGCGACCTAAGTGTACAGTGTTAATTGTTTTGGCAAACATAAGCGCTCTTCGATGAGCTCGGGTTGGATCGTAAGCGCCGTCTGCCTAGCTAGGCCTACCGGCCCTATCGCGGGCTGTTAGCGGAATCGTCAGTGGACAACGCGCCGTCGTGAAGTGTTCTGTCGCTTGAGAAGGCATGATTTTATTGACAGTGTTCGTGTAAAGCGAAGCAGTGTTGTGCAGAGTTGTTTATATTGCGTTTCTCGATGTGGCTATGAAGTCAAGCTGGGGGCTGGATCTGGGCGGAGCTTACGCGCCGCTCAATCTTTCGGATGCACGCACCGTGTGCCATGAATCGTCGTATGCCGCATGCCGGAGCATGCGGCGCCGCCCGTCGGATGGGACGCCGAATGGTACCGTGTGTCTCCCGCTTAATAGAGACTTTTAGCGCGCCTGCTATGCCGGAAATCCGGGGCGGTTTGGGTGGATTACCGGATGGTCGCGGGCGTAAACTTGAGCGGCCAGATTGTTGGCGCCAGCTGGTGGTGCAGAGCTCAACCACCTAAACACAGCCAAATTCTTCTTAGCTGGGGTGTAAGTTTTCGACAGCGGCGTAATTGTGAACAGAATTACGCCGCTGCCGAAAATTTCCACCAGCAGCGAAGCAGAATAAAGTAGGTTACGGCAATTTTAGCTCTTTGTCTGATTGAGCTCTACAACACCAGGCGGCTGCACCGCTCCGACCATCCGCCCAAACCACCCCGGTTTGCCGGGATAGCGGACATGCTAAAATTCTGCGCCCGTACCATCGCCGAGCAACCGTCCGGTCCGCGGTGGCAATCGCTACAGACAGAGAAAGCGCGCGAAAAGATTTGTTGCGATGCTCCACGACAGGCGGCACGGAGCGGCGGGATGTTCTGCGCATGCGCTACTCCAGCTGAGCGGCGTTGTACTGTAGGGGGACGGACGGATGTCGGGGACGGCTACGCCTGACGCGGCGTAGCCGACCTGGCGTGACGTAGCGCAACCACCGCGCGAGCGAGCGCGCCGGGTCACGTCGAAGTGTATCATGACGTCTCCAATTTTGCTGCCGTTGTCAAGTGCGTCGTCTGCTAGCGAGTGCGCGTTCGTTGCGCAAACGCTTTTTCGCGCAGAAAGACTGTACAATTAATTTTTGTATGGTTTTACTTGCTTTGGTGCGCCCGTGGCTCTTGTCGGCCGGTACAATTGTAGTTTTAGGCAAGTGAACTGCTATTAAAGCGAAGCTTTCTCTTCCTCTTCGACTTTCCCACAGCTGCTGCTGCTGTCTGGCACACCGCGTCGGAGTGCGAAGGAGTGTGTCAGAGAAGAGACGGACAGAACTCGTTGGGACCGCATCGCATCGAATGTGCACAATGCCCTCTGGAGCTCCCTGGGCGTCGCCACATTAGCCTCTTGACAGCTCAAATTATCCGTGACTCCCCGCAAGCGCTTACCTTTGTAGTAACGTGCAAGTCCAGAGGGAAGCTACATAGAATGAAAGAAAGGAGGAGTGAGAGGAGGCAGAGAATGGGTAGAACCGACGCAGTCGCGAAACGAGGGAAAGAAAAACAGCCTTGCCACTCTTCGCTCTCAGCTCCCATGCAAATACAAGGGGGAGGGGGAGGGAAAAGGTGGTGTGAGAAGGCAAGGAAACGCTGGATAATCTTAAGTTTGTTAGGTTCTCCAGGGCAGCGTATCCCACCGCTGCCGAGTTGTTGCGACGCCTGTTTCTCGAAGCTCGACCGGCGTTACTATTGGGTAGCGTGGCGTTGTCGGCGGGCTGCAGGCATCCATGGTAGACCATGGCGATCAGGCAGGGACGGAGACGATTTCTAGTGCGAAACTTGCAGGGTTTATTCAATGGCTGGTGAAAGATGCAAAGGAAGAGAATGAAGTGAAAAAGTACTTTGCGGGGCCCTTTAAATAGGCCCACTAAAATCGTAGGCGGGATCTTGCACGTCAACGTCACGGGACAGGCACCGGGTCTGGTTGTGGATGGGCGGCGGATCCCTTCTCCCCGGGGAGCTGGCACGGGCCCGCCTCCGCAGGTGGCAACCAGCAGGTCCGCGATCGTAGGCGCTTATCCTTTCTTCTAGGCGACGTTGGTTTGCGGTAAGCGTTCTCCCTTAGAGTTGATCAGTTCGTGGAAAGGCTTCCTCTGAAGTCGCACACACGCGAAGGGACCTGTAAGTACTGCGGTGCACCTGCCAGACCGGTAACCACTCGAGACAAGCACAGTAAATTAGGAATCCACCCTCCGGTTCGATGAGGCATGTGATGATTGAGCATCCTTTTTGTCCGGGGTGTTAAACGCTAACCGTAACAAGTTCAAGGTACGTTACAGTGCGTTTCTCCTATTTCTGAAAAAATAAAACCATGCAAATATGTCTAGCGGACAGCTTACGCAGGGCGTGCAGAATCAGAGCTGCCCCCGCAGGGGCGTCTGCGTAAGCAGGCGTTTGGTGCGTTGCGACACCACGTATCCGAGCACACGGGGATTGGATCCTCCCGCGTGTAGCCGTGCGCGGCTCAGCCGTGTCCGCGGAAAAGGGGGATCCTGGGGGTTGAGCCGATGCCGGGTGTTCGGACCTTTAAGGCTCCCCGGCGGAGACAACACACCTCTTTGGCCTCTGCTTCACGTAGAAGGCCTTCACGTAGAAGGTCGGACTGACCCACCCGGGGGAAATCGGTAGTTGCCCTTCCCTGTCTCTCTCTCCCCGCAGCCTTCGTCTTTCTCTCACTTTTCATCTTTCCTGTCTTCTCCTAGCTTCCGCTTACTTCCAATTTTTCCAGGCAGCAAGGGTTAACCTTGTGTGAATAACGAACCTAGGTTATCTCATATTTGGTTATAGCAATAACGTACAGCTGGCGTTTGCAGGACCTGTTTTTACAGTCCCTGGAGCGTCCCCTTGTAGGGCTCCACGGTGGGTGGCTGGCGTTATTGCCTAAAACTACAATTCCTCTATGGATAGCTCCTTTCCTCCCTACCTGATCGCCCTCAGAAAAGAGGGCGCACCGACGAAGTCTTCCAGTTTTTCGGACGCCAAGTCCACAACTGCCCACGTTTCCACGTAGTTCATTCGGAAAAACCCGACAAACCAGTGCGCACCATTTCACCGTTCCTTGTATCAAAGACTTTGACTGATGTTTTTGGTCCCGGCTATAAGGCGACGAGAATGGCAAGCGGTGATCTCTTCCTGGAGCTCCGTGATAAGAAGCAATACGATAAACTTCCGAAACTAGTGTCATTACTAGTGCCAACTAACAGTAATCCCGCACCGTACTATGAACACCACCCGCGGCGTTGTGTCGGACGATGACTTGCTGGAGCTCAGTGATGCTGAACTCTTGGAGGGCTTCAGTGAACAGAATGTTATCAATGTCAAAAGAATTAAGACGAGGCGAGATGGCAAAGAAATCCAAACCAAGCACTTGATAATCACCTTCGGTTCAAGTGTCCTGCCCGAGTCAATCTAGGCAGGGTACATCAAGCTCCGTGTTAGGCCATACGTGCCCAATCCCCTTAGATGTTTCAAATGCCGACGTTTCGGCCACAGTTCGCAGAACTGCCGAGTCCGCCAAACTTGTGCAAAATGCAGTGCCCATGAACACACCTCCGAATCTTGCGAGAACACTCTCCACAGTGTAAATTGTGACGGGGAGTACGCCGCGTACTCGCGGTCGTGCCCATCCTGGAAAAAAGAAAAGGAAATTGCGACAGTTAAAGTAAAAGAGAACATAAGTTTCAAGGAGGCACGCAGGCGGGTTTCATACCAGCCCAAGTACACCTTTGCCGATGTGACGCGTCAGGGGGCAGCGACACAACGGCTTCTGGCGGCTGTCCGACCCGCAAGCAGTGATTCGGCAGTTACATCATCTGTCCCCGCGGTGGTTGCAGCTAGCGCTGCTCCACCAACCCAGAAGAAGGGGCCATCCACCTCCGGGCAGGTGGCCTCAAAGACCTCGTCCAATGTGCCGAGCATAGAGTTTCTCACTATAACACCTAGAGGGTAATCTGGCGCCACAGTCTATGGGAGTTTCTTAAGGGGGCACCGTGCCGTAATGGGAATGACGGTATATGTGTCTGCGAGGCTCGTGTTGGCTGGTGTTGCAAGAGGCTTCGTATAAAACGTGGATATGGCTACGCAAATAACGCGTTCTCAAAGTAAAATCTTTATAAAATGTTTCCATTCACCATATTACATCTTTACTCACCCACGATGCATGACCAAGCGAAGAAAAGCAAGAACAGACGACCAACTGTTCCAAAGCGAGCGCGAACCTTGTCGTCTGTCCACCAACTTTAGCGGCCCGCTGATACATTTTACGTAGCATGTAGTCGTACACACAATAACAAGTTGTCGTAGTTAAACAAAACAAGTTTTCGCGTAATAATAAAGCTAAAACAGCTTTTCACGTGATGTTCTAATAGAAAATGAATCGTTGTGACAGACGGAACGGTACTTGCCAAGCGCGTCTTCAAGGTGTCCTGTCTCTACGAGAATGATGTCAATCCGAATCCACAATATACCGGCATTCCCATGCAAACCACAGCGCAGCAGCGCCAGATTTCCCTCTAGGTAATGTAGTGAGAAACTCCGTGGTGCGGAGGCCTTCACATCAAACTAAGCGCTCGGAAGAGCGCGTGTCCAGCGTCTCGCAATAGGCGATGGACACAACAACCAGCCAGACGGCGCCTTCAGCGCCCAAGGAGCGGCGAGCACCAGTCAACCGCTCCAAAAAAGACAAAACTCCCATCATGATGCCTCGAAAGGGCCCGTGAGCTAATCCTTATCTCTTAAACAGACAGCACCCAACACATTTACCATAACGGAGACACAAATACTACAATGAAACGTTAGAGGTCTTATCCACAACCTCGATGACATTAAAGAATGCTTACACAAATATAACCTAACCTAAACTTAATTTCACTGATTTCTGTATAATTTCACCAGATCAACGCTCCAGACACAAGCACAGTTTATACATACACCCGCCAGTTACACGGAATGATATATTCAAGTATAGTTTCTTTCCTAGGGCAATCAAGGAATGGAACGAATTACCCAATTCACTTGTCACATGTTCCTCTGTCAGTGCTTTTACTGCTGGTTTAGAGACTCTTATTTTTCCGGATATGACTGCATCATAGCATTTGTTTCTGATGCGCATATTACGAGTGTTTTGTCTTTGATCACTGCATGTCACTTTTTACAGATATTGCTATTGTATTGTTCTTTGTTCAACATGTACCGATATTTTGTATATGTGTTGTATTTCTATCCACTCCTGTAATGGTCCATCCTTGTACTGACAGTATAAATAAACAAACAAACAAACAAAACCCAAAGGTGCTGTGTGTTCAGGAGACACATCTGAAACCTACGAACATAAATTTTCTCCGTCACTACACAATCTATCGTAAAGACCGCAACGAGGCGAACGCCTCAGCTGGTGGTGTAGCAATAGTTGTTGACAAGTCAGTAGCATGTTATCATGTCGCCATTCAGACGCCCCTTGAGGCAGTGTCAGTTCGGGCAATTCTTTTTAATAATTTAATCGCAGTATTTGCATATACATACCCCTAAATTATCATCTCCGAAAAAGCGATTTTTTAACCTAATAGATCAGCTCCCGGACCCGTACGTAATCGTAGGCGATTTTAATGCCCACAGCACGATGTGGGGTGATTTGCGATGCGACGCGAGAGGACGATTGATTGAAAATTTTCTCCTGACCTCTAGTGCCTGCCTGTTCAATAAATAACGCCGACCTATTATAGCACACAACATAATTCATATTCAGCGATAGATCTAGCAATAGGCTCTGCTACTGTTCTGCCTCAACTGGAATGGAATGTGATCAATAATTTTTTTGGAAGTGACCACTTCCCTCTAACCTTAAACTTAATAACGCAGCATGACAACTGTCCCGTGTTTCCATTTGGAAATTAACATCGGCTGACTGGGAGCATTTCAAAGAATCAACTCATTTAAGCCCCGATTTTATTAGCAGTTTTAGTATTGATGATGCTATCGCATATTTTATAGCTTTTACTTGTGATGCTGCTAAAAAGTTTATCCCGCAAACGAATGGTAGTTCACCTAAAAGACGTGTTCCCTGGTGGAATGAAGACTGTAGAGATGCGCGAAAGAGGCAGAATAGGGCATGGGACATATTGTGCAGATCGCCGAATACAGTAAATCTAATTGAATTTAAACACATAAAATCGCAGGGAAGATGGATACGACGTCAAGCGAAGAAAGAGCGCTGGGAAAGGTTCCTCTCAAGTATAAGTTTTTACACACAGGAGGCGAAAGTTTGGAATGGTGTAAGGAGGCTAAAATCCGTTGCCTCTGGTGGTTGATCAAGGAAATACCTTAGAAGAGCAGGCAGACACCCTAGGGGAGCACTTTGAGCCTGTGTAGAGCTCAATACACTATTCCCAATCCTTTCTTACATAAAGAAATAGAAGAACGTAAGCCAATCATACGCAAATGCAGACAATGAACCGTATAACCGGCCTTTCAGTATTGCCGAGTTGAGAACTGCCTTGAACACATGCTGTTGCATTTGGAGACGATCCCACCGCTGTCAACCAGTTGCTGGAGTTTGAGGAAGATCCCAATTGCTGTCCCCCAGATTTTGGACCTTGCCGTTGGGTGCGGCAGTTGGCCGAGGTTGAAGAGGACGTCGGGATGAAAACTGGAGGTTTATTTACATTATTTACAGTGAGAGTACAAAGAAACTAACAGTCACAAAGTCATTACGGGCCCGCAGCAACTCGGACGCTGCGGCCCGTGGCAAGAAGCTCGAAAAAGATGGATGAAGGAATGCTCTCTTGCTGCTCCCGGTCTCTGGCTTTTAAGCCCTTCAGTGTCTCGAAGTCACGTCACGTTCGGCCAATCGGCGAGCCCGCTCAGGTGTCGTCATTTTCGGCCAATGGTAAGCGCCCGTGCGATTGTGTCACACCCGGCGCAGAGGGTCGCTCCTTGGGCTTCAATTGTCCGAGGGCTTACTTCTCTCTGCGGTATTGCCTTGCTGGCTTGCAAGCGCCGTCACAATAGGTGGAAGGGGCGACGTTTCAGTGCTGCAAAGCAGCTTTGCTCGGCACCTGCGTTACCCAGAACAGTGCCAGGCTCTCGCTACACTTTCGGGAAGAGTCCAGCAGTGAATAGCTCCACCTGTGGCGCACGAGGTGGGGGACGCCAACTCGTTCGCACGTGCCGTGCCTCGGCAACGGGGTAGACCTGCTTCTGCGTTCCTTACTTAGGTGTGGCGCGATTCGATGTGGTCTGGTGAACTCGAAGGAGGCTCAGGAAAAGGTCCCGTATCTAACAATGCAAAAGCACTGCACCAGGACCTGATAGAGTCATAATGACATGATCAGAAACTTACATACTGACACACAAGTTACACTACTCGCACTTTTCAACACTATTTGGGCTGTGGTATACATCCCATCCACATGGAAAGAAGCGATTCTGGTTCCTGTTCTGAAGCAGGGAAAAGACCCTTCCTTGGCAGCAAGTTATCATCCGATAGCTCTTAAAATTGTCTGCGTAAGCTTGTTGACAAAATGATTAATCGGAGACTCATACATTTCCTTGAACTCAACAATATGCTCGATCCCTATCAGTGTGGCTTAAGGCAAGGGCGGTCGACATCCGATCATCTTGTGCACATTGAAGGATATATCCGCGATGCATTTGTACACAAACAGTACACTCTAAGAAGAAAAGGAGGAAATGGGCTATTGAGGTTACTCGTTTAGGGGAGGAACTGATCTGCCACAACCATTCCTCCCTCTAAGGAGTAAGTGCGAGGGGATGAACTGTTACTCCCCATGCCGTTACTCCTCCGAGGACTAACAGTTGCTCTTTTCCGATGCTCCTCAAGGGAGTAACGGTCATTATTTACGATGCTCCGCAAAGGTGGAATTAATGAAATTAGGCATTCATACCCCCATAAAAAGATAAATGAGCTGGAAAAAAATGTGCCCAAAAGTAGGATTAGAGCTCACGTCTTCGCGCCCACAAGTCAGCTACTCTAACCACTGCACCATGGCAGATTTTTTTTCGTTATTGCATGGAATTATCCGTACTGTCAAACCAATGCAGTTACATTACATATGAACATGCATGAGAAACAAATTCGCAGTTAGTATGCAGTCCAATGACAGTTCGAAATTCTGGCAAACAAACAAGCGTCCAGACGTGAAATCCATTCAGGGACGGGATCATATGTAGCCACCACACTACGGACTTGAGCAGTCTCTTCTCGGAAGATAGACCTTGTCGAGCGAGGTGGCTCGGTATGTCTGTCGATCATTCGCCTTCTCCATAATGAATAAAGTCCTAATAGCATAAACAAATCGTATGGTGTATTACTGGCTGTCTTTTTGAAAGGAAGGAAGCGGGTACCATAATATGTGAGAGGAAAGTCTTTTCTGATAGTTCCTTGTAAAATGTCCCAAAAATGAAATGCGCCACGACAAAGTATAAAGCAATGTTCTATTGTCTCGGGTTGATTGCAAAGTCTACAATTTGTATTCCAGGGTACATACAGTCCTTTTTCCTGAAGCCACGTTTTAACTGGCAGTGTGGAGGTGTGCAGCCCAAAGAAAACGTTTTCTCAGACGGCGCAATGCACATTCTACAGACACGGCAAAGGACATATTGACCAAATAGAGACAGATACGGCTTTCGGTACAGAGGTTCAAGGAAAAGCGCTACGTTTAGCAACGTGCAATTAACGGTAAACAAATATTCAAGGGTGAATCTGGCTTTTAAGAATGAAATAATGTCGACAAGTTCCCTTAGGAAGCCCCATAACGGTAGTTCTTGAGCAAAGTTTGTCGTGACGAAACGAAAAGGGAGGTGTGACGCAAGACGTGCTAGATTAACTGCGAGAAGGAATGGATGACGGACATTTTTAAGGTAAAATAAGCGCATAACCACTTGTCGCACAAACAAATGCACAAGACCTAGGCCTCCCTTTTCAAGCGGGAGAAAAAGGTTGTCCCTTCTCATGGCTTCCCATGATAAATGCCAAATAAAACATGCAAATATTCTATGAAATGCCTGGACATGTGCACGTGAGTAGTGCAAGACCTGCAGAACATAAAGAAGCTTCGAAGCGAGAAATGTATTGCATGCCTTAGCTCTCGCAAAAATGGAGAGATCACGTCCTTGCCAGGTTGTCACCTTTCGACGGATAATGGTTATCGTGGACGTCCAACGAGGTCCGCTATTACGGAAGTTATCGAGAGGCACTCCAAGATATCGCAACGGAGACTGATTCCAATGAATATTCGCGAATACAGAGGGAGTGAGCGCCCACATGCCTAGCCAAAAGCCTCTACTTCTGTAAAAATTTACAGTAGCTCCTGCAGTCTCACAGAAACGCAGGGTAGCGTTTATTGCCTTGGTAATGCTTGGCTTATCGATGCAAAAGAAGGCAATGTCATCTGCATAAGCTAGCACTTGTCGGCATACATGTATAACATACATGTATACATGTTGTCGGCATACAGATGCACCTCGTCGGCATACATGTATACTTTAATGCTCGAGTCGCAAACCACGCTTAAGCAAAGCGGTTCTAAGTATATGGCGAAGAGTAAAGGCGATAGCGGACAACCCTGACGAATGGAGGACTGTACTTGTATTATATCTGAGAGGGTACGGTTTACAATTAACTTTGTAGTACAATGTTTATAACAAAGTGTTATGCCATGTTAGCAATGGTCGGCCGGGCCGGCAACGTGCCAGCTATTTCGGCCCGCTGCACGTGCTTCGACCGACCCGTGGTGGCGGCGCCCTTCAGAAAACGAGCGAGGACGACAACGCTAACCGACCATGCGCCGGGTTTGGAGGATCGGTGACGACAGCAGGGCTGGTTGGTTGGTGATTGTTGGTTAATTTGCCGCGTCGTCACGGTCTCTCTGCGGCAGGGGGAGCGCCCTGGCAAGAGGGTGCTTTGCGGTACGGGGGCCCCAGGATTCGTGGCAGTCTGCTGACACACGTGGCGACTACAGGAAAAAGGCAGCTCTGGAATGTAGCCGCGCCGGCTGGGGTCGGGCGTGACCACCTGACTACGGGGACGCAGGAGAATGGATACCACGACAACTGCGCTGCACAGGTCGTCTGCCCTCGAGAGAGCACTGAAACCTGTGCGGCACGTGTGTGTGAGCCCTCCTCCTCCAAAAAGGCTTGTAGTCTGCGATGACGTCGAACAATGACGTCGAACGGAGTGCTTATAAGCAGCGATTGTCGGCTGCTACGCTGTGCTCGTCAATGTACTTGTGAGCTGTGTGCTCGTTAGTTGTATGCTTCGTCTTGCGGGATCCATTTGGGAGTCACGCTAGACTGTGAAAATACATCCCATGTCTCAAATGTAAATCATGTAAATAAACCCTGCTCGCCTAGTCCTGTCGCCCCAAGTTCTTCCGATCGTCCTACAACCCGACTCCAAATCTTACAACCATAATATGCATGGTATACCATGCATGGTATATATATGCATGCATGGTATGCATGGGCATGGTAGCGCTGCTGGCACGATGAGCTCAAACCCGTTTGTTTTTGCCATACAGATCGCCGCCCTACTGCTCACACCAGCCGGGTACGAAGGAAAAGGCCGGGATGTGAAAACAAACTCGACCTATCTTCCAGGGTATCTTGGATCCCAAGTGCCTACCGCGCCATTCTATTGGGATAAGCCCGATCTACAGCACCATTACAGTGCAACAACAACGCTGGATGACGTCACGGACTTCAGCGCCACCACAGCGAGGCTATGGGCACCACCGACCATAAAAGGAGGCGACAGACTGCGACGGACCACTGGGCATGGTAGCGCTGCTGGTACGATGAGCTCAAACCCGTTTGTTTTTGCCATACAGATCGCCGCCCTACTGCTCACACCAGCCGGGTACGAAGGAAAAGGCCGGGATGTGAAAACAAACTCGACCTATCTTTCAGGGTATCTTGGATCCCAAGTGCCTACCACGCCATTCTATTGGGATAAGCCCGATCTACAGCACCATTACAGTGCAACAACAACGCTGGATGACGTCACGGACTTCAGCGCCACCACAGCGAGGCTATGGGCACCACCGACCATAAAAGGAGGCGACAGACTGCGACGGACCACTGGGCATGGTAGCGCTGCTGGCACGATGAGCTCAAACCCGTTTGTTTTTGCCATACAGGTTGGCAAACGTTTTGGGAAATGCCTAAAATCCAATGAATTGTGCCTAATTGTGCTGCCATGCCCAAGGCTGCTTTCAAATTTGTTATGTGACTTTTGCGTGCATGTTTCTAAATTACTGCTTATAGCAGGGGATGTGGAAAGTAACCCTGGGCCTGATTATGATCAATTTTCCAAGCAGCTAAAACAAATTTCAGACGACATTCGTGTTATTAAGGAAGAACGTCTAACATCCATCGACTTAAAACTTGACAGCCTAAGCAATCTCGATACCAAGGTTTCTACATGCATGGAACAAATTAATAGCCTCCAGAAAGCACTAATATCGCTTGAACTAAAAGTGGACGATCTTGAAAATCGCTCAAGAAGATCAAATCTAATTGTTTACGGTCTTCCCGAGGAAGCTAAGGAAAACGAAGGCTCACTTGAACACAAAGTGCACGAAAAAATTCTTAAAAGTGTCCTCGAAGTCGACGATGTAACGATTGAAAGGATTCACAGATTGGGCAGGCCAGCAGCTAAAAAAACCAGACCGGTTATCTTGATGCTCCTGGACTACCGCGACAAAACACAAATCCTAAGCAACTGTTATAAGCTCAAGGGGAGCAGTTTTTCAATCGGCGAAGATTTTTCATGGCGTGTAAGAAACATCCGGAAGAAACTGTGGAACTACGCGAAAGCTAGAAAAGAATCTGGGGACAAGGTATCGCTGTCCTACGACAAATTGCGTATCAATGATGACCTCTACCGATGGGATGACGAAACAAATGATGTGGCCCTAATCCAAACGCATTCACCTATCTCGAGCAAAAAAAACGAGGAAGCAGAAAGGCAAACAACGCGCACTCGGCGCAACGCGCCACGTCAGAAATAACTTTCTGCAATATTAATGCGCGTAGCATACTAAAGAAAACTGACTTCCTTGAGGCATTACTTCTTGGTATCGAACCAGATTTTGTTGCTCTAACTGAGACTTGGCTAACAATCGATATCAGGGATGCTGAAATCACACCACCAAACTACGTAATCGTACGGAAAGACCGATTAACACGTGGTGGCGGCGTCGCCTTATTGATTAAAAAGGACATCCCTTATATCGTATTACCTGATGTCACAGGAGTGGAAGGAATGTTTTGTAAACTAACATTTTCTACATGCAATATTGTCGTCGGCTGTATTTATCGTAGTCCCTCATGTGAGGTTGAAGTGATGGAAAGACTGTTTGTATGCGCAAAATAACGTTTTGGGGGCCAGACTAATACTTCTAGGGGATTTTAACTTGCCTGATGTGAACTGGCAAACATTTGAACACCACTCACCAAGTGCTGATATGCTTTTCGAACTTATGCTTTCACTGAATCTTAGCCAAATCGTAACAGAGCCCACACGTGTTCAAGGAACCACTTCCAACACACTTGATTTAGTTTTTTTGAGCCATCATTTTCCGTTAGAGCAAACGCACCTTGAACTCATTAATGGCATGTCTGATCATAAGATTACTTTATGTGCTGTACCAGCTCATAATACATTTTCTTCCCAACCACGCATCACTTACCCGGACTTCAGTAGAGCAGACGATACGAGTATTATTGACTACTTATCTAGCGAATTTACCGCCTTTGAAGAACTTTCAATACGTTCCACTACAAACATCGAAACATTGTGGCATGGTTTCAAAAAAATTATGTTTCATTGTATTTCTAAGTATGTACCTTCTAAAGTTAAAGAAACGAGAAAGCACAATCCCTGGATCTCACGCGACATCATTCATGCCAAACGTAAAGTCAAACGTCTGAAAAAATCAATGAAACTAGCACCTAAACCTTCATCTCGAAGTAATCTTACTCTGGCTATCCAAGACATGAAATCTAAAATAAAGACAGCGAAGTCAAACTTTTACACAAACACTTCAAGGATTTCTAAGAAATTCACCATGCAAATTCTGGAACTACCTTAATCCTAAGGCATCAAGTGATCCCCAAGTGTCGCCCGAAACTAGCAAACAAAGCGCTAATTCACTAAATAACTACTTTTCTTCTATCTTCACATCTGATGATGGGAAACTACCCCAAATTGACATCACCGTTAACAGCACACTAAGCACCCTCACCGTCACGGAGGGCGGAGTACTGAACCTTCTCCTAATCCTGGACACAAAAAAAAGGGCCAGGCCCGGATAAAATACCCAACGCTTTCTTCAAAAGGTACGCAGAATGGATGACGAAGTACCTTTGTATAATATTTAACAAATCATTATCATCATCTGTTCTTCCACAGGATTGGAAATCCGCAAAAGTTGTCCCAATATGTAAGTCAGGCTGCAAAGACGACCCGTCCAACTTTCGGCCGATTTCGCTTACGAGTAACGTGTGCAAACTTCTAGAACACATCATACTAAAACATATAACCGTTTTCTTAGACAAGGAGAGTATAATATCACCATATCAACATGGCTTTCGCAGAGGCCTTTCTACAATCACTCAACTACTGGAACTAACCCACGACATATCATTTAATATCGACCAACACAGACAAACAGACCTCATCCTACTCGATTTCTCGAAGGCGTTTGATCGGGTATCACACAAAAAGCTCATAAGAAAACTTGAGGCTACATTAGGTACAGGCCCCATAACTGACTGGATTTGCGACTATCTTACTAACCATACCCAGTTTGTGGAAGTGAATGGACAGATTTCCCAGACAGCCCGGGTAACATCGGGAGTTCCCCAAGGAAGCGTTCTGGCTCCCGTTTTATTTCTAATTTTTATTAATGACCTACCCGCAAAAATCACAGGAAACATTAGGCTGTTTGCAGATGACTGCATCCTTTATCGAAATATTAACTCGTATCATGACCATATAACATTAAACAATGACTTGAAAGCTGTGTCTAACTGGTGTGCCCACTGGCAGATGACCATCAATACTAAGAAATCTGTTGTTCTTTCAATCACCAGAAAAAAAAATAACTCGAGCTTTACGTATACCGTTAACGACGTGCCACTAATACGAGTTCATGAACACAAGTACCTCGGATTAACGTTAACACATGACTTCAGATGGAACTCCCATATAAATAATGTCACAGCAACTGCAATGAAACGCCTTTTCTTTCTTGGAAGGCACCTCAGACTAGCACCACCCGATACAAAACTTCTGGCTTACAAAACTTTCGTCAGGTCAGTCCTTGAGTACGCAAATGTTATCTGGTTTCCACACACTAAACAACTAATTAAAAACTAGAAGGTGTACAAAGGAAAGCTCTACGGTATATATACAATAAACATAAATTAACAGACTCGCCCACCGAACTACCTAACAAAGCCGGAATCCTAACAGTACAAAACCGAGCTGTACTAGCCCGTTCTATACTTATGTACCAGCTTTTACATAAGAAGCTTAATATCGATACCTCTAGATATATCTGCAGAAATGAAACACGGCCGACGCGGCATAAAAACACACAAACACTCAATGAGCATTCTTTCCATACCGATTGCTTTAATAATTCCTTCTTTCCTTTAGCGATAAGAGAGTGGAATAAACTTAGTGAATCCATTAGTAACAGCTCCTCACTAGATACATTTGCTAATTCAGTGGAAGAACACCTCCCTGCCTTACAGCTCTGACACATAGCCAGGTTTGTTACCGATCTTCATAGCCTAACACTTTAAGCTATGAGTGTGCCTTTTGTATGATGCATCATACGCATGACTGCATCCTGTTTGTCATGTTCATTAGGTATTGTATATCACATGTGCTTTCAGGTGTTATTTTTTTCTCTTGTTTGGTTTCTTGTTTTCTCAGATTCTTCCTTGTTATAGTATATTGTGCCCATATATTGAATTTGTGATGAACTACTTATTTCTTTTGTTTAGTGAAACCAAAACCTTTGCAATAACACACTTATGATTATATAATCTATTTATATTCTTTGTTCGCAAACACTACCCTATGTACTTGCCCTTCCTGTTATAATCCCATGAGGGATTGACAGTGTGTGAAAATAAATAAATAAATAAATAATACATCCCCAAAGTGAAGATGCCGCAGTAGTTGGAACAAAAATTCATGTTCATCATCATCATCAGCCTGGTTACGCCCACTGCAGGGCAAAGGCCTCTCCCATATTTCTCCAACAACCCCGGTCATGTACTAATTGTGGCCATGCCGTCCCTGCAAACTTCTTAATCTCATCCGATCACCTAACTTTCTGCCGCCCCCTGCTACGCTTCTCTTCCCTTGGAATCCAGTCCGTAACCCTTAATGACCATCGGTTATCTTCGCTCCTCATTACATGTCCTGCCCGAGTCGTTTCCGATGCCGATCTCATGGAACTGAGTGAAGCTGAACTACTGGAGGGCTGGAGCGATCAGAATGTGACCAATGTCAAGAGAATAAAGATCAGGCGCGATGGCAAGGAGATTGAGACAAAGCACTTAATTCTTACTTTCGCATCAAGTATGCTACCTGAGACCATTGAGACTGGCTACATAAAGATCCGAGTCAGACCGTACATCCCCAATCCTCTCCGATGCTTTAAGTGTCAAAGATTTGGCCACAGTTCACAGAACTGCCGAGGCCGCCAGACTTGCGCGAAATGTAGTGCCCAAGAACACCCATCTGAAAATTGCGAGAATGCTCCACACTGCGTGAACTGTGATGGGGAACACGCCGCCTACTCGCGGTCCTGTCCATCATGGAAAAAAGAAGAAGAAATAGTTACAATCAAAGTTAAGGAAAATATATCGTTCAAAGAGGCACGCAGGCGGGTAGCATACCTGCCAAAGAAAAGCTTTGCCGAAGTGGCGCGTCAGGGGGCAGCGTCACAACGGCCTCCGGCGGCTGTCCGACCCACACGCAGTGAGTCGGCAGTTACGCCATCTGCCCCCACGGTGGTTGCAGCTAGCGCTGCTCTGCCAACCGAGCAGAAGGGACCATCGACCCCGAAGGTGGGCGCAGCCGAGGCTGCCCCAACCTCCCAGGTCCCTTCCAGCGCTGGCAACGGCCGGCGCAGCCAAATCCCTCAGGGAGCCCCACCGACCTCCGGGGTGGTGGGCGCAGGGGTCTTGCCCTCCAAGGCGGGACTCCCTCTGAAAACTTCTCGCTCGCAAGAGCACGTGTCCGGAGCCTCAGTAGAGGCAATGGACACAACACTTATCCTCAAGGCGCACGAAGCGCCTAAGGAGCGGCGAGGCTCCCTCGAACGCTCCAGAAAGAACAAAACTCCCGTTACAGGGCCTCGAAAGGGCTCTGTAATTTAATCCCTGTAATTTTCATAATCGCTACTTCTGTTTCTGTACACACAGCACTTATTGACCTCCAATATGGATACACAGATAATTCAGTGGAACGTCAGAGGTCTCCTTAGAGACCTTGATGATGTTCAAGAACTAATCCACAAACACAATCCCAAAGTGCTGTGTTTACAAGAAACAAACTTAAAACCCAAACACACAAACTTTCTCCGACAGTATATAACTTTTCGCAAAGATCGCGATGGTGCTGTCGCATCATCGGGCGGTGTTGCCATTGTTATCCATAAGAGCATTGCATGTCAACTTTTACAGCTACAAACGCCTCTCGAAGCAGTGGCGGTTCGAGCTGTACTCCTAAACAAACTCATCACCATTAGCTCTCTTTACATACCCCCACATTACAAATTAACGAAGCATGAATTCCAATCCTTTATTGACCAATTGCCAGAACCTTACGTTGTTCTTGGCGATTTCAATGCGCACAGCTCTCTGTGGGGCGACTCTCGTATAGATGCGCGAGGTCGTCTTGTTGAACAGTTCCTTTTCTCTTCTGGTGCGTGCCTTCTGAATAAGAAGAAACCCACATATTACTGTCTTGCAAACAATACCTTTTCTTCAATTGATCTGAGCATAGTTTCTCCGTCCATACTGCCTGAACTAGAATGGGAAGTTACCAACGATCCTTACGGAAGCGACCACTTCCCCGTAATATTAAGAACACTTAAAGAAGACGAATATCCACCACAGGGTCCTAGGTGGAAGACTGAGACAGCAGACTGGGAGAAATTCCGAAACTTAACTAGTATGTCATGGGATGACATGTCCTCGTTAGGAATTGATGCTGCCGTGGAATATTTAACAGCTTTCATAATAGATGCCGCAACTAAATGTATATCACAAGTAAATGGATTGGCATGCAAACGGCGTGTCCCGTGGTGGAACGACGATTGTAGGATCGCTCGTAAGAAACAAAACAAAGCGTGGGGGATGCTACGCGCCTCCCCCACTGCGGAGAATCTTATCAATTTTAAAAAAGTTAAATCCCAAGGCAGGCGAACTCGCCGACAAGCCAGAAGAGAGAGTTGGCAGAAGTTTTTATCTGGTATCAACTCCTATACAGATGAGGCCAAAGTCTGGAACAGGGTTAATAGGATAAAAGGGCGACAAACATATTCACTTCCTTTGGTGAACACACAAGGTGAAACACTGAAAGATCAGGCAGACACACTTGGAGAACACTTTGAGAGCGTGTCGAGTTCAAACCACTATTCGCAATCATTTTTGAAATACAAACGAATAGAAGAATGTAAGCCAATAATACAAAAATCCAGACAGAATTAACCTTATAACCGGCCGTTCAGTATTGCAGAGTTGAGAGCTGCTTTGACCACATGCAAAAGCTCTGCACCGGGACCTGATAGAGTCATGTACGAAATGATCAGAAATTTACACACTGACACCAAACTTACACTACTCACGCTTTTCAACGCTATTTGGGCTACGGGATGCCTCCCATCCGCATGGAAAGAAGCGATTGTGGTCCCTGTTCTTAAGCAGGGTAAAGACCCTTCCTTGGCGGCAAGCTACCGTCCGATAGCTCTTACAAATTGTCTTTGTAAGCTTTTGAAAAAATGGTTAACCGCAGACTTGTACATTTCCTTGAACTCAACAATATCCTCGATCCCTTTCAGTGTGGGTTCAGAGAAGGGCGGTCCACAACCGATCACCTTGTGCGCATTGAGGGAAACATTCGCGACGCCTTTCTACATAAACAATATTTCCTATCCGTATTCCTCGATATGGAGAAGGCGTACGACACTACGTGGCGCTATGGAATCTTGAGAGACTTGTCGGGAATTGGCATCCGTGGCAATATGCTCATCCTAATAGAAAGCTATTTGTCCAACCATACATTCCGCGTGAAAGTCGGCAATGTATTGTCGCGACCTTTTATACAGGAAACTGGTGTACCTCAAGGAGGTGTACTTAGCTGCACGCTCTTCATCGTGAAAATGAATACCCTTCGTGCTTCATTACCGCCAGCCATTTTTTATTCTGTTTACGTGGACGACATACAGATCGGTTTCAAATCCTGCAACCTTACTGTATGTGAGAGGCAAGTTCAACAGGGCTTGAACAAAGTGTCCAAATGGGCAGAAGAAAACGGATTTAAAGTTAACCCCAACAAAAGTTCTTGTGTGCTTTTCACAAGAAAGAGAGAGCTCATTGCAGAACCCAGTATCGAAATGTATGGCCAGCGAATTCCTGTGAACAAAGAACACAAGTTTTTAGGCATCATTCTTGATTCGAAATTAACGTTTATTCCACACATAAAGTACCTCAAGGTGAAATGCTTAAAAACAATGAACTTACTTAAAGTGTTATCCCACACAACATGGGGCAGCGACAGGAAATGTTTAATGAATCTATACAAGAGCCTCATTCGATCACGGTTGGACTACGGTGCCGTGATCTATCATTCTGCAGCCCCGAGCGCGCTAAAGATGCTAGATCCGCTCCACCATCTAGGAATCCGACTAGCCACTGGAGCTTTCAGAACAAGTCCCATTGAAAGTTTATATGCAGAATCAAATGAGTGGTCACTTCATCTGCAGAGAACATACATCAGCCAAACATATTTTCTGAAAGTGCACTCTAATCCTCAACATCCGTGTTTTAATACCATAAACGACATGACATATGCTACACTCTTTCATAATCGTCCCTCCATTAGACAGCCTTTCTCGCTGCGTGTAAGGGAGCTTAGTGATCAAATGCTTGTCCCACTCCTCGAGCTCCGCCTAATGCATCCAGCCAAGCTGCTACCTCCTTGGGAGTGGCAGCTCATACAATGCGATATATCTTTCATGCAAGTTACAAAACACGCTTCAGACATTGAAATACAAATGCATTTCCGGGAACTCCAGCACAAACACTCCTGCACGGAGTTCTACACAGACGCATCGAAGTCACACGACGGGGTGTCCTATGCAGCCGTCGGTCCATCCTTCTCGGAATCCGGCGTACTGCATCCGGAAACTAGTATCTTCACGGCTGAGGCCTACGCAATATTGTCGACCGTGAAGCATATTAGGAAATCAAAACTCGAAAAATCAGTTATATATACGGACTCCCTAAGTGTAGTGAAGGCTTTGATATCGTTCTGTAAGCACAAAAATCCTGTTATAATTGAACTCTATTCCGTCTTATGCAAAGCATATGTATCTAACCAACATGTGATTATATGCTGGGTGCCAGGTCATAGGGCCATCGAAGGTAATGTTCTGGCGGACCAGATGGCCACGTCAGTCGCATGGCATTCTGCTAATCCCACCGCTGCAGTTCCTGTCACAGATCTGAAGCCCTTCTTGCGGAGAAAACTACGGAACCACTGGCAACGCCTATGGGACGCGCAAACAAATAATAAGCTCCGCGTCATAAAGCCACAGTTAGGATTCTGGCCCTCTGTAACAAAATCACGCCGAACAGATGTCCTATTCTGTCGTCTCAGAATAGGACACACATTTGGCACGCATAACTATTTACTCACTGAAAATGATCCTCCAACCTGCGGTAGATGCGGGGAGAGGCTGACCGTCCTCCACGTCCTCCTGGAGTGTCGGGAAGCCGAATATGAAAGAAAGAAACATTTTCCCTTAGCATACCGGCAGCGCATCCCCCTTCATCCTGTTATGTTACTCGGCCCAGAACCTTTATTTGACACCAGCGCAGTCCTAAGTTTTCTGAAAGATGTTGTCTTGCATGTTTTTAGCCCTACATGTTCGTAGCGGGTCCTCTCTTCAGAGGATGCCGCTGCGATAGCTCTTTAGTGTAGCACATGCCTCTAGGCCCTTGTGTTTCAAGGGCTCTGGCGAGGCAGCAGTGCTCCAAGTAATTTTATCATCCTATATATTTTTATTTTGCATCATCCTTTTACGATGGATTTTAATGTTCATAGTATTCGTCATTCGTCATCGCCATAATTTTATAGTACATGGATTTTACGCACTTTACAGCGACTATTTTTAGGCCACTTTACAGCCAAGTCACATCCTCCATAATACATCGTTAACACTACCACTTGTCATGGCGCTCTTTGGCCAAACCTGGCCCTTGCGCCAAAAAACACCACACATCATCATCATCACATGTCCTGCCCATGCCCATTTCTTTTTCTTGATTTCAACTAAGATGTCAGTAACTCGCGTTTGTTCCCTCACCCAATCGCCTCTTTTCTTATCCCTTAACGTTACACCTATCATTCTTCTTTCCGTAGCTCGTTGCGTCGTCCTCAATTTGAGTAAAACCCTTTTCGTAAGATTCCAGGTTTCTGCCCCGTAGGTGAGTACTGGCAAGACACAGCTATTATACACTTTTCTCTTGAGGGATAATGGCAACCTGCTCTTCCTGATCTGAGAATGCCGGCCAAACGCACCCCAGCCCATTCTTATTCTTCTGATTATCTCCGTCTCATGATCCGGATCCGCAGTGACTACCTGCCCTAAGTAGATGTATTCCCTTACGACTTCCAGTGCCTCGCTGCCTATTGTAAATTGCTGTTCTCTTCCGAGACTGTTAAACATTAGTTTTCTGTAGATTAATTTTTAGACCCACTCTTCTGCTTTGCCTCTCCAGGTCATGCATTGCAGTTGGTCCCCTGAGTTACTAAGCAAGGCAATATCATCAGTGAATCGCAAGTTACTAAGGTATTCTTCATTAACTTTTATCCCCATTTCTTCTCAATCTAGGTCTCTGAATACCTCCTGTAAACACGCTGTGAATAGCATTGGAGAGATCGTATCTCCCTGCCTGACGCCTTTCTTTATTGGGATTTTGTTGCTTTCTTTATGGAGGACTACGGTGGCTGTGGAGCCGCTATAGATATCTTTCAGTATTTTTACATACGGCTCGTCTACACCCTGATTCCGTAATGCCTCCATGACTGCTGAGGTTTCGACAGAATCAAATGCTTTCTCGTAATCAATGAAAGCTATATATAAGGGTTGGTTATATTCCGCACATTTCTCTATCACCTGATTGATAGTGTGAATATGATCTATTGTTGAGTAGCCTTTATGGAATCCTGCCTGGTCCTTTGCTTGACAGAAGTCTAAGGTGTTCCTGATTCTATTTGCGATTACCTTAGTAAATAGTTTGTAGGCAACGGACAGTAAGCTGATCGGTCTATAGTTTTTCAAGTCTTTGGCGTCCCCTTTCTTATGAATTACGATTATGTTAGCGTTTTTCCAAGATTCCGGTACGCTCTACGTTATCAGGCATTGCGTATACAGGGTGGCCAGTTTCTCTAGAACAATCTGTCCACCATCCTTCAACAAATCTGCTGTTACCTGATCCTCCCCAGCTGCCTTCCCCCTTTGCATATCTCCCAAGGCTTTCTTTACTTCTTCCGGCGTTACCTGTGGGATTTCAAATTCCTCTAGACTATTTTCTCTTCCATTGTCGCCGTGGGTGCCACTGGTACTGTATAAATCTCTATAGAACGCCTCAGCCACTTGGACTATCTCATCCATATCAGTAATGATATTGCCGGCTTTGTCTCTTAGCGCATACATCTGATTCTTGCGAATTCCTAGTTTCTTCTTCACTGTTTTTAGGCTTCCTCCGTTCCTGAGAGCATGTTCAATTCTATCCATATTATACTTGCTTACGTCAGCTGTCTTACGCTTGTTGATTAACTTCGAAAGTTCTGCCAGTTCTATTCTAGCTGTAGGGTTAGAGGCTTTCATACATTGGCGTTTCTTGATCAGATCTTTCGTCTCCTGCGATAGTTTAATTACTGGTATCTTGCCTAACGGAGTTACCACCGACTTCCATTCCACACTCCTTAATGACGCCCACAAGATTGTCGTTAATTGCTTCAACGTTGAGGTCCTCTTCCTGAGTTAAAGCCGAATACCTGTTCTGTAGCTTGATCTGGAATTCCTCTATTTTCCCTCTTACCGCTAACTGATTGATCGGCTTCTTATGTACCAGTTTCTCCCGTTCCCTTCTCAGGGCTAGGCTAATTCGAGTTCTTACCATCCTGTGGTCACTGCAGCGCACCTTGCCGAGCACGTCCACATCTTGTATGATGCCAGGGTTAGCACAGAGCATAAAGTCTATTACATTTCTAGACTCGCCGTTCGGGCTCCTCCACGTCCACTTTCGGCTATCCCGCTTGCGGAAGAAGGTATTCATTATCCTCATATTATGCTGTTCCGCAAACTCTACTAATAACTCTCCCCTGATATTCCTAGTGCCTATGCCATATTCCCCCACTGCCTTGTCTCCAGCCTGCTTCTTGCCTACCTTGGCATTAAAGTCGCCAATTAGTATAGCGTATTTAGTTTTCACTCTACCCATCGCCGATTCCACGTCTTCATAGAAGCTTTCGACTTCCTGGTCATCATGACTGGATGTAGGGGCGTACACCTGTAAAATTCTTGTTGAAGCTTATCAAAGGCTTTGGAGAGGTCAGTCTGGAGAAGAGCTACTTGATCCGTACTACCCGCTATGCACTCAAGGACTGATCGTGCGATATGAACATTAGTCTGTATAGAGCGGCCTCGAATTCCGCATGTTTGATTATCACCGACTAATTTAGTAATGACTGTCAGCAATCTATTTGTCAGTACTTTTGAAAATATTTTGTAGTCCACGTTACATAACGATATCGGCCTATATCCGTTTACCCTCTTTATTATTTCATCATCTGTGCTCTTTGGTATTAAGGTTGTGTGGCCCTGATAGAAAGATCGAGGAAGCTCACCATATTGATAGGCTTCCTCGAAAGGCTGCTCAAGAAAAGGACACAGGAATTTCTGAAATTTTATATAAAACTCAGCACTAAGGCCATCAGGACCAGGTGTCTTGTTCTTCTGCAGCGTTTCGACGGCAAAATAATTTCTTCTCGAGTTATTGGCCCATCAACGCTGTCGATCATCTTCTATGTGTGGCATAAGCGAAATAAACTGATCAGCGTTTTCTTCGTATCCATTCTGAGGCTTAACTGCAGTGAAATGATCTTTATAATGAGCTTCAAATAGGCTTATTATTTGGGCTGTTTCTGAGTATATGGACCCACCAGACTCAATTTCCAATATTTGCTTGGTTGACGGGGCATGAAGTTGAGACACGTAAAGCATCGGAACGCAGGTGCGCCCATGTAAAAGTGACTCTGCATTTTGTGTATGCTGTGCGGTGAGAGTGTAACGTTGAGTGTACTTGCAACCACAAGCGAGTGCGAAAAGAAATCTGTCCGAGTATTCTTAGGGCGCTTTAAACTGAGGCACTACGCGATGTAAACGTGTACCGAGCCCACACGGGGCACCTAAGACGACAGAGACGGACAATTTCTCTATCGCTTAGTGTGTCCCGTTTGAGCTACACATCGCTTCAGTCAGGTTCGTAATCTCCTTGGAACGGAAGGAACTTAGGTACTATTGACCAGCAAAATCTGGCAGTCTATCAATGACTTACTTGCGCGTTTAGTGTGTATCGCTCACTTATGGTGTGCGCACGTAGGGTACGAAGGGCTCTTCACATTCCAGCCTTAAATTTCACGCAATTTTCTCACGAAGAGGCAAAGTGCTGCTTTGCATGTAGTTCAAGAGACAGTGCACGAACTTCGAACTATTCACGATTTATAGACAATACAGTTTTTGCCGCATCACGGCACGACACGGACGAAAACAGCGGAGCGCATGGGGAGTAACTGTTGCCGTTCGTCCTCCCGTTGTTCTCTTTCCGACCAGGGACTAAACACTTACAGTCCAAAATTTGCACACGGCACGCATATTCATGCAGTTACTCCCTTGAGGGACGAAAGCGCCCTTTTTAGGACTAACTGCCCAGTTATTCCCGTTTTCCCCGGAATTCTTCTTAGAGTGCACTTCCTCTCGATATTCCTCGATATGGAGAAGGCGTATGACACGGCATGGCGTTACGGGATCTTGCAAGACTTGTCGGGAATGGGCATCTGTGGAAATATGTTGAAAATAATTGAAAGCTATTTGTCGAATCGTATCTTCCGTGTGAAAAGCGGCAACGTATTATCGCGACCTTTCATACAAGAAACTGGTGTACCCCAGGGAGGCGTACTCAGTTGCACACTCTTTATCGTTACGATGAACACACTCCGTGCTTCTCTACCACCGGCCATTTCTTATTCCGTCTACGTAGACGATATACAAGTAAGTTTCAAATCGTGTAACCTTACAGTGTGCGAAGACAGGTACAGCAAGGCTTAAACAAGGTGTCCAAGTGGGCAGACGAAAATGGATTTAAAATCAACCCCCCAAAAAGCTCTTGTGCTCTCTTTACAAGAAAGAGAGGCCTGGTCCCTGATCCTTGTGTAGAACTGGGCGGCAACAAATTCCCTTCAACAAAGAGCACAAATTTCCAGGTGTTGTACTTGGCTCCACGCTCACTTTCAGTTCACACATAAAATGTCTTAAAGCAAAATTAAAAACTATGGATTTACTTAAAATCCTATCCCACACAACATGGGGTAGTGACTGGAAATGTTTATTGAAACCTTACAGGAGCCTAGTTCGATCACAATTAGATTATGGTGCCGTAGTATATTACTCTGCCGCATCGAGCGCGCTTAAGATGTTAGGCCCCTTTCATCATCTGGGTATCTGCCTCGCCACTGGTGCATTTAGAACAAGCCCTGTCGATAGTCTATATGTAGAGTCAGATGAGTTCTCACTACATCTTCAGAGAACATACATCAGCTTCACCTATTTTCTCAAAGTACGCTCTAATAAATAACATCCGTATTTCACAACCGTTAACGTTAACGACTTGACGTGTGAAACACGTTTTCATAATAGACCCTCTATGAGACTTCCTTTCTCACTGCGTGCAAGAGAGCTTAGCGTAGAAATAGATGTCCCAATTCTCGAACATCGCTTAAGGGGGGACGTGGGTTTGTAAATCAACTTCCTTAAATCTTCATGGATTTTGATGGAAATTGATACAAATGTTTAAAATGTCTCCTTGACGCTTCCATAAAAGGTTCAGAGCGGTATCTTGAGAACATTCTATTCAATTTCATTGAGCAGAATTTTTCTTCCTTTTACTTTTTGGAGAGCCTTCAGAACTTAAAAAACGTGATAGAAGGCTTGTTAAGTATTGACTGCATAGCTAAATGCGTGGTCAAGGTCGTGACATTCTTGCATTTTTTTTCGCAACATAAACTTTTTTGAGCGCCATATTTTATGTTATCTTCACATCAAGCACACTTTCAAGGTAGACGAATAGCCATATCGTAAACTTACAAAGTGTCAAGATAAGAAATCGAGAATGTCAGGACTGAACTGCAGCCCAAGGAACCTGACAAAAAAAACGGAGTTAAAATATGTTAAATGGTAACAAAGAAATCAGCTTCAGAAACTGAGCAGAAAGGCAGAAAAACAGTTTTGAGAAAACGGCTCTCAAGTTTCACCTTCTCTTCAGTTCTCTAAAAGGCACCAAATTTGTAGTCTTTGGGGTATTTTGTGATGTGGGGCTTCTTGTACATGTGGCGTCTGGTCTGGTGTGCTCCCCCCCTTTCTTATTTTTTTCTTTTTATAGGGCATTCTTTGCTGCTGCTGCTCTACAAAGAGCATGGTGCCTAGGTTTCAAACCAAGTGACGTGCAGAACTCTGTGTGGGCATGAATATAGTTCCAGTGTACATTCAGGCAGCCTGTACCCGCAGGCTGCCCGATTGATAGCAATCTCCAGTACAATCAGTGAGGCATATTTTGTTGGTAGAATTGACCATGTTACTGAATGAAGGCTCTGAGTGTCAGCAGCCTCCCAAGTCATCTTTACTTAACAATGGCTGTAGAACTTAGGATCAGAGAGCCAGTGATAGATATGCAGCTGCTAGGTGCTTTCCAGAATTTTACTTTTGTATGATTCACGAGGGTTGCAATGTGGGCTTGTTGGTAATGCATCTTCAAGGGGAGTATGGTAGCGCGATTCAAAGACGGGACGCTGTGTGTGTCCCTTTGTGTCTTCTCTTGTCCCGTCTTTGAATCGCGCTACCATACTCCCCTTGAAGATTTTGTATGATGCCTCGATCACTTCTGCAGCCAGGTGTCTGTGCCAGCCCAAGGAGCCTAGTGAACAGAGCTCATGATGAGGTTCTCTTTATGAAGGGGTGGTATGATAGATATTGTTACGAGCTCTCGTGACAATATGATAATAGAGTGAATGCGTAATATGCTTGTTTGCGGGTCCGAGGTGCCGATGTGCGAAATGCCTAGCCGCAGATACAAGGAGCCGACGCGCGATGTGCTTAGCCGCGCAATTTGAGGCGCCGACGCGCGAAATTCCTAGCATCGGGCTCGAGGAGTCGACACTCGATGCGTTTATTCGCGCAGTTGGAGGCGCCGATGTACAAAATGCTTAGGGTCTGAGAAGTCTGCGCGCGATGTGCATGATCGCTGAGTCGGAGACTCCCTATGCGCGAAGTGTTTAGCCGCGTGCCCGAGCATTGCGTGTGTGATGTGCTTCGTCACGAATTCCGAAACACCGAGTGTTGAAAGGCCCAGCCGCATGTCCGAAGATTCCGCGCGTGAGTCTTGGTCGCGAAGTCCGCGTCGCCGATGCTCGGAATGCTTAGCCGCGAGTCTGAAACGTCCACAAGCGTAGGGATCGGCCACACTACTGCGATGTCCGCGTAGCGCCCGTTTTGACACGTCGAGACTACGGCAAGTGGAGACGCAAGGTGCAAAGAGCGGAGCAGACGACGCGAGCGCCGGGCCAATGGCGAACCGCGCTGGAGTCACGTGGTGGGCGCGGCCAATCGCAGACTCCGGCACGACCTTCAATAATTTGCTTTTTGTGCGCTTGTTTCTGTATGGAGGAGATCGCTGAAGCGGCAAATTTGAAGACGGATAAATGCGCTTTCCAACGAGACCAAGCTGGCGGCGCTCGATCACGCCGTTCCAGAGACATTGTGGCTTGAAAAACGCTGTTCGTTCTTCATTTCCGCGAAATTTTAACGCGACAGCGTTAAGGAGCTCGTGTCGCAGAAAAGCCGGTGTCGTCGGCGTCGGTGTCGGCGTCGGGTGTCGGCGTCGGTGCCGGCGTCGGCGTTTGCGGCGTTGACCGTGAGCGATAAATCACGGCAGGCGCTTCATAAATAAAAAGCAACTTCCAAGATCGGCCCGGTGGGAATCGAACCAGGGTCTCCGGAGTGTGAGGCGGAGACGCTACCACTCAGCCACGAGTTCGATGCTTCCAAGCGGTGCAAACGCGCCTCTAGTGAATGCGGTGTTGCCTTCGAAACGAGCCGTGGAAAGTTATACTGCGGTGTATATCGGTAATTATGAACATGTAACGTACAGAAGTCACAATTACACGAGTTGCGAAGTGCATTTCCGCTGCATTTCTTCTGCGCTTTCCGCACACGCAGAGCCATCGTGCGGCAAACACAGAAGACCCCCTCCTCTCAATGTACGGCGCTGCCCCGACAGGAGGCGCGCCGCGCGCGCATTGGGACCGCTGCCAGGCGCGTCGCGGGACTCCCTCTCCCCTGACGACGCTTCGCCGTGCTCCCGGTTTAGATTACTATCTATCTCTCTGTCCGTGCCGATCACGACGTTTGGCTGGCGTAGATCGTTTCCCCTCCGAGACACCGAGTTCTTTGGTTCGTTCCGTTCGCTCAGGCGCACGTTTCGTTCCCGCGCCGAACGCTGCGTTGCTCGACGCTCACCGCGTGATAGGTGGGCGCTAAGTCCGATGCGGGGCGCATCGTAAGTGATCGCTGGGCCGTAGCGCATTGTCTTATACCCCTTGGCGGGTCGACGGGAACGCTGTCGCGTCCCACTCTTGAAGGCGAAGCTTAAGCATCCTCCAATTTTTTCGCCACTTTGGCTGATAAAACAAATTTTGTATAGCACTTCTAAGTGGTTTACAGTGATGATGTTAGGGTATCAGATAGAAAAAGGGTTATAGAAACTGAAATTTGACTTTCAAGAAATCGATTTTTTGGCAATTTTTCGCGATGCGAAAGCCGCGTCGAGGAAGCTTTAGCTTGGGTGCTCCTATCTAAATACACGTAAAAGGAGAATTCGTTTTTCTCGGCAACCACTGCGCCGAATTTGACAAGGTTTGTTGCATTTAAAAGAAAAACTTAAAATCTAGTGACTGTTGGTTTCGGAGTTTTGATTTAGGTTGTCAATAGTTTATTAAAAATTGCCAAAAATAAAAAATTTTCAAAAAACGAAACCATCAAGTTTAGAACTCTGTAACTCAGCAACGAAAATTGATAATACAATTCGGCGAATTGCATCTAATAGTACATCTGAAGCTGACAAAATTGATATGTTACACATGAATCTCACAAAATTTAGTAATATGTGAATATAGCTTTTGCAGAACCATTCTATACAACGTAACAATTTCACGTAAGATATAAAATTACGTATCGAATCTGTCCGCTTTCAATGATCTAATGGATCCAGTTTACATAACCGAGATAGCTGTTTTTTATGCAGCGCTATGAATCTGTAAACTTCATGCTTCTATTTCTTTCAAGCTCTCGAATTTTCGAAAATCATTTTAGGAAATTCAGGACCTAAATACAAATTCCGCGACCTACAGTCACTAGAATTTAACTTGCTCACTCAAATGCAACAAATTTCGTTAAAATCGGTCCAAGGGTTATCTCAGAAAAACGCTTTTGCGTTTTTACATGTATTTGAATAGGCCGCGTCGGAGTTCGGCCCGAGCTAAAGCTTCCTCTTAATGCCTCCAGCTAAGCTACTACCGCCCTGGGAATGGCAGGTGATAGACCGTGATGTAACCTTTGTAGAGGTCACAAAGCACGCTCCTGACCTCGAAATTGCTATGCATTTCCGTGAACTTCAGTCGAAGTACTGCTGTTCCGAATTCTACACAGACGCGTCAAAATCACATTCTGGTGTATCTTATGCTGCTGTTGGTACCTCTTTTTCTAAATATGATATATTGAGCCCCTTAACAAGTATCTTCACTGCAGAAGCCTATGCTGTACTGTCTGCAGTAAAACATATAAAGAAATTAAAACTTGACAGAGCAATAATATTCACAGACTCGTTAAGTCTTGTAAAAGCGCTGATCTCTTTACAAAAGTTCACAAATCCTGTTTTCATTGAACTTTACTCACTCTTATGCAGCATTTATTTATCATATAGACATGTAATAATATGCTGGGTACCTGGCCATAGAGGCATCGAGGGTAATGTGGGCACGGCAGCAGTGGGCACGGCAGCAGCGGACACGGCGACATGCTGAGCAATCCTTTTTGCTTTGCGCTGCAGGGTTTTCTCGGAGCTCTGCTGGTGCCGCATGATTTTCATCAAATGACACGTGGCGACCATTTTCAAGAATTTGATGCTGTATCAGTGACACTGCTCTACGACGGTGTCATCTCAGGACCGGATCATCCAAGGCTATCAGCGACTATACCTTTGACGACATCGGTGACGTCATGTCGCGTGGCAGTTCCAACGACTATAAGAGTACCGCCGGAGCCGTTCTTCGCCAGTGGGCACGGCAGCAGCAGACACGGCGACATGCTGAGCAATCCTTTTTGCTTTGCGCTGCAGGTTTTTCTCGGAGCTCTGCTGGTGCCGCATGATTTTCATCAAATGACACGTGGCGACCATTTTCAAGAATTTGATGCTGTATCAGTGACACTGCTCTACGACGGTGTCATCTCAGGACCGGATCATCCAAGGCTATCAGCGACTATACCTTTGACGACATCGGTGACGTCATGTCGCGTGGCACTTCCAACGACTATAAGAGTACCGCCGGAGCCGTTCTTCGCCAGTGGGCACGGCAGCAGCAGACACGGCGACATGCTGAGCAATCCTTTTTGCTTTGCGCTGCAGGTTTTTCTCGGAGCTCTGCTGGTGCCGCATGATTTTCATCAAATGACACGTGGCGACCATTTTCAAGAATTTGATGCTGTATCAGTGACACTGCTCTACGACGGTGTCATCTCAGGACCGGATCATCCAAGGCTATCAGCGACTATACCTTTGACGACATCGGTGACGTCATGTCGCGTGGCACTTCCAACGACTATAAGAGTACCGCCGGAGCCGTTCTTCGCCAGTGGGCACGGCAGCAGCAGACACGGCGACATGCTGAGCAATCCTTTTTGCTTTGCGCTGCAGGTTTTTCTCGGAGCTCTGCTGGTGCCGCATGATTTTCATCAAATGACACGTGGCGACCATTTTCAAGAATTTGATGCTGTATCAGTGACACTGCTCTACGACGGTGTCATCTCAGGACCGGATCATCCAAGGCTATCAGCGACTATACCTTTGACGACATCGGTGACGTCATGTCGCGTGGCACTTCCAACGACTATAAGAGTACCGCCGGAGCCGTTCTTCGCCAGTGGGCACGGCAGCAGCAGACACGGCGACATGCTGAGCAATCCTTTTTGCTTTGCGCTGCAGGTTTTTCTCGGAGCTCTGCTGGTGCCGCATGATTTTCATCAAATGACACGTGGCGACCATTTTCAAGAATTTGATGCTGTATCAGTGACACTGCTCTACGACGGTGTCATCTCAGGACCGGATCATCCAAGGCTATCAGCGACTATACCTTTGACGACATCGGTGACGTCATGTCGCGTGGCACTTCCAACGACTATAAGAGTACCGCCGGAGCCGTTCTTCGCCAGTGGGCACGGCAGCAGCAGACACGGCGACATGCTGAGCAATCCTTTTTGCTTTGCGCTGCAGGTTTTTCTCGGAGCTCTGCTGGTGCCGCATGATTTTCATCAAATGACACGTGGCGACCATTTTCAAGAATTTGATGCTGTATCAGTGACACTGCTCTACGACGGTGTCATCTCAGGACCGGATCATCCAAGGCTATCAGCGACTATACCTTTGACAACATCGGTGACGTCATGTCACGTGGCACTTCCAACGACTATAAGAGTACCGCCGGAGCCATTCTTCACCAGTGGGCCCGGCAGCAGCATGCTGCAGACACGGCGACATGCTGAGCAATCCGTTTTGCTTTGCGCTGCAGGTTAGTGATTTTAAATGTGAACATTGTTACCGAAGTGACGACCGTTTTTTAGTGCTGCTGCCCTGCCCACTGGGTGTTCAGAGCTTTCTGTCTTCTGTTTTTTGATTATTGAAAGATCTGTTGTCTTGCGGCGATATTGAATCAAATCCCGGTCCGACAGAAAAAGAGATGCTAGTGGAAATACTATCTGGCCAGACCAAGATGAATTCAGCTATGGAATGCCTGCAGGTATCCCAGAACGAGATACACGACAAACTTTCCTCTTTAACTAAGCGGATTGATGGTATTGAGAGGCAGTTATCCAGCCTGAAAATCTTAGCCACGAAGGTACAAGATATGGAAGCCGCAATATCAGAAATTCAGGGGCAGCTTACTTCAGTTAGTAACCAGATGGACGACTTGGAAAACAGAGGCAGAAGAAATAACCTGATCATTTATGGTATAGAGGAAGATAGCATGGAGTCTGGTCAGGAACTGGAAATGAAATTAACCCATGATGTTTTTCAGAAAAAATTTGGTTTAACGGTGAGTGGCATCGAACGATGCCATAGACTGGGGAAAAAGCAAGCAGGCCGAGTGCGACCAGTTATTCTGAAACTTCTCGACTTTCGTGAAAAAATGTCAATATTACGATCATGTCATAAGCTTAAAGGCTCCGGAATATTGATAGCCGAGGACTATTCAAAGCGAGTTCGGGAGACACGTAAACAACTGTGGAAAAGTTGAGAGAAAGAGAAAGCAGACGGAGCCAAGGTAAAACTAATTTTCGACAAACTAAGCATTGATAACGTCTTATTTGGTTGGGACGAATCAAAGGGTTCTCGCTACAGGCTTAAAAAAATTCAAACTGACTTTTGACTAAGACATCTCGAACCCTGAAAATAATAAATGTCAATTGTAGGAGTATACTCAACAAGACCACTCAGTTGGAGGCTCTTCTGGTCTTGCACAACCCAGATATAGTGGTCTTGACTGAGACTTGGCTTAATGACACCATCCTTGACAGTGAGTTCGTTCCCACTGGCTACAGTTCGTATCGAAAAGACCGTGATGGTAGAGGCGGGAGTGTTTGCATACTTTTTAAATCATCCTTACGAATTTTTTTAATGCCTGAAATACCCAATGTAGAGTGTATTTTCTGTACAGCTTACCATGCAAATGTTAAATATGTTATTGCAGCAAAATACCGACCCCCTAATTCTACCATTGCCGTATTTGACGAGCTTAGGGAATTTTTGTATGCGAATGTAAAACCCGGTAATGGTATTATATTATCAGGAGATTTTAATTTGCCTAATGTCGACTGGAAAACATTCTCACTTAAAAAACATGACCCTCTAGGGGAAGTATACTGGACATTGCTTTTTCTTTTGACTTATTGCAAATTGTGGAACAAAACACACGAATTCAAGGCAGTTCTCAGTCAATGCTTGACCTTTTTTTTTGTCAGCGGATCCATTAATGCCAAAACGAATTGCGAGATAGTACCTGGCATATCGGATCACGAGGCTGTACTACTCATCGTTAAAGACACCGTGTTCGATAAGAAATCTGAATGTTCATTTTACCGAAATTTCTCTCGAGCCGATGATGTATCAATTATTGATACACTTTGGCTAAATTTCGACGACTTTTCAAGTAGCATGGAAGACGTAGTGTCGTTGTGGTGCAGGTTTAAAAAAATAGTTAAAGAGTGCATTGATCGCTTTGTCCCGTTGTCGACTAAAAAGAAAAATCGCAATAATCCCTGGATCTCCCGCGAGACATTGAGGCTCCAAAGGAAACTGAAGCGTGTAAAGAAACAATTTAAAATCGAAAACGTGCAGTCGGTAAAACAAAAGATCGACGACATTTCTTCTCAGCTCAAAAGTCAAGTGTACGCCGATAAACAACGCTACTATGGTGAATCGCTGCCAAGTTTCATAACCACGGCTCCAGAGAAACTTTGGCGTTCTATTTCTCCGACCTCCCAGGAATGTGATTTATTTCATGTTGCTGGTAAGGCAGTTCACGAAAGCAAAGAAATGGCAAATGCGTTTAACAAACACTTTAAGTCCGTCTATGCAAATGATAATGATGTAATACCACCTTTCGAAATGTGTGTGCCGCCTATACCCGATGTTCAAATAAGCGAACCAGGTATACTCAACATGCTTACCCGCCGTGGTTGCTCAGTGGCTATGCTGTTGGGCTGCTGAGCACGAGGTCGCGGGATCGAATCCCGGCCACGGCGGCCGCATTTCGATGGGGGCGAAATGCGAAAACACCCGTGTGCTTAGATTTAGGTGCACGTTAAAGAACCCCAGGTGGTCAAAATTTCCGGAGTCCTCCACTACGGCGTGCCTCATAATCAGAAAGTGGTTTTGGCACGTAAAACCCCAAATATTATTATCAACATGCTTTTACAATTGAACAATAAAAAATCTTCTGGCGCGGACAACATTCCAAACACATTTTTAAAACGGTATGCAGAATGGACATCAAAGTACTTGCATGTTCTGTTCACAAGGAACAAGTACCGAGTGACTGGAGGACAGCCAGAGTGAAGCCATTACATAAAACAGGGAAAAAGCACTGCATTCAAAACTACCATCCAATTTCTTTAACATCTACAGTATGTAAATTTTGGAACACATAATCCATAATCATATCTCAAAATTCTTGGAAAACAATAATGTACTAACAAAGCATCAACACGGATTCAGAAACGGCTACTCTACAATTACCCAACTAGTTTTAAGAGTGCACGACTTTTCGAAAGCAATTAACAATGGGAAACAAATAGATGCTATTTTCATGGACTTTTCAAAGGCTTTCGACAGGGTCTCTCACAAAAAACTACTTTACAAATTGAGCAAGATACTGAAAAACTCCAGACTAATTAATTGGCTTACAGCATACCTTGATAGCAGAGAACAATTTGTTGTTTTTAATAATCATGCTTCTGAACGACTTCCGGTAGGCTCTGGTGTTCCGCAGGGCTCGGTCCTTGGACCTCTCTTGTTCCTTTTATTCATTAATGATATGCTGCATGGTATTCCTGTTATGGCTAAGCTTTATGCAGATGACAGTGTATTGTACTCGGAGATAGACAATATTACTGACCAGGAGTTGCTGAATGATGCTTTTCGACAAATTGTCGACTGGTGCGCTGCCTGGCAAATGTCAATTAATTTCGAGAAAACAGTTTTTATGTCCATCTCACATAAGAAACATAAACTAACGTTTCCATACGGTATTAATAACATAAATATTTCCGAAGTAACACATTATAAGTATCTAGGACTCTGGATCACAAATGACCTCACTTGGGCTAAGCACCTTGAATATGTAGTATCTAATGCTAACCGCAAGCTTTATTTTTTACGGAGGGCTTTGAAACTTTCTACTCCCTCTGTACGCCTACTCGCATATAAAGCTGTAATTTTACCGATACTAGACTATGCATGTGTAATTTGGGACCCTTATACTAAAACTGGCACTAACAAGATAGAAATGGTGCAAAGAAAAGCAGCTCGTTTCATTTATAACAACTTCGAACGCACTTCAGTGACAGACCTCTTAACAAAAGCAAACCTGCCACCATTAATGCAAAGAAATCGTGTATCACGACTAAAATTTCTTTTTCAACTAATAAACGGTCATTATAAGACAGATCTCACGGGAATAATTACTTTTTCATCTGGTTATGCTACTAGACAGCGACATAGCCGAACAATAACCCCATTTAGTACACGTAATAACTGTTTTAAGCATTCCTTCTTTCCCCGAACAGTCGTTGAATGGAATCATCTAACCAATGACCAAGTTTTAAAATCATTACTTTCGGCGTTTGTTTCAAGTATTATGTAACAATTTGTTTTCTTGCTAGGCCACTGCTATGTTTAAGCTCTGTTAACCTGATTTGTATTGTTTTCGTTGCCTCTGCTATAGTATTCTTTACATATGTATTGTTTCCCACCCTGCTAAAATCCCCAATGGGGATTGCAGTATTGATAAATAGATAAAATAAAATAAATGTACTAGCTGACAAAATGGCCACATCACTCACATCACTAGCTATTAATCCTACGGCTACTGTCCCTGTCACAGATCTGAAGCCTTTCTTACATAAGAAACTGCGAAACTACTGGCAACGCTCGTGAGAACCGGAAACAAATAATAAGCTCCACGTGATAAAGCCACAGTTAGGATTCTCGCCCTCTGCAACAAAATCACGCCCAACAGATGTCCTATTCTGTCGTCTCAGAATAGGACACACATTTGGTATCCATAATTTTCTACTCACCGGAAATGACCCACCAGCCTGTGGTAGATGCGGGGAGAGGCTGACCGTTCTCCACTTCCTCTTGAAGTGTCGGGAAGCCGAATGTGAGAGAATGAAACACCTTTCCTTAGGGTACCGGCAGCACATTCCTCTTCATCCTGTAATGTTTCTTGGTACAGACACAGATACAGACACAGTCCTAGGTTTTCTCAGAGATGTTGTCTTACATTTTATTAGTCCCATACATTCGTAGCGCTTCCGCTCTTCAGAGGATGCCGCTGTGATAGTCGTACTGTATAGCACACGCCTCCAGGCCCTTGTGTTTCGAGTGGTCTGCATGTTGAGGCAATTGTGCTGTAGCGAATTTTTGCATCTTTGATGTTCTGTATATCATATCATTCTTCCGCAATGCAGTGTAAGGCTTATAGTACCCGTCAATAATCATCGCCACAGTCTTATTTCACGTACATTTTACGCACATTACAGCGACTATTTTTAGGCCCCTTCACAGCCACGTCACAACTTCACAGAAATCATCATCGCGAAATCACTAACAATGTGATGGCGCTCTTTGGCCATACCTGGACCTTGCGCCACTAAACCACACACATTCAATTATTCAACCAGAGCTGCATTAAATAAAGGGTCTAGGCGACACAACGGCAGCTGTCGCACGTCTGCTGTGCCCGCCGCTGTAGCTTCGCGGCTACGGCATTGCTCGAGCTCGCGGGTTTGACACCGACCGAGGCAGTCACATTTCGACGGGGGCGAAATGAAAAAAAAAAGCGCTCGTGCACTTTGGACACGTTAAAGAACACGATGGTGCCAAAATTAATCCGGAGTGGGTCACTACGGCCAGCCTCATAATCCGATTGTGGTTTTGGCACGTACAGCCCCATAATCCAATTCAAGTTTAATGCTTCTGTCACGATGCGATGTGCCATGTGAGGCAATGACAATTGTTCAAGCCTCTCAGAAGTTATGAAACACGGCGCATCACAACGCCTCAAGCAAAACACCTCTCCCTGTGTGTTTTGTGTACTACGCAGACAAAAAGCAGTGGTGCACGCAAGGCAACGCTTAACATCAACTGACCACTCTTGTGTTGGACAAAACGTACAAGAAATTAAACGTTCGCCGTCAACATCACCGCTGATTATCGTCAATCCAAGCAAACAGCAAAGAAAACGTCGCTTGCATTGATTACCGCAGTGCGTAGAATATTTGCATAAATTTTTAACATTGTTTTCTAAAAGTAACACGTAATTTTTGCCACAGAGGCCGCCTATGTGTAACATGAAGCTACGTAAGAAACTTTTATTGACATCGTGTCATTTTACGCGCTCTTCTTATTGGTGGAATATCGATCAGGGACAATGATCAAGGATAACAATATTATAGTGAAATAAACGACGTTTATTATGTCCGTGGCGCCAAGAAAGCAGATGACCAATGCACTTCCAGGTATATGTAAGGGTGCATAGACATATATATCCACGACATGCATGTAAGAGAAAAATTATCATAAGTGCGCTGATTGAAAAGTGAAAACTCCCACCCGCCATGGTTGCTTATTGGCTATGCTGTTGGGCTGCTAAGCACGAGGTCGCCGGATGAAATCCCGGCCTCGGCGGCCACATTTCGACGGGGGCGAAATGCGAAAACACCCGTGTACTTAGATTTAGGTGCACGTTAAAGAACCCCAGGTGGTCCGAATTTCCGGAGTCCCCCACTACGGCGTGCCTCATAATCAGAAAGTGGTTTTGGCACGCAAAACCCCATATATGTTTTAAAACTGCCGACCGGAATAAGCGTGTTTTTTTAAAGGCTGTATCAGCCCCAGGTGAACCAATCTATTTTCCGAAAAAAGGAATCAAGGCAATTATTGGACGGTAATATGAACAACAGTGTTAGGGAAAAGATATTGTCTATGTGTGCAGATTGAATCGGGGAGACCGGGAAGTCCTTACCAATGTAATCTCCGTGGCTTGTCTAGCCATCTCCTTCAACCTGCCAGCAGACGAAATGAAGTAGAAACATGTAGTCTAATCAAATTCTATCTTGTTCGACTTCAAAATTCACCATTAAAAATTATCTAATAGCCGTTTCCGTTCGAATGTAAGGAATAACAGCGCTTTTGAAGTCTCGAAGGTGAGGGGCCGATGCAAGTGAGGACTGTTATTCGCAACGATTCTGCTGTTGGAGAGCCGTCGCTGTTGCGCAGAGGCGTACCAGTTCCTGCGAGAATTAACACACGGGTGCTAATGGGTTCTGCTCAACAAGTTCCTATCTGTCACTCAATATAAACGACCCGTTTTGTGGCAGCCTGCAATCTGCTAACTTGATTCTGGCAAGGAAAAAAAATTTCAACAATCTCACCATATGTCTGCAACCAATTAAAACTGGGTGACCGGTACGCCACATTTATCTTCTTCAACGAACACAGCAGATCTAAGAATATCTCCATGTGTATGTGAGGCACGCCGTTTCCCTTAATTGCTTAATTATTGTCCTTATGATGATACTGCACCGCATAAATGAAAGCAGCCGTATTTAACGCAGAAGCTGTTTAGTCGATCGGACGTATATTTGGGAACGGCATTACATTTAGGTATGAAGTATGAGCTAAACGTAACATTTTTTTCTCGGAAATCAAATCGAGAATAATTTCTTTCGTTTACACCCCTGGAAAAAAGCCGAAGGATTCAGCTACCTTCTGTTTTTTTTTAATTAAACAAATCCCGGCCACCGCGGCCGCATTTCGATGGGGGCGAAATGCGAAAACACCCGTGTACTTAGATTTAGGTGCACGTTAAAGAACCCCAGGTGGTCCAAATTTCCGGAGTCCACCACGGCGTGCCTCGTAATCAGAAAGTGGTTTTGGCACGTAAAACCCCATAATTAAAAGAAAGATAAAAATTGGAGGACGCTTAAGCTTCGCCTTCAAGAGTGGAACGCGACAGCGTTCCCGTCGACCCGCCAAGGGGTTTAAGACAATGCGCTACGGCACAGCGATCACTTACGAGGCGCCCCGCATCGGACTTAGCGCCCACCTATCACGCGCTGAGCGTCGAGCAACGCAGCGTTCGGCGCGGCAACGAAACGTGCACCTGAGCGAACGGAACGAACCAAGGAACTCGGTGTCTCGGAGGGGAAACGATCTACGCCAGCCAAACGTCGTGATCGGCACGGGCAGAGAGATAGATAGACAGTAATCTAAAGAAAGGAACGGCGCTTGATTCTGCAACCGGGAGCACGGCGAAGCGTCGTCAGGGGAGAGGGAGTCGGTACCGCGACGCGCCTGGCAGCGGTCCCAATGCGCGCGCGGCGCGCCTCCTGTCGGGGCAGCGCCGTACATTGAGAGGAGGGGGTCTTCTGTTTTTGCCGCAAGATGGCGCTGCGTGTGCGGAAAGCGCAGAAGAAATGCAGCGGAAACGCACTTCGCAACTCGTGTAATTGCGACTTTTGTACGTTACATGGTCATAATTACCGATATACACCGCAGTATAACTTTCCACGGCTCGTTTCGAAGGCAACACCGCATTCACTAGAGGCGCGTTTGTACCGCTTGGAAGCATCGAACTCGTGGCTGAGTGGTAGCGTCTCCGTCTCACACTCCGGAGACCCTGGTTCGAATCCCACCCAGCCCACCTTGGAAGTTGCTTTTTATTTATGAAGTACCTGCCGTGATTTATCGCTCACGGTCAACGCCGCGGACGCCGACGCCAACACCGACGCCGACGACACCGGCTTTTCTGCGACACGAGCTCCTTAACGCTGTCGCGTTAAAAGCATGCCGCTACCTTTAACTTTTACTCAGGGACCTTAGCGCCCGCTTAGGGGACGATTGTCTACAGCTTTTGAGATAGATTTACCGAGAAAATACCGCTTGCGTTGAACGGGAAGGGATGAGGATCGAGGGGAAAGTTGATATCAACAAGGGACTGAGGCAGGGGGGCCCTTTATCCCCACTGCTGTTTATAATGTACATGGTGAGGATTGAGAGGGCGCTGGAAGGAAATATTATCTAAGGTCCCTTTATAATTTTCAAGGTAGCGACATCTGCCGCGCGCGCCACCTAGGAAGTTCCTGTAGCAGACGGCGCCCACGCTAAACTGCGGCGCCGCGGCATTCGGGAGGTGAAAATTATCTGCATACGCGCGGAAATAAAGCCTACTGGTGCCTGACTGTGGCGAAAAACGAAAGAAGGACCCGAACTGCTAAATTTAGTCCTTTAATTTCAAATGAGCGCTCCAAGAAAATAGCTCAAGAGAGCGTAATGAGGCCTGGATCGCCTCGATTCTGCGTGTTTATATTTCGGTCGTTTGCGCTCAATCACCGTGCGAGCCTTGGTGATTGCTTGCGCTTAATCCCGTATGCTCTGTGAAATCTTTTGCATGTAAGTGTGCTGCGTACACATAGCGGTTGCATTGAACGAAGAAGTCGTGTAAAAATGAAGGCTGACAGTCACTTGGACTGAAAAACTTTCGACATAACATCGCTCGAACGTGCGATTCTCAAAGCGCGCAGCCCTCACGGCAACTAAACATCTTGTGTGTGTGTGGAAACGAGTGCGCCAACAGTCTTCTTGCCGCTGAGTGTGTCTGTCGTGTAGCGATTACACGACGACTGCTGTGTCTTGTGGTTCAATGCTACGAGCCAGTGCAACTCTCGTGACATGATGAAGAGGCGGTATGGATCGTGTCAGCGTGTCTCCTTTAGTACTGTCAGCGTGTCTCCTTTAGATTAGTACACTCAAGTCGGAGTACGTTCACGGAACGCACTTTGCTGGCCGAGTGCGTAGCCTCGCCGTCAACGGTTTCAAGGAGTGCCTAGCCTCGCCACCAACGCTTTCAACGACGCAAAATGTAATGCATAGAAAAAGGACATGAAAGTTCATTTCAGTTATTGAGCAGCTTTTAACAATATAATTTGTGTTTAGCGAGAAGCGAAACAACGCAATAAAGAAACGAATTTATCATATACGCGACTAACGGCGCCAGAATGATGCAGCACTGCGGCGCCGCCAGGTTCATTCAGTACGTGTTTATTTTGGTGTGAAAGCGTGCCGACCACGCCGGTCGTGCTTTGAGCCGTGTGCGTGGCATTTTGCAGTATAGCTAAATATCGAACTCGCCGTCTTTGCTCATATATACTCGCTCATATTCTGTTCTAGCAGGATCATGAGCAGGATCAACTGCCGCCTCGCCGCACGCTGCCTTGTTGTTTTGGATTGGCTAGGCTTCGTATTGGCCAGCATTGACTTGCAACACACTTATAATAAAAACATCTTCGTTTTTTGTTGAGACAAATGGATGAAGTTTGTTTTTATATATAATTCTACTTAAAACAATCGCTTTTTAGCAGCTTTCTCTTGTTAATTTACATCTTTAAAAACGCGCTCTTAGTCTGTCGCCATTTTTTTTTTACTGCGAGTCCACTCTATTTTCCCGTTAAGAAGCGCGTTGCCTAAAGTGTGACTCAAGATCCCGAAGTGCACTCCCCGTAAGTGCACTTAACTTGCCCGCTTGACAGGGGTATTACTTGCCTCGCATAGTCGTACTGTTACCGACGGTTCAAAGTCCGTCCGTGCAATTCTGTGTAACCATACTTTTCGTCTGGTTAGGTTCTGGTTGCCGCGCGCAATGCAAAATAACTTTTTGCCATCCTTCGTCCGGTTTCCGCACCCAACCGCACAGCAACAAGGCATTTCGGCCCTCCCGGAACGAAATTATCGCAGCGATGTCCATAGCACAACAGCCGAAACGTACGCACTTCGCCCGGCGTGCAGGAACTTTCATGGCGGCAAAGGGGCGGAGCAAGGTCACATGTCACCGATCAGCCTATCGCAGGCGTTGTCGGCTGGATCAAAGCCTGGCGGTACTTTTAAATGGTTGGGGGACTTTAATATTATCGGGTTTAATATCTCATACAAACAGGCCGGTACAGTAGTCGAGCAACAGCTACGAGGTTTATCTTATGCGCAGGACATTGTGCTGCTAGCTAACAAGCAAAGTGATTTGCAACGTCTGGCTGATATCTGTGGAAAGGAAGGCGACAATTTAGGTTTGAAATTTATTGTTAGAAGACCGGGTGTTATGGTATTCAATGGAAACAGTGAACAGACAGTGGCAGTACAGGGCCAGGAAATACCTCGGGTACAAGAATATAAATACCTTGGTATATGGATGAACGAAGGCAATATATATATCGAAACACAGAATGAAACAATGACAGTAAAAGGGACGAGAAATGCAGCCATATATAATGAAGCACAGAGCGCTATAGGGTTACAATAGCTACGAGGTGCACCGGGATATGTGGAAATGTGTAATATGGTTCCAGAACTTACTTTTGGAAATGCGGTTGTTTGCTTGAAATCAGGGGTACAATCAGGACTCGGCGACAACCAATGGTCAGTGGTACGCCTCGCATAGGGCGCTCACGGGAAGACTACTAATGAAGCTGTGCAGGGTCATATGGGCTGGACTAGTTTTGAAATGTGGGAAGCTCGCAGTAAAATTGAGTATGAAGAACGACTGAGGAATATGGAAGAAAGTAAATGGGCTGGGAGAGTGTTGAGTTATCTGTACAGGAAAAACATTGATTCACAGTGGAGAAAGAGAACTAGGAAGCTTACCAGGAAGTATACGACCTGTATGGTGAGCAACATGGCAACAAAGAACGTCAAGCATAAAATCAGAGAGGAGGAGATAACTGCATGGGTGGCGGCAATGCAAAATAAACCTTGTATGAGTAACTACTCAAGAGGAAAAAAACAAACTCAGGAAAGAAACAATTTATGATAACTCAGAGAGAAGCTGTTTCGAAGCGAGATCGGGATGCCTGAGAACATGCACCTATAAAGCGAGATATAAGAAGGAAGAAGAAGCATGTGCTTGGCTGCGGTAAAGCTAGGGAAACGATGGAGCATGTTTTATTAGAATGTGAAGATATCTGCCCAGCGGTCAATTTAGGCGTTACTGGCCTCCTTGAAGCCCTTGGGTTCAGCGAGAGCAGGGGAAAAGTAAACACGTCCGCAATAGAGATTTGGGGCCATGTTTCGGGCGCTGTTCTGGACATTCCGCCATTTTTTTCGATGCGTGACGTAGGCGTAACGCAAATAAAATGGCGCTGATGGCCCCATGTTGCTTTCGTAACGTGACGCCAACTTGACGTTTTGCCTAAGAAACTGAAATGAAGGCACTGAACGTTGGGTTCTCGGTATAGCGAAACAGTTTTTCTTCGCAGTAAAAATAAAGCACATAGCTCACAGCGCATGATTATTCTGTCGTAAACGCCTCTCGCTTCCGTCGTCTGCTGCGTACAAGTCGTCGTCTGCTTCATTGCTAGGTCCCGCCTTGGTTGCTCAGTGCACGGCCGCTCAATGGAACCTTGTTTCCATTGAGCGGCCGTGCTCAGTGGCTATGGGGTTGGGCTGCTGAGCACGAGGTCGCGGGATCGAATCCCAGCCACGGCGGCCGCATTTCGGGCCAGTATCTTTTGAAGCCACGACCACTCATATCCAAAAGCAATTACCTGCACTGCTTTTTATCTATCAGATATGTAACCCCACCCCTTTTGTTATATCCCCTGAAAAGGGTCTTTAAAGCGCCCCTCACCACGCCCCATAGCAAATTTTGGTTATATGCAGAAGGTCGTTACGTGTCCTCTAGGGAGCGTTCTGGCGCAAAATTTTTCAGATCGGCTCATTAATAGCCGAGATAGGAATATGCCAGTGCCGCGAACCCATGTTTTCAGCAGGCGTGCTCCACTGCCAAGCAAGACGCTTTCTCCACTCGCCCCGTCTAGCCTACGCAAGCGAAATTCCTTCCCTGCGTTCTCCCATACCAGGCGTTGCCCATACCGAAACCTCGAGGATCGCGTGACGCATGCATCATAGGCCCTGCCTTCGTTTTTTCTTTTTGCTCCTCGCCTTTTTTTTTTCGGCGCTATGCACTTCCGCCTACGGCGCCGCGCGCGAGCTGTTGTCTCATTCGCGCAGCCCACGATTTTGCGCACTGTGCACAAGAAAACATGACTAGCGATATAATTCAATGCTACACGAATACTGAGGCAGAACAAGCGGATCTCAGAGCGTGATCACGCGCTGGAACACGGTAAAAGATGACATTGTTTCGGTACCTGCGCACGTGACCGCACGACCGTGGCAACAAGCAGACGAAGCGGAACTACATCTCTCTTGCTTTGGTGCGAAGTAAAACAAAAAACACGCAGCCATTCCGTTTGTGTGTTTTATTATTTCTCTAAACTTCCATCCGTCAATTCAAGCAACAGATCGCACAGATAACAGATGTTGTCTGGATAAGTCTCGAAGTCACGTGTCACCACGTGCTACGTCACACTGCGGACACGCTTACATAGGCGCAGGGGCACGATTACGTCACCGTCCGGCTTGGAGCGCGGCGGCCGCGAGTGAAGAGGTAAACGGCGTTCGGATTGAAATTTCAGATCTTTCCGCTGAGCGTAGCGATGTAATACTTTGCAAACACGATTGTTATCTGCGCCTGTCAGCTCAACATGGCCAGACCCGGTGAAGGGCCCTTTAAGGAAATAAAGTAATGTGAAGGTGGAACGCCCTTCTGAGATATAAATCCAGCTTTGTTCGGCTCTGGGTAGCTCGTCTGCCGTGAGGGGAACGAAGAGAACGCGTCAAATGGTCGAGGCTTGGCATATCAATCGTAGTGCAAGCGCATGCGTGAGCCAGCCATGAAGAAAAAAAAAGAAATTCCTGAAGAGTTATCTCTCGCACGGGCCGGCACGTGTGCCTGATGAAGAGGTGGCGCTGCCATATCTGAGCATGCGCAGATAAGTTTTGTGTTTACCTTTTTTTCCGCCAGTATAGTGGGCCCTTCAGTTGTCCGGCTGATTCCTCTGTGTGCGTTTGCTTGGCCCCTGGAGTTGATCGCCGCCAGAACAATCTGTACGCCTACTGCGATCCATCACGCGGAATTCTGGGTGAAGGTGAAACTTCAACAGCTCCAACTAAGAGGAAAATTTTTTTACGGCTAAATTGCCGCCAAATAACACACTGGCCCTCGGGGGCGCTATGGTAGATGATAGTCCGTGCAAAACTCTGGATATCCTTTTTTAAGCCTAACCTGAGACCAGCAGACGTTTCAGATCTGGATCGCTGCATCGCTAGATTTGTCCCTGAAAACGAGCGCTTCAGTGCTTTGCAGAATGCGCCGACTTTGGCGAAACTCGGTACCTTCGCACGCCATGACGGCGTCCCAAATGAAAGTGCTAATGGCGAGGGCCTTCTAAGTAGGTCGCGAAGCTTGGAAGAAAACGCGTCCGACTACCTATTGCCAGAGATATCAGTTTGTGGTGCACAATGGAAACGCAACCAGTTGAAGGGGGGGGGGGCAAACACTGAAACAAGAAAACCTATGTGAAAAAAACAAATTATTCGAAAATTTCTTTACACAATGCTGTCATACGAGCAGACATTCTGTTTTATAAATTTTGTTCTGTATGAAAGCTACAAATGCAAGTTTTTTCTATTTACGAATTTATTAGTTCGATCTGGGTGACCCCTACTAACCAATGATATTGGCACCAGATTGGCAAGACTATACTTACCGGCTGTTATATGATATGTCATGCGGAATGGCATTGCTCACTTTAACCGTGCTGTTTCAACCAAGTCTTTTTGTTTTATTTCCTTGCGTGTTTGTTCAAACTAGCGTGCACACGAAAAAAAAAATTTCACCTAGTGCACGGCATAAATTGGCGAAAGGAGTGAGTACAGCTTTTTGTTATCGTGCAAGTTCACGCTGAATCATCCGACGCGCTCTTTCGTCGCGACGATAAATGCGGAACTCTCCGCGAACAAACGTCTCGCTATGTTCGTTCGCTCTCAAGAAAGGCTCCGAGTATCCGACGGACAGTAAAATTCGTAAGGCGAATGTTTTATAAATGATAATATGGGGCAATGTTGTCGTGTTTGAGAACTGTTGGATATGAATACATGGTGGCGCACGGAACTGCCAATGATTCTGTGAAAAGGTTTCGCATATGTTGCTATACATTACGAATGTATGCTGGCCATATAACTTTTCGTCAATTGAAACATGTTCTTTTGGTCAATTATATTGGTTGCATTATTCTAGACGACTAAAAGTGAAGTTGCCTTTAGAACCTCGGTGGCACTGTCATATATTTCTACCCTATTCGCTCACCTTCCCAAGGACCGTACTGGAATAACTGCCGTCAATAACAGCCTAATTATGGTCACATTAAGGCACACGCCATTCATATAGTTTAATGACACGCTGGTTCTTCAGCTGAGGCGAGTGCCAAGCTCGCCCCCGCTTAACTGCTGGCGTAGCGTTTGAAATGGCGGACGCTGAAGAAATTCAAATATTCATGCCGAGCAGCATGCGTTCTTCACGTCACTGCGATTTCCGGTTATGACGTCACTTTATTTTGCTTGCTGTCAGTTGTACCCCGGTACCGAGATGGTGACGGTTGCAACGAGACGCCATTTTGCTGACTTGAGGGCTACTGTGGAAGCTTCGCTACCTGTTTACAAATTCCTTGCAAGCGGTAAGAAGACAGTTTGTCCTTCGGCACGCCACTGGTTTCATTTGTTTATCTGGATTCACTCTAGGTGGCTATCATCCCTTTGACGTTGTTGCTCGCGAGATCATACCGTTGGTGCATCGTCGCCCCCTTATTTCACTTATACACGTGCCACACGGGCACAGAAAATGGCATTAACTTCATAATGCCTTATTATTTAATGTCATTTGCGTGGTGCCACCCGAGCAAATCAAATGGCATTCGCCTTAATGTCATTCGTTTAAGCCGTTCCACTGAATGCATCATGTGCATAAGAATGTTATAAAATGCAATTATTAGAATAATATTAGTCCCTGTAATGTGGGTTATAAGCATTTTAAAGTTTCCAAGATGCACACAGAATGTGTATATGACTAATCTGTTATTTATTACGTTTCGCGCTACACTACGAGGGAACGCTCCACCTCCTCTTTCCTCTGGATTGGGTCGGCACAGATCGTTGCTTGCTTCCGCTCGCATTTGCGAGCACAGATTGGTGTGCACATGTTTTGCCACTCGTCTCTTAAACGATCGCTCGTTTCTCTGGATAACGTAGAGCGTACTAGGATACGGTGTAGTGGGACGAGCGGGCGCGTGCTTTGCAGCGAGACGCGCGACGACAAAAGAATACTGCGACGCCGCCACGGAACTTTTCGTCGTCGCGCTGTGATCGCAGCGGATTGGGCCGCACCAAGCCAAAGCTAACGTTACTAAAGACTATGGCTCTAATCTGTACAATGCGCCATTTTCTTGGGCGCGTCACGTAGGCGCGACGCATACAAAATGGCGCTTTCGTAACGGGACGCCAGCTTGACGTTTTGTCTAAGAAACTGAAATGAAGGCACTGAACGTAAGGTTCTCGGTAAAGCAAAACAGGGGCGCGATAACGTAACTCTATTCCAAACAAAAAGTATCCCAAACTACGGACGTCGAAATGACGCGACTGTTTCTGCGTACGGGGGCGGGAACCTGCGACGTTTTTCAATCTGCCCAATCAGCAGCCTCCGTCGTTGCCGGAAGCATGTTTTGCTTGTTTTTTACTTGCAAAGGGACCGTATAGCAACTAACATTTAGATAGTAACGCGTAATAAAAGAGCAATTGTATGTCGCTGAGAGTAAAATTGTTTTGTAATCTTTTGACGCAAGATAAGTTAAAGCGCGCTTGAAAGTAAACACAAACATTTCAATTTTTCTAGTCATAGCCACACATGCGCCGATTCCGTATCCAATCCATTTCGCTATGCACACCTAAGATGGCGGCTACGTGAAAACAGCTGATCGGCTCTGTGGGCCGCACTTGGTGTGTTTTTGCCCGTAGCGCTGCCTGATTAGATGAAATCTCGGCGTACGAGATGTACTTTCGCCCCAGAAGAATTTTGGAAGATGCGAACATCATGAATACTTTGAAAGCGTAGTGCTCGGTGAGTAAACACATCATTCTTTCTTGTGCTTAATGTCTGAGCAGTAGCATCTGAACATCTGCGGTGATCGCATGGTGTTCACTTTTGCTTTTCTTCGCATAGGATACGGAAGAATTGATGAAGGTTGGAAGGCATCTCAACAGATAGCTGGTAAGTAAACGTTTTCTATAAACGATCGCAACTATCTCCGAATGTAGGTCATGATTCAAATCGAAGGTGGTCTGTAACAGTCTATTTTTTTTCCTCTGCGACACACTGCTGCGCAGTGGTACATTCCCCCGTGCGGGCGGTACAGATACTCCGCCAACAGCCGCTGGAGGATGCGGCCTGCAGTGGAGCCGCCGAGTATGCGCGGCCGGGGCTGAGGCAGCGAACGCGGAGGCCGCCAGTTTCCACCAGCTGCTGCTGCAGCAAAATGGGCAGGTACGTACAACTTGGCCAGGTCATTTTTTTAAGAGGTGATTAGTGCGCATGGTAATGTACATTACAACCACATTACACATCAGAGGTATCTGTAGTCATTTGGCTCATTGGTTAATGCACGTTTATACATCTCCTTTGAGGTGTTCTTTAACCCATAGCAACTTACAAAACATTTCCATGGTTGCATGTATCACCACAGCATGATCATATTTTGTTTAACAGTTGAACTAGTCACGAATACTGTCTTCTGACAGGCAGAGGCAGCTTGGTAGGATTTGCTACGTTTCACATGTTTTAAACATAACAGACCATATACGTTTGCACGGCCATTTCTCATGTCATATGTAAATGATCTCGCTGCCCTCAAGAGTAACCTTGCTGAACCTGTAACACTTGCAAACAGTGCGAATCAAACGTTTACATTGCATAACCTGCAGCTGAACTGAGTGAATTTGTTTCGCAGCATCATCAGCAGCTGGTGGAGGAGCTGAGGGCGACCTGGGTGGTGCAGCAGCAGGTGGCAGCAGAGATGCGTGGTTTGAGAGAGGCTACTGGCCTCATCGCGACAACACTGTGCCAGCTCCTGGCTGCCCTGGCTCGCCTCCGCGAGCAGCCTCAGCGATTTGGGACAGTGCCCCCCCCCCCCTCCCATATAATCCTTTAGTACTAGTAGGTACAAGTGTTGCCCATCTTTCCGTTCAAATCACCGCTGCAGCATTTGGTGGTGGTGCCCATACGTCCTGGAACGCTGTTGTGCCGAGTTGTAGCCAGTCTTGTGAAATTATGTGCAGGTCATGTGCGACCATGGCAGCGAAAACTGATAGTGCTGTGATGTCACTTGAAACACGAATGCGTTTTTTTTGTATGTAGCACTAAAGGATGATATGACTGTTTTCCCTACATTTCTCTCCCTAATCATATTTTTTTTCAAGGTAATTTCTTTTCATGTGCATTTTCACTTGCAGTGCAAGTTTGCCCAAGTGAGGCATTATAAATTATATGTAGCATTTTTGCCATATTTCCGTTAGGTGTTGTTCACTTTTGTTTTGCTGCTACTGGTATGTTTCAATGCGCACCGTTTTTCCAAGGAAGATATTGACACGTGTACTTATCTTTATCGGGCGACCACGTTTCGCCGCTTAACAAGTGTAATCGCACAGCGCGGGACGCGCCTGCCTGTATTTGAAGTTTCTGTAAAGTTATCGATGCTTCTACCCGGCTGTCTGTTGTCGCCGAACCTTGTGTTATCTGATTTCATCGCATGACGCGAATGATGTAGAACTTTGTGGAAGGCACGCGGGCCCGAACGATTAGTCTGGAACATTCGACGAATGCTGTATAAAAGCCGACGCGCTTGACCCACTGATCAGATTTTCGACGATCGCCGAGCGTGTTCGCCGCTATCGTTGTGCTATAAGTGTAGCCTGTTTTGTGGGCACAGGTTCGCCCAATAAAAGTTGGTTTTGTCGTTCACAGTATTGCTACTGTGTTATTCAACGTCACCACCACGTGACAATATACACTATGCAATCACTTTTACAGCAACTTCGACATTGTCTCGCACACATACAGGTGCACTTAACTACAATGCTGTGATAACTGGAAATGAATTTTCATGCCATATGCATGTCATGTTTGCAATGTCAAACATTTCGTGCCTACGCAATGAAAAGTAGCCTAATTGGATTTTTTTTAACACCAAGCGCCTGTTACTTGCGATAGTTATTGTGATATTTCAGGTGTCCTTACCTATGATAGCAGTACAATCTAGTCCCCATTGTAGTTGAGCACAGTTTGTGACATACATAATGGAGCCATCAATGTGGCCACTATTTTGACATTCGCTGCCAGGCTGCTCTCGCAGCCGTTATATGAAATACCGTTGAAGTGCCAAACATTTTCTCAGTTGTCCTTCCTTAAAAGCATGTGATGGCTGTTTTATATTGTGATCTTATTACGGCACTAGTCATTGAACTATTTCATGCTACAAACACGCTGACTACATAATAGACAAGACATCTTTCTTGCTGTTAAGTTGCTGGATGAAGATAAATGGTTGTGTGCGAGTTAAAAAAAAACATTATGCTCGTGTCATATTTACGCAGTTTAACATCTGCCATTGGTAGTGTACTGGGTCCCATGTAGTGAACATCACACGGCTATTCTGGCGCCATGAAGTCATGCTCTGTGTGCTGGCCTGTCATTTGCTTTGATTGAAGATGGATCAGATGGTTTTATTTACAATGCAGATATAAATAAACGATTTTCAACAATGCAAGTGGCACTTGAAATGAATATTTACAATTTGTGTTCCTTCAATTTCAGAACTATTTACATATGTACACTCTCCCAAGGGAGAATAACGCGCTTGACATGCCAGGCGATTGTTTTCGGCATAACTTGGCCTTCTGTCAAGGAACTGTGCGGTGGCTGTGTGGCAAAACAGTGCAGGGCCTACAGGGTGCATGAGAACAGTACACATGGTGGAGCGAGAAGTGTTGTGCTTGGCAGCAGCCCAAATAGGAAGCGAGGAGACGAAGACCAATATCCTCCCATGCACAGTGCAGATGGCGGTGACAGTGTCGGTGATGACAGAAGCAACAGCAGCAGCAAATAATTTGGCAAACCCCAGCTGCCCAGAGAAGTGGATACAACATTCTGCTGATGAACACAAAGTGTTCTATCCACAGGTACTAAATGAAAGGCTCTCGTGTAGTGTCACAGTGGAATGATGCATTCATCTCCAGTAGTGACAGCTCACTGGCAGAGGACACGTGAAAACGCTAGTTATGATTGAGCAGATTCGATAAAAAAACAGCACGCTATCCAGTAATTGCACACATTTTTTCACATTGGTTCCTGCTCTCTATTAGGTGTGTAGACAGCAGTAATAAACATCTGCCTGCAGTGTCAGGCACGTGTTTATTGCTGCTGTCGGTGCTGCTGTGGGTGCTGCTGTCGACACAGCCGCCTTCGCACCCTTCTCAGGTAGTGCTGGTGCTGCTGCCGTGTCGTACCGAAGGAGCTAATAACGTTATCCCGGGCAGCACAGCCTTTCAAGTACATTATGCGTGTTGCGCTCACTCGGGGAACTCTCTGTGGGGAGGGGTTGCCACTTTCATCGTCACTACTGCTGCTGCTGCTGTCATCACTAACATCATCCAACACGCCACCTTCGTCAAGACACAAGTTGTGCAACACTGCACATGCTGCAACGATGTTGGCAGCATGGTCTAGTTCGTAGTAGAGGGCGCGGTATCGCTGAAGGCAGCGGAAGCGGCTCTTCAGAAGCCCAATGCACTGCTCCACTACGGACCGCATGGCAGCATGTGCAATGTTGTACCTGCCTTCTGCAGTGTGTATGGGAGGGTGGCCTGTGACTGGGGTCAGGAGCCATGGTTCCAGGGGGTAGCCGCTGTCACCTGCAGGATCATAAAACATGGTATGAAATCTGCACAAAGTTTAGTAGGCGAAGCACGGGTCATGTAAAATGCACCTACTACAGAAAGGCTGCAATAAAGGACTATACAGGCTGAGCACCTGACGCAGCTGTGATCACAGATAACAAAAGCTGGGACATAGTAGCATCCCTATTTGAAGCAAGGCAGCTCTTTGTGTAGTCTTCATTCACAAATGACTATCAGTGTAAAAAAGAATGTGACAACGCGTGCACTGTACACTCACATTAAAATTAGTTTAAAGTACAGCGCAGGTGTATTGTTACTTTGTTTCGTGCAGATACTATTGAAAAATTGGTACATCTCACCTATACTTAATAACCTGACTATAACATAAGGGGTTCGGGCTTGAATATTCTCTTACGGCGCGATCACGCTTTGCTGCATGCTGCTAGAATTGCAACTGTACAAAATTTTCCCGCTGCTCACCGAGGAGGTGTTCGCCGTTCTTGGCAATATGCCCCTCCAGGAACCGACGACGCAACCACGTAGTTCTCCAGATGTGGGCGTCGTGGTCTGACCCCGGTCGCAGAGCGTCGACGGCGAGGATCCGCATGCCTGCGTCGCAGATCTGACGAGAGCGCACAGCATAAGCCACGCGTTGCTATGACGGGCAAATTAGACAAAAATTCACATACTTAGGAACATTGTTTTGAGGGCATAGTAGCCTTTGCGGAACATGAATGCCGCCTTCTTCTCGCCCTTCGGTGCGATGATGGCTATAAGGCTGCCGTCCACGCATCCGATGACGCCGGGAATGGAGCCGCGTCGAAGGAACCCTTCCTTCACGGATGCTTTCTCCTCCGACGTCCTCGGGAAATGGACCCACTTGTTGGGGCCCCGGCATGGACGATTGCCTCCGACATGCGTCGCACACACTTCCGCGGACGCTTCTGTGCACGAGGCTTCAGCGACTCCGTTCGTAGCTAAGTGCTCTTTTATCTTTATTAGCTAGTGTTTTGAAGTGTTTTCTTTTGCATGGAGTAGGGGCGCAAATTTTGAATTCTTGGTAGGAGTAGTAAACGCGTGAGTAAACGTACTGGCTTTGTCTAGGTCTGGCGGCTCCCCCGTTAGGCCTAGGTGGTAGGAGGGACCTATTTGATAGGCTTATTTAATTCTTTCAGCTAGCTCTTCGGATTCTTACATGGAGTAGGGAGTGATAATTCTTTATTTTTGTTTGGGATAGTGGTCGAGGTCGGCTTTGCGTGAGTGGTTTGGCGAACTTGCTCGTTGGGCCTAGGGACGTAGGCTTAGCGATGAAATCGAAGAACGTGAAGGCAGCGGGAGACGGGGAGCAAGTGCAGTGCGACGAGTGCCTGCGATGGTGCTTCCTCGACGAGACTGAATTCCAGAATTTAGCAGACGCGGAGGGGTCTAGTTTCACGTGCAGGTCGTGCGAGGGCGTCAGGGAAGCCGTCCAAAAACTGGAAAGGAATTGGGCGGCTAAGTTCGAATAGCTTAAGGCAAACCTGAGGGACGAGCAGGAGAAGCGGGTAGCACTGCAGGCAAAAGTTGAAAATTTTGTCAAGGTGGAGGCGGCCCAGGCCGCGCAGTTAGTAAGGACTGTGGCCGAGCTTGAGGAAGAGAAAGAAAGCAGCGCCGAACTGAAAAAGCGGCTCGACGCACTTGAGACGCGGGCAGCGGAGAATGTCGGGTCAGGACACCAAAGCGGTGGCAAAGACTCAGAAAGTAGGGTAGACCCTACAGGCGAAGTGGGAGGCAGAGAGCCAAAGCAAGCGGTCGCCAGCTCGCCGCCGGTGAATCGGCGTAGCTATAGTGAAGCAGCCCGAGTGAGGCGACGCTGCAGCCACAGGAAGCTGGAAAGAGCGGCACCTACCTTGAGGCCACGCGGAAAAAGCAGGAGCCCAGGGGACAATGCCCTTTGTCGAGTCAGAATCACGCGGGAAAGGACACAGGGAAGCAGGGAGAGGTAGGAGAGAGTGAAAGGGTGATTATCGCTGGCGACTCAAATATGGCTGGGTGCTCAAAAGCAATTGTGGAGAGGGTGAAAGGCGACAAAAGAGTGGCGGTAGGCACATTTCCAGGGCGGACACTGAGTTCTGTCATGGAGCGAGCAAAAGAAAAGCTCACAGAAAATGCCCACGTGCGCAACCTTGTCGTAGTAGCAGGTGGGCTAAATGACGTCCTAAACAGGAAAGGGCCAGGACTAGCCTAGCGCTTGGCGAAGGGGTTGACGTCTTGCGCCAGCTATCCCCTCAAGTGCAGATCGTGGTGTGTACGGTGCCGGAGGTGCCTGTGCGTGACCGTCACGTACAAAGAGCCGTAATGGCTGCCAATGAGGCAATATGGAAAATGAGCCCAGAGAAGGGCTTCGAGGTTGTCGAAGTAAACAGGGAAGTCAGAAGTTGTGGTATTTTTAAACGAGATGGGATCCACTTCAATTACAGGCTAGCACGAGAAGTGGGCTGGCGACTTGGGGGTCGCGCTGTTGCTTTTTTAGGGGGCCCGCGGGCGCTCAGGAGGTCTGAGTAGGTAGTAATGAAGAAGGTCCCCTAGGGGAACATCAGAAGAGCATCGCCGTCGATAACAGAAAAAGGAGGAAAGCAAGAACAAGAGCTCGCAATTTAATAGGCTACATAAACATGCAGGGCGGCAGAAGAAAAGAAAAGTGGGCAGAGATTGAGGAGCAGTTACATAGAGAAGAAATAGGGGTGTATGCGGTTACAGAAACGCACCTTAGAGACTCAGAAGAGCCGCCACGTATTGAGAATTATGTATGGGAAGGGTGCAACAGAACTAAGTCGGAAAGAAAGGGAGGGGGAGTCGGAATGCTCATCCATCAGGGAGCCAAATGGAAAAGAGTAAATTCACAATGTCAAGAGCATCTTTGGTTATCAGGTTCAATGAGTGGGAAAGAAACTTGGCTGAGAGTTACGTATTTGTGGACCGGAAAAAAATTGCACAGAGAATAAAGAGTGAGTGGAATGCATAAGCGCTGATATTAAGGGTTTCGGGAATAGTGCTGAGATTGTCCTATTAGGTGACATGAATGCCCACATAGAGGATTTAGATGGCTATACCGACAATTGTTGCAGCGGTGGCGTAGAGGTAGAACACCCGCCTCGCGTGCAAGACGTCCGTGGTTCGAATGCCAGTGCCGGCAATTTTCCACCGGATTAAAAAAAATCCGCGTGTTGATAAAATTGCACAAACAGCCCTGGAGTGCGGCCTGATCCCGGTGACCAGAACCGGTAACGCACTCCCTTACCAGAGCAGGATTGGCCACCCTGGTGCAGCACTTGGCCACAACCTCCTATATGAACACGACAATCAAACCCCGGCCCTCAGTCCCCAGCAGCTGCGAAGCAACTGACCATGGCGGCGGTCAGAATTGCGACGCAGCAGAGGGTGCTAAGAATCACTGCCTCCGGACAGGCCGCCATTGGAATATGAACCTGGCAACGTTTAATGCTAGAACGTTATCTAGTGAGGCGAGTCTAGCAGTGCTATTGGAGGAATTAGAGGGCAGTAAATTTATTTACAGTACACCCTGCAGCGCCGAAGCATTATAGCAGGGGAGTGGGTACAACATGAAGTGACTAGCACGAGAATATAATCACACAAAAGGGATGGATGACATCGGAGCAATGCATCAAGATAAAAATAAGTACATGAAAAAAGTACATGAAAAAAGTACATGAAAAAAGTACATGAAAAAAGTACATGAAAAAAGTACATGAAAAAAGTACATGAAAAAAGTACATGAAAAAAGTACATGAAAAAAGTACAAGAAAAAAGTACAAGAAAAAAGTACAAGAAAAACAGTGCAAGAAAAACAGTGCAAGAAAAACAGTGCAAGAAAAACAGTGCAAGAAAAACAGTGCAAGAAAAACAGTGCAAGAAAAAAGTTCATTCATCCTGCAGTCATTAGTTTGGAAGACGATTGCCATTACAAATCATTGATTAGTCTTAAAAATGCATCCCGAGGAGCACTCAACTTCAACTGGCAACTTATTCCACTCCGAAATACTGCGGGGAAAAAATGAAAACTTCATATAGTTAGTTTTGCAGGAAATTTCACGTATTTTGAAACTGTGGTCTCTTCTGTTTGATATGTAGTGGGGTGCTTTAAGGTATTTTAGCTTGTCAATGCCTGTCGCGTCAGTTTATATTGCGTGCAGAAGTTTCAGTCGGTGCTTCTGACGTCTTATCTGTAAGGGTTCTAGTCCGACGTGTTTCTTTATTGCTGTTATGCTTGCGTGTCTGGAGTACTGCTTTGATATAAACCTGGCAGCGCGGTTTTGTATGCCTTCTAACTTATCAATCAGGTACCGCTGGTGGGGATCCCACAAGGCGGTGGCATATTCTAATTGCGGCCTTACCAGCGACTTATATGCTATGGTTTTAAGAATCTGAGGGGCAGTTCTAAGGGTTCGTATAAGTAGGCTGAGCATTTTCCCGGCTTTCCTGACGGTCATATCAATATGGCTGGAAAAGGACAGATCAGCAGTTAGATGAACACCTAAGTATTTAATATCGTTAACCTTCCTGAGCATGGAATCTCCCAGTTTGTAAGTAGGTTCATTAGTGATTTTAAATTTAGTGAATGTTACCTGGTAACATTTATCAGTATTCATGCTAAGTTCCCAGTTTTGACACCAGGAGGCTATGCTGTTGAGGTCCTGCTGGAGTACGTCTGTATCATGTTGATTGCGAATGGATCTGTAAACAACGCAGTCATCTGCGAAAAGTCTAATTTGTGAGGAAATGTATGAAGCGATGTCATTGATGTAAATTAAGAACAGCAGTGGCCCCAGCACCGAGCCTTGCGGCACTCCAGAAGTGACTTGGGCAAAACTAGAATTCTTGCCTCCTATAACTACGCATTGAATTCTGTCGTTCAGGTAATCTTCAATAACCTTCATGACTTTCGCATCCAAATTAAGAGTGCTCATTTTATGTATTAACAGATCATGTGATACGGAGTCAAAGGCTTTGCGGAAATCGAGAAAGACTGCATCTGTACGTATTCTTTCAGCGCTATCTGCAAGCTCATGAAATAGTTCTATCAGCTGAGTGGTACAGCTCACGCCTTTGCGAAAACCGTGCTGATTTGGAAAGAAAAAAGTGTTTCCTTCTAAGTGCCTTATTATATTGCTGTAAAGAATGTGCTCAAAGATTTTACAACATATGGAACAAAGTGAAATTGGCCTGTAGTTAGATACGGATGACTTGGAACCGCTTTTAAACACTGGAACTATATGGGCTGTTTTCCAATCTTTAAGGAGCATGCAACTTTCGAGGGTTTTGCAGAATATTATTTTTAAGTATTGGGATATAATGAATGAACAGGCTTTGAGTATCCTCGGAGAGATTCCGTCTGGTCCAATTGCTTTGGCTTCATGCATGGAGTTGAGACAGTTCCTGATACCCTCCAATGTGATAGTAATTGGAGGCATAACGTTTGGCATACTGTATGTAGTGTTGGGAAAAGTATTTCGATGTTTCGTTTTTAGAAATACTGATTTAAAGTAGTTGTTAAATGGGATATAATAGGGGCCAGTGAAGTTAGGAGGCCAAAAGAAGCATATACAGTGCTAAAAAGCGGGCACGTACTGTGTTACCGGGGCTTAGCGGAGAGACGAGAACTAGGAGTCAGATTGCTGATTAATAAGAATATAGCTGGTAACATACAGGAATTCTATAGCAATAACGAGAGGGTGGCAGGTCTTGTTGTGAAACTTAATAAGAGGTATAAAATGAAGATTGTACAGGTCTACGCCCCTACATCCAGTCATGATGACCAGGAAGTCGAAAGCTTCTATGAAGACGTGGAATCGGCGATGGGTAGAGTGAAAACTAAATACACTATACTAATGGGCGACTTTAATGCCAAGGTAGGCAAGAAGCAGGCTGGAGATAAGGCAGTGGGGGAACATGGCATAGACACTAGGAATAGCAGGGGAGAGTTATTAGTAGAGTTTGCGGAACAGAATAATATGAGGATAATGAATACCTTCTTCCGCAAGCGGGATAGCCGAAAGTGGACGTGGAGGAGCCCGAATGGCGAGACTAGAAATGAAATAGACCTCATACTCTGCGCTAACCGTGGCATCATACATGATGTGGACGTGCTCGGCAAGGTGCGCTGCAGCGACCACAGGATGGTAAGAACTCGAATTAGCATAGACCTGAGGAGGGAACGGAAGAAACTGGTACATAAGAAGCCGATTAATGAGTTAGCGGTAAGAGGGAACATATAGGAATTCCGGATCAAGCTACAGAATAGATATTCAGCTTTAGCTCAGGAAGAGGACCTTAGTGTTGAAGCAATTAACGACAATCTTGTGGGCATCATTAAGGAGTGTGCAATGGAAGTCGGTGGTAACTCCGTTAGGCAGGATACCAGTAAACTATCGCAGGAGACGAAAGATCTGATCAAGAAACGCCAATGTATGAAAGCCTCTAACCCTACAGCTAGAATAGAACTGGCAGAAATTTCGAAGTTAATCAAGAAGCGTAAGACAGCTGACATAAGGAAGTATAATATGGATAAAATTGAACATGCTCTCAGGAACGGAGGAAGCCTAAAAACAGTGAAGAAGAAACTGGGAATTGGCAAGAATCAGATGTATGCGTTAAGAGACAAAGCCGGCAATATCATTACTAATATGTGCTCCTGTGTGACTTGGTTGGCAATTCCTGCGCTTCTATGCGGTTCTTACTGCTTCTGGGTGGTGATGTCGAGTCCAATCCGGGACCCACACTTGAAGAGCTGGCCGCTCAATTGAAGCTTATCGCGGGTGAAATAAAAAATGGCCGAGCAGAAACGAATGAAAAACTTAATGCGCTTGATAAAAAGCTAGAGAAAATTGCTAGCCTTGAGACTAAAGTGACTGACTGTGTCAACAGAGTAGCTGAACTTGAATGTAGTGTTCAAATTATGGCCAAAAAACTAGATGCCCTCGAAAACAGAAGCCGTCGTTTTAATCTGATCGTATATGGTGTCGAGGAACGAGAAAACGAGTCGACTCAAGTACTTGAAACAACTGTAGTTAAGGAAATTTTCGAGGATGTACTTGGCGTAACAATATCGGGAGTCGAACGCATTCACCGTCTTGGTAGGCCAAAGCAGGGCGATGAGCAAAAATCCAGGCCTATCATAATGAAGCTTGTTGATTACCAAGATAAAACCAACATTATGAAAAACTGCCCAAAACTGAAAGGCTCCAAAATTTCCATCGGTGAGGATTTTTCCCAGCCTATCCGAGAAATTAGAAGGAAGCTGTGGGCTCACACGAAAGAAAATCGTGATCGACAGGAAAAAGTACGCCTTGTGTATGATAAGGTTAACGTAGAGGGAAGGCTCTTTTCTTGGGACGAAAACAGCAATAAAATGATGGCGGTAACAAAAAACGCCCAGCAGAAGGCAATGAAAAAAGATCTTCCAAGCGAGCCACGTATCACGAGAAGCCGAAGTCAGCAACAATAATCAACATAAATGCTCGCAGTCTCATTAATAAGGTAGATCAGCTAGAAGCAATACTCCTTGCACATGCGCCTGATATCGGCAGTATCACAGAAACATGGCTGCATTCCGGTATTTCCGATAAGGAAGTTGTACCCCCAGGATATGCGATAGTGCGCAAAGACAGGGAATCACGCGGTGGGGGTGTCGCGCTTCTTTTTAAGGAAGGGATCCACTTTTCTACTATGCCCGACGTAAAAGATATTGAAGCTTTGTGGTGCAACGTGCATCTTCAAGACACGATCGCTAAAGTGGGCGTGTTCTACAGGCCCCCGAATGCCGAAAGCATGTGCCTTGAATCTTTACTTGACTATATGCAATCACACGTGCACGGGGGCTCGATTGTACTTGCTGGTGATTTTAACCTTCCCGAGATAGAGTGGTGTTCCCTTGTCCCTGAAACAAAAGCTCAAAGCATACTACTGGACATTATGCTTGGCTTTAACCTTGATCAGCTTGTTGCCGCCCCAACTCGTGTACAGGGAACGTCATCCTCCATCTTGGACCTTGTATTTGTGAGTAACAGTCTACCTTTAAATGAGTCGCAAGTAGACATACTTGATGGACTATCCGACCACAAAATGGTCTTATGCTCATTGCCACTCACTAGCCCACCTGCAATACGTGGCCAATTAAAGCAAATACCTGCCTTTAACAGAGCCAATGATGACGCTATAATGACGTACCTTGCACACGAGTACCCTGAATTTCAAGATTTTTGTACCGATGAACGTTATAGTATCGATGCGGTTTGGTTAAAATTCAAGTTTCATGTCATGCACTGTATGCGAAATTTCGTCCCAACTGTGTACAAATCAACTCGCAAACGCAATCCGTGGATCACGCGTGAAATAATTCATACTAAACGTAAAATCAAGAGGTTACGAAAAACTAGCACGCAACGGAATGTTACAGGCAACCATTCTCAAGTAAATTCCCTTACTAGGTTACTTAAGGAGCAAGTGCGTAATGCTAAACAGAAATTCTGTGGCTCTACATTGCACGAGTTTATTAAGAACGCGCCTCACAAATTCTGGCAGTATATGAATGCAAAGCGGACTAATCCAACTTCACCAGATGCGCTTGATCAGGCTAGAGCTCGTGATTTTAACGACTATTTTTGTTCTGTGTTCACAACTGATAATGGCACTGCGAAAATGAATCCTTCCTTTTACAATTGGGATAATCGATTGCTAGGCACGCCTACTTTATCGGAGGCAGGTATTCTTTCACTCCTATTAGGCATCAATGAAAAGAAAAGTAGCGGTCCAGACGCAATTCCCAACAGCTTTTTGAAACGGTACGCGGAGCCAGTCAGCAGATATCTTTATCTCATATATTCCAAATCTTTGAAAGACTGTTGCCTTCCGGGTGAATGGAAAATCGCAAAAGTTACTCCCGTACTTAAATCGGGTAATGCAGCGTCTCCTTCTAATTACCGGCCTATTTCTATCACTTGCATTTGCAGTAAAATTCTAGAGCACATTGTATTAAAATATCTCATAAGTTTTATTGAGTCGAACAATATCCTCCACATGAATCAGCATGGCTTTAGATCTGTATTATCCACTGTTACACAGCTTGTCGAAACACTGCATGACCTGGCCCTCGGCATTAACGAGCGCATTCAAACTGACGTCATTTTTCTCGACTTCTCGAAGGCGTTTGACCGCGTTTCGCACACTAAACTACTCCTTAAACTCAATTATATATTAGGTGATGGCCCAATTTACCAATGGATTACTAATTACATAACTGGCCGCTACCAATTTGTACAGTTCGGCTCTCACTCCTCCGACCTTGCTCCAGTGTTATCAGGCGTTCCCCAGGGATCTGTATTAGCTCCAGTTTTGTTTTTACTGTTTATAAATGAAATAACTAACTATGCTGACGTGAAACTTAGGCTCTTTGCTGATGACTGCATGCTCTATAACGAAGTACGACACCGCGATGACCAGGTGAAATTAAATATTGCCTTGAACAAAATAGCTCAATGGTGCATAGACTGGCAAATGACAATAAACACTGATAAAACCGTATTCATGTCCATTACAAATAAAGCGTCTAAGCTGGATTTTCCATATCACTTTAACGATGTGCCACTTCGAAGTGTAAACCAGTATAAATATCTAGGTCTCATAATATCGTCTAATCTCAGTTGGGCAGAGCACGTGCGTCAAGTGGCAAATAAAGCATTAAATAAACTGTTCTTCATTAAACGGGCCTTGTCATATTCTACACACGAAACAAAGCTTCTTGCATACGTCACTTTTGTCCGCCCAGTCTTGGAATACGCCAGTATTGTCTGGTTCCCTCACACTGCGAATGATATCGCCATTTTGGAAAGGGTTCAGCGGAAAGCGGTGCGTTTTATCTTTAACAGATACGGACGTCTTGATTCACCTACTACTCTGTTACAGCGTGCTGGTCTAGCTACCCTTGAAAGTCGCGCAAAGCTTTTTCGGCTCAAATTTGTATACCAACTATTGCATAGATCATTCCGTATAAACCCCGACTCTTACTTTAAATTTCGTGATACCAGACCGACCAGAAGACGGCACGCATGGGAACTTGTTGAATATCCGTTTATTAATAATACGTTTCGTTATTCTTTCTTCCCCCGCTCAATTCGTGAATGGAATGCACTGGCTGTAGTCACAAAACAGCAGCCAACACTAGCAAAGTTTATGGACTTAATTGAGCATGCTGCATGAGCCTAAAAGTTGTTAATATAAGTAACCAAATTGCTGCTCGTCATGCAATCCATCCTGATTCAGTTTGTGCTAGGATATCCCTTGCCTACCCTGTTTGTTCTGTGCTTTCTGTATTTGAATGATGCCTTCTACCCTGCATTTTTTTATTTTCTTTATTTTTTTTTATTTTTTCCCCTGCTGGTTGATGTACATTGCTTTTGTTGTGTCTATTATTATGTATGAATGTACTACCGCTATTCTTGAATAGTCTCCAATCGTTATGTACTCACTTATTGAATGTTTTAGTAGTGTTATTTGATGTCACTTGTTGCTCACCCCTGTAAAAATCCCCATGGGGGATTGACAGTATTCTGTAAATAAATAAATAAATAAAATATGGATGAGATAGTTCAAGTGGCTGAGGAGTTCTATAGAGATTTATACAGTACTAGTGGCACCCACGATGAGAATGGAAAAGAAAATGGTCTAGAGGAATTCAAGTTCCCAAAGGTAACGCCCCAAGACCCAAAGGTAACGCCGGAAGAAGTAAAGAAAGCCTTGGGAGATATGCAAAGGGGGAAGGCAGCTGGGGAGGATCAGGTAACAGCAGATTTGTTGAAGGATGGTGGACAGATTGTTCTAGAGAAACTGGCCACCCTGTACACGGAATGTCTCATGACCTCGAGCGTACCAGAATCTCGGAAGAACGCTAACATAATCCTAATCCATAAGAAAGGGGACGCCACAGACTTGAAAAATTATAGACCGATCAGCTTACTGTCCGTTGCCTACAAACTATTTACTAAGGTAATCGCAAATAGAATAAGGAACACCTTAGACTTCTGTCAAGCAAAGGACCAGGCAGGATTCCGTAAAGGCTACTCAACAATAGATCACATTCACACTATCAATCAGGTGATAGAGAAATGTGCGGAATATAACCAACCCTTATATATAGCTTTCATTGATTACGAAAAAGCGTTTGATTCTGTCGAAACCTCAGCAGTCATGGAGGCATTACAGAATCAGGGTGTAGGGGAGCCATATGTAAAAATACTGAAAGATATATATAGCGGCTCCACAGCCACCATAGTCCTCCATAAAGCAAGCAACAAAATCCCAATAAAGAAAGGCGTCAGGCAGGGAGATACGATCTCTCCAATGCTATTCACAGCGTGTTTACAGGAGGTATTCAGAGACCTGGATTGGGAAGAATTGGGGATAAAAGTTAATGGAGAATACCTTAGTAACTTGCGATTCGCTGATGATATTGCCTTGCTTAGTAATTCAGGGGACCAATTGCAATGCATGCTCACTGACCTGGAGAGGGAAAGCGGAAGAGTGGGTCTAAAAATTAATCTGCAGAAAACTAAAGTAATGCTTAACAGTCTCGGAAGAGAACAGCAATTAACAATAGGCAGTGAGGCACTGGAGGTCGTAAGGGAATACATCTCCCGGGAATTTTCCGCCCACCACTCAAGGTGACCCCAGCGGAAAAACTCCGACCACTGCTCCACCGGCAGCTGGCGCGCCAGCCGCCGCCGCCTTGAATAGCATCAAGAGAGGAGCGATGCGGCGACCCAGGCCACGGCTGCCCCCGCTTCCCAAGGACGATTTCAAAATCATATTGCGGCCGAAAGGACTCGTAATCAGATCGCTCCAGACCCACCAAGTAGCCCGCGCCGTAGCGGCAGCGTGCAACCACCAATGTAAAGGAGATCTGATCATCAGACTTCGCATGGGATCAAACATCATAATAGTGAGCACGGCAAGCGAGACGGCCGCCCAACACGTGAGACGCATTTCCAACCTCACGTTCGGGAACGCTCGTACGATGTCAATGCTTACGTGGCAGCTCCGGAAGACACCCGCCGCGGCGTGATTCACGGAGTGGATCCCGGGACTTCGCCGGAAGAACTGAAAGACAACCTGCGGGTGCGGACTCAAGGAGTCAAGATTCACAGCGCCCGAATGCTAGGAAAATCCAAGTCGGCTGTCATCACCTTCGACGGCCCCATAGTCCCGAAACAAGTCATTTATTACGGAGGCGAGATGTGGTGCTACGCGTATCGTCCCACGAGGCAGGTATGTTATATCTGCTGTCAACAAGGTCATCGGTCGGACGTGTGCCCCAATCCTGAAGCCAGGGCGTGCAAGCAGTGCGGTACGCAAAACCCGGCGGAGGGCCACCAATGCACACCCAAATGCCTGACCTGCGGCGGAAGCCACGTCACCGGATCCAAAGAATGCCAAGACAAGTTAAAGAAAGCCAGGGAGCTGCGCAGCAACCGCGGCGGCAGGGGAGGTGGCGGCGGCAGCCACGACAGCAGACGCCGCAGCCGGGACGACCGCGGTAAGAAGCTGCGGTGGTTCAGCACTGAGGGGGAGACCTCGCGGAGCCGTTCGAGATCCCGGGCGTCGCGGAGCCGGTCGAGGAGCCGTTCACGGTCCTTCCCGCCCCTGGTGCCCCTGGATGGCCAGCAGCAGCAGCAGCAAAAGCAGAAGACACCCGCACGGAAGACCGGAGTCAAGGTGAGCTGGGGAGCAGGAAATCCCTGGTTTGCTCCGCACTCGGGAGGGGAGGTTAAAAAGGACACAAACACAAATACCAACAACGCGCCTAAACATCAGGAAGATGCGAGCAAAGTAATCACAGCCCTAAGACGCGAACTAGAACTTGCCCGCGTCAGACAGAGCGAGCTAGAACGCCAGGTGGCCGAGCTCACGAAGGCAGTTAGGGACCAGAGACCAAGCAGCCCTCCGCAGCCACAACCCGACCTAACACAACCGCCGCACTCGTCGCAGGCAAGCAACGAGAACTTTAACAAATTTAAAGCCGAAATGCAGCAGATGATGCAGCAGATGCAACAGACGATTCAACAAACAACACAACAAACGCAAGCGCAAATAACGGAATTACGCAGCTCGATCCGCAAACAAAAATTCACCGAAAACATCAGAGAGAAGGCATACCACCGTCCCGCACTGACAGCCCTCGCCAACGCGACCACGACCAACACAGAAGCTTAACATGGCCAGAAAAACCTTAAGCAAACAAGAAAATCTAGACATATGGCAATGGAACTGCAGAGGCTACCGAAGGAAGCAGGGCCTACTTCAACAATATATTCACACACAACAAACGGTACCCGACATTATTGCGCTTCAGGAAACGGGCACCACACCAACCCTAGGAGGATACACGTGCTACGAAACCCAGGAAAAAGGAAGGACGGCAATCTTAGTCAGCAAAGCGATCATAGCCATAAGCCACAATAGGATACCCGAAACAGACATAGAGCACGTGATCGTAGAAATTATCCCAAAGAAAAAGAAGGGGGCAGCATCTTCATCGTAAATACCTAGAGCCCGCCGAAACAAAAGAAAGCCAAATTCCAAGAGCTCTTCCAAGGCGCCAGCAAACTGGCAAAGGGCAACACGCTAGTCGTCTTAGGCGATTTTAATGCCAGGGACAAGATCTGGGGATAGAAGAATTTCAACGTTAAAGGAAAGACACTAGCGGAAGCGGCAGAGAATGCAGGCTACATCCTCCTCACAGACCCGGAAACTCCGACCAGTATAGGCAACAGCGTCCGTACCGACACTTGTCCGGACCTCACCTTCATCAAAGGACCATGGCAGGCGCAATGGGAAAACCTGATGGAAAATCTGGGGAGCGACCACTACATACTAAAAACCCAAGTGACTTCAGACAGACTTAAACGGCAGCTAGGAACAGTCAAAATCACTGATTGGAACGCATTTAGGGAAGCATGTGACGGAGACCTCAGCGAGGGAGGAATCCAATCAATTGAAGAATGGGGAAACATACTCAAGCAGAGAGAAGGCGAGCACACCAAAGAGGTCAAAAGAACAACGCAGACACCCGAAGTGGATGCCAGGCTTCTTAGGCTATGGGAAGCCAGACGCGGCTTAACCAAGAGGTGGAAAGGCAGAAACACAACAGGAAGCTCAGACTTAAAATAGCAGAAATTACAACGAAAGCAGAGGAGTACGCAGCACAGTTGGCGAGAACGAACTGGCAACACTTCAGTGACTCCCTGAGCGGAACCCTGAGCACAGCTAGGACGTGGCATATCCTGAAAGCGCTCATCGATCCGACTAAAACCAAGGCAGAGAATAACAAATCAATATACCGGCTAATCCACCAATTCGAGCGAACCGACGAGGAGCTCTTGGACAAAGTGCGTGTCAAATGCTTCGGGGACACGAACCCGGCGGCATATACAGGGGATTACCGGGGAAGAGAAAATCCAAGCTTAGACAGACTCATCACTCGTGAAGAGGTCTATGCAGCAATCAGAAGCACAACTAGAAGCACGGCAACAGGTGCCGACAAAATCAACAACGCACTCATCCGCAATCTCAGTGACGAGCTAGTCGCAGAACTAACCGACTTCCTCAATAAGCACTGGGCAGCGGAGACCGTCCCCGAGGATTGGAAACATGCAGAGGTAGTTACACTCTAAGAAGAATTCCGGAGAAAGCGGGAGTAACTGCGCAGTTAGTCCCAAAAAGGGCGCTTTCGTCCCTCAAGGGAGTAACTGCATGGATGTGCGTGCCGTGTGCAAATTTCGGAGAGTAAGTGTTTAGTCCCTGGTCGAAAGAGAGCAACGGGAGGACGAACGGCAATAGTTACTCCCCCTGCGCTCCACTGTTTTCGTCCGTGTCGTGCAGTGATGCGGCAAAAACGGTATTGTCTATAAATCGTGAATAGTTCGAAGTTCGTGCACTGTCTATTGAACTACATGCAAAGCAGCACTTTGCCTCTTCGTGAGAAAATTGCGTGAAACTTAAAGTTGGAATGTGAAGAGCTATGCCTTTCGTGCGCACACCATAAGTGAGCGATACACATTAAACGCACAAGTCATTGATAGACTGTCAGATTTTGCTGGTCAATAGTACCTAAATTCCTTCCGTTCCAAGGAGATTACGAACTTAACTGAAGTGATGTGTAGCTCAAACGGGACACACTAAGCGACAGAGCAATCGCCCGTCTCTGTCATCTTAGGTGCCCCGTTTGAGCTCGCTACACGTTTACATCGCCTAGTGCCTCAGTTTAAAGCACCCTAAGAATACTCGGGCAGGTTTCTTTTCGCTCTCGCTTATGGTTGCAAGTACACTCAGCGTTACACTCTCCCCGCACAGCATACACAAAATGCCTAGTCGCTTTTACATCGCAACACCTGCGTTCTCATGCTTAATTTGTCTCAATTTCCTGTTCCCGTCAACTCATATGTGGATACCGGCAAACGTTAAAACATTCTTCTTCAAGCTTCACACGGGAACCTTGCCTGTTAAAACGTGGTTGGAGGAAAGAGGAATTAATGTGCCATGGGGAAGCAGATGCTTTCTGTGCAACAAAGCTGAAACGATCGAACATGTTTTCATTGATTGTAATAATGCCATATTCTTTTGGGATATATTACAGAGAACGTTAAAAATAGACCTACCCCTCAATCCACATGGCATTCGTTTTTTACCACCTGAACACGATTTTGAGAAGATGGATGTCATCTTTTTACTTGGAATGCACGCAGTCTGGCGTAGTCTGTTGGCATATAGACATTGTGATGTTAAAGGCCGATCTGTGTATGAATATTTTGTGGAAATGGTTGTGAAGGTACGTGACGTGTACAAGACGAAGGACTGTGATGAAGCTGTGGTGTCAATGCTTGACACTTTGACACATATAAAACGAGTGTGATCTAGGATCACAAACTCTTTTGAAGCTTGTAGCCAAGCTGGAAATAAAGAAAAAAAAATCTGCCGTGGTGCAGTGGTTAGAGTAGCTGACTTGGGAGCGCGAGGACGTGAGTTGGAATCCTGCTTTCGTGCACCTTTTTTTTTCCAGCTGAGTAATCTTTTTTATTAGGGTATAAATGCCTAATTTCATTAATTCCACCTTTGCGGAGCATCGGAAATAATGACCGTTACTCCCTTGAGGAGCATCGAAAAAGAGCAACTGTTAGTCCTTGGAGGAGTAGCGGCATGGGGAGTAACAGTTCATCCCCTCGCACTTACCCCTTAAAGGGAGGAATGGTTGTGGCAGATCAGTTGCTCCCCTAAAGGAGTAACCTCAGTACCCCATTTCCTCCTTTTCTTCTTAGAGTGTATGATACCAAAACCGGGCAAAAAGCTACAAATCGAAAACCTAAGACCCATCTCCCTCACATCATGCCTTGGCAAGTTGTACGAGAGAGTGGTCACGATAAGGCTACAACATTACATAGAGGATCACGAATTATACCCCCATAGTATGTTCGGATTCAGGGCGAAGCTGTCGACCCAAGACGTTCTGTTACAAATCAAGGAAGAAGTCTTAAGCAACGTTTCCAGGAACGGAGAGAACGTGATAATGGCATTGGACATTAAAGGAGCATTTGACAACGTGACCAATGAAGCCATCCTAGCGGGCCTGGACGACCTAAACTGCGGCAGGAGGGTTTTCGGCTACGTCAAAGCTTTCCTGTCCAACAGAACAGCCACGATAGGGCTAGGAGAACTCCGCTCGGAGAAGTTTCATACCCCCAACAAAGGAACCCCCCAGGGATCGGTCATTTCACCAACGCTATTTAACATAGCAATGATCGGCCTTGCGAAACAACTCAAAGAGATCGAGGGCATACACCATGCCATGTACGCCAACGACATAACCATTTGGACCAACACGTGATCACTTAAAGTAAAAGAAAGACTGCAAGAGGCTGCGACCTGCGTGGAGAACTACGTGAGGGCAAGAGGGCTAGCCTGCTCCACCGAGAAATCTGAGCTGCTCAGAGTCTGGAGAGGGAAACAGAATCGCACGGTCCCGACGAGCGACGAGCTCAAGCTTGTCGTCTACCTCGAGGGAAAACTAATACCGGAGAAAACGCTCATAAGAATTTTGGGCATGTGGATACAGTCGAATCAACGCTGCTCACACATTCTCGCTCTACTCAAGACATCAACTCTTCAAGTCACTCGCATGATAACGCGCGTCTCCCACAGACGCTCAGGCATGCGAGAGGAAGACACGCTAAAGCTGGTTAGGAGTCTGGTGATCAGCCGGGTTACCTACAGTCTCCCGTACTACAACCCAATCAAGAGCGAGGTTCAGCAGATAGACGCGATCATACGCAAATCATACAAAACCGCGCTCCACCTACCACAATGCACATCCACGGAGAAGCTCTTGGCACTAGGAATTCATAACACATTCGAAGAACTCAGAGAGGCACAACATGTTGCTCAGCTGCGCAGACTTCAACAGACTCCGTCTGGCAGGGAACTTCTGCAGAAGTTGGGATGCAGCGAACAGATACAAGAAACCCAAAAAACCTCGACTATCCCGGACAATATACGAAAAACAATCAAGGTGGCTCCCATCCCCAAGAACATGGACCCCAACCTGCACGAAGAACGCAGGAAGGCGAGAGCCGAATACATCCAAAAGTCCCTAGCTTCCCAGGCAACAACGGTATACGTGGACGCAGCCACATACACCAGAAGGGCGAGACAGACCAACCCAACGCAGTAGCGGTGGTGATAAACTCGGATATGCGAGAAATCGTCAGCGCATCTCTACGGGACTGCACGGTAGTCGAGGCTGAAGAAGCGGCCGTCGCTCTAGCGGCAGCGGAGGGCTATCGGACTAGGCGGTCCTTAACAATACTAACCGACTCCCAAACAGCATGCCGAAACTACATGTTCGGCAGAATAGGTCACAGAGCGCTCTGCATACTCCGCTCAGAAGATCCCCACACAACAAACCCAGAAAAAGAACAACCAATTAGACACACAATAATGTGGACGGCGGGTCACACGTACGTGGAAGGCAACCGTGAGGTCGACAGGGTAGCTGGAGGATACACTGCATACCGAGCACCCTCCGCCAATGACCTCGAGGAAACCGAGCCAGTCCCCAGAGAATACTCGGCTATCCTGAATCACTATAAGGGCAGCAGGAAGCGGTACCCCTCGCCGCATAGGTCTCTCACTAGAGAGGACTCCGTAGCTTGGAGGCTGCTACAGACGGGTGCATACCCGAACTTAAACACCCTCAGCAAAATACAACCCACACAGTACAGTGACAAATGCCCATGGTGCCAGGACACACCCACGCTCTACCATATAACGTGGGCCTGCCAGAAAACAAATGCGGCACCAATAATACCAAACCCGAGTGCGGAGCAATGGGAAGGAATGCTCTCGCGCGATCGTCAGGACGTCCAACTAGGGCTGATCCGACGGGCCCAGCTGGCAGCGGCATTCAGCGGAGCCCTGGACTAGGGTCAGACGGCCATTGTCAAGAAGATGGAAGACACCATCTGACTCCGCGAAATTCATAGAATTTTTTAGAGCTAAACAAACGTTTTTCCTCCTCCTCCTCCTCCTCTACTCAAATTGAGGACGACGCAACGAGCTATGGAAAGAAGAATGATAGGTGTAACGTTAAGGGATAAGAAAAGAGCAGATTGGGTGAGGGAACAAACGCGAGTTAATGACATCGTAGTTGAAATCAAGAAAAAGAAATGGGCGTGGGCAGGACATGTAATGACGAGGGAAGATAACAGATGGTCAATAAGGGTTACGGACTGGATCCCAAGGGAGGGGAAGCGTAGCAGGGCGTGGCAGAAAGTTAGGTGGGCGGATGAGATTACGAAGTTTGCAGGGACGGCATGGTCACAATTAGTACATGACCGGGGTTGTTGGAGAACTATGGGAGAGGCCTTTGCCCTGCAGTGGGCGTAACCAGGCTGATGATGATGATGATGGTGACCGACAATAACGGGAAGTCAATGCTAGACCTTTGCGAGCAACATAACCTCGTGATCGTGAATACAGGGCCTAAGTGTGAAGGACAGATCACGTGGGAAGTGGGAAACCGGCAATCGACCATTTATTACTGTCTGATGACGGAAGGAATTCATGATAAGTTGAGAGAAATGGTCATCGATGAGGAAGGGTGTAGCAGCATAGGGAGTGACCATAAACGCATCATTTTGAAAATGGGATATGTAGTTGGGAAAGAGAGCAAGGAAAGCACAATGGCCAGTGCAAATTTTAACGCTGAACAAATAGCAAATATAGTCACTAGAGTTGAAGAAGAACTTGGCAAGTGGCCAAGTAAGGAGTGGAAATATGGTGAGCTTCTAAGTGTAATAACGACAGAAATACGCAAAGAGAAACATGTTCGTTGGAAAGGAAAAAACAAACCGAAAAGGTGGTGGAACATAGAGATACGAGAAGCGATCGCCGAACGACAGAAAGCATCTCGAGAGCACAGGCAGGCAAAGAAGGCGCAGTTGCCACAGGATGAAGTAACCAGTAAATGGGAAATATACCGGGAGAAAAAGTCTATGGTTCAAATACTGGTGCAAGCAAAATGAAAAGGTGGAAGTGAACGTTGGTTGTCCGAAATACGTGAGAAAAAGGAGGCCGCGCCTGAAATATTTTGGAATCACATAAAATTATTAGGTGGGAAGTCAACAACAATAACACAACATATCCTAGACGAAGATGAAAACAGACTGGAAGGAGAAGCGGCAATAAATTACATCCGAAACGCAGCAACCGAATCCTTCCAAGGCAATGACGAAGTTCTACTTGATGAAAAAAAGAGCATGAAAGAGACCCAAGTGGAAAAGGAGCTGGTGCTGACAAATTTAAACTGGAAGAAAGCGGAAGAGAAAATTCCTAAGCGCACAGCCAGAGGGCTAGACAAGGTTCCCGTTAGGCTGATAAATGAACTGGGACCAAAAAGTAAGGAAGCTCTGGTGAAAGCTGTGGAAAAAAACTTTAAAAGGTAGACGAATACCAGACAGTTGGCGACAATGTAGAATGAATTTAATTTATAAAGGTGAGGAGGAGAAAGACAGAATTCACTCGTATAGACCGTTGACCATTACATCGGTAATATACAGACTAGCAATGGAGGCAATCAAATTAAAGCTTCAAGCATGGGAAGAGAATAAAGGCATTTCGGGAGAGCTTCAGAATGGCTTTAGAATAGGTAGGCGTTTGGATGATAACTTGTTTGTTCTTACTCAGTGTATCGAAATATCAGAAGCAGAAAGCAGACCATTGTATGTGGCCTTTTTGGACATTACACGAGCATACGACAACGTAGACCGCAACAGTTTGTGGGATATTCTGGAAGGGGAAGGCTCAGGTAACGATTGTCTACAGCTTTTGAGAGAGATTTACCTAGAAAATACCGTTTGCGTTGAATGGGAAGAGACGATGAGCGAGGAGAAATTTCATAACAACAAGGGACTGAGGCAGGGGTACCCTTTATCCCCGCTGCTGTTTATGATGTACATGGTTTGGATGGAGAGGGCGCTGGAAGGCAGTAATATCGGGTTTAATCTCTCATACGAACAGACGGGTACAGTAGTACAGCAGCAACTCCCAGGTTTATTTTATGTGGTCGACATTGTGTTGCTAGCTAATAAACAAAGTGGTTTGCAACGTCTGGCAAATATCTGTGGACAGGAAGGCAACAATTTAGGTTTGAAATTTAGTGTTAGAAAATCAGGTGTTATGGTATTCAATGAAAACAGTGAACAGACAGTGGAGATACAGGGCCAAGAAATACCTCGGGTAACATAATATAAATACCTTGGTATATGGATAAACGAAGGCAATGGATATATGAAAACACAGGAAAAAGCCATAACAGTCAAGGGAAAGAGAAATGCAGCCATAATGAAGCACAGAGCGCTATGGGGATACAATAGGTACGAGGTCCTCCGAGGTATGTGGAAAGGGGTAATGGTTCCAGGACTTACTTTTGGAAATGCGGTTGTTTGCTTTAAATCAGGGGTACAATCAGGGCTCGACGGGAACCAAAGGTCAGTGGGTCGCCTCGCAGTGGGCGCTCACGGGAAGACTACAAATGAAGCTGTGCATTGGGATATGGGCTGGACTAGTTTTGAAGTGAGGGAAGCTCGCAGTAAAATTGAGTATGAAGAACAGCTGAGGAATATGGAAGAAAGTAAATGGGCTGGGAGAGTGTTCAGGTATATGTACAGGCAAAACATTGATTCACAGTGGAGGAAAAGAACTAGGAAGCTTACCAGCAAGTATGCGGCCTGTGGGGTGGGCAACACAGCAACAAAGAAGGTCAAGCGGAAAAATGGGCGCGGCCTCAAAAAGTTCGACCAATGAGCGAGCGGTGTCGGCCATTTTGGCATAGAAACAGAACGGAATAGTATTACGTTATACCGACCCAGCTTTCCTCCGCAGTAAAAATAAAGTACCTAGCTGAAAGCGCATGATCATTCTATCGAAAACGCTTCTCGCTTCCGTCGTCTGCTGCGTACAAGCCGTCGTCCGCTTCATCGTAGGTTGGCGCCAACGCGCTTGTTTTCTAACTTAGACAACATACGCGACCTACCATTGGTGGTGAGCGCACGTTCTAGGCCACGTTATCGCTATCTCGCGAAATGCAAGTGATTCAGCCCAACTCGGCTGGCCGAGAAACGGCCGAATATCACCGATAGCGTTGCGCGAGCCAGTGGTATCGGCTTGCGCGACCAAGCGCCGGCGCTCGTTGACTTTGCTGGTTGCTCGCACCGCGTCAGGAAACTTCAAGACGCCGCCTTACGTACATTCCGTTCTATAAATTGAGGAGGCGCCATTGTCACAATTTGTGATTCTTATTCCAGAGCAGGATTGGCCACCCTGGTGCAGTACTTGGCCACAACCTCCTATATGAACAACACAATCAAACCCCGGCCCTCAGTCCCCAGCAGCTGTGAAGCAACTGACCACGGCGGCGGTCAGACCTGCCACGCAGCAGAGGGTGCTAAAAATCACTGGCTCCGGACAGGCCGCCATTGGAATATGAACCTGGCAACGTTTAACGCTAGAACGTTATCTAGTGAGGCGAGTCTAGCAGTGCTATTGGAGGAAATAGAGAGCAGTAAATGGTATATCATAGGGCTCAGTGAAGTTAGGAGGCCAAAAGAAGCATATACGGTGCTAAAAAGCGGACACGTCCTGTGCTACCGGGGCTTAGCGGAGAGAAGAGAGCTAGGCGTCGGATTCCTGATTAATAAGAATATAGCTGGTAACATACAGGAATTCTATAGCATTAACGAGAGGGTGGCAGGTCTTCTTGTGAAACTTAATAAGAGGTACAAAATGAAGATTGTACAGGCCTACGCCCCTACATCCAGTCATGATGAACAGGAAGTCGAAAGCTTCTATGAAGACGTGGAATCGGCGATGGGTAGAGTGAAAACTAAATACACTATACTAATGGGCGACTTTAATGCCAAGGTAGGCAAGAAGCAGGCTGGAGACAAGGCCGTGGGGGAATATGGCATAGGCACTAGGAATATCAGGGGAGAGTTATTAGTAGAGTTTGCGGAACAAAATAATATGAGGCTAATGAATACCTTCCGCAAGCGGGATAGCCGAAAGTGGACGTGGAGGAGCCCGAACGGCGAGACTAGAAATGAAATAGACTTCATACTCTGCGCTAACCCTGGCGCAATACAAGATGTGGACGTGCTCGGCAAGGTGCGCTGCAGTGACCACAGGATGGTAAGAACTCGAATTAGCCTAGACCTGAGAAGGGAACGGAAGAAACTGGTACATAAGAAGCCGATCAATGAGTTAGTGGTAAGAGGGAAAATAGAGGAATTCCAGATCAAGCTCTAGAACAGGTATTCGGCTTTAACGCAAGAAGAGGACCGTAGTGTTGAAGCAATGAACGACAATCTTGTGGGCATCATTAAGGAGTGTACAATGGAAGTCGGTGGTAACTCTGTTAGGCAGGATACCAGTAAACTATCGCAGGAGACGAAAGATCTGATCAAGAAACGCCAATATATGAAAGCCTCTAACCCTACAGCTAGAATAGAACTGGCAGAAATTTCGAAGTTAATCAAGAAGCGTAAGACAGCTGACATAAGGAAGTATAATATGGATAGAATTGAACATGCTCTCAGCAACGGAGGAAGCCTAAAAACAGTGAAGAAGAAACTGGGAATTGGCAAGAATCAGATGTATGCGTTAAGAGACAAAGCCGGCAATATCATTACTAATATGGATGAGATAGTTCAAGTGGCTGAGGAGTTCTATAGACATTTATACAGTACCAGTGGCACCCACGACGATAATGGAAGAGAAAATAGTCTAGACGAATTCGAAATCCCACAGGTAACGCCGGAAGAAGTAAAGAAAGCATTGGGAGATATGCAAAGGGGGAAGGCAGCTGGGGAGGATCAGGTAACAGCAGATTTGTTGAAGGATGGTGGGCAGATTGTTCTACAGAAACTGGCCACCCTGTATACGCAATGCCTCATAACGTCGAGCGTACCGGAATCTTGGAAAAACGCTAACATAATCCTAATCCATAAGAAAGGGGACGCCAATGACTAGAAAAATTATAGACCGATAAGCTTGCTGTCTGTTGCCTACAAAGTATTTACTAAGGTAATCGCAAATAGAATCAGGAACACCTTAGACTTCTGTCAACCAAAGGACCAGGCAGGATTCCGTAAAGGCTACTCAACAATAGACCACATTCACACTATCAATCAGGTTATAGAGAAATGTGCGGAATATAACCAACCCTTATATATAGCTTTCATTGATTACGAGAAAGCATTTGATTCTGTCGAAACCTCAGCAGTCATGCAGGCATTACGGAATCAGGGTGTAGACGAGCCGTATGTGAAAATACTGAAAGATATCTATAGCGGCTCCACAGCCACCGTAGTTCTCCATAAAAAAGCAACAAAATCCCAATAAAGAAAGGCGTCAGGCAGGGAGATACGATCTCTCCAATGCTATTCACAGCGTGTTTACAGGAGGTATTCAGAGACCTGGATTGGGAAGAAATGGGGATAAAAGTTAATGGAGAATACCTTAGTAACTTGCGATTCGCTGATGATATTGCCTTGCTTAGTAACTCAGGGGACCAACTGCAATGCATGCTCACTGACCTCGAGAGGCAAAGCAGAAGAGTGGGTCTAAAAATTAATCTGCAGAAAACTAAAGTAATGTTTAACAGTCTCGGAAGAGAACAGCAATTTACAATAGGCAGCGAGGCACTGGAAGTCGTGAGGGAATACATCTACTTAGTGCAGGTAGTGACTGCGGATCCGGATCATGAGACGGAAATAATCAGAAGAATAAGAATGGGCTGGGGTGCGTTTGGCAGGCATTCTCAGATCATGAACAGCAGGTTGCCATTATCCCTCAAGAGAAAAGTCTATAATAGCTGTGTCTTACCAGTACTCACCTACGGGGCAGAAACCTGGAGGCTTACGAAAAGGGTTCTACTCAAATTGAGGACGACGCAACGAGCTATGGAAAGAAGAATGATAGGTGTAACGTTAAGGGATAAGAAAAGAGCAGATTGGGTGAGGGAACAAACGCGAGTTAATGACATCTTAGTTGAAATCAAGAAAAAGAAATGGGCATGGGCAGGACATGTAATGAGGAGGGAAGATAACCGATGGTCATTAAGGGTTACGGACTGGATTCCAAGGGAAGGGAAGCGTAGCAGGGGGCGGCAGAAAGTTAGGTGGGCGGATGAGATTAAGAAGTTTGCAGGGACGGCATGGCCACAATTAGGACATGACCGGGGTTGGAGAAATATGGGAGAGGCCTTTGCCCTGCAGTGGGCGTGACCAGGCTGATGATGATGGTGATGATGATGAAAAGGCATTAGTCTTGATTACAATACAAACGCAGCAGTGAACAGTGGACAACGTTGCAGCTGTTCAACCAGTATTACTTCATATAGATGCGTTCTTTTAAAAAATGATGGTCCAAAACACAAACGTCAACACCACCTGAGAGCGATGCAAATACTGTGAGCATGCGTTATGAACGAAATATTTTCACGGCGCCAAACGACGGGGAACATGTGGCGATACGCATTCCTCTCGGCTGCCATCGCATATGGCTGCTCATTAGCATAATTCGCGCGGCTTGTCGCACCGCAATTTATGGCAGAAAATATCTGCAATGGCGGCCCAGCGCAACGTCATATTGACATTTATAAAACGGCCCTTCCTGTGACGTTCCCAGGCCACATTTCTTCACCCAATCAGCAAGCTGACATGGCGCCTATCTTGGATCGCCACCACATATTCGCGAAATTGCAGATGCATTGCAATGGCTTCTGTACGCTACTACTTACTTTCTTTTTGAAGCGCTAACGTCCCAATATTAGTCAATATTATGTATTAGTCGATAAAATTTGCAGCCCGACGTCACGTGTCGTCACGTTGATGAAAACGCAAAATTGCAAACCTTGCGTTTCCCGGCTCAAATTTCAAGGCACGTGAGCTCCCGACAGCCAATCAGAGTCGGCATGGCGGATAATGGCGGCCGTGCAGCCACCATGCGTGTCGACACGGAGGAAGGAAAATAAAGGCCGATCCACACGACGGACCAAATTGCTCTTCTGGACCGCGGTCCGCGCATCACGTGATATGACGTCACCAGTTCATGCGTACCGCCGTTGGCCCGCGCAAGACCGCGGCCCTCGCGGTCCAACAAATCGCCGAGGCTTTTCCGCTTCCGTATTGGCGGTGGACCGCATGCAAACCGCAGCAATTTTGGCTTAGCCAACGAATTTTGTCCGGCAACAGAGTGTCTTCAGCCAAATCCAATCTAGTTTTCGGCTCAGCAAAAGCCGGTCAAGCCAGTCGTTTCATGTCCGCCGTTCACCTAGAGTGTACTAGAATGTTTTGAGTGGAAGGAGCGGAGACCACTTCTATTGTTAGCCGGGGCCCCAGCTTGTGTAGAAAGTTGCGGCGGCACTGTCGTCGACCGCACTTGAAGAGCCTTGCTTGCTGGGAATGGTTGGTGCGCTTGGTTTTGGCAGTTCTTCAGGCGCTGGTTCTTCCTATCGAGAAATCTCTGCTGGCCTGCTGTTGATCTGTGATGCTTCCCAAGCGACGGCTAAATCACTGTTACGCGCCAGGGTGCAAAACGGGATATGCTCGAACTGGAAATAACCCCAAGCTGTCCCTTTTCAAAGCTCCAGCTGACGAAGAAAGGCGACTAGTTTGGCAACGGAATTTACACAGGTCTGACAAACCACTGGACGTCGACTGTGCAGTGTGCGAGCTGCATTTTGAGTCACGTTTCATTGTAAAAGACTATGTGCACATTGTGAATGGTGCTGAAGTGCGAATTCTTAGAGGATCACCAACTCTTTCCCCCGATGCGGTGCCGACAATCTTGCCGAAGTTGCCCAACTACCTGAGCGTGAAAACCCCGGCACCGAAGCCAGAGAAGAAACGACGACAAATAGTGACTTCTGAAAAGATGATAAAGCGTCGTTGCACGGACGCTTTATCTCCTACTAGATCAGACGACGTTGATCGTGGAGCAGTGGGACACGAAGGAAACGATGCTAGTGCTAACTGCGTTGGTCTAGCTGATCTTCGCAACCTCGCGCTTCCTTCGAAGTCATGGGCACCGCATGAATTTCAAAATTTTCCTGGAGTGTCATACGTGGCCTGCACACTGGACTCCCGCTCAAACGAGCTCGCAATTGACATAGCCGTGTTTTTTTATTGTTCAAGCCAGGACAGCGTCGAGTGTAAAGAGTATGTGTCAGAAAAGCTCGTAAATAAGTGTCGTTTGATGACCGTGCAAGAAGCAACAGAGCTCTTGCAAAGAGCTGCAAAAATTCCTGTGTGCTGTGGAGTCGCGGAAGCGTCGTTTGTGGCTTCGTGTGAGCTCACAATAGCTCTTCATGCACAAATCCAGTCAAGAAGAGGAGCCCTCTTCTGTGTGAACTGCTCAGGGAGATCACCAGATGCAGGTAAGATTGAAATGTTTATTATTTCACAAAATGTAGGGCATTCCATGGAGATACATTTAAGTAAAACTTATCCAAATAAGTTCTTAATATGATCATACCTGCTTCAGTAAACTTAATCATGTGACAAGAAATATTAAAGAGTGCTGTATCACATTTTGTAAAGTATTTGAAGGATCCAATTCTTTTTCTATTTTTTTACAGGGTTGCCTTGCATACACTGCAAGTACCTGCGCAAGACCCTGCAGACGAGAAAGTCACGCCTGAAATGCCGAGTGACGAAAACTACTCGTAGCAATTTGTGCAAACTCCGAGCTTTCAACAAAAAAGCTAGTAGACTTGCATCAAAGGTTAAAACACTAAGTTGTGTTATCGTCAGCATGAAGGAAGCTGCTGCAGCCACCGCCGAGAGCATTCTGCAGGACAGAATGCAGTCTTTGACCCCAAAGCAACAGCTAGCTGTAAAGCAGCGCTTTCAAGCTGCAAGAAGAAAAAGTACTCGAGACATGCCATACGACAAAGAGTGGATGCTTGAATGCATTCTCCTGAAGATGCGAAGCCCTAGGCTTTATGAATACATCCGCAGACAAAAGATCTTAGTGCTTCCAAGCAGGTGTACCATCAGAAAGTACTTGTCATATTACATGGGCAGTTTTGGGTTCAATCAGAACATGCTGGAAGCACTGAAGAAGAAAACCTCTTTAATGGACCCTTTCAGGTGTCACGGTGGGCTGATTGTAGACGAGATGTCTCTATCCGAGCACCCCTCCGTAAACAGTGCTGGCAAAGTTGCTGGCTTCGTAGACTTGGGCCCCTACACACCGAAAGAGCAGGTACACCTGCTGTCAAATCATGGGCTTGTGGTTATGTTCGTTCCTTTAGTTGGAAAGTGGACTCAGATCTTGGGCACATTTGCAATCCATACCAACATCAAAGCATATCTTCTTGCAAAGATTATCCTTGACGCCACAGTTCTCGCTGAGCAAGCAGGTCTGTTTGTTGATTATGTACCATGTGGTGCTGCGCCATGGTATCGGAAGATGTGGCGAGTGATGGGTGTGAAGGCAACAGCAAAGGAAATAGTAGCAAAGAGGGTCCACCCATTGGACAACAAACGTTTCCTACATTTCCTGTCGGACTTCCCTCATCTGGTGAAGAACCTTCGCAATCGGCTTCTGCAAAGAACTTTCGACACACCAGACGGAACAGTAAGTTCTATTCTTGTAATAAACAATAGTAGGCATGACTACAGCTTTGGTGCACCATGTTTTGCGTCCTGGCGCAGGCATGACTGTCTATAATATGGCTATAAAGTGTGTTGAGAGCTTGTGGTTCATATGAACGTGAACATTCATTTTGCATTTGCATCACAACACGATGTTTAATAGCTCATTCCTGTTCGTCTTCATTTTGATTTTTTCATATAGGTTTTCCTGGAGCCACATAAGGTAGCCCTCAATCTAGATGCAAACAATATAACACTGAAGGCGATTCCCCGACTGACAAAAGTGCATCTTGAGCCTAAAAACTTCGAGAAGATGAGAGTGTCCTATGCTTTTCAGCTGTTCAGCTTGTGGGGAGCACCTGCCTCCGTTTCCTCCCGCGTACCCGCGGCGTCCCGTGCGCATGTGGCGACAGGTCGGGCCGGCGTAGACAAGGGAGAGAGGCACTACGCGCCCTCCCTTTCTCCATCGCTCTGATGACGCGCGTACCCCTCTCCCCCTACGCGGCTCACGGGAAAGGGAAACGTATCCGGCGGGCGAGGAGGACTTCCCCTCGCAAAAAGGTAAAAAGGCATAAAAGCGCGACACCGGGAGAGACTCTCTCTTAGGACGCCGACACCTGGACCGCCCGGACGACAGCACCTGCCGCATGCCGTGAGTGATCTCGTTTGTCTGATCCACCCAGACAACGAGGCACACCTATTTACTACTATTACTGAGAGACGTCCCTCTGCGAGTGTTCGCTATTGCTATTAGCAATAAACGTTATTACCGTTGACACCGCTGGATGCCTTATTCGTTCGAACCCGGCGTAGCCGCTATTCCCGCGCTACGGGTTGGGAATACCACGAAGCGACTTCGTGGGGCTAGATCCGGAGCTCGCCTTCAGCACTAGCTGCACGCAGAGTGGAACCCCCACAAGCTCGGACACTCTAAGAGCCCTGCATCTCTACAAGCCCCAGCTTGAAAAACGTTGTGGAAACATTGCAGCAACACAGATGTTTTTCCGGTGTGTATTGTTAATTCAGCCCTCCTTTTGATATTCGAAATTATTATCATCTTGCGCTTGCTTCTGCATTCTTATCCTCTACCTTTGTAAAAGGCCTATATATTTTTTATCCAATAGCAACATGGGTTATATGAGATCCCCTTACCCGCCGCGGTTGCTCAGTGGCTATGGTGTTAGGCTGCTGAGCACGAGGTCACGGGATCGAATCCCGGCCACGGCGGCCGCATTTCGATGGGGGCGAAATGCGAAAACACCCGTGTACTTGGATTTAGGTGCACGTTAATGAACCCCAGGTGGTCAAAATTTCCGGAGTCCCCCACTACGGCGTGCCTCATAATCGGAAAGTGGTTTTGGCACGGAAAACCGCATATATTATTATGAGATCCCCACTTAGGGATGTTTAAAGGGCACTCATGTTGTACAGCACGTGGACTATTTTGCATTTTATGTTTTTCTTTGAAATGCGGCTACTGTGGCTATAATTCAATATAGTATTTTCATTCCTTTTTGCAGTGCTTAGATGTTTTTGGTATTTTCTTTATCTGCAATGTCACACCCTTTTCATGATTGATACCGTTAATTCATCAACCTTAAAATCAATTATGGTTACTTTTCTACAGGAGGATGGAGTCCCTGATCACCACAATGACGTCACGTTTCTCATGGGAAGCTTTGAAGCGTGATTCACCTGCAGTGCAGGAGCTTGTGAATTTCCTGGAGAGAGAGAGAGAGAGAGCAAATGATAAATGAAAGGGAGGGAGGTTAACCAGGACTGAGCCCGGTTGGCTACCCTACACTGGGGAAAGGGAAATGGGGACGGAAAGATTAAAGAAAGAAGAGAAAGTCCATCGGGGATAACGTTCAGTCACTCAGTCCGGATTACAGACGCTCACTCAATCCTGTATCTTTCAAATATCGCAGCAGCGCTTTTGTGGCCTTTTGTAGCTGCGATATACGAGGCCATGGTCCCAAGATCTTGTTCAAGGTGAACAGTTTGCTATCTAACTTGTTGAGAGCTGTGCAGAGATCTTGTCTTTCATTTTCAAATGATGGGCAGCAGCACAGTAGATGGTCGATAGTTTCTTCGACACCGCAGGCATTGCACTCGGCGCTATCTGCCATGCCAATCAAAAACGTATATGCATTCGTGAATGCGACGCCCAAGCGTAAGCGACACAACATTGTTTCCTCATTACGCGGAAGCCCTGGTAACAGCCGCAGTTGCATAGATGGATCGAGGGGATGCAATCGATGCTGAGTGAAATCAGGTGTGTGCCACTTCTCCAATGTCATACGGTGCGCTAGCTTGCCTAAGTGTTGGGCTGCGTCAGTACGCGATAAAGGTATAGAAACAAGGGTTGCTCCTTCGTGTGCTTTCTTAGCAGCGTCGTCAGCGAGGTCGTTGCCGCAGATACCGCAATGGCCAGGCAGCCACTGAAACACGACGTCGTGCCCTTTAGCAATCATGTGATGGTGAAGTTCTCGTATCTCCGATACGAGTTGTTCACAGGACCCGCGACGAAGAGATGACAGAAGACATTGTAAGGCCGCCTTTGAGTCACAGAATATTGCCCACCGATTAGCCGGTTGGTTGCTAATATAATCAATGGCACCTCGGAGGGCAACAAGCCCCGAACCGGTCGATGTTGTCATGTGAGAAATCTGGTATCGAATGCTTAGTGATTGTGATGGTATAACCACTGCCCCGGTGGAGCTGGTCTGGGTGGAAGAGCGATCCGTATATATGTGGACTCGGTCAAAGTAGGAAGTGTGCAAACAATCCAGAGCTGCTTGCTTCAAGGCCAAGGTAGATAGGTCGGTCTTCTTTCTTATTCCTGGAACCGTAAGACGCACTTGAGGTTGTTTTAAACACCACAAAGCTGAGGTTGAACGTGCTGATGGTGTAAACCCCGATGGTAGGGAGGCACGGTACTTGCTGACCTCGTTGGAGAAGGATGCCTGTGGTCGTCGTTCTGGCAGACAGGCAAGAAAGCTTGATTGAATCCGTGAAATATGACGAACATGGGCCCTGAGCGAGTCGGTGCTGATGTAAGTCGTGATCGGATGGCCTTGAGCCATTATAATGGTTCCTGCTGTTGAAGCGCTCCGCGGAAGGCCTAGGCAAACACGTAGTGCCTGTGCTTGCACGCTCTGAAGTTCTCTAAGATTGGACTTGCATATCTTAGCAAGCACGGGAGAACTATAACGTAGAAATCCGATAAAAAGTGCTCGATATAACTGTAGCATGGAGCCTATTGACGATCCCCATGTTTTGCCGGCGATGAACTTGAAGATGTGAACAATAGATGTGAGCCTCTTCTTCAAGTGGGCAACCTGAGGGCTCCAAGAGAGGTCCCGGTCAACAATGACACCCAAAAACCGATGATTTTTCTTGTAGCTGATAGGCTGGCCATTGATATATACTGGATAACCAGACATTGCTTTCCGTGTAAAAGCGACTAACGCACATTTTTCTGTTGAGATGGTAAGGCCTTGTGTCTGAAGATAGTCAGATGCCTGTGTTGCTGCTTGCTGTAGCCTTGCGCGAACCTGCAGGCGAGTGACCGCTGATGTCCAGATGCAGATGTCGTCGGCGTATATTGAAACACTCACTGTTTCCGGGAGGGATTCAGCCAGCCCCAGAAGCGCGAGGTTGAAAAGAACAGGGCTTAGAACACCGCCTTGGGGAACGCCTCGGCACATGTAGTGGTCGGTAGTCGGACCATCTTCCGTACGCACGAACAAGGACCTTTGTGTCAAGTAGTTTCTGATCCATCGATATACTCGCCCTCCTAGTTCAACTGTGAGAAGTGCGTCGAGAATGGTGAATTTCCTGGACTTCTTGAATAAGTGGGAAGCTCATGCAAAGAACGGGAAGTTCCTGAGTGAATCAACAGCTGAAGGACTGAGAGTCACTCTTACAAGTACCTTGGAGCTGTTGACGTATACAAATTCAGAGCTTGGCTTTTCATATGGGATGACATCACGCCTGAGCCAAGACAAGCTCGAGAGCACATTCGGTATAGTAAGGCAGTCGTCAGGCTGTAATGCCCACCGAAGCCCACAGCAATTCCTAATAACCATCAACTGCCTCAATTATTACAATCTGGCAAAGAGCGTCGCTGGGTCAAATGTGCCTGAGGTTATGGTTTGCTCACCTCTATCAGTCAAGGACCAAGCGGCAGGTTCTCATAAGCAGCAGAAACTTTTTGATATGCTGATCAACATGGGTAATCTTGATGAAGCTGAAAGAGCTCTTAAGGATGAAGAAGCTATGACTGAACATTCTTATAACAATCAGAGGAGTGACTCAAGGCTTACGTACTATATTGCAGGGTATGTTGCAAGAAAGTGTCTTGAAAACAAAATGTCGTGTGTGCAGGGATCAGCTTCTGTTACCAGCTCCCGATGGCAAAAATTTGAATGCTGCCATATTTACAAAAGCATGCGATTTTGAAGGCTTGCTCTACCCCGCATTGAGCCTCTTCAAGTTTATCAGTCAGCTTGAGGACGTTTTCACAGGATGTTTTAGCTCTGGAGAACTGCATCACGACAGCATCATGGATGTGCTTGCTCTTCTGAACAAGACAGGCATGGACCGTATTGGATGCGATCACACTTCAAGGAGCTCACCTCAAGTTGGACTGGGTTTTCTCTTGTGACCAGAATGCATTTTTTTTGTCAAAGGTCTCAACAAGTCTCGTGACTTCGCCCGAAGGAAATTAAGCACAGCAGCATTTAAAGTTGGGCCGTGTGTAGAAAAGTGAGATGCAAGATTTTGTTGAGGACTGAGTGGGGCACAGTATATGTGAATAAAGTTAGTTGTGTCATGCATATTCATGTATGTTTTTAAAGGGGGGGGGCGGCTGCTGCTGCCTGAAGACTGGGTTGCCATGCACAAAGTTTGCCTGACCTATTGGCGCTTCTCTCAAGTTCGCGGAAAGTTGGTATTAGATGCATGAATTAGAGCTGCACTTTCACTAGGTACAGCCTTTGTCAAGAGCTCAGAGCTCACGGGGTTTGCTTGTAGGCCGTGTAGTGGGGCTCCTGTAGCAATTTTGGGCGTAGCGGGACCAAAAATCTTACCTTCAGGAGATAAAGAACGCTGGAAATGCATTACGGGCTACGCGGTGCGGCTCGGAAGTGAACCCCGTCGGCTCGAAATTTTTTACAAAGGCTCTATTTGCACTGATGCTGCAAGTAAGTCCACTAGCTCGCCCTTCTAAAGAACTGCGTGCGCTAAGAGACAACGATAGCGTTCCATGTGACCGAGGCACGCTCCTCGCCGAACCCTGGCCTATTCCCCGTCGTGGGTGTGTGCGATGGCATTAAGGCAACAACATCGCAGTCACTGCATTCCGCAAGGCTGTTACGTAATTCCGTGTCGCAGCATCGTGCAAACTAAACAAGATCGCGGATGTACACGGGGAGGGAGCTCCTGTGTAAATTTCCAGGCATTTCACTTACAGCTACACATTATTTTGGAGTTTTTTATGGGGTGCGTGAGGTCACAGAGAATTTGCATAATTCATTTTACCAAAGAGGAACGATGCATCAGTCTGAACATCACGCGGGCATTGCGCAGCGACTTCCGTACGCGGCAGCAAACGGCAGGCTGACCGCGAAGACACATTCAAGTGCGGTTGACTGCAGTGCCACCGCCAACTTCCACGCTCACCGGCCCTCTCTAGGGCGGCCGGTCGCGCCACTCAAAACATTCTCACTCTAGTTCCGCCTACACGTGCGTGCAGCAGATATATTTTTTAAACACCGTGTCCTCTTGGAGTGACGAGGTTTTTTTTCATTTTGTATGCCTCGTTGAGCAGTTCCCGGCTTTGTGGGACTCGAGCCGGAATGATAACAATGATAACTCTGGACTAGAGTGTAGCTGGTTGGTCCGCTCTGCCGTCTGCTATGGCGGTCCGCCGTGTGGGTGTGCTCCACGGAGGAAGGAAACTAAGGAGAGGCCCTACCCCTTCCGCGCGCTAGGAGAAACGTGTGGCGGAAATGACGAGGTAGGTTCATTTTTTTGCTGCCTTTTTATTTTTTTGCTGTATGGCCCCGCCTTTTGGGCCACAATGGCGGCGTTGTTATGGTTTTGAGCGCTCACACGTGTTGCTCTGGTAGGTTTCGTGCCGTGGCAAAGGCGCTGTGTGGGCGGGTTTGCGTTAGTCACCGTATCTTGTTGTGCTGTGTTACCTGTACCGTTGTTCATATAGGAGGTTCATATAGGAACACCTATAGGTATAGGTGTTCATATAGGAGGTACATGGCCGGGGCTGTTGGAGAAATATGGGAGAGGCCTTTGCCCTGCAGTGGGCGTAACCAGGCTGATGATGATGATGACCTGCACCGTGCTCTGCCGGATGTTGCTGTGGCCATGTGGGACAGGAGGAACTAAAGCTCGTGAGATGAACGCACATATGTAACTCTGTACGCAATGTACCGCGCCATGGCAGTGACAACGGACGAAGGAATATCCGCGGGAAATTTTGCCTCCACTTCAGCGGAATCATGCTAACGTGCCATCGCAGACCGAAATCGATGCGTTTCAGAATCTGTACAGTGAACGCCTTGCAGGTCAGTGATTCCTGCTTTTGACAGCGCATGTTGCATTTGCGGCACGCAGAATATGCGTTATTCAAGAATGCATAATCCTAGTTTCAGAACTTCGTGTTCAGTAACAACTTGCTTTTGTGCATATTAAAACACGTGTTGCTCAACTGTTGCTTGTTTCTCGCATTACTCGGGACAGCGCCGACTCTTTTAGGCAGAGCACGTTCGAGGGTCATGCACACCTGCACAGGTGTACCACAATTAATACACACGTGCTGATAGAGATTTACCCAGAATATGTGCATTTTGCTGCCCTCGACATCGACATTTTCACAAGCTGCACGCCTGCTTTATACCAACATGTAGTGTTTCATGACCTAGATTGGCACGTCGATGTGCACAGTAGCCGTTAAAGCGCTGCATTCATGTAACGGCGCACCATACAGAAAAGCACACGGGCCTACTAATTAAAAAAAAGAAACTAAATAAAACCAGTACTGTACAAAACTATTTGGAAGGCACTCATGACATGTACAAGTGGAAGTGAAATCTCAGTGCACAAAGAGCAAGAAATGCACAATCCTCGCGAGCCAGTTTGCATAATGAGTTTATTAAGCAAGTTCTCCAAGTTGCATCTTTGTCTAATACGATTTGAGCGTAGAGAAAAAACATTAGAACTTGAGACTGACTCCAACCAAATAACTGAATTTTATTAGCCCGACGTTTCGACAGGCAATTCTGTCGAAATGTTTAGAAAAAACATTAGTTTAATTCGGTCACTTTTCCTATAGGCACTTGTGACTGGCAACTGTAAAAGTTTGCACACCCTGTGTCTTAAGTCCAGAAAAGGTTTGTTCATCTTCAAGCCTTTCATGGGAGAGGTTAAAGATTATCATTTAAATACAACATAGCAAATGCAAACCACTGAATCAACAAGTTGAATGTAAGGAGTTCTGCGCCATATAAATGGAACTAATCTAATAAGGAATATACGCATAAGATACTGCTGTGTATTGGTATGACTCAAAGAGGAAGGCGTGGCAATTGTATTCATATAATCAGTTCAATAGAACGTTTAAACCATGCAGTAAAAATGTGCAATAAAACAACTTAGAATGGCAACACAATCCGTTCTTTTCATCCATTTTTATTTTCCTTTCTTATTCATGTACATCTATTCTCAAGTAGCATCAATCAAGTAGCTCAAGCTCAAGCTCAATCAAGCTCAAGTAGCATCAATCCAGAAGAGGCTTGATGAGCTTGAAACAAAAACTAAATCGATTGAGCTCCTAGAGCGCGCTGTTGATCACGTAGAGGACTCGGTCAAGTCGGTTGACGCCCATCTTGGCCATTTAGAATCCCGCCTGAACGAGCAAGAAGACCGCTCCCAGCGCAACAACATAATTCTTCGAGGCATTCCAGATTCTCAAGAATCGTGGGAACAATCCGAGTCCAAGATAAGGTCCATCTTAGCAGGTGCGCTTGACGCCCTGTCGGACAACGCGATCGAGTGCGCACATCGCTTAGGATCATATTCGCAAAACAAATGTCGCCCTATGATCGTCAAATTTTCTGATTTCAAGTTAAAAAAAAAGTTCTTTCAGCAAGAGCAATACTGAAACAGAAAAATGTAAGTGTTAGCGAAGACTTTTGTGCAGCCACACGTGAAGTGAGGCGCAAACTATTTCAATTTGCTGAAGATCAACCTGGCGCACCCGCCTACCAAGTGCGTTACAAAAAGTTAATAATAAATAAGAAACAGTATGTCTATGACCCAATAAGTCAATGTGTCAAAGAAAACGAGTTGTCGCGAACGCGCAGAGCTGCAGACAGTACAGAGCATGCGCCTGGGCAGTCGACGTCCCCTGCTCGCTCTGTGAGATAGGAACGCGACAGGGTCAACAAACGCAACCTATCGAATACTTCAGTTCTTTTTACTAACATCCGAAGCATTATCAACAAACGCGTTGCACTGGAATCGGCCATGGACACGTGCGGGCCGGACATTATCGCGTTAACCGAAACATGGCTTCATCCACAAATCGGAGACCATGAATTATTCATGAACTCGCGCGATTTTTCTGTTTACCGCTGTGACCGCGATACACGCCAAGGAGGCGGTGTACTGCTGGCGATAAATAAAAGGCTCCCTTCAAATTGCATTAAAATTGCATCCAGTTTGGAGATTGTATGGGCATTCGTTAAACTAGCACATCAAAAAATAATTTTGGGTGTCTTCTATCACCCCCCGAATTTCACCGCAACATTTGTGAGCGATTTACACGATGCCATTCATAGTGTTTGCTCTTGTCACACCACAGTGCCAATTTTCTTGCTTGGTGATTTTAATATGCCAAATATTATGTGGTACAATGATCCCCCCACAGTGTATCCTAACTCCTCTATGGCGCAAGACTTCTTAGAATTGTGCAATACCTTTTCGCTGACCCAAATCGTTAAGGAACCGACAAGAATAACCACGTCTGTTTGCAATACACTTGACCTTGTTTTTACTACCCGACCCGATCTTATTTCCGACCTAACATATTCGCCAGGTATCAGCGATCATTGCCTACTTTCATTTAAAGTTTGCCTCGAGCGACCTAAACCGATTAAAAAGATCAAGACATTAAGAAATTATAACAAAGCTGACTTTCTTTCAATTAATAATGAACTCGCAGTGTTCCTTGACGAATACTTGCGTGAATTTGAATGCCGTAATGTTCAGTCAAACTGGAGTATCTTTGTTAATAAAGTGATTGAATTAACAGATAGGCATATCCCATATTAACATAGGCATATTAACATAGGCATATAGGCAGATAGGCATATTTACACGATCACCTCTAATCTAAAGAAACCATGGTATAATCATCAGCTAAAACGCTTGTCTAATAAAAAAAAGTGCCTGTTTAAATCGGTTAAACTAAGCCGTACCAATGTTCGTTGGACAGCCTACAAAATGAGTGCCGATGAGTACGCGCAGGCCCTAAAAGACGCCAAAGATAACTTCTTAAGCAGCACATTACCTCGTATGCCTAAAACTAACCCTAAACAATTTTGGCACACGGTTAATTTTAAAGACAATAATATAATAGCGCTCAGTGACGTTAATGGTGACGCTATACCGGCCAACCAGTGTCCCGGAGTACTAAATGAAGTTTTCGCAAAACATTTCTCGTTGCCTAGTAATTCCACTCCACCACACCTACGACCATATGACCATGATGTAATGTTCCCTGTCATTATCAGCTATGATGGTGTCGCGAGCATCATTAGGTCACTAAAACCATCCTCTGCGCCGGGTAGTGATCACATTAATGTGAAATTCCTTCAAAGCACAGTTTGTTGCACATCAATAATCTTAACTAAAATTTTCCAGCAATCATTGCACGATGGTTTTCTTCCATCCGAGTGGAAGGTCGGGAAGGTAATTCCAATTCATAAATCAGGCAATAAGCATTCCCCTCTAAACTACAGACCGATTTCGCTCACAAGTATACCTTGTGAGATACTAGAGCATATCTTGGCTTCTCATCTTGCTAGTTTTTTGGAGTCGAATTCATTTTTCGCACCATCACAGCATGGATTTCGCAAATCATACTCGTGTGAAACCCAACTAACACTTTTTGTACACAAACTAAACACCATTTTTGACAATAGGTCCTTGGCTGACTGCATTTTCCTTGACTTTGCTAAAGCCTTCGACAAAGTGTGTCGCAAACTGCTCATCTATAAATTACGACTACTTAAGCTCGATCCCTGTATTTTAATCTGAATTGAAAGTTTTCTTGCTAACCGTTCTCAGTTTGTTTCAGCTAACGGCGCGAATTCTGAAAAATGCACAGTCCATTCTGGTGTGCCGCAGGGCTCTGTCCTCGGTCCTCTTCTTTTCCTCATCTATATTAACGATTTACCACCCTGCGTTTCCTCATCAGTTCATTTGTTTGCCGACGATTGCGTTATTTTCCGAGAAATAACAAGTTCAAATGACACCGCTCTTCTTCAAGCTGACATTAACGCTGTCTTTGAGTGGTGTAATATATGGCTTATGGAACTAAACATTAAAAAATGCAAATTCATGCGAGTGTCTAGAAAGATTACTAGTTTACCTACTTATCACCTAAACAATTCACTACTCGACAGCGTATCTTCATATAAGTACCTCGGAGTTCACATCAGTAGCAATCTAACCTGGGATACTCACATCTCTCATGTTGTCTGCAACGCTAATCACATGCTCGGATATCTTCGTCGTAACTTTGCAAAATCGCCTTCGTCTCTCAAACTAATGCTATATAAAACACTCATTCGCCCTAAGTTAGAATATGCCGCTTCGGTTTGGGATCCGCTTTTTAATACTTTGGTACATACGCTTGAAATGGTGCAAAATAATTCCGTCCGTTTTATACTCTCTAATTACAGTCGTAGCGCGAGCATCACGGTAATGAAAGCTAACCTTAATCTACCTACGCTTGCTTCTCGACGTGCGATGCTTCGCTTAAGCCTCTTTCACAAACTGTATCATCATCCCTACCTGCGTGATTTACTAATACTTCCTCCCCATTACGTTTCGCACCGTTTGGATCATGCTCATGAAGTTGGCATTCCATTGTGTAAAACAGAATCATTCCTACATTCCTACATACCACGCACATCAAATGATTGGAATTGCCTTCCCAAATTGGTAGTAACAATTTCAGATCATGAAAAATTTGTGACTTCATTAACCAATGCCCTGTAACATGTTGTTTTTGTTTGCCTCTTTATAGCTATTATTGTATAATTAGAAAAATTGGACTGCTTCTTTGTATATCTATGGTATTTTTTGTAACATGTATTTTGCCTCTTCATAACTACTATCGCATAATTAGAAACATTGTGCTGCCTCTTGTAGTTAAAATAATGTTTTTCTGTGTTTTGTACCACTCCCCTCTGTAATGTCTGTTGACACTGAGGGTATCATAAATAAATAAATAAATAAATATTAAGAAATGTTGATTTCTCCTATGCTTCAATTTCTTTTGGTTTCCTACCATTTTAACTAGCAGACATTGAGCCCCTGGATAAAAAAATGTTTTAATATGTTGCTGTCACATGACAAAATCACCTAAAATTATGTGACCTTGTTGGACAATGCCTAACGGAACTAATGTGTGTGTTGTTTATTTCTTATATTGTGGTGGAGAAAGTAAACGTTCAAAGAAGCAACTCGCACCACAAGATAAATGCGTATGAAATTGTATACGTCCCATACAACAGCAGCATATTCTAGCAATATCCCGATATATTATTTTTTTGCAGACTTGCGGAAGCTCTTCTTAAGAGGAAGCTTTAGCTCGGGCCCAACTCCGACGCGGCCTATTCAAATACATGTAAAAACGCAAAAACGTTTTTCTGAGATAACCCCTGGACCGATTTTAATGAAATTTGTTGCTTTTGAGAGAGAAAGTTAAATTCTAGTGACTGTTGGAAGCGGAATTTTGATTTAGGGCTAGCATTTTGTTAAAGAGATTTACAAAATTTCAGAAGTTTGAAAAAAATAGAAGCACGAAGTTTACAAACTAATAGCTCTGCATCAAGAAGAGAGATCGCGGTTCCGTAAACGGCATCCATTAGATCATTCAAAGCGGACAAATTTCATACGTCATTTTACATCTTACGTGAGTTTGTTACGTTGTTTACGAGGGTTCTGAAAAGTTGTAATTAGGTATTATTAAATTTCTTGAGATTCATGTATAAGATGTCAAATTTGTGCACTTTAGATGCGCAACTAAGTACAATTCACAGAATTGCGATATCACCTATTCTTGCTGAGTTCCAGAGTTGTAAACTTGATGGTTTCGTTTTCTGAAAATTTGCGATTTTTGCCAATTTTTAATAAAAAATGTACGACCTAAATCGAAAATTCGAAACCAACAGTCACTAGATTTTAAGTTTTTCTTTTAAATGCAACAAACCCCGTCAAATTTATTGCTGTGGTTGCCGAGAAAAACGAATTCTCCTTTTACATGCATTTAGATAGGAGCACCCGAGCTAAAGCTTCCTCTTAAGTGCGCCAGTTTCTTCCTTACTTTTTTCCACTATGGTTTTTCAAGTGTGAATCATTCTTCCTAAGGCCATCAGAAATATCTCACAGGCACTTATAACTAGATACCACGGATAGTAGATGATGACTGATGCAATGAGTAAAAGGTTCTTCTAGGTATTGGTCAGTCAGAGTTCTTTATTTTTAGCATGGGATAAAAATGTGTTTAATGGAGCCCATTTTAAGGCAAAATGATTTCCTGGTACAGGATTGAAAAATCAGCAAACTGCCATATATCCATGGCCATATTATGGACAGTGTTATTAAGAAATAGCAGATCGAAAAGAGAGGCACGCACAGAACATGTCAGAATACTCAACTGTATAGTAGCGCATGAATTTGTGGCAACCCAAATTAAACACACCTTGTTGTTTACAAAATAGTATGCTTCATCAAAACGCTGAAGTCATTTTGCAGTATTAGTTTCAACTTCAGTAGCTAATCGATTATTTCATTTTTTATACCCTCAGTGCTTTTACATTGCATAGGGGAATGTTTTAATTTATTTACCTATTTATTTATTTATTTATTTATTTATTTATTTATTTATTTATTTATTTATTTATTTATTTATACAATACTGCAGGCCTCATTGAGGCCCAGGCAGGAGGGGCATACAAAATACAGAATAATTGCATTTGCAGACGTAAGAACAAAAGGACCAAATTAGTGTGCGCAATAGCAATGGAGTCCACCAGCTGCGAGAACCAAATGGGTAAAAATACACTCGGTCTTGTAACCAAACAATTGCCAAAACAAAAGTGAAGAGTAAATGTACAAATGAACCGTCAGTACAATTTTAAGCAATGAGAAGGAATGTAACACAAAGATCAATTTCAGTTATTACTATGAAATCAGTAGTTCAAACGGTCAATGGAATCAGTACTGTTTAGTAGCGACTGAGGTAAATTATTCCAATCGGTTATAGTGCGTGGGAAAAAAGAATATTTAAAAATGTTAGTTCTGGCATTATAGGGAGTTAGAGAGTCAGCATGACGATGACGTGTTCGGCGTGCTGTCATTGGCGTTACATAAGGCTCAGGAGTGAGGGCGAGGAGATTATTTTTAAGAAGAAAAAGAAATTTCAGCCGTTGTATTTTTCTTCGTATTTCCAATGTCTGAATGCCATGTTGTCTCATTATTGCTGTCGGGGAATCAGTCATACGGTATTTCGAAAAAATAAATCTGATTGCTTTACGCTGTACTCTTTCTAGTGCATCAATGTTCGTTTTCGTGTAAGGGTCCCACACTATGCAGGCATACTCCAGTTTTGGCCTTATTATTGATGTGTAGGCTAAAAGTTTAGTTTCAGCGGGAGCTTGTTTTAGTTTATGACGTAGAAGACAGAGTTTACGAAAGGCTGAGTCACATACGTTAGAAATATGAATGTTCCAGTGCAGGTTATGAGTTATTGTGACGCCAAGATATTTGTATTCCCTAACCTCGGTTAATGGTTCAGATCCGAGAGCGTAAGGAAAAGATAGGCTATTTATTTTTTTAGTTATCTTCATGTAAACTGTTTTGTTAGCATTTACCTCCATGTTCCAACGATTGCACCAAGAAAGAAGGTTTTGAAGATTATTGTTCAGGGTTATCTGATCATCGCAACCGGTTACCTCACTGAACAGAACACAATCGTCAGCGAACAGTTTTATTTGAACTGGTGCTGTGACAACGCTGGCAATGTCATTAATATAAATTAAGAATAATAAAGGCCCTAAAACACTACCCTGAGGGACGCCTGAGGTAACTGGAAGTTCATGGGAATGGTAAGTATCGATACTAACAAACTGTTTTCGGTTAGTGAGGTATGCTGAAACCCAATTAACAATGAAACAAGGAATGTTAATTAATCGAAGTTTTTCAATTAACTTGGAGTGTGAAACAAGGTCAAATGCTTTCCTGAAATCTAAAAATATTACATCTACCTGGCTGGATTTGTCGAGAATATTCGCAAAATAATGAATAACCGATGTTAATTGGGTGACAGTAGAAAAACCTTTTCGAAAACCATGTTGCTCAGGTGAGAGTACACTGTTATCACTTAAGAATTTAATAATGTAGTTAGCTATGATGTGTTCTAGCATCTTACAGCATGATGACGTTAGCGATATTGGGCGATAGTTACTTATCAGCGTTAGGTCCCCTTTTTTCGGTACAGGTACTACGCGTGCAGTTAGCCAGTCAATAGGAAGAGTTGCTGTGGATAATGAAGCACGAAAAATGATCACAAGAAACTTGGACACCATTTCTGCGTATCGGCACAGAAAAACATTCGATATATTGTCAGGACCAGGGTTTGATTTGGTTTTTAAGTTAAGAAGCATAGAAACTACGCCAGGTACAGATACAAGGTCCGAGTTTGCAACGGACAAAGAAAAAATGGGAATCGATATATCACTTGTATTTGCAAAGACACTATGGAAGTATGTGTTGAAATGCTCTGCAATACTTTGCTTTTCGACGATAAGAATGCCGCCATCCACTATTTGTTCAATTGGTTTGTTTTTTTACTCAAATATGTCCAAAATTTTTGTGGCGCGGTACGAATAAAATTAGGCAGAGTGTGGTTAAAATATCGCCGTTTAGCATGCCCAATAGACGAGCTTAATTTAGCTCTTGCGGTTTGAATTTGCGTTATAGGGGCGTTCTTTCGTCTCCAGCGTTTAATCTTTCTTTTCAAGTGAATGACTTCCCGCGTAACCCAAGGGTTAACTTTCGCTGTTTTCTTTGTCTTGTTTGGTACAAAATTTTGAACACAATATGTGCAATGTTCTTTAAACCTGTCCCAAAGTTCTATAACATTGTTTCCTTTAAAGTTGCTGAGGTGAAAATCTAGATAATCTAAAATAGTTTCGTCCCTGGCACGTGAAAAGTCCTTCACTACAACACTTTTTGCATTACTGCGATTGCATTTTTCCAAGCAGCATGAAAAACATACCATTTCATGATCAGATATGCCGCGTTCAACAGACACTGATAACTTTTCGACATTTCTATTCACAAACACGAGGTCAAGTATTGACGACGAAGATCCGTATACTCGCGTGGGTAAAGTTACAACTTGATGTAAATTGTGGCATAGAATTATATCACGCATGTAATTGACATGGGGAGTAAGTTCAGTGCAAGAAGTATTATCCTCCCAATTAACTCCTGGAAGATTGAAGTCTCCTAACAGAAATATTTTTTGTGTGTGTGTGAACGAAGTGATATGCGTACGCAAATCACTCATGAATTGAAGCGGTGAACCGGGTGCTCGATAAACGGCAAACAACAGGAAAGATTGTCCCCAACAAGAAATTTTTAGGCTAATAGTTTCTATATCGTCAGCCTGACGCAAAAGAGTAGACGGCATATTTTTCTTTACCAGTACAGCTACCCCACCTCCTCTCGTTGGTCTGTCGCGTCGAAAAACACGATAAGAAGGCGGGAACACGACTTCATCTTCTATTCCGCTGTGTAGCCATGTTTCAGTTAGAACAACTATATGCGGACTATAACCTATAATAATAGCCTCAAGTTGATCACATTTATTAATGATACTACGGGCATTGTTGTTTATAATACGGAGTTCTTTATTATCTGCGTAGTGAAGTCAGTCTTTCTTAGAATTGTTGTACTTTCCAATTTTTACTCGAGCGTTTTCCGTATCATCCCAAACAAAGACGTTATTATCAATGCGTAGTTTTTCGTGAATTAAGTTTACTTTCCTTTTTTGTTGCCTTTCCTCTGAAGCACTGTGCCACAGAAGTTTACGCTTCCTGAGCGTATCTCGCGAGTAGTCATTTTGTACACATGTATTGGAACCTTTTAGTTTGTAAGCATTTTTCATAATCTGGTTTTTTTCTTCGTAATCTTGAAAGTACAAGATGACTGGTCTGGAACTGCCAGACCGACCAAGACGGTGAATTCTGCCAACTGATTTACATGTGACTTCAAGTTTAGTAGAAAAAATTTCAGTTAGAATTTTGTTCCGCAAATCAGCCTCTGTTTCATTTTCGTCCTCAGGCACGCCAAAGACCACTAGATTTGAGCGTCTACTCCTGTCCTCTAAGTCAGTAATCTTGGCCTCCAAGGATTTTACCGTTCGTTCAAGGCTGTCCACGCGCTCAGTTTGCTTTTCTATTTCTAGGAAGCGGGAATCCCACTCCGCAAGACGTTTTTCCATATTTGTTTGCTGTGTTCGGAGGGCTGCCACATCCTCAGCTAGCTTATTCTGACCTAAAAGCAACTTTTCCAGCAACTCGCGAGTGCTAGACTCCTCTGGATTAGGGCCTGGATTTACTTCAACGTCTCCGCACAAGAGAAGCAAGCACATACAGTACACATCATAAGCCATTGAGACACAGTGCTGTGGGCACGGTAGGACCAAAAGATAACGGCAGTCACTTTTTATGGAGCTGTAGTAGGGACTAACCTGCACAAGGCAGAAGAATGGCTTGTTAGGCCACATGCTCGTTCCAAGTCCACCGTGCCCACTGAAGTTGAATGCTTGTAGCTGCTGGTTTATAGCTCGATGCGGTGAAGTCACGTGAGGGCTAGATGGCGCTGTTGGAACGCCACGAGGCAGTGAAGATATGATGCCAGGGAATCGAGGCGCTGAGCACTGCGACGATTGTGACGCAGCTGTAGACTGGGATTTCGTGGTGGTGATAAGCTCGATGAACTGTTCGTCTTCTTTCGCTGATCCGGCAAGCCCAAGAACAAGCACCTGCACAAGGCAGAAGAATGGCTTGCCAGGCCACATGCTCGTTCCAAGTCCACCGTGCCCACTGAAGTTGAATGCTTGTAGCTGCTGGTTTATAGCTCGATGCGGTGAAGTCACGTGAGGGCTAGATGGCGCTGTTGGAACGCCACGAGGCAGTGAAGATATGATGCCAGGGAATCGAGGCGCTGAGCACTGCGACGATTGTGACGCAGCTGTAGACTGGGATTTCGTGGTGGTGATAAGCTCGATGAACTGTTCGTCTTCTTTCGCTAAGACACTTGTGAACAAAAACAATAGACGGAAGTGTGATATAGGAACAGTCTTGCAATCAACAAAAACATTTCAACATGCATGTATGAAGAACAGTGAATGCAGGGCTAATGAAGCACTAAATAACGCCACCGGTGCATACACATTGGAACATCAGCAAAGTCAAAACTTGATGAAAACATAGGCAGGAAAATGAGAAAAAAAACATTGAAGGTTTCAGTACACATTCAACACAAACACATATTTGGCATTACCTTGACTGGAAAAATTGAAATGACGTCATTACTTTCCTTAGTAAATGAAACGTTGCAACAAAATTTTATTGCCCTTTAAATTCAGGCAGTTTTGTGAGCATTTGGCGCACTTGACTGCTGTGGAAACTCTGAGTTGTCTCTTTTCCGACATGATAGAGGCGTACATTGAAATAACATTCTGCTACACTTCTTAAAAGACGGACATAATGATTCTCCAGTGGAGAATTATCAAACATGTGGGAGTGTAGCTCTGCAAACAGCTCTCTTTGCTGCAGTGATTCAAGCACTTGGTGTACTAAGTCCTGCAATAGTGTTTTTGATGACAATTTTTTCATATGCACAGCCCATCGAAGAAGAGATTCTGATATTTGGCAAATTGAAATGACTCTTTGATGGGTAGTGAAGCCTTCCTCTGCTCTTTCTTTGTATAAATGCAGTGTCTGCTGTTCCAGGTGTACTAAACAATGCCGCTTTGCACTGCTCACACATCAGCTTTTGGCCCAGCTTGTATGCCACGTAGCCAGCGACGCAGGCCACAACACGACTCCAAAAATCACTGATTTTTTCTAGTGATGCAGAGTAATCATGTTCACTGGCTATTTGTCTCTCCTCAACCACCGACTCCGGTCAAAAGCTGCTTCCTCTGTGTGCTTGCATTCAGCACATCAGTTGGTGAACGTCTTATGGCTGAACTGCATGACAATATTGTAATACTGTCCAGGACTTGACAATTTCCCGAGACATCAGAAAGTTCATTTTGGACTATCACTTTCCTGAATGCTGCCTGAAACTGCTGTGATGTGGGGTTGTCGTTGTGACCGCCGTGTGCTCTAATTAAACCAAAAAGTAATTCCAACTGGTCCTGGCAAATCTTGTGCACTGGAATGTACTGTAGTACTTTCTTTTCAACAACAAGGAAATTATACATGACTATCACACTCTTCATGCATATAATAAATCCCATGAACCCAGTCTTCCGCGCTGTCTCTATCAAGTTTCCTCTATTTACAGGCTCTTTCAAAGCGGAAAGGTACTGTACTGCAGTATTAAACAAATCTTTTAGATTATTTATATTTTCTTTGCATAGTGGCTTCTTCCACTCTCTTTGATTCATACTGCGGGAATTCAACACATCAAAAAGGTTGTTGACAATGACTAAAAATTCCTCGGTTGGTTCTGTATTGGCAAACCCTTCCACGTGCATGATCCTGCATTCAGCAAGTGCCGTCGCCACGGACAGGCTCATCACTTGGGCTGCCAGGCGAACCTTCATCGGTTGCCTTTGCCGCTCAATATGAGCCTTTCGCAACTTGTTTGCCAAATGGACACCCTCTTTTTCTTGCAAATTGTGCAGCTTTTCCACATATGCCCAAGATACGACCCTTCCATCTTGGTTGATAAAGTATTTGTGATGAGCAAGAGCATTCCTCACCAACTTCAGCATATGGCAGGGATCTAAAAAGGCTGCAACTGGTTCTTTGGTTGCGGGGTGCTGGAAGGTTGTTTGCAGATTGTCAATATCTGCAAAATTGCAGCCAAGCTCTTGAAGCATTGCTATGTTTTCTGGTGCACCATCACAAGTTATTGAGACAAACATGGCCCCTGCCTCATGTGCAGACAGCAATCTTTGCTTAACTAGGTTTGCTCGCTGTTCACCTACAAGTCCATCTACAAGGAAGTAACCCAGCGGAACCGTCCAGTGTCCATCAATACAGAGAACTATTATAACAAAGGCAGCTTTTGCCTGTGGCAAGCAGTCACCTTCAGCTCCTGTGCCCATGTCCACGTAGCCTTCAAAGTGGCCCCCTTGCCATTCGACTTGCTGTCTGATTGACATCTCAACTATGAGGCTGCACACCATTTGATGGCCTCGGGTGCTGTTCTCTGAACACTTCAGCTTTAGAGGAGTCGCAGCCCGTTTAGAAAACCCTGCCTTCCCATCAATGCTTTCGTACCATTTCCTTAAAGTACGAGTATGTGGTAAGCATGTGTCGAATACCTTCCTCACAAAACTGTATGCCCGTGGTGAATAAAAGTTGAGAGTGAGAGCAAATGTCCTCAACTCAGGCGAGTACTCCTTTGGTTTCTGTTGTCCTGTTTGCTTTGCTACCTGTCGTACAGAAACCTGTTCAGACAGAAACCTGTTCTCTGAGCTAAATGTTCTGTGTGGTTAGTGTCTTCAGAACTGATTTTAGTTCGGCATTCTGTTTTTGAAGACGCCGCCTTGATTGCTGCAGTCTTTTGATCGCTTTTCTTTACTGTTGCTGCTGTGAAGCAAATCTTGCTGCACGAGCTCGCAAGAAAGCTTTCTCAGGGGTGTCGACCTACAATGCAAAAACTAAGTGTCACAAGGAAAGCCTAATTTATTATATTATAACCAATTTATCAACTAGTAAGCTGTAACACCTATGCAAACCTAAAGTTCTCTTAACAATGATATAACTAAGCTCAAGGACAGATTTCAGGCTTTATTTTTCCTGCATTCCTGTTCTTTATTCAAGTGGTGTACTGTAGCACGATTAAAAGACTGGACAAACGAAGACACAGAGGGACACACAGCGCTGTGTGTGTCCCTGTGTGTCTTCTTTTGTCCCGTATTTTAATCGCACTACCGTACACCCCTTGAATATGCATTACCAACAAGCCCACATTGCAACACTCCTGTTCTTTCTATCCACATTCATGCAAAAAAATACGTCAAACTTACACATGCATGACAACCATCTGCCATCATATCATGGTCTCCTCAAAGAACTTCTTACCATGACTAGCCAACCAGTTTCGTGAGCTCAAAGCACAGATATTAAAACACTTAATATTACATGCATTTATTGATTTATACATCATGCAGATAAATACAGCATGTGTAGTTAGTATGCATTGTCTGGAATCAAATTATGCCCTTACATACATATCCCTGTCTGCTGTTGTTGCATTACACTGAACTCAATAAATGCTTATTTTTTATGAACATAACTTTTTTATATCGCCCATGACAAGGAGCACAGTTCTTCATCTTGGGCTAGATTACTCACAGACTATAATTGTACAAGGAATTAAAATATATTATTTAACTAATTAAGTTTTTATCTAATTACTGTGCAGCACACGTTGCAATTGATCACTTGTAGCCGATCCCTTCGGAAGTCATCTGCTCCAAGTGAATTATGAAGACGCCAGTTTTGGGATATGCATTCTCAAGTTTCATGAAGAACTGCTTTGGTGTTCCAGCAGTTTTTTTGTGCCTCAGTGTGTAAAGAGACATTGTTAAGAAAAGTAAGCAGACGAACAGTGCATTTTCATCGCAAGTTTCACGGTGCTTATTTCAAAAGGTGTGCAAGTTTAAAAATTCATTCCAAGTGGATGTGCCTTGTGAAATCACCGGCTTCATTTTGTATATTGCAATAAGTAGGCTAAACGTATTAGCTCGAAAGGTTATTAGTGGAATTTCGTTAATTATTCAAATATGGTTTTTAATGTCTTATGTAATTAATTGTCACCTCTTCCAAACCATCCAGATCGATGGGGATAATTGTGCTGTTTCACCACAGGTGATTTTCAAACAAAATGATAATGTCAAAACAAGGACGCCCGGTTACTAGAACTGCTCACATTCATTTACTTGGATGCACATACATTGCTTTGGTAAGATAGTTTCCATCCGTAGATCTCCCTTACCTTTGCCAGCTTCCTTCTTTTGGCGCTGTTAGAGCAGCTTCCACATTCGATGACCTTTGCAATTTCTGCAGAAGCAGTTGATAGCACCTCATTAATTAATGGTTAAATGATTTGCAATGAGCACAAGTACTTATATTTACTGGGACTTGCATAGCCAGTTATGGCAGACACTACTGTACCCTTAATGCGATTTGACTAACACGTGAGATGATGACTGATAACACTACTGACCCTGTTACAATGAATGCACGGCACTAGTTGTTACATGAGCTATGCACCTCAAGGTACGAACATGATTGATCATGAGATGGTGGAATGAAGTTTCTTAAAAACAACATTACACTACAGAATTTTTTACTGTTGTTAACCTGTAGAAGCATACTGCAACCAATATGAAAGCTGCATACTAAGTTTATCCTATGGAAAAAAGGGAAGTGTCAGCAAATCATGAGGTGTATATTGTAGGTGCTCCATATTAGTCCATACCACACTATCACGAGTGCGTGACTGCATGTAACAGGCTAACGCCCTCCAAACATGAGTACCAAACAGTAAGCACTAATCAGCCATGTTTTCAAAGCAGATCTGTAAGCTTGCATGTATGCCCTTGCTAGCTTGAATCAGTTTCTCGAGAGTAATAGCAATCATATAGGTTTTATTAGGTAATAGCTTTATCAAAAATTAGTTGGGCCCACAAACCTGTTACATATTTCTGCTACTTTCATTTTTGTATTGATTGTGATCAAACGGGAGGAGGACAGAAATTCACAGTCACTAAACCAGTGTCTTGTGACTAGAATACCTTCAGCTAGGCTAGTTCATGCATCCCTTAACATCAGAATAATGCAAGCACAAAACTAAATGGAAAGTGCTAACTATGCTTTTTTTACAGAAAAGACGTGTTTACCTGTGCTGGTGTCACCTCCAATTGAAGAACAGCAGCTAGGCTGGATGGGTCGGTGACATAGAGGCTCTCCTGCACTTGACTGTTGTCTCCAGTATCCATTGCAGCCTGGTAGCAAGAGCACATGTCAGCCATTTCCGTTTAAACTTCAATTGCAACCACTGTATGCTTATAACACAATAAAAGTGTTGGGTGAATTGCAGATAGAATAGATGCTCACCTGCGCAAGTTGTGGCTCAATAGGAAGACTGGTACTTAGGCCGGATGGACCGGGCTCAGACAGGCTGGTCTAGACTGCACTTTCATACTCCAAATTCATGGCAGCCTGAAAACAAGAGTGCTTATTGTAATCAGCTGTATGTCGTAAACTGCCTACTTGAAGTACTACAAAGGTGTAGGAAAAGTGCAACACAGAAGGAAATAATGTGCACCTGTTCAAACGTAGTCTGACTGTAGAGACCAGCACCTAAGCCAGACAAACCAGGGGTAGGTAGGCTGGCCAGAGCTGTGTGTTCATCAAAACTTGTGGCAACCTGAGGGCAAGACATCAATGAGTAAATAACCGCTTCAAGTAAAACTGTGCAGCATGATGCGGACTAAGCGAGACGTGGAATTTACAGGGATGAGCGTGCGATAGCCGCATTCATCCCTATTATGCGTTGTGCAGTCTTACTTGAAACTGATATGTGCCAAATGACCTGATACAATTTTGTGTTCAATAGCAACTGCTGACTATTATTAGTGAATTGAAATGTTCACCTGTGCAAGCACCATCAAGCCTTCATCACATCCTTGCGTGAGGTGAGAGGATGCAGAGTGCGAGTGTGCAACATGGCTTGTTGCATCAGATGCACTGTCACCTTGGTAAACTGGATGAGGCAGCTGGGAGGTTGCAAACTTCATATTAATATTACACATGATAAGGAAGGAATGTCAAATAGCAGTAACTGAATGTGTGCTTGGCCACTTTGGGACTGCTAACAACATATCCTTTGTTTGCTCTCACAAAATTATTTGGCATGGTTTGCCAAGATTACTTCTGAAATTGTGCTTTCAGTAAAAAGTTTAAAATACATGCAGTTAATTTTTTCCATCACTCCAACTCATGTACTGGGCGCCACGAATAACCAGAGAAGCAGGTACGATATGCATAATTAAAATTTATGAGAAACATATAGTTTACCTCGTGTTAAAGTTGGAAAACTTGTATAGTGAGTATTGTATACTGCTGAAAATTTATTTATTTGTTTCGGTAAGTCGGTTCATTGTGTGTAAATTTGCTTTCTAAAATTTCATCCTCTACAAAAAATTCTGGTCGCATACAAGTATCAGCATTGTTTACCAGTTTAAAGAAAGCGCCCCCCCTCCCCTTATATGCATGTGTGTATGTATTGCAAGAGCCATGCCACATAAGAAGCATCAGTTCTCACCAAGAGCGTCGGCACTGCATGTTCCCGCAGACGGACTCTACTTAGCGACGTGCGATCTATATGTTCATCCCGAAAGTGAGTTGAACAAATACGGGCTTGCTTCTTAGGCTCTCGATCAACTCTGGAGGATTGCCAAATTGCCTCTATCCACTTTTCCGACGAACGGTGTCACCGGGAAACCTGATAATGAAGAATCACATGCATATGTATTAGATGATAACTTATACTGTGCGAATAAAATATTTAACTGTTATACTACAACCATAGAATTATTATCGCTATGTGAATGCGTGTATCATAAATTCTAGTTTTTCCTCCGATAAAACACCAACCACATAAGGAAATAAACTTACACGTGAAAAGATATGGGCGGTCCACTTTTCGGCGTGCGCGACTTGCATCCTGGCACACAACTAGGCATTGGATGAGCGCATACCTAGGCAAGCGTCCGCACAACTCGTGCGCGGAACGAAAACTGAAAAAACGGTGCCCTTCGCGCATCGTTCGCTGGGAAAGAAACGCAGAAAAAGCAGTCATGGCCAGTCGACTCTTGATCCGGGACGGCTGCTTTGACTTGTTAAGGAACGAATCCTCCCTACCACAAGCTTATCTCATATCTCTGCGTGCGAGAAGCGCTGGGAAGTGAAGGTTAGCGGATGCGCTGCAAGAATATGCAACCACAGAACGTACACCTGAGAACACGTCGAACGGCTAGCTATTCCATGTTTCCACGTAGGCCGGGTCCACGCGCGTATTAACGCGATACCGTTAAGGAGCTCGTGTCGCAGAAAAGCCGGTGTCATCGGCGTCGGTGTCGGCGTTTGCTGCGCTGACCGTCAGCGATAAATCACGGCAGGCGCTTCATACATAAAAAGCAACTTCCAAGATTGGCCTGGTGGGAATCGAACCAGGGTCTCCGGAGTGTGAGACGGAGACGCTACCACTCAGCCACGAGTTCGATGCTTCCAAGCGGTGCAAACGCACTTCTAGTGAATGCGGTGTTGCCTTCGAAACGAGCCGTGGAAAGTTATACTGCAGTGTATATCGGTAATTATGAACATGTAACGTACAGAAGTCACAATTACACGAGTTGCGAAGTGCGTTTCCGCTGCATTTCTTCTGCGCTTTCCGCACACGCAGAGCCATCTTGCGGCAAACACAGAAGACCCCCTCCTCTCAATGTACGGCGCTGCCCCGACAGGAGGCGCGCCGCGCGCGCATTGGGACCGCTGCCAGGCGCGTCGCGGGACTCCCTCTCCCCTGACGACGCTTCGCCGTGCTCCCGTTCCTTTCTTTAGATTACTATCTATCTCTCTGCCCGTGCCGATCACGACGTTTGGCTGGCGTAGATCGTTTCCCCTCCGAGACACCGAGTTCTTTGGTTCGTTCCGTTCGCTCAGGCACACGTTTCGTTCCCGCGCCGAACGCTGCGTTGCTCGACGCTCACCGCGTGATAGGTGGGCGCTAAGTCCGACGCGGGGCGCATCGTAGGTGATCGCTGTGACGTAGCGCATTGTCTTATACCCCTTGGCGGGTCGACGGGAACGCTGTCGCGTCCCACTCTTGAAGGCGAAGCTTAAGCGTCCTCCAATTTTTTGTTCGGCACCGTGCGCCGGCCAGCCGACTCTTCATCCGGGAAGATGGGAAAGAAGCGGCTGCTTTGACTTATTAAGGAAATAATCCTCCCTACCGCAGGCGTACCTTATCTGTGCGCGCGCGAAGCGCAGGGAAGGTCAGCGGATGCGCCGCAAGAGTGAGGAAGGCTCCACAAAGCGTACCTGCGAACACAGCAAACGGCTGTTCCATGGTCGCTGGTAGGCCGGTTCCACGCGCGTACTGTTCTGCGTTGTGCGCCGGCTATCGCAAAACTTTGGTTCCGTGACGCTTCACTTACCGTGCGAAGAAGGCACCTCAAGTCGCAGTCAATGAACCTAAATGCGGAGTCAGAAATGACATTCTGCCTCCTCGCCGGCGCGCTGTCGAAGTTATGCGCGGCCACCCGAAGTTTGTTCAATAAAGCACGACGATTCTTCAAGCGAGAATGTGTTTGTGCTCATAAACTCCAAATGGATCGCAAATGGGTTGGTGTGTCGTACGTGTCTCCAGTGCGTTCTTGCAGTGCAGTAAGAATGCGTACGTCTTTTTTCGCATCGCCAGACGTCTAGCTCACAAGACCGTATGAGAGCCCCAGGAAGCCCAAGCAGAGAAAAGCAAGTAGAAGGCAGCGAAAAAGGGGACCTTTTTTTAAAAAGCACACAAGAGCTGGGTAGCGGCCGGTACCTGCGGTTAATGAGAACGGTTCAGTTGGTTGGCCGTATATGTAAGGTATGTTTATTTTCATAAAAGCCGGTAAAAGCAGCCGATTCGACCTCACGGCCCAATTTGCGAAGTTCATTATGAACTTCTTTTAACATGGGTTCGGCAACGGCAACGCAATGAGACATCGCGATTGTTTAGTATTGCTGCGGAGCGAGCGCGCGCGCTCCGCGCGCGAAACCACGCGCAGCGCGGCGTGGTTTCGCGAAAGATGTAAACAAGAGAGGAGGGTGGCCCGAAAGGCGGAGCATCGCCATGAGCAACGCCAACTTCCGGCTTCACTTTTGCTTCACAAAGAGTGACGTCAGGGCGTCTCCTTAGTTTCCTTCCTCCGTGATGTGCTCTGGGCCGCTATTTTGTAGCGATGCCTTATGCCTTATTCTATGCTATTCTTATCATTCACCACACACGACCATCCGATCCCGTTGATAATGTGGGCAGACCGTCGCTCTGACCACTGGCCAACCGCGAAAAACGTGAAAAAGCATAGAGTAGGAAAAGGCATCGCTACAAAATACCGGCCCTGAGCCGAACCGGACCGCGGCGGGCCGTGACGTCGCATCACGTGACCGATGGGCCCGCGGACTTGGTCCGTCGTGTGGATCGGCCAGAGGCCCTGACGTCACTCTTTATGAAGCTAAAGTGAAGCCGGAAGTCGGCGTTGCTCATGGCGTTGCTCCGCCTATCGGGCCAGCTCTCCTCTCTTGTTTACATTTCTCGCGAAACCACACCGCGCCGCGCGCAACCGTGCTGCTCGGGCCAGCGCGCTCCGCAGCAATACTAAGCAATCGTTAGCACGTTAGCATGATTCCGCGAAAAAGGGCGAAATTTCCCGCAGATATTCCTTCGTCCGTATCCATTGCCATGGCGCAGTACATTGCGTACAGCGATGCATGCGCGTTCATTTCACGAATTTTAGTTCCTCCTGTCCCACCTGGCCACAGCAACATCCTGGAGAACACAGTCCAGATAACGCAGCGCAACAAAACACGAAGACCAACGCAAACCTGCCCGCACGGCGCCTTTGCCACAGTACGAAATCTACGGAGCAACACGTGTGAGTGCACAGAACCAAAACAAACTGGCCATTGTGGCCCGAAAGGCGTGGCCGCTACGACAAAGAAATAAAAAATGAGCAAAAAAAGAGAACGTACTACGTCACTTCCTCCACACTTTTCTCCTAGCGCGCGGAGGGGGTAGGGCCTCTCCTCAGTTTCCTTCCTCCACGCGTGTCGAGAATAGAGCTTCAGGATCAGTTTTACAACCATCTGCCTGCTTCATTGTCGCCAGTGTCTCCAGCTCTGGAATTGCCGCCAAGTGGCGCCACCGCTCCATCTTGCGCCTCACAGTGGCTTCGTCCCCTTCGCTACGTGCGTCAGGCGCCCCTTTTAACGTGCGCTTCAAGGCATGCTACGTCTGCTAGGCGTTTTATATTCCAACATAGCTTTGTAATAAGTTTATCAGCACTCACCTGCATGCTGTCAAGCGACAGAAAACCGTACGAAACATTAGACTCGGACCGTTGCTGAGCAGCCTCCGATGCAGATTTTGCTACGAGATCTGCGCCATACCCGAGCACTCTCGTCGTCTGAGCTTTAGGCTCATTTTTTTTTCATTACGTATATATTACATTCCAGCATGAATGAATACAACGATGCTGTCGGCATCAAGTAGTGCCGACAGCAACATCGCATGCAGATGCAGATTAGTTGGTGTAAGCTAGAACTTTACGTTATTTCCTAACTGAAAGTGCACTAAAGTGTTAGAAAGACTAATTTAGTTGCGACTTCACTATTGCAATTATAGAAGCAGGACTGATGACCGTTGAACAGGACTTTATTTCAAACCCGCACACATGGTAGGGTTGAATTTCTTGCACAAAAGGTAGACGAGCTTTACATGGAACTACAGCGGCTTTGCATGTTTTCTCGCGGACTTTACTTGTATGCTACAGCTTTGGTGATGGTGCAAGGATTTCGTATAAAAATGCATTCGTGCCGTCAGATGAAATATAATGATGCGGGCCCTTAAGTCCTCCAAATGCACTGCTCACACAACGTGACTGACGCAGTTGTTGGACAGTTCATTTACTGCCCATGAGAACAAGTTTCCAAACACTCTGTTTCACCTTGTTTGTCTTTCCATTACACTCTCGATGACTGACAGTAAGAGGTACGGGCACTTGATGGATTCTTCAGTGCACCAGGCACAAAAGGCTTCAGTTAAGGATGGCGGCTCACCACAGATAGTTTTCTTGAATTTGTTTACAGTGCAAAACAAAACAAATGTCATCTCTTAGGGTGAAATGACACGTAAAAAAACACACAAAAAAACAACAAATACCTCCAGTTGGTCCTGGTTGAGCTTTGCTGAGAGTATGCATCTCACATCCTTCTAGTGCAGAAATGTGATAACATCCAGAATGGACATCCTTATTGTCACGCGTAGGGATTCGGTGCTCATTTGCGATGCAAAAAGGTTTGTGTTTTTTTCAACACAGTTTGTTTGTGTTGCATTGAACATTTCCAGAAAGTTTTTGACCTGCCACAATGTAGAACGACATATAATACGTCAACGCACGCACGTACAAATACACTGGATTTTAACAAAGGGATATAATTTCTACCTCAATATGCGATATGTCCTTGCTTACATCGGTGGCTAGACATTTTGCATTTAATTCGTCAAAACAGCTTGATTATCACATTGGTGAGGTTTTCTGTGCCTTCAAAAAGAGCCTTGCACAATTCTGCAGCCTCTCTGCAGAATTACCAGCCAGTGGCAACAATTCTGCTGTACAACTGAAAGTAAAGTAGAAAACTATGGGTTAAGATATTTCGCTCCATTAAAAAAAATAAACATAAAAACTGTTTATTCCTTCTTGGTATGGCATACTCTCTGAATTAAAAGAAATCATGCTTTTTAATACAGCAAACACAATATTGGTTTTGTACCTGTGTTGCAAGTCCCACATTCATCTTCTCCAGATTTTCTGGATTTACATTAGAGCCTGTCAACTTGGGCGCAACTTTTAGCTGTTGGTCTTTTACGGTCTCTAAAGGGGTTGGAAATGCTTAAAGTTGATGCAGTCAAAGCCTGCCTAAAAGAAATTAATGCTTAGTAATATCACAATAGTGTACAGGAGTAACATTTATAATGTTAGATGAACACGAATATTACCTCCAGACGTGTGTGACAAGACATAGATACGCAAGCACTTAAACATGTGTGGCACATCACACAGGAAGTGCAGAAAGAGTCCTATTTCAAGTGATGGTTGAGGTGTTTTGTTGATGGGCTCTGAAATCTTGCCCGACACTCCCAGATGAGCCCACATAAATCTGTTGTTGCTTGCACAATCGCTCACGACAGCAACAACAGATGCCTCATGCATCTTAAGCTACAAAGCATACTCGATTGCTATCTTTCCTAGCACAATGCCTGGCACAAACCTGTAGTCGGAAAACCGGCAATTGGCTGCACCCACATATGGAACAGTGGGATAAAGATCATCACGAGAGCGTGGTCAACTGCAGCAGGTGTCCGTTGCCCTACAATATTTCGAAATTCCAAAAAGGCATCGAATTTGTATGTTTACTCATGGAATCCAATCGACTCTTGGAGCTCAATTCCGTCAAGGATAAGTGTGCCAGACCTTTTAAAATGATGTACATCTTTCAAGAAAGGCCTTCATTGCTCTTTCAGAGCAATATAATTGTACCTGTACTCACAGGGCACACCAAAGAGAACTTGGTTCAGACGGCTGCAGGTTGGGAGTGGACGCAAGTTCATGTTGCACAGGAGATTGTATGCCTTCGGACTGGCAATGCGAAGAAGCAGGCAATTTGTAACCCACATTCTAGAGTATCTGATGCCTTGAGGGCCTTTCGCTTTCACTTGATGCAAGGATGTTTCAAATGCTAGCTGTTTCACTTTGGTATTTGTGCTTGTGTGATTTCGAGGGTTGGTTCGTTTGTGAGTTGCTGTTTTAGGCTTCAATGTTTCTCATAAAGGAAGCCCTCACTGCCGCAGCTCTGATGGCCTTTTTTGCAAGGTTTTGAGTTTATCTTGTTTCATTTGCATCATATTTTGCCTGCGAGTGGTTTGTGCCAGCTGCTTTTTCTTTGAGTGCGGCACGGCAGACATATGTCGGCCCTGTAGACAGAACCTTGCATTTATCGGATATTTGGTTTTTGCCCTTCGTTTTTAATCCTTGACAGACGTTAAGCTAGTGTACAGTATTTATGAACGATGTCAGGCAATTGCGGTGGCAACGCTCACGCTCGAAAATGCCGCGACTGACAAGCCAAAAGCACTTGTCGTAGCCGCTTTCTCGTCTTCTACCTCCACGCATTTTTCGGTTTCCAGCCGTCTTCCAACAGCTTCAAGTTTGAAAAATGCGATGATGCGTCGTCGCTGCCCTCAACTGTGACTTTGTACCACAATGGTGGTGGCAGGACACACTGAATGTTACTCGATTCTTGCACAGCTTCAGGAATATAATCAGTATCCCGCTCATTTCAGGCATCCGTGCCACCATCTCCACGAAGCGGCACTTCAGCGCGATCAGTTAAATTTGAGATTATCCATCCTTCTCTTTCACTTCTTTTTTGAAGGTTTAGGCAGGTACGATGGAAGGTTTGGAAACACTTTGGGGACGGCACCCTCAAGAGAGTCATGACTTATTTATTTTTTTATTTTTATTTCATATTACTGTGAGCCTTTCTCAGGCTCCGAGAGGTGTGGAATGAACAATAGGTGGTACAACAGGTTTGGTGCTTCCGGAACATGAATGAAAAGACACATAACTTATATAAATAATCGAATAAAGTGTGCAGTGCTGTAGAATCATACAATTCATGACTAATAATCAAGAAAGCTATGGCTACAACAGATTTACAAAAGGGACTGCTCTTCAAAGAAAGATTCAACATTCGCAACAAAAACGTCAAGTGACACATCATTCACAATATGGTGGGGCAGGTTATTCCATAGTTCTATGGATCGAGGAAAAAAAGAAAATTTGAATAAATCACATCTAGCAGCAAATGGTCGTATGCACATGTCGTGGTTGATTCTTTTGGAGCGGTGATGAGGTGGCTTTAGGTACGCATGTTTAGTTATGCTGATGCAATCATGATAACAGGAAAAGAAATTCCATACATGTAGTCAGTCGTCGGCATTCTAACGTCAAGATGCTAGCTAGCCCTCTTACGGATAAGTGTCACGCTATCGTAGCGGGACTAACGGGAATAAATAAAACGGAGTGCTATAGGTTTTGAATTCTTTCAAGTTTCGTTTTGAGATAAGACTGATGGGGGTTCCAAACTATGGCGCTATACTCAAGAATGGGTCTTACTAGAGTCTTATAGGCGTTCCGTTTTACATGCGTGGGTGCAGCTGACAATTTTCGTCGGCGTCGGCAGTCGCCTTGCGGCTTGTGAAAATCTGTCCATTGATAACATGCACGTAGCCATTCAGAAGGTCTTGCTCGTGAAGATGTAGATTGCATACCTTGGACTTTGAAGATATTTGTTTATTAGCACGTTGATTGGCTTTATTCCACGCCTAATGGAGATGCTGATCACTGGGAGGGAAAAATAAAGGACGCATGGACTGGTTCTTATCCTTCTCGCCACTTCTGCAGCCGGGAACCCCGCAGAGGCATCTGCGTCAGCAGGCGTTTGATGTGTTGCGACACCACGTATCCGAGCACACGAGGGTTGGACCCTCCCGCGTGTAGCCGTGCGCGGCTTAGCCGTGTCTGGGGAAAGGGGGATTCTGGGGGTTGAGCCGATGCCGAGTGTCTGGACCTTTACGGCCCCTCGGCGGAGGCAACACACCTCTTTGGCCTCGGCTTCACGTAGACGGCACACCCGGACTGACACACCCGGGGGAAATCGGTAGTTGCCTTTTCCTGTCCCCCTCTCCGAACTTTTTCTTGCCTGTATACTTTCTTAACTGTGCTGTCTTCTCTGTTCTTCTGTTACTTCTACATTTTCGTATGCGGCTTGGGTTAACCTTGTGTATACGCCCTCTCTGGGGTATGTTATATTAAGTTATAACAGCAATGCACGGCTGACGTCTGCAGCCGTACATGTTAAGTGCTACACAAGGAGGTTGAAGAAAAATTGCAGTTTTTCTTTAACCTCCTTGGTGCTACAGCGTCCCCTAGTTGGAGGGGGGGGGGGCTCCATGGTGGGTGGCCGCTATTGCCACCGAAAATGGCGGAAGTGTTATGGGAACACCTGCTTTTCCACGTCTACTTGATCGTCACCCTCAAAAGAGGGGACGCACCGGTGAAATTCTAAGCCTGTTCACACCGAAAGAAATTTTCCCCTGCTTTCAAGTTGTGTACAGCGAAAAAACTGAAACACCATCTCAAACGGTATCCCCATTTCTTGCTGCGAAAGGCTTGACTGACGCCCTCGGCCCATATAAGGTAACCAAAATGGCGAGCGGCGAGCTCCTGCTTGAGATCCATAACAAAGAACAGCACGCTAAGCTAAACGAACTTGTAGCATTTGGAGACATTATTCCTGTCACCGTTTCACCTCATCGGTCTATGAATACAGCACACGGAGTGTGTCTGATGTAGATCTGAACGACTTGTCCGAGACAGAACTATTGGATGGCTGGAAAGAGCGAAATGTAACCAACGTACAGCGCATCATTATTGTATCGTATCTAGCGCAGCGCTGGCTTCGCACCTACGGCACGTGTGATGTGACCGATATCTGTATCGCCCATGACACATGGCGGTGAGGGAACACACCCTATCCCACTTAGTCCATATATACACGGCGGTTGAATAAACGGGGACGCTTTCCGCTCCCCTTGCCTGGAGCCTCTGGTCATGTCTTGCCTGCGGCACCGCCCGATACATGGTGTCAGAAGTGGGATGAACGCCGACGTCCAGTCTTGGTGAGCCGACGATTATACTACAAGACCAGCCCCATGGACTTCCTCAAGCCACCAGGCCCGCTGAGCTCGGCTGGTGAAATTGCCGAGAACTGGCAGGCATTCAAGCAAAGGTTCGAATTTTTTCTCGCCGCGTCAGAACAGCCAACCGGCAAGCCTTGAACGGAATCATGCAAGACAGCACTTCTGCTGAGCGTTGCAGGCGAGCAAGCCATCGAGATTTATTCATTTATTTATTTATTCATACTGCAGGTCAACATACTGGCCCATGCAGGAGGGGTAATACTGTTTACAAGGTAATAACAATGCAACAAAGATAATAAAAAATGTATATATAACCAGTGCATGAAAATGATGCATCCCATAGCCACGTTACAAAGATCATAATGCTTCCCTTAGCACAGTAACTACAACAAAATAATCGCACATTTGAATTTATTTGTGGATTTGAGATCTTCAACACGTTCAGCTTTGGCGAAGACGAGAGCAGGAATGACTACGCCACTGTCGTTGCGAAGTTCGATGCATATTGTGCGGCTCAGCAGAACGAAGTCCATGAGCGCTACGTTTTCCGTACGCGAGTCCAGGCCCCTGGTGAGCTTTTCGAACCTTTTTTGCGAGACTTAAAGAACCAAGCTCGAGCATGCAACTTTGGCTCCCAAATGGACGCAATGATTAGGGACCAAATTGTTTATGGAACGAACGACGAGAAACTTAGAGAAAGGTTGCTGCGGGACACTACGCTGAATTTACTGAAGGCTGAGCAGGTTGCTGAAGCAGCTGAAGTGACGGCAGCGCAACAAAATGTTTGGGCAGGGACGAAAGCCGCGTCGACGCGATGCGTAAGGAATACCCAAGTAAACAAAGCGAGTTGCCCAGGCATTACAAGTGTCCTAAGTGCGCACGTATGCATCCGCCACGAAGGTATCCTGCATTCCGGAAAGCATGTCGCAAATGTCAACGCCCCAACCACTTTGCTATCTGCTGCAGACGATTTGCCCATATTGGCGAACTTCAGGGCGGTGAAGATAACTTCGACATTCTCGACGTGTCAAGCTGCGCAGCAAACCAACACGACTGGACAGTTGTGGGCCAAATCAAGAACGTACCACTTGAATTCAAGGTCGACACAGGAGCGCAAGCAAATCTACTACCTTTTGGATGCTACCGTAAAATTCGCCCGAAGCCGCCCCTGAAACCAAGCATCAACAATGCCGCCGAGTCACCGGCCATAACTGGCCACATTCCCGCCTCATACAACGCTCCTGCATGCTTGCAGCAGAACCAAGAACCTGCGTTCAGAAGGTCAACCCGAGAACGAAGGCCCCCACAGAGGCTTCCTTATAATCGAAGCTTTGTGCAAGTTCCCTAAATCGCGGTGTCAATGTTCGTTTCTACTAATGTTCATTCCTGTTTCTTTTTTGCTCCTTTGAAAGAAAAGGGGATGTATCGTATCTAGCCTGCTAGTAACAGCGCAAAATATAGACAAGGGACGAGACAAGAAGACACCACAAGCGCTGACTTTCAACAACGTTTATTCCGAAAGAAACACGGCTTTTTATAAACATTGCCCTCATGTGTCGCAGTCACGTGATCGCACATCATGTGAAACAAGCACTTTTTTCTTTTATGCACTCAAGATAGCGGTTGCACGTGCAAAAGCTCAAGTTCTTTTTTTGTCAGTAACAAGGACGGCGTGCTAACGCATTGATCACGAAGTCTGGTAATCTCGGCTGCCTCAATTATCTCCCGGACCAGCTGGTCATTGTGTTTCTTCAGCACTTTACAGCGTCTAAATTCTGCGGCGCAATCTTTTGAGGGGCAATCCCTGATATGTATGCCTAGATTCCTGTTAGCCTGCTCGACGCTAAGTTTATGTTCCTTCAGTCTCTCATTTGTGCATCTAGAAGTTTGCCCTATATACCTTTTTCCACATTTCAGAGGTATTGAATACACAACGGCTTCTGCGCACTCCACAAAACGATTCTGGTGATTAGTCGTGCACCCTTCCTGCTTTATCGGCTCTTCAGCATTGACGCGTCGGCAGAGGCTTTTTAGTTTTTTTCGTTTTTTCGGGGCAGTAAGCACTACATTGACTCCAGCTTTTCGCCCAATCTTTTTCAGGCGGTGAGATAGGTTGTGCACGTATGGCAGGGCCACGGTCCGTCGTTTTTCTTTTGGCTTCTCGCTACCTGGCTCGCCATGGGCACGCTCGAGTTTTAGGTTCTTGCTCATTTTTCCCGCAACGGACACAAGAAGGTGCGACGGGTAACCAGCCCTAGTAAGCCGGTCAACCTGCCGACGAAAACTTTGTTCCATTGCGTGGATGCACGATTTTTTGAGCGCATTTGTTAGACAAAGGTTTGCAATTGCTCTCTTCACTAGTTTTGAATGCGCTGATTCGAATGGCAGTGGCGCCTTGTCGCCTCTGGGTTCATAGGCCCAGCAGACCTTCCCTTTGGAGAGCTCGAGCCGGAGATCAAGGAATCTCAAGGACCCTTGCGTGGGGACCTCGTGGGTAACAGCAAGCGGCTGAAGCGCATGACTAAAGCATGTTAGTGCCTCCGAAACTGCGTCATCTGAATTCGTGCCAGAGCCATCACATAGAACCAAGTAATCGTCAACATACCGAAAGACTCCCCGGACGTTGGTTCTGGTTAGGGCGTTCTGAAGTAATCTATCTTTCTGGGCAAGAAACAAATCGCTAAGTACTGGCGCAATACATGACCCTATACAGACGCCGCGTTTCTGGAGGTACACATTCCCTTCCCACGTAACATAAGTGGATTTCAAGTATACAGAAAGGAGTTCCAGGAACCCACCGGTTGAAACCCCGGAGGCGTTCTGAAAAGCGACAGCACCGTGTGCATCTATACATTCTTCCACGCACTCCAAAATTTCATGTTGGGGGATCGAATAATATAAATCTTTAACATCTACAGAGCATGCTGCAAAGTCAGTGCTAGAATTGTCTTTTAAAAACCTTATTACAGCGTCTGAGGATTTCACCTGGTAAGGATCGTCAACAGTTAGTAGCTTTAGTTTTTCTTGCAAAAACAGGGCAATCGTTTTCTGCCAAGTGCCCTTCTCAGATACTATAACCCGCAGGGGCCACTCAGGTTTATGCGTTTTTACAGTGAAAAACATGTCAAGGGATGATTTTTTGCTAGTTTCGATGTTACGCACAAGGCGGTCGAGTTTGAGATTTCCGCATAGCTTCTTTGCAGCTGACTTTGCTTTTCGCAGAACAGACTTTTCATGACTGTTAAAAACAGAACTTATGGCCTCTAACGCCTTATATTGGTAGACGTCTTTCGGCATCACAGCGAAGCCCCCCTCCTTGTCAGAAGTAAGCAACGAGAGGGAATGTTCTTTCAAATACGTCACCACTTGTCGCACAGGTAGGCGGTTCGTGCCCATTTTGCAACGGGCAACCACGTCGACTCCGTCGGACAGGCACCTGGCACTTTCAGACTCTGGCCCTGCGCGCGCAACTCGTCGCACCATTGCCAGTAGTTCCGGTGTAGAAGTCCTCGGCTCGACGGCAAATTTAGGTCCATGACGTAGAACCTCCAGGATCGAGTGAGGCAGAGCCTCGACTCCGCTGGTATGGACACTGCTTCCAGGCGTCCGTGTTTCTGCTGCTCTTCGTTTCAGGGTAGTGTCGGTGCGCAGCTTCGCCAGGATGACGTTCCACAGAGCCTCGGTAGACCTGTCGATGACGCGCAACGTATCCCGCCATTGCCGGGTGCAGCTGGAGAGACGTAGGCGTAAACAGTCCCTGTACAGACGGGCCTGGCGGTACCATTCAGATTTTAGAATCTTCAGGCATCTTCGCCCGTGGCTATCAGAGGGTGCATGTCCTCCAAAGAGGGCAATTACTTCCGGCGGAAGAATCTTCATACGTGCGCAGAACGACATGGTTCTCGCTCGGCAGACAGCGTTGACAATGAGGGCAATGAGTGCTGGGAAGTCGAGAGTGAAACATCGAAAAGGGCCCGAGGTACTAGAAATGTATTTCGCTAGAATAGCAGCTTGGGCTTGTTGGTTTTCCATCCTGCTAGTAACAGCGCAAAATATAGACAAGGGACGAGACAAGAAGACACCACAAGCGCTGACTTTCAACAACGTTTATTCCGAAAGAAACACGGCTTTTTATAAACTCTACACTCTATAAACATTTCTAGTACCTCGGGCCCTTTTCGATGTTTCACTCTCGACTTCCCAGCACTCATTGCCCTCATTGTCAACGCTGTCTGCCGAGCGAGAACCATGTCGTTCTGCGCACGTATGAAGATTCTTCCGCCGGAAGTAATTGCCCTCTTTGGAGGACATGCACCCTCTGATAGCCACGGGCGAAGATGCCTGAAGATTCTAAAATCTGAATGGTACCGCCAGGCCCGTCTGTACAGGGACTGTTTACGCCTACGTCTCTCCAGCTGCACCCGGCAATGGCGGGATACGTTGCGCGTCATCGACAGGTCTACCGAGGCTCTGTGGAACGTCATCCTGGCGAAGCTGCGCACCGACACTACCCTGAAACGAAGAGCAGCAGAAACACGGACGCCTGGAAGCAGTGTCCATACCAGCGGAGTCGAGGCTCTGCCTCACTCGATCCTGGAGGTTCTACGTCATGGACCTAAATTTGCCGTCGAGCCGAGGACTTCTACACCGGAACTACTGGCAATGGTGCGACGAGTTGCGCGCGCAGGGCCAGAGTCTGAAAGTGCCAGGTGCCTGTCCGACGGAGTCGACGTGGTTGCCCGTTGCAAAATGGGCACGAACCGCCTACCTGTGCGACAAGTGGTGACGTATTTGAAAGAACATTCCCTCTCGTTGCTTACTTCTGACAAGGAGGGGGGCTTCGCTGTGATGCCGAAAGACGTCTACCAATATAAGGCGTTAGAGGCCATAAGTTCTGTTTTTAACAGTCATGAAAAGTCTGTTCTGCGAAAAGCAAAGTCAGCTGCAAAGAAGCTATGCGGAAATCTCAAACTCGACCGCCTTGTGCGTAACATCGAAACTAGCAAAAAATCATCCCTTGACATGTTTTTCACTGTAAAAACGCATAAACCTGAGTGGCCCCTGCGGGTTATAGTATCTGAGAAGGGCACTTGGCAGAAAACGATTGCCCTGTTTTTGCAAGAAAAACTAAAGCTACTAACTGTTGACGATCCTTACCAGGTGAAATCCTCAGACGCTGTAATAAGGTTTTTAAAAGACAATTCTAGCACTGACTTTGCAGCATGCTCTGTAGATGTTAAAGATTTATATTATTCGATCCCCCAACATGAAATTTTGGAGTGCGTGGAAGAATGTATAGATGCACACGGTGCTGTCGCTTTTCAGAACGCCTCCGGGGTTTCAACCGGTGGGTTCCTGGAACTCCTTTCTGTATACTTGAAATCCACTTATGTTACGTGGGAAGGGAATGTGTACCTCCAGAAACGCGGCGTCTGTATAGGGTCATGTATTGCGCCAGTACTTAGCGATTTGTTTCTTGCCCAGAAAGATAGATTACTTCAGAACGCCCTAACCAGAACCAACGTCCGGGGAGTCTTTCGGTATGTTGACGATTACTTGGTTCTATGTGATGGCTCTGGCATGAATTCAGATGACGCAGTTTCGGAGGCACTAACATGCTTTAGTCATGCGCTTCAGCCGCTTGCTGTTACCCACGAGGTCCCCACGCAAGGGTCCTTGAGATTCCTTGATCTCCGGCTCGAGCTCTCCAAAGGGAAGGTCTGCTGGGCCTATGAACCCAGAGGCGACAAGGCGCCACTGCCATTCGAATCAGCGCATTCAAAACTAGTGAAGAGAGCAATTGCAAACCTTTGTCTAACAAATGCGCTCAAAAAATCGTGCATCCACGCAATGGAACAAAGTTTTCGTCGGCAGGTTGACCGGCTTACTAGGGCTGGTTACCCGTCGCACCTTCTTGTGTCCGTTGCGGAAAAAATGAGCAAGAACCTAAAACTCGAGCGTGCCCATGGCGAGCCAGGTAGCGAGAAGCCAAAAGAAAAACGACGGACCGTGGCCCTGCCATACGTGCACAACCTATCTCACCGCCTGAAAAAGATTGGGCGAAAAGCTGGAGTCAATGTAGTGCTTACTGCCCCGAAAAAACGAAAAAAACTAAAAAGCCTCTGCCGACGCGTCAATGCTGAAGAGCCGATAAAGCAGGAAGGGTGCACGACTAATCACCAGAATCGTTTTGTGGAGTGCGCAGAAGCTGTTGTGTATTCAATACCTCTGAAATGTGGAAAAAGGTATATAGGGCAAACTTCTAGATGCACAAATGAGAGACTGAAGGAACATAAACTTAGCGTCGAGCAGGCTAACAGGAATCTAGGCATACATATCAGGGATTGCCCCTCAAAAGATTGCGCCGCAGAATTTAGACGCTGTAAAGTGCTGAAGAAACACAATGACCAGCTGGTCCGGGAGATAATTGAGGCAGCCGAGATTACCAGACTTCGTGATCAATGCGTTAGCACGCCGTCCTTGTTACTGACAAAAAAAGAACTTGAGCTTTTGCACGTGCAACCGCTATCTTGAGTGCATAAAAGAAAAAAGTGCTTGTTTCACATGATGTGCGATCACGTGACTGCGACACATGAGGGCAATGTTTATAAAAAGCCGTGTTTCTTTCGGAATAAACGTTGTTGAAAGTCAGCGCTTGTGGTGTCTTCTTGTCTCGTCCCTTGTCTATATTTTGCGCTGTTACTAGCAGGATGGAAAACCAACAAGCCCAAGCTGCTATTCTATCGTATCTAGCGTAGCGCTGGCTTCGCACCTACGGCACGTGTGACGTGACCGATATCGTTATCGCCTATGACACATGGTGGTGAGGGAACACACCCTCTCCCACTTAGCGTAAATATACATGGCTGTTGAATAAACGGGGACGGTTTCCGCTCCCCTTGCTTGGAGCCTCTGGTCATGTCTTGCCTGCGGCACCGCCCGATACTTGTATCGGTAACGATATCGATAACGATTGTAACGATAATTGTATCGTATCTAGCGCAGCGCTGCGCTAGATACGTTACAATTATCAGATGAGAAAAAAAGGAAATTCCTACAAAGCACCTAATCCTGACCTTTGCGACTTGCGATCTGCCACGAACAATCGAAATTGAACACACAAAGATAGCTGTCAGACCATACATCCCTAATCCAAGAAGGTGCTTCCAATGCCAAAGATTTCGCCACGGATCACGGAGCTGCCGTGGTAGACTCACATGTGCGAAATGTGGAGTGCAAGGTCACGCCTCAGACAAGAGTGAAGCGACACCTCACCGTATGAACTGTGATGGTGAATATCCAGCATACTCCAAATCTTGTCCCAACTGGAAAAAAGAAAAGCAAATTATCACTCTAAAAGTACACGAGAACATTTCCTTCAAGGAAGCACGTAAAAGGTGCTCACCGTTCCACAGCACACCTTATGCTGACGCGGCGGGTCGGGGGGCGGCGTCGCAGCGGCCAATGCCAAGTGCCCAGCCCACGCGCAGCGAGCTGGTACCTTTGGTTTCTGCCCCAAGGGTGGGCGTAGGTAAGCCTACTCCACTCAACCAGCAAACAGGCCAGGCTACCCTTGGGTTTACCTTAAAATTACAGTGCAAACACCTAAGACAAACCACAAAAGGAAGATAGGACATACACTGGCGCAGTATCAACTAGGCCTAAATGAAGTTTTACTGAAATACCCTTGGGTTTCCGGCCCCACAAACGTTATCTGCGGCAACCTACGCTACACGCAGTGATCCCTCAGGACTGATAGCGGCCTCGAAGGTAGGCGCAGCCAAGGCTGCCTAAGCCTCCCCGGCACCTTCCAGCGCCGGCAATAGCCGGCGCAGCTCAATCCCTCGGGCAGCCCTGTCGACCTTCGGGCTGGTGGGCGCAGGGGTCTTGCCCTCCGAGGCAGGACTCTCTCGGTTAATTTCTCGCTCGCAAGAGAGCGTGTCCGGTGCCCCACAAGAGCCAATGGACACTATACCTATCCTCACGGCGCACTAAGTGCCTAAGGAGCGGCGAGGCTCCCTCGAACGCTCCAGAAAGGACAAAACCCGCGTTACAGGGCCTCTAAAGAGCTCTGTAATCTAATCTGTGTAATCTCTGTAATCACTACTTCTGTTTCTGTACACACAGCACCAATTCACTTCCAATCATCATTATCATCAGCCTGGTTACGCCTACTGCAGGGTAAAGACCTCTCCCATATTTCTCCAACTACCCCGGTCAAGTACTAATTGTGGCCATGTTGTCCCTGCAAACTTAACCTCATCCGCCCACCTAACTTTCTGCCGCCCCCTGCTACGCTTCTATTCCCTTGGAATCCAGTCCGTAACCCTTAATGACCATCGGTTATCTTCCCTCCTCATTACATGTCCTGCTCATGCCCATTTCTTTTTCTTGATTTCACCTAAGACGTCATTAACTCGCGTTTGTTCCCTCACCCAATCTGCTCTTCTCTTATCCCTTAACGTTACACCTATCATTCTTCTTTCCATAGCTCGTTGCGTCGTCCTCAATTTGAGTAGAACCCTTTTCGTAAGCCTCCAGGTTTCTGCCCCGTAGGTGAGTACTGGTAAGACACAGCTATTATAGACTTTTCTCTTGAGCGATAATGGCAACCTGCTGTTCATGATCTGAGAATGCCTGCCAAACGCACCCCAGCCCATTCTTATTCTTCTGATTCTTCTGATTTCTGAATCAATGAAAGCTATATATAAGGGTCGGTTATATTCTGCACATTTCTCTATCCCCTGAATGATAGTGTGAATATGGTCTATTGCTGAGTAGCCTTGGTCCTTTGGTTGACAGAAGTCTAAGGTGTTCCTGATTCTACTTGCAATTACCTTGGTAAATACTTTGTCGGCAACGGACAGTAAGCTGATCGGTCTATAATTTTGCAAGTCTTTGGCGTCCCCTTTTTTATGGATTAGGATTATGTTAGCGTTCTTCCAAGATTCCGGTACGCTCGAGGTCATGAGGCGTTGCGTATACAGAGTGGCCAGTTTTTCTAGAACAATCTGCCCACCATCCTTCAACAAATATGCTGTTACCTGATCCTCCCCAGCTGCCTTCCCCCTTTGCATAGCTACCAAGGCTTTCTCTACTTCTTCCGGCGTTACTTGTGGGATTTCAAATTCCTCTAGACTATTCTCTCTTCCATTATTGTCGTGGCTGCCACTGGTACTGTATAAATCTCTGTAGAACTCCTCAGCCACTTTAACTATCTTATGCATATTAGTAATGATATTACCGGCTTTGTCTCTTAACGCATACATCTTACTCTTGCCTATTCCTAGTTTCTTCTTCACTGCTTTTAGGCTTTCTCCGTTCCTGAGAGCATGTTCAATTCAATCCATATTATACTTCCTTATGTCAGCTGTCTTACGCTTGTTAATTAACTTCGAAAGTTCTGCCAGTTCTATTCTAGCTGCAGGGTTAGAGGCTATAATACATTGGCGTTTCTTGATCGGATCTTTCGTCTCCTGCGATAGCTTACTGATATCCTGTCTAACGGAGTTACCACCAACTTCTATTGCACACTCCTTATTGATGGCCATAAGATTGTCGTTAATTGCTTCAACACTAAGGTCCTCTTCCTGAGCTAAAGCTGAATATCTATTCTGTAGCTTGATCCGGAATTCCTATATGTTCCCTCTTACCGCTAACTCATTGATCGGCTTCTTATGTACCAGTTTCTTCCGTTCCCTCCTCAAGTCTAGGCTAATACGAGTTCTTACCATCCTATCGTCCCTGCAGCGCACCTTGACGAGCACGTCCACATCTTGTGTGATGCCAGGGTTAGCGCAGAGTATAAGGTCTATTTCATTTCTAGTCTCGCCATTCGGGCTCCTCCACGTCCACTTTCGGCTATCCCGCTTGCGGAAGAAGGTATTCATTATCCGCATATTATTCTGTTCTGCAAACTCTACTAATAACTCGGTCTTTCTTGCTATTTCTAGAGCCTGTGCCATAATCCCCCACTGACTTGTCTCCAGCCTGATTCTTGCTTGCCCTGAAGTCGCCAATCAATATAGCTTATATAGTTTTGACTTTACCCATCGCCGATTCCATGTCTTCATAAAAGCTTTCAACTTCCTGGTCATCATGACTGGATGTAGGGGCGTAGACTTGTTCCACCTTGAATTCGTACCTTTTATTAGGCTTCACAAGACCTGCCACCCTCTCGTTAATGCTATAGAGTTCCTGTATGTTACCAGTTATATCCTTATTAATCAGGAATCCGACTCCTAGTTCTCGTCTCTCCGTTAGGCCCCGGTAGCACAGGACGTGCCCTATTTTTAGCACTGTATATGCTTTTTTTTCCTCCTAACTTCACTAAGCCCTATTATATCCAATTTACTGCTCTCTAATTCCTCCAATAGCACTGCTAAACTCGCCTCACTAGATAACGTTCTAGCGTTAAACGTTGCCAGGTTCAGATTCCAATGGCGGCCTGTTCGGAACCAGGTATTCTTAGCCCCCTCTGCTGCGTCACAGGTCTGACCGTCACCATGGTCAGTTGCTTCGCAGCTGCTGGGGACTGAGGGGCCGGGGTTTGATTGTTGTATTCATATAGGAGGTTGTGGCCAAGTATTGCACCATGGTGGCCAATTCTGCTCTGTTGAGGGAGTGCGTAACTGGTTCTGGTCACCGGGATCAGACCGCACTCCAGGCCTGTTTATGCAATTTTATCAATACGCGGATTTTATTTTTAAAAAATGGAAAATTGCACGGCACCGGGATTCGAACCCCAGTCCTCTTGCACGCGAGGCGGATACTCTACCTCTACGCCACCGCTACACCGCTCATTATCCATATACTTCCATTGAGGATACACAAATTCAATGGAACGTGAGAGGTCTTCTTAGAAACCTTGATGATGTTCATGAACTTATGCACGAACACAATCCAAAAGTGCTGTGTATACAGGAAACATACCTAAAATCAAAACACACAAACTTTCTCCGACAGCATGTTACGTTTCGCAAGGATCACGGTGATGCTGTCTCATCATCGGGCGCTATTGCCATTGTTATTCATAAAAGCATAGCGTGTAAACGTATACAGCTACAAAAGCCTCTTGAAGCAGTGGCGGTTCGAGTTGTTCTCCTAAACAAAATCATCACCATTTGCTCCCTTTACATAGCCCCGCAATACAAATTAAACAAACATGAATTTCAGTCCTTTATAGAAGAATTGCCACAACCTTATGTTGTTCTTGGCGATTTCAGTGCGCACAGCTGCCTGTGGGGCGACTCTCGTATAAATGCACGAGGCCGTCTTGTTGAACAGTTCCTTTTTACTTCTGGTGCGTGCCTGCTGAATAACCCACATATTACTGTCTTGCAAACAGAACCTTTTCTTCCATTGACCTGAGTATAGTTTCCCCGTCTATACTCTATACTGCCTGAACTTGAATGGGAAGTTACCAACAATCCTTACAGGAGCGACCACTTCCCCATATTGCTACGAACATCTAAAGAAAACGAATATCCACCACAGGCTCTTAGGTGGAAGATTGATATAGCCGAATGGGAGAAATTCCGAACTCACTAGTATCTCATGGGATGACATGTCTTCGTTAGGAATTGTTGCTGCTGTGCTGTATTTTACAGCCTTCATTATAGATGCCGCATCTAAATGCATATCTGAAGTAAGTGGCTTGGCATGCAAACGGCATGCCCCGTGGTGGAACGACGACTGTAGGATCGCTCGTAAGAAACAGAACAAAGCGTGGGGGTTGCTACGCGCCTATCCCACTGCGGAGAATCTTACTAACTTCAAGAAATTGAAGTCCCAAGGCAGGAGAACGCGCCGACAGGCCAGAAGAGAGAGTTGGCAGAAGTTTCAATCGGGTAGCAACTGCTATACAGATGGGGCCAAAGTCGGAAACAGGGTTAATATGATAAGAGGGCGACAAACATACTCCCTCCCTTTGGTAAACACACAAGGCGGTACCCTGCAAGACCAGGCAGATTCACATGGGGAGCATTTTGAGAGCGTGTCGAGTTCAACCAATTATTAACAATTTTTTCTCAAATATAAACAAATAGAAGAACGTAAGTTATTCACAGGAAAAAGTTGAGAGAATGAGCCTTACAACCGTCCCTTTATTATTGCCGAGCTGAGAGCTGCCTTGATCACATGCAAGAGCTCTGCACCGCGATCTGACAGAATCATGTATGAAATGATCCAAAACTTACACAATGACACGCAAGTTACACTACTCGCACTTTTCAACAGTATTTCGGCTGTAGGTTACCTTCTAACCGCATGGAAAGAAGCCATTGTGGTTCCTGTATTGAAACAAGGTAAAGACCCTTCCTCAGTGGCAAGTTACCTCCCGATAGCCTTCACAAGTTGCCTTTGTAGGGTATTTGAAAAAACGATTAATCGGCGACTCATGTATTTCCTTCAACTGAAGGAAATATCCGGAGCGCATTTGTACACAAACAGTTTTTCTTATCCATATTCCTCGATATGTAGAATGCGTACGGCGCAACGTGGTGTTATGGAATCTTAAGAGACTTGTCAGAAATGGACATCCATGGTAATATGCTAAACCTAATAGAAAGCTATCTGTCCAATCGTACCTTCCGGGTAAAAGTCGGCAATGTACTTTCACGTCCTTCTACGCAAGAAACGGGTGTACCCCAAAGAAGGCGTGCTCAGCTGCACACTATCGTGAAGATGACCACGTTTCGTGCTTCATTACCACCGGCCATCTTTTATTCTGTCTACGGTGTGGGGATTTGGGGAATTCGACGCGCCATTGCGCGGGCGCATTTCACCTTGTTCTGCAATCCTTAAGCCACATCGTCCTCGCTCAGAAGCAGTTTTTAGCGGTGGCGCTCCACTCGCGGTGGTTCGCGGTGAGGGCGGAGCTAGTGACGTCACGGAGCGGCACCTGGTGGCTACTGCCATGACGATAGCGACTCTTTCTCCTAGGGACAGCGCCCGGTATGTAGTACATGCTCCCTCTCGTCCGCCGACATCATTGTGAATAGGACTGAGCTCACGCATGGTGCCTTTGCCCGTGCGGGGAGCGCGTACCTTGTTTTGATTCCTATCCCGACGCTAAGCCGAAGAACGGGTGCCTAGTGCTCACGCGAGGTCGTACCACGCCGAGCCGCACTTATCGGAGGCCCAAGCCGAAGGAGATTGCCCGAGCTCTCGCGAGAGCAGTATCATAGCCGCCGGGACTTTTCCTAGCGGCGTGTCCCAGCTTGAGCCTGTGCTCTCGCAGCGACGTGCTACAGGCGCCCCTGACTGTATTTTCGCCCTTGGTGCGGGACCCCTTTGGTTCCCCGCCGTCCTGGTACCGGGCGTTCGTGCAGTGTTTGGAGACAATAAACGGTTTCCGTCGACTTAGGGCAATACTGTGTTCTTGCGTGCGTTGCTCGGTAGCCCCTTGTGGCCTGACCTCGCGCACAGCGGCGCTAAAGGCTGACGGCTGACGCGGCCCTGTGGCTCGCTAAGCTTGAACCCGCGGTGGCCGGTACTCCTGTGAGACCCTAAGACCCCACAACGTGGACGATATTCAAATCGCTTTCAAATCCTGTAACCTCGCAGTGTGCGAGAGGCACGTACAGCATGGCCTGAACAAAGTGTCAAAGTGGGCAGAGAAAAATGGATTTAAGATCAATCCTAACAAACGTTCTTGTGTTCTTCTTACAAGAAAGAGAGGCCTGGTCCCGGACCCTTACTTAGAACTGTGCGGACAACAAATACCTGTCAACAAAGAGCACACATTTCTTGGTATAATACTTGACTATAGACTCACTTTCCTTCCACACATCAAATATCTGAAAGAAAAATGTCTAAAAACAGTGAACATAATGAAAATTCTATCCCAGACTACATGGGGTAGCGACAGGAAATGTCTAATGAATCTCTACAAGAGCCTAATTCGGTCAAGATTGGATTATGGTGCCGTAGTGTATAACTCTGCCGCACCGAACGCGCTAAGAATGCTGGATCCTGTCCACCATCTAGGTATCCGATTAGCCACTGGCGCTTTCAGAACAAGCCCGATTGATAGCTTATATGCCGAATCGAATGAGTGGTCGCTCCACCTGCAGAGATCATACATCTGCTTCACCTATTGCCTTAACGTGCACTCTAATCGTGAACATCCATGTTTTAATACCGTAACCGATATGACGTGTGCTACACTTTTCCGCAATCGTCTCTCTATAAGACAGCCTTTCTCGCTGCATTTGAAGAAGCCTAGCGATGAAATGCATGTCCCACTCGAGCTTCGCTTAATGCACCTAACCAAGCTCTTACCTCCTTGGGAGTGGCAGGTGATAGAATGTGACGTATCGTTTCTCAAAATTACAAAGCACGCTCCAGAGATTGAAATCCAAATGCATTTCCGGGAACTCCAGTACAAGCACTTGAGCACAGAGTTCTACACAGACGCTTCCAAGTCACATGCTGTAGTGTCCTATGCAGCCGTCGGTCCATGCTTCTCAGAATACGATGTACTACATCCAGAAACAAGTATATTTGCGGCCGAGGCCTACGCATTATGTTCGGCTGTAAAGCATATAAGGAAATCAAAACTCCAAAAATCCGTTATATATAGAGACTCCCTAAGTGTGGTGAAGGCTTTAATGTCACTCTGCAAATATAAAAATCCCGTACTCACTGAGGTCTATTCTGACCTGTGCAAAGCTAATCAATCTAACCAGCATATCATTATATGCTGGGTACCTGGCCATAGGGGAATCGAAGGTAACGTACTGGCAGACGAGATGGCCACGCCAATTGCATTTCCTGCTGTTAATCCTACTGCTTCGGTCCCTGTCACTGACCTAAAGCCTTTCTTAAGAAGGCACGACGCCGCTGAAAGGATGGGACACTTACCGCTGCTGTTTTTCCAGATTACGTTCCTCGGTGCCTTATCTCCGCGGATTCTCGATACTTGGCCGCGCTGGGTTGATCAAGCATTCCTGTCCCGGTTTCCAAAAGTGCAAGGATGGCCAAGTTCGGTTCCTTCTTCTACTGGTGGCTGGCAACATGGTCCCTTCACTGACGCCCTCGCAAGCTATGAAGCGGGATATAAAGGCCAGCAAGGCACCACTTCGGTTGGGCACGAAGTTGAGCCAAAGCCACCTAGAAACAAGCGCAGCTGCTTATATACCGCCGCGACAGCGCGAGTTGGAGCCCCCCCTATTGAAAAATTTGTGTGAGAAATAGAACGAGATGTATGCATGTCGCACAGATTTGACGAGAAATAGAACGAGATGGATGCATGTCGCACAGATTTGACGAGAAAAGAACGATATGAAATGCATATTGAACGAACTCGCAGAGAAAACGGGCGAGATCTGTGTGATGTGCTACGCAGACATTTACGAAGTGCACGAGATTTATGCGATGTGCGATATGAATGCATAGAGCTTGAGTGACATGTGGGCGATGAGTTGTGTAGACCTGACGAGATTATGTATGACGTGTGTGAGGCGGCATGTGATGTGTACGCACTGTAGTCGTATGAGCAACTTGATCTTTGAAGATGACTGAATTGTATAAAAAGTGTGTGCACTTAAGTCGTAGTGCATACAAAAGCTCATTAATGACAGTCAGATTTATGAGCTGTTCGTAGTAAATGCAAGAGTGTGATCAATGTGCTGTATGATCACATTGAATCATTATGACACATATATACCAGCATAAACTACAGAGCAAATAAGACGTTCAGAGCTCAACTTCTGGAATTTCATCCCCATCAAAGCTGGTGTCGGTACTTTTGATGCAATGATTTTCACTTGGGGACATATTCTCGGATGAACACTTATGGCGATACTACTGCCTTTGCATGACGCATTCCTCGACCAGCCAGTAAGCACTGGATAGCACAATGATATTGTCAAAAGCTATCAGCAGAGTTTGAATCCCTAGTACAGAGAGTAGATCTGCCTAAGATTTTCCTGCTGTTAATCCTACTGCTTCGGTCCCTGTCACTGACCTAAAGCCTTTCTTAAGAAGGCACGACGCCGCTGAAAGGATGGGACGCTTACCGCTGCTGTTTTTCCAGGTTGGTTACTTCAAAGATGCATCCTGTATAAAATGCAGCCATTACTGCCTTGTTGCGGTGTCGTGCCCGACCGAACTGTATGATGAGATGCGGCGTTTGCTGCTGTTCTTTTCATTTTTGCGCAAAAATTCTGCATGTCTGTTGTTGTTGCTGTCGGGTGATATTGAATCAAATCCCGGCCCTACCGTCGAACAAACACTTAACATTGTTCTTGAAACTGTGCGTAGGCTAGAAGCTGGTCAGAATACATTAATCGGTGAAATTAAGAGGCTGAGCGAAAAGCAAGATGCTACCGATAAAGAAATTAAAAGCTTGACCGAGAGAGTGGTCACTTTGGAGGCAAAGCTTGTTTCACATGCCACCTCACTGTCTAACAGCTCTGATCATGCTAGTGGCTCATTTGCCGATCAACTTCGGGCAGTAACGTCAAGGTGTGACGATGCTGAGAACAGAATGCGACGGTGCAATCTGTTCTTTGGAATCCCTGACGAGGATAAAGAGAGTTGGTCGACTACAGAAAGAAAAATAATTGCCCTATGCTCAGATAAGTTGGATATCACAACTGCCGGTTCACAGTTTGAACGTGTGCACCGGCTGGGAAAATTTGCTTCAAATAAATCAAGACCAATAATTGCCAAGTTTACGTTATTTAAGGATAAGCAGGAAATTCTCACTAGCGCACATAAGCTGAAAAATACTGGGATCTCTATTAGAGAAGATTTCTCACTAGCTACTCGACAGGCACGTTAGAAATTGCTTCGATTCGCCAGAGAACGTAATAGTCCCTACAAATTGAATGTTGACAAACTTCGTATCAATAATACCACGTATATTTACGATAGTTGTTCTGATTCCGTAGTACCTGCTCGATAGCTAGTTGCCGATGTGCGCGGTGCTAAAGTCCAGCGGCTATCAACTACACGCGCACCTTCACTTTCAGTATCATTCACCAACATCCGCAGTCTGTTGCCAAAACGTGTCATGCTTGCATCATATCTTGAAGATAGCATGTCTGATGTTGTATTGTTAACCGAGACCTGGCTTAATGCAGATGTAGGTGACTCCGAGTTATTTCATACTTCTAATCAGTACGCCATTTATCGCCATGATCGTTCACATAAAAAGGGGGGCGGCGTGTTGGTGGCCATCAATAAAACTATTCCTTCTTTTCTCGTTGACACTGACACTGCTCTTGAGGTAGTTTGGGTGGCTTGTCCTACATTATACGGGAAGTTACTGATGGGTGTGTGTTATCGCCCACCTGCCACTGACCGCTTGTTCGTGTCTGATCTTCATAAAAGTATTACCAGGGCCCTTGAACAGTTTCCCACTAATAAAATATACCTATTTGGGGATTTTAATTTCCCTGACATTAATTGGTCTCGCTTGTCTTCATCGAGCACTGATTCAGGTGATTTTATTGAGCTGTGTTTAGAGTTCAATCTTACGCAAATTGTTTCTGAGCCTACCCGCGGTACTAACATATTAGATCTTATTCTCACAACAGAGACACATAGCATAAGCCCTGTAATACAACTTGATGGATTTAGTGACCATAACCTACTGCAGTTCTCAATTTATATTCCACTGAAATTCGCTGGTGCTGAACGTAAGATTATAAGGGATTATAACAAAGCTAATTACGAACAAATGAACAATGAACTTGAGGTTTTCCTTCAGGAAACGTTTCTTCCATCATTTACAAATAATTCTGTTGAAGTGAATTGGAATTCATTTATAAATATTATTTCACGCCTAGTAGACAAATATGTGCCACTACTCACTATATCTAATGACAAACGTAACCCATGGTTTAATAAATCACTTAGATCACTCCGAAATAAAAAGAAAAGGTTATACGCTTCTGCTAAACGGCTATCGTGTCCCTCGGCATGGTCTAAATATAAGGATTGTTTAAAATCTTACTGCCTAGCAATATGTGAAGCCAAAAAGAAGTAGTTTTTCAAAGATCTGTCCTCACTTCTACACACTAACCCAAGAAAGTTTTGGCAAGCTATCTCTACTGATCGTGGCAGTAATACAGTAACATTACATGACGCTGACAATGTTGTTGTCCCTGCATCTGAGTGTGCTTCAACTTTCAATTCGTTCTTTAGCTCTGTGTTCACCAATGAAGACTGCTCTTCCATTCCCTGTGTCTCCGACCTTCATTATCGCTTCATGTCCCCTATAAATATTAGTGTTGAAGGCATTTCAAAACTAATACGCGATCTAAAGGTGTCTACATCATGTGGCATTGACAATATTAATTCTAAAATTCTAAAGAACACGTCAGCTACATCCAGTCAGATTTTGTGCTACATCTTTCAGCAGTCTTTGTCAACAGGTCTTCTACCTGCTGACTGGAAGATAGCCAAAGTTATTCCTATATTCAAAGATGGAAACAGGCACTCACCTGGTAACTACCGCCCCATTTCACTAACATGCATTTGTTGTAAGCTTCTCGAGCACATAATTGCCTCCCATTTATCCCACCATCTTGAATCTAATAACTTTTTCTTTCAAAATCAACATGGTTTCCGTAAAGCGTTGTCTTGTGACACCCAACTTTTGGAATTTACATCAGATTTACATTATGGCATGAATAACAGCAAAATGATTGATTGCATCTTTCTCGACTATGCAAAAGCATTTGACAGAGTGGCTCACTGTCGTCTAATAGCTAAATTAAGTGCTCTTAAGATTGACTCATTAACATTATCTTGGCTTCGCAATTTCTTATCTAATCGGCACCAGTTTGTATTTGTGAATAACTTTAACTCCTCCACGTCTGTTGTAACATCAGGTGTACCCCAGGGTAGTGTGCTAGCCCCTCTTCTTTTCCTAATCTTTATAAATGATTTACCGAGCAACATTTCCTCCTGCATACGACTCTTTGCGGATGATTGCGTCATTTACAGAACAATTAACTGTCATAATGATCACCAAACTTTGCAAAATGACCTTCACCTAGTTAATCAGTGGTGCGACTGTTGGCAAATGACACTTAACACATCTAAGTGCTGCGTTCTTTCCTTCACTCGTACGAAATCATATCCTAATTTCCCTTACAAAATCTCCTCATCGGAAGTTCCCCGTGACTCTACTTACAAATATCTTGGCATTCATTTTTCTACTAACCTAGCCTGGAGCTTTCACATCGAGAAAATATGCGCTAAAGCTAACAGAACGTTAGGGTTTTTACGTCGTCATCTGCACCTCTCGCCATCTACCATCCGTCAACAGGCCTACCAAACTTTTGTACGCCCTCAACTTGAATACGCTTCTTCGATCTGGTCTCCTCATCAACAATACCTAATAGATAAATTGGAATCCATCCAAAATCGTGCTGCCCGCTTTATAACTTCTAACTACAGTCGTCAATCTAGCATTACCCAAATTAAACGCGATGTTCTCCTGCCGGACTTGGATTCCCGCCGCTCCGTTGCTCTCCTATGCCTCTTTCATAAATACTACTATAACTCATGGTCCAGCCGCCTGTCGCTTGAAACTCCTTCTCGCACATCTACTCGACTTCATAATCATCTCAGTTTCAGGCGCATTTTTGGCCGCACACAGTCATTCAGTAACTCTGCATTACCGCGCGCCATCGCACTATGAAATAGCCTTCCAAATAATAATGTTTCAATAAAAGATCCTGCGAAATTTCGTGAACATTTGGAACTTCACATGTTCCTTTGACTTTTTTGTACGACTTTGTATTGTATTCGCCTTTTTATTGTTTTTGGACTTTGTTTTCCATTGTATTTCCTTGAATTTGTATGTATTTTTCCAATGTTTAACAGTGTTCTTTGTTTTTCTAATGTACAAACGTATTTGTTTCTCTTACTATGCAGTTCCCTTCTTTGCGTTAATTATTTGTCATTTTTCTGTAACCCCCCCTACTCAATGCTCCTCCGAGCCTGTAGGGTAAACTGAATAAAAAAAAAAGAAACTACGAAACTACTGGCAACGCATGTGGGACGAAGAAATAAATAACAAACTGCACGTGATAAAGCCACGGTTAGGTTCTTGGCCCTCCGCAACAAAATCACGGCGAACAGATGTCCTATTCTGTCGCCTAAGAATAGGACACACATTTGGTACGCATAATTTTTTACTCACTGAAAATTATCCTCCAACCTGTGGTAGATGTGGGGAGAGGCTGACTGTCCTCCACCTCCTCCTGAACTGTCGGGCAGCCGAATCTGAGAGAAAGAAGCATTTTCCCCTAGCTTACCGGCAGCACATCCCCCTTCATCCTGTAATGTTACTATGTCTAGAACCACTCTTTGCCACCAACGCAGTCCTAGTTTTTTGAAAGATGTTGTGTTGCATGTTATTAGCCCCACACGCTCGTAGCGCCTGCTCTCTACAGAGGATGCCACTGTGATAGCTGTTTCGTATAGCACATGCCTCCAGGCCCTTGTGTTTCAAGGGTTCTTAGGAGGCAGTAGTGCTCTAGTAAATTTTTTAGAATCAGATATATTTTATACATCGTATCATTCTTTTGAAATGCACCTCAACGTTCATAGTACAAGTGATAAGTCATCGCCATATATTATACATATTTTACGCACTCTAGAGCGAGTATTTTTAAGGCCCCTTTACAGCCACGTCACACCAACTTCATAGAAATCATAATTACACTGCAAACTCATTACCACAGACATGGCGCTCTTTGGTCATATTTGGCCCTTGCGCCATTAAACATCATTCATACATTCATTCGCGCTTCATTACAACCGGCCATCTTTTATTGCATCCACGTGGATCACATAACAATAGGTTTAAAATACGTTGCAGGAATGTTCTTCTCTTCATCTGGCGCGCAGTGCACCCCAGAACGTTGTTGCTGACCAAGTAGTTCGTCTGGCACGGGAAAAGAATCACAATGTTCTTGTTCGGGGAGAACCTCGCTTAACACCTCGCAACGGGACCAGACTGAAACCCGACCTTGACATCGAGACTGGTGGAGATACTCGGAGAGCAGACAAAGCTGCTGCGTGGGACTCAATGAAGGGGCTTAAAAGCATAAATGGCGCGAGAAGGCCTCTGAGTATACTGTTCTCAACAGCTGCTTCAATGTGGAGAAGTTCTCATGTGGATTGGTTTATGGTACAAGGAACATGGTATGCAAAACGACTTTAGAGTTAGGAGGGATTCTGCGATTGTGAAGAGCTGACTTCTCATGGTTGAGTGCTAGCGTCCTTAGAGGTAGTTCAATCAGTTTAAGTAGGTTCAGAAAACGGGTGTAGCCTTGTCAGAAAATCGCGATTATTCCAGAGATCTTGCATTATTTTTTCTCACGTTGACTTCTCTTTCCCTCAATATTGCGTGTTTTCTCTTATGTCTTAAAAGTTAAGCATGTGGCTACAGGAAAAAAGATGCACAAACACAAGAATACACTAGACTTACCCTAGATAGCGTGTGCATAGGACGTCTTGGGGAGGCTTGCATTGGATAGTAATAGCGAACATACGCTGGGTGCTACCCACCAATTGCTGGTCCTTCTCAAACGTCCACTGCACTAAGTCCTCCTGTGACCACTGGTGCCACTCAAGCCATGCAGCAGTCCCTTTTTATGAATGAGACTCATTAAAATATTCGTTATAGGGCATGTATGCTCAGACGATTTCAACCAGAGAGCCGGCAGGTTCACGAAATGTGATTTCACCGCATAACAACGACAAAAAACCTGTCGAACAGCTCATAGAGATAATCAAACAAATTAAGGCCTGTTTACCCTGAGTGAATGCGCAAAAGATCATCATATACAAAATAGGGCACGCTCAGATTAAGTGATTTCGCCAAAAAGAAATACGCCAAAAGAGCTATCCCAGCAGGTTCAAAAATGTGATTTCGTCGGGATGCCAAGGCACAACTCACAGAGGAGTCCCTTTTTATGGAGGAGCCTCATTGAAATAATTGTCCCAGACATGTATGCCCAGGCGATTTCAACCAGAGAGCCGGCAGGTTCACAGTATGTGATTTCTCCGGATAACAGAAAAACAGAAATCTGTCCAAGAGCCCATAGAGATGATCTAAAAAATTGTAGGCATGTTCACCTTAAGTGATTCCGCAAAAGATCAGCATATATAAAATAAGGCATGCTCAGAATATGTGATTTCGCCAAAAAGAAATACGCCGTAAGAGCTATCCGAGCAGGTTCACAAAATGTGATTTCGTCGGGATGCCAAGGCACCACTCCCAGAGTAGTCCCTTTTTATGAAGGAGACTCATTGAAATAATTGTGCCAGACATGTATGCCCAGGCGATTTCAACCAGAGAGCCGGCAGGTTCACAGTATGTGACTTCGCCCGATAACAGAAAAAAAGAAATCGATCCAAGAGCCCATAGACATGATCTAAACATATGTAGGCATGTTCACCTTAAGTGATTCCGCAAAAGATCAGCATATACAAAATAGGGCATGCTCAGAATAAGTGATTTCGCCAAAAAGAAATGCGCCTAAAGAGCTATCCGAACAGGTTCAAAAAATGTGATTTCGTCGGGATGCCAAGGCACAACTCCCAGAGTAGTCCCTTTTTATGAAGGAGACTCATCGAAATAATTGTGCCAGACATGTATGCCCAGGCGATTTCAACCAGAGAGCCGGCAGGTTCACAGTATGTGATTTCGCCCGATAACAGAAAAAAAGAAATCTATCCAAGAGCCCATAGAGATGATCTAAACAAATGTAGGCATGTTCACCTTAGTGATTCCGCAGAACATCAGCATATATAAAATAGGGCATGCTCAGAATAAGTAATTTCGCCAAAAAGAAATACGCCTAAAGAGCTATCCGAACAGGTTCAAAAAATGTGATTTCGTCGGGATGCCAAAGCACAACTCCCAGAGTAGTCCCCTTTTATGAAGGAGACTCATTGAAATAATTGTGCCAGACATGTATGCCCAGGTGATTTCAACCAGAGAGCCGGCAGGTTCACAGTATGTGACTTCGCCCGATAACAGAAAAAAAGAAATCTATCCAAGAGCCCATAGATATGATCTAAACAAATGTAGGCATGTTCACCTTAAGTGATTCCGCAAAAGATCAGCATATACAAAATAGGGCATGCTCAGAATAAGTGATTTCGCCAAAAAGAAATGCGCCTAAAGAGCTATCCGAACAGGTTCAAAAAATGTGATTTCGTCGGGATGCCAAGGCACAACTCCCGGAGTAGTCCCTTTTTATGAAGGAGACTCAACGAAATAATGGTGCCAGACATGTATGCCCAGGCGATTTCAACCAGAGAGCCGGCAGGTTCACAGTATGTGACTTCGCCCGATAACAGAAAAAAAGAAATCGATCCAAGAGCCCATAGACATGATCTAAACATATGTAGGCATGTTCACCTTAAGTGATTCCGCAAAAGATCAGCATATACAAAATAGGGCATGCTCAGAATAAGTGATTTCGCCAAAAAGAAATACGCCAAAAGAGCTATCCCAGAAGGTTCAAAAAATGTGATTTCGTCGGGATGCCAAGGCACAAAACAACTCCCAGAAAAGTCCCCTTTTTATGAAGGAGACTCATTGAAATAATTGCCCCAGGCATCTATGCCCAGGCGATTTCAACCAGAGAGCCGGCAGGTTCACAGAATGTGATTTCGCCGGATAACAGAGAAAAAGAATTTGCAGGTATTATACTTGACTATAGACTCACTTTCCTTCCACACATTAAATATCTTAAAGAAAAATGTCTAAAAACAATGAACTTAAAGAAACTTCTATCCCAGAGTACATGGGGTAGTGACAGCAAGTGTTTAATGAATCTCTCCAAGAGCCTAATTCGGTCGCGATTGGATTATGGTGCCGTAGTATATAACTCTGCCGGCCCGAGCACGCTAAAGATGCTAGGTCTTGCTCACCATCTAGGTATCCGCTTAGCCAATGGTTATTTCAGAACAAGCCCGATTGGAAGCTTAAATGTCGAATCGAATGAGTGGTCACTCCACCTGCAGAGATCATACATCAGCTTTGCACATTTCCTTAAAGCGCACTCTAACCTTGAACATCCATGTTTTAATACCGTTACCGATATGACGTGTACTACACTTTTCTGCAATCGTCCCTCTACAAGACACTCTTTCTCGCTGCTTGTGAAGGAGCTTGGTGATGAAATGCGTGTCCCACTCCTCGAGCATCACTTAATGCACCTAACCAAGCTCTTACCTCCTTGGGAGTGGCATGTGATAGAATGTGACGTATGCTTTCTAAAAGTTACAAAGCACGCTCCAGAGGTAGAAATCCGAATGTATTTCCTAGAACTTCAGTATAAGCACTCGTGCACAGAGTTCTACACATATGCTTCCAAGTCACATGCCGAAGTGTCCTATGCAGCCGTTGGTTCATTCTTCTCAGAATCCGATGTACTACATCCAGAAACAAGTATCTTTAAGGCCGAGGCCTACACACTATTGTCGGTTGTAAAGCATATAAGAAAATCAAAACTCCAAAAAGCTGTTATATATACAGACTCCTTAAGTGTGGTGAAGGCCTTAATGTCACCCTACAAACAAGAAATCCTGTACTCACTGAGGTCTATTCTCACCTGTGCAAAGCTCATCTATCTAACCAGCATATCATCATATGCTGGGTACCTGGCCTCAGGGGAATAGAAGCTAACATTCTGGCAGACCAGATGGCTACGTCAATTGCACGGAACCCCTGCTGTTAATAATACAGCTTTGGTGCCTCTCACAGATCTGAAACCTTACATACGAAAGAAACTGCGAAACCACGGGCAACGCATGTGGGACGCAGAAATAAATAATAAACTGCGCGTTATAAAGCCACAGTTAGGTTTTTGGCCCTCCCCAAGAAAATCTCAGCGAACAGATGTCCTATTCTGTTGCCTCAGAAAAGGACACACATTTGGGACCCATCATTTTCTACTTACTGGAAATGAACCTCCAACCTGTGGTGGATGTGGTGAGAGGCCGACCGTCCTCAACGTCCTCCTGGAGTGTTGGGAAGCCGAAGCGGAGTGACGGAAACATTTTCCTCTTGCATACCGTTATTACATTCCTCTCCACCCGGCTATGTTTCTTGGTAAGGAACCGCTGTTTAACACCAAGGCAGTCCTCGGTTTCCTAAATGATGTTATCTTACATGTTATAAGTCCATTAAATTCGTAGAGCATCCTAGTTACAGAGGATGCCGCTGCGATAATCGTTTTGCATAGCACATGCCTCCAGGCCCTTGTGCTTCAAGGTCTCTATGGAGACAATAGTGCTCTAGCCAATCGTACTCTGATATATTTTATACATCATATCATTCTTTTGAAATTCATCTTAATGTTCATACTACACGTCATATGTAATCGCCATAATCTTTTTATATTATATAGATTTTACGCACTTTAGAGCGACTTTTTTTAAGGCCCCTTTACAGCCACGTCACACCAACTTCATAGACTTCATAACTACAATGCGAATTCATTACTACGGGCATGGCACTCTGTGGCCATACTTGGCCCTTGCGCAAGTAAACATCAAACATTCATTCATTGCAGCGGGGTACGCGACACATCGGCATGGTTTGCTTTGAATATGACTGTTAACACGCACGATTAGGTAGGTCATCATCGACATAATCAGCCTGCTGTGCGAGATAGAAGCAAACACTGCCGCCACACACACTTGCATCGCAGCCTTTGTCGCAGTGGCAGCCAGAAAATGTGGAGCTGGGTGCGACGGCAGCACCACGGATGCACAAATCTGTGGTGGTTCCGTGCAACTTCGCCAAGTTTTAAACCTGAACGTACTCTAGTATCGTTGGGCAAAGCCACCTCGACAACTTCAAAGCCTCCATACGACGGCGTGACGTCACGCTAGTGGGATGGGCCTACAAGCCAGTTTCACCACGCCAGGCTCGCACGACGTGTGCAGGAATTCACGCAGGCCATTTTTGATTACCATAATCAGCACGACGCGCAGAGGCACCACGAGTGCGGGTTGTAAAAGCTGCTTTACAGTAAAAATTATAGTTTTAAAAAATTACCATTTTCCAGGAAGTAATAGCAAACTAGCCAAGAGAATATTTCTTTCCCTTCCACGGCGTAACATGTAGAACTGCCACATAAATTATTGGCGTTATCTGGTTCTTCGCATTCATAAAGTTCATAAAATAATAAAGGATAAATGAGGCCTCCACCCGATCGTAGCAATTGCTACAAAGGAAACCCATGTGGGTCCCTCGAAAGCAAAGCATCGCAATTCAAGAAAAAATCATCCTGGTCTGGGACTCGATCCTGGGACCACTGCCTTTCCGGGGCAGCCACTCTACTATCTGAGCTAACCAGGGGGCCACCAGATGGCAGGGCGAAGTCAAACTTATAAACAACTCGAAGCAAAGGCAGGAGTTTGACGAAATATTTGCAGGTAGTAATTGCGGGTTTCCGCACAACTATTACTTCTTCGCATTCAACACCACCATGAAGAAGTGATATTCGGTTCGACTCTTTCAGCTCTTACATCCATTTATTATATATCCTCAAGAGGACCTGGCTTGCACTCCTATTCTCCTGTATATCATTAGATCATTTTTGTGAAGGTATGAAGTTCTTTCTGCATAACTGATGGATGGTGTTCATCTTCGCAGCCCCCCTTCTAAGGAGTTGAATAGCAAAAGTACATTTTCAAAGCCGGGCATAAATTTTTCCTAAACATAAACAAATGTTCTGGTCCCAAAATTAGCAGTAAATGTTCATTTATTGTTAAGTTTTTCTTCGAAATTCATTTCAAGGTTCATTTACTGAAAAAAGTATCAAAATCACAGTTGCATTGCACAAACTATTGGCACAAATCAAGCCTTTACAGTAGTTATTCTTGCTTTCCCATTTCCATCAGCCTTGTTTGCAAGTGATCTGAGATTTCATAAAATGCTGAGAAACTGAAGAAGACACATCCACAAACGAAATATTTGATACACGAATCATAAAAAAGGTGAGCTAATAAAGTACTGTAGCTTAGAGTGTCCCAAGAAAAAATAAACTTTATGACACACTTAAAAACAGACAGCATAAGCAAAAAGAAGTGTTTAACACAGGTGCATAAAGAAAATAATATGCGGCACAAATTGTTCAACAGTGTATTCGCTGCAGCACAACGACAATTTCCCTCTGCTCCTCTGTTGTATGGCCAAAATCAAACATGTGTAGGTGTTCAGTATCTCCGAGGGCTGAAAATACAAGGCCCACAAGTGCATCCTTCTGCATACGAGGGCTGAAAAACTGCGTGGAAGGTCCTGGGGCCCTGAGCCTTTTCAGGATAATTTTTGTGAAAAGCAGAGCCTTTACAACAGCGGCTCGTGGGAACTTAAGCCCGCCTCTGGACATTTCCTGCGTTATCTAAGTCTACATCTTGCTGAACAAGGTTTTCACTGCACGATGTGCATGTTAGTTTTTTCAAAGCAGCGCGGGCGCAGTGTCCGTCCGGTGACAGAGGTTACCGCTGGCAGCCTAGAAGCTTTTGCCTCAGTGTCAGGATCTGTCACGGGGACCCGAAAGTGATTCTCGAATGAATAAATATGTACCTTTGACACACTTGATGCTTGCAGCATGTTCAGCTTGGGGAAATCTTGAACTCTTTTCAAACACAGCTTTGTCTCTGACTCATATTGGACTGATGGACACATGATGGTTGGCCCCCGACAACTGCCGGTATTTTCAAAGCCGATCCTCCAGGTTATCGGTTTGAAATTTCCCCAAGCCAACATAACTGAAATGAGGTTCTTCCAAACAGTACATGGCGAGTTCGTGCAAGGCCTGGGTGGTATGGCTCAAAGCAGAGTGTGTTTCACGAGTCAGGCGACCATTATTATATTTGATGCTTGCCCAGTGGTCGAGCCAGTGAACTATACTGCTCAGATGTTCGAGCTGAGGACATGAGGATGTCATTGGGCGTTGCAGCTCATCTCGAAGCTGCTGTCCTTTTCGAGCGAAGCCTGTGTTGCCGCACTCATGTCGGCATTGGTGTTACCGAACGAAAAAAACTCAAGCCTTGGAGAAAGTAAAAATTGCGTGTTGGGCTGGGGATTCGAACAACCGACCTCCGGGTTGCGAGACCACCATGCCGATTCAGCCACTGTCGGTTCATCATACACGCCCTCTAAAGCGAGGTTTTATATGCATGAAGAAGTAGATGCAGCGCAAGGCGCGACCAGTCAGGCATCCCCTCCGTCACGAGGAGAGAAAGTGCATGATCGCGCGTTCGCTTGCCTCGTGCCCGCCAGTTGATACTCGGCAGTCAGACGGGGAGGCCGCGTTTGGTTCGTTCTGTCGAAATGCAGGCTACATTGAAGGACGGCAGCGAGAGCAGGCCGCGCGTCTTGTGTTCGGCCGAAGAACAGGCGGCGTTTCATGAATGTTGCTGAGAACTCGTTCGAGAAAGGGCACCCCTTCGTTGCGCCGACCTCGCCATGAGGAAGCGCGACGCCGAGGCGTTACGATAACGAACAGCCGCGGATCCCGAGCATCGCTTGCCCCCCTCTTCACAGTAGTGGAAGGGCGGTCAATTTTTTTGGTGTCTTTACATTTACTACATTCCACGACGTCAAAATGGTGTCGACGTATTTGGATGTTTTCGCTTCACTCCGGAATGAAACTGTATCAAGGGCAGCAACAGTGGACAAGGTTTTAAAAATGTTCAGGGCAAGCTTATTATTCTTGCGTTTCATGTTTAAAAGGTTCAGTGCTTTTACGGTAAGCGTTGGCGCTACGTTTAAGAGCTCATTTTTCTCAGCTTCGTGCAGCTGATACAGAAATTTAAAGGATGCTGTTAATGTATTTGTTGAGCTTCATTACTTTTTGCGTTAAGAAAGTACATGCACTTACCAATGTTGTGCCGATTCAGCCAGTTATTCCCATAGCAATTAAGTGAGCTGGGTTTACCACAAAACACGGGGCATGATCGATCGGCAGGATGCTGGTACACAATACTGAGACTTGCGGACTTAGAAAAGAATGAGATAGCTTTTCTCTTTATGGAGTTATTGTCTGATAGGAGTGCTATGATTCCTAAACCAGATGCTTCGGGATAATAAGCTTCGGAAGAAAGTCATGCGGCACCGTAGCAATAGTTGGCGCAACAGGTAACATGTGCTAAACATCTTTGTTTGAAGAAAGTAGACTCTGGATCACAAAAACATGGGTTGTTTCTGCAGGGTTTGATAAATTAGGAGCAGCGCCAGTCACAAATCCAGCCTTGCAAGCAAAATATGCTTTAAGGTGCGCTTCATGTATAATTAGTCAGTCCGTTCATGCTCTTTGTAGGTGGTCACAAGTCGCTTCGCATAAGAAAGAAAGTCAGATAACTGTTGTTCTCTTGCAGCACTTACATCATATGATGAACAGAGCCTTCTGATTGTGTCTGGGTGCGGTAACTTAAGGTTCATCGAACTTCTCAAAAACATGCACACATGAGTTGAAGTTTTAAACGAAAGACAGGCAAAAGCAAAAAATAGGGTTGATATTGGCTAGCATTGCTTAAAACAAGGTCAACTTGGCTTTTGAAAAAGTCTAGCACCTCGAAATGCCATTCTTGCAATTTGCAGGCAAAATCTTCATCACTCACTTCATTCAGTAAAGTTGCTACCATTTGCAGAAGAGTGTGAATCTTCTGAGAAGGCTCAGCGCAGATACTCCTCTAAAACTCTTTAATCGTCTGCAGTAATACCTTCAAATCGCTTAGGTCACACAGCTTATCAGTTGTGTGACCTAAGACATTACCACACTTGCTCAGGCAGGTCCGACGACACAATCACCGACGAACGGACTGCTAGAGCAGAACGAAGGGCCCAATTAAAGAAAACTTTCCCGTCCTTGTTGATGATAGCCCAGAAGTCAGAATTTTGAAGGCTTGGCAAGACGGGTCGAGCAAGTTGGAGAAACCACTTATTCTGTTATTGGCCTCCTCTGCAGCTTGAGCCCGCTTTAAAAACAGTATATCCAGTTGCAAAGAAGCGGCCTCCAAGCGCATTCTTTCCTTTTCTGATGCTTCTATATGCTTGTGACCGCGGGATAAATAACACGGCACTTCAGAAACAACCTTGAAACTGCAGTTCTTTCAGGTGATAGGTTTTCAGGGGAACTTCGAAAACTTTTCCGGTTTTAACATGTGTAGGTAGTTCTCACGTTGGCAGGAAATGCCCATCACAGAGCTGAAGTAAAATAAAAATCAATTGAGCATGAAACTGGACAAAAAACGGCAAGAAAAGCACGCCGAAAAGTTCAAGGACCCTGTCTCTCAGCGAAAGAAATACAGATCGTCAGCACGTCCTTTACGATGATGCCGTGCATAACCAAAATCATGCATTTGCAACCATCAGCGGATAAATCGCGCGACGAATGCTTTTTTTCTGAGAACACAGAGTAGCAATACAGAAAAGGAATGCTTTCAACAGCGTACTTTGTTGGTAAGAAGACTTTCCGGGGAACATCTCTTGTCCATGCTGCCCGCATCGTCGGGTCGGTAGGCTTAAATCTGTCCGTTCGGACACTTGGACCGCCGTCCTAATTTGGTATCAGTGGGGGGTGCACAGCAAAAGCCAGGCAACGATGAAGACTCGCACAGAAACAACCAACCGCAACCTCGCATGCTCGACTTACGATGCGCTATGTTTATCCATGTCGTCAAAATTATGCTTCTCCTTCAACGTGAACGCGTGCCCCTGAATAAGCGTTGCCAGCAATCGACACAAATTCGCTCAAACTATCGTGCGAAGCGGATATGAAAATTGCATATCTATATGTTTCTATCTATATTAGAGCGAAGCTGTTAAGAGGTACTTTCCCCACTATGGTGTTCGCGTGTGGAAAATGAATCCCATGATAGTACATTGCCGGGCTGACCTGCGGTGGAAATGCAGTAGGCATTAGGCACTCCCCATACGTGGGCCGATCCTGAAGCTAGTGCAATACCAGGCCAACCCGCGACGAAGGTGAAGCAGGCGTAAAGCACTCCCCATACGTGAGCCGATCCCGAAGATAGTGCAATGCCTGTCCGATGCGCGGCGGAAGAGTAGTATGCCATTAAAGCGCCCACATACACAGCTTCGCTCCTCATCCCTATTCACAGAGCGGAAGGGCACCGATATTTTGTATTTAAAACTGAAGGGTTATATATTTGGTTTGTGCTCTTAATTATGAAGAGTGTAAAAAGGCGTTCCCATGTGCCACCATAAAATTTTTTTTCATGCCGTAATCACAGTGAAAGTCGCACTCAGTTAAGCCAGGAACGATAAGCACGTTTGCGGCGCAGCATCCGGTGCCGCCTGTGCGCGCTGGCTCGGCCCCTTGCGACGCAGCCGTGACGTGGCTGCCACAGAAAGGAGGCGGCCTTGATCAGGCTCGCAGCGTTTGAAACTGCTGGTGACACTTCTCGGAAGGGTCGTTCGTACTACTTCCCGCGGTTATATGCGTTCAGACCCCCCAAACGGTCTTTATAATTACACGATGTATTTATGCCTTATGAATAGGTACGTTTGTTTGTTTTATGTAGTTCATTTTATTTTCTTTACTGCCTCTCTGTTATTGCGCGTGCATTGCGGCCGCAGAGTGGGCTTCCATTCGACTATGTTGTACGGTTCCCTTTGAAGAACAAATCTTCTTCTTGCTCTCCAAGCATGTATCTCTCGTGTATATTTTTCGCATATATAGTTTGCCATCAGTAGGTCTTACGAAACGCAGACAGAAAAACTTACGTAAACTATCTGCTTGCGACTTCAAATAAATAAAACATATCTGCCCCATCCGGTAACCTGTTCTCAGATTTACTGGACGTATTTTTATAGAAAAAGAAAAAAATCAGTGGAACATTTCATTCATGGAATGTGGAGTAATCAGTAGGGGTTTTTAATTGTGGTCGGAGGTCGGGCGCCCAAAACAGATTTATATAGCCATCATATAAGCTAATCTTCGTTCCGTACGCCGTGTGAAATTTTTTCCACTCCATGGTTAACAACAACAACAAAAAAAACCGCCGTGGTGGCCTAATTAGTCACGACGTAGTAGATATGGCATTTCGCTGCTAAACTCGAGCTCACGGGTTAAGCCAGGTCGCGGAACTCGATGGGAAGGAAATGAAAAAAAAAAGAAACACTCGTGTACTCCTGTTTAGGTGCACATCAAAAAAGCCCACGTGTTGAGAAATGCCTCATAATCATATCGGTAGACGCAAAATGTCAGAATTTTGTATAATAATAAAAAAGGGTCGTTGCATCCTTCTGGCTTCTTCTAGAAGTGAAAACCAAAGAAATTGTCGAGTGTGATTCCTGAGCAAAAAATGTTGCGCTTATCATATATTGCGTACCTTAATATAGTATCGTCCCAAATATACGTCCGCTTAACTAGGCCGCTTCGGAATTGTAAACGGCTGCATCCAGTTATCCGGTGCTCTACCACAAGGTCGATACTGGAGCAAATAAAGGAACGGCGTGCCTCACATACACGTAGAGATTATTGTAGACCTGCCGCGTTCGTTGATGAAAACAAATGTGGCACCACATTGGACACCCAGATTTATTGGGTTGCTGACATGGTGACTGTAAAGCAAATGCTTTACTTGCCTGAATAAAGTTCGCAGATTTCATCCGGGCTCACAAGGTGCGATATTACACTGCGTTGTACGCAGCTACAATTTCAGCAAATGCGAACTTCGCATTGCCGCTTCACATGCATGCAGTGCGGCAGCTGTCATCTTTGACGTTTTCGAACACCTAATGGAGGACTGAATTATCCTTGGCATCAGTCTGCTTTGATAAAAACAAAGTAAAACAACTTAGAAACTGTTTTCGTCAAGGTTCTTCGGGTTTGAGTGCGTTGCTTCATCAAAACAAAAATTAAGTAGGAAGGCCACGACATGTCTACGATCCACGTTGTGATTGGTTCCCCGTCCTTGCCGTATGTGTGTTTTTGCAGAGATGTTAAGCACTCCGAACATCAAAAAACCGCACGTACGAATGGTCCGACGGCCAATTTGCTGCATCTGTGAATTCGCAAGGGCGAAAACGCAGTCAAATGCGCACCATATGAAACGGGGTTTACAAGCTCCTCCAAAACGAGGCGTTCATATTGAGTGATAGCTAAGAACTTGTTCAGGAGAACCCATTGACACCCGCGCGTTAATTCTCCCGGGAACAAGCCTCTGTGCAACAGCCACGGCCCTCCAGCTGCACAATCATTCGGAATAAGAATCCTCACTTGCATCGGCCCTTCATCTTTGAGACTTCAAAAGTGCTGTTATACATTACATTCGAACGGAAACGGGTATTCGATAATTTTTCAATGTGAATTCTGAATTAAAATACGATCGGAATAGGTAATACCATTCGATTAGACTATATGTTTCTACTTCACTTCGCCTGCTGGCACGTTGAAGGACATCACCAGACAAGCCACAGAGATTACATTGGTAGAGACTTCCTGCTATCCCCCATTCAATCTGAATACATAGGCAATATATTTTCCCTAACACTGTTTTTCATATTAACGTCCAATAATTGCCTTGGATTACGCAGAAGTGGTTTGCCGCGTGCTTACTGTGTAAGCACGCTGGAAAGCAGGAAAACGCTGATACAAGCAAAGGTGCGAAGCAAAGTGCAGTGGTGGCGTAGAGGTAGAACACCCGCCTCGCGTGCAAGAGGTCCGTGGTTCGAATCCCGGTGCCGGCAATTTTCGACCGGATGAAAACAAAATCCGCGTGTTGATAAAATTGCACAAACAGGCCTGGAGTGTGGCCTGATCCCGGTGACCAGAACCGGTAACGCCCCAGACAAAACATCCTCAGGATGTCCTGAAATGGTCAAAATGTCCTCATCCCGTAGCGGATGAACTGAGGACATCCCTAGCACGACCTGGTATCTTGTTCCAGAAAATGTACCTTATAGAACATCCTCAGGAAGTCCCGAAAAGAGCCTACATTTTTATCCCGAAAATGTGCTTGATAGGACGTTCTCTGGAAGTCCCGAAAAGAGCCTACATTTTTATCCCGAAAATGTGCTTGATAGGACGTTCTCTGGAAGTCCTGAAAAGAGCCTACATTTTTATCCCGAAAATGTGCGTGATAGGACGTCCTCTGGAAGTCCTGAAAAGAGCCTACATTATTAACCAGAAAATTATAAATGAATTATATATATATATTATATATTATTATATATAATATATAATATATTATATATATATATTATATATTATTATATATTTTTATATATTATATGTTATTATTATTATATGAATATATATAGCATATTCATTGTCAATTAGTGATAGTGACAGAAGTTCACGTGCCTGCGGCAACGAACGATATGTATGCTAACCATCGTATCATAGTATGCCATGAAATGTGCATGCCGGCATAAATCTGTCTTGGAATTAAGAATAAGGCAATTGAAGAAATCTTTAATTAATAATAATAATAATATATATATATATATATATATATATATATATATATATATATATATATATATATATATATATATATATATATATATATATATATATATATATATATATATATACAAGCGTATATCTGATATAGATGGTGTCTGTAGCCTCTAGACGTGCGCTAGGCAGGTGCAGGTGGAACATCCATCCGCCCTTGCTACTTAGCCGCTGTGTGGAAAATGGCGAACTGCACCTCTCTTTTGATGCTGTAGGCATTCTTCGGCTAAGCTTCCCCCGAAATATGCCTATCTGTTCGTCTTTAACACATATCTACGCGCTCCGTAGGAATACATGGGGTAACGTAACGCGCCATACGTGGGCCGAACCCGGTGTTCGCGCAATACCAGGCCGACCAAGGCAGCAGAGGTGAGTGGCCGATTTCGGTGGTAGTGCAATACCTCGAAAACCCACAGTTAACCTGCAGCAGGCTTAAACCTATGCAAATTTCCAAGGCAAGAATGCTGAAACTTATACTAAAATGTAGGTAGCAATTAAGCTTGATTGGACGCCCCAGAAAAAGACTGATCCCACGCCCTCATAACCACTAGCCACTGTTCCCCCACGAGGCTGCAAATAGTTCGTACTTCAAACTTTCCCTGTTACCTAAATGAGGTGGTAATCAAAAAAACTAAATTATAAGCGCGTAATTTTGGACGTTTTCACTCGTATGCTATAGTGGAATGGTGAAAACCAAATTTTTTATTGAGCTGAAATAAAACGCATGCTTCGCATCAACTATTTATTGTCAAGTTTAAGTCGGCAGTGAAATCTCATGAGTAAAACGGGGTCAGCAGTAAAATGAACTGTACCGCAGACTTTTGAGGATTGAAATGCTCAGACTTCATATACTTTGTTCATTTCTGTTGCACACCTTATCGCTTCCTCCGATGAAAAGCCTCTTCAAGAACAGCAGACGCTCTGGAGGTATTAAGCACGACGCCATTTTGAAAAGGTCACATTGGCAGGCGGAGTAACACAACCCCGCGCGAGCCGTACGTGTGTTGGTTGCCAACTGCTGTTTTTTTTTAAAGTTATATATACCATACAATGATTGCTTACTGTCAAATAATTTCTCAGTGGAGTTTCCCTTACGTTTTTTCGCTCCCAAACATCCTTTTTCTCATATTTTTCTAGGCTGTGCTTCAGTGGCTTGCTTGCACGAAGAACCGGTACACATGGTATGGTGCCTAGAGTATATTCTAGGCACTATAACATGGCGCAGACTAGTGCAGGCTCTCAACAAAAGGGAATCTCGGAGGGTTCCGGCACTTGTTGGGCATAAAAACAAGGCCTTTGAGATTGGCTAATGCTGGCAACGTTGTGCATGCAACAAAGTCAAGTCAGGTCCAAGCAGAAGGCCAGTCAGCCGTCAGCGTTTCGCGCGTTTTCTGTATTTGCCGCAGCAGAGTTTGCAGCGACCTCCCTTGCGGTATTTTGTTCCTCGGAGGCATGCCCTCGGAATCCGAAAAAGGAGGTGAGTGCATTTTATTTGTTAGTGAAATAAAAACCTTAAGTGGAGTAGTTTGTGGCGGTATTCTAGAGACGACTACTTGTTCACGCTTAGCGCCAAGTACTGTACCCTTGTGCACCATGTCGGCGAGTGACCGATGGTTTCGCCGCTTGAGGAAGCGAAGAGTAGATGAATTCTTTATGATCCTAAATCCATCGCAATCTGGAACTAATAGCGAGCAGAATAATGTGCACCCATCTGGCTCTGGAGAGAGCACTTGGCGCAATCAACTTGACGCTGCTAGTGGGAGCTCATTGTTCAGCGATGTTGCATCGGAATCCGACCAACGTGAGCGGCCCAGCATCGAGCACGACGCCGTGTTCTGCAGCAGTAGTTCGGATTCTGAGTGCCTACAGGAGCAAATGAAGCAAACGAATGTGCATCAAGAAGAGCAACCTGAGGTAGACGATGTCGCGCCGTTAAGCGACCAATTACAAGCATGGGCCATTCAGTACGGCTGTTCCCACAGCCCAGTTACTGCCCTTTTGAGAATCTTGCGTGGTCATGAATGTTTTTCTTGTCTTCCACGATCAGCAAGAACGCTGCTAGAAACGCCCAGAAAGTCATTAAACATAGTCAACATAGCAGGAGGGCGGTACTGCCACTTTGGTATCGTGCAACCTCTTCGTGAACTGCTAGATATAGCAAAGGATGTACCATTGGAGCTTGCTCTCAATTTTCATGTTGATGGGCTCCCTCTGGCAAAGAGCTCGAGAAAACAATTTTGGACAATACTTTGTCATGTGAAGAAAATCGAATCTCATGACCCTTTTGTTGTGGGTGTCTTCTTTGGAGAAAAAAAAAACCAGATGATGCAAATGAGTTTCTCCGTCAGTTTGTTGATGAAGTAAAGGAAATCATTAGCTCTGGCATCTGTTTTGGTGCACAGGTTATACCTATCAGAATAAATGCCATCATCTGCGATGCACCTGCACGAGCATTTATCCTGAGTGTAAGAAACCACACTGGGTACTACAGCTGTACAAAATGCACTGTGAAAGGCCTCTACAGTGAAGGGAGAGTGTGCTTTCCGGCAAAAAGTGGGAATCTGCGCACTAACACCACATTTCGAGGCCAATTTCAAGAGCAACACCATGTTGGCAGTACAGTTCTTGAGGAGTTGCCACTTGACTTGGTCAAAGACGTGCCACTGGATTATATGCATCTTGTGTGTCTAGGAGTCATGCGAAAACTGCTTCTGTTGTGGTTTCGAGGTCCCAAGCAGATTAGACAAGGGGCTTCTGCACAAAATCGCATTTCAGCCAAGCAAACAGAGCTTTCTCTTTTTGTACCATCTGACTTCAATCGACGTCCAAGAGGTCTACATGACATAGATCGCTGGAAAGCAACAGAATTCAGGTTTTTTTTGTTCTATAGTGGGCCACTGGTGTTGTTTTCTGTAGTGCCACAAGGGATGTATGAAAACTTTCTGTGTCTTCATGTAGCAATAACCATACTTGCATCACAAAGCGCAGTAGCTGCCGAGCTTGACTATGCTGAAGAGCTTTTGAAGTTATTTGTGAGAGGCTTTGCAGAAATATATGGGCAGCACCGTGTATCCCATAATGTACATGGGCTATGCCACCTTGCAGATGATGTAAGACATTTGGGGCCACTGGACTCATGGAGTGCATTTCCATTTGAGAGCCACATGGGCACCATCAAGAAGCTTCTGAGAAAGCCGCAGCACCCACTGGAGCAACTGTCAAACAGAATTCCTGAAACAAAGAAGCTTCAGTGCAGAAAAAAAATGACTAAGCAGTTCCCCTCTGCTCACTGTACAACATCAAGATGGGCCTCTTGTGCCTCTTTGCCAAGGGCCACAGTTCAAAAAAGTGACGTTTCCGGAAGGAATTGTCTTAGACACTAGTAGGAGGAATAACTGCTGCAAGCTCCTTGACGGAAGTGTAGTTGTGGTGGAGAACTTTGCCCATAATGCACAAGGTATGCCATACATAATTGGAAGGAAGTTCCTGAAGAAAGATGACGTATATTTGACACCCTGTCCCGCATCAGCACTGGGAATATTGATTGTGTCCAAGCCTTCCTTGCTGCGGTGTTGGCCTCTGACATGGGTCTCGGAAAAATGCATGCGAGTTCCATTCAAAAAGAAGCTGGTTGTATTTCCTCTTGTGCATCTGAAGATGTAAATGATGAAGAAACTCCTGTATGTAGAATTGTACAATACGTATATTGTTTTTCTTTAAGGCGATCAATATGCAGTCGTCAAGTTTCCAGAGGAAGGCAACTCTGTGCCTACCTCTGGAAGGCACAGAGTTGCCATACAGACATCCCATACAGACATCCACAGACATCGCCATACCAAGTGGCTGCATGGCGATGTCTGCTTGTGGCCACAGGATTCCAAGAATGTTTCGTATTTAGCCAAATGTGGAGCCTCTCCATCCTCCAACTGGCAAGTCGTGCCATGTGTGCCCATAGACACATTCAGTAAGTTTTATATTTCTCTTCTAATTCTTTTGTAGCATGTCTCATAACATAGTAATCATGTTCATTTTGGCAATGTACTTGAAATTGCAATGTGTGCACACATCTCTGAACTAAAAAGTAACTTTAGAAAGATCTTCTTTGGTGGCACAACTGTAGATTTTACATGCTTACTAGGTGACAATCACTTTTTTATTCAGAAATGAAAGCTCATATACGCACTGGCGCAACAATTTGTTTAAGGTTGCATGGTAACTCTAGATCTCGTAACATTATTAGAAAACTTATCTAAAATTCCATTCAGTTGAAGAATTGGGGCAATGCTTGAATTTATGCTCATTATTATTTTTCACTTTCCGTAGGAACATATGATGCAGCGCGACAAAAGCTCAAGCAAGCTGAAGATGGGTCAGACTTGGGGAGTGAAGTGGACCTGGGACGGGGCAAAAGAAAAAAGCAACGAAGAGCCCTTAGCTCAAGTCCGGAAAGTGTGCAGCGACTACCACTTCCACCGCCATCTATGATGAAAAGTATGTTTACTATTTGTTTTTCACACTAGCAAGCTTTGTTCACTATATTCCTCGTATTAATTTTTCTATGCCACATAATTTTTCCCATTAATATGCTAAGTAGGCCTGCACCTTCAAAGAAAACACATGTGGGTTTCCCTGGCAGGTGGGCAGTGACCTGCCATTTTGCAAATTCACCTCTACATCGTAAATTTTTATACAGCTCTGTAAAATGAAGCTCTCTGCTTTCACTAGAAACTGGCGACATCTGAGCTTTGAAATCACATTGCATGTGGTTGGTACACTAAGGAATTGTAGCTTGTTTCTCGAATTCTTTCAATGTCGTTTTTTTTTCAATTTCAAAAGCACAGAAGAGGGATGGGAGACGTATTCACAAGCAGTCATCGCATGCATCAACATCTAGGGCTAATGATCCCAATGTTTGCAGTAAGTCTGTGCCTTTTGATAATATAAGGAATGCATGTTAAGAATGCTGTCATTGCAAAAAATTGAATATTGAGAAGGAACTGCTCCAAGATGATGTCTGGCAATGGCACAATAATCTTTACAAATCTACTGGTAGCATAGCATGTTATAGAAAAACAGTCAGCATAGGATGGAGCATATAAATAATTGACAGGGCATGTTTCCACTATGGCTTGTACCTGAAGCTGTTGTTGCAAAAGTGGAACATAAAGCTTTTTCTAATGGCATTTTAACGGCGGTGCATTTTGATGTACAAAGTAAAATTGAGACAAGATTGACTGAGGATTGTCAACCAGTGTCTTATTTCTGGACATTGGCTTTTTTTTTTGGTTTACAAGAGCCCTTTGCTTTGGCACTTCCAGTTTCTTTAGAACACTAAAACCTATCAGTCAGTGTTAGAGACAACCCGTCATGGTAGCTCAGTGGCTGTAGCATTGTGCTGCTCAGCACGAGGCCACAGGTTTCACCCTGGCTTCGGTGGCTTTCTGGTGCATCATAAGAGCACCATGTTGTCAACATTAACTTGGAATCCCTCGCTACGGTGTGCTCCAAAACCACGTCACAGATGTGGCATGCAAAACCCCAGTTACATTTTTTTTAGTCTTAGACACAAGCTCTTGTACTTTGTGTACTTTCTTGATGATGGTCGAATAAGTTATCTTTACTGATTTTCCTTATGATTTGCTTGCTACATTATTTGATGCTTGTCAGTCATTCACATGAGTCGGTTTGTTTCCTCTCCTTTTTTTAGGTGATCAAGGCGCAGTGCAATGTGCACAAATGTGTGCTAGCGAGACTTCAGAATCTGAGGGTGAGGCTGAGTCTGGAGGTGAACAAGATGCAATGCAAGAATCATCAGGCATTAAAACATCGTTCACAGCTCACTCTTTGATGAAAAGTATGTAATCTAGCATTGTCTGTTTTCTTTCTTACAGAACCTCTTGAAGTTGTAGCCAAAATGTGTAAAACGTTGTCTTGTAACACAACTGGCTTCCTTTCACAAGCACTACTCAGCAGTAACACACCTTAAAGGCCTGCTGGTGAACATGATTTTGTATTTTTCTTGTTTTGTCGTGCGAAGGAGCAAGCCAAATGGGAAATAGACAGTGCAACAATGAGAAGTGGCATTCAAGTCATTCTGTTGCACCTATTTCAGATGATGGTAAGCATTTAAGAATTCATATTAAGCCAGAGGTTTCATGTGTTAGAGGATTGAGTAATCTTCCAAGTTGTCTAGAGTCATGCATTCAGAGTGAACGGAGCAAATTGCAAGCAAGACAGTGATGCAAACCATGGTCTAGATGCTCTAGGAAGGCCCTGCACAACCTTTAAGGAAACTTGAGCTACATCAATAGATTATTTTTCTAGATGTTCATCATTGCTTTCCATGTGTAAATATATGAATTTGTTGCTTAGAAATTTTGTCCACTCTAGATGAACTATTAGGTTCAATAAACAGAACTGTGATCTCATTTTTTATTTCTGAGTTACGAAAAACATCATAGTTTCATTTCTGAGAATTTGCGTTTTTTGCCAATTTTTATTTAACAAATTGACGACAAATAAAAATTCGCAACAGTCACTAGATCCTTTTTCTTTTCGATGTAACAAACCTCATCAAATTTGGTGCAGTGGTTTCCGAGAAAATCGATTTCTCCTTTCCCAGGTATTTAGATAGGAGCCTTCGAGCTAAGCTTCCTCTTAAGGGAGCCAGTTGCTCTTTGGGGCTCGGATTAATGTTACTATGGCCTAGAGCACCATTTGTGTACTCCGTTAACTTGTTGACTGCTGCTTATTGACTAGTGTACGAACGTCAACATATTTTGTTTGATGCGATAAAGTCGCAATGTAGACCAGATGCCCAAGCAGGAAGTTTGCTCCCTTTTGGTTTACTTTGGGCAGAGGAGCTGTGCAATAACCAGAAATGTTTTGGACTGCATTGTGTGCAGTAATGGTAGTGTTGCACAGCACACTTTCCATCATTACCGAATTTCTTGGTTGTGATTGGCTGTTGTGATTGGCTCCTTCCTGCAATATTGCGGGAGGGAGTCAATTGTGGTTGAGAATTTCTATCAGGATCGGGCTCAAGTCATAATAAATAGTGGCCGTGTGACACCGATGTAACATCAGAGCCTTTCCTCATTTTTCATGAAGTTAACACGAAACATGATTGGCACTGCCACTTTAACAATACAGTACCACCTCTTTTTACACATGCTGCCATTATAATTGGTAGCACGGCGATTCCTGATTGAAATATTTGCTGCATTTCAGTAAGGAAAATGGTTTGGCAAATTTAATCGGATTTCCCTATGAAAAAAAGTTGCCTGTGCTACCTTTTGACACTGTTTTTCGCATAGCTTATAGATGTAGTGCCACCACTGTGCGGGTTTTGACTAAAAGTGGACAGAATGCTTGGCAGAACAATGTTTTTGGGTTCCCAGAGCCCAACCAATGAACTCAATATAGCAAAGGGGCACTAAAGAAGCTTATTAAATTCTATTTCTTTATTGATGCTCTTTTAATAGCAAAACAACCACTCTTGTGGGCTTGGCAAGAATGAAGGATGGGTGACTATACTGTGCTGAAGTTCCACACCAGTCAACTGATTTTGACAGTTGGCTACGAGCTAGTAATTTATTTATCAATGAAGGACTGCATCACACTAAACAAACCAAACGAAACCTGACAACTGCATGAATATTAACTGATCAGCCAGAGTACCCGCCGTGGTTGCTCAGTGGCTATGGTGTTAGGCTGCTGAGCACGAGGTGGCGGGATCGAATCCCGGCCATGGCGGCCGCATTTCGATGGGGGCGAAATGCGAAAACACCCGTGTACTTAGATTTAGGTGCACGTTAAAGAACCCCAGGTGGTCAAAATTTCCGGAGTCCCCCACTACGGCGTGCCTCATAATCAGAAAGTGGTTTTGGCACGTAAAACCCCATATATTATTATTATTATCAGCCAGAGTGTCCTCACGCATTTTCTTCGTGAATTTCAGGCATTAAGCAGGTCATCAGGCATCTACAAACGGCAATCTTGAGAGTCGAGCACCTGGGAAGCCAACTAGACGTAATAAAAGCAAAGCTTTGTGACCAACAACTGCAGCCTGAAGCAGATTTGTTAGAAAAACCATTTTGTGGCATCACGGAGTTCGAACTGTTTGATCAAGGCCTCTCTGAAAGTGATGCAATGAAGTCAAAGTTGGTAAGTGTTTTTAGTGGAGTATTGTTATACACGAATTTTATAAGCGTGAGGTTGACTGACATATCTCACGGTAAACTTTTCCAGGTTTCTATGTATGAAATAAGCAAGTATCCTTGCTTGTATATGTAGAAGGTTTTATGTGCGCTGCAGTTCTTAATTCCAGGTAGAAAAACGTTTTTTTTTCTTCATGTACCTAAAGGCCCTTTTACAGGCATTACATAGGGGGTTACATATTACATAACATCACGGGGAATAAATAATGAAAATATACAAGCGTGAAATGTACCTGGCTTTTTGCACTTAAAAAACGAAATGTAATGTATAATAGCCATATCTTAAGGGACTAATTTTGTGAACAGTGTACTTGTATATTCCTCAGATCCAACGTAACACAGTACCTTTCAAAGTCAGTATTTATGTCAACTGGTCTTTTGCAAACCTGAAAATGGCTGTTTCCTTGAACAGATGGTGTGAGCAATTACTCATATCAGCAACTCGTGTGCGTGGACAATGAGCCCATTTCTACAGTTCTCTAGTGGCATTACCACTAGAAAGCTTCTGCATGCCACTATGTATTTGCATGACTACATATCTATAGTCGGATACAACTTTAGAAAAAAGGGGGCGTTTACTCTTCCGAGGCGGATGCACGCGAGCATCCACCAATGGGCGCGTACACTGGACCGACGTCATGCGCCGGACGGCCAGTGACTTCGCCGCTTCGGTCATCTGGGCGGGGCCTCCCCTTTTTTCTAAAGTTGTATCCGACTATAGTGGCATTTAAAATGTACTGCACATTCATAATTTTTGTCATTGATGGGACAGCAGTACATAATGTACAAAGTTTCAATCTTCCGAAAAGCAGGTTGCTACAAAAGGATTACACGCTTGACATATGCTGCCACCTGCACTCGGTTTTCCATTACACCAAATATATTAGCCTATCACTTCTGGTTTATTTACGAGAAGGATGAAAGTTGTCCATGGGTGTGGACAATCACACTGAAGAGGGCATAGCAATGATGTTAAAGGTTTTTGCAGTGCCATTGTAGTGCTTAAGTGCATAAATGAAATAAAACGACTACTACTTTGCCTGTCATTTTGAATTGCATTGAACTTTTTTGTGAGATACTAAGCGCTGACCTCTGAGGTATAAAACACCGATGAAAACAGTGCCATGCTAGAAACTTGTAGCATGTTTGGTATAAGATGTAAATCTTGTTTAGGATTCTTTATGTTTTAAAATCTGCAATCACGTTTTATTGAACCTTGCACTGCAGCCTGAAACTCGCTTTCACTCAGTGGGTGGCTTGAAAATTCACCTGCTATAAAAAATTGCTTAGTGTTCTTTGAAATGTTGGTATTCCTGTAATGGTGTAAAACCTTGTAAATTCCAGGTACGGGAACTCGCTGCCTTAGGAGGAAGAAATGTTAGTTTGTCTACGCGTCGCATTCTTGAAGCCCTGATGACCCAGGAAGTGGCTGTTCAATATAGTTGGCTCAGACAAAAAGGAAAGAAGAAGTTGTTGTCGTTGACAACCTGCGACTTGATATATAGTAAGTACACTTCAGTATCCTGTTTCTGCTTTTGGCAAGTTTCTTCTCCTTCACCCTGCAGGGAAATGGACTTCTAGCGTTAAACTGCACACATAATGTAGCTATCAGCAGGTTGCTGTGGTGCACCAGGATAGTTTTCTAAGGCCCTTCAACGCCTTACACCTTTAAGGAGTACTTCTGCTATTGACTTATAATCATTTTTTAATTTTGTCTCGACAAGAACTGCGTGTGCACATTGCCTGAATACAAAATAAGCTCACATTAAAGAGAGCATGTGTACGATTGAGCCACTTTCTGTGAAGAACCACATAGGTGCATCATGCGTAATATAAATTGAACAAATGCTACCTGTTGGCTGATAATATAATCAGGAGGGCTACACTGGGTGCACACAACACCTTCAAAGGCCATGTGTGGTTTCTAGCCACATGTCTGAAACATGCAAGTTGTGAAGTTTGAATCTTTCTCCACTATTAAGCAGACACTATTTGCTCTTGCTATATAAAATATTTCATCACTGGCTTGCTCATAAACCTTTGCCTCCCATCATGGCCAGATAAGTAACATAACTGAATTAAATGTATATTCTGGAATATTTTTTTATTGACAGCTAATATACAGCATTAAATTGTGTAAACTAAACTGCAAGCCACTCATCTTTTGTTACCCTTTCTGTTACGACCCTGCTCTCTTTTATGCCATGACTGACTGTCAAGATAACTACAGAGCATCTCCTTATTGTTGCAGAAAGTGTTAAGTGCACATTTGAGACTGTAAAAAGAAGTGAAGTTGAGGACGTTGTAAAAACGTGGCTCAGACACGCTGGGGAGAAGCTTAGAAAGAATAACAAACAGTCTGAAAAAGTCACAGGTGAGTATTTCTTCTGATAGGTTCTCGTAATTATTAAATTTAGGTCTCCACCTAATAACATTTAACTATTAAATAAAATTCAAAGGTTTTCCTGCAGCTGATCTGATAAGTGCTTAAATATACAATCTGAAACATGATTATGTTGGGCAGTTTAACAATATTTAGTGGGATAAGCATCCAGGCTACAGGTTTTTTTATGCTGGTACTCTTCTGTTTGCATGAAGTGTCCACTTGCCGTATTTATTCGAAGAGAAGGCGGGGCATTTTTTCTGAAATCCTCAGTCTAGACGTTACCCCTTACCTTATATGCGACGCTGATAGATTAAGTGACTTATTCAATATGGCGGTAGCGGTGCCAAATCTCTGGTGATCCTAATTTTAGACATCAGCGAGAGGTGTAGCAAATAATAAGCTTTGGCAGGTGAGCCAGTATGGTATTCTGTGCGTACATTCCATACTTAGTATTTGAAAATAAAATTTAATAATGAAGATGAAGTATGGGTTTAGGTGAATTTCTCCTTCAAATGTGGCTTCTGTGGCAGCACGCACCATACTGCTAGGATACCACACCATAAGGCAACATCCGCATATAATCCCAACTGGTCATTCAGTTTATTCTGCTAACTTTCACCGCCGACACCTCAGGAGTAAGATGAGGCGCTGTGCTTTTTGGTATTTCTAGCGAATGCCGATGGGTCTCAATAATTCGTCGGCTACTGTATGTCACCTTATATTATTGTTCATACTAGCTTTTTTTTTCTTGGGTGCCCCAACTGCACCCTCACCTTATAATCGAATAAGTATGGTATATGCTTAGAACTACAGAAAGTTGAACTAGTTAGTTTGGTAGGGGTTCGTTGTGACAGAAGGTAAGGCATAGACATGAACACACAAGAAGAGAACCAGAAAACTCAAACGGCACTTGTGTTGTCTGGTTCTCTTGTGTTTTGTATCTCCACGCCTTACCTTCTCTCACGAAGGTATATGCCTTTACTTCCTCCTCATTGAGAGTTAATTTCTGAAATCTCCCTTTTAATTGAAGAGTACACCTTGAATTGCCAAGTTAAGTTACTGGCAAGTCTTTTCACTTGCTTCCCTTGTTTCTCTTGTAAAAGTAAGTCAGAGACGCTGAATCTGTGATTCATTGTGTGTCTTTTCTAGAGCTGCTGGAGTGACAACGCAGGCCTCACTGAAGTGCAGCATGTTTCAACCACAGCATGGAGGACTTTTTTTCCACATTTTGCTGTTTTAACGATAATTTCGTCATTATAAACCTCATTTTTACTTTTCCGTTCTTTAATATTTAAAGATTGTATTTTAATTCCTCATTTTCTAGTCATTTTTAGTCAGTTACAGTTTATTATTCATTTTTGCATTGCTGTAGCAGGAAGACAATTTTTTCGCGCATTAACAGTGATGCCTTATGTATTCATGTTTTTTATAATAAATTTTATATTTAAGCTTTTGCGAGCCTTTCTTTTTGCAAGAAGAAGTATGTTACGCATTGCGTTGTGATGTGTACATGAGATATTTAAAGAGTAGGTCAGCAGTGATATTTACACGAATGATTCCATGGTACAACACCACCATATAATCACATTCATGGATTCTTTAGAAGTGGACGTGAGCACGTCTTGGAAACATGCCTTAGTGGTCCGGAGATGGTCCTGGCAGAATGTCAAAAGAATGTTCACAGTATGCGATTTGGGGAAAGAAATGGATTTGGGTCGGTAGTGACATTTACACATGTAATTCCATTGTACAGCACCAGTATGTAATCACATTCACGGCTTATTTAAATGTGCTTAGGCACATCCTGGAAAGGTACTGGAATGGTCCAGAAATGATCCTGGCATTATGTCCAAAGAATGTTCACAGTATGTTCTTTGGACGGACAAATGGATCCAAGTAGGATCAGTTGAGGACATTTTAGGATGGCCTGAGGATGTTCAAATATCCGCGATTCCACATCCTGCGGACAAACTCAGGATGTCTTTGCGTTGTCTGGGGCAGTCCCTCATCAGAGCAGGATTGGCCACTCTGGTGCAGTACTTGGCCACAACCTCCTATATGAACACAACAAAGGGTCAGAAAACCATACTTTATTTTCTTTTACTTTCCTGTCTTGTTATCACTTCCGTATTTTGGGCGGCAAGGGTTAACCTGGTGTAATTATCTAATCTTGAGTATCTTAGGTTATAGCAGCGATGCATGGCTGGCATCTGCAGTTATTCTTCCAAACTTGTAGTGTCCTCTTGTTGGGCTCGGTGGTGGGTGGCTACCATCGCCGCCAAATTTTCCGATGCTATAGGGCAAGCGGCTTTCCACTGTTACCAGATCGCTCCTTGAGGGGGCGAACCGATGAAACATTCACGTTTTTCATGCAACCAAAAGAACCTTTTCCCAAGTACTACGTTGTACACAGTCAGCCCGATACCAAAATAGTCAGAATGGTCTAACCATTTGTTGTAGCGAAATGTATCACGGAAGCAATTGACCCAGGCTATAACGTAACGAAGATTGGAACTGGCGATCTTCTCGAACTTCACGACAAAGTACAATATGACAAACTCTCCAAATTTGTAGCATTTGGGGAAATTCTCGTCTCAGTGGGCCCACGCAGGTCAAAAGCATGGCAGTTTGGGCGAGTTGGTATGTCATGACTTTTTTTAGGCTTGTAGCGCAGCTCACAAAGAGCAAAAAGGAAGGTGGAAGGGGTAAAGAAAAGGAACAGACTGAACAGAGAGCACGGGAACCTTCCTTTTTGCTCTTTCTGAGCTGCGCTACAAGCCTAAAAAACCCACGCAGGTCTATGAACACCGTGCGCAAGGTTGTCTCGGAAGATGACCTTCTCGAACTGAGTGAAAGCGAACTACTAGAAGGACGGCAAGACCACGACGTACTAAAAGTGCAAAGAATAAAATTAAGGCGAGATGACAAGCAAATACCAACCAAACACATAATCAATACTTTTGGAACCAGAAACCTACCTGAAACAATAGAAACCAGCTACTGAAAGCTTCACCCACCGTGGTTGCTCAGTGGCTATGGTGTTGGGCTGCTGAGAACGTGGTCGCGGGATTGAATCCCGGCCCCGGCGGCTGCATTTCAATGGGGGCGAAATGCGAAAACACCCGTGTACTTAGATTTAGGTGCACGTTAAAGAACCCCAGGTGGTCGAAATTTCCGGAGTCCTCCACTACGGCGTGCCTCATAATCAGAAAGTGGTTTTGGCACGTAAAACCCCGTAATTTAATTTAAATTTTGCTGAAAGCTTCGTGTCGGATCATACATTCCATATCCGCGTCGATGCTTCAAGTAACAGCGTTTTGAGCATGGGTCGCAAAGCTTCAGAGGGCGTGACAATTGTGCTAAGTGTAGCTCAACAGAATACACTTCAGACATCTGCACTACAGCAACACACTGTGCCAACTTTGAAGGAGATCACCCTGCCTACTCGCGATCCTGCCCCTCGTGGAAAAAAGCGAAACAAATCATAGAACTGACAGTCCAACTCAACCTATCCTTTCCAGAGGCACATAAGCGTTTCGCTCTCCACAATCAGTCCAGTCCTTCCTACACCGATGCGGTGCGCCGGGGGCAGCGCCACATCCTTTGGCGGCCACCGAAGTCGCACGGAGTGTGACCTGGCTACGCCACCAGCCCACCTGGCAGGAGCAGCCAGGTGTGCCCATGCAGACAGACCCGAGAAACTCCAGAGCGTGTCCGCCGAGCGGGCATCATCCACCACCTGAAGGGGCGATGGATGCAACCAACACTCCACCGGTGTCCCAGACGCCAAAGGAACGGCGTAGTTCCGTGGAGCGCGCCGGAATAAAAAAGGAAAATCCCTTATTACGGGGCCTGGAAAGGCCTCGTGAGGTAACTCGACCTACCTCTCTCGACACACAGCACAAAACACTTCCAATATGGCTACACAAATTATACATTGGAATGCCAGAGGTCTACTCCACAATCTGGATGGCATAAATGAACTCCAACACAAATTTAGACCAAGAGTGCTGTGTGTGTAAGAGAAACACCTAAATTCTACACAGACAAACTTTTTTCTGACAATACGCCATCTATACCGCAAGGACCACAACGACGCTCTCACCTCATCGGGCGGGGTCACCATAATAGTCGATAAGGGTGTCACCTGCCAGCATTTAGAGCTGCAAACGCCCCTTGAGGCAGTTGTTAAGCCCCTGACAATTACTTCTTTATACATCCCACCCAACTGTCAACTCTCCAGAACTGAATTTGAAAGCATTATTGGACAGCTTCCGGAGCGCTACATTGTCAGTGGAGACCTGAATTCTCATCATACCTTGTGGGGTGACTTTCGATGTGATGAGAGAGGGCGTCTGATTGAAAATTTCCTCTTAAGTACATTTGCTTGTTTGCTAAATAAGCAAACCAACTTTTTACAGCGTCGCAAACAAAACATTTTCATCTATCAATTTAACCATTGCATCAAGTACACTCGTGCCGTACTTGAAGTGGAAAGTACATGAAAATCCATACGGAAGTGACCATTTCCCGATTCTTTTAAAATTAGGAAAACGGCACGAATGCTCTTCACGTGTGCCCCAGTGGGAAGTTGACTCAGCGACCTGGCAGCGATGCAGAGAGCTGACATATTTGAACTGGGATGACATTTGAGGGGTACATATCAACGCTACGTCGACAATAAATGCAGGTAAATATGACACTGCATCGTCAATACTGAGCGTACAAACAAATGCACCGCCTATTAAATGACGTGTTCCCTGGTGGAATGATGAATATAAGGAAGCGCGAAAGAAACAAAGTAAGGCTTGGAATCACCTCCGTGACATTCCGACTACAGAAAACCTTATCAGCTTTAAGAAAATCATAAGGTAGAAGAACGCGCCGCCGAGCCAAAAGGGACAGTTTGCAAAAATATATCTCCGGCACTAATTCTTATACAGACAAAAGAAAAGCCTGGAACAGTGTAAACGAAATAAAAGGCAGTGAAACTCATCCTCTACATTAGCAAACACACAAGCAGATACTCTTGAGTGCCAGGCTGATTGTCTAGGAGCACATTTCGAGCACGTTTCCAGTACATCTCATTACAAAGATACATTCCTAAAATACCAGCGACAAGCAGAGCAACTGACTCTGGGTTGGAAAGGTTCATCCAATGAAGTATACAATCGTCCATTTAGAATGGCCGAGTTCCAGGCCTCACTGAACTGTTGCAACAAGTCTGCTTCCAGGAAGTGACAAAATAATGTATGAGATGATAGACTTATATCCCGAACCCCCCCCCCCCCCCCACGCCCCCTAAAAAAAATACTGTCACTCTTTAACTCCATGTTCTCTGCCGGATACATTGTTTGCCTGGAAAGAAGCAATGGTAATTCCTATTGTCAAAAAAGAGGGCAAGGACCCTTCCTCACCCAACAGTTAAAGGCCTATAGCTCTGACAAGTTGCCTATGCGAACTATTTGAGAAAATGATTAACCGTCGCCTTATCCATTTTCTTAAGAGCAACAAGGAATTCGATCCCTTACAGTGCGGTTTCAGGGAGGTTAGGTCCACTACAGATCACCTTGTCCGCACCGAGACAAATGTCAGTGATGTCTTTGTCCACAAACAGTTTTTCTTGTCAGTATTGTTAGATATGGAGAAGGCATACAACACAACCTGACGCTTTGAAATCCTCCGTGATCTGTCTGAAATGGGAGTTCGAGGCAACTTGCTGAACGTTATTCATAGTTACCTCTTTTATCGTACGTTCCGTGTTAGAGAGGGTAACGCTGTATCTCGTCCTTTTACGCTGGAGGCTGGTGTTCTACAAGGTTATGTGCTGAGCTGCACCTTTTTTTGTTGTCAAAATGAACTCGATCCAGACTGTCATACCACGTACTATGCTTTATTCTGCATATGTGGATGACATCCAGCTAGGTTACAAATAATGTAATATAAGTATGTGCGAGCGACAAGTACAGCTTTGCTTAAATAAATTCTCTAAGTGGGTGGACGAAAATGGTTTAAAAAAGTATGTGCGTCCTGTTCTCTAACAAGAGAGGTATGCTGGCGGACCCCGTAGTAGATCTCAATGGAGAACAGCTATCTGCGAGCCGTGAACACAAATTTTTAGGGATCGTTTTAGACAGCAAGCTGACTTTTGTACCACACCTGAAGTATCTTAAGGCAAGATGCCTCAAGGCTATGAATCTTCTGAAGCTCTTGTCATGCATATCTTGGGGAAGCGCCAGGAGTGCCTTATATAGTTGTACAAAAGTCTTATACTAATACGCCTTGACTAAGGAGCAATAGTCTATAATTATGCTGGACCTAGTATTCTGAAAATGCTACATCCTATCGACCACTTAGGCATCCGCCTTGCTACAGGTGCTTTTAGGACTAGTTTTGTGCAAAACCTTTACGTTGAATCTAACGAATGGTCTCTATACTGCCAAAGGACATATTTAAGCTTATCGTATGCCTTGAAGGTAAAATCAGCTGTGGGTCACCGATGTCATTCAATTATTAACGACTTCTCCCCGGCCAGGCGGTTCTGTAGCCGCCCAGCTGTGCGGCCTCCTCTGTCCCTCCGACTGGAAACACTCTCAGAAAAAACAGGAGTCCCTCTTTTATAGGGAGGAAGAAGAAGAAGCCGACTAGTGCGGTCGTGCAAACATTGGCTCCCGCTTCGATCAATGTTTTTGCGCCGAATTTCTGTGCCACCCCTGAGAACCTGGTGGCGATCGACGCGTCATATCACAAGGATTACGCGGATGCCCAATTTTTGCCGGTGGGTCCATTTTTCGCCTCGTTGGAAACTATTTTCTGCGCGCCACGTAGAAAAGGTGCCAGCCCCTGACTCGTGCTGTAGGCCTAGGCCTCACCCGCACGACGGAGTGTAGGAATGGCCTCCGGCTTCGCTGTTGACGGCATGGAGATCACCTCGGAGGAAGATATCGGATGGATGACAGCCATCACTCGCCGAAGGAGACGCGCATTAGCCGCTGGCAGGAAATCCGTGGCTATAAAGGATACCAACCATGGCGGGAAAGGTAGTCGCCGGACGGCCACCTCGCAGAACGTGCTTAAGCGCGTCGCTATCGCCTCTAGGATCCCGATGCTACCGAGGGATCACATCAAGATAATTGTCTGCCCCCGTGGCGGCCTCGACGTTAAAAAGTTCAGCCTTAGCGCCGGAAGACACGACGGAGGACACGTACTGTCCGAACGGCTGTCAAAACATCTTGGTGGTATCGACTCCGCGGAAAGAAAACGCAAGAGCTTACGCCAAGGTACGCAAGATCCATACGAGGGATGGACCCTTCGAAGTGGCGGCCTACACCGCAGCAGGAGAAGATGCATGTAAGGGTGTTGTTCGCGGTATCGACCTGGACATTAGCGATGCGGAACTGAAAACCCTTTTCGTCAATAACCGAAATCCGGGCCTCGTCGAGGTACGTCGGATCAAGCAAAGTACAACGGTGGTGGTTTTTTTTAAGGACAAAGAGTGCCAAACCACGTTATTTGTGGTAACGTACTCATGCCCTGTTATCTCTACCGACGACAGATAGATGTGTGCAACGGCTGTAGTGAAATCGGACATAGATCCGACGTGTGTCCCAATCCGGCAAGTGTTAGAAAGTGTAGGGGCTGTGGAATCACTTCCCCACCTGAAGATCATCATTGCGATCCCAAGTGCGCTATTTGCGGTGGCGCACACCAAACTGGGGACCGAAAATGCAGTCGAAGATTCCAGATGCCTTATATTGTGAGGCAAAGGCGTCGAAGGCGCCAACGACAGCAAGCACGCTGTACACAGGTGGCCGACGACATTGAAGACAGCGACAATTCCCAGCGCAAAGGGGTCATGTAAGAAAATGACGCCAACTTGCGCTCTCGCACGAGAGGACGCTCCAGCTCACGAGGGCGCTCCCGCTCCAGAGGGCGTTCTCGATCCAGAGGACAACCCAGCTCTGGAGAATCTTCTGGCGTAAACCCGCAACCCCCAGGACCTGGGGCAAGATCGAGGTCCCGTTCACAGTCGACCCCAAGAGCAACCTGGGCCGATCGAGTCAAGAACCGAGGCCTTGGGAAACCAGGACAACCGACGAGGGCAAGGTCTAGGCGTACTAATGGTAGGGCACAGCCGGAACGTGAGTCAAATCCCCGAATATTGGCATTAGAATCAGAAAATTGGAAATTAAGGCAAGAACTGTCTGAGCTCAGGGAGGCTTTCAAATCCTTTAAAGAAAGGTCCGAAACACCCCGTAGTCAGATGGAGACAACGGCTCCAAAACCCTTGGACGGCAAACCTAAACGTAAAACCCCCCACCCCATTCCCATTAGCGAAATAGAGGAGGAAGATTTAGAAACCTCAGAGGCAGAGGAGATGGGAGAGAATGAAGCGCCCCCCAAACACAAAAAAAGTCAGAATAGCCGCAAGGTTAGCCACAGTTGACAGGACTCTGGCGAAAATCATGGAGCTGATCACTAATCTAGATGCTCGAGTGGGTCAACTAGAAAGGCCCAAAGTTAAGGCAAAGGCAAGCGCAGCGGCTGCATCGGCAGTCCACGGAGGCACAAACGGTAGCCCGAGCGCGGACTCTAGGGGTTCGGGTAGTCAACCAGTGGTATCATAATGGCTTCAAACGACAACAATAACATTAAAATATGGCAGTGGAATTGTGCGAGTTTCCGAAGGCGCAAGGCTCCCCTGCAGCAGCTCATTAGATCGGCCAAAGTTAAGCCGCACGTTATTCTCTTACAGGAAACACTAGCTAAGGAGGATATCTCTCTACCGGGTTACAACTCCGAAACCTTGACCATTCCAGGGGGTTGGGGAATAGCGACTTTGGTTCGAAAGGGTACCTCCTATGAAACTCACGAGCTCCCCAAGTACAAGGTTGGTCTAGAAGCACAAATGATCGAACTCATCCTGAAGAACAAAAAAGCAGCTAACGTGTATATAGCTAACGTTTATAGCTCTCCGCAAGATAGTAAAAGGGATTTTAAGACCCTCTTGGGCCGCATTTCCAGTAAGGCAGATACAGCCCCACTTGTAGTGGCTGGGGACTTCAACGCTTCCAACAAAGAATGGGGCTATGGTCATCAGAGCGTCAAGGGTACTAATTTAGCAACCACGGCAAGTGAATTAAAATTTGCTCTTATTACAGATGCTAACTCCCCCACGAGAACTGGTACCTCCACTACCAGAGATACAACCCCCGATCTTACATTCCTTCGGGGAATTGAAGGCTCATTGGACAATCTGCAGGAGAATTTAGGAAGTGATCACTACATAACTGAAGTCATCTTACAGACGCAACCACCACCACTAAGGAAATATGAGTACGTGGACTGGGATCTCTTCCGTAAGCTGCGTAAGGAAACCAGCATAGATGACGAATCTTATGAGGAGCTTTTAGATCAACTAAAGGCAACGATTAAGAAAGCTACTAAAGTAGTCTCAACAGAAATCGAAGTCCCAAAAATGGACTCCAAGCTAGCTCACATGCTGGAAGCGAAAAATGCCCTTCTAACCAGATGGAAGAGTCACAGACTCAATAGAAGACTTAGAGCGAAGGTCGCCCAAGTTATTCGTGATATCGAAACATACGCGGCTCAAATTTCACGTCAACAATGGGACGAAACTTGCTTAGAAACAGACGGTAGATTGCGCTGAGGAGGCAAATGGAATCTATTGAAGAGCCTACTTAATGACAAGCTCTCCAGAGCTGCTACAAACCTCGCCATAAACAGGCTCGTCAATAAACAGATAACTATAGGGCGGACAGCAACAGAGGTCGCAAACGACCTCGCACACATGTACCTGCCACTTAAAAATGAATATGAAAACGAAGAAGAAATAAGCGATCCTTACTCCGGAACATCGCAACCGGACTTCGACAGTGACTTCACTGCAGCTGAGATAAGGCATGTACTTTTTAATTTAAATGGGAGATCTGCCCCGGGTCCGGATGGCATCACAAGTAAACTTTTGCGAAACCTGGACGATGATGCCATAGACATAATCACGGTCAAAATTAATAGTCACTGGAGATCCGGCACTGTCCCACCGGAATGGAGGGAGGCCAAGGTGACGTTTATACCGAAACCCGGCAAACCACTAAAAAAGGAGAACATCAGGCCCATATCACTTACATCCTGTATTGGCAAAGTAGCCGAACACGCTATTCATAACAGGATAATAGAACACATAGAAAACCAGGAGCTTTTCAGACACAATCTCATAGGCTTTCGGAAGGCATTATCCACACAGGACGCCATGCTCATGATCAAACGGGCTATTAATGACGACCCTTGCAGGGACGTAAAGTGCCTCCTGGGTCTGGATCTTAACAAAGCATTTGATACGGTTGCACATAAACATATCCTACACGAAATCTCAACCTTGAACCTGGGAAGCAATTTTTACAATTATGTGAGGTCCTTTCTAGCTAATCGGACAACTCGGGTCAAATTCGGGATAGTCACAGGCGGTCCATACAATTTAGGCAACAACGGCACACCACAAGGTTCAGTATTGTCCCCACTCCTCTTTAACATTGCCAAGCACAGGCTCTCGGAAGAATTGTCCAAAATCCCGAGCTTGGGGCACGTCATATACGCTGACGATATCACAGTGTGGGTCCCAAGGGGGTCACTCGCAGTACTAGAGCAGACACTACAGGCAGTGGTAGACACCACAGAATCCTTCCTTAAGGGCACCGGACTCAGGCTATCACCAAGTAAATCTGAGCTGCTGCTCTTTTGACAGGGGAGACAAGGCGTTAGAAACCTTGTGCCTTTTGAAACTCTGCCAATAAAAATCACAGACAACACAGGGCGGGTCACACCCAGAGTAGAGCAAATAAAAATTCTGGGTCTTCTCATTGACGCAAGGAGCTGTAACGCTACGGCCCTGAACCGTCTCACAGGTCAGGCCAACAGTACTTTAAAGCTCCTGGGCAGGGTCTCAAACCGAAATGCAGGCCTCAAGGAGGACAATCTCATCAGAGCATATCATGCATTTTTCATCAGTCATGTGACGTACATTGCATCATACCTGAACTGAGGGAAAGGAGAGAAGGCTAAGCTAAACGCACTTATACGCTCCGGACTCAAAAGGGCTCTGGGACTCCCGCACGGAACGCGTACCGAACTCCTCAACAAGTTAGGACTTCATAACACTATAGATGAGCTCATTGAGGCACATTCGATGTTACAAATTGCAAGACTCTCCAACACTAAGCCAGGGTGTAAAATTCTAGATGAAGTCGGAATACTGCCTCGAGGAGGAGACATATCTAAGTTCAAAATACCCAAGGAGGTGGAGACACAATTAGTTGTAGACCCCATACCTAGAAACATTCATCCTGTGTACAACAAGGGCAGGAGGGACGCCAGGGCCAAATGCATTCTGGGTAAACTGCACCAACAACACAGCTCAGCTCTTTTTGTCGATGCAACTAGTTATGGATCGGGCAACCGCTACGCTATCGCCGTGGTCTATGAGAGCGGTAAATTAATAAACGCGGCGTCACTAAGAACGAGCTCCATTCAGGCCGCCGAAGAAGCAAGCCACTTGCAATTACAGTGAGGAGAGGCTTCACGATTTTCTCCGATTCCCGTACAGCTATTAGGAATTACTCAGCCGGCTTCATCTCAGTGGAAGCACACAAGTTACTTATACACAGTATTAATACTCATAATTACGACCAACTGGATAGCTCACACCTAGTCTGGTTTCCGGCTCATCAGGGCCACTCGGTCAGCCCCAGTGGCTGCAATCCTAACGAGCAAGCTCACTCTGCTGTGCGAGATCTCACATGCCGCGCATGTGAGATCTCGAAGATCAGGAACTGGATCAGGATCTCGAGATCAGGAACTGCTCCAGGATGACTGCGGCTCCTACAAAGACCCACTTACTACTTTTCACGAGATCACCTCACACTATAGGGACGGCAGGAGGTTTTTTCCTCCCCCCCATCAGAAGCTCAACCGAGCTCAGGCAGTCACATTAAGAATGGTTGAAACGAAATCTTATCCCACACCTTTTGTGCTTAACAAAATTGACCGGGATTTTCCCGCGGAATGTAAAAGTTGTGGACACACTCTGTGTCCATTTGATCATATGTTCTGGCTGTGCCCCAACCAAAGGGCTTCGGATCTCAACAGTGAGGAGGACTGGAGTCGGCGCATATCCAGCGAAATCCTCCAAGATCAACTCCTGGCCGTCCTGAGTGCTCACGACATCGGGAAAGCCTTTGGCCTACCGGTGCCTACGTGGGCGAAGCCACCGACTTAGCCTGGGGGCTTGTGCCCTCTGACCCTAGTTTCTCTGGACTAAAATAAAGTTCTTGCCATGCCATGCCTCTTTTATAGAATATCATAATGGCTCCTACTCAGCTTCCACCGCCTTGGGAGTGGCAAACTATCGAATGTGACTTCTCTTTCTTAAAAATATCAAAATGAGCACTTGAGGATCACGTACAATCGCATTTTCTTGAGCTTAAAGGGAAGTATTTCTGGGATGAATTTTACACAGACGCTTCGAAGTCTCCTGCTGGTGTTGCTTACGCAGCTTTCGGACCCTAATTTTCAACATCCGGAGCACTAAACGCACACTTCACTATCTTTACAGCGGAGGCATACGCTATAGTCTCGACTCTTAAACACATAAGGCTAACAAATGCCGCTAAAGCTGTTGTCTTCACAGACTCATTAAGTGTCGTGAGAGCCCTAATTAGTTTACGATAACATAAGAATTCCGTTTCGAATGAACTGTATAGCTTGTTGTGCTCCACATATATGTGTAACCAAGCCATTGTCGTATGCTGGGTACCAGGCTACAAAGGTATAATAGGCAACGTAGCTGCTGATGAAAACACTGTGAGCTAGTTTTAGCGACACAGACGATAATGTCCCCATCCCTGCCACAGACCTAAAGTCTTTTCTATGTACGTCGTAAACTGAGGAGTCATTGTCAAAGAGAGTGGGATACACAAACATTGCATCAGCTACACAGGATAAAACCAGAACTAGTGAACTGGATAAGGGAGAAAACAGCGTGGTACAAGGAAGTACTTCTTTGCCGATTAAGAATACAACACACTTACAGTACTCACTTTTATCTCTTGACTGGTGGGGATTCTCCGACTTGTAGTAGGTGCGGCAATAGTCTGACAGTCCTCCATGTTCTTATTCAGTGCCCTGCAACAGAAACAGAGAGAAAAGGTATTTCCCTTCTGCATATCGGGAAAATGGGAAATCGGGAAATATTCACCCTGAAATCTTTCTTCGCGATGAACCGCTTCTTAATCTGCAAATAGTCTTAGATTTCTCAGCCGAAACACCCTTTGGCCAGGTAATTTTAACACGTAATTAACAGCCCTTGTATTCGAGGGCTGTCGTGAAGCTTTAGTGTCACTGTTTCGTTTCCGTATGTTTTTACCATAACACTGTTGCCATCACCTACATCCCCAACTAATCAGTGTCACTATTTTTATACCCATATATTTTACGCTATTTGCAGCGACAGTTTCTAGGCCCTTTAACAGCCATGTCACACATACCATGATGAATTCACTGTCAACGCCCATTCGCAATACATTCTTAAGATTACCATTTGTCATAGCGCTCTTGAGCCATACCTGGCCCTTGCGCCATTAAACACGACATATCATATTTTCTTTCACTTTGTGATGCGCCTTCATCTGGGTAGCCCCGAGCGATCCATGGCTTGTAACAAACGCATGAAAGGGTCTTTGCAGCGCACGTCGCCGTTAATTGACTGCCAGCACATCCATGACAGGTTTGAATTCGGTAGCGGTGCAGTTAATCTGTAGCCGCCACTGATGAGGTGGCGCCTCACTTTTTTTTGACACTCGCTTCTTTTTGCATGTGAGCACCCGTGACTGGGCCCAGATAGCGCTGTGCTTCATTGTCTCCCAATGCAGATTCAGGCTCGCCCCGTGAGCATTTATTAAATTTTGGATACAGCTGTAGGCGTCCTATTCTTCACTGTGAATAATGCTCCCTAGTTGAACATTGGTTGCAGGGATGGGGCCTAGTGTCGCCGCGTCTTCTCGGTCGAGCTTCAAATATCGCACGTCCCCTGCGGTTGCGCAAACCATGCCGAAGAGTCATGGTGCACAATCTGCAACGCCATCGTAATTTCGGCGGCTCGGCGGAACGTTGTCACTCGTTATCAGGTGGCCTCGATTGTACATTCGCTTGCCGCGAAGGAGGCACTCATCAATTTGCACTATCTTCCCAGGGCCACTAAGTGGAGGTCTCGCCAGCCACTCGTCCCTCACGACCACAAGGGCGTTGTTCCTCCAGTCGGCGATGGCGTGCTCCGACAGAGGAAACAATTCGCCCGTAATCTCCTTCTACAGCGACATGTCTATGCTTTTGCTCACGCAGTACGTGAGCCAAATCACTTACCCACTGGTGAGTTACGCATGTTTGGACGGAAGTGCCGGTGCAGTGAAGCGGCATCATGTAACTGTGACAGACTGCTTTCGGTACCTAATGTGAGCACTTCGCCTTCAAAGGTTGGTTGGTCAGGTTTGAACCCCATGTCCTTGCAGATGCCTCAGTTCTCCGATAACGCCGGTGGACCTGACCGGAAACCGGTTCGGAGTGACGAGTTTGGCATGAGTTAGCCTGTCAATCAAAACCATAATTCACGCCCCGCGCGAGGCATGCAACGCTTCAGCGCGCCCTAACTACGGTTGGGTCCCATCCAAATGATTCATAAGCCTCTGAGCCCAGCTGAGAGGCATATCTTGACTATATATATGGTGATTATAAGGAGGAAAGAGACCCTTAAATTTCTGCAGCTCACCAGGGAGCACTGCGCAGCGTCATAGGGGAGAGGAGAGGAAGAGTAGGAGGAAAAGAGGAAAGAGGAGAGATGGTGAGATGGCTCGTCCGCAGATGGCAGCAGAAGAGGCAGGGACTGGCAGGGGAAGGTGTGCTCAATGGTATGCTGCTGACCCACTCGCCTCCATGAACTCCACAAGGCTGTGTAGTGCCGGGAGATGGTAGCGGGGTGGGAACAGAAGGTCAGAGAGTGAGCCAGCAGGAATGCCCTGGAGTCTATAGGCTCGGGTGACCTTCGAACGTTCCTGCGCTAGGACTGGACAGGCGCATAGGAGGTGTTCGAGGGTCTCGGGATCACCGCATCGTCGGCAGGAGGGGGAGGCCAGTCGGCCTTTGGTGTGAAGTCTAGCTGCTGTCCATGTGCAGCCAGTCCGGAGTCACAGCAGGGCGGCCCTATCTCTCCTGGTGAGGCCAGACTCTGGGAGCAGCTTGGGTCCCTTGCCTTTAGCCACCCTCGGGTCTGGGTGAATTGCCCGTAGAAGCTGCTTCAGTCATGGCCTCGAGTAGTCTGAGGCCGCCACTGCTCGAGTGTGGCTCCTGAGTGGTGGGCAGCTTTGGCGAGGGTGTCCGCCTCCTCGTTGCCAGCTATGCCCACATGGGAGGGCAGCCAGTGAAAGGAGACGGACACTCAGGAGGAGGCGAGCGCCGAGAACTTCGCGGCCAGGAGAGTCCCCGTCATTCCAGCTCGATGGCAATTGGAGTGGGACTGTAGCGCCGGTTTGCTGTCGCATAGCACAGCGACCGGTTGTGCAGGTGGGTCCTCCGCCAGGAGATCTGCGGCCAGATGAAGCCCTGCCAGTTCCGCCGTGGTCGAACTCGCTAGGAACGGGAAACGGCATTGCCTGCTGATGGCTCTGGCAGGGATGACGCACGCCGCTGCTGCTGACCCATCCTGCATCACGGATCCGTCGGTGAACACCTGCAGCTGGCCCTCGAGTTGTCCTGGAGTTTGCAGGATGCTGCCTACTGCAGAGTGGCCACAGGTGTCCGATGTTTTGTAGCCACACCGAGGGAGAGGTGCACCTCTGGTGGCCGGTGGTGTGGTGGTGGTGGTGGTGGTGAGGCAATCGCCACTGGTGCGTGTGTGATGATCTGCTCATAGAGAAGGCAGAGCCCTCCTATCCATGAAGATGGTAGGCTGCGAAGCCATTCTAGGAGGGCCCTGCCATCAAGTGTCCGGTGCAGCCGGTCCACATGTCCTAGCGCTCGCTGGAGCATTCGTAGAGAGAGAGGCCACTCGTTGGCCTCGGTGAGTGTAGCTGCTACTGGGGAATACTTGGGGAGCCCCAGGATGGCCCTCACGGCACCCCTGTGCAGTCCCTCCAGTTGGCATGTCCTGGCTGGAGACAGGTTCACCAGTGGGAGGGCGTAAAGGAGAGCAGATGTTGCTGTGGCCTGGTTGAGCGGCAGTGCCCACTTCATAATGCATCCACGGTCATGCTGCTGTAGCTTACTGATTGCTCCCTGGACTCGGCACACTTTGGTCGTGGCCGCCTTGGCAGCTGGAATCCAGGTAAGCCAGTGGTCGATGGTGAGCCCCAGGTACGTGACCACCGGTTTCCATGATAGTGCTTTGGTGCCAACCTTCAGCTGCTTGAGGCACAGACGGGCTTAGGCCAGCGGGTGAATCAGGGGGGCCTCCGTTTTGGCGGCAGAGACCCTGAGCCCTATGCCTCCTAAGCTCGAGACCACTGCATCCAAGGCCACCTGCAGCGACCTCCTGATGGCCGGGATCGATCGCCTCGGTCCCCGCACCCATAGTGCCACATCGTCCGCATAAATGGAGCAGCGGGCCGGGAATCGGGCGGCGGCTGGGAGCGAGGCCGCCAATCCTACCAATGCCATGTTGAAGAAGAGAGGGCTGAGCACTGATGACTGCCGCCATACGACACATACAACGCACCGCCATCGGTGATGTACTGAGCACCACTATCAAAAATGAAGCGTCGAGTTTCACTGGCTTCTGCATACATCTTCTCGATCTATGATGGCGATGCTGAGGAGTCTGTCGGGTTCTCCAAAGACAACGTATTGCAATTGTTGTTTGAGATGGCTGCTCTGTCATTGGTGATGTATGGGAGCCGCAGTGGGGCAAGCCCGGTCAGCGTCGAGAATCGCTCGCTTTTCTAGACGCAGTGCGATAGCATTTCTTCATCACAAGCACTCACACTAAACCGTTGCCACACCTCTATCTGTTCGATGTCTTATTTGTTCAATGCACATAAGAGCCCTCACCTGCCAAAATGCGATCACTGCGATATCGTTACGATATCCGTCTGCTCCAACACCGATCGCAGAGGTGATTGGCAAACACCTTGGAGTTCAGAAGACCCTCAAATACTGCGTACCAGAAGACCCTCAACCCCGCAGGGGCGTCTGCGTCAGCAGGCGTTTGGTGCGTTGCGACACCACGAACCCGAGCACACGAGGGTTGGACCCTCCCGCATGTAGCCGTGCGCGGCTTAGCCGTGTCTGGGGAAAAGGGGATCCTGGGGGTTGAGCCGACGCTGGGTGCTTGGACCTTTAAGGCCCCCCGGTGGAGGCAACACACCTCTTCGGCCTCGGCTTCACATAGACGGCACCTCCAGACTGACCCACCTGGAGGACATCGGCAGTCGCCTTTTCCTGTCTCTCTCTCCCTACAACCTACGTCTTTCCCTTACTTTTCACCTTTCCTGTCTCCTTCTCTCTTCTATTTACATCCTTCTTGGCGGCAAGGGTTAACCCTGTGTGGCTATCCAAGCTTGGGTACACCATATTTGGTTATAGTGGCGGCGTACGACTGGCGTCATGCAGACTTGCATGCAAGCTCTGCCGCGTCCCCTTCATTGGGCTCCATGGTGGGCGGTCGGCGCTGTTGCCGAAATTATTATGCCTATTCATGGAAAATTCTCTTCCCCCACTTCCTGATCGCCCTCCTAAACGAGGGCGCACCGAAGTCTTTCAATTTTCGGGCAACCGAACATGTAACTTTCCCCGCTTTCACGTCGTCCACTCTGATCAATCTGGAAAGACGGTGAGAATGATTTCACCTTTTCTGGTATCGAAATCCCTGACTGAAGTCTTTGGACCTGGCTACAAAGCGTCGAAAATGGCAAGCGGCGATCTCCTACTGGAGTTTCGCGATGAGAAACAGCATGAAAAACTACCTAAACTAGTGTCCTTTGGCGATGTTCCAGTTACAGTTACTCCCCACCGAACCATGAATACCACCCGCGGCGTCGTCTCCGATGCTGATTTGCTAGAGCTATCTGAAACTGAACTCTTGGAGGGCTGGAGTGATCAGAATGTCATCAGTGTCAAACGAATTAAGATGAGGCGGGAAGGGAAAGAAATTCAGACAAAACACCTAATACTTACTTTCGGCTCTAGTGTTCTGCCTGACACCATCGAGGCCGGGTACCTCAAGATTCGTGTTAGGCCATATGTACCAAATCCCCTGAGATGCTTCAAATGTCAAAGGTTCGGCCACAGCTCACAGAACTGTCGAGGCCGGATGACTTGTGCCAAGTGTAGTGAAAACGAACACTCCTCTGAAACATGCCAGAATACCCCACACTGTGTCAACTGTGATGGCGAGCATGCCGCATACTCGCGTTCCTGCCCGTCTTGGAAAAAAGAAAAAGAAATAGTGACCATAAAAGTAAAAGAAAATATCACTTTCAAAGAGGCACGCAGGCGGGTTTCATACCTGCCCAAGAAAAGCTTTGCCGATGTGACGCGTCAGGGGGCAGCGACACAAAGGCTTCCAGCGGCTGTCCGACCCACAGTCAGCGAGTTGGCAGTTACGCCATCTGCCCCCGCGGCGGTTGCAGCTAGCGCTGCTCCGTCAACCAAGGAGAAGGGACCATCGACCCCAAAGGTGGGCGCAGCCGAGGCTGCCCCAACCTCCCAGGTCCCTTCCAGCGCTGGCAACGGCCGGCGCAGCCAAATCCCCCAGGGAGCCCCATCGACCTCCGGGCTGGTGGGCGCAGGGGTCTTGCCCTCCAAAGCGGCACCTTCCCTGGTAACTTCTCGCTCACAAGAGCACGTGTCCGGCACCTCACATGAGGCAATGGACGCTACACCTATCCCCATGGCGCGCCAAGCGCCTAAGGAGCGGCGAGGTTCCCTCGAACGCTCCAGAAAGGGCAGTACTCTCGTTAGAGGGCCTCGAAAGGGCTCTGTAATTTAATCTTTGTAATTTACATAATCACTACTTCTTTTCTGTACACACAGCACCTATTTACTACCCACATGGATACACAGATAATTCAATGGAACGTCAGGGGTCTTCTTAGAAACCTTGATGATGTGCAGGAACTCCTCCAAAAACACAATCCAAAAGTGCTGTGTTTACAGGAAACACACTTAAAAAACAAACACACGAACTTTCTCCGACAATATATAACTTTTCGCAAAGATCGCGATGATGCCGTCGTATCACCGGGAGGTGTTGCCATTGTCACTCATAGAAGTATAGCGTGTCAACCTTTACAGCTAGGAACGCCCCTTGAAGCAGTGGCGGTTCGTGCTGTTCTCCTAAACAAACTTATTACTGTGTGCTCGCTCTACATACCCCCACATTACAAATTAACTAAATATGAATTTCAGTCCTTCATAGATGAATTGCCAGAACCTTATATTGGTCTTGGCGATTTCAATGCACACACCTACCTGTGGGGCAACCCTCGTATAAATGCGCGAGGACGACTTGTTGAACAGTTCCTTTTTTCTTCAGGCGCGTGCTTGCTGAATAAGAAGAAACCCACTTATTACTGTCTTGCAAACAATACCTTTTCTTCAATTGATCTGAGCATAGTTTCCCCGTCGCTACTGTCTGAACTTGAATGGGAGGTTAACAACAATCCTTACGGAAGTGACCACTTCCCCATACTGCAAAGATCACCTAAAGAAAACGAATATCCACCACAGGCTCCTAGGTGGAAGGCTGACACAGCTGACTGGGAGAAATTCCGAACCCTAACTAGTATATCATGGGATGACATGTCCTCGTTAGGAATTGATGCTGCTGTTGAGTATTTTACAGCCTTTATAATAGATGCCGCATCACAATGCATATCAGAAGTAAACGGCCTAGCATGCAAACGGTGTGTCTCGTGGTGGAACCACGATCGCTCGTAAAAAACAGAACAAAGCGTGGGGGTTGCTACGCGCCTCTCCCACTGTGGAGAATCTTATTAACTTTAAGAAAGTAAAGTCCCAAGGCAGGAGAACTCGCCGACAGGCTAAAAGAGAAAGTTGGGAAAAGTTTTTATCGAGTATAAATTCCTATACAGTTGAGGCCAAAGTCTGGAACAAGGTTAATAGGATAAAAGGGCGACAAACATATTCACTTCCTTTGGTAAACACACAAGGTGAAACACTGAAAGATCAGGCAGACTCACTTGGGGAACACTTTCAGAGCGTGTCGAGTTCAAACCATTATTCGCAATCCTTTTTGAAATACAAACAAATTGAAGAACGTAAGCCAATAACACGAAAATCCAGACAGAATGAACCTTATAACCGACCTTTCAGTATTGCTGAGTTGAGAGCTGCCTTGAACACATGCAAAAGCTCTGCACCAGGACCTGACGGAGTCATGTATGAAATGATCAGAAACTTACATACTGACACACAACTTACACTTCTCACACTTTTCAACGCTATTTGGACTACGGGATACCTCCCATCCACATGGAAAGAAGCGATTGTGGTCCCTGTTCTAAAGCAGGGTAAAGACCCTTCCTTGGCGGCAAGTTACCGCCCGATGGCCCTCACAAGTTGCCTTTGTAAGGTATTTGAAAAAATGATTAACCGGCGACTCATTAATTTCCTTGAACAGAGAAAAATGCTTGATCCCTATCAGAGTGGCTTCAGGGAAGGGCGCTCACCAACTGATCACCTTGTACGTATTGAAGCAAACATCCGTGACGCACTTGTACACAAACAGTTTTTCCTATCTATATTCCTTGATATGGAGAAAGCATACGACACAACCTGGCGCTACGGAATCTTGAGAGACCTGTCAGAAATGGGAATCCATGGTAAAATGCTAATCCTAATAGAAAACTATTTGTCCACTCGTACCTTCCGGGTAAAAGTCGGCAATGTTCTCTCACGTCCTTTTACACAGGAAACTGGTATACCTCAAGGAGGCGTGCTCAGCTGCACGCTCTTCATCGTGAAAATGAACACCCTTCGTGCTTCATTACCGCCAGCCATTTTTTATTCTGTTTACGTAGACGATATACAGATAGGCTTCAAGTCCTGTAACCTCACAGTGTGTGAGAGGCAAGTACAAGAGGGCTTGAACAAAGTGTCGAAATGGGCAGAAGAAAACGGATTTAAAGCGAACCCCAACAAAAGTTCTTGTGTGCTTTTCACAAGAAAGAGAGGGATCATTCCAGAACCCTGTATCGAAATGTATGGTCAGCGAATTCCTGTGAACAAAGAACACAAGTTCTTAGGCATCATACTTGATGCTAAATTAACTTTTATTTCAAACATAAAGTACCTCAAGGTCAAATGCTTACAAACAATGAACTTACCTAAAGTGTTATCCCACACAACATGGGGCAGCGACAGGAAATGTTTAATGAATCTTTACAAGAGCCTCATTCGAACACGCTTGGACTACGGTGCCGTGATCTATCATTCTGCAGCACCGAGCGCGCTAAAGATGCTAGATCCGGTCCACCATCTAGGAATCCGACTGGCCACTGGAGCTTTCAGAACAACTCCCATTGAAAGTTTTTATGCAGAATGAAATTAATGGTCACTTCATCTGCAGCGAACATACATCAGCCAAACATATTTTCTGAAAGTCCACTCAAATCCTCAACATCCCTGTTTTAATACCGTTAACGACACGACATATGCTACACTCTTTCGCAATCGTCCCTCCCTAAGACAGCCTTTCTCGCTACGTGTGAGGGAGCTTAGTGAAGAAATGCATGTTCCACTCCTCGAGCTCCGCCTAATGCATCCAGCCAAGCTGCTACCTCCGTGGGAGTGGCAGCTCATACAATGCGATATATCTTTCGTACAAGTCACAAAGCATGCTCCAGAGATTGAAATCCAAATGCATTTCCGGAAGCTCCTGCACAAATACTCCTGCACAGAGTTCTACACAGACGCATCTAAGTCACGCGACGGGGTGTCTTATGCAGCCGTCGGTCCATCCTTCTAGGAATCCGACGTACTGCATCCGGAAACTAGTATCTTTATGGCTGAGGCCTACGCACTGCTGTCAGCCGTAAAGCATATAAATAAATCACAACTCCAGAAATCAATTATATATACGGACTCCCGCAGTGTTGCGAAGGCCTTGATGTCTTTCTGTAATCACAAAAATCCAGTATTTATTGAACTCTACTCCGCACTGTGTAAAGCATATATACCTAACCAGCATGTGATTATGTGCTGGGTGCCTGGACATAGGGGCATCGAGGGAAACGTTCTAGCCGACCAGATGGCCACATCAACTTCATTGCATGCAGTTAATCCTACTGCGTCGGTCGCTGTCACAGACCTGAAACCTTTCTTAAGAAGGAAACTACGAAACCACTGGCAACGCATGTGGGACGAAGAAATAAATAATAAACTGCATGTAATAAAACCACAATTAGGTTTCTGGCCTCCTGTAACAAAATCCCGCCGAACAGATGTCCTATTCTGCCGTCTAAGAATAGGACACACTTTTGGCACACATAACTTTTACTCACGGGAAACGAGCCTCCAACCTGCGGTAGATGCGGGGAGAGGCTGACCGTCCTCCACGTCCTACTGGAGTGTCGAGAAGCCGAATCTGAAAGAAGGAAACATTTTTCCCTAGCATACCGGCAGCACATCCCCCTACATCCCGTAATGCTACTGGGCCCAGAACCTTTATTTGACACCAACGCAGTCCTAAGTTTTCTGAAAGATGTTGTCTTGCATGTTTTTAGCCCCACATGTTCGTAGCGGGTCCTCTCTTCAGAGGATGCCACTGCGATAGCTCTTTAGTATAGCCCATGCCTCTAGGCCCTTGTGTTTCAAGGGCTCTGGCGAGGCAGCAGTGCTCCAAGTAATTTTACCATCTTATATATTTTTTATTTTGCATCATTCTTCTACGATGGATTTTAATGTTCATAGTATTCGTCATTAGTCATCGCCATAATTTTATAGTACATAGATTTTACGCACTTTACAGCGACTATTTTTAGGCCACTTTACATCCAAGTCACATCTTCCATAACACATCGTTAACCCTACCACTTGTCATGGCGCTCTTTGGCCAAACCTGGCCCTTGCGCCACAAAACACCACACATCATCATCAGAAGACCCTCCAATACTGCGTACATGCGCACAGAGACACCATCACTGGGCATGCGATGAATTGCGTCGCTGGACATCGCGGAGGCTTCGCGCACACAGATAAACTAGAAAATTTTCGCGGTGCTTTGTAACTACAGACCCTAGAATACCGCACCACAATTTTGCAACAAGAGCCGTTTCATCCGTCTTCACAGCGAGAGTGCCGTTTTTACTTGGCAAAGTGGCGGTGGATTTAGGAACAATATTTGAAGTCAGAGCAGCACTACATCTGTGTTTTCAAGAAACTGCTATCGAACAATTTTTTATTGGCTACTTGGGTCCCGTTGAACATCTACTTTGGTGAAAATATACTAGTGCCTAGTAACAGTCTGGTTGGCTATTTCATTCACAAATTTCTTTCATGTGCGCCTGGATTGGCTGATTGTATAGATAAATCAGCCACAACGCAGCATAAGCATAAACACTAGCAAAAATAGCTAAACTGGCGCTATAAAACACGACCAAACATACCTACATCTCTCCGTCCGTACCACGCCGGCGTGGCAAAGGAATTAACATCGATATCATGGTCTTCTTTGCCACGGCTTAAACCACTTGCAAATTTGTTCGCATACACGAGAGAGGCATGTGATATTCTTTTCATCCACCAACTTCGCCGTGACTGCAGCAGAACCATAGCCGAACCGTGCACACCCCTGGCGAATGACAACCTGACACTCCTCCTCGGTGAAGTGGGACTTTGCGCACGCTTCCCTTCTTGGGGTACTGCACTTGGAGGGAAGCACGCACGCTATGGCCGATGTTGAAAAAAAAATCTGAAAAAGCTGCCGGCCTAAAATAGTACCACCCCAAAATAGTAATACCCCAAACTGACTGTTTCTGCAGATGTATTAAAAATTGAAAATAAATGTCATATAGGGTAACTTCACAACCTATATCAAATGCACATACCTTTACATCCTGCTTTAATTTTAGGAGATGGTTCGATAATCCCATTACCTAACCTGCGTAAATTCCTAGACGACACTGGCTTTTTAAACAAAATATAGATTAACAAGGCCTTTCTCCTCTTAAATAGTATTATAAAACACCTCTTGTTTGGCGCAGCATAGCCTTAGCCGCTTTTCGCCACTAAACCACATTTAACCAACCAACCAATCATATAGGGTAACTTGCGTGATAAGTCTATTTTTCACTAGAACATCTTTTAGCACTTCCCGCTCTGAAAGACAAAGATTCGCTTCTCGGCGCCCAGCGCAAGCTAACGCTGAAATCTATTCTTGTCAAGTAGTATTTTAATATTTATATGGACGTCCAAAGCACGACGATTATGATGTTACCGGTCTTCAGGCGCCCGAAGCACGGCAAAACTTTGACCTGCAATATCTTGGCTTTTGGTACCGCGGAATGCAGTAATTACGAATGTCGTAAGGCAACCGCAAAACCTTTATGGAGCTCAGTAGTTTATCTCCATTTTATGAATCGAAAGCACAGAATATTATAAGCCAGCTTTCTCGCAGCAAGCAAAATTCGCCATAAAGCAAATCAGTTGACTTTTTTTTTTCACTTTGCCTTCGCTTTGATGCAATGTCGTATGCAGTTTTATTTAATCTGGAGGAGCCGTCGGTAGGAGAGAGGGACGAAAGCATGCGAATAGGGGGCCAAACATTATTTTTATTTTTGGCAGAATAATTTCACAGAAGGTTGACGCTTGCAACCAATTCAGCTTTTTTCGGTCTTTGACCTGTGCACTTTCTCAGGTCAACATTCGCTCTCGCTAAATAACAGCTCTATTTTGCATCGTTTTAGATGTTTGAGGGGCAGCGCTCCAGCACCGTGTTGCTGAGTTTTGGCTTATTCTTTTTAAGAAAGATTGTGACGCTACTGCGCTGACATGTTCCAGCTTAGGGCGTGCTATTTCTATCGCAGAGTCCATGAACCTGATTATCTCGTCAGAAAGCTAGCTGGTGGCCTTTCAATAGCAGGGTGTGGCAAGGGCCGATTTACAATCGCGCCGCATGCCACAACGCTCGCCTGATGCGCGCGTGGTCGGGCTAGAAATTGTACATTTCGCACACTGGTGGACAAATTTTAGTGGGGGCGCACACGCCGTGTAAACTGAAATTTGTGCACCAGAGTTACATATGTAGTTGTTAACAAGACCGGACGCGTGCGACAGGCGGGCCGTGCAACTTGCAGCTCGAGCGTAAATCGGCGCTAAGGCCGTGCTTCAGATGTGTAGCTGGCCACTAAAGCGCGCTGCCGGCAGAGCACTCCGCTCTTGTCACCCTTCGTGTAGCGCAAGCTAATTTTTTTTCGAACTGGGCCGACGTCACCGCAGACTCATTTACCGCAGTCGAACCTTTAAAAATTTCAATTCTGATAACATTTATGAATAGAGTAACCTATTACTTCAAACATTCTAGCAGCACTCCGTCAATAATTCGGCCCCGGCTTGAATTTGAAACATGTTCATATATACAAAGCAAATAATTTTGGGGCGACCTCTCGGCGAGATGATCCACAGGCTACTTTCGGCAAACGCAGGTGCTTTTTCCGATAGAAGAACACAAAAATAAAAAAGTGGAAGTGAACCCTGAACACGCACCCAAAGAAAGGCAGACCGCCTATATTCAGCCTGGTGACAGAGTAACTTAACACGGAGAGTTGTGACTTGAATGCTACCCAGTCAAATTTTGCGTTTGCCACCAAGTTGTCCCACAGCGTGTTCGGCATATGACCCTCACGACAATTCACCTCGCATCAATAACGGCGGCGACGATGCTTCGGCGTACTCTGGCATATGCTCGCCTACAGTTAGCCTCCAACTTGCCGGGTTTGCCCGCCTCGAGCACGGTTTGTCGGACAAAAAGCGCCCGCATTCCATGACTTGTGTTGCATTCGCTAAAGCACACCACCCTATGTACGTGTTGAACGCTTTTCGAGCGTGAGAACCACGTACAGAACTCAAAACAAGTAACAAAACGAGCGAGACCCGTGATACTCTATGGGGCAGCGTATTTTCCGTACTGTGCAGCCGACTTCGCTGACCGAAGCCAGGTTGCGCCACGGTGTTATTAGCATTATTAGCATTATTCTAACAATGACTTACTCGCTCACAATCGCTTTGTTGTGCCATGACTCCAAGCTCTTAGAGGACGGTCATCCTATCACGGCTATTTAAATGTCTTAGGGCAAATCTTCGTCCAACAAGGTACGTAACTAACAATCAGAGCCGAGACCCTACATCTCTGTGCCGAAAAATAATCCCAACGTTCTTTTTCATAAAGAACCTCGCTTAACATCTCACAACGGGACCAGACTGAAACCCGACCTTGACATCGAGACTGGTGGAGATATTCTGAGTCCCACGCAGCAGCTTTGTCTGCTCTCAATGAAGGGGCTTTAAAGCATAAATGGCGCGAGAAGGCCTCTGAGTATGCTGTTCTCAACAGCTGCTTCAATGTAGAGAAGTTCTCATGTGGATTGGTTTATGGTACAAGGAACATGGTATGCAAAAAGACTTTAGGCTTAGGAGGGATTCTGCGATTGTGAAGAGCTGACTTCTCATGGTTGAGTACTAGCGTCCTTAGAGATAGTTCAATCAGATTAAGTAGGTTTAGAAAACGGGTGTAGCCTTGTCAGAAAATCGCGATTACATTACAGAGATCTTGTATTATTTTTTCTCACGTTGACTTCTCTTTCACTCATTATTGCGTGTTTTCTCTTATGTCTTAAGGTTAAGCATGTGGCTACAGGAAAAAAGATGCACAAACACAAGAATACACTAGACTTACCCTAGATAGCGTGTGCATAGGACGCCTTGGGGAGGCTTGCATTGGATAGTAATAGCGAACATACGCTGGGTGCTACCCACCAATTGCTGGTCTTTCTCAAACATCCACTGCACTAAGTCCTTCTGTGACCACTGATGCCACTCAAGCCATGCGGTAGTCCCTTTTTATGAATGAGACTCATTAAAATAATCGTTATAGGTCTTGTATGCTCTCACGATTTCAACCAGAGAGCCGGCAGGTTCACGAAATGTGATTTCACCGCATAACAACGACAAAAAATCTGTCGAACAGCTCATAGAGATAATCAAACAAATTAAGGCCTGTTGACCTTAAGTGACTGGGCAAAAGATCATATACAAAATAGGGCATGCTCAGATTAAGTGATTTTGCCAAAAAGAAATACGCCAAAAGAGCTATCCCAGCAGGTTCACAAATTGTGATTTCGCCGGGATGCCAAGGCACAACTCCAAGAGCAGTCCCTTTTTATGAAGAAGACTCATTGAAATAATTGTCCCAGAAATGTATGCCCAGGCGATTTCAACCAGACGGCAGGTTCACAGTATGTGATTTCACCGGATAACAGAAAAAAAAGAAATCTGTCCAAGAGCCCATAGAGATGATCTAAAAAAATGTAGGCATGTTCACCTTAAGTCATTCCGCAAAAGATCGTCATATACAAAATAGGGCATGTTCAGATTAGGTGAGTTCGCCAAAAAGAAATGCTACAGAAGTGCTATCCCGGCAGGATCACAAATTGTGATTTCGCCGGGATGCCAAGGCACAACTGCAAGAGCAGTCCCTTTTTATGAAGGAGACTCATTGAAATAATATTCCCAGACATGTATGCCCAGGCGATTTCAACCAGAGAGCCGGCAGGTTCACAGTATGTGATTTCACCGGATAACAGAAAAAAGAAATCTGTCCAAGAGCCCATAGAGATGATCTAAAAAATTGTAGGCATGTTCACCTTAAGTGATTCCGCAAAAGATCATCATATACAAAATAGGGCATGTTCAGATTAGGTGATTTCGCCAAAAAGAAATGCTACAGAAGTGCTATCCCGGCAGGTTCACAAATTGTGATTTTGCCGGGATGCTAAGGCACAACTCCAAGAGCAGTCCCTTTTTATGAAGGAGACTCATTGAAATATTTGTCACAGACATATATGCCCAGGGGATTTCAACCAGAGAGCCGGCAGGTTCACAGTATGTGATTTCACCGGATAACAGAAAAAAAGGAATCTGTCCAAGAGCCCATAGAGATGATCTAAAAAATTGTAGGCATGTTCACCTTAAGTGGTTCCGCAAAAGATCATCATATACAAAATAGGGCATGTTCAGATTAGGTGATTTCGCCAAAAAGAAATGCTACAGAAGAGCTATCCCGGCAGGTTCACAAAATGTGATTTCGTCGAGATGCCAAGGCACAGCTCCCAGAGTAGTCCCTTTTTATGAAGGATTCTCATTGAAATAATTGTCCCAGACATGTATGCCCTGGCGATTTTAACCAGAGAGCCGGCAGGTTCACAGTATGTGATTTCACCGGATAACAAAAAAAACGAAATCTGTCCAAGAGCCCATAGACATGATCTAAAAAATTGTAGGCATGTTCACCTTAAGTGATTCCGCAAAAGATAATCATATACAAAATAGGGCATGTTCAGATTAGGTGATTTCGCCAAAAAGAAATGCTACAGAAGAGCTATCCCGGCAGGTTCATAAAATGTGATTACGTCGGGATGCCAAGGCACAACTCCCAGAGCAGTCCCTTTTTATGAAGGAGACTCATTGAAATAATTGTGCCAGACATGTATGCCCAGGCGATTTCAACCAGAGAGCCGGCAGGTTCACAGAATGTGATTTCGCCGGATAACAGAAAAAAAAGGAATCTGTCCAAGAGCCCATAGAGATGATCTAAAAAATATTAGGCATGTTCACCTTAAGTGATTCCGCAAAAAAATCATCATATACAAAACAGCACATGTTCCCATTAAATGATTTCGCCAAAATGAAATGCTACAAAGGTGCTATCCGAGCACGTTCAAAAATGCGGTTACTTGCGCCATACACCAATCCACATGAGAACTTCTGCCTATCGAAGCAGCGGTTGAGAACAGCATATCCGGAGGCCTTCTCGCTCATTTATGCTTTAAAGCCCCTTCATTTGTGTCCCACGCAGCAGCTGTGTCTGCTCTCACCGTATCTCCACCAGTCTCGATGTCAAGGTCGGGTTTCAGTGTGGTCCCGTTGCGAGATGTTAAGCGAGGTTCTTTATGAAAAAGAACGTTGGGATTATTTTTCGGTACAGAGATGTAGGGTCTCGGCTCTGATTGTTATTTACGTACTCTGTTGGACGAAGTTTTGCCCGAAGACAAATAGCCGCGATAGGTTGACCGTCCTCCAAGAGCTTGGAGTCATGGCACAACAAAGCGAGTGTGAGCGAGTAAGTCATTGTTAGAATAATGCTACGAAGCGCTGCAGGAGTGAACGATCACGAGAGGACTGACAACTTAGTGATAAGAGGACTGGGTTCAACTGTACGAACGGGTGAGCATCGGCAAGAACTGGGACCCGACTCTGTGGCTAGCGAACATCATATGTTATTTGGCGGGCACAGCACAAGTGTGGTTTTTGAATCACAAACAGGAACTTACGTGCTGGGAGGTATGTAAGCATGGAGGAAGGAAACTGAGGAGAGAGCCCTACCCCCCGCGCGCTAGGAGAAAAGTGTGGAGGAAATGACGTAGCCGGTAAAAGCATCCGATTCGACCTCACGGCCCAATTTGCGAAGTTCATTATTAACTTCTTTCAAGACGACTTGTGTGTGTGTGAAGTGATTTTTGGAAAGGAAATGGAAGAGATGAGTGCAGCGCCGTAACTGTCTCTCACAGGAGGACACCTCAACAGCACTGCACGGGGAAGGGGGAATGGGAAGAAAAAGATGAAGGGGAGAAAAACAGTACGAACGTGGGAAGGGGAAAAAAAGTGAGTGCGGGGCTCAGAGCCACGATCTCAAGTGCGTGGCATTGCAGTAGTCTAGCAGTGCCGAAAGAGCGTGCTTCACGACGGACGAGTGGGCTGCAGGGAATAGCAGCGCGGTCGCCGTATCGTAAGTCAGTCCCAGTCGCCGATAGACTGTACACAAGTCCGTGCGCTCCACATCGAAGGCAGGGCAGCGAAGTAGTAAGTGGTCGAGCGTCTCCAAATCGGCGCAGTTGCTGCACGCGGGGACGCCAAATCCCTGCAGCCTGTGTGTTCTAGCAGCCGTGTGTTCTAGAAGGCTAGAGGATGCGCTGCAAAAGTCGGCAAGGCTCCACAGAACGTACAGTCGCCCAAATCTTTAACTGGTGTGCGGGAGCGGCGACTTTTCCGTGCGTCAGCGCCGTTTGACGGTGCGAGGCTGGAAACAGTCTGAGGCTAAGCGCATGCGGACAAAGCGCGCTCAGCTGGGCCCATCGTCTACTAGGCTGTTTCCAGCCTCGCCGCGTCATACGGCGCTGACGCCCGGAAAAGTCGCCGCTCCCGCACACCAGTTAAAGATTTGGGCGACTGTACGCCTGCGAACACATCAAACGGCTGTTCTATGGTCGCACGTCGGCCGGTTCTACGCGCGTACTGTTCTGCAGTTTGCGCCGGCTATACTTTGGTTCCGTACGATTCACTCACCTCAGGCCGCAGTCAATCAATTTAAACGCGAAGTCAGAGATGACGTTTTGCCTCCTCGCCGGCGCGCTGACGTAGTGATGCGCGGCCACGCGAACTTTGTTCAATAAAGCTCGACGATTCCTCAAGCGAGAGTGTGTTTGTGCTCATAAACTCCGAATAGATTGCAAATGGGTCGATGTGCCGTACGTGTCTCCAGTGCGTTCTTGCAGTGCAGTGAGAATGCGTACATTTTTGTCGTATCGCCAGACGTCTAGTTCGCAAGATCGTCTGAGCGCCCCAGGAAGTCCAAGCAGAGAAAAGCAAGTAGAAGTCAGCGATAAAGGTGACCTTCTTTAAAATCGTGGAAGAACTGGGCAGCGGCCGGTACCCGCGGTTGATGAGAATAGCTCATTTGGCTGGCCTGATAAAGCATGTTTATTTTCATAAAAGCCGGTAAAAGCATCCGATTCGACTTCACGGCCCAATTTGCGAAGTTCATTATTAACTTCTTTCAAGACGACTTGTGTGTGTGTGAAGTGATTTTTGGAAAGGAAATGGAAGAGATGAGTGTAGCGCCGTAACTGTCTCTCACAGGAGGACACCTCAACAGCACTGCACGGGGAAGGGGGAATGGGAAGAAAAAGATGAAGGAGAGAAAGACAGGACGAACGTGGGAAGGGGAAAAAAAGTGAGTGCGGGGCTCAGAGCCGCGCTCTCAAGTGCGTGGCATTGCAGTAGTCTAGCAGTGCCGAAAGAGCGTGCTTCACGATGGACGAGTGGGCTGCAGGGAATAGCAGCGCGGTCGCCGTATCGTAAGTCAGTCCCAGTCGCCGATAGACTGTACACAAGTCCGTGCGCTCCACATCGAAGGCAGGGCAGCGAAGTAGTAAGTGGTCGAGCGTCTCCAAATCGGCGCAGTTGCTGCACGCGGGGTCGCCAAATCCCTGCAGCCTGTGTGTTCTAGCAGCCGACCTGTAGCAGCCGACGCGCAGGCGAAGCAGGAAAGAGCGGTCCGCACGGGAGAAGCCAAAGCGGGGGAGGAGGCGAGGTGACGCACCCACGGCGACGCGCTGGTCTGGGTGCTGCGCACGGAGCGTTCGCAGAATGATTGCTTTGGCCACGTCGAAGCCACTGACCGAGGTAGCGAGGGGGAAGCGCAGGGAGTGAGCCTGCTTTGCGAGGGCGTCCGCGGCTTCGTTCCCTTGCAGGCCGATGTGTGCTGGAACCCATTGCAACGCCAAATCGCAGCCCTGGCTGACGAGATGGCGGAGCTTTCAGCCGACGCGCTGCACCAACGGAGGTCCAAGGTAATCCTTCGCCAGCATACACAGTGCCGCGCGCGAGTCCGAAAGGATCGCGGCAGAAACAACACTGCGCTGTTGAAGCAGGAGATCAGCTGCTAGGTCGATCGCAGCAAGCTCGGCCACCGTCGACGACCACACAACACGAAGGCGGCACTGCCGTGTAGCGCAAATATCCGGCGCCGTGCACGCTGCAGCACCAGAACCATCACTCGCCACGGAGCCGTCGGTGTAAACGAGCAGCCGGCCCCCTAGGCGCTCGTCTAGCAGTGCGGCCGTTTCCTGCTGCATAGCACAAACAGCTGTTTGACGCTTGGACTTGACGCCTGGCACCGTGGTGTTTACATCGAGTAGCGCGGAGGCGTGCGGCGATACCGACAGAGGTAGGAGTTGCGGCGTCGACGCGACGAGTGCGCTGAACTCGGTGGCACGCAGGCCCATGCACGAGCCCTCGAGGGTGTGGAGGCGACAGACGAGGCGTTGTCCCTGTGGCGAACGTTGAAGGCGCTCGATGTGGCTCATCGCTTGCTTCCATGCGCGAAGTGAGGGCGGCCAGTCTCCCGCTTCGGCGAGAGTTGCTCCTACTTGCGAGTTGCGAGGAAGCCCGTAAATTTGGCGAATTACGGTGCGGTGCTCCATGTCGATGGCGTTCCAGTTGGTGGCTCTGGCGTTCGTGAGGGGAAGCGCATAGAGTGCTCGCGTTGTTGCGACAGAGTTGTAAACTCGAAGCCAGTGGCGTAGCTAGGTCGTCTGGCACCCGGGGCCCATTGGTCTTCTGTCACCCCCCCCCCTTCCCGTTTGTAGTTGAGGAAGGCGAGGATATCGACAATTTCCGGGTTTCAGCACCAGTACAGCCGCCGAATTCCGGATCAAGCTACAGAACAGGTATTCGGCTTTAACTCAGGAAGAGGACCTTAGTATTGAAGCAATGAACGACAATCTTATGGGCATCATTAAGGAGTCTGCAATAGAAGTCGGTGGCAACTCCGTTAGACAGGATACCAGTAAGCTATCGCAGGAGACGAAACATCTGATCAAGAAACGCCAATGTATGAAAGCCTCTAACCCTACAGCTAGAATGGAACTGGCAGAACTTTTCAAGTTAATCAACAAGCGTAAGACAGCTGACATAAGGAAGTATAATATGGATAGAATAGAACATGCACTCAGGAACGGAGGAAGCCTAAAAGCGGTGAAGAAGAAACTAGGAATAGGCAAGAATCAGATGTATGCGTTAAGAGACAAAGCCGCCAATATCATTACTCATACGGATGAAATCGTTAAAGTGGCTTTAGAGTTATATAGAGATTTATACAGTACCAGTGGCAACCACGACGATAATGGTACAGAAAATAGTCTAGAGAAATTCGAAATCCCACAAGTACCGCCGGAAGAAGAAAAGAAAGCCTTGGGAGCTATGCAAAGGGAGAAGGCAGCTGGGGAGGATCAGGTAACAGCAGATTTGTTTGGTGGGCAGATAGTTCTAGAAAAACTGGCCGCCCTGTACACGCAATGCCTCATGACTTCGAGCGTACCGGAATCTTGGAAAAACGCTAACATAATATTATCCATAAGAAAGGGGATGCCATAGGCTGATCAGCTTACTGTCCATTGCCTACAAAGTATTTACTAAGGTAATTGCAAATAGAAACAGGAACACCTTAAACTTCCGTCAACCAAAGGGCCAGGCAGGATTCCGTAAAGGCAACTCAACAATAGATCATATTCACACTATCAATCAGGTGATAGAGCAATGTGCGGAATATAACGAACCCTTATATATAACTTTCATTGATTACGAGAAAGCGTTTGATTCAGTCGAAACCTCAGTAGTCCTGGAGGCATTGCGGAATCAGGGTGTAGACGAGCCATATGTAAAAATACTGAAAGATATCTATAGCGGCTCCACAGCCACCGATGTCTTCCATAATGAAAGCAACAAAATCCCAATACAGAAAGGCGTCAGGCAGGGAGATACGATCTCTCCAATGCTATTTACAGCGTGTTTACAGGAGGTATTCAGAGACCTGGATTGGGAAGAATTGGGGATAAGAGTTAATGGAGAATACCTTAGTAACTTGCGATTCGCTGATGACATTGCCTTGCTTATACTCAGGGGACCAATTGCAATGCATGCTCACTGACCTGGAGAGAGAAGCCGAAGGGTGGGTCTAAAAATTAATCTGCAGAAAACTAAAGTTATGTTTAACAGTCTCGGAAGAGAACAGCAGTTTCAATAGGTAGCGAGGCACTGGAAGAGGTAAGGGAATACATCTACTTGGGACAGGTAGCGACTGCGGATCCGAATCATGAGACTAAAAATAATCAGAAGAATAAGAATGGGCTCGGGTGCGTTTGGCAGGCATTCTCAGATTATGAACAGCAGGTTGCCATTATCCCTCAAGAGAAAAGTATATAACAGCAATGTCTTACCATTACTCACGTACGGGGCAGAAACCTGGAGGCTTACGAAAGGGGTTCTACTTAAATTGAGGACGACGCAACGAGCTATGGAAAGAATGATAGGTGTAACGTTAAGGGTTAAGAAAAGAGCAGATTGGGTGAGGGAACAAACGCGAGTTAATGACATCGTAGTTGAAATCAAGAAAAAGAAATGGGCGTGGGCAGGACATGTTAGGAGGAGTGAAGATAACCGTTGGTCATTAAGGGTTACGGACTGGATTCCAAGGGATGTGAAGCGTAGCAGGGGGCGGCAGAAAGTTAGGTGGGCGGATGAGATTAAGAAGTTTGCAGGGGCGACATTGCCACAATTAGTACGTGACCGGGGTAGTTGGAGAAGTATGTGAGAGGCCTTTGCCCTGCAGTGGGCGTAACCTGGCTGATGATGATGATGATGACAGCCGCCGTGGATACCACGCACGTCCCCCGGGTCCCCCTCTCTTTCGCTTTCTTTCCCATGAGATCGCGAATGCAGCTGGTATTGGCGGCGAGGAGTTACGGAGTCGCCATCTATCGGAAGCGCCTCGCTGGCATTGTATGAGGGATCACGCGGTGCGCTCGTCATAGGTTTTGCTGTCAGCGCTGACTGAAAACACCACGCGGGAGCTCTCCCGGATATTTCTGTAGGTACTTTCGAAACGAGAGAAGGTTTTTACAGTCAAAATAATAAACTTGGGCAAACTGAAAGCACAGAATCGTTTACAGGCGCTATCTCTTTACCGAATACGTACAGTGAACGCGACTGTGCGCGGTCGTCGGGATGGAGTCTCCCAAACCAGCTTCTTACGTGAAAGGTAGGCAAACGCTGAGAGCAAACTATGCGGAAAATGTTCTTATAGTGTTTGTATAACTAAATGGAGTGTAATAGAATGAAGCCTCAATGCAGCGATAGCACAGCTTCGCAGCGACTGACTGCGCGTCTGCATGCTTGTCCGCTATTGGAATCCCACCGATGGCACCGGCTGTTGGAATCTCAGCGCTGCCACCAGCTGTTGGAACCTCAGTGCTGACACCCGTTATTGCAATCGGACCGCTGGCGCCCGTTGTTGCAAATGGGTCGCAAGCCCCAAGGGTAGCGTTGGCCTGGCGGCCTGGGGCACACTGGAAGCATCCGAAGGTCCCGGCAAAGCATGAGTCGACTGACAACAGAACAACTTGTTTATTCTAGCATCGCAAAGAGCGGGCGGTCAGGTCGACCGAAGTGGAGAGACGGGAGAGCACGTTACTCAACAGAAGAAATCGGAGCCTCTCTCTTGGCGTCCGGGAGCAGCTGCTTTTATACTCTTGGCGTCGCGGGCAAGAAGGAAGGGCACGGGATGACACCACGTGACAGCGAGGCACGGACGGACTGAGAGACATGTAGAGACTAGTGTAGTGACGCATCAGCCAGGCCGGCGCCGGTCAGACCTCCTCGCTTCACACTTGGGGAGCTCCTCTCCCCGGCTGCCGCGCTTTGACAAGCGTGGGCACACACACACGCACACACAAAGACACGTGGCACTGAACATGCCGGGACGCGCTCGGCGGGGATGCGTCGCGGCCGCTCCGAACGGGCCAAAATATCCGCCGCTTTGAACGAAGCCCCGGCGTCCGTTGCATCTGCGCCGGCTACACCGCGCGTCGTAGGCGAAACGTGACAGACCGCCCCGCCGGGGGAAGGAGATCCCGATGGTCAGGGGACTGCATCCGCTGTCCGGAGGGATGTCGCTCGATGATGCTCATAACCGAAGTCGGTCGTCCCTCGGCGTTTCTTGAGCGCAGCGCACCGAGAAGGCCTCGTTCTCACGTTCAGGTTCATACAGGACACTGCAAAGTGACTTCGGGAAAGTTGCCATTTTTGTTCTCGTTACCCAGCAAGCGTTAGAACTGCGCTGAAACTCAGCCGCTCAGTCAGCAAGCACGGCACAACCCTCACTAAGCCATGCCAGGCTCTTTCCCCTTTTATACTACTGCCTAGTTCCTTACAGTAGTCTAGCAGCACCCAGAACGCGTCCACAAATCGGAAAATTGCACTAGAAAGCACATCATCACTTTAAAACACTACACAAAAGCAATATGTTAAAAATCCTGCCTAAGGAAGAAAAACATCAATAACAAACAATTTTGCGGCTGATTCCCACGTTAGGGGCTTCGACTTAAGCCATCGGCGTTACCGTTGAGACTCCCCTTCTTGTAACGCACCTCAAAGGAATATTGTTGCAAAGCGAGGCTCCAGCACAGGAGGTGGCCATTTGTGAAAGAGTTGGTGTGCAGCCATTGGAGAGGGCAGTGATCCGTCTCGAAACATGGGATGCGGAGATCGCAGCGAGCGACCGTACACTAGCTCAGCTGGCGAAAACCCTGTAGCCACATGCGGCGCGGTCCTCAATGCAAATATCACCCCAGGCAGAAACAGCTCCCAGTCAGTTTGTTGTTCAAACCACAATGCTCTCCACACGCGCTTCATGACGGAATCTAGCTTCTCAAGGGAATTCGACTGTGGGAGGTACACTGAGCTGTGTAACAGCTTTACCCCACACCTTTCGAGAAAGGCTGTCGTCAAAGCGCTAGTAAACACTGTGCCCTGATCTGATTGGATTTCCGCAGGAAAACCAACTCGCGCATATATGGACAGTAGTGCATTGACTATCTCAACTGAGCTGAGTTCTTTAAGCGGCACTGCTTCAGGGAACTTTGTCGCTGGGCAGATCACAGTCAAAATGTGTCTGTACCCCGTGGCTGTTACCGGCAGAGGTCCCACTGTATCAATAACGAGCCGTCTAAAAGGCTCCGTAATGATAGGTTCCAACTTCAACGGCGCCCTCGATTTGTCCCCTGGTTTGCCCACCCGCTGACAGGTGTCACATGTCTTCACAAAGTGGTCTGCGTCCCGAAAACACCCTGGCCAATAGTACTCTTGCAAGAGACGGTCCTTAGTTTTCTTAACTCCTAGGTGTCCGGACCACGAACCCCCATGCGACAAGCGCAACAGATCCTGACGATAGCATTGAGGCACGATCAGCTGATCGAACTCCACTCCCCTGCGGTCTAGATACTTCCGGTACAGGACCCCACCTCTTTCCACAAAGCGAGCATTTTTCTTGGCGATACCTTCCTTGACAATGCAGCGTATGTTTTCTAGGCTGTCATCCTTCTTTTGCTCGGCTATCAAAGCCGACCGGCTGACTTTTAGCAACCTATTAAGTCCGTCTGACGTAGGCGCGATGAGCAAATCTGCAGATAGCTCTTCTAACTTTCCCGCATCGGAAATGTCCTCTCCAGTATCTGGTGCCTTTAACGCTACAGGCTCAATTTTATTCAGTTCGGGCGTGCTCTGTATATCAGCTTGCTGCGCCTCTGACCCTTTTTCATTGTTCGACAACGCCGGCCCCGCAACTACCGCCTTTGCAGCGAGCTCCCGAACCTTCGATCTGGTTAAGGCCTGAACGCTAGCCTCACCAAACAAAAGCCCCTTCTCGCGCAGGAGGTGATCGGACCTGTTCGAAAATAGGTACGGGTACTGGGGGGGGGGGGGGGGGCAGCATAGATGACACCGCCGCCTCCGTCTCAAGTGCTCCGAAAGGTCCTTCAATAAGCACTTTTGCTACGGGCAGACACACGCTATGTGTTTCCACGGCTTGCTTGATCCATGCGCACTCGCCCGTGAACATATCGGGTTCTACGTAAGAGGGGTGAACCAGATCCATCGTAGCTGCGGAATCGCGAAGCACTCGGAACTCTCTCCCGTTCACAAGGAGGTCTCGCATGTAAGGCTCGAGAAGCTTCATGTTCTCGTCAGTGCTGCATAAGGACAAAAACACGACTTTTGTTTTTGTTCCCGGACACTGCGCCGAAAAGTGACCCGGCTTTTGGCACGTATAACACACGCGCGCTTGCCTCGTCTCGAACCGCTTTCTGTGTTCGGCTTCGGTTGCCGCCGTCTCCTTACGTTCGGTCGGACTGCTTGCACTCGAATCCGCACTACGTGTGTCCGCCTTTGCTCTCATGGGCGTGAACTTCGGCCTCTCAAACTTGGAGCCAAATTCACCCTTTTGACCGTACTTAGCTCCGCGAGCCCGACGCGTCACAAACTCTTCGGCTAGCTCAGCGGCTCTAGCCACCGTACTAACATCTGGCCTATCCAAGACCCAGTACCGCACGTTCTCAGGTAACCGACTATAAAACTGTTCCAGCCCGAAACACTGCAGAACTTTCTCGTGGTCACCAAACGCTTTCTCTTCTTTGAGCCACTCCTCCACGTTTGACATAAGCCTGTAGGCAAACTCTGTATATGACTCACTTTTACCTTTCTCATTTTCCCGAAACTTCCGACGGAACGCCTCCGCTGACAGCCTGTACTTTTTTAGCAGACTCGATTTCACTTTGTCGAAATCCTCTGCCTCCTCTCTCTCCAAGCGAGAGACTACGTCGGCCGCCTCGCCGTGTAATAAAGTGAGCAAGCGCTGTGGCCACGTTTCCCGAGAGAACCCCTGCTTCTCGCACGTTCGCTCAAAGTTAACCAGGAACAAACCAATGTCCTCTCCAAGCTTAAACGGCCGCATCAGGTCAGTCATTTTGAACAATACTCGTTCTCCTGCACCGTGTGCCTGACTTCCATTACGAGCGCGTTCCATCTCTACTTCGAGACGCTTCATTTGCAAAGCGTGATCGCGCTCTTCTTTTTTCTCTTGTTGCTCTCGCTCTTTTTCTTTCTCTTGTTGCTCTCGCTCTTTTTCTTTCTCTTGTTGCTCTAGCTCTTTTTCTTTCTCTTGTTGCTCTCGCTCTTTCTGTTCTTTAAGTTCGCGCTCCTGTCTTTTTGCCCTTTCCTCAATGGTCTCAAGGCATTCCGACAGCTCGTCATCCTCAGCTTCTAACTCAAGAATAGCCGTCAGCAGTTCTGGTTTTCTGAGTTTGTCTGAGACATCCAGACCCAACTCTCTTGCAAGCTCCAACAATTTCGGTTTGCGCAACGACTTCAAATCCATGGCTGCTCTGAATGCTGCTTTCTCTACTGCCTACTATTCATTATGACAAACTAGAAGTGAGGCGTGCAGACAGGACACAAGAGTAGAGAAGTGGACAACACGAACGCCGACTATCAACTGAAGGGAGCACTGAGGCGAAAAATGAAAGACACAAAACTCATCTGCGCATGCTCAGGAATGGTAACACCACGTGTCAATCGGGTACACGTGCTGGTCTACGTGAGAGATAACTGTTAAGGCACTTAATCTCTTCCTTATGTAAAGTAATCGAAGGCTGACTCACGCACGCACTTCCACCATTATAGATATGCCAAGCCTCTACCATAAGACGCGTATCTTCATTCTTATGCCTGTACAGTATCGCGCATTCATCTAACTTTGGCTTGCAGTTACAATCTCGGCAATGTAGCGAAAGATTAGAAGGCGATCCACCGGTTAACGACCTTTTATGCTCCATTAGCCTCTGATTGATACACCGTCCCGTTTGCCCTACGTAGAACTGGCCACAGCTAAGGGGAATTTGATATACCACACCCATACGACATTCTGTAAAACTGTTGTTCTTATTGTGCTTCACTGGACAAATATCTGTTCGTTTTTTGCCTTTAACCCGCTCCTTTTTATTCTGTACGGCAGCGCATATCTTACCTAGCTTATTGGGAGCAGTGAAAGCAACATTAACATCATATCTACTAGCAACTTTTTAAGCCTGTGCGACACTGAATGAATATACGGAATAGCCACTACTCTTTTTTTGCGATTACTGCTTTCTGTGATTACGTCCGTCCCCCTGGAAACAGACTTCTTTAGGCGCTCAGCTACAGTGGCCACCGCTACATTAGGATAACCTGCTTCTAATAGGCGCCGGACCTGCGCATTAAAACTGGCGCTCATTTTGTGCATGCAGGATCTTGTGAGGGAAGACTTAAGGCACGACATGGCGATTCCGTTTTTTACTAATTTAGAATGCTTGGATTGAAAGTTTAGCAACGGCTTCGTACATCTTGGGGAGTACTGCCAACAAACATGATTTTGTTCGAAGATCAAGGAAATGTCAAGAAACTGAATTACGCGTCGCTGAGGTAATTCCTTGGTAAACTTTAATCCTCCCCCATAAAGTTTAAATTGCTCACTTACTGAGGTAGCAGCCGAGTCTAATTCTTCCCTATTGCAGAAAATCAGGTAATCATCAACGTAACGAAATATCTTGATAACGCTATCACCTAAGGCTTTCTCTAAGCAGTTGTCAACCTTACTCAGGTAAATGTTGCTAAGAATAGGGGCAACCTTTGAGCCAATGCAAATGCCTGATTTCTGCAGAAAAACGCCATCTCTCCACCCAATCAGCGTCGACTTCAAGTACATTGAAAGAATTTCTAGAAAAGCTCCCGTGGAAACACCGCATCTGTCAATAAAAGCCGACTCTTGCACTTGTTCTTTAATGCACTCATTTACGGAATTTAGCAACCCGTCATGCGGCAAGGAATAATACAGGTCTTCGATATCCATACTAAAAGCTGTACAATCACCCGGATTCTCCTCTCTTAAATAGTGAACTAGCGCCTGAGAATTACGTAGGCAAAAGGGATCTGAAAAAATTAGTGAAGCTAGGCAGTTCTGTAGGTAACTAGCGACACAGACCTGCCACGTCCCTTTCTCTGACACTATAGCACGAAAAGGAATTTCTTGTTTATGGGTCTTGGCCGAGAAAAACAGTTCTAATGTGTGAAAAAAAAAGTTGCTAGTAGATATGATGTTAATGTTGCTTTCACTGCTCCCAATAAGCTAGGTAAGATATGCGCTGCCGTACAGAATAAAAAGGAGCGGGTTAAAGGCAAAAAACGAACAGATATTTGTCCAGTGAAGCACAATAAGAACAACAGTTTTACAGAATGTCGTATGGGTGTGGTATATCAAATTCCCCTTAGCTGTGGCCAGTTCTACGTAGGGCAAACGGGACGGTGTATCAATCAGAGGCTAATGGAGCATAAAAGGTCGTTAACCGGTGGATCGCCTTCTAATCTTTCGCTACATTGCCGAGATTGTAACTGCAAGCCAAAGTTAGATGAATGCGCGATACTGTACAGGCATAAGAATGAAGATACGCGTCTTATGGTAGAGGTTTGGCATATCTATAATGGTGGAAGTGCGTGCGTGAGTCAGCCTTCGATTACTTTACATAAGGAAGAGATTAAGTGCCTTAACAGTTATCTCTCACGTAGACCAGCACGTGTACCCGATTGACACGTGGTGTTACCATTCCTGAGCATGCGCAGATGAGTTTTGTGTCTTCTTTCATTTTTCGCCTCAGTGCTCCCTTCAGTTGATAGTCGGCGTTCGTGTTGTCCACTTCTCTACTCTTGTGTCCTGTCTGCACGCCTCACTTCTAGTTTGTCATAATGAATCCTTACCAACTAGCTCAGCTTTCTGTCGTTCTATGCCTACTATTGTCTTGCCGCAAACTAACCCGGCAGCAACGACAACCACAATTACCAGCTCTGTTTCTGACACTAACAAAAGCCTGGCAAAACTCAGAAGAAGAAAGCCCCGCACTCACCAAACCTCGCAGCCAAGAATTCAGAGCAGTCGTTCCGCTGCAGGCAACCAGTCATCACACAGGGCTCGTTGCACTGCTCCCGGATGGTCGTTGTGCTGCTCAGCATACAATCAACCTCATATCTTCGCTGCTGGCCTCCGTTGTCGCGATCTCACCGCTGGCAACCAGCTGTTGGAATCCCACTGGTGGCACCGGCTGTTGGAATCTCAGCGCTGCCACCAGCTGTTGGAACCTCAGTGCTGACACCCGTTATTGCAATCGGACCCCTGGCGCCCGTTGTTGCAAATGGGTCGCAAGCCCCAAGGGTAGCGTTGGCCTGGCGGCCTGGGGCACACTGGAAGCATCCGAAGGTCCCGGCAAAGCATGAGTCGACTGCTAACAGAACAACTTGTTTATTCTAGCATCGCAAAGAGCGGGCGGTCAGGTCGACCAAAGTGGAGAGACGGGAGAGCACGTTACTCAACAGAAGAAATCGGAGCCTCTCTCTTGGCGTCCGGGAGCAGCTGCTTTTATACTCTTGGCGTCGCGGGCAAGAAGGAAGGGCACGGGATGACACCACGTGACAGCGAGGCACGGACGGACTGAGAGACATGTAGAGACGAGTGTAGTGACGCATCAGCCGGGCCGGCGCCGGTCAGACCTCCTCGCTTCACACTTGGGGAGCTCCTCTCCCCGGCTGCCGCGCTTTGACAAGCGTGGACACACACACACACACGCACACACAAAGACACGTGGCACTGAACATGCCGGGACGCGCTCGGCGGGGATGCGTCGCGGCCGCTCCGAACGGGCCAAAATGTCCGCTGCTTTGAGCGAAGCCCCGGCGTCCGTTGCATCTGCGCCGGCTACACCGCGCGTCGTAGGCGAAACGTAACACCGCCATCGTTTCGCTTTAACCGCGCGCGCGTTTTCGCACCGTGCCATGAGCTTTAGGTCGCAGAATATGAGCATTTGACAGTATACAAGCAACCATTGTTGCATGGGCGCTATTGGAGCTGTTCAGAAATAATTTCATTGTAGAGACTTCGACGCCTACTGGGACTGTGATGTGACGTCGCCATGATTCATCCTTTTTTTTCTAAATTCTTAGACGTTTCAATATTATTCCTCGAGTTGTGCCGCACTATATGTTTATCGGTGTTCTCAGCGTGCGATTTCTCGCTGCTTCTTTTTATGCGAAGCATATTACTAGAGCTCAACCCAGCTCCTCAGGCGCGGCGGTGTCGCCTTCAATACCACGTGACACCATGACGTCACGACAGAGGAGAAACGGGGCTCCAACTCGCGCCGTCGCTCGCGGCGTCGCGGCGGTATATAAGCAGCTGCGCTTGCCTCTGCTAGACACTCACGAGGTGAGATGCCTCCTGGAGATAGAGCTGCTCGTTGGAATGAGAAGCGAAGGTTGCGGCGTGCTACAGAGACTGTTTCTAGGTGGCTTTGCTACGGCGCAGCGACTACGCGCCCCGCATCAGACGAGGTGAGCGTCGAGCAACGCAGCGTTCGGCGCGACAACGAAATGTGCGCCTGAGCAAGCGCCGCACGCCGAGCCGACGCCGACGACACTGGCTTATCTGCGACACGAGCTCCTTAACGCTGTCGCGTTAAAATAAAGGCTAGTATGCTTCGCATCCTGGGCTTAACCTTAGCTAAGCCACAGCCATTCTTTTATTTGTAGCAAAACGTTTTGTTGGGCTAGTTGGTGCATTACTGAAGTACTATAGCGCCAAACAGACGACACGGGAAGAAGAGACACAGACGAGCGCTTACTAACAACTGATGCTTTAATGACGGAAGCACACAATATATATACACAAATCTGGCGGCGCAACTCGCGCATTGTCAAAACATCACATGGTAAAAGGGCAAAAGGCGATAGAACGATTGTGAATGTGACGTTCCTGAAGATGACACGTGGTGTACAGGGCCAAATGACTATAAGTGATAATGGTTACATGATACACAAACACTGGCGTAAGGGAGTACCCCTTAAAAAACTAAAAGATTAGGAATGTTCACCAGGCGCGGGCGGCGCAGCAACATGCACAGATTCAACTATGGGCTTCTAAAAATGACATCTCACTTTTATAGAGAATTTTAGATGGTTCGCTTACGCATTCAGTGCCCTTCCTTTTAATGTAGAAGGCTTCCTTCAGCTCGTGGGCCACGCTGTCTCGACTTCTGTCCAGAATGATAGTCTCACTTAGGCGAGGCTTGCACCCGCACTCTTTGCAGTAATCCAGTGCACTATTTCATAACACAAGCATGACCATATGCCATGCTTTATTTTAATGTGCTTCTTACCACTCCCTTTCCATTGGAGTGAACTTGCCAGTATCTATAGCATCGACAAGTTCATAGACCAAACCGTCATGATATCAGTCGGGCAGCGGACTCGGGCGAGCGTCTCAGTGCGCGTTTTTCGAACATCGCAGACCCGGCGCCGTGGCAGAAATCTTCCTCGCCCTGTGCTTGCTGCATACCCGAGTTGCAACCAATGACTGTTTGCCGGTTTTATGTTTCGCGAGCCAAGCTTCACGCAGCTTCTTGTCCTGCGGCTACGTATGAATAAGGCTGACACCGGGCTCCGTTCCGTACGTCCGGCACTGCGGCACCGAGCAGTAGTCTACCATGTTGCGCGCCTTCAAAGGCAGCCACTACCTATTGTAGTGCTTTCAATCGTTGTAAGGGAGATACTCGAAGCTGGAAAATCTCGCCACTAAATGAGGACCGCAGCGTACGAGGGAACTTAAACGATCGTTTCCAGCTCGCTTCGGCGCTCCCGAAGCAGCCGACGCGGCCGCTATGTCCACGTGATCCCTAATAGCACGTCACGCCGACGGTGGCGCCAGCTTTTCCAGTGTGCACACAGTGTGCTGCACTGAAAACTTGTGATAAGCGCATGTGCACATCTTCTGTCAGACTGTAAGGCTTGGCAACCAATACAAATGCGGCATCGTGGCTAATACGGTTCACGTCATAAATAGAAAAAAAACATTTTATAAAGATTGAACTATCAATTTTAGCGGCAACATTGCATTTGCAAAACTGAAGGCCGACATTCATATCTTGCCCAACAGCAACTTCACAAAAATCGTCGTAGGTACTATGGCCCGCAGTATTTTGGCTGTGGGCAGCCCTGAACGAAAACGAAAATTAAATTATGTCTCAGTGACGCTGATCTCCCCACCATATTAGAGAAACGGAAAACGCCACCTGCCTCCCTGCTGCGCGGGCGCCAATGCTATGACAATTACGAGTTCTCTTCATTCTGATCAATAAAGCCTGTTTTTATTTGCTGCTATGCGGACAAACGTGATTATCCGAGCTGCGGTACCACCAATAGATTGGGAGCAGAATAGAGCACGCTTCGCGTCGATTCTTGGCGTCACCATGAAGCCCGTGCCAGCGAAACCTGTTCATTTGCACTCGCAATGGAGAGGGTTGAGGGATCAACGCCACTGGTCTACTATTTCATATTTCTTTCGCTACTGCCATACTGGGCGCCGGCGGCAGTGCCAAAGTACTGTAGGCTGCAGCACCCAAAACGATTTTGTTTAAGAAGTTTTTGTTGACTTAGTAATATGACTTTGAATTCTCAATTCTTGGAATTGAAGTGCTTCCTCCTTAAGTACTAATTAAGGGATTATTAAGGATATGGTTATTACTTATCTGCCATATTTTTCACGCTACCGAGTACTTAGTAATCACAACGACATATAACTTCATAGAATAGCAGGAAATAACCTTATAAGATTCACGTTCTTTTTTTTTGTAAAATTTGGTGCAGCTGACACAGACACTGCACTTGTGACATGAAGTCACACAACAACAACAGTTTTCTGAAACTTTCGAGGATAAGAAGGAAAGCGTGAAACATAACGGCAGGTTTCGCAGCGGCTTCTCGGAGCGAGCGGGAGAGGGGAAGTAATAGCGAGCTGAACATCGCGGCATTTACGAATTAATTTGTTTTGCCCACACATTCGTGCAATTATTTCGTGGGGTGTTGATAGAGCTGCAGCCGACAATTCTGCGGCGGCGCAACGCATCGGGTACATGAGCTCGGGCGACTGGATCCCGGAGCATTCTTTGCCATTTGCGTCCAGTCAAGCCGGCGGAAAGAGGGGTGTCTTGAGGCGTATGCCACCCCCCCCCCCCAGTGGCCCCTTGCACCCGGGGTCCACGGCCCCCCGGCCCCCCCTGTTGCTACGCCACTGCTTGAAGCGCAAGTTGCGGTGTACAACCACGACCACGGGCGAGCAGGGAGCGTGCGGCGCCAGCCACCTTCTTAGAATTCTTGCAGAGCTGGGAGACGGCGGCGTTAAAGTTGACCCGGCAGTCGATGTCAAGTTTCGCGAGAAATGTAAACGTCAGGGCCTCTCCTGAGTTTCCTTCCTCCGTGTATGTAAGTAAAAGGGGGGAGGCTCATAGGTTTGTTCGTAAAACCCATCGGACATCGTCGTGCTGCGCATAAAGGACTTGCATGCCGTGCTCAGTCTTTCACCGAGTCATATGTGAAGAACATGTGGGACGTATACATGCGCTGTGTCGCAAAGTCGATGACACAATGCCGGAAACGGAAGAGGTTGCACATATGCTTAAAGGTATCGCGGATGACGCGCTTACACTTCTGGCTTGTAAGAACTCATCCACAGTGCAAATCGTCATAAAGGAGTGCGGACGCTATGAAGAAGCAAGAAGTCGCCGCATTACTCCGAATTTCACACGTTTTCCGAACACGGCTGCGGCGTCAACCTGCGAGGATCTCCGTTTCCCACCCGTTCCTAATGCATCCGACAATATTGAGCGCATTATCCGTCGCGAGATTGAACCTGCCTCCCCGTTCCCCTTCAGGTACGTAACCCCGACGAGTCCCATGCACCCATTTCCCTCATCCATACCGTTGTGCGTCAAGAACTAATGATAATAATATTTGGGGTTTTACGTGCCAAAACCACTTTCTGATTATGAGGCACGCCGTAGTGGAGGACTCCGGAAATTTTGACCACCTGGGGTTCTTTAACGCGCACCTAAATCTAAGCACACGGGTGTTTTCGCATTTCGCCCCCATCGAAATGCGGCCGCCGTGGCCGGGATTCGATCCCGCGACCTCGTGCTCAGCAGCCCAACACCATAGCCACTGAGCAACCACGGCGGGTGTCAAGAACTAGCAAGCGCAGGATAACAGAAGCTTTGGCCAGTCAACGAGCCTGGCAACCACCCACCAGTCACACCCAAGTTATCCAGATGTCCAATCTTTCACCGTCGTTATCAGAATTCCGCAGAATGGCACATTTTCCATGACAGACCCATCTGCTTCTGTTGTGGGTGCGTCGGACACATTTCCCACCATTGTCGCAGTCCTTGGAATTCGCAGCATCTACCGAGTTGTCGAGTTCTACACAGGCGCTTCCAAGTCACATGCCAGAGTGTCCTATGCAGCCGTCGGTCCATCCTTCTCCGAATCCGATGTACTACATCCAGAAACAAGTATCTTTACGGTTGAGGGCTGCGCACTATTATCACCGCGGCATCCTCTGAAAAGAGGAGGCGCTACGAACTAATGGGGCTTATAACATGTAGCAGAACGTCTTTCAGGAAACTTCTTTCACTATTGTCGGCAGTGAAGCATATAAGGAAATCAAAACTCAAAAAAATCGGTTATATATACGGACTCTCTAATTGTTGTGAAGGCCTTGATGTCCTTCTGTGAGCACAAAAATCCAGTAATTAATGAACTCTATTCCGTCCTGTGTAAAGCATATACATCTAACCAGCATGTGATTATATGCTGGGTGCCTGGACATAGGGGCATCGAGGGTGACCTTCTAGCGGACCAGATGGTCGCATCAATTTCATTGCATGCAGTTAATCCTACTGCTGCTGTCCCTGCTACAGATCTGACTCATTTCTTACGAAAGAAACTTCGAAAGCACTGGCAACGCATGTGGGACGCAGAAACAAATAGTAGGCTGCGCGTGATAAAGCCACAGTTAGGTTTTTAGCACTCCGCAACAAAATCATGGCGAACAGATGTCCTATTCTGTCGTCTCAGAATTGGACACACATTTGGCACGCATAGCTTTTTACTCACTGGAAATGAACCTCCAACCTGTGGTAGATGAGGGGAGAGGCTGACCGTCCTCCACGTCCTCCTGGAGTGTAGGGAAGCCGAATCTGAAAGAAAAAAACATTTTCCCTTAGTATACCGGCAGCACATCCCCCTTCATCCTGTTATGTTACTCGGTGCAGAACCGCTCTTTGATACCGACGCTGTCCTAGGTTTCCTGAAAGAAGTTCTGCTACATGTTATAAGCCCCATTAGTTCGTAGCGCCTCCTCTTTTCAGAGGATGCCGCGGTGATAATTATTTTGAATAGCACATGCCTCTAGGCCCTTGTGTTTCAAGGGCTCTGGCGAGGCAGTAGTGCTCTAAGCAATTTAGCATCTCGCATATTTTATATAATACATCATTCTTTCTTAATGCATTTTAGTGATCATAGTACACGTCATTAATCATTGCCATAATTTTATTACGTGTACATTTTATGCAATTTCCACCAACTGTTTTAGGGCTCTTTACAGCCACGTCACATTATATTCACAAAATCCATCAGACCACCACATATTCATTACAACTAGCATGGCGCTCTTTGGCCATACCTGGCCCTTCTTTCATTGCGCCATTAAACCTCAAACATTATCATATTTTAGGCCTCTTTACAGCCACGTCAATTTAAATTCACAGAACCCATAAGACCACTACATATTCATTACCACTAGCATGGCGCTCTTTGGCCATACCAGGCTCTTGCGCCATTAAACCTCAATCATCAAGCGTTTAAACCTGTAGGAAAAATTTATACGTAGCTTTGAAGTACAATCGCCAGTTTTATTAGAAGAAAACTTTTGATTTATATTAAACAATCTTTGAGAGCACAAGGATTGTTGCAGCTAGCGAAGCTGCACAAAAGGTTGGCAACCTGTGAAGCAGACGAAAGTCACTTGTGGATAGGTTGTGTTTGTTTTGTTGCACGGTATTCTTTCGTCGCGCGCAGGCCGTTCAAGTGCACTTTTTGTGTTTACGGACTCCGTGTGATAAGGCGAACTTCATCAGGTCGGCGCTGCGACGGTCTCGCTGCGGCAGGCGCCATTTTGTTTCTGGGCTTCGGATTTGACATACATTGGCCACCGTTGTTATGGTCGATTCTAAAAGAGAGCAAGAAACTCCAAGCTTAGTTTTACATTTCACTGTTTAGTACGACAGTTTAAACTTGTAAATGCATATTTATTTTTTAAATTCATACCATAACATTGCTCACTTCAGAAGACGATGTCATCCCTGCAGGGGCGTCTGCGTCAGCAGGCGTTAGGGGTGTTGCGGCACCACGCACCCGAGGGCTGGACCCTCCCGCGTGTAGCCGTGCGCGGCTTAGCCATGTCCGCGGATAGGCGGATCCTGGGTTTTGAGCCGATGGCGGGTGTTCGAACCGTTAAGGTACGGACACACTAGCGTCAAAACGCGCGCGGCACGCCGCCGGCGGCGCGCCGCGTGCCGGCGTGTACCGCGTACAGGCCGCGTACCGCCGGCCGCGACTTGTAGCGCGCCGCGTGCCGCGCGCGCTAGAAGGAAGTAATATCGGGTTTAATCTCTCATACAAACAGGCGGGTACGGTAATAGAGCAGCAACTCCCAGGTTTATTTTATGCGGATGACATTGTGTTGCTAGCTAACAAGCAAAGTCATTTGCAACGTCTGGCTAATATCTGTGGACAGGAAGGCAACGATCTAGGCTTGAAGTTTAGTGTTAGAAAATCAGGTGTTATGGTATTCAATGAAAACTGTGAACAGACAGTGGAGATACAGGGCCAAGAAATACCTCGGGTAACAGAATATAAATACCTTGGTATATGGATAAACGAAGGCAATGGATATATGGAAACACAGGAAAAAAAACATAACAGTAAAGGGGAAGAGAAATGCAGCCATAATGAAGCATACAGCGCTATGGGGATACAATAGGTACGAGGTCCTCCGAGGTATGTGGAAAAGTGTAATGGTTCCAGGACTTACTTTTGGAAATGCGGTTGTTTGCTATAACTCAGGGGTACAATCACGACTCGACGGGAACCAAAGGTCAGTGGGTTGCCTCGCATTGGGCGCTCACGGGAAGACTACAAATGAAGCTGTGCAGGGTGATATGGGCTGGACTAGTTTTGAAGTGAGGGAAGCTTGCAGTAAAATTGAGTATGAAGAACGGCTGAGTGATATGGAAGAAAGTAAATGGGCTGGGAGAGTGTTCAGGTATCTGTACAGGAAAAACATTGATTCACAGTGGAGGAAAAGAACTAGGAAGCTTACCAGCAAGTATGCGGCCTGTAGGGTGGACAACACAACAACAAAGGTCAAGCGGAATGTCAGAGAAGCTGAAATAATCTCATGGGTGGCGGCAATGGAAAAGAAACCTGCCATGAGTAACTACTTAAGAGGAAAAAACGAAATCAGGAAAGAAACCATTTATGATAACTCAAAGGGAAGCTCATTACTTTTCGAAGCGAGATCAGGATGCCTTAGAACACGCACCTATAAAGCGAGATATAAGAAGGAAGAAGAAGCATGTGCTTGCTGTGGTAAAGCTAGGGAAACTACGGAGCATGTTTTATTAGAATGTGAAGACGTCTACCCAGCGGTCGATTTAGGCACCACTGGCCTCCTTGAAGCCCTTGGGTTCAGAGGGAGCAGTGGTAAAGCAAACATGTCCGCAATAGACATTAGTAAGAGGCGACTCGAGGATTGGTGGAAGAAAAGTAGAGAAACGACAAAAGACGGAGACGTACAAAAGCACAGTTCGCAATACACTCTAAAAATTTTCACACCCTTATGGGTGTAATGCGGGTGTATTCATCTTTTCACCCTTGTAAACACCCTTGAAATACCCTTTTTTAACGAAAAAGGGTGTTCAACAAGAAAACACCCTTGGAACACCCCAGTCTTACTAATTTACACCCTAATTATAAGGGAGTAAGTGAACAAGCTTACAGTATATGATGAATGAACATTGCCAGTTAAGGCGTTGATATTGGCTGTACATGAAACGCGCGCTACCTGCGCTTGAATCAGGTAGCTGGAATGATTAGATCGGGGCACCTAGGCAGCAGCGCACTGGCTCCGAACAGTGGTCAAAAATGAAGTTTCCCACGAATGTTGATATTGAACGGATGACACTAACGCGCAGACTTTGCATAGCCAGATATCTGCAAAAGGCTTCATATGATCAATAGCAAAATATTTACAATGCTATCACTGAATACTTAAAGGTGTGCAACCAGTTAGACTGGGAATGGTTAGGAGTGAGGGCTAACGGTAAATAGCTCACCAACTTACGGTTCGTAGATGACATTGGCATACTCAGCAACACTGCAGACTATTTGCAACAAACGTTTGAGGAACATGTCGAAGAAAGTGTAAGTCTGACTGAGAGTTAGTATGCAGAAGAGAAAAGTAATGTTCCGCAGCGTGGCGAGAGAACGAATGTCATGGTCGGCAGTCAGCCTCTAGAACCTGCGCAGAAATACGTTTATTGAGCTTAATTACTCGCAGGGGCCTCTGATCAAGGAAATTAACAAAAATAAAACATTAGCTGGAGAGCTTACGGCAGGCATTACTAAATCATGACCAGGGAGCTTACTGCTAACCATTGCTTTCTACCGTTACTAACGTATGGGGCCGAAACTTGGAAGTTACCAAAGAAGCTTGGGAAGACGTTGAGGACCGCGCAACGAACGATGGAATGAAAATTATTAGGCATGATGATAATAGACTGGAAGACAGCGATGTGGATTAGAGAGCGAACGGGAATAGCTGATATACTGGTTGACATTATGAGGAAGAAGTCGTGCTGGGCAGACATTGCAATGCGTAAGGGAGAGAACTGCTGGTCTATTGGAGTTGCAAAATGGGTGCTAAGGGAAGGAAAGCACAGTCGAGGACGGCAGAGAATAATGTGGACGTGATGGAATCGGGAAACTTGAAAACACGTGGAACCAGTTAGCACAAGACAGGGGTATTGGAGATCGCTGGAGAAGCTTTCGTCCTGCGATGGACGTCAAAATAAGCTGATGATGATGATGATGTGACGACATCCATGCTAGCTTCGTGGCATGTCTTTCATGTTATGTCATGCATGCGTGTCATGCACGTTCTGATAGCTCGATTTCCGTCGATTGCGGGGGGGGGGGGGGGGGGGGGCGCGCTAGTAGCGGCGTAGCCAAGTGGGGCACACCGGGCACTTGTAACGCTCACTAAAAGTAAAATTTTTGCTGCTATGGCAATGGCCCCGCTCCTTCCCCCTCCACGGTCAATTGGGACCCCCCCCCCCTCACACGAAAAAATTTTCTGGTTACGCCACTGTGGGGAGGGGGGTGTAAGATTGCTCTAGACCCCTCCCCCTAACTTGTCAACGGAAACGGGGGACGGGAGGGCAGCTGCCGCCGGGCCGCAAACCTTAGGCAGCCCAATTAACGGCTGCATTTCCCTTTGGACGTGAATACTGCATTAATGCCATTACACTGTAGGATTCGTGGCGGTTCGAGGGCATGCGACAATAAAAAAAAACACATACAGCCATCAGAAAGTCTTAGCTTGAGCAGATCTTTGGGAGCTGGGCAAGACTCTCACAAAAGAAAAAAAAGCTTGGCACCCCTCTTACAGGCATTGTCAACTCTGGGTCCCACCGCTGACTGTACATTTCCGGTAAACAAAATCACCCATGAACTCCTCTCGGATTTGTCTAAGTGTGCGTAAGCATTGTGACTCTTCCTCATCTACACGCAGTCCATGTCGTTATCAATGTTATGAGACTTGATCCGACAAGTATAAGCGCCAGCGCTGCGGCGACACGGGCTGCTCTGGTAGGCAGCGCAAGCAAAGTACTGCAGGTGGCGGGGCCAGGCGCGCTGGTGACGTTCCGTTCGTTTTGAGCCGTTATCGCTCTTTAGCCCTCCTCATCCGCGACGAACCATTATCAACCGTTCTCCGGCGGCGGCTGCTTGTGGCACGGCCGCGCGAACCGTATCTTGAAAGCGAACTGCATTGTGGACAGAGTGTGCCCACTGCTGAAAACTTCACGCGCTGTGTTCTCACCGTTTACTTCGCTTTGAAAACAGACGCGCGCACACCTATCTTGAAAGTGATCTGCGAAAAGCGCATAGTGCGGCATAAGCTGAAAGCTTCGTGAGCGCAGTGTTCTCGCCGCTTCGGTCGCGTTGAAGCCTTGAAGCGAGAGCTAGCACGAAGGTGAATTCACTCGCTGCTGCGGGTTCTATATTGAAAGATATCGTGCGGTACGGACTGGCGGACGGATGGTTTTTCTTGTTGGGGAAGTATAGAAATGCTTACGTTATAAAAAAAAATCGCAGGGTTCGCGAATTTCGCGATAAGAACCAACACCAACCTACTCCCCCACCCCCCGCTGAGCGATGCCGTCTTGATCGCCCCCTCCCAACCCCAGGAAAAGGGACACTACCTTTCTATCTCAGTTGAAGAAAGGATGATGAAGCGTTAACAACGACAATAACGGCATTTTCTAACGAGTTGTCTTATGGCCTCTGAGATTTGCGCGCGAAGCTGGCGCGCGCGAACCTGAGAGGCCATAATTGGCCGCTTAATAGCATAAAAAGACAAAGATAATGCCAAACGACACAACTAAAAATTCAAACAAAGAACTGATCTTAGCTATACTGTTTGGGGAAAAGAAATAAAAAATTAGACAGCCGCAACACACGCCACTAAAGCCACCACCGCCGGCATAACGCGGAACCAACTGTTGGCAACATTCATTCGCGCGTCATTGCTTCGTCCGCGTCGTCTCCGCAACGAGAGCCGCCATCTTCTCGCGCCTAACGTTTTGTATGGTTTTGTTCTCTGCAATCCGCGCACACAGCTCATCGGTGGCTGCACGTCTGCTCGGCGTCGCAATGCGGCCTGCGTCATTTTCTGGTGCTCGCGCAATCGGTGTGAAACATGTCGCATGTGAAATGTTTGATAGAAGTGCCTCACATCCAAGTCAAGCCGCCGTACGGGTGTATGGCTGTGCGCCCCGTTCTCGGAAGCGTCGACGGGTTTCCAGCATGCGGATTTCAGGTACGTGCAAATGCGTTTCGCCCTCCCATTGAGCTCCGGAGCAAAGCGTGCAATATTTCATGTGAAAGATGCAGTGCCCGTGATCATGGTGTGAATTTCGAGCGGCAAACGAGAACTTTGGCACTTAAAGCACACCGCGGCTGCTAAGTCAGCGTGGAAATTGTTTTACGTTAACGTAATATGTTGCTGTCAGTCTAATCTGCGGCTTGTGGATAGCTAGCCCATTGACGTTTGCTTGTGGCAGCGATAGGTGTATAAATGGAAGCGGTAATAATTTTCGAGAGCACAGTTTTTTCGCTCGATGTTTGGTCGTGTTTATGGCGTTATGAAAGCTAGAAAACTAAATGGCTTGATCGTGCTTAGTTCCAACTCTAAGGGGCGTAACGTTGGCGCTGTATATGTTTGTTTTCGGTGTCACGAGTACCACTTTCATGCTTCTGTTGCATGAGAGTGGTATAGCTGCTGCGTGCCGTCTGGGTAGAACACAATAAAAGCAATTTCCTCACTCATACGCATGCAATGTGAGGTAACAAAATTTCCAGCGTTTTATTCGGAGCGTAAATATCCAGTATATTTTAGTAAGAAACTCAAATTCTGTGTTAGCTTAGTAGGCGTGAAACAAGTGAAACTCGCATTCCTTTTTGAATTGTTCGCCCAAACTGCACCGCCCCCAGATGCGTCATCGGGTAATTGACAGTAGCTTCGCTACGTGAGCTGTTTTATGCGCCTATATTGCCCGGTTAAGTATCCTGTTCATTTATGCTGACGCTCGTTCGTCTTGATTTTAAGCGGTTACTATCCCCGAGTACCGGACGATGCCAAACTTGTGAGGTGTAGCAAACGCGGGAAATTCAAAGTGGCGTGGCTGCAAGGCCCTGTTTTTACGTTTCTTGCATTCAAAGCCAACAGACACAGTATCACTGATTTATTTTCCATTTCTGCTGTACTTGATCAATCTAATGTGACAACTGCATCTGCTCTTTAATGTTCTCCATTTACTGTGTATTCAGCTTGGCTGCCACCTTCTCTTCAGAGGATGCCGCTGTGATAGCTCTTTCGTATAGCACATGCCTCTAGGCCCTTGTGTTTCAAGGGCTCCCGCGAGGCAGCAGTGCTCCAAGTAATTTTACCATCCTATATATTTTCTATTTTGCATCATTCTTCCACGATGGATTTTAATGTTAATAGTATTTGTCATTAGTCATCGCCATAATGTTATAGCACGTAGATTTTACGCACTTCACATCGACAATTTTTAGGCCAGTTTACAGCCAAGTCACATCTTCCATAATACATCGTCAACATTACCACTTGTCATGGCGCTCTTTGGCCAAACCTGGCCCTTGCGCCATAAAACACCACACATCATCATCATCAGCTTGGCTGCAAGAAAATGCTTGAATTTCTTTCAGTATCCAAGTGACGAAATATTTCACTGACGGCCGTGTGTGAAACACGCAAGATGACAAAACTGATAGCAAAATGATCAGATATTTCTTTTATAGCGTTTGGACTCTACTTTTGGTGAGGATGTCGATCGACCTTGGGCCTGGCGACAGCACACCCGACATCGCCAAAGTGCAGCCTATCAGTTGAGTGCCCCCGAATGGACCATCAACATTGGAAAATGAAGCAGAGCCAGGTAGGGGCAATTTTTACTTTGGAACAGAATACTGACAGCTGCCTCTTTTTTAAGAACTAAATAACATATTTACAAACCAATCCTTTCTCTTTGTGCAGCCTACATAGAATTGTTTTTTGCTTGTTATACAGACCTTCAGAAAGCAGTTCTGAACCCTTTTTGCATGCACGAGTAAATAAAGAGGAGTGCACTTTCTGAAGAAATTGATGCACTGAAATGTGCGTTCGACACACAGTGAGATGCAAAATAACCAACAACTTTAAAGCGGTAAAAAAAATTTGAAACATGTTCTAACAATATAGCCCGCCTTGGCATACGGATCTTCATATAACAGCAACAGAGGTGCATGCAGAGAAGTGTGTAAATGTTTGCAAGATATGTCCATTGTCTAACAAATTGTTTTTATTTACTTGGAGCTTCTTGGTGCCATGGCAGTGCAGTAAAAGCTCAAAATGATGCCCCTGCTGCTCCTAATAAAGCACTTTTAGATTTTAAAATTAAATTATGGGCTTTTACATCCCAAAACCTAAAGTTTTGGTAACCTGGCTTCTTTAATATACACCTGAATCTAAGTGCATAAGCGGTATTGCATTTTACCCTCATTGGAGGGCAGCTGCCATGGCCTAGATTGAAGCTGGGACCAGCATGACTGAGCAGCATGGCATCATAGTAAGTGGGCTATTACACCAGGTCAAAATGAGAAATACTGCTTAGAACTACCAACTTCTTGGCTCACAAGCACTTTGCACTAAGTTAAAGGAGTATGTAGTACTGTCAGTGGCCGTTTATGTACCAATTTCTTTTTAACCTGACTCCATTATTAAAGTGCGAAGCTTCAATTAGTCAAAACCAGCCTAAATTACAGAACCAGCTCAAAACACGCACCATGTATAGCTGGATTTGGACATGAAAATGGAGTCAATTCATGTCGCCGAAAATGGCGGTGGCAGTCACGCTATTTCATGCATTTTGCCTAAAACATAGTCAATAATAATTAATCAATTTCTAAAATGTTCTTTTCAAAAAGTTTTTTTCAAGCATGAAAGGAGGAGCCAAATGGTGTTCAGGTGCACGAGCAGTTAGTTGCACGGCACTTCTTGCATGTGTTCACTGGCTTCTTTCTAGCTTGAAAGAAAAATTTGTTGCACCTATTGAGCAGTAGAAAGCTGGATTGGGAATTTTTCAGGATGCTCTACAATTTTCGCACTGACACTTTTGCTTTGAATATAATATTTGAGCAGTTAAGTAATCGTTACTAACTAATTAACTAATTAGAAGAAATGTAAGAATTGGTTTCACTTCCTCAAAACGATGGCAAACGACATTGCCTTGGTGCTGTCCAGCTACGTGGCACTTGTACATATTTAAAGCTTGCACATGTCATACAGACCACCTGGTAATTACAAGGCATATATAGAAGTGGCTAAGTTGTGTGAGCCAGCCATATGTAGCAAATCATGAGAAACAGCCATGTTTCTTTCACTTAAGGGCATGATAAGATTTACATGCTCGACACCTTGCATCAGTGTGTTCTAGGCCTGTTCGTAGTTTAGCTGCTACATAAACAATATTTCTCCACATGTAAGCTCATATGCATCTTTCAAGTATATTGCCCCGTGTGTCCAAAATAAACCATCCTCGCGCTTCCTTCATTATGTATACATCTGTTGCTGTGCTAAATTTTTAACATGCAACTGCCCAAATTTTCATCTAGTTTACATATTTCCTCGTTGTTTGGTGGCTTTATTTCTGAACAAGTTGTTTTCGTTAAACCCTGTTGCACACAGCAGTACACAGCATTTCTGCCTAGAGTGGGAATTGTTTTTTTTCAGATTGACATAAATACACCTTGCCTGGGCAATGTAAGGCATTCTACATAACACGGCCCTGCAATAATGTTTCATATTGCATTCCAGCATCATACAGAACTGTTTACTTACCAGATTAGAATATGTATAAGTGTTGGAAGTAACAGAACTGGAAGAAGCCAGCAGATAATGAGGCCAAGGAAAGCATAGAGGAACATGTTTAAGTTTTTTATATGAAGTATAGAAATGATGAATTCTAGGTAAGTGAAAGTGGATTAAAAGATATCCACCTCTTGGTGGGGAACGGACCCATAACCTTCACATTACGCATGTGATATACTAACCACTGTGGTACTACGGCCGTGTTCGAGCGTCGACAATCTGAGGGGCCATTGTGGACGGTTGAATGCTGCCTCGGTGGCACAGTGGTTAGTGCATCGCATGCCTAATGAAAAGGCTGTAGGTTCGTTCTCCCCCCATGCCTGTTTTTTTTTACCATTTTCATTTCCTTTTATCATTTCTACATTTAAATAGAAAATTACAAATAAGTTTCCACGTGCCTTCCCTGGCATCTTCCAGCTGTGATTCAGAAAAATTTTGACCCTCAGTATCCGTTCTTCTCGTTTGGAAGAACAGGAGCTTCATTTTAAAAATAATGAATTCACCTTGTTGAGCATCTCAATGTGGTCTCAAATCTTATCACAGCATGTGTATTACTAAGTGAAGTTTTTGTTAAGATGATATAGCATGGGACCTAATTAGTAGCCTTTGTGTACAGATATATGACTAGTCTAATAAATAGGAGGATTTTAAGAAGCACTTCTAACATGGTCTGAGCATGTGTTTAAAAAAACTAATCTAGCATGATTTCAGGCATAGCTGTTGCCCCTGAAAAATATTTGGATCATCTGCATTGGCATTGTTTTTAGAGAGCACCAATACTGCTTTGATAGAAGTAGCCTCGTGGAACATGAAGCATCGCTTCTTGCTTAGTCAAGGAAATATTATCTGCATATCTGACGTGCATGTGTCATATGCTCGAATGCTGTTTAAAGGCTGCTAATAAGAAAATTACTTCACTTGCCTTCCAGAGATTGCTTCAGTAGTCTATGCTACTCGATCATAAACAATTTACCAGAGTGAACTTTCATCACAGTTGGCTTTGCAATGTTTATGCAAAATACAATTGCCTACTAGACATGTGACTGCACTAAAACTTGGAATTAATGACCAGTAAGATTTATGGGACCAGCAAAACTTAGTTTATTACTCCAGAACAAAATGCGAGGCACTTCGGTTATTTCTGCCATAGAGTTTCTTACAGTAATTACTAGAGGGAACTCTGGCGCTGCAGTCGTACCACCATGGGAATGATGGGAAGCACATGGATTTGTCTGATATTCGTGCTTGTGAATTCAGACGTTCTTGTGGCTTCGTATATTATACGCTATATAAATCTTATTGTCGTAAATTTCAGCGCAGTCTATACTCTTCGAAGTGCAGAAGACGGCGCCAACACGCACAATTGCTATTAATTGCAACGATTGAGCTTGTCCAGGTAGCCAAATCGAAGGGCACCAAGCGTCTCAAGGCACTAGTATGCCCGCGATAAATTCATCAGGGCGTTGCACTCGCTTGTCGTTACATTCCTCCGTCGCTTAATGGTTTCAATATCAGACTTCTGTTCTAGAGTTCCTGTGTTTGAATCCTGTCGTCGGACGATTTTAATGTTTATTTATTTATTACACAGTATATTGTTGAAAATGACTAGAATACAAAGTCACAAAGCCGTTTGAAGCCAAACAGACGAAGTTTAGACAAATCCATGTACTTCCCATAATTTCCATGCTGGTACAGCCGTTCTTGTTTGATCTCCTGTGGACACTAACGTCAGAGTTCCCTCTAGTAATTATTGTATGAAACTGATTTCTGCGCCTCGCTCGTGCAGAAGCGGCACCACACCTGCTGCGTAAACATGCACTGCCTTTCGGCCGAGTGCAGGGAATGCTGTGAACTCGCCATGTACATAGCCTGCACTAAGTAAAACAAATCACAACGTGCAGTTGCTACCACATTGAACTGGTGGAATGAGTAGTGAAATGCAGTACCTCCTGAACTAGTTCAGAAAGTGCAGGTTAATCAAGTGGAGATTATATAGCAACAGAAGTTGAGTGATTCTGCATTACATTCACGAAATATACTTCATGATACTTTTCGATTTATTTCCTCAGTTATTAAGAATCCCTTTTGCATTGTTGGACAAAACTACAGAATGCCAACATATTTTCCAGCATTCACTGGTAGCAAACATGTCAAAACATGTTCTAGTGTCTGGATTGCCGCTTTAGCTGTTAACCCCCAAGTTAATTCCGGAAAATGTACCAAATGTTTTACGTACTCAATTTTCGGTGTCATTCTCTTTCTAAATATATATTACTTCATTGATCTCTGGTTAGAAATAACACAAAAATAAGAGCTGCTCTTGAGGGCAGCTTTCCCTCAATGCCGACTGTAACTCATCTTTGACAACAAGAGCAGCATAACGTCGGGTGGAAATAGTGCAACTAGTCATTGGCGATATTGGTACTACCTCCAGTCACTAGTACAGCTTGTGATCAATGGTTAAAGGTTGCGACTTTGTTGCTGCCCAATTTTAATTCTGCAGCTGTTACACTTGGGTGTAGCATGTGTACGTACGTGTGCATGCATTAAAATGACTTCACGCTAGAGCAAAGCAACTAGTGCAGAGAGGCATTAGTAATCTTTATATATTTGCTTTGTAAAGATGCACTAACTTTATCTTTTGCAATATAGACTTGGCGCTCATTGGCCAAAGATGCCCTTGTGCTACTAAAACCTACCAATTAATTCGCTTTTTGCAGTAGCAGGTGCTTATTCCTTTTTCAGGATCGGTCTGTGAGTTCTAATTTGTTTTTCTTGAACTGTGCAATTCCCACTCACAGGACTGCATGTCATCTAAGGTGTTCCTTTTTCAATCAAGAATGTTGAGGTTGTGTTTGTGAAACTCGATTTCTTGCCTCAAACGAGCTTGTACAAACTGACCAAGCTGATAATTCTACCTGCTTATATAATAAATGTGTTGCGGTTATGAACCCTCATAATGAATGACACACAGTATAAAAATTTTATCTAATAAAACAATTTAATGAAAATTTTCATGTTTTTCGCGTTCGTGTTCACTTCTCTACTCTCGTCCTGTCTACGTGCCTCACCTCTTTTATTGCATATTAAATATCGTATAAACTTAACCATGCTTTTTTACCACAATGCAGGGGGAAAAGGTTCCGGTAACACTGCATTCAGTATGGTGGCCCAGACGTGTATGCAAGCAACCTCCTTCATGTGGACCAAGAACTACTCTGCAGTGTCTCACAGACTTCCATGCGAAACCCTCAACATTCTCGTCTCAGTGGAATGGCTGCTCATCTATCTGCGTGTCCATCACCAAGATGGCCAGTTGTAAAGCTCCTGTACCCGTTTAAGACAGCTTAATGATTTTTTTTATTTAGTTTTCATGGTTGGCCGTAGAATCTTAACATTTTTTATGTTTCTAACGTTTTTACCTGGCCCAAAGTGGTGCAATAACTTTAAACCAGTGTAATGTATTTAAGTGATGCTCACTCTAATGCCTATCTGGTTTTGTTTGTGTTTAAGAAATTTGAATGTCTGATGAGGTAACAGTGAATGTCTGATGAGGTAACAGCATTTAAACTTGTCATCGTGGCTCTTTTCAGTGAGCTGCTAGGAAATAAGATGCAAAACTTATTACACGCCAGTTGTAGCATTTTTGTTTTCAAGACTACAGTATACATGTTTCAAAAGATGGAAAGTGGGGAAAAAAGCCTCAAGAACATAATCATCCTAGGATTGTCATGTCCTTACAACTCTGCAATGACTAATGCCTCATACATCTTGGGAGCACATTGGTCGCAATGCCTACAGGTATACTTGATAAGAGAATAGCTTGCACTCGGATTTGCCACGCAGATGATGGCTGATAGCTTTTGTTTGTCGTCTTCATGTTACTACTATGTATTCAATATTCATTTACATGTGCTGCGGTTTTTTGCAGTCACACACACACACACACACACACACACACATATATATATATATATATATATATATATATATATATATATATATATATATATATATATATATATATATATTCTTCGTTTCAATAAAAATTTAGTTGAGAGTTAGCGCTCATCCTGTCTGCTTCTAGTCTGTGTCCGTGTCACTTCGCACTACAATCCAAGATCAGGTTACTGTACCAACTTGCCCAACTTTTTATCCTTGTGTTAAAGACACATTCAGACTTGTTCTTACTTATGTGACCGGTTATTTTTGTGCTTTATAATAAGATGCAGTGCTTTTCAAATGAAAACATGTGATAGTTCGTAGTGAGGTTATTTAAAAAAACTGTTCTGCTTAAAATTTAATTGAGCAAGCCTGTGCCATTATTCGGTGCTTATGTCTTTGTATTGGTATCGTTTTACTCATCTTCCTTTTTACTTTTAAAATGTGCAAACATTATTATGTAACCATTTCTCTTGAATGAAATAAATACTTCTGACATTTCGTCACAAATTTTACAATGATTTTGTTCAATTAGGTAACCTTAGACTAGCTGATTGTTATTCTGGTAGCTTAACTTACAATGCCTGTAGAATATTCAATGCAAGCACATGGTGAAAAATACACTAAGTTATTGGGTATAAGCAAGTCACTGTCAGTAAATGGAGCATACGTATATTTCAGAATATAGTGCATGCTTACATATTGAACACCATGCACAGCTGCACATGCTGTTTTATTCGTAAATGCTGAAAGATTATTCGACGTGGAAGCACTTTGTTCTTGGGCTTTCAGTGCTACCTTTAAGTCATATATGTGAAGGTACTAGTAGAAGCATCCCGTGGAGATAAATGACAACTTTGATGAATAGAGGTATAAAATATGTGCTTAAAACGGCAAAAAACTGCTTGACAGGCAAACGTATGCTTCTGTAGTACTGCACTTGTTACCGTCGCCAATACATGCATTGCTTGCGCTCTATTGCATTCAATATGAGCTACAGCAGCGAGCTGTGGTGTCTTTCCCTCCTGGTCGAGCTGGTGTTGCGAAAATTTTTGACCAAGAAAAGGAGGTGTTTAATCTTTTCTGAAATGCATGTAACTATGCTTTTGGCTGTGTGCTGTTTCCACGGAGTTATAAATACTGGTGCACCAAGGTGCGGGAGATCCTGTGTCCTTAGTGCAGCGCGCATTGTTATTGCGCTCTGCATCCTGCCGGCAGTGTACTATCACTGCAGAGGAAGATTACGAAAGCATGGCGTGTGTGCCTTGCTGCAATGGCGAAACCTTAAATTGTTTGCCTGAAAGAGCCGCACGTTATGCTACCACATGACGGACAAGAAGCGCAATATGACGACGCCTCACAGATTCTGGCTCATACTGAACAAGGTAGTACCATAGCTAAGGCTAGGCAGCATTCACAACAGCTAGTCTGCCCATTAACTACATGGCTGTAGTGAACGCTAAAATACTTGCAGGGATAACACCCTTTTGGAAGGGTGTTGTCACATGCTACACCCATATGGAAAGGGTGGTTGTCTGTGTTACACCCCATATAGAAAGGGTGTTGTTTGCTTTACACCATAGGTGAGGTGACGTCATATTAACACCCCTTCTTTTGTGGGGTGTTAATGTGCACCCTTTGCTTGGGGTGTAGCAATACACCCAAAAGGGTGTCACCCATGGGACAAGCCATTTACACCCTTAAGGGTGTTAAAATTTTTAGAGTGTAGGGGATCAGAAAATTTGGGCGTGGTAGTTCATAGTGTTTTTTTTTTTTTCATTGTTTAACCAAGGTAGAATATTAGGCAGTATTGGCCTCGAGCTCCACCACTGGAAAAGCTGGCGCCACCGTCGGCGTGACGTGCTAGGAGGGATCACGTGGACATAGCGGCCGCGTCGGCTGCTTCGGGCGCGCCGAGGCGAGCTGAAAACGAGTTTAAATTCCCTCGTACGCTACCGTCCTCATTTAGTGGCGAGATTTTCCCGCTTCGAGTGTCTCCTTTACAACGCTTGAAAGCACTACAATAGGTAGTGGCTGCCCTTGAAGGCGCGCTACATGGTAGGCTACTGCTCGGTTCCGCAGGGCCGGACGCACGTAACGGAGGCCGGTGTCAGCCTTATTCACACGTAGCCGCAGGACCGATATGGGTGTAGCCGATATGGGTGTAGCTGCGTGAAGCTTGGCTCGCGAAACATAAAACCGGCAAACAGTCATCGGCTACAACTCGGGTATGCAGAAAGCACAGACGCGAGGAAGATTTCTGCTAAGGCGCCCGGTGTGCGATGTTCTGAAAACCCGCACTGAGACGCTCGCCCGATTCCGCTGCCCGACTAATGTCATGACAGTTTGGTCTATGAACTTGTCGATGGTATAGATACTGGCAAGTTCAGTGGAGTGGAAAGGCAGCGGTAAGAAGCACATTTAAAAAAAAAGCATAGCATATGGTCATGTTTGTGTTATGAATTAATGCACTGGATTACAAAAAAGGAGCAGCGGGAAATTGCACGCTGAGAACACCAATAAACATACAGTGCGACGCAACAGGAGAAATAATATTGAAATGTCAAAGAATTTAGAAGAAAAAAAAAGATTGAATCGTCGCGACGGCACATCACAGTCCCCGTAGGCATAGTAGTCTCTACAATGAAATGATTTTTGAACAGCTCTGATAGCGCCCACGCAACAATGCGTGTATACTGTCAAATGCTCATATTCTGCGGCCTGAAGCTCATGGCACGGTGCGAAAACGCGCGCGCGGAGAAAGCGAAACAGTGCGCGGACAAGCATGCAGACGCGCAGTCGGTCGCTGCGAATCTGCGCGATCGCTGCATTGAGGCTTCATTCTATTACACTCCATTTAGTTATACAAATACTATAACAACATATTTCACATAGTTTGGTCTCAGCGTTTACCTACCTTTCACGCAAGAAGCCGGTTCGCGAGACTGCATCGCGGCGACCGCGCACAGTGGCGTTCACCGTACGTATTCGGTAAAGAGATAGCGTCTGTAAACGATTGTGTGCTTTCAGTTTGCCGAAGATTATTAATTAGACAGTAAGAAACTTCTGTCGTTTCGAAGGTACTTACAGAAATGTCCGGGAGAGCTCGCGCGTGGTGTTTTCAGTGAGCGCCGACAGCAAAATCTACGAGGAGCGCGCCACGTGATCCCTCATACTACGCCAGCAAGGCGCTTCCGATAGGTGGCGACTCCGTCACTCCTCGCCGCCAATAGTAGCAAGTGCTTGGTGGCGCAACCCCCCGCCCCATTCCAAAGGGGACGCTCATAACATCCAACCATCCATCCACCTGCCGCGGAACCGGTTTGGTCTGCCGCGCAGAGGATGGGTCGAGGAGCCATTTTCGGCGGCTTGCCGCGTGCCGCGAACCAATGAGAGACGTCCGGGCTTTCTCCTAAGCGCCACCTCTTGGCTACTGCCAAGAGGTGGCCAACTTCCAGCGGCGGCGCCAACTGCCAACTTCCAGCGGCGGTGGCGGAACCACGACCGACGACCGAGCGCTTCGAGCCAGCCGCAACAAACAGCACTAGTGCTTCGTATGCGTGCCTTTTGCGCGCGCCGCCGTCGCAACAGCAGAGAACACACAATGACCAAAACGCTCATCGTCGTCAGAACATCGTCGTCTGCATCTGCCATTGCAGGAATCAAGGCGATCAGCGCGCTGTCTGCTAACCGAGCAAGGAAAACGCGCGCGACAACCGCGATATCGCGCCTATGCTCGGACAGTTCGAGACAAGGCGAGATCAGCGCTGTCACGTGACTCCGCGGCGGCCGCCGCGCACACAACCGATGTGGCCTCTCTGCCGCGCGACGTTCTTGTTACCGGCGGCATGCCGCGCGCGTCTTGCCGCTAGGGTGTCCGTACAAGACCCCCCCCCCGGCGGTATATTTGGAAAATCCAGAAGGGACAACGCATGGCAACCGCAGCGCCACGCTATTGGCTGCCGCCTGCGGGGACGCGCCGTGGCGTCATGCCTAACAACGTACTCTCATCACCAGCGGTTTCGCGTAGCTTGTTGTGGGTCGTGGCCAACGCCGTGGCCAACGTTTTGTCGTGGCTGGTACGCAGACGCGGCTACGGGAAACTGGCGTAGCTGTGTGCTGGCGCGGTCGCGAGCCGAAGGTGACGCGACTTTCCGTCCCATCCATCGAAGCGCCCTCTCCGCCCTGCCGGTTGATAGGAATCGGGACCTACGCCGGAGCGACAGTTTACGCTGCGAGGATCGCTGGGCGAAACCCATGCCGACAAGATCGGAACCTGTGAGATGGAGTGGTATTCCACCACTACTACTAATGATACGCAGCGCGATGCCCTCAAGTGGAAACAAAACGCCCTTGCGTTTACTGTGCTGCTCACGTCCTGCTAATGCAACTCGGCATACATCGACACGGCGTGAAAGTACTGAATAGTTTTTTAACGTACGTGCGCTGGCACAAAACGTTATAAACAGTCCCGAAAGAGCCTATATTGTGTTGGAAGTTAAAGTTCACTCTAGATATCAATAAATATTGCAGGTATGTGCCAATTTCTTCACCTAATTGCAGAGTACTCTCTCGGGCCGTTATTGCATTTTTATGGCTTCCTCCATGTCCCAATATGCTGAATTTCAAGTACATTGAAGTTGTTGCAGATGCGAAATGCCACTTTTATGATGTATTTGGTTCGCCTGTTAAATATAGTTTAAAAAGTTCTGTTCAAAAAGAAATTCCCATCTTTTTACAACTGGGATAAATAATGTTAGAGGTGGAAAGCTGTTATAATGGCATTGTGCAAGCTAATACTTTAATTTGAGAGCACTGCTTTAAGTGAATTTCTAAAGCACAGCAATTTTGCTTGCCTTTTTCTGTTTTATAAACTAAAATGTACATCTTTGAAAGGCAACCTGACCCTCTTTAAATTCGAAATATTGGACACAGACTGGGAACACTGCTTTCCAATACACTTGCTGAAACTGCCTTATCAGAACACCCTAGTACACAATGCAGATTCATTAAGAAGTGACAAGACAGTTTGACAATTTTAATCATTGAAAGACTTAGCTAAACCTTTTTTGGGTTGTTTTTTCTTGCTTTCAGACGCTGCACATTGCCTTTTAAGGCAAGTTTTCAGTGTTTCTTTTTTTATGGGGAAGGCGTGTTAGCATCTTTTACACCATGTCAATTATGTGGTGCCATAATGTGTTCTTGGATGGAGTCTTGCCCTTTTATTCAGTACAATATAATGTCGTTTATTGTGTCATAGGCCGTTTTACATTTGAGTATAAGTGTAGCATTTTGCTAAGTTTTGCCTCTGTCACCCAAGCTTGCAAGTTCGCTACCCACTGCTGGTGAAGCTTGACACATGTGACTTTTGTTCAATAAAAGGAAGTCTGTCACTTATCCTGTGCACAGGTTGTCTTTTTGAATTACAATTTGTTGCCTATGTTAGTTCTTTTGTTGCATCTCAGATCAGGAATGGCTATCATAGTTGACATCATTTAACCATATTGCACACAATGTGGATATGTACTTGCAATATATGGCCACCATAAATATAAATAGAAGTTAATAACTCAAGAATAGTGCCTTTGCATGGTGGGACAGCCATGAATTGTAGCTACAAGGTACCAGCGCTGCAAGTAGCACTGTTTGTGCAGAATATAGTTCAACTCAACTACTTTCAAACATCATTGTTTTTGTCTGCATTTGTATAGCTCCAATTCCTGTGAACAACACACATATGGTGGAAGAGTGGCTTGCACCTGCAGTTGGGCCCAATGAATAGCCAAATTTCTGCATGTTTTCATGTTATTAGCATATTAGTAGAGGCGGTCGTTCTTATAGTAGCCTATTTGCCCAGTGTAGAAGCCACTGCGGGTGTCAGGATGTTGTACACATCTTCGGCTTTGCAGGAGACACAGCATCTGGCACATAGTTTGTCACAAGCCATGTCTTTGGGGCAAGTTGGGTTTACTCACTTGCAAAGGGAGAACCAAGCTTGTTGGATAAGAATTAAACCGCCTGTACACTCAGTGGCCTTCTTCATTTTGTGTGACATATATGGTTATAGCTGCCCTTGCTTTATGCACTTCTTGTCCGGCAGCAGTCCTGCTTTTGAAACACTCGGGATAGGTTTCAGCAAACTGGACAGGAATAGCACTGAAAAACCAGCAGATGTTAATTGTCGCACTTGTCATGCGAAGCTTCATACAGTGTGATGAGGGCGGAAATTAATGAGGGTGTTCCTCAAGGCCTTGTAGCACATGTCATGTGTTTGGAGCAACGTGATGTATAGCACTTTTCTGTTCGCATACTATAGGTTCAGCAGGTGTGGCCATGGTTTAAGTGCAGTGCAAGGTCAAGAAAACAGATATCTATGAGCAGCACCCTGGTAAAGGAGATGCTGGGAAAACTAATGGGAAGCCTGTTGAACATCTAATTGACCAAGTTGGTGGCTTCATCAGGCAAAGTGTGATAAAGAGAAGAAAGTCATCAACACATCAGAATGTTTTTGCATATAGACACTGCTAAGGTTCTCAGGCACGCCAACAAGTCTTAGTGCGCAGACTATGCAAGACCAACTACATATGCCTTCTGTTTGGACAAAGAACTGTTCATTGTAACTGGATGAAGATGGAGTGGACAGAAATAAACGGCAGCTCTATTAATCTGGTTTCACTGGCATTAACACTGATATGTAAGTGCGCATCGCCATACTCCGCAATGCCTTCTTGGGTGACATCAAGGACCAGCTTGAGGCAAAGGATAATAGACATCTTTACAAGCTAAAAATGCATGCATGGAGAGCACTTTGTGTCCAAATAGTAGGCACTTCCACAGGGGCACTGGAAAAGGAACATATTATTGACAGTGGGCAAAGACAAGCTTCTCTGCTACTATACACCCAGCATTCTTGCCATGTAAAGACATCTGAAACAATCCCTCTCAAAGAGGAAATCATCTTTGTGTATCCACAAAGAGGGCAGCAGGCAAAGCCCCTTCAGCAATGATGCCAGCTTCAAAAGGCCCACTTGCACATCCTGAATGCTTTCTTCTTGGACTTTGCTGGGTGCAAGCATTCTACTGTCCAAAAGTTGTCATTGAGAGCACTGTTCGTTTGGTTGCAATACAGTTCTGAAGTGATTGCAACAAATTTCCCTTCCTAGTTGGTCTGGAGGCTCACGGTGCTTATGAAGCAACACCATGAGATAAGCAAGGTGACAGGATGCCTCCAAGCCCTTGTTTATTTATCACACTGTTTTGTTAGTAACAACCATGAGATCTGAGACCAACAAGCTCACGTTCGGCAATCTAATGGTTACTGTGGAGGATCCATAATAAAAAGCACAAAACAGAAAACTCAACAGAAAGTATAAGGCACCATTTAACACTTCGTATTGCTGCAGCCCACCCCCTTTTATTTTGTCTGGTCATGCTACATTTTTTTCTATAGAGAGGCATCAACTTATCCTGTGCGCAGCTTACTGCAGAAACCATAGGTGATGTTTCCAATCGGTGTCCGATTTTTATATACACTATGTGCTGGCTCAGAGGCTTGAAACACTGCAATGGAAGCTTCTAGTAGAAAAGGTACCTGGAAGAAAAAAACTGTGCTACAACCACCTTGGCAACATCTTGTCCCCTTAATAAAAATTGTGCTTCCGTATCAATTGAACAACAAGTGCACTTATGAACAACGAATCAATTCTCAAAGAGCACGTGCAGTCCAGCCAGAAGCATAGGCATGAATCCGCATTGTGCTCCTGCATTGAAGGTGAATAATGCATTACAAAATGGCGAATGTGCCTTAGTAAGCTTCCCGGCAATATGAATTTGTAATGTACAAAGAATTGTCAATAAAGCTTACCAAGAGCACAGATGCACTTGCAAATTATATCACAATTGAAAATAATGAGTAAACCTATGTGCCCGTTCCACTCTTAGTATGCTTCACTGCACGATGCTACACCCCTGTATTGCAGTGTAGCAAGCTACGAAAGAAACGTTGCATAATTGAGCTTTTTAAGACTACCTTTTTCGCAATACACCTATGTACTGCGGTGAAGCATACTAAAAGTGGAAAGGGGCCACTGTCACTGGACATAAAAAGAGTTCTTTAATTATACACTCGCGCAACCGCCGCCTCTCAGGTCGCCTGAGTGGACATACTATGCTGGGTGATACCGGTCCCCTCCCACTTTTAGTATCCTTCAGCGTGTAACTAAAATTTACTGCGGCGAAGAAGCAGTACATTTGTTTTGGGTGAATAAACAAATGGTTTTTACAACAGTACAGAAATAAACGCGCACCATGCATCAGTCTACCACATGGAAGAGGGTCGGAACAAAAGGTAGCTGATTCACACAGGCTGTGTAGCCCACTTACCAGTCGTAAAGGCTATTATGGGAAATTCAAAATTTCAGACACACAGAAATATGTTTATATGTTTACGTTCGCGCTCCTTGCGTAATAAGACTGCCAGAACTTCCACAATAGGAAGTAATTTACAACACACAAATGCAAACAACACAGACATATGCCTTGTTTTCAACTCGGTCCTCATGCAAATGACATATAGCACGGAAAAACGTGAACATGCTGTGTGTTAGCATCGTAAACTTCATACTAGGCAAGGAGCACACCACAATCCTGCGACAGCCGCTAATGAGACCAAAACGGGAGCACAAATCTGTGAACGCGCCAATGGAGACCCCTAAGCCACTCTGCTCCTCCACCACCGCCCGCTGCAGGGCTGCACCACTCGCTTCAAGCACAGCACACCTAACACACATTCAGCGCTGAACAGTGGGCTGTCGACGCAGTCGCATTTACATGACTTGTAGCGAGCAGCACATCCCTCGATGTCCATTAAGCAAAGTCGGACACGGTGACGCCACATCGCGGTTCGTAGAACTTCGCTGCCGAGGCGCTAGGCCAGTTCGACATTTCAATTTTCAAGGAAGCACGGGTCACACAACGCAGATTCTGTACTGCCAGAGCTCACTGAGGCGAAAGTCTCACTGCCGCACCGCCACTACTCGCGGCTTTCCGCCATGTAACACAGAACCGACAGCCAACACACAAGCAACGTTGAACAACGCGCGGGCCAGAGAACAATCACGCCAAGGACGAACTGGACGAACACGCCACGGCGTCGCTCGGCGCCAGCATCGCGCCTTCTCAAAAATCCCTAAACGATCCTGTCCCTAGGCACCTATGATCAGGTCGCGTGCGTCTATTTGTCGTACAAAAATCCCTCCCGTGACCTGATCCTAGGTGCCTAGGGACAGCATCGTTTAGGGATTTTTGAGAAGGTGCGATGCTGGCGCCGAGCGACGCCGTGGCGTGTTCGTCCTCGGCGTGATCCTTCTCTGGACCGCGCGTTGTTCAACATTGCTCATGTGATTGTGCGTGCGTTGCTTGTGTGTTGGTTGTAGGTTCTGTGTTACTTGACGGAAAGCCGTGAGTAGTGACGGTGCGGCAGTGCGGCTTTGGCCTCGGTGAGCTCTGGCAGTACAGAATCTGCGTTGTGCGACCCGTGCTTTCTTGAGAACCCGGCGATGGTGACAATTGAAATATCGAACTGGCCTAGCGCCTCGGCAGCGAAGTTCTGCGAACCGCGATGTGGCGTCGCCGTGTCCGACTTTGGTTAAAGGACATCGAGGGTTGTGCGGCTCGCTGCAAGTCGTGTATATGCAACTGCGTCGACCGCCCACTGTTCAGCGCTGAATGTGTGTTTGGTGTGCTGTGCTTGAAACGAGTGGTGCAGCCGTGCAGCGGGGGTGGCGGAGGAGCAGAGTGGCTTAGGGACTCCGTTTGTGCGTTCGCAGACATGTGCTCCCGTCTTGGTATCATTAGCGGCTGTCGCGGGATTGTGGTGTGCTAGCTCCTTGCCTACTATGAAGTTTACGACGCCAACACACAGCATGTTCACGTTTTTCCGCGCTATATGTCATTTGCATGATGGCCGAGTTGAAAACGAGACATATCTCTGTGTTCTTTGCGTTTGTGTGTTGTAAATTACGTTCTATTGTGGAAGTTCTGGGAGTCTTATTACGCTAGGAGAGCGAACGTAAACATAAACACATACGTATGTCTGAAATATTGAATTACCCATAATACCCTTTACGACTGATAAGTGGGCTACACGGCCTGTGTGAATCAGCTACCGTATGATGCGACGCTCTTCCGTGTGGTAGACTGATGTATGGTGCGCGTGTATTTCTGTACTGTTGTAAAAAACATTTGTTTATTCACTCAATACAAATGTACGGCTTCTTCGCCGCAGTACATTTTAGTTACGCGGTGAAGCATACCAAAAGTGGGAGGGGGCCGCTATCAGCCAGCATAGTATGTCCACTTAGGCGACCTGAGAGGCGGCGGGGGCGCGAGTGTATCATTAAAGAACTCTTATGTCCAGTGACAGTGGCCCCTTTTCACTTTTAGTATGCCTCACCGCAGTACATTGCTTAGGCTTCACCGCGAAATATTAGTGTTTTGTGAGAAAGATAATCGTAAAAAGCCTGATTATGCAACGTTCTTTTTTTTGCAGCTTGCTACACCGCAATACAGGGGTGTAAATAAGCATTGTGCAGTAAAGCATACTAAGAGTGGAAAAGGCACATAGGTTTACACTGTGCTCATTATTTTCAATTGTGACATAATTTGCAAGTGCATCTGTGCTTGTGGTAAGCTTCATCGACTATTCATTGTACATTACAAATTCACATTGCAGGGAAGCGTACTAAAGCACATTCGCCATTTATGGTACGTGTTATTCACCTTCAATGCAGGAGCACAATGCAGATTCTCGCCCCTGCTTTTGGCTGGACTGCACATACTCTTTGAGAATTGATTCATTGTTCATAAGTGCACTGGTACTTTACTCTAAACTGGAGGGCTCAAGTTAGTATGGAAGCACAATTTTTATTAAGGGGACAAGATGTTGCCGAGATGGTTGCAGCACAGCTTTTTTTTTCTCCCAGGCACCTTTTCTACTTGAAGTTTCCTTTGCAGTGTTTCGAGCCTCTTTGAACCAGCACATAGTGTATATAAAAATTGGACACTGATTGGGAACATCACCTAAATTCATGCTTTTCTATAGTAAAAAGATGTAACACGACCAGACAAAATAAATGAAGGGGGTGGGCTGTAGCAATACTAAGTGTTAAATGGTGCTTTATCCTTTCCCTTGAGTTTTCTGTTTTTGTGCTTTTTATAGATCCTCCGCAGTAACCATGCGAGTGCCGAACTTGAGCTTGTTGGTTTCAAGTCTCATGGTTGTTACTAACAGAACAGTGTGATAAACGAAAAATGGATTGGAGGCATCCGTTCACCTTGCTTGCCCCTTGGTGCTGCTTTATAAGCACCGTAAGCATCCAGGCCAACTAGGAAGGGAGGTTTGTTGCAATTGCTTCTGAACTTTATTGCCACCAAACCAACAGTGCCCTCAATGACAGATTTTGGACAGTAGAATGCTTGCACCCAGCAAAGTCTTAAGGAAGCATTCAGGATGGGGGGGGGGGGTGCAAAATGGGCTTTTGAAGCTGACAGCATTACTGAAGGGGCTTTGCCCACCTGCCCTTTTTATGGATACACAAAGATAATTTCCTCTTTAAGAGGGATTGTTTCAGAGGTCGTTACATGGCAACAGTGTTGGGTGTTTAGTAGCTTGTTTTTGCCCACTGTTAATAACCTGTTTCTTCTCCAGTGCCCCTGTCAAGTGCCTACTTTTTGGACACAATGTGCTCTCCATGCATGCATGCATTTTTAGCTTGTAAAGACGTCTATTACCCCTTGCCTCAAGCTAGTCGTTGCTGATGTCACCCAAGAAGGCATTGGGGAGTATGGCAATGTGCGCTTACAAAACACTGTCGATACCAGTGAAACGAAATTAATGGAGCTGCTGTTGTTTTTTTGTCCACTCCATCCTTGTTAGTTACAATGAGCAATGTCCGAACAGAAGGCATATGTAGTTGGTTGTGCATAGCCTTTGCAATAAGACTTGTTGGCATGTTATGACCTTAGCACAGTGTTTATATGTAAAAACCTTCTGATGTGTTGATGACTTCCTTCTCTTTATCATACTTTGCCTGATGGAGCCAGCAAGTAGTGGGTCAACCAGATGTTCAACAGGCTTCCCACTAGTTTTGCCAGAGTCTCCTTTACCAGGGTGCTGCTCATAGATATCTGTTTTCCTGACCTTGCACCGCACTTCAAGCATGGCCACACCTGCTAAACCTATAGCATACGATCAAAACGGTGCTGCACATCATGTTGCTCCAAACTCGCGACATGTGCTACAAGGCCTTGAGGAACACCCTCATTTATTTACGCCCTCATCATACTGTACGAAGCTTCGCATAAGTGCGGGAATTAACATCTGCTGGTATTTCAGTGTTGTTCCTGTCCAGCTTGCTGAAAACTATCCTGAGTGTTTCAAAAGCAAACGACTGCTGCTGGACAAGAAGTGCTTAAAACAAGGGTTGCTATAACCACATATGTCACACGAAATGAAAAAGGCCACTGAGTATACAGGCGGTTTACTTCATATCCAACAAGCTTGGTTCTCCCTTTGCTAGTGAGTGAACTCAACTTGCCCCGAATACATGGCCAGTGACAAACTGTGTGCCAGATGCTGTGTCCCCTGCAAAGCTGAAGATGTGTATGAGATCCTGACACCCTGCAGCGGCTTCTACACTGGACAAACAGGCTACTATAAAAACGACTGGCTTTACTAATATGCTAATAACATAAAAACGGGCAGAAATTTGGCTATTCATTGGACCCACCTGCAGGTGCAAGCCACTCTTCCACCAGATGTGTGTTCACAGAAACTGGAGCTATACAAATGCAGATAAAGACAATGATGTTTCAAAGTAGTACAGTTGAACTATATTCTGCACGAGCAGTGCTACCTGCAGGACTGGTACCTTATAGCCAAAATTCATGGCTGCACCACCATGCAAAGGCACTATTGAATTATTAACTTCTATTATATTTATGGTGGCCATATATTGCAATTGCATATCATCCACATTGTGTGCAATATGGTTAAATTTCAATTATGATAGCCATTCCTAATCTGAAATGCAACAAAAGAGCAAATATAGGCAACAAATTGCAATTCAAAGAGACAAAAGACAACCAGTGCACAGGGTAAGTGACAGACTTCCTTTCATTGAAAAACAAATGTGACGTGTGTCATGTCACCAGCAGTGGGTAGCAATCTTTCAAGCTAGGGTGTCAGAGGCAAAACTTAGCAAAATGCTACGACCACGCTGTAAAATGGCCTTGGACACAAAAAAAAACGACATCATATTGTACAGAATGAAAGGGCAAGACTCCATCTATGAACAGTCTATGGCAGCACATACTTGAAATGGTGTAAAAAATGTTGACATGCCCTACCCATAAAGAAAAAGCAACAAACACAGAAAACACACCTTAAAATGCAATGTGCAGAGTCTGAAACCAACAAAAAACCCGAGAAAGGTTTCACTAAGTCTTTCAACGATTAAAATTGTCAATCTGTCTCATCACTTCTTAATGAACCTGCACACCTGAAAAGGAAGGAAAGCCCAATAGCAGGGCTGCAGAAAATGCCACCGAATAAATATACTTTGCTTACCAACGGTACCTGTGGTTTAGTTGTGGTCTGTGTATAAACTTTTCTTGTTTAGAATGGTTTAGCGGATAGGGAAAATATGACCATAAGAGCACCAAGTGTATGCATAGTCTACGCACAAAAAGCCACTGCTTTCTTACTTTTTTCTCGCTACTACTATTCATGAGTAATTAAGTGCCTTAATAGCACTGCTAACATCCTACTGTAAAACACAAAATTGGGCAACTTGTGGCATAAAGAAAATTGCAGTTTCACTCATAATGTGAAACGATGCAGTAGCTGGTGAAATATGCAGTGTTTGTTGAAGTGAACACGTGCCAATGCAAGTCGGTAACCTCCTTAAGAAGTAAAATAAGTAAGAGTCGTATTTATTTGTGGGAGTTGTGCCTCCCAGTGTTGAAGTGGAAAGACTTGGCTTTTCTTCCTCCTCTTTCATATTCGGACTTGGGCACTGATCTACACCAAAACAACCCTTTAGCTTCTTACTGCTGAAATCGTTTTGGTTTTCTCAAATCTATATTTGGGCTACCCATTGCTAGATCTCGCGCTTTGCATGAGGAAAACAAGACACCAACAGCTCCATCCAGTAAATCTGAGAAGCCAAGCACTAGAAGATTAATGAAGCAGATGCACCCAATCATTGTAATCACATATAAGGAGAAAATTTAACATAGGACTGCCTTCACAAGTGGGAAGGTGATGTGTAAGAACTTGAAGGTGTGGATGCCAGCTCTATATACAGTACGCAGACATTAAGCAGGTGTTAGCAAAGCATGGCACCTGTTGGCTAGATCACGCTCTCCAGGATCAGTATTCACCACGACTGTACCTTCAGCAGAGTGGCTGAAATGTAGAATTGTGGACTGCCACTCTTGATCGTATGCTTGAATCCTCGCTGCACAATGAGAACCTTATTTGCAATATTCTAGCAAGAAATTTGGGAATTCCAGTGACAACACCAGTAGACATCAGAACAACCAGGGGAGTTAGCCCATAGCAGCTATTGCTGTAAAAAAGAAGACTGGCATAAGCCCAAGAATTGAGATGGGCATACTACATGCCTTTGTTCTGGCAGTGGTCTACTACTTTGGTGCTACAGTTAATGCTCTCCACTGTCACTGGACATAACAAGAGTTCCTTAATTATACACTCGTGCACCCGCCGCCTCTCAGGTCGCCTAAATGGACATACTATTGTCACGTGGTGGTGACGTTGAATAACACAGTAGCAATACTGTGAACAACAAAACTAACTTTTATTGGGCGAACCTGTGCCCACAAAACAGGCTACACTTATAGCACAACGATAGCGGCGAGCACAGTCGGCGATCGTCGAAAATCTGATCAGCGGGTCAAGCGCTACGGCTTTTATAGAGCAGTCATCGAATGTTCCAGACTAATCGTTCGGACCCGGGTGCCTTCCACAAAGTTCTACACCATTCGCGTCAGGTGATGAAATCAGATAACATAACGTTCGGCGACAACAGACAGCGGATAGAAGCATCGATAACGTTCCAGAAACTTCGGATACATACAGGCGCGTCCCACGCTGTGCGATTACATTTGTTAGGCTGCGAAACGTGGTTGCCCGATAAAGATAAGTAGACGTGTCAATACCCCCCTCTTAAAAAGCATCGTCCCGATGCTACAAATATAAGAGAGCGAAACACAAAAGGACAGTTATTAAACATAAGTAACAAAACAACGAAAAGAAACAAAGTCCAAAGGTCAGTTACGCGAAGCTCCAAAGTTCATTAACGCTGGTAGTACGGCTTGAGTCGCACAACGTGGACTATTTCAGGTCGTGAGCGGCGCCGCTGTGATAGCGAAATGCCGTCTGGCTCGACCTCATAGTCGACCGCGCCAATACGTCGGATGATCTTGTACGGTCCGAAATAGCGACGCAAAAGCTTCTCGCTCAGTCCTCGTCGGCGTATAGGGGTCCATACCCAAACACGGTCGCCGGGCTGGTACTCGACGAAGCGTCGTCGGAGGTTGTAGTGTCGGCTGTCGGTCCTCTGCTGGTTTTTGATCCGCAGGCGGGCGAGCTGTCGGGCTTCTTCGGCGCGCTGGAGATAGGCAGCGACGTCAAGATTCTCCTCGTCAGAGACGTGCGGCAGCATGGCGTCGAGCGTCGTCGTCGGGGTCCTGCCGTACACTAGCTTGAATGGCGTGATCTGTGTCGTTTCTTGCACCGCCGTGTTGTATGCAAAGGTTACGTACGGCAGGACCGCGTCTCACATCTTGTGTTCGACGTCAACGTACATTGCTAACATGTTGGCAAGCGTCTTGTTCAGGCGCTCCGTGAGACCATTCGTCTGCGGATGGTAGGCAGTTGTCCTCCTGTGGCTTGTCTGGCTGTACTGCAGAATGGCTTGGGTGAGCTCTGCTGTAAAAGCCGTTCCTCTGTCGGTGATGAGGACTTCTGGGGCACCATGTCGCAGCAGGATGTTCTCGACGAAAAATTTCGCCACTTCGGCTGCGCTGCCTTCTGGTAGAGCTTTAGTTTCAGCAAAACGGGTGAGATAGTCCGTCGCCACGACGATCCACTTATTCCCAGATGTTGATATCGGAAACGGCCCCAACAAATCCATCCCAATCTGCTGGAATGGTCGGCGAGGAGGTTCGATCGGCTGTAGTAATCCTGCTGGCCTTGTCGGTGGTGTCTTGCGTCGTTGACAGTCTCGGCATGTCTTGACGTAACGGGCGACGTCGGCGGTCAGACGCGGCCAGTAATACCTTTCCTGTATTCTCGACAGCGTCCGGGAGAATCCGAGGTGCCCAGCGGTTGGATCGGCGTGTAGGGCGTGCAGTATTTCTGGACGCAGCGCTGACGGTACAACAAGAAGGTAGCTGGCGCGGACTGGTGAGAAGTTCTTCACGAGCAGGTTGTTTTGTAGCGTGAACGAAGATAACCCGCGCTTAAATGCCCTACGGACAACGTCGGTGTTCCCTTCCAAATACTCTACGAGGCCTTTTAGCTCCGGGTCGGCTCGTTGCTGTTTAGTGAAGTCTTCCGCGCTTATTATCCCAAGGAAGGCGTCGTCGTCCTCGTCGTCTTGCGGCGGGGGATCGATGGGGACGCGCGATAAGCAGTCGGCGTCGGAGTGTTTTCTTCCGGACTTGTATATTACCGTGACGTCATATTCTTGTAGTCTGAGGCTCCACCGCGCCAGCCGTCCTGAAGGGTCGTTTAAGTTAGCTAGCCAACACAATGCGTGATGGTCACTGACGACTTTGAATGGCCTGCCATAGAGGTAAGGGCGGAATTTAGCTGTAGCCCAAATGATGGCGAGGCATTCCTTTTCAGTCGTACAATAGTTGCTTTCCGCTTTTGACAGCGACCGGCTAGCATACGAAATCACCCTTTCAAGTCCTTCTTTCCTCCAGACTAGGACGGCACCGAGGCCTAGGCTACTGGCGTCAGTGTGGATTTCGGTATCGGCGTCCTCGTCGAAGTGTGCAAGTACCGGCGGCGTCTGCATGCGTCGTTTGAGTTCTTGAAATGCCTTGGCCTGCGGCGTTTCTCACTTGAAGGCGACATCACATTTGGTTACATGTGTTAGCGGCTCCGCGATGCGTGAAAAGTCCTTGACAAAGCGCCTATAGTAGGCACAGATGCCAAGGAATCTGCGCACTGCCTTCTTGTCGGTTGGCTGCGGGAACTTTGCGATGGCAGCTGTCTTCTGTGGGTCGGGGCGTACTCCTGATTTGCTGATCACGTGGCCTAGGAACAAAAGCTCATCGTAAGCGAAACGGCACTTTTCTGGCTTCAGAGTGAGCCCTGATGACTTGATGACTTCTAACACTGTCGCAAGCCGCCTAAGGTGATCGTCGAAATTTCTGGCGAAGACAACGACGTCATCCAGGTAAACAAGGCACGTCTGCCACTTCAGTCCGGCTAACACCGTGTCCATGACGCGCTGAAACGTTGCAGGCGCCGAGCACAGTCCGAATGGCATGACCTTGAACTCGTAGAGCCCGTCTGGCGTGATGAAGGCAGTCTTTTCGCGATCTCTCTCGTCGACTTCTATTTGCCAGTAGCCAGACTTGAGGTCCATCGACGAGAAGTATTTAGCGTTGCAGAGCCGATCCAATGCGTCGTCTATCCGTGGAAGGGGGTACACATCCTTCTTCGTGATCTTGTTCAGTCGACGATAATCGACGCAGAAGCGTAGGGTTCCATCCTTTTTCTTTATCAGGACTACAGGAGAGGCCCATGCGCTTTTCGACGGCTGGATGATGTCGTCGCGCAGCATTTCGTCGACTTGTTGCCTAATAGCTTCACGCCTTCTACGTCAGCGGGTGTTTCAGTGCCGACGGAAATAATAATGCTGGAGCGCGGCGGGATGCTCACTTGATCTTCGAGCACACTCAACCCACTGGACCACAGATCTCCAGTGAATGTCCAAAGGACGTCCTACAAAGGATATTTTGATGTCCGTCGGACATCCCTAGAAGTCCCGATGATGTACTACGGATGTCCATAGGATCGTCCGACGCAAGAGAACTGCACATCCCACGAACGTCCATCGTACATCAAAATCAAATTTTCGGACGTCCGCAGGATTTTTGAAGATAATCCCATTGGAGCACCAGCGTCCTACAGATGCCCAGCAGAGATCGAAAACGGGACATTCGGACGTCCCTGGGATTGACGTTCATAGAAACGTCCCCCGAACGTCATAATGGGATATTCGGACGTACACGAGATGTTTAAATATGGATTATTCTTATTGCATAACCCGGAGTACATCCCAAGGACATTTTTGCGAGGATGTAGGACGCTTCTGGGACATTTGGTTGGGGATTGAGGATATCCACAGGGCGTCTATATTGATTACAAATTACCATAATTGGGACTTTCCTCAGAATGGGCCCTACAGTGCAGCAAGCCTGCTGCAGTTTACATACCATTAACAAAGTAAGCTGGTTTTGTGATGACTTGTAGGCAATGATGAAAAGGAACTGCATGGCTCTTGAAGATCCATCCCAGTGGTGAATTTCAATTCAAGTTTATTTTGCATCTATACATGTACAGATGACAGGAGTACAGACAAAAAGCCAAATGAATTCGGCTTCACAAGGTCTGTACCCCCTACAGAAATGGCACCGTACACGATAAAGAGAACACAAACATAACATAATGGATAAACGAGAAAAAAAAGGTGAACATTAGTGAACATTGTATAACAGAAATGTATAAGGGTAAAAAAATGAACAATAGAATGCTGCAAGAAATGATATTACAGAAAGTGAATAGTATAAAATGATACAAATAATACAGCCTTGAAATTCACATCTATAAATAGTAAGTTATATGCAAGCAGAGAAAATTGGTTAAGCATTCATGGCGTCAGTGTGTACCAGAGCAACACAAAAAATCCAGGAATCCAATAAGTCAACCAAATATTTTTGTCATGCAAAAGCTGAAGTACCAGGAGATAAGCCAGGAATGCAGCCCACCGCATCTCAAAGCACGTTAAATGAAGGCTGCAGTGCAACTAAGCATTGTGCACATGGTTCCCTGCTACGCTAAGCAAATACATTACATACAACTTGATAAAAATGCATTAATTGAAAACATATAGACATGCAACCTATACTTCTTTGTGCTAACAGGGACGAAGCTACAGAACTAAGTTCTGCAGGCTGCTGAATCATTTGACAATCTCATTAAAAATACTGCATTTATTTCAATAGAACAGTTGCAGGAAGATCACTCGTTGAACTCTAAAATGCACTAACAGTTTTTAGTAAAACCCATCAATGCAAATAAAACTCGATAATTTCATCATGCAAGTTCAGCTATTAGGAGTTATTTATACCGCACCATGGTTAGTAAACGTGCACATTATTCAAACTCTTTACAAATGCACTTTGGGTAGCAAGAAAATTTAAGAATTCGCAGTGGGGCCACTATGGAACTTATCACAAGGCTTGCTGTGGGCTCACTGTCGTGGTCGCAGGCACATCAATGAAACATTTGCTGAAATGTTTAGATATGTTAGCCACTTTAAGTTGCCAGAGCCTTTCCCTAGGCCATATTCAGTAGTTACATACACAAACACGAGGTATGCTAAATTAAGATGTCACAACTACATTAGGCAATTAACAAAATTACTCGAGGCTAGTTCAGTGGTCATCTATAGACAAACAGCTGCTGTATGATCATCCAGTTACGCTCTAAAAACAGCTGCACCCTTTGGGGTGTATATTTTCCACAGAACAATAATCGTCATCTGACTTGCCTGCATTTCCTTTCTTTAACACTGCAAGCCCAGTACTTCCATGTCACGAACGGCATGCGCATTATCAGCATGACAGAGCATTCTCGACAGGAAAGTAATGAGCGCAGGGTTTTCAAGAAAGGAAAGGCAAGACAGATGACAATTATTGTTCTGTCGCAAATTTACACCCCTAAGGGTGCAACTGTTCTTAGAGTGTAGAGCAAATGCACTGTGCATCCATAACAAGTTCTGGCAAAGGTAACCAGAGCAAACATCGACACTTTCGTGTGTAGTGACAAGACCATTTCAGTTGAGCTAATAATTCGCAGATGCACCTCGGCCAGTAAAAGAACTTCAAAAGCCCTATGCAAGGGTGGGGGGTACAAAGGAAGTTAGTAGGAGGGCTACTGTGGGCTGGCTCACTTCAACGGTCGCGGGCCCATAAATACAATATTTACTGGAAAGTTCAGAGGTGTCTTAGCCATGACGGAAGCTACTCCACTTTCTGCAGGCCTCCTTCAGCGGTTGCACACAGTAGAAGTACTACATATTTTATAGACACACTGGGCATTAAAAAAATTACTCAAGGATCACTTAAGCAGTTGCAAACACGAACATTACTGGAGAGTTCACAGATACAAAAGCAGTCACAAGACACTTGCTTCAACACAATACCAAACTGATGTAACAAGTACCAGTTACGACACTTGCTGCACTTGAGTGGTCACAAACATAAATTCACCATAAGTGAATTTGTGTTTCTGTTTCTTCTGCTTCTGTTTACTTGCTGAGAGGCTTGAAGGCCTCTAAGCAAGTAAACAGAAGTTGAATGTGACCTCTCCGTGGCCACAGCCAAATATTGCTGAAACGTCACAGGTACCCTGGCGACTACACAATTAACTAAAAACTTGCAGCATGATCGCTTCAGCATTATACGAGTTCACTCATATGAAAAGCTAATAGAGGATTTGTGTGGGCTGTCTTCAGCGGCCACACAAAAACACAATTTCATCCTAAAAATTCACGGGTGTCAGACAGCCTCGATGGAAGTTACCAGAGGCAGAGCGTGGCTGTTCTTCCATGGCAGCAGATACAAATACTTGTGAAAAGATTGCAGGTATCTTGGCGACTACCGTATTTTCCGGTGTATAAGACGCACCCTTGTATAAGACGCACTCGCCATATATGAAGGCTCTCATTGAAAAAGTTGGTATATAAGACGCACCCGTCTATAAGACGCACCCCAATTTACCCACTTAGGCTAGTCAGGGTTAATTAAACACGCTTGATCGACCATCGCGAAATGAACCATGGGTGGACTCATCTGATCGCATAAAAGCTCCGTAGAACTAAATAAAGTTATCCTACCCACCTACCTACCTATCTGTGAGAAGTTCTTGGTTTAAGGTTTATGGGGTTTAACGTCCCAAAGCGACTCAGGCTATGAGAGACGCCGTAGTGAAAAGCCCCGGAAATTTCGACCACCTGAGGTTCTTTAACGGGCACTGACATCGCACAGTACACGGGCCTCAATAATTTCTCCTTCAAAGAAATTCTAGCCGCCGCGGACGGGATTGAACCCGCGTCGTTTGGGTCAGCAGTCGAGCACCATAACCACTGAGCCACCGCGGCGGCCTGTGAGAAGTTCTTAAGCAACGCTAAGTGATCGCAAAAGGCAACACTCACGCCATACCCGCCCACGTTTTAGCAAAAAAGAAAGAAAAATACGACGAAAGAACTCTCCCATATGTCCATAACAACATTTTATTTTTACTTAAAACCATCGAAGTCTTCATCTTCGGATGCGCACTCAAAAAGCTCGCCCATTTCTGGAGGCAACGCGGCTGAAGCATTCTCTTCGTACTCAGAACCGCTGGTCTGATTGTCGTCGTGCTCGGTTGGCGATGAAGCTAGCAGGCCAGCCTTCCGGAACCCTGCAGTTATGGTTGCCACTCTAACAGCACTCCAGGCCTCATGGACCCACTTCGCAACTTCGCTGTAAGAAGCGCGCCTCATGCGTCCAGTTGCGGTGTAGCTGTGCTCGCCTTCCGTCATCCACGCCTCCCAAATACGTCGCAAAATAGCTTTAAAGCTGCGGTTGACGGAAATATCCAAAGGCTGTAGAACCTTCGTCAAACCACCGGGTATTATTGTAGGGGTACAGTTCTTCGCCTTGATTTGCCTCAGTGTCAAGTTAGTAATGTGCGCCCGCATGCTATCCATAACCAGAAGGCCTTTCCGGGAGTGAAAAAATCCATCCGGGCGCTTCGAAAAGCACTTTTCGAGCCAAACTCCCGTCATTTGCTCATCCATCCAGCCCTTCTGGTTAGTTGTGACAATACCACCAGGCGGAAAGCTTTCTTTTGGCATCGTTTTCCTTTTAAAAATTATCATCGGCGGCAGCTTTGTTCCGTCAGCACAGCACGCAAGTACGACAGTGAAGTGAGACTTTTCGTGCCCAGTTGTTCGTACTGTGACAGTCTTATCACCTTTCTGAGCGACACTTTTTGACATAGGGATGTCAAATGTTAGAGGCACTTCGTCCATGTTTACGATGTGGCTGTCGATGATGTTATTCTTTTCGACTTCCTTCTTCACAAATTCATTGAACTTCTCCACTTTCTCTCCGAAATCGTCTGGTAGTTGCTGAGACATTGTCGTTCGCGCTCTTATTGACAAGGCTTTGCGCTGCATAAATCTATAGCACCATGACGGCCCACCAACAAAATCAGCGGCACCGATTTCACTCGCCAAAGTGCGTGCTTTCAAGCGCAACTGCACGGTTGACAGAGCCCTACCTTGAGCCCGTTGTTCAAGAGCCCACTTGAGGAGCCGGTCTTCAAGTTCAGGCCACCGCGCCTTCTTCCCGCGGTCAGCCTTCTTTCCGCTCTTCATCGCCTGCAGTTTGGCGGACGACTGTCGCCACGTGCGAATCATCTTCTCGGTGACGTCGAAATGGCAGCCCGCAGCCCGATTTCCGTTTTCGGTAGCATACTCGACCGCAGATAATTTGAACTTTGCGGTGTAGCTCTTGCGCAACTTCGGTGGCATACTGTAGTAAGACCGAGCACGACAGGTGTAGGTAGTGGAAAACACACGCCGAAGTCACCAACACAGACGTAATACGTACACGGTTGCGAAGTTGCAAAGAATGACTAAAAAAGAATGCCGGCTTGGCTTGTCTTGACAATGTCGAGAAGCGCGACTGTCGCCATCTTTGGGAATTTCACATTATTTTTGCTTGCGCCTCCGAAACGACCGCGGTTTGCGATTCTGGAAGTCGTCATCCCCGCCGTTTCATGATAAAGTTCACCTAAAAAAAAGTTGCGCACGGCGGTCCCCGTATTGAAGTATTAACCGTGCTACTACCGCATCATTGGTAGTGATATTTTTTCGGTGAAAAAAGCTTGAGCATGAACCTGAGTCATTTCTGAACCCGCAAAAAAAAAACGAAAAATTCGCATATAAGACGCACCCTTGTATAGGACGCACCAGCAAGATTTTTGGAAAAAAACCGCGTCTTATACACCGGAAAATACGGTAAACATTTTACTAAGGCTCACTGCAGGCTGGCTCAGCGGTCGAAGACAACTACATTGCAGTTCACGTGTACTAAGAAATTTAGTAGGGCATTTCTGTGGGCTTGCTTGAACAGTCCCAGAGACAAAAAGTAACCCAGAGTTCACAGGTATATCAGCCCATAAGGAAGTCGCCACACGCTGCGTGAAGTCTTTCGTCCATAGTTTCAGATGCAGAACAGAAGAGATCCGGAGTACGCTACACAATTTACTAGTAATCCTGAAGGATCGGTTCCAGTGGTCGCAAAAAGAAAATACATTGCTGAGACCAGAGGTAATAAGAAGGTTAGCAGATTTCCGTGGGCTTGTTTCTGTGCTGGTCATCAACGAAGAATTATGTCGACTCAAAGTGACACCAGGCTCATGGCAGGAACACAGCATGGCTGTAAAGTATGCAATAAAAACGTGTTAGAAATGTTTACGAAAATTGCTATTTAACAACCTGCACATTTAACAGGTTCTGACAGCAACTTTGCTTCTTTGTGGCTTAATACAAACTCGTTTAGCGAACAGTTATCAGAAAAGTAATGATTTCATCTCTGTACAAAGATAAAAGGAATTCTCCTAGTCACTACGTCAGCATAGCATAGTTTCGTCCGAAAAGCGAAGCAGCGATTGGAACAGCAAATTACCAAACGGCTATACTTAAGCAGCTGTACGTGTTATCGCCACTTTAAGTTAGAGTAAACCTTCGCTTCCTTGTTAAATTAACCAACAGTGTCGTGCGCAAAGCCAAGCATGAACACATCTCCCTGACGGTAAACACGCTGTATGAACGCTGGTGTGAGGCGGTAGCAACACGCGATCGCTTCCTGCTGCTTCCAGCCACAATGCCTTTCCAGAGCCAAATTTACGCGAACTTCGACCTAAGCTGCGCGGGAACAGCGCCCACGAAGCCACTACCCATCGCGGCGCACGTCCGCGTCAGCGGAATTTCATCAGGAGTGTCCGTACAATTCCTATCGCAATAATAATACAAAAATTAGGCGATTGTCGACTATATAACTCCAGTAAATATACAATGACAACATGCGGATGCAACAGGCTCGTAATCTTGTCCAGCGCGTCGCGCACACACGTCAGCACAAACGCTGGCCCAAATGATAGCAAATGCGAGAAAACTGAAGCAGCACGGTTGGTCAACCGCCCTGTGTGCGAGGTGCTGCCATTGAAATACAAATGCCTACAATATAGTTCCGTTATTTGGAACTTCCACGATTGTATTGGTCTTGCAAACGCGATTATGCGAATAAAACTCCAACGTTAGACAAAACTTAGGCGACAGGGTAAATCACCTGACAGAGTGAGTGAACAAACTCTTATTGTGTCCAGCAAAACGCGATAAAACGCGCACCCGACAGAAATTTAATTAACAGTCAAATTAAATTATGGGGTTTTTACGTGCCAAAACCACTTTCTGATTATGAGGCACGCCGTAGTGGAGGACTCCGGAAATTTCGACCACCTGAGGTTCTTAACATGCACCTAAGTCTAAGTACACGGGTGTTTTCGCATATCGCCCTCATCAAAATGCGGGCGCCGCGGCCGGGACTCCATTACTAAAAATAGGACAACGTGCGAATTCGGAGCGATAGCCTAATAGGCGTAAACGATTCGATCGTTACAGACATCTGAGACGTAAGCTTGACCTCACCAGCATACTAGCATGCACCTGAGAACGTGTAAAAGATGTCGCCCAAAATTTCGCTATTCCCAGAAACAAACGTGTAGGGCATTGTATGACAGAAACGCGTGGGAAACTTCAGCAGCGCGGCAGGCCAACCATCACGTGCAACAAGTGCTGGGATCGCGGTAAAAATGCCCACAAATGTGTAGTTATTTCAACCGCATGCTATTTTACGATCGCTCTCGCAGTCGCAGTTACGCACAGAAAACTCAAACGGCAGACGAAGCTCAATTGGCGACACGGTTAATCAGTGAGGGCGGTGGCGTAACGCAAATTTAGCAGTCAACGAAGATCGACAAACGTTCCCCATTATTAATACGAAACAATAGGACCACGTGCGAACGAGCTATAGTATAAGTAGCGTAAATGTGTCAATCGTTACATGAAGCTGACGCCTAAGCCTGATCTTATTACCCTCATAATAGCATGCATCCGACCACATGCAAATAGGCAGCAGCCTAACAAGTTGTCCCAAAGTTTCGTTATTTCGAAAAATGGGCATGTCACAGTTTGGCACATATACGTATGCTGTACGTAATGGTGAAGTGGCCGGCCGCACTGCTGAACTTTATCACGCTTGTCTTTACGGTTGGTATACCAGCCGTAAAGACAAGCGTGGTAAAGTTCAGCAGTGCGGCCGGCCCAATTAGCCATCACGCGCAGCAAGTGCTCCGATCGTGATACAGATGCTTACATCTGCATTCCACGTCCCAAGTTCACGTACAAACGTGCACGGTTATTCCTTCTTCTGAGGTCAGCGACAAGCTGTCCCATCATACTTCAAAACCACGATTTCAACTTATTGTGTAGGATCCCACCCCTCTTTATAACGCCCTGCGTGACATTAAGAGTATTGAAATAAGTAAATTCAGTTGATCCATCCTTACGCAGTTTTTACGATTGCTATCGCGATCGTTAAGCAAACAAAACAGCAATGGCAGACGAAGCTTAAGCAACACGGTTACTCACTACGAGCGTGTGATGGAGTCAACCCTCACTAATTCTTATAATAAAGAAATTGCAACCACGTGCGAACGAGCTCATCAGCGCGCACTTTTCGTCGTTACAGAGCTGAGACGTGAATTTGACCGTAACACCATACTAGCATGCATCCGTTCTCGTGTAAATAAGCAGAAACCTAACAAGTCGCCCAGATGTCTCGTTATCGCGACAACGTGCACGACACTGTTAGCCAAAAAACAATACCAGCCGTAAATACACGAGCTGTTAAATTCAGCAGCGCGACCGGCCATCACGGGCTGCAAATTCTGAAATCGCGATACACGACAACAAAGTTCTATTATCCCGAACGAACGCAGTTTTACTATTACTTTGGAAATCCCTGTTACGCAAACAAAACGCCAACAGCACACGTACCGAAGTTTAAGCGACGCGGTTATCACTGCGAGCACGCGAAGGAATCAGTCAAGTAAGAAAAAGTTTCACTGTTACGTACTAAAAAATACGACCTCTTGCGAACAAGCCATTAAGTCTAACAGTCTAACAAGTCGCCCTAAAGTTTAGTTATTCCAAGAAAAGTGCATGCACTGTTAGTAAGAATAGAGCAGCCCTAAAGACAGGCGTATTAAAATTCAGCAGCACTGCCGGCCATAACGTGCAGAAATGTGCCCCGACCGAGATACAAATGCGTACAAAATTTCAGCTATTTCAAGCTTACGCACTTGTACGATTGATTGCTATCGCAATCACCGTTACGCAAAGAAAACGCAAACGAAGCTGAAGCAAAGCTATTCTGGACAGTGTGTGTCGGGAAGCTATTATAATTAATATTCATTTTCTTATTATTCGCCACTGCATGTTCAGTAAAAACAACGATAACTTTCGTGGGCTCATCCTGTGTCCTACAGGGGAGTTAACGGTTCTAAAGTTTCGAATTGATAATTTTTTTAGCGGATATCAGCGCTGCGCAGAAATATAGGACAAAGTAAGCTCAGAAGTTTGCGGAAAAGTAGTACGATGCGATCAAACGCAACACAATGCATGGTCAATCGCCGATTGATGTTACCGTCGCTGCAAAAGATGGGGATGTACTACAATGCCCGTCCTTCGATTATGCGCAGACACGACACTTGCGGGGCTGCTAATAGAAAAACATTGATTTCATAAACTGTCACTTACCTCTTGATAGGCGTAAGACGTACAGACGCCGCAGAAATGGAGCTCCAAAGCGCATGACAAAAACTTTCACCTGGAGCTGACCAACGCTCACCCTGGAACTCATGAGCACATGGCACAACGATACAACCACCACGTTCAAAGAGAGCGCGCGAACTGAGGGTGTGAGAGCGCGGAGCACACCAACCCAGCAACCTTTGCAAGCCTTCAGGCATTCCGAGCTTGCAAAGAAGGGTGAAGAGATCCAATAAGACCACGTCGTTAAGTCATGTGACCGACTACGCGCAAATCAGCGCAAAGCGTGCGTGTGCATGCAACAGACAGTGGTGATTCGACTGGGTAAAGACAGTCACTGCTCTGTACAACGGCAGGGGTTGCAGGCGTTGCAGAGCTTGCCGTACTCCTCTTTCTCGACATGTTCGGAGAGCGTGGGAGCATAGGACACGATTGATTCGGTTACGCGGGTTACGCTTTGCGGTAGGTGGTAATGCGCAGCTGTTCCGGCGTTCTACCTGCCGCTTTGTGACGTTTCCTCCCGATATGCTTGTGCAGTTTCGGTCGTTCATTTCAACTTCTCCATTTATCGTCTGCATTGGAAGTTTGATTATGAGTGCAGCAACTTCATATTGCTGGCTGACATGTCTTTTCGGCAGAGCGTGCGCTGAAGGCAGCCGTGGTAGAGATTTATATGCCGCGATATGATCACATAGTACGTGTTGGACTGTGTGTTGGTCCCACATAAGGCCGGTACAGGACATCCCGTTGAACACATCCTTCGGACATCCATAGGATTAAAGTTTTGGGATTTTGTTTAGATCCCAGAAGTTTAATCGTGTGGATGTCTGAAGGATGGCTTAAATACGACATCCCGAAATTAATGTCCACCTGTTATCCACTGGACCTCCTGACCGGGACATGGACGTTCGGATCTTATCGGGATGTCCAGAGGATATTCGTGGTCCAATGGGAAGGCGTGGTGACTACGACAGGTCTCCGGCGGTATCGCTCGATCTTGTGACAGCGTTATCGATTTCGACTTCAGGTCGATGACTGCACCATGTTGATTCAAGAAGTCCATGCCGAGGATGACGTCTCGTGAACACTGTTGGAGGACAATGAAGGTGGCAGGGTAAGTCCGGTCATGAACGGTAATTCTTGCCGTGCAGATGCCTGTCGGCGTAATCAGGTATCCTCCAGCGGTTCGAATTTGAGGGCCTTCCCATGTAGTCTTAACCTTCTTCAACTGGGCGGCGATGTGTCCACTCATGACGGAGTAATCAGCCCCTGTGTCGACTAAGGCGGTAACTGCGTGGCCGTCGAGAAGCACATCGAGGTCGGTGGTCCTTTGTCTGGCGTTGCAGTTAGGTCTTGGCGTCGGATCACGGCTGCGTCGTGTTGAACTGAAGTTGGAACGTCGTGTCGTCAAGTCGTCGTTCGTCGGTGTAGTCTTGCCTTCCTGACTTCGTCGGGACGGCGGCGTGTCGTTATGTCGTCGACGTCGTTTCTTCGTCGTCTTCGTCGGCGGCGGAGGATCTTCGTCAGTTCGACGAACAGCAACCGCACCTCCATCGGTTGCTGCTTTTAGTTTTCCGGATATGGGCTCGCAGAGCGGCCCCGGGCTGGGCCGGTGTATGCTCGGCGCTGCGGCGACAGATAGCGGCCTCGTGACGGCGAGCGGGACGGTCGTCGAGGGCTCCACTGAGTAGCGGCGAGGTAGTCGGCGATATCGCGAGGGCGTTCACCTTGCTGTGGGCGCGGAGCGTTGACGGCGAAACCTCGCAGTCCCATCTCCCGGTATGGGCATCGGCGATACACATGGCCGGCTTCTCCGCAGTGATAGCAGAGCGGGCGGTGGTCGGGGGCTCGCCAAATGTCCGTCTTCCTCGCGTAGGTGCGCTGGGCGACGGGTGGGCGTGCTGGCGGCGGCGGCGGCGGACGACGGAATTGCGTCGTTGCAGGGCCCTGGCGTGGTCGCGGAGGGGGACCTTGACGGCGTGCGACGGCGGCGTAGGTCATCGCTTCTGGCTGGGGCTGCGATAATTGAGGTTGCACCTCAGGAACCCGAAGCGATCTCTGAACCTCATCTTTCACGATGTCAGCGATGGAAGCTACTTGAGGCTGCGACGAAGGCAGGACCTTGCGCAGTTCTTCGCGCACAATGGCCCTGATGGTCTTTTGAAGGTCGTCCGAACCCAGTCCTTGGATGGCATACTGCGGCGTGTGCCCCTGGCGGTTATATTGCCGGGTGCGCATCTCCAGAGTTTTCTCGATCATCGATGCCTCTGCAGAAAACTCAGCCACAGTCTTCGGTGGGTTACGAATAAGTCCGGCGAAAAGTTCTTGCTTGACGCCCCGCATCAGGAAGCGAACTTTTTTCTCCTCCGACATTTCCGGATCGGCGTGCCGGAAAAGACGGGCCATCTCCTCCGTGAAGATAGCGATCGTCTCGTTTGGCAGCTGCACTCTGGTTTCTAGTAGAGCTTGGGCTCGCTCTTTTCGCACGACGCTTGTAAACGTTTGCAAGAAGCCGCTTCGGAACAGGTTCCACGTCGTTAAGGTGGCTTCCCGATTCTCGAACCACGTCCTGGCGGCGTCTTCCAATGCGAAATAGACATGCCGCAGCTTGTCGTCGCTGTCCCAACTGTTAAACTTAGCGACCCTCTCATACGTCTCCTGCCAACTTTCCGGGTCCTCAAATGTGGAACCGCGGAACGTCGGTGGCTCCCTGGGCTGCTGCAGAACTATTGGGGCTGCTCTGGCTGCCATTGGGGCTGTCTTCTTGGTCGTCTCTGGACGAACTTCTCTGACGCTGTTCTTGGTCGTCTCTGGTAGAATTCCGTGTTCCGGGGGCAGCTGCTGTAGCCGGCGGCTTGCTCGATGTTCCGGGACGGCGCTGGTATTGTCTTTGCGGTCCGGGCTTGAATTACGGCTTGTCGGGGGCGTCCTGTACATGAACGTAAAGCACCTCCACCAGATGTCACGTGGTGGTGACGTTGAATAACACAGTAACAATACTGTGAACAACAAAACTAACTTTTATTGGGCGAACCTGTGCCCACAAAACAGGCTACACTTATAGCACAACGATAGCGGCGAACACAGTCGGCGATCGTCGAAAATCTGATCAGCGGGTCAAGCGCGTCGGCTTTTATAGAGCAGTCATCGAATGTTCCAGACTAATCGTTCGGACCCGCGTGCCTTCCACAAAGTTCTACACCATTCGCGTCAGGTGATGAAATCAGATAACATAACGTTCGGCGACAACAGACAGCGGATAGAAGCATCGATAACGTTCCAGAAACTTCGGATACATACAGGCGCGTTCCACGCTGTGCGATTACATTTGTTAGGCTGCGAAACGTGGTTGCCCGATAAAGATAAGTAGGCGTGTCAATATGCTGGCTGATAGCGGCCCCCTCCCACTTTTAGTACGCTTCACCGCGTAACTAAATTGTACTGCGGCAAAGAAGCCGTACATTTGTATTGAGTGAATAAACAAATGGTTTTTACAACAGTACAGAAATGAACGCGCACCATGCATCATTCTACCACACGAAAGAGCGTCGCAACATACGGTAGCTGATTCACACAGGCCGTGTAGCCCACTTATTAGTCGTAAAGGGTATTATGGGTAATTCAATATTTCAGACACACATACGTGTTTATGTTTACGTTCGCACTCCTTGCTTAATAACACTCCCAGAACTTCCACAATAGAAAGTAATTTACAATACACAAACGCAAAGAACACAGAGATATGTCTCGCTTTCAACTCGGGCGTCATGCAAATGACATATAGCGCGGAAAAACGTGAACATGCTGTGTGTTGGCGTCGTAAACTTCATACTAGGCAAGGAGCTAGCACACCACAATCCCGCGTCAGCCGCAAATGAGACAAAAACGGGAGCACATGTCTTTGAACGCGCCAACGGAGCACCTAAGCCACTCTGCTCCTCCACCACCCCCGCTGCACGGCTGCACCACTCGTTTCAAGTACAGCACACCAAACACACATTCAACGCTGAACAGTGGGCGGCCGACGCAGTTGCATTTACATGACTTGCAGCGAGCAGCACATCCCTCGATGCCCGTTAAGCAAAGTCGGACACGGCGATGCCACATCACGGTTCGCAGAACTGCGCTGTCGAGGCGCTAGGCCACTTCGATACTTCAATTTTCACCACCGCCGGGTTCTCAAGAAAGCACGGGTCACACAACGCAGATTCTGTACTGCTGCAGCTCACCGAGGCCAAAGCCGCACTGCCGCACCACCACTACTCGCGGCTTTCCACCAAGTAACGCAGAACCTACAACCAACACACAAGCAACGCACGCACAATAACATAAGCAATGTTGAACAACGCGCGGTCCAGAGAAGGATCACGCCGAGTACAAACACGCCACGGCACGCTCGGCGCCAGCATCGCGCCTTCTCAAAAATCCCTAAACGATGCTGTCCCTAGGCACCTAGGATCAGGTCACGTGAGGGATTTTTATACGGAGAGCACCGGGAACGAGAGTTATCGCTTGGCGCCGTTGCTAGGAGTGACATCGCGGCGTCCCGCAGGCTCGTAAGCCAATAGCGTGGTGCTGCGGTTGCCATGTGTTGTACTTTCTGGATATTCCAAGTACGCCCCCCGGCGGAGGCAGCACACCTCTTTGGCCTCGGCTTCACTTAGACGGCACCCCCGGACTGACCCACCCGGGGGAAATCGGTAGTTGCCTTTTCCTGTCTCTCTCTCTCTCCCTACAACCTTCATCTTTCCCTTACTTTCCACTTTCCTGTCTTCTTCTGGCTTCCCTTTACTTCAGATTTTTTCAGGCAGCATGGGTTAACCTTGTGTGAATGGGCAACCTAGGTTATTTGATATTTGGTTATAGTGGTAATGTACAGCTGGCGTTTGCAGGCCGTGTTTCACAGGTCCTGCAGCGTCCCCTTGTACGACTCCACGGTGGGTGGCTGGCGTTACTACCGAAATCTCACATATCTCTATGGGTATCTCCTTCCCCCCACTCCCTGATCGCCCTCATAAAAGAGGGCGCACCGATGAAGTATTCCAATTTTTTGGTTGGTAAAAAGAATCTTTCCCTCGTTTCCACGTGATCCATTCTTAAAAACCAGCTGAACCAGTGCGAACAATCTCACCATTCCTTGTATCGGAGTCTCTTACCGAAGTTTTTGGTCCAGGCTATAAGGCGTCGTGGACGGCTAGCGGTGACCTCCTCTTGGAGCTCCGCGATCAGAAGCAATTTGAGAAACTGCCTAGACTAGTATCATTTGGGGAGACCCATGTATAGTAACCCCGCACCGCACGATGAATACCACCCGCGGCGTTGTCTCGGACGATGGTTTGCTGGAGGTCACTGAGGCTGACTCTTGGAGGGATTCAGTGAACAGAATGTTATAAATCTCAAAAGAATTAGGATGAGGCGAGATGGTAAAGAAATTGCGAACGAACACCTAATACTCGCCTTCAATTCAAGTGTCCTGCCCGAGTCAACCGAGGCCGGGTACATCTAGGGTGGTTGCTTGGGCTAGTTGGTAATTCATGATCAAAAATAACGTACAGCGCAAAGGACAAGGACAGTGATAGACGACATACACAGCGCTGTGTATGTCGTCTATCACTGTCCTTGTCCTTTGCGCTGTACGTTATTTTTGGTACATCAAGCTCCGTGTTAGACCGTATGTGCCAAATCCCCTCAGATGTTTCAAATGCCAACGTTTTGGCCACAGCTCGCAGAGCTGCCGAGGCCGCCAAACATGTGCGAAATGCAGTGCTCATGAACACACGTCTGAAGCTTGCGAGAACTCTTTGCATTGTGTACACCCCTGCAGGGGCGTCTGCGTCAGCAGGCGTTTGGTGTGTTGCGACACCACGTACCCGAGCACACGAGGATTGGACCCTCCCGCGTGTAGCCGTACGCGGCTTAGCCGTGTCTGGGGGAAGGGGGATCCTGGGGGTTGAGCTGATGCTGGGTGTTTGGACCTCTAAGTCCCCCCGGCAGAGGCAACACACCCTTTTGGCCTCTGCTTCACATAGACGGCACCCCCGGACTGATCCTCCCGGGGGAAAGCGGTAGTTGCCTTTTCCTGTCTCTTTCTCTCTCCAACCTTCGTCTTTCTCTCACTTTCCATCTTTTCTGTCTCCTTCTCATTTCTTTATTACTTCCGAGCTTCCTGGCAGCAAGGGTTAACCATGTGTGCTGCAATAAACTTTCGTTGTACATATTTGGTTATAGTGGAAACGTACAGTTGGCGTCCGCAGGACTTGTTTCTTTATAAAACCTGTGGCGTCCCCTTGTTGGGCTTCATGGTGGGCGGCTGCCGGTACTGCCGAAAACTGAACATCCCTTATGGATTATTCCTCTCCAAAACTTCCTGATCGCCCTCAGAAGCGAGGGCGCACCAAAGACGCATTCAAATTTTTTGGCCGACATACTGAAAACTTTTCCCGCTATCAAGTGATTCATTCTGAGAAACCAGGAAAGACAACGGGAATGATCTCGCCTTTCCTCGTATCCAAATGTCTCACTTAAACCATTGGCCCAGGATATAACGCATCTAGACTATCAAGTGGCGACCTCCTCAAGAACTGCATGACAAAAACCAGTACCAAAAACTAAGTAACCTTGTGTCTATTGGGGACACCCCTGTTTCACTTACCCCACACCGCACCATGAACACCATCCGCGGTGGGATCTCTGAGGACGACTTGATGAACCTGACTGAGGCTGAACTTTTGGAAGATTGGTTGGTTGGTTAGTTGGAGTTTATTGGCACAAAGGCAGCTAAGGCCATGGTGCGCCAGTGACAAGACAACATCTCTTGGACGTCCAAATATCAAATTATGACGTTCGGGGTACGTTTCTATGAACGTCAATCCCAGGGACGTCCGAATGTCTCGTTTTCGATCTCTGCTGGGCATCTGTAGGACGCTGGTGCTCCAATGGGTTATTTTCAAATGTCCTGCGGACGTCCGAATATTTGATTTTGATGTACGATTGACGTTAGTTGGATGTGCAATGCTCTTGCGTCGGACGATCCTATGGACGTTCGTAGTACACCATCGGGACTTCTAGGGATGTCCGACGGACATCAAGATATCCTTTGTAGGACGTCCTTTGGACATTCACTGGAGATGTGTGGTCCAATGGGTAGAACAGGACAACAAACTGCCTTTTCTCGATGTACTTGTGTGTCATTCAATAGTGGCCTGTCCTCCTCCGTTTACTGGAAAATGACCCACGCTGGCCATCACTTCGACTTTGTGTCCTGCAGCCCGATTGGGAACAAGATTTCTGTTGTCCGCATTTCGTCGTGCTATTCGCTTGTGTTCCTGTGAAGATGAACTTCAAGGAGAGCTTCTCAGGATACGGCAAGAGCTGTAAAAAAATGACTACTCCGTGGCTTTGTGCGAAGAATTGAAAAATGGGTGCTGAACCCTCAACAGTGGGAAAGCAAGCTTCTCAGAAACGGGCCAGCATTCCACGTGCCTTGCATCCGCGAAGGAACGTCAAAAATTGTTTTTCGTAAGATGAGCCACGCGTTGAACACTTGCCATCCAACAAACTCCGCAACCACATCGTGAAGGTGAACGATCGCCTAGAAGACAATAAGTTCCCGGGAGTCGCCTATATAACTTCTGTTATACTAGCAAAACGGGAAACTTCACACGACAACTGAAAGAGAGCAAATCCAATATGAAAAATGATAGCCATGTATTTGACGCATTTACAGAGCATGTGCAGAAAAGTCATCACCTCATCAGTTGGGACAATGCTGCAATCATAGCTTAAGAAAGAAACATGACGACTAGAATGCTCCTTGAATCTCTACTGATACAGATAACACCATACTATCAACCAGACAGACAGAAATTCACGCCACGTTTACGTCCACCCATTGCGTCACATACAATGCATTTAACCGAGCAACACCACTTTGCTGCATTGTAAACAAGGAAACCCTATGAGTTTTGAAATGTCACCTAACCCTTTTGGTCAGTGCAGGTGTGGTATCTTCATTTCTAATGTGCTACCTCACCAGGTAAGTGGATTTCGCCACAAATTTTATTAATTTAGCGCGACCAGCAGCCGCATGCATCTCCTGCGGTTGCCCCGCCGCCGACAAAGCGCGAATTGGCGTCATATCACGCTTGGCGCGCACGTATAGTATAGCCCCGGCGAGGCTTCCGCAGAGTGCCGTTGGCGCAGAGAATAGGGAGGGGGGACACTTGTCCACGAGTGTCTACACGCGCATTCAGGCACCCCCTGCATCCCTCGACCATTCTTGATGATAGTGATTTAAAGATGCGAAAGACGCTTGTTGAAATACAATCCCAGAAACCTCGAAACGCTTGTTTCATGCGAAGAAGAAAATGCGTTTTGAAGCGTCCGCGAATCTCTAGCGCAGTTCAAATCGCCCGCCTTCCGATCGAGGAGTGGTGACGTCATGGTCTCATAGTGACGTTGCGCCGTCGCTGACTAAAAAACTGCGCCCGCAGACGGCGCTACGGCTTTTCTCCGCAAAACGCAAACACGTGACCAGAAACAGCCAAGACAGAGCCGACAGCAGCGCGAAAGCGGAACTATGGTGGCTCGCGGAAGGGAAAGCGCGCGACGATAAGCTGGTTCTTTATTTTATGACGCCAACTTTGACGCTCGTTGCAATGGACGACCCTGACAACGACACATTGGCTCGCTATGCTGGGCTTGAAGCACTGATGAACGTGACCTGCTGCTGAGGACTCGCGCTGCAGGCGTCGTTGCGTACTAATACGATGGCAACTGTATGTCAGGGCTGTACATATTCGCACATTAGTAGCTTTTCCTTCGTGAAAACCAAATGCCGCACTCACCGCCCCGTCTTCGACCTGCAGTTATTCTTGTGCTTCGGAGAATGCAGGCAAGACCAACGGAACAGCGCTACGCGAAAGCATTGCTTTGAAAGGCACTCCACACGACTTCAGTAAGTCGGCGTTGAATTCATAAGGCTGTTTCACATGCTGCGACTGCAACGACGAAAATCGGTGCTGTCGCACGCGTCGCAATGCGATTTTTAGAGGGCTCATTTCACATGATTGCGATTTCAACAATGCGACTGGTGCGACGCTCAGGGTTGCTTACTGCCAGGTTTCGTGGCACACGCTGCATAATTCTTTTATTGTAGTGAATAAAACGTTTACACTATAATATTATTGACTTCTCTTAATTAGAAGCAAATAATATGTACGTTTACTAATTTCAAAACGTTAGTTAAGATCTGTCTTGGGGTGCGCGACGGCGGTTTCTGTAGTTCAGTGTGACATCGCGCACGGAAACAGCTGTTCGCGGGTGGTTCAGCGTTTATTTATTCTATGGTTCAGCGCTGTGTGTTGTGTTATCTACCTTCTATGGCCGTTTCGTTCTGCCTGCGCTACAACAATCTACAAGATGACCTATTGACAAGTTCATATAGCTACCCTCACCGTATGTGCAGTATTCGGAATTCGGCTGCCACGAAGTTGTCGTGTCAGCCCAACAAGGTCCTCGCGCTACCCGTGCTCGGCGTCAGCTTCTGGAGAAATGATGTCTGCATATTGCCCGTAATTGCGCATATGTGGTGCCTGCTCCTAGCCATATTCTTACGCCAAACGCAACAACAAGCACCAACCCGAACGCCCGCTTGTGCCTCTGAACGAAGCCTCAAACGATCTGTGTGATTACGACGTGGAATGAAAATTGTGTTGTGAAATTCAACCTTAGCGCTTGCCTGGTTCGTCCATCGCCGTGCTTGCGCTGCAAATATATATATGGGAGCCCTCGAGATATTTCTAAAGGCGCAAAAGCCGACGCATGAAATGTTTCGAGTAGTTACCGTCAGTTTTGTAGAAACCTGTACGTTCTAACACAGCATTCTAAAAGACACGCTTCTCGTCCACTTTGCTGTCCCGTGTCTCGCGCTGGTAGTATACTCGGAACTTCTAACAAGAAGACCATATCAATACGCGCTATTCATAATGCAGGATCGTAGGCCCACGGCAGGCGCACTTGCCGTAGAATTTTTCAGTTTTCTTCTCAGCCTCGCACGCCTCTCACGGTTAGCCTGTTTTGTGGAAATAGATATTATTATTATATTAATAATGTTATTAGATATTATAGTTTCTTCACTGTAATTCATAGCAATCATCCAGATTTCTTAAAGGGATAAAGACACAACATCTGAACATTTTACGATAATACAGAAAATGAGTCCTCAGTGTGCGAGTATACCGAAAACAAGTAGTCACTTCGCTCATTTTTCAGCGAATGGCTTTATTTTTGGCGTTTTTGTGAGCGCGCGCAACGCCGCCCGGCCCAAGCGAGTTGGAAGGCGTGACGTCACGACACCCCCGTCGGATAGCCAGCCGGCCGGCCGCGGTCATTCGAGGCGCTCCGCCGCCGCCATCGCGAGCATGGATTCGGGTTCTGGTGCTTCTACCAGCGATGAGTACACGTCTGTAGACGAGGACCGTTCCAACTTAGCAAGAAATATAACCGCTTACGGTTACGAGCCTTCCGCATCAAGCGGCGAAGAAGAGCAGGTGGCTTTGAACACAGGCAGGCAGGTCAGGCAGTCCGGGCCAGCAACATGGCAATTTCTTTTTCTAGTAAACTTGAAGTGCAGCGGCAACTGTTCGTAACGTTATGTTACGTAGGATTCAAAATGTCTAGTTTCGTGACCCGCGTTGAGGCGGAAAGGCAGCTATTAAGGCTGAATCGTAATAGCTACGGTAGCTCGTCGCTTTGTGCTTACCTACGCTGTCGGCTTTCGATCGCTGCACACTTCGTTTTTACGCGACGAGGCACGGCATGTGTAGAATTTTCCAGCCGTCTTATAGCCCTGTGTTTACGGTTACTATCACATTCACGCCATTAGAAGCCATTTACTGGTTGAACTCGTTGAGATGGGCGGCTGCGCTAGGGACCCGTCGACCAGATCACTTAGCTGCATCGATTCTGTGGCCATAGAGAAAGGAAAGTCTTTGGCTGTGACATTTACTAGGGAAATGCTGCTCGAACAACCAAGTCATGAAACCCGACGCATGATCATGCAGAGACCTGTGAAAATCCGTAATTTTTTGCTTGAGTTTGAAAAACAACGTGTGAAAAGGCAATGTAGATAAATGTGCTGCGCATTTTAGAAGACTACACATGTATGCTGTTGTCTGGCGTTCATTCACTGGCTGTGTTTTGTATATTTGATCAAATAAAATAGTGCTCGTATGCTGTCGTTCAATATTAGACGCAGCGAAAGTGTACGCAACATGACTATTTTGTTTTGCGACAAAAACATACATCCGCATCGTAAACAATTTCTGTCAAAAGCCGAGAATATCTGTGCTTGCACAGCCAATGAAAGGGCAATTTCCCTTCTTTCAGCAGGTGCTCCTGCGGTCACCGCTGCGGCTACATGCATACAGAAAGAGAGAGGGTCTGTTGTCAGAACTACAAAAGGTGGCGAGCGCAGCTAACAGTTACGAATGCATCACTAAGAGGCCGCTCTTTGAATTGTATTGCCTCAACAGGAGCCCTTTGAGCGGCATGCCAAGGCTTGTGAGCACAGCCGGGCTGGCCGCATAATCATCGTCGACGAAGTGGTCCGCGCAAATGAAGCCATTTTTAAGAAGTCTCCATGCTGGGCACGTATGCAAAGTTTACGCACCTTCTCGTCTCTGGGAAACGTGCGCGACGGCGTGTCACGACCGATAATGCTGTTGTAACAGCCATGGGAGCAGTAATGTCTGGGCATTTTCTTCCGCCGCGACGAATGCGTCAGTACCGATCGACGACCGTGCGAACACGCGTGTAAGACGCACCACCTGCATGGAGCGCTGACAGGGATAATGTTTCAGACGGACCACGTGCGAACATAGCCGACGGTGATAAACAAACGCTGCAAGGGACCGACACTCCGGAAAGACTGCGCCGGCTGTGGCTGACCTTGGCCACGCGCGCGGGCGCGCGGGGGTGTCATGACGTCAAATTTCAGCTTCTCCCGGCGGCCGCTTGGAGGAAAGGCGCAACAGAAAATCGCAAAAAAAGGTGTTTCTCATTCTTTTTTTCTAAGCAGCTTATTGTATTCGTCATTTTTAACAGTTCAACTTTTGCTCTGACGCAAAAAACCAGCCACCAATTTTTGTGTCCGTATCCCTTTAAGCTAGTCATGCATTCAACCTGTATTAGATCAACATTGTTACGACATGCTTATGGGAGTCATTTCAAACTAGACTGCTCAGCCATAGAAAGTACAAATGCAAGCCTCAATGTTTATTCCAATTTGGTATTCCTAAACAGATTATATTGGCAGAATTTTATGCCTGCTTGCATTTCCTGCAATTCAATGTTCAGAGCTGGAAAAACTGATTCCTTTTCTTGCTTTCGAATGGCTGCTTCAATGTCGATAGCAAGCTATAATTATTCATTTCGAAAGTGTTAAGCAATGACTACATGTCTAAGCTTATCAATGCGTTTTTGTTCCACGAACACAATTAAGTTTTCTCTCTCCCTCTCATTGACAGCCATGGAATGAAACCGTTCACTTTCATAAGTATCAGGATGCAAACATTCTGGAGTTTGTCCTGAGCATTTGTCTGCATCCTATAGTGTGCATGTTTGTATCATGTTCTCGTGTTACAATCGCAGTGATCTACGCATATTGTTATATTGCAACAAACAAATTTATTTCACTTTGTTTTCAAATCTACAATGTGGCCATGCAGTAACGACTGCATTAATAAGCAAAAAAGAAAACTGCAGATTTAGTGTACGTGTTGGAATCTATGCGAAGTGAAGTCAAGTGGTCAAATAAATGCTGTTAAAGTAACTGCGATATATACAATTTGTCTTATTTTCAACAATCCAACATGTCATCTTTTGCGAGGTTTGCTTATGCACCGCATAGGTCACAACATTAATGTCATGTAATCTTTATGCATTACACTGTTCACAAACCATACCGAAATGCAAACGGCAGTTAATGTAGATGCACGCTGCGAGACATCAACACAGTGACGTTTGTTGAGCAAGGAATGGTGCGAGGTGTATGCAGATGAATGAATGACGTGCTTATGTACTTATTTATTTATATACCTCGCAGGCTTCAAGTTTGGAGTATTATGCAAGGGGGAATAAAAAAGTTGTTACAAAAGGAAGAAGGGCACAACATTAAGAAAAAAACCGGCAAAAAACGCAGTACCAATACATTGCACCAACTAGCCCAACGTGTTTTACTGGCACAACATTATACAATACTTAACAAACAATAACAGATAAAGTTACTGCCCATGCACCCTGTACAGCTGTACAGACGCTAAGCCAGCGAAGCTGAAATGTGCAGCCCTGGTGTTTATCACTGGGTTAATTTCAATGGTTTATTCAAGTCTTTCTATATTATTGATTATGTCTGTGTTTCTTAATGAGGTTATTCACATGTTTGGCTTGGGTTTATCACATTGTTTGTTTGGAATGCCACACATTGCACTTTGCAAGATCACCATCGTGGAAAGTGCAATGATTGGTTCATTGTGTTAATCCAGCGGGTCCATCAAAGTCTTTCTGGATTATGTTACGCACTTGTGTTTTGTAATGGGTTAATCATAATGTTTTTGACTCAGTTATGCATTTTAGTTACGAAGTGACACACCGGGGCTGCACATTTCATTTAATTAAATACAGAGACACATTTTCGAACCTCTTGGGAAGTCGGAGAGAGACTGCTGCACGCGCACTCTGCTGCTAGAGAGAAACGACGTCACTATCGGTCTAGCCAATGGCCCACCACACCTTCGCTGCGAGATAATAATGACATCATGATCTTGTCTTAACCCCATCCCTCTCTGTGTCCCTTCCCTGCAATAATACGCAGATAAATGTATGTTTTAAATGCATAAGCATTTCTATGTCTACCCAACACGAAATGTCTCCGTCCATCATGCAAGACGAATGCAATGGCTCACATCCCCTTAAACAATGGCTCATACCCCTACACTAGGGTTTTTCGGATCGGACCATGAGTGTTTCGCCTAGGCATACACAGCTTCACTGTAAAAAGAATGAACACCTTTCTGCTAGAGACCAAGACAATCATGAGGTGTATTAACAAATGAAAGTTTATTGAACATGTCGAGTAAATGCTGTTCGACAAGGAAATCAAATTTACACAAAAAGCAGAAGCAAGATCTGATGTGTGTCCATACAGATCCCAACAGGAAACGCATCCATCTCTGACAGTGTAACAACGGCCATGCCGACACAAGATTCTCCCAGTGTATTTGCATCTACAGCATCCATAATTTCTCTAGGCAGCCGATGTCCACAGAATGCTAGCTTCTTCCTCAACAATGCACGCTCCACATCTGAGCGTGCATTGTAGAGGAAGAAGCTAGCATTCTGTGCAGATCGGCTGCCTAGAGAAATTACGGAAGCTGTAGATCTAAAAATGCTGTGTTAATCTTGTCATCAAGGCCTCCGTTAGAAATGGATGCATTTCGTGTCAGGAAACGCACATGAATTTTTGCTTCTCCTTTTTGTGTACGTTCAGTATATTGTTTTTCAGCGAGCGTTAACTCGGAGTGTACATTAAACTTTTGATTGTTAGGATCATTTCGGTTTTCTTGTTTGTCCTATGTGTTCTCTGGTGCCATTTGCAGCCAGGCTATTCGTTTTTTTTAGACTGCAACAAGTCACTTTAATGGCCCTCATGATACCTTATAAAATCTTTTATTTGGCCAATGTAGCAAGAACGTACAGTGTGAAGCAGCAGTAAGAACAGGCTATGCTAACTTCTAATTAAAAGGTTTATTGTGAAAATGCAATGATCTATAAAAGTTACCACAAAGTAGTACAACAATAAAACCTGATAAAGACTAGTGCTTGATGAAACCAAACATAAAAGCAGGAAAGGGAGAAAATACATATAGATATACATATAGATCACCAAGTGTGCATGTGGCTACCTTCCAGGAAACTCATTTTTTCCCAATGGCATGGAAATGGAAGAATGTGCTTGCATCAGCAAGCTGTCAGTCTGTCCATTGGAATAACAACAGTGTTTCTTGAAATGTGCTGGCATGCAGGATTGGCAATTGTAATGATTTTTTCCTGCACTTGGAATTTGTCTCTATTTTCTTTCTGTAGCATTTTTATTTATGTTTGGCTGCATCGAGCACCAATTTTCATCTATCTTTCAAAGATGTCTTTCTTTTTCTGGGGAAAACTCGGGGAAGGCAGGAGATGGAAATTCAAGACGATGAGCAACATGAGAACAAGGTGAAAGTAGGAGCCAACGTTTCCAAACGTGGACCTTGAAAAAGACAAGTCCACTAGTCGAGACGTTGGCTCCTGCTTTCACCTTGTTCTCGTTTTGCTCATCGTCCTTTTTTTTCTGGTAATTTGTATGACTCGCCACATTTCGCAAATGAACCTCAGTTGAAAGTTAGTCCTCATCCATATCTAGTGTCATCCTGTTGATAATGCTTCATGCTATGCACTCTTGCAACATTTGTGTGCGTGTGTGTGCACACGTGTGGATTTGGATGTGAGATCGGGCCCTTGGGCAGAGGTATCATTCTTCTCCTGTGCAGCCTTATGAATTCATTGACTATAGTGCAACAGAAATGCAATTGACAGGAACGAAGTGAACACACAGAGCACTTCGTTCTTGTCTGTTGTCTATCTGTTGCATTTTAGTTAATAATGAATACACACAAACTCATCTAGTTTTCAGTTATTATGTCAGGCTTATAAGCCCGCTTGTGTCTTGGAATATTTGCATGGCTATGTATCCTGTAATTTAATTTCTGGCGATGTGCTTGCAAGTCGCGTGTCATTCTCCTGATTTTCCTGACAATCTTGTGTGATGTGCAGGCCCAGACAGTTTCTGGTGAATCCATGCAGGGTGTTGTGCAGGGTGTAATCTGCACTACAAGTGCTGCTTTGATTGCTTTCAGTTCAGCTTTTCTAGGTGTAGGATGACCTGGAATGGTACTCACTTATATGGGGTTTAGTTTTATGTAGTGTCATACTACTGTTACACTGCTATTGCCAGATCAGTGTACTATATGTGCTGTTACGTTTCGCCTATGACGCGCGGTGTAGCCGTCGCGAATTCAACGGACGCCGGGGCTTCGTTCAAAGCGGCGGACATTTTGGCCCGTTCGGAGCGGCCGCGACGCATCCCCGCCGAGCGCGTCCCGGCATGTTTCAGTGCCACGTGTCTTCGTGTGTGCGCGTGTGTGTGTGTGCCCACGCTTGTCAAAGCGCGGCAGCCGGGGAGAGGAGCTCCCCCAGTGTGAAGCGAGGAGGTCTGACCGGCGCCGGCCCGGCTGATGCGTCACCTCCTTGTCCCAACGTGTCTCTCAGTCCGTCCGTCGCCGCTGTCACGTGGTGTCGTCCCATGACCTTCCTTCTTGCCCGCGACGCCAAGAGTATAAGAGCAGCTGCCCCCGGACGCCAGGAGAGAGGCTCCGATTTCTGCTGTTGAGTAACGTGCTCTCCCGTCTCTCTACTTCGGTCGACCTGACCGCCCGCTCTTTGCGATGCTAGAATAAACAAGTTGTTCTGTTAGCAGTCGCCTCATGCTCTGCTGGGACCTCCGGATGCTTCCAGTGTGTCCCAGGCCGCCAGGCCAACGCTACCCTTGGGGCTTGCGACCCATTTGCAACAACGGGCGCCAACGGTCCGGTTGCAACAACGGGTGTCAGCACTGAGGTTCCGACAGCTGGTGGCAGCGCTGAGATTCCAACAGCCGGTGCCATCGGTGCGGATCAAACAGTGCCTTATGTTTGCTTGCATCTTCATGATTAGCAACCTCCTCTGTGTGTTTGGCAGTTGCATATAGTCTCCTGGCCTAATCGTTTGCCCCCATATTCCACGGTATGGGCCTGTTGTGTTTCAAGTTCAGGTACTCCCGAGGTTGTGTTTCTGAAGGGAGGGGTAGTCGTCTTTGCATCTCATATTCTAGCTGGCATAGTATCTTGGGACGAGGTTCTGAGCTCTTTAGACAAAGAATTTGTGCTGCAGGCTGCTACTCTACTCTGTCTAGGTGCTTGTTCGTTCGCTCTTTCTCATAGAGGTCTTCAAGCATGGTACAGTTGGAAAGACCTGTTATTACTACCCGATGCCTGTATTCGATGAGTTGTCTTTCTTGTGTGCTGCTGGTAATTCATACCGTACCATACCTTGGACACAAGCACAGCATCTGAGATTTTCTATAGTATCCGCTCGCCTACCCCCATTATTTCGAGATTATTATTTTCATCAGGTGTGGAAGTTGCGTCCAGGCATTGCATAATTGCTTCACCCACGTGCTGGCTCTGCCGTCATGGGCTTACACTAGCTGAGGATATGTGGATGTTGACTTGCGGGCATATTTGTCCAGCTATGTGGATCACAATGTGCAATCTGGGGTAGTTCTTGATTCTAGTCTTTCGTTTTTTCCGACGTCGATATGAGCTGACTTATCAGAAAGCGAGAGGCCAGACTGGCCAAGAAAGTCTGCAGTGTTGTCGAGGGCTTGTTGCATCATTCTTGATTTCTGTATAAGATAGCTTTCACATAGACTGTAATACGCCATAGGCTGTAGTGTTTCTTGTAGTATGCCCGTGTTGTTGGTGTGTGTGGGTCAAATGTACCTCCAACTCTGACCTGGAATTTTCTGTCTTGCAGAAAGTTACTGTTTAAGTGCTGTACCAGAAATGTTTTTGCTCATCGTTCCTCTTATTAGAGCAGCATAAGGTACTGCTGTTAAAGGCCTCTTCACTCTTTCATAAGCGGTATTACACAATGTCCTGCGATAAAGTTTCTGCTGCTTATGGCCCACTCATAACTGCCAGAAGGGACAACTCTTGAAAAAGGTTTTCTTTGTGCTATGTGTGCGACGTAGTATGAGCATTCATGCCTTGACATTTATACATCTGTAGAACCAGCTTCCTGACAAAGTACTTGCTATACCTGATCATACTTATTTGTGCAGTGCTGTTGAACAATAAATATTGATGCAATGAATATTTACACACTCTAATTATCACGAAAGATGGTTGTTTTACAATTCTGCCCTCTGCTTGCTATTGCTTTTTTATTGGTGTTAGATTTTGCATAAGCATGCCCCCCCCTATGCAATAGTATTTTGAAGTCTAAGGGTTCAATAAAAGGTGATGAACTAAATCTAAGTGCAAGAGCTTTTTTTTTCACCGATGACTCCCATCGAAATGCGACTTCCATGGCGGGCAAATCAACCCCTCACCTTGTGTTAGCAGCAGAATGCTATAGACGCAGTGGCAGGTGAACGAATTGAAGAACAATATTTCTGTCTATCACTTTTTTCTTGCCTGTATGCAAGTAAAGTTTGGAATAAATTTGTCATTGCAAAAAAAAGCCCAGTTTGTGGTCCTTTATTGAATAAACCACATATTGTGTATTGTTGAAACGCAGAAATTTGTTCTAAGATCCTCGGGTGATATATGTTCTTGCAAGTAGCATGGTATTTCATTACTTATAAAGATAGTAATCGCAGCGGATATCGTTATATGGGTTTACACACTAATATATGTGATCACAAACTTATTAGAAACTTACTAGAAACATGTAAGGCATGAATGTTTCTGCACACTTGATCAGCTGTGAACGTGCAAGAACTGCTTGTACTGGCTGACTTCACTGCACAGTTTTGATTTACTTTTCTTCAGCGTGTCGTTTTATACTGTTTTATCCCCACAAGAACAGGCCGTTTGCCTGCTTTTTGCATTGTTGCACAAGTTCTACATGATTGTGCAGGAGGGTACGTTGTCACTGTGCCACTATAGCAAGCAATTTACTTAATCTACTAGCTGTACAGTTAATTACCTTGCAGAGCAAGTGTTCATACAGATGCAATAAGGATACAAAGTCCGCAACATAGTCGATGTTTATTGGTTGTTGTGCAAGAAAAAAAATTCTCCAGAAAAGAGGTGCAACTTAACGTGCATGTAATATTTTATTCGAGCCACGGATTTAATGCTATCGTAGCAAATTCATTACGATAGCCTACACTTTTGCTCTGTCAAATTTAATAAGAGGCAAGATGAGCTTTCAAGATGCATCAGGAAATTCATGCTTGAAAACCGACAAGAAAATGCAACTGAACGGTACCGCGTTCAGCGCAACACTGAAATGTCGGGTACTTTGCTGTCTTGTCATTTGCCCTTGCCGAGGTTGAAATAATTTAAGCTGCTCCGTAAGCGCGATTTTTCCATGCTACTCAACAAAACATTGTAGCGACCTCGTCGTCTGCTGGGGATCGAACATCTCTAGCTAGCACTGACAACTCGCAAAGGCGTACGAAGCAAACGTGAAAATGCACTTCATTTGCTGTGTAGCGTGCCAACAAACGCATAGAAATCGGAGAATGCAATCTGCGGTACAAGTTTTTTATTCTCCCTTCGCGTACGTACCGAATTCGACGATCCACGTCTCCGCGCATTGCACTTGTCGGGCGAGACGCCACTTTCCAAAACAAACCGGCGAAATAGCTCCGTTGACAGCTCTCCGCGCAATTTCGACGGAAAATCGCAGCGATCGGTGCGACGGTGCGACTGTGCGACCAACCGGTTGGTCGCAGCCGAAAATCGGGGGGTCGGCACTGCGACTGCGATTTTCATCGCAAACGACGGAAATCGCACTTCCGGTGCGACGAAAATCGCATCATGTGAAACAGGCTATATTCGTCTGGACGAAAGTGCAGCGAGCACACTATGCGATTTTTCAGCACTTTTCCAACGCGCTATGGCAGAGGTACGGCACCTAAACACTTCGAACGGAGAGGTTCACTCTTTGGCACACAGTGATAAGTAACGTTAGATTCGCCGATGCAACTGCCCTTGGCCAAGTTACGCGGACCGTTCGCGTATCCCACGACATCACATGGACGTGGCATTCTCGCTGGTTGTTCCAAATGTAAGTTTCGCGAGCCAGCAGAACCAGCGCAGCACGACGCGATAACGAAACAACTGAAACTCCAAAGCGCGCGCGGCGCAGAGTCGAGCGCGCAGAGTCGAATGAAAACGAAACCTTTCGACCACCCATACTACTGAAGGGTAAAGTCAAAATGTTTTTTCCTTAGAATGGAATAGTAGACAAGTAGCATTTCCTTCCGTCTTATAACCTAATGAAATGATCTTTTTATACAAGTAGTTGAGTACTAGTGACATAAATTATGATGAGGAGTGCCTTCGTCATCGGGCTAGTACCGGAATGTCGCTCGGGGGTCTCAAATCGTCTCGTGCATTTACCTCAATTTCTCGGTTACTAAAGCTCTGTTCACGATTATATTGACGCCTTAGACGTTCTAGATCATTGCTTCATCACTTTAACTTAACTTCATAGTAACCTTTAGTGTTCCTTTAAATAATGGTCATTTTCTCTATATATTTTTGCGCAATTCCAACACGACATTATTAAGGCCAGTTACCGACTGACGAAGCCAAACCTCGCCTCAAAAACTGCTCCACAGGGCTCGAATGAACTTTTCCGCGGATTTCGTCCAGTAGCGTGTTAGCCATCGTCTGCTACACCAGGGCCAGCATAAGCGGCGCCACTGTCGAGGCCAAGCTAAAACCCCTTGATAACTTGAAAGTAGCGACACTCTTTGGGAACTCTGCCGCCGCCGCGCGACCTCCTCGCCTCCTCCTCGCCCCTTGCGCGTTCCCTCGCGGCAACCAGTTTTGCCCCCGTTTTTCTGCACGACGATTGGTCTCCCTGAAATTGCCCTTGGAAACGCGTGGATCTTGAGTTTTGCTTGTGTTTTTCTTTTTCGTTCGCGCCATTTTCCTCCTGAGGACGGCTGGCTCGGCGCTTTAGCTCAGCGTAGCGAACGTTGTACGCTGTGTGTCCTGCTCTATGTGCTAGCACTATGCCGGGCTGTTCGGCATATATATAACTGCAGCAAAAAGCCTGAAGATGGTTATGCTGTTTTTATCATACCAAAGGAAAGCGTGACGGCTTGCGCAGGAAGCAGTGGCTGCATGACACTGGCCGAAAGAACTTTGTTCCGACAAAAAACAGCGTTGTTTACGAGCTGAGGCGTCCTTCTTAGAGCTCGTAGCAAAGCATCCCGTAATGCTGCATTTTTTTTTCATTCTCCCGGCCTGCTCACCAGCGTTTTTGTTGCGGTTGTCCTCAGTATGCTTAATATTCTGGGGCGGCTCCATCACCTCGCACGTCGCTAACTGTTGTTATTCAGTCGGAAGTGCGGCATTATAGATTCTGCCTTGCGCCCTGAAAAAATTAGTGACAAGTATACCCGTGGTATTGCAGGTGATGAGCGTTAGCTAGTCAACATTGAGTTTTTTTGTTTTAAGGCGAAAGCCTTTAGATCTGTTTCAAGGTCGCGCTGTAAACTGGACGTATCACGTGACCCAAGGAAGGCCAGAGGTGACCCAAAGCATGTCCACGATTACCCAAGTTAATTAATTAATCATTAGTGATTGACATAAGGTGGATTAGGGAGGATTAAGGTTGATTAGAGGGTATTAAGGAATATTAAGGTGGATTAGAGTGTATTAAGTGAGGATTAAGATGCATGAATAAAGATTTAGGTGAAGGAGGAGGATTAAGGTGAACTAGGGTTTATAAAGGAGGATTAAGACCGATTAGGGTGGATTAGGGACCATGGAGCTGGATTAGGTTTGATAGAGGTGTATTAGGGTGTATTAAGGTAGATTGGGACTGTTAAGCAGGATTAAGTTGGATTAAGGTTCATGAATAAGGATTAAAGTGGATGAAGGATGATTAAGGCGGATTGTGATGGGTTAGGGTTGATAAAGGAGGATTAAGACGATTAGGGTGGATTAGGTTTGATCGAAGTGTATTAGGGTGTATTAAGGTAGATTGGGACTGTTAAGCCGGATTAAGTTGGATTAAGGTTCATGAATAAAGATTAAGGTGGATGAAGGATGATTAAGGCGGATTGTGATGGATTAGGGTTCATAAAAGAGGATTAAGACCGTATAGTATAAGCGAAGGTGCATTAGGGTCGATGTAGGTTGATTAGGTTGTATTAAGGTGGATTAGGGTGGACTAAGGAGAGTTAGGGTTCATTGAGTATTAAGACCGATTAGTCTACCATAATCCTCCTAATGCACATTAATCCACCGAATCCACATTCAGCGACCTTAATATTTCTTCATTCACTTTAATCCACCATAATCCACGAAAGTCCTGCTTAACGCACCCTAATCTACCTTCATCGACCTTAATCTGCTCTAACCCTCCTTAATGCACTTTATTCCTCCTTACTCAACCCTAATGCTTCTGCATTCACTTTAATCCACCCTAATCCACTATATTTGTCCTTAATTCACCTTATTCCACCCTAGCACACCACAATCCTCCTAAATGCACATTAATTCTTCTTAATCCACCGTTATCCTTCATGCACATTAATCCACCCTAATCCACTATAATCGTCCTTAATGCACCTCAACGGACCTTCATCTACATTCATCGACCTTAATCAAACATAGTCCTTCTTTCAACTTAATGCACCTTCATCGACTTTATTCCACCTTAATACAACCGAATTCATCTTAATCCAATCCCTAATCAATCATTACTTTGTTAATCATTAATCATCTCTTATACGTGGCTGCACATGCTTTGGTTCGCTTCCCGCCTTCCTTCGGTCACGTGATATTTCTGTAGCTCACAACGGGACCTTGAAACAGAGGTCTAAGGCTTTCGCTTAATAAGCCACACACAAGGGGATGTGTCACAAGCAATGCTAGATCAGACGCACGAAGTAAAGCATCTGGTCATGTGGCAGAAAAATTGTCTAGAGTATAGAACTCGCCTCAAAGCTCCCTTTACATCGGTATACCCCGTTCATACGGCTTTAAGAAAAAACCAACCTCCTCATAAACTTTGCCTCCAGCATTATCGATGCTGTTATTAGAATTTCTCCAAATTTTCAACCCCACTGGGGCGCGCAAGTGGCCCAAAATAACACGCCTCCATAGAATCCTGCGGCCCATCCGCGGGAGCCCAGGAGGAAAAGCGCGCCGTGCGCACCGGCGGGCGAGGATAATCGAGGAGGAAAGCGCCGTGAGGAGGAGAGTGTCGCTACTTTCAAATTATCAAGGGGTTTTAGGCCGAGCCGAGCGCGGCTGCGGAGCGGAGGAGGAGGGAAGTGGTTGGCCCAACTTTTGGAGATTGATGGATTTCACTTCACAACCTTCCCATTCTAACCACCCTAACCTAGGCAAAGGCAAATTACAACACACAAAAACCCCCAAATTTCTTTTTCTCAACTGACGCATGCACACAAAGGTTGGGCACTTTCGAGAAAAATAGTCTCGTCTGATTAGGACGGCTCTTACAGAGTAAGAAAATCGAATCGAAGAGTCTGACCGTCCTCCACGTCCTCCTGGAGTGTCGGAAAGCCGAATCTGAAACACTTTCCCTTAGCATACCGGCTGCACATCCCCCTTCATCCTGGAATGTCCTTGGTGCATAACCGCTCTTTGACACCAACGCAGTCCTAGGTTTCGTGAAAGATGCTGTTATTAGCCCCATATCTTCGTAGCGCTTCCTCTCTTCATAGGATGCCGCTGTGATATATTGTTTCGTATAGCACATGCCTCTAGGCCCTTGTGTTTCAAGGGCTTTGGCGAGGCAGTTGTGGTTTAGGCAATTTTATCATTTCGCAAATTTTATGTATTGCATCATTCTTTCTTAATGCATTTTAGTGATCATAGTACACGTCATTAATCATTGCAATAATTTTATTACGTGTAGATCTTTTGCAATATACATCAGCTCTTTTAGGCCCCTTTACAGCCACGTCACATTAAATTCACAGAACCCATCAGACCACTACGAACACATTAACACTAGCATGGCGCTCTTTGGTCATACCTGGCCCTTGCGCCATTAAACATCAAACATCAATCAATCAATCAATCAACAAAATCCAATCTCGAAGGCAATGCTTTTCTGCTTTGCAGGCGCCAAAGCGATTGCAGTATAGTTGAGAACATTTCGTGCATAGAGTTCCTTACTGTAAGCAACGAACACGGCGCCATCACTACCAGGTCCTGTTATTCTCGGAAACCGAGCTGCCTCGAACGCATTGAGGAGACAATCCCGCAAGCGGCGGGCTGCATGCCTGCAGCCTCGCCGCCACCCCTGGTTCGACCCCCCCTTCGCTGACCGCAGGCATCTCCCTCCGCCTCGAGTCCCGCGTTTTACGACCCTGGCGGTGTACAGTAGCCTGTGTCACAGAGAGTAAAGTTGCATTTCAAAGAGAAAGGTTGTGTGTCTGCTTGCTCCCCCAAGTTCGCGAGGCGCCCTTGTTGCGTGGGAGCCGCTTGGGGCGAGTGTACGCGTGAGCTTTACTTTGCGTCGCGTTTTCTGGCCCACAGTGGCACATTCGCGGGCCGCTCTCGGCCAGAGCTAGTTTTGTAACCAAGTGCGCGGTTAGCTAGCTGAGTCAGCGGTAGAGAACCCCTTTTATGCGTTGCATATTGCAATCACTCAGTTCAGCCCTTGGGCGCGGCCGGGCAGCCACCATTGACCTTTAGCGCAACCACGTGACGTGACGTCACGACAGCCGGAGGAAAAGCTGGGCCCCAACTCGCGCAATATGCAACGCATTCTTGGCTTAAGCAAGCTAAGCCTGGCCATTTTTTTGTTTACACTCAGAAGTGGGATAATCCTAACAAGCCCGTCAAGATGAGCCAGGAAGGCGAACATCCGTACAACACACGTCTTACTGCCCAGTCACGCGCTGCTAAGGAGGTGACAAGCGCCACCGAGCTCCAACGAGACAGCAGGCAACGCAATGATCGCGGCGCACCAGACCAGCTCCATGAAAAAGTCGCCCAGCTTTCGCGACTGGAGGAGGAGATTCGGGAGCTCGGCGGCTCTACTCCTGCTTCCTCAACACCGTCGTTCCAGCCGGATTCAGGCCCGAGCAACGCCATCTTGGGACAGCTCACCGAGGCCTTCACTGCAATGGCCCGCATGATAGAGAGGATGAATGCGCCCTCGACAGCGACAACTGTTCATGTGAGTCCGGACCCCTCTACCGCAATCCCAAGCTTTAACGGAGACAGCGCCCAAATCAGTGCTGAATATTGGCTGGAAACATTTTCGCGCGTTGCGGACTTAGCCAACTGGTCTGAACAACAACGCCTAACTGCAATTCACCTCAAGCTGCAGGGCCCCGCTAAGGATTGGCTAATCTCGTCAGCAACAAGGCATCAGTCATGGCAAGAGTTCGAAACTGCATTTAAACCCGCCTTCGTGACTGAAGAAAGCTTGCCGGGCTTATGGAGGAGAATGGCCGAACGAGTTCAGAGTCGTGACGAGGAGGTGACGAAGTACGTCAGAGAAAAGGAACGAATGTGCACCAGGGTCAAGCTAAGTCTGCCGGACACAATTACCGAGATTGTCAGATGCCTCTGGTCGACTGAAATGAGTTTCGCGCTGAGGGACAAAAGCTGCAGAAGTGCGGACGAGTTGCTTCAAGCTATCAAAGCTTATGAAAATTTTACAGAAAGCCGCGAAAAGCAATTCCCATCGGCACAAAGATTCGGCAGCCGAAGCCGACCGAGCAGTGGCCACCAGCCATTTCCTTTGTCAACAGAAGTGGACGATGCTGTACGCAGCAGTACCGTGCGAGAAGGAGTGCGACACGCGTACGGAGTACGTTCTTGCAACTGCCAAAAAACGGGCCACCTGTCGCGTCAGTGTTCTGAGCCACGGCGCCCACTTCACTGCACGAAGTGCAATTACGATGGGCACAGCGCGAAATTTTGTCCGAATCAGGGCCGCTCAGAGAACGTGACGAATATTGTACGCACCACGCCTTCAAAAAGGGTGTACAAAAGCGTTTGCATTGACGGCGAATGGATGCCCGCTCTTCTCGATACGGGTGCCGATGTGAGCTTGATCAAGCTGACGCCTGCCGTGCAGCTGAACAGGGAGCTTATGGCACCTCCCGGAGCGGCCATACGCGGTGTGGGTGGACAGCGGTCATCCCTCGGCGAACTAGACTTAAGGGTGCGCGTCGATGATGTTGATCTTCCCGCCATCCACTTTTACATAGCCAGCGATGACGCCTTTGTTGGACCGGACGTCATCATTGGTACGGACGTGATTGACTTGCCCGATTTGCTTCTAGTCCGTAGTGGTGGGTGTGCCCATTTTCTAAACCAAAGGGAAGCACAAGAGCTGGCAGGTCTTGTTGCATAATTGGAAAGACCGAGTGTCGCGAAAGCGTTGAAGCTGCCCCTCGGACGGTTCTGTCTGTGTCGGGAACGCCTTCCCTTGATGAACCTGATGTTTTCAGTGACCCGGTTGCGAACTACAGCGACGTCAAGTTGCCCATAAAGCAAGGTCAAAGATTCAAGTGTACACCCGCTCCTTGCAACATGCCAGAGCAAGTTTTACTGACTGCCAATGAGGAGACCCATGCGCTGCAATTAATAAGCCGAAGTGATAGTAATGCTGGCTCGATCGTCTATGGAGAAGAGAAAACACAGCCCTGCGTGTTGTTGAACAAGCATAATAATTGTTGTGCAGTGCAAATCGAAGAACTGTGGTGCACCGGCATCGCTGAAATTAAAATCGTGGAGCTCCCTGGAAGCAAGCCGGTTTTCCAGCCACCATACCGCAGCTCTTACTATGAAAGGCGGGTACTGAAGGACATTACTGATAAGCTGAAATCATGTGGATTAATCCGTGACAGTAGTTCCCAGTACAGCAGCCCTGTTCTCGCACAGAAGAAAGGATTGCGCATACAAGAGCTAGGATGATCGACTACCGCCGCCTCCGTGGCCACAAACAGTTAAGGACACAGGACAGCCTACGAACACGCAACCTAAACACAGAGGCCCGTACATTGTTACCGAGGTGCTGCCTGCAGACACATATCGCGTCTCGAACCTACGAATATCGAAGGTGTCGACGCGGCCAGACCACGTCACGAGCGCCCATGTAAGCCAGATGAAACAGCTTAAATTGGCGTCGGACAGCGAGTGCGGAAGCGAGTGAGAATGATGAGACTCTCGGGACGAGATCGTGCAGGATGGTCGAGTGTAAGCAACGAACACGGCGCCATCACTACCAGGTCATGTTATTCTCGGAAACCGAGCTGAATCGAACACAATCCCGCAAGCAGCGGGCTGCATGCCTGCAGCCTCGCCGCCACCCCTGGTTCGACCCCCCTTCGCTGACCGCAGGCATCTCCCTCCGCCTCGAGTCCCGCGTTTTACGACCTTGGCGGTGTACAGTAGTGTTGTGTATAGGGGGCGCTGTCAATTATATCAAGTGTATATAAGCGATTGCCATGAGAATAAAGGCAGTTCCGTGGTTCCCCGTCAATGCATAGCCTTATCAGTTGGCGCTTCGCGTCACAACAATCTGGCGCAGTCGGCGAAGCTAGCAAGCTAGCGACGAACTGTTTTCCCTTACCTGGCTCCGTGCTGTTTCAAGGGGCGTCACCTACGAAATGGCAGCGTACGGACTACCGCCATTACCGCCTTTCCTGGAGACTCCTGGAGATGCCACAATTCCATGGGAGCAGTGGCGCGATGATTTCACAAATTTTCTTGAAGCGACGGGGACGGACGCGCAACCGCCACTACGGAAAAAGGCCATTCTGCTGCAATGTCTTGGGGTCGAGGGACGCCGTGTTTTTCGCACATTGGGCCCAGAGCCGGCATGAACGTCAGACACGACAAAAGCCGGGCCGGAGACAAGCAAACCAGCAGGAAAAGACAGGACGGAGGCAAGTGAAGGGGATAGTTACACGGAGGCGTTGAGCCTATTGGAGCGGCAGTTCTCAAGCACCGTCAACGTACTGGTCGAGCGACGTCGATTCATGTTACGTCGGCAACTGCCGAACGAGCCGATACGAGTGTACGTCAGTGCTCTCCGACAGTTAGCAAAGACGTGCGACTTCGGGCAATTCTTGGAAGCGGCTCTACGAGACAGGGTTGTTGACGGAGTACGGAGCACTGAGTTGCGACAGAAATTGCTCGTGAAGGGGTCACAACTTACGCTCGCAGAGGCAGTGGAAATGCTACACACGTACGAGCAGGCAGCGGAGGGGGCTGCGATCTATGACCAAGGGTCGTCACAAACGGACATAGTGCAGCATGTATCTCAAGGCAAAAGCCCAGACAGTGACGCGGCAATGACGCCGGTGCGCAAGTGTTACCGGTGCGGCTCTACAAGGCACCTAGCTAATTCACAGGAATGCAAAGCACGGGGGAAACGTTGCTCCCAGTGCCACAGAATGGGACATTTTCGAGCGGTCTGTGGCAGGTCGGCAGAGCGGGACGTGCGGACGGTCCGAAACGACGGCGCTAGCGAGGAGGACGTGCTCACTGTACTGGCGGTCAGACAAGTGGAACGAAGGACTTTGGTCGTTGACGTCGTTATTGAGAACGAGCCACTTCAGTTGCTGGTAGATACTGGGTCGTCGGTGTCTATTTTGCCAGACTACGTTTATCGAGCCAAGTTCGCCAACAGCTTTCCTTTGACTGCGGCTTCAGCGACGCTGCGGGATTTTTCACAGAAGAAAATTCCGGTCTTGGGATGGTTCACAGCCAGAGTTGTACGCGGGAACAACTCGGCTTGCCTTCGATTTTACGTTGTTCCCCAAGGCATGGCATTAGTAGGACTGGATGGGGTCCACCAGCTACAATTGCACATCATCGGTTCTACACTGGAGTGTTTGCAAATCACGGTCAGCCCCCAGTCGCTTCCTCCTGAATTATGTGAGTTTTCCTTTCTTTTCGCTGATAAGTTGGGATTAGCGAAAAACTTCGTACATTCTGTGGAGCGGCGTACATATGTAAAACCAGTAGCAGCGAAGGTTCGACGTTTGCCCCTGACGCTGCGAGAGAAAGTAGCGGCTGAACTGGCAAGATTGTTGGATGCAGGCATTATAGAAAAGGTCAGTGCTGCGGAATGGGTGTCTCCTATGGACACGTTGCAAGTGCTAGGCGGCGCCCTGTCTTTCCGACCCCTAGCGCCATCTGACGAATAGTTGGGCGAATTTGGTAGGATTGCTCACGGCGTCAGCAGCCCGCGCTGCGTGTTTGGCGTCCTGTCAAACGGTAGCGATGGCACGAAACAGCGTGCCGATATTAGTTTTAACCGGGTTTCGGGAATTACAAGATCTTCATAGCTTTTTTAGTGAAAAGATTTTAGGGAAAGGAAGTCATCTATTTGAAGTGGGGCACGTCTACGACGTGAGGGAAGTGTTGAACTCGCACTGATCGGAAGTGACTGCTAGGTTTATTCCGCAAACGAAAAATAATGCACCAGCGAGATGCGTGAAGTTCAGCGTAAGTTACTTCGTTATCTACGGTGTGGACGCATGAAATTGTAAGCGAAAGTGATTCTTGAAGATCGGCGACAGCAGACAAATCCTAGCGGGGAGCTGCGATTGCCGTGCTGGCATCGCAGGGAAGTGCAAGGACGCCGCGGTAGTTTCCCTGTACATACAGGACGGCAAATACGAATCCAAAACATCTCATCCAAGAACGTGGGGCGTACGAACGACTCGTAAGACCTACCAGAGGTATTCTAACGTTGCTCTCCCCAAACACAAAAAAAGGGATCAACTTACCAGTTGTGTTAGACTACGCTGGGAAAATATTTTCGCCCAAGTTACTGGAAGTGCGATACTTTTATGTTGCGATTTTTCAGTGCGTGCAAAGGTGAAAAGGTGACTTCGTGAAACCACGTTGTCAAAAACTTTGGTGATCTCATCTGCCCCTTCGTTGATATGCTGGGCGCAGAAGGGTGTATGCCAGCTCAGCCGGCTGCAACCCCTCCTCAAATCTCTCAGCAAGCCCTAGCGCTGTTTGAATGGGAGAGGATTGGGAAAGAGTTCCACAGCTTAACTGCGGTACAAAGTGGGAACAAACTACTTTGTTTGATGCATATCCTGGTACGCACTGCAGGCAGTGGCGTAGCAACCCAAGTAACCACGGATATCCGTGGGACGTCCGCCATAAGTCCCAACGTCCACCCATCCGGATATCCAACACGGACGTCCGTGGGACGTACAGGAGAAGTCCATATCCTGTATGGATGTCCGAAGGACATCCCACCGGGATGTCCATGGGACATCCCATTTTGAACGTCCGCTGGCTGTCCACAAATAGGCATGCCCAGGATATACACTAGTGAGTTATATATAAACTAGCATAAATATATTGCCGGAAATTTTAGTTTGTTCATATTATATTTGTTTATTTTTGTTCTCTATCGGACACAGTTCATTCTTTTTTCAAAGCAAAATAAATATATTTCCAACTTGATATAAATTCTGCCCACTTTAACATCGTAGTATTAAAATACGTTTTTTTTTCTATTGGTGGGTCATACAAACAATTTGTAGTTTGCTTTAAAAAAATACTTATGGATGACTAGCAGAATATATAAGCGCCTTTTTGAAGCCACTTAGTCGACCTAGAGCCAAGCACTCAAGTTACCCCTCATTATGAAAAGTTCCTGATCATAGAGTTTTGGTCCTGACCTCCGAACATGTAACTGGGACTTAAGCTATGTAGGTTCAGGTTTATCATTGAAACAGGAAGTAAAACACGTTGTTGGGCTAGTTGGTGCATTGTATTAAGAAAAAACCAGCAAAAAAAAAACAGACGGACACAGGAAAAATACAGAAGACAGGCCTCTTCCAGCCTCTTTCCTGTCTTCTCGTATGTTTCCTGTGTGCGCCTGTTTTTGGCTGGTTTCTTAAAACAGGAAGTAGTCTACAGTGTTCAATTGTGCATACAATAATATCATTATAGGTAACAAAAACAAATCTCAAAGGCTACGCTTTTGGTGGCTGCGTGCGTTGAAAGCGATAACGAAAGCTATAATGCGTCAGAGCCGCCATGCATTGACAGTAATCTCAAAGGCTATGTTTTTTCTGGCGCTGACAGCGTTAGCAGAAACTAAAAACTCGAAAATCAGATACCGAATATTCCCAGAATAAGTAAATATTTCACTGTGTAATAATACAATATTTTAAAAACCTATTTATGTTTGCGTAGATGCACGTGGAAGTGTTAGAACCTCGGCAAAGCAGAACGCTGCAGTCATCCAATCCAATCCAAGCTCTAGCCACCGTCGCCACGCCATTTTTCATTCTGCGATCGTTTTAAGGGTAGCGGAGCAGCGTTTGTCACCTACCGTGCCTACCGAAGTCTCCTACTCAGCTACCAAGGTATGACAGCTACATCGATTTCTTTTTTAATTGGTTTGGGTATTGAAATGTGTTTTCTTCACAGGTGCCAGACTGCGGGAGAAGCCGCACGCGCGAAAAAGATCGTCGGTGGAAACAAAGACGATGTTCGAGGACTTCGGATCTCGCACCGGCAGCCAGCAGTCAACAGCTCGAGAATTCGCAAGTCTAGAACTGTGCAGTGGCGCGTATACCCCGCACGCATGCATTAACATGTGCGGTCGGGCTGTCCCTGCAAACGTTTGTACGCCTTGTGATGCTGGTCGCTGCACCGAGGCGACATCGGAAGTTCAGGACGGTGGTTGTGACACTGCGCGCACTGAGGAAAATGTGCCTTGCTTCCCTGGTGGATATAGACACTACGTGACGCTTCGGATGGTTTACTTCGCTGTGAAAACGGAACAGGATCCCTTAGGAGAGGTGTACGCACAAGTCAATGCAGGTTCTCTGGTAAGCAGGACCCCGGAGTCTACATTTGCTTTAGCTACCGCGGACTCTTCATCGGCGCCCTTTGATTCTCCTGGCAAACAGCTTCTCCTGGCTAATGCGCTCATGATTAGAGCTGTAGCCGTGAGTAGCGGCAAGATCGCCTGCTGATCTCTACGAAAATAAAAAGCTCCTTTTAAAAAAGTGAAGAATATATTAGTTGTTTTTATCTACAAGTTTGTTTAATATCGTGAGAATATGGTCACTACGGCCACGGCGGGGACATTGTAAACGAGAGTACGCATTCGATGGCCAAGTGAGTTTTAATAATTGTAAGAACGCACTACGCCACGAGAAAGAGCTATTGTTTAAAGAAAGTGAAGAATATATTAATTGTTCTTCACTAATAGTTCGTTTAGCCACGTCACAATGTGGAGACATTGGGAACGAGTACGCATTTGACGGCAAGTTGACTTACGAGAACGCACTACGTCGCGAATAACATTTAAGCTGCAATACCATTAAGCATGTCCGTGTGGCACCCTGCGAATGACATTAAAGTTTAAGGCATTAGCCAGTTAATGTCATTTTTTGTGCCCGTGTGGCAGAGTGCTAGTGAAGTGATGTAGTCAAGATTAATTCCTTCATGTCATTTCTGTTGCTTTCGCTGCTTAATGCTAATTCTTTTTGCTCTTTCTTTTTATTCCATGCTGCAAACTCAAATGTCAAAGCAGGGTGGGCAATAAGAATTTTCGTTCTGCTGTTCTCTACCTTGTGTTGTGCTATGGGAATTGCAAGTTTTCTTCTTTATCCGTGTATTTATTCTTTGAACAGTATGCATATATCTGCTTATTGGTCTTTTTATGTATAAGGTGACAATAAAAGTTTAAGTGTATTTGGAAGTTGGTGTAAGTTCATTTCTCGTTTATTTAAAACAAGAATGCATTCAAGCATTAGACCAATGTAATATATATAATGGTCAGGTGCTTGAATGTGTCCCGGCCACTATTGTCGCTTCAAGGTATGTGTATATCTGGAATATCCCCGGGAAGACACACACACACACACACACACACACATATATATATATATATATATATATATATGTATATATATCCTGAACGTCCCCTGAATGTCCATGCTGGATGTCCGCTTCGGACGTACTACGGATGCCAAAGCGATTACCTTTGGATTTCCCAGGGACGTCCCTCGGACGTACGTCGGACATTCATGGATATCCCACGGACGTCCCGAATATCGAGAAAGGACGTCCGTCGGACGTCGCCCGGATATCCGTGGTTACTTGGGAAAGGGGTGGGGGTGGGGGGGGGGGCGTGGGCTACGGGTGCAAGAGGCCAGTGGGGTGGGGGGGTGGGGTGTCATATACGTCTGGAGACACACGGAAATTGTTGATATCCTCGCCTTCCTCCAATAAACCCGGGGGAGGGGCGGGAGCCAGAAGATCTATGGACCCCGGGTGCCAGACGACCTATAGCTACGCCACTGACTGTAGGTGTCCCATTGCTGCCATCATTGCTGTAAAAGCAAAGAATTCAGCGTTATAACGCACTTGGCATAACGCCGGAACATAAAACAGCTTATTTCGTCGGACGAGCGCTATCCAGTGTTGACGCCGTTCTGCTTGATACGGTCGGCTTGGAAACCTGTAAAACTTTGTTCCTCGTGAGTTGGTGTACGTGCTGTTGCAGCCCACTACTCAACAGCTCGGGTTGCAGTTCGGCATTTCCCAGAAAAGGCACCAGCTACGCGCGAAACAGTGCACATACAGGCTTTCCGAACGCAAGCGGGCCGGTCGTATCCTGCCGGTTCCGCGCTCGCCGCCGCGAGGGGCGCCCTAGTAGGCGCGGGAAGTACGTTCGCTACCTGCTTGTGCAGAAGAAGGATGGAACTATTCGTCTATGCGTCGATTTACGCGAGCCGAACAAAGCAGTAGTCATTGATGGGTTCCCTTTGCCGCACACTGAGGAACTGTTGCATGCGCTGAGCGGAGCAGCATGGTTCTCGAAACTGGATCTTGCTGCAGCCTACCATCAAGTGGAACTAGCCGAAGAGACATAGTTTAGTAGAACTTGTTGTTGGGCGAGTTGGTAGATATTAGCGAACATTGTTTAACTGCGCGAGCAAACGAACCACAAAGACAGCGAGCGTGTTTTTTACGGCCAAGACGCACAAAGAAGATATCCCTTTCCGGTCTATCGTGAGTGAAAGAGGAACTTGGCAGAACGAAGTAAGCAAGTTTTTGCAGAAATGTTTAGCGCACCTGAAAGTGTACGACCCGTTTGAAACAAGGAACTCGGAAGCTGTTACTAGCTTTATAGAGTCTAATGACGATATTGGCCATGCTTTTTCCATTGACATAGAAGATTTGTTTTATTCTATCCCTCACGCTGCATTGTTTCAGGCTGTTCAGAAATGTATTGAAGTTAATGGCGAAGTGTCTTTTCAGAATTCTACCGGCTTGACTGTTAATAGGTTTTTAGCGTTGCTTGAGTTTTACCTCAAATCTACCTTCATCCAGTTTAAAGAAGACTATTACGTACAGAAACAAGGTATATGTATAGGATCTTGCGTTGCTCCTATTTTGTGCAATATTTACTTATCGGAATTTGACAGAGCGGTAAACGAAGGGATCGATCGTGACCTGGTTGTTACCGTGTTCCGTTATGTTGACGATTTTCTTGTACTTTTAAAAAAGCAAGCCAGCTACACATATGACGACACCATCGCAGGTGTACTACACATTTTTCAGCGCCTTGGCAAAGGTTTAACATTCACCCATGAGCTAACAAAGGATAATAATATTCAGTTTTTAGACAACGCTATAAGCTTCTGTGACGACCATGTGTGCTGGAAATATAACCCAAGATCCCAAAAGAAATTGTTGCCCTACGATTCGGCTCATTCAAAAACGGTAAAGCGGGCAATAGCCACCCAGTGCATCATATCAGCCTTAAGGAAGTCCTGCACGCACAAAATACAAGAAAGCTTTGACAAGCAGATTGTAAGGCTGGAAGAAGCCGGTTTCCCGCAATCAGTCATTTCAGCAGTAGTGGAGGCAGTGCTTAAGAAGACAAAGACGGAAGGCAATGTTGCTGAAGACACAAGGGAGCGCAAAAATAAGAAACGGACAGTTGTACCTTATGTTCACAAGACTTCCCATAACTTAAAGAAGGTTGTGAAACGGTATGGAGTTGATATAGCGTTCTCGGCTCCCGGCAAGCTCACTGGGCTATGCTCGCGCATAGGAAGAAGTAAAAATAACTTCCAAGGGTGCGGAACTAAGCATTCCATTTCCCACGTAGTTTGCAGTGTTGGAGTAGTACACCCTTAGCTGGGTAACCCTTAGTATAGGTGCACAAATTCGCATTTATAAGGTACATTGTAACTAATATATTATAAGTTACATTGTAACTAATACAAAATATAAGGTACATTGTAACCAATATAAAATAAAAGGTACATTGTTAGCCTTGAAAAATATGCAGCTTTAGAGGTTACGCTGTAGTCCTTTATTTTCTAAAAGCAAATGTAACCTCTAAAGGATGTGTTCAATTTAGGGGTTACTTCAGCAACTTATACGGATATTTTCTTCTTGATTGCATTCTATTTTCATAGCCAAACTAGAAAATTTGCACTGTTCCACTACAAGATATTGCCATCTAGAATTGGGGCGATATTGTCATGCCTGCCAGCTGGCTATCTTCTCACCTCAGATTATAGTTATGCTGGTTTTTAAATGGTGGGACTACATAAGAAGAGACCTTCACTGTCAATGCATTTCATTAAAGCTTTAAAGAGAGCATGTAATTTTCTCGGATTGGTATCGACCCAAACATTTTTCTTTCAGTCCCATAATCCAAACTTCTACATGACAATCTGTGGAGAAAAGAAATCAGAGGCAACTGACAGGCATCACAATGTTGGCCCCATTCGAGATGCAGAACATTTTGAATTATGACGCCATGATAGATTTTATAGGTTAGCTATAACAATACAGCGCAATCACAATAAAGACATCTGAATAAATAGCCGAAGTAACCCCTAAATTTAACATAGCCTTTGAGGGACAGTTCCTGCTTGACTGCTAATATAACTCAGCTGTAAGTTTCTAACATGTACTGCCTCTAAGTTAATGTCCCTCTAAAATATGTGGAAGCCAAAAATACCTTCAGTTCCTATAGTATTACATACTTGTGCAGAAAAGCCACTATTTATTAAAAATCCATCTTCCAAAGGCACAAAATTACTTGAAGTACACTCAATGAAGAAAAACACTTGGGGAAGCAACATATGCATGAGTATTGCAGATTGGCCATAATAATTTAGTTCAGGTGAGCAAACGCATACTGCAAAGCGCTGCTGGCAATAATATTGTGACAATGAGTTGTTTTAATGTAGTTGAAGACAATGTCATTATTTCACTTCCTAACTATGCACCTAGGCTTTGTAATAAGCTGTTCCGTTTAATATTCTGTGAATGTTCTAGAAAAATAAGTTGGAGTACTCTCAGGTACGAAATTCTTTATTACAAGTTTTTTGTTCAACAAGGTCTGATACAAAAATACCATCCATGAGGCCTCCCATATACAGTCATTGAAGCACAACTGCGTGAAATGACAAACATAAGAATTGATGCTACTTAATAACTGCAATACTAGATTTCTGCACAGGCACAGAGATATATACCGATCTGCTCACTGAGCAAAGGGCAAATAGAGTGCATTACATATTGCAAAACAACCATCTACGTGGGTGAATTAAATGCTTAATCTATGTTTATAAGAAATTGTGAGGCCTATGAATACACAAATGTAATAAAATTAACCAGCCTTCACTACAAGGGAGAGGAACAGATGACTAGATCAAGTAAATGCACTGCTTCTGACTAGAAGTAAGCAATGTATGACGTGAAAAAAAACAGGTGCTTATGGTGTAATACCCCTGTCACACTGGGAGTTTTAATGTCATTCGAATCGAATGGCATTCGATGCAACGAATGTCATTCGCCCCCCGGAGCTGCTACACTCGAAAAATTAATGTCATTCGGTGGCGATATCAATGGCGATGATTACGAAAAAAACGTTCCAACTAAAATAGAACAAGGTAGGTATAAATTGCTTGCATAAGCATTCCATAACTTTAAATATATTTTTGGAACGTCACTTCACTGAAAAAAATATTTTAGTAATGCGTATAAAAAAAGTTGTTCTATTTCAGACTATGTGGCCACTATAAGCCAAAACAAGGCTTAGCCACCTGAGTAGCCGATAAATTGAAAACAAACAAAATGGCTGACATGTCGACGCTGGACGACGGCGCTAAGTTGCAGGAGGTGAAGCGATAAGTTGCGGCGTACTTTGCATTACGAGCAAGGCGTAATAATCAGAGGAAGCGATTAGACGTTCTATGACCGACGAGCAGAGTGGCGGCGCCATGGACGGCGGCATGGACGGCGGCCAGACGCTACTGAGCAGGAGAGTAACAACATTTTGCGACAGCCTGCCGCACAGATTTTGTCTCTTTAGAGTAACAAGTCCATTAAAACACGCAAACGTTATTGTTTCTATACGAGTACGGTTTTCAATTTGCAAATACTGTGTCCTGTTTTGCTTTGTTTCTGGGGTTGAGAGTACACATTCGCTCCGAGTGCGAAGCCGAATGAGTTTCTCGAACTCATTCGATTGCCGAAGTCATTCGGTGCTAATGACATTAAATATCGCTGTGTAGCAACCGCATAATGTCATTCGATGCTAATGCCATTCGGTTCGAATGACATTAAAACTCCCAGTGTGACAGGGGTATAAGCCTCTCCCACCTTTGGAGCTAACCAACCGCATTGAAGTAAATCCCACACTATATTGTTTTTTTCTTTCACTTCAGAGTTGGTGAAAAACATGGAAAGCAGCGCGAACAGCACTACACCCTAGATTACATTTTTACTGCTTAGGAGCGCGAAGAGACGTTTCGGACGGGTAGAAAGCAGTCCTTTCACTAGCTTGTCTCCTGGCAGCACAACTTTTTGCACGAGAGCAAGTATTTGGTTAAATGCAAATGGATATTCTAGGTTCTTAACATAATATGCCGAAAGGCAAAAAATAAGTGCCCGTTGTATTCCAGACGTGGAGACAGTGATGACTTCGGCTTGGCTGCCAGCAAAAATACATGTCTTGTCAGGAGCGCAGTGAATGTGAGGTGCTGTTACTTGGAGCTCATCAGCCGGCAATGCCATCTATGAAAAGAAATTAAAGATGACGTAAACCACTGCCCGAAATTTATTTATGTAGTTTAGAGCACGGCATGCATGTCGCATTTTCCCACATAATAAAACAAAGAGATGTACGAACAAGGGCAAAAGGAGAGAAGTCAGCTAGGAAAGCTGGCACTACTAAACCGGGCAGGTGTGTTACTCACAGTCAACATGCATTGACTGTGCCTTAGTAGTTTGGATTTCCTAACTCACTGAAAACAACTAACGCTCAAAACTCGCATCTGTAGCCTAATGTAGGTTGAGCCAGTTCCCCTGCGTTGTTCTCTTAAAAGTTCGTATCTCTTTACGCAAAACAATTACCACTGTCAAACGTTAAACACGAACGAGAGCACGGATACCTGTCCAGCTCAGCTGCATTGCACGGCTCCCGACGGCAGACGACGGGCGCGGCTGTGCTCGCATCACTGCCGACGGCGCCGCTAATATTAGCGTATTTTCTGCATTGTGTATAATTATTGCGAAGAGCGACAGCAACGGTATGAAATATTGCGGCTTGTGAGCGTAGGTGATTCATTCCGAAGCGCCATAAGCCTTCCCTTCGACGTGAACCGGAAATAGCCTAGCGACGATATCGGCGCCGCCGGGCGATGAGCGGCGGTAAGGCTGCCGACGTTGCCAGAACGACCACTCCTCGGTCGCTACTTCACTGTACGGATGCGACACAAATGGGTCCCCGTAACATCATATGATCGCATCCTATCTACGGCAAGTAAATCTCCCCGTTCGCGAGGAAAGCCGCGGTCGAACGGCGGCCCGCGAACGGCGCGCGGCCGCCTGCCGTGCCGGTAACGTGGACGAGCCCTAAAGTGTCGTTTTTGAGCGTGGAAGAAACACGGATGCATTTCCGCGCAAATCGCTGCTTACCCCTTTGCTTTCTCTCTCTCTCTTTTTTTTTGCACTTCCCTGACCTATAATGAAAGAAAAGCTGCAGCCTAGCTATATGCTGAATACAGACAAAGCAGTACAATGCAAGAACACTTACCAAGTTCGTCTATTTTCCCATGCGATCCGGGGCTGTGGTCGCAGTAGTCACAGCGAATGTTCGCCGAAATGAGGACACTGAAGCGTTCACAGTCACAAAATGGCTCTTTGCAGCGGCCGCGCATTATCCCAAACAAAGTCTCTGCTCGTCACTGCCATTGCCACTGACAAAATTGGCGCCGAAACTAGCAACAAAGTACACATACACAGCTCACAACGCCATGTTTGCAACTACTTCCCATCATGCAATGCTAAAGCTATATACGGAAACGCGGAGAGATGACATAAAACATGGCCGCTGCTTCTGTACTGAAGTACAGTAACTGAAGCACGATTCGGACATTCTGATCCGGCTGCACATATTCAAACGAAAACAGGTTCGTTGAGGGTAAAACAAAAACACAAGCTTATGGACATAGTTCGCTCTTGGAAACAATGCTGCTGCATTGAACATAATTATTCTTTATAGCTATCGTGGTGGTAGAACTTCAGCCAACTGTACTTTTCATCTGTCTACACGGCTCCGCGGTAATGGAGCGGCTGTATGCGGCTTTTCCGTGCTTGGTTTGCTGCGCTGACATGCATTGGCGCGTTGCATCAACCGTGTTGCTGCTGTACAATATTGGAAAATGTGGCGTGTTGCAGACGTTGGCTCGTACCGTTGCTGAGTGCACAAAAAATAATGGGAGAAACGTGCCAAGCGTTTTAATGATTGCATTTTGTTTGCTCCGAATTCGCACCTCGGCTGCAAAGATTGTTTGCTAAAATGCTCAGTTAATATATCTTCCGTTGGGGCAACACTCATTAAATTCTTTGGACGCTTTCTATGCAACGACGCATTGCGCTGGATGGCTGTAATATGAGGAAAATATTCGTACATCAGTCTGCGATTGAGCTTGCTCCTTGAATGCACCCAACCAAATTCGCACTGAGCAAACACGGCAAAAGGCCCTTCCAGGTTCCTACCATATAATAATAATAACCATGCTTCTTTTTTCTCCCCTCATGAAGAAGGCAGAAGTGTCAGAGGAGCATTATTTTATCATGTTATAAGCTAAACGTATGTCAAAAGGGCTCCCCAATCCGTGAATGTGAGACCCATAAGAAACAACAAAAAACACTTGCGGCGGCATGTGTCGGCAGCGGCATGCGACGGCAACGAGATAGATTTCTGCAGGACACATGTAGGGTCTGTGAAAAGCGCTAATTGTATATAATACTTGCTCAGTCAATGGTTGTTGAAAAAGTTGAAACAGCGCGTTAAGGAGCAGCAACAACGAACAAAAAAGTACACCGATGAAAAACGAGGTGCCAGAGCGTCTACCATTGAGCCAGGAGATTTCGTAAAAATAAAGCAAGGCGGACCAAAGACGAAACACAAGTTTTCTTTGCCGATCCAGGTGAAGAGACGAGTGGGCACGAATTCGTTTTTGCTGGCAAACGGTACGAAATGGAACGCATCAAAATTAACAGTAATTGGTAAAGTTGGAACAGGACAGGCACTAGCTGACGCGGTTACAGCGCAACGCAGTGCGGCCTCGGGGTTTTCCTGCGACCTGGATCTTCACATAGGGAAGATGGCGGAGCAAAATACCCCTACTACAGTCGAGAATCAATCTGAAATGGTGCCATCAGAAGACATCCAGAGAAGCGCCAGCCATTCTGACGGTGCACAGCCCACAGTAACGGAGTCTATTCTAGAGGTTCCCGATCAGCAAGACAATTCTCGATCGCAATTGGCCACAACCACAGCACCATCTCGCACCAGGCCGGAACGAACAAGAAGAGGGCCAGCGCGACATCAAGACCGGCTTACCAAGCTTACCTGACAGTAAGAACGTCGTTCGTGTCATGTGATGTGAAGTGAGTGCGCGAAAGTGGATTGATTTTCAGGAGAACATTCATTTGGGCTATATGGTGCATACTTGATCATAGTACCTTGCTGGTGAAGCAGCGCACAAACACGGACACAGTGAAGACAAGCAGGAATAGACGACACTCACCAGCAATTGGTACTATGATCACTCAGCAGCGAGTGTCGTCTATTCCTGCTTGTCTTCACTGTGCCCGTGTTTGTGCGCTGCTTCACCAGCAAGGTACTATGATCACTCACTAACTAGCCCAACTTTCCACGTTACTGAGGTGCATACTTGAATTAGGAAGGAACAGCGCCAACTAAGACGATCACAAGAGGGGAGAACGACGCATTACGTCCTGTGTCATTCTCACCTCTTGTGATCGTCTTAGTTGGCGCTGTTCCTTCCTAATTGAAGGATTGATTTTATTTCCTTTCTTTTCTTTATGAGGGGGAGTGTGTTGTGTATAGGGGGCGCTGTCAATTATATCAAGTGTCAATACAATACAATAGCTTACAATACAAGGCCACGAAATACCCCGAGTGGCCGAATACAAGTATCTCGGGGTATGGATAAACAAAGGGCAGATGTACACGGAAAAGCACGAACAGTCTCTAGTAGCAAAAGGGCGAAGAGATGCCGGGATAATGAAACATAAGGCATTGTGGGGTTACAACAGGTATGAGGTATCGAGGCATTTGGAAGGGAGTAATGGTGCCGGGGCTTACTTTCGGGAATGCTGTCCTGTGTTTAAGGGCAGAGGTTCAGTCGAGACTAGAAGTAAATCAGAGAGCTGTGGGAAGGTTAGCACTAGGTGCCCACGGGAAAACCACAAACGAAGCAGTACAGGGAGATATGGGCTGGGCATCATTCGAGGCACGGGAAGCTCAGAGTAAAATCCTATACGAAAAACGTCTGAGGAAATTGGATGATAACAGGTGGGCAGCTAAGGTGTTTAAATAGAAAGAGCGTTGACTCACAATGGCGGAAAAGAACTAGGAAGCTAACCAGTAAGTATGCCAGACACGAGGACGGAAAAGGACAGAGCATTAAACGACAGGTTAAAAATGCGGAAGGTAAAAATTGGATAAATTCAATGGAAAAGAAGCATATAGTAGAACTATATCGATACTGGAAACAGCAGATCAGGAAGGATGCGTTTTATGATAACTCAAGAGGCAGTGTCCTACTCTTTGAAGCTAGATCAGGATGTCTAATTAGAACGCGGAGCTATAAAAAGAAATTTAACGAAGAAGAAGACACATGTACTGTGTGTGGTAAATATGTAGAAACAATGGAACACCTCATACTAAAATGTGATGGTATCAATCCCGATGTCGATGCGGCCACAGTCACCCTTCCTGAGGCCCTAGGGTTCAGAGATAATGATAGTCATGTAAATAAAGGTGCGGTGGAAATTAGCAAAAGGCGATTGGAGGATTGGTGGCTCAAAAGCAGAGAGGTGACATAAGGTTAAAAGGGTAGAAAGACGTATTTAAAGAAAATCGAGAAATTCAATAACACACAACACAGATAAAAATAAAAGGCAAAATAAAAATCTGAGCATGGTGGCAGCCGCCATCGCCCCGTTTCAAAGGGGACGCTCCTACCTTCCATCCATAGAGTTAGTAGAATAACTCTAGAGGAAAAGCTGGGCCGGAAAAGTGGGAACCTATAGGGCGCCGCCCTGTTGCTACTGGTCAATGTGGCCAGCGCAGAAACTATTGAAAGAGCTGAAAACAAGTACAGGTCACCTTATGCTTTGTCATCTAAAACGCATACCTGATAGCTTTATGAAGGTGGTGCGTTAATATTAAGTTTACAGAAAACGATCGCTAAGTCCGTGAAATCACGATGTACGCATTCATGCAATAAAGAATGACGCGAATTTCGGTTTCGAATCTGTTTTTTGGATGCGTAGTAGTTTCGTATAGTTTAGGTTTGACATGCGATCGCGCGACGACATCGGACGCTATGGCACACTCGTGCCTTATGTGCCACCGAAGCCCCGAAGTGCTCTGGCATATACCTTCACATGTAAGTAAACGCATGTATCTATTGTTGAGCATATAACGCGAGTAGGCAGCTCTTGTGGTGCATCACAATCGTTTGAGAAGCGTCACAGTAGAGCATTTTTCTACATGCGGAGCGGTGTTTTTATTTGCAGGTTTCCCTTCAGTAGGAAATTGCTGGACAGACGGACCAGCGCACCGGAATTGTACTAGCGAAGCTACAAGCAGCTCAAAGAATCTGTTTAATTGTTGCACTTTGAACAGTCATGCTTCTACAAAGGCCACAGAAGAAAAACAGCCTGATGCCGAGTATTTCTGTGCCACGAAGTAATCAAGAGGCGAGTGCCTAATGCGGACGAAATCGAGTGCATCGAGACTTGGAACGACAGAAAGCTGAGCTAGTTGGTAAGCATTCATTATGCAAAACAGATGTGAGGCGTGCAGAGAGGACACAAGAGTAGAGAAGTGGGCGGCGCTCGTGTTGTTTGCTTGTAAATACTGTACTCTTGTGTCCTGTCTGCACGCCTCACCTCCGTTTTGCATAACGAGAGCATCAACCCACATATTAATAGCGTAGGCGTTTTGTTAACTGTGCAATATTTTCAACAGTTCGTTGCACGCCATTTCATGTGGAATATCTTTTCCGGTCACAAATTTGTGCAGCGAATCTATTTGCATGATCGACTCCGGGTCTGTGGGACCGTTCACTTGCACTTGATGCTGAGTCTTTTACATGTATCCATAAACTGCAGATGTGCACATCAGATCCCTGCGAGCATTTTCAAAATTCAATTATTTTAGACAACAGGCACATATGCAATACTGACATCATCTCAAATACCATTAAGCAGCTGGGACACATTTTTGTTGATCATACTCGCAGGTAAAATAAGAAGATCATGTGGACAGCTCCGGCTCATTTTCCTTAAATCAGTGTGTAAAAGGGGTATGCAAAAATAATTTTTTATCGCGCACCGATGATTTTGCTGTATAAGCAAGAGAATCCACCACGTTAGTGTAACGTATCTCGTACATCACACTAATATGTGCTTTAATTTACTAAGTGAGATGAGTTACTTTTATGGCTCATTCAGTCATATCACACTGCAAGCTGCATTCATCAATCCTCAATTGGATTTTGCAAATGTTTAATGAAACATGTTTCCCTTTTATGCAGATATGCAATGGCAAGCCCTTCCGTGTGTTCCCAAAGTAAAATTTAAGCTCTAAATTAAAGAAGATATTTCTAGTCAGAAACAAGCAAAAATGGTGACTGCAGAGTATCAGAAGCCCAAGGTACAGAAATTATGAGAAGTGTCGAATGATTTTAAGGAAAGAGTCGTATTTCAAAATGCAAGACCCTTTAGTGGAGGTCAAGCAAGTCAATATAGGTAGAATACTCTGCAAAATTATGCGAGTGAGGGGATGTCAAACAATAGGTCAGGAAATGCATTGTTTTTCTGCAAAACAAAAGCTGATTGCCATTACATAAGTCACTTCAGCATCATGATAACTTCAGAAATAAACCAAAAAACAAGACACGCAAAAATAAAAAAAACCATTTAATGATATTCCAGCAGAACTTTTTTTCGGGGGCTAGTTGGTGCATATTACTGAAGTACTATAGCGCCAAACAGACGATACAAGAAGAAGAGACACGGACCTAAGCGCTCGTCCGTGTCTCTTCTTCTTGTGTCGTCTGTTTGGCGCTATAGTACTTCAGCCATTTAATGATGCTCTCTCCACACTGGGATAAATAAAAACAAACACATCACATCTAATGTGGACATATCAGATGCCTTGTGAAACACTAAAGGAACAATTCAGTTTCGAGCTATGGCACTTGCCGCATAGATGTGGGGGGCCTTGCACCAATAGTGATAGTTACCACTGCATTTAGAAATTGAAAGCATTCGTGCAGACAAGGATGATTCTTTATATTTTTGGCTACCACTTCAAATGCCTCCACCAAGTGTTACAATGCTGCACGCAGCCATACTAAGGATCTCGCAGCAACACCTGCAGGTAAAAAGCAGAAGCAGTCAAAGTGCTGGCGTGTTCTGGTCACTATGTTTGAAAACGTTTAGGCAAGAAGAGTGCAAGAAGCAGACATAACAACTGCATTTATTTCCATAATTCCCCATTTAAATGGCCTTTTCTTTTTGCTTAGACAATGCCTACGCCTAGCCACAGCAGCTCCCTCATACAGACTCCGCAAGCCAAGAGGCCGTGGAGGCAAATGCAGGTAAGAGGCAATAAGCAATAGCACTGGTATTGACATTCATCTAATTTCTTTTTATTTCGTTTAGGCAGCCAGCACACCTCGAACAGCCACCTTGACTGCGGGTGTGTCACCCTAGTTGCCAAGGAAACATTTGAGGGAAAGTGACAGGCAATGTAAACAGCCACTTCTCCATGTAATCAATACTCTGTCTCTCGGATGACTCCTACGCCTCGCCACGCCAGCAAACTTGAGCACAAAGATGCCACAGAGGCACATGCAGGTCAGAGGCAAGAAGCAGTGGCACTGGTGTCGACATTTACCCAATTCCTTTTTCTTACACCGAGGCAGCCAGCACACCTCGAACAGCCACCTTGACTGCGGGTGTGTTAGTAGATTCCTGTTGTACATATGCTCATAATAAACTTTAGTAAACTTGAACTTCATAATAAACTTGAAGGCAAATGGGACATTGATGCATTGTATTTTTGAACATTTATTGTACACATACTGTACACATACAATATATGTTATACTTTGCAGTGCTACAGAGCGTATTTTGAAGCTTCCCCCTATATTTTGCACCTTTAATTACGTATGTGTTGTGTGGCCCTCAATGCAGTTCATGTTGTAGCAGCTGCTTTGTCTGTGTATCGCACATTGGCTTAAGCTCGTGAAAACCACATACTTCTCTCACATATACAAAATAAAGTTCTATGTAGTCCTCAGTGTTACAACAAAAAATGAAAGTAAACAATCCGATCGTGGAATTGTGTTTATTACAGTGATTCCTACGACAGTTACTGACAAGTTGACAACTTGAACTGGTCAATCGGTCCATAGCCTCCTCTATTTTTCAAAAATAAAGGAGGCTATGATCCGTCATGGCAAGGAATTGTATGTATACATAAAAAAGGGGGTATGTGTGTGTTTGTAGTGGGGGTATAGGATTAGGGCGGTACAAAAAAATGTACCAACACCGTCCTCTAGACCCATTCCGTTAAGGTACCGTAACAAAGCGTATTATGCATAAAGTTCATACAACCAACTCTGATATTACTACAGACGCCAGGCGACGCGAGCTACATTTGTCATGATGCATTCGCGACTGCACCGGATGCCCTCCACATTATTCTCGTTAATCGTGCTCACTGCGCCGAGGCAAAAGAAAGATCATGGGCGCAGGTGCCTTTAAGGTATCTCGACCTTGCGAGGCACTGCTGCGCGTGCCAGGGGAGCTGTCCGTGCGAACACTCCCTGGCACACACATGCCTCGGCGGCCCCAACCTACGTACCGTTCTGCTTCGAGCTTTGATCCCCCCACTGTCCCTCGGGTGCCCTGGAGTTCCTGCGCCGCCTGCTCTACTATCATCTCAGGTGCTCTCCTGATACTTCCGCTTGTCGGTTACATGTGCCCTACAGCTGGATCATTGCTTATAATAATAAAAAACGCGATCTATCGTCACGACGATAGATCGCGAAAGCGGCTTTTGCGACATAGCGCGCCCGTGCGAAGAGAATTACGGAACGCCAACGAGGAATCAGACCACAGCTTCGAGCTCGTAACGTCGTCGAGTGACACTCCTGCAACAGGCGTGACCGCTGAAAACCGCATACCGCCAGAAACTTGAACAGGATCATCCCTCGGTTGCATAACTGCCAGCTGTACGGCCAACATGGACCACACCCACACCATCCCGCAACAAAGAATAAAGAACCGACTTATAAAGCCCAAACACACGGCTGCACGCACACATCACAGCACTACAAGCGAGACGCCATGCTGCTACGCTGCTACTGTTGCCGGATTAAAACTGACTACTGTCACCAAGTATAGCAAGCGTCTCAGGAGCTGGCAACCTCGGCGCGTAGCAACATGGCGGCGCTCTTGCGGTTCCCGATTTTAATGCATGGGCCCTATGGGTAGCTTGTCCTCTAGAGTGGATGGATGGATGGAAGTTCCATCCATCCATCCAGTGTATATAAGCGATTGCCATGAGAATAACGGCACATAGAGTTAGTAGGGCAACTCTAGAGGAAAAGCTGGGCCGGAAAAGTGGGAACCTCTAGGGCGCCGCCCTGTTGCTACTGGTCAATGTGGCCAGCGCAATTACTATTGAAAGAGCTGAGAACAAGTACAGGTCACCTTATGCTTTGTCACCTAAACGCATACCTGATGGCTTTATGAAGGTGGTACGTTAATATTAAGTTTACAGAAAGCGATCGCTAAGTCCGTGACTTATGTAAATCACGATGTACGCATTCATGCAATAAAGGATGACGCGAATTTCGGTTTCGAATTTGTTTTTTGGATGCGTAGTAGTTTCGTTTGACATGCGATCGCGCGTCGACATCGGACGCTATGACACACTCGTGCCTTATGTGCCACCGAAGCCCCGAAGTGGTCTGGCATATACCTTCACATGTAAGTAAACGAATGTATCTCCTTGTTGAGAATATCACGCGAGTAGGCAGCTCTTGTGATACATCACAATCGTTCGAGAAGCGTCACAGTAGAGCATTTTTCTGCATGCGGAGCGGTGTTTTTATTTGCAGGTTTCCCTTCAGTAGGAAATTGCTGGACAGGCGGACCAGCGCACCGGAATTGTATTGGCGAAGCCACAAGCAACTCAAAGAATCTGTTTAATTGTTGCACTTTGAACAATCATGCTTCTACAAAGGCCACAGCAGAAAAACAGCCTGATGACCGAGTATTTCTGTGCCACGAAGTAATCAAGAGGCGAGTGCCTAATGCGGACGAAATAGAGTGCATGGAGACTTAGAACGACAGAAAGCTGAGCTAGTTCGTAAGGATTCATTATGCAAAACAGAGGTGAGGCGTGCAGACAGGACACAAGAGTAGAGAAGTGGGCGGCGCGCGTGTTGTTTGCTTGTAAATACTCTACTCTTGTTTCCTGTCTGCACGCCTCACCTCCGTTTTGCATAACGAGTGCATCAACCCACATATTAATAGCTTAGGCGTTTTATTAACTGTGGAATATTTTCAACACTTCCTTGCATGCCATTTCATGTCACAAATTTGTGCAGCGAATCTATTTGCATGATCGACTCCGGGCCTGTGGGACCGTTCACTTGCACTTGATGTTGAGTCTTTTACATGTATCCATAAACTGCAGATATGCACATCAGATCCCTGCGAGCACTTTCAAAATTCAATTATTTTCGACAACAGGCACATATGCAATACTGACATAATCTGGAATACCACTAAGCAGCTGGGACACATTTTTGTTGACCATACTCGCAGGTAAAATAAGTACGTCATGTGGACAGCTCCAGCTCATTTTCCTTAAGTCAGTGTGTACAAGGGTTATGCAAAAATAATTTTTTTCTCGCGCACCGATTATTTTGCTGTATAAGCAAGAGAACCCACCACGTTAGTGTAACGTATCTTGTGCATCACACTAATATGTGCTTTCATTTACCAAGTGAGATGAGTTACTTTTATGGCTCATTCAGTCATATCACACTGCAAGCTGCATTCATCAATATTCAATGGGATTTTGCAAATGTTTAATGAAACATGTTTCCCTTTTATGCAGACATGCAATGGCAAGCCCTTCCGTGTGTTCGAAAGGTAACATTTAAACTCTAAATTAAAGAAGACATTTCTAGTCAGAAACAAGCAAAAATAGTGAATGCAGAGTATCAGAAGCCCAAGGTACAGAAATTATGAGAAGTGTCAAATGATTTTAAGGAAAGAGTCGTATTTAAAAATGCAAGACCCTTTAGTGGAGGTCAAGCAAGTCAATATAGGTAGAATACTCTGCAAAATTATGCGAGTGAGGGGATGTCAAATAATGGGTCAGGAAATGCATTGTTTTTCTGCAAAACAAAAGCTGATTGCCATTACATAAGCCACTTTAGCATCATGATAAATTCAGAAATAAACCAAAAAACAAGACACGCAAAAATAAACAAAACATTTAATGATATTTCAGCAGAACTTTTTGTTGGGCTAGTTGGTGCATATTACTGAAGTACTATAGCGCCAAACAGACGACACAAGAAGAAGAGACACGGACATAAGCGCTCGTCCGTGTCTCTTCTTCTTGTGTCGTCTGTTTGGCGCTATAGTACTTCAGCCATTTAATGATGCTCTCTCAACACTGGGATAAATAAAAACAAACACATCACATCTAATGTGGACATATCAGATGCCTTGTGAAACACTAAAGGAACAATTCAGTTTCGAGCTATGGCACTTGCCGCATAGATGTGGGGGGGCCTTGCACCAATAGTGATAGTTACCACTGCATTTAGAAATTGAAAGCATTCGTGCAGACAAGGATGATTCTTTATATTTTTGGCTACCACTTCAAATGCCTCCACCAAGTGTTACAATGCTGCATGCAGCCATACTAAGGATCTCGCAACAACACCTGCAGGTAACAAGCAGAAGCAGTCAAAGTGCTGGTGTGTTCTGGACACTATGTTTGAAAACTTTTAGGCAAGAAGAGTGCAAGAAGCAGACATAACTGCATTTATTTCCATAATTCCCCATTTAAATGGCCTTTTCTTTTTGCTTAGACAATGCCTACGCCTAGCCACAGCAGCTCCCTCATACAGACTCCACAAACCAAGAGGCCGTGGAGGCAAATGCAGGTAAGAGACAATAAGCAATAGCACTGGTATCGACATTCATCTAATTTCTTTTTATTTCATTTAGGCAGCCAGCACACCTCGAACAGCCACCTTGACTGCGGGTGTGTCACCCTAGTCGCCAAGGAAACATTTGAGGGAAAGCGACAGGCAATGTGAACAGCCACTTCTCCATGTAAACAATACTCTTTCTCTCGGATGACTCCTACGCCTCACCACGCCAGCACACTTGTGCACAAAGATGCCGCAGAGGCACGTGCAGGTCAGAGGCAAGAAGCAGTGGCACTGGTGTCGACATTTACCCAATTTCTTTTTCTTACACTGAGGCAGCCAGCACACCTCGAACAGCCACCTTGACTGCGGGTGTGTTAGTTGATTCCTGTTGTACATATGCTCATAATAAACTTCAGTAAACTTGAACTTCATAATAAACTTGAAGGCAAATGGGACATTGATGCATTGTATTTTTGAACATTTATTGTACACATACAATATATGTTATACTTTGCAGTGCTACAGAGCGTATTTTGAAGCTTCCCCCTCTATTTTGCACCTTTAATTACGTAGGTGTTGTGTGGCCCTCAATGCAGTTCATGTTGTAGCAGCTGCTTTGTCTGTTTATCGCACATTGGCTTAAGCTCGTGATATCCACATACTTCTCTCACATATACAAAATAAAGTTCTATGTAGTCCTCAGTGTTACAACAAAAAATGAAAGTAAACAATCCGATCGTGGAATTATGTTTATTACAGTGATTCCTACGACAGTTACTGACAAGTTGACAACTTGAACTGGTCAATCGGTCCATAGCCGCCTCTATTTTTCAAAAATAAAGGAGGCTATGATCCGTCATGGCAAGGAATTGTATGTATACATAAAAAAAGGGGGTATGTGTGTGTGTTTGTAGTGGGGGTATAGGATTAGGGCGGTACGAAAAAATGTACCAACACCGTCCTCTAGACCCATTCCGTTGAGGTACCGTAACAAAACGTATTATGCATAAAGTTCATACAACCAACTCTGATATTACTACAGACGCCAGGCGACGCGAGCTACATTTGTCATGATGCATTCGCGCGACTGCACCGGATGCCCTCCACATTATTCTCGTTAATCGTGCTCACTGCGCCGAGGCAAAAGAAAGACAATGGGCGCAGGTGCCTTTAAAGTATCTCGACCTTGCGAGGCACGGCTGCGCGTGCCTGGGGAGCTGTCCGTGCGAACACTCCCTGGCACACACCTGCCTCGGCGGCCCCAACCTACGTACCGTTCTGCTTCGAGCTTTGATCCCCCCATTGTCCCTCGGGTGCCCTGGAGTTCCTGCGCCGCCTGCTCTACTATCATCTCAGGTGCTCTCCTGAGACTTCCGTTTGTCGGTTACATGTGCCCTACAGCTGGATCATTACTTATAATAATAAAAAACCCGATCTATCGTCACGACGATAGATCGCGAAAGCGGCTTTTGCAACATACCGCGCCCGTGCGAAGATAATTACGGAACGCCAACGAGGAATCTGACCACAGCTTCGAGCTCGTAACGTCGTCGAGTGACACTTCTGCAACAGGCGTGACCGCTGAAAACCGCATACCGCCAGAAACTTGAACAGGATCATCCCTCGGTTGCATAACTGCCAGCTGTACGGCCAACATGGACCACACCCACACCATCCCGCAACATAGAATAAAGAACCGACTTATAAAGCCCAAACACACGGCTGCACGCACACATCACAACATGACAAGCGAGACGCCATGCTGCTACGCTGCTACTGTTGCCGGATTAAAACTGACTACTGTCACCAAGTCTAGCAAGCGTCTCAGGAGCTGGCAACCTCGGCGCGTAGCAACATGGCGGCGCTCTTGAGGTTCCCGATTTTAATGCATGGGCCCTATGGGTCATAGAGTTAGTAGAACAACTCTAGAGGAAAAGCTGGGCCGGAAAAGTGGGAACCTCTAGGGCGCCGCCCTGTTGCTACTGGTCAATGTGGCCAGCGCAATTACTATTGAAAGAGCTGAGAACAAGTACAGGTCACCTTATGCTTTGTCATCTAAAAACGCATACCTGATGGCTTTATGAAGGTGGTACGTTAATATTAAGTTTACAGAAAGCGATCGCTAAGTCCGTTACTTATGTAAATCACGATGTACGCATTCATGCAATAAAGGATGACGCGAATTTCGGTTTCGAATCTGTTTTTTGGATGCGTAGTAGTTTCGTTTAGGTTTGACATGCGATCGCGCGTCGAGAGAGAGAGAGAGAAACAACTTTATGAGCCGAGCTCGACATCTTCTTAGACGCCGTCGATGGAAGTGGTTCCCTCTTCACGGGACCCATATGCTTCCCTAGCCGCCTGGCCCCTGGAGATCAGGACGAGCTGGTCTTCCAGGGCGGTGCTGGTTAGCAAGGTCTCCCATCGCTCGGTAAGGGTGGATGAGGCATGGGGTAGGGTAGTGGGGCAGTTAAGAGGTGGGGGGATCGCCTTGATGAAATTGCATACTCCAATGACGTGTTGGAGCGTGCCTAAATGAGTTTTGCAGAAGGTACAATCCTTCTCGTACCTTTCCGGGTACATCTTGTTTTGAAGGTAAGGGTGCGGGAAGGATCCTGCCTGTAATTGCCTGTAGATCACTTGCTGTTCTCTGCTAAGCGATTTGTGAGGATCGGGGTAACGGCGCCTCTCCGTCTTATAATGGTTCGTAATGTCTCTGTAAGTAAATATGGACTGTGGCTCATCTTCCTCAACCCGGTGTTCCATCTCTCGGGCGAACTGGTGGGCAAGTTCGTTGCCCTCCAGCCCAGAGTGAGCCGGTGTCCATATTAACTCAACTTTCCTTTCAGGTACGTCGCGTTTACTTTGGAGAATATCTAGTGCCGCAAGAGACACCCACCCCTTCCTGTAGTTGTTATACGCCTTTTGCGAGTCGGTGACAATTCTTCCCACCTTGGGCTGCGCGAGTGCTAGCGCTATAGCGGCCTCTTCTGCCACCTCTGGAAAAGACGTCTTGATGGAGGCGCAGGTTACGAGCACATCCCGCGTCGTAACTGCCAGCGTTGCTTTCGATGAATACTTGGGTAACGAAGCGTCTGTGAAGAGAGTGACCCCCTCTTCCTCTTCTACTATTTGACCCAAAGTCTCCGTCAAGGCCGCTATACGAGCTGCTCTGCGGCCGTCGTTACGACCCGACCTCATGTTTCTAGGCAGTGGCTTACTGTGGATTTTATGCACCCACAACCTGGGTAACGGCCCCGTTTCCTTCCGCTCTGCCTCTTGCCAGCCCAGCTTGGCAAGAACGCGACGTCCCGCCGACGTCTGACTGAGCCGAACGCTTTGATTAGATAGATGAGCTTCTATTAGCTCTTCGACGACGTTGTGCTTGGCCATGCCGAGAAGCTTGTCGGTCGAAGAATGCTTCGGAATGCCCAGCGCCATCTTGGTTGCCTTTCGTATAATGACGTTCAACTGGTCCCTGTCTTTTTTCAGCAACTTGAGGTACGGCGCCGCGTAAACGATGCGCGACGTCAAGAAGGCCTGGACGAGCGTCAGTAAATCGTCCTCCTTCAATCCCCTTTGTCTGTTTGTGACTCTTCTGATCATGTTCGAAATTTGTTCCGTTGAAACTTTGATTTTGTCGATCGACGCTCCCGCCTTGCCATTGTTCTGGAAGATGACACCCAGGATACGTGCTTGCGTGGTTGGTGTTATGGTCGTCCCGTCGATGGTGATGCGTACGTTCTCTTGGTCTCCTTTCTTTCTTCTTGGCTTGATGACGAGTAACTCGGACTTCTGTGGCGAGCAACTGAGGCCGCACGATTTAGCGAACTCGTGCACGGTCTTTGCCACTCTCTGAAGGGTCTCCTCCATCCAACTCTCCGACCCTGCCCTCGACGTCCACACAGTGATATCGTCTGCATAGAGAGCGTGATCTATGCCCTCTATGTCTTGAAGCAAAGTCGGGAGAGGGAGGAGTGCCAGGTTGAAGAGAAGCGGCGAAAGAACCGATCCTTGCGGAGTGCCTCTGTCTCCCAGGGCTATCGGTTCCGACTTCTCCTCTCCAATTTTGATGGTTGCCGTTCTATTGGTTAAGAAATCCTGCACATATTTGAATGTCCGCTTTCCGCATCCAGTTTGGTGCAGGTTACGAAGAATACTTTCGTGTGTGACGTTATCGAAGGCCCCCTTGAGATCGAGCGCCAGGATAGCTCTTGGCGTAGGGGTCTTCGCTTGCTTGATAACCAGCTCGTGTATTTGCACCAAGACGTCTTGCGTGCTCAGGTGCCTCCGGAATCCGTACATGGTCGGTGGCATCTGATCAGTGACATCCAAATGTCTCTGTAGTCTCTTGAACACCATACGCTCGACCACCTTCCCTACACATGACGTGAGGGAGATGGGGCGTAGATTGTCGACGTGGGGTGGTTTCCCCGGCTTGGGAATGAAATGCACCTCCGCTTCTTTCCATTCTTTTGGTAACGAACCCTTCTCCCAGGACGCGTTGACGAGGGTTAGCAGTTCTGCTCGGCTTTTGTCGCCCATATTTTTTAGCATCTTGTATGTAACGCCGTCAATTCCCGGTGCGCTGCCTTGATTACTTTCATCGATGGCCGCAACCAGCTCCAGTTCGGTGAAGGCTTCGTCCATCTCGACGTTGCTATCGCCTTCATACTCGTGAGTCGGGTTACCGCTCTTCTCGGTCTTGAGGTATTTACTTGTGAGTTCACGAATGAGCTTCTCCCCGTCACCGTCGTAACTGTTGATCGTTCTTGTGAGATCTCGGACGCATGCGCTCTTGCTTTTTAATGGATCTATGAGGTGTCGCAACAGCTTCCAAGTCTTCTTCGTAGACAGTGTGCCTTGCAGGTCATCACACATCTTCATCCAGTTTTCCCTGCATAGTTGTTCCGCATACTCGGACACTTGCTTGTTGAGCGCGTGTATACGTCTGCGAAGCTTCTTGTTATGTCTTTGCCTCTTCCACCTTCGAGTAAGACCGTGCCTGGCCGCCCACATGTGACTAAGCCTGCTGTCTACGAAGGGTATTTGCGTGGTAGTAGTAATCTTCTGCGTAAATTTCTTTACAAATTCGCGTTGCTTTTTGGCCCATGCCTCATACGTCTTGGTGTCTTGGTTTTCATCCTCGCCTTCACTGTCTGCGCTTCTACGTAAACGGTCCCAGTCTGTAATGTTGGCTTGACCCAGTTTCGCCTTGATGTCAGTCCCCCCGAGGGTTACACAAATTATATCGTGATCCGAGCCAAGATTTTCCCCCGTGTTACGCCAAGTTACGTCGAGGTTCCCCCGAACTAGCGTCAGATCAGGTGTGGTGTCTCTGACCGTGCTAGTGCCTGTCCTGGTTGGTACACCCGGTTCATTAACCACCTCCATGTCGTGGTCCTCTATAGCTTTAACCAATTGGTTTCCTCTTTTGGACGAATATTTATAACCCCACATCGTGTGGGCGGCGTTAAAATCTCCTAGCACTAAAATCGGTCTTGTTTTTGCTTCTTTAATGCAGTCCAATATGGTGCCTTCAAAGTCAATGACCCTGCTGGACGGTCGGCAATAAGCATTCAGGACGAAAAAGTTCTTGTCCCCCCCCACTCTTCTGCTGTGAATTTCGATGAGCGTATGCTCGCAGCCTCGCTGAGCGGTCACGTGTTGTGTGGCCGCCACGTTGCTGCGGACCAAGATCGCAGTACCCTTTTCGCTAGGGTCCGTATACGTAATGTATCCTGCGAGCTTGGCCCGGCCGTTGGTCTCTTGTAACGCTATGATATCCGGTTTTTGGTCCAATTTATCAACGAATAGTTGTAACTCCCCTATCTTGTTTCTAATACTCCTACAGTTCCATTGAAATAACATCGCAGTCTCTTTCTGCTTCCCTTTAGTCTTCGTCATTTTCTGCTTTTTGAGCGGTAGATTTGCGCACGGAACCAACTTTTCGCGGCCTGACCCGTAGATTAAGCCGTGGTGACTTCATCTTGGCAACGGTGAGATGCTTATTTTTCGCATCCATCGTCATGACTCTAACGGAGAGTTGGCTGCACTTGGCCTCCACATTATCTATTCTTACTGTTAGATTGTTCACTTGCGCAGACATTTGGGAAACTTGGCTGGAGATTTGCGTAAGCATTCTCATGACCGACTCCATTGTCGGAGCAACGGCGGCCTCAGCCTTCTCTTCCTCCATGGCAACCACTGCCGTCTGTGGAGTTTGAGTCACTGACTGTGTCAACGCCGGTGATGTGATCTGCGCCGATGACGTGATCAGCTTCGTCACCGCTGGAGTAGCGCTGGTGGTGTCTCTCTTGGGTACTTTCCTTTTAACTGCAATGACGTCATTATCACTGTTTTTTGTTCTACTGAGCGTCTCGATACGCTCCATCATTGCTTTTATCTGATTGTTTTGGTCCTTGATTTGATTGTTCTGCCTCTCTATCATCTCCTTGAGTTCCAAACAGTGTCTACACTCGTTGTCTTTGGAAGGGCGGGAGGAGGGGAGGGGAGGGAAATTGCTATTGTCGAGAGCGACGGGAGACCCCGCTGCCCAGCCCACCTGTTTCTCGGCGCCGTTGCTCCGCCGGGTCTTCGACTTGGACCTCGAACGAGATTCTCGCCTGCGAGCCCCAGCTGCCGATGGTGACCTGGTATCGCTCGTGCTTCTCCCTCGCCTGGTCTGGGAGCGGCTACGACGCCCGCTCGGTGGCTGCCACGCTGTCTGCTGCCACGCTGGCCCCCTCGGCTGCTGCTGCTGCTGCTGCACCTGTTCTCGTTGCTGACGTTCCCAACGCCGTTTACGAACGACGTATGGCGTCTTGAACCTCGCTGTACACTCCTTGTCCGCGGTGAAGTGGTTGCCCCCGCAGAGGCTGCACTTGGGGTTACTGCAAACATGGCTTTCTTCAGGATTCTTCATGCCGCAACCGCGGCATATCTTGTCTTCGGGGTTAGGACAAACGTCCATCCGGTGACCGAGGCGACCACAACGGTAGCACATATCGATCTGCTTGCGATACAACGAACACTCGACCAGCAGGTTGCCGTATCTGATGTAGTTCGGGACCTTGTCGCCGTCGAATGCGATGACCACCGTTGTCGTCTTGCCGATGCGGTTGGCTTGCATAGCAGTAGGGTTATACTCTTGAACGATGTAGTCGTTGATTTCTTGAATAGTGTCCGTCATCGGGACACCCCTGATGACGCCCTTAACGGTGCCGTGGGGGGCGGTCTCGTAGGCGCTGACTTCGTGTGCCGTGCCGTTGATAGTGATGCTTCTGACTGCCGAGTAGCGGTCCGCGTTCTCTCGCTTAGGCGTACTGATAACAACTATGTTTTGCTGTTTGTTCGGGCAAACAACATCTTGCGTCACCTCCTCGCCACTCACATTCGCAGCTGCGACGATGGCTCGGCTGATCTCGAATCTAGATACTTCCCCAATGTCCAGACCTCCCCTGGGACGCATGACGATCTTGATATCTTGCCTCGGCAACACAGGCATCCTCGCTGCCTTGAGTAGCTTGCTCTTGAAATTTTTCCGCTGCGGGCGACGATGCCCGGCAGCCGCCGGCCCCCCGTTGACCGGGGTTAGACTTAGCTTGCTCTCTTGCTCTTGGGTCTTCTTCTCACCGGCGACGCGCCAGCCAAACTTCTCGGAAACTTGCTCCGGCATTATTTCTTCACCGTCCACTTCCACACGCATAGCGGACGCCATTTTCTTGAAGCACGTCGCCTCTAAGTCCCCGGCAAGGTCGATGGCCCCGCCGGACCACGCCTATGCACGGCCGCTAGGTCCTGCTTTCTTCAGGCTTAGCTCGCAGTGACACTGTGTTCGTAGAAAAAATCCTCCTAAATCGGAGAGAAATGGTTTCGCACCTCAGATTTCGGTATCCACACGGTCCTTGTAACTTCACGGATGCCGCTGTGTGAGACCTTGCATGAGCTGGGGCGAATTACCGGGCCTTTTGCCGAAAAATCGAGGAGCACATGTGAGACACGTCAGCACACACCATGGCTCATACCCACTCCGCGCGTCGACATCGGACGCTATGGCACACCCGTCATATCACTCGTGCCTTATGTGCCACCGAAGCCCCGAAGTGGTCTGGCATATACCTTCACATGTAAGTAAACGAATGTATCTCCTTGTTGAGAATATCACGCGAGTAGGCAGCTCTTGTGGTACATCACAATCGTTTGAAAAGCGTCACAGTAGAGCATTTTTCTGCATGCGGAGCGGTGTTTTTATTTGCAGGTTTCCCTTCAGTAGGAAATTGCTGGACAGGCGGACCAGCGCACTGGAATTGTACTGGCGAAGCCACAAGCAACTCAAAGAATCTGTTTAATTGTAGCACTTTGAACAATCATGCTTCTACAAAGGCCACAGCAGAAAAACAGCCTGATGCCGAGTATTTCTGTGCCACGAAGTAATCAAGAGGCGAGTGCCTAATGTGGACGAAATCGAGTGCATCGAGACTTCGAACGACAGAAAGCTGAGCTAGTTCGTAAGGATTCATTATGCAAAACAGAGGTGAGGCGTGCAGACAGGACACAAGAGTAGAGAAGTGGGCGGCGCTTGTGTTGTTTACTTGTAAATACTCTACTCATGTGTCCTGTCTGCACGCCTTACCTCCGTTTTGCATAACGAGTGCATCAACCCACACATTAATAGCTTAGGCGTTTTATTAACTGTACAATATTTTCAACAGTTCCTTGCATGCCATTTCATGTGGAATATCGTTTCTGGTCACAAATTTGTGCAGCGAATCTATTTGCATGATCGACTCCGGGCCTGTGGGACCGTTCACTTACACTTGATGCTGAGTCTTTTACATGTATCCATAAACTGCCGATATGCACATCAGATCACTGCGAGCATTTTCAAAGTTCAATTATTTTCGACAACAGGCACAAATGCAATACTGACATAATCCCGAATACTACTAAGCAGCTGGGACACATTTTTGTTGACCATACTCGCACGTAAAATAAGTACATTATGTGGACAGCTCCAACTCATTTTCCTTAAGTCAGTGTGTACAAGGGTTATGCAAAAATAATTTTTTTCTCGCGCACCGATTATTTTGCTGTATAAGCAAGGGAACCCACCACGTTAATGTAACGTATCTTGTGCATCACACTAATATGTGCTTTCATTTACCAAGTGAGATTAGTTACTTTTATGGCTCATTCAGTCATATCACACTGCAAGCTGCATTCATCAATCTTCAATTGGATTTTGCAAATGTTTAATGAAACATGTTTCCCTTTTATGCAGATATGCAATGGCAAGCCCTTCCATGTGTTCCAAGAGTAAAATTTAAGCTCTAAATTAAAGAAGATATTTCTAGTCAGAAACAAGCAAAAATGGTGACTGCAGAGTATCAGAAGCCCAAGGTACAGAAATTATCAGAAGTGTTGAATGATTTTAAGGAAAGAGTCGTATTTGAAAATGCAAGACTCTTTAGTGGAGGTCAAGCAAGTCAATATAGGTAGAATACTCTGCAAAATTATGCGAGTGAGGGGATGTCAAAAAATGGGTCAGGAAATGCATTGTTTTTCTGCAAAACAAAAGCTGATTGCCATTACATAAGTCACTTTAGCATCATGATAAATTCAGAAATAAACCAAAAAACAAGACACGCAAAAATAAAAAACCATTTAATGATATTCCAGCAGAACTTTTTGTTGGGCTAGTTGGTGCATATTATACTGAAGTACTATAGCGCCAAACAGACGACACAAGAAGAAGAGACACGGACATAAGCACTCGTCCGTGTCTCTTCTTCTTGTGTCGTCTGTTTGGCGCTATAGTACCTCAGCCATTTAATGATGCTCTCTCCACACTGGGATAAATAAAAACAAACACATCACATCTAATGTGGACATATCAGATGCCTTGTGAAACACTAAAGGAACAATTCAGTTTCGAGCTATGGCACTTGCCGCATAGATGTGGGGGGCCTTGCACCAATAGTGATAGTTACCACTGCATTTAGAAATTGAAAGCATTCGTGCAGACAAGGATGATTCTTTATATTTTTGGCTACCACTTCAAATGCCTTCACCAAGTGTTACAATGCTGCACGCAGCCATACTAAGGATCTCGCAGCAACACCTGCAGGTAAAAAGCAGAAGCAGTCAAAGTGCTGGTGTGTTCTGGACACTATGTTTGAAAACTTTTAGGCAAGAAGAGTGCAAGAAGCAGACATAACAACTGCATTTATTTCCATAATTCCCCATTTAAATGGCCTTTTCTTTTAGCTTAGACAATGCCTACGCCTAGCCACAGCAGCTCCCTCATACAGACTCCGCAAGCCAAGAGGCCGTGGAGGCAAATGCAGGTAAGAGGCAATAAGCAATAGCACTGGTATCGACATTCATCTAATTTCTTTTTATTTCGTTTAGGCAGCCAGCACACCTCGAACAGCCACCTTGACTGCGGGTGTGTCACCCTAGTCGCCAAGGAAACATTTGAGGGAAAGTGACAGGCAATGTGAACAGCCACTTCTCCATGTAAACAATACTCTTTCTCTCGGATGACTCCTACGCCTCACCACGCCAGCACACTTTGCACAAAGATGCCGCAGAGGCACGTGCAGGTCAGAGGCAAGAAGCAGTGGCACTGGTGTCGACATTTACCCAATTTCTTTTTCTTACACTGAGGCAGCCAGCACACCTCGAACAGCCACCTTGACTGCGGATGTGTTAGTAGATTCCTGTTGTACATATGCTCATAATAAACTTCAGTGAACTTGAACTTCATAATAAACTTGAAGGCAAATGGGACATTGATGCATTGTATTTTTGAACATTTATTGTACACATACAATATATGTTATACTTTGCAGTGCTACACAGCGTATTTTGAAGCTTCCCCCTATATTTTGCACCTTTAATTACATATGTGTTGTGTGGCCCTCAATGCAGTTCATGTTGTAGCAGCTGCTTTGTCTGTGTATCGCACAGTGGCTTAAGCTCGTGATATCCACATACTTCTCTCACATATACAAAATAAATTTCTATGTAGTCCTCAGTGTTACAACAAAAAATGAAAGTAAACAATCCGATCGTGGAATTGTGTTTATTACAGTGATTCCTACGACAGTTACTGACAAGTTGACAACTTGAACTGGTCAATCGGTCCATAGCCTCCTCTATTTTTCAAAAATAAAGGAGGCTATGGTCCGTCATGGCAAGGAATTGAATGTATACACAAAAAAAGGGGGTATGTGTGTGTTTGTAGTGGGGGTATAGGATTAGGGCGGTACGAAAAAATGTACCAACACCGTCCTCTAGACCCATTCCGTTAAGGTACCGTAACAAAGCGTATTATGCATAAAGTTCATACAACCAACTCCGATATTACTACAGACTCCAGGCGACGCGAGCTACATTTGTCATGATGCATTCGCGACTGCACCGGATGCCCTCCACATTATTCTCGTTAATCGTGCTCACTGCGCCGAGGCAAAAGAAAGATCATGGGCGCAGGTGCCTTTAAAGTATCTCGACCTTGCGAGGCACTGCTGCGCGTGCCAGGGGAGCTGTCCGTGCGAACACTCCCTGGCACACACCTGCCTCGGCGGCCCCAATCTACGTACCGTTCTGCTTCGAGCTTTGATCCCCCCATTGTCCCTCGGGTGCCCTGGAGTTCCTGCGCCGCCTGCTCTACTATCATCTCAGGTGTTCTCCTGAGACTTCCGTTTGTCGGTTACATGTGCCCTACAGCTGGATCATTACTTATAATAATAAAAAACCCGATCTATCCTCACGACGATAGATCGCGAAAGCGGCTTTTGCAACATACCGCACCCGTGCGAAGAGCATTACGGAACGCCAACGAGGAATCTGACCACAGCTTCAAGCTCGTAACGTCGTCGAGTGACACTCCTGCAACAGGCGTGGCCGCTGAAAACCGCATACCACCGGAAACTCGAACAGGATCATCCCTCGGTTGCATAACTGCCAGCTGTACGGCCAACATGGACCACACCCACACCATCCCGCAACATAGAATAAAGATCCGACTTATAAAGCCCAAACCACGACCGGCAAAGCCGGTCGTGGCCCAAACACACGGCTGCACGCACATATCACAACAACACAAGCGAGACGCCATGCTGCTACACTGCTACTGTTGCCGGATTAAAACTGACTACTGTCACCAAGTCTAGCAAGCATCTCAGGAGCTGGCAACCTCGGCGCGTAGCAACATGGCGGCGCTCTTGCGGTTCCCGATTTTAATGCATGGGCCCTATGGGTAGCTTGTCCTCTAGAGTCAGTATAGTAACTCTATGCTATGGGTAGCTTGTCCTCTGGAGTCAGTATAGTAACTCTATGTAAAGGCAGTTCCGTTGTTCCCCGTCAATGCATGGTCTTGTTTTATCAGTTGGCGCTTCGCGTCACAACAAGTAGCCTGTGTCGAAGAGAGTAAAGTTGCTTTTCAAAGAGAAAGGTTGTGTGTCTGCTTGCTCCCCCAAGTTCGCGAGGCGCCCTGGTTTCGTGGGAGCCGCTTGGGGCGAGTGTACGCGCCTTATTTTGCGTCGCGTTTTCTGGCCCACAGTGGCACATTCGCGGGCCGCTCTCGGACAGAGCTAGTTTTGTAAGCAAGTGCGCGGTTAGCTAGCTGAGTCCGCGGTAGAGAACCCCTTTTTGTTTACATTACGGAATGATTTCGCGGCCATGATTGCCCCTTACGGCATCTATAGATGGCGCTACCATACACAGTGAATCTAGACGTAGCGATGGCTTCTGCTTATCCACAATATCTTTCCAGACTCTTCCAACGCGTTATAGCTTACGACAGTTCTGTTCCCTTTAGGTATGTGTTTTCTACTGGCGAACATTCGTGATTCGGTCGCCATTCATTCCCGTGGAAGCTTAAACCCGTGAGGTGTTAGTCGTGACCCATTTATGCGTCTACCAGTCTGATCACAACCTTTTTTCAATCTCATGATCCCATACATCGAGGCCACAACCAAGGTGCTGGGAAAGCCGAAGATGCACTTTTAGAAAGGTGAGTGGCTCCAACGTTTCGTGCCGTTTTCCAGCGGTCGCATTTTGGCCTCTAGGAACTGCTTTTCGTACGATTGAGTCTCGGGTGGCGCGAGCGCGGATCGTGTTGGCCTGTAGTTTGTCCACGCTGGTTTCGTGTAGGGTTCGAAAGGGAGTGGCTCGTGCGACGATCGACCAAGCCGAAGCGCTCCCTTCCCGCACACACGGGCGCGACCATAACAGTGGTGAGCTGTCGAACAGCCCAAGGAGGGCGAGGGGTGGCGGCGGATGTCGCAGCTTTCCGCTAACTTTTCGCACGCATGGCAATGAGGCCAGTATAACCGTGGCTATACGAGCCTCCTGTTTTCGTGCTGAAGGCGAGAATCGCGACGTCCCAGTTTTGATCGTACGCCTTGCGCGTTCGGAAGCAACGAGCTTGAGTTCGTGTACTGCTCGGCGAAGTCCATCGCCGAGGATGATTCGAACCGTTGTTCGAGCTCAGTCGTGATTTTCAAGTGTGCGATTGTATCACTACCCATGGAGCGCCAGCCGATTGCGACATTCTGACTGTGGAACGCTGATATCCTGGTCATCGGTCGGTTCTCCCATCGGTTGCCAGCCGATTGCAGTGAACTTGGGACGCTGATCCCAGCCAGCGGTTGGTCGCACTGATCGTACTGTGATGCCGGTATACCTAGAATCCCTAGGCATACCTGCCGATGCAGATGGTGAAATGTCATCGTATGCTGCGGGGTTCGTTGCAGCGAATGGCGGTGTAGTCGCTGACCAATCACTTTATTGAAGTGTCGGGACAGACGCATCGGCAGTCGGTTAGTGGCATCAGGGTGTGATCAGTAACAACAGACTATTTCGGGCGAAGGGCTACAAAGGTATTCATGCCTGTCTCCGTTGTACTCCTTGTTATCGAAGATCGTTGCTTAGAGCTCGTCCAGTTAGCGCTAAGGCATTGAGTTGCGATCACATTCTCTAGTTGCGGTCTCACATCCGGCCAGCTACTTTGAATCTCGCGATTTGGGTAGGACGGTGTAGATCACCCCGTTGATGCGGATTCAGTCGCGTGTTCGCGACCTCCTAGTACTGAGCATCTCTCGTAGCTGTCACTACTTCTGAGCCATATAAAGAATGATACATTTGTGTCGGAATACTACTGCACGCCGGTCAGCAACTAAAAGGTGTTGCTGACAACACAATGCTGCCGGCACCATCTTCTAGTGCGCCAGCAAGTAGCCGTTTTAGTGTGGCCAGTGCTGTCGTGTGCAGGGCACGTGTAACTGTCAGTTAACACGTGCCCTGGACCCGACGTTATGCTTTTTTCTGTTGTATTGCCATCAATTTTGTTATTGTTTTTATGACCAGCGGAGCCCAATGTTGATTTGCACACACAATTAAAACCAGAGAACAACTGCGAGAGAGCAGACCTCTCAGTTTATGTCAATCTAACCAAACATGCATATTCGTGAAACAAGTGTAGTACTTGCGTCAAAGGGCATTGTGCCGCTTCAACTTTTGAGCATGAGGAGATACTGCTGCAGAGCCTAGGCAAGTTTATAGGAAGCATGCATGGTATTTATGTATGCTACTGCCTTGGGCTGTAACACGAGCACTTCAGTTTTGGGTAATGTGATGCCAAATTATCATGTTCATGAAATGTTTATGCATATGTGCAACCATTTTTGTGCGCACAAGTCAACAGTGATACTGTATGTTGCAGGATTCATTTGCCCACTGTATTAAGAGTCCATGATGCCAGCGTTACATCTCCATGACATAACTTACATGGAAAAACTATCATTAACATTCACTGGCCTCCGCAGGGGCGTCTGCATCAGCAGGCGTTTGGTGTGTTGCGACATCACGTACCCGAGCACATGAATGTTGGCCCCTCCCGTGTATAGCTGTATGTGGCTTAGCCGTGTCCGGGGAAAGGGGGATCCTGGGGGTGTAGCCGATGCTGGGTGTTTGGACCTTTAAGGACCCCGAGCGGAGGCAACACACCCCTTTGGCCTCTGCTTCACATGGACGGCACCTCCAGGCACCTTGGGTATATTATATTAGGTTATAGTGGCTGTGTACAGCTGGCGTCTGCGTTTCATCCTGGACGTGTGACGTCCCCTTGTTGCGCTCGGTGGGGGGGTCAGTTGGCGTAGCTACCGAAATTAAATGAATTCTGCATGGCTAAGACATCATTCCCCCCCCCCCCCCCCCCTTTCTGATCGTCCTCTTTCAAAAAGAGGGCGCACCGAAGAAACTTTTCAACTATTCAGCCAGCTCAAAGAAACTTTCCCCCACTTCCATTTCCTCCATGTAATACACAGTCCAGATCCCGAAAAGACAGTCAGAACTATCTCACCTTTCATCGTAGCTAAATGCCTTACCGACACGCTAGGTGCTGACTACAAAGTGACGAAAATAAGCAGTGCCATCCTTCTTCTTGAGGTCCGCGACACTCTACAGCATGGCAAACTCTCAAGTCTCTTAGCATTCTGTAATGTGGCAATCACTGTTACCTTCCGTCGATCATTGAACACATGTAAAGGAGTCATCTCTGATGAAGATCTGTTGAGCCTAAGCGAGGAAGAACTCCTGGAGGGCTGGAAAGAACACAATGTTATTCAAGTGCAAAGAATAAAAATGAAGCGAGACAACCAAGATATCTCACCTAAACATCTCAGCCTAACCTTCGTGTCCAGCGTTCTACCAGAAACCTTAGAAACGAGATATACCAAAATTCGAGTCTGGCCTTACATCCCAAACACCCGAAGATGCTTCAAGTGTCAGATATATGACCATGGTTTGCAAAGCTGCCGTGGCCAACTGACCTGTGCAAAGCGTGGTGAACACGAACACGAATCCAACAACTGTAATGGCACACACCACTGTCCCAACTGTGACGGTAGACACGCAGCATACTCTCGAACCTGCCCCACATGGAAAAAAGAAAAAGACATAATCACAATGAAAATCAAAGAGAACAATTCATTTCAAGAAGCGCCGAAACATGTTTCCTTTTTCCATACCTCAGGGTATGCTGGTGCGGCGCACAAGGGGGCAACGCCGCAGCAGATTCTGGCTCTGGCCCAGCCCGCAAAGAGTGTGGTTGCGGCTTTGCCACCAGCCCCCCTGGCGTCAGCAGCCAGCGCTGCTGCGCTGTCGCTGAAGGAGGGCCCATTGACTTCTGGGTTGGTGGCCTCCAAGGCCCTGCTTTTCGAGGCATGGCCTACGGTGAAAACACCCTGCTCGTGTGAGCGGAAGTCCAGTGGCTCCCAAGAGTCGATGGACACAACCCCGAGCCAGAAGGCGCATCTAGCGCCTCGGGAGCGGCGCGAGTCTCGCGAACCCTCCAAAAAAGACAAAACCCGTATCATAATCACGGGGCCTGAAAAGGCTCCGTAAGTCATTTCTCTAACTTGACTCCTCTGGACACACAGCATAAAAACACGAACAATATGGCTACACAAATAATACACTGGAACATTAGAGGTCTTATCCACAACCTCGATGACATTAAAGAACTTTTACACAAATGAAACCCAAAGGTGCTGTGTGTTCAGGAGCCACATCTTAAAACGTACGCTAACAAACTTTCTTCATCAGTACACCATCTATCGTAAAGACTGCAACGAGGTGAATACCTCGTCTAGCGGTGTAGCAATTGTTGTGGACAAGTCCGTAGCTTGTCATCACGTCGCCCTTCAGATGCCTCTTGAGGCAGTATCAATTCGGGCAATTCTCTTTGATAAATTGATCACAGTATGTTGCTTATACGTACCCCATAATTATCATCTCATGAAAAGTGATTTTTATAAACTAATTGATCAGCTTCCGGACCCCTACATACTCGTAGGCGATTTTAATGCCCACACCACCATGTGGGGAGACTCGCGATGTAACATGAGAGGCCATTTCACTTAAAATTTTCTAGTGAACTCTGTCCCCGCAGGAGTGTCTGCGTCAGCAGGCATTTGGCGTGTTGCAACGCCACGCACCCGAGCACACGAGGGTTGGACTCTCCCGCGTCTAACCATGCGTGGCTTAGCCGTGTTCGGGGAAAAGGGGATCCTGGGGGTTGAGCCAATGCCGGGGGTTTGAACCTTTACGGCCCCTCGGCGGCGGCAACACACCCCTTCGGCCTCGGCTTCACGCAGACTGCACCCCCGGACTGAACCACCCGGGGGAAATCGGTAGTTGCCTTTCCCTGTCTCTCTCTCCCTCCAACCTTCGTCTTTTTCTCACTTTCCATCTTTCCTGTCTTCTCCTAGCTTTCCTTTACTTCCAAGTTTCCAGGCAGCAAGGGTTAACCTTGTGTGAATAGCCAACCTGGGTTATTTCATATTTGGTTATAGTGATGATGTACAGCTGGCGTTTGCAGGACCTGTTTTACAGCTCCTGTAGCGTCCCCTCGTAGGGCTCCACGGGGGCGTTATTGCCGAAAACTATTTTTTTTTTTATTTGAATATACTGCAGGCCCTTCACGGCCCGTGCAGGAGTGGTACAGAGATGCAATGAAAAAAAAAATCACGATGACAAGTCAATACATTGAATGCAGTTAATAAAAGAGTCGATGTTATTGCAACACACAATATCGTTAGTTAACTTGTTCCACTGGGAAATGGCTGACGGAAAAAGGGAATGCTTGTGAACATTAACGTGACTTGGGGGAAGATAGATTGTTTTGGAGTGATTAAGTCTGGTTGAACGTTTTGGAGGATCTTGGAGGTAATGAGAACGTGCTATTTGGAAATGACCATGGTATAATTGATAGATGAATTTTAGTCGCGAAATTACTCTTCTCTGCGAGAGGGGTTTTAGGTTAGCCCTTGCTAGCAGACCCGAGACGCTGGATTGCCTTTTGTAGTCCGAATATACAAACCTAACTGCTAATTTTTGTATGCGTTCTATTTTGTTTATAAGGAATTGTTGATGAGGGCTCCAGATTAGATCAGCGTATTCTAGGCATGGTCTTATTAGTGTTTTGTACGCGTTTAGTTTGAGGTGTGGTGGTGCTGCGCGCAGTCTCCTTTTTAAAAAGGTCAGTTTGCCTATGGCTTTTTGACACATGGTCGAAATATGAGGCTCCCAGTTAAGGTTAGGCGTGAGTTTAATGCCTAGGTATTTTACCTGGTTGCTTTTGTTGATTGTTGACCTTCCGATCGAATATGAAAAGTTAAGCGGGAGTTTCTTATTTGTGAAAGACATGTAATGTGTTTTTGATGTGTTTAGTTTCATGCCCCAAGTGTTGCACCAAGAGTAAATTGTTTGAAGTGAATTATGAAGTTCTATTTGGTCTTCTGGGTTGTGTACGACTGTGTACACGACACAGTCATCAGCAAACAGGCTCATCTGAATTGAGTTTTTAATGCAGAACTGGATGTCGTTTATGTACATCAAGAACAAAAGTGGTGCCAAAACTGATCCTTGAGGTACTCCGGAGTAGACTTCGAGTGGTTGTGAAAGATTGTTATCGATTGAAACGCTCTGTTTACGATTGGTTAGAAAACTATTGATCCAGGATATTATTTTATTACTAATACCGAAAGCCGATAATTTTGTGATTAAATCATGGTGCGGAACTACGTCAAACGCTTTAGAAAAGTCTAAAAAAACTGCATCTAATTGGCCATTATTATTAAGTACGTTAGCTATGTCATGAGTTAACTCTGCTAGTTGGGTTATGGTTGACAGGCTTGTTCTGAAACCATGTTGTTGTTTATATAGGAGTTCGTTTGTTTCTAGGTGAGTTATTATGGCCTTAAATATTACGTGTTCCATTATTTTGCAGCATGAGCTTGTTAATGACACTGGGCGGTAGTTATTTAAATCTAATTTCGAGCCCGATTTATGTATTGGAATTATTGCAGCCTTGCGCCAATCGTCTGGTAGCACTGATGTTTGAAGAGAAAGAGTGAATATTTTAAATAGATACTTTGATGTCCAACTTGCGTATCGACTTAAGAATGAGTTAGAAATTTGATCGGGGCCGGTAGATTTTTTACGATCGAGTTTATGCAATAGAGACAGTATACCCTCTTCACTTACAGTTATTTCTTCCATTGGTATTTTGACATCGTAAGGTGTTAAAGCTGCATTTGTAGCATGTTTCGTAAAAACTGTCTGAAAGAAGTTATTCATCTCTTTAGCAATGTGTTCAGGGTCCTGAATAACATGATCCGAGATTTTGATTTGCGTTATTTTTTCTCGTTCATCTGACAAATATCGCCAGAATTTGTGAGGGTTATGCGCCATAAACGAAGGTAATGTAGTGTTGAAGAAACGGGCTTTTGCTTCCGATATTTTTTGTTTGAATTTACCGATAAGATCGTCTAACGTGCACGTGATTCCCTTTTTCCGCCGTCGTTTTATTTTTCTTTTTAGTTGGATGATTTCACGTGATATCCACGGGTATTCTCGGTTAACGCGTTTATTTTTATTAGGAATGAAGGTGTTTTCGGAATAATTAACAATATTTTTAAAACGTGTCCAGAGTTCTTGTACATTTGTTAGTTCATTGAATGAATGAAACTGGAATTCTAGGAAACCTAGTACCTCAGGATCATTTGCGCGTGTGTAATCCTTAAAGTATATAGGTTGTGGTTTTTTGTGTTTTCGCGTCGTTGATTTTTCTATGGCAAGTTCCTTTCCTCCACTTCCTGATCGCCCTCAAAACGAGGGCGCACCGAAGATGTGTTCCAGTTCTTTGGACGTCAAAGGCTGAACTTTCAGCGATATCATGTTACCACTCAGAAAAATTTGATAAGCAAGGACGAAATATCCCATGTTCTAGTTTCCAAGTCCCTAACTGATGTCCTTGGTCCAGGCTAGAAGGTATCAAGGATGGCAAGTGGTGATCTCCTCTTAGAGCTGCATGATCAGAAACAACATGAAAAATTGCCCAGTCTAGTGTCATTTGGGGATGTTCCATTGACAGTAACCCCACACCGCGCTCTGAACACCACCCGCGGCGTTGTCTTGGATGATGATTTGCTCCAGCTGACAGAGGCTGAGCTCTTGGAGGGCTTCAGAGAGCAGAATTTTGTCAAGTCAGAAGAATTAAAATGAAAAAGGATGGCAAAGAAATTCAAACGAAGCACCTAATACTCGCATTCGGTTCAAGTGTTCTGCCTGAGTCTAGAGGCCGGGTACATCAAGCTCCGTGTCAGACCATATGTGCCAAATCCCCTAAGGTGTTTCAAATGCCAGCGTTTCGGCCAAAGTTCGCAGAGCTGCTGGGGCTGCCAAACATGTGCGAAATGCAGTGGCCATGAACACGCAACTGAAGCTTGTAAGAACGCCCTCCACTGTGTGACAATGAACATTCCTCCGAAACGTGCCAGAACACTGCACATTCTGTCAACTGTGATGGGGAGCACACCGCGTACTCGTGGTCGTGCCCATCCTGGAAAAAAGAAAAGGAAATTGTAACAATAAAAGTAAAGGAAAATACAAGTTTCAAGGAGGCACACAGGCGGGTATCTTACCTGCCCAAGAAAACCTTTGCCGATGTGGCGCCTCAGGGGGCAGCGCCACAACGGTCTCCGGCGGCTGTCTGACTCACACCCAGTGAGGCGGCAGTGACGCCATCCGCCCCCCCTGGCGGCTGCAGCTAGCACTGCTATGCCAACCGAGCAGACGGTGCCATCGAACCCGAAGGTGGGCGCAGCCTAGGCTGTTCCAACCTCCCCGGCCCCTTCCAGCGCTGGCAACAGCCGGCGCAGCCAAATCCCTCAGGGAGCCCCATCGACCTTCGGGCTGGTGGGCGCATGGGTCTTGCCCTCCAAGGTGGGACTCTCTCGGGTAACATCTCGCTCGCAACAACACGTGTTTGGCACCTCACAAGAGGCTATGGACACTACACCTATCCTCAAGGCGCACCAAGCGCCTAAGGAGCGGCGAGGCTCTCTCGAACGCTTCAGAAAGGGCAAAACCCCCATTACAGGGCCTTGAAAGAGCTCTGTAATCTAAGGCATCACTTCCGTTTCCGTACACACAGCACCGATTTTCTTTAAATATGGATACACAAATTATTCAATGGAATGTCAGAGTTTTTTGTAAATGTCAGTGTTTTTCGTAAAGATCGTGATGATGCGATCGGGTCATCTGGCGGTGTAGCCATTATACTCGACAAAGGTATAGCGTGTCAACATATACAACTACAAACGCCCTTAGAGGCAGTGGCCGTTCGAGTCGTACTTCTAAACAAACTTATTACCATCTGCTCTCTGTACATATCCCCGCATTATCAGCTCCATAAACATCAATTCCATACATTAAAAAGCAATTACCCCAACCCTATTTGGTTCTAGGAGATTTAAATGCACACAGAAACCTATGGGGTGACTCTCATTGCGATGTGCGAGGTCGACTGATTGAAGAGTTTCTCTTTTCTTCTGGTGCATGTCTTTTGAATAGTAAGGCACCTACATATTATAATACTGCACATAAAACCTATTCCTCTATAGACCTCAGTATTGCATCTCCCACCCTTTTACCTGATCTTAAATTGAAGTTATTAGAAATCCATATGGGAGTGACCATTTCCCGATAGTTCTGTCTACACCGAAGATTAATGAATGTCCCCCACAGTTTCCTCGGTAGAAAACTGATTCAGCCAACTGGGAACAGTTCCGAAAAATTACTCGCATATCATGGGCTGACATTTCTGCCCTAAGCCCGGACGCCGCAGTTGAATACTTCACCTTTTTTTTTATTGATGCCGCGACCAAATGTATCCCAGAAACAAAGGGATCATCTAAAAAGCGCTGTGTTCCGTGGTGGAACGAGGAGTGTCGTAACGCGTGTAAAAAGCAGAACAAAGCATGGGGGTTGCTCCGCGATTCTCCGACTGCAGAAAACCTTGTTAATTTCAAGCATGTCAAATCTCGGGGAAGGAGAACGTGCCGACAAGCTAGAAGAGAGAGTTGGCAAAAATATATATCAGGGATTAACTCTTACACGGATGAGACAAAGGTCTGGAATAGAGTGCACAGAATAAAAGGTCGACAACCTTACTCGCTACCCATAGTAAATACACAGGGAGATAGTATGGAAGACCAGGCGAACTTTCTAGGTGCACATTTTGAACACATACGCAGTTCGTCGCACTACTCTGACACATTTCAAAGACAAAAAACACGAATAGAACGGCAGCCATTAGTACGAAAAAGTGCAAAATGTGAGGTATACAATAGACCATTTGGCATAGCAGAGCTTCAAGCAGCACTAAACAGCTGCAACAAACCTGCCCCAGGCTCTGACCGCATAATATATGAAATGTTAAAGCACTTGCCATCTGAAACACAAAAAACCCTTCTTTTTCTTTACAATGGTATATGGTCTTCCGGCCAGATTCCCTCTGTCTGGAAAGAGGCCATTATAATTCCCATTTTGAAACGGGGTAAGGACCTTTCCTTGGCAAACAGTTATAGACCGATAGCGTTGACAAGCTGCCTATGCAAACTCTTTGAAAAGATGGTGAATAAACGCTTGCTCCACTATCTTGAAACCAACAAAATATTAGACCCATACCAATGCGGTTTCAGGGAAGGTAGGTCGACGACAGACCAGCTTGTCAGCTTGGAAATGTACATCCGTGAAGCCTTTATTCACAAACAGCTTGCCGTATCTGTATTCCTTGATATGGAAAAGGCATATGACACTACGTGGCGCTTTGGGATCCTTTGGGATCTTTCTGGAATGGGTATACGTGGCAACTTGCTGACCATTACTGAGAGCTACCTGTCTGACAGTACATTTCGCGTTAGAGTTGGCACTGTGCAGTCTCGATCATTCTCACAGGAGACTGGTGTACCGTAGGGTGGAGTGCTGAGCTGTACACTCTTTATTGTGAAAATGAACTCCTTACATACCACCATACCTCGCACACTCTTTTACTCGGTTTATGTGGACGATGTACAGATAGCTTTTAGGTCGTGCAATCTTAGCATCTGCGAGAGACAGCTACAGCTTGGCCTAAACAAACTCTCAAAGTGGTCAGAAGAAAATGGTTTTAAATTTAACCCCCAAAAAAGCACATGTGTTCTCTTCTCAAACAAGAGAGGCGTCACCGGAACCCACCATTGACCTTAACGGAGAACGACTATCGGTCAGCCTTGAACATAAATTCTTAGGTATTATTTTGGGCACAAAACTTAGTTTCATTCCCCACTTGAAATATGTTAAAGCGAAGTGCCTGAAGACTATGAACCTGCTGAAGCAACTTTCCCGAACAAACTGGGGCAGTGATAGGAGGTGCTTGCTTAGCCTTTATAAGAGCCTTGTACGATCACGCCTTGACTACGGTGCCGTGGTGTACCAATCCGCATCGGACACTGCTCTCAAAATTCTCGACCCAGTCCACAATCTAGGTATACGGCTGGCAACAGGCGCATTTAGGACAAGCCCCGTGGAAAGTCTGTATGTGGAGGCGAATTAATGGTCGTTACATCTGCGCAGAAGATATCTAAGCTTCTGCTACTTTTTAAAATATAAATTGAATAATGAACATCCGTGTTACTCAACTGTACTTGACTTGTCTTCTGCAAGACTTCACCGTAACCGCCCATCTGTTCGAGCTCCTCTGTCTGTGCGCTTAGAACAACTGGCTAATGAAACTGGCATTCAACATAGAGAAACAGTCCTAATGACTTCCACTAACCTTGCACCATCTTAGGAATGGCAGACTATCCAGTGTGATATGTCTTTCGTCGCAATAACAAAACATGCGCCTGAGGTGCATATACATTCACAGTTTCTCGAACTCCAGGCGAAGTACTCCTGCGCGGAGTTTTTTACAGACGCTTCAAAGTCTACTTATGGTGTAGCTTATGCAGCGCTCGCACCTTCATTTTCAACGTCCGGTGCATAGACCTCCTGTTCTTTTACAGTTTTCCTTACTTCCGCAAGTTCGAGGTTCTCTAGGAGACCTAGCTCACGATCTGCAGGAAGTATGGGCGCTGTACCCGAAGTTACAAAATGAGGGCTGCAGCCTAAAACCGTGGTGTATGATCTGTTGTGATGTTTCACAGCGGCCTCGAGACAGCACTTCCAGCCACCGGCAAAGTCTGGATACATCTTCAGATACTGTTTGATGTCTCGTATGGCACGTTCCGCTAGGCCGTTTGCTGCCGGGTGGTATGGAGAAGAATACTTTATCATTATGCCGTGCTCCTGTGCCCACTCTGATAATTTGGCACTCCGGAAAGCCGGCCCGTTGTCGCAGACGAGCGTCTTTGTGTGTTTAAAACATTCAGCTTTGAGGAGGTCTATTACGCTGTTTGCGTCTTCTTTGCCAGCTTTAGCCGCAATCGTCCTTGTGCACTCATCTATGGAGAGCAAGAAAGCTTGCGTTCGCTTGACTCCTTCCCCCTTCTTTTTGAGCTCCGCGAAGTCCAAATGAATTACTTCAAACGGGACGCTTGAATATTCAGGGTTTGTCATAACGTCTGTCGATTGCTTGAATTTAACTTTGTTCACCTGGCAGAGGTGGCATGTGCGGATGTAATGGCTGATGTCGTTTTTCATGCCCGGCCATGTGAATCTCATGAGCAATTTCTTATAAGTGCGCCAGAAGCCATCATGTCCACCCGATTCAGGGGTGTCGTGGTATAGATGAAGAATCCTTGGAATCATAGTTGGTGGTACGTGATACCTTTCATTGATAAACTGGAGCTCTTCTGTACCTTCCTATAGCTTAATATGATTGATTGTCTCTGGATTATTGCTTGATTCCTGTACAAGTAATCTTGATAGTGCGTCAGCGTCAGTGAGGAGTGGGCCAGGACGGTGCGAAATTACGAAATCCAATTGTTGCAGATAGTTCACCCATCTAGCAATGCGGCCTCTTGGCTGGGCCATGCTCAGAAGTTGAGTCAGTGCTTGATGGTCCGTGAAAAGTATGAATTTGGCACCTTCTAGGTAAGTACGAAAGTACTGCACAGCTTTTAAGACAACCAGAGCTTCCTTTTCCGTGGTACAGTAATTGATTTCGGCGGGTTTCAGGGTATAGCTGTAGTACCCCACAACGTAGTGTTTGGTTTGATCAGCTTGTTTGGATGGCTTCTGGTATAGAACTGCACCGGTAGCATAATGTGATGCATCCGTGTTCAGCACGAAAGGCAAAGAAAAATCTGGTATTCTCAAGATGGGGTCCGACGATATTACTTTTACAAGCTCACGATAGACAGCTTCGCACTTCTCGTCCCAATGAAAAGGCACGTCTTTCTGAGTTAAACGTGTGAGGCACCTTGTTCTCAGTGCGTAGTCTTTGATAAATGCCCGGAAGTGTCCTGCAAGGCCAAGAAAAACGCGCAGGGAGTGCACATCATAAGGCTTTACCAGCTTGGAGATTCTCTCTACCGATTCTTGCTTGGTGCTTTTAGTCTGTCCATCAAACACCCTGCCAAGAAATACTACGGTATCTTGAAAGAACGCACTTTTCTTGAAGTTGACTTTGAGTTGGGCAAGACTGAGGGCATGAAGAACTTTTGAAAGATGACTACGGTGTTCGTCCTTTGTCTTTGAGTAGATGATGATGTCGTCGATGTACACATTGCAAAACATGCCCACTTAAGGTTTCAGAATGTCCGTCATAATCTTCTGAAACCACGCAGGGGAGTTTTTCCAACCAAATGGTAGGCGGTTGTACTCAAGTCAAATGGGGTTATAAACGCGGTGTACTTCTTCGTTTCTTCACTTAGTGGAATCTGCCAAAAGCCCTTGCAGAGATCTATTCGTGAAAAACAATGGCAACCACCGGTTTCGTCAATGATGTCGTCGATTCTCGGCATTGGATAAGGTATCAATTCAGTTTGACGATTGAGAGCCCGGTAGTCTGTGCAGAGGCGGAATGTCCCGTCTTCTTTAGGTGCAATAGTTATAGGAGAAGCAAATGGTGATACAGAAGGCCGGATGATACCTGCGTCTAACATTTCTTGCAACTCCTTTTTCAGCCGCACCTTTTTATCTCTGGACATATTATAGGGCGTTCTACGAACCACTGTTTTATCTGCGAGCTCGAAAGGAACGACATGGGATTTCATTGCTGGAGGGTAGCTTCCCATGCATATAAGCTCTGGGTACTTATTCTTGATGTCTTCCTGGTGAAAAATTAGCCTTGATACACTAGGTTCTTCACCAGGATCTTCTGTTCTTATCGTGTCTTCGGCCATTACCTTGTCATCCCAATAGAGGTTCATCTTAAGTTTTTTCATGTCTGGACGGGACAAAAAAAAATCGTAGGTGACATTGGGAATTGCCAATACGTCACTGGTAATAGCATTTCCTTGAAATTGAATAGCCAGGGTTACCCATTTGCTATGCATGGTCACTGACCCATCGTAGGCTTGGACACGCAATGTTCTACCAGCGTGCAGACAACTGGCATCCACTCGAGTCTTGTTGATAATAGATACCGAAGCTCCACTGTCAACGAGAGCCTTCATTTCAATGCCATCTACCTTAATGGGGGCATACAATAAGCTTGACGACACCAAATACACTGTCTCACTGAAGCTCTTTTTCTGGGGCTTGTGATGCACGGTAGACAGATTATGTGGAAGTAGGTTGCCGTGAACTGCGGTAATTTGTTCTTCACCATCCTCACAGTCATGATTTACGCTTCCTAGAGATTTGTTTATGAAGCTGTGTTCACATTCAGTTGACGGCAACGACTCTAGATGCTCACTCAGCTCACGAGAATCAAGTTGTGCTGTTCTACCATCTGGCTGTCTTCTCGATGTAATTCTTGGCACTGAGGTCTGTAGAAAGTTCAGAAGGTCATCAAACGTTCTTGGACCTTTGAGCTGGACATGACTACAGATCTCGATACACAACCCTTGCGTTATCAAAGCTACAACAGCAGAAGACGACAGCTTCGGTTCTGCAGAAGACAATAGACGACGCTTCTCAAGACAGTACTCAAGCAGAGAGTCACCTGTATAACTGAACCGTAGAGCCGCATCCCATCTTTCTACTGCGTTGCCTTCGAAAGCCCCTAAAAAGTTGTTTTTCCACAGTTCCCAACATGTTGTTCCATGATCCATGAGTTGCATGTCATACCATTTTCTGGCTATACCACCCAAATAGCGGCGCATATGCAAAATCTTTGTGTCGTCGCAGTGCCACATATTCTTGTCACAGGCGTACTCGAAAAACCACAGCCAGTAGTGTGCATTTTGCGAGTTTCCTTCAAAAATATCTGGTTCAACAATGCTTCGTGCTGACTGGTCTCGACTAAGCGCTTGGATGAAAGTTCTCATTATTTCGATCTGTTGTATAATGTTCCTTTGCAGTTCCATAACAGTCAAGTCTAGGCTCACCTTCCCGGCAGGCGTTTCCTCTTTGAGGGTGCCACGTCGTATGGGTTCCAGAACGTGTTCGCTCAGTGTCTGCAGTTGTAGATTCACTGTCACCGATCCTGTTTGCACGAGGGCTTGGCGGCTGATTGCAGCTTGTTGCAGCACCACGTTGATCAGCGCGGTAGAACTAACTTCAAGAGGAAGGTCCGTCGCTGGCTCACCGTGCACTTGGTATCGGGTGAACACAACAGACTCCGATGACGCCTGGTCGACGAAAAACGTCACCCGCATGGCTGGTCTTCGAATCCTGTCGGCTGCACCAAAATGTAGCGTTCCTAACTAGAACGGCAACAGAAATGACATAATCTAAGTGAGACGGGTGTCGTCCGCCATTTTATTCCTACTTCTTCCTTCTCACTTCTCCCCTAGCCCATTCCTTCGTCTTCTTTCATGCGTCCAGCGCAGACCGCTTCAACTAATACCATAGAAATCATTTGGCCAGGCTATTTGTAGCACAGCCTCTGCTTAGAGGCTGTAGCTGCAATGAAATCACTTATAGAGCACATGCCTTGCAGCCCTTGCGGTGAAGGGCTCTGCAGAGGCACTGGTGCTGCTATAAATTAACACGTTCTAGTATCTCTGATTCACAACATACTTTTAGAACCATAGGACTCACTTCTCATTGACAATATCTTAATAGATACATATTTTACACCATTTACAGCGAATATTTTAGGCCAATATACAGCCATTTCATTACTGCCATATTCAACGATACTCATTGCCATTCATCACATGTCATGGCACTCTTTGGCCATTTCTGGCCCTTGCACCGAGAAACAATATCCATCCATCAATCAATCAATCTAGTGAACTTGGGTGCATGCCTCTTCAACAAGAAGTAGCGAACATATAATATTCATCATAATTCTGAAATAAATAAATAATTCATATTCATCAATAGACTTGTCGATTGGCTGTTCTTTCAATTTTCCCGGACCTGCAATGGCATGTCACGGCCGCTCAATGGAACGCACTTGGTGCGGCCCATCGCATCGGCCGAGAGAGGCGTGATGCGCCTAGTTCCCATCGCCACCGCCGCAGCGCCACTGCTCCGGGACAGTTGCGGGGGGAGAGCTGTGCTCTCCGCCTGCCGCGGCCGCGCGGTCAGCGCTTGATTTGTTCCGATAAAGAGCTGTGTAGCGGTGTTTCACAAAATATTGTTGCAGGAAGAAAGCAGGCCCACGAGTGTAAAATAACGTATATTTACAACTGGCATATATGGTGTTCAGGCAACTGCCAGACTTCATCTTCGTCTAGTCCAATCCAACTTCTTCGCTCCCTTCACCGTAACATCACCCTCCCAGTGGAGTAGCTCCGTCCCGGTGCAAATTATAGAGCCTCACTTAATGGGGGGACATAGGGCTTAAGCCTGGCGACGTGAACAACATCGCTGGTGACGTTGCGATGTTGAAAATGGTAGTCTCGGTGCCGAAGGTCGTAGCATCGCTTTTGAGAAGCTTGCGAGACTGTGAGGCGATGACGGGCGACATCTTGGGCCTGGGCGGCTAAGTCAATAGCATCGCGAGCGTAACCAGTGCTAGGTGATTGTACTGCGGAAGGTAGCAACGTGTAAAAGGATCAGGTGGGGTCGCGGCCATACTAAAGGTAAAATGGTGAACATCCGGCAGTGTCGTGATGGGATGAGTTGTATGCGAAAGTGATGTATGGTAAAGCGACGTCCCAGTCACGGTGATCGTCGGAAACGTACATAGCCAGCATTTCAGTTAGCGTGCGGTTGAGTCGCTCGGTGAGGCCGTTCGTTTGAGGGTGGTACGTGGTAGCAATCTGGTGTTCTGTTGCGCAGGAGCGGAGCAGGTCATCGACGACCTTCGATAAAAAGTAACGGCCGCGATCCGTCAGCAACTGGCGAGGGGCGCCGTGGTGCAGGATGACGTCGTATAGTAAGAAGTCTGCGACATCTGTAGCGCAGCTGGTTGGTAGCGCTCGCGCGATGGCATATCTCGTGGCATAATCGGTTGCTACAGCAATTCATTTGTTGCCTTTGATAGAAATTGGAAAGGGGCCCAGGAGGTCTAGGCCCTCACGAAAGAAAGGCTCTGTGGGAATATCGATTGGGTGAAGCAAACCAGCGGGAGGCGTAGCAGGCGTCTTGCGATGCTGACACAGGTCGCAAGAAGTGACATAACAGCGCACAGAGCGATAAATGCCAGGCCACAAGAAGCGGCGCCGCAGGCGGTCGTATGTAAGAGTGATGCCCAGATGTCCAGCAGTAGGAGCGTCGTGAAGTTGCTGGAGCACGGCTAGTCGAAGGTGCTTGGGAACGACTAGGAGGAGCTCCAGGCCGTCAGGACGAATGTACGACGGTATAAAGTTCCATCGCACAAGGTGAACATGCGGAGGGACGGGTCATTGGGCTTAGGCGTTCCATAAGTGTTCGAATAACAGGATCTTTGCGCTGCTCGTCGCCAATATGGAGGAAGTTGGAGATGGATAGAACACTGATGTCAGAGTCTGCATCGGTATCGTCCGGTTGATCCACGGGATTGCGGGACAGGCAGTCAGCGTCTTTATGCAGGCGCCCTGACTTACACATAATAGAAAATGTATATTCCTGTAGACGCAATGCCCAACGTGCAAGTCATCTAGTTGGGTCCTTCAAAGAGGAGAGCCAGCAGAGGGCGTGATGATCGGTTACGACGCAGAAGCTCCGACCGAAAAGGTACGGCCGGAATTTTGCGACCGCCCATACGAGCGCGAGACATTCTCTCTCGGTAATGGAGTAATTTCGCTCGAGCGTGGAAAGAAGGCGGCTAGCGTAAGCGATGACACGGTCGTGGCCCTGTTGACGCTGAGCGAGGACAGCGCCGATGCCATGACCACATGTGTCTGACCCTTCTGCGCCCACTGAAGTACGAACTAAGTGTGACAGAATTGGGGAAGTTGTAAGCTGCTCAATCAGGGTAGAAAAGGCTTTCCCCTGCAGAGGTCCCCAAGAGAAAGAGACGTCTTTCTTAAGAAGGTCAGTGAGAGGGTGAGCGATGTTGGCAAAATTTTTCACAAATCGCTGGAAATAAGAGCATAAGCCCAGAAAACTACGGACATCGTCTGTTGAACAAGGTACAGGAAAATTTCGCATGGCGTGAACTTTCTGTGGATCAGGTTGGATTCCAGCGGCGTTTACGAGGTGGCCGAGCATGTTAATTTCACGGCGACCGAAATGGCACTTGGAGGAGTTTAGCTGAAGGCCAGCCCTGCGAAACACGGAGAGTATGGTTGTGAGGCACCGCAGGTGGCTCTCAAAGTTCGGCGAAAACACAATCACATCATCGAGGTAACAGAGGCATGTAGACAACTTCAAGCCACGCAAGAGAGTCCATCATGCGCTCGAATGTAGCTGGCGCATTGCATAATCCAAACGGCATGACTTCAAATTGGTACAGACCGTCCGGTGTTACGAAGGCTGTTTTCTCGCGGTCCATCTCATCGACGCTAATCTGCCAATAGCCGGAGCGGAGGTCAATTGATGAAAAGTATTGGGATCCGTGAATCCAGTCAAGAGCATCGTGAATGCGCGGCAGGGGATAAACATCCTTCTTTGTTATCCTGTTGAGGTAACAGTAGTTAACGCAGAAGCGCCACGAGTTGTCTTTTTGCTTTACTAAGACAACCGGTGATGCTCACGGGCTACTGGAAGGTTCAATGATGTCCTCGTCCATCATCCTGTCTACTTCTTTCTGTATGATGGCCCTTTCTGTTGCGGAGACACGATATGGCCGCCTATGAATGGGGCTGGCGTCACCGGTGTTGATGCGATGCGTGACAACAGATGTCTGGCCAAGTGGACGGTCGTCCAAATCAAAGATGTCCTGAAAAGATGACAGGAGGTGACGAAGAGCTGTTGTTTGCTCGGAAGGAAGGTCGGGGGCGATCATCTTAGAAACATCGTCCGCAGGCGTCGAGTACGAAGGAGTGGATGACAAAGGTCCGTTCGTACTGAGGAAGGATTCAGAGGTCAAAAAAGAAATCTCAAATTCTTCCAAAGGAGTGATATGCGCTATGGCGATACTGTGTGGCAGCACATGCGACGAAAATCCAAAATTGAGGATGGGCACGCGAGCGCAGTTTTCGCGGATCCGGATTAAGGTGCTCGGTAGGGCAATATTGCGCGACAAAACCATGTCAGGAAACGGCGACACGACATACTCACCATCAGGTACGGGAGGACAGGACGTCAGGAGGACATTTGTAGCCGCTTGTGGAGACAGCCTTGCAAACTCAGCAGAACATAAGCGGTGTGAAACACAAGTTGTTGCGTCGGCAGGAAGCGGCAGATCCAACTGTACAACACCTGCGGTGCAGTCAATTCGGGCAGAGTGTTTCAAAAGGAAGTCGAGGCCGAGAATTAGGTCGTGTGGACAATGTTCAAGGACGATAAATAGAACAACGGCATAATGGCCTCCAATGGTCACACGTGCTGTGCACATTCCAAGGACAGGTGAAGTACTCCCATCGGCGACTCGCACAGTGCACGGTACGGCGGGTGTCAGAACCTTTTCGAGCCTTCGGCGGAGAGCATCGCTCATAACTGAAAGCTGCGCTCCTGTGTCAACGAGAGATCTAACAGGAACGCCATCAAGTTCAATGTCCAGTAGGTTTCCACATGTAGGCAAGGTCAACAGAGGATTTGTGGGCCGGGTCGGAGTTGCAGCTTCACCTCCGGGAGCTGCACCGCCTAGTTTCCCGAAGCGAAGCGACCGGTTGCAGAAGGGGACGAAGAGCGGTGAACGAGAGGCGAACAGGACCTACGACCTTGCGGAGACGGGGAGCGGCTGGATCTTGGTGGCGCACTGCCTGCGTTGATGTTCCTAGTCGGCGTATAGGGCAAGAAAGTACGATTGTCTGGTACTTGGCGGTAGTGACTCGGAGACGACCACTGAGGAGGCGACAACCAGTGGTTGCGGCAATGACGGGCGATGTGTCCAATACCGGAACAATTAAAACAGATAGGTTTATCATCCGCTGTGCGCCAGTCAGCTGGGTTGCGACGAGGGGGCGGAAAGCTTTGCATCTGGGAGCGAGCGGCCGGAGAAATCTGGTAGGTGTTTGTATGGCGGACCGAGCAGAGAGATGGAATGCCCAAACTTGCCATTTCCTCCTGAACGACCGCTTGTATAAAGGAGATAGCGGGCACGCTTTCCCGACAGTCAGAACGGACTGGAGCCGGAGCTATGGCCTCAAGCTCACGGCGAACGATGCGCGTGATTTCTTCCGGTCCTGTGGGCTGAACGAAGCACGGTGGGTCTTCGCAAGAAGATGTCGCGGCGGTATTGGGCAATCGGTCAAAAGTCTGAGTGATGCGGCGGCCCTTCGCTTGTTCGAAGCGCCGGCACTCCTTTATAATTGCATCCACAGTGGCACAATCCTTGCACATCAGGAGATTGAAGGCATCGTCTCCAATACCTTTCAATATGTGACCAATCTTGTCTGCCTCGGTCATGTTGTTATCAGCCTTGCGACAAGGGGCCAGCACATCCTGTATGTAGACGACATAGGATTCTGTGGACATTTGAGCACAACACGCAAGTTCTTTTTTTGCCGCCAGCTGACGACCGACAGGTCTGCCAAACAGGTCTCGCATTTTTTCTTTGCAGACATCCCAGCTCGTTAGGTCAGCTTCGTGTGTGTCGTACCATTGCCTCGCAGTTCCTCTTAGGTAAAATATGACGTTTGCTAGCATCATTGTTGGATCCCACCTGTTGTTGTCGCACACTCGTTCGTACATCGTAAGCCAGTCCTCGACATCGGCGTTGTCCGTGCCACAAAATGTCCCGGGGTCCCGCGGATGAGTGAGGATCACCGTTGGCACGGGCTGCTGAGGCTTTGTCGCTTGTGTCGGTTGATTTGCCATTGTGGAGGCAGGTAGATGACGTCCGCTGCGAAGTTCCGTGATTGTACCCAGCACCTCCGCCAAAATGTTGCAGGAAGAAAGCAGGCCCACGAGTGTAAAATAATGTATATTTACAACTGGCGTATATGGCGTTCAGGCAACTGCCAGACTTCGTCTTCGTCTAGTCCAATCCAACTTCTTCGTTCCCTTCACCATAACATCATGAATGGTAATGTCAACTGGCGATTTGCTACTGATAGCAGTACGTCAGCATCGCTGCAGTTGACAGCGATAGTTAGTTAGCATAAAAATGCTCGTTTTAAGAAGTCCGAACTCTGATCAGTCTGGTCCACAATTAGAGCCGATGATTAACACTGTTTTACGTTTCTGGGCATGCAGAAATGTACTGCATTATAGTTCAGCCGGTTCACGGGTATATGTGGGAAATATTTTGCAAATGGGCACTACTAGGCTACATCAATGGTCGGAAAGAAAACAATAAAGCCAGAAGTCAGTAGGTTGAGTCCAGTTTTTCTTTTCATTTCAAAGTTCATGTACACAGAATCTGAAAGTGTTACAAGCGCAGAACTTTCCTTGAGAGAGGTTTATGTGTAAGCAAAATTTTTTCCACTGTCGAATTCAGGCTGCTAACCCAGTTTGTCAACAATGGTCTTATGAGCTTGCTCAAAAATACTCTGCAGAGGTCCTCAGCATGGTTGTGATCCTCTTTTTCACAAGTCAGCGCCGGACATTGTGTGAAATGAGGAAGTAGTGCTGACATCAAGGTGTTGCATAGCCTGCTGGTTCGTCTCACGTCTGAGCACTTCATGACCTTGGTGACGAAGGTGCATACAAGCTTACACAGGCCAACTGCTTCTATTGTTGGGTACCTTAGCCATCCATCATCAACGTTGCGGGTCAATCTATAAATTGCTTCAGCTGGCCTCGCTGCTTGAAAAAGGAGTTTGCAGGAATTACAAGCCACCTGAAGACGAGCATTACAATTTAGCTTGAAAAACGGTACTAAAAGAACATAATCTATTATATTTGTAATTAAATCAACCCCAGACATATTTTAATATATGTATATATACATGTGTGTGTGCGTGTGCGAATTAGTCGCTTAAACAAAGGACAAAAGAATGCACGCCTAATCCAATTTTTCAAACTTGTAAAACAACTGTACCTTTTCCTCACATGCAATGTAGCTGGCCAGGTATGCAATTGGTGCTAACTCTATGTCAGCTACTAGCTCACTTCAAATAGTGATGAATTCATGCTCACTCGAGAGCTCACTGGCTGCAGATGAGATGGCAGCTGGCAAGACAAGTTTCACCATCCTGAATGGGAAGTTTAATGGCTGTTTTCGCCAAACATGGCAAAACCATGTTCTTCAACCATGCTGCCCGCCATTGAGGATCACACGGAAATTCATGATATCGGATCATCGGATCTTTCCTTGCATTGGTGCTGCACAGCGGCACACGGCAGTTGCGCGGCATGGCACTGTCTGTGCCAACGTCTTCTGTTCACACCGTTCACGATCACACGTGCGCAGATCCAGTAGGGCAGTCGTATATCATAAAGAAACGCGCTGCGATGCGTGAGACCCACTGGCTCTGCAGTGCTCGGGCGCTCTTCCTCCTGCTAAGCGTCCCGGAGCAGTGGCACCCCAACGGCGGAAACTGTAAACTCTCGCATCATGCCCTCGCCCAGTAAAACCGGTGCAACGCGCAGGCCGCACCAAGTGCATTTCCATTGAGTGGCCGTGGGCATGTAATCAAAAATCCCTATGGAAGTGACCACTTCCCTGTAATTTTAAATTCAATGCGTCAACATGAATGCCCCCTACATACACCCTGGTGGAAACTAACTAGCCTCCGCCGAATGGAATCATTTTAAGGAATCAACTTACTTATCACGGCATGTTATCACTGATTTTGGCATAGATGAAGCAGTGCCATATTTTACTGCTTTTATTCTTGACACAGAAGAAAAATTCATTCCACAAACACAAGGGCTCTCAAGTAAAAGACGGGTCCCCTGGTGGAATGAAGAGTGCTGACTCGCACGAAAGAAACAAAACAAAGCGTGGGGTTTGCTGCGTCGCTCCCCGACTGCAGAAAACCTCACAGAATTTAAACTGGCAAAATCACAAGGAAGGCACACACTGAGACAGGCAAGGAGGGCTAGCTGCGAGAGGTTTCTCTTGGGCATCACTTCCTACACCCAAGAGTTCAAAGCATGGAATGGTGTAAGAAAGCTAAAGGGGCAACAAATCCACCCTTTTCCCTTAGTGGACGACCAAGTGCTTACCCTGAAAGACCAGGCCAACGCTCTAGGCGAACACTTTGAACATGTATCAAGCTCCACACATTGCACAAAATCATTCTTCAAATATAAACAATTAGCTGAGCTTAAGGCACTGGATCGTAAATGCTGTCCGGATGAACCATATAACCGTCATTTTAATATTGCTGAGCTTAAAGCTGCATTGAGCATGTGTACAAGCTCTGCACCGCGAGGTGATAGAATCATGTATGACATGATTAAGAACTTACACAAAGACACACAAGTGACATTTCTGGCACTTTTCAACTCTATCTGGGCTGCCAAATACCTTCCATCTTCATGGAAGGAAGCTATTGTTATTCCTGTCTTGAAGCTGGGTAAAGACCGATCCTTGGCGGCAAGTTATCGCCCGATAGCTGTTACAAGTTGCCGGTGTAAGCTATTTGAAAAAAATGGTTAATCGTAGATTAATACACTTCCTTGAACTGAACAATATGCTTGATCCCTATCAGTGTGGCTTCAGAGAAGGGCGGTCCACGACTGATCATCTTGTTTGCGTTGAAGGAAATATCCGCAATGCGTTTATACATAAACAGTTCTTCTTATCGATATTTCTCTATATGGTAAAGGCATATGACACAACGTGGCGATGACGGCACCCCCGGACTGACCCATTTGGGAGAAATCGGTAGTTGCCTTTCCCTGTCTTTCTCTCCCTCCAACCTTTGTCTTTTTCTCACTTTCCATCTTTCCTGTCTTCTCCTAGCTTTCCTTTACTTCCAAGTTTCCAGGCAGCAAGGGTTAACCTTGTGTGAGTAGCCAACCTAAGTTATTTCATATTTGGTTATAGTGGTAATGTACAGCTGGCGTTTGCAGGCCGTGTTTCACAGGTCCTGCAGTGTCCCCTTGTAGGACTCCACGGTGGGTGGCTGTCATTACTGCCAAAATTACAATCTCTTCTGGCTTCTTCCTCCCATTACCTGATCGCTCCCTCAAGAGGGGGCACGCCGATGATGTCTTTGAGTTTTTTACCCGTCAAAAAGAAACTTTCCCTCGCTTCCATGTAGTCCACTCCGAAACACCAGACAAACCCGTGCGAACAATCTCACCATTTCAGTGTCCAAGTCTCTTACCCAAGTTTTTGATGCAGTTTATAAAGCATCCAGGATGGCAAGTGGCGTCTGTGGCGTCTGTGTCAGCAGGCGTTTGGTGTGTTGCGACACCACATAGCCGAGCACACGAGGGTTAGCCCCTCCCGCGTGTAGCTGTGCGCGTCTTAGCCATGTCTGGGGAAAGGGGTATACTGGGGGTTGAGCCGATGCTGTGTGTTTAGACCTTTAAGGCCCCCCGGCGGAGGCAACACACCTCTTCGGCCTCTGCTTCCTAAGATGGCACCTCCAGACTGACCCCACCTGGAGGAAATCGGCAGTCGCCTTTTCCTGTCCTCCTCTCCAATCTTCGTCTTTCTCTCCCACTTTTCCATCTTTCCTGTCTTCTCTTCACTTCTTATTACCTCCGTATTTCGTTGCGGCAAGGGTCAACCGAGCGTAATATATCCTGTATTGGGTATATATATATTAGGTTATAGCGGCGATGCATGGCTGGCGTCTGCAGGTATTCCAACCTTGTAGCATCCCCTTGTTGGGCTCGGTGGTGGGTGGCCACCATCGCCGCCGAAATTTCCAATGCTATATGGCAACCAACTTTCCTCCGCTACCTGATTGCTCCCTGAAGAGGGGGCGCACCGATGAAACATTCACTTTGTACCAAAGTACCACGTTGTACATAGTCAGCACGATAAGGAAACAGAATGATCTCGCCATTTATTGTAGAGAAATCTCTCACTGAAGCAATTGGCCCAGGCTATAAAGTAACGAAGATGGGAAGTGGTGATCTTCTCGAACTTCGCGACAAAGCGCAATATGACAAGCTCTCGAAACTTGTAGCATTTGGGGAAATTCCAGTCTCAATGGGCCCATACAGATCCATGAACACAATGCGCGGGGTCGTCTCGGAAGATGACCTTCTCGAACTGAGTGAAAGCGAACTACTAGAAGGATGCCAAGACCAGAAGGTAGTAAAAGTGCAAAGAATAACATTAAGGCGAGATGACAAACAAATACCGACCAAACACATAATCATTACTTTCGGAACCGGCAACCTGCCCGAAACAATAGAAACCGGTTACTACAAGCTTCGTGTTAGACCATACATCTCAAATCAGCGTCGATGCTTCAAGTGTCAGCGTTTTGGGCATAGGTCGCAAACCTGCAGAGGGCGTGATACTTGTGCTAAGTGTAGTTCTTCTGAACACGCTTCTGACATCCGTACTTCACCAAACCACTGTGCCAACTGTAAAGGAGATCACCCCGCCTAGTCGCGATCATGCCCCTCATGGAAAAAAGAGAAACAAATAATAGAACTGAAAGTGAAACTGAACCTATCTTTTCCAGAAGCACGTAAACGTTTCGCTCTCCACAACCAGTCTAGTCCTTCCTACACCGATGTGGCGCGCCGAAGGGCAACGCTACATCCTTCGGCGGCCGCCCAAGTAAGTCACACGGAGTGTGACGGCGGTCACGCCATCAGCCCCCCCGGCTGGAACAGCCAGCACCGTTCCAGCCCCCGCAAAGGAGGAACAGCAGACCCTTGGGCCTGTTGAACCCAGGGCCACTGCCCGTGCAGATATCCCATCACCCCTGCGAACGTGCCCGCTCCGCCGGCACTATCCACCGCCTCAGACGAAGTGATAGATAAGAGTACAAATCCGGCGTCTCAGACGCTCAAGGAACGGCGCAGCTCCCTCGAGCGCGTCCGGAAGATAGAGAGATTTCATTTCATGGAGCCTGGAAAGGTCTCGTGAGCTTATATAATCTATATTTCTTAGACACACAGCAAAACACACATTTATTATGGATACACAGATAATACAATGGAATGTCAGGGGTTTACTCCACAACCTAGACGACATTAAGGAACTCTTAAATACGTACTATCCAAAGGTGCTGTGTGTCCAAGAAACGCATCTCAATCCTTCACACACGAACTTTCTCCGGCAGTATGCCACTTACCGAAAAGACCGTAACAACGCCCTTGCCTCGTCTGGCGGTGTGGCAATAATTGTAGATAAGGGTGTTGCTTGCTGGCAATTACAGCTTAAAACACCCCTAGAGGCATTTGCAGTCCGTGCGATACTGTTTAATAAACTAGTAACAATTTCCTCACTATACATCCCCCCGAACTACCGTCTTTCAAAAACAGAATTCCAAAGTTTTATGAATGAACTGCCCGAACCTTATATTGTCATCGGAGATACTGATGCACACAACACCCTTTGGGGAGGTTGTCGTTGTGATGCCAGGGGACGCTTAGTAGAAAGCTTCCTCTACACTACAGGTGCCTGCTTACTAAATAATAAAGAGCCTACATTCTATAGCGTGGCAAACAAAACATATTCATCGATCGATTTAAGCATTGCATCTGGTACACTCGTACCGTATTTAGAGTGGAATGTGCTTAAAAATCCGTATGGGAGCGATCATTTTCCTATAGTCATAAAATCAACAAAACGTGATGAATGCTCTCCATGCATCCCCCACTGGAAAGTCGAGCCAGCCGATTGGAAACGTTATAAAGAACTCACCCGCATGACTTGGGAAGACATTTCTGCACTTTCTGTTGATGATGCCGGGGCATATCTGACAGCATTTATTGTTTATGCAGCGTCACTATGTATCCCTGAATCAAATAGATTGCCCTTCAAACGACGTGTTCCCTGGTGAAAATCAAAATAAGGCTTCGAGTCACCTTCGCGAATCTCCAACTGCCGAGAATCTTATCAATTTCAAGAAAATAAAGTCACTAGGTAGAAGAACACGCCGCCGGGCTAAATGGGAAAGTTGGCAAAAATACATCAGTAGCATCAATTCATATACAGATGAACGGAAAGCCTGAAATAGGGTCAACAAAATAAAAGGCCGCGAAACTCATCCTCTACCTTTAGTAAACATACAAGGAGACACTGTTGAGGACCAAGCTGATTCGCTAGGGGCACATTTTCAGTACATCTCGAGTTCATCCCATTACTCAGATACATTTCTAAGATATCAGCGACAAGCAGAACGACAGCCTCTGAACCAGAAAGGAAATAAAAATGAACCATACAACCGACCATTTAACATGGTGGAATTTCAGGCTGCACTGAAGTGTTGCAATAAATCAGCTCCTGGAGGCGATCGAATAGTTTATGAGATGATTGAACACCTACATGCCGAAACACACAAAACACTACTATCACTCTTTAATTCCATATTCTCTGCCAGTTACACTCCATCTGCCTGGAAGCAAGCAGTCGTAATTCCTATTCTCAAAGAGGGCAAGGATCCAACTTCGGTCTGCAGCTACAGGCCTGTAGCCCTGACAAGCTGCCTATGCAAACTCTTTGAGAAAATAGTTAACAGACGCCTAATTCATTTTCTTGAAAGCAACAAAATACTAGACCCCTTGCAGTGTGGTTTTATGGAGGGTAGATGTACGATAGATCACCTTGTCCGCATGGAGGCAAATATCCAAGATGCCTTCGTGCACAAGCAGTTTTTATTAGCCGTATTTTTAGATATGGAAAAGGTATACGACAACCTGGCGTTCTGGAATTCTTCGTGATCTGACTTGTATGGGTGTTAGAGGCAATCTCTTGAACCTGATTCAAAGCTACCTCGCTAATCGTATGTTCCGTGTGAGGGTTAGTAAAGTGCTATCTCGTCAATTTACGCAGGAAATGGGTGTGCCACAAGGTGGTGTGCTGAGCCGCACGCTCTTCGTAAAAATGGATTCCCTCCATTGCATCATACCACGAACAATGTTTTATTCAGTGTATGTAGACGACGTACAGATAGGATTTAAATCATGCAATATTTCTATCTGTGAGCGACATATACAGCTTTGCCTAAACAAAATATCTAAGTGGGCTGACGAGAATGGATTCAAGTTAACCCCCCCCAAAAAGCACATGCATTCTATTCTCTAAAAAGAGAGGTATATTACCTGCCTCTGTTAACCATCTTAATGGACAGCCACTATCTGTCAGCCATGAACATAAAATTTCAGGAATCATCTTAGACTCGAAACTAACATTTGTCCCTCACCTTAGGTATCTGAGAGCGAGATGTCTGACGACAATGAATTTACTAGAGCTCTTGCCCCGCACATCTTGGGGAAGTGACAGGAGATGCCTTTTGAGCCTCTACAAAAGCCTTATGCGGTCCCGCCTCGACTATGGAGCAATAGTATATAGCTCTGCTGCGCCTAGTGCTTTAAAGATGTTAGATCCCATTCACCACTTGGGTATACGCCTGGCTACAGACGCGTTTAGGACAAGTCCCGTACAAAGCCTATATGTGGAGTGTAATGAATGGTCATTACATCTCCAAAGGACATACTTAACTTTTTCCTAAGCTTTCAAGGTTAAATCAGACGTGCAGCATCCATGTCACTCATCTATTCGTGAAGTGTGTACAGGCAGATTATTTCGTAACCGCCCAGCTATTAGAGCTCCGTTGAACCTTCGTTTGATAACACTGGCAGAAGAAACAGGTGTCTTAGTCCGAGAGAATGTCCTCTCTCCCACTCTCCTGTTCCCACCATGGGAATGGCAGACCATTGAATGCGACGTCTCTTTCGTAGAAATATCTAAGAGGACGCCAGAAGGACATATACAATTCCATTTTCGTGAATTTCAGGAGAAGTACTCCTGTACAGAATACTATACAGACGCTTCCAAGTCCTCTAAAGGAGTTTCCTACGCAGCTCTGGGACCTTCATTTTCAGTATCCGGGGCACTAAATCCACACACAAGTATCTTTACAGCGGAAGCCTACGCTATACTATTGGCTGTTCAAAACAAAAGGCTCAGAAAACTTGCTAGGGCTATTGTGTTTACAGATTCGTTAAGTGTAGTCAGAGCCCTACTTAGTCCAAGAAAATATAAGAACTCAGATTTTAGTGAGTTGTACAGTCTGTTGTGCTCCCTATATATGTGCAATCAAGTGATTGTCATTTGCTGGGTACCTGGTCACAAAGGTATAAAAGGCAACGAAGCTGTTGACCAAATCGCTAGGTCAGTAACATTTAGCGATGCCCCGCAGGGGCGTCTGGGTAAGCAGGCGTTTGGTGTGTTGCGACACCACGGACCCGAACACACGAGGGTTGGACCCTCCCGCGTGTAGCCGTGCGCGGCTTAGCCGTGTCTGGGGAAAAGGGGATCCTGGGGGTTGAGCCGATGCTGGGTGTTTGGACCTTTAAGGCCCCCAGGCGGAGGCAACACACCTCTTCGGCCTCGGCTTCACATAGACGGCACCTGCAGACTGACCCACCTGGAGGAAATCGGTAGTCGCCTTTTCCTGTCCTCATCTCCATTCTTCGTCTTTCTCTCCCACTTTTCTATTTTTCCTGTCTTCTCTTAATTTCTTATTACTTCCGTATTTCCTGGCGGCAAGGGTTAACCTTGTGCATTATGCCCAGCCTCGGGTATAGGTATTTGGTTATACTGGGGATGTACTGCTGGCGTGCGCAGAACTGGATACTTACCGTCCTGTGTCGTCCCCTGGTTGGGCTCCATGGTGGGTGGCGGCCATCCCTGCCGAATATTATTATTACTTATGGAATCAAATTTCCCTCCACTCCCTGATCGCTCCTTCAAGAGGGGGCGCACCGATGATTCCTTCAACTTCTTCATGAGTCACAAAGAAACATTCCCAAAATACCATGTCATTCACAGTCAACATGAAAGCAAGACAGTCCGAACAATATCTCCTTTTGTTGTGGCAAAATCATTGGCAAACTCCATCGGCCCAGGTTACAAAGTAACTAAAATGGGAAGCGGCGACCTTCTTCTTGAACTTCGTGACAAGACACAGTACAGTAAATTGTCAAAACTAATTGCTTTTGGGGACATTCCAGTTTCAGTAGGCCCACACAGATCTTTGAACACTGTCCGCGGTGTCGTCTCTGAAGATGACCTGCTCGATCTTAGTGAAAGTGAGCTACTTGAGGGATGGCAAGATCAAAATGTAGTAAAGGTCCAGAGAATAACAATTAGGCGAGACGGCAAGCAAATCCCCACAAAACACATAATCTTAACTTTTGGAACTAGCAACTTACCAGACTCAATAGAAACAGGATACTGCAAACTCCGTGGAAGCATCGGCGTGGGTTAGGAATGTATGGCCTTAAAGTGTCAGCGGTTCGGGCACGGTTCACAAAGCTGCCGAGGGCGCACTAGTGCAAAATGTGCATCAAACGAGCACTCATCTGACACTTGCACTTCCACCACCCATTGTGCTAACTGTGACGGGGATCACCCAGCGTACTCCCGTTCTTGCCCATCCTGGAAAAAAGAAAAACAAATCATCGAAATCAAAATCAAACTGAACCTTTCCTTCCAAGAGGCGTGCAAGTGCTTCACGATGAACCAATCTAGCCCGTCCTACACCGATGTGGCGCGCCGGGGGGCAGCGCTACATCACTCGGCGGCCGCCCAAGTCACACAGAGTGTGACAGCGGTCACGCCATCAGCCCCCCCGGCCGGAACAGCCAGCGTTGTTCCAGCCCCCGCAAAGGAGGAACAGCAGACCCTCGGGCCTGTTGAACCCAGGGCCACTGCTCAGGCAGATCGGCCCACCACTCCCGCGAAAATACCCGCTCCGCGGGTAGTATTCACCGCCTCAGACGAGGTGATGGACACAAAAAATACAACTCCGGCGTCTCAGACGCCCAAGCAACGGCGTAGCTCTCTTGAGCGCGCCGGGAAAAAAGAAAAATTCCGTATCACGGGGCCTGGAAAGGCCTCATGAGCTAATCTAATCTACATCTCTTAGACACACAGCACAAAACATATATAATATGGATACACAGATATTACAGTGGAATGTGAGGAGTTTACTCCACAACCTAGACGACATTAAGGAACTTTTACATGGGTACACCCCAAAGGTGCTGTGTGTCCAAGAAACACATCTTAAACCTTCACAAACAAACTTTCTCCGACAGTATGCCATTTTCCGTAAAGACCGCAACGAGGCCCTTGCCTCGTCAGGCGGTGTGGCAATAATAGTAGATAAGAGTGTTGCTTGCCGGCAGGTACCCCTTAAAACGCCCCTAGAGGCAGTTGCAGTCAGAGCAGTGCTTTTTATTAAGCTGCTGACAATTGCATCATTATACATTCCTCCCAATTGTCAACTCTCCAAAACTGAATTTGATAGCTTTATTGCGCAACTCCCGGAACCCTACATTGTCGTTGGAGACTTAAATGCTCATCATACCTTATGGGGTGACTCTCGGTGTGATGCCAGAGGACGTCTGATTGAAAACTTCCTCTTCAATACAGGGGCATGTTTGCTAAGTAAGAAGGAGCCAACTTTCTACAGCGTTGCGCACAAGACATTTTCATCTATAGATTTATCCATTGTTTCAAGTACAGTCGTGCCGTACTTGGAGTGGAAGGTACATAAGAAACCATACGGGAGTGATCATTTCCCGATTTTATTAAAATTAAGGAAATGGGACGAATGTTATCCACATGTACCCCAGTGGAAAGCTGACTCGGCGAACTGGCAGCGATTTGGAGAGCTGACATATATGACCTGGGATGATATTCGTGCGCTTAGTATCGACGATGCAGTGTCATATTTAACCGCATTTATTGTCGACGTAGCGTCGATATGTATCCCGCAAACAAATGCATCGCCTAATAAACGATGTGTTCCCTGGTGGAATGATGAATGTAAAGAAGCACGAACGAAACAGAATAAGGCTTGGAATCAGCTCCGTGACTCTCCGACTATCGAAAACCTTATCAGCTTTAAGAAAATCAAATCAGAAGGCAGAAGAACACGCCGCCGTGCCAAAAGGGATAGCTGGCAAAAATACATTTCCGGAATAAACTCTTATACAGACGAAAGAAAAGCCTGGAACAGGGTAAACAAATTAAAAGGCCACGAAACTCATCCTCTACCATTAGTAAACACACAAGCAGACACTATTGAGGGCCAAGCTGATTGTCTAGGAGCACATTTTGAGCACATTTCCAGTACGTCTCATTACACAGAAACATTCCTAAAATACCAGCGACTAGCAGAACAGCTGCATTTCGGTTGGAAAAGCACATCAAATGGAACCATACAATCGTCCATTTAGTATGGCTGAGTTCCCGGCTTCACTGAACTGTTGCAACAAGTCTGCTCCAGGAAGTGACAGAATAGTGTATGAGATGATCAGACATACACCCTGAAACCCAAAATACACTGCTGTCACTCTTCAATTCCATGTTCTCTGCCGGTTACATTCCTTCTGCCTGGAAAGAAGCAATCGTAATCCCCATTCTAAAAGAGGGCAAGGACCCTTCCTCACCGAACAGTTATAGGCCTATAGCTCTGACAAGCTGTCTATGCATACTATTTGAGAAAATGATTAACCGTCGCCTCATCCATTTTCTTGAAAGCAACAAGATACTAGATCCCTTTCAATGCGGTTTTAGGGGGGGTAGATCCACAACAGATCACCTTGTCTGCATCGAGACAAATATCCGAGATGCCTTTGTCCACAAACAATTTTTTCTATCAGTATTTTTAGATATGGAAAAGGCATACGACACAACCTGGTGCTATGGAATCCTCCGTGACCTGTCTGAAATGGGAGTTCGAGGCAACTTGGTGAACGTGATTCAGAGTTACCTCTCCAATCGCACGTTGCGTGTTGGAGTTGGTAACGTTCTGTCTCGTCCATTTACGCAAGAGGCTGGTGTTCCGCAAGGTGGTGTGCTAAGCTGCACTCTTTTTATTGTCAAAATGAACTCGATCCAGACTGCCATACCACGTACTATGTTTTATTCTGTATATGTGGATGACATTTAGATAGGTTTCAAATCATGTAACCTAAGTATCTGTGAGCGGCAAGTACAGCTTTGCATAAATAAATTATTTATGTGGGCGGACTAAAACTGTTTAAAGCTAAACCCACCAAAAAGTACATGCGTCCTGTTTTCTAACAAGAGAGGTATACTTGCGGACCCCGCAATAGATCTAAATGGAGAGCGGCCATCTGTGAGCCATGAACACAAATTTTTAGGAATCATTTTAGACAGTAAGCTGAATTTTGTACCACACCTGAAGTATCTGAAATCAAAGTGCCTCAAGACTATGAATCTGCTGAAGCTCTTATCACGTACATCTTGGGGAAGCGACAGACGGTGCCTTCTAAAACTTTACAAAAGCCTAATATTAACCCGGCTTGACTACGGAGCAATAGTCTATAATTCTGCCGCACCTAGCGCTTTGAAAATGCTAGATCCTATTCACCACTTAGGTATCCGCCTTGCTACAGGCGCCTTTAGGACTAGCCCTGTGCAAAGCCTCTACGTCGAATCAAACGAATGGTCATTGCACTACCAAAGGACATATTTAACTTTGTCCTACGCCCTGAAAGTTAGCTCAGATGTTAAACATCCTTGTCATTCCACTATATGCGACTTGTCCACTGCTAGGCTGTTTCGTAACCGCCCGGCCACTAGGCCTCCTCTGTTTTTCCGGTTGGAAGCACTCTCAGAAAACACAGGGTCCCCTCTCTTACACAATGTCCTAATGGCTCCTACATGGCTTCCACCGCCTTGGGAGTGGCAGACTATAAGATGTGACATCTCTTTCTTAGAGATATCGAAACAAGCACCTGAAGCTCACATACAATCGCATTTTCTTGAACTTAAAGAAAAGTATTCCTGTGACGAATATTGCACAGATGCTTCGAAGTCTCACGCTGGTGTTGCTTACGCAGCTATCGGACCCTCATTTTAAACATCTGGGCCACTAAACCCACACACTAGTATCTTCACAGCAGAAGTGACGCTATACATTCGGCAATTAAAAACATAAGGCGCAGAAATGTCGCTAAGGCTGTTGTATTTACAGACTCATTAAGTGTCGTGAGAGCCCTAATTAGCTTACGAAAGCATAGTAATCCCATTTTGAATGAGCTGTATAGCTTGTTGTGCTTCGCATATATGTGCAACCAAGCGATTATACTATGCTGGGTGCCTGGCCATAAAGGTATAAAAGGCAACGTAGCTGCTGACGAAAACGCTGCGTCAGTGAGTTTTAGCGACACAGATGGAAATATCCCCATTCCTGCCACAGACCTAAAGCCCTTTCTGCGCCGCAGATTGAGGAACCATTGGCAAGCAGAGTGGGATACACAAACTTTGAATAAGTTACATGTTATAAAACCTAGATTGCGGAATTGGATAAGTGACAAAACAGCACGGTACAAAGAAGTACTTCTTTCCCGATTAAGAATAGGACACACTTACAGTACTCACTCCTACCTCTTGACTGGCGGGGATCCTCCTACTTGTAGTAGTAGGTGCGGCGATAGCCTGACAGTCCTCCATGTTATTGTCCAGTGCCCTGCAATAGAAACAGAGAGGAAAAAGTATTTCCCTTCTGCATATCGGGAAAACATACCACTTCACCCTGCATTTTTTCTTAGTGATGAACCGCTTTTTAAACTGCAAATAGTTTTAGATTTCTTAGCTGAAATTGACATTCTGAAAATAATTTGGCCAGGAAATTTTAACACGTCATTACCAGCCCTTGCATTCGAGGGCCGCCTTGATGATTTAGTGTAACTGTTGTCTCATTTTCATAAGTTTTTTATCAAAACACAACTGCCATCGTCCACGTCCATAACTAATCAGTGTCATTATTTTACTAGCTATATATTTACGTCATTTACAGCGAAAGTTTTTAGGCCCTTATACAGCCATGTCACACCTACCATAATAAATTCGCTGTCCACGCCATTCAGAATAAATCCTTTAAATTACCATTTGTCATGGCGCTCTTTGGCCATAACTGGCCCTTGCACCATTAAAAACCACATATCATCATCATCAACTTTTAGCGATGCAGATTCAAATATCCCCATCCTTGCCACAGACCTAAAGCCTTTTCTACGCAGTAAATTGAGGAATCATTGGTAAGGCGAGTGGGATTCACAAGCAATGAATAAGCTTCACATAATAAAACCATAACTGGGGAACTGGATAATTGGGAAAATAGCATGGTACAAGGAAGTACTTATTTGCCGATTAAGGAGAGGCCACACATACGGTACTCACTTTCATCTCTTGACTGGGGGCGATCCTCCAACTTGTGTTAAGTGGGGCAATAGTCTCACAGTCCTCCATGTTCTTATTCAGTGCCCTGCAATAGAACAGAGAGGAAAAAGTATTTCCCTGCTGCATATCGCGAGAACATACCCCTTCACCCTGCATTTTTCTTAGCGATGAACCGCTTTTTCATCTGCAAGCAGTCTTAGAGTTTTTAGCCGAAACGGACACCCTGAAAATCATTTGGCCAGCCAACTTTTAGCACACGACTAACGGCCCTGCATTCAAGGGCTCTCTTGAAACTCTGGTGTCAGTGTTATGTTTTATTGCATCATGTTTTAACGAAAGCCCATTGCCATAGCCCACATCACATCCTAGTCACCGTCATTATTTTAGCACCTATATATTCTATGCCTCTTACAGTGGAAGTTTTTCGGCCCTTTTACAGCCATATCACATCTACCATGATGAGTTCATTGTGCACGGCATCCACAATACATCGTCAACATTACCACTTGTCATGGCACTCTTTGGCCAAACCTGGCCCTTGTGCCATAAAACACCACACATCATCAGGATGGCAAGCGGTGATCTCCTCTTGGAGCTCCGCAACCAGAAACAATATGAAAAGCTACCCAATCTAGTTTCATTTGGTGACACCAAAGTAACAGTAACTCCACATCGTACCATGAATACCACCCGTGGCGTAATTTCCGATGATGATCTCTTGGAGCTGACTGAGGCTTAGCTCTTGGAGGGCTTCAGTGAGCAGAACGCCATCAACGTTAAGCGAATTAAGATGAGGCGTGATAATAAGGAAATACAGACCAAACACCTGATACTTACTTATGGCACAATTCCGCCCGAGTCCATCGAAGCCGAGTATATCAAGCTCCGTGTTCGCCCATATGTTCCTAATCCCCTGCGTTGTTTCAAATGCCAGCGTTTCGGTCACAGTTCACAGTGCTGCCAAGGCCGCCAAACCTGTGCGAAATGCAGTGCTCATGACCACACCTCTGAATCTTGTGAAAACTCTCTCCATTGTGTAAACTGTGAAGGGGAGCACGCTGCATACTCGCGGTCGTGCTCAACCTGGAAAAAAGAAAAATAAATTGTGACGATAAAAGTAAAGGAAAATATACGTTTCAAGGAGGCATGCAGGCGGCTATCCTACCTGCCCAAGAACACATTTGCCGAAGTGGCGCGTCAGGGGGCAGCGCCACAACGGTCTCCGGCGGCTGTCCGACTCACGCCCAGTGAGGCGGCAGTGATGCCGCCTCAGCTAGCGCTGCTACGCCAACCCAGCAGAAGAGGCCATCTACCTCCGGGCAGGTGACCTCAAAGGCCTCGTCCAACGTTCCGAGGCCTTCACGCCAAACAAAGCGCTCGGAAGAGCGCGCGTCCAGTGCCTCGCAAGAGGCGATGGACACAGCCACCAGCAAGACGGCACTACCAGTGCCACCAGCGCCACCAGCGCCTAAGGAGCGGCGAGGCACTCTCGATCGCTCCAAATAAGACAAAACTCCCGTCACGGTGCCTGAAAAAGGCCTGTGAGCTAATCCTCGTCTCTTCCACACACAGCTCCCAACACATATAGCATAATGGATACACAAATACTGCAGTGGAATGTTGGGGGACTTCTCCATAACCTCGATGACATTAGCGAACTACTACACAAACACAATCCCAAGTTGCTGTGTGTTCAAGAGACACATCTAAAACGCACACAAACAAACTTTCTTCGCCAATACACCATCTTCCGCAAGGACCTTGATGAGGCTAACACCTCATGCGGCGGTGTAGCAATCCTTGCAGACAAGTCTGTGGCTTGTCGCCAGGTAGCCTTGCAGACGCCCTTCAAGGCAGTGTCAATTAGAGGGATTATTTTCGATAAGTTGGTGACCGTCTGTTCCATTTATATACCTCCAAGCTATCACCTCCAAAAAACCGATTTCTATAACCTGATAAATCAGCTCCCGGAACCCTACATGTGGGTGATTTTAACGTCCACAACACGTTGTGTGGAGACACGCGTTGCGACGCAAGAGGCCGACCTATTGAAAATTTTATTTTGACCACTAGTGCCTGCCTATATATATTTAATAAGAGGGAACCAACATATTACAGCCTTCAACACAATTCATATTCATCCATGGACCTAGCAATAGGCTCTGCTTCCCTCCTGCTTCCTCTTGAATGGAATGTGATCAAGAATCCTTTTGGAAGTGACCACTTTCCTATAACTTTAAAATTAATAATGCAGCATGACAACCCTCCCCAGTTTCCCATTTGGAAATCAGCATCGGCTGACTGGAGCATTTTAAAGAATCTACTCATTTACCACTTGATTTTATAAACAATTTTAGTATAGATGAAGCTGTCGCATATTTTACCGCTTTTATTATTGATGCTGCTGAAAAGTTTATCCCGCAAACAAATGGGGGTTCATCTAAAAGACGTGTTCCCTGGTAGAATGATGACTGTAGAAATGCCCGAAAGAGGCAGAATAAGGCATGGGGAATATTGCATAGGTCGCCAAATGCAGAAAATCTTATTGAATTTAAGCACATAAAGTCACAGGGAAGGCGCATACAGCGTCAGGCGAAGAGAGAAAGCTGGGTGAGGTTCCTCTCAGGTGTCAGTTCTTACACACAGGAGGCGAAAGTTTGGAATGGTGAAGGAAGCTAAAAGGGCAGCAAATAAATCCGTTGCCTTTGCGGAACGATCAAGTAAATACCTTGGAAGAGCCCCCGCAGGGCCGTCTGCGTCGGCAGGCGCTTGGTGTGTTGCGACATCATGTACCCGAGCACACGAGAGTTGGCCCCTCCCGCGTGTAGCTGTGTGCGGCTTAGCCGTGTCTGGGGAAGGGGGGATCCTGGGGGTTGAGCCGATGCTGGGTGTTTGGACCACTAAGGCCCCCCAGTGGAGGCAACACACCCCTTTGGCTTCACGTAGACGGCACCTCCAGACTGACCCACCTGGAGGAAACCGGCAGTCGCCTTTTCCTGTCTCTCTCTACCCTCATCTTCGTCTTTCCCTCCCACTTTTAACGAGAAGATAGAGGGTTAACCGAGGGGCTCGATTTTTATTAGTCATATCAGAAGAAGCCAACAAACACTGACACCAAGGACAACATAGGGGAAATTACTTGTGCATAATAAATGAAATAAAGAAATGATAAATTAATGGAAATTAAAGTGGATGAAAAAACAACTTGCAGCAGGTGGGAACTAATATACTAATACTAATATTTGAGAAACATGACCTTTGAATATTGACTTGAATAACGAGTATTTTCTCGTTACTAAACAAAGGTAAATATGAATTTTGCATTGTAGTCCGTCTAGTTAAAAGAAGATTGTTCACATTATTCGTTGTATGCCAGTAATGTTCTTCACAGAAACTGGATGTGTCCAGAGCTATGGAGCTTGTATGTGATCTTTCAGTTATTTGGTGCACCGTAGCAGTGTAATTAAGCATGAGAACAGCATGCTCGCCCATTTTTGTACACTGTCAAGTTTGGCGAAGAATTGAACCGTGGGGTAAATTTCATCAAGTGGTAATTAAAGCTTATACATACTGCACGTCAGTTTAAATACTAGAATGAGATTGGTCATATAATGCTTTGGCCAAATCGACAACAAATTCATAGGATGCCTAAATGTGAAGCATTCTTATTGAGTGTCTGGTTGTACAAAAGTTGCTGCTCCATGTCTTCGCTGAGGACTTCTTGTAGGGACTGGTGGTTGGGGTCACACAGAGGGTTAATCTTAGCATATGCTGCTGGTACGTCTTGAAAACAGGTGGCTGGCCTACGCTGCTGAGGCACCACACAAAAGCAGGGCGGGGTGCATGATGACAGTTGCCGGCTTGGCAAGGCATATGAGGTTGTAAAGTTTCCCTACTTTCCACTGTGTGAACATGTTCACGTTGTGTTCCTTGTAAAAGCGAATATATAGTCGTAGCAAGAACTGCATTAAAAAATTTCAACGTTTTCCAGCTGAGGGAGAAGCAATCTAGCTATGACATGCCACAGGTAATATCAGATGAGTGACCTTATATGTGTTGGCATTCAGGGGTTAAAAACATTAATTTTCTCAGCTCATATGCATACATGTCACATACTTCGAAGCATGCACCTAATTGGCACCGCCATGATCTGTGCTAGACTGCTGATTGATTGATGTAGTTCCAGTAGTGACACAGCCGCAGTTGGGGCCTCCGAATCAATTTTAACCACCTGGGGTTCTTTGATGTATGCCCAGTGTTTGGTTCGAATCGAAATGCAGCTAAGTATCGAAGTCACAATCTGCTAGCATTTGCAGCTGTATGGTGCGCTCACCCCCACCTGCTTGTAGCACCTTTGCTGCTGCCGCTAGTCACAGCCCAGTGTGTTATCGTGTGCATGAACATGTTGCAGTAGTAATCATGTTCCAAAACGCGCCTTTCAGTCTCTAGTTGCAATGCTTGGCCCAGGTGCCCTCGTAGGTTACCCATGGAATGCCACGTGCCTGTAGCTGCCCATATGCAGCAGGAACATGCCTGTTGGTTGGGAGGACGCAGAGCAGCGCGTGCCATCGCTACTTGTTTCCGAGTAAACTTAGCCTCTCATATGCTTCCCAAACGTTAATTTGCAGCTGCTTCCGTGTGCCGTCGTATGACACAGGCCATATGCGATCCCATGTTGTGCAATCTAATGCATAACTGTGTAGAGAAAACCACAAACACAGAAGGCAGACAAATCTGTGACCCTCTATTTATTATTCTGCTCCATGCGTGACCTCCATACTTCGTCTGCACTCAGGTGATCTTTGTCATTGCCAGCACTGAGTTGTCACCACAGCTCCCCTGCCTGCCACTAAAGACTGAGTCATGCCATTGGACACTTTTGGATGACGCTGGCAATGGGAGTTGTTGGGAATGTGCCATTTCCAACTGCTCATGGAACCGACTTGTACAGGCTGAAACGTGGTTTTGGGTGCCAGGTTCCATAAAAGCAGGTTTCAGATGGTCGATGGAAACAACTCCGTCATGGCCATTAATTTGTAGCATAAAAGTATTTAGTTTAGGCCGTTTAGCACGGACTCGTATGGCCTGTAAACTTTTGCTGTCAACTGTACCTTGCACTGCAAACAATGGCTTTCCAATGCTTTCAGTGTTCAAGTTCATGAGGCCATGATAGAACATTGGAATCTACAGTATTGCCACTCTTTCAATTTTTGCATCGCAGCCATGCATTTCACAACACATGAAAGATATTCATACTTTGTGAAGACATACTTGAGGTAGCAGCCAAAAACAACAGTTGCATGACCAAAATGTAATAAGCCTGCAATCTTCTGAAAGAAGTGGGATGGTCACATGTTGCTGGCCATATAGGTGCTGAGGGAGCATGCTGCAAGTCTGAGGTATATACATTTCATTTACCTCACACTCTGAACTTGACTCTGAATTTGCAACAGATGATTTATTCATTATATTTATTGTACCTTAAACTTATAGGCGTGCACAGATGGCAGTATTTTGTGGGTCTAAATCTTGAAAAGTGACTGAAAGAATACAAACTTTTTGAACTGCAGCATAAATTCTGCTTTCAGAGCAGAATATTGCCGTGTGTGCATTGCTCTGTGCACCTAGTCTTTCACCACTAGAATGTCTTCTCTGTTGCATGCCAAGGGTGCAACAGCGGCCACTGGTTATGCTATTCATAGCACTGTCTGGTGCCATGAGGGCATGGTGTCTACTTCTATGACTTTCCGAGCAGAGGGTTGCCATGTGTGCATTGATTTATTTCTTTGCCAGTGAATAGATTCACAGAATAATCATTATGTTATTGCACTTGTGTTAAATGCAATTGTTGGACCAGAAACTTTGTTCATGTTTCCACCAATTCACTGGTGACACAGGCTTGACTACTTGACTCTATGAATGACATCACTAGTGTAGTGCAATCTCAAAGCTATGTAAGCACCATTGATTGCTCTAAGATGTATTATTGTGCTCAGTGCGAGCTACTATGCATGACCACTTTGCCAGACGCTTTTGCATTGTAGCTCATAGTGATCATGATAGTACAATGATGCATGCATTAATAGCAGACAGGCTCAAGCAGTGGGATTCAATTAGACAATGACTGATCAAGCCTGCCACTATTGTTGTCGCTTAAGTGTTGGTTTGTCTTCTTTGCACAAGTTTTCCTAATAAAGAGCTGCATCTCGAATTTATTATTTGTGCTAATGTTTCTGCTCTGGTTATCATTTCAGTGGTGTTGTCCTGATAGAGTGGTGCTGTTTGTGTCCAGGGGTGCCTCTATGTCTGAAGCCATCCTGGGTCTGGAGTTTGGAAAGCCACAGGCCCCTCCATCCATGAATGGGGGGGACAACCCTGACAACAATGAAGATCAAAGGCCAGAGGAGGCAGATGATGAGGATGGTCCACCCCCGAACAAGCGCAGCAGGCATCGAAAAACCGTCGGCTTTGACAGCGTCACTGTTTACTACTTTCAGCGCATGCAAGGCTTCACATGTGTGCCCAGCCAGGGTGGATCCACACTGGGTGAGCAGCTTAGGTTCTCATGGATGTTTTTGCAGACAGAAAGTCGCTCCGGGCCCAAATATAGTAACAATTTCTTATCAATTGGCCCTTCATTGCTTGCACACCTTTGTGCCATTATCATCACTGGCATGAGACACTCGTTGCTACAGCTGAGAAGGAAATAAGCGAAAATAATTCTTGCAAAATATGGCTCCAGAACATGTTAGTGCCAATGGAAGTGAATCACTGTGCTGTTACTAAGCTTGAAGGGGCACTGCAATACCTTCCCTTCAGCACTGAGAACACACTAGAATGAGTGAGAAGCTCTGCAGTGAAGATACAGTCATACCTTGTTATAACAAAATAATGGATATAATGACGTAAGTGAAATTCCCCTTGAAATTTCCGTATAGGTCTATGCATCTAACGTCTTGTTCTAACAAAATAAAATTGCCCTGCCAATGGATGTAAGTATATATTGAACTAGATTTGTCTGGGAAACTAAAAAATACTCGAGCCTTACACGCCAAATATATCGCTTTCAGCGGGGTTCGACACGCCTTCGGTGCAGAAGTTATAAAAGCTCCAGCGTCCAAGTGTTGAACATGCCGTTGAGCCACGCTGGTCTTTCTTACTGCTGCGCATAAGCATCAGCTCATTATGGCCATTGCACTTTGCTCTCTCACTGCAGTGCTGTGCAGGTTGGTGCAGCTAGGCACGGAGGCTGTCACGTCAGGTGCTATGAAGTCGTATGTTGCGCAGGCCAAATATTATTTTGCTATTTTGTTAAAACTTCATCACATGCGTGGTTGTGTAGCAGTTCTGCAGGATGCAAAGCCGTTTTCTGTGAATGTTTGAAGTTGTGCACCCCATTGGGCATATATTGCAGTAAAAGGCAGTAATGAATCTGTACCACCCCCGCAGCCATAAACAACTCGTGGGGCATCCCGCGGGCCTGCCGTGGACGGATTTTTGTGAGCGCTCACGCCAGGCACAAAGACACTATGGCTGTGCCGAACGTCGTTTAGTGTGTGAGCTCCCTTTTCCCATTACTTTAAATACTGCTTTCCTTCCACACTAGGTCTGCACACCATACTGCTCTCTGCTCCTCTTCCCTCTCCTTTCTCTCTAAAGCTCTTGCCACATCAATTCACTCTTTCTTGAACAGAAATAAACTAAACCTTGTCGCTGAAAAGACATGTGTCCGTCTTGTTCACCACGACTCCACAGATATAATAATCTTGGCTCCCTCTTCATATTCAATATAACTTGTGGACATCCTTGTGGACATCCTTGTGGACATCCAACGACGCCGTCTCATCGACTCCGTGACCCAGCTATCCGTTCCTGGCGTCCCATCATCAGGCACGTCGCCCATAGCGCCCATTTCTGCCATGTTGAACGAACCTTTCGCCGCGCTCCTACGAGAGTTTCCCACTTTGACGCGCCTACCAGACTGGACGCAACTGGTACAACTTGACGTGTGCCATCACATCGTCACCTCCGGCCCACCGGTCTATTTCCGACCCCGGCGTTTGTCCCTGGAGAAACTCAATATCGCTCGCGCGGAGTTCGAACACATGCTGCAACTTGGAATCATCCGCCCTTGCTCCAGTAACTGGGCATCACCACTTCACATGGTGCCTAAGAAGACGGGAGACTGGCGCCCATGCGGCGATTACCGGGCACTAAACAACATCACAGCTCCTAATCGCTACCCTCTACCGAACATTCAGGACTTCACGGTAGCGTTGCACGGTGCGACGATCTTTTCTAAGATCGATCTCGTTTGCGCCTACCATCAACTACCGGTCGCTGAAGAAGACATTCCCAAGACCGCCATCACCACACCCTTCGGTCTTTTCAAATTTCTCTGCATGCCTTTCGGTTTATGGAACGTGGGCCAATCCTTTCAGCGTTTCATCGATTCCGTCACCCGAGGTTTGCCTTTCGTTTTTGCATACATTGCCGACCTGTTGCAAGCTCTTCGGCAGAAGAACATCTTCACCACTTGCGGTTGTTGTTTTCACGCTTTGCCAGTAAAGGAATTGTCATCAACGCCGCCAAGAGTGAATTTGGTCAAACCGAACTCAAGTTCCTCGGTCATATCGTCGACGCTAACTGCATTCGACCAGTGCAGTCCAAGATTCGCGTCATCAAAAATCTTCCCCGACCGACCACACTCACCAAGCTTCGCCAATTTCACAGATTCGTTAATTTCTACCGCGGATTCATTCCCGAGTGTGCACGACTTATGGCTCCACTAGACGCTCTCCTGGTAAACAAACGCAAACAAGTGCTTCAGTGGAGTGAAGAGGCCACCGACGCTTTCACAGGAGTCAAGTCTGCCGTCGATGACGCCACGCTGCTTAGACACCCAAAGCCAGACGCAGCAACTGCCATCATGACCGATGCTTCGAACACTGCCGTTGGTGCCGTTCTGCAGCAATTCATCGACAATGCGTGGCATCCACTCGCTTTTTTCTCGAAGAAACTGAAGCCTGCGCAGTCCTGCTACAGCGTGTTCGGCCGTGAATTACTCGCTGTTTACCTGGCTATCAAGCATTTTCGCCATTTCCTCGAAGGCCGTGCATGCACTGTCTTGACTGACCACAAGCCCCTTGTGCACGCAACGAATCGCTCGGCGTCCTATTATTCGCCCCGTGAGATTCGACACCTTTCCTACATCTCTGAGTTTACAACAACATTCCGCCACATCAAGGGCACCGACAACGTTCCAGCCGACGTTCTGAGTTGTGTCAATGTTGTTTCCATGTTGACATCGGAACCTTTCATCATCGAGGCCGACTTACTCGCCAGTCAACAGCGTGACGACACTGAACTTCCTACACTCCGGAATTCGTCAACGTCCCTGAAATTGGAAGACATCGTTGTGACCCCAGATGGTACATCCGTCGTCTGCGACACTTCTAACAACACACCTAGACCATACATTCCGGCATCCCTTCTCAGACGTCTATTCGAAACCGTACACAACCTGTCGCACCCTGGCATACGCGCGACACAGAACCTTCTTTCCAGTCGTTTCGTTTGGCCCCGGCTAAACGCGCAAGTTCGCGATTGGGTTCGCTGCTGTTTGTCGTGTCAACGTTCGAAGATCCAGCGTCACCCGATTCCGCCTGCCAAGTCTTTTCTTCCACCGGATGCTCGTTTTGACACTGTACACCTCGACCTCATCGGCCCTCTCCCACCTTTGAAAGGTTACTGCTACATACTGACATGCATCGACCGTTATACACGGGGGCCAGAAGCTACACCTATATCTGACATCTCAGCGCCCACTGTTGCAGCAGCTTTCGTGTCTACGTGGATCGCAAGGTTTGGCTGCCCATCCACAATAATCACAGATCGCGGTCGGCCGTTTGACTCAGCACTCTTCAACGAGCTACTCAAACTACTCGGAACGACACGTTTTCGCACAACTGCTTACCACCCGCAGTCCAATGGACTAGTTGAACGTTTTCACTGGCATCTCAAGGCCTCCCTTATGGCACATGAATCGCCGGAGAAGTGGGTCCTACATTTGCCTCTCGTTTTACTTGGCATCAGAGCCGCACTCAAGAGCGACCTAAGTTGCTCCTGTGCTGAGCTAGTTTACGGCACTCACCTACCGTAAAAACCGGAATATAAGTCGAACTTTTTTCAAAAAACCACTGCGAAAAGTCGACGCTCGTCTTATATACCCGACATTGGCGGAAAAACTACGGAAGTCTTGCAACAAAGAGCCGCCTTTGCCATCACCATCAGCAGTAGCGCGGCGTGGCGACATTGTGGCACCGCAAATTTGCATTTACATTGTTGCAAAGTTATATTGGTTAAAGGCTGCTTTTTCACATTTTGTTTCAAAATGAGCGGAAGCTGACGGCAATTCACGGTCGCCTTCAAGAAAAAGGCGATTGAGTGCACGGAAGCCCACGGCAACCTCGCGGCACAGCACAAATTTGGAGTATTCGAAAAGAGCATTCGGTACTGGCGGAGGCAGAAGCAGCAAACCTACAGAAAACGTCATTCCATGGGCGGACCGCAGAACTGGAAGACAAGGTTGTGGAGTTCATCTGAGAGCTGCGTGTAAGATCGCTGCCTCTGACTGCCGAATGCATACGTTTTAAAGTGGTAGAGATCGCCACGCCTCTGGACTGGGCAGCGAGAAGCACTCGTCATCCGACTCTAGTTTGGACGACTCTGATCAAAGGCGTTGCTCTGATTCGGAGTAGCGCTTGCGCACTTCGTGCCCTTCTGCGTACTGTACACCCTGCCAATTTTTAACAGTATTTCGCCACCATCGACCCGCGTGTTTGTCAGCACCTTATCATCACGGCACAGAGAGGCGAAAAAGCAAAAGTAAGTGCACATGTACACAGGCGCTTATCTCGTTTATTTCGCTACTCAGCGCCATAATAAGGTGCTGACGAGCATGCGGGTCAATGGTCGCGCGATACTGTTAAAAATTGGCCGGGTGCACATGTGAGCAGCATTTAAATAAATAATGTCACTATTGTGCATGAGTCGTATTTGTTTCAAGGTAAGGGTGTGTGTCGGTACTTTTGCCATTGAAAAAGATTTTTTTCATTTTTAGAATTCGTTAGTTGGGGGACCGACCTATATTCCGGTCCGACCTATAGGGCGGTTTTTACGGTACGCCTTCCGTGCGATTTCTTTGTCGCCACCCCCAAAACGCTTATGCCATCACCTGCCGAATACGTCGCGGAACTGCAAGCCTTCTTCAGCCAGATATGCCCCGTGCCTACACGTTCACAAGAAGCAAGGTCCCCATACGTTTCTCCCGCACTCACCTCTGCTACCCACATTTTCGTGCGTGACTGTGCCGTGCGGAAGCCTTTGCAACCGCACTACTTCGGGCCATATTGTGTTCTAGAGCGTCGTCCGACGACGTTTGTTGTGAATGTCAATGGCCGATCAGACACGATTGCCCTGGAACGTCTCAAACCCGCCTACATCGAAACACCCGCGCCATCAGCTCCACCAGTATGCGACGCGATCTTGCTGCATCCTTCATCGCCCCCTGTGCACGGGACACCCAAGACCAACGCCAAGAGACGCCGCGTCACATGGGCTTTCCATCATTCGTCGAACTTTCCTCATCTCTAGGGGGGAGCCCTCTGTAGCGACAGCAGCATCAGCGTCGCACGAGAGATGACGTAGACGCTCGCGTCTACACGAGGCTCGAGCAGCTGGCACGCTCCGGCACGGGCTAGCGTTCCGAAGGAGATCATTAAAAGAATGCTACGCTAAGAGATTGAGTGTCGGTTCTTCCTCTTCTGCGAGAGCCCGAGACTTGACCGGTCTACGTGGTCGTTCGTCGCCACAATGGTTTTGCTTTATTCTAAAGGAAAGTTTTGAAAGGTACCCAATATGATTGAAGGTATAAAGAAGAGTGCAATGTTTGCCCATTCCGCCTCAAAACAGCATTTCCTCTTAGCAGCACAGATAGCGATGCCCTGCCTCTAGTGCTCCTTTCTTACTTTCTGCGGTGCCCTGATGGCGTCTGACCTAGGTACACGAGAGTGACCAAGGAGCAGTGACTGCACCAGTGGCTTTCTGTTTGCTATACTAGATGTAGATGATTGGAGGGGGTGTGCATGAGGGCTCATGGTCACAAACAATTGCCCAGTGCACAGCAAGGGGGGGGGGGAGGTGTCTTGGCATCATAGATGGGAGCGTAAGAGAGGGGATGCCGTGAGCGATCTTTTAATGTGTCTCTGCTGCATGGTAATATCCGGCTTTCCATGTTCATGACAGTATTTACTGTGTTGAAGGTGTGTTGCAGTGCGCCTTCAGTTTTCTGGTTTTGAAACCTCAAAAAAAAGGGGCACAGACATACTACTATCATTCTTGATGTAATAGTTCTGTGGAAACCTGCAAGGTGGAAGGAAGTAATTAAAAAGGAAAAATCAGACATCCACCCAAACATAGCTAAGTGCTACAAAGGACTATTTACTATCATTCTTGCACACACTTGTGCTTCTTGCTTTTCTATGATCTGATGTTTGCCTCACGATTGCGTTTTGAGGACCTGCTTCAGGTGCCTGCTATGGTGACTAGCATCTGCTAGTAGAGGGGCTGATGTGTTCAACTGTGGCGAGCATAGAAAATTGAACAGCACAAACCACATGGGACATTGAAAGAAGGTGCAACATGTGCTGCTGCACTTCATGAGTCAGCGCTTGTTGCAGCTATCTGAGTAACCGACACTTATAAGTAGTAGTGCTGTTTCCCATGCAGCATAGTTTGGAGCATAGGTTGCAGGAATTGGGTACAGCCAAACTTTAATTTAACACGGTCAGTAGGAGCTGAAAATTATTTCATTAAGTCGAGAAGTTCAATTAACAAAAATTTAAACACTTGTGCAAAGAAAATTTAATTCAAGAGCAAAAAAATTTTTAATTTTTGCCTGTATATGGACTTATTGTCAAAGAGCTAAGCTTGGAGCTAGTTGGTTGTACATGTTGAATGATTGCAGCATGCTACTGTGAACGATTTGGGCACAGAGAAAGGACGGCACTGGACAGGCAAAAACTAACTGTTTATTTCATGCAATCCTTGAGTATATATGAGCTGGTATCAGCAAGTCAATACATGGCACACATAAAAATTACAGGACATTCACTAAAGAACATAGACAGGAGAGGATCCATTCTGCGTCTCTACTCATATGCATGTTACTGATACCAACTATCGTCTTTTTCCCCAAATAAATGGGACCCCATCCTCCGTGAGTTGAATTGATAGCACACTGTTGCACATGTCGTCACCAATCTGCCACTTTGTGAAGGCTTCAATAATTTCCTTTTCTCTTGTGTCTCTTGATTGGGAAATTATACTTGTGCACTCAAAATTTGGTTTGCACTTGCATGTGCTGCAATGTATAGCTATGTTTCCAGTATGGCTGATTTGCTTACAGTTATGATTGATTATGTTGGCGCAGGCGTGTGTTAACGCATCTGACCGACAGCACAGGCATGGCATGGCACGCATATGTAAGTGTGTGCGTCCTGGCTCTCTGCGCAAAGTGCACCTAACGTAGAGGTGGAAGATTAGGAACCTGTGGACATTATGGACATTTTTGAAATTTTTGGACAGGAAAGTAAAAGCCATGCACTTTCAGAATACGTGACCAGGGGTGATAAATGCTTTTTTAAGCTACAACTTGGAACACTATAAGTTAATAAAGAGAGTAGCATAGTCAAGCATGCTGAACAGTTGCAAAAAGTCCTGTGGCCGTGCTGTGGCTTGTAGTTTAATGAACCAGATTGATAGACTGAAAAAAAGTGGGTACCCTGATGCCTTGATTGCATCCTTGGCTGAAAAGCTCTTAAAGAAAGTAAATAACAAACAGAATGCAGATAACGTTTCCAAGCAAAAACAAAAAAGTGGCCTGTCAAAATACCATATGCTCGTATAAAGCCAACAGACAATTAAGCCAAGGAAAGCATTGGGGAAGTTAACTGTAGCTGAAATTGAAATGTAGAAAATAATAAAGAGAAATGAAAGTGGACGAAAAGATAATGTGTCGCCGGTGGGAGCCTAACCCATATATTCCCTTTCTTTAGCTGTAATTGAAATTGAAATGTAGAAAATAATAGTAATAGTAGAAAATAATAATAATAATAATAATAATAATAATAAGTCCCCGATGGCTTCCTTGGCTTCAGTGTCTGTTGGCTTTATATGGTCATGATTAACAAAATCGAGCCCCTCGGTTCCCCTCCTTCTCTTGTTTGTTCAATGCCAGGGTCACGAATTTGGCAGCCTTAATGTGATTAGGTAGCATTTGAGGATTTATTTGCCATGCGCCTGCTCTCCTAAGGTCACGTGTTACGTGACGCCATTGGGCAAAAAAGGATGTTCGACAACTGTTCACTTTGGCTCTAAGTGGCGCTGGCTAACACTCCTACTAAACATAAATACCCAGTTAGTGGACGAATTCGGGGCCATCGCCATAGCACAATTGGTAGTGCATTGCACGTGTAATGTGGAGGTTCTGGGTTCCACTGGCGACACATTATTTTTTCATACAGTTAGATTTCCCATTTCTTTATTATTTTCTACATTTCAATTTCAACCATAGCTAATTTCCTCAATGCTTTCCTTGATTTCATTGTCTGTTGGCTTTATATGGTCATGATTAACAAAAGTGAGCACCTCAGTTCCCCTTCTTCTCTTGCATATGTTCATAATGTGTCTCATGGGCTAAAAAAGATCGCAAACAGACAGAATTCCTATGGTTTTCATGGCACCTAACAAATGAATTGTCCTTTGTCATGGAGTTAACAACGACAACCAGAAATCTAACCATGAAGAGCCCAATGTGAAGCACGTTAAACGATTTGGGGCATTCAATAAAGAAATTTAGTGTGTACCACTCTCCTGTGGTAACCAATACATTAGACAGACCAGGAGTTGCATCAACATGTGCCCGTGCCAGCATAATCATAACTGTAAGCAAATCAACCATCCCGGAAACGTAGCTACACATTGCAGTGACTGCAGGTCCAAACCAAATTTTGAGTGTGCAAGCATCGTTGCTCGATCAAAAGACACAAGAGAAAGGAAAATTATCAAAGCCTTCACAATATGGCAGATTGGTGACATGTGAATCAGTGTGCCATCAATTCAACTGACTGAGGATGGGGTTGCGTTTATTCGGGGAAAAAGACGATGGAAGGTATTGTAGTGCAGGACCCGAGCCCGGCTGAAAATCAGCAGAAAGAAGTGAGTGATGCGTCCCTGAAGAACAAGCAACAGCTGACTTTATTTTTGTGTTTGTTCAGCCTCTATGGCTCAGTTGCACAACCTCGCACCACTTCCCTTTCCCGCACACTCCACGATAATATTTTATCGAGTCAAAAGGGGAAAGGGTGTCTGGCTGCTGCTGTGCAACCGTGAGGCCGCCACATCACTTCCCCTCCTAGTGAGTTAGTGAGCATTCATAGGACGATTTAAATTGTTCACAAGTCCATACGATGGGGCGCGCGCGCTGGAGACTCGTCCACCGCGTGTCCTTGTGACTTGGTGTGTTTGGACGAGTAGAGCCTTGGAGGGTTGTCTCAGAGATGACAGCGCATGTGAAACGGTGTCTGCTTCTTCAATGTGCGCTGGCTTCAGCCGATCGAGTGATACCACTTCGTGACGACCGTGTGCGTCGATAGTGAACTGCTTCTCACCTTGACGCAGCTCTAGGAATGGCCTGTTATACGGTGGTTGGAGTGGCCGATGAACTGCGTCATGGCCCTCAAACACGTGTGTGCACAAAGCGAGTTCTGATGGTACGTACACCGTGCGTGGCGCTGCCCGTCGCGGTGGCGTAGTGCGAAGGTTTTCCGTTATGTCTCGTAGCCTAAGTGCGTAGGCTGCGGTGGCTATACAGCCGTCTTGCGGGCTGCCCGTGAAGAATTCTCCTGGAAGGCGCAATGTCGTTCCGTAGACCAGTTTGGCTGCGCTGCAGCCGATGTCTGTCTTGACAGCTGTCCGGATTTTCAATAGGATGAGTGGTAGTGCCTCCATCCAGCTGCGCTCTTCTGTTGTGGAGAGCGCAGACGAGCTGGCGGTAGAAAAGCTCTACCATGCTGTTGCTAATCGGGTGGTAGCATACCTGCCAACCCTCCTGATTCGCCCGGGACACTCCTGATTTTTTACTGAACTTTCCGATTGTACGATCACTGTCTTATATCTCCCGAAAAGTGGTCTCTGTTTGCACAATGTTTTTTGCGAAACCGGCACTGCCAAATTTAAAGCCACATCGTAATCGGCAGCATCACCAACAACGGCCGCACTAGCACCATCGGTATCATCGACTAAGCAGCCGACTACGGTGCCTAGTAAGCTGACCAAAGCCAGAGCCAATGTAGCTCTTGCATTTCATGCAGGCCTTCCTCCACGGTGCATCTTGTTGCTGCTGCTTGCAAGGCGTTGCTGCTTGTGTGTATGTTAGTGTTGGCCAGGCTGTGTGTATGCGGTGCACCGTGTAAAGTTACAATCCTCGTGTGCTTGATGCCATGGCATGCACTATCAAAGCCCAAGAAAAGGTATTTGCAGAAGTTTTGGCGAACTCTGAAACGCAACTCGGAAGAATGCGGAGGTGGCCAACCTGAAATTTATTTCACAGGCATCTTTCTCGAGTCTTCGTTTTTTTATTCAGAGGTGTCACCATCATGGCAGTGGCAGCTCGTGGAATGTGACATGTCGTTTATAGAAGTCAGTAAGCGGGCTCCTGAGATGTATATTCGAATGCACTTCCTTGAACTTCGGTCGAAGTACTGCTGCCCGGAGTATTACAGCAATGCATCTAAGTCACAAGCCAGCGTCTCTTATGCAGCAGTTGGTCCGTCCTTCTCTGTCTCTGGCATCTTGCATGCGCAGACAAGTATCCTTACGGCTGAGGAATATGCATTATTATCGGCTGTGAAACACATAAAACAACTAAAACTCGGAAAGTCAATTATATATACCGACTCTCTGAGCGTTGTTAAGGTGTTAGTATTGCTTAAAAAGCACAAAAACCCTGTAATTTATTTATTTATTTATTTATTTATTTATTTAGTCATACTGTTAACCCTCACTTGAGGGTCGTTACAGGGAGGGTCAGTAATACATAGAACAAATATTGAAGATCATTTGTAGTAGAACATTTGTAGAAAAAGAACACACAGCTACATGCAAGGAACAAATATAAGCTATACAGTGTGAGCGAAATACTTGTCAAGGCCAACCTCAAAATCACTCATAGCATTTTTTTGTACCACATCATTCGGTAATTCATTCCACATTTTAATAGCGTCAGGAAAGAAAGAAAAGCGGAATAAGTCTGTTCGAGCTAATATTGGTTGCACGAATGTACTGCGTGTTGTTCGTGGTAGCCTTTTGTGAAAGAGCGTCAGATAATCATCCTTGTTTATTTTCACATCTGCGTGTAGTATTTGAAAAAGCAATTTCAATCGCTGCTTCTGCCTTCTTTAATCTTTATATATATCTTTATATAATCTTTATAATCTTTATATAATCTTTATAATCTTTATACGCTCTTGTGCGCTGTTTATGCATGTAATCAATGTGTCATTATATGCTGAGTGCCAGGGCACAGAGGCATTGAGTAATGTGCTCGCTGACGAAATCGCCACATCCACAGCAAAAAAAAAATTTGAACTGTTCCATAGCTGTCTCCGCCATAGATTTGAGACCTTTTACTCTGAAAAAATTAAGAGATTATTGGCAACGCTTGTAGGACTCGCAAACCTCGAATAAACTTCACTTATTCAGGCCACATTTAGGCACCTTCCCATCTATAGTAGCATTACGAGAGACTGATGTCGCATTCTGTTGTCTAAGAATAGGGCAAGCATACAGTACACACAACTTCTTGCTGACTGGTGAGGAAGCCCCCGCAGGGGCGTCTGCGTCAGCAGGCGTTTGGTGTGTTGCGACACCACGTACCCGAGCACACGAGGGTTGGACCCTCCCGCGTGTAGCCGTGCGCGGCTTAGCCATGTCTGGGGAAAGGGGGATCCTGGAGGTTGAGCCGATGCTGGGTGTTTGGACCTTTAAGGCAGAGGCAACACACCTCTTTGGCCTCGGCTTCACATAGACGGCACCTTCAGACTGACCCTCTTGAAGGAAATCGGCAGTCGCCTTTTCCTGTCCTCCTCTCCAATCTTCGTCTTTCTCTCCCACTTTTCCATCTTTCCTGTCTTTTCTTCACGTCTTATTACCTCCGTATTTCCTGGCGGCAAGGGTTAACCGTGTGTAATATATCCTGATATATATTAGCTTATAGCGGCGATGCATGGCTGGCGTCTGCAGGTATTCTTCCAACCTTGTAGCGTCCCCTTGTTGGGCTCGGTGGTGGGTGGCCACCATCGCCGCCGAATTTCCCTGCTCTATATGGCAAATAACTTTCCACCATTACCTGATCGCTCCCTCAAGAGGGGGCGCACCGATGAAACTTTCACGTTTTTCATGCAAACAAAGCTATCTGTTCCTAAATACCACGTTGTACATAGTCGGAACGATAGCAAAACAGTCAGAATGATCTCACCATTTGTTGTAGCAAAATGCCTCACGGAAGCAATTGGCCCAGGCTATAAAGTAATGAAGTTGGGAAGTGGTGATCTTCTTCTCGAACTTCGCGACAAAGCGCAATATGACAAGCTCTCGAAACTTGTAGCATTTGGGGAAATTCCAGTCTCAGTGGGCCCATACAGATCCATGAACACAATGCGCGGGGTCGTCTCGGAAGATGACCTTCTCGAACTGAGTGAAAGCGAACTACTAGAAGGATGCCAAGACCAGAAGGTAGTAAAAGTGCAAAGAATAACATTAAGGCGAGATGACAAACAAATACCGACCAAACACATAATCATTACTTTCGGAACCGGCAACCTGCCCGAAACAATAGAAACCGGCTACTACAAGCTTCGTGTTAGACCATACATCTCAAATCAGCGTCGATGCTTCAAGTGTCAGCGTTTTGGGCATAGGTCGCAAACCTGCAGAGGGCGTGATACTTGTGCTAAGTGTAGTTCTTCTGAACACGCTTCTGACATCTGTACTTCACCAAACCACTGTGCCAACTGCAAAGGAGATCACCCATCCTACTCGTGATCGTGCCCCTCGGGGAAGAAAGAGAAACAAATCATAGAACTGAAAGTTAAACTAAATCTATCTTTTGAAGAGGCACGTAAACGTTTCGCTCTCCACAATCAGTCTAGTCCTTCCTACACCGATGTGGCGCGCCGGGGGGCAGCGCTACATCTTTAGGCGGCCGCGCTACATCTTTAGGTGGCCGCGCAAGTCACACAGAGTGTGACGGCGGTTACGCCATCAGCCCCCTTGGCGGGAGCAGCCACGGCTCTTCCGCCCCCTACGACGAAGGGCCAGCAGACCTCCGAGCCTGCCGGTCCCAGGGCCACTGCTCGTGCAGACAGGCCCGGAAAACACCAGCGCGTGCCCACTGAGCAGGCATCATTCAGCACCTCTGACGAGGCGATGGATGTAACAAAAACTTCTCTGGCGTCTCAGACGCCAAAGGAATGGCGTTGCTCCCTGGAGCGCGCCAACGAAAAAGAAATACCCTGCATCAAGGGGCCTGGAAAGGTCCCTTGAGCCAACCTAAGTGATATCTCTTGACACACAGCACATAAACACAAACAATATGGATACACAAATATTACACTGGAACGTGAGAGGTTTGATCCACAACCTCGACGATGTCAAAGAACTCTTACACAAATACAATCCAAAGGTGCTGTGTGTTCAGGAGACACATCTGAAACCTACGCAAACAAACTTTCTTAGGCAATACGCTATTTTCCGGAAAGACCGAGATGATGCTGTTGCATCGTCCGGTGGGGTAGCAATAATAGTCGACAGAGGCGTTGCTTGTCGGCAACTGCAACTCCAAACTCCTCTTGAGGCAGTTGCTATTGAAGCAGTTCTATTCAATAAACTAGTTACCATCACGTCTGTATACATCCCCCCAAGATATCAACACTCTAGCACAACGTTTCAAAGCTTTATTGATGAGCTGCATCACCCTTACATAGTCGTCGGTGATCTAAACGCGCATAGCACAATGTGATGCGAGAGGACGGCTTGTAGGAAACATCCTATTCTCTTCAAGTTCCTGCTTGCTGAACAAGAAAAAGCCAACATTTTACAGCTCTACACACAAAACATTTTCTTCAATAGATCTAAGCATAGCGTCTAGTACAATTGTGCCATATCTCCAGTGGGATGTCATTAATAACCCTTATGGCAGTGATCACTTGCCCATCGTCCTAAACCTTAAAGAACAGAGTGAGTGTCCTGCACATGTTCCTCGATGGAAAGTTGATTCAGCCGACTGGACGAAGTTTCGTGAACTAACGCAGCTGCCCTGAAATGATATCTGTGAACTTATCCTAGACGACACAGTAGCATACATAACAGTGTTCATTATTGATGCTGCATCAGTATGTATCCCCCAAACAAAAGGGTCGCCCTCGAAACGACGTATTCCATTGTGGAATGAGGAGTGTAGGGAAGCCACGAAAAAGCAAAACAAGGCTTGGAATCTCCTCCGTAACTCACCAACCACAGAGAATCTAATTAATTTCAAGGCGTCGCAAGGTAGAAGAACGCGCCGCAGCGCTAAACGGGAAAGTTGGAAAAACTACATAAGCAGCATCAATTCATATACAGCCGACTCCCGTTAATACGAAGTTCACGGGGACCGCAAAAAACTTCGAATTAAGCGAACTTCCAATTAAGCACAAAACACAAAAAACAGCACTTTATTTGTGGCGAAATCGAGTATTTTCTCGATCGAGTAAGAAAAATAGTCGGTCATCTTGCTTTGCTTCTTCTTGCCGAATCGCGCTGCTGAAAGCAAGTTCTGCAGGCTGTAGATGTGGCAGAACGCTTCTTCTGTGTTACCTTCAGCGGGAAAGAAGCGCTCCGCGAGAGCAAGGCCCGCAGCTACATCGGCAGCCTTAGGTTGCGGCTCGCCTTCAACGTCATCGTCGCTTTCTTGGGTCGCTTCCGGGGGCCGAATAATCTCTACAATTTCGCTATTTGTCAGCGCACCGCACGTTTTGACCGCCTTGTCTTCGGCGACGTAATCTTCAAAATTGACGTCCCCGAGAGCATCACCAAAATCAGTGCCGTCAAGCTCGCTTGTTGACGCTTGCTCCGCTGAAATTTCAGAGGCATCCTCCGAAGAAGCTGCCACAAAACCGCAAGCCCTGAAGCAGTTTGCGATTGTTTCTTGCTTCACACGATCCCATGCTCGCGCCAACATGTGGATGGCACTAAGCAGGCTCACCTTGTACTTTGTGGAGCTATCCATACATAAAATCATGCGCTCGAGGAGGTGCCGTCTGTACAAGACTTTAACATTCTTGATGATGCCTTGGTCCATTGGCTGCAAAACAGCCGTTGTGTTTGCAGGCAAAAATTCGAGGCGTATTGTACTCAAGGCTGGCACATTCACGTGAGCACTGCAGTGATCGACAAGGAACAACACCTTGCGGTTCTAAGCAGCAAACTTGCGGTCCAATTTGCTTATCCAGCTCTTGAAGATTTCGGCCGTCATCCACGCTCTTTTGTTCGCCTCATAGTCCACAGGCAGCCTTCACGCCTTTAAAACTTCTCGGCTTCGCGGTTTTCCCGATCACAACTAACCGACATCGTTCCGTGCCAGTCATGTTTGCCGCGATCAGCACAGACACTCTCTCCTTGCTGCGTTTGCCCCCAGCACAGTCATCGTCCTTGAATGTCAGGGTCTTCTCTGGTAGAAGCCGATAGAAGAGTGCAATCTCATCTGCATTGAAGATGTCTTCCGGTCTGTATTCGGTGAGATATTCACGCAGCTTTCCGTCCTTCCACGTGGCACATGTTTCCTGGTTAACGGACGCCTTTTCACTACACACGCTCTCGACAACCAGGTCATGGTGATCTTTAAAGCGCGTCAGCCATCCATCTGACGAAACGAAGTCATCGATCCCCAACATTGCTGAGAGGAAGTTTGTTGCTACTGGCCTCCCTAATCCAAACCAGCAGAGCCTTCTGCAACTCTGGGTAAGCGCCGGTGCGCATTCGCTTCCGAGAAGTCTTGAACTTGTCGTTCTCAAATGCATCCATTATTGTGCGCTTGTTCTTGATGTAGTTTGAGAGCATGTTCGGCTTGATCCCGTACTTCCGCGCTATGTCTTGTTTGGCGGCACCTCCCTTCTCAACTTCCTTCAAAACCTCGACTTTCGTTGCCAGGTCGAGCATGCGATAAGAGCCACGGTTTGCCATGGCTATAAACTGCGCGACTAGGTACAGTCAATTCCGAATCACCCATGGTACAACCTAGCCTACGAGCTTCGCACACAAAGGCGCTCGACCAACACACGCCTCGACATATGCTGCGCACGCTGCAAGACTACTCGCACAATCTCGCCACTGCCAGTAGGCAGCGCTGCGTGCACCTATGGCACCCGTGTGGCCTCCGCGATCAGCTCCAGCCACGCGCGGCAGCCGCGCTAGGCCTCCGGCGGGAGCCGCTTCGCCTCCCGCCGGAGTTGATTGCAGAGGCCACAGCAGCCGTAGCAATGAATAATTGCGCCGCTCCAAGAAGGATGGCATTACGGGCGGCTGCGGTGGCGATGACACCATCGCGGAGCACGGAACTGTTGCAACACTTGAAAAATTGCCCATTCTACCAAAGAATGACGGTCACCTCGAGGAGCCCGGCTAAAAATGAACTTCCAATTAAATAATATTACTGGATGAGGACTTCGAATAATTGAGCGATTTCTTCTATAGGATTACATGCAAAACTGACGGGACCAGCGCTTCACTTCTAATTAACCAAAAGTTCCAATTAAGCGGCTTCGAATTATCGGGAGTCGACTGTACAGACGAACGAAAAGCCTGGAACAGGGTTAACAAAATAAAAGGCCGCGAAACTCATCCCTTACCTTTATTAAATACACAAGGAAACATCCTTGAGGATCAGGCAGATTGTCTAGGAGCACATTTCGAGCACATTTCCAGTACATCTCATTACACAGATACATTCCTAAAGTACCAGTGACTAGCAGAACAGATGAATTTGGGTCGGAAAAGCACATCCAACAAAGTATACAATTGTCCATTTGGAATGGCTGAGTTCCAGGCCTAACTGAACTGTTGCAACAAGTCTGCTCCAGGAAGTGACAGAATAATGTATGAGATGATCAGACACTTACACCCCGAAACCCAAAAAACACTACTGTCACTCTTTAATTCCATGTTCTCTGCTGCCTACATTCCTTCTGTTTGGAAAGAAGCAGTCGTAATCCCTATTCTCAAAGAGGGCAAGGACCCTTCCTCACCCAGCAGTTATAGGCCTATAGCTCTGACAAGTTGTATATGCAAATTATTTGAGAAAATGATTAACCGTCGCCTCATCCATTTTCTTGAAAGCAACAAGATACTCGATCCCTTACAGTGCGGTTTTAGAGAGGGTAGATCCACAACAGATCACCTTGTCCGCATCGAGACAAATATCCGTGATGCCTTCGTCCACAAACAGCTTTTCCTGTCCGTATTTTTAGATATGGAGAAGGCATACGACACAACCTGGCGCTTTGGAATCCTCCGTGATCTGTCTGAAATGGGAGTTCGAGGCAACTTGCTATACGTCATTCAGAGTTACCTCTCCAATCGCACGTTTCATGTTAGAGTTGGTAACGTTCTGTCTCGTCCATTTACGCAAGAGGCTGGTGTTCCACAAGGAGGTGTGCTCAGCTGCACTCTTTTTATTGTCAAAATGAACTCGATCCAGACTGCCATACCACGTAGTATGTTTTATTCTGTATATGTAGATGACATCCAGATAGGTTTTAAATCATGTAATCTAAGTATGTGCGAGCGACATGTACAGCTTTGCATAAATAAATTGTCTAAGTGGGCGGATGAAAATGGTTTTAAGCTAAATCTGAAAAAAAGTAAGTGCGTCCTGTTCTCTAATAAAAGAGGGATACTGGCGGACCCTGTAATCAATCTCAATGGAGAACGGTTATCTGTGAGCTGTGAACACAAATTCTTAGGGATCCTTCTAGACAGTGAGCTAACTTTTGTGCCACACCTGAAGTATCTTAAGGCAAAGTGCCTCAAGACTATGAATCTGCTGAAGCTGTTGTCACGCACAGCTTGAGGAAGCGACAGGAGATGCCAATAAAGTTGTACAAAAGTCTAATATTAACACGCCTTGACTATGGGGCCATAGTCTATAATTCTGCTGGACCTAGTGCTCTAAAAAGGCTAGATCCTGTCCACCACTTAGACATCCGCCTTGCAACAGGCGCCTGTAGAACTAGTCCTGTGCAAAGCCTTTACGTCGAATCTAATGAATGGTCCCTATACTACCAAAGGAGATATTTGTGTCTTTCGTATGCCTTGAGGGTAAAATCAGCTGTGGATCATTCATGTCATTCAATTATTCACGACTCCTCCACGGCCAGGCTATTCAGTAACCGCCCAGGTGTCCGGCCTCCTCTGTCCCTCCGGTTGGAAGCACTCTCAGAAAAAAACAGGGGTCTCTCTTTTAGATAATGTCTTAATGGCCCCCTCTCGGCTTCCACCGCCTTGGGAGTGGCAAACTATCCAATATGACATCTCTTTCTTAGAATTATCGAAGCAAGCACCTGAGGCTCACATACAGTCACATTTTATTGAACCTAAAGAGAAGTATTCCTGTGATGAATATTACACAGATACTTCGAAGTCTCCTGCTGGTGTTGCTTATGCAGCTCTCGGACCCTCATTTTCAAAATCTGGGCCACTAAGTCCACACACCAGTATCTTTACGCAGAAGCATATGGTATACTTTCGGCTATTAAACACATAAGGCGCAGAAATGTTGCTAAGGCTGTTGTCTTTACAGGCTCATTAAGTGTCGTGAGAGCCCCGATTAGCTTACGAAAGCATAAGAATCCCGTTTTGAATGAGCTGTATATAGCTTGTTGTGCTCCGCATATATGTGCAACCAAATGATTATACTATGCTGGGTACCTGGTCATAAAGGTATAAAAGGCAACGTAGCTGCTGACGAAAATGCTACGTCAGTGAGTTTTAGCGACACAGATGGAAATATCCTCATTCCTGCCACAGACCTAAAGCCCTTTCTGTGCCGTAAATTCAGGAAACATTGGCAAACAGAGTGGGATACACAAACATTGAGTAAGTTACACATCATAAAACCAAGACTACGGAATTGGATAAGTGAGAAAACAGCACGGTACAAGGAAGTGCTTCTTTGCCGATTAAGAATGGGACAACTTACAGTACTCACTCCTACCTCTTGACTGGCGGAGATTCTCCTACTTGTAGGAGGTGCGGCGATAGCTTGACAGTGCTCCATGTTCTTATCCAGTGCCCTGCAATAGAAACAGAGGAAAAAGTATTTCCCTTCTGCATATCGGGAAAATATACCACTTCACCCTGCATTTTTTCTTAGTGATGAACCGCTTTTTAAACTGCAAATAGTCTTAGATTTCTTAGCCGAAACCGAAATTCTGAAAATAATTTGGCCCGGAAATTTAAACACGAGATTACCAGCCCTTGTATTCGAGGGCCGTCTTGATTCTCTATTGTAACTGTCGTTTCGTTTTCGTATGTTTTTTTTTAAATCAAAACACAACTGCCATCGTCCACGTCCATAACTAATCAGTGTCATTATTTTAATAATTATATATTTAGTCATTTACGGCGAAAGTTTTTAGGCCCTTATACAGCCATGTCACACCTACCATAATAAACTCTTTGTCCACGCCATTCAGAATAAATCCTTTAAATTACCATTTGTCATGGCGCTCTTTGGTCATAACTGGCCCTTGCGCCATTAAAAAAACCACATATCATCATCACTGGTGAGGAACCTCCTACATGTGGTAGATGTGGTAAAAGACTGACGGTCATCCACGTCCTCGTGGAATGTAGGGAAATAGAATGCGAGAGGAAAAAGCACTTTCCCTTGGTGTATCAACACCATATCCCATTACATCCAGCACAATTTCTCAGCTCGAACCCGTTATTCGACACCACATCAGTTTTAAATGATTTAAATGAGATTCAAACATTGCACATTATCCGATCAAATGTTGCGTAGTACGGCTTCTTACCAGAGGCTGCTGCTGCGTTTGTTACATTAGCATAGTACGTGGCTCCAGGCCCTTGCATTCAATGGCCCTGTTGAGACATCAGTGCTGTGTTCACAACATGTTTTGTTTCATCATCCGCGCACAACATGGCAGTTCCATAGTTCACATCTCTGGTCATTGTCATTGTTTAATACTTATATATTTTACGCAATCCAGAGCGACTGATTTTAGACCTATTTACAGCCATGCCACATCCACCATTCGAAGTACATGTCTTCACTTCACGAACAATTCATTGAAAACCGATCACCATGTGTATGGCGCTCTTTGGTCATATCTCGCCCTTGCGCCATAAAACCCCATACATCATCAGTTTCCCTCAGCTACTGCCCTGAGATTCCAATGAATCTGCTGAAGACGCTTTAGATGCTCTCGAAGCGGAGTTTTCCACACTACCGGCGTACAGTCTTCAAGAGCACGTTCTGAATGAAGAAAGGTGGGATGTGCAGTGGTCTATGGTTGGAAAAAATGAAAAACACTGATGGAAAACATGTTTCACCGAGTTGCTAAGGTGATGCTCGAATTACTCGTGATACCGCATAGGATTTTAGCACGGCGTGAAAAACTAGGACTGAATTCCACTCATCAGTGTGCAACACAACCCTCCAACACCTGCTGCTATGAAAGGCCGTCAGTCGGGACCATGTTTTGAGCAAAGCTACTCGGACAAATTTTTGAAGTGAGCAAAGCCTGCTACTGCAAGGTCCCTGCAAACGGACTCGTTGAACACTGCCTGAAAGTTTGAACGCCCCCCCCCCGGTCTCACCGAAAGTTGAAACAGTGAATGCAACCCCACCCTCTCCCCTCCTTGTTGGCGCGATAAAATGTCTCCCGATTTTTGATCTCGCCAGGTTGGCAGGTATGTGGTAGGCGGTTGCTCTGATGCGAGAAGCACCAACGAAATGCGTAATGCTGAGGAAAAGTGATGATTCGAACTGCCTTTCATGGTCGGTTGTTATTATAGACGGTGCACCGAAACGAGCAACCCAGTGGTGCAAGAAGGTGCGGGCAACCGTGTCGGCTGTGATATTCGCTATTAGCGGCGAGAATTAGGAGTGGCGCCCTCTCGCGAGTGACGTCACGGCCAGGACGCCGCTCGCTCCGGCTCGCTCAGCTGCCGCGCGCGCTCGTTCCCTTCGTGTATGCTTGGGGTATGGGTGGCTCGAGCCGTACGTATTGAAGGATACGTCGTCTTCTTTCAGCTGCCATACCTTAACCACAGTTTCTTCTTCAAAAGCGTGTGAGTCGAGAAACTTTGCGGCTTGGATATCGCAAGCTAAGTAGCGTTAAAGAGGTCTACTAGGTTTTGCAATGCATATATGCGCCGTGTCTATCTGTAAATTTTGACTAAGAAATGAATATCTGCAAATTCAACGCGCGAAGTTGTGTATGATGCTTCGCTCAACACTTGACATTCCTTTAGTATTTAGCTATGAGAGGCATTGCATTTTACGTGGAAGAAAAATTTGGTAATTGGCGTCAACATGTTATCCGATGTTAGAAAGACACTGCCCAGCGAAGCTGTCATCATGATTCCTATTACTCTGGTGTGTTCTATTCAAATATGGCCATTCATTAATGCATAAAAAAATAGTTAGGCGCGCATTTCTTATGAAAAAAGTTTGCTGCTACTTTCATCCCTCTCTGAAACAGGCCTCCAAAAAACGAATTGCTCATGGCTGTTAACACGACGGTGTGTCATGTAGAGTATTTACATAGTTAATTCACAAACACCATAGTAGCAATCACCTGAGAGAAAAGTTTCGTTGTTAAGATCGAGAGCCACTCAATTGAAAGTGATGAAATGTTTCATAGTGGCCCTCAGTAGCCTTTATCGACAATATGGCACACCCCTGATCACGTAACGGTAGCAATCGACTGTCCGTATGGCGAGGCACGCTATGTTCGCGAAAGCCATCAGTTCACTACAACTTCGAATTAAAACCATAAAGCATTTTTTTACAGCGCCAACTGGAATGGCTAAAGTATTCTCGAGCTACTACACCGCAGCTTAGATTGCCTACAAAAGGAAAATTCAAGCACCTTCTGTCTCACCATGTCTCGACCCAGCGTTATTTAATTATACAAACGGATAACTATTGGCTTCGTCGCTACATAAAAGAGAACCTTGCAGGCTAAATTAAGTTTGCTCCAATCCAATCGCAAACATTCATAAAGAAAGCACCACAAGCCTTGCATATACTTTCACTTGATTTTTGACCCTCCACCGGGGGAATTTCTATATCTTCAATATGTCCCATACTACTAGTCATCGACGCTTCGACTTCTTTCTGGCTGCAGCTATGCGGTCAAGCAGGCATACTTCACTAAAAAAATTGGGCCGAGCAGCCTGTGTCAGTTCGCCAAACAGATTCGTCATGTATATTCCTCAAGCAACCAGCACCAGTAAATTTCCCAAGTGAGTTTGATTTGATTTGCTTTATTAATTTCCATTCACACACACACATGTACAGAGGAGTGGTAAATGGAGGTGGATGAGGGAAAAAAGCCGCACAGAAGCAGCTTGAGGTATACCTCACCCCGTTAGGTACAATATGGCTGCATGGAGTAACACATCAAGCGCCATATAAATTACATTTATATAGTGCCCATAAAACATTGCAGTTATACAATATATGAAAAGACAGTGAAATATTTCCGCAATAACAATGCAAAACACACTGCGGCATTGAAATAAATAAATGATATACACTTGGTAACATAGACAAAAAAAGAGGAACATAACATACATTATTAATCATTAACAAACGCGCTCTAAAGAGGTGAGTTGAACGTGTAGCACGGAAAAGGGAATATATATTGGTACATTCCTATTTGTACTCTGTAAATAGCTGTAAGCCTTCATTAACATTACTTCAAATTTCCGCCGCTTAAGAAAAATAAACACGTGAAGAACTGCCTAATGTTGGCAAGCAGTTAAAGAAGCAAGTGAGGCGTGTAGAATCTAAGCTCCAGTATTAGTTAAGTCCCCGTGCTACTGCCGAGCGTTTCTGTGAGGAAATGCAAAAATTCGATATTATACCATGAACTATTCGTCGTGAGCAAACCTGTTTTAGCGGAATAAAATCAACGTAACTGCTGTAGAAGTCACATATAGCCAGCTTTCTGACATACTTGTTGCACCGCGGCAGGTATGGTATCATAACTGGATTCCTATAGGCTATGCTTTTGCGATTGTCTATCCGCGTATGGAAAACCCGCAATGGGCTGGTCTGCGTCACTTCGGCTGGCACTGTAGCGTTGCCTTCGAGAGCTGCATTGTTGTCTAAGAAATTAGCTCTTTGAATAAGTGTTCGCAAAGGAAGACGTCGTAAAAATATATTTGAGACGACCACCATAAGTATACAAGCAGAGAGAACGAGGGCGAACAAACGAAAACACCGCAGAAAGCGCCCGGACAACGCCCGAACTGTAGCAGACGACAGGCATGAGTCCGTGCCCTGACGTCACGCGAGCGGCGCTCGCAGCGCCGCTCGCGTTCGTTCTCGGGGCTAATAGGTATGGCCTCCGCTCAGCCCTTGAATCTGTCAATGTACATCAGTAAATAGGCATTCTCTTGGCAAGGCGGCAGAGGTCCGACAATGTCGAGGTGTACGTGGTCGAAATGCGTGTCTGGAGGCGAGAACGTTGCCAACAGTATGTCAATGAATTTTGCCACGCTGACACGGTATGCATCCTCTTACCCAGCAACGCACGTCTCGGTTGATACCTGGCCAGATGAACCTTGCTGTGAGCAACTTTTGCGTAGCTTTGATTCCAGGATGCGATAGCTTGTGAACAGAAAGGAAAATGCGGCGACGTAGATTAGCAGGCACGAAGGGGTGTGGGTTGCCCGTGGAGGTGTCCCAGCAAATCTGGTCACCTTATCCCTGAATCTGCATCCACTGTAGCTTGAGGGCCGTTTTTGTTAGGAGGCTTTTTAGCTCTTCGTCTTCTCTTTGGACTGCCACCAGCACATCTAAGTAAACTCCTTCTGGAGTGTTGACGATGTTTATAGCGCTCCGCGACAGGGCGTCGGCAACGACGTTGTTGCTCCCTTTTACGTGGCGGACGTCTGTCGTAAACTCGGAGATGTATGCCAGTTGCTGAAGTTCACGGGCCGTGTGCATGCCACCGTCTGAACGCATAGAGCAGCGGAGAGCATAGGTCAGCGACTTATGATCGGTTAAAATGAAGAACTCGACGCCCTCCAAGAAATGCCGAAAGTTATGTATACTCAAGTAGATGGCCAGCAGTTCGCGCCCGAAGGTGCTGTAGTGGCGCTCAGTAGGTGTCAGCTTCCGCGAGAAGAATGCAGTTGGGTGCCATTTTCCGTCACTCAGCTGTTGCAACACGGCGCCGATGGCTATGTCTGAGGCATCGACCATTAAACACTAGGGAATTTCTGGCCGTGAGTATGCCAGGAGAGCCGCATTTGCCAAGGCCTTCTTGCTTTGGTTGAAAGCCTTTTTCGCTTCTTCGCACCAAGGCAAGTCATTCGAAGATCCTTGCGTTGCCTTGAGCAGTCCGTGAAGCGGTTGTATGATATAGGTGCATTTAGGCATGAAGCGGCGGTAGAAGTTTAGCAATCCGAGAAATTCACGTAGTTGGCGCTTCGTGGTTGGCAGTGAAAAATCTTGTATGGCCTGCACTTTAGAAGGGTGTGGCCTTACTCCCGAGCTCAAAATGATGTGGCCCAGAGATAACTCAGGCACGCCGAGTTCACTCTTGGCCGCATTGACGACAGCGCTGCGCTCAGATAGGCGCTGAAAAACAATCCGCAGGTGCTCTTCATGTTCTTCTGGGGTGGTGCTCGTGATAAGCAAGTCGTCCAGGTAAGCGTGACAAAATTGAGGCCCCGTAGAACACCGTTGATAAACCTTTGGAACGTTTGACCCGTGTTGCGAAGGCCGAATGGCATGCGCAGGAATTCGAATAGACCAAAGGGTGTATGTAGTGATAGCAGTCTTGGGGATGTCTTCCGGTGACACAGGTATTTGGTGGTATGCCTGCACGAGATCAATTTTTGAAAAAAGTTTGGCCTCATGCAGACCTGCCAGTATGTCGTGAATATGTGGCACGGGGTACCTGTTGGGCCTGGTGACACTGTTCAGCACTCGATAGTCCCCGCAAGGACACCAGTCACCCGATGATCGCTTATGAACCATGTGAAGGGGAGATGCCTAAAGACTGGAAGAAGGTTGGATGATGTCCAACTCCAACATATGGTCAAATTCTTGTCGTGCTACCACCGGTTTCCCAGGCGACATTCGACGTGGTCGAGCATGAACCGGTGGTCCAGTAGTAGTAATGTGGTGAAACACGTCGTGTTTTACTGGGGATCCCACTTGGTGCTGGTGTGTCAGGTCAGAAAATTCGCTCAGTATGGAAGTGAAACAAACGGCCTGCTGGCTTGTTCAGTGTAGGGCTGAGGGGCGTATGTCTTGAAGGCTTGCCTTTTACATCGCTTTGTGACACAGGGTCCTGTAACCTCTGGTTACGCACGTCGACTAACAGTCCGAACTGGCACAGAAAATTCACCCCGAGAATGGCAAATTTCACGTCGTCTACTATGAAAATCCATCGTAGCATTCTCTGCAGGCCCAGACTGACGGTTAGGGAGCGGTTTCCATACGTGGCGATGGCCGTGTTGTTGACTGCTTGCAAAGGCGATGTGTTCGGGCGCTTTCGGTCCATAGGCGATGCTGGAAGTACGCTCACTTCGGCGCCTGTGTTGACGGGGAAGTGGAAACTGCTATTGCAGTCGGTTAGGAAAAAGACTGATGAGCGACGTTCTTGCATGGCATAAACGCTGGTTGCCCTCAGCGCCTGCCCGGTGTTTCCCGAGAACTTGCAGGGTGGTACACATTTGCGTGCAGCATTGCCGAACTTGCGATGGTACCAACATACGTTTGGGCATTTCATAGGCGACTGCACAGCACTCTGGCTGGTTGACCGTGATGCGGTATGGAGGGTGGCCACAGAATCCTCGAGACGCGAGATTTCGTTATTCATCTCTTGAAGCTGCTCATGTGGAGACGGTTCGCTTGTGACGGCTGCGACAGCTGACAAGCTCATAATGGTAGCTCCCACATCTAACTCAGCCAGCTTGGATAGATCGTTCTCATTTGAGGCAGTCATGACCATTCTGACGTTCGGTTTCTGTAGAAATATTTCTCGGGGCAGCAGGCTATCAAGACCATCCACTTTGCCGCCCAATAATTGCTGCATATGACGCAGCAGCTGGCTTGGCATCCTGTCGCCGAGGTTGGCTTCGTGGAGAAGCTGTTGTAGCCATTGGCTTTCGGGGGGCGTGATCCTGCGAATGAGTGTTGCCTTCAGCGTCTCGTAAATGTTGTCTGCTGGTGGGGAAAGCTGCAGGTCTCGAATTTCGCTAGCGGTTGATGGGGGCAGACTGCTCACCACATAATGGTATTTCGTGGAATCTGCTGTGATGCGCCGCGCAGCGAATTGTGATTCTACCTGAATGAACCACAATGCAGGGTCCGCAGTCCGAAATGGAGGCAGTTTGACGTCAACGCCAGAGAGTGTCGGAATTTCGGTGCCTTGAGGTGTGTCCATAGCGCTTTTTGCTCGTCCTGGTCACCAGTGTAGTGTGGGACGCGAGCGTGGCTGGAATTAAAAAAATGAAGCGCCAATGGTAATGGCACACAAAGAAGGAACAAAAGACAGGACAAGATGCTACTTGCAACTGTTTATTGAAGTCAGAGGTGGCTGATTATGTAGCCATGGGGAGAGGGCGACGAAAAAAGAGGGACACTGATTATGTCAATGCGCACATGCGAGAACACTGAAGATATATTCGAAGGGAATCGCGAATAATCAAAATCTAGAACTTATCAAAAAATGGCTGTGGCTTAGGTAAGGTTAAGCCCAGGATGCGAAGCATACTAGCCTTTATTTTAGTTGTTGAACCACTGTTTAGCCTGGTGAACTGCTGTTGCTTGGCTATATTTGGTTCGGCTAGACGAAGAAACAACTCATGCATTACTTCTTCGCCTTCAAGAGTGGAACGCGACAGCGTTCCCGTCGACCCGCCAAGGGGTGTAAGACAATGGGCTACAGGGCAGCGACTACGCGTCCCGCATTGGACGCGGTGAGCGTCGAGCAAAGCAGCGTTCGGCGCGGCAACGAAATGTGCGCCTGAGCAAGAGACGCACGCCTTAGAAACAGCGCGTTTCTAAGGCAACACCGCATTCACTAGAGGCGCTTTTGTACCGCTTTGAAGCGTTGTACTCGTGGCTCAGTGGTAGCGTCTCCGTCCCACACTCCGGAGACCCTGGTTCGATTCCCACCCAGCCCGTCTTGCAAGAGTTGAGCCAAAGCCACTTCTCCTCTGTCGTGACGTCACGGTGTCACGTGATTTCATGGTCACCGCCGCGCCTGAGGAGCTGGGTTGAGCCCTCGTAATATGCTTCGCATAAAAACATGCTTTCATTGTTATAAATGTTCAGAGACGGGGTGCTCACACAGGCATCCCCTCTTTTCTTAATCTGGTTGGCCTCAAACAATTCACGCACCACAGAATCTTTACTTGTAATGTGACTGTTATGTCATGAAGCCTTGCTTCACATACTTGTTTGTTCTCATTCCCGCAGGCCTTGCAGTGAAGCGGCAAGTTTGAATCATAACTGTTTTTTAATGAACGCCTGCTAATGAAAGCAGGCGTTCATTGATACATCGGCCAGTTTGGCCGATATACTCTTTCCCACACTTGAGAGGTATGCGGTATACAACCCCTTCTTCACACTTAACAAAAGGTTTCTTGTTAAGGTAACTCTTGTTAAGACAAACTTGGTTAGGCTGAATTCTCGTATATAACGAACAACATGGGAACATTTGTTTGGTTTTCCATAGACTCGATGCAAAAGAAATCCGCTTAACACGAACCACCTCAGACATACTCTTCGGTTAATACGAACATTTGGTGTGATTGCCACTGCTACCAATCCTAGAGGTTAGGGTGCCTCAGTGCACCGAAACCGAGGGCGCACACATTGAGGCATCCTACTGGAGGCCTGTGGTGCACATCACCCTTGGACAGAGGCAAAAGCAAGAGGAAGAAACAAAAAAAGTTAGTGACGTTTCATTTCATTAACGTGGGTCACGTGCAAGCATATGGGTGCTATGGCGCACATGAGGCTATCGGCTTTTGGTGCGCTTAGATACCTACACTGTGCACATCGCAGATCGTATTCAGGACAGGGTTCACATGACCGCGCCATGTGCAGCAATCGCTGGAGTAGAATGGCCCCTTGTAAACATTCGCTTACTAACTAGACAGGCATGGACACATCAAACTTGATGACGGCGGACACCCTGCCAAAACGCTGCCATGAGAAATCATGGCAGCAGCCACGAGCGAAGTGACCTTCAGGCTGTCTATAACGTCAATGCAAACTGAGCGGCGAGAACACAGTGTGCGCAAAGCTACGAGCCATCAGCCCACCTAGACTGTGGCCCTTAAGCATATCACTTTCAAGTAAAGCCCGGATGACCACGCGCGGCCGAAGTGCAATGCCTCCTTCCCTCTCTTCTGGTGCCATGCACGCGATGGAAGACAGTGCGCTTCCTTCCCCCTTTCCTTTCTTGCGCAAGCGAGATTGTGCTGCTATCATTCGCTCACCGTCGCGCGCTTTCACTCGTACACACAGCGTAGTGCATGTGAGGACGATGTTATCACGAGATGAACCCAGTATGTCCGTCGTGTCGCAAACAAAACCTATAGCAATGGCTAGTGTAGGATCAGAAGGCCCATAAAGAATTACCATTTATTAAACAGATGACTGCGTTGATGTCGTGGCTACCATCGTGGAGCCTATATGCCTGATGGCGCGAGTCCAGTCTCTTCTCTACCTACCGTGGGGCTCTATGTGTACTGTCCACTACATGGCCCCCCCCCAACGATGAAGGCACTGCCGTCGAGTGGTTTAAGTTGTGGAGATGGCACTGCCAGAGTCTAGATGAGCTGGCTTCGAGCGGTCGATGGAAGTTGTCTCTTCGCGTCCATTGACAAGAAGTGTGAAAAACTTGGTAGACATGTCGCATATCACTGTCCTGCTGTTAAAGGGACACTAAAGGTTACTATTAAGTCCCCGTGGACTGTTGAAATACCATCCCAGAAACATCCAAACGCTTGTTTTGTGCAAAGAAGAGACTTATTTAAGAGAAAATGCATTCTGAAGCGTCCGCGTACCTCTAGCGCAGTTCAAATTGCCCGCCCTCCGATCGAGGAGTGGTGACGTCATGGTCTAATAGTGACGTTGCTTCGTCGGTGAGTAAAACGGTGCCCGCAGACGGCGCTACGGCTTTTCTGCGCAAAACGCAAACGCGCGACCAGAAACAGAGCCAAGACAGAGCCAACAGCAGCGCGAAAGCGGAACTATGGTGGCTAGTGGAAGGGAAAGCGTGTGACGATAAGCTGGTTCTTTATTTTACGACGCCAACTTCGACGCTCGTTGCAATGGACGACCCTGACAACGACACATTGGCTCGCTATGCTGGGCGACTTCAGTGACTATGCGACTTCAGCGATTTAAGCACTGATGAGCGTGACCTGCTGCTGAGGGCTCGCGCTGCCGGCGTCATTGCGTACTACTACGACGGCGGCCTGCTTTGAAAGGCACTCCACACGACTTCATAAGTCGGTGTTGAACTCATAATCGTCTGGACAAAAGTGCAGTGAGCACACTATGCTATTTTCGGCTCTTTGCCAACGCGCTGTGGTAGAGGTATGGCACTTAACCACTTCGAACGGAGAGGTTCACTCGTTGGCCCACAGTGATAAGTAATGTTGGATTCTCCGCTGCAACTGCCCTTGGCCAAGTTCCGTGGACTGTTCGCGCATCCCACTACATCACATGGACGTGGCATTCTCGCTGCTTGTTCCAAATGCAACTTTCCCGAGCCAGCAGGACCAGCGCAGCACGACGCGATAATGAAACAACTGAAACTCAAAGCACGCGCAATACAGAGTCAAGCGTGCAAAGTCGAACGAAAATGAAACCTTTCGACCACCCATACTACTGAAGGGTAACGTCAAAATGTTTTTTTCTTAGAATCGAATAGAAGTAGACAAGTAGCACTTCCTTCCGACTTATAACCTAATGAAATTATCTTTTTAATACGAGTAGTTGAGTACTAGTGACATAAATTATGATGAGGAGTGCCTTTGTCATTGGGCTAGTACCGGAATGTTGCTGGGGGGTCTCAAATCGTGTCATGCGTTTACCTCAATTTCTCGGTTACTAAAGCTCTGTTCGCGATTATTTTGACGCCTTAGACGTTCTAGAGCATTGCTTCATCACTTTAACTTGACTTCATAATAACTTTTAGTGTCCTTTTAACAGCGCGAAACGTAGACTGGACACGAGACGAGAAGACATTACAAGCGCTGTGGTGTCTTCTCATCTTGTGTACTGTTTACGTTTTGCGCTGTTAACACCAGGATGGAAAAACAAGCCCTAGCTGCTATTCTAGCATATCTCTGTGACAGTGTAGCCAGGCAGTACGATATCTTCGAAGCGCAGAGAATCGTTGGCAATCTGGAGGGTTAGAAGTTCACGGTCTGTGCGTTGAGTGGTAGCAGGGCGGACAAAGTCAATGCCGAACGATTTACTTGGCTTGCATTTATGTGAATCTGTGACAAAGCGTCAGCAACAGGATTATCGGCACCACTGATATGCCGAATATATAGTGAATTCAGAGATATATGCAAGCTGGCGAATTTCGTGGGGAGTATGCAAGGAGCTGTTGGAGGTAATAGCAGAAATGAGTGGTTTGTGGTCAGTGAGAATGGCTGTAGCGGGTTTCTTGCGGTGTCAGCTTCCTTGAAAAAAAAAAAAAAAAAAATATATATATATATATATATATATATATATATATATATATATATATATATATATATATATATATATATATATATATATATATATATATATATATAGGCTGCCATGTCTTGCCAACCAGCAACCAGTTGTTGAAACACCGCGCCAACAGCTATGTTGGCGCGGTGTTGTCAGAGGTGCCTGCCATAACAGACATTGGAGCATCTGGTTGTGGGTGTGCCGGTGGAGTAGTGGTAGCAAGGGTGTTCTCGGCAGAGATAAAATCAGATTCAGCAGCATTAGTCCACGATATAGGCATGCTAGCTCATGGTGTGCCAGAGAGTAGAATCTGCAGAGGCAGCAAAATTGAAGCACAATGAAGAATAAAACGGCGATAGTAATTGATGAGGCCCAAAAATTCTCGTAATTGCTTGGTGAAAGACAGACGTGGGAAATCTTTAATGACTTAGCCACGGGTTGGTAAGCGCTGGATGCCATGCTCGTCTACACGACGGCCCAGGAAATCGAGAACCCACCGTGGTTGCTCAGTGGCTATGGTGTTGGGCTGCTGAGCACGAGGTCGCGGGATCAAATCCCGGCCACGGCGGCCGCATTTCGATGGGGGCGAAATGCGAAAACACCCGTGTGCTTAGATTTAGGTGCACGTTAAAGAACCCCAGGTGGTCAAAATTTCCGGAGTCCTCCACTACGGCGTGCCTCATAATCAGAAAGTGGTTTTGGCACGTAAAACCCCAAATATTATTATTATTATTAGGAAATCGAGAGAAGCAACGTCAAACTCGCTCTTTGAGGTGTTTACAACCAGGCCATATTGACGGAGGGGTTCAAACACCTTACGTAGGTCAGATTCATGTTCCACAGCAGAGCGACAGAGTACAAGAATGTCGTCTAAATAGACGAAGCAACAAGTCAGGCTGCGGAGTAAAAAAGCGAAATCAAAAGCGAAAGCAGGTACACACACAGACTAGCCGAAAGAGAGGGTCCTGGAATAATTGTCTTGTATATAAATAGCTCAATAACATCCAAACGAATGTGGGATCAGGTTCGTAAGTTTAGAGGCGACTACGCTTCTTATGCTATCCCCATACTATCACCTCCAGGCATGCAAACAAATATAGAAGAACAACCAGACATTTTAGGGCAACATTTCCGTGATATATCAAGCTCAGAGAACTACTCTGCTGCATTTCTAAAACATAAGCAATTAGCAGAAAAACTAAAGCTTCCGACCACAGGAAGTTCAGAAAGACTGTATAATGCCGCTTTAACACTTCCATAAATCAACAGAGTCCTTACTAGTGGCAAAAAAAACAGCACCCGGTCCAGACAGGGTACACTACGCAATGCTAGCTCACCTATCCCCTAAAGCAGTTGAGACCTTGCTTCATTTCTTCAACATGATTTGGGAAACGGGAAAAATGCCCAAAGAGTGGAAGAAAGCCATCAGAATCCCTTTCTTGAAAGCTGGAAAACCTTCCACAACAGCAACCAGTTATAGACCCATAGCACTCACAAGTTGTCTTGCAAAGTCCTATGAAGCCATCATCAACATAAGATTGACATACGTCCTTGAAACGGAGAACCTGCTAGATAACCATCAGTGTGGATACAAGAAAGGTTGCTCCACAATAGACCACCTAGTCCGGCTAGAAGACGAGATACGTGTGGCCTTTCTAGACAAGCAATATTGTCTCACAGTTTTCTTTGATCTTGAAAAGGCGTACGACACAACATGGAGGTTTGGTATCTTAAGGGACTTAGCAGATTTCGGAATCCGAGGTAGAATGCTCAATTGTCTAGCCGATTTCATGTCGGACAGAACATTCCAGGTGCATTTAGGAACGGCGCTGTCACGTGTATTCATTCAGGAAAATAGTGTGCCACAAGAATGCGTACTAAGCACAACACTCTTTATAGTAAAAATGTACTCTGTTAAAAAAGTCATTCCCCCGTCTGTTATGCACTCCATATACGTCGCTGATCTGCAAATAGCATGCCGCACCTCAAACTTACATACATGTGAAAGGCACCTCCAGATAACAATGAATAAACTAATGGACTGGGCTGAGAAAAATGGCTTCCACTTCTCTACTAAAAAAACTGTTACAGTGCTATTCTTCCAAAAACGAGGATTGTACTTAGACCCGGTTTTAAAATTGATTATGTTGCACTGCTGGTAAAACAAGAGTATAAATTCTTGGGAGTAATCTTTGATAAAAAACTAAACTTCCTAGCCCTCATTAAAACACTAAAGATTAAGGCAAATAAAGCATTGAATATCCTAAAAATTTTATCTCATAAGCACTTGGGTTCCGACCGAACCTGTCTTGCGTATTTACCGGTCTCTTGTGCGTAGCCTTTTAGACTACGGCTCCGTGGTTTACGGCTCAGCCAGGCAGTCCTACATCCAACTACTTGATCCAGTGCATAACCTTGGATTGCAACTGGCAAGTGGTGCCTACAGAACATCACCCATTCAAAGTTTATATGTTGAGTGTAATGAACCCTCATTACAGCAGCGCAGAGCATTACTCACATTCTCTTATGTACTCAGAATTCAGTCATCACTGCAACACATATGCTACAACATTGTCACACAGTGCAACTCACGCTTACACTACACAAATAAACCGAATATGATTAGGCCACTTGTCCTGCGGTATGAGCAATACTGTCGGGATTATGACATTCCCCATGAAGTCCTCCAGGTTGCCAAGAAACCACAACGGTTGGCCCCGTGGTACGATTTCACACAGTTGTGCGATTGGACAATGACACATTTAAAGAAGAAAGACACCCCACACGAACACATTATACAATTCCGTGCACTTCAGGACAAATATCAAAATAACATGCAATATTACACTGATGGCCCTAAAACAAAAGATCACGTGGGTGTGGGGGCCGTAACAGAAAATTGGAAAACAAGTATTCGATTGCCACAACACGCTTCTGTTTTCACTGCTGAAGTTTATGCTTTATGGGTTGTTAAAAAGATTATCACTGATAAACACAAAAAAACAGTCATATGCACTGATTTCTTAAGTACACTGAAGGCTCTAAATCTGAAATCTGAGGGTGAACCCCTGTTAGGAGACATACTAAACATGGTCGCGCTTAACAAATACAGGAGATCAATTCATTTCTGCTGGGTACCAAGTCATGTTGGGATACCGGGTAACGAAGCAGCAGATAGATGTGCATCGATGGCAGCATACAAAGACATAATAAACGCAACACTTCCACATAAAGATAATATCCGTGCCATTAGGAAGGCCTTAATGTCAAAGTGGCAACACGAATGGGACCATTGTAGAGGAAACAAGCTATATTTCACTAAACCCGTACTTGGTGAGTGGAAGTCGTGCAACCACCAGGAGCGCTTCTTTGAAGTAGTTCTATGCCGACTACGCATTGGGCACACACACTTAACACACAATTATCTACTTACAAAAGAAGACGTGCCAACATGTGAAAAATGCCAAGAACAACTAACAGTCATGCATATATTACTCTCATGCACACACATTAAAGTACAAAGACGAAACTTTTTGCACAGCCTATATCAGATGCACATACCTTTGCATCCCGCTTTAATTTTAGGAGATGATTCGATAATCCCATTACCTGACCTGCGTAATTTCCTAGACGACACTGGCTTTTTACACAAAATATAGACTAACACAGCCTTTCTCCTCTTAAATAGTATTATAAAACACCTCGTGTTTGGCGCAGCATAGCCTTAGCCACTTTTGCGCCACTAAACCACATTTAACTAACGTTTTCGTCATGCAAGCGATGCCGCTGCTGATGGTTATTTGCCCGAAGGCATATGGCAGCCTACTGGTTAGTTAGTTCCTCTATTTGCACAGCAAGGTGCGTGCTTGAACTGTCAGGTTCATCAAAGTGCTGCTGTAACTGGGGTTGTGTCGCAACGGGTGCATTATAATGGTAAACAGTGGATATCACGGAATGGAAAGAATCCATAATCTGGTCTGCCATCGTCGCTAAGGCCTCGACAGACATCATAGTAGGTGAGGCACACAAAATCATGCGTACCTGGTTCGGTAGACAGTGTAAGAAGAGCTCCCGAAGAATTTTCGAATCTGTTAATGATAGAGTGGTTCCCAGGAGTTGTGTAATGTGGCGAATCAGCTCAGTCAGTTTTCTGTCACTAAGTTCCTCCGATGAGAGGAGCTGTTGAATCCGTCACGACTCAGAGTCGGTGGTGTGCCGTAGTAACTCCCACTTAAGGGTATCATACTGATCATCGGGCAGAGGAGCTAGCAAAATGTCGCGGGCCGAAGCTGCAGTGGTCGGGTTAAGCACACTCGTGACGTTGTCGTACTTGGCCGCCTGAGATGTGATTCGGTGACGGCGAAACTGAGGCTCGATGTGGACAAACCAGAGTTCACAGTCTGAGGGCCAGAAATCGGAAAGTTTCAGTACGGCGACGGAAGACGTTCCATTTTCTTCTAGATGTCGTTTGATGGCCGGTTCCATGGCGTCGAGAAGAAACTTGGTAGACGTATATCGTTGCAATGTGGTATCACGTCCAGGTCACCAACTTGTAGGAACAGAAGACCCACAAGGAATTTGCCATTTATTAAACAGATGATGGTGTTGACGTCACGGCACCATCGTCCAGCCTATATGCCTGATGGCGCTAGTCCAGTCTCTTTTTCTACTGCGGGGCTCTACGAGTACTGTCCACTACACTAGAGGAAGTCAACATCTAGACTTTCCTCCAGGTGGCGTTTCTTTGCCACGTGCTCTAAAGCCCCTCAAGATTAAAAGTAGTGCCACTCCGCCACCCTGCCCCGCTTCGCTCTCGTTTCTCCTCATGCGCTCTTGCCCTTCGATGGTGGTGCCCTCTTGTCCAATGCAGCATAGCAGACGATGCCATGCGTTAATGCGAGCGGAATGACAGCTTTTTAGTTTGGCGCTTTTGTTTTAGCTCCTGTTTATTTCTTGTCACACTGAAATTACATCCGAGTGCCTTATTTAAACCCTGGGAAGAAGAAAAAGCAGTACTAATGAAATTATAGGGGAAAAACGTAAAAATATTTGTGCTTTCGAGTTACAACAGGAATAACATGGGAGCACATGTGTGCGTCTTTGTACGGGTTTTTGCTGTGTACGGTTTGTGAATCGTCGCAAGTAGCTGTGAACCATGGCTGCCTCAAAATGTTCATGAGAAATAGAAGCTACGAATCTGTTTAGGTACTGCTGACAGTAACTGCTCAGTTATAGAGCTACGTTGTTAGGCAGATGTAAGTGGTGACTGAAGCCACATCAGCCATTCGGGCATGATTTGACTAGAGCCTGGAGCCTTACAATGAAGATTAAAATTTATTACATTGGCACTGACTGTGCTCTGGCTGATAACCTTGGAGCATGCTGGGTACAGCGTTCGACTCCAGCTTCTTTTTGCCCAAATTGCGCATAATCAAAGGCTCAAATTCGTCATACAAAAAAATGATCCTAAATATTAAACAAAAGACAAAAAACATCTTACATGAATTAAACATCTTATATCCCGAAAACGATTCTTTGTGGACAAGCATTAATGAAAAAACTCGGTAAGGATATAGTAAATTTTGATCTAATGAGTAGCGTTTCCCCACAGAACTTTCAAAGCTGAAACACAATTTTCTTCCTAAAGTATTATCACGTGCAAGTCTTATTTGTTTCTTGATATTAGAACAGTTTAATTCATGCTGTATTTTTTTCCATGGCTAAACACACATGCTTAAAGATGCAAATTTCAGTCTTTGAGTGTCACTGCAATTTTCTTGGATCAAAAAGCATGCAGAAACTCCACTGGAGTCATCTAAGTATCTAGGTCCTAAGTGTCTGGGTGTATGCGTAAGCATACCCCCAAATTTCAGTTGGCCCACCCCCAAAATTCAAGTTGGCCCAACCGTACTCTTAGCTTCCCCTTGCATTTTCCATGGAGCCCTTTGTATCCTATGGGTATTCTTTCCGATCATTTTCATTTCTTTTTTGGTTCCAATTGTTCCATATCGCTTATAAAGCTACCAATAATCTATATTTACACACTTTTATAACAATTAATTGTCATAACTTCACAAATTACGCGTTTTTGTCCAGATATAAGGCATTACACTTTTCGTGTGACGGACAAATTTTCCTGTGGTATTCGCCAAAGAATGCTTATGCATTAAAAAAAGTGTGCACTACTGCTCAAGGAAGAAAAACTGTGTCGACATGGCGCACAACGAAGGAGCGCACGACATCCGCGGTAGCATCGCATGGCGGGAAAACTTGGCAGTAAATACCTTGGCTGCACTGTGTTATTTAGAAACCTCCGACTTACCTCACAAAGGCGCACGGACGGTGGCCTATCGAAGTTTGCACAACTGATCCGGTGCATCCGTATCTTTCTTTGCTCCACATCATGCTTGCCGCACGGCAGTGTAAAAAACTTTTCCCTTCATTGAAGCGATTACGGCAACCATAGGTGCATCGACTCATGACGAGGAGTCGAAACATTGCCAAAAAGATATCTTTTCTTAATGACGTGCTCAAGATGGAAGCTACTGTCACCATATAAACCACATGCTACATGCACTACGGCGCGTATTTATTCATTGCATCAAAAATGGCACCGGAGAAATGTCTCAAAGTGTGTGGTTTCTTTTTGGATGAAAAAACAACAAAATGGAAAAGTGTGCACAGTCACGTGATGGCGGTAGTCCAATTGAAACGCGGAGATGGGTGATGGAGGGCGTGGGTAAGGGAGAAAGGCAGAGAGCCCATGCAGCGGCGGCGGAAAAATTCAAAGGATGTTGCTACTTTTAAACATTGAGGACTTTAGCGTGCTCAGCGTGCTCCTTAGTACTTTCGCTAGCTTGGACCAAGCCTGCACCGATGACCAGTGACGTGGCAGATGCTTGCTTGAACTCCCTAGTGAATGTTTTCCAGTAGCAAGATGGCGCAGAAGGATTTTTAAGGTCATTAGGTGAGATGACGTCGTTTGTGGCTGCTCGCCTATTTGTACAGAAGTGACAAACATCCATCATGGACTGGATGAAACCAAGCAAGAGTGTCACTTGAAAACAGTTTTCTATCAAGTTCAGCTAAATAAATGCTTTTTATGTCATTTTTATGCCATTGTAAGTCTTCGCTCACCGTTTTGAAGTAAAATATTTGGATGCACCTGGTCATTTTGCCAATTATTCTTCTGATAAGAAGAACATATTTATTATGGCCCCTTCGAGTTCGTCTTAAAGGGAGTCTACTGTAGTTAGGCAAAATAAAAAAATAGTCCGACTTGCTCCAAGCGACGGCAAACATTATCTTGGTTCTGTCCAGCTATATGGCACCTGCGTATTTTAAAATTTGGGCTCAAGTTATGTGGGATACCCTCTGTGTACTCAATGATTGTGTGAAAAAAACAGTTGTTAGTTTATGCTTATCCAGTGTCATCTTTGTGCCTTACCTCACAGTAGCATGCTGCAATCATTCAACTTATTGTATGAGATAATGAGCCTATTGAACTGTCTTATGTTCCTTCGTGCAAGGGGGCTAACCCTTTATTCAACAAATCACTGTGCATCCATCACCTGGTGAGAACTGGCATACCTTTGTTTCTCCCCCGTTGTTGTGCGCTTCCCTGTGGTCTGTGGACTGATGGGCTTCCCTGTGGTCTGAAGAATCGTATCTAACCTTCTTATGCACTGGTGAACCCGTTTTATCTTGCCTTCCACTTTAGTTCGCATTAATTTGCATTCAATTGAAGCGACAGCCTGCATGACATGACCAGAATTAGAAAGCTAAAGTTGCAGGGCCTTTGCTTTAAAGGAAGATTTGGGTTTAATCTCACTTAAGAGATTGGTTCGTATCAAGTTTCTTTCATATTTCTCTAGGTCCATGATTTAGGCCGGTTTAATCTCACTTAAGAGATTACAACGCCCACAACACCATGTGGGGAGACCCGCGATGTGACACGAGAGGTCGTATTATTGAAAATTTTCTTCTGAATTCCGGTGCATGCCTCTTCAACAAGAAGGAACCAACGTATTTTAACAGTTATCATAATTCATATTCCTCAATAGACCTGTCAATTAGCTCTGCCGCAATTTTCCCTGATTTACAATGGCATGTAACCAAAAATCCCTATGGAAGTGACCACTTCCCTGTAACGTTAAATTTAATACATCAACATGAATGCCCTCCACACGCCCCCTGGTGGAAACTAGCCTCCGCCGAATGGAACCATTTTAACGCATCCACATACTTATCACATCACGGGATTTTATCAGGAATTTTAACATAGATGAAGCAGTAGTATATTTTACTTGTTTTATACTCGACGCAGCTCAAAAGTTCATTCCACAAACACAGGGTCTCTCTAGTAAAAGACGGGTTCCCTGGTGTAACGAACAGTGCAGACTCGCACGAAAGAAACAAAACAAAGCGTGGGGTTTGCTGCGTTGCTCCCCGACTGCAGAAAACCTCATTGAATTTAAACTGGTGAAATCGCAAGGAAGGCGCACCCGGAGACAGGCAAGGAGGGCTAGCTGGGAGAAGTTTCTCTCGAGCATCACATCTTACACTCAAACGTCTAAAGTCTGGAATGGCGTACGAAAGCTAAAGGGGCAGCAAACCCACCCATTGCCCTTAGTTGACCCCCAAGGGACCACCTTGGACGACCAGGCCAACGCTTTGGGTGAACACTTCGATCATGTATCAAGTTCCACACACTACACAAGATCGTTCCTCAAATATAAACAATTAGCTGAACTTAAGACACTTGATCGTAAATGCCATCCGGATGAACCATATAACCATCCTTTTAATATTGCAGAGCTTAAAGCTGCATTGAGCACATGTAGAAGCTCTGCACTGGGAGCTGATAGAATCATCTATGACATGATTAAGAACTTACACGAAGACACACAAATGACACTTCTGGCACTTTTCAACTCTATCTGTGCTGCCGGATATCTCCCATCCTCATGGAAGGAAGCTATTGTTATTCTTGTCTTGAAGCTGGGTAAGCACCCTTCTTTGGTGGCAAGCTATCGCCCAATAGCTCTTCCAAGTTGTCTTTGTAAGCTATTTGAAAAAATGATTCATCGTAGACTAATACATTTCCTTGAACTGAACAGTTTGCTTGATCTCTATCAGTGTGGGTTCACACAAGGGCGGTCTACCACTGATTATCTGGTGCGCATTGAAGGAAATACCGTGATGCATTTGTACATAAACAGTTCTTCTTATCGATATTCCTTGATACGGAAAAGGCATATGACACAACGTGGCAATATGGGATCCTGCGAGACTTATCGTGAATGGGCATCCGTGGAACTATGTTAAACATACTAGAAAGCTATCTGTCCATACCTACATTCTGCGTGAAAATTGGCAATATTGTCGCGACTTTTTATACAAGAAACTGGTGTACCCCAAGGAGGTGTGCTTAGCTGCACGCTCTTTATTATGAAAATGAACACCCTTCGTGCTGCATTACCGCCAGCGATCTTCTATTCCGTTTACGTCGACGACGTACAAATAGGTTTCAAATCCTGCAACCTTGCAGTGTGTGCGAGGCAAGTACAACAGGGCTTGAACAAAGTATCTAATTGGGCAGACGAAAACGGATTTAAAGTGAACCCGAACAAAAGTTCTTGTGTGCTTTTCACAAGAAAGAGAGGCCTCGTTGCAGATCCCAATGCCGAAATGTATGGTCAGCGAATAGCTGTGAACAAAAAACACGAGTTCTTAGACATCATACTTGACTCTAAACTAACATTTATTCCACACATAAAGTATCTCAAGGTCAAATTCTTAAAAACAATGAACTTACTGAAAGTTTTATCCTACACAACATGGGGCAGCGACAGGAAATGTTTAATTAATCTTTACAAGAGCCTCATTCGATCACGGTTGGACTACGGTGCCATGATCTATCATTCTGCCGCCCCAAGCGCGCTTAAGATCTTAGATCCGGTCCACCATCTAGGAATCTGACTGGCCTCTGGCGCTTTCAGAACAAGTCCCATTGAAAGTTTGTATGTAGAATCAAATGAGTGGTCACTTCATCTGCAGAGAACATACATCAGCCAAACATATTTTCTGAAAGTTCACTCTAATCCTCAACATCCATGTTTTAACACCGTTAACGATATGACATATGCTACACTCTTTCGCAATCGTCCCTTTGTAAGACAGCCCTTTTCACTTCGTGTGAGAGAGCTTAGTGTTGAAATGGATGTTCCACTCATCAAACATTGTTTAATGCCTCCACCTAAGCTGCTACCTCCTTGGGAGTGGCAGCTGATACAATGTGATATATCTTTCCTACAAGTAACAAAGCACGCCCCAGATATCAAAATCCGAATGCGTTTCCTGGAACTCCAGTACAAGCACTTCTGCACAGAGTTCTGCACAGACGCATCGAAGTCACGCGAGGGGGTGTCCTATGTAGCCGTTGGTCCATCCTTCTCGGAATCCGGTGTACTGCATCCGGAAACAAGCATTTTTACGGCTGAGGCCTACGCACTATTGTCGGCTGTGCAGCATATAAGGAAAGCAAAACTAAAAAATTCTGTTATATATACCGACTACCTAAGTGCTGTGAAGGCCTTAATGTCATTTTGTAAGCACAAAAATCCAGTAATCAATGAACTATATTCCGTCCTATGTAAAGCGTATATATGTAACCCGCATGTCATCATATGCTGGGTGCCGGGTCATACGGGCATCGAAGGTAACGTTCTGGCGGACCAGATGGCCACATCAATTGCATCATATTCTGTTAATCCTACCGCTGCAGTCCCTGTCACAGATCTGAGGCCCTTCTTGCGCAGGAAACTGTGAAAGTACTGGCAACGCTTGTGGGACATGGAAACAAATAATAAGCTGCACGTAATAAAGCCCCAATTAGGGTTCTGGCCTTGTGCAACAAAATCACGCTGAACAGATGTCCTATTCTGTCGTCCAAGAATGGGACACACATTCGGCACCCATAATTTTTTACTCACTGGAAATGCGCCTCCAACCTGTGGGAGATGCGGGGAGAGGCTGACCGTCCTCCACGTCCTCCTGGAGTGTCGGAAAGCCCAATCTGACAGAAAGAAACATTTTCCCTTAGCATACCGACAGCACATTCCCCTTCACCCTGTAATGTTACTCGTCCCAGAACCGCTTTTTGACACCAATGCAGTCTTACGTTTCTTGAAAGATGTTGTGTTACATGTAATTAGCCCTATACGTTCGTAGTGCCTCCTCTCTCCAGAGGATAGCGCTGTGATAGTTGTTTCGTATAGCACACGCCTCTCGGCCCTTGTGTTTCAAGGGCCCTGGTGAGGCAGTAGTGCTCTTAGACAATTGTAGCATCTCACATATATTGTATATTGCATCATTTTTTCCCAATGCATTTTAGTGTTCATAGTACACGTCATTAATCATTGGCATAGTTTTATTACACGTAGATTTTATGCCATTTGCAGCAACGTCTTTTAGGCCCCTTTACAGCCTCGTCACACTAGCTTCACAGATCCCATTAGACCACTACAAGCTCATTAACACTAGATTGGCGCTCTTTGGCCATACCTGCTCCTTGCGCCATTAAAAATCAAACATTCAAGAAGGAAACTGCGAAACTACTGACCTAGCTTGTGGGACCTGGAAACAAATAATAAGCTGCTTGTAATAAAGCCACAATTAGGTTTCTGGCCTCCTGTAACGAAATCACGCCGGACAGATGTCCTATTCTGTCGTCTAGGAATAGGACACACATTTGGCACACACAACTTTTTACTCGCTGGAAACGAGCCTCCAACTTGTGGTAGATGCGGGGAGAAGCTGACCATCCTCCACGTCCTTCTTGAGTGTTGGGAAGCCGAATCTGAAAGAAAAAAACATTTTCCCTTAGCATACCGGCAGCAAATCCCCCTTCATGCTGTTATGTTGCTCGGTGCACAACCACTCTTTGATACCGACGCTGTCCTAGGTTTCCTGAAAGAAGTTGTGCTATATGTTATAAGCCCCATTAGTTCGTAGCACCTCTCTTCAGAGGATACCACTGTGATAATTATTTTGAATAGCACACGCCTCTAGGCCCTTGTGTTTCAAGGGCTCTGGCGAGTCAATAGTGCTCTAAGCAATTTAGCATCTCGCATATTTTATATAATAGATCATTTTTTCTTAATGCATTTTAGTGATCATAGTACACATCATTAATCATTGCCATAATTTTATTACGTGTACATTTTATGCAATTTACACCAACTGTTTTAGGCCTCTTTACAGCCACGTAACATTAAATTCACAGAACCTATCAGACCACTACATATTCATTACCACTAGCATGGCGCTCTTTGGCCATACCTGGCCCTTGCACCATTAAACCTCAAACATCATCATCATCATTTAGTTACCTTTGTTCCTCCAATTTTCACTCCTGTATCACTCTCTTCCAAATTACTTTGAATACAAATTCCAGGGTGTCTACCAACCGGGAAAACCGGGAATTCTCAGGGAATTGGAACAGTCTGGAAAAACTCAGGGAAAACTCAGGGAATTTGTGCTTCTATCAGGGAAAATTAGCTGTAACTTTATTGAAAGGGAACGAAAGTCGTGTTAATGCTGGCTCCAGTAACAGAGGAATCGCAACGAATCGTCATTGACGCCGTGTCATCGGCACGATGTATTGCCAGAGTATTTAACGACCGATTTTCTAGACGCCCGATTTTTCGGACATGCCCGATAATTTGCACGGTTTTGCGGCACCACCACGTACTCCATATAGTCAATGCATATTGCCCTGACTGCAGGTCTGAAATGGCATCAATCAAAGCCGCCACCGCCCCTATTTTGATTATCTCGCCGCCTCGAACCGGCACTCTCGCAGGCAGACCCGCTGGCATCCGCAACCACCACCGCGGCAACGTTAGGCCTAGCTGCTTCTGTGTTCGCTATTAGGCTTCTTGCCGTGCGGTGCCGTGTTTTTCATTGAAAGAATTCGCCGCTATCACCAATGGCACCGACTCCGCCTTTGTAATCCTCGCGATTGGCTTTAAAGCTCGCAGAGCACAGCGCGTTGCGTAATGCCAGTCTCTGAAAGTTAGCTTCGCCTCAGTACACTTGTGTTAGGCGGTGAAGCATAAGCGTGGGAAGGGGGCAATTGCCATGGGACACAGTATGTATTCCTTAATTACACATGCGTGCACCCCGTCTCCTGTCACAGTACAAGCCCTGATATGCCTAATAAGCGTACTGGCAGGCCTCCAGAGCTTTTTCAGACGTGCCTGTGGTAATTTTAGCCCTTAAAGGCAGTTAAAGACATGCATTAATTTTTTTCAGACTGCCCGTTTTTTTTTCAATTTTTTTTTGTGGCCCCTCGGAAGTCCGAAAAATCAAATGTTGACTGTACAACTGACCAAGAGGATGCTTCAGATGATCCATGTGGTGAAAGCGTGGTAGAAGGAGGATGAGAACAGAAAGGGCCTACGCACTGAGGAATTAATGGGAAAGGAAGGGTGCCACCGCCTTTTTGAAGGAGCTTGAGCTAAAAAAACTAAGTGTCGGCTGACGCTGCGACACAGGTGTCCCTCATCCAAACCAAAATAAATTGTTTAAGCAGTGAAACCCAACACTGAGATGTTGTGTACTGGCTGAGAGTATGTCAGGACAGTTGAGGTTGACTTCCCAGCTGCTGAGAGAGAACCTTAGTTGTGACAAAGTTCAGGACCTCATACAGATGAGCTTGCTATCAGCTGATAGAAATAGCTGATATTAAAAAATATTTACTTATGTATGCATCTCCTTTTCATTCGTTTTTGAAAATGTTCGACTCAATTTGGAATGGGCTTTACCATTTCTTTCGCTGTGCATCTTACTAACACCTTCCTTCTGTTTTCTTTTTAAATAAAATAGATGTTACTCCTTACTATTCAAACCGGATTAAGTCATTTTTTTGTTTCAGCATGCTTACTAGAGAGTGACAGCATCGGGCAAAGTGGTGTCAGCCTGTCTTGACATAAAACAGCGTTCTGGCTCATTCAGGGAATTTCGCAAAGGTGCTCAGGGAAAACCTGGAAAACTCGGAATTTGGAAATGTCAACTTGGTAGACACCCTGAAATTCTGTATATATTAAATAACTATGGAAAGAGAATACAACATTGCCTGACACCTTTTTGGACCTTGAACCAGTCTGTGCTATCAACATTCATCTTAACAAGCACTTTTTGACCTGTGTAAAGGTTTTAAAATAGAATTACGGGGTGTTCGGGAACTCTCATTTTCCTAAGATATACCCAGAGCTTGGAGTGATCAACTGAGTGAAATGCTTTGCTATAGTCGATGAAACAAAATACAAAATGTTCTAGTATTCTTTGCAAGCTTCCATCATCCATCTCATGTTTCTGATGTGGTTCCTGATACCACACCCTTTTCTGAACCCCGCTTGCTCTATTGCCATCTCTCTTTCCATGTTCTCTGTGTTATTTTGAGTAGTGGTTTACTTGTGTGGGATATTAAGATAGTGCTTTTATAGCTTGATAACTGCATCTCCTTTTTTATGCAGTGAAATAAAATAGATATCTTCCAGTCTATTGGCCATCCTTCTGTTTTTCAAATTTGTTGGCATAATTTAGTGATGACATTTGTTTATTCTAATCCAGTCTTCTTTGACGATTTCAACAGAAATATTGTCTGGACCATTTGCACTTCCTGTGGGTAACTGCTGGAAAGGCCATCTAACTTTGTTCTCTGAAACTGTTGTTCTAGCTCATATTCAATATCTACACAAGACTATTTCCCGATTTCATTTTTCTTAAACAGATTTTCTGTGTATATCTTCCATCTTTGTCTTCCACCATCGCCAGATGCTTTCTCTGCATGTTAATGATATTATTTTTAGTTTAAAAAACACTTCTAAGTTTTTTTGTTTTAGAGGTCTCTTCTTTCTCCGTTCAAATAGTTTTCCTCTATTTGTTTACACTGTGCCCTCAAAGTCTCTTGCAGGGAATAATAAGTGCAAGCTTCAGACAAGACAGTGAGACACACAAAGGACAAGTGCACACTGTCCCATCTAAAGTTTGCACTTATTATTCCACGCAAGAATGAACTGACTAGCCAAGCAACATGTTGTCTATCCTTGTGTTTTTGAAACATGGCAGTTAGTGTTCTTGTGTATGCTGCATCACCCTTCACTTTGCCAACCTCTTTCCTTGTGCTATGCTAACTGCTTCCCTCGAGAGCCACAGAGTATTTTCTCTCATTTCCTTTCTAGGAATGTCATTTTCTGCTTCTTCGGTAACAATATTTTAGATATCATTCCTAAGTTCATATGGTACCCTGTCAACCAGATCCAAATGTTCAAATTGATTGCTGACAGCTGGTACATGCATTATATTCAGAAGGTATAGAATCAAGGTTGTAACGAGCAGCCATAGCTCTTTTTATTCTTTCTTAGTCTAATATGTGTCTCTGCGATTAGTAGATGACAGTGTGACTCTCAATTAGCACCAGGGAGTGTATTAATGTTAAATGGACTGACAACTGACCTGAATGTGTTGTGAGACTGATCGAAATTAAATGGCCGTGATTCATAGTGATCGAATCCAGCACGCTGTTCGTGATTTAAGTAGGAATCACAATTTTAAATTGGCAAAGAAAGTCTCAAAAGCCCGTAAGTGGCAAGACCTGACAGTGAAATCTTGGTACTTCGGATGTAGTCTGTGAGATTACTGTACATAACTTGGCTGTTTTAAGTACAACATAATTATTGCCTAAAATAGTAGTTGCTGTATTGTTAGGCTTTTGTGCTTTATTCAATGCTTCTGAAATCAAAACCGCACACATGGCCATGGCAACACCCTGAACTGCATGCCACATGTAAAAAAATCATTTCGTTTTCGATCCAACTGGTTTCGCTTTGACTGCTTAAACACTAAAGCAGTTAAACAGGAAACCACGAAAACATGTAGCTGTTATCGCAGAAATACTTCAACACTTTGGAAAACATGAATCGCAGGAACATCAACTTAATAAACAAAATAATACTTTCTCACAGTTACGGCCACACTTGTCGTTGCCTTCCACTAATGCTGGCATATAATTGCTATCGCACTCACCTATCACCGTTTTCAGCATGCTTCCAGTGAACGACTACATCCTCACTGCAGATCGAAAATTTCTGATAAAAGATGTTCAACGCCGTTTTGCGCATTATCAATTCATGATTAGACACTCTGACTGGTAAGCTTGCCATTGCATCAAAAAAAATAGGTGCCATAAAAGTTGGTTGTCAGTCCCTTTAATTACTGAGCTTGTTTATCTGTTACATGATTGTGTCTAGTCAGTATGATTTCTATACCAACCACCAGCAGGAGAGGTCCATGTGTATAGGTGGTGTTGGTGCTGCTTAAAGAAAGTATTACAGTCAATGACCGATTTTCCGGACACCCGATTTTTTGGACATGCCCGATAATTCAGACGCCTTCGCGGCACCGCTATGTACCCCATAGATCGAGTCAATGAGTAAGGCCCGCAGGGGCGTCTGCGTCAGCAGGCATTTCAGTACAATAACCTGACACATAGTGAGGCCTTGGCAGCACCACTAGAGGGGCATAACTGTACTCCTAAGCAGTGTGTCAGAACGGAATGAAAAAAAAAAAAACTTGATATTTTTGATCAGAATGAAAACATAACTGAACCATCATCTATTATCTTGTTTCGGAGTCCAAAATCAAAAAGGGGCTGGCAGATGGAATAGCACACTGTGGTATGAAGGTTATAAACAGGGATAAGGTGCCTCAGAAAGGCTGGCCAACGTTTCGATAGGAGGACCTATTTTTGTCAAAGGCGGCCTCGTCATCCTCGTCATGTTAGTTTTAAAGGGTAAGAACAGTAACGTCACACGTGGTTGTCGGTGGAGGCTGGTTGTAAAGGGAGAGACTTCAAAAAGACTGAGTGCTGTCGCCTGACGTCTGTGAGCATGGTTCCCAAGATGCGGGGGCAAGAGCGGGAGAGTGGGAAGGCGGGGAGAAAAGAAAAGAAAGAAAAGGAGAGAAAAAGAAAGAAGACACCAAGAGGGGAAAAAAAGAACACGAAAAGAAAAAGAAGGGCATGGGAGGGTGTTGGGCAAGCGAGAGATTAGGGAGCATTCAGGGCTGTCGTTGGCGGCATGTTTTTGTGACTTTAAAAGAGCCGGTCAGGCGGTCAGTGCTCCAGTAACAAAAAAGGCTCCAAAAGACATCAGTTGAAAGAATGACTTTAGTAGGGTAGCAGCAATGCGTTGAGTAATTTTGAAGGAGTTAAGATGGTGACGAGTCTGGGGTGCAATGCATGGGGTAACTGGAAGGCAGCGGCATGGTCTTTAAGGGATGTTAGCTGCAGTACCTCAACATAGGTGTCGTTACGGCGGCATACAGAAGTGGCGATACCCTGTGTGGCTGAGGCACTGAAAAAGGTATCCTGGCATCTGGGACTTTAGAATGTGTTGGTGGGGATGTTTAAAAAATATATATATATAATAAAAAACAGAAAAACAATGGGGGGGGTGGGGACCGAAACCGGAATAACAAATAGGAGGGTGACATGAGCTGAAGCAGGCGGGGGCAGGTGTACTTGGGAAAAAGGGGTCATACAGTTGATATAAACGTAAGAACATGAAAGAGTATAATAAATTTAGTAGTAGGCAGGAAAACAAAAATTCAGAGACGGAGGAATAGGTGACGTGAATTAAGGTTAGCTGGTGGCGTAATGTGTTTTGTGCTGTGGTTGACGATATGAGAATTTCAGATTTAAGTTACCCCTTTTAAAGATTCTAAGTTGCCGCGTGCCAAATTAATTCCTGTCGGGTATAGGCAATTAAACTTGTGTATGAGGTATGATTCCATATATTTCCTTTCGTGAGGTGAACGAAAATTTGTTTGTAATATATGGAGCCTTGCTTTGTCGAATATGTGACCATGTTCATTAAAGTGGCTGGCTACTGCTTTAGGTGAATTGTGTTTTGTATCCGCGCGGTGACTGTTGAGTCTTCTATGAATGCCTGAGATGACATCGGTGTATAAGTAGTCCGTGAAGCACAAGTCTACAAGGGTTTCAATTTCTGGTGTAACTCTTGTGGGCATATTTATAACATTTTTACTACAGAAACTAGCTATTTTATCAGTTGAATTCCTGCTGGCTGTACTCTCAGTTGAAGTCACCAAGTATAAACAGGTTTTTGTTTGCATGTACCAGGAACTGCAACGTTTGTTCAACATACCATAGAAAATTGTTCACATCACCCGAAGATGGTCGGTACACTAAGATATATATGAAATTAGATGATTCAACAGCTAACACTTCATAATTTTCATTCACAACAGAATGCCACTCCAAGAGATTATACAATATATATTGTGACGAAAGTATAGAGAAATACTGCCACCTCTATGGTTGTTTCTAAAGAGTGACACATCAGAATACCGATAAAATTTAATTGCATCCTGAGCATCATGAAACCAAGTTTCTGTGAATGCAAGTTCATCAAATGGGCTTCCAAGGGAACGTAGGTAAATAAAAATGTCTCCACTTGCATATCTCAGGCTTCTGGCATCAAGACAAAATACTGAGGTCATTATGGTTGTATTAGTTTTCCTATGTGTTTGCAAAAGAACTCCGTACTGCAATAATTTTCTTGGAAAGGTACAAAGTCACTAGCCATCGTATCAAGTTAACATGGCCATATGCACTATCTATTCATGAGCGACCACCAGAAGCACTGCTCAGCCGCTGATTGTTTAGTCCTCACTTTCGATATGCAGGGCCCGCTCGCCAGGTGATCTGTGTATGAGAACTTTTCCTGCCAAGCAAACCGATACGCTGTTTCTGTTGCCTTAGAACATGCCATGCTTGTTTCTTGGTGTGAGGTTATCATAGAAATGAATGGTCTATTTACTTTGTCTGAGCAGCTTTGCCTTGCCAGATTTCTTTTGTTTTGCGCGAGACATACCATATCAGCACAGCAGGTATTCTTATCACCTTTCGCCACCATTTGGTATGTTCCATCTATTTTCTGCTCTGTCAAAGGGGACACACCGAAAGGCATCGTGAGCTCATTTATCTTGTCCAGCAAGTCCTCATTCTCACTGTACAAAAATTCATGTATTCAAGGTTGTGTCTCCGTCCGTACTGTTCAATGTCATTCAGCTGGTTTTCCAAATCGACTATTTTGTTTTCAGCTGTGTAATTTTCCACCCTACTTAAGTGTGCCGTAATCTCAGTGATATCTTGAGACTGGTTGACCAGGTGCTTATTCACTTCATCATATTGATTAGACAAATGTACTGCTGAAGCCTTCAAATCAACTGCTAACTCATTTAACTGGAGAAGAAAATCAACGTTCACTGCCTGAGTCAGCAATGCAAATAACTTTGCATTCGTAGCTTTCATTTCACTAATGAAGTAATTCTGTTCACCTGAAGGTGCTCCTTTGTCAGTAATGGGCTCGTAGGAGTGCCCGCCAGCCTTGCATGCTCGACGCACCCACTGCAATAATCTGCCATTAGTTTTCATGGTGTTGAAAGTCCTAGCTTTCAGGCCTGAGCAGTTACCATTGTGATAGCTAAAATCACATACAGAGCAGACCATTGACAAAACACAAGTAGCAATTTCTTGGTGACAGGCAAGACAGTTGTCAGATTCGTCAGCCATTTTGAGTAAGTGGGTGGAAACACTTGCACTCGGCAGCAGCAACAGTAGTTAGTGAAATAAATTTAAAAGCACCAACCTGCAAAACAGAAAAAATGCTGCTTAGATGCGCTGTACGTGAAGTTGACCATGCTGCTGCTACTGCCAAATGCGACTGTGAAAGTGACGCCCAGCAAACACCGACGAAAGCTTGTAGAAAACGATGACGTCGTTGACAGCCGATAGCGGTCATCCAACCATCCAGCGCAGAGTACAGCTGTCGGGTTTATCTTGATGGGCTTGAGTGTCTGGCCAGAGGCAAGTCATGGCAGCAATGAGATCTAGCGAGCCACATCAACCTCCATAGAACACTGCATTTAGTCCACAGAATCTGTGTGAAAAAACTGTGAAACAGGAGAAACGCTGCTTAGATGCACTGTACGTGAAGTTGACCATGCGGCCTTACTGCCTGATGTGGCTGACTTGGAGGACTGAATCGAATAGGACAATACTCGATTTGGTATTTGAAAGTGTTGAATGTTTGCACACCCCTATAAATATGTAATCTTCCCTCTCCTGGGCTGCTCAGATGAAGTTTTGCTGCAAATCGAAAGTTAATTTTTTCTTTCTTGTTTTTAGATGCTCTAAAACTTGTGAGGTTCCTTGAGGCCTTGCAAGGATCCATGTACTTTCCACTGTTCTCAGGATCTACAGTAATTGATGTTTCTGCAGGCACTGTGGCCACAGCTGCTGTACATAAGATTGTGGGTCTGGTTCCTGGCTGCTGTGGCCTAATTTTGACAGTGCATGAAATTCCCGTGCACTGGTGGTCAAAGCTAGTCCCTCGACTGCAGTGTGCAGGTTTAGCTTGGGGCGTTAATACCCATCACTTACCACAGTGTGTCCTTCTGGTGTTCTTGCCCGAAACAGAGCGTGTCAGTTTACATACCATGTTATGAACAGTGCATTTCTGGGCTGTGCGCAGGAATGAGCCCCCTGCACGTGGAGAAACGCACATTCAGTTTGCGGCAGCATGCCCACGAGCGCCGCAGGCTGCAGTTTGGCGAGGTTGACTGTAGCAACACATCGTCCTCTAGCTCTCCGTCTCCAGATGACGCTGCTGGGTCTTCAGCCGGGGATGGTGGCAATGTATACCAGGTACGGCCTTTTCTCTCTACTTGCTGGTGGCACTCAAAGCTGGTTCTCTTGGAGTTCGTGGGTTGTGCACCACAGTGTTGAGCCTTGTGTATAGCAGCATGTCCAACGACGATGTGGACAATGAAGGAGAAATTGGCCTTGTTTGGTCATGGTCAAAGAAACTGGACCTTAGCTTTGTATGAGCTTGTCGACCCACCAGAAGCAGATCGGTTGTGTCTGTGTTCAAAGGTATTTACAGCAGTTCGAAAATATTTCACTGAAAGTGTGCATTTGTGGCACACTGCTGGAAGGCTTGCCAACATAATGGCATGCAGAGAAGGATGTTAAAAAGAAAGATTGGCTATGCATTTTACTTGTGTATCTGACTGCTGTACTGTGGTGCCCTCCTCAGTTATACAACTAGTTGGGCAAGCTGGTTTCTGTTCATAATGAAAGTAGCACAAAAGATTTCTCTCTCTCTCTTTCATTTTTGTAATACATCTGGATCCGTTCCTCAGTTTTGGCACCATTGATTGTGCTGATGATGGCTATGTTGACGAAGGCACTGTTGTTTGAGGCACATACTGTGATTGATTTTTATGATTACAGTTCTACAAAAAAGAACACTCTGTTAGTGTGTGACCATCTCGGCAGAAGAATGTAAATTTATGAGCAGCTGAGAAACTGTCTGGCAAGGGAGGCTCATTCACTCTTTTTGACAGAGCATGTGGTGTCTGTCGTGCGGATCGTTGCGGCATGAGACGCTGATGCGTGTCGACCTGGTGGTGCTCCGGCGGCCCAAGATGCGTTTTGTTCTTTTCCTATTGCATGGTGTTTTGAAAGCGCGACGGGAAACCGAAACGAAGTCGAGCTGGTGGGCGCCGCCTGATGCCCCCGAGGCAAACGTGATGCCCACATCACGCTGCCTGCAGCAGGGAATGGCGATGCGTTTGGATTATCCTGTACTGAAACAGTACACTGCCAATGGCACTACACACTACGTGTTGTAAAACAGATAGTTAAAGATGCTTATTGCAATAGGTTTGGCGGCGATAGCTGTGAATGCAGCATGCGACGACCGCAACGGAGATTTGCTGGTACCGGAATAAGAAACTGCGTGCGTCGTCGTTTTCATGCGAGACGGGTGGGCAAGTATTGCACCGAAGCTGCCGCTATGGGCAGCTGTATACTGTTCTCGATCACGCGTGCCGCACCCATTTTCTTGTTGGATCTAGCGGCCGGAACACGTATCATACAATCGCAATTTGCCGACGTACTCAATGTTGGGGCTGAAAAATCATTTTTTGACCGTAATCTATTGCGTCATTTTTTTGTGTTTTTGATTGCGAACGTTGGCGCCGAGAAAACATACAATGTGGGAGCGTATCAACGAGGTTCTACTGTACTGTACTTGTGCAGTGTTTATAATGGTTGGGAAGAGAGTAATGTATAGGTAATTGTTCAAATACTTTTGTGGGGCGAGTAATTACTCACTGTAATCAATTACATTTCCGATTAAAGTAATTGTAAATTGGTTACTTGTTTTCTGTAGTATGTACAATCTGATGTGTGCATAGAAATTTATTATGCTTTGGTCATTATGAGCATGTAAAAGAACAGAGGTGCTTACATTATAGTAAATATGGCAGTTCATATGGCAGAGGCCTACACATTATGATCGGCTGTAAAGCATATACGGAAATCAAAACTCCAAAGAGCCGTAATATATACAGACTCCCTAAGTGTGGTGAAGGCCTTAATGCCACCCTACAAAAAGAAAAATCCTGTACCTACAGAGGTCTATTCTCACCTGTGCAAAGCTTATCTAGCCAGCATGTCATCATATGCTAAGTACCTGGCCACAGGGGAATCGAAGGTAACGTTCTGGCAGACCAGATGGCTATGTCAATTGCACCCCCTGTTGGTAATAATACTGCTTTGGTACCTCTCACAGATCTGAAACCTTACATATGGAAAAAACTGCGAAACCACTGGCAACGCATGTGGGACGCAGAAATAGATAATAAACTACACATTATAAAGCCACAGTTAGGTTTTTGGCCCTCCCCAACAAAATCTCGGCGAACAGATGTCCTATTCTGTCGCCTCAGAATAGGACACACATCGGGGACCCATCATTTTCTACTTACTGGAAGTGAACCTCCAACTTGTGGTAGATGCGGTGAGAGGCTGACCGTCCTCCATGTCCTCTTGGAGTTTTGGAAAGCCGAACCTGAAAGAAAGAAACATTTTCCGCTTGCATACCGTAATTACATCCTTCTACACCCGGCTATGTTTCTTGGTAAGGAACCGCTTTTTAACACCAAGGCATTCCTCGACTTTTTAAAGGATGTAGTTCTACACGTTATTAGCCCATTAAATGCGTAGAGCATCCTCGCTCCAGAGGTTGCCGCTGCGATAATTGTTTTGAATAGCACATGCCTCCAGGCCCTTGTGTTTCAAGGTCTCTAAGGAGGCAGTAGTGCTCTAGCATATGTTATATAACCTGATATATTTTTAGACATCATATCATCCTTTTTAAATGCATCTTAATGTACATAGTCATAATGTAATGTCATAAGTCATCGCCATAATCTTATTATACAGATTTTACGCACTTTAGCGCGACCATTTTTAAGGCCCCTCTACAGCCACGTCACACCAACTTCATAGAACTCATGATTACACAGCAAACTCATAAACACGGACATGGCGCTCTTTGGCCATACTTGGCCCTTGCACCATAAAACATCAAACATTCATTCATTCAGTTCATATCTGAGTTGGCATGTGCAGCATGCACATCACATTGCATGTCAGTGCTGTGATAGCAAAAAGCTAGCAAATGTGCTAAATGATATTTGACACTTGCAACACAACTCTTCATGGCTTGTTACAAAAACAGCTCAGTGGCCTTGGCATTTTATGGCATACAAAAATTGTTTTTTCATGATCATTATTAAATTGACACTCAAAACACTGTTGACTCCCTGAATATTCCTTGTGCCTCTTCATCATGGCAGTTCTGGTGCTGTTGCTGCTGGAGGAGGAAAAAAATAAGTGTACGTGTGCAGAAGTGTGGCAGGATCTCCACTGACAGAGCTGCATTGATGGAAATCTCATGCAGCAAATCTCAGGTTCTGTGGCTGAGAAATGGTTGCGTTTATCAGGACTGTGTGGTTGCTGCACCTTTGAATATGTACTAGTCTGCACACGAGCTTCCAACATATTTTAATGTTCAGTACCAAACATAGTTGCCAGTGAACGTAGAGTTCCTGATTGTATTACCTTGAGGGAAAGCGGGCACTATGATGCTGTTGTATGCATGGCAATGTTTGGATGTGATGGCTTCAATTTGGCATTATTCTTGGAGAGCCAGGAAACCTTGAAGCAGGTGCACCTGGCTGGCAGCATGTCATCTGTCACAATAGTTTGTTTTCTACTTGAAACAGCACACAAAGGGCTGTATTATTTTTATTACTCAAAAACACTTTTTATTTAGTCACGAGCACTTGTGCTTGGATGTACAATTATATGAAATGTAAAAAGTTCCAGTGTGCTGCTAAAGTTGGAGAACAGATGGCCAAGTCTACGCTTGCTGTGCGACAGTTTGTCTTCTGTTTGTTTTCCTCACGTATGCACTACACATGAGTAAAATTTACTGAAAAATGTAATACAGGAGAATGAGAACCTTTCAGCAAGATTTTTTATTTGAAGAAATTTTCATCATTGCATCCATGATCGTGTTTTAGACCCGCAGGGGCGTCTGCGTCAGCAGGCGTTTGGTGTGTTGCGACACCACGTACCCGAGCACACGAGGGTTGGAGCCTCCCGCGTGTAGCCGTGTGCGGCTTAGCCATGTCTGGGGAAAGGGGGATCCTGGGGGTTGAGCTGATGCTGTGTGTTTGGACCTTTAAGGCCCCCCCGGCGGAGGCAACACACCCCTTTGGCCTCTGCTTCACATAGACGGCAGCCCCGGACTGACCCTACCGGGGGAAATCGGTAGTTGCCTTTTCCTGTCTCTCTCTCCCTCCAGCCTTCGTCTTTCTCTTACTTTTTCATCTTTCCTGTCTTCTCCTAACTTCTGTTTACTTCCAATTTTTCCAGGCAGCAAGGGTTAACCTTGTGTGAATAACCAACCTAGATTATCGCATATTTGGTTATAGGGATAACGTACAGCTGGCGTTTGCAGGACCTGTTTTTACAGTTCCTGTAACGTCCCCTTGTAGGGCTCCATGGTGGGTGGCTGGCGTTATTGCCGAAAATTACATTATTCTATGGCTAGTTCCTTCCCTCCCCTCCCAGATCGCCCTCAGAAAAGAGGGCGCACCGAAGATGTATTCCAGTTTTTTGGACGACAAAGACCCAACTTCCCATGATTTCACGTCATTCATTCGGAAAAGTCAGATAAACAAGTACGCACAATCTCCCCATTTCTAGTTTCGAAGTCTTTAACTGAGGCTCTTGGTCCAGGTTACAAGGCATCAACGATTGCAAGTGGAGATCTCCTTTTGGAGCTCCGTGATCTGAAACAATACGAAAAGTTACCCAATCTAGTGTCTTTTGGGGACTTTCAAGTGACAGTGACTCCGCACCGCACTATGAACACTACACGCGGCGTTGTCTCAGATGATGACCTGCTTCAGCTGACAGAGGCAGAGCTCCTAGAGGGCTTCAATGAACAAAATGTTGTTAATGTGAAAAGAATAAAGATGAGGCGCGATGGTAAAGAAATTGCGACCAAACACCTAATTCCCACCTTCAATTCAAGTGTCCTGCCCGAATCAATCGAGGCCGGGTACATAAAGCTCCGTGTCGGGTCTTACGTGCCCAATCCACTCAGATGTTTCAAATGCCAATGTTTTGGCCACAGTTCACAGAGTTGCCGAGGTCGTCAAACCTGTGCGAAGTGCAGTGCCCACGAACGTACTTCTGAAACTTGTGAGAACACTCTCCATTGTGTAAACTGTGAAGGGGTGCATGCCGCATACTCGCGGTCGTGCCGATCCTGGAAGAAGGATAAAGAAATAGTCATGATCAAAGTAAAGGAAAACATAACTTTCAAGGAGGCACGCAGGCGGGTATCTTACCTGCCCAAAAACACATTTGCCGAAGTGGCGCGTCGGGGGGCAGCGCCACAACGGTCTCCGGTGGCTGTCCGACCCACACCCAATGAGGCGGCAGTGACGCCATCCGCCTCCCTGGCGGATGCAGCTAGCGCTGCTACGCCAATCCAGCATACGGGGCTATCTACCTCCGGGCAGGTGACCTCGAAGGCCTCGTCCAACGTGCCGAGGCCTTCACGCCAAACAAAGCGCTCGGAAGAGCGCATGTCCAGTACCTCGCAAGAGGCGATAAACACAACCACCAGTCAAACGGCGCCACCAGCGCCTAAGGAGCGGCGAGGCGCTCTCGACCGCTCCAAAAGAGATAAAACTCCTGTCACGGCGCCTTCAAAGCGCCCGTGAACTAATCCGTTTCTTAAACACACAGGACCAAACGCATTTACCAATATGGAAACACAAATACTGCAGTGGAATGTACGAGGACTTCTACATAACCTCGACGACATTAGAGAAATAATACACAAACATAATCCGAAGCTGCTGTGTGTTCAAGAGACACACCTGAAACCTACCAATACAAATTTTCTTCGAAACTACACCATCTTCCGCAAAGACCGTGAGGAAGCTAATGCCTCCGGCGGTGTAGCGATAATAGCCGACAAGGCGGTAGCTTGCCGTCCCGTCGCCCTTAACACGCCCCTCGAGGCAGTGTCAGTTCGGGCCATTCTATTTCATAAATTAGTAACAGTTTGTTCCATTTATACACTGCCAAACCAGCGTCTCGAAAAAACAGACTTTTATAACCTTATTGACCAGCTCCCCGAGCCTTACATACTCATGGGAGATTTTAACGCACATAACACGATGTGGGGAGACTCGCGATGTGACGCGAGAGGTCAACTTATTGAAAATTTCCCTTTAACCACCGGTGCCTGTCTCTTTAATAAGAAAGAACCAACGTATTATAATCCACATCATAACTCGTACTCATCAATAGACCTGGCCATCGGATCCGCTTCTATCTTTCCTGATTTAGAGTGGCATGTAATTAAAAACCCATTCGGAAGTGATCACTTCCCAGTAACACTGAACTCCGTAAACAAACAGGACTTGCATCCACACTTCCCTCGCTGGAAACTGGCCTCAGCGGACTGGGAACGTTTTAGGGAATCCACCCACACATCACGAGATTTTATAGATAATTTTGCTATAGATCATGCTGTTTCATACTTCACCGCTTTTATCATTGATGCCGCTAGCTAAAAGTTAATTCCTCAAACAAGAGGCACTTCATCCAAAAGACAGGTCTCCTGGTAGAATGACGATTGTAGAGAGGCGAGGAAAAGACAAAACAAAGCTTGGAACAAACTACGTGACTGTCCTACAGCAGAAAATCTTATAGAATTTAAACAGATTAAATCACAGGAAGGACACGACGACTGGCAAAGAGGGCAAGCTGGCAGAGGTTTCTCTCTGGTATAAATTCATATACTCAAGAATATAAAGTATGGGATGGGCTGAAAAGGCTTAAGGGGCAAGAAATTCATCCGTTGCCCCTAGTAAACGGCGAAGCAAACCGCTTGGAAGACCAAGCTGACGCCCTTGACGAACACTTCCAACACATTTCCAGTTCTAACCATTACTCCAAGGCGTTTCTAAAACACAAACAAGTAGCAAAACACAAGGCTATCGACCGCAAATGCAGACAGAACGAACCCTTCAACGCGCCTTTTAACATCGCCAAGTTGAGAGCCTCCCTGACTGCATGTCAGAGCTCCGCGCCTGGACCAGACAGGATCATGTATGACATGATTAAAGACCTCTCCAGGGATACTCAAATTGCTCTGCTAGCACTTTTTAACACAATATGGGCTGCGGGATACCTCCCTACCGCATGGAAAGAAGCGTTGGTTGTTCCGATTCTTAAACAGGGCAAAGACCCCACATTAGTAACAAGTTATCGCCCGATTGCCTTCACAAGTTGTATATGCAAACTTTTTGAAAAAATGATAAACCGTCGACTTTTACACTTCCTTGAATTAAATAAGTCTCTTGATCCGTACCAGTGTGGTTTTAGAGTAGGACGATCTACAACCGACCATCTAGTGTGCATGGAAGCAAACATTCGCGATGCCTTCGTACATAAACAGTCCTTCTTATCCGTGTTTCTCGACATGGAGAAGGCGTACGATACAACTTGGCGCTACGGTATCCTGCGTGACCTATCGACGCTGGGCATCCGCGACACTATGTTCAACATTATAGAAAGCTACCTGCAAAACCGTACATTCCGAGTGAAAATAGGTAATGTGCTGTCGCGAGCATTCATACAGGAAACTGGGGTACCCCAGGGAGGCGTACTGAGCTGCACACTCTTTGTAGTTAAAATGAACGCGCTTCGTAAAACATAACCCACATCTATTTTTTATTCCGTCTACGAAGACGACATACAAGTGGGTTTCAAATCCTGCAACCTAATAGTCTGTGAGAGGCAGGTACAACAGTGCTTGAACAAAGTCTCCAAGTGGGCAGACGAAAACGGGTTCAAAGTGAACCCCAACTAAAGCTTTTGCGTTCTTTTCACCAGGAAAAAAGGGCCTGCTGCAGATCCCACTGTTGAAATACATGGGCAACAAATACCCGTAAACAAGGAACACAAATTCTTAGGTGTTATACTTGACTCCAGGCTTACATTCGTCCCACACATAAAATATCTTAAAGCAAAATGTCTTAAAACAATGAACGTACTTAAAATCCTATCCCACACAACATGGGGTAGCGACAGAAAATGTTTATTTAATCTGTACAGGAGCCTAGTTCGATCACGACTGGACCATGGTGCCGTGGTTTACCACTCTGCCGCCCCGAGCGCGCTAAAAATGTTAGACCCCGTTCATCATCTGGGTATCCGCCTCGCCACTGGCGCATTTAAAACAAGCCCCGTCGAAAGTCTATATGCAGAGTCAGACGAGTGGTCACTACATTTTCAGAGAACATACATCAGCTTCACCTACTTTCTTAAAGTGCGCTCTAACAAGGAACATCCGTGTTTCACGACAGTGAACCACTTAACGTGTGAAACACTTTTCCGTAACAGACCCTCCATGAGACTTCCTTTGTCGCTGCGTGTAAGAGAACTTAGTGAAGAAATGGATGTCCCAATACTCGAACATCGCTTAATGGCTCCTGCTAATCTATTACCGCCCTGGGAGTGACAGGTGATAGAATGTGACACATCCTTTGTAGAGGTCTCGAAGCACGCTCCTGAGCTTGAAATTGCTATGCATTTTCGAGAGCTTCAATCGAAGTACTCCTGCTACGAATTTTACACAGACACGTCCAAATCCCATGCTGGCATATCCTACGCTGCTGCTGGTCACTCTCTTTCTGAATCTGACGTGTTGAACCCCCTAACAAGTATCTTCACTGCAGAAGCCTATGCAGTACTGTCTGCAGTAAAACATATAAAGACACTGAAACTTGACAGAGTAATGATATTCACAGACTCGTTAAGTCTTGTGAAAGCACTAATTTCTTTACAAAAGCATACAAATCCTGTCTTCAATGAACTGTACACACACTTATGTAACATTCACTCATCACACAGACATGTAGTAATATGCTGGATTCCTGGCCATAGAGGAATCCAGGGAAATGTGCTTGCTGACGAGATGGCCAAATCAATGGCATCGCAGGGTACTCGTTCTGCTGCAGTCCCTGCCACAGACATAAAGCCTTTCCTCAGAAACAAACTGTGAAGCCACTGGCAACGCTTGTGGGACGCAGAAACGAGTAATAAGCTTCACGTAATTAAGCCTAAGTTAGGTTTCTGGCACCCAACAACGAAAACATGAAGAACAGACGTCCTGTTCACTAGACTAAGAATAGGACACACGTTCGGCGCTCATAACTTTCTCCTGACTGGTAACGAGCCTCCAACCTGTGGTAGATGCGGCGACAGGCTTTCTGTCCTCCACGTCTTCCTGGAGTGCCGGGAAGCCGAAAGAGACAGGAGGAAACATTTTCCTTTTGCATACAGCCATCATGTTCCTGTGCATCCGGCCATGTTTCTTGGTGTAGAACCGCTTTTTAAGACCAAAGAAGTCCTCGCTTACTTGAAAGATGTTGTGCTACACGTGACAAGCCCAATTATTCCGTAGTGCATCCTCTTTCCGGAGGATACATCTACGATAGTGTTCTTTGTATAGCACATGCCTCTAGGTCCTTGGCTTTCAAGGGCTCAGGTGAGGCAGAAGTGCTCCAGACATTTTAGCATTTCCTGTATTTTATATATTGCATCATTCTTTCTCAATGCCTTCTAATGTTCATAGTACACATCAATAGTCATTCCCATAATTTTATTACTCCTACATTTTATGGAATTTGGATAAACTCTTTTAGGCCCCTTTACAGCCACGGCACATAAAGATCACAGAACCCATCTGTCCACTGCGAACTCATTAACATTAGCGTGGCGCTCTTTGGCCGCACCTGGCCCTTGCGCTATTAAACACCAAACATCATCATCATCGTGTTTTAGTCGAAGCCACGCCTGAGACAAAATCTCACACACCCATATACAGTCAAACCCCATGATGACAAAATCCCAAGACAGTGAAATTCTTGCCACAACAAAATACTTTTGTATTCCTGGCGAAAACTAGTTGGATTCAATGCATTTCAAATTTATAGACGAGAAAACGTCACTAAATTGTAAACGCGCATCAACTAAATCTGCTGGAACATTAGTCCCCATATTATCTACCTGTGTAGTGCTAACAGAGGATAAAAAGGGCTCCAATGCATTTTCTTCCCACCTAAATTACGTAGAATGCCATCACAGTGCACTTGCAAGGCCCCCGCCATTTTCGTTTACAAAAAAAAAAAAAGGAACCGCAGGACACTTAAGCTTTTCTTATGAGTTGTGTATGTGAAAGAAGTAATGTCCAATTGAACGCCTCTGAGAGGTCTTTCGAGTTATTAACTTCTCGCGGGCAAGTGGGCACATTGAGACACTTGGCCAACGCCTCCTAGATAGCACAAGGTTGGTGCACTTCAATCCATGATGTCATGCTACCTCGCCTGACTGCCATAGAATCCAATGGGGATGTTCCCGAGTAAGCTGTGGTGATGCTGACGTCACAGTTTCTGTCACGCCGGGCTTGGCAATGGAAATGTTCGTCCAAGTAGCCAGATGTCATGAAGCAGAGTGCACTGGCCAGCAGGAGGCGCTGGTTTAGCCCAGTGTGTAAGACACTTGCCTTCTGAGTGCGGGGTTCTAGGTTTGAAACTCACTACCGGCAACAATTTTTATTTCAAATGTATTGTATTTTTATACAATAATTTCTTTATACCAATTACCAAGGTGAAATTAGAACGTAGGCGATAGCTTGCACGGACAATGTACACGTGAATTATGCGGGCTTCCGAGAGTGAGGGTGACGTGCAACACCCGGTGTGCCAGCATGGCAGCAGATCTTCCCTTTCGCCCGCTCTGCTCCGTCGAGCTGCGCATGCGACATGGCATTGCTGCCAGTGAGAATTTCGGTGCCATTTCGCTGCTGCAGATGCCGGCTTTTCCGCTCAATGAGCCATTTGGTGGTTTCACATCAAAACAGCGAAGCAACAGAAGCAATTGCATTTCCCCTGAAACATGTCATGGCCACCATCTTGAGTGTTGATCACTTGTTTCAAGTGGCACAGCTGCATTTACCGACATGTGATCACTGTTTTTGCGTTCCTAGCACGGTAAATAGTCTGCATGGTAAATAGTGGGAAAAGTGCAGCAAAAACAATGAAATCCACATTACACTGACATGAACTTGTTTATGTTGCTTGAGATAGTGTCCGCATCATGGTCTGCCACGCCTCCGGTGGTGATTGAGTGGTCGTCCAAGAATGCGCGTTGCCTGCTTCAAGAACGCAAGTTTCAGTACCACCTAACAGGCGTCGCATGGGGATTCAGCATCACCGCACATAGATTTGCCTGAAGGAGCAGTATGCTCAGTTAATCGCTTTCGGGTATATGAAATACGATCACTTTCGCTTTCAGAACAGCATGCATCGGCATGTATGGGCGATAGCATGCACTGGAGGAACGATGTTGCTCCGCTTATGGTCTGGTGCTGAGCTATACATGAAATCTTGCAAAAATGATTGTATCCCTGAAAGTGATTGACCGACAATACCGCTTCATGGCAGTGCCACCATCACTGACTGGTGCATGGGGCGCACCTTTTGCTGTTGGCAATGAAGTTTTATAGTCTCGAGCAAGGCTTTCGAAAGTAGGCTAATGGAATTTTGACAGTACAGTTTCATTTTGTGACACATTCCTTCTCTGTGCTGTCTCATTTCGAAACAACGAAATTCTCGCAAATGAAAATTTTGTCGCCTTCCCCGCCAATATTTTTATTGCAGTATTCAACTGTACTGGCATTCCCAAGGTGGCACAGTTCCCATTAGTAAACTCTCACATAGACGGTGGTACCAGATTTCCCTCTGGGTGATATTGTAAGCTCTATGGCAGTGCCCACATTTGCAGGTTTCCTCATATTTCTACGTTGAAGCATATGAGTGACATGTAGCATGTGATCTATGACAGGGTGGCAGTTCCACTCTAGGAGCTGGCGAGGACACTCCAGAGGAAGACGATGGCGATGATGACGATGGGGAGACGCTGAGTTACTTGCAGCCTGTACCGACACGTCAGCGGAGGGCACTGCTGCGTGCCAGCGGGGTGCGCAAGATTGATGCATTGGAAAAGGAAGAGTGCCGTGACATCCGGGCATCGCGGGAGTTCTGTGGCTGTGCCTGCAAGGGTCGTTGCTTGCCAGAAACCTGCTCCTGCTCCATTGCAGGCATCTCCTGTCAGGTGGGGGCAGTGCTGCTTTATGCTTTAGTTGCTCTGTCACTCTGTGCAAATGAAGGCCTCATTGAATGTATAGACCAAAGGGGGAAAACATTCACTCAAAATTTACGAAGCTGAGGATGAGGGCATGGTAGTTACATGATAGATGGCGGGGGGGGGGGGGGGGAGTAGTGGATTGGCACAAAAACAAAAGGCAATATGCTGCCAGTGAGGATTAAGGTTGTGGCCTTCACCCCCCATATTATGCATCACTTCCCCAAACAGGCCTTAAGCCATCATTTCAATATATGCTTGCTGTAAAAACAGCCCAACTTTACAAGGACAGAGAAAGAATAGAGACACACTGGCACTGACTCGCTAGTAAACGTTTGTTAGAGACATAGCAACATATATATTAGTCATATCATAAGAAGCCAATAAACATTGACACCAAGGACAACATATGGAAAATTACTTGTGCCCACAACCTTCGCAACTTGCCACAGGTGGGATCGTTCTCCACCTGCGGCAAGTTGTTTTTTCATCCACTTTCATTTCCATTAACTTATTGTTTCTTCCTTTCATTTATGAAGCACAAGTAATTTTCCCTATGTTTTTCAGAGATCATATAGCAGTTTTACATATTTCCTCAAAGTAAATTCTAACCGCGAACTCCCCTCTTTTTCATGCATAAACAATATGACCGATGCCATACTCTTCAATAACCGACCTGCAGCGAGAAGACCGTTCTCTTTGCGTGCAAGGAACCTCAGTGAGGAAATGGGTGTTCCGGTGCTTGAACAGTGTCTTATGGCTCCAGCGAAACTGTTAGCGCCATGGCAGTGGCAGCTGATAGAGTGTTACACATCCTTTGTAGAGGTCACTAAATATGTGCCAGAGACACATATCAAAATGCACTTCTTGGAGCTCCAGTACAAGTACTCGTGCACAAAGTTTTACACAGACGCTTCTAAGTCGCATGCCGGGGTGTCCTACGCAGCCATTGGTCCATCCTTCTTGGAATCCGGTGTACTGCACCCTGAAACAAGTATATTTATGGCTGAGGCCCATGCACTATTGTCGGCTGTGAAACATATCAGAAAATCAAATGTTCAAAAAACAATTATATTTACAGACTCCTTAAGCGTCGTAAAAGCCTTGAAGTCACTCTGTAAACACAAAAACCCCGTACTTACTGAGCTCTATTCCATTCTCTGTAGAGCGTATATATCTAATCAGCATGTCATTATATGCTGGGTACCTGGCCATAGAGGCATTGAGGGGAATGTACTAGCTGACGAAATGGCTACATCAATCACCTCGCAAGCTATTATTCCTACGGCTGCTGTCCCTGTCACAGATCTGAAGCCTCTCTTACAGAAGAATCTACGAAGCTACTGGCAACGCTTGTGGGACACAGAAAGTACGAATAAGCTTCACTTGATTAAGCCAAAGTTACGTTTCTGGCCCCCGAAAACGTAAACACGACAAACTGATGTCCTGTTCTGTCGACTCGGGACAGGACACACCTATGACACCCACAATTTTTTACTGACCGGAAATGAGCCTCCTACGTGTGGTAGATGTGGTGAGAGGCTGACCGTTCTCCATGTCCTCCTGGAGTGTCGGGAAGCCAAAGCTGAGAGAAAGAGACATTTTCCCCTTGTATATCGCCAGCACACCCCTCTCCATCCAGCAATGTTTCTTGGTGAAGAACCATTCTTTGACATCAAAGCAGTTCTGGGTTTCTTGAACGATGTCGACTTGCACGTTTTTAGCCCTGGAAATTCATAGCACATCCTCTGTCTAGAGGATGCCGCTGTGATGGTGGTCTTGCATAGCACATGCCTACAGGCCCTTGCATCCAAGGACTCTGTTAAGGCAGTAGTGCTTATTGCAAAAAGTATATCTGTGAGATATTTCACTAAATCATCATTATTTCACAATGTGTATTTCGTGTCCATTGTACAGCCCATTAACCATCGGCATAGTTTTATCTTGTATAGGTTTTATGCACTATAGAGCGACTGTTTTTAGGCCCCTTTACAGCCACCGTGACATCTGCCCTTCGTTATTCATAGCTCCATTGTGAACGCATTACCATCGGCCTGGCGCTCTTTGGCCACATTTGGCCCTTGCGCCACAAAACACCACATTCATCTTTATCATTTCCATATGTTGTCCTTGGTGTCAGTGTTGGTTTGCCTCTTATGATACGACTAATAAAAAAAACGGGCCCCTCGGTTAACCCCCTTTCTTCTCGTTTATCTATATATATATATCAAAGGCAACAACCTATGAAATGTAATCGCACCCCCTACCGCTGTGTACTGGTATCAACGCTTCTTAAGGTCATGTGTTCATGCTATTAAAATTATTGGTGCTTATCAAGGAATGCTATTATGCGAAGCATATTACGAGAGCTCAACCCAGCTCCTCAGGCACGGCGGTGTCGCCTTCAATACCACGTGACACCATGACGTCACGACAGAGGAGAAACGGGGCTCCAACTCGCGCCGTTGCTCGCGGCGTCGCGGCGGTATATAAGCAGGTGCGCTTGCCTCTGCTAGACACTCACGAGGTGAGATGCCTCCTGGAGACAGAGCTGCTCGTTGGAATGAGAAGCGAAGGTTGCGGCGTGCTACAGAGACTGATTTTCTAGGTGGCTTTGGCTCAACTCTTGCAAGATGGGCTGGGTGGGAATCGAACCAGGGTCTCCGGAGTGTGAGACGGAGACGCTACCACTGAGCCACGAGTACGATGCTTCAAAGCGGTACAAAAGCGCCTCTAGTGAAGGCGTGCATCGCTTGCTCAGGCGCACATTTCGTTGCCGCGCCGAACGCTGCGTTGCTCGACGCTCACTGCGTCCAATGCGGGGCGCGTAGTCGCTGTGCCGTAGCCCATTGTCTTACACCCCTTGGCGGGTCGACGGGAACGCTGTTGCGTTCCACTCTTGAAGGCGAAGCAGAGTAACGCATGAGTTGTTTCTTCGTCTAGCCGAACCAAATATAGCCAAGCAACAGCAGTTCACCAGGCTAAACAGTGGTTCAACAACTAAAATAAAGGCTAGTATGCTTCGCATCCTGTGCTTAACCTTAGCTAAGCCACAGCCATTTTTCTTTCTCAGTTGAAGAGATCGATGGATGACTGATGCATGCACCTTTTGTTTTTTGAATATGATATGCTTCGGTCATAAGGCGAGTTACACTGTTCTTATGTTGCACAATGATACTAGTATTGGCATGGTCCAGTGTACACCCTCATGCATGGTAGAGCAGGTAGAGGCGAGCAGTGGCGTAGCTAGGTCGTCTGGCACCCAGGGCCCATAGGTCTTCTGTCACCTCCCCCCCGGGTGTAGTCGAGGAAGTCGAGGATATCAACAATTTCCGGGTGTCTTCAGACGTATATGACACCCCACAGGCCCCTTGTACCCGGGGCCCACGGCCCCCCCCGCCCCCACCCCCCCTTCCGTTGCTACGCCACTGGAGGCGAGCCTGCTCATTATTATTTGTATTTTTTTTCTTTTACTCTTGCATTGATGCGCCTTTATGGCTGTCCCTACACAATAAGTGCTGTGGGCTGCGACTTGAGGGTGGCCTTGCAGATTCCCTCACCCTTCACCCTGCTGCTGCAGTAGGGGAATCAACTTGCCCAAATGCCAGCTCCAAAAGGGGTTCACTTTTTGAACAGAGTGAGAAAAGGTGCCTGTTTACAAGGCTTCTGTGAACACTTGAGCGCAAATATTGTTGCGGTGCATGCAGCAGGCAATTTGCAGTCTAGTGTCAAAAGCAGTGAAAAATTGTTTGCTCTCTTTACTATGTTGTCATGCAGCATCATCACAAGCAGCGAAGCCCACACTCGCTATTGGCTGAATTTCCAGGTTGTGAGAACATTCTCAGTAATACAATTATTGCTCATTTGAGTTCAATAAATAAAAAATATGTATGTCTGCAATCTCAAAACGACAGGAAAATAATTTCATCTTTGCACTGCCGGTCTACACACTGCTGTGCGTAAACCGGCAGTGCAAAGTGGCGTGTTGCTGCATTGGCTGCGCGTGGCCCCAGAGATGAAAGGCACTGCTGAGATGTTCAAACTTTGGGCGGGGCCAGCGGGTCATTTTTTCCTTGCGGCTCCTTGCAGTCTTCCCTGTGTAGCTTCCAGCACGCTAATGGAAACAAAAGGAGAGAGAAAGCCGCTCATTGGTTCAATAGCTTAACTTCGGTTTATTACCTTAAAGGCACCGAGGATTGGGGGTGTTACATAAGGGGTGGGTCGCAAATATAAAAGAAGTTAAATACACAAAGAAAATATGTTTAGGTACAGTGAAACCTCCTTAAACCGTAGTTGGCCGGAGCTCGGAAAAAGTACGTACTAAACGGTAGTACTGTTTAACCGAATAGCATGAGATCGCCCACTTACCTGTCGAAAATGCAACTCGGAGAGAGTGCGATGAAAGGAAAAAAAAAACACATGCAGTATTTATTCACTTCGTGCGACAAAAGTGTTATTTTCGTTTGATGCCGCGGCAGCCTAGCACGACGACGACAGCGGCCTCAAACTTACTGAAGCTGCGTGCCAGCTTTTCAGCCAGCTCCCTCTTCTCGGCAAACACTCGCATGGCAGATCCCTCGTTGGCGTTACGTATTCTCCGTGCACGTGCGCAGTAGTGCTGCAGATGTCCCGGGGGCGCCTTTTCCATTGCCGGGTGCCAGAGTTTCGAATACTTTTCATTTGGAATAGAGTTACGTTATCACGCCCCTGTTCTCGTCGCGACGATTGCATTCATGAGGCTGACGTAACGCGTAGCTTATGCCACTGTCCGGCCTGAATCGCCCGTGCTGTCGCTTTCCATGTCGTCCTCATCACTGTCGCTAGTCGACACTTCGGCAACAACACAGGTAATGATGGCGAAAAGTCGAACCTCGTAGCCGACATGTCTTCGCCGTCACAGCAGCGCTGCTGAGCAGCTTCGTCGCATTCCAAATTTATTTTATTTATTTTTATTTGTAAAATACCTTACAAGGCCCCTACATGGATATTGAGTAAGGAGTGCATACAGTACATACAATAACAATAATAACGATCAAGTACATACAATAACAATAAAAAAAAAACAGCAGCCAAGCGCACAGCCTAAGAGTCAGAGAAACATTAGCTATATAAAGCTGCATATGAGTACAATAAAAAGGAACTCTATAAGTTTGTTACAAACGTATAACATTGCAAGAAAAAGGTAGAAAAATATAACACAGAACAGTGAGTGTGATATTAATGGTTAACAAGGGTTAAGCGAGTTCAGTGAGTGCTTGAATTTTTCGCGGTCAGTTTCCGCAACTATGTTGTCGGGAAGGTTGTTCCAGAGTCGAATGGCACGTGGGATTGCAGACCAGCCTCTGTTTTGCCATAGATGCGCGTGAAGCTATGATGATTGTATAATCTGTGCGACGTGTGCGATGACGTTTCTAGGTGTAGGTAACGTTTGTTAGTGTGGTCGGCGTATTTATGAAATAATGACAAAAGGGCTATGTCGCGACGATTACTTAGCAGCTGAAGTGAAAGGTGAATCTTTGAGTTACGCTAGAACGGTAGTCATAATTTCGGAAAATGAAACGTGCGGCTCCATTTTGGGTTGATTCCAACATGGTAATTAAGTAATTTTGGTGGGGAGACCAGACTGGAGCGGCGAACTCAAGTCGAGGGCGAACAAATGTTTGAAATGCCAGTTTGCGGATAAGTGGAGGTGAGTTCCTAAGGTTACGTCGCAGGTAACCCAGTGATCGAGAAGCACTGGCACAGATGGTGGTAATGTGAGAAGTCCAGGAGAGGTTTGTTGAAAGATTTACGCCTAGATATTTAAATGATGAGGTCCGAGATAATGGGACATTTTTAATACAGTAAGAATAGTCTAAGTTGGTGTGTTTGCGGGTGGAGGACATCACTTTACATTTTGATGAATTTAAAGTCATTAGCCAGGTGTCGCACCAATTAATAATATGGTTAAGATCATTTTGGAGGGTCAGGTGGTCATCGGAGGTGTTAATAGAACGATAGATAATGCAGTCGTCAGTGAAAATGCGCATTCATGATGATAAGTTATTAGGTATGTCATTAATGTATTTCAGAAAGAGTAAGGGACCAAGAACGCTTCCTTGTGGTACACCGGATGAAACATCTGAAAGGGGCGAGGAGAAGCTGTTAGCGAAAGTAAACTGCTGTCTGTTAGAAAGAAAATTTCGAAGCCAGGATAGAGTTTGTGAATCAAGTTTTAATGATGATAACTTCAAAAAGAGGCAACAATGAGCTACGCGGTCAAAAGCTTTAGAAAAATCCAGAAAGATGCTGTCAGTTTGAAGGTTTGAGTCCATGTTAAAATGTAAATCTGTCGTAAATTCAAGCAGTTGCATTTCGCATGACAAACCTCTCCTGAAACCATGTTGATTATGAAAAAAGAAGTTGTTCGACTCTAGATGTTGGTAAACGTGAGATGCAATAATATGTTCCATCGTTTTACAGCATATGCACATTAGCGATATCGGTCGGTAGTTCTCAACTAAGTTCCTGTCAGCATCTTTGAAGATGGGTATGACTTTGGCTGTTTTCCAATCTTGGGGTATCTGACCTGTCATTAAAGATTGGTGGAAAATGTGAAATAAAAACTTGCTAGATACTGATACTGTATTTTTTAGTAATTTAGAATTTATATTGTCAATACCTGCTGGAAGACGAAACTTTCCAGTTTATTAGCTTAACAATACCATCAATAGTAATGTCAATAGGTTGCATGTACTGGTAATCTAGGTCTTCAACAATGGGCAAATTAGTAATACTTTCGTGAATACGGATGAGAAAAATTTATTAACAACTTGAGCGCACTCACTGTTAGGAATAGGAATGTTGTTTTCTTTATTGTGTAACGAGATGTCATTAGTATTGCTTAGTATTGCGGAGCAGTAAGAACTTAAACAGTCAAGATACCTTTCCCAAGCTGACGGGGTGCCGGTTCGTTTTGCAGTTCTGTATGAACGTTTCTTTTTGTTTCTGAGTAAATGAAGGGACTTAGTGAACCACGGTTTGTTTTTGTCTTCAGTTATTCTGATTAAAGGAATGTTCTGCTCAACCAATGCGCATAACTGTGAACATGACCCAGTTATCATGAACAGACCTACCTAGTGTGGAACGAGGGTAGAAAATGATGTTCAAGAAACGATTCTAGCTCAATGATGATTACTTCATAATTTCCCTTGTTGTAGTCACGAATTGTCTTACTTAAGACACCTGTAAATGGTAATGGGATACTGATGGATACATTCAGTAATCTGTTGTCACTGAAACCATCCGAGCACGTTACTTGTTCTATAGTTTCTGGGGCGTTAGTTAGTATAAGATCTAAGATGTTAGAGCCATGGGTAGGTTCTTTAATGATCTGGAACAGATTATAATGTAATGTTAGGCTAATGAATTCTGATGAAAAACTGCAGGATGACGACAAGTTTGGCCAATCAATGAGAGGAAGATTAAAGTCGCCAATAAGGTATGTGAACTCAGTTGGACAGAGCTGGGTGGCTTTAGCAATGCTGTTGCGCAGTTCATCAACGAAGCATTGACTATAATTTGCAGGGAGGTAACAAGCGCCTATTAAAACTTTAGCAGAACGGCAGCGGCATGCGGCCCAGACAATCTCTAGATCTGAAGATGTGTCAATAATGTACGATGCGATAGTCTTTTTAATAGTGAGGAGGACGCCACCACCTCTTCTATTGGAGTGATCGGAGCGATAAATATTATAGGTTAGCTTAACGGGAAGAATTTCGGGATCGTCTAACTCGGGGGAAAGCCAGGTTTCGGCGAGAGCAAGAATAGTGCAGTCGCAGTCTTCAAGATAAGATGAGACGAGTTCGCGTTTCGACATCAGGCTTCTAATATTAGTGAATGATATTGTTAATGATGTAGCAATGCGATGAGTTAGCGGCGCTTCACATGTGTCTTGGTCTAGCTATCTGCTGATTTCTATTACTGAATGCTTTGTGGCATCATATGCATAAGATTTGTTATCAATGCGCAGTCGGTCAGCTGAAAGTTTGAGTGGTTTATTTATTGTTTTTGCATGATTGATCAATTGTTTCTGGCTTGTCATGTCGAAAATGAAAAGTCCTCTCGAACATGAAAACCAGAACCTCTTAGTTTGTGCACAGCAGCCAATATGCGTCCTTTATACATAGTGTAGTCAACAGCAGATCCCTGTTGCATGCCGGTGCCGTCTCCTTCGTGTCACGTTCGATAGCATAGACAATGTCTAATTTTTCTTCTATGCTGAGCACCCGGCGTCTTTTTTATCCGAGCTTCGCAACGACGCGAGTCCTCGCTTGCACGACGCCATAACGCTCTCTGGCATGGCGTCGAAATGATGTTGATGTTGATGCGGCTTCACGCACAAACGCACGGGGCGCTTGGAGGCCGTTGTTCCGATCTCTGAGGCTTGTTGTTCTGCCGGGTCGCCCGATGGAGACGGTGCAGCACCGTGTTTGCGCGACGAAAAGTTCAAACGCTACGTTTTAACCGATCCGTACGCAATAAGCTGGTACGGTTTATGCGGATACAAAACACATTATGTTCAATGGCCGCTGAATTGGGGATTTGACTTTGCTACTTTTAAAACTAAACTACTGTTTAAGCAGGTACAGTTTAACGAGGTTTTACTGTACACATTTGCTCGCTGTTAAATATGGTAATTATTCAGTTCAAGAACGTGGATGGTGTGGCATTCAGTTTCGTTATTCATTTGAGTTCTTTATTCCCCAGGGGGCGCTTCTGTTCTTCGTTATATATATGGTTGTATGTGTTCAGTAAATGGCTTTTTACATCGGGATGGCTGGAGTCTTGATTCCAACCTTCGAAAATACCACATTGGCGACGAGGATGTTGTGAACGTACCCCCAGCCCCACTGCACCATCCGGATCCGCCCACCATGAGCTTCACCGGGCTTGCTCCGCCACCGTTTTTCCTTCCGATGCCTGGCTGTCCGTCATTGCCATGGGAGCAGTGGGAGATGTTCAACATGTACTTGCTGGCATCCAGAGCCGCTGCATTCAAGCCGGAGCAACGCAATGCTATTCTTCTGCGTTGTTCGGGGGCGGAGGGCCATCATATTTATCAGACTTTACATGCAGGGACGAGCGCCACAGCACCGGCAGCACCAAGTGCTGCAGTACTCGCTGATGACAAGTCTGTCATGGCCCCTCCTGACGAATACGACTCTGCACTCGCTGTGTTACAGCACCAGTTTTCGACGTCATGCAACGTTATCATCGAGCGTCATGGCTTTCGTCGCCGCAGCCAATACACAGGCGAGTCCGTTCATGACTTTGTTGCCGCTCTACAGGAGCTAGCATCACATTGTTCATTTGCCTCGCAAGATGATGCTCTGCGGGATCAATTCTTTGCCGGCGTATCTTCCAATCGCGTACATGAGCGGTTGTTGCTTGAGGGTTCCACACTTTTATTCGAGAATTCAGTTCGAATTGCACTTCAGTTTGAGCAGGCAGCTGAAGAGCTAAAGGAACTGTCTGCTTCGGTCGAGGCAATTTCATTTTGGCAGCGTCGTAAACCATCCTCGCATTCTTCGAAAAAAAAAGTATTCACAACTGGCAGCCACCTTTCAGCAGAATTTAACGAGGAGTGCAAGTGGCTCACGTGCGCTGCAGCGGAACTGCACCCCTGAGCGGAACCGAGAACAGAGTAGCCGCTCCGGTCGCCACATTGTTTCCGATGCAGCTAGCGGGACCACTTCGCATCAGCGCTGCAGTGCCCAGCGCATGGCAAGACTTGTTCGTTTTGCGGTCACAAGGGCCACTTTCAAAGGGTATGCAACCGCAAATGAACTCAAATGCAAGGCGGAGTTCGTGAAGTTGACTTTCATGAAGATGTTTCGTCATCTAGCAGAGCTGAGCAAGTGTTGTCTGTGCAACGTTCCGTGCATAGCGGAATTTGTATTCAAGTGCAAGTCACGAATGTCACTTTGACATTCCTTGTCGATTCAGGGTCGTCTGTTTCAATCCTGTCGGAGCAAGAATTTAGTCGATATTTTCAGAGCATTCTGCTCCTGCCTGCTCCGCATGTTACTTTGTGTGACTACTCTCAACGGCCGATTTCCGTGCTAGGTTGTTTTCAGGCAGACGTTCGGTTTAAGGGCCGCATAGTGTCGCTTTGCTTTTATGTTGTTCACCGAGGAACTTGTCTGATCAGTCTTGATGGCATTAAAGCCTTGAACCTTCGCTTTGAAGGTTCCACTCTCAAGTGCTTATACACGTCCGGTGTTCCGCTTCCAACTGTCATTGACCCGCTATCCTGTTCCGTTTCCACACCGTCAAGTGCGCAGCCCCGTGACAAAAATCCTCTGCCAGCCTTTGCACATGAGTTCAGTTCACTTTTCAGTCCCGAGTTGGGTCTTGCTAAGGGGTTCATGTATTGCATCAAGACGCGGCAAGGCATGCAGCCTGTAACTTCGAAGCTTCGCCATCTGCCATACTCTCTCCGGTCACCAATTTTAACTGAGCTTCAGAGTTTGCTGAGCCTTGACATCATTGAGCGCATCGATGCTTCTGAATGGGTGTCCCCCATTGTTGTTGTTGACAAGAAAGATGGCAGTATCAGGATACGTGTAGAGCTTTGAGAGCCGAACAAAGCTATTGTTCCAGACAGTTTCCCGTTGCCCCACACAGAAGAGCTGCTTCACGCTTTTGTAGGTGCTACGCGCTTCTTAAAACTTGACTTGGATTCCGCTTACCATCAGGTTCTCTTGCACCATGACAACAGGGATCCTACAGCTTTCATCACTCATGACGGCCCTTTCTGTTTTAATAGAGTTTGCTTTAGGTAGGTTTCTGTCCCAGCGGCATTTAAAAAGATGATGGCGACAATCCTTCACCGCTGCCCTGGCGTGTTGTTCTATGTTGATGATGTTATCATTTTGGCAAGACTGCAGAAGAGCACCTTTCAAACTTGAAGGCCGTGCTGCAAAAGATAAAAAACGCAGGTCTGAAACTGAACAACAAATGACTTTTCGACGTTCCAGAACTTGTGTGTCTAGGGCACAAGGTCACTGCACGTGGTATCTCGCCACTTCCAGAAAAGGTAGACTCCATAGTTAACACACCAGTGCCAACTGATGTTGCCACCCTTCGTTCGTTCCTGGGTCTTATAGAATACTACTCCAAGTTTGTTCCACACTTGGCACAAGTGGTTGAGCCTATGAGAGTCTTACTTGGCAAAAATGAGCCATTCATCTGGTCTGCTGGAGCAAACAGCAGTTTCAGGAGGGTCAAGGGAATGCTTTCGTCGAGTACAGTCCTCCAGATGTTCGATCTGTCATCGCCAGTCATTGTGTCGACCGCCGCGTCTGACTGTGGGCTGGGAGCACTCCCGCAGCAACAAAGTGGCCACGAGCTCCGCACAGTCGCTTTCGCATCTCGTTCACTGTCGCCTGCGGAGAGAAAATATTCACTTGGTGAATGAGAAGCTCTTGCATGTATTTGGGCATGTGAGTGATTGCACACATACCTTTGGGGTCGCCATTTCACAATTCGAACAGACCACCAGGCACTGGTGTCCTTGCTGTCGTCACAAGGACATGGAAGACGCCCACTCCGAATCGCACGCTGGAGTGCACGACTACTTTGTTACAATTTCACTGTTGAATACCGCAAGGGGTCCACAAACACTGTATCAGATGCACTTTCTCGGCTGCAAGCACTTACCTCGGAGGCAGAGATTGCTAAGGAGGAAGAAATTGTCTCGTTCATTGAGCCAGCCTGCGTGACAAAGGAGAAGTTCAGGCAGGCCGCCCTCAATGACAGTTTCCTCAAAACCATTAAATAATTTGTCCTGAGTTCCTGGCAGTCAAAGAAATCCATACCAGAAGAGGCAAAACCATTCTACACCATTCAAGAAGAACTTTCTGTTGTCGATAACCTACTACTGCGTGGAGAGCACCTTGTTGTTCCGTCCTCCCTCACGGCTCAGATCATCAGCACTGCGCACGAGACGCATCGGGGTATCACGAGCACGAAGGCGCAACGGCGTGAGCGGTTCTGGTGGCCACGAATGGATAAGCAAGTGGAAACGGCAATGCCTGGCAGTGCAAACGTCAGTGCCACAAACGGCTATGCCGCATCTGCCTGGAGGCAGATAAGTCTGTGAAAACATCACCAGCACCGTTGCAACCTGTTGAAGGGCGTGAGCGACCGTGGCAAAAGCTTGGCCTAGACATTGTTGGTCCTTTGGAGCATGCAGCTCACAACAGCAAATTTGCTGTAACGCTTGTTGACTACCATTCTAAATGGCCAGAGGTGTATTTTTGCAGTGAAGTGTCCACGAGCACCGTGAAAGACTTTTTAACAAGTGTTTTTGCCCGTGAAGGCTACCCAGAAGAGATCGTTTGTGACAGTGGACCTCAGTTCACTTCACTTGAATTCATCACTTTCCTACAAAACAGAGGCATCAGTGTTTCACATTCTTCGGTGTACTACCCTCAAGCCAATGAGCAAATAGAACATTTCAATTGTGCTTTGAAAAACTTCATTCAAGTTGTACTCCTCGAAAGATGACCACTCCGGCAAGCTGTCACAGAATATCTTGCCATTTACCGCTGTACTCCGCACGCCACCACTGGGGCCGCCCCAGCAGTTCTGCTGCATGGCAGAATGCCCCGAACCAGGCTGGATGTCGTCGGTTTCTCAGCACCAGCATTTGCGGAAGACCCAGCCAAGGAGTCGGCGCGACTTCGTCAAAGTTTTCGGCATGAACAGCAGAGCAGCAAGCACTACACGGTCAAGAGGAGAGCTGCCAAGAAGACGAAGGTAGCCGTAGGCAACTTTGTCCTTATCAAGAAACCTTCCGTTTGTTTCAAGGGAGTCTGCGCCCTTTCTTCACCAACTAAAGTGATCGTGAGCAGGAGACCAGCCTCTTTCAGACTTGGAGACAGCCATACGTGGAACGCCTCCAAGCTTTCCAGGGTTCTGGAGAGGGGCACCTGTGAACCAGGCCAATTTAGTGGCATACTGCAGCCTGCCACGCCACAGCCGCGGTCTCCTGATGCGCTGCAACCTGCCACGTGGCAGCCGTGGTCTCCCGATGCACTGCAGCCCGCCACGCTGCAGCCGCGGTCTCCTGATGTGCTGCAGCCTGCCACACCGCAGCCGCGATCTCCTGGTGTGCTGAAGCCTGCTGTGCTACAGCTGCCTTCCCCCAGGACACAGGAGTGGTCTCCTGGCATACTGCAGCAGCAGTCTACGAGCCCATCGCCAGTGCGACGTCCGAAACGACCGACCTGAGAGCGCCAGCCACCGGCCTGGCTCCAAGACTATCAGACCAACTAGTTGGCGGTCTGACGTTATATGAATACTCTGTAAATATGTGTAAATAAGTACAGTGTGCATGCCTTGGGGTTTCCTTACTAATACTTACTAACAACTAATCACTAAAAATAAGGGAGGGAGCATGTTGTATTCAGTTTCGTTATTCATTTGAGTTCTTTATTCCCCAGGGGCCCCGCAGGGGCGTCTGCGTCAGCAGGCGTTTGGTGTGTTGCGACACCACGTACCCGAGCACTGAGGGTTGGACCCTCCTGCGTTTAACCGTGCGTGGCTTAGCCGTGTCCGGGGAAAAGGTGATCCTGGGGGTTGAGCCAATGCCGGGTGTTTAGATCTTTACGGCCCCTCGGCGGAGGCAACACACCCCTTTGGCCTCAGCTTCACATAGACGGCACCCCCGGACTGACCCACTCGGGGGAAATTGGTAGTTGCCTTTTCCTGTCTCTCTCTCCCTCCAACCTTCGTCTTTTTCTCACTTTCCATCTTTCCTGTCTTCTCCTAGCTTCCCTTTACTTCCAAGTTTCCAGGCAGCAAGGGTTAACCTTGTGTGAATAGCCAACCTAGGTTATTTCATATTTGGTTATAGTGATGACGTACAGCTGGCGTTTGCAGGACCTGTTTTACAGCTCCTGTAGTGTTCACCTATTCACCTTAATGGAGAACGACTGTCGGTCAGCCTTGAACACAAATTTTTAGGCATTATCTTGGACACAAAACTTAATTTTATTCTGCACTTAAAATATCTCAAAGCGAAGTGTCTGAAGACAATGAACCTGCTGAAGCTACTTTCTCGAACAAACTGGGGCAGTGACAGGAGGTGTTTGCTTAGCCTATATAGGAGCGTTGTACGATCACGCCTCGACTGTGGAGCCGTCGTGTACCAATTTGCATCAGATAGCGCTCTCAGAATTCTCGACCCAGTCCACAATCTAGGCATACGGCTGGCAACAGGCGCATTTAGGACAAGTCCTGTGGAAAGTCTGTACGTATGTGGAGGCGAATGAATGGTCGTTACATCTGCGCAGAACATATCTAAGCTTCTCCTACTTTTTAAAATGTAAATCGAATAACGAACATCCATGTTACTCAGCTGTACTTGACTTGTCTTCTGCAAGACTTCACCGTAACTGCCCATCTGTTCGAGCTCCTCTGTCTGTGCGCTTAGAACAACTGGCTCATGAAACTGGTATTCAACATCGAGAAACAGTCCTAATGACACCCACTAACATTGCACCACCTTGGGAATGGCAGAATATCCAGTGTGATATGTCTTTCGTCGCATTAACAAAACATGCGCCTGAGGTACACATACATTCACACTTCCTCGAACTCCAGGTGAAGTACTGCGTGGAGTTTTATACAGACGCTTCAAAGTCTACATATGGTGTAGCTTATGCAGCTCTTGGACTGTCATTCTCAACGTCCGGTGCATTAAATCCAAACACCAGCATTTTCACAGCGGTGGCATACGCGATCCTCTCTGCTGTGAAACATATAAAACAAACAGGTATAATGAAGGTTGTCATATTCACAGATTCATTAAGCGTTGCTAGAGGCATATCAAGTCTACGAAAACACAAAAACCCTATCCTTAATGAAGTCTACAACCTTCTATGCTCAGCATACATGTCGAACCAAATAATTGTTCTTTGTTGGGTGCCTGGCCATAGAGGCCTAGAGGGCAACGTAGCTGCTGACGAAAGGGCTACATCTGTAGCCTTTTGTGATGCAAACTTCAATATACCTGTACCCTACACAGACCTTAAGCCTTTTTTACAATATAAACTACGGAAATATTGGCAAAGGCAATGGGACACTCAGGTATCCAACAAACTGCACCTAATCAAACCAAAGATAGGGAACTGGATCTCTGAGAGAACAACAAGACACCAGGAAGTACTGCTCTGTAGATTAAGAATTGGGCATACCTATAGCACTCACTCGTATATTCTAACTTGAACTAACCCTCCAACATGCACTAGGTGTGGTAGTAGACTTACAGTCCTTCATGTTCTCGTTCAGTGCCCATTATTAGAAAGAGAGAGAAAAAAGTTTGTCCCTTCCTTATACCATCATAATATACCTTCATACCCAGTCTTCTTTTTAGGCAATGACCCTCTATATAATTTTAAATTAGTACTCAAGTTCTTAGAAGAAACTAATACCATAGAAATCATTTGGCCAGGCTATTTGTAGCTCAGCCTCTGCTTAGAGGCCGTAGCTGCAATGAAATCACTTACAGAGCACATGCCTCGCAGTCCTTGCGCTGAAGGTCTCTGCAGAGGCACTGGTGCTGCTATAAATTAACACGTTTTAGTATCTACTGATTCACAACGTACTCTTAGAACCATAGGACTTCATTGACAATATTTTAATGGATACATATTTTACACCATTAGCAACGAATATTTTAGGCCAATATACAGCCACTCGATTTCCACTACATTCAACTATCCTTGTTGTCATTCATCACCAATTGTCATGGCGCTCTTTGGCCATTCCTGGCCCTTGCACCATTAAACATCAAACATCATCATTGTAAATCTGTTAATAAAAGTCAAATCAAGCTGTCTATGCGCAGTGCAGATGCATTCCGAGTACTTTAAAAATATAGCCATCGATGGCGGGGAGGGGGAATATCCTTTCCGGGAAATATTCTGCCTCCTCCCCCTTTCCCGGATTCCGGATTTGGTTTCTTCGAACTTGGCAGATATGGGTATATCAGGATCTGTTTGGCCTAGGACAAAAATAAGTACATTTCTAGAATCAGCACACCGATATACACACAACGTGCAAATTTGGTTAAGATCTATGCATAAACAAAAAAGTTGCATTTCAGGTGTAGCCTCTGTAACAAGCTTGTTACGCCCCCTCAGGCATAATTTTGGTTGGCCCGCCAGGCTCGGTAGGCAACATTTGTCACCGCACCAATAAACACCAACGAGCACAGCTGCTCGGCGGTCAGTCATCGTTCGGCACCATCACGCTGCGGAGTGTCTAACGGAGGGTGCCTCGAACCCTCCCTCATTCACGAACCTGGGCCGATCGTGACACTGGCGACGAGTACCCGCGGATTGTCCCACGTCACCTCGACGGCGAAACACTACCCCCCATTGCTGCCGCCATGCAGGCAACATTTGTCACCGCACCAATAAACACCAACGAGCACAGCTGCTCGGCGGTCAGTCATCGTTCGGCACCATCACGCTGCGGAGTGTCTAACGGAGGGTGCCTCGAACCCTCCCTCATTCACGAACCTGGGCCGATCGTGACACTGGCGACGAGTACCCGCGGATTGTCCCACGTCACCTCAACGGCGAAACACTACCCCCCATTGCTGCCGCCATGCCGCTGTACTGAAGGCATGAGCCGTTCGAGGGAGGTGAGTCCGCCTGGCCAATTTACGAGGAGCAAGTCCACATCTTCTCCCGGGCAAACGACACACTCGATGTGTCCTTTGCCCGAGGCCAAACCGAGGCCATTTCGCCGAGGCCAAGCAGTGGGCCATTTTCCTGGCCAGCTGCGGGTCCCGCATCCTTGTCTCCTCCTCGACCTGCTCAAGCCAGCCACGTCGCATGTTAGGACGCTGGGTGAGCTGCTCGCCATACTGCGCTCGCATTTCAACCCAGCACTGTCCACACTAATGGAGCGTTTCCGCTTCAACAGCCGGAGCTGCCGGGAAGAAGAGACCCTCGGGCAGTTTGTTGCTGCTGTACGAGGGTTAGTGAGTGCCTGCGCCTTCGGGGACCAGCTGGACTCGCTGCTGCGGGACCGTTTCTTCTGCGGCATCAACAACCCCACCATGCAGACGCGACTCCTGAAGCTTCCCGACCCCTCACTGGACGACGCCGTTAAGGCAGCGCTGGCAATAGAAGCTGCTACCAAGGATGCCGGCGAGATTGCCCGTGGGACTGGCTCACCGTCGGCGGAAGCAGTGGTCAACAAGTTGGCCACAAAGGGCAGTACCTGCGGTCGCTGTGGTGGTGCCCACTCCCCCTCACAGTGCCAGTTCTCTCAAGCACAATGCTTCATGTGCGGGAAAACTGGGCACCTGGCATGGGTATGCCGAAGGGGGAGGACAAACAGCAAACAGCAACAGCAGGCTGGTTCAAGCCCAGGTAACACACAAGCCCATGGCCAGGGTAGTCGTCACAAGGGTACTCGGCGGGGGCGTGCGGCAGCAGGCTCGAGTTCTTCCGAGGCCAGGCTCCACGTCGTGGCCGAGGACCTGCCGATTTTCGACATGTGGCACACAGGCTTTGTTCTATTCTCTGTGCCACTGTACATGCTGACTGTCAAAGTCTGTGGGCACCCTATTTCCATGGAGCTGGACACGGGCCAGCATGTCAGTAATGGCCGGCAAACTTTTCCAGCTTACTTTGCCCAGCGTATCCGTCGAGGCTTCGGGCTTGATGCTGCACAGCTACTCTGGGCAGCTCTTTTAGGTCCAGGGTCAGGCACCGGTCGCTTTGGCAACAGGGAGGCAACCCTTTCCCTTTACTTAACCAAGGCGGCGTCACCGACGCTTGGCCGAAACGGGATTCATGCACTGGGTGTTCGTCTGCCAGAATACCAGGAAGCCATCCAGCATGGGATGAAAGACGTCCCCAGCCTCCTGACCAAGTTCAAGTCCCTGTTCCAGCCAGGGGTGGACACATTCGCTGGCATGACGGCTGGCATCTATGTACCTGAGAGAACCCGGCCACATTTTTTCAAGCCTCACCCACTGCCGTTTGCCCTGAAGGACGGGGTCACCCAGGAGCTGCAATTGCTACAGCGAGAGGGCATCCTGGTGCCTGTCAAGACGTCGGAATGGGCCGCTCCCGTCGTACCAGTCCTCAAGCGGGATGGCAGTGTCAGGATCTGCGGAGATTTCAAGGTTACGATCAACAGCGTCGCTACCGTCGACAAGTACCCATTGCGCCGGATTGAAGATCTCTGGTCAGTGTTGTGCGGTGGACAGTTTACCAAGCTTGACCTCAGAGATGCTTACTAGCAGCTGGTGCTCCAGGATGCCTCCCGGAAGTATGTCACAATATTGACAACTTTGGGGCTCTTCCAGTACATGCGCTTATCGTTTGGCGTGGCCTCAGCCCCAGCCATACTTCAGAGGGAGATGGATAACCTCTTCAGGGGCATGAGGCACGTGGCGGTGTACTTGGATGACATGGTTACTGGCAGCGACAACGGGGACCATCTGCAGAACCTGCACAACGTCCTGGCACGACTGCAGGACGCCGCTCTCAAGCTCAAGCTGGAAAAGTGCATTTTCCTGGCCCCACTGTTGAGTACTTGGGACGTCATTTCCCAGGCTGGCCTAGCCCCAACTGCCCGCAGAGTTGATGCTGTGCTCAAGGCGTCTAAGCCCCTGAATAAGAAGGAGCTTCAGAGCTACCTCGGCCTCGTCAATTTCTACAGGAGTTTCCTGCCGAACCTGTCGGAGCATCTACAGCCGCTACATCTTCTGCTTTGAGATGGTCAGCAATGGGTGTGGAAGAAGAAGCAGGACAGGGCATTCCAGCACAGCAAGCAGCTCATCACGAAGACTACAGTGCTGGTACACTTCGATCCTGCCAAGCCTGACGCCCTGATCATAGATGCGTCGCCGTACGGCGTGGGAGCCGTCCTGGTGCACCGAGACAAGGATGGCCAGGAACGCCCGCGCCATCTGCTTCTCGTCGGCTTCATGCTGCAGAGCAATGTTACAGCCAAGTGGACAAGAAAGGCCTGGCCCTCGTGTTCGAGGTCAAACGCTTCCACCAGTACCTGTTGAGCAGGAAATTCGAGATGGTCATAGTCCGCAAGCCACTGTTGGGGTTGCTGGGGCCTGACAAGGTGGTTCTCGTACAGGCATTGCCCCGAGTGGTTCGCTGGGCCTTGAGGCTGGCAGCCTACAGCTACCAGCTGGTTTACCGTCCGGGAAAGGACCTGGGACCTGCTGATTCCCTGAGCCGCCTGCCCCTGCCAGAGGTGCCTGATGCTCTTCCAGAACCTGCTGAAGTGTTCATGCTGGAGCACACGTACCCAGAGGTACTCTTCAGATCTGCGGTATTGCAAGCGACCAGCCGGGACCCAGTCCTGTCTCGGGTGGTCAAGGCAGTGTCCTGTGGGGAGGAATTGGTCTAGCAGGCCTATAGCCACAAGGCCGCCAAGCTGAGCTTGCAGCAGAGCTGCCTACTGTGGGGTTCCAGGGCGGTGATCCCACAACGTTTCCAGTCCAGGGTCCTGCCGTTGCTGCTTTTGGGTCATCCTGGCGTGGAAAAGACCAAGGTGGCGGCCCGGTCCCATGTTTGGTGGCCTGGCCTGGACCAGGACATCGCTCACATGGTGCAGAGCTGCCAAATCTGCCAGGAGCACCAGTGGGCCTCACATGATATGTAAATCACCCCCTGGCCGTTCCCACAGAGACCTTGGTCCCGCCTGCATGTGGATTTTGGGGGGCCCTTCAAGGGCCATTATTCCTGGTGGTGGTGATGGACGCCTTTTAGAAGTGGGTGGAGGTTCTACCTGTCACCACTCCATCAGCAGGCGCGACCATAGCAGAGCTATGACAGGTCTTCGCCACCCAGGGGTTGCGGGACGTCATAGTGTCCGACAATGGTCCTGCTTTCGCCAGCACAGAGTACCTGGCCTGGCTGACGAAGAATTCCGCCATACCATCCTGCTTCAAACGGTGCAGCCGAGCATTGGGTGCAAACCATCAAGGACAAGTTCAAGAAGAGCCAGACTGGCGATTTTCGGATGTAGATTGCCCGGATACTGTTACAGTCCTGGACCATGCCCCACAATGTCACTGGCCGTGCTCCCTGTAAGCTCCTGCTGGGTCGGATGGTCAAGACGCCCTTGGACGTCTTGACCATCCGATCCACAGTGCTCCTGAAGCAACTGAAGCAGAAGCTGGCTGCTGACCGAGGGTGCCGTCCCAGGTCTTTGCCAGAGTTGGGAGCTGCAGTTTTCACCAGGAGCTTCCGTCCTGGCCTACCCTGGTCCGCTGGACAGGTGGTGTCTCTTGCCACCGCCTCATCGCTGCTTGTCCGCATGCCAGATGGGGCCACGTGGCACAGACACGCCGAACCTGTTGGGCCTTGCCTCGGGACCTGGCCAGTACCCTCGACTGCCACTTCAGAGTTCCAGCCCGCAGGAGGACTAGCGGCAACACCAGCCGCTTCCAGCGGAGCACCGCCCACCTCAGAGGCGGAAAGCGTCACCAGTGGTGCGGTGCTCATTGGGCCGGTGTCAACTTCGGCACCACTCACAAGGCTGACCACTGCGGAACCCTCCAGACGGAGCGAGGCTGGCTCAGGCAGCACCTGGCATTGCCACACCCCGCCCGTCAACACCGGTGCCCAGGCGGAGTACTCGACCACGGAGACCGCTGGACCGTTACTCGCCTGGATAGGAGGCACCATCGACTTGGTGGGGACGGTGGCGGAGCCTTATGCTCTGAACATGGACGTTTGTTTGTTTTATTTAACAAACAAACTGGGGGTAAGGGGCTGTAACAAGCATGTGATGCCCCCTCTGGCATAATTTTCGTTGGCCTGCCAGGCTCGGTAGGCAACATTCGTCACCACACCAATAAACACCGACGAGCACAGCTGCTCGGTGGTCAGTCATTGTTCGTCACCACCACGTTGCAGAGCGTCTTGTCTAACGGAGGGTGCCTTGAGCCCTCCCTCGTTCACAAACACGGGCGGATTGTGACAGCCTCCCGTCTTGATGTCGTCTATGAAGAACCACAACATGTAGTCCTCCATATGGTCCATTGCACATTTGATATTCTGTATTTATCAAAGGGCTCCATAACAATTGCCAAGGCATGGTTGCCCATGCCTAGACTCGCCCTGTAGTAATCCATCGTTGCCATCTTGTGATGGCAATGATGATGGCACTCATAGGCTGGCTCTGGCGTTGTGAACATGGTTTCAGTTTCATTAATCTCAAGTTTCGTATTGGAGTGCGCTGCCCAAGCAATTTCCAGATCAATTTCTGTGGGGAAGAAATAAAGAAAGGTGAACACTAGAATTGGGTCAATAGAGTCAACGTATGGGGAGGGGGGATTTTTTGGATTCCTTATGGGCTGCAAAAGCATACGAAAAATTGGTCAATCAGAAAAATTGAATGCATGCCTTTTACTGCTGCCAGGGGCTCAAACCACCACAGACAGTTCCAGCACGACTCTGGAGGCCTGCCAGTGTATTAGGCATATTGGCGCTCATGCTGTTACAGGAGGGCACGCTTGTATATTTAAAGGGACCCTGAAACGATTTTGACAATTTTGTACAAACATGCCGAGTCATTAGGGTAGGTCCTCTTCTGATCATTAAGTGACGCATCTAAGTGCTCTGTATAAAGCGTGTCATTATAAGGTTTTAAAAATGTACCTAACTACTGATTGCAGCATGCCACTTGGCTGAGTTTTCAGCCACCCTTGACCAGGTGACGCGAGGTGACCATATGATGCCAGTAGGGCAAGCTATCCAATTGGCTACCCAGGGTGTGTCATAGATAATTTTTCCAACTCGAACAAATGTTATTCGTAATAGTTGGAATGTTGGTTAATTTGTTTCTATATAAAAAAAGAAAGTAACAGAAAGAGTATGCACAAGAACAATTTGTCACACACTCAAGTCTTCCGGCACACAGCAAGTGCCGTCTGCTTGGGTTAGAATGTGCTCCATGTTGACGAGAGCTTCGTGGTCAGTGTTGGTCTCAGTTTTTCCTTTCACGGGCACCATGGTTCGCCCTTGTTACATTGTGGGATGCAAACGTAGCGAGTGGCGATATGCCAAACTGCAACATTGTGTCCCTCTGCAAGGCAGCAGACGAGCGGAGTGGCTGCAGCGCATCAGACTGTCGGTGTTCGATCGGCAATGAAATTTGCGTGTTTACGGCCATCTCTTTACGCTGGAGGATTACTACCGCAATAGTGTTTCACGAGTCCGGTATTCAGGTAAACGCAAGCGCAAGGGGACTGGATGTGGGCATTTGACGGGATGAGCGGAGGTGCAGTGTGGTGGTAGCAACTTTATTTTTGCAGGAAGAGGAGGAGGGGGGCCAGGCCGTAGGAAGGGCCAGGTTGTGGCCCATGGGGCCACAACTTTCGCCACCTACTCTGCCAGCCTGGCTCAAACGTGAACAGTGCAGCCAGTGGGTGTCACAGAGCTCAACCAAACACAGATCTAATATAGCTGTAACAAAGTGTATTCTACTTTGCTGTTGGTGTAAATTTTTGGTAGAAGGGTACTTGCGAACACATTGTTTTTCTAAATGTTTAAAATGTTTTACACTTGGTTAGAGCAATATTAGATCTTTGTTTGGCTGGTTAAGCTCTGCGCCACCAGGTGGCTGGACTGTGCAAACCGATCAGGCCGCTCACATACGTCTACGCTAAAGCTCCTTCATCACAGCAGTAGTAGTATGGAGGGACTTTAGTTTACGCTTCCACCCATTTGTCAAAACACCCATCTCGCCTGTGGTTATCGGAATACTGTACACACTTGGCATGGCGACAGAATGCTCACAATGCACACTGCTTCGATAGCTCTCGCTTGTGGTCGCCTGCCAAGCAGCTGGCAGAGAGGTTGGAGAGGCTTCGCGCACTAGCTCCAAGACAACCGGAAGTAGATGACACGACGTATCATCATGACGCACAGACAGTGAAGGCGGAGCTTAGCCCCGATCGCTCAGCGAAAGAGTTGAGGAGAAAAGGACGGCTATAAAGGACGCTTCTCACAAATTGTGGTGCGAATGATTTACTGCAGCTGTACCCTATGCGTCTACAAAATTTATCCAAACCGTTTCAGGGACCCTTTAAAGAATATATACGGTGTGCTGTGGCAGTGGCCCCGTTCTGCTCTTGGTATGCTTCATTGCAATACATTGCTTATGCTTAACCGCGTAACTTCGTTGTAACGCTTGACCGTTGCTGTAGTTTCTGTGCTTCAGTGCCATCAGCGAGGATGACAAAGTCGGTGCCATTGCCGACAGCGGTGAATTGTTTCAAGGAAAAACGCATAAAGGAACAGCAGAAAGCTTGGCAGCGAGCATTGCTAGGCCTAGCGTTACTGTGGTGGCCGCAGCTGCTAGCGAATGGGCGTGCAAGAGTGCTCTTCGATGTTGTGAGATAATGAAAATGACAGTTGTGGTGGCTTTGATAATTGTCGTTTCAGACCTGTGGTCATGGCAAAAAGTTCGGAAAGTTGGACAGCAAAGAGTTTCAGCGTGTGATGCTGCGAGATGATCAAAATGGCCGTGTTGGTGGCTTTGATTGTTGCCATTTTGCACATGCGGTCACGGCAAAAAGTCGCACGGCTAGGGATTTCAGTGTCCGAAATTTCAAGTGTCCTTATACATTGGCTCTATGGGGTACGTGGCAGTGCCATGAAGGCATCTGAATTATCAAGCATCTGAAAAATCCGTGGCTGACTGTACTGTAATAATTCATTGTGAGCTACCATTGTTGCTTCCTGAGGCATGCTGAGGCAGGCCAGAAATCGTCTTTTGTTGGAGATGACACATGTTCGATACATTCCCCGTACCTCTTAAGTGCTGCCAAGACGGATGCTGCCGCTATTGGCATCACCATTGAGGTCAGGTGCATGTGTGATGAGTAGCCAAGTTTGAATTAACCGGCAACGGCTAACTTCAGCATCGAAATAATAGAACTTTGGTCCCATAGACATGTATTGGCTCTGACCGGGACCTTCGATCAGGATTGAATGAGCCAAAAAATCAAAGTAACCAGAGTTGAATTAACGGAAGTCTACTGTATCAACTAAAATATCAGCCACACCTGTCTACTATCTAATTCACACCTCAATGTTCCTATCTCTTAATTTTATATCTATAATCTTTCATTCCATCACTGGTTGCACAGTCCTTAACTTCTTCTTAAGCATCATTGTTAATCTTCTGTTCTGTTCTGTTTGTTCCACTTCATGTGCGAGTGCAAGCAGAAAAGTTTGGCTATTCGCTGAGTGTCAGAATATTAAACGTGTTGTCTTCAGTATGCGGATTGACAGGAAAAGTGACCTCTCGTCGGCCCAGCAAAGCCCCATAAGGCAATATCTTACACAATACAGCTTCTGCCTTTCAAATCTTGCAAGTGAATGCCACGCCAATTTTCTATCATGAGAACGGGCTACACAGATCCAGTACATAAAACAGGTCATTGTTTGTGAACAGCTTGTAGTGCGCGTTTCAGCCCTTATAGTGCCTAAAATGAGGATATAAGTGCCTGTTTTAGGTGCCTAAACCCACATTTTTAGTGCCTAAAAATTTGCCCTCTAGTGATAACATTTTTTTTTACATTTGCAATAGTAACAAAAATTCAAATGGCATTAAGTTTATTCATCGTGAAAAATTTCGTCAAGGTAGGCACATTTGTTCAAACGTAGGCTCTCAGGGTAGCATCCCCCTTGGAAAGTGCCATTGTGCTAAACCAGCCTGTTTGTGTTGAAGACGTCATCTTAAAGGCCTGCGGACAGGAAGTTATTGTCTCATTTTTATGTCGTTTTTGGATAGCTGTTGACTCTGTAAATAAATTTGAAGCCTCAGTTCATTGAGAGCGCAACAAATAATTACTTCAGTTGCCTCTTAATGTGACCAGTTCAAAATGCATGCCAAGTGCAGTGTGGTTTAGGATGTGAAGCAGGACACTCATCATGTCATAGAACCCTGTTGGAGTGGTATTGTGGTACCAGGCACTACTCACATGCACACGCGTGCGCCCACACACACGCACTCGCACACACGAATACACACACAGACACACACACACAGTGACACACTGTGGCCATGCTCCCAAATGCACTCCACTCCATTCAGCGCTTGACAGCACAAGAGCAGAGAGCAGGTTCCCGTTTTTTGTTTTCAAGAGCACAGAATTGGAAGGGCCGAGTTAGCAGCTTTCGTCAGACTAGTACGCAACAAATTATATGGAATCAGTTGCTTGTCATCAGTTACATTTCTTGGTAATATTGTAATTGATTGATTGGTTTCTTTCCTCGGTAATGCTCACTGAAGTTCAACTACTTGTTTTGGTAACCAGTTACCATGTAACCCATTACAGCCAAAACCTGTAATAACAAAATCACCGGAAAAAGCAAAAAGTTTTGCTTTTATGGGAATTATCTTAGAGCGAGAATGAGAAAGAAAAGACTTGCAAGAAAAATGTATTGCCAAAAGTCAGTATGCTTACTTTGCCAAGCCTTGTATTGCAGCAATTTGACAGCTCTGAACTTGCACTGCAAAAAGTAGTCCATTGCCACATTGTCGCGGTGCTTGCTGAAAAACAAACGAATTTTGCCAAAGTTGTTCAACTCATCCTGTGGGTTTGTCATCTTCTCTTGATTTGGCTTTTGGTGGTCATCAGCGTCATCAGGTTCACACACGTTGCTTATGATGGCCTCATTGGTGGTCATCTCTTTGTGCATGACGTCTTCATCCACATGAACAAACTCATACATGCTGAGGCCATCTGGAACTATGTTTGCCACGCACAAAGTTCACCCCATACGTTGGTCAGCAATGGCAGCACTGCGCTGTCAGTATTGTCATCGAGTGCTTCTTCGGGCAAATTGTCCTCCAGTGCTGGTGGATCAGCACATGATGCCTGCTGAGTGGCAATGAAGCCTGCTTGTTTAAAACAATTTGCTATCATGGCTGGACACATCGCAACCCATGCGGCGGCCACCATCTCAAGTGCCATGAACATGTCCATGGCGGTGGGTCACTTGAGCTGGAGGATCAGCAGCAGACATTGAGTCAACTTCTCTCTGTAGGCACACTTGACGCTGCAAATGACACCTTGATCGAGCGGCTGCAGCACGGCAGTGCAGTTTGGTGGGAAAAAAAAAACAAGCGCATGTTTCCAAGCTCCACATCATAAACATGATGGATGCTGCAATTATCAAAAAAAAAAAAAGGCAGACCAACCTGTCTGTCTTCCGCATTCCACATGCTGTCAGCATCGAAAGCCTTGAGCCAGCTGTCAAATATGGCCTGGGTCATCCATGACTTCAGGTTCGCGCTGTATTGTATGGGCATGCAGCCTACGATTTCCCTCATTCTCGCCTCTTGCTTCTGCCAATTACAAGCAGTGGCCATTTGTCTGTGCCATCCATGTTAGTGCACGACAAAATTGTTACATGCCGCTTGCTGTGTTTTCCCCCGAGGCATTTGTGGTCTTGTGAGTCCAGGGTCTTTGATGGAAGCATCTTATAGAATTAAAAAAAAAAAAAAATGTCCAAGGGCTTGTACTGGTTCAGCACTTCTTTGATGGTCAGCAGCCTCGACGATGTTGCCACAGGGTTGACAGCTGCTGCCTCCCGGGAAATGACTTTGGCCGCTGTGTCGTGGTGGGCTTTGAAACAGCTCAACCAGCCAGGGATTCCCTTAAAGTTATTGTGCTTGAGCATGCACGCGAAGTATAGCACCTTCCGCTGAAGCACTCTGCCAGACAGTGGCACTTTGTTGGCACGCAATAAACATCAATAAAGGTTAGGAAGAAAGTAATGTAAAAGTAATCAATTACATTTGAGTAGTTGCTCAGTTACTTTAATGAGGCAGCAGTTGGTCAATGCAGCCTGTTGCATTATTTAATGAATTGTAATCAGTTACATTTTTTTCTCTAACGTTTACAAGTCTGGCCTTTGGCAACGTGGTCATTGTATGGCTTTCAACCACTGCACCGGGCTGACGGATGAACTGTTCGAGTTGTTTGTGTGACCACTAACTCCGTTTTCAGTCGCATGAATAGTCTCCTTTTTTTGCATCCAAAGCGTTGCTGCACTTGGCAAATGTATTGAACGGGTTGCATAAAGGTGCCATAATTATTTGTGATGTTGTTGAGGAACTGAGGCTTTGTACTATTATGAAGTCAACAGCTATAAAAAAAAGCAAGAAAAGTGGGGCACAAAATAGTTGTTAGTGCTCTCTAATAATACCATCTCCCTGTCTTAATCAGCAGCAGTTTGAATAATACTTCCATCAAGACTGCCGTCTTGAACATGATTTGTTAACTTACCACTCCTCTGTAACACTGTAGTGGAATTGAGAGTATTTCAATAAATGCATAAAAAATCCTTGAAAATGAAAGTACAGTATATAATTGTGTATTAATGTGGTAGTACTAGCCCGTATGCCTGAAACTTCAGAAGATGTGGACTGCACTTTGAGGAAAGGAATGAGAAATGATGGTCGTTAAGAGACAGAAGACAGTGGTGTAGATTAAGAAGCAAGCACGGGCAGTTGACATTAACAGGAAGGAGTGGCAGGGCTTGCAGTGCATATTGTGTGGTCTACTAGCGTAGCAGCATTGGAAGAATGTCAAGGGAAATGCAGTCGAGGATTAGGAAATTTGCAAGGTGGAGTCATCTGACCTTGAGAGGCCCTGCAGTGGACATAAAATAAGGTTGTGATGATAAATATGTCATGGCAGCTGAAGTTGCTTTCTAATTTGTGGAATTTCTTTTTTTTTTCTTGAATGTTGACAGGAGGAGCTGTTAGGAGCACTAGGCTCTTTGTAGTGCCAGCACTGCCTCCACTTGTTGCTCCAGATGGTGTTGTGTCAATGACGGGTGGTTCCTATCGTGGCAAGTGAAGTACTCTTGGAGATGGTTGGGTGCGTGTGTGATGGAAACATTTGGGCCAACAACTGTGGTGACCTTCTCTTATGCTCAGGTGGACCGGCTTTCGTTCCCATGCGGCTGCACCCAGGAGGGCTGTGGCAACACTTCAGGCCGTACCGAGTTCAATCCAGTACGAGTGCGTGCCCACTTTGTGCACACGCTCATGCGGCTTGAATTTGAAAAGCAGCAGGCGGCGGGCAACCTGGCCGCTTACCAATGTGTCGACCCACACCGGCTGATCTACTACAATGCAGCTGCAACGGCGGCTGCATCTGTGAATGGGACTGCAGCACCTGGTGGCATGTCTCTTCCTGCTGCAGCATGCCATTACAGCTCAGAAGAGGAAGACGAAGATGACAGTTCTTACTCGGAGAACTCTGACTACTCTACCGAGGAGGAGGAGGGCGATGGTACTGATCTGGCTGATGGCAGGCCTAGCTCTCCACACCGGGACTACACGGACCTCAGCTGTGCAGTGGCCAGGGGAGGTGGAAGCCCCGCACTGGCATCGCGCGGTGTCGTGCCAGTGGACCCTGTGTTTGTGGGTTGTGGAGACTGTGCCACTGATGGACTGCTGGTGTCCCCAGCGGAAGGGTCTCAGGCGGCCTCTTCAACATCAACCACTGAGGAAGGATCCTCGTCAACAGCAACTACGGACAGTACATTTGGCGAGATCATCAAGGCGTCACTGGGCGAAGTGGCCACCTTGTGAAAGACGCCAGGACACTTTTCCCGTGTGAGTGCGAGAGGACCACCACGTGATTCCCCATTGAGTCTTCAGAAACTGGGTGTGCTGGACTTGCCATTCGCATGCAGCTTGCAGTGCCCATTTACCTCAGGCACGCCCATGAACATTTCTTTTGTTTTCCTGTTTTTGTTTTCCTTAGTGTTGTTTGTGTGGCTTTCCCTAATTGCATTCTTATGGTCTAGAAACCGTATCTGCCTTTGGCAGTAGTCAGTCAATAGCTTGCTGTTTTTTGTCCAGCAAATGTGCAAGTTGTATGTGAGAGGTCTGTGTCCCAAGTACATGCATTATATGGTGTAGTATAGTTCATGTACTTGCATGTTCAGTGCATGTCTGTAGAGTGTGCACAGTATATATTATACTGTGTACATTGTGGAGTATACAGGGTGCAAGGAATGGTGTGTAGGTGCTTAAAAGAAAGCCACCCAGTATGAAAAGTCAGAGAGTGACACACAGGCAGCGATGCTGTGCCATTTCTTTGTTTCCTCAATAATGCCCGCAGATGCAGCAATCACAAACCATTTTCACAAAGAGCAGGATGGTCATTTGTGGTATCGAATACGGCTAGCATATGCGCCTCTGGCATTACTCACTGCCAATGCTGTGAGCAGAGTGGACTTAGTAGCATAAGTCTGAAAGCTTGTGATGGCAATGACTGCAGCTCAATGCTCGTGGCGTAAAAATTGATCTCTGTCATGCTAGCTAGCAAGTCTTGGCAGTCATAACTGGTGTTACAGTAATGGAACTCTCTTGGACATCACGGTAGTCGCAGAGAGATGCTGAACTTGCCTTCGAGAACGAGTGAAGTTGTTCGGGAAAAGGCAGGTGCCAGGGAATATTGTTCTGGGGGGGGGGGGGGTTCTTTCCAGCATGCCACAGTTGTTAAAAATTTAAATAAATTTATGCGTGGAAGGGCTTATTAATCACAAGTAGCAGAAAGATAACATATAGCCAGGGTTCATAGTTCTCAGTGTGTTGTTTCTTGGATGTTTGGCATACTTTATTTTTAATTTGAAAGAACAATTTTCAGTTTTTTGTTTTCTTCTGTGACTAGTACTTTAATTTTCATCGAAGCTTACATTTTCTTTTTTGCAGCTGTTGATGTTTCCAGATTGGTATTGCTGCAATATTTGCCACCACATGTTTAACAGTACCTGGTTTCTTTTTTTTTTGTTCAAGTGAGTGGGAAAATGTCTTAATTTGTAAATGTGCCACAAAAAGTGTATTGTTATGTACAGATGTGCACAGACGGGTGTTCTTTAAAACAGTTTTTTACACCTCGCAGGAATTTCTTTTGTGGTTTTTGGTCCAACTGAAAACTGAACCCTAACTGTAGTAGCAATACTCGCTGTACTGCAGTACACACTAGGTATGGGTACCTCATAAATGATATACAGAGAAATGAACTCCTCCATCACACTGTGTCAATCTTCAAAGCATGAAAGGCTTTCCAACGACATCCCATAATAACATGTACTTAGTGCCAGGAAAGAAAAAAAAAATCAAATTTGTGCCTGTCCATCAGTGGAAGTGATTAGAGTTGCCCTGGACCACAGTTTTCCAGAACTACTTTAGGAAGGCAGCATTGAATTTTCGGATGTTTTTGGTTCATGGAAAGTATCACAAATCGACCAATGCTTGCTGCCAAGCACCTGACAACCCTGCTATTAGATTAGACTGCAGCTTGCAACATCATTAATTGCTTTTATATGTTGTGGCCTACACTGTGCAGTGTGTTTCTCTTCCTTACTGTGTCATCATTTTACAGTGCACATAGTCCATGCAGTACAGCTTCCTTTTTTGCCATTAATGCTGTCTGCATCTGTGTGCTAACAGCAGTTTTGCTACTAATGCTATGCACATCTAAGCACACATTACTGAAGAAAGGAAGTGCATGTAAGAACGGTGGTTATTATTGTCATGACATGAGAGTTCATCCACTAAGGGCGTAAAATTTTTTTAGAAAATATTCCCCAGCTCAGTCTTTTGTGTGAGAGTCATAGTTAAGGGGATTGATAGTACTGCAGTTCAGTGGCAGTAATAATGGTGGGAAGGGAGCATGGGTGCAAGTTCTGTGCATTCTTGCGCCATTTTGCAGGTCAAGAATTCAAGCGCACAAATCACAGGCAACCTCAGCCTTGTGTGCAATTGTTTAACTGTTCTAGCTGGGCATCACTAAGGCGTAACTATGGTGGCGATGCCCACATATGTGTTGTCAAAGCTTGACTTGGAGAGGAGTCATTTCATGCTTCATACTTACCCTTGACCGTGTGGCAATCTGCTGATTTTTTTCCCTTTTGTGTCTGTGGTGTTTCATGCTCAAGAATGCTTTAATGTCAAACATGCCAGTCATATTCTATCGGACAAAAATGCCTGGTAGTACCAGGAAAACCGGATTAACTGTTGCTAGTTCCTTACTATTGTGAGTGTAGTCGGGGATGCTCACAGAATCGAGTGTTGTTCAGGGGATGTACAGTTAACGCTCTTGGACAAGGGCTACTTTTTTGAGCATTACTTTTGCGGAGTGTGTAGCTTCACATGGATAAGTAGTAACCTAGAAAAGGAGTGAGTTTGTAATGGCGCCATTATGTTGTTGCCTTTATCGTAATTTTCTCGCTTTGCACACTTTTGCCATCTATTGTCATGGAGACCACCTAAAGGTGCACGTTCTACCAATGTGCCCTCATTTTGCCATCACAACGTTACATTTTCAAGATGTGCTCGAGTGCATGTGCTTTGTTAATGCAGACTGACACATCACCAATCTGTGGTTAAGGTAACCTATTAGCTGGCAACAGGGCTTCACTAGTACCTTTACCATGGGTTTTAGTGATGCCCTTGCAGTGGAGGCCAGTGCTGCTTACCATAATGTCGCATATTTGCTGCCTGTCAGATGAGCACTGCCAACCCATCAAGTCAATCCTGCCCATCTTTCAATCCGGAAGCTTCCTGTATGCCCACAGTCCTTTTGGAAAATGTGCTTATTCATTTACATTGAAACAGTATATTTTTAACTGAACAAAAATTGTCAAATTAACTACACACAGACCTGTTTAAATTAAGAACAATTATGGGAGACCTCAAGCAGGTTCTCTACACTGCTCAGAAGCTCTCAAACTATTTTGTAACATGTTGAGCCTAAAAATGAATGGATATGAAGCTTTACATTTAATTGAACTAATGTCTGTGCATGGAGCAATCAAATCAGTATAAGCACAGAGAAGGCTTTTCCCCCACTCGCATCTAAAACATTCAGATGATAACAGTGCAAATCAAGTTGGTAGAGTGTCCCAATCTGTGCAGATCATTGTTTTGCTGGGAACATTGCCTCAATAGTGAAAGGTTCAGCACTTGAGCATCATGTAACTTTAACCCCCTCCCCCCTCAATTCTTAGGACTGTATTTCAAAAGGAAAATTTGACCTAGGCATGCTTTAACCCTTCTTTTCTACTTCAGGGATTGGCTGTTTGGAAGTGAGAAAAGGTTGCTTAGATTTTGCATAGTAGTAGTGTTAATACATAGCATTTACATAGACCACTAACTTGCCATTTGTTGGCATTTATTGGTACCTGTCGAAACCATTTTCTGAAAGAACTCTGCATTGTCTTACAGTAGGTTAATGTTATTAATGAGATGCTTTGTTGTTGCTGTTCATGCTCTTTCTTTGTATACGAGTGATAGCGTGCATGGAGCCTTTCATTCTGAGGGCACAGCATCCGTCCATTAGCCACTAACTGTGCAGCATGCCTTAGGGAAGGCCAACTAAATGTCCTCTCAAACACAAGCCTGCCATAGGAAGGCCACACATCCAAGTGGAAGCACCACATATTCACTGAAGGTGTGAGCAGACTCCGTTATTCCAAGCATTGAAACTAGCAGGCCATATTTTGCAACCCATATAGATGTGCAGTGTGGATGTACCAAAGTGAAAGTGGATATATATTTGCTTCTGTGAGCTTTCCCATAAAATTTTAATAAAAATGAAAAAAAGAAAATATTGTATTTGTAACATGAATTTGCAGCTCAGAAAGCCTGACACCATCCTCATTTGCCAGGATTGGCAAGTAATTTTTTTATTCGGCAAGAAAAAAGAAATAAAGAAGAGAAAAGTTCACAATTCCTTTGCAACAAACTGAGCACTTGTTGAGACTTGAAGAGATTCAGTGTGTTCACTAGGTTTGACTAACAGAAAGCAAGCATTTGAGATTCCCCAGTTTAGGGGAACAATAGGGTTGGCAGTGCTGCATCAAGCAGCCTGTTATTCCTACTCTCTCTCATTTTCCCCCATTGCGTGTTACCTCGTCTATCTTTTCCGCATCTTTACACCATTGTCTGCCATGTGGAAAGCTTGTTCCATGACTTCAGTGGTGGTGTGTACACTGCTGGTACTTGAGCAAAACTGTGATGATGGGGCTCCTTTGTGTTGCACTTAGTTTGAGACTTCCAGGGCACACAATAGAAGCCACTGGTTCAAAGTGAAGAGCCATATGATACTGTCTTATGCTGCACTGTGACCAAGCCCCTCCCCCCGATACACACAAAAAGGTCCCAATGCTATTGCAGGTATTTGATGTTTGTTTTCCATTCAGGCTTGTGCGTTTTTTCTTTTTTTTCCATAATGACTCTGAAGGAATTGCAGAGCATTTATTTTGAATATGTGTGCAAGCAGGTTCAGTACAGTGTCCTAAGTGCAGCGACGCTGCTTCTGTACGATTCATTGCATTAAAGATTGCAGAAGAGTTCTGCACTGAGATCTTTCTGAAAAAAAAAAATTACAGTGACATTCTTAGCTTTTTGGAATGGAAGAGGCGTAATGGCAGTAATCGAATGGAACTAGTGTTTCCTCTCATAAATGCATTTACACAAGCGCTTTATGATGCATTTGTCATTTATAATGTCACACAACACTGCAGTGTATATGTTGGGTGTCTCGGCTAGCTTTACCAAAGGCTTAAAAAATATGTCGAAGCACACTAGGAGTACGCAACGAAGCATATGTTGTTGGCTATTGTATCGAGTAAGTTGCACTATTTTTTGCATTCTGGTAAATTGCCTAATTAGTCAAAGAATAATCAACCAACTTCAAAAGCAATAACATTAGACCAGAACTTTTCAATCAGAAAGTTGTGCAGTGTTCTATGAAGCATCTAATTCAGCAGCTTCAAACTTTCTACTTGTTGCATAATCATTTTTTCTGTACCATAAAGAAAGCCAGCGAAATATGAAAAAAAAAAATCGCGGGACATGGCCGCTTGTGCGTTGCGACTGCAGTGCTTTCAACCATGCCCCATCGAACAGCGGGTCCATAGCCTGGCGCAACCCAAGAAGGCAGTAGCCCCTCAAGGAGGAGGAGGAGGAGGAAAAACGTTTATTTAGCTCTAGAAAATACTATGAATTTCGCGGAGTCAGATGGTGTCTTCCATCTTCTTGGCAATGGCCGTCTGCCCCTAGTCCAGGGCTCCGCTGGATGCCGCTGCCAGCTGGGCCTGTCGGATCAGCCCTAGTTGGACGTCCTGACGGTCTCTGGAGAGCATTCCTTCCCATTGCTCCGCACTCGGGTTTGGTATTATTGGTGCCACATTTGTTTTCTGGCAGGCCCACGTTATATGGTAGAGCGTGGGTGTGTCCTGGCGCCATGGGCATTTGTCACTGTATTGTGTGGGTTGTATTTTGCTGAGGGTGTTTAGGTTCGGATATGCACCCGTCTGTAGCAGCCTCCAAGCTACGGAGTCCTCTCTAGTGAGAGACCTATGCGGCGAGGGGTACCGCTTCCTGCTGCCCTTATAGTGATTCAGGGATAGCCGAGTATTCTCTGGGGACTGGCTCGGTTTCCTCGAGGTCATTGGCGGAGGGTGCTCGGTATGCAGTGTATCCTCGAGCTACCCTCTCGACCTCACGGTTGCCTTCCACGTCCGTGTGACCCGGCGTCCACATTATCGTGTGTCTAATTGGTTGTTCTTTTTCTGGGTTTTTTGTGTGGGGATCTTCTGAGCGGAGTATGCGGAGCGCTCTGTGACCTATTCTGCCGAACATGTTGTTTCGGCATGCTGTTTGGGAGTCGGTTAGTATTGTTAAGGACCGCCTAGTCCGATAGCCCTCCGCTGCCGCTAGAGCGACGGCCGCTTCTTCAGCCTCGACTACCGTGCAGTAGTCTGTCGACTACCGTGCACAGGGGTCTGTCTTGGGTCCTTTGCTGTTTGTAGTCTATGTAAATGATGTCATTGAAGTAACCGCGGGCACTTCTGTCAAAATAAGACTATATGCTGATGACTGCATCCTTTATTCTACTATAAGTAGTAATCATGATCAGTTAGAGCTGAATGAAGTCTTCACCCGTTTTTGCGAATGGAGCAGAACATGGCAAATGTCACTTAATTTTAAGAAAACCGTATCAATGACTTTTTCAAATAAAAAACAACCATTACAATTTACATATTTTAATGAAGCGCACAAGCTTGCAAGCGTCCACACGTTTAAATACCTTGGTGTTACTTTCTCCCCTGATCTAAAATGGCATGCTCACATTAACTGTATAACCAACAAGGCGTTGAGAAAACTGGGTTTTCTTAAAAGAACCTTACGAGATGCAACTAAAGAATGTAAATTAACGGCATACAGATCACTAATAAGGCCTCTACTTGAATACGCGTCGGTAGTGTGGTCGCCACATCATTCCATAGACATAGACATGCTTGAGTCTATTCAGAAAAAGGCCATAAGGTTTATATATAATCGTTATGACCGCCATTTCTCACCGACATCACATGCGAGCAAGCTACTACTAAAGCCACTGGCCCATAGACGTACTTGTGACCGTGTTGTTCTGCTACATAAAATTGCTCATGGGAAAACTTATGTCAATGCACCTATTGTTTTCACTAACCCTTCTTTTCGGCCCACCAGAAGAAGTCATCATCTTAACATTGTTTCTTTGAATGCAACGATTGATTGTTTTAGGTTTTCCTTTTTTCCGCATACAATTGTGATTTGGAATGGCCTTGAAGGGTCCTTGCGCGAGTTACCAAGTGATGTATTTGCCAACCTATTACCTAATCATGTTCATTAATCAACTAGCTATTCCTGATATTGTTTTTTCTACTGTTTGTTTTCTTTTTGCCACTCAAATGTATTCTTCAACTGATTGACATATGTATGCACTCACTCCTGCAAGATGGCAGTATATGTAAATAAATAAAAAAAAGGTCCCGTAGAGATGCGCTGACGATTTCTCGCACATCCGAGTTTATCACCACCGCTACTGCGTTGGGGTTGGTCTGTCTCGCCCTTCTGGTGTATGTGGCTGCGTCCACGTATACCGTTGTTGCCTGGGAAGCTAGGGACTTTTGGATGTATTCGGCTCTCGCCTTCCTGCGTTCTTCGTGTAGGTTGGGGTCCATGTTCTTGGGAACGGGAGCCACCTTGATTGTTTTTCGTATATTGTCCGGGATAGTCGCGGTTCTTTGGGTTTCTTGTATCTGTTCGCTGCATCCCAACTTCTGCAGAAGTTCCCTGCCAGACGGAGTCTGTTGAAGTCTGCGCAGCTGAGCAACATGTTGTGCCTCTCTGAGTTCTTCGAATGTGTTATGATTCCCTAGTGCCAAGAGCTTCTCCGTGGATGTGCATTGTGGTAGGTGGAGCGCGGTTTTGTATGATTTGCGTATGATCGCGTCTATCTGCTGAACCTCGCTCTTCATTGGGTTGTAGTACGGGAGACTGTAGGTAACCCGGCTGATCACCAGACTCCTAACCAGCTTTAGCATGTCTTCCTCTCGCATGCCTGAGCGTCTGTGGGAGACGCGCGTTATCATGCGAGCGACTTGAAGAGTTGATGTCTTGAGTAGAGCGAGAATGTGTGAGCAGCGTTGATTTGACTGTATCCACATGCCCAAAATTCTTATGAGCGTTTTCTCCGGTATTAGTTTTCCCTCGAGGTAGACGCCAAGCTTGAGCTCGTCGCTAGTCGGGACCGTGCGATTCTGTTTCCCTCTCCAGACTCAGCAGCTCAGATTTCTCGGTGGAGCAGGCTAGCCCTCTTGCCGTCACGTAGTTCTCCACGCAGGTCGCAGCCTCTTGCAGTCTTTCTTCTTTTTCTTTAAGTGATCCCGTGTTGGTCCAAATGGTTATGTCGTCGGCGTACATGGCATGGTGTATGCCCTCGATCTCTTTGAGTTGTTTCGCAAGGCCGATCATTGCTATGTTAAATAGTGTTGGTGAAATGACCGATCCCTGGGGGGTTCCTTTGTTGGGGGTATGGAACTTCTCCGAGCGGAGTTCTCCTAGCCCTATCGTGGCTGTTCTGTTGGACAGGAAAGCTTTGACGTAGCCGAAAACCCTCCTGCTGCAGTTTAGGTCGTCCAGGCCCGCTAGGATGGCTTCATGGCTCACGTTGTCAAAGGCTCCTTTAATGTCCAATGCCATTATCACGTTCTCTCCGTTCCTGAGAACGTTGCTTAAGACTTCTTTCTTGATTTGTAATAGTACGTCTTGGGTCGACAGCTTCGCCCTGGATCCGAACGTACTGTGGGGGTATAATTCGTGATCCTCTATGTAATGTTGTAGCCTTATCGTGACCACTCTCTCGTACAACTTGCCAAGGCATGATGTGAGGGAGATGGGTCTTAGGTTTTCGATTTGTAGCTTTTTGCCCGGTTTTGGTATCATAACTACCTCTGCATGTTTCCAGTCCTCGGGGACGGTCTCCGCTGCCCAGTGCTTATTGAGAAAGTCGGTTAGTTCTGCAACTAGCTCGTCACTGAGATTGCGGATGAGTGCGTTGTTGATTTTGTCCGCACCTGTTGCCGTGTTTCTAGTTGTGCTTCTGATTGCTGCATAGACCTCTTCACGAGTGATGGGTCTGTCTAAGCTTGGATTTTCTCTTCCCCGGTAATCCCCTGTATATGCCGCCGGGTTCGTGTCCCCGAAGCATTTGACACGCACTTTGTCCAAGAGTTCCTCGTCGGTTCCCTCGAATCGGTGGATTAGCCGGTATATTGATTTGTTATTCTCTGCCTTGGTTTTAGTCGGATCAATGAGCGCTTTCAGGATATGCCACGTCCTAGCTGTGCTCAGGGTTCCGTTCAGGGAGTCGCTGAAGTGTTGCCAGTTCGTTCTCGCCAACTGTGCTGCGTACTCCTCTGCTTTCGTTGTAATTTCTGCTATTTTAAGTCTGAGCTTCCTGTTGTGTTTCTGCTTTTTCCACCTCTTGGTTAAGCCGTGTCTGGTTTCCCATAGCCTAAAAAGCCTGGCATCCACCTCGGGTGTCTGCGTTGTTCTTTTGACCTCTTTGGTGTGCTCGCCTTCTCTCTGCTTGAGTATGTTTCCCCATTCTTCAATTGATTGGATTCCTCCCTCGCTGAGGTGTCCGTCACATGCTTCCCTAAATGCGTTCCAATCAGTGATTTTGACTGTTCCTAGCTGCCGTTTAAGTCTGTCTGAAGTCACTTGGGTTTTGAGTATGTAGTGGTCGCTCCCCAGATTTTCCATCAGGTTTTCCCATTGCACCTGCCATGGTCCTTTGATGAAGGTGAGGTCCGGACAAGTGTCGGTACTGACGCTGTTGCCTATTCTGGTCGGAGTTTCCGGGTCTGTGAGGAGGATGTAGCCTGCATTCTCTGCCGCTTCCGCTAGTGTCTTTCCTTTAACGTTGAAATTCTTGTATCCCCAGCTCTTGTCCCTGGCATTAAAATCGCCTAAGACGACTAGCGCGTTGCCCTTTGCCAGTTTGCTGGCGCCTTGGAAGAGCTCTTGGAATTTGGCTTTCTTTTGTTTCGGCGGGCTGTAGGTATTTACGATGAAGATGCTGCCCCCTTTCTTCTTTTTCTTTGGGATAATTTCTACGATCACGTGCTCTATGTCTGTTTCGGCTATCCTATTGTGGCTTATGGCTATGATCGCTTTGCTGACTAAGATTGCCGTCCTTCCTTTTTCCTGGGTTTCGTAGCACGTGTATCCTCCTAGGGTTGGTGTGGTGCCCGTTTCCTGAAGCGCAATAATGTCGGGTACCGTTTGTTGTGTGTGAATATATTGTTGAAGTAGGCCCTGCTTCCTTCGGTAGCCTCTGCAGTTCCATTGCCATATGTCTAGATTTTCTTGTTTGCTTAAGGTTTTTCTGGCCATGTTAAGCTTCTGTGTTGGTCGTGGTCGCGTTGGCGAGGGCTGTCAGTGCGGGACGGTGGTATGCCTTCTCTCTGATGTTTTCGGTGAATTTTTGTTTGCGGATCGAGCTGCGTAATTCCGTTATTTGCGCTTGCGTTTGTTGTGTTGTTTGTTGAATCGTCTGTTGCATCTGCTGCATCATCTGCTGCATTTCGGCTTTAAATTTGTTAAAGTTCTCGTTGCTTGCCTGCGACGAGTGCGGCGGTAGGGTTAGGTCGGGTTGCGGCTGCGGAGGGCTGCTCGGTCTCTGGTCCCTAACTGCCTTCGTGAGCTCGGCCACCTGGCGTTCTAGCTCGCTCTGTCCGACGCAGGCAAGTTCTAGTTCGCGTCTTAGGGCTGTGATTACTTTGCTCGCATCTTCCTGATGTTTAGGCGCGTTGTTGGTATTTGTGTTTGTGTCCTTTTTAACCTCCCCTCCCGAGTGCGGAGCAAACCAGGGATTTCCTGCTCCCCAGCTCACCTTGACTCCGGTCTTCCGTGCGGGTGTCTTCTGCTTTTGCTGCTGCTGCTGCTGGCCATCCAGGGGCACCAGGGGCGGGAAGGACCGTGAACGGCTCCTCGACCGGCTCCGTGACGCCCGGGATCTCGAACGGCTCCGCGAGGTCTCCCCCTCAGAGCTGAACCACCGCAGCTTCTTACCGCGGTCGTCCCGGCTGCGGCGTCTGCTGTCGTGGCTGCCGCCGCCGCCTCCCCTGCCGCCGTGGTTGCTGCGCAGCTCCCTGGCTTTCTTTAACTTGTCTTGGCATTCTTTGGATCCGGTGACGTGGCTTCCGCCGCAGATCAGGCATTTGATCAGGCATGCATTGGTGGCCCTCCGCCGGGTTTTGCGTACCGCACTGCTTGCACGCCCTGGCTTCAGGATTGGGGCACACGTCGGACCGATGACCTTGTTGACAGCAGATATAACATACCTGCCTCGTGGGACGATACGCGTAGCACCACATTTCGCCTCCGTAATAAATGACTTGTTTCGGGACTATGGGGCCGTCGCCCACGTATCCGAGCACACGAGGGTTGGACCCTCTCGCGCGTAGCCGTGCGCGGCTTAGCCGTGTCCGGGGAAAAGGGGATCCTGGGGGTTGAGCCAATGCCGGGTGTTTGGACCTTTACGGCCCCTCGGCGGCGGCAACACACCCCTTTGGCCTCGGCTTCACGTAGACGGCAACCCCGGACTGACCCACCCGGGTGAAATCGGTAGTTGCCTTTTCCTGTCCTCTTCTCCATTCGGCGTCTTTTTCTCTTCCATTCAATCTTTCCTGTCTTCTCGTCTCTTCTATTTACTTCCAACTTTCCTGGCAGCGAGGGTTAATCTTGTGTGGGTGGCCAACCTTGGGTACTCCAGATTGGGTTATAGTGGCACCGCACAACTGGCGAGGGCTTGTCTTACTCGTAAGACCTGCTCCGTCCCCATGTTGGGCTCGGTGGTGGGCGGTTGGCGCTGCTGCCGAACTCATTACCTCTATATGGCTTCTAGTAAAACACTTTCTCTTGATCGCCCTCTAAAAAGAGGACGCACCGATGCAACCTTTCAATTCTTTTTGAAAAACAATGAAGAAAATTTCCCAAAGTACCATGTAATCCATAGTGAAAGCAACACGAGCGTACGTAAATTCTCCCCCTTCTTGGTGGCGAAATGTCTTCGCAACACGATAGGACCTGGCTACAAAGCCACAAAAATGTCTAATGGAGATCTGCTCCTTGAACTGAAAGATAAATCCCAATATGAGAAAATGAATGACTTGAAATTCATAGGCGATGTTGCGGTCACTGTGTCCGCACATCGAACCATGAACACGAGCCGTGGAGTAATCTCCGAAGACGACTTCATGGACCTTACTAACGAAGAGCTGCTTGAAGGTTTTCAGGACCAAAATGTCATCAAAGTAGAACGAATTCTAATCCGCAGGAATAACGAACAACTTCGAACAAAGCACATTGTACTAACCTTTGGTACCAGTGTGTTGCCTAGTACAGTGGATGCAGGCTATATCAAAGTACGTGTAAGGCCGTACATTCCAAATCCTCGACGGTGCTTTAAGTGCCAGAGGTATGGGCATGGTTCCCAGACATGCCGAGGACGGCAGACTTGCGCGAAATGCAGCGCGAACGATCATGCATCAGACACTTGCGACTCATCTCCACATTGCGTGAACTGTGACGGAAGCCATCCAGCTTACTCTAGAACGTGCCCTAAGTGGAAGAAAGAAAAAGAAATCATTACATTAAAGGTCAAAGAAAATATAACATTTCACGAAGCAAGAAAACGTCTGTCATACCTGAATCACACGAGCTTTTCCGAGGTGGCGCGACGGGGGGCAGCGTCACAAATCCCTCAGGAGTCTACCGCGGTCACTGACAGTGGCCCGGTAATCACTCCGCCTGCCCCCCTGGTGGCTGCAGCAAGTGCTGCTCCATCAACATCGAAAGTGGACCTGCCGACTCCAGTCCCGCAGGCCCCAAAGCTAATCCGAACTCCACGGCCTGGGACGCGAGTTTCAGCGCCTAGTTCACGATCCTCCAGCACCTCGGAAAAGGTTATGGAGGTCGATCAAAAATCCCCGGCGTCATCGACGCCGAAAGATCAGCGCTCTCAGGAGTGCGCTAGGAGAGATAAAATTCCTGTAACTACTCAAAGAAAGGGACCGGTAACCTAAGCGGTTACCGCCCTAGTATACATATCCATCTATCTTTACTACGTGCTCTTGAACACAGACAACCAAAATCTTCCTCGATATGGCTACACAAATAATTCAATGGAATGCCAGGGGCCTATTTCACAATCTAGATGATATCAAAGATCTACTAGCGGAATATCAGCCACGTCTGTTCTGTGTTCAAGAAACACATTTAAACTCTACACACCAGAACTTCTTAAAACAGTCCATAGTTTTCCGTAAAGATAGAAATAACGGTAGTTCTTCTTCTGGCGGTGTGGCAATCATAGTCCAAAAGTCAGTTGCATGCCAGCATGTATCACTCCAAAGTTCATTTGAAGCAGTGGCTGTTCGGGCTATATTGTTTAACCAACTTATAACTATTTGCTCTATATATTTGCCGCCTGATGAAAGGTTTGATATTGCTGAATTTGAAAAGCTGATTGACCAGCTTCCCGAACCTTATATAATAATCGGAGACTTCAATGCTCACAGCACATTCTGGGGTGACTCAAGATGTGATGCGAGAGGACGGGCAATAGAGAACTTCCTTCTTTCTTCTGGAGCCTGCCTATTTAACAAGGCAGAGCCAACCTTTTACAGTTCCACACACAACACGTTTTCATGTATAGATTTAGCAATAGGGTGAGCGTCACTTCTTCCATACCTGGAATGGAGAGTTATCAGTAATCCATATGGGAGCGATCATTTTCCTACACTCCTAGAAACAACGAAGTGGCACGATGGACCAGCTTACCCCAAAAGTGGAAAATTCATAGTGCAGACTGGTCAAAGTTCAGAAACATATGTAAACTGTGCCTGGAAGATTTGGACCACCTAGGTGTAGAGGAACTGGCCAGCTACATCACTGAACATATCCTCTGTTCTGCTAAAAACTGTATACCTCAGTCCTGCACAGATAAACTCAATCCGAAGCCGTGGTGGAACAAAGACTGCGAAACCGCAAAGAAATGCCAGAACAAAGCATGGAGTAGATTTTCATGCTATCCAACCACAGAAAACCTAATAGAATTTAAGCGCTGCAAAGCAAATGGACGCCGTATCCGCCGAATATCCAAAAGAGAAAGCTGGACACGCTACATATCCTCATTAAACTCATACACGGACGTTAGCAAAGTATATAACAGGGTACGTAAACTAAAAGGACAACGTCCAAATCCTTTTCCTCTCGTCAATAGCTCTGGTGAGTCGATAGAAGATCAAGCAAACACTCTTGGCGAGCACTTTGAGAGAGTATCAAGTTCAGAAAACTATTCCGAAACTTTCTTAATGCATAAAAGAATAGCTGAAAATATTCCTCTGTGTCCAAACAAGTCATCAGAAGGGTACAATAGACCGTTAACATTCCATGAACTCAAGCTTGCCCTAGGCTCTTGTGGTAGCTCGGCTCCAGGTTCTGACGCAATAACTTATGAAATAATCAACAATCTGCCTCATGAGACCCTAAACTGCCTGTTAGGCCTTTACAATAAGATATTTGCTACTGGTCAAATACCTTCATCTTGGAAAGAAGCAATAGTCCTACCAATACTCAAACACGGCAAAGACCCTTCCTTAGTTAACAGTTACAGACCTATTGCACTCACTAGCTGCTTACTTAAAGTATTTGAAAAGATGATTAACCGATGCCTTGTCTTCTTTTTGGAATATAATGCTATATTGGATCCTCGCCAATCTGGCTTCCGAAGAGCGAGGTCTACTACCGATAATCTAGTTCTCCTTGAATCATATATACGTGATGCATTTGTACATAGCCAATACTGTCTATCTATATTCTTTGATCTTGAGAAGGCATATGATACTGCCTGGCGATACGGTATTCTGCAAGACCTGTCTTCCTATGGAATTTGTGGTAGTATGCTGAATATTTTGCAAAATTACTTATCTGAAAGGAAGTTTCGCGTTAGAATTGGCAATGTACTATCGCGCACTTTTATTCAAGAAAACGGTGTACCACAGGGAGGAGTGCTAAGTTGCACACTTTTTATAATCAAAATGAACTCTCTCCGCTCTGTTATACCTTCAATGGTATCGTATTCCGTCTATGTGGACGACATCCAAATCAGCTTTAAATCTTGCAACCTGTCCATATGTGAACGCCAGATACAGTTGAGTGTTAATCGGCTCACGAAATGGGCAGACGAAAACGGGTTTCGATTCAATGCAGAAAAGACTTCCTGTGTGCTGTTTTCCAGACGAAGAGGTGTATGTCCTGACCCTTGCATTAGCATGCATGGGAGAAACCTGGTAAATAGAAAAGAACAAAAATTTCTTGGTATAACATTCGATAGTAAGCTACCCTTCACGCAGCATATAAAATAGTTGAAGCTGAAATGTCTTAAAACCATGAACCTTTTAAAGATTTTGTCCCATCAGTCGTGGGGAACAGATAGGTATTGCCTCCTATCTCTTTTTAAAAGCCTTGTGTTGTCACGCATAGACTACGGATGTATTGCTTACCAGTCTGCTCCAAAGACAACACTTAAGCAACTCGATCCTGTCTATCACTTAGGTATCCGCCTAGCTCTTGGTGCCTTTAGGACGAGCCCCGTCCAAAGTCTATACGCAGAATCGGATCAGTGGCCGCTGCATTATCAACGTACATATCTGGGAGTCACCTATGCAATAAGAATCATGTCACTAAAACACCACCCATGCAAAGCACTCATAAGTGATCAGTCCACAAACCAGTTGTACTTAAACAGGCCTTCACACGCCCCACCGTTCCCGTTGGCAGTAATATCTGTTGCGGAAGAACTCGGAGTACTTTTCACAGATCTACAGGAAAGTGACAATGCTGAACCTATTCCACCCTGGGAACAATGTACAGTTACCTGTGACTTGTCCTTTAGAGAACTGAACAAAAAGAGTTGTCCAAGTGCCCTCATCCAGCAACATTTCGTGGCCCTTGAAGACAAGTATAGGTCAACGGCATTTTTCACTGATGCTTCGAAGTCGGCAACTTCGGTATCATGTGCAGCCCATGGCCCAAACTTCTCCAACGCTAAAGCCTTACATAACCATAGCAGTATTTTTACAGCCGAAGCGTATGGTATCCTGATCACTGTTGAATACATAGTGCAGCACAAGATACAAAAGTCCATAATATACACAGATTCCTTAAGTGTTGTCACAGCCCTGTCCTGTGGCAAAACAAGCCGAAACCCTGTATTAAACATGCTCCTTAAACACATTCACCTAGCATATAAACAAAACCTAGCTCTTGTTGTATGCTGGGTGTCAGGACACTCTGGGATTGCAGGCAATGAAATGGCAGACAAGAATGCTGGACAAGCGGCTCATCGGGATATTATTGATGTAAGCTGGGTACCTGGTGTAGATATGAAACCTGCTGTACAAAAGGTGCTTCATAACCATTGGCAAGCTGAGTGGGACAAGCAAGTGGGAAATAAGCTGCACCTGCTTAAACCGCGATTAAGCAAACCTTTCCCACTGAAGCTTGATAGGCACACCGAAGTCGTCCTAGCACGACTCAGAATAGGACACACTTATAGCACACACAAACACCTATTGACTGCTACTGACCCCCCGACGTGCACACGCTGCGGTGAGAACTTAACCGTCCTACATATCCTCATTCAATGTCCCGAACTTCACCAAGAGCGATTAGCTCATTTTAAGGAACTCTACACACACCATATACCACCCCATCCCCCGATGTTCTTATCAGAAGATGCACTTTTTAACTTTAAAAGAGTGCTTAATTATCTTGCTCAAGCTAACTTTCTAGATATCATCTCATTCCATGCTAACCATCAGACTGTGCCTCACAGGTGAAGTACAGTCTGATGCACATAAGTATGTCTGAGCTCTTGCACTTCTTGCGTAGGCAAGAATTGTACAGCAAGGGACTCGGGCAATCCGCAACAATTTACCATGTGTCCCTATAACCTATAATTTTAGAATTCATCCACCAGTATTTATAGATTTCTTTTACGTGTAGGCCTCTATACAGCCTCTATTTTAAGTCACAGCACCAAACCCACAATTTTACTAAACAAAAACATATGTCCTGGCGCTCTTTGGCCTTAGATGCCCTTGCGCCATTAAACTCCAATCATCATCATCATGGGGCCGTCGAAGGTGATGACAGCCGACTTGGATTTTCCTAGCATTCGGGCGCTGTGAATCTTGACTCCTTGAGTCCGCACCCGCAGGTTGGCTTTCAGTTCTTCCGGCGAAGTCCCGGAGTCCACTCCGTGAATCACGCCGCGGCGGGTGTCTTCCGGAGCTGCCACGTAAGCATTGACATCGTACGAGCGTTCCCGAACGTGAGGTTGGAAATGCGTCTCACGTGTTGGGCGGCCGTCTCGCTTGCCGTGCTCACTATTATGATGTTTGATCTCGTGCGAAGTCTGATGATCAGATCTCCTTTACATTGGTGGTTGCACGCTGCCGCTACGGCGCGGGCTACTTGGTGGGTCTGGAGCGATCTGATTACGAGTCCTTTCGGCCGCAATATGATTTTCAAATCGTCCTTGGGGAGCGGGGGCAGCCGTGGCCTGGGTCGCCGCATCGCTCCTCTCTTGACGCTATTCGAGGCGGCGGCGGCTGGCGCGCCAGCTGCCGGCGGAGCAGTGGCCGGAGTTTTTCCGCTGGGGTCACCTTGAGTGGTTGGGCGGAAAATTCCCGGGAGCGTTGAGTTCCATCTTCCTTTGTCGCCTCTTCTGGCGTTTGGACAGGGCCAATTCCCAGTTCGATTCGTCTTCTCTCTGGGCTTCGTGCTGCTGCTCTCGCATGGCGGCATCCTCGATCCCCCGTCTACCGAGTTCTCGGAGTCGGTGGTGCCGAGGTAGTCCTCGTCCATCTCCTGGGCTTCCAATAAATTCTGGGGTAGTCCGCTCGTTGTTGGTTCAAAACTTGGGTAATTCGTAGGGCGGGGGTCCGTACCGGGCTGCATCATTGCCTCGAAGCGAGCCGGGGTACCCGCGAGCGCCCGTAGGTGAGCTAAGCCCGGTTAGGCTTAGCGCCCGCTCGGCCACGCGGAATCTTCCAAGTGCGGTAAAAAGCCAAAAATTGGTCCTACCGTCTTGAATTCGGTATCCAGGTGGTCCAGCTTGTGTGTCCTCTAAGCTCCAAACAAAATTTGGGGGCTCAGTGGATTGAGAACGTCTGGGGGGGCCAGAATGGTCAGAGCCCATTCGACGCACGTCCGCACTTCTCCCAGCCCCTCAAAGGCTGATGCACACGAGCTTCCACCAATGGGCGCACACCCTAGCCAAGCACCAAACGGCTGGCCACCTCTCTGACGGAGTCTGCGCTTCGAACTGGGCCAAGTCGTGTCAGTGGGACTATTTCTTTAGTTTTTTTTATTGAAACATGAAACGTTTATTCCAGACAACCAGTGTGCATAGTTGCCTATAGGGGATCAGCATAAAGGCACAGAAAGCCTGACAGAGCGCCGATCACCCACTTACACACCAGTGATAGATAAATATGAACATAGGTTGGAAAGGAAAACACATCGTGATTTTTAAGCAAATCATGCCATTCGACACAAAATATGTATATTGATATGATTTGCACATAAAAAAAATTATACACAGCTAAAGCTAAAAAAAAACAGACAAGTGTAGCATATGCAAGTTACATAAGATAAAGAAAGGATTGAAAGTGGTGTAAAGTTAGCTTTGGATTTTTAAAAGGTAGGCATGCATCTTCTTTTTAAAGATATGAATGGAAAAGCTTTCTTCAAAGAATGTCATTACAGTGAAGTGTTTGTTAAGGAAGTCAGGAATTTGGTATGTTTATTTTTGTGTGCTGTAGTTAGTACGAAGCATATCTTTCTTGTAGATGATGTGGCGTAAATTGTGGCTGGGATCTTTCTTAAGAAATTTCGTTAGAAATTCAGTTGGGTTAGATTTAACTTCGTGGTATACAACCACAGCAAAATTTTTTTATCAGATGTTATTAATTATTAGCAGTCCATGCTTTTTGAAAAGTGGTGCTGTATGTGGCTGAAAGGGCAGCAGTTCAGTTAAGTGCAGAGCTCTTTTTTGTAGTAAATGTAAATAGCTGAGGTTCGTTTTTGACATTGTCCCCCATATAAGAAGGCAGTAGTGAAGGTGTAAATGTATGGTTGTGTGGCAAATCTGTTTTTTAGAGCCATAGTGGTAATAAGTGACATAACATGCAGAGTGTGCCAACTGCTCAGGTGATGTTTTTTCATAAGTAGTTGATGTGAACAGACCAGTATAAATTTTTGCGAAAAAAGACACGGAGGAATTTGTGTGACGTAACGCAATCAATAGGCTGTCCCTGAACGCTAATAATATTTTAGCTTGTATATGTCTTATTACGGGGTCTAAATACAATATACTTTATTTTCTTAGTGCTTAAATTTAACCTATCTCCCCTTAGCCAGGTAGATAGATTTTTTAACCACAGATTGGCCTGCGACTTAAGGACATCAGTATCTGGCCCAGAGTAAAATACATTGGTGTGGTCTGCGTACAAAATAATGCCAGGTGTTGGAGGTATTTCTGCTCTAGGTCACTAATGTATATCGTAAATAGTAGAGGGCCAAGGATTGACCCTTGCGGCACTCCGCATGCAATTTCACCGAAGTGAGATTTCGCGATGGCAATGTTAGTGTATTGTAAAGGCTTTTCTAGTTAACTCCACATTGTCTAAAGCTGTCCCTTTAACACCGTATCTGGATAGTTTGAGCAGTGGAATGTCATGTTTGACAGAATCGAAGGCTTTGCTTAAGTCAAGAAACATTCCTGCAGTAACTTATTTTCTACGTTGTCAATTTTATCCTTAATGTCGAGTAAAACCATTTCTGTGGATATTTTCTTTTGAAAACCATATTGATTTTTGACGATGTTCTTTTGCTGCAACAAATGAGTAAGTCGTCAGTTTATCATTTCTTCTATAATCTTAAAAAACATAGGTAAAACAGAGATTGGCCTGTAATTACCAAGATCGTTTTTATCTCCTCCTTTGAGAGTGATTGTTACCATCGCAATCTTAAGTTGGTTAGGAAAAGTTCCAGAGCTTAAAATAAGATTGCATATGTGTGACAGTGGTAAACAAATAGCATGGGTGACTGCTTAGGAGGCGCTGCCTTAATTTCGTCTACACCGAGGCGCTACTTTCGTTTTTTTACCAGTTCATGTATTTCTTCTGTTGTAGTAGGCAATATCTAGCCTAAACTACTAATGTAAGATCTGCAGCTAATACTATTGGTTGGCGAAGAGGTGCAAACAACTGCCTCTAGGAAATATTCATTGAATTTGTTTGCCAGGCAACTAATTGCCTAAGTATGCTACGCCCTCAATTAATATTTCTGATATTCATTCTCTCTCGTTCTTGTTCCATAGTTCATTTACGCAATTCCATATTTTCGTTGAAGCATTAGAAATACTAGTAAACCTATTCTCGTAATACAAGTTTCCTGTACGTGCAATATCGTATGTTAATTTATTTCTTATATTTTTGTACTCTGCTACTTGATCAAGATTTCTGGTTTCTATAAATGATGCTTACAGTTGATGACAACTTTTTATTCTCTTCAGTAAAGTGGCATCAATCCATGGTTTCTGGATTTTTTATGCGTTTTCAGCTGTTCTGTGGGAAAAAGGTGGTATCAAATCGTTGCGAACTAAACTGCAAAGACACTGGCAACGCTCGTGGGACAGCGAAACAAATAATAAGCTACATCTGATTAAGTCAAAGTTTGGTTTCTGGCCCTCCGTTACTAAATCACAAAAACTTGACGCCGTATTCTGCCGACTCAGAATAGGACACGCAAATGGTACTCACAATTTTCTATTGACTGGCAATGAACCTCCAGTAGAAGGATCGACATTTGGGCGAGTTGGTACTGGTTGAACATCTTGAAGGGGCAGCGCAAAAAGACGATGACAGAAGGAAGGAAACACACAGGACAGCGCTGAACTCACAACTAACTTTATTCGAAGGCATACATACACTTATGTACACAACCCATAGCCACGTGCTCTCCCGTCCATGGCGTCATTATCAGTGCGCAGGCAAAAAACACGAAACACTATTTAATCTAATGCTACGTTATGAAGCGGCTTAAAAATTCAAATTCGCTATCATGCAAGTTTATCGATGGCATGCTTACACAACGCGACCCTTTTTTTTCTGATATAGAAGGCCTCAATAATCTCCCTCGTAGTCTGATTTTTGTGCGTGGAAAGTATTGTGGTGTTTTTATATATTGGAGTGCACCCATGCTCAGAGCAATGCCGCGCGACATGCGAGTAGGCATTACCCGTTAGTGAGAGCCTATGTTCAGATAATCTAATATTGAGGCAGCGACCTGTTTGACCGATGTATACGTGACCGCAGGAAAATGGAAGTTCGTAAACGACTCCCATTCTACAGTGCACAAACGGGGAAGTATGCTTAATATTGCAGCCTTTCCCAGCATGAGTGGAGGCAGCCTGGGCCAATTGCCTATCGATCTTACCACAAATTTTGATCAACTTGTTAGGGGCGGAAAAAACAACCTTTATATCAAATCTGCCTGCTATATTCCTGAGATTATGTGATAGTTTATATACATATGGAATTACAACCAGTTTTTTCTTCTTGTCGGCATGCTCAGGATTATTCATTCTTGTGGGTGCTCCTAGTTTTACACGTTTGACAAGCTTCTGTACTGTCATGCGGATAGCATCCTCTCGAAAACCTGCCGCTCTCAAACGTTCCAGTTGTGTTAAGAAACTCTTAGACGTGTTGTGAAAACACGATTTAGAGAGTGCGGAAAATAGAACCGAAAACGCAATGCCGTTTTTTACCACCTTGGAATGTGCGGAGTGAAAATTTAAAAGTGATTTTTCTGACCTTGGACACATCCAGCACACATGCGTATCAGTTAGCTTGAGCCTAGTATCTAAAAATTGTAGTTCATTCTTATCCGGCACTTCATGTGTGAAAACTAACCCTGAGCCACATTTGTGGAATATTTGAAGTATATTATGAACCATTTGTTGGAAATTAGTACTCTTCACAAAGATCAGAAAATCATCAACATATCTTAGCACTTTCAATGTTCGGTCATCTAGGTTACTTTCTATATTTCTGTCTATGCTACCTAGGAAAATGTTAGTTAGTACCGGTGCAACCTTGGACCCAATGCAAATTCCAGATTTTTGTCGGTATAAATTTCCTTTCCATTCAACAACAGTTGAAGCTAAATAAAAAGAGAGAATCTCGAGAAAACTGCTGACTGATACACCACACATGCTAGAAAATTTAAGCTCATCATTGTCCTCGGTGATACAAAGTTTAACGCTTATCATTTAGTTCGTCATGTGGAATGTTATAGTACAAGTCTTGAACATCTGTGCTGAAAATATTACAATTACCAGGATTAGATTGAATGAGGAAGCTGATAAGATCATCCGAGTTTTTTACCACAAAGATCAGAAAATCATCAACATATCTTAGCACTTTCAATGTTCGGTCATCTAGGTTACTTTCTATATTTCTGTCTATGCTACCTAGGAAAATGTTAGTTAGTACCGGTGCAACCTTGGACCCAATGCAAATTCCAGATTTTTGTCGGTATAAATTTCCTTTCCATTCAATAAAAAGAGAGAATCTCGAGAAAACTGCTGACTGATACACCACACATGCTAGAAAATTTAAGCTCATCATTGTCCTCGGTGATACAAAGTTTAACGCTTATCATTTAGTTCGTCATGTGGAATGTTATAGTACAAGTCTTGAACATCTGTGCTGAAAATATTACAATTACCAGGATTAGATTGAATGAGGAAGCTGATAAGATCATCCGAGTTTTTTACCACAAAGATCAGAAAATCATCAACATATCTTAGCACTTTCAATGTTCGGTCATCTAGGTTACTTTCTATATTTCTGTCTATGCTACCTAGGAAAATTGTAGTTCATTCTTATCCGGCACTTCATGTGTGAAAACTAACCCTGAGCCACATTTGTGGAATATTTGAAGTATATTATGAACCATTTGTTGGAAATTAGTACTCTTCACAAAGATCAGAAAATCATCAACATATCTTAGCACTTTCAATGTTCGGTCATCTAGGTTACTTTCTATATTTCTGTCTATGCTACCTAGGAAAATGTTAGTTAGTACCGGTGCAACCTTGGACCCAATGCAAATTCCAGATTTTTGTCGGTATAAATTTCCTTTCCATTCAACAACAGTTGAAGCTAAATAAAAAGAGAGAATCTCGAGAAAACTGCTGACTGATACACCACACATGCTAGAAAATTTAAGCTCATCATTGTCCTCGGTGATACAAAGTTTAACTCTGATCACCAATGATTGCAAATGCCTTTGTAAGTATCCCGAGACCACTCGCTGCCAAGTATCCTTTTCCGTGACTATTGCTCGAAATGGAATGTCCGGTTTGTGGGTCTTTGCTGCGAAGAATAAGTCCAAATTAAGATTTTTAGCCTTTTTTACTGACGAAGCTATTTGCTCTAGGTTGTGGTTGTGCAACAGCGACAGTGCGCGCTTCTTAACTTCAGGGGGTTTTAGATCTATCGCTCTGAAAGTGTTTTCTATTGCATCTTGCGCTTTTTTGCAGAAGATATTCTCTGGCACTACAACAAAAAAGCCTTCCTTATCAGAGGTCAAAATATGAAGGTTTCTACTCACAGCATAATCTACACAATTGTTTACAGTCTTATTTTTCGAGCGCCTCGCTCCTGATCGTCCCAGCGCGTCCACACACTCTGCTATGAAGCGTGGTCTTTCTTCGTCGGACCCCCGGTGGGTGACTGTCCTAGCCATAGTGACCTTCTCCGCCGGGGTGAAGCTTGGCTCGTAGGTGAATTTCGGGCCGAGACCAAGGGTTCTTCTGTGCTCTTCTGGTAGACTTTCGTCGCCAAGAACCAACACTTTTGCTTCGGGCATCCTCTTCTTTTGTTGTTTTGGAAGGGTACTGTAGGGCACTGTAGAATGGGAGTCGTTTACGAACTTCCATTTTCCTGCGGTCACGTATACATCGGTCAAACAGGTCGCTGCCTCAATATTAGATTATCTGAACATAGGCGCTCACTAACGGGTAATGCCTACTCGCATGTCGCGCGGCATTGCTCTGAGCATGGGTGCACTCCAATATATAAAAACACCACAATACTTTCCACGCAGAAAAATCAGAATACGAGGGAGATTATTGAGGCCTTCTATATCAGAAAAAAAGGGTCGCGTTGTGTAAGCATGCCATCGATAAACTTGCATGATAGCGAATTTGAATTTTTAAGCCGCTTCATAACGTAGCATTAGATTAAATAGTGTTTCGTGTTTTTTGCCTGCGCACTGATAATGACGCCATGGACGGGAGAGCACGTGGCTATGGGTTGTGTACATAAGTGTATGTATGCCTTCGAATAAAGTTAGTTGTGAGTTCAGCGCTGTCCTGTGTGTTTCCTGCCTTCTGTCATCGTCTTTTTGCGCTGCCCCTTCAAGATGTTCAATGAACCTCCAACCTGTGGTAGATGTGGTGAGCAGCTCACTGTCCTCCACTTCCTCGTGCAGTGTTGGGAAGCCGAAAGAGAAAGAAGGGAACACTTTCCTCTAGCATACCGCTATTGTCTCCCTCTCCATCCTGCTATGTTTATTGGTAAAGAACCCCTTTTTACCACCAAAGCTATCCTAGGTTTTTTAATAGAGGTGGTCGTGCATGTTAATAGCCCAAAGGTTTCGTATTGCATCCTCTCTACAGAGGATGCGCTACAGAGGAGGCTGCTGTGATAGTGGTCCTTTTATAGCACGCGCCTTCAGGTTTGCGCTTCAAGGACTCTGTTAGGGCAGTAGTGCTTTTAGGAAGTTTTTAGCCTGCGATCAATTTTAGCACATTGCAATTCTTTCACAAGGTATCTTTCGGGTCCTTGACACCCTTCATAGTCATTGTCATAATTTTAATACATGTATTCTAACGTCTTTTAGGCCCCTTTACAGCCCTGTCCCATCTTTTGTTCGTAATTTATAGCTCCACATTGAACACATTCACATTGGCTTGGTGCTGTTTGGTCATATTTGGCCCTTGCGCCACAAAACACTATACTCATCATCAATCGTAGTCCTTTAAATATTTTAAGAAATAAGTCAAAGGAAACGGTAGGATCATTTATCTGCATTAAAGAGTCCTAGCTAGTTTCTTCAATCAGCTGCCTAAAAAGGTCACTCTTTTCGGCAGATGTCCTTCTATGTAGAATAGGCGAGTGTTCTGTACGTTGGTTGCTTTGGGTCATGTAGGGCGTAAAAGAACGGCATGTAATCACTTACGTGTGATATTAGCACTCCGGCATCAGTTTGATCCATTTCATTGTTTGTAAAACATACGTCAAGTAAAGTTTCGGACGTACTTGTTATTCTTGTTGGTATGTCAATAATACTTGCACAGCCAAAAGAAACAAAAACATCAAGTAGGTTTAGAACAGATGATTCTATCGAGAGCAAGTTAATATTCAAGTCACCACTACGGTGGGTAGACCAACGCATAAACTAATATAAAACATGCTCCAAAAATTTGATAAATTTGGTTATAGCACCATTTGGCGGTCTATAAAGGACTACTAACATCGCGTTGAGGCACTTCACAAGCACGTATTCGTAGTGGACATCTGTGAATGAGTATCCTGAAACCACTTCATAATTGTAGTTACTTTTGACATATATAGCGAGGCTCCCTCTTTTGTTAGATTGTGACACTGAAATGCAGTTTGACGTACCCTAAAAAGTTTACATCAGAGTATTCATTGGAAAACCAGGTTTCAGTGAATGTTAACACGTCTAATTGATGACCTAAGGTGTCTAAAAAAAGGTTAACAGAATCATGGTTGTTTCTTAAACTTTGCACGTTAAGGTGAAGCAAACAAAATTGTTTGGTACTGCGCAAGGCCTTAAGATGCCTAATGAAGAAGCATCATTGTAACTTCATGTTTTATCGTGTGTAACTATTGTGTAACTATATGCTTATACGGTGCAAGAAAATTAGTGAAATTCCTGGTGCTGTCTTATTTGTTCGAGGTCACTGGTTGCCTTAATCCTCGGTACTCTGTCACGTTTACTGCACCGAACAAAGAATTTATCATTCTTGACCCAGGCGAACTGGTATTCCATTTCTCTTGCCTTTGTTTTCGTCTGCCAGAACAAGCATTTGTTCTGAGCAGTCAAATTTTCTTTGATGAAAATGTTTTATTGCTTTCTTCTTAGTTCACCTCTCTTGCAAGCTAAGCGTCACGAGTACAGCGGGCTGAAAAGCGCACTATGATAGGCAATGGCTTATGGGTCCCGTTTGTGCCTGCTCTAGGGCGCAGCCAGTGGGCGGCTTCAGTATCTTTTTGAGATAGTCTTGGAAGCTCCAGGTCATCAGCCAAAAGATTAAGCTTTTCTACCACTTTTGCACTTGTTTGTTCAAGAAGTCCATGGATTTCTAGATTAAGACATCTGCTATATTGATCAAGGTTATTAACTTCTTGCTTAAACATTTATACATCTCGTTCATTTGTCTGCACTTCGAGATTTGCCATGCACTTTCTTAAACTGGTCACATCAGCACTCTATCTTTTCATTTCGGCAAGCACTTTATCATACTTGCTTGACATGTCCTGTAATGACTTTTCAATGCCACACACGGTGGCAGCCACGCCTTCCAGAGCGCCTACTTGGGATTTCATTGTAACGACAGTTTTCTATGAATTTCACTTATTTCTTTTGTAAGATTTATTCCATGTTCCACATTTTCCAGTTTGGTGTTCTGACTGCATCAAGCTTTCGACGTTTTACATGTTACACAGTTCCACGAGTTCTTCGTTGCTGTAGATTTCTTTTTATATGCTGCTTCTGTAACTCCGGAACATGCACCTACATGATACCTGTATGTGCACTCTGAACACGACAAAAATGTTGTGTCCCCCACAGATTCATGACAAGAAATGCAAGTATCTGCCATGTTGGTCATTCAGCAGCAGTGGCAAATCGTGTGCTCGACTGACATACGCTAAATGTGATATATAGGCAAGCACCAACCTGGGAAAAGGAAGATGGATTTTTTTTAGGAGCCTGTCGGTGAACCACATGGCTCCACTGCTGCTGAATATTGTCACGAGAGGAAAAGACAAGCAGTCAGTTCCAAGCGAATGGTCGTTTACTGTTCATTTCTGCAGCAGCTACCACACACTTCTTCATCCTCGGCTTCCAGTGTCACTAGCTAGTGGCATTACCCCTCCCTCCCCCAAAAAACAAAAAGAGGCTACTCGATGCGGCTACACAAAAGTTAGGCCAAAAAAAGTTGGGGACAGGTTAAATGCCACAAGGAGAAAATAAAAAAGAAATAAGAAAGACAACGGACATGAGCAAAGGGACCACACCACAAAGTTTGTAAATGGGAGTCGGCACGAGTGGTAGGACTTCATCCTGGTAACGTGAACAATGTCAGAGGAACGTGGTCTACGGGAGTGGTGCAATGTTTCGGATGGAACAACTTTGTAGTTGACAGGACTTAGGTGATGTAAAACTATGCAGGGTCCAAAGTATCTGCGCAATTTTTCTAAGTCGCCTCATTGACGCATAGTGGTCCAAACCCATACGAGATCTCCCGGGTTGTATGTCGCATCTCGGTGGCGTATGTTGTATCGACAAGCACCTTGACTTTGTCGAGATAGAATTCGTTGCCGTGCAAGGTGCCGTGCTTCTTCGGCACGCTGAACATAGGCGTCTGTATCTGGTGTGGTAGGTTGAGACGAAGTTGGTAGGAGCATCACATTGAGCATAGTGGTGACGTTGCATCCGTAGACCTGACGAAAAAGACGAAACCCGGTGGTTTCTTGTAGTGCAGTGTTTTACGCGAATGTCGCATATGGGAGCAGTTCGTCCCAATTTTTACGATGCATGGCGACATACATAGAAAGCGTATCTACAATCATTTTGTTGAGACGCTCAGTTAAACCGCTAGTCTGCGGGTGATACACAGTTGCCTTACAGTGTGTTGTTCCACTCAGCTGCAGAGTATCTCGGACCAACTGCGCAGTGAAGGCCATACCACTGTCTGTGATGATGATAGCAGGAGCACCATGTTGAAGGACAATATTTTTGACAAAGAAGTTGGCTACGTCTGAAGCAGTAGCTCGCTGAACGGCTTGTGTTTTGTAGTGTCGAGTGAGGTAATTGGTGGCAACAACGATCCAGTGGTTATCATCCGAAGATGTGGGAAAGAGGCCAAGTAAATCCATCCCGACTTGTTCAAAAGGTGAGCAAGGAGGTCGTACAGGCTAAAGCAGGCCGGCTAGTTTCATTGGTGGAACTTTGCGATGTTGGCAATCTCGACTACGTCAGACGTACTGCTTCAGGGTTTTGGCGAGTTTTTGCCAGTAGTACTTCTGCTTGATCCTCGCCAGAGTACGCGTGAAACGAAGATGCCCGGACGTTGGTTTGTCATGGCGTGCACGTAAAATGTCGTCGCGGAGAGAAGCGGGAACAATGAGCAGTCCAACGGTTTCCATAGAGTGAAAGATGTCACTGCGTAGGCAGAAAGAAGACAAGTGACGTGCGAACTGCCACGGGGTTGTTGGCAGCTTCCTTCAAAGTATTTAGTCAAGGGTTGCAGCTTGGAATCTTGGCATTTTCTGTTGAGCTAGGTTTAAAGATGGAAGAGCACAAGGAAAACCACAGTCGTCGGCATCTAGTGGTGCAGGTTTGGCGGGGGCGTGGGGGACACAGACGGTGTCTGTGTGTTTCTGACCAGACTTGTAGACGATTGTCACGCCAAGGGTTCTTCTTGCGAGACGGCGTGAAGGATCTTTGAGATGCGCCAGCCAGCAGAGAGAGTGGTGGCCGTTGATGACGCGAAAGGGGCGTGCGTACAAGTATGGCCGGAACTTCTGAATAGCCCACACGACTCCAGACATTCTTTTTCAGTTGCTGAGTAGTTTTTTTTCAGCAGCAGACAATGTGCAGCTGGTATAGGCAATAATGCGTTCAACACCAGCTTAAAATTGTATGAGTGTCACTCCAAGACCAGCGTTGCTAGCATCAGTATACACTTCTGTGTCGGCCTCTGTGTCAAAGTGACCAAGGATCGGTGGTGTCTGTAGATGTTGCTGAAGGTCATGGAAAGCATTGGATTGTGCAGGGCCCCAAACAAGTGTGGTGTCGTTTTTGATAAGTGGTTGCAAAGGTTCGGCAATCTCACAAAAATTGGGCACACAGCGGCGGTAATACGCACAAAGCCCTAAATATCGGCAGACATCATGCTTTGTCTTCAGTATCGGGAACGGAGCAACTACCATAAGGTTTTCACAGTCAGGGTGGACACCGGTGCTGCTGACAATATGACCCAGAAATTTGAGCTCCTTGTATCCAAAGTGACATTTTTTGGGCTTCAGAAACAGGCTGGCGGTGCGAATGGCCCGAAGAACCGCCTCAAGCCGCTTGATGTGTCGCTAAAACGGGGTGGAAAAAACAACTACATTGTCTAAGTAGACTAAACACGAGTGCCACTTGAAGTCGGATAAAACTGTGTCCATCATGCGTTGAAATGTGGCCGGAGCGGAACACATTCCAAAAGGGAGGACCTGAAATTCATTAAGACCGCTGGGTGTTATAAACACTGTTTTTATCGGTCCCGTTCGTCAACTGCCAGTACCCACTACGCAGATCCATTAAGAAAAGTAGTGGGCGTCGCAGGCGATCCAAAGAGTCGTCAATCCGAGGAAGGGGATAAACATATTTTTTCGTGATCTTGTTCAGTTTGCGTTAATATACACAGAATCATAGTGAACCGTCTTAACTAGTACAGCAGGTGAAGCCCAAGGACTTGTCAATGGTTGAATGACATCATCATCTAGCATTTGTTTAACTTGATGGTGAATAGGATCCTTTTCTCTCTGCGACACACGGTAAGCGTGTTGGCGAACAGGTTGGACGATTGGTTCAGGGATGATTCCGCGTTCGGTTAAAGGAATCTGCGTGACCTTCGACGTGGTGGCAAAACAGTAGCTAAATGATAGTAGACTGAGGAGCCTCTCCTTTTCGGGTTGTTCCAGCTGTGGATTGACGATGTGACTGGTCAAGTCCACATCGCTGTCTTCCTGAATCAAGATTGTTTTACCGAAGCACAGGTGTCGGACTTGTCCACTGTTTCAAAGTAGGCCATGGTGGGATGCCTCATCAAGTACTTGTATTCACCACTGAAGTTGGTAACTGGGATCCTGATTTGCCTATTTTGGAGCTCTAGGAGACCTCGTGTGACGCCCACTTCCAAGATAGAGCAAAATGGTGAGGTTACCTTCGGCGATGCCTATTCTTAATTGGTCTTGGGGGCATTCAACGACGACGAAGATGCTCCTTCGAGGCGGTAACGCCACGCAGTCATCGACCATGCATAAAGCCGGGCAATGATGTTGATCCTCCACACTCGAATCCAAAAAAGAAACAGTTAGAAAAATTCCCGAACAAGTCACGCAGATTAATGATTGCCCCATATTCCTGAAAAATATCCATGCTCAATAGAACCAGCCGAGAACACTTGGGCAGCACAAGAGAAGACGCTATGAAGGTCGAAGTACAAATTTCATGTAATAATAATAATTATTACATGAAATTTGTCTGAAAACATGAAATTTACAAATTTCATGTCTCGCGGGGCATCGTCCAATGGGTGACACGAGGTGTCCTCCAGCCGTAATCAGATGTGGGCCATCGCACGCTGTCAGCACCTTGCAAAAGGATAGACAGTTGGGCGAGTTGGTACGGTAACATGATCTTGGCTTCTAGTGCGAAGTGAAACATGGACACAGAAAGGAGCAGACAGGACGAGCGCTAACTTTCAACTAAATTTTTATTAAAACGAAGAACATGTATCTAGGTGATTGCAAAAACCATAGCATAAGAACATGTCAAGGTAAAAAACATCAGTTAAACATATCAGGGGGTATGGAAGTCAAAGAACAAAAAAAAAAAAGATTACTTCAGATTAGTACACGTATTGCGAAGGTACTGAAATTCACAATCTAACAGAGACAACGAAGCATGGCTGACGCAAGTGTCTCCTAATCTTTTTATGTGGAATGCCTCGATAATTTCCCGCGTGGTTTGGCATCTGTGTCTAGAAAGAATTTTTGTGTCTTCAAAGAAAGGTTTGCAACCACAATCGAAACAATGTGCCGCTAAATGATGCATTAGGGTTGTTTAGGTAATGTTTGTGTTCTTTTAGTCTAATCTTAATGCACCTGCCGCTCTGTCCAATGTAAGCTTTGTAAGTGCGGGAAAGCTTACATTGGACAGAGCGGCAGGTGCATTAACATTAGACTAAAAGAACACAAACATTCACTAAACAATCCTAATGCATCAAACCACGCGGGAAATTATCGAGGCATTCCACATAAAAAGATTGGGAGACACTTGCGTCAGCCATGCTTCGTTGTCTCTGTTATATTGCGAATTTCAGTACCTTCGCAATACGTGTACTAATCTGAAGTAATCTTTCTTTTTGTTCTTTGACTTCATGCCCCCTGATATGTTTACCTCATGTTTTTTACCTTGTCATGTTCTTATACTTCGGTTTTTGCAATCACCTATATATATGTTCTTCGTTTTAATAAAAATTTAGTTGAGAGTTAGCGCTCGTCCTGTCTGCTCCTTTCTGTGTCCGTGTTGCACTTTTTGCTAGAAGCCAAGACCATGTCAGCACCTTGCATAGCCGAGTGGCCAGTGAGGCATTCATAACCGAGTAATCAGCTCCCATATCGACAAGTGCAGTTACCGAATAACTGTCGACGGAAACAGTAATAGCAGCGGAAGTTCTTTTGGCAGTTTCGAAAGAAGGCGTCAGCAGGACCTACGTCGCGAGGGGGTGGCGTCAGGGGGGGGGATGAAAGTTGACGGTTCGCACGACAGCTGGCCTCACCCCCGGAGGTTACCGTTTTCAGTTTCCCCGGCGCGGGCTTTCGCCGTTGACTCCGGTGGAATCAAAGGCGGGTCGAGCGCGGTTTGGTGACGCGTGCCGACGAGGTGATGGCGACCGTGGCTGTCTTCACTGCGAGGCAGGAGGAACACGGTTGCTTTCCAAGTACTCCTTGGTTTCGTGCGGGCGTTCGCCGTAGCGCGGATAACGGGCGTTCGGTGTTGTCCCCGCAGACCAATCCGTCCGTACTGGCAGTCGCGATACAAGTTTCCAGCCTCCCCACAGTGGCAGCACGTGCAAACGGACTGCTGTCGGGAGCGCGCTATACCGTAGACCTGCATGGGCCAGGATGAAAGGCTGCTTGCAGAGTCGTGCGGTGGTTGGACTTGGAAAGCGTCAAGGAATCCCATCAGGCGGCTGTGAGAAACAGGCCATCGACGACGCAGAAAGCCGAAGAGCGTCCGCGTACTCTCGCGGAGTGCTCGGTACGTGTTGGTGGCGAGGGATGAACCACCTGCCTGATTTGCTCCCGAATGACGTCCGTAAGAGCCGCGGCACTCGGAGGGGCCGGAACTCATGCACAACACTTCTGGAATTTTTCTCGAACAATCTGCCGTATTAGTTCGGTAAGGGACTCCCTGTCATAATTTGCAGGTACAAGCGACCCTGCAGCAGTCATGGTGGTCTGGCGTTCGCACTGCAAGAGGCGCTGCCGAAGCATGTGTTCCATGACTGTTGCCTCACGAACGAACTGAGACACTGTTGTAGGAGGATCGCGCATGAGGCCCGCAAAAAGCTGCTCTTTTACGCCTCGCATTAACAGACCTAAGTAGATGTATTCCCTTACCACGTGCGACAGGTAGTGACCGCGGATCCGGATCATGAGACTGAAATAATCAGAAAAATAAGAATGGGCTGGGGTGCGTTTGGCAGGCATTCTCAGACCATGAACAGCAGGTTGCCATTATCCCTTAAGAGAAAAGTGTATAACAGCTGTGTCTTACCAGTACTCACGTACGGGGCAGAAACCTGGAGGCTTACGAAAAGGGTTCCACTTAAATTGAGGACGACGCAACGAGCTATGGAAAGATTGATGGGTGTAACGTTAAGGGATAATAATAGAGCAGATTGGGTGAGGGAACAAATGCGAGTTAATGACATCTTAGTTGAAATCAAGAAAAAGAAATGAGCATGGGCAGGGCATGTAATGAGGAGGGAAGATAACCGATGGTCATTAAGGGTTACGGACTGGATTCCAAGGGAAGGGAAGCGTAGCAGGGGGCGGCAGAAAGTTAGGTGGGCGGATGAGATTAAGAAGTTTGCAGGGACAACATGGCCACAATTAGTATATGGCCGGGGTAGTTGGAGAAGTATGGAGAGGCCTTTGCCCTGCATGCAGGGCAAAGGCCTCTGCAGTGGGCGTAACCAGGCTGCTGCTGCTGCTGATGATTAACAGACGCACCTTCTTGTCTTCTGGCATTAGTGGGTCAGCCCGACGAAACAATCGCATCGTGTCTTCGGCGAACATGGCGACGGTTTCGTTCGGCATTTGGAACCTCGCATACAGTGCTTGCTCGGCTCTTTCTTTCCTTTCGGGGGTGCTGAAGGCTTTGCGAAGCAGTCGGTAAAGCTCCTGCCAGCTGGTAAATGAAGCTTCGTGGTTCTCGTACCACACTGTTGCCGCGTCTAAAAGGGAAAAGTAGACGTTCTTCAACTTACGGCAATCTCAGAAACGAGGGCTACATAGCGATCCAGTCCTAAAATTGAACGACACCATACTGCCGGTCAGTGGCGTAGCTAGGTCGTCTGGCACCCGGGGCCCATAGGTCTTCTGTCATCCCCCACCCCCGGGTGTAGCCGGCGGAAAGAGGGGTGTCTTCAGACGTATATGACACCCCCCCCCCCATTGGCCCCTTGCACCCGGGGCCCACGGCCCCCCGGCCCCCCCTGTTGCTACGCCACTGCTGCCGGTGAAACAAGACCATAAGTTTTTAGGAGTAACGTTTGACACCAAACTTAACTTCCTAACTCACATAAAAGCACTAAAGATTAAAGCATATAAAGCTCTATATATTCTTAAAAGTTTTGTCTCATAAGCACTGGAGTTCCGACCGAACGTGCCTTTTACGTGTTTACTGGTCTCTTGTGGGTAGCCTTTTAGACTACGGCTCCGTGGTTTACGGCTCAGCCAGACAGTCCTACATCCAACAACTTGACCCAGTACATAACCTTGGACTGCGACTGGCAAGTGGTGCCTACAGAACTTCACCTATTCACAGTTTATACGTCTAGTGTACAGCGCAGAGCATTACTAACTTTTTCTTACGTACTCAGAATCCAGTCATCACCGCAACACATATGCTACAACATCCTCACACAATGCAACCCACGCTTACACTACATAAATCGAACATGATTAGGCCACTTGTCCTGCGGTATGAGCAATACTGTCGGGATTATGACATTCCCCACGAAGTCCTCCAGGTTGCCAAGAAACCACAACGGTTGGCCCCATGGTACGATTTCACACAGTTGTGCGATTGGACAATGACACATCTAAAGAAAAGACACATCCCACACGAACACATTATACAAGAATTCCGTGCACTTCAGGACAAATATCAAAATAACATGCAATATTACACTGATGGCTCTAAAACAAAAGATCATGTGGGTGTGGGGGCCGTAACGGAAAATTGGGAAACAAGTATTCGATTGCCACAAGACGCTTCTGTTTTCACGGCCGAAGTTTACGCTATCTGGGTTGTTGTTAAAAAGATTATCACTGATAAACACAAACATGCACTCATATACACTAACTATTTAAGCACACTGAAGGCTGTACAGCTGAAATCTGAATGTGAACCCCTGATAGGAGACATTTTAGACATGTTGGCGCTTAACAAATACGGGAGGTCAATTCGTTTCTGCTGGGTTACAAGCCATGTTGGGATACCGGGTAACGAAGCAGCTGATAGATGTGCATCGATGGCAGCGTACAAAAAGATAACAAACACAACACTTCCATACAAAGATAGCATCCGTGCGATTAAAAAAGCCTTAACGGAAAAATGGCAACGCGAATGGGACCGTTGTGCCGACAACAAGCTACATCTCACTTAACACATAGTTGGCGAGTGGAAGTCACGTTATCATCAGGAGCGGCTCATCGAAGTAGTTTTATGCCGACTAGGTACTGGGCACACACACTTCACACACAATTATTTACTTACGAAAGAAGACACACCAACATGCGAGAAATGTCAAGAGCCACTAACAGTTGTGCACATATTACTGACATGTACGCATATTGAAACACAAGACAAGCACTTTTGCACAAATTATATCAACTACACATACCTTTACACCCTGCTCTAATTTTAGGTGATGATCCGCTAGTCCCATAATGTGACATCCGTAAATTTCTAGATGACACTGGCTTTTTACATAGCATATAGATTATTAACACAGCCTGTTCCTTCACAAACTGGATTTGAAAACACCTCGTGTTTGGCGCAGCATAGCCTTAGCCGCTTTTGTGCCATAAACCCCATTTAACTAACTAACTTACGGCAATCGTCCCAGTCATTAAAGGCGGCGACCCGGTCGAAATGGTCCAACCAGTCTTCAGCGTCCTCGAAGGCGTCGCCGTGGAACGGATTAGGCGTGCGAGGCGCTTTGGCAATGCATGGTACAGCAGCATTTGAGATCCCCTCGGTTTGGCTTGCGGTTGTTGACATCTTCCTCGCAGAGCTTGCCAGAGGACCGTATTGCGGTGGAAGATCTTGGAGGCGACGGCTGCTTCGATAGATTTCTGCCGTCCCCGAGGTACTGGCGTCGGTAGCTTCTGGTTTGCAAGACCAGTAGGCGTAGGGTGTATGCGTACCCAGCACCTCCACCAGTTTGTCGCGAGAGGAAAAGACAAGCAGTCAGTTACAAAAGCGAACGGTCGTTTACTGTTCGTTTCTGCAGCAGCTACAACACAGACTTCATCCTCGGCTTCCAGCGTTACTAGCGCGTGGCAATATGTGTCTGTGAGGACATACAGTGTCTTCTCCTTTTTACCTTCTTGAGGATGACGTCAGGCTTGTTATCCGTCGTGGGCACCACTGGTCGTCGCATCGATGGATGATAGCTCTGAGTTAGTTGATACACATCGATTCCTGGGAAGAGGAAGACGGGATTTTAGAGCGCAGCTCTTTGGCGTCCGTTCCTGGGTTTCGCGTCGTCGTCGGCGTTGTCGTCGGCCTCGTAACCAGCTCCGCCCCCCTTTCATCCCCCCAGCGCTAGCAGCGACCGACTGATACCGCTGGATGCCGCTGACGCCGCTAGAGAGTCAAGATAACGTGACTGCATAGAACACCGTCGCCGCCATGCAGAAAGAGGAGGAAAGGGTCCCCCCCCCCTGTTCTTGTGTGGCGGATAGGGTGCTCTTCAGTTGCCGACGCGCCGGTTATTTCACGTAGGCCCTGGCACGTCGACGAATACGTGACCACCTTCCCACGGCTAGACCTGGTTCTTAGCGCTGCGGAAGCGAGGGTATCATATTGTTTGTGTCGGCATCGGCGGCGTTGTCCCTGAAACCAACTCCGCAGCTGGGGTTGACTCACTATCGGCGTCAGCGGCATCAGTCAGTCGCTGCTATCTCTTCCCTCCTCCCTTTATCGTGTTGTCCGCTTGCTGCGCGCGCTTCTGCCCCCATCGTTTGCCGCTGGGTGTACACGCCGTCCCCCTCCCCCCTCTTCCTGCGAGTCTCCGGTTGTCAAAGCGCCGGCTCGAACTTAATTCCTTTCTTCGCTCCTCCTCCAATGCAACCCCTGTGCGGTGGCAATCAGAGAGCCAGATCGGTGGCGGCGGATCTGTATATGTGCACCGGCCGAGCCGAAATTGCCGCTGCCGTTCGCCCTGTGCGGTGGCAATCAGAGAGCCAGATCGGTGGCGGCGGATCTGTATATGTGCACCGCCCGAGCCGAAAGTGCCGCTGCCGTTCGCCACTGCGAAATTATCTGCCAGTTCTTTCTGAGCCATGAGCGAGACGACCGATGGAAGTCCTCCGTCTGCTGCTGCTGCTGCTAAACGAGCTGCCAGAGCAGAGGCCCAGCGCCGTCGCCGTCAGAATCCAGAGGTGCGTGCCGCCGAAGCAGAAGCTTACCGTCGCCGCCGTCGAGATGATCCAGGAGTACGCGTCGCCGAAGCAGAGGCTAAGCGCCGCCGCCGAGAAGACCCTGCCGTTCGCGCCGCCGAAGCGGAGGCATACATGTGTTGCTCGATTTCTTTGCCTCAATCTATCGAAAAGGTGAAACAGCTTATTTGCTGCGCTCAAATTTCGCATTAGGAAGTAACGTAATCGTCGGTAATTTTTTTTTAGGAGCCAGTCGATGAACCATAAGGTGCCACTGCTGCTGCTGAATATGTGTGTATTGTAGGCAACAGAGTTGCGGAGGCAATCGGCTGTTGTGCTTAGGTCTTCTAGGCGAGGCCTCTCCTGCCTCTTTAAGTGCTGCAGTGCTTAAAGTCAGGGCGGGCTCAGAGGGGCTTGGCCCCCCTTGGCTACGGGCACGGGCATTTCATAACTGCACACAAGAGCCCTCACCTGCCAAAATGCGAGTGCTGCGGCGTCGTTACGATATCCATCTGCGATCGCTGCTGGCTCCAGCAGAGGTAATCCGCAAGCACCTTCGACTGCACAACACACTCATATACTGCGTACACGCGCTCAGAGGCGCCTTCACTGGGCAAGCGATGACAAGCGATGAATTGTGTCGCTGGGAAGCACGAACTTTTTCGCAATGTATCGCAGAGGCTTCGCGCACAACGATAAACTGGTACGTTTTCACTGAACTGCGTCACCACGGGCCCTAAAATAACGTACTGCCATTTTGCAGCGACAGCCGTTGCCCGCGCATCTATGACCAATGTGTCGTTTTTAGTTGGTGAAGCGGACCTTAATAGCCTAGTGAAACGCCTGCGATGAACAGCCGTACCGCGGCGCTGCGTTTCTATTCCCCTAATCGAAAAAGAGTGGTCATGACCCTCCACGGGTCATGAGTGACATTTTTGAGAATAGCACTGCAGCGCCCCTATGCGAATTCTCACCGAGTGAACTCCCTCGTGCGCGCGACCCTCTTCACAGTATCCGCTTCTAAGCTTTCGCCTCACGGTCGCCATTCGCGGCAAGAAGTGCAAAATTTAATAATTTGCACGATCTCCGCTTGTGATCAGAAATTTCGAGCGCTGAGAACGAAAAACAGATCATCATCATCATCAGCCTGGTTACGCCCACTGCAGGGCAAAGGCCTCTCCCATACTTCTCCAACAACCCCGGTCATTTACTAACTGTGGCCATGCCGTCCCTGCAAACTTCTTAATCTCATCCGCCCATCTAACTTTCTGCCGCCCCCTGGTACGCTTCCCTTCCCTTGGGATCCAGCCCGTAACCCTTAATGACTATCGGTTATCCTCCCTCCTCATTACATATCCTGCCCATGCTCATTTCTTTTTCTTGATTTCAACTAAGATGTCATTAACTCGCGTTTCTTCCCTCACCCAATCTGCTCTTTTCTTATCCCTTAACGTTACACCTATCATTCTTCTTTCCATAGCTCGTTGCGTCGACCTCAATTTGAGGAGAACCCTTTTCGTAAGCCGCCAGGTTTCTGCCCCATAGGTGAGCACTGGTAAGACGCAGCTATTATACACTTTCCTCTTGAGGGATAATGGCAACCTGCTGTTCATGATCTGAGAATGCCTGCCAAACGCACCCCAGCCCACTCTTATTCTTCTGATTATTTCTGTCTCATGATCCGGATCTGCCGTCACTACCTGCCCTAATTAGATGTATTCCCTTACTACTTCCAGTGCCTCGCTGCCTATTGTAAATTGCTGTTCTTTTCCGAGACTGTTAAACATTACTTTAGTTTTCTGCAGATTAATTTTTAAACCCACTCTTCTGCTTTGCCTCTCCAGGTCGATGAGCATGCATTGCAATTGGTTCCCTGAGTTACTAAGCAAGGCAATATCATCAGCGAATCGCAAGTTACTAAGGTATTCTCCATCAATTTTTATCCCCAATTCTTCCCAATCCAGGTCTCTGAATACCTCCTGTAAACACGCTGTGAATAGCATTGGAGAGATTGTATCTCCCTGTCTGACGCCTTTCTTTATTGGGATTCTGTTGCTATCTTTATGGAGGACTACGGTGGCTGTGGAGCCGCTATAGATATCTTTTAGTATTTTTACATACGGCTCGTCTACACCCTGATTCGTAATGTCTCCATGAGTGCTGAGGTTTCGACAGAATCAAACGCTTTGTCGTAATCAATGAAAGCTATATATAAGGGTTGGTTATATTCCGCACATTTCTCTATCACCTGATTGATAGTGTGAATATGATCTATTGTTGAGTAGCCTTTACGGAATCCTGCCTGGTCCTTTGCTTGATAGAAGTCTAAGGTGTTCCTGATTCTATTTGCGATTACCTTAGTGAATAGTTTGTAGGCAACGGACAGTAAGCTGATCGGCCTCTAATTTTTCAAGTCTCTGGCGTCCCCTTTCTTATGGATTAGGATTATGTTAGCGTTCTTCCAAGATTCCGGACACGCTCGAGGTCATGAGGCATTGCATATACAGGGTGGCCAGTTTCTCTAGAACAATCTGCCCACCATCCTTCAACAAATCTGCTGTTACCTGATCCTCCCCAGCTGCCTTCCCCCTTTGCATATCTCCTAAGGCTTTCTTTACTGCTTCCGGCGTTACCTTTGGGATTTCGAATTCCTCTAGACTACTTTCTTTTCCATTATCGTCGTGGGTGCCACTGGTACTGTATAAATCTCTATAGAACTCCTCAGCCACTTGAACTATCTCATCCATATTAGTTATGATATTGCCGGCTTTGTCTCTTAACGCATACATCTGATCCTTGCCGATTCCTAGTTTCTTCTTCACTGTTTTTAGGCTTCCTCCATTCCTGAGAGCATGTTCAATTCTATCCATATTATACTTCCTGATGTCAGCTGTCTTACGCTTGTTGATTAACTTCGAAAGTTCTACCAGTTTTATTCTAGCTGTAGGGTTAGAGGCTTTCATACATTGGCGTTTCTTGATCAGATACTTCGTCTCCTGTGAAAGTTTACTGGTATCCTGCCTAACGGAGTTGCCACCGACTTCCATTGCACACTCCTTAATGATGCCCACAAGATTGTCGTTCATTGCTTCAACACTAAGGTCCTCTTCCTGAGTTAAAGCCGAGTACCTGTTCTGTAGCTTGATCTGGAATTCCTCTACTTTCCCTCTTACCGCTAACTCCTTGATCGGCTTCTTATGTACCAGTTTCTTCTGTTCCCTTCTCAGGTCTAGGCTAATTCGAGTTCTTACCATCCTGTGGTCACTGCAGTGCACCTTGCCGAGCACATCCACATCTTGTATGATGCCAGGGTTAGCGCAGAGTATGAAGTCCATCTCATTTCTAGTCTCACCGTTCGGGCTCCTCCACGTCCACTTTCGGCTATCCCGCTTGCGGATGAAGGTATTCATTATCCTCATATTATTTTGTTCCGCAAACTCTACTAATAACTCTCCCCTGCTATTCCTAGTGCCTATGCCATATTCCCCTACTGCTTTGTCTCCAGCCTGCTTCTTGCCTACCTTGTCATTAAAGTCGCCCATTAGTATAGTGTATTTGGTTTTCACTCTACCCATCGCCGATTCCACGTCTTCATAGAAGCTTTCGACTTCCTGGTCATCATGATTGGATGTAGGGGCGTAGACCTGTACAATCTTCATTTTGTACCTCTTATTCAGTTTCACAACAAGACCTGCCACCCTCTCGTTAATGCTATAGAATTCCTGTATGTTACCAGCTATATTCTTATTAATCAGGAATCCGACTCCTAGTTCTCTTCTCTCCACTAAGCCCCGGTAGCACAGGACGTGCCCGCTTTTTAGAACTGTATATGCTTCTTTTGGCCTCCTAACTTCACTGAGCCCTATTATATCCCATTTACTGCCCCCTAATTCCTCCAATAGCACTACTAGACTCGCTGCACTAGATAACGTTCTAGCGTTAAGCGTTGCCAGGTTCATATTCCAATGGCGGCCTGCAGCACCTGAAAAACAGATACTTGAGACATAAAAATGTTCTTCATTTTATTTGTTGTATTTTAACGCATTCGTTTGAGTGTAAGTGTAGGTGCAAGAATGCGCTGCATGTACCTTGTTCGCATTCGATGGAGGATAGAAAGATAGTCCCCGAAAGAGGAGATACGCCCTTGACGCGCCCGGGAAAGGCATGGCAAGTGGCTCACGGCAAGTGCGCAGACAGACAGCGGAACAGTAATGGCATTGCTGAGTTGCGATAATCTGTTGATAACAATACGCGGCGCTGGCGCGTTTCGTTGTGCAGCCTTCTGTGCTTGGAACGTGGATGTAGCGTGCCGCGCAGGGTGTGCTCGTATTGTCATACGCGGCTTTCTGTCTACATACTTTTCTGCCTGTATCTTTCGCGCGTTCCACGCTATCTCCGTTCACTGACTGCCGTCGAGCAACCTCGGGTAAAACTCGGGTGAACGAGAAACTCGGCTCATCCTGCATAGCACCCTTGTTCGGCATATTAATGTATCTTTAACGCGTACACGTCACTTTCCCGTGGTGCGTTTTCGTGCTTTTGTGACGTTGTGGGACAGGCAGGTGAAGTAGGTGCAGCCCGAAATCTTTTCACGAATAGCCGTGGGCAAACGACGAAGAGGCAGTCAAATCAGAAATAACAATTTTTCTTTTGTTCTGTCAAATCATGCATAATCAGCGTGTACACGTCATATCAGATGGGGAGCTATCGCGGTTTTCATGACGTCGCGTGACAGAAGGGTGAAAAGGGGCTGGTCGAAAATAATTTTCAGCAATCTCGCAGGGCTGATTGAAGAATTAAAATAGAAAAGTTTGGAATAGTTTTACGTTATAGTGCCCCTTGTGCGTAAATCGAGCGGCTCGCATGAAAGCCACGAAGTGTTTTTCTTCCACATTCTGTTGTCCATGTCCTCGCTTATCAGGAAGCATGCCATACCTGTGTCCACCTCAAACTGGGCTGGCTTTCCCTCTACTCTCAATAACAAGATGAACTTGGGGCAGTGTCTATGTACACTCAATGTGTGCAGCTTGCAGCAGGATTTGCTCACAGGTGGTGCGTTGACACTGTGTGCCCGTAGATGGTAGCCAGCGGGCTTCGCACGCTGGCTACCATCTTGTCAGCTGATATAATTATTGTAAATATTCTGTAAATACTCGTCTGACTGTTTTCAGCCCCATAACATTTTTGGTGGAGGTTTTGGAATCTTTATCAGATTGGGATACTAACACTCATTTTTCTATTAATGATTTAATAGCAATTAATCGGTTGATCTGGCATGATAAAAAGCAGATATCGTCATACTGCTGCATGCATTTCCCCGAGGCACTGCACATGACGGCCACCGCCCTTTTTCGGCTAAGATTCTTGGCACAGCGTGAGCGCGTGAAGCTACCTGCTTGTGAATTACGGAATGTTCACCTTGGTTTCCTTAGATTACCAGTTAATTTTCATTCATTCATTTGTGCATTACGAGTGCTGTGCTGTACCAAAGACGCATGCATTTTGTCCGCTTTTGTGGGTAAGTAGGCGTGAAACCATCAAATGTATTATTGTTGTACTGCCTGAGGTTGTCAATGAAGCAAGGCAACTAATATTCTATGATGCAGCTAGGCTATTTGCTCTGAGATCACATACCTTTAATACTTTACTTCCCGAATTACAAAAAGAAAAGGTTTCCCAAATGCCAATTTTTTAAAGTACTTGGTTGAATCGGCACATAAATGCCCAAAATACACTCAGAATAATATATTTGCAGAACGCCCATCAAAATTTATTTAATTCGAGATTAAGGTGGCTTCACTACACCTACTTGATGTTGGGTGTTCCGGCGCCAAATAAGTAAAGAAAAAATTAACGTCCCAAACAACTTCTGTGGCCTTTGAAAGTTGGGACGAAACCAATTGTCATGTAAAATCACATTTAGTCATGTAGGAACGCCCTAGTACGGTGTACTAAAGATAATTTTACTAACGTTTCGGCAGGTGGTCCTGCCTTCGCCAGGGTTGACTTTAAGCATTGCGGCACTTAAAGAGGCAGGAGAGGCCTCGCCTAGATGACCTAAGCACAACAGCCGATTGCCTCCGACACTGCTATCATCCGGTATATATATATATATATATATATATATATATATATATATATATATATATATATATATGTATATATTGACACGGTCTGGCAAGGTAAAGGTTGCAGGGGACCTGCGGAACTCTGAGGAGGGGTCTTGCGGCGTTGACACGTAGCGCATGAACGGACGTACTGGCGAACGAATGTGTACAGACGGGAGAAGATGGGAGTATGTTTTTGAAGACGCCAGCGTGGCCGCATTGGGCGTCATCGTAAAAACCCACGAAACACAAAACCTCTTAAAAACTTCGTGAAACGGCTTCAAACGGCTATAGACGTCTTGGTCTATGATAAGACTGAAAATAGAATTTCTTCTAAACAAAACCTCAGCACTTGGAATATGCTAGTATATATTCTACATGCGGCAAAACCCACTACTGGTGTCACTAGAGTCTATTTTGGTGAACACATTCAGAACGTCTAACTCAAGAACTTTTCTAGATCTTTTTGTCTAAAAGTGCATAAAATGACAAACGACGTGTTAAAAGTGCGGTTACCGTCTGCTGTCGGCGTTAGCGAATAAAAAACGCCACAGACAAATCGAACTCGTTGGAAGCAACATGACTTAGTTGGCTTTAATATTAAATAATTTCACACCAGAACGTCAACAATCAAAGGCGCGTTATTGTTTTCCATACGGGGCGCGCACGCGACGCCTGGAAACCATTCTATGCTCGCGCAGCAGGTATTTACAGCAGCAAGAGCTAAACGCCGGTGTTGCACAGCGGTGTCACAGAGCCACAGCGCTGCGATAACTTCGGCGGTGTAATCCAAATTTGTCAGACATCTCATTCTGTGCTGGAAACACTGGGAGGCAGGAAGTTTGAAAAAACGGCCACTGCCGCCCGCTATGTCTCGGTCGTGGGTTAGTTATCCTGTTGTGCGTCATTCTAAGCCGTTCTGTACGTTTATACTGGATATTAACTGGAGTCATTTATGTGTGCTGATGCTGTGTGCTGTGTGTTTTGCATCAGTGCTTCGTGACATAGGCTTTATTGCGTGTTTTCGCCGACGGCTTACTACCACAATGGCGGGATCTGCGTTCGCCGCCTTCGTGTCTCGGTGCGTCTTTGTACGTCGCACGTTCGTATAACACTTTTTCCGGTAAGTGAAATACATTGCGCTCCGTTTTTCGTCAACAATGTGAACATATTTAGGTGTTACCAGCGACAATTCTTGATATATGGGCTCTTCTGCCCTGCGAGTTTTCGTCATTACTTTTATACGAGGGTTCTGCTTGTGTTCAACCGTTCAGCACTACCGCGCTCCACGACTTCCGCAACAACAGTCAGAACTTTGCCCTGCTTGTTGGTCTTTGTGGTTAACGTAGCACGAACCAACCGAAAGGAGTGCATTTGAAGACGACGCGCTGGCTGTAATGCTGAACGAGACTGAACTCGCCCTATTTTGTGTCCTTTTGTTCTTACGTGTGCGCGCGTGTGTGTCAGTGGCTATGCAGCTAGTAGCGTTCCCACTTTATAGCAAAACAAAAAATATAACTGCAGTGTTTACTTCATCTATACAATTCCAAATTAAATCGTCTGCTGATGTACAAATTTCACTTGTGTTTTGTTCTAAATAAGCAGCAAAACCTTTAACCTAGTAGGTGCTTCATCTGGGAGTGAAAGCACGACAGCTTGGCATTTATTAATGAATGACTGTGACTAGGTCACCTTATTTGTAATTGCAAATCTGCCTTTCAACTGACTTGATGCTATCTTATTTTGTCCCTTTCACTCTATAGACGGCTGGACATCCTTCTTGTACCTTGGCGCTAGCTGGATGACGGGACCTCATCATGATCAGTGTAAGCCAATGTACTGTACCCTCTCTGGTCCTCCCAGTGCTTTTTATATGGGTTAAGGCCAGGGAGTGCTTCGTGGTAAAATAGCTAGTTGGTGTCTCACAAACGGCCATTTTTTTGCACTGGTCTATTATAAGCTGCCACTATTATAACCAATTTCTCAGTGCCAGTGTACATACACAGTTCTACTAATAATTAGTTTCCCTAAGCCTTACAATATTTACGTGTAGGTAGTAATTGCTATGTAAGAACTCACAAATTAACTCTGCTGTGTCATATAAGTATTCCATACACCAGTAAACATTTTCTACAACAGTGTACATTACACCTTGCTTCCCTAATGCACAAATGTATTCAAGCCAGTATTTGATTAGTTTGGTATTCTAAATGTTTTCTGTGTGATTTAGTTTCTTTACAGGAACTTACTGTACAGCATCAGCAAGCAGTCTAAATTAAGATTCATGTGTGCTGTAAAAGGTGTGCTTTGCCGCTAGAATTGATAAAACATGGGCCAAGGCTTCCATACAAGGACAAACTTCAATTTCGCTCTACCACCATCAGCACTTGGCTGGCGCTTGCAAAATGAATCACATCACGTAGCTTGTGCCAGACTGTTTTCTTAACCTTATTGTGAGGAGATCACAAAGTGATCTGTGGAGGCGCCTGCGTCTGAGATATAGATTGCGCTGCAACATATGTGCGTGTAGAACAGGCATGATGCTGAGGGTTCCAACAGTTTGCAGAGGTGCTTTTAAAATTTTGTCATAACTGCAATTTTACCTGTGCTGTTTTTTATCACCTATTTCAATAATATCATTGGAGGTGTTATCAGAATTTATCAATCTATTTGCTCTGGCCCATTAGCCTGCCACATTTGCCTTTTCACTAGGTGGGCAATTATTCTGCATGGACATGGACTTGCATGGACTTGAATACACCTTTTTGTGTGCAGTGGCTTCTCAGTTGCAAGTCAGCATAGATGCTCAGAATTACCTGAGGCTATAGATACACTGATGAATTTGCCACCTATACGAATCACTTTGCACTTTCTCATGCAAACAGCATGTTAACACTTCCAAGTCAGTGGGCAATGTTTTCGTTTGATCACATCATGAGATACTTTCAACTTTGTATGACGCATCATCCAAGGTGTTGCGTCATTTGTGTGAGGTATTGCCCGAAGCCAATTAGGGTCACATGAAAATATATCAACAAAAGTGATTGATCCAGCTAGGAGTGTTGCTTTGGAACACTACTTTATCTCCAGTCCTCCTTTGCATGCTACCTGCTTGCTCTGTACTGTGTCATGTTTAAGTTTGAAAGAAAGGCAACAGCTAGGCAGCGCAAAATGCCAAACTTGCTTTTAGTTCAACAATATAAAACGTTATGTAACTTTTTAATTAAGTTAGTACATCATTTACCTGCAGAGTGAATTACTGTTTTAAACTAATTATATTTCACAGGAAGCTTCTCAGACTTGTTTGACAGGTTGATAAGTGGCTTTTTAGCCACTAAACACCATACAATAAATTAAAGGCTGACTTTGACTCTGCTATGCAACTTAATGACTATATGCCAGGAACAAGGTCTCTGAGTTGTGGCGCTGGCTAACACTCCCAGCCTTCTACTAGGACACACAAATACCCAAGAAAGTGAATGGGACAACGATGCCGCTGTAGCTCAATTGGTAGAGCATAGCACGCGAAATGTGAAGGTTGTGGGTTCGGTTCCCACCTGCGGCAAGGTGTTTTTTCATCCACTTTAATTTCTATTAATTTATCGTTTCATTTAATTTATTAAGCACCAGTAATTTCCCCTATGTTGTCCTTGGTGTCGGTGTTTGTTGGCTTCTTATGATAGAAAATGTACTAGTCATTTTAAACATCATCGCATACATAGCTTAAGATACCCGTAGTTTAAGAGAAAGGAGTGCTTAAATTTATTTTTAATGTGAGCCAAACTTCTTACTTAGCACATATTGCTAATTTAAGTTCCAATTTCAACATTCCCATTTCTTCCCTTGCCATTTTTTTCCTGTTCTGTGCAGGTATTGCTTTCCTATGTCTACAAGAACCGTCAAGCGTGGCCTGTGACAGCAAGCTTTTGTGGGCAGCCAGTGCTCTCCTACGAAGGCTGGCCTACTCTGGCAGCGGCGGCAATCATCTTCAAGATTTATCCATGTTCACCTTTGCTGCTATTTGTCACTCTTGTTAATTACACTTCCTGCATCTTTTCTAATTTATTAGGTAATAAAGTATGAGTATGTGACATGGTGTGAAGTTGATGCCTTGCTGCATTTTCGCTTCAATCACCTTTTATGCATGAAAAGCTCATCATACAGTTTATGAAAAAAAATAACAGCATATTATGATTTATCTTTCAGTTCTTGTAACATGCAACGTACAAGGAATTCACTGATGGATGGTATACCGAAGAACTGGCCATTATTTCTGCATGATGCTGTGCAAGCATGTGGCGTTACCTTACAAGAGGCACCCAGAAAGTAAGTTACAATTTACTTTTAAATGAAGCATGGACATCAGAAAAAATATATTTATATTGCTAGTTAGAGTGGTTCGCAGAGTGTTTTTCCAGATGTGTACTATCCTTTATTTAACTCATTGCAGCACAGTGGCTATTGTGCCCCCTGTAGCTGAAACCAGGATGTAATTTTTGCCTGAACTGCAGCATCACTGACAATATTTTTCTTTGCTAGAAACTATTTCAATTTGGTGGAGACCCAGCAGGGCGAAGTTTTGCCAATAATGACGTGTTTCACGCAGAGATGTTCTTGTTTAGGTCAATGAGGGAACATGGAATTATATCAGCATACAATACAGATCTTGTTTTATTTGCAAAATAATTCTGACAGGTGACATTCAATTGATTGGTCTAATTAAAAAGCACAAATTGACCAATGAGGCTGTACTACACTTCCCATGGTTCACATCTGGAAAAACTATGTCTGCATCACTCTATCCGACAATATAGAGTTTTTTTTTCTGATGCCCATGCCTCATTTAAGATAAATTGTAACTGTGGGCAAACGTCGTGTTACTGGAACAGCTGCCGCAAAAATTTGAGGGAATGTCTAATAAAAGTCTTCAGTTGTTCTTGTAAAGCTGTCCATTAGCCAACTTTTAGCGTAACGTTAGCAGGGCTTACTGAAGTACTTCTAGATGTCCATGGCTACAAAATGTCTTGATCAAGACAGCTACTAGGCTTTTGAATTAGCCGTTCAAGACATCTTTTAGACATCAAATAGCTGCTTGCGTGTTTCGTGGGAAGCTGCGCAGACGTGCGAACGTAGGTGACAGAGTATAAGGAGGAGCTACCGTCGGCGAGGCAATGCCGGTGATATAACAGATCTTCGCGGATGGCAAAGTGTCGCGCTTGACGACGAACGATCCGTGAGAGAGACTCAGGTGAGCGGTGAGACGAGAAATCGAGCAGTAAAGAGATCCAGGGAGCTTTACGCTGCTCGGCCGGTACGTCGTTGAAAAAAAAAAGGGCTCACAAATCACAGGTTAGTGAGCAAGCAGGGTCGGAAAGCAGCGTAGAACAGGATAGAGCGTCGGCATCTGAGTGTTTGCGTACAGAGCGATAAATGACACGTATGTCACACCCTTGAAGGCGTAAAGCCCAACGAGCAAGGCAGCCAGTGGAGTCTTTCAAGGATGATAAGTTGATAACTAGGATAAGTCATGATGGTCAGTGACAACGTCAAACTGACGGCCATAAAAGTAAGTACGAAATTTACCAATTGTCCAAACAATTGCCGAACATTCTTTTTCAGTCACAGAATAGTTTCATTCTGCCTTCGTTAGAGTACAGCTGGCATATGCGACAACGTACTCGTCAAAGCCGTCTTTGCTTTGGGCGAGAATGGCGCCAAGTCCGACACTGCTATCATCCGTGTGAATCTCGGTAGGCGCATTGGGATCGATGTGGTGCAGTACTGCAAGGGACGTGAGGAGCCGGCGGAGTCTCGTAAATGAGTCGTCACACTCTGAAACAAGCCGAGAGGTCAGACGTGCCCGTATGAAGCTGCGTCAAGGGGCCGATGAATGAGGCGAAGCTAAGGTTGAAACGCAGAAAATGGGAAAACATACCGAAATACATATGAAATAGGAAATAGGAAAACAAACCGGTGAAGTTTCATATAGTGCCTTTAGAGTATAGTGGGCCTGGGGTACTCGGCAACGGTGCGAAATTTGGCAGGATCTGGCAGAATACTCTCCTTCGAGATGTGGCCTAGTATCGCAAGCTTAGGGCACAAAATGACATTTCTTCTTTCAAGTTTAGTTGCAACCCAGCTGTCACGAGACACACAAGAACTTGGTCGAGGCGGGTGAGGTGCAATGCGAAATCTGCAGAAATGACCGAAATGTCGTAAAAGTAGCAAGGACCTGTGCCAATTAATGCCCGCAGTGCCGGTATGGGCCTTTAGGGTACTTGAATAAACAAAAATTTAAGACCGCTGAGAATAGCATCCATCATTCTCTCGAAAGCGGAAGGCGCACTGCAAAGGCCGAAAGGCATTACATTGAACTCGTATAATCCATCCAGAGTTACAAAAGCTGTTTTTGGACGGTCGGCTTCAGCCATCGGCACTTGCCAGCACCCGGAGCGCAGGTCCAGCGAAGAACTCAACTCCTTGTAGGCAATCCAGGGCCTTGTAGGCAATCCAATGGTCGCTGTTTATATGTGTTGACGACGAGAGCGCAAATGTGTTTCACTCGTGCTAGTTTCATTTAAATTTATATTTGCTGTTTCAAGCTGTAACTTAGCGCAACAATCATGCCAACTGTTGAGGAAGTAGAACTTTATTGCTTATGATATCGCACGTCTAGTAACTCACGACAAAAGGTGCATCGTAAATAAATGTGCCGTTTTCCCTAAATATAAATCAACTTACTGCACAGTCCAGAACACAAAAATAGCAGACAATTTATCGCAGCAAGATTGTAAGAGGCAGATACATGAAAACGGGAAGAAACAGCGAAATTCAAGTAATACGGGTGTCACACAGCGCACTTTAAAACGCGATCAAGCCCAATCCGATTTGAATTTCTCGGTCGCGGTCGGTTCATTTGCGCAAGCTGCGCGATGGATAGCCAATGGATTTAGCCAATAGCAGTCGAGAATTTCAATCCGGGTCGAACTTGATCACGATTGAAAGTGGTCGTGTGACACCGGTATGATGGAGAATAGTCGGAAATTAATGGTGTGATGGCAATAACTATGCACAAGCAAAACACATAGAAGACGTGTTGCAACTATCGAGGTAATAAAAAAAGCTGCACATTGTTAGGTATGGCCGTACGTCAAGGGCCCCGTGGGTGCTACGTCATCCCTTTCCCCTTTCATGGTCGGGGCCCGTGGGTGCTGCGTCATCCCCACGCTACCGGACAGGTCACTCACCCGACGCACTCCCCGGATTCGTTGAAGAGAGGTCACTCACCCGACGCTCTCCCCGGATTCGTCGAAAAGAGGATCGACATCCCCTTCACCAGTCTCTTCGGGGCCCGTGGGTGCTTCGTCATCCCCACGCTACCGGAGAGGTCACTCACCCGACGCTCTCCCCGGATTCGTCGAAAACAGGATCGACTTCTCCTTTCCGTGCCTGGTATTGCAGGAGGAGGGGCCTTCTCTCTGTGCCTGTCACGTCTCATCGACGAAAGCAAGATCCCGCCCACACGATTGTAGAGAGCCTATTTAAGGGGCTCTGAAATGTACTTCATACTTCATTCTCTTATTTTCTTTCAACTACCTTTGATAAACAATGCAAGTTTCGCACTAGCAAAAACGTCGTCTCGCCCTTGCTCGGTCGCCATGGTCTACCGGATGCCTGCAGCTCGCCGACAACGCCACGCTACCCAATAAGTAATGTCGGTGGAGCTTCGAAAGACAGGTCGCTAGCAGTGGGATCGCCTACAAATGCAACAAACTGGTTGCTAACGGAGGGATCGCCCTGAGGTGCAACAAACTGGCTGGCAGCGATTGGGATACGGAAACCTGGAGACCCCAACTTGGACAACTACGAGATCGTAGCCTCTTCGTCCTGGCAACAACGTTCGGAAAGAAGGTGTCTGGCTCATGACTGCATATGGTGAGTGCATGGCTTTTCTTCACTGAGATATCACTTGGGTTTACGTATTTTTGGAAAGTACATTGCAGTGATTTTTCTTTAAACCATTGACGGAAGTTTGAGTACGTCAAGGTTGTATAGAATGAAGGTTTAGCAGCACTAAGGGCAGCCATGAACTTGAAGGCATAAAGAAGCCGGAATTGTTGAGCTTGGCCAAAGAGTTGGGCCTTCAAATTGCCGAATCAAAGAGAAAGCCGGAGATCATTGAGGCGATCGAAGCGACCGGGGCAGACGACGAGGAACTGATGGAATGCCTCCAGAGCATTAAAGAGACAGACGGAGAGCGTAAGCGCCTAGAGGAAAAAGAAGAGCGCAAGCGCCTAGAGGAAAAACAAGAGCGCGAGCGCAAGTGCGCTGCACGTGAAGAAGAAGAACGTGGGCAAAAGCACGAGAAAGCGTTAGCGGCATTGGACAAACAGATACAATATTGGCAGCACTTAAAGGAACAAAGACAACGCCTGTCTGAAAATTCTGTAGCCAGTACAGAGCAAAAGAATGAGAATGTATCTAGCCGACTTTCGCCAAAAGCCGACGAGAAAAGTATTGCCTGTGAGATTAGCGGCCCAGTCATACTCGAACGGAAAGGGCTAGCTGCTAACGATGCCTTAGTGACAACAGAGGCCTTTAAAATACAGAGTAAGAGCGACGAGGTGCTGTGCCAACAGAGGACTGTGGAGACAGCTAGGTCAGCTGCGAACAAATTGGCACAGTTACCGCACGTGTGCGTCGCATCTCATGGTAGCGAGGTCATTAGCGAGATGCAGAATACTGCGGACTTGACAGACACGAGCACCTATGTCAAGTCAGATCTGGGTACCGAAGTGAGGTGCCAGCTGGACGATGCAGTTGAGAGTAGTTCTCGGGATGGCGAGCTCCGTAGCTCACGAGAGAACAACTGCATGGTTCAGGGATCTGTGCGGTTCTCCGCCAGTCTAGGTAGCCTTGAGATGGATGATTTAATTAGGAATCATTCGGACTGTGCGTGTGAGACAGCGCTCGAGACCGACGGGCTGTGTGTCGATGCACAGCGTGAGCTGGACAATGCAGTAGATGGCATTTCGCAAGAGTGCGAGTTGCATAGCTCGAGTAAAGCCTGCTGCACTGTACCAGAGTCGGTTGAGCTGTCCGCCAGTTGAGGCAAAGATAGAGTCCATTTAAATGATAATCACTCAGACTTTGCGGGCAAGAGACCGATCCGGGCCGATGAGATGTGTAACGGCCAGCACGAGGCGCCAGAAGGCGACATGAAGGAGCATTCAAAGAGAAAGCGCCGCAGAAAGAAGCCCCGTAAGGATCGGAATGCGGTGGCTAAAGTAGCGAAGCCAGAAGGCGACATGAAGGAGAATTCAAAGAGAAAGCGCCGCATAAAGAAGCGCCGTAAGGATCGGAATGCGATGGCTAAAGTAGCGAAGCCAAAGACGGCAACAGGCGCGAGAAGGCAGGGCGCAGCGAAGAGAAAGGTGCGGTCGTCACGGACGATATTGACACATCAAACACGTTCGAGCCACCGGTGAAAAGGGGACCGAGAAGCATATTCTGCACGGACGCGGAAAAAGGGCACGGGGCAGTTAAATTCCTCGTCGTTCCGTCGTTCTTTTCGAAGCTCTGCGTGCAGTACGAAGAAGCGCAAGGTGGCAAGACGAGACCAGGTGGGGAGTAGTGACGCGGTCAATCGAGGTCATGCTGAAAGCGGGGCGCGAGGACGCAAATTGGCAGGGGACTCTAACGTCTTGGGGGAGCTGATAGTGAGTCAGCCCTTTTGTTGTTCCTCCGTAGCCAGAGTAGCTTTCGGTCCGCGACCTCCTCGAGTATGGCTCAAAAGTACGAGTCAGTCAAAAACGTTTGAAACGGGAGACCAAGGGAGCTTCCGTAGAAAGGAAGTGTTTTGTTTTATTTTTGAACATTTGGAAAATTTCGCGATTTGAGACTAGAGTTTCTTTCAATGTGTAAGGTATGAGCTCTGTTTATGTTTTGTTAGAGAGGCTCGAGATTTGTAAGACGTGGTTTTTGTAAACAAGTAGTATCGCGAGGTGTTCAATAATACCTTAAACCTGATGGTAGCGCTAAAAAGGAACGGACACACGAAGAAAAGACGACACGACGACGAAGAAACGCTACTGACAACTGGTTTATTTTTCGCAAAAATTCTATATTTAAAAGAATCACAACACATGCGCACAACCGAAGTACACCAGCCTCCTTTATCGCCATATCAACAAAAACAATGTCATGCACGCGAAGCGAGATGATAAAACTCCCGAGCAGCAAGAAGTGAAGACGTGACCAATTGAAGAAAAGCCATACCGTTATGGTTTTTCCAATTTCCCCAGAAGTGAGCGCTCAGCCGAGTACAAGTTTACTGAAGCATCGCTGATGCACAGACCCGCCTTTTTTTGTATGTGGAAAGCTTCCAGCAAAACTCTGGCTTTCGCACTTGCACTTCTGCCCAGAACCTTTGCTTCTTTAAACCGTGGCACGCACTCGCAAACCATCACATGCGAAACTAAATTCGCAAGTTTGTCTTGTTTTGTTATGTTTTGAGAGTGTTCCCTTAAGCGGTCATTGAGGCAACGCCCCGTCTGCCCGATATAGCACTTGCCGCAGGACAGGGGAATAAGGTATACCACTCCTAGGGCACACCTGACGAAGACATCTTCATGCTGCTTTTTGCAACCGCGCTCACCTTCACCGCAGATGCGGGGGCACAGCCTCGCCAACTTGTTTGGCGCAGAAAAAACAAGCGGCACGTTCTGCGCCAAACAAGTTGGCGAGGCTGTGCCCCCGCATCTGCGGTGAAGGTGAGCGCGGTTGCAAAAAGCAGCATGAAGATGTCTTCGTCAGGTGTGCCTTAGGAGTGGTATACCTTATTCCCCTGTCCTGAGGCAAGTGCTATATCGGGCAGACGGGGCGTTGCCTCAATGACCGCTTAAGGGAACACTCTCAAAACATAACAAAACAAGACAAACTTGCGAATTTATTTTCGCATGTGATGGTTTGCGAGTGCGTGCCACGGTTTAAAGAAGCAAAGGTTCTGGGCAGAAGTGCAAGTGCGAAAGCCAGAGTTTTGCTGGAAGCTTTCCACATACAAAAAAAGGCGGGTCTGTGCATCAGCGATGCTTCAATAAATTGGTACTCGGCTGAGCGCTCACTTCTGGGGAAATTGGAAAAACCATAACGGTATGGCTTTTCTTCAATTGGTCACGTGTTCACTTCTTGCTGCTCGGGAGTTTTATCATCTCGCTTCGCGTGCATGACATTGTTTTTGTTGATATGGCGATAAAGGAGGCTGGTGTACTTTGGTTGTGCGCATGTGTTGTGATTCTTTTAAATATAGAGTTTTTGCGAAAAATAAACCAGTTGTCAGTAGCGTTTCTTCGTCGTCGTGTCGTCTTTTCTTCGTGTGTCCGTTCCTTGTTAGTGCTACCATCCGTTTTAAAGAATGCATCACCAACTAGCCCAGCACCAAGTTTCATTAATAAGTAGATAGGCCAAGGTAAATGTACCTGGTAGCGAAGCTTCCATAGGAGCCCATACGTTCAAAACATGGCGGTCCATCGGCAGTCCATGGGGCTTAGCGCCATCTGTATGTGGTGGGAACACTTCAGGCGGAAGAAAAAATAATGTGAGGCCATGTCCGTTAAAAGCAGATGTGACGTCATTTGGTTTTCGAAGGCGCGAAATTTGTTTTGTTGTTCTACCTTTGGAGCTATGTATTCAAATGCCCTGCCATTCGACTTGATGGGCGTTGCAAGCTTTCAGCGCGGAAAGCGATGCAGGAAAAGGCCAGCCGTACGGTTGTCGAAATCGCATCCCTGCACAGAACATACTTTCTTTGGAGGCCGACGAAAGCTTTAGGTGTAGAGTGCTGATCCTATTGTCGGTCAGCCAGCGCGGTCGCACGAAAACAACTACACAATTATCTGGCGGTCGTAACTCACTACATTTGACTGAACAGATTAAGAAGCAATAAAGCTACCCGCGTCACCAAATTCAGAGAAACTTTGACAAGCAAGAAAGCACAAACTGTGAGGGGGGCGTATTTCAACAGGTGATACGAGTGCGCCTTTCTGCCCATTTCAAGACGTGCATTGCATTGCGAGTGATAGTGGTGCCAACGCCCCCTGTAGCGATGGGCGCTTAAAAGAAATGCATTTATTAATAATAATAAAATTAAACTTGTATTTTCTTAACTCGTCAAGAATGTATAAAATTGTCTAGGAATTTTATATTCGTTGAATTAATCTAACTGTCTCTCGTTTGAATTAAAAAACGCCTTTTTCTTTCGCAATGTTTGTTCCCTCCAAACATAGTCGTGCTTCAATCGCTGCTCCCATAACCCCCCATGCTGATGTCGGTGACAATCTGTACTGAACCGCTTTTCGCCCGAAGCTTCGCGACCTATTTGAATCGACCTTGGATAGGCTTTCAAATTTTGTGTGTAAGTAACCTGAATGTCAAGGTTATCGTTGAAAGGCCTATGGTAACGCGTGTGTGTTTTAGTGAACCTTGTTCTTTTTATGGGTTTTTTTATTTCTAAGGTTAAGCGCGTAAGTTTTCAGTGGGTGCATGATTTGCACCGAGAAGCGTTTTTAGTTCCTTTAGCGTCTTTCCTGTGTGGACGGAAGGAAGCAGAATTATGACTGGGTTGCTCGTGTGTGTTGAGGGCAGCCGTATTCTGACTTCTTTGGTGAGCGTGCGTAGAACGAGTTATTAGCAGACGCAATTTGTTAAGGGTTCTGCGGAGTGCGTAAATTACGCAATTTTAGTTGCTCGTTTAAGCTACGTGTTCTGTAGGGACTAAAGGAAGAAACGTGAGTAGGCATAATGAAAAGTTTGCCTACGACGCAAGTACGCGTTCTGAATAGTGACCACAGGGCTAGCGCGCTTGTGATTACGTGCTTGTGAAGATGGCCAGACTGTTCAGTGGCACCAATACGTGCGATAAGTACGCCACTGCGATAGGTTGGAAACATGCGGTTCGTGTAGTTTGGGCGGTGCAGAGGCTGGCTTGCAATATTGTTACAAGAAGGGTAAGCTTAACGGCAATGCCGACGGTTTAAGTCGTTGCCCCTAGAGTATCGGAAGCCTCATACTCATCCGGGTTTCCGTGGCATTTTTTTTGTTTCGTGCATTCATATGTTTTCCGAAGTGAAGCCGATGGTTAGCTGATTTTAATGACCACGTCCTAACGCTTTCAAGAAATGGCTGTTTTTAGTGTTGAAAGGGGGGAGGACGCGCGTAGGAAATGGGAAAGGTGCAGCGGGCTTTCTTTGTTTTTAAAGCCGGGTGTGTCTTGGGGGAGAGTGGCCTTGTGCTCGCTGCTTTGTGGTTGTGGGTCCGGCACTGTTCTGTGGTGATTGCTTGCCCACGCAGGGGACGAAAAATGGAAAGACCAACGTCACCGGACCGGACTAGGCAGAAATGTCACAAGAGCGCCACGTGGACGGATGACTACTCCCCGGAATCTACCTGCTACGAACGAAAGGTTCGTGACCTCTACGGAGAATCCTGAACCGAAACGCCGATCCCTCGTACAGCGGCTGCTGGCCCCTACACGTCGGGATCTTAGTCCCCGCCGGAGAGTCTGTTAGGTATGGCCGGACGCCAAGGGCCCCGTGGGTGCTACGTCATCCCCTTCCCCTCTCATGGTCGGGGCCCGTAGGTGCTCGGTCATCCCCGCGCTACCTGAGAGGTCACTCACCCGACGCTCTCCCCGGATTCGTCGAAGAGAGATGCACTCACCCGACGCACTCCCCGGATTCGTCGAAGAGAGGTCACTCACCCGACGCTCTCCCCGGATTCGTCGAAAAGAGAATCGACTTCTTCCCGTGCCTGGTATTGCAGGAGGAGGGGCCTTCTCTCTGTGCCTGTCAAGTGTCATCGACGAAAGCAAGATCCCGCCCACACGATTGTAGAGAGCCTATTTAAGGGGCTCCTAAATGTACTTCATACTTCATTCTCTTCTTATTTTCTTTCAACTATCTTTGAATAAACAGTGCAAGTTTCGCACTGGCAAAAACGTCGTCTCGCCCTTGCTCGGTCGCCATGGTCTACCGGATGCCTGCAGCTCGCCGACAACGCCACGCTACCCAATAAGTAATGTCGGTGGAGCTTCGAGAGACAGGTCGCTAGCAGTGGGATCGCCTACAAATGCAACAAACTGGTTGCTAACGGAGGGATCGCCCTGAGGTGCAACAACATACACGACAGTAACCGCGCAAACGACAACGGACGAAGAAGTGAACACACTGCACATGCGCAGAACATGGAAAGGAAGGAAAAACAGTGCCCATTGAACTAGAAAGTAGCATATGTAACTGAGAAAGGCGGGCTAGCTGGTGGTCCTTATTTGAATGCATAATGTAACCGCGCAAACGACAACGGACGAAGAAGGGAACACACTGCACATGCGCAGAACATGGAAAGGAAGCAAGAACAGTGCCCATTGAACTAGAAAGTAGCATATGCAACTGAGAAAGGCGGGCTTGCTGCTGGTCGTTATTTGAATGGATAATGTAACCGCGCAAACGACAACGGATGGAGAAGGAAACGCACTGCACATGCACGGAACATAGAAAGGAAGGAAGAACAGGGCCCATTGAACTAGAAGGTAGCATATGTAACTGAGAAAGGCGGGCTAGATGCTGGTCGTTATTTGAATGCATAATGTAACCGCGCGAACGACAACAGACGGAGAAGGAAACACACTGCACACGCGCGGAACATAGAAACGAAGGAAGAACAAGGCGCATTGAACTAGAAAGTAGCATATGTAACTGACAAAGGCGGGCTAGTTGGTGGTCGTTATTTGAATGCATAATGAAACCGCGCAAACGACAACGGACGAAGAAGCGAACACGCTGCACATGCGCAGAACATGGAAAGGAAGGAAGAACAGCGCTCATTGAACAAGAACGTAGCATATGTAACTGAGAAAGGCGGGCTAGCTGGTGGTCTTTTATTGAATGCGTAATGTAACCGCGCAAACGACAACGGACGAAGAAGGAAACACACTGCACACGCGCGGAACATAGAACGAAGGAAGAACAGTGCCCATTGAACTAGGAAGTAGCATACGTAATTGAGAAAGGCGGGCTAGCTGGTGGTCGTTATTTGAATGCATAATGTAACCGCGCAAACGACAACGGACGAAGAAGGAAACACACTGCACACGCGCGGAACATAGAACGAAGGAAGAACAGGGCCCATTGAACTAGAAAGTAGCATATGTTAATTAGAAAGGCGGGCTAGCTGGTGGTCGTTATTTGAAAGCATAATGTAACCGCGCAAACGACAACGGACGAAGTAGGAAACACACTGCACACGCGCGGAAGATGGAAAGGAAGGAAGAACAGCACGCATTGAACTGGAAAGTAGCATACGTAACTGAGAAAGGCGGGCTAGCTGGTGGTCGGTATATGAATGCATTATGTAACCGCACAAACGACAACGGACGAAGGAAACACACTGCACATGCGGGGAACATAGAAACGAAGGAAGAACACGGCCCATTGAACTAGAAAGTAGCATATGGAACTGAGAAAGGCGGGCTCGCTGGTGGTCGTTATTTGAATGCATAATGTAACCGCGCAAACGACAACGGACGAAGAAGGAAACACACTGCACAAGCGCGGAACATTAAAAAGAAGGAAGAACAACGCGCATTGAACTAGAAAGTGGCATATATAACTGAGAAAGGCGGGCTAGCTGGCGGTCGTTATTTGAATGCATAATGTAACCGCGCAAACGACAACGGACGAAGAAGGAAACACACTGCACACGCGCGGAACATAGAACGTAGGAAGAACAGGGCCCATTGAACTAGAAAGTATTATATGTTACTTAGAAAGGCGGGATAGCTGGTGGTCGGTATTTGAATGCATAATGTAACCGCGTAAACGACAACGGACGAAGAAGGAAACACACTGCACATGCGCAGAACATGGAAAGGAAGGAAGAACAGCGCGCATTGAACTAGAAAGTAGCATATGTAACTGAGAAAGGCGGGCTAGCTAGTGGTGGTTATTTGAATGCATAATGTAACCGCGCAAACGACAACGGTCGAAGAAGAAAACACACTGCACACGCGCGGAACATAGAACAAAGGAAGAACAGTGCCCATTGATCTAGAAACTAGCATACGTTACTGAGAAAGGCGGGCTAGCTGGTGGTCGTTATTTGATTGAATAATGTAACCGCGCAAACGACAACGGACAGAGAAGGAAACACACCGCACATGCGCGGAACATAGAAAGAAAGAAAGAGAGCAGTGCCCATTGAACTAGAAAGTAGCATATATAACTGAGAAAGGCGGGCTAGCCGGTGTTCGTTATTTGAATGCATAATGTAACCGCGTAAACGACAACGGACGAAGTAGGAAACACTGCACACGCGCGGAAGATGGAAAGGAAGGAAGAACAGCACGCATTGAACTGGAAAGCAGCATATGAAACTGAGAAAGGCGGGCTAGCTGGCGGTCAGTATTTGAATGCATAATGTAACCGCGCAAACAACGGACGAAGAAGGAAACACAATGCACATGCGCGGAACATAGAAACGAAGGAAGAACACGGCCCATTGAACTAGAAAGTAGCATATGGAACTGAGAAAGGCGGGCTAGCTTGTGGTCGTTCTTTGAATGCATAATGTAACCGCGCAAACGACAACAGACGAAGAAGGAAACACACTGCTCACGCGCGGAACATAGAAACGATGGAAGAACAAGGCCCATTCAACTAGAAAGTAGCATATGTTACTTAGAAAGCCGGGCTAGCTGGTGGTCCTAATTTGAATGCATAATGTAACCGCGGAAACGACTACAGCCGAAGAAGGAAACACACTGCACACGCGCGTAACATAGAACGAAGGAAGAACAGGGCCCATTGAACTAGAAAGTAGCATATGTAACTGAGAAAGGCGGGCTAGCTGGTGATCGTTATTTGAATGCATAATTTAACCGCGCAAACGACAACGGACGAAGAAGGAAACACACTGCACCCGCGCGGAACATAGAACGAAGGAAGAACAGTGCCCATTGAACTAGAAAGTAGCATATGTAACTGAGAAAGGCGGGCTAGGTAGTGGTGGTTATTTGAATGCATAATGTATCCGCGCAAACGACAACAGTCGAAGAAGAAAACACACTGCACACGCGCGGAACATAGAACGAAGGAAGAACAGTGCCCATTGATCTAGAAAGTAGCATACGTTACTGAGAAAGGCGGGCTAGCTGGTGGTCGTTATTTGATTGAATAATGTAACCGCGCAAACGACAACGGACGAAGAAGGAAACACACTGCACACGCGCGGAACATAGAACAAAGGAAGAACAGGGACCATTGAACCAGAAAGTAGCATATGTTACTTAGAAAGGCGGGCTAGCTGGTGGTCGTTATTTGAATGCATAATGTAACCGCGCAAACGACAACGGACGAAGAAGGAAACACACTGCACACGCGCGGAACATAGAACGAAGGAAGAACAGGGCCCATTGAACTAGAAAATATTATATGTTACTTAGAAAGGCGGGCTAGCTGGTGGTCGGTATTTGAATGCATAATGTAACCGCGCAAACGACAACGGACGAAGAAGGAAACACACTGCACATGCGCAGAACATGGAAAGGAAGGAAGAACAGCGCCCATTGAACTAGAAAGTAGCATATGCAACTGAGAAATGCAGGCTTGCTGGTGGTCGGTATATGAATGCGTAATGTATAACCGCGCAAACGACAACGGACGAAGAAGGTAACACACTGCACATGCGCAGAACATGGAAAGGAAGGAAGAACAGCGCGCATTGAACTAGAAAGTAGCATATGCAACTGAGAAATGCAGGCTTGCTGGTGGTCGGTATATGAATGCGTAATGTAACCGCGCAAACGACAACGGACGAAGAAGGAAACACACTGCACACGCGCGGAACATAGAACGAAGGAATAACAGGGCCCATTGAACTAGAAAGTAGCATATGTAACTGAGAAAGGCGGGCTAGCTGGTGGTCGGTATTTGAATGCATAATGTAACCGCGCAAACGACAACGGACGAAGAAGGAAACACACTGCACATGCGGGGAACATAGAACGAAGGAAGAACAGGGCCCATTGAACTAGAAAGTAGCATATGTTACTTAGAAAGGCGGGCTAGCTGGTGGTCGTCATTCGAATGCATAATGTAACCGCGCAAACGACAACGGACGAAGAAGGAAACACACTGCACACGCGCGGAACATAGAACGAAGGAATAACAGGGCCCATTGAACTAGAAAGTAGCATATGTAACTGAGAAAGGCGGGCTAGCCGGTGTTCGTTATTTGAATGCATAATGTAACCGCGTAAACGACAACGGACGAAGTAGGAAACACTGCACACGCGCGGAAGATGGAAAGGAAGGAAGAACAGCACGCATTGAACTGGAAAGCAGCATATGAAACTGAGAAAGGCGGGCTAGCTGGCGGTCAGTATTTGAATGCATAATGTAACCGCGCAAACAACGGACGAAGAAGGAAACACAATGCACATGCGCGGAACATAGAAACGAAGGAAGAACACGGCCCATTGAACTAGAAAGTAGTATATGGAACTGAGAAAGGCGGGCTAGCTTGTGGTCGTTCTTTGAATGCATAATGTAACCGCGCAAACGACAACAGACGAAGAAGGAAACACACTGCTCACGCGCGGAACATAGAAACGATGGAAGAACAAGGCACATTCAACTAGAAAGTAGCATATGTTACTTAGAAAGCCGGGCTAGCTGGTGGTCCTAATTTGAATGCATAATGTAACCGCGGAAACGACTACAGCCGAAGAAGGAAACACACTGCACACGCGCGTAACATAGAACGAAGGAAGAACAGGGCCCATTGAACTAGAAAGTAGCATATGTAACTGAGAAAGGCGGGCTAGCTGGTGGTCGTTATTTGAATGCATAATTTAACCGCGCAAACGACAACGGACGAAGAAGGAAACACACTGCACACGCGCGGAACATAGAACGAAGGAAGAACAGTGCCCATTGAACTAGAAAGTAGCATATGTAACTGAGAAAGGCGGGCTAGCTAGTGGTGGTTATTTGAATGTATAATGTAACCGCGCAAACGACAACGGTCGAAGAAGAAAACACACTGCACACGCGCGGAACATAGAACGAAGGAAGAACAGTGCCCATAGATCTAGAAAGTAGCGTACGTTACTGAGAAAGGCGGGCTAGCTGGTGGTCGTTATTTGATTGAATAATGTAACCGCGCAAACGACAACGGACGAAGAAGGAAACACACTGCACACGCGCGGAACATAGAACAAAGGAAGAACAGGTCCCATTGAACCAGAAAGTAGCATATGTTACTTAGAAAGGCGGGCTAGCTGGTGGTCGTTATTTGAATGCATAATGTAACCGCGCAAACGACAACGGACGAAGAAGGAAACACACTGCACACGCGCGGAACATAGAACGAAGGAATAACAGGGCCCATTGAACTAGAAAGTAGCATATGTAACTGAGAAAGGCGGGCTAGCTGGTGGTCGGTATTTGAATGCATATTGTAACCGCTCAAACGACAACGGACGAAGAAGGAAACACACTGCACATGCGCAGAACATGGAAAGGAAGGAAGAACAGCGCGCATTGAACTAGAAAGTAGCATATGCAACTGAGAAATGCAGGCTTGCTGGTGGTCGGTATATGAATGCGTAATGTAACCGCGCAAACGACAACGGACGAAGAAGGTAACACACTGCACAAGCGCAGAACATGGAAAGGAAGGAAGAACAGCGCGCATTGAACTAGAAAGTAGCATATGCAACTGAGAAATGCAGGCTTGCTGGTGGTCGGTATATGAATGCGTAATGTAACCGCGCAAACGACAACGGACGAAGAAGGAAACACACTGCACATGCGGGGAACATAGAACGAAGGAAGAACAGGGCCCATTGAACTAGAAAGTAGCATATGTTACTTAGAAAGGCGGGCTAGCTGGTGGTCGTCATTTGAATGCATAATGTAACCGCGCAAACGACAACGGACGAAGAAGGAAACACACTGCACACGCGCGGAACATAGAACGAAGGAAGAACAGGGCCCATTGAACTAGAAAGTAGCATATGTAACTGAGAAAGGCGGGCTAGCTGGTGGTCGGTATTTGAATGCATAATGTAACTGCGCAAACGACAACGGACGAAGAAGGAAACACACTGCACACGCGCGGAACATAGAAACGATGGAAGAACAAGGCCCATTCAACTAGAAAGTAGCATATGTTACTGAGAAAGCCGGGCTAGCTGGTGGTCCAAATTTGAATGCATAATGTAACCGCGGAAACGACTACAGCCGAAGAAGGAAACACACTGCACAGGCGCGTAACATAGAATGAAGGAAGAACAGGGCCCATTGAACTAGAAAGCAGCATATGTAACTGAGAAAGGCGGGCTAGCTGGTGGTCGTGTTTTGAATGCATAATGTAACCGCGCAAACGACAACGGTCGAAGAAGAAAACACACTGCACACGCGCGGAACATAGAACGAAGGAAGAACAGTGCCCATTGATCTAGAAAGTAGCATACGTTACTGAGAAAGGCGGGCTAGCTGGTGGTCGTTATTTGATTGAATAATGTAACCGCGCAAACGACAACGGACAGAGAAGGAAACACAACGCACATGCGCGGAACATAGAAAGAAAGAAAGAGAGCAGTGCCCATTGAACTAGAAAGTAGCATATATAACTGAGAAAGGCGGGCTAGCCGGTGTTCGTTATTTGAATGCATAATGTAACCGCGTAAACGACAACGGACGAAGTAGGAAACACTGCACACGCGCGGAATTTGGAAAGGAAGGAAGAACAGCACGCATTGAACTGGAAAGCAGCATATGAAACTGAGAAAGGCGGGCTAGCTGGCGGTCAGTAATTGAATGCCTAATGTAACCGCACAAACGACAACGGACGAAGAAGGAAACACAATGCACATGCGCGGAACATAGAAACGAAGGAAGAATAGGGCCCATTGAACTAGAAAGTAGCATATGGAACTGAGAAAGGCGGGCTAGCTGGTGGTCGTTCTTTGAATGCATAATGTAACCGCGCAAACGACAACAGACGAAGAAGGAAACACACTGCACACGCGCGGAACATAGAAACGATGGAAGAACAAGGCCCATTCAACTAGAAAGTAGCATATGTTACTTAGAAAGCCGGGCTAGCCGGTGGTCCTAATTTGAATGCCTAATGTAACCGTGGAAACGACTACAGCCGAAGAAGGAAACACCCTGCACACGCGCGTAACATAGAACGAAGGAAGAACAGGGCCCATTGAACTAGAAAGTAGCATATGTAACTGAGAAAGGCGGGCTCGCTGGTGGTCGTTATTTGAATGCATAATTTAACCGCGCAAACGACAACGGACGAAGAAGGAAACACACTGCACACGCGCGGTACATAGAACGAAGGAAGAACAGTGCCCATTGAACTAGAAAGTAGCATATGTAACTGAGAAAGGCGGGCTAGCTAGTGGTGGTTATTTGAATGCATAATGTAACCGCGCAAACGACAACGGTCGAAGAAGAAAACACACTGCACACGCGCGGAACATAGAACGAAGGAAGAACAGTGCCCATTGATCTAGAAAGTAGCATACGTTACTGAGAAAGGCGGGCTAGCTGGTGGTCGTTATTTGATTGAATAATGTAACCGCGCAAACGACAACGGACGAAGAAGGAAACACACTGCGCACGCGCGGAACATAGAACGAAGGAAGAACAGGGCCCATTGAACTAGAAAGTATTATATGTTACTTAGAAAGGGGGGCTAGCTGGTGGTCGTTATTTGAATGCATAATTTAACCGCGCAAACGACAACGGACGAAGAAGGAAACACACTGCACACGCGCGGAACATAGAACGAAGGAAGAGCAGTGCCCATTGAACTAGAAAGTAGCATATGTAACTGAGAAAGGCGGGCTAGCTAGTGGTGGTTATTTGAATGCATAATGTAACCGCGCAAACGACAACGGTCGAAGAAGAAAACACACTGCACACGCGCGGAACATAGAACGAAGGAAGAACAGTGCCCATTGATCTAGAAAGTAGCATACGTTACTGAGAAAGGCGGGCTAGCTGGTGGTCGTTATTTGATTGAATAATGTAACCGCGCAAACGACAACGGACGAAGAAGGAAACACACTGCACACGCGCGGAACATAGAACGAAGGAAGAACAGGGCCCATTGAACTAGAAAGTAGCATATGTTACTTAGAAAGGCGGGCTAGCTGGTGGTCGTTATTTGAATGCATAATGTAACCGCGCAAACGACAACGGACGAAGAAGGAAACACACTGCACACGCGCGGAACGTAGAACGAAGGAAGAACAGGGCCCATTGAACTAGAAAGTATTATATGTTACTTAGAAAGGCGGGCTAGCTGGTGGTCGGTATTTGAATGCATAATGTAACCGCGCAAACGACAACGGACGAAGAAGGAAACAAACTGCACATGCGCAGAACATGGAAAGGAAGGAAGAACAGCGCGCATTGACCTAGAAAGTAGCATATGCAACTGAGAAATGCAGGCTTGCTGGTGGTCGGTATATGAATGCATAATGTAACCGCGCAAACGACAACGGACGAAGAAGGTAACACACTGCACATGCGCAGAACATGGAAAGGAAGGAAGAACAGCGCGCATTGAACTAGAAAGTAGCATATGCAACTGAGAAATGCAGGCTTGCTGGTGGTCGGTATATGAATGCGTAATGTAACCGCGCAAACGACAACGGACGAAGAAGAGAGAGAGAGAGAGAGACAAAGAGGAGGAAAGACAGGGAGGTTAGCCAGTGTAAGTACTGGCTGGCTACCCTGTGCTGGTGAAAGGGGTAAAGGGAGTAAAAGGAGAAAGAAGAACAAGAGGAGAAAAAAAAATTAAGGAAATTCACGCAGTACCGCGATACTACACGATACAACACTCAAAGGCGATCGCACAATTCGCAAGTCCTTAGATACTTCAGCAAAGCCTTTAAGGCCTTGAGTGCCGAAGCCCGTCTGGACCAGTGTCCTAGAGCCTTCTCCTCTGTAAAGGGGCGATTGTCCAGTTTTTCGAGCGCGGTTACGAGCACTGTTCTTGGCACTTTGTAGCTGGGACAGTCACAAAGGAGGTGCTGAATCGTCTCCTCGCAGTCGCAGGTTCCGCAAGTAGGGCTGTCGGCCATTCCAATACGGAATGAATAGGAGTTCGTGAAAGCGACGCCGAGCCACAGGCGGCACAGAAGTGTTGCTTCCGCTCGTGGTAACCCTGGTGGTAGCCGGAGTTGCAGACATGGATCCAGTCTGTGGAGACGTTCGTTCGTGAACTCACTGGTGTTCCACAGATTCTGCGTAAGCTCGCGGGCGAGAGAGCGAAGACTTGTGGCTGCGTCTGTTCGTGACAGTGGTAGTGGTACAACGCGGGCACCGTCGTGGGCCGATCGGGCGGCGTCATCCGCATGATGATTGCCCGCAATTCCGCAATGACCCGGTATCCACTGGTAGATGACGTTGTGCCCTTTGTTGATTGCTTGATGGTGGAGTAGTCGGATGTCTGCCACTAGTTGCATATTTGGTCCGTGGTTGAAAGGGGACATCAGACACTGGAGAGCTGCCTTCGAGTCACATAAGAGGGACCATGACTGTGACGATTTGTGACTAATAAACTCTAAAGCAGCACGGATAGCTGCGAGTTCTGCAGCCGTCGATGATGTTACGTGAGACGTCTTGAACTTGAGGGTGACAGACTCTGCGGGAATAACCACTGCTCCAGCTGAGCTATTAGAGCAGACAGAACCATCCGTGTAAACGTGGATGCGTTCTTTGTGTTTGTCATGAAGGAATGAAAGCACGGTTTGTTTGAGGGCAAAAGATGACATCTCCGTTTTCTTTTTGATACCGGGAATATGAAGAAGAGCCTGGAGTGGATGAAGGCACCACAGCGGTAGAGATGGTCGTGCTGCAGGCGTGAAGCTTGATGGTAAAGTTCCGTGGTTGGCGGCAATAATCCTGCTAAACGCTGAACGAGGTCGAGTGGCAGGAAGGGAGGCGAGATGATGCGATGGAAGTCGCGCGAAGTGTCTGATATGCATCCTTAAAGCGTCGACTTGAAGATACGTATCGATGGGGTGGTCGTGCGCGATGGCTATTGTTGCTGCCGTGGATGCACATCTGGGAAGTCCAAGGCAAATTCGCAGAGCTTGAGCTTGTACAGACTGGAGGGCACGGAGGTTGGTCTTACTGGTCCCACCCAGTACAGGTAAGCTATAGCGCAGGAAACCGAGGAACAGTGCATTATAGAGTTGGAGCATCGCACTCACAGACGCACCCCACGACTTTCCTGCAAGAAATCTGAGCACGTGAGTCATCATGAGTAATTTCCTTTTTAGGTACGAGACATGAGGACTCCAGGAGAGGTCTCGATCTATTATCACCCCTAGAAAGCGGTGCGTCTTCTCGTAGGCAATCGGATGTCCATTAATTTTGACAACGTACGGTTTCATTGCTTTGCGCGTGAAAGCGACCATAGAGCACTTCTCGGAGCATACCTCCAGGCCTCGCGCTCGAAGATAGCCTGATGTTAGTGTGGCCGCTTTTTGAAGTCTGGCGCGCACCTGGGGACGCGTCGCTCCTGATGACCAAATGCATATATCGTCTGCATAGATCGACACATGGACGGACTGCGGAAGGATGTGAACCAGGTCGATGAGCACGAGGTTAAATAGAGTGGGGCTCAAGACTCCACCTTGTGGTACGCCACGGCAGGTGTTGTGTTGTGATGACGCACCATCCTCTGTTTGCACAAAGAAAGACCTGTCCTTCAAGAAGCTGAGTATCCACCGAAAAACAAGGCCGCCTAGGCCGACATTGCCCAGAGCGTCTAGGATGGCTCGATGGGTTACGTTATCATAAGCGCCTTTAACATCCAGGAACATTGCCGCTGACAGCCTCCTTAGGCTTTTTTCGTGCTGAACAGACGTGACAAGGTCGATGACGTTGTCTATAGAAGAGCGTCCGCGTCGAAAGCCTGCCATAGCGTCAGGGTATAACCGGTAGTGTTCTAGATACCACTCTAGCCGCGTCAGCACCATCCTCTCCATCACCTTTCCGAGACAACTGGCCAGAGCAATGGGACGATAAGACGCCACGTCTAGGGGTGATTTACCTGGTTTGAGCAGAGGCACAAGGCGGCTGGACTTCCATGCAGCAGGAACCAGTCCTTCACGCCATGAATTATTGTACACGCCTAGAAGAGCATGCCGGGCTGTTTGACCGAGGTGTCCGAGAGCTGCGTATGTCACCCCGTCAGGCCCAGGCGATGAGGAACGTCTGCACGCTGCCAACGCCGCCTGCAATTCCTCGATGGTAAACGGATTGTCCATACGTGAATCCCGCGAGATTGGAACATCACCGGGATCACGTGTAACGAACGATGGCGGCAGACCAGCAACCTTGACACAGAAGTCCTCCGCTACGTCGATCTCTCGGCGACCTTGGTAGAGAGCCAGACATTTGAAGGGGTGGCGTTGTTGCGGTGACGTTCGAAGACCACGCACCGTTCTCCAGATATGTGACAGGGGTTTATGCGGATCAAGGGAATCGCAGAAGGTTTTCCATCTGAGAGACTGCAGGGAGTTGATCCGACGCTGGATCTTCTTCTGTATTCGTCTCGCCTCCCTTAGGTCGTAGATGGACTTGGTGCGCCTGTACCTTCGTTCCGCGCGACGGCGGATTGCTCGAAGCCGCTCCAATTCTGCTTCGAAATGGGAAAACATGGGAATAGGCCTAGAAGCTCTGGTGGCTTCTTGAGCAGAGGCGTTAATTAGCTTTTCGATGTTGCCAGGTAGACAGTCCTGAATCTCTTGGCAATTCTTCTCCATGAGCAGCGTGTATTGAGGCCAGTCAATGTGACGAAGAACTGTGGTCGACTGTGTCTTGCGTATGCCGTCAATTTTAACATATGTTGGGACGTGGTCACTACCATGCGTTTCGTTGTCCGTGAACCATTTCACACTGGCGCTGAGGCACCTTGAAACAAAAGTCAAGTCCAGGCAGCTGCTGTATGTCAATCCCCGCAGAAAAGTAGGACTGCCATCATTTAGGCAGCAGAGCTCATGGTCCGACGCGAAGGATAGTAGGCGTCTTCCTCGGCAATCCATCTTTAAACTTCCCCATAGCGGATGATGCGCATTGAAGTCGCCGGTAATAATCCATGGTCCAGCTGTCGCTGTTAAAATTGCACTTAGTCTCGCGTTGTCAAATCGACTCGAAGGTGAAATGTAGGCACCTACGAGCGTGAGTGCGACGTTCTTGCATTTTATCGTCAAACATACGTACTGATTGTCGTCATCAGGTGCGACTGGGTGTGAAACATACGTCAAATCGCATCTGATATAAACGATGACTTTGCTGCGTTCGCTACAGGTAGCAGACATGAAAGCTTCATATCCTGATAGGCGGATGCCGTTGTCAATGTTTGGTTCACAAATGACGATATTGGAAATTTGTACTTAAAGACAAACGGACGAAAGTCCGAGATGCGGGATTTAATGCCTCTGACATTCCATTGGAAGAGAGACGCTTCCTTGACCTCCTTAATGAACGAGTGTAGAGGAGCAGCCATGGTGCTTCTCAAGACCGGACAGTACTGGATTCAGGGCGTCCAGTATTTGAAGTGCGCCTCGAGCCGCCGGAGTGTGTATGGCGGTCAGTAGTACTCGTAGCGTGTTCATAAGGGCCCTTATCATGGTGACAACTTGTTTGTCGTCGTCTAGGGTGCTACCTGAAGGTGAAGCATATGTAACTGGTAACGCTCACGGACGAAGAAGGAAACACACTGCACATGCGGGGAACATAGAACGAAGGAAGAACAGGGCCCATTGAACTAGAAAGTAGCATATGTTACTTAGAAAGGCGGGCTAGCTGGTGGTCGTCATTTGAATGCATAAAGGAAGGAAGAAAAGCGCGCATTGAACTAGAAAGTAGCATATGTAACTGAGAAAGGTGGGCTAACTGGTGGTCTTTAATTGCATGCATAATGTAACCGCGCGAATGACAACGGACGAAGAAGGAAGCACACTGCACAAGCACGGAACATAGAAAGGTAAGAAGAACAGGGCCCATTGAACTAGAAAATAGCAAATGTAACTGAGAAAGGCGGGCTAGCCGTGGCCGCCATTGCCACGGCTAGATCCACCAGCGGAGCGACAGGATGTAGCACGCTCACGGACGAAGAAGGAAACACACTGCACATGCGGGGAACATAGAACGAAGGAAGAACAGGGCCCATTGAACTAGAAAGTAGCATATGTAACTGTGAAAGGCTGGCTAGCTGGTGGTCGTTATTTGAATGCATAATGTAACCGCGGAAACGACAACGGATGGAGAAGGAAACACACTGCATATGCGCGGAACATGGAAACAAGGAAGAACAGCGCGCATTGAACTGGAAAGCAGCATATGTAACTGAGAAAGGCGGGCTAGCTGGTGGTCTTTATTTGAATGCTTAATGTAACCGCGCAATTGACAACGGACGAAGAAGGAAACACACTGCACACGCGCGGAACATAGAAAGGAAGGAAGAACAGGGCCCATAGTACCAGAAAGTAGCATATGCAACTGAGAAATGCAGGCTTGCTGGTGGTCGGTATATGAATGCATAATGTAACCGCGCAAACGACAACGGACGAAGAAGGTAACACACTGCACATGCGCAGAACATGGAAAGGAAGGAAGAACAGCGCGCATTGAACTAGAAAGTAGCATATGCAACTGAGAAATGCAGGCTTGCTGGTGGTCGGTATATGAATGCGTAATGTAACCGCGCAAACGACAACGGACGAAGAAGAGAGAGAGAGAGAGAGACAAAGAGGAGGAAAGACAGGGAGGTTAGCCAGTGTAAGTACTGGCTGGCTACCCTGTGCTGGTGAAAGGGGTAAAGGGAGTAAAAGGAGAAAGAAGAACAAGAGGAGAAAAAAAAATTAAGGAAATTCACGCAGTACCGCGATACTACACGATACAACACTCAAAGGCGATCGCACAATTCGCAAGTCCTTAGATACTTCAGCAAAGCCTTTAAGGCCTTGAGTGCCGAAGCCCGTCTGGACCAGTGTCCTAGAGCCTTCTCCTCTGTAAAGGGGCGATTGTCCAGTTTTTCGAGCGCGGTTACGAGCACTGTTCTTGGCACTTTGTAGCTGGGACAGTCACAAAGGAGGTGCTGAATCGTCTCCTCGCAGTCGCAGGTTCCGCAAGTAGGGCTGTCGGCCATTCCAATACGGAATGAATAGGAGTTCGTGAAAGCGACGCCGAGCCACAGGCGGCACAGAAGTGTTGCTTCCGCTCGTGGTAACCCTGGTGGTAGCCGGAGTTGCAGACATGGATCCAGTCTGTGGAGACGTTCGTTCGTGAACTCACTGGTGTTCCACAGATTCTGCGTAAGCTCGCGGGCGAGAGAGCGAAGACTTGTGGCTGCGTCTGTTCGTGACAGTGGTAGTGGTACAACGCGGGCACCGTCGTGGGCCGATCGGGCGGCGTCATCCGCATGATGATTGCCCGCAATTCCGCAATGACCCGGTATCCACTGGTAGATGACGTTGTGCCCTTTGTTGATTGCTTGATGGTGGAGTAGTCGGATGTCTGCCACTAGTTGCATATTTGGTCCGTGGTTGAAAGGGGACATCAGACACTGGAGAGCTGCCTTCGAGTCACATAAGAGGGACCATGACTGTGACGATTTGTGACTAATAAACTCTAAAGCAGCACGGATAGCTGCGAGTTCTGCAGCCGTCGATGATGTTACGTGAGACGTCTTGAACTTGAGGGTGACAGACTCTGCGGGAATAACCACTGCTCCAGCTGAGCTATTAGAGCAGACAGAACCATCCGTGTAAACGTGGATGCGTTCTTTGTGTTTGTCATGAAGGAATGAAAGCACGGTTTGTTTGAGGGCAAAAGATGACATCTCCGTTTTCTTTTTGATACCGGGAATATGAAGAAGAGCCTGGAGTGGATGAAGGCACCACAGCGGTAGAGATGGTCGTGCTGCAGGCGTGAAGCTTGATGGTAAAGTTCCGTGGTTGGCGGCAATAATCCTGCTAAACGCTGAACGAGGTCGAGTGGCAGGAAGGGAGGCGAGATGATGCGATGGAAGTCGCGCGAAGTGTCTGATATGCATCCTTAAAGCGTCGACTTGAAGATACGTATCGATGGGGTGGTCGTGCGCGATGGCTATTGTTGCTGCCGTGGATGCACATCTGGGAAGTCCAAGGCAAATTCGCAGAGCTTGAGCTTGTACAGACTGGAGGGCACGGAGGTTGGTCTTACTGGTCCCACCCAGTACAGGTAAGCTATAGCGCAGGAAACCGAGGAACAGTGCATTATAGAGTTGGAGCATCGCACTCACAGACGCACCCCACGACTTTCCTGCAAGAAATCTGAGCACGTGAGTCATCATGAGTAATTTCCTTTTTAGGTACGAGACATGAGGACTCCAGGAGAGGTCTCGATCTATTATCACCCCTAGAAAGCGGTGCGTCTTCTCGTAGGCAATCGGATGTCCATTAATTTTGACAACGTACGGTTTCATTGCTTTGCGCGTGAAAGCGACCATAGAGCACTTCTCGGAGCATACCTCCAGGCCTCGCGCTCGAAGATAGCCTGATGTTAGTGTGGCCGCTTTTTGAAGTCTGGCGCGCACCTGGGGACGCGTCGCTCCTGATGACCAAATGCATATATCGTCTGCATAGATCGACACATGGACGGACTGCGGAAGGATGTGAACCAGGTCGATGAGCACGAGGTTAAATAGAGTGGGGCTCAAGACTCCACCTTGTGGTACGCCACGGCAGGTGTTGTGTTGTGATGACGCACCATCCTCTGTTTGCACAAAGAAAGACCTGTCCTTCAAGAAGCTGAGTATCCACCGAAAAACAAGGCCGCCTAGGCCGACATTGCCCAGAGCGTCTAGGATGGCTCGATGGGTTACGTTATCATAAGCGCCTTTAACATCCAGGAACATTGCCGCTGACAGCCTCCTTAGGCTTTTTTCGTGCTGAACAGACGTGACAAGGTCGATGACGTTGTCTATAGAAGAGCGTCCGCGTCGAAAGCCTGCCATAGCGTCAGGGTATAACCGGTAGTGTTCTAGATACCACTCTAGCCGCGTCAGCACCATCCTCTCCATCACCTTTCCGAGACAACTGGCCAGAGCAATGGGACGATAAGACGCCACGTCTAGGGGTGATTTACCTGGTTTGAGCAGAGGCACAAGGCGGCTGGACTTCCATGCAGCAGGAACCAGTCCTTCACGCCATGAATTATTGTACACGCCTAGAAGAGCATGCCGGGCTGTTTGACCGAGGTGTCCGAGAGCTGCGTATGTCACCCCGTCAGGCCCAGGCGATGAGGAACGTCTGCACGCTGCCAACGCCGCCTGCAATTCCTCGATGGTAAACGGATTGTCCATACGTGAATCCCGCGAGATTGGAACATCACCGGGATCACGTGTAACGAACGATGGCGGCAGACCAGCAACCTTGACACAGAAGTCCTCCGCTACGTCGATCTCTCGGCGACCTTGGTAGAGAGCCAGACATTTGAAGGGGTGGCGTTGTTGCGGTGACGTTCGAAGACCACGCACCGTTCTCCAGATATGTGACAGGGGTTTATGCGGATCAAGGGAATCGCAGAAGGTTTTCCATCTGAGAGACTGCAGGGAGTTGATCCGACGCTGGATCTTCTTCTGTATTCGTCTCGCCTCCCTTAGGTCGTAGATGGACTTGGTGCGCCTGTACCTTCGTTCCGCGCGACGGCGGATTGCTCGAAGCCGCTCCAATTCTGCTTCGAAATGGGAAAACATGGGAATAGGCCTAGAAGCTCTGGTGGCTTCTTGAGCAGAGGCGTTAATTAGCTTTTCGATGTTGCCAGGTAGACAGTCCTGAATCTCTTGGCAATTCTTCTCCATGAGCAGCGTGTATTGAGGCCAGTCAATGTGACGAAGAACTGTGGTCGACTGTGTCTTGCGTATGCCGTCAATTTTAACATATGTTGGGACGTGGTCACTACCATGCGTTTCGTTGTCCGTGAACCATTTCACACTGGCGCTGAGGCACCTTGAAACAAAAGTCAAGTCCAGGCAGCTGCTGTATGTCAATCCCCGCAGAAAAGTAGGACTGCCATCATTTAGGCAGCAGAGCTCATGGTCCGACGCGAAGGATAGTAGGCGTCTTCCTCGGCAATCCATCTTTAAACTTCCCCATAGCGGATGATGCGCATTGAAGTCGCCGGTAATAATCCATGGTCCAGCTGTCGCTGTTAAAATTGCACTTAGTCTCGCGTTGTCAAATCGACTCGAAGGTGAAATGTAGGCACCTACGAGCGTGAGTGCGACGTTCTTGCATTTTATCGTCAAACATACGTACTGATTGTCGTCATCAGGTGCGACTGGGTGTGAAACATACGTCAAATCGCATCTGATATAAACGATGACTTTGCTGCGTTCGCTACAGGTAGCAGACATGAAAGCTTCATATCCTGATAGGCGGATGCCGTTGTCAATGTTTGGTTCACAAATGACGATATTGGAAATTTGTACTTAAAGACAAACGGACGAAAGTCCGAGATGCGGGATTTAATGCCTCTGACATTCCATTGGAAGAGAGACGCTTCCTTGACCTCCTTAATGAACGAGTGTAGAGGAGCAGCCATGGTGCTTCTCAAGACCGGACAGTACTGGATTCAGGGCGTCCAGTATTTGAAGTGCGCCTCGAGCCGCCGGAGTGTGTATGGCGGTCAGTAGTACTCGTAGCGTGTTCATAAGGGCCCTTATCATGGTGACAACTTGTTTGTCGTCGTCTAGGGTGCTACCTGAAGGTGAAGCATATGTAACTGGTAACGCTCACGGACGAAGAAGGAAACACACTGCACATGCGGGGAACATAGAACGAAGGAAGAACAGGGCCCATTGAACTAGAAAGTAGCATATGTTACTTAGAAAGGCGGGCTAGCTGGTGGTCGTCATTTGAATGCATAAAGGAAGGAAGAAAAGCGCGCATTGAACTAGAAAGTAGCATATGTAACTGAGAAAGGTGGGCTAACTGGTGGTCTTTAATTGCATGCATAATGTAACCGCGCGAATGACAACGGACGAAGAAGGAAGCACACTGCACAAGCACGGAACATAGAAAGGTAAGAAGAACAGGGCCCATTGAACTAGAAAATAGCAAATGTAACTGAGAAAGGCGGGCTAGCCGTGGCCGCCATTGCCACGGCTAGATCCACCAGCGGAGCGACAGGATGTAGCACGCTCACGGACGAAGAAGGAAACACACTGCACATGCGGGGAACATAGAACGAAGGAAGAACAGGGCCCATTGAACTAGAAAGTAGCATATGTAACTGTGAAAGGCTGGCTAGCTGGTGGTCGTTATTTGAATGCATAATGTAACCGCGGAAACGACAACGGATGGAGAAGGAAACACACTGCATATGCGCGGAACATGGAAACAAGGAAGAACAGCGCGCATTGAACTGGAAAGCAGCATATGTAACTGAGAAAGGCGGGCTAGCTGGTGGTCTTTATTTGAATGCTTAATGTAACCGCGCAATTGACAACGGACGAAGAAGGAAACACACTGCACACGCGCGGAACATAGAAAGGAAGGAAGAACAGGGCCCATAGTACCAGAAAGTAGCATATGCAACTGAGAAATGCAGGCTTGCTGGTGGTCGGTATATGAATGCATAATGTAACCGCGCAAACGACAACGGACGAAGAAGGTAACACACTGCACATGCGCAGAACATGGAAAGGAAGGAAGAACAGCGCGCATTGAACTAGAAAGTAGCATATGCAACTGAGAAATGCAGGCTTGCTGGTGGTCGGTATATGAATGCGTAATGTAACCGCGCAAACGACAACGGACGAAGAAGAGAGAGAGAGAGAGAGACAAAGAGGAGGAAAGACAGGGAGGTTAGCCAGTGTAAGTACTGGCTGGCTACCCTGTGCTGGTGAAAGGGGTAAAGGGAGTAAAAGGAGAAAGAAGAACAAGAGGAGAAAAAAAAATTAAGGAAATTCACGCAGTACCGCGATACTACACGATACAACACTCAAAGGCGATCGCACAATTCGCAAGTCCTTAGATACTTCAGCAAAGCCTTTAAGGCCTTGAGTGCCGAAGCCCGTCTGGACCAGTGTCCTAGAGCCTTCTCCTCTGTAAAGGGGCGATTGTCCAGTTTTTCGAGCGCGGTTACGAGCACTGTTCTTGGCACTTTGTAGCTGGGACAGTCACAAAGGAGGTGCTGAATCGTCTCCTCGCAGTCGCAGGTTCCGCAAGTAGGGCTGTCGGCCATTCCAATACGGAATGAATAGGAGTTCGTGAAAGCGACGCCGAGCCACAGGCGGCACAGAAGTGTTGCTTCCGCTCGTGGTAACCCTGGTGGTAGCCGGAGTTGCAGACATGGATCCAGTCTGTGGAGACGTTCGTTCGTGAACTCACTGGTGTTCCACAGATTCTGCGTAAGCTCGCGGGCGAGAGAGCGAAGACTTGTGGCTGCGTCTGTTCGTGACAGTGGTAGTGGTACAACGCGGGCACCGTCGTGGGCCGATCGGGCGGCGTCATCCGCATGATGATTGCCCGCAATTCCGCAATGACCCGGTATCCACTGGTAGATGACGTTGTGCCCTTTGTTGATTGCTTGATGGTGGAGTAGTCGGATGTCTGCCACTAGTTGCATATTTGGTCCGTGGTTGAAAGGGGACATCAGACACTGGAGAGCTGCCTTCGAGTCACATAAGAGGGACCATGACTGTGACGATTTGTGACTAATAAACTCTAAAGCAGCACGGATAGCTGCGAGTTCTGCAGCCGTCGATGATGTTACGTGAGACGTCTTGAACTTGAGGGTGACAGACTCTGCGGGAATAACCACTGCTCCAGCTGAGCTATTAGAGCAGACAGAACCATCCGTGTAAACGTGGATGCGTTCTTTGTGTTTGTCATGAAGGAATGAAAGCACGGTTTGTTTGAGGGCAAAAGATGACATCTCCGTTTTCTTTTTGATACCGGGAATATGAAGAAGAGCCTGGAGTGGATGAAGGCACCACAGCGGTAGAGATGGTCGTGCTGCAGGCGTGAAGCTTGATGGTAAAGTTCCGTGGTTGGCGGCAATAATCCTGCTAAACGCTGAACGAGGTCGAGTGGCAGGAAGGGAGGCGAGATGATGCGATGGAAGTCGCGCGAAGTGTCTGATATGCATCCTTAAAGCGTCGACTTGAAGATACGTATCGATGGGGTGGTCGTGCGCGATGGCTATTGTTGCTGCCGTGGATGCACATCTGGGAAGTCCAAGGCAAATTCGCAGAGCTTGAGCTTGTACAGACTGGAGGGCACGGAGGTTGGTCTTACTGGTCCCACCCAGTACAGGTAAGCTATAGCGCAGGAAACCGAGGAACAGTGCATTATAGAGTTGGAGCATCGCACTCACAGACGCACCCCACGACTTTCCTGCAAGAAATCTGAGCACGTGAGTCATCATGAGTAATTTCCTTTTTAGGTACGAGACATGAGGACTCCAGGAGAGGTCTCGATCTATTATCACCCCTAGAAAGCGGTGCGTCTTCTCGTAGGCAATCGGATGTCCATTAATTTTGACAACGTACGGTTTCATTGCTTTGCGCGTGAAAGCGACCATAGAGCACTTCTCGGAGCATACCTCCAGGCCTCGCGCTCGAAGATAGCCTGATGTTAGTGTGGCCGCTTTTTGAAGTCTGGCGCGCACCTGGGGACGCGTCGCTCCTGATGACCAAATGCATATATCGTCTGCATAGATCGACACATGGACGGACTGCGGAAGGATGTGAACCAGGTCGATGAGCACGAGGTTAAATAGAGTGGGGCTCAAGACTCCACCTTGTGGTACGCCACGGCAGGTGTTGTGTTGTGATGACGCACCATCCTCTGTTTGCACAAAGAAAGACCTGTCCTTCAAGAAGCTGAGTATCCACCGAAAAACAAGGCCGCCTAGGCCGACATTGCCCAGAGCGTCTAGGATGGCTCGATGGGTTACGTTATCATAAGCGCCTTTAACATCCAGGAACATTGCCGCTGACAGCCTCCTTAGGCTTTTTTCGTGCTGAACAGACGTGACAAGGTCGATGACGTTGTCTATAGAAGAGCGTCCGCGTCGAAAGCCTGCCATAGCGTCAGGGTATAACCGGTAGTGTTCTAGATACCACTCTAGCCGCGTCAGCACCATCCTCTCCATCACCTTTCCGAGACAACTGGCCAGAGCAATGGGACGATAAGACGCCACGTCTAGGGGTGATTTACCTGGTTTGAGCAGAGGCACAAGGCGGCTGGACTTCCATGCAGCAGGAACCAGTCCTTCACGCCATGAATTATTGTACACGCCTAGAAGAGCATGCCGGGCTGTTTGACCGAGGTGTCCGAGAGCTGCGTATGTCACCCCGTCAGGCCCAGGCGATGAGGAACGTCTGCACGCTGCCAACGCCGCCTGCAATTCCTCGATGGTAAACGGATTGTCCATACGTGAATCCCGCGAGATTGGAACATCACCGGGATCACGTGTAACGAACGATGGCGGCAGACCAGCAACCTTGACACAGAAGTCCTCCGCTACGTCGATCTCTCGGCGACCTTGGTAGAGAGCCAGACATTTGAAGGGGTGGCGTTGTTGCGGTGACGTTCGAAGACCACGCACCGTTCTCCAGATATGTGACAGGGGTTTATGCGGATCAAGGGAATCGCAGAAGGTTTTCCATCTGAGAGACTGCAGGGAGTTGATCCGACGCTGGATCTTCTTCTGTATTCGTCTCGCCTCCCTTAGGTCGTAGATGGACTTGGTGCGCCTGTACCTTCGTTCCGCGCGACGGCGGATTGCTCGAAGCCGCTCCAATTCTGCTTCGAAATGGGAAAACATGGGAATAGGCCTAGAAGCTCTGGTGGCTTCTTGAGCAGAGGCGTTAATTAGCTTTTCGATGTTGCCAGGTAGACAGTCCTGAATCTCTTGGCAATTCTTCTCCATGAGCAGCGTGTATTGAGGCCAGTCAATGTGACGAAGAACTGTGGTCGACTGTGTCTTGCGTATGCCGTCAATTTTAACATATGTTGGGACGTGGTCACTACCATGCGTTTCGTTGTCCGTGAACCATTTCACACTGGCGCTGAGGCACCTTGAAACAAAAGTCAAGTCCAGGCAGCTGCTGTATGTCAATCCCCGCAGAAAAGTAGGACTGCCATCATTTAGGCAGCAGAGCTCATGGTCCGACGCGAAGGATAGTAGGCGTCTTCCTCGGCAATCCATCTTTAAACTTCCCCATAGCGGATGATGCGCATTGAAGTCGCCGGTAATAATCCATGGTCCAGCTGTCGCTGTTAAAATTGCACTTAGTCTCGCGTTGTCAAATCGACTCGAAGGTGAAATGTAGGCACCTACGAGCGTGAGTGCGACGTTCTTGCATTTTATCGTCAAACATACGTACTGATTGTCGTCATCAGGTGCGACTGGGTGTGAAACATACGTCAAATCGCATCTGATATAAACGATGACTTTGCTGCGTTCGCTACAGGTAGCAGACATGAAAGCTTCATATCCTGATAGGCGGATGCCGTTGTCAATGTTTGGTTCACAAATGACGATATTGGAAATTTGTACTTAAAGACAAACGGACGAAAGTCCGAGATGCGGGATTTAATGCCTCTGACATTCCATTGGAAGAGAGACGCTTCCTTGACCTCCTTAATGAACGAGTGTAGAGGAGCAGCCATGGTGCTTCTCAAGACCGGACAGTACTGGATTCAGGGCGTCCAGTATTTGAAGTGCGCCTCGAGCCGCCGGAGTGTGTATGGCGGTCAGTAGTACTCGTAGCATGTTCATAAGGGCCCTTATCATGGTGACAACTTGTTTGTCGTCGTCTAGGGTGCTACCTGAAGGTGAAGCATATGTAACTGGTAACGCTCACGGACGAAGAAGGAAACACACTGCACATGCGGGGAACATAGAACGAAGGAAGAACAGGGCCCATTGAACTAGAAAGTAGCATATGTTACTTAGAAAGGCGGGCTAGCTGGTGGTCGTCATTTGAATGCATAAAGGAAGGAAGAAAAGCGCGCATTGAACTAGAAAGTAGCATATGTAACTGAGAAAGGTGGGCTAACTGGTGGTCTTTAATTGCATGCATAATGTAACCGCGCGAATGACAACGGACGAAGAAGGAAGCACACTGCACAAGCACGGAACATAGAAAGGTAAGAAGAACAGGGCCCATTGAACTAGAAAATAGCAAATGTAACTGAGAAAGGCGGGCTAGCCGTGGCCGCCATTGCCACGGCTAGATCCACCAGCGGAGCGACAGGATGTAGCACGCTCACGGACGAAGAAGGAAACACACTGCACATGCGGGGAACATAGAACGAAGGAAGAACAGGGCCCATTGAACTAGAAAGTAGCATATGTAACTGTGAAAGGCTGGCTAGCTGGTGGTCGTTATTTGAATGCATAATGTAACCGCGGAAACGACAACGGATGGAGAAGGAAACACACTGCATATGCGCGGAACATGGAAACAAGGAAGAACAGCGCGCATTGAACTGGAAAGCAGCATATGTAACTGAGAAAGGCGGGCTAGCTGGTGGTCTTTATTTGAATGCTTAATGTAACCGCGCAATTGACAACGGACGAAGAAGGAAACACACTGCACACGCGCGGAACATAGAAAGGAAGGAAGAACAGGGCCCATAGTACCAGAAAGTAGCATATGTAACTGAGAAAGGCGGGCTAGCTGGTGGTCGGTATTTGAATGCATAATGTAAGCGCTCAAACGACAACGGATGAAGAAGAGAACACACTGCACATGCGCAGAACATGGAAAGGAAGGAAAAACAGGGCCCATTGAACTAGAAAGTAGCATATGTAACTGAGAAAGGCGGGCTAGCTGGTGGTCGTTGTGTGAATGCATAATGTAACCGCGCAAACGACAACGGACGGAGAAGGAAACACACTGCACACGCGCGGAAAATGGAAAGGAAGGAAGAAAAGCGCGCATTGAACTAGAAAGTAGCATATGTAACTGAGAAAGGTGGGCTAACTGGTGGTCTTTATTTGCATGCATAATGTAACCGCGCGAATGACAACGGACGAAGAAGGAAGCACACTGCACAAGCACGGAACATAGAAATGTAAGAAGAACAGGGCCCATTGAACTAGAAAATAGCAAATGTAACTGAGAAAGGCGGGCTAGCTGGTGGTCTTTATTTGAATGCATAATATAACCGCGCAAACGACAACGGACGAAGAAGGAAACACACTGCACCCGCGCGTACATGGAAAGGAAGGAAGAACAGCGCGCATTGAACTAGAAAGTAGAATATGTAACTGAGAAAGGCGGGCTAGCTGGTGGTCGGTATTTGAATGCATAATGTAACCGCGCAAACGACAACAGACGAAGAAGGAAACACACTGCACCCGCGCGGAACATGGAAAGGAAGGAAGAACAGCGCGCATTGAACTAGTAAGTAGCATATGTAACTGAGAAAGGCGGGCTAGCTGGTTGTCCGTATTTAAATGAATAATGTAACCGCGCAAACGACAACCGACGGAGAAGGAAACACAGTGTACACGCGCGGAACATAGAACGAAGGAAGAACAGGGCCCATTGAAGTAGAAAGTAGCATATGTTACTTAGAAAGGTGGGCTAGATGGTGGTCTTTATTTGAATGCATAATATAACCGCGCAAACGACAACGGATGGAGAAGGAAACACACTGCACACGCGCGGAACATAGAAAGGAAGGAAGAACAGGGCCCATAGTACTAGAAAGTAGCATATGTAACTGAGAAAGGCGGGCTAGCTGGTGGTCGGTATTTGAATGCATAATGTAACCGCGCAAACGACAACAGACGAAGAAGGAAACACACTTCACCCGCGCGGAACATGGAAAGGAAGGAAGAACAGCGCGCATTGAACTAGTAAGTAGCATATGTAACTGAGAAAGGCGGGCTAGCTGGTGGTCCGTATTTAAATGAATAATGTAACCGCGCAAACGACAACCGACGGAGAAGAAAACACAGTGTACACGCGCGGAACATAGAACGAAGGAAGAACAGGGCCCATTGAAGTAGAAAGTAGCATATGTTACTTAGAAAGGTGGGCTAGCTGGTGGTCTTTATTTGAATGCATAATATAACCGCGCAAACGACAACGGATGGAGAAGGAAACACACTGCACACGCGCGGAACATAGAAAGGAAGGAAGAACAGGGCCCATAGTACTAGAAAGTAGCATATGTAACTGAGAAAGGTGGGCTAGCTGGTGGTCGGTATTTGAATGCATAATGTAACCGCGCAAACGACAACGGATGAAGAAGGGAACACACTGCACATGCGCAGAACATGGAAAGGAAGAAAGAACAGGGCCCATTGAACTAGAAAGTAGCATATGTAACTGAGAAAGGCGGGCTAGCTGGTGGTCGGTATTTGAATGCATAATGTAGCCGCGCAAACGACAACGGACGGAGAAGGAAACACACTGCACATGCGCAGAACATGGAAAGGAAGGAAGAACAGCGCGCATTTAACTAGACAGTAGAATATGTAACTGAGAAAGGCGGGCTAGCTGGTGGTCGTTATTTGAATGCATAATGTAACCGCGCAATTAACAACGGACGAAGAATGAAACACACTGAACACGCGCGGAACATAGAAAGAAAGGAGGAACAGGGCTCGTTGAAATAGAAAGTAGCATATGTAACTGAGAAAGGCGGGTTAGCTGGTGGCCGTTATGTGAATGCATAATGTAACCGCGCCAAGGACAACGGACGGAGAAAGAAACAAACTGCATACGCGCTGAACTTGGAAAGGAAGGAAGAACAGCGCGCATTGAACTAGAAAGTCGCATATGTAACTGAGAAAGGCGGGCTAGCTGGTGGTCGGTATTTGAATGCATAATGTAACCGCGCAAACCACAACGGACGAAGAAGGAAACACACTGCACACGCGCGGAACATGGAAAGGAAGGAAGAACAGCGCGCATTGAACTAAAAAGTAGCATATGTAACTGAGAAAGGCGGGCTAGTTGGTGGTCGTTATTTTAATGCATAATATACACGCACAAACGACAACGGACGAAGAAGGAAACACACAGCACACGCGGGGAACAAAGAAAGGAAGGAAGAACAGTGCCCATTGAAATAGAAAGTCGCATATGTAACTGAGAAACGCGGGCTAGCTGGTGGTCTTTATTTGAATGCATAATGTAACCGCACAAACGACAACGGACGAAGAAGGAAGTGCACTGTACATGCGCAGAACATGGAAAGGAAGGAAGAACAGCGCGCATTGAACTAGAAAGTAGCATATGTAACTGTGAAAGGCGGGCTAGCTGGTGGTCGTTATTTGAATGCATAATGTAACTGCGCAATTGACAACGGACGAAGAAGGAAACACACTGCACACGCGCGGAACATAGAAAGAAAGGAGGAACAGGGCTCATTGAACTAGAAAGTAGCATATGTAACTGAGAAAGGAGTGCTGGGGGGTGGTCGTTGTTTGAATGCATATAGTAACCGCGCAAACGACAACGGACGGAGAAAGAAACAAACTGCATACGCGCGGAACATAGAAAGGAAGGAGGAGCAGGGCTCATTGAAGTAGAAAGTTGCATATGTAACTGAGAAAGGCGGGCTAGCTGGTGGTCGTTATTTGAATGCATAATGTAACCGCGCAAACGACAACGGACGAAGATGGAAACACGCTGCACACGCGGGGAACATAGAAACAAAGGAAGAACAGCGCGCATTGAACTAGAAAGTAGCATATGCAACTGAGAAAGGCGGGCTAGCTGGTGGTCGGTATATGAATGCATATTGTAACCGCGCACGCGACAACGGACGAAGAAGGAAACACACTGCACACGCGCAGAACATGGAAAGGAAGGAAGAACAGCGCGCATTGAACTAGAAAATAGCATATGTAACTGTGAAAGGCTGGCTAGCTGGTGGTCGTTATTTGAATGCATAATGTAACCGCGGAAACGACAACGGATGGAGAAGGAAACACACTGCATATGCGCGGAACATGGAAACAAGGAAGAACAGCGCGCATTGAACTGGAAAGCAGCATATGTAACTGAGAAAGGCGGGCTAGCTGGTGGTCGTTATTTGATTGGATAATATAACCGCGCAAACGACAACGGACGGAGAAGGAAATACACTGCACACGCGCGCAACATAGAAATGAAGGAATAACAGCGCGCATTGAACTAGAAAGTAGCATATGCAACTGAGAATTCCGGGCTAGCTGGTGGTCGTTATTTGAATGCATAATGTAACCGCGCAAACGACAACGGACGAAGAAGGAAACACACTGCACACGCGGGGAACTTAGAAAGGAAGGAAGAACAGTGCCCATTAAACTAGAAAGTAGCATATGTAACTGAGAAAGGCGGGCTAGCCGGTGGTCGGTATATGAATGCATATGTAACCGCGCAAACGACAACGGACGAAGAAGGAAACACACTGCACACGCGTGGAACATAGAAACGAAGGAAGAACACGGCCCATTGAACAAGAAAGTAGCATATGTAACTGAGAATGCCGGGCTAGTTGGTGGTCGTGTTTTGAATGCATATTGTAACCGCGCAAACGACAACGGACGAAGAAGGAAACACACTGCACACGCGGAGAACATAGAAAGGCAGAAAGAACAGTGCCCATTGAACTAGAAAGTAGCATATGTAACTGAGAAAGGCGGGCTAGCTGGTGGTCTTTATTTGAATGCTTAATGTAACCGCGCAATTGACAACGGACGAAGAATGAAACACACTGAACACGCGCGGAACATAGAAAGAAAGGAGGAACAGGGATCGTTGAACTAGAAAGTAGCATATGTAACTGAGAAAGGCGGTCTAGCTGGTGGTCGTTATGTGAATGCATAATGTAACCGCGCCAAGGACAACGGACGGAGAAAGAAACAAACTGCATACGCGCGGAATTTGGAAAGGAAGGAAGAACAGCGCGCATTGAACTAGAAAGTCGCATATGTAACTGAGAAAGGCGGGCTAGCTGGTGGTCGGTATTTGAATGCATAATGTAACCGCGCAAACCACAACGGACGAAGAAGGAAACACACTGCACACGCGCGGAACATGGAAAGGAAGGAAGAACAGCGCGCATTGAACTAAAAAGTAGCATATGTAACTGAGAAAGGCGGGCTAGTTGGTGGTCGTTATTTTAATGCATAATATACACGCACAAACGACAACGGACGGAGAAAGAAACAAACTGCATACGCGCGGAACATGGAAAGGAAGGAGGAGCAGGGCTCATTGAAGTAGAAAGTTGCATATGTAACTGAGAAAGGCGGGCTAGCTGGTGGTCGTTATTTGAATGCATAATGTAACCGCGCAAACGACAACGGACGAAGATGGAAACACGCTGCACACGCGGGGAACATAGAAAGAAAGGAAGAACAGCGCGCATTGAACTAGAAAGTAGCATATGCAACTGAGAAATGCGGGCTAGCTGGTGGTCGGTATATGAATGCATATTGTAACCGCGCACGCGACAACGGACGAAGAAGGAAACACACTGCACACGCGCGGAACATGGAACGAAGGAAGAACAGGGCCCATTGAACTAGAAAGTAGCATATGTAACTGAGAAAGGCAGGCTAGCTGGTGGTCGTTATTCGTTTGGATAATACAACCGCGCAAACGACAACGGACGTAGAAAGAAACGCACTGCACACGCGGGAACATAGAAAGGAAGGAAGAACAGTGCCCATTGAACTAGAAAGTAGCATATGTAACTGAGAAAGGCAGGCTAGCTGGTGGTCTTTATTTGAATGCTTAATGTAACCGCGCAAACGACAACGGACGAAGAAGGAAACACCCTGCACACACGCGGAACATGGAAAGGAAGGAAGAACAGCGCGCATTGAACTAGAAAGTAGCATATGTAACTGAGAAAGGCGGGCTAGCTGGTGGTCTTTATTTGAATGCATAATGTAACCGCGCAAACGACAACGGACGAAGAAGGAAGCGCACTGCACATGCGCAGAACATAGAAAGGAAGGAAGAACAGCGCGCATTGAACTAGAAAGTAGCATATGTAACTGTGAAAGGCTGGCTAGCTGGTGGTCGTTATTTGAATGCATAGTGTAACCGCGGAAACGACAACGGATGGAGAAGGAAACACACTGCATATGCGCGGAACATGGAAAGAAGGAAGAACAGCGCGCATTGAACTGGAAAGCAGCATATGTAACTGAGAAAGGCGGGCTAGCTGGTGGTCGTTATTTGATTGGATAATATAACCGCGCAAACGACAACGGACGGAGAAGGAGATACACTGCACACGCGCGCAACATAGAAATGAAGGAATAACAGCGCGCATTGAACTAGAAAGTAGCATATGCAACTGAGAATTCCGGGCTAGCTGGTGGTCGTTATTTGAATGCATAATGTAACCGCGCAAACGACAACGGACGAAGAAGGAAACACACTGCACACGCGGGGAACTTAGAAAGGAAGGAAGAACAGTGCCCATTGAACTAGAAAGTAGCATATGTAAATGAGAAAGGCGGGCTAGCTGGTGGTCGGTATATGAATGCATAATGTAACCGCGCAAACGAGAACGGACGAAGAAGGAAACACACTGCACACGCGTGGAACATAGAAACGAAGGAAGAACACGGCCCATTGAACTAGAAAGTAGCATATGTAACTGAGAATGCCGGGCTAGTTGGTGGTCGTGTTTTGAAGGCATATTGTAACCGCGCAAACGACAACGGACGAAGAAGGAAACACACTGCACACGCGGAGAACATAGAAAGGAAGGAAGAACAGTGCCCATTGAACTAGAAAGTAGCATATGTAACTGAGAAAGGCGGGCTAGCTGGTGGTCTTTATTTGAATGCTTAATGTAACCGCGCAAACGACAACGGACGAAGAAGGAAACACACTGCACACGCGCGGAACATAGAACGAAGGAAGAACAGGGCTCATTGAACTGGAAAGTAGCATACGTAACTGAGAAAGGCGGGCTAGGTGGTGGTCGGTATTTGAATGCATAATGTAACGGCGCAAACGACAACGGACGAATAAGGAAACACACTGCACATGCGCAGAACATGGAAAGGAAGGAAGAACAGCGCGCATTGAACTAGACAGTAGAATATGTAACTGAGAAAGGCGGGCTAGCTGGTGGTCGTTATTTGAATGCATAATGTAACCGCGCAATTGACAACGGACGAAAAATGAAACACACTGAACACGCGCGGAACATAGAAAGAAAGGAGGAACAGGGCTCGTTGAAATAGAAAGTAGCATATGTAACTGAGAAAGGCGGGTTAGCTGGTGGCCGTTATGTGAATGCATAATGTAACCGCGCCAAGGACAACGGACGGAGAAAGAAACAAACTGCATACGCGCTGAACTTGGAAAGGAAGGAAGAACAGCGCGCATTGAACTAGAAAGTCGCATATGTAACTGAGAAAGGCCGGCTAGGTGGTGGTCGGTATTTGAATGCATAATGTAACCGCGCAAACCACAACGGACGAAGAAGGAAACACACTGCACACGCGCGGAACATGGAAAGGAAGGAAGAACAGCGCGCATTGAACTAAAAAGTAGCATATGTAACTGAGAAAGGCGGGCTTGTTGGTGGTCGTTATTTTAATGCATAATATACACGCACAAACGACAACGGACGAAGAAGGAAACACACAGCACACGCGGGGAACAAAGAAACGAAGGAAGAACAGTGCCCATTGAAATAGAAAGTCGCATATGTAACTGAGAAACGCGGGCTAGCTGGTGGTCTTTATTTGAATGCATAATGTAACCGCACAAACGACAACGGACGAAGAAGGAAGTGCACTGTACATGCGCAGAACATGGAAAGGAAGGAAGAACAGCGCGCATTGAACTAGAAAGTAGCATATGTAACTGTGAAAGGCGGGCTAGCTGGTGGTCGTTATTTGAATGCATAATGTAACTGCGCAATTGACAACGGACGAAGAAGGAAACACACTGCACACGCGCGGAACATAGAAAGAAAGGAGGAACAGGGCTCATTGAACTAGAAAGTAGCATATGTAACAGAGAAAGGAGTGCTGGGGGGTGGTCGTTGTTTGAATGCATATAGTAACCGCGCAAACGACAACGGACGGAGAAAGAAACAAACTGCATACGCGCGGAACATAGAAAGGAAGGAGGAGCAGGGCTCATTGAAGTAGAAAGTTGCATATGTAACTGAGAAAGGCGGGCTAGCTGGTGGTCGTTATTTGAATGCATAATGTAACCGCGCAAACGACAACGGACGAAGATGGAAACACGCTGCACACGCGGGGAACATAGAAACAAAGGAAGAACAGCGCGCATTGAACTAGAAAGTAGCATATGCAACTGAGAAAGGCGGGCTAGCTGGTGGTCGGTATATGAATGCATATTGTAACCGCGCACGCGACAACGGACGAAGAAGGAAACACACTGCACACGCGCAGAACATGGAAAGGAAGGAAGAACAGCGCGCATTGAACTAGAAAGTAGCATATGTAACTGTGAAAGGCTGGCTAGCTGGTGGTCGTTATTTGAATGCATAATGTAACCGCGGAAACGACAACGGATGGAGAAGGAAACACACTGCATATGCGCGGAACATGGAAACAAGGAAGAACAGCGCGCATTGAACTGGAAAGCAGCATATGTAACTGAGAAAGGCGGGCTAGCTGGTGGTCGTTATTTGATTGGATAATATAACCGCGCAAACGACAACGGACGGAGAAGGAAATACACTGCACACGCGCGCAACATAGAAATGAAGGAATAACAGCGCGCATTGAAATAGAAAGTAGCATATGTAACTGTGAAAGGCTGGCTAGCTGGTGGTCGTTATTTGAATGCATAATGTAACCGCGGAAACGACAACGGATGGAGAAGGAAACACACTGCATATGCGCGGAACATGGAAACAAGGAAGAACAGCGCGCATTGAACTAGAAAGTAGCATATGTAACTGAGAAAGGCAGGCTAGCTGGTGGTCGTTATTCGTTTGGATAATACAACCGCGCAAACGACAACGGACGTAGAAAGAAACGCACTGCACACGCGGGAACATAGAAAGGAAGGAAGAACAGTGCCCATTGAACTAGAAAGTAGCATATGTAACTGAGAAAGGCAGGCTAGCTGGTGGTCTTTATTTGAATGCTTAATGTAACCGCGCAAACGACAACGGACGAAGAAGGAAACACCCTGCACACACGCGGAACATGGAAAGGAAGGAAGAACAGCGCGCATTGAACTAGAAAGTAGCATATGTAACTGAGAAAGGCGGGCTAGCTGGTGGTCTTTATTTGAATGCATAATGTAACCGCGCAAACGACAACGGACGAAGAAGAAAGCGCACTGCACATGCGCAGAACATAGAAAGGAAGGAAGAACAGCGCGCATTGAACTAGAAAGTAGCATATGTAACTGTGAAAGGCTGGCTAGCTGGTGGTCGTTATTTGAATGCATAATGTAACCGCGGAAACGACAACGGATGGAGAAGGAAACACACTGCATATGCGCGGAACATGGAAAGAAGGAAGAACAGCGCGCATTGAACTGGAAAGCAGCATATGTAACTGAGAAAGGCGGGCTAGCTGGTGGTCGTTATTTGATTGGATAATATAACCGCGCAAACGACAACGGACGGAGAAGGAGATACACTGCACACGCGCGCAACATAGAAATGAAGGAATAACAGCGCGCATTGAACTAGAAAGTAGCATATGCAACTGAGAATTCCGGGCTAGCTGGTGGTCGGTATTTGAATGCATAATGTAACCGCGCAAACGACAACGGACGAAGAAGGAAACACACTGCACACGCGGGGAACTTAGAAAGGAAGGAAGAACAGTGCCCATTGAACTAGAAAGTAGCATATGTAAATGAGAAAGGCGGGCTAGCTGGTGGTCGGTATATGAATGCATAATGTAACCGCGCAAACGACAACGGACGAAGAAGGAAACACACTGCACACGCGTGGAACATAGAAACGAAGGAAGAACACGGCCCATTGAACTAGGAAGTAGCATATGTAACTGAGAATGCCGGGCTAGTTGGTGGTCGTGTTTTGAAGGCATATTGTAACCGCGCAAACGACAACGGACGAAGAAGGAAACACACTGCACACGCGGAGAACATAGAAAGGAAGGAAGAACAGTGCCCATTGAACTAGAAAGTAGCATATGTAACTGAGAAAGGCGGGCTAGCTGGTGGTCTTTATTTGAATGCTTAATGTAACCGCGCAAACGACAACGGACGAAGAAGGAAACACACTGCACACGCGCGGAACATAGAACGAAGGAAGAACAGGGCTCATTGAACTGGAAAGTAGCATACGTAACTGAGAAAGGCGGGCTAGGTGGTGGTCGGTATTTGAATGCATAATGTAACGGCGCAAACGACAACGGACGAATAAGGAAACACACTGCACATGCGCAGAACATGGAAAGGAAGGAAGAACAGCGCGCATTGAACTAGACAGTAGAATATGTAACTGAGAAAGGCGGGCTAGCTCGTGGTCGTTATTTGAATGCATAATGTAACCGCGCAATTGACAACGGACGAAAAATGAAACACACTGAACACGCGCGGAACATAGAAAGAAAGGAGGAACAGGGCTCGTTGAAATAGAAAGTAGCATATGTAACTGAGAAAGGCGGGTTAGCTGGTGGCCGTTATGTGAATGCATAATGTAACCGCGCCAAGGACAACGGACGGAGAAAGAAACAAACTGCATACGCGCTGAACTTGGAAAGGAAGGAAGAACAGCGCGCATTGAACTAGAAAGTCGCATATGTAACTGAGAAAGGCCGGCTAGGTGGTGGTCGGTATTTGAATGCATAATGTAACCGCGCAAACCACAACGGACGAAGAAGGAAACACACTGCACACGCGCGGAACATGGAAAGGAAGGAAGAACAGCGCGCATTGAACTAAAAAGTAGCATATGTAACTGAGAAAGGCGGGCTAGTTGGTGGTCGTTATTTTAATGCATAATATACACGCACAAACGACAACGGACGAAGAAGGAAACACACAGCACACGCGGGGAACAAAGAAACGAAGGAAGAACAGTGCCCATTGAAATAGAAAGTCGCATATGTAACTGAGAAACGCGGGCTAGCTGGTGGTCTTTATTTGAATGCATAATGTAACCGCACAAACGACAACGGACGAAGAAGGAAGTGCACTGTACATGCGCAGAACATGGAAAGGAAGGAAGAACAGCGCGCATTGAACTAGAAAGTAGCATATGTAACTGTGAAAGGCGGGCTAGCTGGTGGTCGTTATTTGAATGCATAATGTAACTGCGCAATTGACAACGGACGAAGAAGGAAACACACTGCACACGCGCGGAACATAGAAAGAAAGGAGGAACAGGGCTCATTGAACTAGAAAGTAGCATATGTAACTGAGAAAGGAGTGCTGGGGGGTGGTCGTTGTTTGAATGCATATAGTAACCGCGCAAACGACAACGGACGGAGAAAGAAACAAACTGCATACGCGCGGAACATAGAAAGGAAGGAGGAGCAGGGCTCATTGAAGTAGAAAGTTGCATATGTAACTGAGAAAGGCGGGCTAGCTGGTGGTCGTTATTTGAATGCATAATGTAACCGCGCAAACGACAACGGACGAAGATGGAAACACGCTGCACACGCGGGGAACATAGAAACAAAGGAAGAACAGCGCGCATTGAACTAGAAAGTAGCATATGCAACTGAGAAAGGCGGGCTAGCTGGTGGTCGGTATATGAATGCATATTGTAACCGCGCACGCGACAACGGACGAAGAAGGAAACACACTGCACACGCGCAGAACATGGAAAGGAAGGAAGAACAGCGCGCATTGAACTAGAAAGTAGCATATGTAACTGAGAATTCCGGGCTAGCTGGTGGTCTTTATTTGAATGCATAATGTAACCGCGCAAACGACAACGGACGAAGAAGGAAGCGCACTGCACATGCGCAGAACATAGAAAGGAAGGAAGAACAGCGCGCATTGAACTAGAAAGTAGCATATGTAACTGTGAAAGGCGGGCTAGCTGGTGGTCGTTATTTGAATGCATAATGTAACCGCGGAAACGACAACGGATGGAGAAGGAAACACACTGCATATGCGCGGAACATGGAAACAAGGAAGAACAGCGCGCATTGAACTGGAAAGCAGCATATGTAACTGAGAAAGGCGGGCTAGCTGGTGGTCGTTATTTGATTGGATAATATAACCGCGCAAACGACAACGGACGGAGAAGGAAATACACTGCACACGCGCGCAACATAGAAATGAAGGAATAACAGCGCGCATTGAACTAGAAAGTAGCATATGCAACTGAGAATTCCGGGCTAGCTGCTGGTCGTTATTTGAATGCATAATGTAACCGCGCAAACGACAACGGACGAAGAAGGAAACACACTGCACACGCGGGGAACTTAGAAAGGAAGGAAGAACAGTGCCCATTAAACTAGAAAGTAGCATATGTAACTGAGAAAGGCGGGCTAGCCGGTGGTCGGTATATGAATGCATATGTAACCGCGCAAACGACAACGGACGAAGAAGGAAACACACTGCACACGCGTGGAACATAGAAACGAAGGAAGAACACGGCCCATTGAACAAGAAAGTAGCATATGTAACTGAGAATGCCGGGCTAGTTGGTGGTCGTGTTTTGAATGCATATTGTAACCGCGCAAACGACAACGGACGAAGAAGGAAACACACTGCACACGCGGAGAACATAGAAAGGCAGAAAGAACAGTGCCCATTGAACTAGAAAGTAGCATATGTAACTGAGAAAGGCGGGCTAGCTGGTGGTCTTTATTTGAATGCTTAATGTAACCGCGCAATTGACAACGGACGAAGAATGAAACACACTGAACACGCGCGGAACATAGAAAGAAAGGAGGAACAGGGCTCGTTGAACTAGAAAGTAGCATATGTAACTGAGAAAGGCGGGCTAGCTGGTGGTCGTTATGTGAATGCATAATGTAACCGCGCCAAGGACAACGGACGGAGAAAGAAACAAACTGCATACGCGCGGAATTTGGAAAGGAAGGAAGAACAGCGCGCATTGAACTAGAAAGTCGCATATGTAACTGAGAAAGGCGGGCTAGCTGGTGGTCGGTATTTGAATGCATAATGTAACCGCGCAAACCACAACGGACGAAGAAGGAAACACACTGCACACGCGCGGAACATGGAAAGGAAGGAAGAACAGCGCGCATTGAACTAAAAAGTAGCATATGTAACTGAGAAAGGCGGGCTAGTTGGTGGTCGTTATTTTAATGCATAATATACACGCACAAACGACAACGGACGAAGAAGGAAACACACTGCACACGCGGGGAACATAGAAAGGAAGGAAGAACAGTGCCCATTGAAATAGAAAGTCGCATATGTAACTGAGAAACGCGGGCTAGCTGGTGGTCGGTATTTGAATGCATAATGTAACCGCGCAAACGACAACGGACGAAGAAGGAAGCGCACTGCACATGCGCAGAACATGGAAAGGAAGGAAGAACAGCGCGCATTGAACTAGAAAGTAGCATATGTAACTGTGAAAGGCGGGCTAGCTGGTGGTCGTTATTTGAATGCATAATGTAACTGCGCAACTGACAACGGACGAAGAAGGAAACACACTGCAGACGGGCGGAACATAGAAAGAAAGGAGGAACAGTGCTCATTGAACTAGAAAGTAGCATATGTAACTGAGAAAGGCGTGCTAGGGGGTGGTCGTTGTTTGAATGCATATAGTAACCGCGCAAACGACAACGGACGGAGAAAGAAACAAACTGCATACGCGCGGAACATGGAAAGGAAGGAGGAGCAGGGCTCATTGAAGTAGAAAGTTGCATATGTAACTGAGAAAGGCGGGCTAGCTGGTGGTCGGTATTTGAATGCATAATGTAACCGCGCAAACGACAACGGACGAAGATGGAAACACGCTGCACACGCGGGGAACATAGAAAGAAAGGAAGAACAGCGCGCATTGAACTAGAAAGTAGCATATGCAACTGAGAAATGCGGGCTTGCTGGTGGTCGGTATATGAATGCATATTGTAACCGCGCACGCGACAACGGACGAAGAAGGAAACACACTGCACACGCGCGGAACATGGAACGAAGGAAGAACAGGGCCCATTGAACTAGAAAGTAGCATATGTAACTGAGAAAGGCAGGCTAGCTGGTGGTCGTTATTCGTTTGGATAATACAACCGCGCAAACGACAACGGACGTAGAAAGAAACGCACTGCACACGCGGGAACATAGAAAGGAAGGAAGAACAGTGCCCATTGAACTAGAAAGTAGCATATGTAACTGAGAAAGGCAGGCTAGCTGGTGGTCTTTATTTGAATGCTTAATGTAACCGCGCAAACGACAACGGACGAAGAAGGAAACACCCTGCACACACGCGGAACATGGAAAGGAAGGAAGAACAGCGCGCATTGAACTAGAAAGTAGCATATGTAACTGAGAAAGGCGGGCTAGCTGGTGGTCTTTATTTGAATGCATAATGTAACCGCGCAAACGACAACGGACGAAGAAGGAAGCGCACTGCACATGCGCAGAACATAGAAAGGAAGGAAGAACAGCGCGCATTGAACTAGAAAGTAGCATATGTAACTGTGAAAGGCTGGCTAGCTGGTGGTCGTTATTTGAATGCATAGTGTAACCGCGGAAACGACAACGGATGGAGAAGGAAACACACTGCATATGCGCGGAACATGGAAAGAAGGAAGAACAGCGCGCATTGAACTGGAAAGCAGCATATGTAACTGAGAAAGGCGGGCTAGCTGGTGGTCGTTATTTGATTGGATAATATAACCGCGCAAACGACAACGGACGGAGAAGGAGATACACTGCACACGCGCGCAACATAGAAATGAAGGAATAACAGCGCGCATTGAACTAGAAAGTAGCATATGCAACTGAGAATTCCGGGCTAGCTGGTGGTCGTTATTTGAATGCATAATGTAACCGCGCAAACGACAACGGACGAAGAAGGAAACACACTGCACACGCGGGGAACTTAGAAAGGAAGGAAGAACAGTGCCCATTGAACTAGAAAGTAGCATATGTAAATGAGAAAGGCGGGCTAGCTGGTGGTCGGTATATGAATGCATAATGTAACCGCGCAAACGACAACGGACGAAGAAGGAAACACACTGCACACGCGTGGAACATAGAAACGAAGGAAGAACACGGCCCATTGAACTAGAAAGTAGCATATGTAACTGAGAATGCCGGGCTAGTTGGTGGTCGTGTTTTGAAGGCATATTGTAACCGCGCAAACGACAACGGACGAAGAAGGAAACACACTGCACACGCGGAGAACATAGAAAGGAAGGAAGAACAGTGCCCATTGAACTAGAAAGTAGCATATGTAACTGAGAAAGGCGGGCTAGCTGGTGGTCTTTATTTGAATGCTTAATGTAACCGCGCAAACGACAACGGACGAAGAAGGAAACACACTGCACACGCGCGGAACATAGAACGAAGGAAGAACAGGGCTCATTGAACTGGAAAGTAGCATACGTAACTGAGAAAGGCGGGCTAGGTGGTGGTCGGTATTTGAATGCATAATGTAACGGCGCAAACGACAACGGACGAATAAGGAAACACACTGCACATGCGCAGAACATGGAAAGGAAGGAAGAACAGCGCGCATTGAACTAGACAGTAGAATATGTAACTGAGAAAGGCGGGCTAGCTGGTGGTCGTTATTTGAATGCATAATGTAACCGCGCAATTGACAACGGACGAAGAATGAAACACACTGAACACGCGCGGAACATAGAAAGAAAGGAGGAACAGGGCTCGTTGAAATAGAAAGTAGCATATGTAACTGAGAAAGGCGGGTTAGCTGGTGGCCGTTATGTGAATGCATAATGTAACCGCGCCAAGGACAACGGACGGAGAAAGAAACAAACTGCATACGCGCTGAACTTGGAAAGGAAGGAAGAACAGCGCGCATTGAACTAGAAAGTCGCATATGTAACTCAGAAAGGCGGGCTAGCTGGTGGTCGGTATTTGAATGCATAATGTAACCGCGCAAACCACAACGGACGAAGAAGGAAACACACTGCACACTCGCGGAACATGGAAAGGAAGGAAGAACAGCGCGCATTGAACTAAAAAGTAGCATATGTAACTGAGAAAGGCGGGCTAGTTGGTGGTCGTTATTTTAATGCATAATATACACGCACAAACGACAACGGACGAAGCAGGAAACACACAGCACACGCGGGGAACAAAGAAAGGAAGGAAGAACAGTGCCCATTGAACTAGAAAGTAGCATATGTAACTGAGAAAGGCAGGCTAGCTGGTGGTCTTTATTTGAATGCTTAATGTAACCGCGCAAACGACAACGGACGAAGAAGGAAGCGCACTGCACATGCGCAGAACATAGAAAGGAAGGAAGAACAGCGCGCATTGAACTAGAAAGTAGCATATGTAACTGTGAAAGGCGGGCTAGCTGGTGGTCGTTATTTGAATGCATAATGTAACCGCGGAAACGACAACGGATGGAGAAGGAAACACACTGCATATGCGCGGAACATGGAAAGAAGGAAGAACAGCGCGCATTGAACTGGAAAGCAGCATATGTAACTGAGAAAGGCGGGCTAGCTGGTGGTCGTTATTTGATTGGATAATATAACCGCGCAAACGACAACGGACGGAGAAGGAGATACACTGCACACGCGCGCAACATAGAAATGAAGGAATAACAGCGCGCATTGAACTAGAAAGTAGCATATGCAACTGAGAATTCCGGGCTAGCTGGTGGTCGTTATTTGAATGCATAATGTAACCGCGCAAACGACAACGGACGAAGAAGGAAACACACTGCACACGCGGGGAACTTAGAAAGGAAGGAAGAACAGTGCCCATTGAACTAGAAAGTAGCATATGTAAATGAGAAAGGCGGGCTAGCTGGTGGTCGGTATATGAATGCATAATGTAACCGCGCAAACGACAACGGACGAAGAAGGAAACACACTGCACACGCGTGGAACATAGAAACGAAGGAAGAACACGGCCCATTGAACTAGAAAGTAGCATATGTAACTGAGAATGCCGGGCTAGTTGGTGGTCGTGTTTTGAAGGCATATTGTAACCGCGCAAACGACAACGGACGAAGAAGGAAACACACTGCACACGCGGAGAACATAGAAAGGAAGGAAGAACAGTGCCCATTGAACTAGAAAGTAGCATATGTAACTGAGAAAGGCGGGCTAGCTGGTGGTCTTTATTTGAATGCTTAATGTAACCGCGCAAACGACAACGGACGAAGAAGGAAACACACTGCACACGCGCGGAACATAGAACGAAGGAAGAACAGGGCTCATTGAACTGGAAAGTAGCATACGTAACTGAGAAAGGCGGGCTAGGTGGTGGTCGGTATTTGAATGCATAATGTAACGGCGCAAACGACAACGGACGAATAAGGAAACACATGCACATGCGCAGAACATGGAAAGGAAGGAAGAACAGCGCGCATTGAACTAGACAGTAGAATATGTAACTGAGAAAGGCGGGCTAGCTGGTGGTCGTTATTTGAATGCATAATGTAACCGCGCAATTGACAACGGACGAAGAATGAAACACACTGAACACGCGCGGAACATAGAAAGAAAGGAGGAACAGGGCTCGTTGAAATAGAAAGTAGCATATGTAACTGAGAAAGGCGGGTTAGCTGGTGGCCGTTATGTGAATGCATAATGTAACCGCGCCAAGGACAACGGACGGAGAAAGAAACAAACTGCATACGCGCTGAACTTGGAAAGGAAGGAAGAACAGCGCGCATTGAACTAGAAAGTCGCATATGTAACTCAGAAAGGCGGGCTAGCTGGTGGTCGGTATTTGAATGCATAATGTAACCGCGCAAACCACAACGGACGAAGAAGGAAACACACTGCACACTCGCGGAACATGGAAAGGAAGGAAGAACAGCGCGCATTGAACTAAAAAGTAGCATATGTAACTGAGAAAGGCGGGCTAGTTGGTGGTCGTTATTTTAATGCATAATATACACGCACAAACGACAACGGACGAAGCAGGAAACACACAGCACACGCGGGGAACAAAGAAAGGAAGGAAGAACAGTGCCCATTGAAATAGAAAGTCGCATATGTAACTGAGAAACGCGGGCTAGCTGGTGGTCTTTATTTGAATGCACAATGTAACCGCACAAAAGACAACGGACGAAGAAGGAAGTGCACTGTACATGCGCAGAACATGGAAAGGAAGGAAGAACAGCGCGCATTGAACTAGAAAGTAGCATTTGTAACTGTGAAAGGCGGGCTAGCTGGTGGTCGTTATTTGAATGCATAATGTAACTGCGCAATTGACAACGGACGAAGAAGGAAACACACTGCACACGCGCGGAACATAGAAAGAAAGGAGGAACAGGGCTCATTGAACTAGAAAGTAGCATATGTAACTGAGAAAGGAGTGCTGGGGGGTGGTCGTTGTTTGAATGCATATAGTAACCGCGCAAACAACAACGGACGGAGAAAGAAACAAACTGCATACGCGCGGAACATAGAAAGGAAGGAGGAGCAGGGCTCATTGAAGTAGAAAGTTGCATATGTAACTGAGAAAGGCGGGCTAGCTGGTGGTCGTTATTTGAATGCATAATGTAACCGCGCAAACGACAACGGACGAAGATGGAAACACGCTGCACACGCGGGGAACATAGAAACAAAGGAAGAACAGCGCGCATTGAACTAGAAAGTAGCATATGCAACTGAGAAAGGCGGGCTAGCTGGTGGTCGGTATATGAATGCATATTGTAACCGCGCACGCGACAACGGACGAAGAAGGAAACACACTGCACACGCGCAGAACATGGAAAGGAAGGAAGAACAGCGCGCATTGAACTAGAAAGTAGCATATGTAACTGTGAAAGGCTGGCTAGCTGGTGGTCGTTATTTGAATGCATAATGTAACCGCGGAAACGACAACGGATGGAGAAGGAAACACACTGCATATGCGCGGAACATGGAAACAAGGAAGAACAGCGCGCATTGAACTGGAAAGCAGCATATGTAACTGAGAAAGGCGGGCTAGCTGGTGGTCTTTATTTGAATGCTTAATGTAACCGCGCAATTGACAACGGACGAAGAATGAAACACACTGAACACGCGCGGAACATAGAAAGAAAGGAGGAACAGGGATCGTTGAACTAGAAAGTAGCATATGTAACTGAGAAAGGCGGTCTAGCTGGTGGTCGTTATGTGAATGCATAATGTAACCGCGCCAAGGACAACGGACGGAGAAAGAAACAAACTGCATACGCGCTGAACTTGGAAAGGAAGGAAGAACAGCGCGCATTGAACTAGAAAGTCGCATATGTAACTCAGAAAGGCGGGCTAGCTGGTGGTCGGTATTTGAATGCATAATGTAACCGCGCAAACCACAACGGACGAAGAAGGAAACACACTGCACACTCGCGGAACATGGAAAGGAAGGAAGAACAGCGCGCATTGAACTAAAAAGTAGCATATGTAACTGAGAAAGGCGGGCTAGTTGGTGGTCGTTATTTTAATGCATAATATACACGCACAAACGACAACGGACGAAGCAGGAAACACACAGCACACGCGGGGAACAAAGAAAGGAAGGAAGAACAGTGCCCATTGAAATAGAAAGCCGCATATGTAACTGAGAAACGCGGGCTAGCTGGTGGTCTTTATTTGAATGCACAATGTAACCGCACAAACGACAACGGACGAAGAAGGAAGTGCACTGTACATGCGCAGAACATGGAAAGGAAGGAAGAACAGCGCGCATTGAACTAGAAAGTAGCATATGTAACTGTGAAAGGCGGGCTAGCTGGTGGTCGTTATTTGAATGCATAATGTAACTGCGCAATTGACAACGGACGAAGAAGGAAACACACTGCACACGCGCGGAACATAGAAAGAAAGGAGGAACAGGGCTCATTGAACTAGAAAGTAGCATATGTAACTGAGAAAGGAGTGCTGGGGGGTGGTCGTTGTTTGAATGCATATAGTAACCGCGCAAACAACAACGGACGGAGAAAGAAACAAACTGCATACGCGCGGAACATAGAAAGGAAGGAGGAGCAGGGCTCATTGAAGTAGAAAGTTGCATATGTAACTGAGAAAGGCGGGCTAGCTGGTGGTCGTTATTTGAATGCATAATGTAACCGCGCAAACGACAACGGACGAAGATGGAAACACGCTGCACACGCGGGGAACATAGAAACAAAGGAAGAACAGCGCGCATTGAACTAGAAAGTAGCATATGCAACTGAGAAAGGCGGGCTAGCTGGTGGTCGGTATATGAATGCATATTGTAACCGCGCACGCGACAACGGACGAAGAAGGAAACACACTGCACACGCGCAGAACATGGAAAGGAAGGAAGAACAGCGCGCATTGAACTAGAAAGTAGCATATGTAACTGTGAAAGGCTGGCTAGCTGGTGGTCGTTATTTGAATGCATAATGTAACCGCGGAAACGACAACGGATGGAGAAGGAAACACACTGCATATGCGCGGAACATGGAAACAAGGAAGAACAGCGCGCATTGAACTGGAAAGCAGCATATGTAACTGAGAAAGGCGGGCTAGCTGGTGGTCGTTATTTGATTGGATAATATAACCGCGCAAACGACAACGGACGGAGAAGGAAATACACTGCACACGCGCACAACATAGAAATGAAGGAATAACAGCGCGCATTGAACTAGAAAGTAGCATATGCAACTGAGAATTCCGGGCTAGCTGGTGGTCGTTATTTGAATGCATAATGTAACCGCGCAAACGACAACGGACGAAGAAGGAAACACACTGCACACGCGGGGAACTTAGAAAGGAAGGAAGAACAGTGCCCATTAAACTAGAAAGTAGCATATGTAACTGAGAAAGGCGGGCTAGCCGGTGGTCGGTATATGAATGCATATGTAACCGCGCAAACGACAACGGACGAAGAAGGAAACACACTGCACACGCGTGGAACATAGAAACGAAGGAAGAACACGGCCCATTGAACAAGAAAGTAGCATATGTAACTGAGAATGCCGGGCTAGTTGGTGGTCGTGTTTTGAATGCATATTGTAACCGCGCAAACGACAACGGACGAAGAAGGAAACACACTGCACACGCGGAGAACATAGAAAGGCAGAAAGAACAGTGCCCATTGAACTAGAAAGTAGCATATGTAACTGAGAAAGGCGGGCTAGCTGGTGGTCTTTATTTGAATGCTTAATGTAACCGCGCAATTGACAACGGACGAAGAATGAAACACACTGAACACGCGGGGAACATAGAAAGAAAGGAGGAACAGGGCTCGTTGAACTAGAAAGTAGCATATGTAACTGAGAAAGGCGGGCTAGCTGGTGGTCGTTATGTGAATGCATAATGTAACCGCGCCAAGGACAACGGACGGAGAAAGAAACAAACTGCATACGCGCGGAATTTGGAAAGGAAGGAAGAACAGCGCGCATTGAACTAGAAAGTCGCATATGTAACTGAGAAAGGCGGGCTAGCTGGTGGTCGGTATTTGAATGCATAATGTAACCGCGCAAACGACAACGGACGAAGAAGGAAGCGCACTGCACATGCGCAGAACATGGAAAGGAAGGAAGAACAGCGCGCATTGAACTAGAAAGTAGCATCTGTAACTGTGAAAGGCGGGCTAGCTGGTGGTCGTTATTTGAATGCATAATGTAACTGCGCAATTGACAACGGACGAAGAAGGAAACACACTGCAGACGCGCGGAACATAGAAAGAAAGGAGGAACAGTGCTCATTGAACTAGAAAGTAGCATATGTAACTGAGAAAGGCGTGCTAGGGGGTGGTCGTTGTTTGAATGCATATAGTAACCGCGCAAACGACAACGGACGGAGAAAGAAACAAACTGCATACGCGCGGAACATGGAAAGGAAGGAGGAGCAGGGCTCATTGAAGTAGAAAGTTGCATATGTAACTGAGAAAGGCGGGCTAGCTGGTGGTCGTTATTTGAATGCATAATGTAACCGCGCAAACGACAACGGACGAAGATGGAAACACGCTGCACACGCGGGGAACATGGAAAGAAAGGAAGAACAGCGCGCATTGAACTAGAAAGTAGCATATGCAACTGAGAAATGCGGGCTAGCTGGTGGTCGGTATATGAATGCATATTGTAACCGCGCACGCGACAACGGACGAAGAAGGAAACACACTGCACACGCGCGGAACATGGAACGAAGGAAGAACAGGGCCCATTGAACTAGAAAGTAGCATATGTAACTGAGAAAGGCAGGCTAGCTGGTGGTCGTTATTCGTTTGGATAATACAACCGCGCAAACGACAACGGACGTAGAAAGAAACGCACTGCACACGCGGGAACATAGAAAGGAAGGAAGAACAGTGCCCATTGAACTAGAAAGTAGCATATGTAACTGAGAAAGGCAGGCTAGGTGGTGGTCTTTATTTGAATGCTTAATGTACCCGCGCAAACGACAACGGACGAAGAAGGAAACACACTGCACACACGCGGAACATGGAAAGGAAGGAAGAACAGCGCGCATTGAACTAGAAAGTAGCATATGTAACTGAGAAAGGCGGGCTAGCTGGTGGTCTTTATTTGAATGCATAATGTAACCGCGCAAACGACAACGGACGAAGAAGGAAGCGCACTGCACATGCGCAGAACATAGAAAGGAAGGAAGAACAGCGCGCATTGAACTAGAAAGTAGCATATGTAACTGTGAAAGGCGGGCTAGCTGGTGGTCGTTATTTGAATGCATAATGTAACCGCGGAAACGACAACGGATGGAGAAGGAAACACACTGCATATGCGCGGAACATGGAAAGAAGGAAGAACAGCGCGCATTGAACTGGAAAGCAGCATATGTAACTGAGAAAGGCGGGCTAGCTGGTGGTCGTTATTTGATTGGATAATATAACCGCGCAAACGACAACGGACGGAGAAGGAGATACACTGCACACGCGCGCAACATAGAAATGAAGGAATAACAGCGCGCATTGAACTAGAAAGTAGCATATGCAACTGAGAATTCCGGGCTAGCTGGTGGTCGTTATTTGAATGCATAATGTAACCGCGCAAACGACAACGGACGAAGAAGGAAACACACTGCACACGCGGGGAACTTAGAAAGGAAGGAAGAACAGTGCCCATTGAACTAGAAAGTAGCATATGTAAATGAGGAAGGCGGGCTAGCTGGTGGTCGGTATATGAATGCATAATGTAACCGCGCAAACGACAACGGACGAAGAAGGAAACACACTGCACACGCGTGGAACATAGAAACGAAGGAAGAACACGGCCCATTGAACTAGAAAGTAGCATATGTAACTGAGAATGCCGGGCTAGTTGGTGGTCGTGTTTTGAAGGCATATTGTAACCGCGCAAACGACAACGGACGAAGAAGGAAACACACTGCACACGCGGAGAACATAGAAAGGAAGGAAGAACAGTGCCCATTGAACTAGAAAGTAGCATATGTAACTGAGAAAGGCGGGCTAGCTGGTGGTCTTTATTTGAATGCTTAATGTAACCGCGCAAACGACAACGGACGAAGAAGGAAACACACTGCACACGCGCGGAACATAGAACGAAGGAAGAACAGGGCTCATTGAACTGGAAAGTAGCATACGTAACTGAGAAAGGCGGGCTAGGTGGTGGTCGGTATTTGAATGCATAATGTAACGGCGCAAACGACAACGGACGAATAAGGAAACACACTGCACACGCGCGGAACATGGAAAGGAATGAAGAACAGCGCGCATTGAACTAGAAAGTAGCATATGTAACTGAGAAAGCCGCGCTAGCTGGTGGTCGGTATTTGAATGCATAATGTAACCGCGCAAACGACAACGGACGGAGAAGGAAATACACTGCACACGCACGCAAAATAGAAATGAAGGAAGAACAGCGCGCATTGAAGTAGAAAGTAGCATATGCAACTGAGAATGCCGGGCTATCTGGTGGTCGTTATTTGAATGCATAATGTAACCGCGCAAACGACAACGGACGAAGAAGGAAACACACTGCACACGCGGGGAACATAGAAAGGAAGGAAGAACAGTGCCCATTGAACTAAAAAGTAGCATATGTAACTGAGAAAAGTGGGCTAGCTGGTGGTCGTTATTTGATTGGATAACATAACCGCGCAAACGACAACGGACGGAGAAGGAAACACACTGCTCACGCGCGGAACTTGGAAAGGAAGGAAGAAGAGCGCGCATTGAACTTGAAAGTAGCATTGTAACTGAGAAAGGCAGGCTAGCTGGTGGTCGTTATTTGAATGCATAATGTAACGGTGCAAACGACAACGGGCGAATAAGGAAACACACTGCACACGCGCGGAACATGGAAAGGAAGGAAGAACAGTGCCCATTGAACTAAAAAGTAGCATATGTAACTGAGAAAGGCGGGCTAGCTGGTGGTCGTTATTTGATTGGATAACATAACCGCGCAAACGACAACGGACGAAGAAGGAAACACATTGCACACGCGGGGAACATAGAAAGGAAGGAAGAACAGGGCTCATTGAACTGGAATGTAGCATACGTAACTGAGAAAGGCGGGCTAGCTGGTGGTCGGTATTTGAATGCATAATGTAACCGCGCAAACGACAACGGACGAATAAGGAAACACACTGCACACGCGCGTAACATGGAAAGGAATGAAGAACAGCGCGCATTGAACTAGAAAGTAGCATATGTAACTGAGAAAGGCGGGCTAGCTGGTGGTCGGTATGTGAATGCATAATGTAACCGCGCAAACGACAACGGACCAAGAAAGAAGCACACTGCACAAGCACGGAACATAGAAAGGAAAGAAGAACAGGGCCCATTGAACTAGAAAGTAGCAAATGTAACTGAGGAAGGTGGGCTAGCTGGTGGTCGGTATTTGAATGCATTATGTAACCGCGAAAACGACAACGGACAGAGAAGGAAACACACTGCACACGCGCGGAACATGAAAAGAAGGAAGAGCAGCGCGCATTGAACTTGAAAGTAGCATATGTAACTGAGAAAGGCGGGCTAGCTGGTGGTCGTTATTTGAATGCATAATGTAACCACGCAATTGACAACGGACGAAGTAGGAAACACACTGCACACGCGCGGAACATAGAACGAAGGAAGAACAGGGCCCATTGAAGTAGAAAGTAGCATATGTTACTTAGAAAGGTGGGCTAGCGGGTGGTCTTTATTGGAATGCATAATATAACCGCGCAAACGACAACGGATAGAGAAGGAAACACACTGCACACGCGCGGAACATAGAAAGGAAGGAAGAACAGGGCCCATTGAACTGGAAAGTAGCATATGTAACTGAGAAAGGCGGGCTAGCTGGTGGTCGGTATTTGAATGCATAATGTAACCGCGCAAACGACAACGGATGGAGAAGGGAACACACTGCACACGCGCGGAAAATGGAAAGGAAGGAAGAACAGCGTGCATTGAACTAGAAAGTAGCATATGTAACTGAGAAAGGCGGGCTAGCTGGTGGTCTTTATTTGCATGCCTAATGTAACCGCGCGAATGACAACGGACGAAGAAGGAAGCACACTGCACAAGCACGGAACATAGAAAGGTAAGACGAACAGGGCCCATTGAACTAGAAAATAGCAAATGTAACTGAGAAAGGCGGGCTAGCTGGAGGTTCGTATATGAATGCATAATGTGACCGCGCAAACGACAACGGACGAAGAAGGAAACACACTGCACCCGCGCCGAACATGGAAAGGAAGGAAGAACAGCGTGCATTGAACTAGAAAGTAGCATATGTAACTGAGAAAGGCGGGCTAGCTGGTGGTCGTTATTTGAATGCATAATGTAACCGCGCAAACGACAACGGACGAAGAAGGAAACACATTGCACATGCGGGGAACATAGAAAGGAAGGAAGAACAGGGCTCATTGAACTGGAAAGTATATACGTAACTGAGAAAGGCGGGCTAGCTGGTGGTCGGTATTTGAATGCATAGTGTAACCGCGCAAACGACAACGGACGAATAAGGAAACACGCTGCACACGCGCGGAACATGGAAAGGAAGGAAGAACAGCGCGCATTAAACTAGGGAGCAGCATATGTTACTGAGAAAGGCGGGCTAGCTGGTGGTCGGTATTTGAATACATAATGTAGCCGCGCAACCTACAATGGACGAAGAAGGAAACACACTGCACATGCGCGGAACATAGAAAGGAAGGAAGAACAGTGCCCAGTGAACTAGAAAGTCGCATATGTAACTGAGAAAGGCGGGCTAGCTGGTGGTTGGCATTTGAATGCATAATGTAACCGCGCAAACGACAACGGTCGAAGAAGGAAACACACTGCACATGCGCGGAACATAGAAAGGAAGGAAGAACAGTGCCCATTTATTTATTTATTTATTTATTTATTTATTTATTTATTTCGGATACTTTCCTGGCCCGAAGGCATTACAGAAAGGAGTGGTAAGTGAACAAAAAAAGTACATCATTATACAATAATAGGTATTACAAAACGGCAGAAAATACAGCAGTTTTGAAGTTGCCAACGTCAGAAATGGCAGCGATGGAGGGAGGAAGGTCGTTCCAGTCGGCGCTGGTTTTAGGAATAAAAGAACCATGACACATCTTTGTTCTAAAATATGGAACACCAACTTTAAACATGTGATCGAAACGGGATGAAATGTATGAAGGGCGAGTAATAAGATGATCCTTTAATAGTGGGTTGTGGTGATACAGCCTGTGGAAAAGACACAGTCTAAAACATTTACGGCGCAATGAAAGCTCCGGTAATGTAAGTGTGTTTTTCATGGAAGTAATGCTGGCGTAACGGGAATAGTTAGATAAGATAAAACGTGCTGCCCGATTCTGGATGGATTCTAGAGTGTTTATCAGTGTGATTTGATGGGGATCCCATACGGTGGATGCATATTCTAGCTTTGGTCGCACTAATGTTTTGTAGAGGGTAAGCTTTAACGGCATAGGCGCAGCAGAGAAATTTCGACGCAAGTATCCAAGAACCCGGTTAGCGTTATTAGTGACGTGTTTGATGTGCGTATGCCATGATAAGTTACGTGAAATATGGACACCTAGGTATTTGTACGAGTTGACGGATTCAAGAGAAGTATCGTGAAGTAAGTAAACACGCGTATTGTCAGTGTTAGTGCGGCTTGATACATGCATTGTTTTACATTTATTAACGTTTAGTCGCATGAGCCATTTATCGCACCAGTTGGATATGCTTCTAAGATCGTCTTGAAGCCTATCAGTATCAGTGTGGTTAGTTATTTTGCGATAAATGACGCAGTCATCTGCGAAAAGCCTGATAGATGAATGGGAAATGCATTTAGGAAGGTCGTTTATGTAAATGAGGAAAAGGAGGGGTCCCAGTACCGATCCCTGTGGTACACCCGATGTTACGGAAGTGCGAGAGGATGAACATTCATTAGCTGAAACGTACTGAGTTCGATTAGACAGAAAGCTTTTAATCCAGTTTATTACATTAGGGTCAATGTTAAGCATGCTAAGTTTAAGAATGAGAAGATCATGTGAAACAGTGTCGAAAGCTTTTGCATAGTCCAAAAACACGCAGTCTACATCGAAGCCCATATCAGTATGGGTAAATAGGTCATTAGTAAAACATATGAGTTGTGTTTCACATGAAAATGTTAGACAGTTCTAACATGTTAGAAATGTTAGTTAGTTCTGTTAGAACTAGAAATTCGCATATGTAACTGAGAAAGGCGGGCTAGCTGGTGGTCGGTATATGAATGCATAATGTAACCGCGCAAGCGACAACGGACGAAGAATGAAACACACTGCACACGTGGGGAACATAGAAAGGAAGGAAGACCAGTGCCCATTGAACTAAAAAGTAGCATATGTAACTGAGAAAGGCGGGCTAGCTGGTGGTCTTTATTTGAACGCCTAATGTAACCGCGCAAACGACAACGGACGAAGAATGGAACACACTGCACATGCGCAGAACATAGAACGAAGGAAGAACAGGGCCCATTGAACTAGAAAGTAGCATATATAACTGAGCAAGGCGGGCTAGCTGGTGGTCGGTATTTGAATGCATATTGTTACCGCGCAAACGACAACGGACGAAGAAGGGAACACACTGCACATGCGCGGAACATGGAAAGGAAGGAAGAACAGGGCCCAATGAACTAGAAAGTAGCATATGTAACTGAGAAAGGCGGGCTAGGTGGTGGTCGTTATTCGATTGGATAATATAACCGCGCAAACGACAACGGACGGAGAAGGAAACACACTGCACATGCGCGGAACATAGAAAGGAAGGAAGAACAGCGTGCATTGAACTAGAAAGAAGCATATGTAACTGAGAAAGGCGGTAACTGGTGGTCGTTATTTGATTGGATAATATAACCGCGCAAACGACAACGGACGGAGAAGGAAACATACAGCACACGCGCGGAACACAGAAAGGAAGGAAGAACAGCGCGCATTGAACTAGAAAGTAGCATATGCAATTGAGAAAGGTGGGCTAGCTGGTGGTCGGTATATGAATGCCTAATGTAACCGCGCAAAAGACAACGGACGAAGAAGGCAACACACTGCACATGCGCAGAACATGGAAAGGCAGGAAGAACAGCGCGCATTGAACTAGAAAGTAGCATATGTAACTGAGAAAGGCGGACTAGCTGATGGTCGTTATTTGAATGAATAATGTAACCGCGCAATTGACAACGGACGAAGAAGGGGACACACTGCACATGCGCGGAACATAGAAACGAAGGAAGAACAGTGCCCATTCAACTAGAAAGTAGCATATGTAACTGATAAAGCCAGGCTAGCTGGTGGTCGGTATTTGAATACGTAATGTAACCGCACAAACGACAACGGACGAAAAAGGAAACACACTGCACACGCGGGGAACATAGAAAGGAAGGAAGAACAGTGCCCATTGAACTAGAAAGTCGCATATGTAACTGTGAAAGGCGGGTAGCTGGTGGTCGGTATTTGATTGGATAATATAACCACGCAAACGACAACGGACGGAGAAGGAAACACACAGCACACGTGCGGAACATAGAAAGGAAGGATGAACAGCGCGCATTGAACTAGAAAGTAGCATATGCAACTGAGAAAGGCGGGCTAGCTGGTGGTCTTTATTTGAATGCTTAATGTAACCGCGCAAACGACAACGGACGAAGAAGGAAACACACTGCACACGCGCGGAACATGGAACGAAGGAAGAACAGGGCCCATTGAACTAGAATGTAGCATACGTAACTGAGAAAGGCGGGCGCATACGTAACTGAGAAGGGCGGGTTAGCTGGTGGTCGTTATTCGATTGGATAATATAACCGCGCAAACGACAACGGACGGAGAAGGAAACGCACTGCACACGCGGGAACAAAGAAAGGAAGGAAGAACAGTGCCCATTGAACTAGAAAGTAGCATATGTAACTGAGAAAGGCGGGCTAGCTGGTGGTCGGTATTTGAATGCATAATGTAGCCGCGCAAACGACAACGGACGGAGAAGGAAACACACTGCACATGCGCAGAACATGGAAAGGAAGGAAGAACGGCGCGCATTGAACAAGAAAGTAGCACATGTAACTGAGAAAGGCGGGGTAGCTGGTGGTCGTTATTTGAATGCATAATGTAACCGCGCAATTGACAACGGACGAAGAATGAAACACACTGAACACGCGCGGAACATAGAAAGAAAGGAGGAACAGCGCGCACTGAACTAGAAAGTAGCATATGTAACTGAGAAAGGCGGGCTAGCTGGCGGTCGGTATTTGAAAGCATAATGTAACCGCGCAAACGACAACGGATGAAGAAGGAAACACACTGCACACGCGCGGAACATGGCAAGGAAAGAAGAAGAGCGCGCATTGAACTAAAAAGTAGCATATGTAACTGAGAAAGGCGGGCTAGCTGGTGGTCGGTATATGAATGCATAATGTAACCGCGCAAGCGACAACGGACGAAGAAGGAAACACACTGCACACGCGCGGAACATGGAACGAAGGAAGAACAGGGCCCATTGAACTAGAAAGTAGCATACGTAACTGAGAAAGGCGGGCTAGCTGGTGGTCGTTATTCGTTTGGATAATATAACCGCGCAAACGACAACGGACGGAGAAGGAAACGCACTGCACACTTGGGAACATAGAAAGGAAGGAAGAACAGTGCCCATTGAACTAGAAAGTAGCATATGTAACTGAGAAAGGCAGGCTAGCAGGTGGTCTTTATTTGAATGCTTAATGTAACCGCGTAAACGACAACGGACGAAGAAGGAAACACACTGCACACGCGCGGAACATGGAAAGGAAGGAAGAACGGCGCGCATTGAACTATAAAGTAGCATATGTAACTGAGAAAGGCAGGCTAGCTGGTGGTCTTTATTTGAATGCATAATGTAACCGCGCAAACGACAACGGACGAAGAAGGAAGCACACTGCACATGCGCAGAACATGGAAAGGAAGGAAGAACAGCGCGCATTGAACTAGAAAGTAGCATGTGTAACTGTGAAAGGCGGTCTAGCTGGTGGTCGTTATTTGAATGCATAATGTAACTGCGCAATTGACAACGGACGAAGAAGGAAACACTGCACACGCGCGGAACATAGAAAGGAAGGAAGAACAGTGCCCATTGAACTAGAAAGTAGCATATGTAACTGAGAAAGGCAGGCTAGCAGGTGGTCTTTATTTGAATGCTTAATGTAACCGCGTAAACGACAACGGACGAAGAAGGAAACACACTGCACACGCGCGGAACATGGAAAGGAAGGAAGAACGGCGCGCATTGAACTATAAAGTAGCATATGTAACTGAGAAAGGCAGGCTAGCTGGTGGTCTTTATTTGAATGCATAATGTAACCGCGCAAACGACAACGGACGAAGAAGGAAGCACACTGCACATGCGCAGAACATGGAAAGGAAGGAAGAACAGCGCGCATTGAACTAGAAAGTAGCATGTGTAACTGTGAAAGGCGGTCTAGCTGGTGGTCGTTATTTGAATGCATAATATAACCGCGCAAACGACAACGGATGGAGAAGGAAACACACTGCACACGCGCGGAACATAGAAAGGAAGGAAGAACAGGGCCCATAGTGCTAGAAAGTAGCATATGTAACTCAGAAAGCCGGGCTAGCTGGTGGTCGGTATTTGAATGCATAATGTAACCGCGCAAATGACAACGGACGAAGAAGGAAGCACACTGCACAAGCACGGAACATAGAAAGGAAAGAAGAACAGGGCCCATTGTACCAGAAAGTAGCATATGTAACTGAGAAGGCGGGCTAGCGGGTGGTCGGTATTTGAATGCATAATGTAACCGCGCGAATGACAACGGACGAAGAAGGAAGCACACTGCACAAGCACGGAACATAGAAAGGTAAGAACAGAGCCCATTGAACTAGATAGTAGCAAATGTAACTGAGAAAGGCGGGCTAGCTGGAGGTTCGTATTTCAATGCATAATGTAACCGCGCAAACGACAACGGACGAAGAAGGAAACACACTGCACCCGCGCGGAACATGGAAAGGAAGGAAGAACAGCGCGCATTGAACTAGAACGTCGAATATGTAACTGAGAAAGGCGGGCTAGCTGGTGGTCGGTATTTTAATGCATAATGTAACCGCGCAAACGAGATCGGACGAAGAAGGAAACATAGTCCACACGCGCGGAACATAGAACGAAGGAAGAACAGGGCCCATTGAACTAGAAGGTAGCATACGTAACTGAGAAAGGCGGGCTAGCTGGTGGTCGTTATTCGATTGGATAATATAACCGCGCAAACCACCACGGACGGAGAAGGAAATACACTGCACACGCGCGCAACATAGAAATGAAGAAAGAACAGCGCGCATTGAACTAGAAAGTAGCATATGCAACTGAGAATACCGGGCTAGCTGGTGGTCGTTATTTGAATGCATAATGTAACCGCGCAAACGACAACGGACGAAGATGGAAACACGCTGCACACGCGGGGAACATAGAAAGGAAGAACAGCGCGCATTGAACTAGAAAGTAGCATATGCAACTGAGAAAGGCGGGCTAGCTGGTGGTCGGTATATGAATGCATAATGTAACCGCGCAAGCGACAACGGACGAAGAAGGAAACACACTGCACACGCGCGGAACATGGAACGAAGGAAGAACAGGGCCCATTGAACTAGAAAGTAGCATACGTAACTGAGAAAGGCGGGCTAGCTGGTGGTCGTTATTCGTTTGGATAATATAACCGCGCAAACGACAACGGACGGAGAAGGAAACGCACTGCACACGCGGGAACATAGAAAGGAAGGAAGAACAGTGCCCATTGAACTAGAAAGTAGCATATGTAACTGAGAAAGGCAGGCTAGCAGGTGGTCTTTATTTGAATGCTTAATGTAACCGCGCAAACGACAACGGACGAAGAAGGAAACACACTGCACACGCGCGCAACATGGAAAGGAAGGAAGAACAGCGCGCATTGAACTATAAATAGCATATGTAACTGAGAAAGGCAGGCAAGCTGGTGGTCTTTATTTGAATGCATAATGTAATCGCGCAAACGACAACGGACGAAGAAGGAAGCACACTGCACATGCGCAGAACATGGAAAGGAAGGAAGAACAGCGCGCATTGAACTAGAAAGTAGCATATGTAACTATGAAAAGCGGGCTAGCTGGTGGTCGTTATTTGAATGCATAATGTAACTGCGCAATTGACAACGGCCCGCCTTTCTCAGGTACATATGCTACTTTCTAGTTCAATACGCGCTGTTCTTCCTTCCTTTCCATGTTCGGCGCGGGTGCAGTGTGTTTCCTTCTTCGTCCGTTGTCGTTTTCGCGGTCACATTATGCATTCAAATACGAACCTCCAGCTAGCCCGCCTTTCTCAGTTACATTTGCTATTTTCTAGTTCAATGGGCCCTGTTCTTCTTACCTTTTTATGTTCCGTGCTTGTGCAGTGTGCTTCCTTCTTCGTCCGTTGTCATTCGCGCGGTTACATTATGCATGCAAATAAAGACCACCAGCTAGCCCGCCTTTCTCAGTTACATATGCTACTTTCTAGTTCAATGCGCGCTGTTCTTCCTTCTTTTCATGTTCCGCGCGTGTGCAGTGTGTTTCCTTCTCTGTCCGTTGTCGTTTGCGCGGTTACATTATGCATTCAAATACCGACCACCAGCTGGCCCACCTTTCTCAGTTACATTTGCTACTTTCTAGTTCAATGGGCCCTGTTCTTCTTTCCTTTCTATGTTCCGTGCTTGTGCAGTGTGCTTCTTTCTTCGTCCGTTGTCGTTTGCGCGGTTACATTATGCATTCACTTAACGACCACCAGCTAGCCCGCCTTTCTCAGTTACATATGCGACTTTGTAGTTCAATGGGCACTGTTCTTCCTTCCTTTCTATGTTCCCCGCGAGTGCAGTGTGTTTCCTTCTTCGCCCGTTGTCGTTTGCGCGGTTACAATATGCATTCACTTAACGACCACCAGCTAGCCCGCCTTTCTCAGTTACATATGCGACTTTCTAGTTCAATGGGCACTGTTCTTCCTTCCTTTCTATGTTCCCCGCGAGTGCAGTGTGTTTCCTTCTTCGCCCGTTGTCGTTTGCGCGGTTACATTATGCATTCAAATAACAACCACCAGCTAGCCCGGCTTTCTCAGTTACATATGCGACTTTCTAGTTCAATGGGCACCGTTCTTCTTTCCTTTCTATGTTCCCTGCGTGCGCAGTTTGTTTCCTTCTTCGTCCGTTGTCGTTTGCGCGGTTACATTATGCTTTCAAACAACGACCACCAGCTAGCCCGACTTTCTCAGTCACATATGCTACTTTCTAGTTCAATAGGCACTGTTCTTCCTTGCTTTCTATGTTCCGCGCGTGTGCAGTGTGTTTCCTTCTCCGTCCGTTGTCGTTTGCGCGGTTACATTAGGCATTCATATAACGACCACCAGCTAGCCCGCCTTTCTCAGTTACATATGCTACTTTCTAGTTCAATGGGCCCTGTTCTTCCTTCCTTTCCATGTTCTGTGCATGTGCAGTGTGTTCCCTTTTTCATCCGTTGTCGTTTGCGCGGTTACATTATGCATTCAAATACCGACCACCAGCTAGCCCACCTTTCTCAGTTACATATGCTACTTTCTAGTACTATGGGCCCTGTTCTTCCTTCCTTTCTACGTTCCGCGCGTGTGCAGTTTGTTTCCTTCTCCATCCGTTGTCGTTTGCGCGGTTATATTATGCATTCAAATAAAGACCACCAGCTAGCCCACCTTTCTAAGTAACATATGCTACTTTCTACTTCAATGGGCCCTGTTCTTCCTTCGTTCTATGTTCCGCGCGTGTACAGTGTGTTTCCTTCTCCGTCGGTTGTCGTTTGCGCGGTTACATTATTCATTTAAATAGAGACCACCAGCTAGCCCGCCTTTCTCAGAGACATATGCTACTTTCTAGTTCAATACGCGCTGTTCTTCCTTCCTTTCCATGTTCGGCGCGGGTGCAGTGTGTTTCCTTCTTCGTCCGTTGTCGTTTGCGCGGTCACATTATGCATTCAAATACGAACCTCCAGCTAGCCCGCCTTTCTCAGTTACATTTGCTATTTTCTAGTTCAATGGGCCCTGTTCTTCTTACCTTTCTATGTTCCGTGCTTGTGCAGTGTGCTTCCTTCTTCGTTCGTTGTCATTCGCGCGGTTACATTATGCATGCAAATAAAGACCACCGGTTAGCCCACCTTTCTCAGTTACATATGCTACTTTCTAGTTCAATGCGCGCTGTTCTTCCTTCCTTTCCATTTTCCGCGCGTGTGCAGTGTGTTTCCTTCTCCGTCCGTTGTCGTTTGCGTGGTTACATTATGCATTCACACAACGACCACCAGCTAGCCCGCCTTTCTCAGTTACATATGCTACTTTCTACTTCAATGGGCCCTCTTCTTCCTTCGTTCTATGTTCCGCGCGTGTGCAGTGTGTTTCCTATTTCGTCCGTTGTCAATTGCGTGGTTACATTATGCATTCAAATAACGACCACCAGCTAGCCCGCCTTTCTCAGTTACATATGCTACTTTCTAGTTCAATGCGCGCTGTTCTTCTTTCCTTTCTATGTTCCCAGCGTGCGCAGTTTGTTTCCTTCTTCGTCCGTTGTCGTTTGCGCGGTTACATTATGCTTTCAAACAACGACCACCAGCTAGCCCGACTTTCTCAGTCACATATGCTACTTTCTAGTTCAATAGGCACTGTTCTTCCGTCCTTTCTATGTTCCGCGCGTGTGCAGTGTGTTTCCTTCTCCGTCCGTTGTCGTTTGCGCGGTTACATTAGGCATTCATATAACGACCACCAGCTAGCCCGCCTTTCTCAGTTACATATGCTACTTTCTAGTTCAATGGGCCCTGTTCTTCCTTCCTTTCCATGTTCTGCGCATGTGCAGTGTGTTCCCTTCTTCATCCGTTGTCGTTTGCGCGGTTACATTATGCATTCAAATACCGACCACCAGCTAGCCCACCTTTCTCAGTTACATATGCTACTTTCTAGTACTATGGGCCCTGTTCTTCCTTCGTTCTATGTCCCGCGCGTGTACAGTGTCTTTCCTTCTCCGTCGGTTGTCGTTTGCGCGGTTACATTATTCATTTAAATACGGACCACCAGCTAGCCCGCCTTTCTCAGTTACATATGCTACTTTCTAGTTCAATACGCGCTGTTCTTCCTTCCTTTCCATGTTCGGCGCGGGTGCAGTGTGTTTCCTTCTCCGTCCGTTGTCGTTTGCGCGGTTACATTATGCATTAAAATACCGACCACCAGCTAGCCCGCCTTTCTCAGTTACATATTCGACGTTCTAGTTCAATGCGCGCTGTTCTTCCTTCCTTTCCATGTTCCGCGCGGGTGCAGTGTGTTTCCTTCTTCGTCCGTTGTCGTTTGCGCGGTTACATTATGCATTGAAATACGAACCTCCAGCTAGCCCGCCTTTCTCAGTTACATTTGCTACTATCTAGTTCAATGGGCTCTGTTCTTACCTTTCTATGTTCCGTGCTTGTGCAGTGTGCTTCCTTCTTCGTCCGTTGTCATTCGCGCGGTTACATTATGCATTCAAATACCGACCACCCGCTAGCCCGCCTTCTCAGTTACATATGCTACTTTCTGGTACAATGGGCCCTGTTCTTCTTTCCTTTCTATGTTCCGTGCTTGTGCAGTGTGCTTCCTTCTTCGTCCGTTGTCATTTGCGCGGTTACATTATGCATTCAAATACCGACCACCAGCTAGCCCGGCTTTCTGAGTTACATATGCTACTTTCTAGCACTATGGGCCCTGTTCTTCCTTCCTTTCTATGTTCCGCGCGTGTGCAGTGTGTTTCCTTCTCCATCCGTTGTCGTTTGCGCGGTTATATTATGCATTCAAATAAAGACCACCAGCTAGCCCACCCTTCTAAGTAACATATGCTACTTTCTACTTCAATGGGCCCTGTTCTTCTTTCGTTCTATGTTCCGCGCGTGTACAGTGTGTTTCCTTCTACGTCGGTTGTCGTTTGCGCGGTTACATTATTCATTGAAATACGGACCACCAGCTAGCCCGCCTCTCTCAGTTACATATGCTACTTTCTAGTTCAATACGCGCTGTTCTTCCTTCCTTTCCATGTTCGGCGCGGGTACAGTGTGTTTCCTTCTTCGTCCGTTGTCGTTTGCGTGGTCACATTATGCATTCAAATACGAACCTCCAGCTAGCCCGCCTTTCTCAGTTACATTTGCTATTTTCTAGTTCAATGGTCCCTGTTCTTCTTACCTTTCTATGTTCCGTGCTTGTGCAGTGTGCTTCCTTCTTCGTCCGTTGTCATTCGCGCGGTTACATTATGCATGCAAATAAAGACCACCAGCTAGCCCACCTTTCTCAGTTACATATGCTACTTTCTAGATCAATGCGCGCTGTTCTTCCTTCCTTTCCATTTTCCGCGCGTGTGCAGTGTGTTTCCTTCTCCGTCCGTTGTCGTTTGCGCGGTTACATTATGCATTCACACAACGACCACCAGCTAGCCCGCCTTTCTCAATTACATATGATACTTTCTAGTTCAATGGGTCCTGTTTTTCCTTCCTTTCCATGTTCTGCGCATGTGCAGTGTGTTCTCTTCTTCATCCGTTGTCGTTTGAGCGGTTACATTATGCATTCCAATACCGGCCACCAGCTAGCCCGCCTTTCTCAGTTACATATGCTACTTTCTAGTACTATGGGCCCTGTTCTTCCTTCGTTTCTATGTTCCGCGCGTGTGCAATGTGTTTCCTTCTCTATCCGTTGTCGTTTGCGCGGTTATATTATGCATTCAAATAAAGACCACCAGCTAGCCCACCTTTCTAAGTAACATATGCTACTTTCTACTTCAATGGGCCCTGTTCTTCCGTCGTTCTATGTTCCGCGCGTGTGCAGTGTGTTTCCTACTTCGTCCGTTGTCAATTGCGTGGTTACATTATGCATTCAAATAACGACCACCAGCTAGCCTGCCTTTCTCAGTTACATATGCTACTTTCTAGTTCAGTGGGCCCTGTTCTTCTTTCCTTTCTATGTTCCGTGCTTGTGCAGTGTGTTTCGTTCTTTGTCCGTTGTCGCTTGCGCGGTTACATTATGCATTCAAATACCGAGCACCAGCTAGCCCGCCTTTCTCAGTTACATTCGCTACTTTCTAGTTCAATGGGCCCTATTCTTCTTTCCTTTCTATGTTCCGTGCTTGTGCAGTGTGTTTCTTTCTTCGTCCGTTGTCGCTTGCGCGGTTACATTATGCATTCACTTAACGACCAACAGCTAGCCCGCCTTTCTCAGTTACATATGCGACTTTCTAGTTCAATGGGCACTGTTCTTCCTTCCTTTCTATGTTCCCCGCGAGTGCAGTGTGTTTCCTTCTTCGCCCGTGTTCGTTTGCGCGGTTACATTATGCATTCAAATAACGACCACCAGCTAGCCCGCCTTTCTCAGTTACATATGCTACTTTCTAGTTCAATGGGCCGTGTTCTTCCTTCCTTTCTATGTTCCGCGCGTGTGCAGTGTGTTTCCTTCTCCGTTCGTTGTCGTTTGCGCGGTTACATTATGCATTCACACAACAACCACCAGCTAGCCCGCCTTTCTCAGTTACATATGCTACTTTCTAGTTCAATGGGCCCTGTTCTTTCTTCCTTTCCATGTTCTGCGCATGTGCAGTGTGTTCCCTTCTTCATCCGTTGTCGTTTGCGCGGTTACATTATGCATTCAAATACCGACCACCAGCTAGCCCAACTTTCTCAGTTACATATGCTACTTTCTAGTACTATGGGCCCTGTTCTCCCTTCCTTTCTATGTTCCGCGCGTGTGCAGTGTGTTTCCTTCTCCATCCGTTGTCGTTTGCGCGGTTATATTATGCATTCAAATAAAGACCACCAGCTAGCCCACCTTTCTAAGTAACATATGCTACTTTCTACTTCAATGGGCCCTGTTCTTCCTTCGTTCTATGTTCCGCGCGTGTACACTGTGTTTCCTTCTCCGTCGGTTGTCGTTTGCGCGGTTACATTATTCATTTAAATACGGACCACCAGCTAGCCCGCCTTTCTCAGTTACATATGCTACTTTCTAGTTCAATGCGCGCTGTTCATCCTTCCCTTCCAGGTTCCGCACGGGTGCAGTGTGTTTCCTTCTTCGTCTGTTGTCGTTTGCGCGGTTACATTATGCATTCAAATACCGACCACCAGCTAGCCCGCCTTTCTCAGTTACATATTCTATTTTCTAGTTCAATGCGCGCTGTTCTTCCTTCCTTTCCATGTTCCGCGCGGGTGCAGTGTGCTTCCTTCTTCGTCCGTTGTCATTCGCGCGGTTACATTATGCATGCAAATAAAGACCACCAGCTAGCCCACCTTTCTAAGTAACATATGCTACTTTCTACTTCAATGGGCCCTGTTCTTCCTTCGTTCTATGTTCCGCGCGTGTGCAGTGTGTTTCCTACTTCGTCCGTTGTCAATTGCGTGGTTACATTTTGCATTCAAATAACGACCACCAGCTAGCCCGCCTTTTTCAGTTACATATGCTACTTTCTAGTTCAATGCGCGCTGTTCTTCCTTCTTTTCATGTTCCGCGTGTGTGCAGTGTGTTTCCTTCTCTGTCCGTTGTCGTTTGCGCGGTTACATTATGCATTCAAATACCGACCACCAGCTAGCCCACCTTTCTCAGTTACATTTGCTACTTTCTAGTTCAATGGGCCCTGTTCTTCTTTCCTTTCTATGTTCCGTGCTTGTGCAGTGTGTTTCGTTCTTTGTCCGTTGTCGTTTGTGCGGTTACATTATGCATTCAAATACCGACCACCAGCTAGCCCGCCTTTCTCAGTTACATTCGCTACTTTCTAGTACTATGGGCCCTGTTCTTCCTTCCTTTCTATGTTCCGCGCGTGTGCAGTGTGTTTCCTTCTCCATCCGTTGTCGTTTGCGCGGTTATATTATGCATTCAAATAAAGACCACCAGCTAGCCCGCCTTTCTCAGTTACATTCGCTACTTTCTAGTTCAATGGGCCCTATTCTTTTTTCCTTTCTATGTTCCGTGCTTGTGCAGTGTGTTTCTTTCTTCGTCCGTTGTCGTTTGCGCGGTTACATTATGCATTCAGTTAACGACCACCAGCTAGCCCGCCTTTCTCAGTTACATATGCGACTTTCTAGTTCAATGGGCACTGTTCTTCCTTCCTTTCTATGTTCCCCGCGAGTGCAGTGTGTTTCCTTCTTCGCCCGTTGTCGTTTGCGCGGTTACATTATGCATTCAAATAACAACCACCAGCTAGCCCGGCTTTCTCAGTTACATATGCGACTTTCTAGTTCAATGGGCACCGTTCTTCTTTCCTTTCTATGTTCCCAGCGTGCGCAGTTTGTTTCCTTCTTCGTCCGTTGTCGTTTGCGCGGTTACATTATGCTTTCAAACAACGACCACCAGCTAGCCCGACTTTGTCAGTCACATATGCTACTTTCTAGTTCAATAGGCACTGTTCTTCGTTCCTTTCTATGTTCCGCGCGTGTGCAGTGTGTTTCCTTCTCCGTCCGTTGTCGTTTGCGCGGTTACATTAGGCATTCATATAACGACCACCAGCTAGCCCACCTTTCTCAGTTACATATGCTACTTTCTAGTTCAATGGGCCGTGTTCTTCCTTCCTTGCTATGTTCCGCGCGTGTGCAGTGTGTTTCCTTCTCCGTTCGCTGTCGTTTGCGCGGTTACATTATGCATTCACACAACGACCACCAGCTAGCCCGCCTTTCTCAGTTACATATGCTACTTTCTAGTTCAATGGGCCCTGTTCTTTCTTCCTTTCCATGTTCTGCGCATGTGCAGTGTGTTCCCTTCTTCATCCGTTGTCGTTTGCGCGGTTACATTATGCATTCAAATACCGACCACCAGCTAGCCCACCTTTCTCAGTTACATATGCTACTTTCTAGTACTATGGGCCCTGTTCTTCCTTCCTTTCTATGTTCCGCGCGTGTGCAGTGTGTTTCCTTCTCCATCCGTTGTCGTTTGCGCGGTTATATTATGCATTCAAATAAAGACCACCAGCTAGCCCACCTTTCTAAGTAACATATGCTACTTTCTACTTCAATGGGCCCTGTTCTTCCTTCGTTCTATGTTCCGCGCGTGTACACTGTGCTTCCTTCTCCGTCGGTTGTCGTTTGCGCGGTTACATTATTCATTTAAATACGGACCACCAGCTAGCCCGCCTTTCTCAGTTACATATGCTACTTTCTAGTTCAATGCGCGCTGTTCTTCCTTCCTTTCCATGTTCCGCGCGGGTGCAGTGTGTTTCCTTCTTCGGCTGTTGTCGTTTGCGCGGTTACATTATGCATTCAAATACCGACCACCAGCTAGCCCGCCTTTCTCAGTTACATATTCTACTTTCTAGTTCAATGCTCGCTGTTCTTCCTTCCTTTCCATGTTCCGCGCGGGTGCAGTGTGCTTCCTTCTTCGTCCGTTGTCATTCGCGCGGTTACATTATGCATGCAAATAAAGACCACCAGCTAGCCCGCCTTTCTCAGTTACATATGCTACTTTCTAGTTCAATGCGCGCTGTTCTTCCTTCCTTTCCATTTTCCACGCGTGTGCAGTGTGTTTCCTTCTCCGTCCGTTGTAGTTTGCGCGGTTACATTATGCATTCACACAACGACCACCAGCTAGCCGGCCTTTCTCAGTTACATATGCTACTTTCTAGTTCAATGGGCCCTGTTCTTCCTTCCTTTCCATGTTCTGCGCATGTGCAGTGTGTTCTCTTCTTCATCCGTTGTCGTTTGCGCGGTTACATTATGCATTCAAATACCGACCACCAGCTAGGCCGCCTTTCTCAGTTACATATGCTACTTTCTAGTACTATGGGCCCTGTTCCTTCCTTTCTATGTTCCGCGCGTGTGCAATGTGTTTCCTTCTCTATCCGTTGTCGTTTGCGCGGTTATATTATGCATTCAAATAAAGACCACCAGGTAGCCCACCTTTCTAAGTAACATATGCTACTTTCTACTTCAATGGGCCCTGTTCTTCCTTCGTTCTATGTTCCGCGCGTGTGCAGTGTGTTTCCTACTTCGTCCGTTGTCAATTGCGTGGTTACATTTTGCATTCAAATAACGACCACCAGCTAGCCCGCATTTCTCAGTTACATATGCTACTTTCTAGTTCAATGCGCGCTATTCTTCCTTCTTTTCATGTTCCGCGCGTGTGCAGTGTGTTTCCTTCTCTGTCCGTTGTCGTTTGCGCGGTTACATTATGCATTCAAATACCGACCACCAGCTAGCCCACTTTTCTCAGTTACATTTGCTACTTTCTAGTTCAATGGGCCCTGTTCTTCTTTCCTTTCTATGTTCCGTGCTTGTGCAGTGTGTTTCGTTCTTTGTCCGTTGTCGTTTGCGCGGTTACATTATGCATTCAAATACCGACCACCAGCTAGCCCGCCTTTCTCAGTTACATTCGCTACTTTCTAGTTGAATGGGCCCTATTATTCTTTCCTTTCTATGTTCCGTGCTTGTGCAGTGTGCTTCTTTCTTCGTCCGTTGTCGTTTGCGCGGTTACATTATGCATTCACTTAACGACCACCAGCTAGCCCGCCTTTCTCAGTTACATATGCGACTTTCTAGTTCAATGGGCACTGTTCTTCCTTCCTTTCCATGTTCCGCGCGGGTGCAGTGTGTTTCCTTCTTCGTCTGTTGTCGTTTGCGCGGTTACATTATGCATTCAAATACCGACCACCAGCTAGCCCGCCTTTCTCAGTTACATATTCTACTTTCTAGTTCAATGCGCGCTGTTCTTCCTTCCTTTCCATGTTCCGCGCGGGTGCAGTGTGTTTCCTTCTTCGTCCGTTGTCGTTTGCGCGGTTACATTATGCATTGAAATACGAACCTCCAGCTAGCCCGCCTTTCTCAGTTACATTTGCTATCTAGTTCAATGGGCCCTGTTCTTCTTACCTTTCTATGTTCCGTGCTTGTGCAGTGTGCTTCCTTCTTCGTCCGTTGTCATTCGCGCGGTTACATTATGCATTCAAATACCGACCACCCGCTAGCCCGCCTTCTCAGTTACATATGCTACTTTCTAGTACAATGGGCCCTGTTCTTCTTTCCTTTCTATGTTGCGTGCTTGTGCAGTGTGCTTCCTTCTTCGTCCGTTGTCATTTGCGCGGTTACATTATGCATTCAAATACCGACCACCAGCTAGCCCGGCTTTCTCAGTTACATATGCTACTTTCTAGTACTATGGGCCCTGTTCTTCCTTCCTTTCTATGTTCCGCGCGTGTGCAGTGTGTTTCCTTCTCCGTCCGTTGTCGTTTGCGCGGTTACATTATGCATTCACACAACGACCACCAGCTAGCCCGCCTTTCTCAGTTACATATGATACTTTCTAGTTCAATGGGCCCTGTTTTTCCTTCCTTTCCATGTTCTGCGCATGTGCAGTGTGTTCTCTTCTTCATCCGTTGTCGTTTGAGCGGTTACATAATGCATTGAAATACCGACCACCAGCTAGCCCGCCTTTCTCAGTTACATATGCTACTTTCTAGTACTATGGGCCCTGTTCTTCCTTCGTTTCTATGTTCCGCGCGTGTGCAATGTGTTTCCTTCTCTATCCGTTGTCGTTTGCGCGGTTATATTATGCATTCAAATAAAGACCACCAGCTAGCCCACCTTTCTAAGTAACATATGCTACTTTCTACTTCAATGGGCCCTGTTCTTCCTTCGTTCTATGTTCCGCGCGTGTACACTGTGTTTCCTTCTCCGTCGGTTGTCGTTTGCGCGGTTACATTATTCATTTAAATACGGACCACCAGCTAGCCCGCCTTTCTCAGTTACATATGCTACTTTCTAGTTCAATGCGCGCTGTTCTTCCTTCCTTTCCATGTTCCGCGCGGGTGCAGTGTGTTTCCTTCTTCGGCTGTTGTCGTTTGCGCGGTTAAATTATGCATTCAAATACCGACCACCAGCTAGCCCGCCTTTCTCAGTTACATATTCTACTTTCTAGTTCAATGCGCGCTGTTCTTCCTTCCTTTCCATGTTCCGCGCGGGTGCAGTGTGCTTCCTTCTTCGTCCGTTGTCATTCGCGCGGTTACATTATGCATGCAAATAAAGACCACCAGCTAGCCCGCCTTTGTCAGTTACATATGCTACTTTCTAGTTCAATGCGCGCTGTTCTTCCTTCCTTTCCATTTTCCACGCGTGTGCAGTGTGTTTCCTTCTCCGTCCGTTGTAGTTTGCGCGGTTACATTATGCATTCACACAACGACCACCAGCTAGCCCGCCTTTCTCAGTTACATATGCTACTTTCTAGTTCAATGGGCCCTGTTCTTCCTTCCTTTCCATGTTCTGCGCATGTGCAGTGTGTTCTCTTCTTCATGCGTTGTCGTTTGCGCGGTTACATTATGCATTCAAATACCGACCACCAGCTAGCCCGCCTTTCTCAGTTACATATGCTACTTTCTAGTACTATGGGCCCTGTTCTTCCTTCCTTTCTATGTTCCGCGCGTGTGCAATGTGTTTCCTTCTCTATCCGTTGTCGTTTGCGCGGTTATATTATGCATTCAAATAAAGACCACCAACTAGCCCACTTTTCTCAGTTACATTTGCTACTTTCTAGTTCAATGGGCCCTGTTCTTCTTTCCTTTCTATGTTCCGTGCTTGTGCAGTGTGTTTCGTTCTTTGTCCGTTGTCGTTTGCGCGGTTACATTATGCATTCAAATACCGACCACCAGCTAGCCCGCCTTTGTCAGTTACATATGCTACTTTCTAGTTCAATGCGCGCTGTTCTTCCTTCCTTTCCATTTTCCACGCGTGTGCAGTGTGTTTCCTTCTCCGTCCGTTGTAGTTTGCGCGGTTACATTATGCATTCACACAACGACCACCAGCTAGCCCGCCTTTCTAAGTAACATATGCTACTTTCTACTTCAATGGGCCCTGTTCTTCCTTCGTTCTATGTTCCGCGCGTGTGCAGTGTGTTTCCTACTTCGTCCGTTGTCAATTGCGTGGTTACATTTTGCATTCAAATAACGACCACCAGCTAGCCCGCCTTTCTCAGTTACATATGCTACTTTCTAGTTCAATGCGCGCTGTTCTTCCTTCTTTTCATGTTCCGCGCGTGTGCAGTGTGTTTCCTTCTCCTCCGTTGTCATTTGCGCGGTTACATTATGCATTCAAATACCGACCACCAGCTAGCCCACTTTTCTCAGTTACATTTGCTACTTTCTAGTTCAATGGGCCCTGTTCTTCTTTCCTTTCTATGTTCCGTGCTTGTGCAGTGTGTTTCGTTCTTTGTCCGTTGTCGTTTGCGCGGTTACATTATGCATTCAAATACCGACCACCAGCTAGCCCGCCTTTCTCAGTTACATTCGCTACTTTCTAGTTGAATGGGCCCTATTATTCTTTCCTTTCTATGTTCCGTGCTTGTGCAGTGTGCTTCTTTCTTCGTCCGTTGTCGTTTGCGCGGTTACATTATGCATTCACTTAACGACCACCAGCTAGCCCGCCTTTCTCAGTTACATATGCGACTTTCTAGTTCAATGGGCACTGTTCTTCCTTCCTTTCCATGTTCCGCGCGGGTGCAGTGTGTTTCCTTCTTCGTCTGTTGTCGTTTGCGCGGTTACATTATGCATTCAAATACCGACCACCAGCTAGCCCGCCTTTCTCAGTTACATATTCTACTTTCTAGTTCAATGTGCGCTGTTCTTCCTTCCTTTCCATGTTCCGCGCGGGTGCAGTGTGTTTCCTTCTTCGTCCGTTGTCGTTTGCGCGGTTACATTATGCATTGAAATACGAACCTCCAGCTAGCCCGCCTTTCTCAGTTACATTTGCTATCTAGTTCAATGGGCCCTGTTCTTCTTACCTTTCTATGTTCCGTGCTTGTGCAGTGTGCTTCCTTCTTCGTCCGTTGTCATTCGCGCGGTTACATTATGCATTCAAATACCGACCACCCGCTAGCCCGCCTTCTCAGTTACATATGCTACTTTCTAGTACAATGGGCCCTGTTCTTCTTTCCTTTCTATGTTCCGTGCTTGTGCAGTGTGCTTCCTTCTTCGTCCGTTGTCATTTGCGCGGTTACATTATGCATTCAAATACCGACCACCAGCTAGCCCGGCTTTCTCAGTTACATATGCTACTTTCTAGTACTATGGGCCCTGTTCTTCCTTCCTTTCTATGTTCCGCGCGTGTGCAGTGTGTTTCCTTCTCCATCCGTTGTCGTTTGCGCGGTTATATTATGCATTCAAATAAAGACCACCAGCTAGCCCACCTTTCTAAGTAAGATATGCTACTTTCTACTTCAATGGGCCCTGTTCTTCTTTCGTTCTATGTTCCGCGCGTGTACAGTGTGTTTCCTTCTACGTCGGTTGTCGTTTGCGCGGTTACATTATTCATTTAAATACGGACCACCAGCTAGCCCGCCTTTCTCAGTTACATATGCTACTTTCTAGTTCAATACGCGCTGTTCTTCCTTCCTTTCCATGTTCGGCGCGGGTGCAGTGTGTTTCCTTCTTCGTCCGTTGTCGTTTGCGCGGTCACATTATGCATTCAAATACGAACCTCCAGCTAGCCCGCCTTTCTCAGTTACATTTGCTATTTTCTAGTTCAATGGTCCCGGTTCTTCTTACCTTTCTATGTTCCGTGCTTGTGCAGTGTGCTTCCTTCTTCGTCCGTTGTCATTCGCGCGGTTACATTATGCATGCAAATAAAGACCACCAGCTAGCCCACCTTTCTCAGTTACATATGCTACTTTCTAGATCAATGCGCGCTGTTCTTCCTTCCTTTCCATTTTCCGCGCGTGTGCAGTGTGTTTCCTTCTCCGTCCGTTGTCGTTTGCGCGGTTACATTATGCATTCACACAACGACCACCAGCTAGCCCGCCTTTCTCAGTTACATATGATACTTTCTAGTTCAATGGGCCCTGTTTTTCCTTCCTTTCCATGTTCTGCGCATGTGCAGTGTGTTCTCTTCTTCATCCGTTGTCGTTTGAGCGGTTACATTATGCATTCAAATACCGACCACCAGCTAGCCCGCCTTTCTCAGTTACATATGCTACTTTCTAGTACTATGGGCCCTGTTCTTCCTTCGTTTCTATGTTCCGCGCGTGTGCAATGTGTTTCCTTCTCTATCCGTTGTCGTTTGCGCGGTTATATTATGCATTCAAATAAAGACCACCAGCTAGCCCACCTTTCTAAGTAACATATGCTACTTTCTACTTCAATGGGCCCTGTTCTTCCTTCGTTCTATGTTCCGCGCGTGTGCAGTTTTTTCCTACTTCGTCCGTTGTCAATTGCGTGGTTACATTATGCATTCAAATAACGACCACCAGCTAGCCCGCCTTTCTCAGTTACATATGCTACTTTCTAATTCAATGCGCGCTGTTCTTCCTTCTTTTCTATGTTCCGTGCTTGTGCAGTGTGTTTCGTTCTTTGTCCGCTGTCGCTTGCGCGGTTACATTATGCATTCAAATACCGAGCACCAGCTAGCCCGCCTTTCTCAGTTACATTCGCTACTTTCTAGTTCAATGGGCCCTATTCTTCTTTCCTTTCTATGTTCCGTGCTTGTGCAGTGTGTTTCTTTCTTCGTCCGTTGTCGTCTGCGCGGTTACATTATGCATTCACTTAACGACCAACAGCTAGCCCGCCTTTCTCAGTTACATATGCGACTTTCTAGTTCAATGGGCACTGTTCTTCCTTCCTTTCTATGTTCCCCGCGAGTGCAGTGTGTTTCCTTCTTCGCCCGTGTTCGTTTGCGCGGTTACATTATGCATTCAAATAACAACCACCAGCTAGCCCGGCTTTCTCAGTTACATATGCGACTTTCTAGTTCAATGGGCACCGTTCTTCTTTCCTTTCTATGTTCCCAGCGTGCGCAGTTTGTTTCCTTCTTCGTCCGTTGTCGTTTGCGCGGTTACATTATGCTTTCAAACAACGACCACCAGCTAGCCCGACTTTCTCAGTCACATATGCTACTTTCTAGTTCAATAGGCACTGTTCTTCCTTCCTTTCTATGTTCCGCGCGTGTGCTGTGTGTTTCCTTCTCCGTCCGTTGTCGTTTGCGCGGTTACATTAGGCATTCATATAACGACCACCAGCTAGCCCGCCTTTCTCAGTTACATATGCTACTTTCTAGTTCAATGGGCCGTGTTCTTCCTTCCTTTCTATGTTCCGCGCGTGTGCAGTGTGTTTCCTTCTCCGTTCGTTGTCGTTTGCGCGGTTACATTATGCATTCACACAACAACCACCAGCTAGCCCGCCTTTCTCAGTTACATATGCTACTTTCTAGTTCAATGGGCCCTGTTCTTTCTTCCTTTCCATGTTCTGCGCATGTGCAGTGTGTTCCCTTCTTCATCCGTTGTCGTTTGCGCGGTTACATTATGCATTCAAATACCGACCACCAGCTAGCCCAACTTTCTCAGTTACATATGCTACTTTCTAGTACTATGGGCCCTGTTCTCCCTTCCTTTCTATGTTCCGCGCGTGTGCAGTGTGTTTCCTTCTCCATCCGTTGTCGTTTGCGCGGTTATATTATGCATTCAAATAAAGACCACCAGCTAGCCCACTTTCCTAAGTAACATATGCTACTTTCTACTTCAATGGGCCCTGTTCTTCCTTCGTTCTATGTTCCGCGCGTGTACACTGTGTTTCCTTCTCCGTCGGTTGTCGTTTGCGCGGTTACATTATTCATTTAAATACGAACCACAAGCTAACCCGCCTTTCTCAGTTACATATGCTACTTTCTAGTTCAATGCGCGCTGTTCTTCCTTCCCTTCCAGGTTCCGCGCGGGTGCAGTGTGTTTCCTTCTTCGTCTGTTGTCGTTTGCGCGGTTACATTATGCATTCAAATACCGACCACCAGCTAGCCCGCCTTTCTCAGTTACATATTCTACTTTCTAGTTCAATGCGCGCTGTTCTTCCTTCCTTTCCATGTTCCGCGCGGGTGCAGTGTGCTTCCTTCTTCGTCCGTTGTCATTCGCGCGGTTACATTATGCATGCAAATAAAGACCACCAGCTAGCCCACCTTTCTAAGTAACATATGCTACTTTCTACTTCAATGGGCCCTGTTCTTCCTTCGTTCTATGTTCCGCGCGTGTGCAGTGTGTTTCCTACTTCGTCCGTTGTCAATTGCGTGGTTACATTTTGCATTCAAATAACGACCACCAGCTAGCCCGCCTTTCTCAGTTACATATGCTACTTTCTAGTTCAATGCGCGCTGTTCTTCCTTCTTTTCATGTTCCGCGCGTGTGCAGTGTGTTTCCTTCTCTGTCCGTTGTCGTTTGCGCGGTTACATTATGCATTCAAATACCGACCACCAGTTAGCCCACCTTTCTCAGTTACATTTGCTACTTTCTAGATCAATGCGCGCTGTTCTTCCTTCCTTTCCATTTTCCGCGCGTGTGCAGTGTGTTTCCTTCTCCGTCCGTTGTCGTTTGCGCGGTTACATTGTGCATTCACACAACGACCACCAGCTAGCCCGCCTTTCTCAGTTACATATGATACTTTCTAGTTCAATGGGCCCTGTTTTTCCTTCCTTTCCATGTTCTGCGCATGTGCGGTGTGTTCTCTTCTTCATCCGTTGTCGTTTGAGCGGTTACATTATGCATTCAAATACCGACCACCAGCTAGCCCGCCTTTCTCAGTTACATATGCTACTTTCTAGTACTATGGGCCCTGTTCTTCCTTCGTTTCTATGTTCCGCGCGTGTGCAGTTTTTTTCCTACTTCGTCCGTTGTCAATTGCGTGGTTACATTATGCATTCAAATAACGACCACCAGCTAGCCCGCCTTTCTCAGTTACATATGCTACTTTCTAATTCAATGCGCGCTGTTCTTCCTTCTTTTCATGTTCCGCGCGTGTGCAGTGTGTTTCCTTCTCTGTCCGTTGTCGTTTGCGCGGTTACATTATGCATTCAAATACCGACCACCAGCTAGCCCACCTTTCTCAGTTACATTTGCTACTTTCTAGTTCAATGGGCCCTGTTCTTCTTTCCTTTCTATGTTCCGTGCTTGTGCAGTGTGTTTCGTTCTTTGTCCGCTGTCGCTTGCGCGGTTACATTATGCATTCAAATACCGAGCACCAGCTAGCCCGCCTTTCTCAGTTACATTCGCTACTTTCTAGTTCAATGGGCCCTATTCTTCTTTCCTTTCTATGTTCCGTGCTTGTGCAGTGTGTTTCTTTCTTCGTCCGTTGTCGTCTGCGCGGTTACATTATGCATTCACTTAACGACCAACAGCTAGCCCGCCTTTCTCAGTTACATATGCGACTTTCTAGTTCAATGGGCACTGTTCTTCCTTCCTTTCTATGTTCCCCGCGAGTGCAGTGTGTTTCCTTCTTCGCCCGTGTTCGTTTGCGCGGTTACATTATGCATTCAAATAACAACCACCAGCTAGCCCGGCTTTCTCAGTTACATATGCGACTTTCTAGTTCAATGGGCACCGTTCTTCTTTCCTTTCTATGTTCCCAGCGTGCGCAGTTTGTTTCCTTCTTCGTCCGTTGTCGTTTGCGCGGTTACATTATGCTTTCAAACAACGACCACCAGCTAGCCCGACTTTCTCAGTCACATATGCTACTTTCTAGTTCAATAGGCACTGTTCTTCCTTCCTTTCTATGTTCTGCGCGTGTGCTGTGTGTTTCCTTCTCCGTCCGTTGTCGTTTGCGCGGTTACATTAGGCATTCATATAACGACCACCAGCTAGCCCGCCTTTCTCAGTTACATATGCTACTTTCTAGTTCAATGGGCCGTGTTCTTCCTTCCTTTCTATGTTCCGCGCGTGTGCAGTGTGTTTCCTTCTCCGTTCGTTGTCGTTTGCGCGGTTACATTATGCATTCACACAACAACCACCAGCTAGCCCGCCTTTCTCAGTTACATATGCTACTTTCTAGTTCAATGGGCCCTGTTCTTTCTTCCTTTCCATGTTCTGCGCATGTGCAGTGTGTTCCCTTCTTCATCCGTTGTCGTTTGCGCGGTTACATTATGCATTCAAATACCGACCACCAGCTAGCCCAACTTTCTCAGTTACATATGCTACTTTCTAGTACTATGGGCCCTGTTCTCCCTTCCTTTCTATGTTCCGCGCGTGTGCAGTGTGTTTCCTTCTCCATCCGTTGTCGTTTGCGCGGTTATATTATGCATTCAAATAAAGACCACCAGCTAGCCCACCTTCCTAAGTAACATATGCTACTTTCTACTTCAATGGGCCCTGTTCTTCCTTCGTTCTATGTTCCGCGCGTGTACACTGTGTTTCCTTCTCCGTCGGTTGTCGTTTGCGCGGTTACATTATTCATTTAAATACGAACCACAAGCTAACCCGCCTTTCTCAGTTACATATGCTACTTTCTAGTTCAATGCGCGCTGTTCTTCCTTCCCTTCCAGGTTCCGCGCGGGTGCAGTGTGTTTCCTTCTTCGTCTGTTGTCGTTTGCGCGGTTACATTATGCATTCAAATACCGACCACCAGCTAGCCCGCCTTTCTCAGTTACATATTCTACATTCTAGTTCAATGCGCGCTGTTCTTCCTTCCTTTCCATGTTCCGCGCGGGTGCAGTGTGCTTCCTTCTTCGTCCGTTGTCATTCGCGCGGTTACATTATGCATGCAAATAAAGACCACCAGCTAGCCCACCTTTCTAAGTAATACCTGTGTCACACGGGCACATTTGGAAGGCCTTCCAGTCAACGGCCTTTGAAACGCCACAACTCTATCGACTCAAAGGAGTTGTCACGCTGCTACACGGCACTTTTGAAAGGCCGTTGAGGGGTTCAGGCGTTTCTCGCAAAATTGTGTGGCACTGCGGATCTTTATTTTCGTTTTCATGTCACGAAAAGTTAAACAACATTAAAGCCATTTAAAAGCACTCTAATTTCTTTTATATTTGTTTATACATTTAAAAAAATTTGTTTATTCATTGCCATACATATATGTTTAGTTTTTAAGTTGTTGAGTAGCGAAACTGCGGCAACGTGTGCGCCGCTCGATGCGGCTGCCGTTCTGGTGTGTGTTCGCACATGTCAAGTGGCAAAAACAGTTTATTGAATAATGAATAACAATGATATATAGTATTTTAAGAGCATTTGGTTTGATTTGTTCTTTCTAACCGTGAGTACGAGCACAATGTGAACGAGAAGGCATGTTCGCGCTGTTTCCGCTTCCGTTGCTCAAAGGCCATCGAGATTTCGATAGAGTTGTAAGGTGCTCCGTTGACTCGATAGACCTTTGACTCGGCGGCCTTCGAAACGGCCCGTGTGACAGCTCGAACTTGACCCTTGAGTCAACTGACTATCGGTTGGAAGGCCTTCCAAACGCCCGTGTGACACGGGTATAACATATGCTACTTTCTACTTCAATGGGCCCTGTTCTTCCTTCGTTCTATGTTCCGCGCGTGTGCAGTGTGTTTCCTACTTCGTCCGTTGTCAATTGCGTGGTTACATTTTGCATTCAAATAACGACCACCAGCTAGCCCGCCTTTCTCAGTTACATATGCTACTTTCTAGTTCAATGCGCGCTGTTCTTCCTTCTTTTCATGTTCCGCGCGTGTGCAGTGTGTTTCCTTCTCTGTCCGTTGTCGTTTGCGCGGTTACATTATGCATTCAAATACCGACCACCAGCTAGCCCACCTTTCTCAGTTACATTTGCTACTTTCTAGTTCAATGGGCCCTGTTCTTCTTTCCTTTCTATGTTCCGTGCTTGTGCAGTGTGTTTCGTTCTTTGTCCGTTGTCGTTTGCGCGGTTACATTATGCATTCAAATACCGACCACCAGCTAGCCCGCCTTTCTCAGTTACATTCGCTACTTTCTAGTTCAATGGGCACTGTTCTTCCTTCCTTTCTATGTTCCCCGCGAGTGCAGTGTGTTTCCTTCTTCGCCCGTTGTCGTTTGCGCGGTTACAATATGCCTTCAAAACACGACCACCAGCTAGCCCGCCTTTCTCAGTTACATATGCTACTTTCTAATTCAATGCGCGCTGTTCTTCCTTCTTTTCATGTTCCGCGCGTGTGCAGTGTGTTTCCTTCTCTGTCCGTTGTCGTTTGCGCGGTTACATTATGCATTCAAATACCGACCACCAGCTAGCCCACCTTTCTCAGTTACATTTGCTACTTTCTAGTTCAATGGGCCCTGTTCTTCTTTCCTTTCTATGTTCCGTGCTTGTGCAGTGTGTTTCGTTCTTTGTCCGCTGTCGCTTGCGCGGTTACATTATGCATTCAAATACCGAGCACCAGCTAGCCCGCCTTTCTCAGTTACATTCGCTACTTTCTAGTTCAATGGGCCCTATTCTTCTTTCCTTTCTATGTTCCGTGCTTGTGCAGTGTGTTTCTTTCTTCGTCCGTTGTCGTCTGCGCGGTTACATTATGCATTCACTTAACGACCAACAGCTAGCCCGCCTTTCTCAGTTACATATGCGACTTTCTAGTTCAATGGGCACTGTTCTTCCTTCCTTTCTATGTTCCCCGCGAGTGCAGTGTGTTTCCTTCTTCGCCCGTGTTCGTTTGCGCGGTTACATTATGCATTCAAATAACAACCACCAGCTAGCCCGGCTTTCTCAGTTACATATGCGACTTTCTAGTTCAATGGGCACCGTTCTTCTTTCCTTTCTATGTTCCCAGCGTGCGCAGTTTGTTTCCTTCTTCGTCCGTTGTCGTTTGCGCGGTTACATTATGCTTTCAAACAACGACCACCAGCTAGCCCGACTTTCTCAGTCACATATGCTACTTTCTAGTTCAATAGGCACTGTTCTTCCTTCCTTTCTATGTTCTGCGCGTGTGCTGTGTGTTTCCTTCTCCGTCCGTTGTCGTTTGCGCGGTTACATTAGGCATTCATATAACGACCACCAGCTAGCCCGCCTTTCTCAGTTACATATGCTACTTTCTAGTTCAATGGGCCGTGTTCTTCCTTCCTTTCTATGTTCCGCGCGTGTGCAGTGTGTTTCCTTCTCCGTTCGTTGTCGTTTGCGCGGTTACATTATGCATTCACACAACAACCACCAGCTAGCCCGCCTTTCTCAGTTACATATGCTACTTTCTAGTTCAATGGGCCCTGTTCTTTCTTCCTTTCCATGTTCTGCGCATGTGCAGTGTGTTCCCTTCTTCATCCGTTGTCGTTTGCGCGGTTACATTATGCATTCAAATACCGACCACCAGCTAGCCCAACTTTCTCAGTTACATATGCTACTTTCTAGTACTATGGGCCCTGTTCTCCCTTCCTTTCTATGTTCCGCGCGTGTGCAGTGTGTTTCCTTCTCCATCCGTTGTCGTTTGCGCGGTTATATTATGCATTCAAATAAAGACCACCAGCTAGCCCACCTTCCTAAGTAACATATGCTACTTTCTACTTCAATGGGCCCTGTTCTTCCTTCGTTCTATGTTCCGCGCGTGTACACTGTGTTTCCTTCTCCGTCGGTTGTCGTTTGCGCGGTTACATTATTCATTTAAATACGAACCACAAGCTAACCCGCCTTTCTCAGTTACATATGCTACTTTCTAGTTCAATGCGCGCTGTTCTTCCTTCCCTTCCAGGTTCCGCGCGGGTGCAGTGTGTTTCCTTCTTCGTCTGTTGTCGTTTGCGCGGTTACATTATGCATTCAAATACCGACCACCAGCTAGCCCGCCTTTCTCAGTTACATATTCTACATTCTAGTTCAATGCGCGCTGTTCTTCCTTCCTTTCCATGTTCCGCGCGGGTGCAGTGTGCTTCCTTCTTCGTCCGTTGTCATTCGCGCGGTTACATTATGCATGCAAATAAAGACCACCAGCTAGCCCACCTTTCTAAGTAATACCTGTGTCACACGGGCACATTTGGAAGGCCTTCCAGTCAACGGCCTTTGAAACGCCACAACTCTATCGACTCAAAGGAGTTGTCACGCTGCTACACGGCACTTTTGAAAGGCCGTTGAGGGGTTCAGGCGTTTCTCGCAAAATTGTGTGGCACTGCGGATCTTTATTTTCGTTTTCATGTCACGAAAAGTTAAACAACATTAAAGCCATTTAAAAGCACTCTAATTTCTTTTATATTTGTTTATACATTTAAAAAAATTTGTTTATTCATTGCCATACATATATGTTTAGTTTTTAAGTTGTTGAGTAGCGAAACTGCGGCAACGTGTGCGCCGCTCGATGCGGCTGCCGTTCTGGTGTGTGTTCGCACATGTCAAGTGGCAAAAACAGTTTATTGAATAATGAATAACAATGATATATAGTATTTTAAGAGCATTTGGTTTGATTTGTTCTTTCTAACCGTGAGTACGAGCACAATGTGAACGAGAAGGCATGTTCGCGCTGTTTCCGCTTCCGTTGCTCAAAGGCCATCGAGATTTCGATAGAGTTGTAAGGTGCTCCGTTGACTCGATAGACCTTTGACTCGGCGGCCTTCGAAACGGCCCGTGTGACAGCTCGAACTTGACCCTTGAGTCAACTGACTATCGGTTGGAAGGCCTTCCAAACGCCCGTGTGACACGGGTATAACATATGCTACTTTCTACTTCAATGGGCCCTGTTCTTCCTTCGTTCTATGTTCCGCGCGTGTGCAGTGTGTTTCCTACTTCGTCCGTTGTCAATTGCGTGGTTACATTTTGCATTCAAATAACGACCACCAGCTAGCCCGCCTTTCTCAGTTACATATGCTACTTTCTAGTTCAATGCGCGCTGTTCTTCCTTCTTTTCATGTTCCGCGCGTGTGCAGTGTGTTTCCTTCTCTGTCCGTTGTCGTTTGCGCGGTTACATTATGCATTCAAATACCGACCACCAGCTAGCCCACCTTTCTCAGTTACATTTGCTACTTTCTAGTTCAATGGGCCCTGTTCTTCTTTCCTTTCTATGTTCCGTGCTTGTGCAGTGTGTTTCGTTCTTTGTCCGTTGTCGTTTGCGCGGTTACATTATGCATTCAAATACCGACCACCAGCTAGCCCGCCTTTCTCAGTTACATTCGCTACTTTCTAGTACTATGGGCCCTGTTCTTCCTTCCTTTCTATGTTCCGCGCGTGTGCAGTGTGTTTCCTTCTCCATCCGTTGTCGTTTGCGCGGTTATATTATGCATTCAAATAAAGACCACCAGCTAGCCCGCCTTTCTCAGTTACATTCGCTACTTTCTAGTTCAATGGGCCCTATTCTTTTTTCCTTTCTATGTTCCGTGCTTGTGCAGTGTGTTTCTTTCTTCGTCCGTTGTCGTTTGCGCGGTTACATTATGCATTCACTTAACGACCACCAGCTAGCCCGCCTTTCTCAGTTACATATGCGAGTTTCTAGTTCAATGGGCACTGTTCTTCCTTCCTTTCTATGTTCCCCGCGAGTGCAGTGTGTTTCCTTCTTCGCCCGTTGTCGTTTGCGCGGTTACATTATGCATTCAAATAACAACCACCAGCTAGCCCGGCTTTCTCAGTTACATATGCGACTTTCTAGTTCAATGGGCACCGTTCTTCTTTCCTTTCTATGTTCCCAGCGTGCGCAGTTTGTTTCTTTCTTCGTCCGTTGTCGTTTGCGCGGTTACATTATGCTTTCAAACAACGACCACCAGCTAGCCCGACTTTCTCAGTCACATATGCTACTTTCTAGTTCAATAGGCACTGTTCTTCGTTCCTTTCTATGTTCCGCGCGTGTGCAGTGTGTTTCCTTCTCCGTCCGTTGTCGTTTGCGCGGTTACATTAGGCATTCATATAACGACCACCAGCTAGCCCGCCTTTCTCAGTTACATATGCTACTTTCTAGTTCAATGGGCCGTGTTCTTCCTTCCTTTCTATGTTCCGCGCGTGTGCAGTGTGTTTCCTTCTCCGTTCGTTGTCGTTTGCGCGGCTACATTATGCATTCACACAACGACCACCAGCTAGCCCACCTTTCTCAGTTACATATGCTACTTTCTAGTACTATGGGCCCTGTTCTTCCTTCCTTTCTATGTTCCCAGCGTGCGCAGTTTGTTTCCTTCTTCGTCCGTTGTCGTTTGCGCGGTTACATTATGCTTTCAAACAACGACCACCAGCTAGCCCGACTTTCTCAGTCACATATGCTACTTTCTAGTTCAATGGGCCCTGTTCTTTCTTCCTTTCCATGTTCTGCGCATGTGCAGTGTGTTCCCTTCTTCATCCGTTGTCGTTTGCGCGGTTACATTATGCATTCAAATACCGACCACCAGCTAGCCCACCTTTCTCAGTTACATATGCTACTTTCTAGTACTATGGGCCCTGTTCTTCCTTCCTTTCTATGTTCCGCGCGTGTGCAGTGTGTTTCCTTCTCCATCCGTTGTCGTTTGCGCGGTTATATTATGCATTCAAATAAAGACCACCAGCTAGCCCACCTTTCTAACTAACATATGCTACTTTCTACTTCAATGGGCCCTGTTCTTCCTTCGTTCTATGTTCCGCGCGTGTACACTGTGTTTCCTTCTCCGTCGGTTGTCGTTTGCGCGGTTACATTATTCATTTAAATACGGACCACCAGCTAGCCCGCCTTTCTCAGTTACATATGCTACTTTCTAGTTCAATGCGCGCTGTTCTTCCTTCCTCTCCATGTTCCGCGCGGGTGCAGTGTGTTTCCTTCTTCGGCTGTTGTCGTTTGCGCGGTTACATTATGCATTCAAATACCGACCACCAGCTAGCCCGCCTTTTTCAGTTACATATTCTACTTTCTAGTTCAATGCGCGCTGTTCTTCCTTCCTTTCCATGTTCCGCGCGGGTGCAGTGTGCTTCCTTCTTCGTCCGTTGTCATTCGCGCGGTTACATTATGCATGCAAATTAAGACCACCAGCTAGCCCGCCTTTCTCAGTTACATATGCTACTTTCTAGTTCAATGCGCGCTGTTCTTCCTTCCTTTCCATTTTCCGCGCGTGTGCAGTGTGTTTCCTTCTCCGTCCGTTGTAGTTTGCGCGGTTACATTATGCATTCACACAACGACCACCAGCTAGCCCGCCTTTCTCAGTTACATATGCTACTTTCTAGTTCAATGGGCCCTGTTCTTCCTTCCTTTCCATGTTCTGCGCATGTGCAGTGTGTTCTCTTCTTCATCCGTTGTCGTTTGCGCGGTTACATTATGCATTCAAATACCGACCACCAGCTAGCCCGCCTTTCTCAGTTACATATGCTACTTTCTAGTACTATGGGCCCTGTTCTTCCTTCCTTTCTATGTTCCGCGCGTGTGCAATGTGTTTCCTTCTCTATCCGTTGTCGTTTGCGCGGTTATATTATGTATTCAAATAAAGACCACCAGCTAGCCCACCTTCCTAAGTAACATATGCTACTTTCTACTTCAATGGGCCCTGTTCTTCCTTCGTTCTATGTTCCGCGCGTGTACACTGTGTTTCCTTCTCCGTCGGTTGTCGTTTGCGCGGTTACATTATTCATTTAAATACGAACCACAAGCTAACCCGCCTTTCTCAGTTACATATGCTACTTTCTAGTTCAATGCGCGCTGTTCTTCCTTCCCTTCCAGGTTCCGCGCGGGTGCAGTGTGTTTCCTTCTTCGTCTGTTGTCGTTTGCGCGGTTACATTATGCATTCAAATACCGACCACCAGCTAGCCCGCCTTTCTCAGTTACATATTCTACTTTCTAGTTCAATGCGCGCTGTTCTTCCTTCCTTTCCATGTTCCGCGCGGGTGCAGTGTGCTTCCTTCTTCGTCCGTTGTCATTCGCGCGGTTACATTATGCATGCAAATAAAGACCACCAGCTAGCCCACCTTTCTAAGTAACATATGCTACTTTCTACTTCAATGGGCCCTGTTCTTCCTTCGTTCTATATTCCGCGCGTGTGCAGTGTGTTTCCTACTTCGTCCGTTGTCAATTGCGTGGTTACATTTTGCATTCAAATAACGACCACCAGCTAGCCCGCCTTTCTCAGTTACATATGCTACTTTCTAGTTCAATGCGCGCTGTTCTTCCTTCTTTTCATGTTCCGCGCGTGTGCAGTGTGTTTCCTTCTCTGTCCGTTGTCGTTTGCGCGGTTACATTATGCATTCAAATACCGACCACCAGCTAGCCCACTTTTCTCAGTTACATTTGCTACTTTCTAGATCAATGCGCGCTGTTCTTCCTTCCTTTCCATTTTCCGCGCGTGTGCAGTGTGTTTCCTTCTCCGTCCGTTGTCGTTTGCGCGGTTACATTATGCATTCACACAACGACCACCAGCTAGCCCGCCTTTCTCAGTTACATATGATACTTTCTAGTTCAATGGGCCCTGTTCTTTCTTCCTTTCCATGTTCTGCGCATGTGCAGTGTGTTCCCTTCTTCATCCGTTGTCGTTTGCGCGGTTACATTATGCATTCAAATACCGACCACCAGCTAGCCCAACTTTCTCAGTTACATATGCTACTTTCTAGTACTATGGGCCCTGTTCTCCCTTCCTTTCTATGTTCCGCGCGTGTGCAGTGTGTTTCCTTCTCCATCCGTTGTCGTTTGCGCGGTTATATTATCCATTCAAATAAAGACCACCAGCTAGCCCACCTTCCTAAGTAACATATGCTACTTTCTACTTCAATGGGCCCTGTTCTTCCTTCGTTCTATGTTCCGCGCGTGTACACTGTGTTTCCTTCTCCGTCGGTTGTCGTTTGCGCGGTTACATTATTCATTTAAATACGAACCACAAGCTAACCCGGCTTTCTCAGTTACATATGCTACTTTCTAGTTCAATGCGCGCTGTTCTTCCTTCCCTTCCAGGTTCCGCGCGGGTGCAGTGTGTTTCCTTCTTCGTCTGTTGTCGTTTGCGCGGTTACATTATGCATTCAAATACCGACCACCAGCTAGCCCGCCTTTCTCAGTTACATATTCTACTTTCTAGTTCAATGCGCGCTGTTCTTCCTTCCTTTCCATGTTCCGCGCGGGTGCAGTGTGCTTCCTTCTTCGTCCGTTGTCATTCGCGCGGTTACATTATGCATGCAAATAAAGACCACCAGCTAGCCCACCTTTCTAAGTAACATATGCTACTTTCTACTTCAATGGGCCCTGTTCTTCCTTCGTTCTATGTTCCGCGCGTGTGCAGTGTGTTTCCTACTTCGTCCGTTGTCAATTGCGTGGTTACATTTTGCATTCAAATAACGACCACCAGCTAGCCCGCCTTTCTCAGTTACATATGCTACTTTCTAGTTCAATGCGCGCTGTTCTTCCTTCTTTTCATGTTCCGCGCGTGTGCAGTGTGTTTCCTTCTCTGTCCGTTGTCGTTTGCGCGGTTACATTATGCATTCAAATACCGACCACCAGCTAGCCCACCTTTCTCAGTTACATTTGCTACTTTCTAGATCAATGCGCGCTGTTCTTCCTTCCTTTCCATTTTCCGCGCTTGTGCAGTGTGTTTCCTTCTCCGTCCGTTGTCGTTTGCGCGGTTACATTATGCATTCACACAACGACCACCAGCTAGCCCGCCTTTCTCAGTTACATATGATACTTTCTAGTTCAATGGGCCCTGTTTTTCCTTCCTTTCCATGTTCTGCGCATGTGCAGTGTGTTCTCTTCTTCATCCGTTGTCGTTTGAGCGGTTACATTATGCATTCAAATACCGACCACCAGCTAGCCCGCCTTTCTCAGTTACATATGCTACTTTCTAGTACTATGGGCCCTGTTCTTCCTTCGTTTCTATGTTCCGCGCGTGTGCAATGTGTTTCCTTCTCTATCCGTTGTCGTTTGCGCGGTTATATTATGCATTCAAATAAAGACCACCAGCTAGCCCACCTTTCTAAGTAACATATGCTACTTTCTACTTCAATGGGCCCTGTTCTTCCTTCGTTCTATGTTCCGCGCGTGTGCAGTTTTTTTCCTACTTCGTCCGTTGTCAATTGCGTGGTTACATTATGCATTCAAATAACGACCACCAGCTAGCCCGCCTTTCTCAGTTACATATGCTACTTTCTAATTCAATGCGCGCTGTTCCTCCTTCTTTTCATGTTCCGCGCGTGTGCAGTGTGTTTCCTTCTCTGTCCGTTGTCGTTTGCGCGGTTACATTATGCATTCAAATACCGACCACCAGCTAGCCCACCTTTCTAAGTTACATTTGCTACTTTCTAGTTCAATGGGCCCTGTTCTTCTTTCCTTTCTATGTTCCGTGCTTGTGCAGTGTGTTTCGTTCTTTGTCCGCTGTCGCTTGCGCGGTTACATTATGCATTCAAATACCGAGCACCAGCTAGCCCGCCTTTCTCAGTTACATTCGCTATTTTGTAGTTCAATGGGCCCTATTCTTCTTTCCTTTCTATGTTCCGTGCTTGTGCAGTGTGTTTCTTTCTTCGTCCGTTGTCGTCTGCGTGGTTACATTATGCATTCACTTAACGACCAACAGCTAGCCCGCCTTTCTCAGTTACATATGCGACTTTCTAGTTCAATGGGCACTGTTCTTCCTTCCTTTCTATGTTCCCCGCGAGTGCAGTGTGTTTCCTTCTTCGCCCGTTGTCGTTTGCGCGGTTACATTATGCTTTCAAACAACGACCACCAGCTAGCCCGACTTTCTCAGTCACATATGCTACTTTCTAGTTCAATAGGCACTGTTCTTCCTTCCTTTCTATGTTCTGCGCGTGTGCTGTGTGTTTCCTTCTCCGTCCGTTGTCGTTTGCGCGGTTACATTAGGCATTCATATAACGACCACCAGCTAGCCCGCCTTTCTCAGTTACATATGCTACTTTCTAGTTCAATGGGCCGTGTTCTTCCTTCCTTTCTATGTTCCGCGCGTGTGCAGTGTGTTTCCTTCTCCGTTCGTTGTCGTTTGCGCGGTTACATTATGCATTCACACAACAACCACCAGCTAGCCCGCCTTTCTCAGTTACATATGCTACTTTCTAGTTCAATGGGCCCTGTTCTTTCTTCCTTTCCATGTTCTGCGCATGTGCAGTGTGTTCCCTTCTTCATCCGTTGTCGTTTGCGCGGTTACATTATGCATTCAAATACCGACCACCAGCTAGCCCAACTTTCTCAGTTACATATGCTACTTTCTAGTACTATGGGCCCTGTTCTCCCTTCCTTTCTATGTTCCGCGCGTGTGCAGTGTGTTTCCTTCTCCATCCGTTGTCGTTTGCGCGGTTATATTATGCATTCAAATAAAGACCACCAGCTAGCCCACCTTCCTAAGTAACATATGCTACTTTCTACTTCAATGGGCCCTGTTCTTCCTTCGTTCTATGTTCCGCGCGTGTACACTGTGTTTCCTTCTCCGTCGGTTGTCGTTTGCGCGGTTACATTATTCATTTAAATACGAACCACAAGCTAACCCGCCTTTCTCAGTTACATATGCTACTTTCTAGTTCAATGCGCGCTGTTCTTCCTTCCCTTCCAGGTTCCGCGCGGGTGCAGTGTGTTTCCTTCTTCGTCTGTTGTCGTTTGCGCGGTTACATTATGCATTCAAATACCGACCACCAGCTAGCCCGCCTTTCTCAGTTACATATTCTACTTTCTAGTTCAATGCGCGCTGTTCTTCCTTCCTTTCCATGTTCCGCGCGGGTGCAGTGTGCTTCCTTCTTCGTCCGTTGTCATTCGCGCGGTTACATTATGCATGCAAATAAAGACCACCAGCTAGCCCACCTTTCTAAGTAACATATGCTACTTTCTACTTCAATGGGCCCTGTTCTTCCTTCGTTCTATGTTCCGCGCGTGTGGAGTGTGTTTCCTACTTCGTCCGTTGTCAATTGCGTGGTTACATTTTGCATTCAAATAACGACCACCAGCTAGCCCACCTTTCTCAGTTACATATGCTACTTTCTAGTTCAATGCGCGCTGTTCTTCCTTCTTTTCATGTTCCGCGCGTGTGCAGTGTGTTTCCTTCTCTGTCCGTTGTCGTTTGCGCGGTTACATTATGCATTCAAATACCGACCACCAGCTAGCCCACCTTTCTCAGTTACATTTGCTACTTTCTAGTTCAATGGGCCCTGTTCTTCTTTCCTTTCTATGTTCCGTGCTTGTGCAGTGTGTTTCGTTCTTTGTCCGTTGTCGTTTGCGCGGTTACATTATGCATTCAAATACCGACCACCAGCTAGCCCGCCTTTCTCAGTTACATTCGCTACTTTCTAGTACTATGGGCCCTGTTCTTCCTTCCTTTCTATGTTCCGCGCGTGTGCAGTGTGTTTCCTTCTCCATCCGTTGTCGTTTGCGCGGTTATATTATGCATTCAAATAAAGACCACCAGCTAGCCCGCCTTTCTCAGTTACATTCGCTACTTTCTAGTTCAATGGGCCCTATTCTTTTTTCCTTTCTATGTTCCGTGCTTGTGCAGTGTGTTTCTTTCTTCGTCAGTTGTCGTTTGCGCGGTTACATTATGCATTCACTTAACGACCACCAGCTAGCCCGCCTTTCTCAGTTACATATGCGAGTTTCTAGTTCAATGGGCACTGTTCTTCCTTCCTTTCTATGTTCCCCGCGAGTGCAGTGTGTTTCCTTCTTCGCCCGTTGTCGTTTGCGCGGTTACATTATGCATTCAAATAACAACCACCAGCTAGCCCGGCTTTCTCAGTTACATATGCGACTTTCTAGTTCAATGGGCACCGTTCTTCTTTCCTTTCTATGTTCCCAGCGTGCGCAGTTTGTTTCTTTCTTCGTCCGTTGTCGTTTGCGCGGTTACATTATGCTTTCAAACAACGACCACCAGCTAGCCCGACTTTCTCAGTCACATATGCTACTTTCTAGTTCAATAGGCACTGTTCTTCGTTCCTTTCTATGTTCCGCGCGTGTGCAGTGTGTTTCCTTCTCCGTCCGTTGTCGTTTGCGCGGTTACATTAGGCATTCATATAACGACCACCAGCTAGCCCGCCTTTCTCAGTTACATATGCTACTTTCTAGTTCAATGGGCCGTGTTCTTCCTTCCTTTCTATGTTCCGCGCGTGTGCAGTGTGTTTCCTTCTCCGTTTGTTGTCGTTTGCGCGGCTACATTATGCATTCACACAACGACCACCAGCTAGCCCACCTTTCTCAGTTACATATGCTACTTTCTAGTACTATGGGCCCTGTTCTTCCTTCCTTTCTATGTTCCCAGCGTGCGCAGTTTGTTTCCTTCTTCGTCCGTTGTCGTTTGCGCGGTTACATTATGCTTTCAAACAACGACCACCAGCTAGCCCGACTTTCTCAGTCACATATGCTACTTTCTAGTTCAATGGGCCCTGTTCTTTCTTCCTTTCCATGTTCTGCGCATGTGCAGTGTGTTCCCTTCTTCATCCGTTGTCGTTTGCGCGGTTACATTATGCATTCAAATACCGACCACCAGCTAGCCCACCTTTCTCAGTTACATATGCTACTTTCTAGTACTATGGGTCCTGTTCTTCCTTCCTTTCTATGTTCCGCGCGTGTGCAGTGTGTTTCCTTCTCCATCCGTTGTCGTTTGCGCAGTTATATTATGCATTCAAATAAAGACCACCAGCTAGCCCACCTTTCTAACTAACATATGCTACTTTCTACTTCAATGGGCCCTGTTCTTCCTTCGTTCTATGTTCCGCGCGTGTACACTGTGTTTCCTTCTCCGTCGGTTGTCGTTTGCGCGGTTACATTATTCATTTAAATACGGACCACCAGCTAGCCCGCCTTTCTCAGTTACATATGCTACTTTCTAGTTCAATGCGCGCTGTTCTTCCTTCCTTTCCATGTTCCGCGCGGGTGCAGTGTGTTTCCTTCTTCGGCTGTTGTCGTTTGCGCGGTTACATTATGCATTCAAATACCGACCACCAGCTAGCCCGCCTTTTTCAGTTACATATTCTACTTTCTAGTTCAATGCGCGCTGTTCTTCCTTCCTTTCCATGTTCCGCGCGGGTGCAGTGTGCTTCCTTCTTCGTCCGTTGTCATTCGCGCGGTTACATTATGCATGCAAATTAAGACCACCAGCTAGCCCGCCTTTCTCAGTTACATATGCTACTTTCTAGTTCAATGCGCGCTGTTCTTCCTTCCTTTCCATTTTCCGCGCGTGTGCAGTGTGTTTCCTTCTCCGTCCGTTGTAGTTTGCGCGGTTACATTATGCATTCACACAACGACCACCAGCTAGCCCGCCTTTCTCAGTTACATATGCTACTTTCTAGTTCAATGGGCCCTGTTCTTCCTTCCTTTCCATGTTCTGCGCATGTGCAGTGTGTTCTCTTCTTCATCCGTTGTCGTTTGCGCGGTTACATTATGCATTCAAATACCGACCACCAGCTAGCCCGCCTTTCTCAGTTACATATGCTACTTTCTAGTACTATGGGCCCTGTTCTTCCTTCCTTTCTATGTTCCGCGCGTGTGCAATGTGTTTCCTTCTCTATCCGTTGTCGTTTGCGCGGTTATATTATGTATTCAAATAAAGACCACCAGCTAGCCCACCTTCCTAAGTAACATATGCTACTTTCTACTTCAATGGGCCCTGTTCTTCCTTCGTTCTATGTTCCGCGCGTGTACACTGTGTTTCCTTCTCCGTCGGTTGTCGTTTGCGCGGTTACATTATTCATTTAAATACGAACCACAAGCTAACCCGCCTTTCTCAGTTACATATGCTACTTTCTAGTTCAATGCGCGCTGTTCTTCCTTCCCTTCCAGGTTCCGCGCGGGTGCAGTGTGTTTCCTTCTTCGTCTGTTGTCGTTTGCGCGGTTACATTATGCATTCAAATACCGACCACCAGCTAGCCCGCCTTTCTCAGTTACATATTCTACTTTCTAGTTCAATGCGCGCTGTTCTTCCTTCCTTTCCATGTTCCGCGCGGGTGCAGTGTGCTTCCTTCTTCGTCCGTTGTCATTCGCGCGGTTACATTATGCATGCAAATAAAGACCACCAGCTAGCCCACCTTTCTAAGTAACATATGCTACTTTCTACTTCAATGGGCCCTGTTCTTCCTTCGTTCTATATTCCGCGCGTGTGCAGTGTGTTTCCTACTTCGTCCGTTGTCAATTGCGTGGTTACATTTTGCATTCAAATAACGACCACCAGCTAGCCCGCCTTTCTCAGTTACATATGCTACTTTCTAGTTCAATGCGCGCTGTTCTTCCTTCTTTTCATGTTCCGCGCGTGTGCAGTGTGTTTCCTTCTCTGTCCGTTGTCGTTTGCGCGGTTACATTATGCATTCAAATACCGACCACCAGCTAGCCCACTTTTCTCAGTTACATTTGCTACTTTCTAGATCAATGCGCGCTGTTCTTCCTTCCTTTCCATTTTCCGCGCGTGTGCAGTGTGTTTCCTTCTCCGTCCGTTGTCGTTTGCGCGGTTACATTATGCATTCACACAACGACCACCAGCTAGCCCGCCTTTCTCAGTTACATATGATACTTTCTAGTTCAATGGGCCCTGTTCTTTCTTCCTTTCCATGTTCTGCGCATGTGCAGTGTGTTCCCTTCTTCATCCGTTGTCGTTTGCGCGGTTACATTATGCATTCAAATACCGACCACCAGCTAGCCCAACTTTCTCAGTTACATATGCTACTTTCTAGTACTATGGGCCCTGTTCTCCCTTCCTTTCTATGTTCCGCGCGTGTGCAGTGTGTTTCCTTCTCCATCCGTTGTCGTTTGCGCGGTTATATTATCCATTCAAATAAAGACCACCAGCTAGCCCACCTTCCTAAGTAACATATGCTACTTTCTACTTCAATGGGCCCTGTTCTTCCTTCGTTCTATGTTCCGCGCGTGTACACTGTGTTTCCTTCTCCGTCGGTTGTCGTTTGCGCGGTTACATTATTCATTTAAATACGAACCACAAGCTAACCCGGCTTTCTCAGTTACATATGCTACTTTCTAGTTCAATGCGCGCTGTTCTTCCTTCCCTTCCAGGTTCCGCGCGGGTGCAGTGTGTTTCCTTCTTCGTCTGTTGTCGTTTGCGCGGTTACATTATGCATTCAAATACCGACCACCAGCTAGCCCGCCTTTCTCAGTTACATATTCTACTTTCTAGTTCAATGCGCGCTGTTCTTCCTTCCTTTCCATGTTCCGCGCGGGTGCAGTGTGCTTCCTTCTTCGTCCGTTGTCATTCGCGCGGTTACATTATGCATGCAAATAAAGACCACCAGCTAGCCCACCTTTCTAAGTAACATATGCTACTTTCTACTTCAATGGGCCCTGTTCTTCCTTCGTTCTATGTTCCGCGCGTGTGCAGTGTGTTTCCTACTTCGTCCGTTGTCAATTGCGTGGTTACATTTTGCATTCAAATAACGACCACCAGCTAGCCCGCCTTTCTCAGTTACATATGCTACTTTCTAGTTCAATGCGCGCTGTTCTTCCTTCTTTTCATGTTCCGCGCGTGTGCAGTGTGTTTCCTTCTCTGTCCGTTGTCGTTTGCGCGGTTACATTATGCATTCAAATACCGACCACCAGCTAGCCCACCTTTCTCAGTTACATTTGCTACTTTCTAGATCAATGCGCGCTGTTCTTCCTTCCTTTCCATTTTCCGCGCTTGTGCAGTGTGTTTCCTTCTCCGTCCGTTGTCGTTTGCGCGGTTACATTATGCATTCACACAACGACCACCAGCTAGCCCGCCTTTCTCAGTTACATATGATACTTTCTAGTTCAATGGGCCCTGTTTTTCCTTCCTTTCCATGTTCTGCGCATGTGCAGTGTGTTCTCTTCTTCATCCGTTGTCGTTTGAGCGGTTACATTATGCATTCAAATACCGACCACCAGCTAGCCCGCCTTTCTCAGTTACATATGCTACTTTCTAGTACTATGGGCCCTGTTCTTCCTTCGTTTCTATGTTCCGCGCGTGTGCAATGTGTTTCCTTCTCTATCCGTTGTCGTTTGCGCGGTTATATTATGCATTCAAATAAAGACCACCAGCTAGCCCACCTTTCTAAGTAACATATGCTACTTTCTACTTCAATGGGCCCTGTTCTTCCTTCGTTCTATGTTCCGCGCGTGTGCAGTTTTTTTCCTACTTCGTCCGTTGTCAATTGCGTGGTTACATTATGCATTCAAATAACGACCACCAGCTAGCCCGCCTTTCTCAGTTACATATGCTACTTTCTAATTCAATGCGCGCTGTTCCTCCTTCTTTTCATGTTCCGCGCGTGTGCAGTGTGTTTCCTTCTCTGTCCGTTGTCGTTTGCGCGGTTACATTATGCATTCAAATACCGACCACCAGCTAGCCCACCTTTCTAAGTTACATTTGCTACTTTCTAGTTCAATGGGCCCTGTTCTTCTTTCCTTTCTATGTTCCGTGCTTGTGCAGTGTGTTTCGTTCTTTGTCCGCTGTCGCTTGCGCGGTTACATTATGCATTCAAATACCGAGCACCAGCTAGCCCGCCTTTCTCAGTTACATTCGCTACTTTCTAGTTCAATGGGCCCTATTCTTCTTTCCTTTCTATGTTCCGTGCTTGTGCAGTGTGTTTCTTTCTTCGTCCGTTGTCGTCTGCGCGGTTACATTATGCATTCACTTAACGACCAACAGCTAGCCCGCCTTTCTCAGTTACATATGCGACTTTCTAGTTCAATGGGCACTGTTCTTCCTTCCTTTCTATGTTCCCCGCGAGTGCAGTGTGTTTCCTTCTTCGCCCGTTGTCGTTTGCGCGGTTACATTATGCTTTCAAACAACGACCACCAGCTAGCCCGACTTTCTCAGTCACATATGCTACTTTCTAGTTCAATAGGCACTGTTCTTCCTTCCTTTCTATGTTCTGCGCGTGTGCTGTGTGTTTCCTTCTCCGTCCGTTGTCGTTTGCGCGGTTACATTAGGCATTCATATAACGACCACCAGCTAGCCCGCCTTTCTCAGTTACATATGCTACTTTCTAGTTCAATGGGCCGTGTTCTTCCTTCCTTTCTATGTTCCGCGCGTGTGCAGTGTGTTTCCTTCTCCGTTCGTTGTCGTTTGCGCGGTTACATTATGCATTCACACAACAACCACCAGCTAGCCCGCCTTTCTCAGTTACATATGCTACTTTCTAGTTCAATGGGCCCTGTTCTTTCTTCCTTTCCATGTTCTGCGCATGTGCAGTGTGTTCCCTTCTTCATCCGTTGTCGTTTGCGCGGTTACATTATGCATTCAAATACCGACCACCAGCTAGCCCAACTTTCTCAGTTACATATGCTACTTTCTAGTACTATGGGCCCTGTTCTCCCTTCCTTTCTATGTTCCGCGCGTGTGCAGTGTGTTTCCTTCTCCATCCGTTGTCGTTTGCGCGGTTATATTATGCATTCAAATAAAGACCACCAGCTAGCCCACCTTCCTAAGTAACATATGCTACTTTCTACTTCAATGGGCCCTGTTCTTCCTTCGTTCTATGTTCCGCGCGTGTACACTGTGTTTCCTTCTCCGTCGGTTGTCGTTTGCGCGGTTACATTATTCATTTAAATACGAACCACAAGCTAACCCGCCTTTCTCAGTTACATATGCTACTTTCTAGTTCAATGCGCGCTGTTCTTCCTTCCCTTCCAGGTTCCGCGCGGGTGCAGTGTGTTTCCTTCTTCGTCTGTTGTCGTTTGCGCGGTTACATTATGCATTCAAATACCGACCACCAGCTAGCCCGCCTTTCTCAGTTACATATTCTACTTTCTAGTTCAATGCGCGCTGTTCTTCCTTCCTTTCCATGTTCCGCGCGGGTGCAGTGTGCTTCCTTCTTCGTCCGTTGTCATTCGCGCGGTTACATTATGCATGCAAATAAAGACCACCAGCTAGCCCACCTTTCTAAGTAACATATGCTACTTTCTACTTCAATGGGCCCTGTTCTTCCTTCGTTCTATGTTCCGCGCGTGTGGAGTGTGTTTCCTACTTCGTCCGTTGTCAATTGCGTGGTTACATTTTGCATTCAAATAACGACCACCAGCTAGCCCACCTTTCTCAGTTACATATGCTACTTTCTAGTTCAATGCGCGCTGTTCTTCCTTCTTTTCATGTTCCGCGCGTGTGCAGTGTGTTTCCTTCTCTGTCCGTTGTCGTTTGCGCGGTTACATTATGCATTCAAATACCGACCACCAGCTAGCCCACCTTTCTCAGTTACATTTGCTACTTTCTAGTTCAATGGGCCCTGTTCTTCTTTCCTTTCTATGTTCCGTGCTTGTGCAGTGTGTTTCGTTCTTTGTCCGTTGTCGTTTGCGCGGTTACATTATGCATTCAAATACCGACCACCAGCTAGCCCGCCTTTCTCAGTTACATTCGCTACTTTCTAGTACTATGGGCCCTGTTCTTCCTTCCTTTCTATGTTCCGCGCGTGTGCAGTGTGTTTCCTTCTCCATCCGTTGTCGTTTGCGCGGTTATATTATGCATTCAAATAAAGACCACCAGCTAGCCCGCCTTTCTCAGTTACATTCGCTACTTTCTAGTTCAATGGGCCCTATTCTTTTTTCCTTTCTATGTTCCGTGCTTGTGCAGTGTGTTTCTTTCTTCGTCCGTTGTCGTTTGCGCGGTTACATTATGCATTCACTTAACGACCACCAGCTAGCCCGCCTTTCTCAGTTACATATGCGAGTTTCTAGTTCAATGGGCACTGTTCTTCCTTCCTTTCTATGTTCCCCGCGAGTGCAGTGTGTTTCCTTCTTCGCCCGTTGTCGTTTGCGCGGTTACATTATGCATTCAAATAACAACCACCAGCTAGCCCGGCTTTCTCAGTTACATATGCGACTTTCTAGTTCAATGGGCACCGTTCTTCTTTCCTTTCTATGTTCCCAGCGTGCGCAGTTTGTTTCTTTCTTCGTCCGTTGTCGTTTGCGCGGTTACATTATGCTTTCAAACAACGACCACCAGCTAGCCCGACTTTCTCAGTCACATATGCTACTTTCTAGTTCAATAGGCACTGTTCTTCGTTCCTTTCTATGTTCCGCGCGTGTGCAGTGTGTTTCCTTCTCCGTCCGTTGTCGTTTGCGCGGTTACATTAGGCATTCATATAACGACCACCAGCTAGCCCGCCTTTCTCAGTTACATATGCTACTTTCTAGTTCAATGGGCCGTGTTCTTCCTTCCTTTCTATGTTCCGCGCGTGTGCAGTGTGTTTCCTTCTCCGTTTGTTGTCGTTTGCGCGGCTACATTATGCATTCACACAACGACCACCAGCTAGCCCACCTTTCTCAGTTACATATGCTACTTTCTAGTACTATGGGCCCTGTTCTTCCTTCCTTTCTATGTTCCCAGCGTGCGCAGTTTGTTTCCTTCTTCGTCCGTTGTCGTTTGCGCGGTTACATTATGCTTTCAAACAACGACCACCAGCTAGCCCGACTTTCTCAGTCACATATGCTACTTTCTAGTTCAATGGGCCCTGTTCTTTCTTCCTTTCCATGTTCTGCGCATGTGCAGTGTGTTCCCTTCTTCATCCGTTGTCGTTTGCGCGGTTACATTATGCATTCAAATACCGACCACCAGCTAGCCCACCTTTCTCAGTTACATATGCTACTTTCTAGTACTATGGGTCCTGTTCTTCCTTCCTTTCTATGTTCCGCGCGTGTGCAGTGTGTTTCCTTCTCCATCCGTTGTCGTTTGCGCAGTTATATTATGCATTCAAATAAAGACCACCAGCTAGCCCACCTTTCTAAGTAACATATGCTACTTTCTACTTCAATGGGCCCTGTTCTTCCTTCGTTCTATGTTCCGCGCGTGTACACTGTGTTTCCTTCTCCGTCGGTTGTCGTTTGCGCGATTACATTATTCATTTAAATACGGACCACCAGCTAGCCCGCCTTTCTCAGTTACATATGCTACTTTCTAGTTCAATGCGCGCTGTTCTTCCTTCCTTTCCATTTTCCGCGCGTGTGCAGTGTGTTTCCTTCTCCGTCCGTTGTAGTTTGCGCGGTTACATTATGCATTCACACAACGACCACCAGCTAGCCCGCCTTTCTCAGTTACATATGCTACTTTCTAGTTCAATGGGCCCTGTTCTTCCTATCTTTCCATGTTCTGCGCATGTGCAGTGTGTTCGCTTCTTCATCCGTTGTCGTTTGCGCGGTTACATTATGCATTCAAATACCGACCACCAGCTAGCCCACCTTTCTCAGTTACATATGCTACTTTCTAGTACTATGGGCCCTGTTCTTCCTTCCTTTCTATGTTCCGCGCGTGTGCAGTGTGTTTCCTTCTCCATCCGTTGTCGTTTGCGCGGTTATATTATGCATTCAAATAAAGACCACCAGCTAGCCCACCTTTCTAAGTAACATATGCTACTTTCTACTTCAATGGGCCCTGTTCTTCCTTCGTTCTATGTTCCGCGCGTGTACACTGTGTTTCCTTCTCCGTCGGTTGTCGTTTGCGCGATTACATTATTCATTTAAATACGGACCACCAGCTAGCCCGCCTTTCTCAGTTACATATGCTACTTTCTAGTTCAATGCGCGCTGTTCTTCCTTCCTTTCCATGTTCCGCGCGGGTGCAGTGTGTTTCCTTCTTCGGCTGTTGTCGTTTGCGCGGTTACATTATGCATTCAAATACCGACCACCAGCTAGCCCGCCTTTTTCAGTTACATATTCTACTTTCTAGTTCAATGCGCGCTGTTCTTCCTTCCTTTCCATGTTCCGCGCGGGTGCAGTGTGCTTCCTTCTTCGTCCGTTGTCATTCGCGCGGTTACATTATGCATGCAAATTAAGACCACCAGCTAGCCCGCCTTTCTCAGTTACATATGCTACTTTCTAGTTCAATGCGCGCTGTTCTTCCTTCCTTTCCATTTTCCGCGCGTGTGCAGTGTGTTTCCTTCTCCGTCCGTTGTAGTTTGCGCGGTTACATTATGCATTCACACAACGACCACCGGCTAGCCCGCCTTTCTCAGTTACATATGCTACTTTCTAGCTCAATGGGCCCTGTTCTTCCTTCCTTTCCATGTTCTGCGCATGTGCAGTGTGTTCTCTTCTTCATCCGTTGTCGTTTGCACGGTTACATTATGCATTCAAATACCGACCACCAGCTAGCCCGCCTTTCTCAGTTACATATGCTACTTTCTAGTTCAATGGGCCCTGTTCTTCTTTCCTTTCTATGTTCCGTGCTTGTGCAGTGTGTTTCGTTCTTTGTCCGTTGTCGTTTGCGCGGTTACTATATGCATTCAAATACCGACCACCAGCTAGCCCGCCTTTCTCAGTTACATTCGCTACTTTCTAGTTCAATGGGCCCTATTATTCTTTCCTTTCTATGTTCCGTGCTTGTGCAGTGTGCTTCTTTCTTCGTCCGTTGTCGTTTGCGCGGTTACATTATGCATTCACTTAACAACCACCAGCTAGCCCGCCTTTCTCAGTTACATTTGCTACTTTCTAGTTCAATGGGCCCTGTTCTTCTTACCTTTCTATGTTCCGTGCTTGTGCAGTTTGCTTCCTTCTTCGCCCGTTGTCGTTTGCGCGGTTACATTATGCATTCAAATAACAACCACCAGCTAGCCCGGCTTTCTCAGTTACATATGCGACTTTCTAGTTCAATGGGCACCGTTCTTCTTTCCTTTCTATGTTCCCAGCGTGCGCAGTTTGTTTCCTTCTTCGTCCGTTGTCGTTTGCGCGGTTACATTATGCTTTCAAACAACGACCACCAGCTAGCCCGACTTTCTCAGTCACATATGCTACTTTCTAGTTCAATAGGCACTGTTCTTCGTTCCTTTCTATGTTCCGCGCGTGTGCAGTGTGTTTCCTTCTCCATCCGTTGTCGTTTGCGCGGTTACATTATGCATTCAAATAACAACCACCAGGTAGCCCGGCTTTCTCAGTTACATATGCGACTTTCTAGTTCAATGGGCACCGTTCTTCTTTCCTTTCTATGTTCCCAGCGTGCGCAGTTTGTTTCCTTCTTCGTCCGTTGTCGTTTGCGCGGCTACATTATGCATTCACACAACGACCACCAGCTAGCCCGCCTTTCTCAGTTACATATGCTACTTTCTAGTTCAATGGGCCCTGTTCTTTCTTCCTTTCCATGTTCTGCGCATGTGCAGTGTGTTCCCTTCTTCATCCGTTGTCGTTTGCGCGGTTACATTATGCTTTCAAACAACGACCACCAGCTAGCCCGACTTTCTCAGTCACATATGCTACTTTCTAGTTCAATAGGCACTGTTCTTCCTTCCTTTCTATGTTCCGCGCGTGTGCAGTGTGTTTCCTTTTCCGTCCGTTGTTGTTTGCGCGGTTACATTATTCATTTAAATACGGACCACCAGCTAGCCCGCCTTTCTCAGTTACATATGCTACTTTCTAGTTCAATACGCGCTGTTCTTCCTTCCTTTCCATGTTCGGCGCGGGTGCAGTGTGTTTTCTTCTTCGTCCGTTGTCGTTTGCGCGGTCACATTATGCATTCAAATACGAACCTCCAGCTAGCCCGCCTTTCTCAGTTACATGTGCTATCTTCTAGTTCAATGGGCCCTGTTCTTCTTACCTTTCTATGTTCCGTGCTTGTGCAGTGTGCTTCCTTCTTCGTCCGTTGTCATTCGCGCGGTTACATTATGCATGCAAATAAAGACCACCAGCTAGCCCGCCTTTCTCAGTTACATATGCTACTTTCTAGTTCAATGCGCGCTGTTCTTCCTTCCTTTCCATGTTCTGCGCATGTGCAGTGTGTTCTCTTCTTCATCCGTTGTAGTTTGCGCGGTTACATTATGCATTCAAATACCGACCACCAGCTAGCCCGCCTTTCCCAGTTACATATGCTACTTTCTAGTACTATGGGCCCTGTTATTCCTTCATTTCTATGTTGCGCGCGTGTGCAATGTGTTTCCTTCTCTATCCGTTGTCGTTTGCGCGGTTATATTATGCATTCAAATAAAGACCACCAGCTAGCCCACCTTTCTGAGTAACATATGCTACTTTCTACTTCAATGCGCCCTGTTCTTCCTTCGTTCTATGTTCCGCGCGTGTGCAGTGTGTTTCCTACTTCGTCCGTTGTCAATTGCGTGGTTAAATTTTGTATTCAAATAACGACCACCAGCTAGCCCGCCTTTCTCAGTTACATATGCTACTTTCTAGTTCAATGCGCGCTGTTCTTCCTTCTTTTCATGTTCCGCGCGTGTGCAGTGTGTTTCCTTTTTTGTCCGTTGTCGTTTGCGCGGTTACATTATGCATTCAAATACCGACCACCAGCTAGCCCGCCTTTCTCAGTTACATTCGCTACTTTTTAGTACTATGGGCCCTGTTCTTCCTTCCTTTCTATGTTCCGCGCGTGTGCAGTGTGTTTCCTTCTCCATCCGTTGTCGTTTGCGCGGTTATATTATGCATTCAAATAAAGACCACCAGCTAGCCCGCCTTTCTCAGTTACATTCGCTACTTTCTAGTTCAATGGGCCCTATTCTTTTTTCCTTTCTATGTTCCGTGCTTGTGCAGTGTGTTTCTTTCTTCGTCCGTTGTCGTTTGCGCGGTTACATTATGCATTCACTTAACGACCACCAGCTAGCCCGCCTTTCTCAGTTACATATGCGACTTTCTAGTTCAATGGGCACTGTTCTTCCTTCCTTTCTATGTTCCCCGCGAGTGCAGTGTGTTTCCTTCTTCGCCCGTGTTCGTTTGCGCGGTTACATTATGCATTCAAATAACAACCACCAGCTAGCCCGGCTTTCTCAGTTACATATGCGACTTTCTAGTTCAATGGGCACCGTTCTTCTTTCCTTTCTATGTTCCCAGCGTGCGCAGTTTGTTTCCTTCTTCGTCCGTTGTCGTTTGCGCGGTTACATTATGCTTTCAAACAACGACCACCAGCTAGCCCGACTTTCTCAGTCACATATGCTACTTTCTAGTTCAATAGGCACTGTTCTTCCTTCCTTTCTATGTTCTGCGCGTGTGCTGTGTGTTTCCTTCTCCGTCCGTTGTCGTTTGCGCGGTTACATTAGGCATTCATATAACGACCACCAGCTAGCCCGCCTTTCTCAGTTACATATGCTACTTTCTAGTTCAATGGGCCGTGTTCTTCCTTCCTTTCTATGTTCCGCGCGTGTGCAGTGTGTTTCCTTCTCCGTTCGTTGTCGTTTGCGCGGTTACATTATGCATTCACACAACAACCACCAGCTAGCCCGCCTTTCTCAGTTACATATGCTACTTTCTAGTTCAATGGGCCCTGTTCTTTCTTCCTTTCCATGTTCTGCGCATGTGCAGTGTGTTCCCTTCTTCATCCGTTGTCGTTTGCGCGGTTACATTATGCATTCAAATACCGACCACCAGCTAGCCCAACTTTCTCAGTTACATATGCTACTTTCTAGTACTATGGGCCCTGTTCTCCCTTCCTTTCTATGTTCCGCGCGTGTGCAGTGTGTTTCCTTCTCCATCCGTTGTCGTTTGCGCGGTTATATTATGCATTCAAATAAAGACCACCAGCTAGCCCACCTTCCTAAGTAACATATGCTACTTTCTACTTCAATGGGCCCTGTTCTTCCTTCGTTCTATGTTCCGCGCGTGTACACTGTGTTTCCTTCTCCGTCGGTTGTCGTTTGCGCGGTTACATTATTCATTTAAATACGAACCACAAGCTAACCCGCCTTTCTCAGTTACATATGCTATTTTCTAGTTCAATGCGCGCTGTTCTTCCTTCCCTTCCAGGTTCCGCGCGGGTGCAGTGTGTTTCCTTCTTCGTCTGTTGTCGTTTGCGCGGTTACATTATGCATTCAAATACCGACCACCAGCTAGCCCGCCTTTCTCAGTTACATATTCTACTTTCTAGTTCAATGCGCGCTGTTCGTCCTTCCTTTCCATGTTCCGCGCGGGTGCAGTGTGCTTCCTTCTTCGTCCGTTGTCATTCGCGCGGTTACATTATGCATGCAAATAAAGACCACCAGCTAGCCCGCCTTTCTAAGTAACATATGCTACTTTCTACTTCAATGGGCCCTGTTCTTCCTTCGTTCTATGTTCCGCGCGTGTGCAGTGTGTTTCCTACTTCGTCCGTTGTCAATTGCGTGGTTACATTTTGCATTCAAATAACGACCACCAGCTAGCCCGCCTTTCTCAGTTACATATGCTACTTTCTAGTTCAATGCGCGCTGTTCTTCCTTCTTTTCATGTTCCGCGCGTGTGCAGTGTGTTTCCTTCTCTGTCCGTTGTCGTTTGCGCGGTTACATTATGCATTCAAATACCGACCACCAGCTAGCCCACCTTTCTCAGTTACATTTGCTACTTTCTAGTTCAATGGGCCCTGTTCTTCTTTCCTTTCTATGTTCCGTGCTTGTGCAGTGTGTTTCGTTCTTTGTCCGTTGTCGTTTGCGCGGTTACATTATGCATTCAAATACCGACCACCAGCTAGCCCGCCTTTCTCAGTTACATTCGCTACTTTCTAGTACTATGGGCCCTGTTCTTCCTTCCTTTCTATGTTCCGCGCGTGTGCAGTGTGTTTCCTTCTCCATCCGTTGTCGTTTGCGCGGTTATATTATGCATTCAAATAAAGACCACCAGCTAGCCCGCCTTTCTCAGTTACATTCGCTACTTTCTAGTTCAATGGGCCCTATTCTTTTTTCCTTTCTATGTTCCGTGCTTGTGCAGTGTGTTTCTTTCTTCGTCCGTTGTCGTTTGCGCGGTTACATTATGCATTCACTTAACGACCACCAGCTAGCCCGCCTTTCTCAGTTACATATGCGAGTTTCTAGTTCAATGGGCACTGTTCTTCCTTCCTTTCTATGTTCCCCGCGAGTGCAGTGTGTTTCCTTCTTCGCCCGTTGTCGTTTGCGCGGTTACATTATGCATTCAAATAACAACCACCAGCTAGCCCGGCTTTCTCAGTTACATATGCGACTTTCTAGTTCAATGGGCACCGTTCTTCTTTCCTTTCTATGTTCCCAGCGTGCGCAGTTTGTTTCTTTCTTCGTCCGTTGTCGTTTGCGCGGTTACATTATGCTTTCAAACAACGACCACCAGCTAGCCCGACTTTCTCAGTCACATATGCTACTTTCTAGTTCAATAGGCACTGTTCTTCGTTCCTTTCTATGTTCCGCGCGTGTGCAGTGTGTTTCCTTCTCCGTCCGTTGTCGTTTGCGCGGTTACATTAGGCATTCATATAACGACCACCAGCTAGCCCGCCTTTCTCAGTTACATATGCTACTTTCTAGTTCAATGGGCCGTGTTCTTCCTTCCTTTCTTTGTTCCGCGCGTGTGCAGTGTGTTTCCTTCTCCGTTCGTTGTCGTTTGCGCGGTTACATTATGCATTCAAATACCGACCACCAGCTAGCCCGCCTTTCTCAGTTACATATGCTACTTTCTAGTACTATGGGCCCTGTTATTCCTTCATTTCTATGTTCCGCGCGTGTGCAATGTGTTTCCTTCTCTATCCGTTGTCGTTTGCGCGGTTATATTATGCATTCAAATAAAGACCACCAGCTAGCCCACCTTTCTGAGTAACATATGCTACTTTCTACTTCAATGCGCCCTGTTCTTCCTTCGTTCTATGTTCCGCGCGTGTGCAGTGTGTTTCCTACTTCGTCCGTTGTCAATTGCGTGGTTAAATTTTGCATTCAAATAACGACCACCAGCTAGCCCGCCTTTCTCAGTTACATATGCTACTTTCTAGTTCAATGCGCGCTGTTCTTCCTTCTTTTCATGTTCCGCGCGTGTGCAGTGTGTTTCCTTCTTCGCCCGTTGTCGTTTGCGCGGTTACATTATGCATTCAAATAACAACCACCAGCTAGCCCGGCTTTCTCAGTTACATATGCGACTTTCTAGTTCAATGGGCACCGTTCTTCTTTCCTTTCTATGTTCCCAGCGTGCGCAGTTTGTTTCTTTCTTCGTCCGTTGTCGTTTGCGCGGTTACATTATGCTTTCAAACAACGACCACCAGCTAGCCCGACTTTCTCAGTCACATATGCTACTTTCTAGTTCAATAGGCACTGTTCTTCGTTCCTTTCTATGTTCCGCGCGTGTGCAGTGTGTTTCCTTCTCCGTCCGTTGTAGTTTGCGCGGTTACATTATGCATTCACACAACGACCACCAGCTAGCCCGCCTTTCTCAGTTACATATGCTACTTTCTAGTTCAATGGGCCCTGTTCTTCCTTCCTTTCCATGTTCTGCGCATGTGCAGTGTGTTCTCTTCTTCATCCGTTGTAGTTTGCGCGGTTACATTATGCATTCAAATACCGACCACCAGCTAGCCCGCCTTTCTCAGTTACATATGCTACTTTCTAGTACTATGGGCCCTGTTATTCCTTCATTTCTATGTTCCGCGCGTGTGCAATGTGTTTCCTTCTCTATCCGTTGTCGTTTGCGCGGTTATATTATGCATTCAAATAAAGACCACCAGCTAGCCCACCTTTCTGAGTAACATATGCTACTTTCTACTTCAATGCGCCCTGTTCTTCCTTCGTTCTATGTTCCGCGCGTGTGCAGTGTGTTTCCTACTTCGTCCGTTGTCAATTGCGTGGTTAAATTTTGCATTCAAATAACGACCACCAGCTAGCCCGCCTTTCTCAGTTACATATGCTACTTTCTAGTTCAATGCGCGCTGTTCTTCCTTCTTTTCATGTTCCGCGCGTGTGCAGTGTGTTTCCTTTTTTGTCCGTTGTCGTTTGCGCGGTTACATTATGCATTCAAATACCGACCACCAGCTAGCCCGCCTTTCTCAGTTACATTCGCTACTTTTTAGTACTATGGGCCCTGTTCTTCCTTCCTTTCTATGTTCCGCGCGTGTGCAGTGTGTTTTCTTCTCCATCCGTTGTCGTTTGCGCGGTTATATTATGCATTCAAATAAAGACCACCAGCTAGCCCGCCTTTCTCAGTTACATTCGCTACTTTCTAGTTCAATGGGCCCTATTCTTTTTTCCTTTCTATGTTCCGTGCTTGTGCAGTGTGTTTCTTTCTTCGTCCGTTGTCGTTTGCGCGGTTACATTATGCATTCACTTAACGACCACCAGCTAGCCCGCCTTTCTCAGTTACATATGCGACTTTCTAGTTCAATGGGCACTGTTCTTCCTTCCTTTCTATGTTCCCCGCGAGTGCAGTGTGTTTCCTTCTTCGCCCGTGTTCGTTTGCGCGGTTACATTATGCATTCAAATAACAACCACCAGCTAGCCCGGCTTTCTCAGTTACATATGCGACTTTCTAGTTCAATGGGCACCGTTCTTCTTTCCTTTCTATGTTCCCAGCGTGCGCAGTTTGTTTCCTTCTTCGTCCGTTGTCGTTTGCGCGGTTACATTATGCTTTCAAACAACGACCACCAGCTAGCCCGACTTTCTCAGTCACATATGCTACTTTCTAGTTCAATAGGCACTGTTCTTCCTTCCTTTCTATGTTTTGCGCGTGTGCTGTGTGTTTCCTTCTCCGTCCGTTGTCGTTTGCGCGGTTACATTAGGCATTCATATAACGACCACCAGCTAGCCCGCCTTTCTCAGTTACATATGCTACTTTCTAGTTCAATGGGCCGTGTTCTTCCTTCCTTTCTATGTTCCGCGCGTGTGCAGTGTGTTTCCTTCTCCGTTCGTTGTCGTTTGCGCGGTTACATTACGCATTCACACAACAACCACCAGCTAGCCCGCCTTTCTCAGTTACATATGCTACTTTCTAGTTCAATGGGCCCTGTTCTTTCTTCCTTTCCATGTTCTGCGCATGTGCAGTGTGTTCCCTTCTTCATCCGTTGTCGTTTGCGCGGTTACATTATGCATTCAAATACCGACCACCAGCTAGCCCAACTTTCTCAGTTACATATGCTATTTTCTAGTACTATGGGCCCTGTTCTCCCTTCCTTTCTATGTTCCGTGCGTGTGCAGTGTGTTTCCTTCTCCATCCGTTGTCGTTTGCGCGGTTATATTATGCATTCAAATAAAGACCACCAGCTAGCCCACCTTCCTAAGTAACATATGCTACTTTCTACTTCAATGGGCCCTGTTCTTCCTTCGTTCTATGTTCCGCGCGTGTACACTGTGTTTCCTTCTCCGTCGGTTGTCGTTTGCGCGGTTACATTATTCATTTAAATACGAACCACAAGCTAACCCGCCTTTCTCAGTTACATATGCTATTTTCTAGTTCAATGCGCGCTGTTCTTCCTTCCCTTCCAGGTTCCGCGCGGGTGCAGTGTGTTTCCTTCTTCGTCTGTTGTCGTTTGCGCGGTTACATTATGCATTCAAATACCGACCACCAGCTAGCCCGCCTTTCTCAGTTACATATTCTACTTTCTAGTTCAATGCGCGCTGTTCTTCCTTCCTTTCCATGTTCCGCGCGGGTGCAGTGTGCTTCCTTCTTCGTCCGTTGTCATTCGCGCGGTTACATTATGCATGCAAATAAAGACCACCAGCTAGCCCACCTTTCTAAGTAACATATGCTACTTTCTACTTCAATGCGCGCTGTTCTTCCTTCTTTTCATGTTCCGCGCGTGTGCAGTGTGTTTCCTTCTCTGTCCGTTGTCGTTTGCGCGGTTACATTATGCATTCAAATACCGACCACCAGCTAGCCCACCTTTCTCAGTTACATTTGCTACTTTCTAGTTCAATGGGCCCTGTTCTTCTTTCCTTTCTATGTTCCGTGCTTGTGCAGTGTGTTTCGTTCTTTGTCCGTTGTCGTTTGCGCGGTTACATTATGCATTCAAATACCGACCACCAGCTAGCCCGCCTTTCTCAGTTACATTCGCTACTTTCTAGTACTATGGGCCCTGTTCTTCCTTCCTTTCTATGTTCCGCGCGTGTGCAGTGTGTTTCCTTCTCCATCCGTTGTCGTTTGCGCGGTTATATTATGCATTCAAATAAAGACCACCAGCTAGCCCGCCTTTCTCAGTTACATTCGCTACTTTCTAGTTCAATGGGCCCTATTCTTTTTTCCTTTCTATGTTCCGTGCTTGTGCAGTGTGTTTCTTTCTTCGTCCGTTGTCGTTTGCGCGGTTACATTATGCATTCACTTAACGACCACCAGCTAGCCCGCCTTTCTCAGTTACATATGCGAGTTTCTAGTTCAATGGGCACTGTTCTTCCTTCCTTTCTATGTTCCCCGCGAGTGCAGTGTGTTTCCTTCTTCGCCCGTTGTCGTTTGCGCGGTTACATTATGCATTCAAATAACAACCACCAGCTAGCCCGGCTTTCTCAGTTACATATGCGACTTTCTAGTTCAATGGGCACCGTTCTTCTTTCCTTTCTATGTTCCCAGCGTGCGCAGTTTGTTTCTTTCTTCGTCCGTTGTCGTTTGCGCGGTTACATTATGCTTTCAAACAACGACCACCAGGTAGCCCGACTTTCTCAGTCACATATGCTACTTTCTAGTTCAATAGGCACTGTTCTTCGTTCCTTTCTATGTTCCGCGCGTGTGCAGTGTGTTTCCTTCTCCGTCCGTTGTCGTTTGCGCGGTTACATTAGGCATTCATATAACGACCACCAGCTAGCCCGCCTTTCTCAGTTACATATGCTACTTTCTAGTTCAATGGGCCGTGTTCTTCCTTCCTTTCTATGTTCCGCGCGTGTGCAGTGTGTTTCCTTCTCCGTTCGTTGTCGTTTGCGCGGCTACATTATGCATTCACACAACGACCACCAGCTAGCCCACCTTTCTCAGTTACATATGCTACTTTCTAGTACTATGGGCCCTGTTCTTCCTTCCTTTCTATGTTCCCAGCGTGCGCAGTTTGTTTCCTTCTTCGTCCGTTGTCGTTTGCGCGGTTACATTATGCTTTCAAACAACGACCACCAGCTAGCCCGACTTTCTCAGTCACATATGCTACTTTCTAGTTCAATGGGCCCTGTTCTTTCTTCCTTTCCATGTTCTGCGCATGTGCAGTGTGTTCCCTTCTTCATCCGTTGTCGTTTGCGCGGTTACATTATGCATTCAAATACCGACCACCAGCTAGCCCACCTTTCTCAGTTACATATGCTACTTTCTAGTACTATGGGTCCTGTTCTTCCTTCCTTTCTATGTTCCGCGCGTGTGCAGTGTGTTTCCTTCTCCATCCGTTGTCGTTTGCGCGGTTATATTATGCATTCAAATAAAGACCACCAGCTAGCCCACCTTTCTAAGTAACATATGCTACTTTCTACTTCAATGGGCCCTGTTCTTCCTTCGTTCTATGTTCCGCGCGTGTACACTGTGTTTCCTTCTCCGTCGGTTGTCGTTTGCGCGGTTACATTATTCATTTAAATACGGACCACCAGCTAGCCCGCCTTTCTCAGTTACATATGCTACTTTCTAGTTCAATGCGCGCTGTTCGTCCTTACTTTCCATGTTCCGCGCGGGTGCAGTGTGTTTCCTTCTTCGGCTGTTGTCGTTTGCGCGGTTACATTATGCATTCAAATACCGACCACCAGCTAGCCCGCCTTTTTCAGTTACATATTCTACTTTCTAGTTCAATGCGCGCTGTTCTTCCTTCCTTTCCATGTTCCGCGCGGGTGCAGTGTGCTTCCTGCTTCGTCCGTTGTCATTCGCGTGGTTACATTATGCATGCAAATTAAGACCACCAGCTAGCCCGCCTTTCTCAGTTACATATGCTACTTTCTAGTTCAATGCGCGCTGTTCTTCCTTCCTTTCCATTTTCCGCGCGTGTGCAGTGTGTTTCCTTCTCCGTCCGTTGTAGTTTGCGCGGTTACATTATGCATTCACACAACGACCATCAGCTAGCCCGCCTTTCTCAGTTACATATGCTACTTTCTAGCTCAATGGACCCTGTTCTTCCTTCCTTTCCATGTTCTGCGCATGTGCAGTGTGTTCTCTTCTTCATCCGTTGTCGTTTGCGCGGTTACATTATGCATTCAAATACCGACCACCAGCTAGCCCGCCTTTCTCAGTTACATATGCTACTTTCTAGTACTATGGGCCCTGTTCTTCCTTCCTTTCTATGTTCCGTGCTTGTGCAGTGTGTTTCGTTCGTTGTCCGTTGTCGTTTGCGCGGTTACATTATGCATTCAAATACCGACCACCAGCTAGCCCGCCTTTCTCAGTTACATTCGCTACTTTCTAGTTCAATGGGCCCTATTATTCTTTCCTTTCTATGTTCCGTGCTTGTGCAGTGTGCTTCTTTCTTCGTCCGTTGTCGTTTGCGCGGTTACATTATGCATTCACTTAACGACCACCAGCTAGCCCGTCTTTCTCAGTTACATATGCGAATTTCTAGTTCAATGGGCACTGTTCTTCCTTCCTTTCCATGTTCCGCGCGGGTGCAGTGTGTTTCCTTCTTCGTCTGTTGTGGTTTGCGCGGTTACATTATGCATTCAAATACCGACCACCAGCTAGCCCGCCTTTCTCAGTTACATATTCTACTTTCTAGTTCAATGCGCGCTGTTCTTCCTTCCTTTCCATGTTCCGCGCGGGTGCAGTGTGTTTCCTTCTTCGTCCGTTGTCGTTTGCGCGGTTACATTATGCATTGAAATACGAACCTCCAGCTAGCCCGCCTTTCTCAGTTACATTTGCTATCTAGTTCAATGGGCCCTGTTCTTCTTACCTTTCTATGTTCCGTGCTTGTGCAGTGTGCTTCCTTCTTCGTCCGTTGTCATTCGCGCGGTTACATTATGCATTCAAATACCGACCACCCGCTAGCCCGCCTTCTCAGTTACATATACTACTTTCTAGTACAATGGGCCCTGTTCTTCTTTCCTTTCTATGTTCCGTGCTTGTGCAGTGTGCTTCCTTCTTCGTCCGTTGTCATTTGCGCGGTTACATTATACATTCAAATACCGACCACCAGCTAGCCCGGCTTTCTCAGTTACATATGCTACTTTCTAGTACTATGGGCCCTGTTCTTCCTTCCTTTCTATGTTCCGCGCGTGTGCAGTGTGTTTCCTTCTCCATCCGTTGTCGTTTGCGCGGTTATATTATGCATTCAAATATAGACCACCAGCTAGCCCACCTTTCTAAGTAACATATGCTACTTTCTACTTCAATGGGCCCTGTTCTTCCTTCGTTCTATGTTCCGCGCGTGTACAGTGTGTTTTCTTCTCCGTCGGTTGTCGTTTGCGCGGTTACATTATTCATTTAAATACGGACCACCAGCTAGCCCGCCTTTCTCAGTTACATATGCTACTTTCCAGTTCAATACGCGCTGTTCTTCCTTCCTTTCCATGTTCTGCGCGTGTGCAGTGTGTTTCCTTCTTCGTCCGTTGTCGCGTGCGCGGTTACATTATGCATTCAAATACCGACCACCAGCTAGCCCGCCTTTTTCAGTTACATATTCTACTTTCTAGTTCAATGCGCGCTGTTCTTCCTTCCTTTCCATGTTCCGCGCGGGTGCAGTGTGCTTCCTGCTTCGTCCGTTGTCATTCGCGTGGTTACATTATGCATGCAAATTAAGACCACCAGCTAGCCCGCCTTTCTCAGTTACATATGCTACTTTCTAGTTCAATGCGCGCTGTTCTTCCTTCCTTTCCATTTTCCGCGCGTGTGCAGTGTGTTTCCTTCTCCGTCCGTTGTAGTTTGCGCGGTTACATTATGCATTCACACAACGACCACCAGCTAGCCCGCCTTTCTCAGTTACATATGCTACTTTCTAGCTCAATGGACCCTGTTCTTCCTTCCTTTCCATGTTCTGCGCATGTGCAGTGTGTTCTCTTCTTCATCCGTTGTCGTTTGCGCGGTTACATTATGCATTCAAATACCGACCACCAGCTAGCCCGCCTTTCTCAGTTACATATGCTACTTTCTAGTACTATGGGCCCTGTTCTTCCTTCCTTTCTATGTTCCGTGCTTGTGCAGTGTGTTTCGTTCGTTGTCCGTTGTCGTTTGCGCGGTTACATTATGCATTCAAATACCGACCACCAGCTAGCCCGCCTTTCTCAGTTACATTCGCTACTTTCTAGTTCAATGGGCCCTATTATTCTTTCCTTTCTATGTTCCGTGCTTGTGCAGTGTGCTTCTTTCTTCGTCCGTTGTCGTTTGCGCGGTTACATTATGCATTCACTTAACGACCACCAGCTAGCCCGTCTTTCTCAGTTACATATGCGAATTTCTAGTTCAATGGGCACTGTTCTTCCTTCCTTTCCATGTTCCGCGCGGGTGCAGTGTGTTTCCTTCTTCGTCTGTTGTGGTTTGCGCGGTTACATTATGCATTCAAATACCGACCACCAGCTAGCCCGCCTTTCTCAGTTACATATTCTACTTTCTAGTTCAATGCGCGCTGTTCTTCCTTCCTTTCCATGTTCCGCGCGGGTGCAGTGTGTTTCCTTCTTCGTCCGTTGTCGTTTGCGCGGTTACATTATGCATTGAAATACGAACCTCCAGCTAGCCCGCCTTTCTCAGTTACATTTGCTATCTAGTTCAATGGGCCCTGTTCTTCTTACCTTTCTATGTTCCGTGCTTGTGCAGTGTGCTTCCTTCTTCGTCCGTTGTCATTCGCGCGGTTACATTATGCATTCAAATACCGACCACCCGCTAGCCCGCCTTCTCAGTTACATATACTACTTTCTAGTACAATGGGCCCTGTTCTTCTTTCCTTTCTATGTTCCGTGCTTGTGCAGTGTGCTTCCTTCTTCGTCCGTTGTCATTTGCGCGGTTACATTATACATTCAAATACCGACCACCAGCTAGCCCGGCTTTCTCAGTTACATATGCTACTTTCTAGTACTATGGGCCCTGTTCTTCCTTCCTTTCTATGTTCCGCGCGTGTGCAGTGTGTTTCCTTCTCCATCCGTTGTCGTTTGCGCGGTTATATTATGCATTCAAATATAGACCACCAGCTAGCCCACCTTTCTAAGTAACATATGCTACTTTCTACTTCAATGGGCCCTGTTCTTCCTTCGTTCTATGTTCCGCGCGTGTACAGTGTGTTTTCTTCTCCGTCGGTTGTCATTTGCGCGGTTACATTATTCATTTAAATACGGACCACCAGCTAGCCCGCCTTTCTCAGTTACATATGCTACTTTCCAGTTCAATACGCGCTGTTCTTCCTTCCTTTCCATGTTCTGCGCGTGTGCAGTGTGTTTCCTTCTTCGTCCGTTGTCGCGTGCGCGGTTACAATATGCATTCATATACCGACCACCAGCTAGCCCGCCTTTCTCAGTTGCATATGCTACTTTCTAGTTCAATGGGCCCTGTTCTTCTTACCTTTCTATGTTCCGTGCTTGTGCAGTGTGCTTCCTTCGTCGTCCGTTGTCATTCGCGCGGTTACATTATGCATGCAAATAAAGACCACCAGCTAGCCCGCCTTTCTCAGTTACATATGCTCCTTTCTAGTTCAATGCGCGCTGTGCTTCCTTCCTTTCCATTTTCCGCGCGTGCGCAGTGTGTTTCCTTCTCCGTCCGTTGTAGTTTGCGCGGTTACATTATGCATTCACACAACGACCACCAGCTAGCCCGCCTTTCTCAGTTACATATGCTACTTTCTAGTTCAATGGGCCCTGTTCTTCCTTCCTTTCCATGTTCTGCGCATGTGCAGTGTGTTCTCTTCTTCATCCGTTGTCGTTTGCGCGGTTACATTATGCATTCAAATACCGACCACCAGCTAGCCCGCCTTTCTCAGTTACATATGCTACTTTCTAGTACTATGGGCCCTGTTCTTCCTTCATTTCTATGTTCCGCGCGTGTTCAATGTGTTTCCTTCTCTATCCGTTGTCGTTTGCGCGGTTATATTATGCATTCAAATAAAGACCACCAGCTAGCCCACATTTCTCAGTTACATTTGCTACTTTCTAGTTCAATGGGCCTGTTCTTCTTTCCTTTCTATGTTCCGTGCTTGTGCAGTGTGTTTCGTTCGTTGTCCGTTGTCGTTTGCGCGGTTACATTATGCATTCAAATACCGACCACCAGCTAGCCCGCCTTTCTCAGTTACATTCGCTACTTTCTAGTTCAATGGGCCCTATTATTCTTTCCTTTCTATGTTCCGTGCTTGTGCAGTGTGCTTCTTTCTTCGTCCGTTGTCGTTTGCGCGGTTACATTATGCATTCACCTAACGACCACCAGCTAGCCCGCCTTTCTCAGTTACATATGCGACTTTCTAGTTCAATGGGCACTGTTCTTCCTTCCTTTCTATGTTCCCCGCGAGTGCAGTGTGTTTCCTTCTTCGCCCGTTGTCGTTTGCGCGGTTACATTATGCATTCAAATAACAACCACCAGCTAGCCCGGCTTTCTCAGTTACATATGCGACTTTCAAGTTCAATGGGCACCGTTCTTCTTTCCTTTCTATGTTCCCAGCGTGCGCAGTTTGTTTCCTTCTTCGCCCGTTGTCGTTTGCGCGGTTACATTATGCTTTCAAACAACGACCACCAGCTAGCCCGACTTTCTCAGTCACATATGCTACTTTCTAGTTCAATAGGCACTGTTCTTCCTTCCTTTCTATGTTCCGCGCGTGTGCAGTGTGTTTCCTTCTCCGTCCGTTGTCGTCTGCGCGGTTACATTAGGCATTCATATAACGACCACCAGCTAGCCCGCCTTTCTCAGTTACATATGCTACTTTCTAGTTCAATGGGCCGTGTTCTTCCTTCCTTTCTATGTTCCGCGCGTGTGCAGTGTGTTTCCTTCTCCGTCCGTTGTCGTTTGCGCGGTTACTATATGCATTCACACAACGACCACCAGCTAGCCCGCCTTTCTCAGTTACATATGCTACTTTCTAGTTCAATGGGCCCTGTTCTTCCTTCCTTTCCATGTTCTGCGCATGTGCAGTGTGTTCCCTTCTTCATCCGTTGTCGTTTGCGCGGTTACATTATGCATTCAAATACCGACCACCAGCTAGCCCACCTTTCTCAGTTACATATGCTACTTTCTAGTACTATGGGCCCTGTTCTTCCTTCCTTTCTATCTTCCGCGCGTGTGCAGTGTGTTTCCTTCTCCATCCGTTGTCGTTTGCGCGGTTATATTATGCATTCAAATAAAGACCACCAGCTAGCCCACCATTCTAGGTAACATATGCTACTTTCTACTTCAATGGGGCCTGTTCTTCCTTCGTTCTATGTTCCGAGCGTGTACAGTGTGTTTCCTTCTCCGTCGGTTGTCGTTTGCGCGGTTACATTATGCATTGAAATACGAACCTCCAGCTAGCCCGCCTTTCTCAGTTACATTTGCTACTATCTAGTTCAATGGGCCCTGTTCTTACCTTTCTATGTTCCGGGCTTGTGCAGTGTGCTTCGTTCTTCGTCCGTTGTCATTCGCGCGGTTACATTATGCATTCAAATACCGACCACCCACTAGCCCGCCTTCTCAGTTACATATGCTACTTTCTAGTACAATGGGCCCTGTTCTTCTTTCCTTTCTATGTTCCGTGCTTGTGCAGTGTGCTTCCTTCTTCGTCCGTTGTCATTTGCGCGGTTACATTATGCATTCAAATACCGACCACCAGCTAGCCCGGCTTTCTCAGTTACATATGCTACTTTCTAGTTCAATGCGCGCTGTTCTTCCTTCTTTTCCATGTTCTGCGCATGTGCAGTGTGTTCCCTTCTTCATCCGTTGTCGTTTGCGCGGTTACATTATGCATTCAAATACCGACCACCAGCTAGCCCGCCTTCTCAGTTACATATGCTACTTTCTAGTACAATGGGCCCTGTTCTTCTTTCCTTTCTATGTTCCGTGCTTGTGCAGTGTGCTTCCTTCTTCGTCCGTTGTCATTTGCGCGGTTACATTATGCATTCAAATAACGACCACCAGCTAGCCCGCCTTTCTCAGTTACATATGGTACTTTCTAGTTCAATGCGCGCTGTTGTTCCTTCATTTCCATGTTCCGCGCGTGTGCAGTGTGTTTCTTTCTCCATCCGTTGTCGTTTGCGCGGTTACATTAGGCATTCAAATAACGACCACCAGCTAGCCCGCCTTTCTCAGTTACATATGCTACTTTCTAGTTGAATGCGCGCTGTTCTTCCTTCATTTCTATTTTGCGTGCGTGTGCAGTGTATTTCCTTCTCCGTCCGTTGTCGTTTGCGTGGTTACATTATGCATTCAAATACCGACCACCAGCTAGCCCGGCTTTCTCAGTTACATATGCTACTTTCTAGTTCAATGCGCGCTGTTCTTCGTTCCTTTCCATGTTACGCGCGTGTGCAGTGTATTTCCTTATTCGTCCGTTGTCGTTTGCGCGGTTACATTATGCATTCAAATACCGACCACCAGCTAGCCCGCCGTTCTCAGTTACGTATGCTACTTTCCAATTCAATGAGCCCTGTTCTTCCTTCCTTTCTATGTTCCCCGCGTGTGCAATGTGTTTCCTTCTTCGTCCGTTGTCGTTTGCGCGGTTATGTTATCCAATCAAATAACGACCACCAGCTAGCCCGCCTTTCTCAGTTACATATGCTACTTTTGAGTTCAATGGGCACTGTTCTTCCTTCCTTTCTATGTTCCCCGCGTGTGCAGTGTGTTTACTTCTTCGTCCGTTGTCGTTTGCACGATTACATTATGCATTCAAATAACGACCACCAGATAGCCCGGCATTCTCAGTTACATATGCTACTTTCTTGTTCAATGGGCCGTGTTCTTCCTTCGTTTCTATGTTCCGCGCGTGTGCAGTGTGTTTCCTTCTTCGTCCGTTGTCGTTTGCGTGGTTACAATATGCATTCATATACCGACCACCAGCTAGCCCGCCTTTCTCAGTTGCATATGCTACTTTCTAGTTCAATGCGCGCTGTTCTTCCTTCATTTCTATTTTGCGTGCGTGTGCAGTGTATTTCCTTCTCCGTCCGTTGTCGTTTGCGTGGTTACATTCTGCATTCAAATACGGACCACCAGCTAGCCCTGCTTTCTCAGTTATATATGCTACTTTCTAGTTCAATGCGCGCTGTTCTTCATTCCTTTCCATGTTCCGCGCTTGTGTAATGTGTTTCCTTATTCGTCCGTTGTCGTTTGCGCGGTTAAATAATGCATTCAAATACCGACCACCAGGTAGCCCGCCTTTCTCAGTTACGTATGCTACCTTCTAGTTCAATGGGCCCTGTTCTTCATTCGTTCTATGTTCCGCGCGTGTGCAGTGTGTTTCCTTCTCCGTCCGATGTCGTTTGCGCGGTTACATTATGCATTCAAATAACGACCACCCCCTAGCACGCCTTTCACAGTTACTTATGCTACTTACTAGTTCAATGAGCCCTGTTCCTCCTTTCTTTCTATGTTCCGCGCGTGTGCAGTGTGTTTCCTTCTTCGTCATATGTAACTGAGAAAGGCGGGCTAGCTGGTGGTCGTTGTGTGAATGCATAATGTAACCGCGCAAACGACAACGGACGGAGAAGGCAACACACTGCACACGCGCGGAACATAGAAAGGAAGGAAGAACACGGCCCATTGAACTAGAAAGTAGCATATGTAACTGAGAAAGGCGGACTAGCTGGTGGTCGTTATGTGAATGCCTAATGTAACCGCGCAAACGACAACGGACGGAGAAGGAAACACACTGCACACGCGCGGAACATAGAAAGGAAAGAAGAACGGTGCCCATTGAACTAGAAAGTCGCATATGTAACTGAGAAAGCCGGGCTAGCTGGTGGTTGTTATTTGAATGCATAATGTAACCGCGCAAACGACAACGGGCGAAGAAGGAAACACACTGCACTCGCGGGGAACATAGAAAGGAAGGAAGAACAGTGCCCATTGAACTAGAAAGTCGCATATGTAACTGAGAAAGGCGGGCTAGCTGGTGGTCGTTATGTGAATGCATAATGTAACCGCGCAAACGACAACGGACGAAGAAGCACACTGCACAAGCACGGAACATAGAAATGAAAGAACAGGGCCCATTGAACTAGAAAGTAGCAAATGTAACTGAGAAAGGCGGGCTAGCTGGTGGTCTGTATTTGAATGCATAATGTAACCGCGCAAACGACAACGGACAAAGAACGAAACACACTGCACAAGCACGGAACATAGAAAGGAAAGAAGAACAGGGCCCATTGAACTAGAAAGTAGCAAATGTAACTGAGAAAGGTGGGCTAGCTGGTGGTCGGTATTTGAATGCATAATGTAACCGCGCAAACGGCAACGGACAGAGAAGGAAACACACTGCACACGCGCGGTACATGAAAAGAAGGAAGAACAGCGCGCATTGAACTAGAAAGTAGCATATGTAACTGAGAAAGGCGGGCTAGCTGGTGGTCGTTATTTGAATGCATAATGTAACCACGCAATTGACAACGGACGAAGTAGGAAACACACTGCACACGCGCGGAACATACAACGAAGGAAGAACAGGGCCCATTGAAGTAGAAAGCAGCATATGTTACTTAGAAAGGTGGGCTAGCTGGTGGTCTTTATTTGAATGCATAATATAACCGCACTAACGACAACGGATAGAGAAGGAAACACACTGCACACGCGCGGAACATAGAAAGGAAGGAAGAACAGGGCCCATAGTACTAGAAAGTAGCATATGTAACTGAGAAAGGCGGGCTAGCTGGTGGTCGGTATTTCAATGCATAATGTAACCGCGCAAACGACAACGGATGAAGAAGAGAACACACTGCACATGCGCAGAACATGGAAAGGAAGGAAGAACAGGGCCCATTGAACTATAAAGTAGGATATGTAACTGAGAAAGGCGGGCTAGCTGGTGGTCGTTGTGTGAATGCATAATGTAACCGCCCAAACGACAACGGACGGAGAAGGAAACACACTGCACACGCGCGGAAAATGGAAAGGAAGGAAGAAGAGCGCGCATTGAACTAGAAAGTAGCATTGTAACTGAGAAAGGCGGGCTAGCTGGTGGTCGTTTTTTGAATGCATATTATACCTGCACAAACGACAACGGACGAAGAAGGAAACACATTGCACACGCGGGGAACATAGAAAGGAAGGAAGAACAGCGCGCATTGAACTAGAAAGTAGCATATGCAACTGAGAATGCCGGGCTAGCTGGTGGTCGTTATTTGAATGCATAATGTAACCACGCAAACGACAACGGACGAAGCAGGAAACACACTGCACACGCGGGGAACATAGAAAGGAAGGAAGAACAGTGCCCATTGAACTAGAAAGTAGCATATGTAACTGAGAAAGGCGGGCTAGCTGGTGGTCTTTATTTGAATGCTTAATGTAACCGCGCAAACGACAACGGACGAAGAAGGAAACACACTGCACACGCGCGGAACATAGAACGAAGGAAGAACAGGGCTCATTGAACTGGAAAGTAGCATAGGTAACTGAGAAAGGCGGGGTAGCTGGAGGTCGGTATTTGAATGCATAATGTAACCGCGCAAACGACAACGGACGAATAAGGAAACACATTACACAAGCGCGGAACATGGAAAGGAATGAAGAACAGCGCGCATTGAACTAGAAAGTAGCATATGTAACTGAGAAAACCGGGCTAGCTGGTGGTCGGTATTTGAATGCAGAATGTAACCACGCAAACGACAACGGACGGAGAAGAAAATACACTGCACACGCACGCAACATAGAAATGAAGGAAGAACAGCGTGCATTGAACTAGAAAGTAGCATATGCAACTGAGAAAGGCGGGCTAGCTGGTGGTCGGTATATGTATGCACAATGTAACCACGCAAACGACAACGGACGCAGAAGGAAACACACTGCACACGCGCGGAACACAGAAACGAAGGAAAAACAGTGCCCATTGAACTAAAAAGTAGCATATGTAACTGAGAAAGGCGCGCTAGCTGGTGGTCGTTATTTGATTGGATAACATAACCGCGCAAACGACAACGGACGGAGAAGGAAACACACTGCACACGCGCGGAACTTGGAAAGGAAGGAAGAACAGTGCCCATTGAACTAGAAAGTAGCATATGTAACTGAGAAAGGTGGGCTAGCTGGTGGTCTTTATTTGAATGCTTAATGGACCGCGCAAACGACAACGGACGAAGAAGGAAACACACTGCACTTGCGCGGAACATAGAACGAAGGAAGAAGAGGGCCCATTGAAATAGAAAGTAGCACACGTAACTGAGAAAGGCGGGCTAGCTGGTGGTCGGTATTTGAATGCATATTGTAACCGCGCAAACGAAAACGGACGAAGAAGGAAACACACTGGACACGCGGGGAACATAGAAAGGAAGGAAGAACAGTGCCCATTGAACTAGAAAGTCGCATATGTAACTGTGAAAGGTGGGCGCATACGTAACTGAGAAAGGCGGGCTAGCTGGTGGTCGTTATTCGATTGGATAATATAACCGTGCAAACGACAACGGACGGAGAAGGAAACGCACTGCACACGCGGGAACATAGAAAGGAAGGAAGAACAGTGCCCATTGAACTAGAAAGTAGCATATGTATCTGAGAAAGGCGGGCTAGCTGGTGGTCTTAATTTGAATGCTTAATGCAACCGCGCAAACGACAACGGACGAAGAAGGAAACACACTGCACACGCGCGGAACATAGAACGAAGGAAGAAGAGGGCCCATTGAAATAGAAAGTAGCACACGTAACTGAGAAAGGCGGGCTAGCTGGTGGTCGGTATTTGAATGCATAATGTAGCCGCGCAAACGACAACGGACGGAGAAGGAAACACACTGCACATGCGCAGAACATGGAAAGGAAGGAAGAACAGCGCGCATTGAACTAGACAGTAGCATATGTAACTGAGAAAGGCGGGCTAGCTGGTGGTCGTTATTTGAATGCATAATGTAACCGCGCAATTGACAACGGACGAAGAATGAAACACACTGAACACGCGCGGAACATAGAAAGAAAGGAGGAACAGGGTTCGTTGAAATAGAAAGTAGCATATGTAACTGAGAAAGGCGGGTTAGCTGGTGGTCGTTATGTGAATGCATAATGTAACCGCGCCAAGGACAACGGACGGAGAAAGAAACAAACTGCATACGCGTTGAACTTGGAAAGGAAGGAAGAATAGCGCGCATTGAACTAGAAAGTCGCATATGTAACTGAGAAAGGCGGGCTAGCTGGTGGTCGGTATTTGAATGCATAATGTAACCGCGCAAACCACAACGGACGAAGAAGGAAACACACTGCACACGCGCGGAACATGGAAAGGAAGGAAGAACAGCGCGCATTGAACTAAAAAGTAGCATATGTAACTGAGAAAGGCGGGCTAGTTGGTGGTCGTTATTTTAATGCATAATATACACGCACAAACAACAACGGACGAAGAAGGAAACACACAGCACACGCGGGGAACATAGAAAGGAAGGAAGAACAGTGCCCATTGAAATAGAAAGTCGCATATGTAACTGAGAAACGCGGGCTAGCTGGTGGTCTTTATTTGAATGCATATTGTAACCGCACAAACGACAACGGACGAAGAAGGAAGTGCACTGTACATGCGCAGAACATGGAAAGGAAGGAAGAACAGCGCGCATTGAACTAGACAGTAGCATATGTAACTGAGAAAGGCGGGCTAGCTGGTGGTCGTTATTTGAATGCATAATGTAACCGCGCAATTGACAACGGACGAAGAATGAAACACACTGAACACGCGCGGAACATAGAAAGAAAGGAGGAACAGGGCTCGTTGAAATAGAAAGTAGCATATGTAACTGAGAAAGGCGGGTTAGCTGGTGGTCGTTATGTGAATGCATAATGTAACCGCGCCAAGGACAACGGACGGAGAAAGAAACAAACTGCATACGCGCTGAACTTGGAAAGGAAGGAAGAATAGCGCGCATTGAACTAGAAAGTCGCATATGTAACTGAGAAAGGCGGGCTAGCTGGTGGTCGGTATTTGAATGCATAATGTAACCGCGCAAACGACAACGGACGGAGAAAGAAACAAACTGCATACGCGCGGAACATGGAAAGGAAGGAGGAGCAGGGCTCATTGAAGTAGAAAGTTGCATATGTAACTGAGAAAGGCGGGCTAGCTGGTGGTCGTTATTTGAATGCATAATGTAACCGCGCAAACGACAACGGACGAAGATGGAAACACGCTGCACACGCGGGGAACATAGAAAGAAAGGAAGAACAGCGCGCATTGAACTAGAAAGTAGCATATGCAACTGAGAAAGGCGGGCTAGCTGGTGGTCGGTATATGAATGCATAATGTAACCGCGCACGCGACAACGGACGAAGAAGGAAACACACTGCACACGCGCGGAACATGGAACGAAGGAAGAACAGGGCCCATTGAACTAGAAAGTAGCATACGTAACTGAGAAAACGGGCTAGCTGGTTGTCGTTATTCGTTTGGATAATATAACCGCGCAAACGACAACGGGCGGAGAAAGAAACGCACTGCACACGCGGGAACATATAAAGGAAGGAAGAACAGTGCCCATTGAACTAGAAAGTAGCATATGTAACTGAGAAAGGCGGGCTAGCTGGTGGTCTTTATTTGAATGCATAATGTAACCGCGCAAACGACAACGGACGAAGAAGGAAGCGCACTGCACATGCGCAGAACATGGAAAGGAAGGAAGAACAGCGCGCATTGACCTAGAAAGTAGCATATGTAACTGTGAAAGGCGGGCTAGCTGGTGGTCGTTATTTGAATGCATAATGTAACCGCGGAAACGACAACGGATGGAGAAGGAAACACACTGCATATGCGCGGAACATGGAAACAAGGAAGAACAGCGCGCATTGAACTGGAAAGCAGCATATGTAACTGAGAAAGGCGGCCTAGCTGGTGGTCGTTATTTGATTTGATAATATAACCGCGCAAACGACAACGGACGGAGAAGGAAATACACTGCACACGCGCGCAACATAGAAATGAAGGAATAACAGCGCGCATTGAACTAGAAAGTAGCATATGCAACTGAGAATTCCGGGCTAGCTGGTGGTCGTTATTTGAATGCATAATGTAACCGCACAAACGACAACGGACGAAGAAGGAAACACACTGCACACGCGGGGAACTTAGAAATGAAGGAAGAACAGTGCCCATTGAACTAGAAAGTAGCATATGTAACTGAGAAAGGCGGGCTAGCTGGTGGTCGGTATATGAATGCATAATGTAACCGCGCAAACGACAACGGACGAAGAAGGAAACACACTGCACACGCGTGGAACATAGAAACGAAGGAAGAACACGGCCCATTGAACAAGAAAGTAGCATATGTAACTGAGAATGCCGGGCTAGTTGGTGGTCGTGTTTTGAATGCACATTGTAACCGCGCAAACGACAACGGACGAAGAAGGAAACACACTGCACACGCGGAGAACATAGAAAGGAAGGAAGAACAGTGCCAATTGAACTAGAAAGTAGCATATGTAACTGAGAAAGGCGGGCTAGCTGGTTGTCTTTATTTGAATGCTTAATGTAACCGCGCAATTGACAACGGACGAAGAATGAAGCACACTGATCACGCGCGGAACATAGAAAGAAAGGAGGAACAGGGCTCGTTGAACTAGAAAGTAGCATATGTAACTGAGAAAGGCGGGCTAGCTGGTGGTCGTTATGTGAATGCATAATGTAACCGCGCCAAGGACAACGGACGGAGAAAGAAACAAACTGCATACGCGCGGAACTTGGAAAGGAAGGAAGAACAGCGCGCATTGAACTAGAAAGTCGCATATGTAACTGAGAAAGGCGGGCTAGCTGGTGGTCGGTATTTGAATGCATAATGTAACCGCGCAAACCACAACGGACGAAGGAGGAAACACACTGCACACGCGCGGAACATGGAAAGGAAGGAAGAACAGCGCGCATTGAACTAAAAAGTAGCATATGTAACTGAGAAAGGCGGGCTAGTTGGTGGTCGTTATTTTATTGCATAATATACACGCACAAACGACAACGGACGAAGAAGGAAACACACTGCACACGCGGGGAACATAGAAATGAAGGAAGAACAGTGCCCATTGAAATAGAAAGTCGCATATGTAACTGAGAAACGCGGGCTAGCTGGTGGTCGGTATTTGAATGCATAATGTAACCGCGCAAACGACAACGGACGAAGAAGGAAGCGCACTGCACATGCGCAGAACATGGAAAGGAAGGAAGAACAGCGCGCATTGAACTAGAAAGTAGCATATGTAACTGTGAAAGGCGGGCTAGCTGGTGGTCGTTATTTGAATCCATAATGTAACTGCGCAATTGACAACGGACGAAGAAGGAAACACACTGCAGACGCGCGGAACATAGAAAGAAAGGAGGAACAGGGCTCATTGAACTAGAAAGTAGCATATGTAACTGTGAAAGGCATGCTAGGGGGTGGTCGTTGTTTGAATGCATATAGTAACCGCGCAAACGACAACGAGCGTGAAAGAAACAAACTGCATACGCGCGGAACATGGAAAGGAAGGAGGAGCAGGGCTCATTGAAGTAGAAAGTTGCATATGTAACTGAGAAAGGCGGGCTAGCTGGTGGTCGTTATTTGAATGCATAATGTAACCGCGCAATCGACAACGGACGAAGATGGAAACACGCTGCACACGCGGGGAACATAGAAAGAAAGAAAGAACAGCGCGCATTGAACTAGAAAGTAGCATACGTAACTGAGAAAGGCGGGCTAGCTGGTTGTCGTTATTCGTTTGGATAATATAACCGCGCAAACGACAACGGACGGAGAAAGAAACGCACTGCACACGCGGGAACATAGAAAGGAAGGAAGGAAGAACAGTGCCCATTGAACTAGAAAGTAGCATATGTAACTGAGAAAGGCAGGCTAGCTGGTGGTCTTTATTTGAATGCCTAATGTAACCGCGCAAACGACAACGGACGAAGAAGGAAACACACTGCACACACGCGGAACATGGAAAGGAAGGAAGAACAGCGCGCATTGAACTAGAAAGTAGCATATGTAACTGAGAAAGGCGGGCTAGCTGGTGGTCTTTATTTGAATGCATAATGTAACCGCGCAAACGACAACGGACGAAGAAGGAAGCGCACTGCACATGCGCAGAACATGGAAAGGAAGGAAGAACAGCGCGCATTGAACTAGAAAGTAGCATATGTAACTGTGAAAGGCGTAATGTAACCGCGGAAACCACAACGGATGGAGAAGGAAACACACTGCATATGCGCGGAACATGGAAACAAGGAAGAACAGCGCGCATTGAACTGGAAAGCAGCATATGTAACTGAGAAAGGCGGGCTAGCTGGTGGTCGTTATTTGATTGGATAATATAACCACGCAAACGACAACGGACGGAGAAGGAAATACACTGCACACGCGCGCAACATAGAAATGAAGGAATAACAGCGCGCATTGAACTAGAAAGTAGCATATGCAACTGAGAATTCCGGGCTAGCTGGTGGTCGTTATTTGAATGCATAATGTAACCGCGCAAACGACAACGGACGAAGAAGGAAACACACTGCACACGCGGGGAACTTAGAAAGGAAGGAAGAACAGTGCCCATTGAACTAGAAAGTAGCATATGTAACTGAGAAAGGCGGGCTAGCTGGTGGTCGGTATATGAATGCATAACGTAACCGCGCAAACGACAACGGACGAAGAAGGAAACACACTGCACACGCGTGGAACATAGAAACGAAGGAAGAACACGGCCCATTGAACAAGAAAGTAGCATATGTAACTGAGAAAGGCGGGCTGGCTGGTGGTCGTTATTTGAATGCATAATATAACCGCGCAAACGACAACGGACGAAGAAGGAAGCACACTGCACAAGCATGGAACATAGAAAGGAAAGAAGAACTGGGCCCATTGAACTAGAAAGTAGCATATGTAACTGAGAAAGGCGGGCTAGCTGGTGATCGTTATTTGAATGCATAATATAACCGCGCAAACGACAACGGACGGAGAAGGAAACACACTGCACACGCGCGGAACATGTAAAGGAAGGAAGAACAGCGCGCATCTAACTAGAAAGTAGCATATGTAACTGAGAAAGGCGGGCTGGCTGGTGGTCGTTATTTGAATGCATTATATAACCGCGCAAACTACAACGGACCAAGAAGGAAGCACACTGCACAAGCACGGAACATAAAAAGAAAGAAGAACAGGGCCCATTGAAATAGAAAGTAGCATATGTAACTGAGAAAGGCGGGCTAGCTGGTGGTCGGTATTTGAATACATTATTTAACCGCGCAAACGACAACGGACGAAGAAGGAAACCCACTGCACACGCGGGGAACATAGAAAGGAAGGAAGAACAGTGCCCATTGAACTAGAAAGTCGCATATGTAACTGAGAAAGGCGGGCTAGCTGGTGGTCGTTATGTGAATGCATAAGGTAACCGCGCAAGCGACAACGGACGAAGACGCGAACACACTGCACATGCGTAGAACATGGAAAGGAAGGAAGAACAGTGCCCATTGAAGTAGAAAGTAGCATATGTAACTGAGAAAGGCGGGCTAGCTGGTGGACTTTATTTGAATGCTTAATGTAACCGCGCAAACGACAACGGACGAAGAAGGAAGCACACTGCACAAGCACGGAACATAGAAAGGAAAGAAGAACAGGGCCCATTGAACTAGAAAGTAGCATATGTAACTGAGAAAGGCGGGCTAGCTGGTGGTCGGTATTTGAATGCATAATGTAACCGCGCAAACGACAACGGACGAAGAAGGAAACCCGCTTCACACGCGCGGAACATGGAAAGGAAGGAAGAACAGCACGCATCTAACTAGAAAGTAGCATATGTAACTGAGAAAGGCTGGCTGGCTGGTGGTCGTTATGTGAATGCATAATGTAACCGCGCAAACGACAACGGACGAAGAAGCGAACACACTGCACGTGCGCAGAACATGGAAAGGAAGGAAGGAGAGTGCCCATTGAACTAGAAAGTAGCATATGTAACTGAGAAAGGCGTGCTAGCTGGTGGTCGTTATTTGAATGCATAATATAACCACGCAAACGACAACGGACGAAGAAGGAAGCACACTGCACAAGTGCGGAACATAGAAAGAAAGGAGGAACAGGGCTCATTGAACTAGAAAGTAGCATATGCAACTGAGAAAGGCGGGCTAGCTGGCGGTCGGCATATAAATGCATAATGTAACTGCGCAAACGACAACGGATGAAGAAGGAAACACACTGCACACGCGCGGAACATAGAGAGGAAGGAAGAACAGTGCCCATTGAACTAGAAAGTCGCATATGTAACTGAGAAAGGCGGGCTAGCTGGTGGTCTTTATTTGAATGCTTAATGTAACCGCGCAAACGACAACGGACGAAGAAGGAAACACACTGCACACGCGCGGAACATAGAAAGAAAGGAGGAACAGGGCTCATTGAACTAGAAAGTAGCATATGTAACTGAGAAAGGCGGGCTAGCTGGTGGTCGTTATTTGAATGCATAATATAACCGCGCAAACGACATCGGACGGAGAAGGAAACACACTGCACACGCGCGGAACATGGAAAGGAAGGAAGAACACGGGCATTGAACTGGAAAGCAGCACCTGGGACTGAGAAAGGCGGGCTAGCTGGTGGTCGGTATTTGATTGGATAATATAACCGCGCAAACGACATCGGAGGGAGAAGGAAAAACATTGCACACGCGCCGAACATAGAAAGGAAGGAAGAACAGCGCGCATTGAACTAGAAAGCAGCGTATGCAACTGATTAAGGCGGGTTAGCTGGTGGTCGGTATATGAATGCATAACGTAACCGCGCAAACGACAACGGATGAAGAAGGGAACACACTGCACATGCGCAGAACATGGAAAGGAATGAAGAACAGGGCCCATTGAACTAGAAAGTCGCATATGTAACTGAGAAAGGCGGGCTAGCTGGTGGGCGTTATGTGAATGCATAATATAACCGCGCAAACGACAACGGACGGAGAAGGAAACACACTGCACACGTGCGGAACATAAAAAGGGAGGAAGAACAGGGCCCATTGAACTAGAAAGTAGCATATGTAACTGAGAAAGGCGGCTAGCTGGTGGTCGTTATGTGAATGCATAATGTAACCGCGCAAACGACAACGGATGAAGAAGGAAGCACACTCCACACGCGGGGAACATAGCAAGGAAGGAAGAACAGTGCCCATTGAACTAGAAAGTCGCATATGTAACTGAGAAAGGCGGGCTAGCTGGTGGGCGTTATGTGGATGCATAAAGTAACCGCGCAAACGACAACGGACGAAGAAGCGAACACACGGCACATGCGCAGAACATGGAAAGAAAGGAAGGAGAGTGCCCATTGAACTAGAAAGTAGCATATGTAACTGAGAAAGGTGGGCTAGCTGGTGGTCGTTATTTGAATGCATAATATAACCACGCAAACGACAACGGACGAAGAAGGAAGCCCACTGCACAAGCACGGAACATAGAAAGGAAAGAAGAACAGGGCCCATTGAACTAGAAAGTAGCATATGTAACTGAGAAAGGCGGGCTAGCTGGTCGTCGTTATTCGAATGCATAATATAACCGCGGAAACGACAACGGACGGAGAAGGAAACACACTGCACACGCGCGGAACATGGAAAGGAAGGAAGAACAGCGCGCATTGAACTGGAAAGCAGCATATGTAACTGAGAAAGGTGGGCTAGCTGGTGGTCGGTATTTGAATGCCTAATATAACCGCGCAAATGACAACGGATGAAGAAGGGAACACACTGCACATGCGCAGAACATGGAAAGGAAGGAAGAACAGGGCCCATTGAACTAGAGAGTAGCATATGTAACTGAGAAAGGCGGGCTAGCTGCTGGTCGATATTTGAATGCATAATATAACCACGCAAACGACAACGGACGAAGAAGGAAGCACACTGCACAAGTGCGGAACATAGAAAGGAAAGAAGAACAGGGCCCATTGAACTAGAAAGTAGCATATGTAACTGAGAAAGGTGTGCTAGCTGGTGGTCGTTATTTGATTGGATAATATAACCGCGCAAACGTCAACGGACGGAGAAGGAAACACACGGCACACACGCGGAACATAGAAAGGAAGAACAGCGCGCATTTAAATAGAAAGTAGCATATGCAACTGAGAAAGGCGGGCTAGCTGGTCGTCGTTATTCGAATGCATAATATAACCGCGGAAACGACAACGGACGGAGAAGGAAACACACTGCACACGCGCGAAACATAGGAAGGAAGGAAGAACAGTGCCCATTGAACTAGAAAGTCGCATATGTAACTGAGAAAGGCGGGCTAGCTGGTGGTCTTTATTTGAATGCCTAATGTAACCGCGCAAACGACAACGGACGAAGAAGGAAACACACTGCACACGCGCGGAACATAGAAAGAAAGGAGGAACAGGGCTCATTGAACTAGAAAGTAGCATATGTAACTGAGAAAGGCGGGCTAGCTGGTGGTCGTTATTTGAATGCATAATATAACCGCGCAAACGACATCGGACGGAGAAGGAAACACACAGCACACGCGCGGAACATGGAAAGGAAGGAGGAACAGCGGGCATTGAACTGGAAAGCAGCACCTGGGACTGAGAAAGGCGGGCTAGCTGGTGGTCGGTATTTGATTGGATAATATAACCGCGCAAACGACATCAGAGGGAGAAGGAAAAACATTGCACACGCGCCGAACATAGAAAGGAAGGAAGAACAGCGCGCATTGAACTAGAAAGCAGCGTATGCAACTGATTAAGGCGGGTTAGCTGGTGGTCGGTATATGAATGCATAACGTAACCGCGCAAACGACAACGGATGAAGAAGGGAACACACTGCACATGCGCAGAACATGGAAAGGAAGGAAGAACAGGGCCCATTGAACTAGAAAGTAGCATATGTAACTGAGAAAGGCGGGCTAGCTGCTGGTCGATATTTGATTGGATAATATACCCACGAAAACGACAACGGATGGAGAAGGAAACACACTGCACACGCGCGGAACATAGAAAGGGAGGAAGAACAGGGCCCATTGAACTAGAAAGTAGCATATGTAACTGAGAAAGGCGGCTAGCTGGTGGTCGTTATGTGAATGCATAATGTAACCGCGCAAACGACAACGGATGAAGAAGGAAGCACACTCCACACGTGGGGAACATAGCAAGGAAGGAAGAACAGTGCCCATTGAACTAGAAAGTCGCATATGTAACTGAGAAAGGCGGGCTAGCTGGTGGGCGTTATGTGAATGCATAAAGTAACCGCGCAAACGACAACGGACGAAGAAGCGAACACACGGCACATGCGCAGAACATGGAAAGAAAGGAAGGAGAGTGCCCATTGAACTAGAAAGTAGCATATGTAACTGAGAAAGGCGGGCTAGCTGGTGGTCGTTATTTGAATGCATAATATAACCACGCAAACGACAACGGACGAAGAAGGAAGCCCACTGCACAAGCACGGAACATAGAAAGGAAAGAAGAACAGGGCCCATTGAACTAGAAAGTAGCATATGTAACTGAGAAAGGCTGGCTAGCTGGTCGTCGTTATTCGAATGCATAATATAACCGCGGAAACGACAACGGACGGAGAAGGAAACACACTGCACACGCGCGGAACATGGAAAGGAAGGAAGAACAGCGCGCATTGAACTGGAAAGCAGCATATGTAACTGAGAAAGGTGGGCTAGCTGGTGGTCTTTATTTGAATGCTTAATGTTACCGCGCAAACGACAAAGGACGAAGAAGGAAACACAGTGCACACGCGCGGAACATGGAAAGGAAGGAAGAACAGCGCGCCTTGAGCTAGAAACTAGCATATGTTACTTAGAAAGGCGGGCTAGCTGGTGGTCTTTATTTGCATGCATAATGTAACCGCGCAATTGACAATGGACGAAATAGGAAACACACTGCAAACGCGCGGAACATAGAATGAAAGGAGGAACAGCGCGCATTGAACTAGAAAGTAGCATATGCAACTGAGAAAGGCGGGCTAGCTGGTGGTCGGTATATGAATGCATAGTTTAACCGCGCAAACGACAACGGACGAAGAAGGAAACACACTACACACGCGCGGAACATAGAAACGAAGGAAGAACACGGCCCATTGAATTAGAAAGTAGCATATGTAACCGAGAAAGGCGGGCTAGCTGGTGGTCGTTATTTGGATGCATAATGTAACCGCGCAAACGACAACGGACGAAGAAGTAAGCAAACTGCACAATCGGGGAACATAGAAAGGAGGGAAGAACAGTGCGCATTGAACTAGAAAGTCGCATATGTAACTGAGAATGGTGGGCTAGCTGGTGGTCGTTATGTGAATGCATAATGTACCCGCGAAAACGACAACAGACGAAGAAGCGAACCCATTGCACATGCGCGGATCATGGAAAGGAAAGAAGAACAGGGCCCATTGAACTAGAAAGTAGCATATGTAACTGAGAAAGCGGGCTAGGTGGTGGTCGCTGTTTGAATGCCTAATGTAACCGCGTAATTGACAACGGACGAAGTAGGAAACACACTGCAAACACGCGGAACATAGAATGGAAGGAGGAACAGCGCGCATTGAACTAGAAAGTAGCATATGTAACTGAGAAAAGCTGGCTAGCTGGTGGTCTTTATTTGAATGCTTAATGTAACCGGGCAAACGACAACGGACGAAGAAGGAAACACACTGCACAAGCACGGAACATAGAAAGGAAAGAAGAACAGGGCCCATTGAAGTAGAAAGTAGCATATGTAAATGAGAAAGCGGGCTAGGTGGTGGTCGGTATTTGAATGCATTATGTAACCGCGCAATTGAGAACGGATGGAGAAGGAAACACACTGCATACGCGCGGAACATGGAAAGGAAGGAAGAACAGCGCACATTGAACTAGAAAGTAGCATATGTAACTGAGAAAGGTGGGCTAGCTGGTGGTCTTTATTTGAATGCATAATGTAACCACGCAATTGAGAACGGATGGAGAAGGAAACACACTGCATACGCGCGGAACATGGAAACGAAGGAAGAACAGCGCGCATTGAACTAGAAAGTAGCATATGTAACTGAGAAAGGTGGGCTAGCTGGTGGTCTTTATTTGAATGCATAATGTAACCACGCAAACGACAACGGACGAAGAAGGAAACACACTACACACGCGCGGAACATAGAAACGAAGGAAGAACACGGCCCATTGAATTAGAAAGTAGCATATGTAACCGAGAAAGGCGGGCTAGCTGGTGGTCGTTATTTGGATGCATAATGTAACCGCGCAAACGACAACGGACGAAGAAGGAAGCAAACTGCACAATCGGGGAACATAGAAAGGAGGGAAGAACAGTGCCCATTGAACTAGAAAGTCGCATATGTAACTGAGAAAGGTGGGCTAGCTGGTGGTCGGTATGTGAATGCATAATGTAACCGCGAAAACGACAACGGACGAAGAAGCGAACACATTGCACATGCGCGGATCATGGAAAGGATGGAAGAACAGCGCGCATTGAACTAGAAAGTAGCATATGTAACTGAGAAAGGCGGGCTAGCTGGTGGTCTTTATTTGAATGCAGATTGTAACCGCGCAAACGACAACGGACGAAGTAGGAAGCACACTGCACAAGCACGGAACATAGAAAGGAAAGAAGAACAGGGCCCATTGAAGTAGAAAGTAGCATATGTAAATGAGAAAGCGGGCTTAGTGGTGGTCGGTATTTGAATGTATTATGTAACCGCGCAATTGAGAACGGATGGAGAAGGAAACACACTGCATACGCGCGGAACATGGAAAGGAAGGAAGAACAGCGCGCATTGAACTAGAAAGTAGCATATGTAACTGAGAAATGTGGGCTAGCTGGTGGTCTTTATTTGAATGCATAATGTAACCGCGCAATTGACAACGGACGAAGTAGGAACCACACTGCAAACGCGCGGAACATAGAAAGAAAGGAGGAACAGGGCTCATTGAACTAGAAAATAGTATATGTAACTGAGAAAGACGGGCTAGCTGGTGGTCGTTATTTGAATGCATAATGTAACCTCGCAAACGACAACGGACGAAGAAGGAAGCACACTGCACACGCGGGGAACATAGAAAGGAAGGGAGAACAGTGCCCATTGAACTACAAAGTCGCATATGTAACTGAGAAAGGCGGGCTAGCTGGTGGTCATTATGTGAATGCATAATGTACCCGCGCAAACGACAACGGACGAAGAAGCGAACACACTCCACATGCGCGGAACATGGAAAGGATGGAAGAACAGTGCCCATTGAACTAGAAAGTAGCATATGTAACTGAGAAAGGCTGGCTAGCTGGTGGTCTTTATTTGAATGCCTAATGTAACCGCGCAAACGACAACGGACGAAGAAGGAAGCACACTGCACACGCGGGGAACATAGAAAGGAAGGAAGAACAGTGCCCATTGAACTAGAAAGTCGAATATGTAACTGAGAAAGGCGGGCTAGCTGGTGGTCGTTCTGTGAATGCATAATGTACCCGCGCAAACGACAACGCACGAAGAAGCGAACACACTGCACATGCGCGGAACATGGAAAGGATGGAAGAACAGTGCCTATTGAACTAGAAAATAGCATATGTAACTGAGAAAGGCTGGCTAGCTGGTGGTCTTTATTTGAATGCTTAATGTAACCGGGCGAACGACAACGGACGAAGAAGGAAACACACTGCACACGCGTGGAACATGGAAAGGAAGGAAGAACAGCGCGCATTGAACTAGAAAGTAGCATATGTAACTGAGAAAGGCGGGCTAGCTGGTTGTCGTTATTCGAATGCATAATGTAACCGCGCAAACGACAACGGACGAAGTAGGAAGAACACTGCACACGCGCGGAACATGGAAAGGAAGGAAGAACAGCGCGCATTGAACTAGAAAGTAGCATATGTTACTTAGAAAGGCGGGCTAGCTGGTGGCCTTTATTTGCATGCATAATGTAACCGCGCAAACGACAACGGAAGAAGAAGGAAGCACACTGAACACGCGGGGAACATAGAAAGGAAGGAAGAACAGTGCCCATTGAACTAGACAGTAGCATATGTAACTGAGAAACGCGGGCTAGCTGGTGGTCGGTATTTGAATGCATAATGTGACCGCGCAAACGACAACGGACGGAGAAGGAAACACAATGCACACGCACGGAACATAGAACGAAGGAAGAACAGGGCCCATTGAACTAGAAAGTAGCATATGTTACTTAGAAAGGCGGGCTAGCTGGTGGTCTTTATTTGCATGCATAATGTAACCGCGCAAACGACAACGGACGGATAAGGAAACACACTGCACACGCGCGGAACATAGAAAGGAAGGAAGAACAGGGCCCATTGTACTAGAAAGTAGGATATGTAACTGAGAAAGGCGGGCTAGCTGGTGGCCGGTATTTGAATGCATAATGTAACCGCGCTAACGACAACGGATGAAGTAGGAAGCACACTGCACAAGCACGGAACATAGAAAGGAAAGAAGAACAGGGCCCATTGAACTAGAAAGTAGCATATGTAAATGAGAAAGCGGGCTAGCTGGTGGTCGTTATTTGAATGCATTATGTAACCGCGCAATTGAGAACGGACGGAGAAGGAAACACACTGCATACGCGCGGAACATGGAAAGGAAGGAAGAAGAGCGCGCATTGAACTAGAAAGTAGCATATGTAACGGAGAAAGGTGGGCTAGCTGGTGGTCTTTATTTGAATGCATAATGTAACCACGCAATTGAGAACGGATGGAGAAGGAAACACACTGCATACGCGCGGAACATGGAAACGAAGGAAGAACAGCGCGCATTGAACTAGAAAGTAGCATATGTAACTGAGAAAGGTGGGCTAGCTGGTGGTCTTTATTTGAATGCATAATGTAACCACGCAAACGACAACGGACGAAGAAGGAAACACACTACACACGCGCGGAACATAGAAACGAAGGAAGAACACGGCCCATTGAATTAGAAAGTAGCATGTGTAACCGAGAATGGCGGGCTAGCTGGTGGTCGTTATTTGGATGCATAATGTAACCGCGCAAACGACAACGGACGAAGAAGGAAGCAAACTGCACAATCGGGGAACATAGAAAGGAGGGAAGAACAGTGCCCATTGAACTAGAAAGTCGCATATGTAACTGAGAAAGGTGGGCTAGCTGGTGGTCGTTATGTGAATGCATAATGTAACCGCGAAAACGACAACGGACGAAGAAGCGAACACATTGCACATGCGCGGATCATGGAAAGGATGGAAGAGCAGCGCGCATTGAACTAGAAAGTAGCATATGTAACTGAGAAAGGCGGGCTAGCTGGTGGTCTTTATTTGAATGCAGATTGTAACCGCGCAAACGACAACGGACGAAGTAGGAAGCACACTGCACAAGCACGGAACATAGAAAGGAAAGAAGAACAGGGCCCATTGAAGTAGAAAGTAGCATATGTAAATGAGAAAGCGGGCTTAGTGGTGGTCGGTATTTGAATGCATTATGTAACCGCGCAATTGAGAACGGATGGAGAAGGAAACACACTGCATACGCGCAGAACATGGAAAGGAAGGAAGAACAGGGCGCATTGAACTAGAAAGTAGCATATGTAACTGAGAAAGGTGGGCTAGCTGGTGGTCTTTATTTGAATGCATAATGTAACCGCGCAATTGACAACGGACGAAGTAGGAACCACACTGCAAACGCGCGGAACATAGAAAGAAAGGAGGAACAGGGCTCATTGAACTAGAAAATAGTATATGTAACTGAGAAAGACGGGCTAGCTGGTGGTCGTTATTTGAATGCATAATGTAACCTCGCAAACGACAACGGACGAAGAAGGAAGCACACTGCACACGCGGGGAACATAGAAAGGAAGGGAGAACAGTGCCCATTGAACTAGAAAGTCGCATATGTAACTGAGAAAGGCGGGCTAGCTGGTGGTCGTTATGTGAATGCATATAGTACCCGCGCAAACGACAACGGACGAAGCTGCGAACACACTGCACATGCGCGGAACATGGAAAGGATGGAAGAACAGTGCCCATTGAACTAGAAAGTAGCTTAATGTAACTGAGAAAGGCTGGCTAGCTGGTGGTCTTTATTTGAATGCCTAATGTAACCGCGCAAACGACAACGGACGAAGAAGGAAGCACACTGCACACGCGGGGAACATAGAAAGGAAGGAAGAACAGTGCCCATTGAACTAGAAAGTCGCATATGTAACTGAGAAAGGCGGGCTAGCTGGTGGTCGTTATGTGAATGCATGATGTACCCGCGCAAACGACAACGGACGAAGAAGCGAACACACTGCACACGCGTGGAACATGGAAAGGAAGGAAGAACAGCGCGCATTGAACTAGAAAGTAGCATATGTAACTGAGAAAGGCGGGCTAGCTGGTCGTCGTTATTCGAATGCATAATATAACCGCGCAAACGACAACGGACGAAGTAGGAAGAACACTGCACACGCGCGGAACATGGAAAGGAAGGAAGAACAGCGCGCATTGAACTAGAAAGTAGCATATGTTACTTAGAAAGGCGGGCTAGCTAGTGGTCGGTATTTGAATGCATAATGTGACCGCGCAAACTACAACGGACGGAGAAGGAAACACACTGCACACGCGCGGAACATAGAACGAAGGAAGAACAGGGCCCATTGAACTAGAAAGTAGCATATGTTACTTAGAAAGGCGGGCTAGCTGGTGGTCTTTATTTGCATGCATAATGTAACCGCGCAAACGACAACGGACGGATAAGGAAACACACTGCACACGCGCGGAACATAGAAAGGAAGGAAGAACAGGGCCCATTGTACTAGAAAGTAGGATATGTAACTGAGAAAGGCGGGCTAGCTGGTGGCCGGTATTTGAATGCATAATGTAACCGCGCAAACGACAACGGATGAAGTAGGAAGCACACTGCACAAGCACGAAACATAGAAAGGAAAGAAGAACAGGGCCCATTGAACTAGAAAGTAGCATATGTAAATGAGAAAGCGGGCTAGCTGGTGGTTGTTATTTGAATACATTATGTAACCGCGCAATTGAGAACGGACGGAGAAGGAAACACACTGCATACGCGCGGAACATGGAAAGGAAGGAAGAAGAGCGCGCATTGAACTAGAAAGTAGCATATGTAACGGAGAAAGGTGGGCTAGCTGGTGGTCTTTATTTGAATGCATAGTGTAACCACGCAGACGACAAAGGACGAAGAAGGAAACACGCTGCACACGCGTGGAACATAGAAAGGAAAGAAGAACAGGGCCCATTGAACTAGAAAGTAGCATATGTAACTGAGAAAGCGGGCTAGCTGGTGGTCGTTATTTGAATGCATTATGTTACCGCGCAAACGACAAAGGACGAAGAAGGAAACACAGTGCACATGCGCGGAACATGGAAAGGAAGGAAGAACAGCGCGCCTTGAGCTAGAAACTAGCATATGTTACTTAGAAAGGCGGGCTAGCTGGTGGTCTTTATTTGCATGCATAATGTAACCGCGCAAACGACAACGGACGGATAAGGAAACACACTGCACATGCGCAGAACATGGAAAGGAAGGAAGAACAGTGCCCATTGAACCAGAAAGTTGGTGGTGGAAGTTGGCTAGCTGGTGGTCTTTATTTGAATGCTTATAGTAACCGCGCAAACGACAACGGACGAAGAAGGAAACACACTGCACACGCGTGGAACATGGAAAGGAAGGAAGAACAGCGCGCATTGAACTAGAAAGTAGCATATGTAACTGAGAAAGGCGGGCTAGCTGGTGGTCTTTATTTGAATGCATAATGTAACCGCGCAAACGGCAACGGACGAAGAAGGAAGCACACTGCACAAGCACGCAACATAGAAAGGAAAGAAGAACAGGTCCCATTGAACTAGAAAGTAGCATATGTAACTGAGAAAGGCGGGCTAGCTGGTCGTCGTTATTTGAATGCATAATGTAACCGCGCAAACGACAACGGACGAAGTAGGAAGAACACTGCACACGCGGGGAACATAGAAAGGAAGGAAGAACAGGGCACATTGAACTAGAAAGTAGCATATGTTACTTAGAAAGGCGGGCTAGCTGGTGGTCTTTATTTGCATGCATAATGTAACCGCGCAAACGACAACGGACGGATAAGGAAACACACTGCACATGCGCAGAACATGGAAAGGAAGGAAGAACAGTGCCCATTGAACCAGAAAGTTGGTGGTGGAAGTTGGCTAGCTGGTGGTCTTTATTTGAATGCTTATAGTAACCGCGCAAACGACAACGGACGAAGAAGGAAACACACTGCACACGCGTGGAACATGGAAAGGAAGGAAGAACAGCGCGCATTGAACTAGAAAGTAGCATATGTAACTGAGAAAGGCGGGCTAGCTGGTGGTCTTTATTTGAATGCATAATGTAACCGCGCAAACGACAACGGACGAAGAAGGAAGCACACTGCACACGCGCGGAACATAGAAAGGAAAGAAAAACAGGGCCCATTGAACTAGAAAGTAGCATATGTAACTGAGAAATCGGGTAGCTGGTGGTCGTTTTTTCAATGCATAATGTAACCGCGCAATTGACAACGGACGAAGTAGGAAACACACTGCAAACGCGCGGAACATAGAATGAAAGGAGGAACAGCGCGCTTTGAACTAGAAAGTAGCATATGCAACTGAGAAAGGCGGGCTAGCTGGTGGTCGGTATATGAATGCTTAATTTAACCGCGCAAACGACAACGGACGAAGAAGGAAACACACTACACACGCGCGGAACATGGAAAGGAAGGAAGAACAGCGCGCATTGAACTAGAAAGTAGCATATGTAACTGAGAAAGGCGGGCTAGCTGGTGGTCTTTATTTGAATGCATAATGTAACCGCGCAAACGACAACGGATGAAGAAGGGAACATACTGCAAATGCGCAGAACATGGAAAGGAAGGAAGAACAGGGCCCAATGAAATAGAAAGTCGCATATGTAACTGAGAAAGGTGGGCTAGCTGGTGGTCGTTATGTGAATGCATAATGTACCCGCGAAAACGACAACGGACGAAGAAGCGAACACATTGCACATGCGCGGATCATGGAAAGGATGGAAGAACAGTGCCCATTGAACTAGAAAGTAGCATATGTAACTGAGAAAGGCTGGCTAGCTGGTGGTCTTTATTTGAATGCTTAATGTAACCGGGCAAACGACAACGGACGAAGAAGGAAACACACTGCACACGCGTGGAACATGGAAAGGAAGGAAGAACAGCGCGCATTGAACTAGAAAGTAGCATATGTAACTGAGAAAGGCGGGCTAGCTGGTGGTCTTTATTTGAATGCATAATGTAACCGCGAAAACAACAACGGACGAAGTAGGAAGCACACTGCACAAGCACGGAACATAGAAAGGAAAGAAGAATAGGGCTCATTGAACTAGAAAGTAGCATGTGTAAATGAGAAAGCGGGCTAGCTGGTGGTCGTTATTTGAATGCATAATGTAACCGCGCAATTGACAACGGACGAAGTAGGAACCACACTGCAAACGCGCGGAACATAGAAAGAAAGGAGGAACAGGGCTCATTGAACTAGAAGGTAGCATATGTAACTGAGAAAGGCGGGCTAGCTGGTGGTCTTTATTTGAATGCATAATGTAACCGCGCAAACAACAACGGACGAAGAAGCGAACATACTGCACATGCGCAGAACATGGAAAGGAAGGAAGAACAGTGCCCATTGAACTAGAAAGTAGCATATGTAACTGAGATAGGCGGGCTAGCTGGTGGTCTTTATTTGAATGCCTAATGTAACCGCGCAAACGACAACGGACGAAGAAGGAAACACACTGAACACGCGCGGAACATGGAAAGGAAGGAAGAACAGCGCGCATTGAACTGGAAAGCAGCGTATGTAACTGAGAAAGGTGGGCTAGCTGGTGGTCGGTATTTGAATGAATGCATAATATAAGCACGCAAACGACAATGGACGGAGAAGGAAACACACTGCACACGCGCGGAACATAGAAAGGATGGAAGAACAGTGCCCATTGAACTAGAAAGAGGCATATGTAACTGAGAAAGGCGGGCTAGCTGGTGGTGGTTGTGTGAATGCATAATGTAACCGCGCAAACGACAACGGACGGAGAAGGAAACACACTGCACACGCGCGGAACATAGAAAGGGAGGAAAAACAATGCCCATTGAACTAGAAAGTTGCATATGCAACTGAGGAAGGCGGGCTAGCTGGTGGTCTTTATTTGAATGCCTAATGTAACCGCGCAAACGACAACGGATGAAGAAGGGAACATAGTGCACATGCGCAGAACATGGAAAGGAAGGAAGAACAGGGCCCAATGAAATAGAAAGTAGCATATGTAACTGAGAAAGGCGGGCTAGGTGGTGGTCGGTATGTGAATGCATAATGTAACCGCTCAAACGACAACGGACGAAGCGAACACACTGCACATGCGCAGAACATGGAAAGGAAGGAAGAACAGTGCCCATTGAACTAGAAAGTAGCATATGTAACTGAGAAAGGCGGGCTAGCTGGTGGTCGGTATTTGAATGAATGCATAATATAACCGCGCAAACAACAACGGACGGAGAAGGAAACACACTGCACACGCGGGGAACATAGAAAGGAAGGAAGAACAGTGCCCATTGAACTAGAAAGTCGCATATGTAACTGAGAAAGGTGGGCTAGCTGGTGGTCGTTATGTGAATGCATAATGCGCCCGCGCAAACGACAACGGACGAAGAAGCAAACACACTGCACATGCGCGGAACATGGAAAGGATGGAAGAACAGTGCCCATTGAACTAGAAAGTAGCATATGTAACTGAGAAAGGCTGGCTAACTGGTGGTCTTTATTTGAATGCCTAATGTAACCGCGCAAACGACAATGGACGAAGAAGGAAACACATTGCACACGCGTGGAACATGGAAAGGAAGGAAGAACAGCACGCATTGAACTAGAAAGTAGCATATGTAACTGAGAAAGGTGGGCTAGCTGGTGGTCTTTATTTGAATGCATAATGTAACCGCGCAAACGACAACGGACGAAGTAGGAAGCACACTGCACAAGCACTGAACATAGAAATGAAAGAACAGGGCCCATTGAACTAGAAAGTAGCATATGTAACTGAGAAAGCGGGCTAGCTGGTGGTCGTTATTTGAATGCATTACGTAACCGCGCAATTGACAACGGACGGAGACGGAAACACACTGCATACGCGTGGAACATGGAAAGGAAGGAAGAACAGTGCGCATTGAACTAGAAAGTAGCATATGTAACTGAGAAAGGCGGGCTGGCTGGTGCTCTTTATTTGAATGCATAATGTAACCGCGCAAACGACAACGGATGAAGAAGGGAACATACTGCACATGCGGAGAACATGGAAAGGAAGGAAGAACAGGGCCCAATGAAATAGAAAGTAGCATATGTAACTGTGAAAGGCGGGCTAGCTGGTGGTGGTTATGTGAATGCATAATGTAACCGCGCAAACGACAACGGACGAAGAAGGAAACACACTGAACACGCGCGGAACATGGAAAGGAAGGAAGAACAGCGTGCATTGAACTGGAAAGCAGCATACGTAACTGAGAAAGGTTGGCTAGCTGGTGGTCGGTATTTGAATGAATGCATAATTTACCCGCGCAAACGACAACGGACGAAGAAGCGAACACACTGCACATGCGCGGAACATGGAAAGGATGGAAGAACAGTGCCCATTGAACTAGAAAGTAGCATATGTAACTGAGAAAGGCTGGCTAGCTGGTGGTCTTTTTTTGAATGCTTAATGTAACCGCGCAAACGACAACGGACGAAGAAGGAAACACACTGCACACGCGTGGAACATGGAAAGGAAGGAAGAACAGCGCGCATTGAACTAGAAAGTAGCATATGTAACTGAGAAAGGCGGGCTAGCTGGTGGTCTTTATTTGAATGCATAATGTAACCACGCAAACGACAACGGACGAAGAAGGAAACACTATGCACACGCGTGGAACATCGAAAGGAAAGAAGAACAGTGCGCATTGAACTAGAAAGTAGCATATGTAACTGAGAAAGGCGGGCTGGCTGGTGCTCTTTATTTGAATGCATAATGTAACCGCGCAAACGACAACGGATGAAGAAGGGAACATACTGCACATGCGGAGAACATGGAAAGGAAGGAAGAACAGGGCCCAATGAAATAGAAAGTAGCATATGTAACTGTGAAAGGCGGGCTAGCTGGTGGTGGTTATGTGAATGCATAATGTAACCGCGCAAACGACAACGGACGAAGAAGGAAACACACTGAACACGCGCGGAACATGGAAAGGAAGGAAGAACAGCGTGCATTGAACTGGAAAGCAGCATACGTAACTGAGAAAGGTTGGCTAGCTGGTGGTCGGTATTTGAATGAATGCATAATTTACCCGCGCAAACGACAACGGACGAAGAAGCGAACACACTGCACATGCGCGGAACATGGAAAGGATGGAAGAACAGTGCCCATTGAACTAGAAAGTAGCATATGTAACTGAGAAAGGCTGGCTAGCTGGTGGTCTTTTTTTGAATGCTTAATGTAACCGCGCAAACGACAACGGACGAAGAAGGAAACACACTGCACACGCGTGGAACATGGAAAGGAAGGAAGAACAGCGCGCATTGAACTAGAAAGTCGTATATGTAACTGAGAAAGGCGGGCTAGCTGGCGGTCGTTATGTGAATGCATAATGTACCCGCGCAAACGACAACGGACGAAGAAGCGAACACACTGCACATGCGCGGAACATGGAAAGGATGGAAGAACAGTGCCCATTGAACTAGAAAGTAGCATATGTAACTGAGAAAGGCTGGCTAGCTGGTGGTCTTTTTTTGAAAGCTTAATGTTACCGCGCAAACGACAACGGACGAAGAAGGAAACACACTGCACACGCGTGGAACATGGAAAGGAAGGAACAACAGCGCGCATTGAACTAGAAAATAGCATATGTAACTGAGAAAGGCGGGCTAGCTGGTGGTTTTTTTTAATGCATAATGTAACCGCGCAAACGACAACGGACGAAGTAGGAAGCACACTGCACAAGCACGGAACATAGAAAGGAAAGAACAGGGCCCATTGAACTAGAAAGTAGCATATGTAACTGAGAAAGCGGGCTAGCTGGTGGTCGTTATTTGAATGCATTATGTAACCGCGCAATTGAGAACGGACGGAGAAGCAAACACGCTGCATACGCGCGGAACATGGAAAGGAAGAAAGAACAGCGCGCATTGAACTAGAAAGTAGCATATGTAACTGAGAAAGGTGGGCTAGCTGGTGGTCTTTATTTGAATGCATAATGTAACCACGCAAACGACAACGGACGAAGAAGGAAACACACTGCACACGCGTGGAACATAGAAAGGAAAGAAGAACAGGGCCCATTGAACTAGAACGTAGCATACGTAACTGAGAAGGCGGGCTAGCTGGTGGTCGTTATGTGAATGCATAATGTAACCGCGCAAGCGACAACGGACGAAGAAGCGAACACACTGCACAAGCGCAGAACATAGAAAGGAAGGAAGAACAGGGAGCATTGAACTAGAAAGTAGCATATGTAACTGAGAAAGGCGGGCTAGCGGGTGGTCGTTATTTGAATGCATAATGTAACTGCGCAATTGACAATGGACGAAGTAGGAGACACACTGCAAACGCGCGGAACATAGAAAGAGAGGAACAGGGCCCATTGTACTAGAAAGTAGCATAGGTAACTGAGAAAGGCGGGCTAGCTGGTGGTCGTTATATTAATGCATAATGTAACCGCGCAAACTACAACGGACGAAGAAGGAAGCACACTGCACAAGCACGGAACATAGAAAGGAAAGAAGAACAGGGCCCATTGAACTAGAAAGTAGCATATTTATCTGAGAAAGGTGGGCTACCTGGTGGTCGGTATATGAATGTATAATGTAACCGCGCAAACGACAACGGACGAAGAAGGAAGCACACTGCACAAGCACGGAACATAGAAAGGAAAGAAGAACAGGGCCCATTGAACTAGAAAGTAGCATATGTAACCGAGAAAGGCGGGCTAGCTGGTGGTCGTTATTTGAATGCATAATGTAACCGCGCAATTGACAATGGACGAAGTAGGAGACACACTGCAAACGCGCGGAACATAGAAAGAAAGGATTAACAGGGCCCATTGTATTAGAAAGTAGCATATGTAACTGAGAAAGGCGGGCTAGCTGGTGGTCGGTATTTGAATGCATAATGTAACCGCGCAAACGACAACGGACGGAGAAGGAAACACACTGCACACGCGCGGAACATGGAAAGGAAGGTAGAACAGGGCCCATTGAACTAAAAAGTAGCATATGTAACTGAGAAAGGCTGGCTAGCTGGTGGTCTTCTTTTGAATGCCTAATGTAACCGCGCAAACGACAACGGACGAAGAAGCAAACACACTGCACACGCGTGGAACATGGAAAGGAAGGAAGAACAGCGCGCATTGAACTAGAAAGTAGCATATGTAACTGAGAAAGGCGGGCTAGCTGGTGGTCTTTATTTGAATGCATAATGTAACCGCGCAAACGACAACGGACGAAGTAGGAAGCATACTGCACAAGCACGGAACATAGAAAAGAAAGAAGAACAGGGCCCATTGAACTATAAAGTAGCATATGTAACTGAGAAAGCGGGCTAGCTGGTGGTCGTTATTTGAATGCTTTATGTAACCGCGCAATTGAGAAAGGACGGAGCAGCAAACACACTGCATACGCGCGGAACATGGAAAGGAAGGAAGAACAGCGCGCATTGAACTAGAAAGTAGCATATGTAACTGAGAAAGGTGGGCTAGCTGGTGGTCTTTATTTGAATGCATAATGTAACCACGCAAAAGACAACGGACGAAGAAGGAAGCACACTGCACACGCGTGGAACATAGAAAGGAAAGAAGAACAGGGCCCATTGAACTAGAAAGTAGCATATGTAACTGAGAAGGCGGGCAAGCTGGTGGTCGTTATGGGAATGCATGATGTAACCGCGCAAACGACAACGGACGAAGAAGCGAACACACTGCACAAGCGCAGAACATAGAAAGGAAGGAAGAACAGTGCCCATTGAACTAGAAAGTAGCATATGTAACTGAGAAAGGCGGGCTAGCTGGTGGTCGGTATTTGAATGCATAATGTAACCGCGCAAACGATAACGGACGAAGAAGGAAACACATTGCACACGCGTGGTACATGGAAAGGAAGGAAGAACAGCGCGCATTGAACTAGAAAGTAGCATATGTAACTAAGAAAGGTGGGCTAGCTGGTGGTCTTTATTTGAATGCATATTGTAACCACGCAAAAGACAACGGACGAAGAAGGAAACACACTGCACACGCGTGGAACATAGAAAGGAATGAACAGGGCCCATTGAACTAGAAAGTAGCATATGTACCTGAGAAAGCGGGCTAGCTGGTGGTCGGTATTTGAATGCATAATGTAACCGCGCAAACGACAACGGATGAAGAAGGGAACATACTGCACATGCGCAGAACATGGAAAGGAAGGAAGAACAGGGCCCAATGAAATAGAAAGTAGCATATGTAACTGAGAAAGGCGGGCTAGCTGGTGGTCGGTATTTGAGTGCATAATATAACCACGCAAACGATAACGGACGAAGAAGGAAACACATTGCACACGCGTGGTACATGGAAAGGAAGGAAGAACAGCGTGCATTGAACTGGAAAGCAGCATACGTAACTGAGAAAGGTTGGCTAGCTGGTGGTCGGTATTTGAATGAATGCATAATTTACCCGCGCAAACGACAACGGACGAAGAAGCGAACACACTGCACATGCGCGGAACATGGAAAGGATGGAAGAACAGTGCCCATTGAACTAGAAAGTAGCATATGTAACTGAGAAAGGCTGGCTAGCTGGTGGTCTTTTTTTGAATGCTTAATGTAACCGTGCAAACGACAACGGACGAAGAAGGAAACACACTGCACACGCGTGGAACATGGAAAGGAAGGAAGAACAGCGCGCATTGAACTAGAAAGTAGCATATGTAACTGAGAAAGGCGGGCTAGCTGGTGGTCTTTATTTGAATGCATAATGTAACCGCGCAAACGACAACGGACGAAGTAGGAAGCACACTGCACAAGCGCGGAACATAGAAAGGAAAGAACAGGGCCCATTGAACTAGAAAGTAACATATGTACCTGAGAAAGCGGGCTAGCTGGTGGTCGTTATTTGAATGCATTAGGTAACCGCGCAATTGAGAACGGACGGAGAAGCAAACACGCTGCATACGCGCGGAACATGGAAAGGAAGAAAGAACAGCGCGCATTGAACTAGAAAGTAGCATATGTAACTGAGAAAGGTGGGCTAGCTGGTGGTCTTTATTTGAATGCATAATGTAACCACGCAAACGACAACGGACGAAGAAGGAAACACTATGCACACGCGTGGAACATAGAAAGGAAAGAAGAACAGGGCCCATTGAACTAGAAAGTCGTATATGTAACTGAGAAAGGCGGGCTAGCTGGCGGTCGTTATGTGAATGCATAATGTACCCGCGCAAACGACAACGGACGAAGAAGCGAACACACTGCACATGCGCGGAACATGGAAAGGATGGAAGAACAGTGCCCATTGAACTAGAAAGTAGCATATGTAACTGAGAAAGGCTGGCTAGCTGGTGGTCTTTTTTTGAAAGCTTAATGTTACCGCGCAAACGACAACGGACGAAGAAGGAAACACACTGCACACGCGTGGAACATGGAAAGGAAGGAACAACAGCGCGCATTGAACTAGAAAATAGCATATGTAACTGAGAAAGGCGGGCTAGCTGGTGGTTTTTTTTAATGCATAATGTAACCGCGCAAACGACAACGGACGAAGTAGGAAGCACACTGCACAAGCACGGAACATAGAAAGGAAAGAACAGGGCCCATTGAACTAGAAAGTAGCATATGTAACTGAGAAAGCGGGCTAGCTGGTGGTCGTTATTTGAATGCATTATGTAACCGCGCAATTGAGAACGGACGGAGAAGCAAACACGCTGCATACGCGCGGAACATGGAAAGGAAGAAAGAACAGCGCGCATTGAACTAGAAAGTAGCATATGTAACTGAGAAAGGTGGGCTAGCTGGTGGTCTTTATTTGAATGCATAATGTAACCACGCAAACGACAACGGACGAAGAAGGAAACACACTGCACACGCGTGGAACATAGAAAGGAAAGAAGAACAGGGCCCATTGAACTAGAACGTAGCATATGTAACTGAGAAGGCGGGCTAGCTGGTGGTCGTTATGTGAATGCATAATGTAACCGCGCAAGCGACAACGGACGAAGAAGCGAACACACTGCACAAGCACAGAACATAGAAAGGAAGGAAGAACAGGGCGCATTGAACTAGAAAGTAGCATATGTAACTGAGAAAGGCGGGCTAGCGGGTGGTCGTTATTTGAATGCATAATGTAACTGCGCAATTGACAATGGACGAAGTAGGAGACACACTGCAAACGCGCGGAACATAGAAAGAGAGGAACAGGGCCCATTGTACTAGAAAGTAGCATAGGTAACTGAGAAAGGCGGGCTAGCTGGTGGTCGTTATATTAATGCATAATGTAACCGCGCAAACTACAACGGACGAAGAAGGAAGCACACTGCACAAGCACGGAACATAGAAAGGAAAGAAGAACAGGGCCCATTGAACTAGAAAGTAGCATATTTATCTGAGAAAGGTGGGCTAGCTGGTGGTCGGTATATGAATGCATAATGTAACCGCGCAAACGACAACGGACGAAGAAGGAAGCACACTGCACAAGCACGGAACATAGAAAGGAAAGAAGAACAGGGCCCATTGAACTAGAAAGTAGCATATGTAACCGAGAAAGGCGGGCTAGCTGGTGGTCGTTATTTGAATGCATAATGTAACCGCGCAATTGACAATGGACGAAGTAGGAGACACACTGCAAACGCGCGGAACATAGAAAGAAAGGATTAACAGGGCCCATTGTATTAGAAAGTAGCATATGTAACTGAGAAAGGCGGGCTAGCTGGTGGTCGGTATTTGAATGCATAATGTAACCGCGCAAACGACAACGGACGGAGAAGGAAACACACTGCACACGCGCGGAACATGGAAAGGAAGGTAGAACAGGGCCCATTGAACTAAAAAGTAGCATATGTAACTGAGAAAGGCTGGCTAGCTGGTGGTCTTTTTTTGAATGCCTAATGTAACCGCGCAAACGACAACGGACGAAGAAGCAAACACACTGCACACGCGTGGAACATGGAAAGGAAGGAAGAACAGCGCGCATTGAACTAGAAAGTAGCATATGTAACTGAGAAAGGCGGGCTAGCTGGTGGTCTTTATTTGAATGCATAATGTAACCGCGCAAACGACAACGGACGAAGTAGGAAGCATACTGCACAAGCACGGAACATAGAAAAGAAAGAAGAACAGGGCCCATTGAACTATAAAGTAGCATATGTAACTGAGAAAGCGGGCTAGCTGGTGGTCGTTATTTGAATGCTTTATGTAACCGCGCAATTGAGAAAGGACGGAGCAGCAAACACACTGCATACGCGCGGAACATGGAAAGGAAGGAAGAACAGCGCGCATTGAACTAGAAAGTAGCATATGTAACTGAGAAAGGTGGGCTAGCTGGTGGTCTTTATTTGAATGCATAATGTAACCACGCAAAAGACAACGGACGAAGAAGGAAGCACACTGCACACGCGTGGAACATAGAAAGGAAAGAAGAACAGGGCCCATTGAACTAGAAAGTAGCATATGTAACTGAGAAGGCGGGCAAGCTGGTGGTCGTTATGGGAATGCATGATGTAACCGCGCAAACGACAACGGACGAAGAAGCGAACACACTGCACAAGCGCAGAACATAGAAAGGAAGGAAGAACAGTGCCCATTGAACTAGAAAGTAGCATATGTAACTGAGAAAGGCGGGCTAGCTGGTGGTCGGTATTTGAATGCCTAATGTAACCGCGCAAACGATAACGGACGAAGAAGGAAACACATTGCACACGCGTGGTACATGGAAAGGAAGGAAGAACAGCGCGCATTGAACTAGAAAGTAGCATATGTAACTAAGAAAGGTGGGCTAGCTGGTGGTCTTTATTTGAATGCATAATGTAACCACGCAAAAGACAACGGACGAAGAAGGAAACACACTGCACACGCGTGGAACATAGAAAGGAATGAACAGGGCCCATTGAACTAGAAAGTAGCATATGTACCTGAGAAAGCGGGCTAGCTGGTGGTCGGTATTTGAATGCATAATGTAACCGCGCAAACGACAACGGATGAAGAAGGGAACATACTGCACATGCGCAGAACATGGAAAGGAAGGAAGAACAGGGCCCAATGAAATAGAAAGTAGCATATGTAACTGAGAAAGGCGGGCTAGCTGGTGGTCGGTATTTGAGTGCATAATATAACCGCGCAAACGATAACGGACGAAGAAGGAAACACATTGCACACGCGTGGTACATGGAAAGGAAGGAAGAACAGCGCGCATTGAACTAGAAAGTAGCATATGTAACTAAGAAAGGTGGGCTAGCTGGTGGTCTTTATTTGAATGCATAATGTAACCACGCAAAAGACAACGGACGAAGAAGGAAACACACTGCACACGCGTGGAACATAGAAAGGAATGAACAGGGCCCATTGAACTAGAAAGTAGCATATGTACCTGAGAAAGCGGGCTAGCTGGTGGTCGTTATTTGAATGCATTAGGTAACCGCGCAATTGAGAACGGACGCAGAAGCAAACACGCTGCATACGCGCGGAACATGGAAAGGAAGAAAGAACAGCGCGCATTGAACTAGAAAGTAGCATATGTAACTGAGAAAGGTGGGCTAGCTGGTGGTCTTTATTTGAATGCATAATGTAACCACGCAAACGACAACGGACGAAGAAGGAAACACTATGCACACGCGTGGAACATAGAAAGGAAAGAAGAACAGGGCCCATTGAACTAGAAAGTCGTATATGTAACTGAGAAAGGCGGGCTAGCTGGTGGTCGTTATGTGAATGCATAATGTACCCGCGCAAACGACAACGGACGAAGAAGCGAACACACTGCACATGCGCGGAACATGGAAAGGATGGAAGAACAGTGCCCATTGAACTAGAAAGTAGCATATGTAACTGAGAAAGGCTGGCTAGCTGGTGGTCTTTTTTTGAATGCTTAATGTAACCGCGCAAACGACAACGGACGAAGAAGGAAACACTCTGCACACGCGTGGAACATGGAAAGGAAGGAAGAACAGCGCGCATTGAACTAGAAAGTAGCATATGTAACTGAGAAAGGCGGGCTAGCTGGTGGTCTTTATTTGAATGCATAATGTAACCGCGCATACGACAACGGACGAAGTAGGAAGCACACTGCACAAGCGCGGAACATAGAAAGGAAAGAACAGGGCCCATTGAACTAGAAAGTAGCATATGTAACTGAGAAAGCGGGCTAGCTGGTGGTCGTTATTTGAATGCATTAGGTAACCGCGCAATTGAGAACGGACGGAGAAGCAAACACGCTGCATACGCGCGGAACATGGAAAGGAAGAAAGAACAGCGCGCATTGAACTAGAAAGTAGCATAAGTAACTGAGAAATGTGGGCTAGCTGGTGGTCTTTATTTGAATGCATAATGTAACCACGCAAACGACAACGGACGAAGAAGGAAACACTATGCACACACGTGGAACATAGAAAGGAAAGAACAGGAACCATTGAACTAGAAAGTCGTATATGTAACTGAGAAAGGCGGGCTAGCTGGTGGTCGTTATGTGACTGCATAATGTACCCGCGCAAACGACAACGGACGAAGAAGCGAACACACTGCACATGCGCGGAACATGGAAAGGATGGAAGAACAGTGCCCATTGAACTAGAAAGTAGCATATGTAACTGAGAAAGGCTGGCTAGCTGGTGGTCTTTTTTTTGAATGCTTAATGTTACCGCACAAACGACAACGGACGAAGAAGGAAACACACTGCACACGCGTGGAACATGGAAAGGAAGGAACAACAGCGCGCATTGAACTAGAAAATAGCATATGTAACTGAGAAAGGCGGGCTAGCTGGTGGTTTTTTTTAATGCATAATGTAACCGCGCAAACGACAACGGACGAAGTAGGAAGCACACTGCACAAGCACGGAACATAGAAAGGAAAGAACAGGGCCCATTGAACTAGAAAGTAGCATATGTAACTGAGAAAGCGGGCTAGCTGGTGGTCGTTATTTGAATGCATTATGTAACCGCGCAATTGAGAACGGACGGAGAAGCAAACACGCTGCATACGCGCGGAACATGGAAAGGAAGAAAGAACAGCGCGCATTGAACTAGAAAGTAGCATATGTAACTGAGAAAGGTGGGCTAGCTGGTGGTCTTTATTTGAATGCATAATGTAACCACGCAAACGACAACGGACGAAGAAGGAAACACACTGCACACGCGTGGAACATAGAAAGGAAAGAAGAACAGGGCCCATTGAACTAGAACGTAGCATATGTAACTGAGAAGGCGGGCTAGCTGGTGGTCGTTGTGTGAATGCATAATGTAACCGCGCAAGCGACAACGGACGAAGAAGCGAACACACTGCACAAGCGCAGAACATAGAAAGGAAGGAAGAACAGGGCGCATTGAACTAGAAAGTAGCATATGTAACTGAGAAAGGCGGGCTAGCTGGTGGTCGTTATTTGAATGCATAATGTAACTGCGCAATTGACAATAGACGAAGTAGGAGACACAATGCAAACGCGCGGAACATAGAAAGAAAGGAGGAACAGGGCCCATTGTACTAGAAAGTAGCATAGGTAACTGAGAAAGGCGGGCTAGCTGGTGGTCGTTATATGAATGCATAATGTAACCGCGCAAACTACAACTGACGAAGAAGGAAGCACACTGCACAAGCACGGAACATAGAAAGGAAAGAAGAACAGGGCCCATTGAACTAGAAAGTAGCATATTTAACTGAGAAAGGTGGGCTAGCTGGTGGTCGGTATATGAATGCATAATGTAACCGCGCAAACGACAACGGACGAAGAAGGAAGCACACTGCACAAGCACGGAACATAGAAAGGAAAGAAGAACAGGGCCCATTGAACTAGAAAGTAGCATATGTAACCGAGAAAGGCGGGCTAGCTGGTGGTCGTTATTTGAATGCATAATGTAACCGCGCAATTGACAATGGACGAAGTAGGAGACACACTGCAAACGCGCGGAACATAGAAAGAAAGGAGGAACAGGGCCCATTGTATTAGAAAGTAGCATATGTAACTGAGAAAGGCGGGCTAGCTGGTGGTCGGTATTTGAATGCATAATGTAACCGCGCAAACGACAACGGACGGAGAAGGAAACACACTGCACACGCGCGGAACATGGAAAGGAAGGTAGAACAGGGCCCATTGAACTAAAAAGTAGCATATGTAACTGAGAAAGGCTGGCTAGCTGGTGGTCTTTATTTGAATGCCTAATGTAACCGCGCAAACGACAATGGACGAAGAAGGAAACACATTGCACACGCGTGGAACATGGAAAGGAAGGAAGAACAGCGCGCATTGAACTAGAAAGTAGCATATGTAACTGAGAAAGGTGGGCTAGCTGGTGGTCTTTATTTGAATGCATAATGTAACCGCGCAAACGACAACGGACGAAGTAGGAAGCACACTGCACAAGCACTGAACATAGAAATGAAAGAAGAACAGGGCCCATTGAACTAGAAAGTAGCATATGTAACTGAGAAAGCGGGCTAGCTGGTGGTCGTTATTTGAATGCATTACGTAACCGCGCAATTGACAACGGACGGAGAAGGAAACACACTGCATACGCGTGGAACATGGAAAGGAAAGAAGAACAGCGCGCATTGAACTAGAAAGTAGCATATGTAACTGAGAAAGGCGGGCTAGCTGGTGCTCTTTATTTGAATGCATAATGTAACCGCGCAAACGACAACGGATGAAGAAGGGAACATACTGCACATGCGGAGAACATGGAAAGGAAGGAAGAACAGCGCGCATTGAACTAGAAAGTAGCATAAGTAACTGAGAAAGGTGGGCTAGCTGGTGGTCTTTATTTGAATGCATAATGTAACCACGCAAACGACAACGGACGAAGAAGGAAACACTATGCACACGCGTGGAACATAGAAAGGAAAGAAGAACAGGGCCCATTGAACTAGAAAGTAGCATATGTAACTGAGAAGGCGGGCTAGGTGGTGGTCGTTATGGGAATGCATGATGTAACCGCGCAAACAACAACGGACGAAGAAGCGAACACACTGCACAAGCGCAGAACATAGAAAGGAAGGAAGAACAGTGCCCATTGAACTAGAAAGTAGCATATGTAACTGAGAAAGACGGGCTAGCTGGTGGTCGGTATTTGAATGCATAATGTAACCGCGCAAACGACAACGGATGAAGAATGGAACATACTGCACATGCGCAGAACATGGAAAGGAAGGAAGAACAGGGCCCAATGAAATAGAAAGTAGCATATGTAACTGAGAAAGGCTGGCTAGCTGGTGGTCTTTTTTTTGAATGCATTAGGTAACCGCGCAATTGAGAACGGACGGAGAAGCAAACACGCTGCATACGCGCGGAACATGGAAAGGAAGAAAGAACAGCGCGCATTGAACTAGAATTAGCATATGTAACTGAGAAAGGTGGGCTAGCTGGTGGTCTTTATTTGAATGCATTATGTAACCGCGCAATTGAGAACGGACGGAGAAGCAAACACGCTGCATACGCGCGGAACATGGAAAGGAAGAAAGAACAGTGCGCATTGAACTAGAAAGTAGCATATGTAACTGAGAAAGGTGGGCTAGCTGGTGGTCTTTATTTGAATGCATAATGTAACCACGCAAACGACAACGGACGAAGAAGGAAACACACTGCACACGCGTGGAACATAGAAAGGAAAGAAGAACAGGGCCCATTGAACTAGAACGTAGCATATGTAACTGAGAAGGCGGGCTAGCTGGTGGTCGTTATGGGAATGCATGATGTAACCGCGCAAACGACAACGGACGAAGAAGCGAACACACTGCACAAGCGCAGAACATAGAAAGGAAGGAAGAACAGTGCCCATTGAACTAGAAAGTAGCATATGTAACTGAGAAAGGCGGGCTAGCTGGTGGTCGGTATTTGAATGCATAATGTAACCGCGCAAACGACAACGGATGAAGAAGCGAACACACTGCACATGCGCGGAACATGGAAAGGATGGAAGAACAGTGCCCATTGAACTAGAAAGTAGCATATGTAACTGAGAAAGGCTGGCTAGCTGGTGGTCTTTTTTTGAATGCTTAATGTAACCGCGCAAACGACAACGGACGAAGAAGGAAACACACTGCACACGCGTGGAACATGGAAAGGAAGGAAGAACAGCGCGCATTGAACTAGAAAGTAGCATATGTAACTGAGAAAGGTGGGCTAGCTGGTGGTCTTTATTTGAATGCATAATGTAACCGCGCAAACGACAACGGACGAAGTAGGAAGCACACTGCACAAGCGCGGAACATAGAAAGGAAAGAACAGGGCCCATTGAACTAGAAAGTAGCATATGTAACTGAGAAAGCGGGCTAGCTGGTGGTCGTTATTTGAATGCATTAGGTAACCGCGCAATTGAGAACGGACGGAGAAGCAAACACGCTGCATACGCGCGGAACATGGAAAGGAAGAAAGAACAGCGCGCATTGAACTAGAAAGTAGCATAAGTAACTGAGAAAGGTGGGCTAGCTGGTGGTCTTTATTTGAATGCATAATGTAACCACGCAAACGACAACGGACGAAGAAGGAAACACTATGCACACGCGTGGAACATAGAAAGGAAAGAAGAACAGCGCCCATTGAACTAGAAAGTCGTATATGTAACTGAGAAAGGCGGGCTAGCTGGTGGTCGTTATGTGAATGCATAATGTACCCGCGCAAACGACAACGGACGAAGAAGCGAACACACTGCACATGCGCGGAACATGGAAAGGATGGAAGAACAGTGCCCATTGAACTAGAAAGTAGCATATGTAACTGAGAAAGGCTGGCTAGCTGGTGGTCTTTTTTTTGAATGCTTAATGTTACCGCACAAACGACAATGGACGAAGAAGGAAACACACTGCACACGCGTGGAACATGGAAAGGAAGGAACAACAGCGCGCATTGAACTAGAAAATAGCATATGTAACTGAGAAAGGCGTGCTAGCTGGTGGTTTTTTTTAATGCATAATGTAACCGCGCAAACGACAACGGACGAAGTAGGAAGCACACTGCACAAGCACGGAACATAGAAAGGAAAGAACAGGGACCATTGAACTAGAAAGTAGCATATGTAACTGAGAGGGCGGGCTAGCTGGTGGTCGTTATTTGAATGCATTATGTAACCGCGCAATTGAGAACGGACGGAGAAGCAAACACGCTGCATACGCGCGGAACATGGAAAGGAAGAAAGAACAGTGCGCATTGAACTAGAAAGTAGCATATGTAACTGAGAAAGGTGGGCTAGCTGGTGGTCTTTATTTGAATGCATAATGTAACCACGCAAACGACAACGGACGAAGAAGGAAACACACTGCACACGCGTGGAACATAGAAAGGAAAGAAGAACAGGGCCCATTGAACTAGAACGTAGCATATGTAACTGAGAAGGCGGGCTAGCTGGTGGTCGTTATGGGAATGCATGATGTAACCGCGCAAACGACAACGGACGAAGAAGCGAACACACTGCACAAGCGCAGAACATAGAAAGGAAGGAAGAACAGTGCCCATTGAACTAGAAAGTAGCATATGTAACTGAGAAAGGCGGGCTAGCTGGTGGTCGGTATTTGAATGCATAATGTAACCGCGCAAACGACAACGGATGAAGAAGGGAACATACTGCACATGCGCAGAACATGGAAAGGAAGGAAGAACAGGGCCCAATGAAATAGAAAGTAGCATATGTAACTGAGAAAGGCGGGCTAGCTGGTGGTCGGTATTTGAGTGCATAATGTAACCGCGCAAACGACAACGGACGAAGAAGGAAGCACACTGCACACGCGGGGAACATAGAAAGGAAGGAAGAACAGTGCCCATTGAACTAGAAAGTCGCATATGTAACTGAGAAAGGCGGGCTAGCTGGTGGTCGTTATTTGAATGCTTAATATAACCGCGCAAACGATAACGGATGAAGAAGGAAACACATTGCACACGCGTGGAACATGGAAAGGAAGGAAGAACAGGGCCCAATGAAATAGAAAGTAGCATATGTAACTGAGAAAGGCGGGCTAGGTGGTGGTCGGTATGTGAATGCATAATGTAACCGTGCAAACGACAACGGACGAAGCGAACACACTGCACATGCGCAGAACATGGAAAGGAAGGAAGAACAGTGCCCATTGAACTAGAAAGTAGCATATGTAACTGAGAAAGGCGGGCTAGCTGGTGGTCGGTATTTGAATGAATGCATAATATAACCGCGCAAACAACAACGGACGGAGAAGGAAACACACTGCACACGCGGGGAACATAGAAAGGAAGGAAGAACAGTGCCCATTGAACTAGAAAGTCGCATATGTAACTGAGAAAGGTGGGCTAGCTGGTGGTCGTTATGTGAATGCATAATGCGCCCGCGCAAACGACAACGGACGAAGAAGCAAACACACTGCACATGCGCGGAACATGGAAAGGATGGAAGAACAGTGCCCATTGAACTAGAAAGTAGCATATGTAACTGAGAAAGGCTGGCTAGCTGGTGGTCTTTATTTGAATGCCTAATGTAACCGCGCAAACGACAATGGACGAAGAAGGAAACACATTGCACACGCGTGGAACATGGAAAGGAAGGAAGAACAGCGCGCATTGAACTAGAAAGTAGCATATGTAACTGAGAAAGGTGGGCTAGCTGGTGGTCTTTATTTGAATGCATAATGTAACCGCGCAAACGACAACGGACGAAGTAGGAAGCACACTGCACAAGCACTGAACATAGAAATGAAAGAAGAACAGGGCCCATTGAACTAGAAAGTAGCATATGTAACTGAGAAAGCGGGCTAGCTGGTGGTCGTTATTTGAATGCATTACGTAACCGCGCAATTGACAACGGACGGAGAAGGAAACACACTGCATACGCGTGGAACATGGAAAGGAAGGAAGAACAGCGCGCATTGAACTAGAAAGTAGCATATGTAACTGAGAAAGGCGGGCTAGCTGGTGCTCTTTATTTGAATGCATAATGTACCGCGCAAACGACAACGGATGAAGAAGGGAACATACTGCACATGCGGAGAACATGGAAAGGAAGGAAGAACAGCGCGCATTGAACTAGAAAGTAGCATAAGTAACTGAGAAAGGTGGGCTAGCTGGTGGTCTTTATTTGAATGCATAATGTAACCACGCAAACGACAACGGACGAAGAAGGAAACACTATGCACACGCGTGGAACATAGAAAGGAAAGAAGAACAGGGCCCATTGAACTAGAAAGTAGCATATGTAACTGAGAAGGCGGGCTAGCTGGTGGTCGTTATGGGAATGCATGATGTAACCGCGCAAACGACAACGGACGAAGAAGCGAACACACTGCACAAGCGCAGAACATAGAAAGGAAGGAAGAACAGTGCCCATTGAACTAGAAAGTAGCATATGTAACTGAGAAAGACGGGCTAGCTGGTGGTCGGTATTTGAATGCATAATGTAACCGCGCAAACGACAACGGATGAAGAAGGGAACATACTGCACATGCGCAGAACATGGAAAGGAAGGAAGAACAGGGCCCAATGAAATAGAAAGTAGCATATGTAACTGAGAAAGGCTGGCTAGCTGGTGGTCTTTTTTTTGAATGCTTAATGTTACCGCACCTACGACAACGGACGAAGAAGGAAACACACTGCACACGCGTGGAACATGGAAAGGAAGGAACAACAGCGCGCATTGAACTAGAAAGTAGCATATGTAACTAAGAAAGGTGGGCTAGCTGGTGGTCTTTATTTGAATGCATAATGTAACCACGCAAAAGACAACGGACGAAGAAGGAAACACACTGCACACGCGTGGAACATAGAAAGGAAAGAACAGGGCCCATTGAACTAGAAAGTAGCATATGTACCTGAGAAAGCGGGCTAGCTGGTGGTCGTTATTTGAATGCATTAGGTAACCGCGCAATTGAGAACGGACGGAGAAGCAAACACGCTGCATACGCGCGGAACATGGAAAGGAAGAAAGAACAGCGCGCATTGAACTAGAAAGTAGCATATGTAACTGAGAAAGGTGGGCTAGCTGGTGGTCTTTATTTGAATGCATAATGTAACCACGCAAACGACAACGGACGAAGAAGGAAACACTATGCACACGCGTGGAACATAGAAAGGAAAGAAGAACAGGGCCCATTGAACTAGAAAGTCGTATATGTAACTGAGAAAGGCGGGCTAGCTGGTGGTCGTTATGTGAATGCATAATGTACCCGCGCAAACGACAACGGACGAAGAAGCGAACACACTGCTCATGCGCGGAACATGGAAAGGATGGAAGAACAGTGCCCATTGAACTAGAAAGTAGCATATGTAACTGAGAAAGGCTGGCTAGCTGGTGGTCTTTTTTGAATGCTTAATGTAACCGCGCAAACGACAACGGACGAAGAAGGAAACACACTGCACACGCGTGGAACATGGAAAGGAAGGAAGAACAGCGCGCATTGAACTAGAAAGTAGCATATGTAACTGAGAAAGGTGGGCCAGCTGGTGGTCTTTATTTGAATGCATAATGTAACCGCGCAAACGACAACGGACGAAGTAGGAAGCACACTGCACAAGCGCGGAACATAGAAAGGAAAGAACAGGGCCCATTGAACTAGAAAGTAGCATATGTAACTGAGAAAGCGGGCTAGCTGGTGGTCGTTATTTGAATGCATTAGGTAACCGCGCAATTGAGAACGGACGGAGAAGCAAACACGCTGCATACGCGCGGAACATGGAAAGGAAGAAAGAACAGCGCGCATTGAACTAGAAAGTAGCATAAGTAACTGAGAAAGGTGGGCTAGCTGGTGGTCTTTATTTGAATGCATAATGTAACCACGCAAACGACAACGGACGAAGAAGGAAACACTATGCACACGCGTGGAACATAGAAAGGAAAGAAGAACAGCGCCCATTGAACTAGAAAGTCGTATATGTAACTGAGAAAGGCGGGCTAGCTGGTGGTCGTTATGTGAATGCATAATGTACCCGCGCAAACGACAACGGACGAAGAAGCGAACACACTGCACATGCGCGGAACATGGAAAGGATGGAAGAACAGTGCCCATTGAACTAGAAAGTAGCATATGTAACTGAGAAAGGCTGGCTAGCTGGTGGTCTTTTTTTTGAATGCTTAATGTTACCGCACAAACGACAACGGACGAAGAAGGAAACACACTGCACACGCGTGGAACATGGAAAGGAAGGAACAACAGCGCGCATTGAACTAGAAAATAGCATATGTAACTGAGAAAGGCGGGCTAGCTGGTGGTTTTTTTTAATGCATAATGTAACCGCGCAAACGACAACGGACGAAGTAGGAAGCACACTGCACAAGCACGGAACATAGAAAGGAAAGAACAGGGCCCATTGAACTAGAAAGTAGCATATGTAACTGAGAGGGCGGGCTAGCTGGTGGTCGTTATTTGAATGCATTATGTAACCGCGCAATTGAGAACGGACGGAGAAGCAAACACGCTGCATACGCGCGGAACATGGAAAGGAAGAAAGAACAGCGCGCATTGAACTAGAAAGTAGCATATGTAACTGAGAAAGGTGGGCTAGCTGGTGGTCTTTATTTGAATGCATAATGTAACCACGCAAACGACAACGGACGAAGAAGGAAACACACTGCACACGCGTGGAACATAGAAAGGAAAGAAGAACAGGGCCCATTGAACTAGAACGTAGCATATGTAACTGAGAAGGCGGGCTAGCTGGTGGTCGTTATGTGAATGCATAATGTAACCGCGCAAGCGACAACGGACGAAGAAGCGAACACACTGCACAAGCGCAGAACATAGAAAGGAAGGAAGAACAGGGCGCATTGAACTAGAAAGTAGCATATGTAACTGAGAAAGGCGGGCTAGCTGGTGGTCGTTATTTGAATGCATAATGTAACTGCGCAATTGACAATGGACGAAGTAGGAGACACACTGCAAACGCGCAGAACATAGAAAGAAAGGAGGAACAGGGCCCATTGTACTAGAAAGTAGCATAGGTAACTGAGAAAGGCGGGCTAGCTGGTGGTCGTTATGTGAATGCATGATGTAACCGCGCAAACGACAACGGACGAAGAAGCGAACACACTGCACAAGTGCAGAACATAGAAAGGAAGGAAGAACAGTGCCCATTGAACTAGAAAGTAGCATATGTAACTGAGAAAGGCGGGCTAGCTGGTGGTCGGTATTTGAATGCATAATGTAACCGCGCAAACGACAACGGATGAAGAAGGGAACATACTGCACATGCGCAGAACATGGAAAGGAAGGAAGAACAGGGCCCAATGAAATAGAAAGTAGCATATGTAACTGAGAAAGGCGGGCTAGCTGGTGGTCGGTATTTGAGTGCATAATGTAACCGCGCAAACGACAACGGGCGAAGAAGGAAACACACTGCACACGCGGTGAACATAGAAAGGAAGGAAGAACAGTGCCCATTGAACTAGAAAGTAGCATATGTAACTGAGAAAGGCGGGCTAGCTGGTGGTCTTTATTTGAATGCATAATGTAACCGCGCAAACGACAACGGACGAAGTAGGAAGCACACTGCACAAGCGCGGAACATAGAAAGGAAAGAACAGGGCCCATTGAACTAGAAAGTAGCATATGTAACTGAGAAAGCGGGCTAGCTGGTGGTCGTTATTTGAATGCATTAGGTAACCGCGCAATTGTGAACGGATGGAGAAGCAAACACGCTGCATACGCGCGGAACATGGAAAGGAAGAAAGAACAGCGCGCATTGAACTAGAAAGTAGCATAAGTAACTGAGAAAGGTGGGCTAGCTGGTGGTCTTTATTTGAATGCATAATGTAACCACGCAAACGACAACGGACGAAGAAGGAAACACTATGCACACGCGTGGAACATAGAAAGGAAAGAAGAACAGCGCCCATTGAACTAGAAAGTCGTATATGTAACTGAGAATGGCGGGCTAGCTGGTGGTCGTTATGTGAATACATAATGTACCCGCGCAAACGACAACGGACGAAGAAGCGAACACACTGCACATGCGCGGAACATGGAAAGGATGGAAGAACAGTGCCCATTGAACTAGAAAGTAGCATATGTATCTGAGAAAGGCTGGCTAGCTGGTGGTCTTTTTTTTGAATGCTTAATGTTACCGCACAAACGACAACGGACGAAGAAGGAAACACACTGCACACGCGTGGAACATGGAAAGGAAGGAACAACAGCGCGCATTGAACTAGAAAATAGCATATGTAACTGAGAAAGGCGGGCTAGCTGGTGGTTTTTTTTAATGCATAATGTAACCGCGCAAACGACAACGGACGAAGTAGGAAGCACACTGCACAAGCACGGAACATAGAAAGGAAAGAACAGGGCCCATTGAACTAGAAAGTAGCATATGTAACTGAGAGGGCGGGCTAGCTGGTGGTCGTTATTTGAATGCATTATGTAACCGCGCAATTGAGAACGGACGGAGAAGCAAACACGCTGCATACGCGCGGAACATGGAAAGGAAGAAAGAACAGCGCGCATTGAACTAGAAAGTAGCATATGTAACTGAGAAAGGTGGGCTAGCTGGTGGTCTTTATTTGAATGCATAATGTAACCACGCAAACGACAACGGACGAAGAAGGAAACACACTGCACACGCGTGGAACATAGAAAGGAAAGAAGAACAGGGCCCATTGAACTAGAACGTAGCATATGTAACTGAGAAGGCGGGCTAGCTGGTGGTCGTTATGTGAATGCATAATGTAACCGCGCAAGCGACAACGGACGAAGTAGGAAGCACACTGCACAAGCACGGAACATAGAAAGGAAAGAACAGGGCCCATTGAACTAGAAAGTAGCATATGTAACTGAGAGGGCAGGCTAGCTGGTGGTCGTTATTTGAATGCATAATGTAACTGCGCAATTGACAATGGACGAAGTAGGAGACACACTGCAAACGCGCGGAACATAGAAAGAAAGGAGGAACAGGGCCCATTGTACTAGAAAGTAGCATAGGTAACTGAGAAAGGCGGGCTAGCTGGTGGTCGTTATATGAATGCATAATGTAACCGCGCAAACTACAACGGACGAAGAAGGAAGCACACTGCACAAGCACGGAACATAGAAAGGAAAGAAGAACAGGGCCCATTGAACTAGAAAGTAGCATATTTAACTGAGAAAGGTGGGCTAGCTGGTGGTCGGTATATGAATGCATAATGTAACCGCGCAAACGACAACGGACGAAGAAGGAAGCACACTGCACAAGCACGGAACATAGAAAGGAAAGAAGAACAGGGCCCATTGAACTAGAAAGTAGCATATGTAACCGAGAAAGGCGGGCTAGCTGGTGGTCGTTATTTGAATGCATAATGTAACCGCGCAATTGACAATGGACGAAGTAGGAGACACACTGCAAACGCGCGGAACATAGAAAGAAAGGAGGAACAGGGCCCATTGTATTAGAAAGTAGCATATGTAACTGAGAAAGGCTGGCTAGCTGGTGGTCGGTATTTGAATGCATAATGTAACCGCGCAAACGACAACGGACGGAGAAGGAAACACACTGCACACGCGCGGAACATAGAAAGGAAAGAAGAACAGGGCCCATTGAACTAGAAAGTAGCATATGTAACTGAGAAGGCGGGCTAGCTGGTGGTCGGTATGGGAATGCATGATGTAACCGCGCAAACGACAACGGACGAAGAAGCGAACACACTGCACAAGCGCAGAACATAGAAAGGAAGGAAGAACAGTGCCCATTGAACTAGAAAGTAGCATATGTAACTGAGAAAGGCGGGCTAGCTGGTGGTCGGTATTTGAATGCATAATGTAACCGCGCAAACGACAACGGATGAAGAAGGGAACATACTGCACATGCGCAGAACATGGAAAGGAAGGAAGAACAGGGCCCAATGAAATAGAAAGTAGCATATGTAACTGAGAAAGGCGGGCTAGCTGGTGGTCGGTATTTGAGTGCATAATGTAACCGCGCAAACGACAACGGGCGAAGAAGGAAACACACTGCACACGCGGTGAACATAGAAAGGAAGGAAGAACAGTGCCCATTGAACTAGAAAGTAGCATATGTAACTGAGAAAGGCGGGCTAGCTGGTGGTCGTTATTTGAATGCATAATATAACCGCGCAAACGACAACGGACGAAGAAGGAAGCACACTGCACAAGCACGGAACATGGAAAGGAAGGAAGAACAGCCCACATTGAACTAGAAAGTAGCATATGTAACTGAGAAAGGCAGGCTAGCTGGTGGTTGGTATTTGAATGCATAATGTAACCGCGCAAACGACAACGGACGAAGAAGGAAACCCACTTCACACGCGCGGAACATGAAAGGAAGGAAGAAGAGCGCGTATTTCACTTGAAAGTAGCATATGTAACTGAGAAAGGCGGGCTGGCTGGTGGTCGTTATGTGAATGCATAAGGTAACCGCGCAAGCGACAACGGACGAAGACGCGAACACACTGCACATGCGTAGAACATGGAAAGGAAGGAAGAACAGTGCCCATTGAACTAGAAAGTAGCATATGTAACTGAGAAAGGCTGGCTAGCTGGTGGTCTTTATTTGAATGCTTAATATAACCGCGCAAACGATAACGGACGAAGAAGGAAACACATTGCACACGCGTGGAACATAGAAAGGAAAGAAGAACAGGGCCCATTGAACTAGAAAGTAGCATATGTAACAGAAGGCGGGCTAGCTGGTGGTAATTATGTGAATGCATAATGTAACCGCGCAAACGACAACGGACGAAGAAGCGAACACACTGCACATGCGCGGAACATGGAAAGGATGGAAGAACAGTGCCCATTGAACTAGAAAGTAGCATATGTAACTGAGAAAGGCTGGCTAGCTGGTGGTCTTTATTTGAATGCTTAATGTAACCGCGCAAACGACAATGGACGAAGAAGGAAACACATTGCACACGCGTGGAACATGGAAAGGAAGGAAGAACAGCGCGCATTGAACTAGAAAGTAGCATATGTAACTGAGAAAGGCGGGCTAGCTGGTGGTCTTTATTTGAATGCATAATGTAACCGCGCAAACGACAACGGACGAAGTAGGAAGCACACTGCACAAGCACTGAACATACAAATGAAAGAAGAACAGGGCCCATTGAACTAGAAAGTAGCATATGTAACAGAAGGCGGGCTAGCTGGTGGTCATTATGTGAATGCATAATGTAACCGCGCAAACGACAACGGACGAAGAAGCGAACGCACTGCACATGCGCGGAACATGGAAAGGATGGAAGAACAGTGCCCATTGAAGTAGAAAGTAGCATATGTAACTGAGAAAGGCTGGCTAGCTGGTGGTCGTTATTTGAATGCATTACGTAACCGCGCAATTGACAACGGACGGAGAAGGAAACACACTGCATACGCGTGGAACATGGAAAGTAAGGAAGAACAGTGCGCATTGAACTAGAAAGTAGCATATGTAACTAAGAAAGGTGGGCTAGCTGGTGGTCTTTATTTGAATGCATAATGTAACCGCGCAAAAGACAACGGACGAAGAAGGAAACACACTGCACACGCGTGGAACATAGAAAGGAAAGAAGAACAGGGCCCATTGAACTAGAAAGTAGCATATGTAACTGAGAAGGCGGGCTAGCTGGTGGTCGTTATGGGAATGCATGATGTAACCGCGCAAACGACAACGGACGAAGAAGCGAACACACTGCACAAGCGCAGAACATAGAAAGGAAGGAAGAACAGTGCCCATTGAACTAGAAAGTAGCATATGTAACTGAGAAAGGCGGGCTAGCTGGTGGTCGGTATTTGAATGCATAATGTAACCGCGCAAACGACAACGGATGAAGAAGGGAACATACTGCACATGCGCAGAACATGGAAAGGAAGGAAGAACAGGGCCCAATGAAATAGAAAGTAGCATATGTAACTGAGAAAGGCGGGCTAGCTGGTGGTCGGTATTTGAGTGCATAATGTAACCGCGCAAACGACAACGGGCGAAGAAGGAAACACACTGCACACGCGGTGAACATAGAAAGGAAGGAAGAACAGTGCCCATTGAACTAGAAAGTAGCATATGTAACTGAGAAAGGCGGGCTAGCTGGTGGTCGTTATTTGAATGCATAATATAACCGCGCAAACGACAACGGACGAAGAAGGAAGCACACTGCACAAGCACGGAACATGGAAAGGAAGGAAGAACAGCCCACATTGAACTAGAAAGTAGCATATGTAACTGAGAAAGGCAGGCTAGCTGGTGGTCGGTATTTGAATGCATAATGTAACCGCGCAAACGACAACGGACGAAGAAGGAAACCCACTTCACACGCGCGGAACATGAAAGGAAGGAAGAAGAGCGAGTATTTCACTTGAAAGTAGCATATGTAACTGAGAAAGGCGGGCTGGCTGGTGGTCGTTATGTGAATGCATAAGGTAACCGCGCAAGCGACAACGGACGAAGACGCGAACACACTGCACATGCGTAGAACATGGAAAGGAAGGAAGAACAGTGCCCATTGAACTAGAAAGTAGCATATGTAACTGAGAAAGGCTGGCTAGCTGGTGGTCTTTATTTGAATGCTTAATATAACCGCGCAAACGATAACGGACGAAGAAGGAAACACATTGCACACGCGTGGAACATAGAAAGGAAAGAAGAACAGGGCCCATTGAACTAGAAAGTAGCATATGTAACAGAAGGCGGGCTAGCTGGTGGTAATTATGTGAATGCATAATGTAACCGCGCAAACGACAACGGACGAAGAAGCGAACACACTGCACATGCGCGGAACATGGAAAGGATGGAAGAACAGTGCCCATTGAACTAGAAAGTAGCATATGTAACTGAGAAAGGCTGGCTAGCTGGTGGTCTTTATTTGAATGCTTAATGTAACCGCGCAAACGACAATGGACGAAGAAGGAAACACATTGCACACGCGTGGAACATGGAAAGGAAGGAAGAACAGCGCGCATTGAACTAGAAAGTAGCATATGTAACTGAGAAAGGCGGGCTAGCTGGTGGTCTTTATTTGAATGCATAATGTAACCGCGCAAACGACAACGGACGAAGTAGGAAGCACACTGCACAAGCACTGAACATACAAATGAAAGAAGAACAGGGCCCATTGAACTAGAAAGTAGCATATGTAACAGAAGGCGGGCTAGCTGGTGGTCATTATGTGAATGCATACTGTAACCGCGCAAACGACAACGGACGAAGAAGCGAACACACTGCACATGCGCGGAACATGGAAAGGATGGAAGAACAGTGCCCATTGAAGTAGAAAGTAGCATATGTAACTGAGAAAGGCTGGCTAGCTGGTGGTCGTTATTTGAATGCATTACGTAACCGCGCAATTGACAACGGACGGAGAAGGAAACACACTGCATACGCGTGGAACATGGAAAGGAAGGAAGAACAGTGCGCATTGAACTAGAAAGTAGCATATGTAACTAAGAAAGGTGGGCTAGCTGGTGGTCTTTATTTGAATGCATAATGTAACCGCGCGAACGACAACGGATGAAGAAGGGAACATACTGCACATGTGGAGAACATGGAGAGGAAGGAAGAACAGGGCCCAATGAAATAGAAAGTAGCATATGTAACTGTGAAAGGCGGGCTAGCTGGTGGTGGTTATGTGAATGCATAATGTAACCGCGCAAACGACAACGGACGAAGAAGGAAACACACTGAACACGCGCGGAACATGGAAAGGAAGGAAGAACAGCGCGCATTGAACTGGAAAGCAGCATACGTAACTGAGAAAGGTTGGCTAGCTGGTGGTCGGTATTTGAATGAATGCATAATATAACCCCGCAAGCAACAACGGACGGAGAAGGAAACACACTGCACACGCGCGGGCTATAGAAAGGAAGGAAGAACAGGGCCCATTGTACTAGAAAGTAGCATATGTAACCGAGAAAGGCCGGTTAGCTGGTGGTCAGTATTTGAATGCATAATTTACCCGCGCAAACGACAACGGACGAAGAAGCGAACACACTGCACATGCGCGGAACATGGAAAGGATGGAAGAACAGTGCCCATTGAACTAGAAAGTAGCAAATGTAACTGAGAAAGGCGGGCTAGCTGGTGGTCTTTATTTGAATGCATAATGTAACCGCGCAAACGACAACGGACGAAGTAGGAAGCACACTGCACAAGCGCGGAACATAGAAAGGAAAGAACAGGGCCCATTGAACTAGAAAGTAGCATATGTAACTGAGAAAGCGGGCTAGCTGGTGGTCGTTATTTGAATGCATTAGGTAACCGCGCAATTGAGAACGGACGGAGAAGCAAACACGCTGCATACACGCGGAACATGGAAAGGAAGAAAGAACAGCGCGCATTGAACTAGAAAGTAGCATATGTAACTGAGAAAGGTGGGCTAGCTGGTGGTCTTTATTTGAATGCATAATGTAACCACGCAAACGACAACGGACGAAGAAGGAAACACACTGCACACGCGTGGAACATAGAAAGGAAAGAAGAACAGGGCCCATTGAACGAGAAAGTCGTATATGTAACTGAGAAAGGCGGGCTAGCTGGTGGTCGTTATGTGAATGCATAATGTACCCGCGCAAACGACAACGGACGAAGCGAACACACTGCACATGCGCGGAACATGGAAAGGATGGAAGAACAGTGCCCATTGAACTAGAAAGTAGCATATGTAACTGAGAAAGGCTGGCTAGCTGGTGGTCTTTTTTTGAATGCTTAATGTAACCGCGCAAACGACAACGGACGAAGCGAACACACTGCACATGCGCCGAACATTGAAAGGAAGGAAGAACAGTGCCCATTGAACTAGAAAGTAGCATATGTAACTGAGAAAGGCGGGCGAGCTGGTGGTCGGTATTTGAATTAATGCATAATATAACCGCGCAAACAACAACTGACGGAGAAGGAAACACACTGCACACGCGGGGAACAAGAAAGGAAGGAAGAACAGTGCCCATTGAACTAGAAAGTCGCATATGTAACTGAGAAAGGCGGGCTAGCTGGTGGTCGTTATGTGAATGCATAATGCGCCCGCGCAAACGACAACGTACGAAGAAGCAAACACACTGCACACGCGCGGAACATGGAAAGGATGGAAGAACAGTGCCCATTGAACTAGAAAGTAGCATATGTAACTGAGAAAGGCTGGCTAGCTGGTGGTCTTTATTTGAATGCTTAATGTAACCGCGCAAACGACAATGGACGAAGAAGGAAACACATTGCACACGCGTGGAACATGGAAAGGAAGGAAGAACAGCGCGCATTGAACTAGAAAGTAGCATATGTAACTGAGAAAGGCGGGCTAGCTGGTGGTCGTTATGTGAATGCATAATGTACCCGCGCAAACGACAACGGACGAAGAAGCGAACACACTGCACATGCGCGGAACATGGAAAGGATGGAAGAACAGTGCCCATTGAACTAGAAAGTAGCATATGTAACGGAGAAAGGTTGGCTAGCTGGTGGTCTTTTTTTGAATGCTTAATGTAACCGCGTAAACGACAACGGACGAAGAAGGAAACACACTGCACACGCGTGGAACATGGAAAGGAAGGAACAACAGCGCGCATTGAACTAGAAAATAGCATATGTAACTGAGAAAGGCGGGCTAGCTGGTGGTCGTTATGTGAATGCATAATGTACCCGCGCAAACGACAACGGACGAAGAAGCGAACACACTGCACATGCGCGGAACATGGAAAGGATGGAAGAACAGTGCCCATTGAACTAGAAAGTAGCATATGTAACTGAGAAAGGCTGGCTAGCTGGTGGTCTTTTTTTGAATGCTTATTGTAACCGCGTAAACGACAACGGACGAAGAAGGAAACACACTGCACACGCGTGGAACATGGAAAGGAAGGAACAACAGCGCGCATTGAACTAGAAAATAGCATATGTAACTGAGAAAGGCGGGCTAGCTGGTGGTTTTTTTTAATGCATAATGTAACCGCGCAAACGACAACGGACGAAGTAGGAAGCACACTGCACAAGCACGGAACATAGAAAGGCAAGAAGAACAGGGCCCATTGAACTAGAAAGTAGCATATGTAACTGAGAAAGCGGGCTAGCTGGTGGTCGGTATTTGAATGAATGCATAATATAACCGCGCAAACAACAACGGACGGAGAAGGAAACACACTGCACACGCGGGGAACATAGAAAGGAAGGAAGAACAGTGCCCATTGAACTAGAAAGTCGCATATGTAACTGAGAAAGGCGGGCTAGCTGGTGGTCGTTATGTGAATGCATAATGCGCCCGCGCAAACGACAACGGACGAAGAAGCAAACACACTGCACATGCGCGGAACATGGAAAGGATGGAAGAACAGTGCCCATTGAACTAGAAAGTAGCATATGTAACTGAGAAAGGCTGGCTAGCTGGTGGTCTTTTTTTGAATGCTTAATGTAACGGTGCAAACGACAACGGACGAAGAAGGAAACACACTGCACACGCGTGGAACATGGAAAGGAAGGAAGAACAGCGCGCATTGAACTAGAAAGTAGCATATGTAACTGAGAAAGGCGGGCTAGCTGGTGGTCTTTATTTGAATGCATAATGTAACCGCGCAAACGACAACGGACGAAGTAGGAAGCACACTGCACAAGCGCGGAACATAGAAAGAAAAGAACAGGGCCCATTGAACTAGAAAGTAGCATATGTACCTGAGAAAGCGGGCTAGCTGGTGGTCGTTATTTGAATGCATTAGGTAACCGCGCAATTGAGAACGGACGGAGAAGCAAACACGCTGCATACGCGCGGAACATGGAAAGGAAGAAAGAACAGCGCGCATTGAAATAGAAAGTAGCATATGTAACTGAGAAAGGTGGGCTAGCTGGTGGTCTTTATTTGAATGCATAATGTAACCACGCAAATGACAACGGACGAAGAAGGAAACACTATGCACACGCGTGGAACATAGAAAGGAAAGAAGAACAGGGCCCATTGAACTAGAAAGTCGTATATGTAACTGAGAAAGGCGGGCTAGCTGGTGGTCGTTATGTGAATGCATAATGTACCCGCGCAAACGACAACGGACGAAGAAGCGAACACACTGCACATGCGCGGAACATGGAAAGGATGGAAGAACAGTGCCCATTGAACTAGAAAGTAGCATATGTAACTGAGAAAGTCTGGCTAGCTGGTGGTCTTTTTTTGAATGCTTAATGTAACCGCGCAAACGACAACGGACGAAGAAGGAAACACACTGCACACGCGTGGAACATGGAAAGGAAGGAACAACAGCGCGCATTGAACTAGAAAATAGCATATGTAACTGAGAAAGGCGGGCTAGCTGGTGGTTTTTTTTAATGCATAATGTAACCGCGCAAACGACAACGGACGAAGTAGGAAGCACACTGCACAAGCACGGAACATAGAAAGGAAAGAACAGGGCCCATTGAACTAGAAAGTAGCATATGTAACTGAGAAAGCGGGCTAGCTGGTGGTCGTTATTTGAATGCATTATGTAACCGCGCAATTGAGAACGGACGGAGAAGAAAACACGCTGCATACGCGCGGAACATGGAAAGGAAGAAAGAACAGCGCGCATTGAACTAGAAAGTAGCATATGTAACTGAGAAAGGTGGGCTAGCTGGTGGTCTTTATTTGAATGCATAATGTAACCACGCAAACGACAACGGACGAAGAAGGAAACACACTGCACACGCGTGGAACATAGAAAGGAAAGAAGAACAGGGCCCATTGAACTAGAACGTAGCATATGTAACTGAGAAGGCGGGCTAGCTGGTGGTCGTTATGTGAATGCATAATGTAACCGCGCAAGCGACAACGGACGAAGAAGCGAACACACTGCACAAGCGCAGAACATAGAAAGGAAGGAAGAACAGGGCGCATTGAACTAGAAAGTAGCATATGTAACTGAGAAAGGCGGGCTAGCTGGTGGTCGTTATTTGAATGCATAATGTAACTGCGCAATTGACAATGGACGAAGTAGGAGACACACTGCAAACGCGCGGAACATAGAAAGAAAGGAGGAACAGGGCCCATTGTACTAGAAAGTAGCATAGGTAACTGAGAAAGGCGGGCTAGCTGGTGGACGTTATATGAATGCATAATGTAACCGCGCAAACTACAACGGACGAAGAAGGAAGCACACTGCACAAGCACGGAACATAGAAAGGAAAGAAGAACAGGGCCCATTGAACTACAAAGTAGCATATTTAACTGGGGAAGGTGGGCTAGCTGGTGGTCGGTATATGAATGCATATTGTAACCGCGCAAACGACAACGGACGAAGAAGGAAGCACACTGCACAAGCACGGAACATAGAAAGGAAAGAAGAACAGGGCCATTGAACTAGAAAGTAGCATATGTAACCGAGAAAGGCGGGCTAGCTGGTGGTCGTTATTTGAATGCATAATGTAACCGCGCAATTGACAATGGACGAAGTAGGAGACACACTGCAAACGCGCGGAACATAGAAAGAAAGGAGGAACAGGGACCATTGTATTAGAAAGTAGCATATGTAACTGAGAAAGGCGGGCTAGCTGGTGGTCGGTATTTGAATGCATAATGTAACCGCGCAAACGACAACGGACGGAAAAGGAAACACACTGCACACGCGCGGAACATGGAAAGGAAGGTAGAACAGGGCCCATTGAACTAAAAAGTAGCATATGTAACTGAGACAGGCTGGCTAGCTGGTGGTCTTTTTTTGAATGCCTAATGTAACCGCGCAAACGACAACGGACGAAGAAGCAAACACACTGCACACGCGTGGAACATGGAAAGGAAGGAAGAACAGCGCGCATTGAACTAGAAAGTAGCATATGTAACTGAGAAAGGTGGGCTAATGGTGGTCTTTATTTGAATGCATAATGTAACCACGCAAAAGACAACGGACGAAGAAGGAAACACACTGCACACGCGTGGAACATAGAAAGAAAAGAAGAACAGGGCCCATTGAACTAGAAAGTAGCATATGTAACTGAGAAGGTGGGCTAGCTGGTGGTCGTTATGGGAATGCATGATGTAACCGCGCAAACGACAACGGACGAAGAAGCGAACACACTGCACAAGCGCAGAACATAGAAAGGAAGGAAGAACAGTGCCCATTGAACTAGAAAGTAGCATATGTAACTGAGAAAGGCGGGCTAGCTGGTGGTCGGTATTTGAATGCATAATGTAACCGCGCAAACGACAACGGATGAAGAAGGGAACATACTGCACATGCACAGAACATGGAAAGGAAGGAAGAACAGGGCCCAATGAAATAGAAAGTAGCATATGTAACTGAGAAAGGCGGGCTAGCTGGTGGTCGGTATTTGAGTGCATAATGTAACCGCGCAAACGACAACGGACGAAGAAGGAAGCACACTGCACACGCGGGGAACATAGAAAGGAAGGAAGAACAGTGCCCATTGAACTAGAAAGTCGCATATGTAACTGAGAAAGGCGGGCTAGCTGGTGGTCGTTATGTGAATGCATAAAGCGCCCGCGCAAACGACAACGGACGAAGAAGCAAACACACTGCACATGCGCGGAACATGGAAAGGGTGGAAGAACAGTGCCCATTGAACTAGAAAGTAGCATATGTAACTGAGAAAGGCGGGCTAGCTGGTGGTCTTTATTTGAATGCTTAATATAACCGCGCAAACGATAACGGACGAAGAAGGAAACACATTGCACACGCGTGGTACATGGAAAGGAAGGAAGAACAGCGCGCATTGAACTAGAAAGTAGCATATGTAACTAAGAAAGGTGGGCTAGCTGGTGGTCTTTATTTGAATGCATAATGTAACCAGGCAAACGACAACGGACGAAGAAGGAAACACACTGCACACGCGTGGAACATAGAAAGGAAAGAAGAACAGGGCCCATTGAACTAGAAAGTAGCATATGTAACAGAAGGCGGGCTAGCTGGTGGTCATTATGTGAATGCATAATGTAACCGCGCAAACGACAACGGACGAAGAAGCGAACACACTGCACATGCGCGGAACATGGAAAGGATGGAAGAACAGTGCCCATTGAACTAGAAAGTAGCATATGTAACTGAGAAAGGCTGGCTAGCTGGTGGTCTTTATTTGAATGCTTAATGTAACCACGCAAACGACAATGGACGAAGAAGGAAACACATTGCACACGCGTGGAACATGGAAAGGAAGGAAGAACAGCGCGCATTGAACTAGAAAGTAGCATATGTAACTGAGAAAGGCGGGCTAGCTGGTGGTCTTTATTTGAATGCATAATGTAACCGCGCAAACGACAACGGACGAAGTAGGAAGCACACTGCACAAGCACTGAACATACAAATGAAAGAAGAACAGGGCCCATTGAACTAGAAAGTAGCATATGTAACTGAGAAAGCGGGCTAGCTGGTGGTCGTTATTTGAATGCATTAGGTAACCGCGCAATTGAGAACGGACGGAGAAGCAAACACGCTGCATACGCGCGGAACATGGAAAGGAAGAAAGAACAGCGCGCATTCAACTAGAAAGTAGCATATGTAACTGAGAAAGGTGGGCTAGCTGGTGGTCTTTATTTGAATGCATAATGTAACCACGCAAACGACAACGGACGAAGAAGGAAACACTATGCACAAGCGTGGAACATAGAAAGGAAAGAAGAACAGGGCCCATTGAACTAGAAAGTCGTATATGTAACTGAGAAAGGCGGGCTAGCTGGTGGTCGTTATGTGAATGCATAATGTACCCGCGCAAACGACAACGGACGAAGAAGCGAACACACTACACATGCGCGGAACATGGAAAGGATGGAAGAACAGTGCCCATTGAACTAGAAAGTAGCATATGTAACTGAGAAAGGCTGGCTAGCTGGTGGTCTTTTTTTGAATGCTTAATGTAACCGCGCAAACGACAACGGACGAAGAAGGAAACACACTGCACACGCGTGGAACATGGAAAGGAAGGAACAACAGCGCGCATTGAACTAGAAAATAGCATATGTACCTGAGAAAGGCGGGCTAGCTGGTGGTTTTTTTTAATGCATAATGTAACCGCGCAAACGACAACGGACGAAGTAGGAAGCACACTGCACAAGCACGGAACATAGAAAGGAAAGAACAGGGCCCATTGAACTAGAAAGTAGCATATGTAACTGAGAAAGCGGGCTAGCTGGTGGTCGAGTTTTGAATGCATTATGTAACCGCGCAATTGAGAACGGACGGAGAAGCAAACACGCTGCATACGCGCGGAACATGGAAAGGAAGAAAGAACAGTGCGCATTGAACTAGAAAGTAGCATATGTAACTGAGAAAGGTGGGCTAGCTGGTGGTCTTTATTTGAATGCATAATGTAACCAGGCAAACGACAACGGACGAAGAAGGAAACACACTGCACACGCGTGGAACATAGAAAGGAAAGAAGAACAGGGCCCATTGAACTAGAACGTAGCATATGTAACTGAGAAGGCGGGCTAGCTGGTGGTCGTTATGTGAATGCATAATGTAACCGCGCAAGCAACAACGGACGAAGAAGCGAACACACTGCACAAGCGCAGAACATAGAAAGGAAGGAAGAACAGGGCGCATTGAACTAGAAAGTAGCATATGTAACTGAGAAAGGCGGGCTAGCTGGTGGTCGTTATTTGAATGCATAATGTAACTGCGCAATTGACAATGGACGAAGTAGGAGACACACTGCAAACGCGCGGAACATAGAAAGGAAAGAAGAACAGGGCCCATTGAAATAGAAAGTAGCATATGTAACCTAGAAAGGCGGGCTAGCTGGTGGTCGTTATTTGAATGCATAATGTAACCGCGCAATTGACAATGGATGAAGTAGGAGACACACTGCAAACGCGCGGAACATAGAAAGAAAGGAGGAACAGGGCCCATTGTATTAGAAAGTAGCATATGTAACTGAGAAAGGCGGGCTAGCTGGTGGTCGGTATTTGAATGCATAATGTAACCGCGCAAACGACAACGGACGGAGAAGGAAACACACTGCACACGCGCGGAACATGGAAAGGAAGGTAGAACAGGGCCCATTGAACTAAAATGTAGCATATGTAACTGAGAAAGGCTGGCTAGCTGGTGGTCTTTTTTTGAATGCCTAATGTAACCGCGCAAACGACAATGGACGAAGAAGCAAACACACTGCACACGCGTGGAACATGGAAAGGAAGGAACAACAGCGCGCATTGAACTAGAAAATAGCATATGTAACTGAGAAAGGCGGGCTAGCTGGTGGTTTTTTTTAATGCATAATGTAACCGCGCAAACGACAACGGACGAAGTAGGAAGCACACTGCACAAGCGCGGAACATAGAAAAGAAAGAAGAACAGGGCCCATTGAACTATAAAGTAGCATATGTAACTGAGAAAGCGGGCTAGCTGGTGGTCGTTATTTGAATGCTTTATGTAACCGCGCAATTGAGAAAGGACGGAGAAGCAAACACACTGCACACGCGGGGAACATAGAAAGGAAGGAAGAACAGTGCCCATTGAACTAGAAAGTCGCATATGTAACTGAGAAAGGCGGGCTAGCTGGTGGTCGTTATGTGCATGCATAATGCGCCCGCGCAAACGACAACGGACGAAGAAGCAAACACACTGCACATGCGCGGAACATGGAAAGGATGGAAGAACAGTGCCCACTGAACTAGAAAGTAGCATATGTAACTGAGAAAGGCTGGCTAGCTGGTGGTCTTTTTTTGAATGCTTAATGTAACGGTGCAAACGACAACGGACGAAGAAGGAAACACACTGCACACGCGTGGAACATGGAAAGGAAGGAAGAACAGCGCGCATTGAACTAGAAAGTAGCATATGTAACTGAGAAAGGCGGGCTAGCTGGTGGTCTTTATTTGAATGCATAATGTAACCGCGCAAACGACAACGGACGAAGTAGGAAGCACACTGCACAAGCGCGGAACATAGAAAGAAAAGAACAGGGCCCATTGAACTAGAAAGTAGCATATGTAACTGAGAAAGCGGGCTAGCTGGTGGTCGTTATTTGAATGCATTAGGTAACCGCGCAATTGAGAACGGACGGAGAAGCAAACACGCTGCATACGCGCGGAACATGGAAAGGAAGAAAGAACAGCGCGCATTGAAATAGAAAGTAGCATATGTAACTGAGAAAGGTGGGCTAGCTGGTGGTCTTTATTTGAATGCATAATGTAACCACGCAAACGACAACGGACGAAGAAGGAAACACTATGCACACGCGTGGAACATAGAAAGGAAAGAAGAACAGGGCCCATTGAACTAGAAAGTCGTATATGTAACTGAGAAAGGCGGGCTAGCTGGTGGTCGTTATGTGAATGCATAATGTACCCGCGCAAACGACAACGGACGAAGAAGCGAACACACTGCACATGCGCGGAACATGGAAAGGATGGAAGAACAGTGCCCATTGAACTAGAAAGTAGCATATGTAACTGAGAAAGTCTGGCTAGCTGGTGGTCTTTTTTTGAATGCCTAATGTAACCGCGCAAACGACAACGGACGAAGAAGGAAACACACTGCACACGCGTGGAACATGGAAAGGAAGGAACAACAGCGCGCATTGAACTAGAAAATAGCATATGTAACTGAGAAAGGCGGGCTAGCTGGTGGTTTTTTTTAATGCATAATGTAACCGCGCAAACGACAACGGACGAAGTAGGAAGCACACTGCACAAGCACGGAACATAGAAAGGAAAGAACAGGGCCCATTGAACTAGAAAGTAGCATATGTAACTGAGAAAGCGGGCTAGCTGGTGGTCGTTATTTGAATGCATTATGTAACCGCGCAATTGAGAACGGACGGAGAAGAAAACACGCTGCATACGCGCGGAACATGGAAAGGAAGAAAGAACAGCGCGCATTGAACTAGAAAGTAGCATATGTAACTGAGAAAGGTGGGCTAGCTGGTGGTCTTTATTTGAATGCATAATGTAACCACGCAAACGACAACGGACGAAGAAGGAAACACACTGCACACGCGTGGAACATAGAAAGGAAAGAAGAACAGGGCCCATTGAACTAGAACGTAGCATATGTAACTGAGAAGGCGGGCTAGCTGGTGGTCGTTATGTGAATGCATAATGTAACCGCGCAAGCGACAACGGACGAAGAAGCGAACACACTGCACAAGCGCAGAACATAGAAAGGAAGGAAGAACAGGGCGCATTGAACTAGAAAGTAGCATATGTAACTGAGAAAGGCGGGCTAGCTGGTGGTCGTTATTTGAATGCATAATGTAACTGCGCAATTGACAATGGACGAAGTAGGAGACACACTGCAAACGCGCGGAACATAGAAAGAAAGGAGGAACAGGGCCCATTGTACTAGAAAGTAGCATAGGTAACTGAGAAAGGCGGGCTAGCTGGTGGACGTTATATGAATGCATAATGTAACCGCGCAAACTACAACGGACGAAGAAGGAAGCACACTGCACAAGCACGGAACATAGAAAGGAAAGAAGAACAGGGCCCATTGAACTAGAAAGTAGCATATTTAACTGGGGAAGGTGGGCTAGCTGGTGGTCGGTATATGAATGCATATTGTAACCGCGCAAACGACAACGGACGAAGAAGGAAGCACACTGCACAAGCACGGAACATAGAAAGGAAAGAAGAACAGGGCCATTGAACTAGAAAGTAGCATATGTAACCGAGAAAGGCGGGCTAGCTGGTGGTCGTTATTTGAATGCATAATGTAACCGCGCAATTGACAATGGACGAAGTAGGAGACACACTGCAAACGCGCGGAACATAGAAAGAAAGGAGGAACAGGGACCATTGTATTAGAAAGTAGCATATGTAACTGAGAAAGGCGGGCTAGCTGGTGGTCGGTATTTGAATGCATAATGTAACCGCGCAAACGACAACGGACGGAAAAGGAAACACACTGCACACGCGCGGAACATGGAAAGGAAGGTAGAACAGGGCCCATTGAACTAAAAAGTAGCATATGTAACTGAGACAGGCTGGCTAGCTGGTGGTCTTTTTTTGAATGCCTAATGTAACCGCGCAAACGACAACGGACGAAGAAGCAAACACACTGCACACGCGTGGAACATGGAAAGGAAGGAAGAACAGCGCGCATTGAACTAGAAAGTAGCATATGTAACTGAGAAAGGCGGGCTAGCTGGTGGTCTATATTTGAATGCATAATGTAACCGCGCAAACGACAACGGACGAAGTAGGAAGCACACTGCACAAGCCCGGAACATAGAAAAGAAAGAAGAACAGGGCCCATTGAACTATAAAGTAGCATATGTAACTGAGAAAGCGGGCTAGCTGGTGGTCGTTATTTGAATGCTTTATGTAACCGCGCAATTGAGAAAGGACGGAGAAGCAAACACACTGCATACGCGCGGAACATGGAAAGGAAGGAAGAACAGCGCGCATTGAACTAGAAAGTAGCATATGTAACTGAGAAAGGTGGGCTAATGGTGGTCTTTATTTGAATGCATAATGTAACCACACAAAAGACAACGGACGAAGAAGGAAACACACTGCACACGCGTGGAACATAGAAAGAAAAGAAGAACAGGGCCCATTGAACTAGAAAGTAGCATATGTAACTGAGAAGGTGGGCTAGCTGGTGGTCGTTATGGGAATGCATGATGTAACCGCGCAAACGACAACGGACGAAGAAGCGAACACACTGCACAAGCGCAGAACATAGAAAGGAAGGAAGAACAGTGCCCATTGAACTAGAAAGTAGCATATGTAACTGAGAAAGGCGGGCTAGCTGGTGGTCGGTATTTGAATGCATAATGTAACCGCGCAAACGACAACGGATGAAGAAGGGAACATACTGCACATGCGCAGAACATGGAAAGGAAGGAAGAACAGGGCCCAATGAAATAGAAAGTAGCATATGTAACTGAGAAAGGCGGGCTAGCTGGTGGTCGGTATTTGAGTGCATAATGTAACCGCGCAAACGACAACGGACGAAGAAGGAAGCACACTGCACACGCGGGGAACATAGAAAGGAAGGAAGAACAGTGCCCATTGAACTAGAAAGTCGCATATGTAACTGAGAAAGGCGGGCTAGCTGGTGGTCGTTATGTGAATGCATAAAGCGCCCGCGCAAACGACAACGGACGAAGAAGCAAACACACTGCACATGCGCGGAACATGGAAAGGGTGGAAGAACAGTGCCCATTGAACTAGAAAGTAGCATATGTAACTGAGAAAGGCTGGCTAGCTGGTGGTCTTTATTTGAATGCTTAATATAACCGCGCAAACGAAAACGGACGAAGAAGGAAACACATTGCACACGCGTGGTACATGGAAAGGAAGGAAGAACAGCGCGCATTGAACTAGAAAGTAGCATATGTAACTAAGAAAGGTGGGCTAGCTGGTGGTCTTTATTTGAATGCATAATGTAACCAGGCAAACGACAACGGACGAAGAAGGAAACACACTGCACACGCGTGGAACATAGAAAGGAAAGAAGAACAGGGCCCATTGAACTAGAAAGTAGCATATGTAACAGAAGGCGGGCTAGCTGGTGGTCATTATGTGAATGCATAATGTAACCGCGCAAACGACAACGGACGAAGAAGCGAACACACTGCACATGCGCGGAACATGGAAAGGATGGAAGAACAGTGCCCATTGAACTAGAAAGTAGCATATGTAACTGAGAAAGGCTGGCTAGCTGGTGGTCTTTATTTGAATGCTTAATGTAACCGCGCAAACGACAATGGACGAAGAAGGAAACACATTGCACACGCGTGGAACATGGAAAGGAAGGAAGAACAGCGCGCATTGAACTAGAAAGTAGCATATGTAACTGAGAAAGGCGGGCTAGCTGGTGGTCTTTATTTGAATGCATAATGTAACCGCGCAAACGACAACGGACGAAGTAGGAAGCACACTGCACAAGCACTGAACATACAAATGAAAGAAGAACAGGGCCCATTGAACTAGAAAGTAGCATATGTAACTGAGAAAGCGGGCTAGCTGGTGGTCGTTATTTGAATGCATTAGGTAACCGCGCAATTGAGAACGGACGGAGAAGCAAACACGCTGCATACGCGCGGAACATGGAAAGGAAGAAAGAACAGCGCGCATTCAACTAGAAAGTAGCATATGTAACTGAGAAAGGTGGGCTAGCTGGTGGTCTTTATTTGAATGCATAATGTAACCACGCAAACGACAACGGACGAAGAAGGAAACACTATGCACAAGCGTGGAACATAGAAAGGAAAGAAGAACAGGGCCCATTGAACTAGAAAGTCGTATATGTAACTGAGAAAGGCGGGCTAGCTGGTGGTCGTTATGTGAATGCATAATGTACCCGCGCAAACGACAACGGACGAAGAAGCGAACACACTACACATGCGCGGAACATGGAAAGGATGGAAGAACAGTGCCCATTGAACTAGAAAGTAGCATATGTAACTGAGAAAGGCTGGCTAGCTGGTGGTCTTTTTTTGAATGCTTAATGTAACCGCGCAAACGACAACGGACGAAGAAGGAAACACACTGCACACGCGTGGAACATGGAAAGGAAGGAACAACAGCGCGCATTGAACTAGAAAATAGCATATGTACCTGAGAAAGGCGGGCTAGCTGGTGGTTTTTTTTAATGCATAATGTAACCGCGCAAACGACAACGGACGAAGTAGGAAGCACACTGCACAAGCACGGAACATAGAAAGGAAAGAACAGGGCCCATTGAACTAGAAAGTAGCATATGTAACTGAGAAAGCGGGCTAGCTGGTGGTCGAGTTTTGAATGCATTATGTAACCGCGCAATTGAGAACGGACGGAGAAGCAAACACGCTGCATACGCGCGGAACATGGAAAGGAAGAAAGAACAGTGCGCATTGAACTAGAAAGTAGCATATGTAACTGAGAAAGGTGGGCTAGCTGGTGGTCTTTATTTGAATGCATAATGTAACCAGGCAAACGACAACGGACGAAGAAGGAAACACACTGCACACGCGTGGAACATAGAAAGGAAAGAAGAACAGGGCCCATTGAACTAGAACGTAGCATATGTAACTGAGAAGGCGGGCTAGCTGGTGGTCGTTATGTGAATGCATAATGTAACCGCGCAAGCAACAACGGACGAAGAAGCGAACACACTGCACAAGCGCAGAACATAGAAAGGAAGGAAGAACAGGGCGCATTGAACTAGAAAGTAGCATATGTAACTGAGAAAGGCGGGCTAGCTGGTGGTCGTTATTTGAATGCATAATGTAACTGCGCAATTGACAATGGACGAAGTAGGAGACACACTGCAAACGCGCGGAACATAGAAAGGAAAGAAGAACAGGGCCCATTGAAATAGAAAGTAGCATATGTAACCTAGAAAGGCGGGCTAGCTGGTGGTCGTTATTTGAATGCATAATGTAACCGCGCAATTGACAATGGATGAAGTAGGAGACACACTGCAAACGCGCGGAACATAGAAAGAAAGGAGGAACAGGGCCCATTGTATTAGAAAGTAGCATATGTAACTGAGAAAGGCGGGCTAGCTGGTGGTCGGTATTTGAATGCATAATGTAACCGCGCAAACGACAACGGACGGAGAAGGAAACACACTGCACACGCGCGGAACATGGAAAGGAAGGTAGAACAGGGCCCATTGAACTAAAATGTAGCATATGTAACTGAGAAAGGCTGGCTAGCTGGTGGTCTTTTTTTGAATGCCTAATGTAACCGCGCAAACGACAATGGACGAAGAAGCAAACACACTGCACACGCGTGGAACATGGAAAGGAAGGAACAACAGCGCGCATTGAACTAGAAAATAGCATATGTAACTGAGAAAGGCGGGCTAGCTGGTGGTTTTTTTTAATGCATAATGTAACCGCGCAAACGACAACGGACGAAGTAGGAAGCACACTGCACAAGCGCGGAACATAGAAAAGAAAGAAGAACAGGGCCCATTGAACTATAAAGTAGCATATGTAACTGAGAAAGCGGGCTAGCTGGTGGTCGTTATTTGAATGCTTTATGTAACCGCGCAATTGAGAAAGGACGGAGAAGCAAACACACTGCACACGCGGGGAACATAGAAAGGAAGGAAGAACAGTGCCCATTGAACTAGAAAGTCGCATATGTAACTGAGAAAGGCGGGCTAGCTGGTGGTCGTTATGTGCATGCATAATGCGCCCGCGCAAACGACAACGGACGAAGAAGCAAACACACTGCACATGCGCGGAACATGGAAAGGATGGAAGAACAGTGCCCACTGAACTAGAAAGTAGCATATGTAACTGAGAAAGGCTGGCTAGCTGGTGGTCTTTTTTTGAATGCTTAATGTAACGGTGCAAACGACAACGGACGAAGAAGGAAACACACTGCACACGCGTGGAACATGGAAAGGAAGGAAGAACAGCGCGCATTGAACTAGAAAGTAGCATATGTAACTGAGAAAGGCGGGCTAGCTGGTGGTCTTTATTTGAATGCATAATGTAACCGCGCAAACGACAACGGACGAAGTAGGAATCACACTGCACAAGCGCGGAACATAGAAAGAAAAGAACAGGGCCCATTGAACTAGAAAGTAGCATATGTAACTGAGAAAGCGGGCTAGCTGGTGGTCGTTATTTGAATGCATTAGGTAACCGCGCAATTGAGAACGGACGGAGAAGCAAACACGCTGCATACGCGCGGAACATGGAAAGGAAGAAAGAACAGCGCGCATTGAAATAGAAAGTAGCATATGTAACTGAGAAAGGTGGGCTAGCTGGTGGTCTTTATTTGAATGCATAATGTAACCACGCAAACGACAACGGACGAAGAAGGAAACACTATGCACACGCGTGGAACATAGAAAGGAAAGAAGAACAGGGCCCATTGAACTAGAAAGTCGTATATGTAACTGAGAAAGGCGGGCTAGCTGGTGGTCGTTATGTGAATGCATAATGTACCCGCGCAAACGACAACGGACGAAGAAGCGAACACACTGCACATGCGCGGAACATGGAAAGGATGGAAGAACAGTGCCCATTGAACTAGAAAGTAGCATATGTAACTGAGAAAGTCTGGCTAGCTGGTGGTCTTTTTTTGAATGCCTAATGTAACCGCGCAAACGACAACGGACGAAGAAGGAAACACACTGCACACGCGTGGAACATGGAAAGGAAGGAACAACAGCGCGCATTGAACTAGAAAATAGCATATGTAACTGAGAAAGGCGGGCTAGCTGGTGGTTTTTTTTAATGCATAATGTAACCGCGCAAACGACAACGGACGAAGTAGGAAGCACACTGCACAAGCACGGAACATAGAAAGGAAAGAACAGGGCCCATTGAACTAGAAAGTAGCATATGTAACTGAGAAAGCGGGCTAGCTGGTGGTCGTTATTTGAATGCATTATGTAACCGCGCAATTGAGAACGGACGGAGAAGAAAACACGCTGCATACGCGCGGAACATGGAAAGGAAGAAAGAACAGCGCGCATTGAACTAGAAAGTAGCATATGTAACTGAGAAAGGTGGGCTAGCTGGTGGTCTTTATTTGAATGCATAATGTAACCACGCAAACGACAACGGACGAAGAAGGAAACACACTGCACACGCGTGGAACATAGAAAGGAAAGAAGAACAGGGCCCATTGAACTAGAACGTAGCATATGTAACTGAGAAGGCGGGCTAGCTGGTGGTCGTTATGTGAATGCATAATGTAACCGCGCAAGCGACAACGGACGAAGAAGCGAACACACTGCACAAGCGCAGAACATAGAAAGGAAGGAAGAACAGGGCGCATTGAACTAGAAAGTAGCATATGTAACTGAGAAAGGCGGGCTAGCTGGTGGTCGTTATTTGAATGCATAATGTAACTGCGCAATTGACAATGGACGAAGTAGGAGACACACTGCAAACGCGCGGAACATAGAAAGAAAGGAGGAACAGGGCCCATTGTACTAGAAAGTAGCATAGGTAACTGAGAAAGGCGGGCTAGCTGGTGGACGTTATATGAATGCATAATGTAACCGCGCAAACTACAACGGACGAAGAAGGAAGCACACTGCACAAGCACGGAACATAGAAAGGAAAGAAGAACAGGGCCCATTGAACTAGAAAGTAGCATATTTAACTGGGGAAGGTGGGCTAGCTGGTGGTCGGTATATGAATGCATATTGTAACCGCGCAAACGACAACGGACGAAGAAGGAAGCACACTGCACAAGCACGGAACATAGAAAGGAAAGAAGAACAGGGCCATTGAACTAGAAAGTAGCATATGTAACCGAGAAAGGCGGGCTAGCTGGTGGTCGTTATTTGAATGCATAATGTAACCGCGCAATTGACAATGGACGAAGTAGGAGACACACTGCAAACGCGCGGAACATAGAAAGAAAGGAGGAACAGGGACCATTGTATTAGAAAGTAGCATATGTAACTGAGAAAGGCGGGCTAGCTGGTGGTCGGTATTTGAATGCATAATGTAACCGCGCAAACGACAACGGACGGAAAAGGAAACACACTGCACACGCGCGGAACATGGAAAGGAAGGTAGAACAGGGCCCATTGAACTAAAAAGTAGCATATGTAACTGAGACAGGCTGGCTAGCTGGTGGTCTTTTTTTGAATGCCTAATGTAACCGCGCAAACGACAACGGACGAAGAAGCAAACACACTGCACACGCGTGGAACATGGAAAGGAAGGAAGAACAGCGCGCATTGAACTAGAAAGTAGCATATGTAACTGAGAAAGGCGGGCTAGCTGGTGGTCTATATTTGAATGCATAATGTAACCGCGCAAACGACAACGGACGAAGTAGGAAGCACACTGCACAAGCCCGGAACATAGAAAAGAAAGAAGAACAGGGCCCATTGAACTATAAAGTAGCATATGTAACTGAGAAAGCGGGCTAGCTGGTGGTCGTTATTTGAATGCTTTATGTAACCGCGCAATTGAGAAAGGACGGAGAAGCAAACACACTGCATACGCGCGGAACATGGAAAGGAAGGAAGAACAGCGCGCATTGAACTAGAAAGTAGCATATGTAACTGAGAAAGGTGGGCTAATGGTGGTCTTTATTTGAATGCATAATGTAACCACACAAAAGACAACGGACGAAGAAGGAAACACACTGCACACGCGTGGAACATAGAAAGAAAAGAAGAACAGGGCCCATTGAACTAGAAAGTAGCATATGTAACTGAGAAGGTGGGCTAGCTGGTGGTCGTTATGGGAATGCATGATGTAACCGCGCAAACGACAACGGACGAAGAAGCGAACACACTGCACAAGCGCAGAACATAGAAAGGAAGGAAGAACAGTGCCCATTGAACTAGAAAGTAGCATATGTAACTGAGAAAGGCGGGCTAGCTGGTGGTCGGTATTTGAATGCATAATGTAACCGCGCAAACGACAACGGATGAAGAAGGGAACATACTGCACATGCGCAGAACATGGAAAGGAAGGAAGAACAGGGCCCAATGAAATAGAAAGTAGCATATGTAACTGAGAAAGGCGGGCTAGCTGGTGGTCGGTATTTGAGTGCATAATGTAACCGCGCAAACGACAACGGACGAAGAAGGAAGCACACTGCACACGCGGGGAACATAGAAAGGAAGGAAGAACAGTGCCCATTGAACTAGAAAGTCGCATATGTAACTGAGAAAGGCGGGCTAGCTGGTGGTCGTTATGTGAATGCATAAAGCGCCCGCGCAAACGACAACGGACGAAGAAGCAAACACACTGCACATGCGCGGAACATGGAAAGGGTGGAAGAACAGTGCCCATTGAACTAGAAAGTAGCATATGTAACTGAGAAAGGCTGGCTAGCTGGTGGTCTTTATTTGAATGCTTAATATAACCGCGCAAACGAAAACGGACGAAGAAGGAAACACATTGCACACGCGTGGTACATGGAAAGGAAGGAAGAACAGCGCGCATTGAACTAGAAAGTAGCATATGTAACTAAGAAAGGTGGGCTAGCTGGTGGTCTTTATTTGAATGCATAATGTAACCAGGCAAACGACAACGGACGAAGAAGGAAACACACTGCACACGCGTGGAACATAGAAAGGAAAGAAGAACAGGGCCCATTGAACTAGAAAGTAGCATATGTAACAGAAGGCGGGCTAGCTGGTGGTCATTATGTGAATGCATAATGTAACCGCGCAAACGACAACGGACGAAGAAGCGAACACACTGCACATGCGCGGAACATGGAAAGGATGGAAGAACAGTGCCCATTGAACTAGAAAGTAGCATATGTAACTGAGAAAGGCTGGCTAGCTGGTGGTCTTTATTTGAATGCTTAATGTAACCGCGCAAACGACAATGGACGAAGAAGGAAACACATTGCACACGCGTGGAACATGGAAAGGAAGGAAGAACAGCGCGCATTGAACTAGAAAGTAGCATATGTAACTGAGAAAGGCGGGCTAGCTGGTGGTCTTTATTTGAATGCATAATGTAACCGCGCAAACGACAACGGACGAAGTAGGAAGCACACTGCACAAGCACTGAACATACAAATGAAAGAAGAACAGGGCCCATTGAACTAGAAAGTAGCATATGTAACTGAGAAAGCGGGCTAGCTGGTGGTCGTTATTTGAATGCATTAGGTAACCGCGCAATTGAGAACGGACGGAGAAGCAAACACGCTGCATACGCGCGGAACATGGAAAGGAAGAAAGAACAGCGCGCATTCAACTAGAAAGTAGCATATGTAACTGAGAAAGGTGGGCTAGCTGGTGGTCTTTATTTGAATGCATAATGTAACCACGCAAACGACAACGGACGAAGAAGGAAACACTATGCACAAGCGTGGAACATAGAAAGGAAAGAAGAACAGGGCCCATTGAACTAGAAAGTCGTATATGTAACTGAGAAAGGCGGGCTAGCTGGTGGTCGTTATGTGAATGCATAATGTACCCGCGCAAACGACAACGGACGAAGAAGCGAACACACTACACATGCGCGGAACATGGAAAGTATGGAAGAACAGTGCCCATTGAACTAGAAAGTAGCATATGTAACTGAGAAAGGCTGGCTAGCTGGTGGTCTTTTTTTGAATGCTTAATGTAACCGCGCAAACGACAACGGACGAAGAAGGAAACACACTGCACACGCGTGGAACATGGAAAGGAAGGAACAACAGCGCGCATTGAACTAGAAAATAGCATATGTAACTGAGAAAGGCGGGCTAGCTGGTGGTTTTTTTTAATGCATAATGTAACCGCGCAAACGACAACGGACGAAGTAGGAAGCACACTGCACAAGCACGGAACATAGAAAGGAAAGAACAGGGCCCATTGAACTAGAAAGTAGCATATGTAACTGAGAAAGCGGGCTAGCTGGTGGTCGAGTTTTGAATGCATTATGTAACCGCGCAATTGAGAACGGACGGAGAAGCAAACACGCTGCATACGCGCGGAACATGGAAAGGAAGAAAGAACAGTGCGCATTGAACTAGAAAGTAGCATATGTAACTGAGAAAGGTGGGCTAGCTGGTGGTCTTTATTTGAATGCATAATGTAACCACGCAAACGACAACGGACGAAGAAGGAAACACACTGCACACGCGTGGAACATAGAAAGGAAAGAAGAACAGGGCCCATTGAACTAGAACGTAGCATATGTAACTGAGAAGGCGGGCTAGCTGGTGGTCGTTATGTGAATGCATAATGTAACCGCGCAAGCAACAACGGACGAAGAAGCGAACACACTGCACAAGCGCAGAACATAGAAAGGAAGGAAGAACAGGGCGCATTGAACTAGAAAGTAGCATATGTAACTGAGAAAGGCGGGCTAGCTGGTGGTCGTTATTTGAATGCATAATGTAACTGCGCAATTGACAATGGACGAAGTAGGAGACACACTGCAAACGCGCGGAACATAGAAAGGAAAGAAGAACAGGGCCCATTGAAATAGAAAGTAGCATATGTAACCGAGAAAGGCGGGCTAGCTGGTGGTCGTTATTTGAATGCATAATGTAACCGCGCAATTGACAATGGATGAAGTAGGAGACACACTGCAAACGCGCGGAACATAGAAAGAAAGGAGGAACAGGGCCCATTGTATTAGAAAGTAGCATATGTAACTGAGAAAGGCGGGCTAGCTGGTGGTCGGTATTTGAATGCATAATGTAACCGCGCAAACGACAACGGACGGAGAAGGAAACACACTGCACACGCGCGGAACATGGAAAGGAAGGTAGAACAGGGCCCATTGAACTAAAAAGTAGCATATGTAACTGAGAAAGGCTGGCTAGCTGGTGGTCTTTTTTTGAATGCCTAATGTAACCGCGCAAACGACAATGGACGAAGAAGCAAACACACTGCACACGCGTGGAACATGGAAAGGAAGGAAGAACAGCGCGCATTGAACTAGAAGGTAGCATATGTAACTGAGAAAGGCGGGCTAGCTGGTGGTCTTTATTTGAATGCATAATGTAACCGCGCAAACGACAACGGACGAAGTAGGAAGCACACTGCACAAGCGCGGAACATAGAAAAGAAAGAAGAACAGGGCCCATTGAACTATAAAGTAGCATATGTAACTGAGAAAGCGGGCTAGCTGGTGGTCGTTATTTGAATGCTTTATGTAACCGCGCAATTGAGAAAGGACGGAGAAGCAAACACACTGCATACGCGCGGAACATGGAAAGGAAGGAAGAACAGCGCGCATTGAACTAGAAAGTAGCATATGTAACTGAGAAAGGTGGGCTAGCTGGTGGTCTTTATTTGAATGCATAATGTAACCACGCAAAAGACAACGGACGAAGAAGGAAACACACTGCACACGCGTGGAACATAGAAAGGAAAGAAGAACAGGGCCCATTGAACTAGAAAGTAGCATATGTAACTGAGAAGGCGGGCTAGCTGGTGGTCGTTATGGGAATGCATGATGTAACCGCGCAAACGACAACGGACGAAGAAGCGAACACACTTATAGCGAACACCAATCTTATAGCATTTTGTTGGCAGGTGATTTTAACGTTCCAGATGTCGATTGGGATAATGAGTTCCCAAATGCGCGTTCTCCTACTGCGGAGCCCTTTGTTGACATAGTTCTGCTACACAATTTAACGCAATTAGTGAAACTGCCTACTCGTGTTCACGGTGGAAGTGCGTCAACTTTAGATTTATTCCTCGCAAATGACAAAATTATTCGTATGAATCCGAGCGTGCACATTTTTGAAGGGATTTCAGACCACAAAATAGTGTCCTTTGTCATGGAATTGAAGAAAGTTTCAAAACTGCAACAGACGGAGACGTTTGTACTCGATTTTTCTCGCGCCAGTGATGTGGATGTACTCGATGCATTGGACAATTCATTCTCTTCCTTTGTTTCCCAATATGAATGCAATGGCATATCCGTTGATATGTTATGGCTGCAATTCAAAGATTTAGTGATGCACTGCACAAAATGTTTCATTCCACACAAAAAGGTTGTAAAACGTACTTGCAAGCCATGGATGACTAAAGAAATAGCCAGGGCAGGCCGTAAAGTAAAAAAAGCAAGGAAACGGTTTCTACAACGACCTTCACCTGAGGGCGCACACCAGTTATCTGAACTGCAACTGCTTCTCAAGAATGCTATAAAAAAAAGTAAAGACCATTATCAGAGTGTACGTTTAAAAGAGTTTCTTGTTGCGTCGCCAGCAAAATTTTGGCGTCACTTGTCGCCAAAGAAGCAATCGGTTTCAAACCTTATCATAAATGGCACTGCTGTAACAGATCGAGGGGACGCAGCCAATGCAATAAACCTTTACTTCTGTTCCGTGTTCACCAGAGATGATGACGTAATTCCACAATTCAATGTTTTTGACGGAATTCCTGCAATAAATAATCTATCTATTAGTGAAGAGGGTGTACTGAAAATTCTACTCAATCTAGATGTCAGAAAGTCGCCGGGAATTGACGGCATTCCTGCTTCTTTTCTCTTCCGTTACGCTGAATGGTGCGCAAAGTACTTATGCTTGATATTTGATAAATCATTGTCCTGTGCTGAACTTCCGAACGATTGGAAACATGCTAAAATCACACCGATACCCAAAACCACCGACCGGTCTCTTGTTTCTTCCTACAGGCCTATTTCCTTCTTATGTACATGTGCGAAGGTACTTGAGCACATTATTTTCGCGCATATTTCCACTTTTGCTGAGGAAAACTGCATTATTGATAGCCGACAGCATGGTTTCCGTCGCAAACATTCCACGGTAACGCAGTTGCTAGAGATTGTCCATGACCTCGCAGCAGCATTAGATAGGGGCAGCCAAATAGACATGATATTTTTGGATTTTGAGAAAGCTTTCGACAGAGTGTGCCACCAAAAACTGCTTTTGAAACTTAAACCTATTCTGAAAAATGATACATTGCTCGCATGGATAGCAGCATACTTATCTTTCAGGCATCAAACAGTATATATCGATGGAATCAGTTCGGACCCTGCCCCTGTAGAGTCCGGTGTTCCTCAGGGCTCCGTCCTGGGACCATTACTTTTCTTGGTATTTATAAATGATATTGCAGCCAATATATCAGTTAAAATACGTCTGTTTGCCGATGATTGTATACTTTACCATGAGATTTTGTGCAACGACGATCAGGAATTGTTAAATATGTCTCTACGTAAAATTCAAGCCTGGTGCTCAACTTGGCAAATGTGCATTAATTATAAAAAAACAGTAGCTATGACTGTGACACGTAAAGTTAATCCTTTGAAGTTCCGCTACACCATCGATAACAACGCCTTGTCTCAGGTTACAAAATACAAATACTTAGGAGTCATAATTACATCAGATTTGAAGTGGAATGACCACATAACGTACACCGTAAATAAGGCAATGAAACAACTTGGATATTTAAGAAGAACCCTTAGTAAATCCTCCACAGAAATTAGACTACTCGCGTACAAAACTTTCATTAGATCAATTCTAGAATATGCAGCAATCGTTTGGGATCCACACACAAAGTGCAATATTACCAAACTTGAAAATGTCCAACGCAAATGCGTCAGGTTCATATATAATTGTTATAGTTGGAAAAAATCCCCATCAGCCCTTTTGCAAACAGCCAATTTAGAGACACTACAGGTAAGACGACACCAGGACAAACTAAAAATGTTCTACTTAATTTACCATAACCAACTTGGAATAAATAAAAATGCATATTTTCATTCAATTACCCAGCGACAAACCCGTTCCTTCCATTCAAAGAAGGTGAGCGAGTTCTTGTGCAGAACAAATACATTCAAAGCCTCATTTTTCCCGAGCACAATTCGTACATGGGATAACCTACCTGCCAATGTGGTTGAGTGTTCGACGGTGTCTTCTTTCTTGAGCGCATTCCGCAATAGCTAACGTTACTTCACATTGTCGTGGCATATTGTTTGTACTCCGCTTTGTATGGCTTATGTGGGTTCTTCTCATGCCGTACTTGCTCGACCAAATGTACATTGTATTCCTACATGCTGTATTGTTATGTACCCCACTCCTGCCTAAAGCCTGACATCCAGGCTGGCAGTATGTATTAAAAAAAAAAAAACAAGCGCAGAACATAGAAAGGAAGGAAGAACAGTGCCCATTGAACTAGAAAGTAGCATATGTAACTGAGAAAGGCGGGCTAGCTGGTGGTCGGTATTTGAATGCATAATGTAACCGCGCAAACGACAACGGATGAAGAAGGGAACATACTGCACATGCGCAGAACATGGAAAGGAAGGAAGAACAGGGCCCAATGAAATAGAAAGTAGCATATGTAACTGAGAAAGGCGGGCTAGCTGGTGGTCGGTATTTGAGTGCATAATGTAACCGCGCAAACGACAACGGACGAAGAAGGAAGCACACTGCACACGCGGGGAACATAGAAAGGAAGGAAGAACAGTGCCCATTGAACTAGAAAGTCGCATATGTAACTGAGAAAGGCGGGCTAGCTGGTGGTCGTTATGTGAATGCATAAAGCGCCCGCGCAAACGACAACGGACGAAGAAGCAAACACACTGCACATGCGCGGAACATGGAAAGGGTGGAAGAACAGTGCCAATTGAACTAGAAAGTAGCATATGTAACTGAGAAAGGCTGGCTAGCTGGTGGTCTTTATTTGAATGCTTAATATAACCGCGCAAACGATAACGGACGAAGAAGGAAACACATTGCACACGCGTGGTACATGGAAAGGAAGGAAGAACAGCGCGCATTGAACTAGAAAGTAGCATATGTAACTAAGAAAGGTGGGCTAGCTGGTGGTCTTTATTTGAATGCATAATGGAACCAGGCAAACGACAACGGACGAAGAAGGAAACACACTGCACACGCGTGGAACATAGAAAGGAAAGAAGAACAGGGCCCATTGAACTAGAAAGTAGCATATGTAACAGAAGGCGGGCTAGCTGGTGGTCTATATGTGAATGCATAATGTAACCGCGCAAACGACAACGGACGCAGAAGCGAACACACTGCACATGCGCGGAACATGGAAAGGATGGAAGAACAGTGCCCATTGAACTAGAAAGTAGCATATGTAACTGAGAAAGGCTGGCTAGCTGGTGGTCTTTATTTGAATGCTTAATGTAACCGCGCAAACGACAATGGACGAAGAAGGAAACACATTGCACACGCGTGGAACATGGAAAGGAAGGAAGAACAGCGCGCATTGAACTAGAAAGTAGCATATGTAACTGAGAAAGGCGGGCTAGCTGGTGGTCTTTATTTGAATGCATAATGTAACCGCGCAAACGACAACGGACGAAGTAGGAAGCACACTGCACAAGCACTGAACATACAAATGAAAGAAGAACAGGGCCCATTGAACTAGAAAGTAGCATATGTAACAGAAGGCGGGCTAGCTGGTGGTCATTATGTGAATGCATAATGTAACCGCGCAAACGACAACGGACGAAGAAGCGAACACACTGCACATGCGCGGAACATGGAAAGGATGGAAGAACAGTGCCCATTGAACTAGAAAGTAGCATATGTAACTGAGAAAGGCTGGCTAGCTGGTGGTCGTTATTTGAATGCATTACGTAACCGCGCAATTGACAACGGACGGAGAAGGAAACACACTGCATACGCGTGGAACATGGAAAGGAAGGAAGAACAGTGCGCATTGAACTAGAAAGTAGCATATGTAACTAAGAAAGGTGGGCTAGCTGGTGGTCTTTATTTGAATGCATAATGTAACCGCGCAAACGACAACGGATGAAGAAGGGAACATACTGCACATGTGGAGAACATGGAAAGGAAGGAAGAACAGGGCCCAATGAAATAGAAAGTAGCATATGTAACTGTGAAAGGCGGGCTAGCTGGTGGTGGTTATGTGATAGCATAATGTAACCGCGCAAACGACAACGGACGAAGGAAACACACTGAACACGCGCGGAACATGGAAAGGAAGGAAGAACAGCGCGCATTGAACTGGAAAGCAGCATACGTAACTGAGAAAGGGTGGCTAGCTGGTGGTCGGTATTTGAATGAATGCATAATATAACCCCGCAAGCAACAACGGACGGAGAAGGAAACACACTACACACGCGCGGGCTATAGAAAGGAAGGATGAACAGGGCCCATTGTACTAGAAAGTAGCATATTTAACCGAGAAAGGCCGGCTAGCTGGTGGTCAGTATTTGAATGCATAATTTACCCGCGCAAACGACAACGGACGAAGAAGCGAACACACTGCACATGCGCGGAACATGGAAAGGATGGAAGAACAGTGCCCATTGAACTAGAAAGTAGCATATGTAACTGAGAAAGCGGGCTAGCTGGTGGTCGTTATTTGAATGCATTAGGTAACCGCGCAATTGAGAACGGACGGAGAAGCAAACACGCTGCATACGCGCGGAACATGGAAAGGAAGAAAGAACAGCGCGCATTGAACTAGAAAGTAGCATATGTAACTGAGAAAAGTGGGCTAGCTGGTGGTCTTTATTTGAATGCATAATGTAACCACGCAAACGACAACGGACGAAGAAGGAAACACACTGCACACGCGTGGAACATAGAAAGGAAAGAAGAACAGGGCCCATTGAACTAGAAAGTCGTATATGTAACTGAGAAAGGCGGGCTAGCTGGTGGTCGTTATGTGAATGCATAATGTACCCGCGCAAACGACAACGGACGAAGAAGCGAACACACTGCACATGCGCGGAACATGGAAAGGTTGGAAGAACAGTGCCCATTGAACTAGAAAGTAGCATATGTAACTGAGAAAGGCTGGCTAGCTGGTGGTCTTTTTTTGAATGCTTAATGTAACCGCGCAAACGACAACGGACGAAGCGAACACACTGCACATGCGCCGAACATGGAAAGGAAGGAAGAACAGTGCCCATTGAACTAGAAAGTAGCATATGTAACTGAGAAAGGCGGGCGAGCTGGTGGTCGGTATTTGAATGAATGCATAATATAACCGCGCAAACAACAACTGACGGAGAAGGAAACACACTGCACACGCGGGGAACATAGAAAGGAAGGAAGAACAGTGCCCATTGAACTAGAAAGTCGCATATGTAACTGAGAAAGGCGGGCTAGCTGGTGGTCGTTATGTGAATGCATAATGCGCCCGCGCAAACGACAACGGACGAAGAAGCAAACACACTGCACATGCGCGGAACATGGAAAGGATGGAAGAACAGTGCCCATTGAACTAGAAAGTAGCATATGTAACTGAGAAAGGCTGGCTAGCTGGTGGTCTTTATTTGAATGCTTAATGTAACCGCGCAAACGACAATGGACGAAGAAGGAAACACATTGCACACGCGTGGAACATGGAAAGGAAGGAAGAACAGCGCGCATTGAACTAGAAAGTAGCATATGTAACTGAGAAAGGCGGGCTAGCTGGTGGTCGTTATGTGAATGCATAATGTACCCGCGCAAACGACAACGGACGAAGAAGCGAACACACTGCACGTGCGCGGAACATGGAAAGGATGGAAGAACAGTGCCCATTGAACTAGAAAGTAGCATATGTAACTGAGAAAGGCTGGCTAGCTGGTGGTCTTTTTTTGAATGCTTAATGTAACCGCGTAAACGACAACGGACGAAGGAAACACACTGCACACGCGTGGAACATGGAAAGGAAGGAACAACAGCGCGCATTGAACTAGAAAATAGCATAAGTAACTGAGAAAGGCGGGCTAGCTGGTGGTCGTTATGTGAATGCATAATGTACCCGCGCAAACGACAACGGACGAAGAAGCGAACACACTGCACATGCGCGGAACATGGAAAGGATGGAAGAACAGTGCCCATTGAACTAGAAAGTAGCATATGTAACTGAGAAAGGCTGGCTAGCTGGTGGTCTTTTTTTGAATGCTTAATGTAACCGCGTAAACGACAACGGACGAAGAAGGAAACACACTGCACACGCGTGGAACATGGAAAGGAAGGAACAACAGCGCGCATTGAACTAGAAAATAGCATATGTAACTGAGAAAGGCGGGCTAGCTGGTGGTTTTTTTTTAATGCATAATGTAACCGCGCAAACGACAACGGACGAAGTAGGAAGCACACTGCACAAGCACGGAACATAGAAAGGAAAGAAGAACAGGGCCCATTGAACTAGAAAGTAGCATATGTAACTGAGAAAGCGGGCTAGCTGGTGGTCGGTATTTGAATGAATGCATAATATAACCGCGCAAACAACAACGGACGGAGAAGGAAACACACTGCACACGCGGGGAACATAGAAAGGAAGGAAGAACAGTGCCCATTGAACTAGAAAGTCGCATATGTAACTGACAAAGGCGGGCTAGCTGGTGGTCGTTATGTGAATGCATAATGCGCCCGCGCAAACGACATCGGACGAAGAAGCAAACACACTGCACATGCGCGGAACATGGAAAGGATGGAAGAACAGTGCCCATTGAACTAGAAAGTAGCATATGTAACTGAGAAAGGCTGGCTAGCTGGTGGTCTTTATTTGAATGCTTAATGTAACCGCGCAAACGACAATGGACGAAGAAGGAAACACATTGCACACGCCTAGGAACATGGGAAGGAAGGAAGAACAGCGCGCATTGAACTAGAAAGTAGCATATGTAACTGAGAAAGGCGGGCTAGCTGGTGGTCGTTATGTGAATGTATAATGTACCCGCGCAAACGACAACGGACGAAGAAGCGAACACACTGCACATGCGCGGAACATGGAAAGGATGGAAGAACAGCGCGCATTGAACTAGAAAGTAGCATATGTAACTGAGAAAGGCGGGCTAGCTGGTGGTCTTTATTTGAATGCATAATGTAACCGCGCAAACGACAACGGACGAAGTAGGAAGCAAACTGCACAAGCACTGAACATACAAATGAAAGAAGAACAGGGCCCATTGAACTAGAAAGTAGCATATGTAACAGAAGGCGGGCTAGCTGGTAGTCATTATGTGAATGCATAATGTAACCGCGCAAACGACAACGGACGAAGAAGCGAACACACTGTACATGCGCGGAACATGGAAAGGATGGAAGAACAGTGCCCATTGAACTAGAAAGTAGCATATGTAACTGAGAAAGGCTGGCTAGCTGGTGGTCGTTATTTGAATGCATTACGTAACCGCGCAATTGACAACGGACGGAGAAGGAAACACACTGCATACGTGTGGAACATGGAAAGGAAGGAAGAACAGTGCGCATTGAACTAGAAAGTAGCATATGTAACTAAGAAAGGTGGGCTAGCTGGTGGTCTTTATTTGAATGCATAATGTAACCGCGCAAACGACAACGGATGAAGAAGGGAACATACTGCACATGTGGAGAACATGGAAAGGAAGGAAGAACAGGGCCCAATGAAATAGAAAGTAGCATATGTAACTGTGAAAGGCGGGCTAGCTGGTGGTGGTTATGTGATAGCATAATGTAACCGCGCAAACGACAACGGACGAAGGAAACACACTGAACACGCGCGGAACATGGAAAGGAAGGAAGAACAGCGCGCATTGAACTGGAAAGCAGCATACGTAACTGAGAAAGGTTGGCTAGCTGGTGGTCGGTATTTGAATGAATGCATAATATAACCCCGCAAGCAACAACGGACGGAGAAGGAAACACACAGCACACGCGCGGGCTATAGAAAGGAAGGATGAACAGGGCCCATTGTACTAGAAAGTAGCATATTTACCCGGGAAAGGCCGGCTAGCTGGTGGTCAGTATTTGAATGCATAATTTACCCGCGCAAACGACAACGGACGAAGAAGCGAACACACTGCACATGCGCGGAACATGGAAAGGATGGAAGAACAGTGCCCATTGAACTAGAAAGTAGCATATGTAACTGAGAAAGGCGGGCTAGCTGGTGGTCTTTATTTGAATGCATAATGTAACCGCGCAAACGACAACGGACGAAGTAGGAAGCACACTGCACAAGCGCAGAACATAGAAAGGAAAGAACAGGGCCCATTGAACTAGAAAGTAGCATATGTAACTGAGAAAGCGGGCTAGCTGGTGGTCGTTATTTGAATGCATTAGGTAACCGCGCAATTGAGAACGGACGGAGAAGCAAACACGCTGCATACGCGCGGAACATGGAAAGGAAGAAAGAACAGCGCGCATTGAACTACAAAGTAGCATATGTAACTGAGAAAAGTGGGCTAGCTGGTGGTCTTTATTTGAATGCATAATGTAACCACGCAAACGACAACGGACGAAGAAGGAAACACACTGCACACGCGTGGAACATAGAAAGGAAAGAAGAACAGGGCCCATTGAACTAGAAAGTCGTATATGTAACTGAGAAAGGCGGGCTAGCTGGTGGTCGTTATGTGAATGCATAATGTACCCGCGCAAACGACAACGGACGAAGAAGCGAACACACTGCACATGCGCGGAACATGGAAAGGTTGGAAGAACAGTGCCCATTGAACTAGAAAGTAGCATATGTAACTGAGAAAGGCTGGCTAGCTGGTGGTCTTTTTTTGAATGCTTAATGTAACCGCGCAAACGACAACGGACGAAGCGAACACACTGCACATGCGCGGAACATGGAAAGGTTGGAAGAACAGTGCCCATTGAACTAGAAAGTAGCATATGTAACTGAGAAAGGCTGGCTAGCTGGTGGTCTTTTTTTGAATGCTTAATGTAACCGCGCAAACGACAACGGACGAAGCGAACACACTGCACATGCGCCGAACATGGAAAGGAAGGAAGAACAGTGCCCATTGAACTAGAAAGTAGCATATGTAACTGAGAAAGGCGGGCGAGCTGGTGGTCGGTATTTGAATGAATGCATAATATAACCGCGCAAACAACAACTGACGGAGAAGGAAACACACTGCACACGCGGGGAACATAGAAGGAAGGAAGAACAGTGCCCATTGAACTAGAAAGTCGCATATGTAACTGAGAAAGGCGGGCTAGCTGGTGGTCGTTATGTGAATGCATAATGCGCCCGCGCAAACGACAACGGACGAAGAAGCAAACACACTGCACATGCGCGGAACATGGAAAGGATGGAAGAACAGTGCCCATTGAACTAGAAAGTAGCATATGTAAATGAGAAAGGCTGGCTATCTGGTGGTCTTTATTTGAATGCTTAATGTAACCGCGCAAACGACAATGGACGAAGAAGGAAACACATTGCACACGCGTGGAACATGGAAAGGAAGGAAGAACAGCGCGCATTGAACTAGAAAGTAGCATATGTAACTGAGAAAGGCGGGCTAGCTGGTGGTCGTTATGTGAATGCATAATGTACCCGCGCAAACGACAACGGACGAAGAAGCGAACACACTGCACGTGCGCGGAACATGGAAAGGATGGAAGAACAGTGCCCATTGAACTAGAAAGTAGCATATGTAACTGAGAAAGGCTGGCTAGCTGGTGGTCTTTTTTTGAATGCTTAATGTAACCGCGTAAACGACAACGGACGAAGAAGGAAACACACTGCACACGCGTGGAACATGGAAAGGAAGGAACAACAGCGCGCATTGAACTAGAAAATAGCATATGTAACTGAGAAAGGCGGGCTAGCTGGTGGTTTTTTTTAATGCATAATGTAACCGCGCAAACGACAACGGACGAAGTAGGAAGCACACTGCACAAGCACGGAACATAGAAAGGAAAGAACAGGGCCCATTGAACTAGAAAGTAGCATATGTAACTGAGAAAGCGGGCTAGCTGGTGGTCGGTATTTGAATGAATGCATAATATAACCGCGCAAACAACAATGGACGAAGAAGGAAACACATTGCACACGCCTAGGAACATGGAAAGGAAGGAAGAACAGCGCGCATTGAACTAGAAAGTAGCATATGTAACTGAGAAAGGCGGGCTAGCTGGTGGTCGTTATGTGAATGTATAATGTACCCGCGCAAACGACAACGGACGAAGAAGCGAACACACTGCACATGCGCGGAACATGGAAAGGATGGAAGAACAGTGCCCATTGAACTAGAAAGTAGCATATGTAACTGAGAAAAGCTGGCTAGCTGGTGGTCTTTTTTTGAATGCTTAATGTAATCGCGCAAACGACAACGGACGAAGAAGGAAACACACTGCACACGCGTGGAACATGGAAAGGAAGGAACAACAGCGCGCATTGAACTAGAAAATAGCATATGTAACTGAGAAAGGCGGGCTAGCTGGTGGTTTTTTTTAATGCATAATGTAACCACGCAAACGACAACGGACGAAGTAGGAAGCACACTGCACAAGCACGGAACATAGAAAGGAAAGAAGAACAGGGCCCATTGAACTAGAAAGTAGCATATGTAACTGAGAAAGCGGGCTAGCTGGTGGTCGGTATTTGAATGAATGCATAATATAACCGCGCAAACAACAACGGACGGAGAAGGAAACACACTGCACACGCGGGGAACATAGAAAGGAAAGAAGAACAGGGCCCATTGAACTAGAAAGTCGTATATGTAACTGAGAAAGGCGGGCTAGCTGGTGGTCGTTATGTGAATGCATAATGTACCCGCGCAAACGACAACGGACGAAGAAGCGAACACACTGCACATGCGCGGAACATGGAAAGGTTGGAAGAACAGTGCCCATTGAACTAGAAAGTAGCATATGTAACTGAGAAAGGCTGGCTAGCTGGTGGTCTTTTTTTGAATGCTTAATGTAACCGCGCAAACGACAACGGACGAAGCGAACACACTGCACATACGCCGAACATGGAAAGGAAGGAAGAACAGTGCCCATTGAACTAGAAAGTAGCATATGTAACTGAGAAAGGCGGGCGAGCTGGTGGTCGGTATTTGAATGAATGCATAATATAACCGCGCAAACAACAACTGACGGAGAAGGAAACACACTGCACACGCGGGGAACATAGAAAGGAAGGAAGAACAGTGCCCATTGAACTAGAAAGTCGCATATGTAACTGAGAAAGGCGGGCTAGCTGGTGGTCGTTATGTGAATGCATAATGCGCCCGCGCAAACGACAACGGACGAAGAAGCAAACACACTGCACATGCGCGGAACATGGAAAGGATGGAAGAACAGTGCCCATTGAACTAGAAAGTAGCATATGTAACTGAGAAAGGCTGGCTAGCTGGTGGTCTTTATTTGAATGCTTAATGTAACCGCGCAAACGACAATGGACGAAGAAGGAAACACATTGCACACGCGTGGAACATGGAAAGGAAGGAAGAACAGCGCGCATTGAACTAGAAAGTAGCATATGTAACTGAGAAAGGCGGGCTAGCTGGTGGTCGTTATGTGAATGCATAATGTACCCGCGCAAACGACAACGGACGAAGAAGCGAACACACTGCACGTGCGCGGAACATGGAAAGGGTGGAAGAACAGTGCCCATTGAACTAGAAAGTAGCATATGTAACTGAGAAAGGCTGGCTAGCTGGTGGTCTTTTTTTGAATGCTTAATGTAACCGCGTAAACGACAACGGACGAAGAAGGAAACACACTGCACACGCGTGGAACATGGAAAGGAAGGAACAACAGCGCGCATTGAACTAGAAAATAGCATAAGTAACTGAGAAAGGCGGGCTAGCTGGTGGTCGTTATGTGAATGCATAATGTACCCGCGCAAACGACAACGGACGAAGAAGCGAACACACTGCACATGCGCGGAACATGGAAAGGATGCAAGAACAGTGCCCATTGAACTAGAAAGTAGCATATGTAACTGAGAAAGGCTGGCTAGCTGGGGTCTTTTTTTGAATGCTTAATGTAACCGCGTAAACGACAACGGACGAAGAAGGAAACACACTGCACACGCGTGGAACATGGAAAGGAAGGAACAACAGCGCGCATTGAACTAGAAAATAGCATATGTAACTGAGAAAGGCGGGCTAGCTGGTGGTTTTTTTTAATGCATAATGTAACCGCGCAAACGACAACGGACGAAGTAGGAAGCACACTGCACAAGCACGGAACATAGAAAGGAAAGAAGAACAGGGCCCATTGAACTAGAAAGTAGCATATGTAACTGAGAAAGCGGGCTAGCTGGTGGTCGGTATTTGAATGAATGCATAATATAACCGCGCAAACAACAACGGACGGAGAAGGAAACACACTGCACACGCGGGGAACATAGAAAGGAAGGAAGAACAGTGCCCATTGAACTAGAAAGTCGCATATGTAACTGAGAAAGGCGGGCTAGCTGGTGGTCGTTATGTGAATGCATAATGCGCCCGCGCAAACGACATCGGACGAAGAAGCAAACACACTGCACATGCGCGGAACATGGAAAGGATGGAAGAACAGTGCCCATTGAACTAGAAAGTAGCATATGTAACAGAGAAAGGCTGGCTAGCTGGTGGTCTTTATTTGAATGCTTAATGTAACCGCGCAAACGACAATGGACGAAGAAGGAAACACATTGCACACGCCTAGGAACATGGAAAGGAAGGAAGAACAGCGCGCATTGAACTAGAAAGTAGCATATGTAACTGAGAAAGGCGGGCTAGCTGGTGGTCGTTATGTGAATGTATAATGTACCCGCGCAAACGACAACGGACGAAGAAGCGAACACACTGCACATGCGCGGAACATGGAAAGGATGGAAGAACAGTGCCCATTGAACTAGAAAGTAGCATATGTAACTGAGAAAGGCTGGCTAGCTGGTGGTCTTTTTTTGAATGCTTAATGTAACCGCGCAAACGACAACGGACGAAGAAGGAAACACACTGCACACGCGTGGAACATGGAAAGGAAGGAACAACAGCGCGCATTGAACTAGAAAATAGCATATGTAACTGAGAAAGGCGGGCTAGCTGGTGGTTTTTTTTAATGCATAATGTAACCACGCAAACGACAACGGACGAAGTAGGAAGCACACTGCACAAGCACGGAACATAGAAAGGAAAGAAGAACAGGGCCCATTGAACTAGAAAGTAGCATATGTAACTGAGAAAGCGGGCTAGCTGGTGGTCGGTATTTGAATGAATGCATAATATAACCGCGCAAACAACAACGGACGGAGAAGGAAACACACTGCACACGCGGGGAACATAGAAAGGAAGGAAGAACAGTGCCCATTGAACTAGAAAGTCGCATATGTAACTGAGAAAGGCGGGCTAGCTGGTGGTCGTTATGTGAATGCATAATGTGCCCGCGCAAACGACAACGGACGAAGAAGCGAACACACTGCACATGCGCGGAACATGGAAAGGATGGAAGAACAGTGCCCATTGAACTAGAAAGTAGCATATGTAACTGAGAAAGGCTGGCTAGCTGGTGGTCTTTTTTTGAATGCCTAATGTAACCGCGCAAACGACAACGGACGAAGAAGGAAACACACTGCACACGCGTGGAACATGGAAAGGAAGGAACAACAGCGCGCATTGAACTAGAAAATAGCATATGTAACTGAGAAAGGCGGGCTAGCTGGTGGTTTTTTTTAATGCATAATGTAACCACGCAAACGACAACGGACGAAGTAGGAAGCACCCTGCACAAGCACGGAACATAGAAAGGAAAGAAGAACAGGGCCCATTGAACTAGAAAGTAGCATATGTAACTGAGAAAGCGGGCTAGCTGGTGGTCGGTATTTGAATGAATGCATAATATAACCGCGCAAACAACAACGGACGGAGAAGGAAACACACTGCACACGCGGGGAACATAGAAAGGAAGGAAGAACAGTGCCCATTGAACAAGAAAGTAGCATATGTAACTGAGAAAGGCGGGCTAGCTGGTGGTCGTTATGTGAATGTATAATGTACCCGCGCAAACGACAACGGACGAAGAAGCGAACACACTGCACGTGCGCGGAACATGGAAAGGATGGAAGAACAGTGCCCATTGAACTAGAAAGTAGCATATGTAACTGAGAAAGGCTGGCTAGCTGGTGGTCTTTTTTTGAATGCTTAATGTAACCGCATAAACGACAACGGACGAAGAAGGAAACACACTGCACACGCGTGGAACATGGAAAGGAAGGAACAACAGCGCGCATTGAACTAGAAAATAGCATAAGTAACTGAGAAAGGCGGGCTACCTGGTGGTCGTTATGTGAATGTATAATGTACCCGCGCAAACGACAACGGACGAAGAAGCGCACACACTGCACATGCGCGGAACATGGAAAGGATGGAAGAACAGTGCCCATTGAACTAGAAAGTAGCATATGTAACTGAGAAAGGCTGGCTAGCTGGTGGTCTTTTTTTGAATGCTTAATGTAACCGCATAAACGACAACGGACGAAGAAGGAAACACACTGCACACGCGTGGAACATGGAAAGGAAGGAACAACAGCGCGCATTGAACTAGAAAATAGCATAAGTAACTGAGAAAGGCGGGCTAGCTGGTGGTCGTTATGTGAATGCATAATGTACCCGCGCAAACGACAACGGACGAAGAAGCGAACACACTGCACATGCGCGGAACATGGAAAGGATGGAAGAACAGTGCCCATTGAACTAGAAAGTAGCATATGTAACTGAGAAAGGCTGGCTAGCTGGTGGTCTTTTTTTGAATGCTTAATGTAACCGCGTAAACGACAACGGACGAAGAAGGAAACACACTGCACACGCGTGGAACATGGAAAGGAAGGAACAACAGCGCGCATTGAACTAGAAAATAGCATATGTAACTGAGAAAGGCGGGCTAGCTGGTGGTTTTTTTTTAATGCATAATGTAACCGCGCAAACGACAACGGACGAAGTAGGAAGCACACTGCACAAGCACGGAACATAGAAAGGAAAGAAGAACAGGGCCCATTGAACTAGAAAGTAGCATATGTAACTGAGAAAGCGGGCTAGCTGGTTGTCGGTATTTGAATGAATGCATAATATAACCGCACAAACAACAACGGACGGAGAAGGAAACACACTGCACACGCGGGGAACATAGAAAGGAAGGAAGAACAGTGCCCATTGAACTAGAAAGTCGCATATGTAACTGAGAAAGGCGGGCTAGCTGGTGGTCGTTATGTGAATGCATAATGCGCCCGCGCAAACGACAACGGACGAAGAAGCAAACACACTGCACATGCGCGGAACATGGAAAGGATGGAAGAACAGTGCCCATTGAACTAGAAAGTAGCATATGTAACTGAGAAAGGCTGGCTAGCTGGTGGTCTTTATTTGAATGCTTAATGTGACCGCGCAAACGACAATGGACGAAGAAGGAAACACATTGCACACGCCTAGGAACATGGAAAGGAAGGAAGAACAGCGCGCATTGAACTAGAAAGTAGCATATGTAACTGAGAAAGGCGGGCTACCTGGTGGTCGTTATGTGAATGTATAATGTACCCGCGCAAACGACAACGGACGAAGAAGCGAACACACTGCACATGCGCGGAACATGGAAAGGATGGAAGAACAGTGCCCATTGAACTAGAAAGTAGCATATGTAACTGAGAAAGGCTGGCTAGCTGGTGGTCTTTTTTTGAATGCTTAATATAACCGCGCAAACGACAACGGACGAAGAAGGAAACACACTGCACACGCGTGGAACATGGAAAGGAAGGAACAACAGCGCGCATTGAACTAGAAAATAGCATATGTAACTGAGAAAGGCGGGCTAGCTGGTGGTTTTTTTTTAATGCATAATGTAACCACGCAAACGACAACGGACGAAGTAGGAAGCACACTGCACAAGCACGGAACATAGAAAGGAAAGAAGAACAGGGCCCATTGAACTAGAAAGTAGCATATGTAACTGAGAAAGCGGGCTAGCTGGTGGTCGGTATTTGAATGAATACATAATATAACCGCGCAAACAACAACGGACGGAGAAGGAAACACACTGCACACGCGGGGAACATAGAAAGGAAGGAAGAACAGTGCCCATTGAACTAGAAAGTCGCATATGTAACTGAGAAAGGCGGGCTAGCTGGTGGTCGTTATGTGAATGCATAATGCGCCCGCGCAAACGACAACGGACGAAGAAGCAAACACACTGCACATGCGCGGAACATGGAAAGGATGGAAGAACAGTGCCCATTGAACTAGAAAGTAGCATATGTAACTGAGAAAGGCTGGCTAGCTGGTGGTCTTTATTTGAATGCTTAATGTAACCGCGCAAACGACAATGGACGAAGAAGGAAACACATTGCACACGCGTGGAACATGGAAAGGAAGGAAGAACAGCGCGCATTGAACTAGAAAGTAGCATATGTAACTGAGAAAGGCGGGCTAGCTGGTGGTCTTTATTTCAACGCATAATGTAACCGCGCAAACGACAACGGACGAAGTAGGAAGCACACTGCACAAGCACTGAACATAGAAATGAAAGAAGAACAGGGCCCATTGAACTAGAAAGTAGCATATGTAACTGAGAAAGGGGGCTAGCTGGTGGTCGTTATTTGAATGCATTACGTAACCGCGCAATTGACAACGGACGGAGAAGGAAACACACTGCATACGCGTGGAACATGGAAAGGAAGGAAGAACAGTGCGCATTGAACTAGAAAGTAGCATATGTAACTGAGAAAGGCGGGCTAGCTGGTGCTCTTTATTTGAATGCATAATGTAACCGCGCAAACGACAACGGATGAAGAAGGGAACATACTGCACATGCGGAGTACATGGAAAGGAAGGAAGAACAGGGACCAATGAAATAGAAAGTAGCATATGTAACTGTGAAAGGCGGGCTAGCTGGTGGTGATTATGTGAATGCATAATGTAACCGCGCAAACGACAACGGACGAAGAAGGAAACACACTGAACACACGCGGAACATGGAAAGGAAGGAAGAACAGCGCGCATTGAACTGGAAAGCAGCATACGTAACTGAGAAAGGTTGGCTAGCTGGTGGTCGGTATTTGAATGAATGCATAATATAACCCCGCAAGCAACAACGGACGGAGAAGGAAACACACTGCACACGCGCGGACTATAGAAAGGATGGAAGAACAGTGCCCATTGAACTAGAAAGTAGCATATGTAACTGAGAAAGGCGGGCTAGCTGGTGGTCTTTATTTGAATGCATAATGTAACCGCGCAAACGACAACGGACGAAGTAGGAAGCACACTGCACAAGCGCGGAACATAGAAAGGAAAGAACAGGGCCCATTGAACTAGAAAGTAGCATATGTAACTGAGAAAGCGGGCTAGCTGGTGGTCGTTATTTGAATGCATTAGGTAACCGCGCAATTGAGAACGGACGGAGAAGCAAACACGCTGCATACGCGCGGAACATGGAAAGGAAGAAAGAACAGCGCGCATTGAACTAGAAAGTAGCATATGTAACTGAGAAAGGTGGGCTAGCTGGTGGTCTTTATTTGAATGCATAATGTAACCACGCAAACGACAACGGACGAAGAAGGTAACACACTGCACACGCGTGGAACATAGAAAGGAAAGAAGAACAGGGCCCATTGAACTAGAAAGTCGTATATGTAACTGAGAAAGGCGGGCTAGCTGGTGGTCGTTATGTGAATGCATAATGTACCCGCGCAAACGACAACGGACGAAGAAGCGAACACACTGCACATGCGCGGAACATGGAAAGGATGGAAGAACAGTGCCCATTGAACTAGAAAGTAGCATATGTAACTGAGAAAGGCTGGCTAGCTGGTGGTCTTTTTTTGAATGCTTAATGTAACTGCGCAAACGACAACGGACGAAGAAGGAAACACACTGCACACGCGTGGAACATGGAAAGGAAGGAACAACAGCGCGCATTGAACTAGAAAATAGCATATGTAACTGAGAAAGGCGGGCTAGCTGGTGGTTTTTTTAATGCATAATGTAACCGCGCAAACGACAACGGACGAAGTAGGAAGCACACTGCACAAGCACGGAACATAGAAAGGAAAGAATAACAGGGCCCATTGAACTAGAAAGTAGCATATGTAAATGAGAAAGAGGGCTAGCTGGTGGTCGTTATTTGAATGCATTATGTAACCGCGCAATTGAGAACGGACGGAGAAGCAAACACGCTGCATACGCGCGGAACATGGAAAGGAAGAAAGAACAGCGCGCATTGAACTAGAAATTAGCATATGTAACTGAGAAAGGCGGGCTAGCTGGTGGTCTTTATTTGAATGCATAATGTAACCAGGCAAACGACAACGGACGAAGAAGGAAACACACTGCACACGCGTGGAACATAGAAAGGAAAGAAGAACAGGGCCCATTGAACTAGAACGTAGCATATATAACTGAGAAGGCGGGCTAGCTGGTGGTCGTTATGCGAATGCATAATGTAACCGCGCAAGCGACAACGGACGAAGAAGCGAACACACTGCACAAGCGCAGAACATAGAAAGGAAGGAAGAACAGGGCCCATTGAACTAGAAAGTAGCATATGTAACTGAGAAAGGCGGGCTAGCTGGTGGTCGTTATTTGAATGCATAATGTAACTGCGCAATTGACAATGGACGAAGTAGGAGACACACTGCAAACGCGCGGAACATAGAAAGAAAGGAGGAACAGGGCCCATTGTACTAGAAAGTAGCATAGGTAACTGAGAAAGGCGGGCTAGCTGGTGGTCGTTATATGAATGCATAATGTAACCGCGCAAACTACAACGGACGAAGAAGGAAGCACACTGCACAAGCACGGAACATAGAAAGGAAAGAAGAACAGGGCCCATTGAACTAGAAAGTAGCATATTTAACTGAGAAAGGTGGGCTAGCTGGTGGTCGGTATATGAATGCATAATGTAACCGCGCAAACGACAACGGACGAAGAAGGAAGCACACTGCACAAGCACGGAACATAGAAAGGAAAGAAGAACAGGGCCCATTGAACTAGAAAGTAGCATATGTAACCGAGAAAGGCGGGCTAGCTGGTGGTCGTTATTTGAATGCATAATGTAACCGCGCAATTGACAATGGACGAAGTAGGAGACACACTGCAAACGCGCGGAACATAGAAAGAAAGGAGGAACAGGGCCCATTGTACTAGAAAGTAGCATATGTAACTGAGAAAGGCGGGCTAGCTGGTGGTCGGTATTTGAATGCATAATGTAACCGCGCAAACCACAACGGATGAAGAAGCGAACATACTGCACATGCGCAGAACATGGAAAGGAAGGAAGAACAGGGCCCATTGAACTAGAAAGTAGCATATGTAACTGAGAAAGGCGGGCTACCTGATGGTCGGTATTTGAATGCATAATGTAACCGCGCAAACGACAACGGACGGAGAAGGAAACACACTGCACACGCGCGGAACATGGAAAGGAAGGTAGAACAGGGCCCATTGAACTAGAAAGTAGCATATGTAACTGAGAAAGGCTGGCTAGATGGTGGTCTTTTGTTGAATGCCTAATGTAACCGCGCAAACGACAACGGACGAAGAAGCAAACACACTGCACACGCGTGGAACATGGAAAGGAAGGAAGAACAGCGCGCATTGAACTAGAAAGTAGCATATGTAACTGAGAAAGGCGGGCTAGCTGGTGGTCGGTATTTGAATGCATAATGTAACCGCGCAAACGACAACGGATGAAGAAGGGAACATACTGCACATGCGCAGAACATGGAAAGGAAGGAAGAACAGGGCCCAATGAAATAGAAAGTAGCATATGTAACTGAGAAAGGTGGGCTAGCTGGTGGTCGGTATTTGAGTGCATAATGTAACCGCGCAAACGACAACGGACGAAGAAGGAAGCACACTGCACACGCGGGGAACATAGAAAGGAAGGAAGAACAGTGCCCATTGAACTAGAAAGTCGCATATGTAACTGAGAAAGGTGGGCTAGCTGGTGGTCGTTATGTGAATGCATAAAGCGCCCGCGCAAACGACAACGGACGAAGAAGCAAACACACTGCACGTGCGCGGAACATGGAAAGGATGGAAGAACAGTGCCCATTGAACTAGAAAGTAGCATATGTAACTGAGAAAGGCTGGCTAGCTGGTGGTCTTTTTTTGAATGCTTAATGTAACCGCGTAAACGACAACGGACGAAGAAGGAAACACACTGCACACGCGTGGAACATGGAAAGGAAGGAACAACAGCGCGCATTGAACTAGAAAATAGCATAAGTAACTGAGAAAGGCGGGCTAGCTGGTGGTCGTTATGTGAATGCATAATGTACCCGCGCAAACGACAACGGACGAAGAAGCGAACACACTGCACATGCGCGGAACATGGAAAGGATGGAAGAACAGTGCCCATTGAACTAGAAAGTAGCATATGTAACTGAGAAAGGCTGGCTAGCTGGTGGTCTTTTTTTGAATGCTTAATGTAACCGCGTAAACGACAACGGACGAAGAAGGAAACACACTGCACACGCGTGGAACATGGAAAGGAAGGAACAACAGCGCGCATTGAACTAGAAAATAGCATATGTAACTGAGAAAGGCGGGCTAGCTGGTGGTTTTTTTTTAATGCATAATGTAACCGCGCAAACGACAACGGACGAAGTAGGAAGCACACTGCACAAGCACGGAACATAGAAAGGAAAGAAGAACAGGGCCCATTGAACTAGAAAGTAGCATATGTAACTGAGAAAGCGGGCTAGCTGGTGGTCGGTATTTGAATGAATGCATAATATAACCGCACAAACAACAACGGACGGAGAAGGAAACACACTGCACACGCGGGGAACATAGAAAGGAAGGAAGAACAGTGCCCATTGAACTAGAAAGTCGCATATGTAACTGAGAAAGGCGGGCTAGCTGGTGGTCGTTATGTGAATGCATAATGCGCCCGCGCAAACGACAACGGACGAAGAAGCAAACACACTGCACACGCCTAGGAACATGGAAAGGAAGGAAGAACAGCGCGCATTGAACTAGAAAGTAGCATATGTAACTGAGAAAGGCGGGCTAGCTGGTGGTCGTTATGTGAATGTATAATGTACCCGCGCAAACGACAACGGACGAAGAAGCGAACACACTGCACATGCGCGGAACATGGAAAGGATGGAAGAACAGTGCCCATTGAACTAGAAAGTAGCATATGTAACTGAGAAAGGCTGGCTAGCTGGTGGTCTTTTTTTGAATGCCTAATGTAACCGCGCAAACGACAACGGACGAAGAAGGAAACACACTGCACACGCGTGGAACATGGAAAGGAAGGAACAACAGCGTGCATTGAACTAGAAAATAGCATATGTAACTGAGAAAGGCGGGCTAGCTGGTGGTTTTTTTTAATGCATAATGTAACCACGCAAACGACAACGGACGAAGTAGGAAGCACACTGCACAAGCACGGAACATAGAAAGGAAAGAAGAACAGGGCCCATTGAACTAGAAAGTAGCATATGTGACTGAGAGTGTTGGCTAGCTGGTGGTCGGTATTTGAATGAATGCATAATATAACCGCGCAAACAACAACGGAGGGAGAAGGAAACACACTGCACACGCGGGGAACATAGAAAGGAAGGAAGAACAGTGCCCATTGAACTAGAAAGTCGCATATGTTACTGAGAAAGGCGGGCTAGCTGGTGGTCGTTATGTGAATGCATAATGTAACCGCGCAAGCGACAACGGACGAAGAAGCGAACACACTGCACAAGCGCAGAACATAGAAAGGAAGGAAGAACAGGGCCCATTGAACTAGAAAGTAGCATATGTAACTGAGAAAGGCTGGCTAGCTGGTGGTCTTTATTTGAATGCTTAATGTAACCCAGCAAACGATAACGGACGAAGAAGGAAACACATTGCACACGCGTGGAACATGGAAAGGAAGAAAGAACAGCGCGCATTGAACTAGAAAGTAGCATATGTAACTAAGAAAGGTGGGCTAGCTGGTGGTCTTTATTTGAATGCATAATGTAACTGCGCAATTGACAATGGACGAAGTAGGAGACACACTGCAAACGCGCGGAACATAGAAAGAAAGGAGGAACAGGGCCCATTGTACTAGAAAGTAGCATAGGTAACTGAGAAAGGCGGGCTAGCTGGTGGTCGTTATATGAATGCATAATGTAACCGCGCAAACAACAACGGACGAAGAAGGAAGCACACTGCACAAGCACGGAACATAGAAAGGAAAGAAGAACAGGGCCCATTGAACTAGAAAGTAGCATATTTAACTGAGAAAGGTGGGCTAGCTGGTGGTCGGTATATGAATGCATAATGTAACCGCGCAAACGACAACGGACGAAGAAGGAAGCACACTGCACAAGCACGGAACATAGAAAGGAAAGAAGAACAGGGCCCATTGAACTAGAAAGTAGCATATGTAAATGAGAAAGAGGGCTAGCTGGTGGTCGTTATTTGAATGCATTATGTAACCGCGCAATTGAGAACGGACGGAGAAGCAAACACGCTGCATACGCGCGGAACATGGAAAGGAAGAAAGAACAGCGCGCATTGAACTAGAAATTAGCATATGTAACTGAGAAAGGTGGGCTAGCTGGTGGTCTTTATTTGAATGCATAATGTAACCAGGCAAACGACAACGGACGAAGAAGGAAACACACTGCACACGCGTGGAACATAGAAAGGAAAGAAGAACAGGGCCCATTGAACTAGAACGTAGCATATATAACTGAGAAGGCGCGCTAGCTGGTGGTCGTTATGCGAATGCATAATGTAACCGCGCAAGCGACAACGGACGAAGAAGCGAACACACTGCACAAGCGCAGAACATAGAAAGGAAGGAAGAACAGGGCCCATTGAACTAGAAAGTAGCATATGTAACTGAGAAAGGCGGGCTAGCTGGTGGTCGTTATTTGAATGCATAATGTAACTGCGCAATTGACAATGGACGAAGTAGGAGACACACTGCAAACGCGCGGAACATAGAAAGAAAGGAGGAACAGGGCCCATTGTACTAGAAAGTAGCATAGGTAACTGAGAAAGGCGGGCTAGCTGGTGGTCGTTATATGAATGCATAATGTAACCGCGCAAACTACAACGGACGAAGAAGGAAGCACACTGCACAAGCACGGAACATAGAAAGGAAAGAAGAACAGGGCCCATTGAACTAGAAAGTAGCATATTTAACTGAGAAAGGTGGGCTAGCTGGTGGTCGGTATATGAATGCATAATGTAACCGCGCAAACGACAACGGACGAAGAAGGAAGCACACTGCACAAGCACGGAGCATAGAAAGGAAAGAAGAACAGGGCCCATTGAACTAGAAAGTAGCATATGTAACCGAGAAAGGCGGGCTAGCTGGTGGTCGTTATTTGAATGCATAATGTAACCGCGCAATTGACAATGGACGAAGTAGGAGACACACTGCAAACGCGCGGAACATAGAAAGAAAGGAGGAACAGGGCCCATTGTACTAGAAAGTAGCATATGTAACTGAGAAAGGCGGGCTAGCTGGTGGTCGGTATTTGAATGCATAATGTAACCGCGCAAACCACAACGGATGAAGAAGGGAACATACTGCACATGCGCAGAACATGGAAAGGAAGGAAGAACAGGGCCCATTGAACTAGAAAGTAGCATATGTAACTGAGAAAGGCGGGCTACCTGATGGTCGGTATTTGAATGCATAATGTAACCGCGCAAACGACAACGGACGGAGAAGGAAACACACTGCACACGCGCGGAACATGGAAAGGAAGGTAGAACAGGGCGCATTGAACTAGAAAGTAGCATATGTAACTGAGAAAGGCTGGCTAGCTGGTGGTCTTTTGTTGAATGCCTAATGTAACCGCGCAAACGACAACGGACGAAGAAGCAAACACACTGCACACGCGTGGAACATGGAAAGGAAGGAAGAACAGCGCGCATTGAACTAGAAAGTAGTATATGTAACTGAGAAAGGCGGGCTAGCTGGTGGTCTTTATTTGAATGCATAATGTAACCGCGCAAACGACAACGGACGAAGTAGGAAGCACACTGCACAAGCGCGGAACATAGAAAAGAAAGAAGAACAGGGCCCATTGAACTAGAAAGTAGCATATGTAACTGAGAAAGCGGGCTAGCTGGTGGTCGGTATTTGAATGAATGCATAATATAACCGCGCAAACAACAACGGACGGAGAAGGAAACACACTGCACACGCGGGGAACATAGAAAGGAAGGAAGAACAGTGCCCATTGAACTAGAAAGTCGCATATGTAACTGAGAAAGGCGGGCTAGCTGGTGGTCGTTATGTGAATGCATAATGCGCCCGCGCAAACGACAACGGACGAAGAAGCAAACACACTGCACACGCCTAGGAACATGGAAAGGAAGGAAGAACAGCGCGCATTGAACTAGAAAGTAGCATATGTAACTGAGAAAGGCGGGCTAGCTGGTGGTCGGTATTTGAATGCATAATGTAACCGCGCAAACGACAACGGATGAAGAAGGGAACATACTGCACATGCGCAGAACATGGAAAGGAAGGAAGAACAGGGCCCAATGAAATAGAAAGTAGCATATGTAACTGAGAAAGGTGGGCTAGCTGGTGGTCGGTATTTGAGTGCATAATGTAACCGCGCAAACGACAACGGACGAAGAAGGAAGCACACTGCACACGCGGGGAACATAGAAAGGAAGGAAGAACAGTGCCCATTGAACTAGAAAGTCGCATATGTAACTGAGAAAGGTGGGCTAGCTGGTGGTCGTTATGTGAATGCATAAAGCGCCCGCGCAAACGACAACGGACGAAGAAGCAAACACACTGCACGTGCGCGGAACATGGAAAGGATGGAAGAACAGTGCCCATTGAACTAGAAAGTAGCATATGTAACTGAGAAAGGCTGGCTAGCTGGTGGTCTTTTTTTGAATGCCTAATGTAACCGCGTAAACGACAACGGACGAAGAAGGAAACACACTGCACACGCGTGGAACATGGAAAGGAAGGAACAACAGCGCGCATTGAACTAGAAAATAGCATAAGTAACTGAGAAAGGCGGGCTAGCTGGTGGTCGTTATGTGAATGCATAATGTACCCGCGCAAACGACAACGGACGAAGAAGCGAACACACTGCACATGCGCGGAACATGGAAAGGATGGAAGAACAGTGCCCATTGAACTAGAAAGTAGCATATGTAACTGAGAAAGGCTGGCTAGCTGGTGGTCTTTTTTTGAATGCTTAATGTAACCGCGTAAACGACAACGGACGAAGAAGGAAACACACTGCACACGCGTGGAACATGGAAAGGAAGGAACAACAGCGCGCATTGAACTAGAAAATAGCATATGTAACTGAGAAAGGCGGGCTAGCTGGTGGTTTTTTTTTAATGCATAATGTAACCGCGCAAACGACAACGGACGAAGTAGGAAGCACACTGCACAAGCACGGAACATAGAAAGGAAAGAAGAACAGGGCCCATTGAACTAGAAAGTAGCATATGTAACTGAGACAGCGGGCTAGCTGGTGGTCGGTATTTGAATGAATGCATAATATAACCGCACAAACAACAACGGACGGAAAAGGAAACACACTGCACACGCGGGGAACATAGAAAGGAAGGAAGAACAGTGCCCATTGAACTAGAAAGTCGCATATGTAACTGAGAAAGGCGGGCTAGCTGGTGGTCGTTATGTGAATGCATAATGCGCCCGCGCAAACGACAACGGACGAAGAAGCAAACACACTGCACACGCCTAGGAACATGGAAAGGAAGGAAGAACAGCGCGCATTGAACTAGAAAGTAGCATATGTAACTGAGAAAGGCGGGCTAGCTGGTGGTCGTTATGTGAATGTATAATGTACCCGCGCAAACGACAACGGACGAAGAAGCGAACACACTGCACATGCGCGGAACATGGAAAGGATGGAAGAACAGTGCCCATTGAACTAGAAAGTAGCATATGTAACTGAGAAAGGCTGGCTAGCTGGTGGTCTTTTTTTGAATGCCTAATGTAACCGCGCAAACGACAACGGACGAAGAAGGAAACACACTGCACACGCGTGGAACATGGAAAGGAAGGAACAAGAGCGTGCATTGAACTAGAAAATAGCATATGTAACTGAGAAAGGCGGGCTAGCTGGTGGTTTTTTTTAATGCATAATGTAACCACGCAAACGACAACGGACGAAGTAGGAAGCACAAAGCACAAGCACGGAACATAGAAAGGAAAGAAGAACAGGGCCCATTGAACTAGAAAGTAGCATATGTGACTGAGAAAGCGGGCTAGCTGGTGGTCGGTATTTGAATGAATGCATAATATAACCGCGCAAACAACAACGGAGGGAGAAGGAAACACACTGCACACGCGGGGAACATAGAAAGGAAGGAAGAACAGTGCCCATTGAACTAGAAAGTCGCATATGTTACTGAGAAAGGCGGGCTAGCTGGTGGTCGGTATTTGAATGCTTAATGTAACCGCGCAAACGACAACGGATGAAGAAGGGAACATACTGCACATGCGCAGAACATAGAAAGGAAGGAAGAACAGTGCCCATTGAACTAGAAAGTCGCATATGTATCTGAGAAAGGTGGGCTAGCTGGTGGTCGTTATGTGAATGCATAATGTAACCGCGCAAGCGACAACGGACGAAGAAGCGAACACACTGCACAAGCGCAGAACATAGAAAGGAAGGAAGAACAGGGCCCATTGAACTAGAAAGTAGCATATGTAACTGAGAAAGGCTGGCTAGCTGGTGGTCTTTATTTGAATGCTTAATGTAACCCAGCAAACGATAACGGACGAAGAAGGAAACACATTGCACACGCGTGGAACATGGAAAGGATGAAAGAACAGCGCGCATTGAACTAGAAAGTAGCATATGTAACTAAGAAAGGTGGGCTAGCTGGTGGTCTTTATTTGAATGCATAATGTAACTGCGCAATTGACAATGGACGAAGTAGGAGACACACTGCAAACGCGCGGAACATAGAAAGAAAGGAGGAACAGGGCCCATTGTTCTAGAAAGTAGCATAGGTAACTGAGAAAGGCGGGCTAGCTGGTGGTCGTTATATGAATGCATAATGTAACCGCGCAAACAACAACGGACGAAGAAGGAAGCACACTGCACAAGCACGGAACATAGAAAGGAAAGAAGAACAGGGCCCATTGAACTAGAAAGTAGCATATGTAACTGAGAAAGGCGGGCTAGCTGGTGGTCGGTATTTGAATGCATAATGTAACCGCGCAAACGACAACGGATGAAGAAGGGAACATACTGCACATGCGCAGAACATGGAAAGGAAGGAAGAACAGGGCCCAATGAAATAGAAAGTAGCATATGTAACTGAGAAAGGTGGGCTAGCTGGTGGTCGGTATTTGAGTGCATAATGTAACCGCGCAAACGACAACGGACAAGAAGGAAGCACACTGCACACGCGGGGAACATAGAAAGGAAGGAAGAACAGTGCCCATTGAACTAGAAAGTCGCATATGTAACTGAGAAAGGTGGGCTAGCTGGTGGTCGTTATGTGAATGCATAAAGTGCCCGCGCAAACGACAACGGACGAAGAAGCAAACACACTGCACATGCGCGGAACATGGAAAGGGTGGAAGAAAAGTGTCCATTGAACTAGAAAGTAGCATATGTAACTGAGAAAGGCTGGCTAGCTGGGGGTCTTTATTTGAATGCTTAATGTAACCGCGCAAACGACAACGGACGAAGAAGGAAAAACATTGCACACGCGTGGAACATGGAAAGGAAGAAAGAACAGTGCGCATTGAACTAGAAAATAGCATATGTAACTGAGAAAGGCGGGCTAGCTGGTGGTCGGTATTTGAATGCATAATGTAACCGCGCAAACCACAACGGATGAAGAAGGGAACATACTGCACATGCGCAGAACATGGAAAGGAAGGAAGAACAGGGCCCATTGAACTAGAAAGTAGCATATGTAACTGAGAAAGGCGGGCTACCTGGTGGTCGGTATTTGAATGCATAATGTAACCGCGCAAACGACAACGGACGGAGAAGGAAACACACTGCACACGCGCGGAACATGGAAAGGAAGGTAGAACAGGGCCCATTGAACTAGAAAGTAGCATATGTAACTGAGAAAGGCTGGCTAGCTGGTGGTCTTTTTTTGAATGCCTAATGTAACCGCGCAAACGACAACGGACGAAGAAGCAAACACGCTGCACACGCGTGGAACATGGAAAGGAAGGAAGAACAGCGCGCATTGAACTAGAAAGTAGCATATGTAACAGAAGGCGGGCTAGCTGGTGGTCATTATGTGAATGCATAATGTAACCGCACAAACGACAACGGACGAAGAAGCGAACACACTGCACAAGCGCAGAACATAGAAAGGAAGGAAGAACAGTGCCCATTGAACTAGAAAGTAGCATATGTAACTGAGAAAGGCGGGCTAGCTGGTGGTCGGTATTTGAATGCATAATGTAACCGCGCAAACGACAACGGATGAAGAAGGGAACATACTGCACATGCGCAGAACATGGAAAGGAAGGAAGAACAGTGCCCATTGAACTAGAAAGTAGCATATGTAACTGAGAAAGGCGGGCTAGCTGGTGGTCGGTATTTGAATGAATGCATAATATAACCGCGCAAACAACAACGGACGGAGAAGGAAACACACTGCACACGCGGGGAACATAGATAGGAAGGAAGGACAGTGCCCATTGAACTAGAAAGTCGCATATGTAACTGAGAAAGGCGGGCTAGCTGGTGGTCGTTAAGTGAATGCATAATGCGCCCGCGCAAACGACAACGGACGAAGAAGCAAACACACTGCACATGCGCGGAACATGGAAAGGATGGAAGAACAGTGCCCATTGAACTAGAAAGTAGCATATGTAACTGAGAAAGGCTGGCTAGCTGGTGGTCTTTATTTGAATGCTTAATGTAACCGCGCAAACGACAATGGACGAAGAAGGAAACACATTGCACACGCGTGGAACATGGAAAGGAAGGAAGAACAGCGCGCATTGAACTAGAAAGTAGCATATGTAACTGAGAAAGGCGGGCTAGCTGGTGGTCGTTATGTGAATGCATAATGTACCCTCGCAAACGACAATGGACGAAGAAGCGAACACACTGCACATGCGCGGAACATGGAAAGGATGGAAGAACAGTGCCCATTGAACTAGAAAGTAGCATATGTAACTGAGAAAGGCTGGCTAGCTGGTGGTCTTTTTTTGAATGCCTAATGTAACCGCGCAAACGACAACGGACGAAGAAGGAAACACACTGCACACGCGTGGAACATGGAAAGGAAGGAACAACAGCGCGCATTGAACTAGAAAATAGCATATGTAACTGAGAAAGGCGGGCTAGCTGGTGGTCGGTATTTGAATGCATAATGTAACCGCGCAAACCACAACGGATGAAGAAGGGAACATACTGCACATGCGCAGAACATGGAAAGGAAGGAAGAACAGGGCCCATTGAACTAGAAAGTAGCATATGTAACTGAGAAAGGCGGGCTACCTGGTGGTCGGTATTTGAATGCATAATGTAACCGCGCAAACGACAACGGACGGAGAAGGAAACACACTGCACACGCGCGGAACATGGAAAGGAAGGTAGAACAGGGCCCATTGAACTAGAAAGTAGCATATGTAACTGAGAAAGGCTGGCTAGCTGGTGGTCTTTTTTTGAATGCCTAATGTAACCGCGCAAACGACAACGGACGAAGAAGCAAACACGCTGCACACGCGTAGAACATGGAAAGGAAGGAAGAACAGCGCGCATTGAACTAGAAAGTAGTATATGTAACTGAGAAAGGCGGGCTAGCTGGTGGTCTTTATTTGAATGCATAATGTAACCGCGCAAACGACAACGGACGAAGTAGGAAGCACACTGCACAAGCGCGGAACATAGAAAAGAAAGAAGAACAGGGCCCATTGAACTAGAAAGTAGCATATGTAACTGAGAAAGCGGGCTAGCTGGTGGTCGTTATTTGAATGCTTTATGTAACCGCGCAATTGAGAAAGGACGGAGAAGCAAACACACTGCATACGTGCGGAACATGGAAAGGAAGGAAGAACAGCGCGCATTGAACTAGAAAGTTGCATATGTAACTGAGAAAGGCGGGCTAGCTGGTGGTCGGTATTTGAATGCATAATGTAACCGCGCAAACGACAACGGATGAAGAAGGGAACATACTGCACATGCGCAGAACATAGAAAGGAAGGAAGAACAGTGCCCATTGAACTAGAAAGTCGCATATGTAACTGAGAAAGGTGGGCTAGCTGGTGGTCGTTATGTGAATGCATAATGTAACCGCGCAAGCGACAACGGACGAAGAAGCGAACACACTGCACAAGCGCAGAACATAGAAAGGAAGGAAGAACAGGGCCCATTGAACTAGAAAGTAGCATATGTAACTGAGAAAGGCTGGCTAGCTGGTGGTCTTTATTTGAATGCTTAATGTAACCCCGCAAACGATAACGGACGAAGAAGGAAACACATTGCACACGCGTGGAACATGGAAAGGAAGAAAGAACAGCGCGCATTGAACTAGAAAGTAGCATATGTAACTAAGAAAGGTGGGCTAGCTGGTGGTCTTTATTTGAATGCATAATGTAACTGCGCAATTGACAATGGACGAAGTAGGAGACACACTGCAAACGCGCGGAACATAGAAAGAAAGGAGGAACAGGGCCCATTGTACTAGAAAGTAGCATAGGTAACTGAGAAAGGCGGGCTAGCTGGTGGTCGTTATATGAATGCATAATGTAACCGCGCAAACAACAACGGACGAAGAAGGAAGCACACTGCACAAGCACGGAACATAGAAAGGAAAGAAGAACAGGGCCCATTGAACTAGAAAGTAGCATATTTAACTGAGAAAGGTGGGCTAGCTGGTGGTCGGTATATGAATGCATAATGTAACCGCGCAAACGACAACGGACGAAGAAGGAAGCACACTGCACAAGCACGGAACATAGAAAGGAAAGAAGAACAGGGCCCATTGAACTAGAAAGTAGCATATGTAACCGAGAAAGGCGGGCTAGCTGGTGGTCGTTATTTGAATGCATAATGTAACCGCGCAATTGACAATGGACGAAGTAGGAGACACACTGCAAACGCGCGGAACATAGAAAGAAAGGAGGAACAGGGCCCGTTGTACTAGAAAGTAGCATATGTAACTGAGAAAGGCGGGCTAGCTGGTGGTCGGTATTTGAATGCATAATGTAACCGCGCAAACCACAACGGATGAAGAAGGGAACATACTGCACATGCGCAGAACATGGAAAGGAAGGAAGAACAGGGCCCATTGAACTAGAAAGTAGCATATGTAACTGAGAAAGGCGGGCTACCTGGTGGTCGGTATTTGAATGCATAATGTAACCGCGCAAACGACAACGGACGGAGAAGGAAACACACTGCACACGCGCGGAACATGGAAAGGAAGGAAGAACAGGGCCCATTGTACTAGAAAGTAGCATATGTAACTGAGAAAGGCGGGCTAGCTGGTGGTCTTTATTTGAATGCATAATGTAACCGCGCAAACGACAACGGACGAAGTAGGAAGCACACTGCACAAGCGCGGAACATAGAAAAGAAAGAAGAACAGGGCCCATTGAACTAGAAAGTAGCATATGTAACTGAGAAAGCGGGCTAGCTGGTGGTCGTTATTTGAATGCTTTATGTAACCGCGCAATTGAGAAAGGACGGAGAAGCAAACACACTGCATACGCGCGGAACATGGAAAGGAAGGAAGAACAGCGCGTATTGAACTAGAAAGTAGCATATGTAACTGAGAAAGGCGGGCTAGCTGGTGGTCGGTATTTGAATGCATAATGTAACCGCGCAAACGACAACGGATGAAGAAGGGAACATACTGCACATGCGCAGAACATGGAAAGGAAGGAAGAACAGGGCCCAATGAAATAGAAAGTAGCATATGTAACTGAGAAAGGTGGGCTAGCTGGTGGTCGGTATTTGAGTGCATAATGTAACCGCGCAAACGACAACGGACGAAGAAGGAAGCACACTGCACACGCGGGGAACATAGAAAGGAAGGAAGAACAGTGCCCATTGAACTAGAAAGTCGCATATGTAACTGAGAAAGGTGGGCTAGCTGGTGGTCGTTATGTGAATGCATAAAGCGCCCGCGCAAACGACAACGGACGAAGAAGCAAACACACTGCACATGCGCGGAACATGGAAAGGGTGGAAGAACAGTGCCCATTGAACTAGAAAGTAGCATATGTAACTGAGAAAGGCTGGCTAGCTGGTGGTCTTTATTTGAATGCTTAATGTAACCGCGCAAACGATAACGGACGAAGAAGGAAACACATTGCACACGCGTGGAACATGGAAAGGAAGAAAGACCAGCGCGCATTGAACTAGAAAGTAGCATATGTAACTAAGAAAGGTGGGCTAGCTGGTGGTCTTTATTTGAATGCATAATGTAACCAGGCAAACGACAACGGACGAAGAAGGAAACACACTGCACACGCGTGGAACATAGAAAGGAAAGAAGAACAGGGCCCATTGAACTAGAAAGTAGCATATGTAACAGAAGGCGGGCTAGCTGGTGGTCATTATGTGAATGCATAATGTAACCGCGCAAACGACAACGGACGAAGAAGCGAACACACTGCACAAGCGCAGAACATAGAAAGGAAGGAAGAACAGTGCCCATTGAACTAGAAAGTAGCATATGTAACTGAGAAAGGCGGGCTAGCTGGTGGTCGGTATTTGAATGCATAATGTAACCGCGCAAACGACAACGGATGAAGAAGGGAACATACTGCACATGCGCAGAACATGGAAAGGAAGGAAGAACAGTGCCCATTGAACTAGAAAGTAGCCTATGTAACTGAGAAAGGCGGGCTAGCTGGTGGTCGGTATTTGAATGAATGCATAATATAACCGCGCAAGCAACAACGGACGGAGAAGGAAACACACTGCACACGCGGGGAACATAGAAAGGAAGGAAGGACAGTGCCCATTGAACTAGAAAGTCGCATATGTGACTGAGAAAGGCGGGCTAGCTGGTGGTCGTTATGTGAATGCATAATGCGCCCGCGCAAACGACAACGGACGAAGAAGCAAACACACTGAACATGCGCGGAACATGGAAAGGATGGAAGAACAGTGCCCATTGAACTAGAAAGTAGCATATGTAACTGAGAAAGGCTGGCTAGCTGGTGGTCTTTATTTGAATGCTTAATGTAACCGCGCAAACGACAATGGACGAAGAAGGAAACACATTGCACACGCGTGGAACATGGAAAGGAAGGAAGAACAGCGCGCATTGAACTAGAAAGTAGCATATGTAACTGAGAAAGGCGGGCTAGCTGGTGGTCGTTATGTGAATGCATAATGTACCCGCGCAAACGACAATGGACGAAGAAGCGAACACACTGCACATGCGAGGAACATAGAAAGGATGGAAGAACAGTGCCCATTGAACTAGAAAGTAGCATATGTAACTGAGAAAGGCTGGCTAGCTGGTGGTCTTTTTTTGAATGCTTAATGTAACAGCGCAAACGACAACGGACGAAGAAGGAAACACACTGCACACGCGTGGAACATGGAAAGGAAGGAACAACAGCGCGCATTGAACTAGAAAATAGCATATGTAACTGAGAAAGGCGGGCTAGCTGGTGGTTTTTTTTAATGCATAATGTAACCGTGCAAACGACAACGGACGAAGTAGGAAGCACACTGCACAAGCACGGAACATAGAAAGGAAAGAAGAACAGGGCCCATTGAACTAGAAAGTAGCATATGTAACTGAGAAAGCGGGCTAGCTGGTGGTCGTTATTTGAATGCATAATGTAACCGCGCAAACGACAACGGACGAAGAAGGAAACACACTGAACACGCGCGGAACATGGAAAGGAAGGAAGAACAGCGCGCATTGAACTGGAAAGCAGCATACGTAACTGAGAAAGGTTTGCTAGCTGGTGGTCGGTATTTGAATGAATGCATAATATAACCCCGCAAGCAACGGACGGAGAAGGAAACACACTGCACACGCGCGGACTATAGAAAGGAAGGAAGAACAGGGCCCATTGTACTAGAAAGTAGCATATGTAACCGAGAAAGGCCGGCTAGCTGGTGGTCAGTATTTGAATGCATAATTTACCCGCGCAAACGACAACGGACGAAGAAGCGAACACACTGCACATGCGCGGAACATGGAAAGGATGGAAGAACAGTGCCCATTGAACTAGAAAGTAGCATATGTAACTGAGAAAGGCTGGCTAGCTGGTGGTCTTTTTTTGAATGGTTAATGTAACCGCGCAAACGACAACGGACGAAGAAGAAAACACACTGCACGCGCGTGGAACATGGAAAGGAAGAAAGAACAGCGCGCATTGAACTAGAAAGTAGCATATGTAACTGAGAAAGGTGGGCTAGCTGGTGGTCTTTATTTGAATGCATAATGTAACCACGCAAACGACAACGGACGAAGAAGGAAACACACTGCACACGCGTGGAACATAGAAAGGAAAGAAGAACAGGGCCCATTGAACTAGAACGTAGCATATGTAACTGAGAAGGCGGGCTAGCTGGTGGTCGTTATGTGAATGCATAATGTAACCGCGCAAGCGACAACGGACGAAGAAGCGAACACACTGCACAAGCGCAGAACATAGAAAGGAAGGAAGAACAGGGCCCATTGAACTAGAAAGTAGCATATGCAACTGAGAAAGGCGGGCTAGTTGGTGGTCGTTATTTGAATGCATAATGTAACTGCGCAATTGACAATGGACGAAGTAGGAGACACACTGCAAACGCGCGGAACATAGAAAGAAAGGAGGAACAGGGCCCATTGTACTAGAAAGTAGCATAGGTAACTGAGAAAGGCGGGCTAGCTGGTGGTCGTTATATGAATGCATAATGTAACCGCGCAAAACACAACAGAGGAAGAAGGAAGCACACTGCACAAGCACGGAACATAGAAAGGAAAGAAGAACAGGGCCCATTGAACTAGAAAGTAGCATATTTAACTGAGAAAGGTGGGCTAGCTGGTGGTCGGTATATGAATGCATAATGTAACCGCGCAAACGACAACAGACGAAGAAGGAAGCACACTGCACAAGCACGGAACATAGAAAGGAAAGAACAGGGCCCATTGAACTAGAAAGTAGCATATGTAACCGAGAAAGGCGGGCTACCTGGTGGTCGGTATTTGAATGCATAATGTAACCGCGCAAACGACAACGGACGGAGAAGGAAACACACTGCACACGCGCGGAACATGGAAAGGAAGGAAGAACAGGGCCCATTGTACTAGAAAGTAGCATATGTAACTGAGAAAGGCGGGCTAGCTGGTGGTCTTTATTTGAATGCATAATGTAACCACGCAAACGACAACGGACGAAGTAGGAAGCACACTGCACAAGCGCGGAACATAGAAAAGAAAGAAGAACAGGGCCCATTGAACTAGAAAGTAGCATATGTAACTGAGAAAGCGGGCTAGCTGGTGGTCGTTATTTGAATGCTTTATGTAACCGCGCAATTGAGAAAGGACGGAGAAGCAAACACACTGCATACGCGCGGAACATGGAAAGGAAGGAAGAACAGCGCGCATTGAACTAGAAAGTAGCATATGTAACTGAGAAAGGCGGGCTAGCTGGTGGTCGGTATTTGAATGCATAATGTAACCGCGCAAACGACAACGGATGAAGAAGGGAACATACTGCACATGCGCAGAACATGGAAAGGAAGGAAGAACAGGGCCCAATGAAATAGAAAGTAGCATATGTAACTGAGAAAGGTGGGCTAGCTGGTGGTCGGTATTTGAGTGCATAATGTAACCGCGCAAACGACAACGGACGAAGAAGGAAGCACACTGCACACGCGGGGAACATAGAAAGGAAGGAAGAACAGTGCCCATTGAACTAGAAAGTCGCATATGTAACTGAGAAAGGTGGGCTAGCTGGTGGTCGTTATGTGAATGCGTAAAGCGCCCGCGCAAACGACAACGGACGAAGAAGCAAACACACTGCACATGCGCGGAACATGGGAAGGGTGGAAGAACAGTGCCCATTGAACTAGAAAGTAGCATATGTAACTGAGAAAGGCTGGCTAGCTGGTGGTCTTTATTTGAATGCTTAATGTAACCGCGCAAACGATAACGGACGAAGAAGGAAACACATTGCACACGCGTGGAACATGGAAAGGAAGAAAGAACAGCGCGCATTGAACTAGAAAGTAGCATATGTAACTAAGAAATGTGGGCTAGCTGGTGGTCTTTATTTGAATGCATAATGTAACCAGGCAAACGACAACGGACGAAGAAGGAAACACACTGCACACGCGTGGAACATAGAAAGGAAAGAACAGGGCCCATTGAACTAGAAAGTAGCATATGTAACAGAAGGCGGGCTAGCTGGTGGTCGTTATGTGAATGCTTAATGTAACCGCGCAAACGACAACGGACGAAGAAGCGAACACACTGCACAAGCGCAGAACATAGAAAGGAAGGAAGAACAGTGCCCATTGAACTAGAAAGTAGCATATGTAACTGAGAAAGGCGGGCTAGCTGGTGGTCGGTATTTGAATGCATAATGTAACCGCGCAAACGACAACGGATGAAGAAGGGAACATACTGCACATGCGCAGAAAATGGAAAGGAAGGAAGAACAGTGCCCATTGAACTAGAAAGTAGCATATGTAACCGAGAAAGGCGGGCTAGCTGGTGGTCGTTATTTGAATGCATAATGTAACCGCGCAATTGACAATGGACGAAGTAGGAGACACACTGCAAACGCGCGGAACATAGAAAGAAAGGAGGAACAGGGCCCGTTGTACTAGAAAGTAGCATATGTAACTGAGAAAGGCGGGCTAGCTGGTGGTCGGTATTTGAATGAATGCATAATATAACCCCGCAAGCAACAACGGACGGAGAAGGAAACACACTGCACACGCGCGGACTATAGAAAGGAAGGAAGAACAGGGCCCATTGTACTAGAAAGTAGCATATGTAACCGAGAAAGGCCGGCTAGCTGGTGGTCAGTATTTGAATGCATAATTTACCCGCGCAAACGACAACGGACGAAGAAGCGAACACACTGCACATGCGCGGAACATGGAAAGGATGGAAGAACAGTGCCCATTGAACTAGAAAGTAGCATATATAACTGAGAAAGGCTGGCTAGCTGGTGGTCTTTTTTTGAATGGTTAATGTAACCGCGCAAACGACAACGGACGAAGAAGGAAACACACTGCACACGCGTGGAACATGGAAAGGAAGAAAGAACAGCGCGCATTGAACTAGAAAGTAGCATATGTAACTGAGAAAGGCGGGCTAGCTGGTGGTCGGTATTTGAATGCATAATGTAACCGCGCAAACGACAACGGATGAAGAAGGGAACATACTGCACATGCGCAGAAAATGGAAAGGAAGGAAGAACAGTGCCCATTGAACTAGAAAGTAGCATATGTAACCGAGAAAGGCGGGCTAGCTGGTGGTCGTTATTTGAATGCATAATGTAACCGCGCAATTGACAATGGACGAAGTAGGAGACACACTGCAAACGCGCGGAACATAGAAAGAAAGGAGGAACAGGGCCCGTTGTACTAGAAAGTAGCATATGTAACTGAGAAAGGCGGGCTAGCTGGTGGTCGGTATTTGAATGAATGCATAATATAACCCCGCAAGCAACAACGGACGGAGAAGGAAACACACTGCACACGCGCGGACTATAGAAAGGAAGGAAGAACAGGGCCCATTGTACTAGAAAGTAGCATATGTAACCGAGAAAGGCCGGCTAGCTGGTGGTCAGTATTTGAATGCATAATTTACCCGCGCAAACGACAACGGACGAAGAAGCGAACACACTGCACATGCGCGGAACATGGAAAGGATGGAAGAACAGTGCCCATTGAACTAGAAAGTAGCATATATAACTGAGAAAGGCTGGCTAGCTGGTGGTCTTTTTTTGAATGGTTAATGTAACCGCGCAAACGACAACGGACGAAGAAGGAAACACACTGCACACGCGTGGAACATGGAAAGGAAGAAAGAACAGCGCGCATTGAACTAGAACGTAGCATATGTAACTGAGAAGGTAGGCTAGCTGGTGGTCGTTATGTGAATGCATAATGTAACCGCGCAAGCGACAACGGACGAAGAAGCGAACACACTGCACAAGCGCAGAACATAGAAAGGAAGGAAGAACAGGGCCCATTGAACTAGAAAGTAGCATATGTAACTGAGAAAGGCGGGCTAGTTGGTGGTCGTTAATTGAATGCATAATGTAACTGCGCAATTGACAATGGACGAAGTAGGAGACACACTGCAAACGCGCGGAACATAGAAAGAAAGGAGGAACAGGGCCCATTGTACTAGAAAGTAGCATAGGTAACTGAGAAAGGCGGGCTAGCTGGTGGTCGTTATATGAATGCATAATGTAACCGCGCAAACAACAACGGACGAAGAAGGAAGCACACTGCACAAGCACGGAACATAGAAAGGAAAGAAGAACAGTGCCCATTGAACTAGAAAGTCGCATATGTAACTGAGAAAGGTGGGCTAGCTGGTGGTCGTTATGTGAATGCATAAAGCGCCCGCGCAAACGACAACGGACGAAGAAGCAAACACACTGCACATGCGCGGAACATGGGAAGGGTGGAAGAACAGTGCCCATTGAACTAGAAAGTAGCATATGTAACTGAGAAAGGCTGGCTAGCTGGTGGTCTTTATTTGAATGCTTAATGTAACCGCGCAAACGATAACGGACGAAGAAGGAAACACATTGCACACGCGTGGAACATGGAAAGGAAGAAAGAACAGCGCGCATTGAACTAGAAAGTAGCATATGTAACTAAGAAAGGTGGGCTAGCTGGTGGTCTTTATTTGAATGCATAATGTAACCAGGCAAACGACAACGGACGAAGAAGGAAACACACTGCACACGCGTGGAACATAGAAAGGAAAGAACAGGGCCCATTGAACTAGAAAGTAGCATATGTAACAGAAGGCGGGCTAGCTGGTGGTCGTTATGTGAATGCTTAATGTAACCGCGCAAACGACAACGGACGAAGAAGCGAACACACTGCACAAGCGCAGAACATTGAAAGGAAGGAAGAACAGTGCCCATTGAACTAGAAAGTAGCATATGTAACTGAGAAAGGCGGGCTAGCTGGTGGTCGGTATTTGAATGCATAATGTAACCGTGCAAACGACAACGGATGAAGAAGGGAACATACTGCACATGCGCAGAAAATGGAAAGGAAGGAAGAACAGTGCCCATTGAACTAGAAAGTAGCATATGTAACCGAGAAAGGCGGGCTAGCTGGTGGTCGTTATTTGAATGCATAATGTAACCGCGCAATTGACAATGGACGAAGTAGGAAACACACTGCAAACGCGCGGAACATAGAAAGAAAGGAGGAACAGGGCCCGTTGTACTAGAAAGTAGCATATGTAACTGAGAAAGGCGGGCTAGCTGGTGGTCGGTATTTGAATGAATGCATAATATAACCCCGCAAGCAACAACGGACGGAGAAGGAAACACACTGCACACGCGCGGACTATAGAAAGGAAGGAAGAACAGGGCCCATTGTACTAGAAAGTAGCATATGTAACCGAGAAAGGCCGGCTAGCTGGTGGTCAGTATTTGAATGCATAATTTACCCGCGCAAACGACAACGGACGAAGAAGCGAACACACTGCACATGCGCGGAACATGGAAAGGATGGAAGAACAGCGCGCATTGAACTAGAAAGTAGCATATGTAACTGAGAAAGGTGGGCTAGCTGGTGGTCTTTATTTGAATGCATAATGTAACCACGCAAACGACAACGGACGAAGAAGGAAACACACTGCACACGCGTGGAACATAGAAAGGAAAGAAGAACAGGGCCCATTGAACTAGAACGTAGCATATGTAACTGAGAAGGCAGGCTAGCTGGTGGTCGTTATGTGAATGCATAATGTAACCGCGCAAGCGACAACGGACGAAGAAGCGAATACACTGCACAAGCGCAGAACATAGAAAGGAAGGAAGAACAGGGCCCATTGAACTAGAAAGTAGCATATGTAACTGAGAAAGGCGGGCTAGTTGGTGGTCGTTATTAGAATGCATAATGTAACTGCGCAATTGACAATGGACGAAGTAGGAGACACACTGCAAACGCGCGGAACATAGAAAGAAAGGAGGAACAGGGCCCATTGTACTAGAAAGTAGCATAGGTAACTGAGAAAGGCGGGCTAGCTGGTGGTCGTTATATGAATGCATAATGTAACCGCGCAAACAACAACGGACGAAGAAGGAAGCACACTGCACAAGCACGGAACATAGAAAGGAAAGAAGAACAGGGCCCATTGAACTAGAAAGTAGCATATGTAACCGAGAAAGGCGGGCTAGCTGGTGGTCGTTATTTGAATGCATAATGTAACCGCGCAATTGACAATGGACGAAGTAGGAGACACACTGCAAACGCGCGGAACATAGAAAGAAAGGAGGAACAGGGCCCGTTGTACTAGAAAGTAGCATATGTAACTGAGAAAGGCGGGCTAGCTGGTGGTCGGTATTTGAATGCATAATGTAACCGCGCAAACCACAACGGATGAAGAAGGGAACATACTGCACATGCGCAGAACATGGAAAGGAAGGAAGAACAGGGCCCATTGAACTAGAAAGTAGCATATGTAACTGAGAAAGGCGGGCTACCTGGTGGTCGGTATTTGAATGCATAATGTAACTGCGCAAACGACAACGGACGGAGAAGGAAACACACTGCACACGCGCGGAACATGGAAAGGAAGGAAGAACAGGGCCCATTGTACTAGAAAGTAGCATATGTAACTGAGAAAGGCGGGCTAGCTGGTGGTCTTTATTTGAATGTATAATGTAACCGCGCAAACGACAACGGACGAAGTAGGAAGCACACTGCACAAGCGCGGAACATAGAAAAGAAAGAAGAACAGGGCCCATTGAACTAGAAAGTAGCATATGTAACTGAGAAAGCGGGCTAGCTGGTGGTCGGTATTTGAATGCATAATGTAACCGCGCAAACGACAACGGACGGAGAAGGAAACACACTGCACACGCGCGGAACATGGAAAGGAAGGAAGAACAGCGCGCATTGAACTAGAAAGTAGCATATGTAACTGAGAAAGGCTGGCTAGCTGGTGGTCTTTTTTTGAATGGTTAATGTAACCGCGCAAACGACAATGGACGAAGAAGGAAACACACTGCACACGCGTGGAACATGGAAAGGAAGAAAGAACAGCGCGCATTGAACTAGAAAGTAGCATATGTAACTGAGAAAGGTGGGCTAGCTGGTGGTCTTTATTTGATTGCATAATGTAACCGCGCAAACGACAACGGACGAAGAAGGAAGCACACTGCACAAGCACGGAACAAGGAAAGGAAAGAAGAACAGGGCCCATTGAACTTGAAAGTAGCATATGTAACCGAGAAAGGCGGGCTAGCTGGTGGTCGTTATTTGAATGCATAATGTAACCGCGCAAACGACAACGGACGAAGAAGGAAACACACTGCACACGCGTGGAACATGGAAAGGAAGAAAGAACAGCGCGCATTGAACTAGAAAGTAGCATATTTAACTGAGAAAGGTGGGCTAGCTGGTGGTCGGTATATGAATGCATAATGTAACCGCGCAAACGACAACGGACGAAGAAGGAAGCACACTGCACAAGCACGGAACATAGAAAGGAAAGAAGAACAGGGCCCATTGAACTAGAAAGTAGCATATGTAACCGAGAAAGGCGGGCTAGCTGGTGGTCGTTATTTGAATGCATAATGTAACCACGCAATTGACAATGGACGAAGTAGGAGACACACTGCAAACGCGCGGAACATAGAAAGAAAGGAGGAACAGGGCCCGTTGTACTAGAAAGTAGCATATGTAACTGAGAAAGGCGGGCTAGCTGGTGGTCGGTATTTGAATGCATAATGTAACCGCGCAAACCACAACGGATGAAGAAGGGAACATACTGCACATGCGCAGAACATGGAAAGGAAGGAAGAACAGGGCCCATTGAACTAGAAAGTAGCATATGTAACTGAGAAAGGCGGGCTACCTGGTGGTCGGTATTTGAATGCATAATGTAACCGCGCAAACGACAACGGACGGAGAAGGAAACACACTGCACACGCGCGGAACATGGAAAGGAAGGAAGAACAGGGCCCATTGTACTAGAAAGTAGCATATGTAACTGAGAAAGGCGGGCTAGCTGGTGGTCTTTATTTGAATGCATAATGTAACCGCGCAAACGACAACGGACGAAGTAGGAAGCACACTGCACAAGCGCGGAACATAGAAAAGAAAGAAGAACAGGGCCCATTGAACTAGAAAGTAGCATATGTAACTGAGAAAGCGGGCTAGCTGGTGGTCGGTATTTGAATGCATAATGTAACCGCGCAAACGACAACGGACGGAGAAGGAAACACACTGCACACGCGCGGAACATGGAAAGGAAGGAAGAACAGCGCGCATTGAACTAGAAAGTAGCATATGTAACTGAGAAAGGCTGGCTAGCTGGTGGTCTTTTTTTGAATGGTTAATGTAACCGCGCAAACGACAACGGACGAAGAAGGAAACACACTGCACACGCGTGGAACATGGAAAGGAAGAAAGAACAGCGCGCATTGAACTAGAAAGTAGCATATGTAACTGAGAAAGGTGGGCTAGCTGGTGGTCTTTATTTGAATGCATAATGTAACCGCGCAAACGACAACGGACGAAGTAGGAAGCACACTGCACAAGCGCGGAACATAGAAAAGAAAGAAGAACAGGGCCCATTGAACTAGAAAGTAGCATATGTAACTGAGAAAGCGGGCTAGCTGGTGGTCGGTATTTGAAGGCATAATGTAACCGCGCAAACGACAACGGACGAAGAAGGAAACACACTGCACACGCGTGGAACATGGAAAGGAAGAAAGAACAGCGCGCATTGAAGTAGAAAGTAGCATATGTAACTGAGAAAGGCTGGCTAGCTGGTGGTCTTTTTTGACTGGTTAATGTAACCGCGCAAACGACAACGGACGAAGAAGGAAACACACTGCACACGCGTGTAACATGGAAAGGAAGAAAGAACAGCGCGCATTGAACTAGAAAGTAGCATATGTAACTGAGAAACGCGGGCTAGCTGGTGGTCGGTATTTGAATGAATGCATAATATAACCCCGCAAGCAACAACGGACGGAGAAGGAAACACACTGCACACGCGCGGACTATAGAAAGGAAGGAAGAACAGGGCCCATTGTACTAGAAAGTAGCATATGTAACCGAGAAAGGCCGGCTAGCTGGTGATCAGTATTTGAATGCATAATTTACCCGCGCAAACGACAACGGACGAAGAAGCGAACACACTGCACATGCGCGGAACATGGAAAGGATGGAAGAACAGTGCCCATTGAACTAGAAAGTAGCATATATAACTGAGAAAGGCTGGCTAGCTGGTGGTCTTTTTTTGAATGGTTAATGTAACCGCGCAAACGACAACGGACGAAGAAGGAAACACACTGCACACGCGTGGAACATGGAAAGGAAGAAAGAACAGCGCGCATTGAACTAGAAAGTAGCATATGTAACTGAGAAAGGCTGGCTAGCTGGTGGTCTTTTTTTGAATGGTTAATGTAACCGCGCAAACGACAACGGACGAAGAAGGAAACACACTGCACACGCGTGGAACATGGAAAGGAAGAAAGAACAGCGCGCATTGAACTAGAAAGTAGCATATGTAACTGAGAAAGGTGGGCTAGCTGGTGGTCTTTATTTGAATGCATAATGTAACCACGCAAACGACAACGGACGAAGAAGGAAACACACTGCACACGCGTGGAACATAGAAAGGAAAGAAGAACAGGGCCCATTGAACTAGAACGTAGCATATGTAACTGAGAAGGTAGGCTAGCTGGTGGTCGTTATGTGAATGCATAATGTAACCGCGCAAGCGACAACGGACGAAGAAGCGAACACACTGCACAAGCGCAGAACATAGAAAGGAAGGAAGAACAGGGCCCATTGAACTAGAAAGTAGCATATGTAACTGAGAAAGGCGGGCTAGTTGGTGGTCGTTAATTGAATGCATAATGTAACTGCGCAATTGACAATGGACGAAGTAGGAGACACACTGCAAACGCGCGGAACATAGAAAGAAAGGAGGAACAGGGCCCATTGTACTAGAAAGTAGCATAGGTAACTGAGAAAGGCGGGCTAGCTGGTGGTCGTTATATGAATGCATAATGTAACCGCGCAAACAACAACGGACGAAGAAGGAAGCACACTGCACAAGCACGGAACATAGAAAGGAAAGAAGAACAGTGCCCATTGAACTAGAAAGTCGCATATGTAACTGAGAAAGGTGGGCTAGCTGGTGGTCGTTATGTGAATGCATAAAGCGCCCGCGCAAACGACAACGGACGAAGAAGCAAACACACTGCACATGCGCGGAACATGGGAAGGGTGGAAGAACAGTGCCCATTGAACTAGAAAGTAGCATATGTAACTGAGAAAGGCTGGCTAGCTGGTGGTCTTTATTTGAATGCTTAATGTAACCGCGCAAACGATAACGGACGAAGAAGGAAACACATTGCACACGCGTGGAACATGGAAAGGAAGAAAGAACAGCGCGCATTGAACTAGAAAGTAGCATATGTAACTAAGAAAGGTGGGCTAGCTGGTGGTCTTTATTTGAATGCATAATGTAACCAGGCAAACGACAACGGACGAAGAAGGAAACACACTGCACACGCGTGGAACATAGAAAGGAAAGAACAGGGCCCATTGAACTAGAAAGTAGCATATGTAACAGAAGGCGGGCTAGCTGGTGGTCGTTATGTGAATGCTTAATGTAACCGCGCAAACGACAACGGACGAAGAAGCGAACACACTGCACAAGCGCAGAACATTGAAAGGAAGGAAGAACAGTGCCCATTGAACTAGAAAGTAGCATATGTAACTGAGAAAGGCGGGCTAGCTGGTGGTCGGTATTTGAATGCATAATGTAACCGCGCAAACGACAACGGATGAAGAAGGGAACATACTGCACATGCGCAGAAAATGGAAAGGAAGGAAGAACAGTGCCCATTGAACTAGAAAGTAGCATATGTAACCGAGAAAGGCGGGCTAGCTGGTGGTCGTTATTTGAATGCATAATGTAACCGCGCAATTGACAATGGACGAAGTAGGAGACACACTGCAAACGCGCGGAACATAGAAAGAAAGGAGGAACAGGGCCCGTTGTACTAGAAAGTAGCATATGTAACTGAGAAAGGCGGGCTAGCTGGTGGTCGGTATTTGAATGAATGCATAATATAACCCCGCAAGCAACAACGGACGGAGAAGGAAACACACTGCACACGCGCGGACTATAGAAAGGAAGGAAGAACAGGGCCCATTGTACTAGAAAGTAGCATATGTAACCGAGAAAGGCCGGCTAGCTGGTGGTCAGTATTTGAATGCATAATTTACCCGCGCAAACGACAACGGACGAAGAAGCGAACACACTGCACATGCGCGGAACATGGAAAGGATGGAAGAACAGCGCGCATTGAACTAGAAAGTAGCATATGTAACTGAGAAAGGTGGGCTAGCTGGTGGTCTTTATTTGAATGCATAATGTAACCACGCAAACGACAACGGACGAAGAAGGAAACACACTGCACACGCGTGGAACATAGAAAGGAAAGAAGAACAGGGCCCATTGAACTAGAACGTAGCATATGTAACTGAGAAGGCAGGCTAGCTGGTGGTCGTTATGTGAATGCATAATGTAACCGCGCAAGCGACAACGGACGAAGAAGCGAACACACTGCACAAGCGCAGAACATAGAAAGGAAGGAAGAACAGGGCCCATTGAACTAGAAAGTAGCATATGTAACTGAGAAAGGCGGGCTAGTTGGTGGTCGTTATTTGAATGCATAATGTAACTGCGCAATTGACAATGGACGAAGTAGGAGACACACTGCAAACGCGCGGAACATAGAAAGAAAGGAGGAACAGGGCCCATTGTACTAGAAAGTAGCATAGGTAACTGAGAAAGGCGGGCTAGCTGGTGGTCGTTATATGAATGCATAATGTAACCGCGCAAACAACAACGGACGAAGAAGGAAGCACACTGCACAAGCACGGAACATAGAAAGGAAAGAAGAACAGGGCCCATTGAACTAGAAAGTAGCATATGTAACCGAGAAAGGCGGGCTAGCTGGTGGTCGTTATTTGAATGCATAATGTAACCGCGCAATTGACAATGGACGAAGTAGGAGACACACTGCAAACGCGCGGAACATAGAAAGAAAGGAGGAACAGGGCCCGTTGTACTAGAAAGTAGCATATGTAACTGAGAAAGGCGGGCTAGCTGGTGGTCGGTATTTGAATGCATAATGTAACCGCGCAAACCACAACGGATGAAGAAGGGAACATACTGCACATGCGCAGAACATGGAAAGGGAGGAAGAACAGGGCCCATTGAACTAGAAAGTAGCATATGTAACTGAGAAAGGCGGGCTACCTGGTGGTCGGTATTTGAATGCATAATGTAACTGCGCAAACGACAACGGACGGAGAAGGAAACACACTGCACACGCGCGGAACATGGAAAGGAAGGAAGAACAGGGCCCATTGTACTAGAAAGTAGCATATGTAACTGAGAAAGGCGGGCTAGCTGGTGGTCTTTATTTGAATGTATAATGTAACCGCGCAAACGACAACGGACGAAGTAGGAAGCACACTGCACAAGCGCGGAACATAGAAAAGAAAGAAGAACAGGGCCCATTGAACTAGAAAGTAGCATATGTAACTGAGAAAGCGGGCTAGCTGGTGGTCGGTATTTGAATGCATAATGTAACCGCGCAAACGACAACGGACGGAGAAGGAAACACACTGCACACGCGCGGAACATGGAAAGGAAGGAAGAACAGCGCGCATTGAACTAGAAAGTAGCATATGTAACTGAGAAAGGCTGGCTAGCTGGTGGTCTTTTTTTGAATGGTTAATGTAACCGCGCAAACGACAATGGACGAAGAAGGAAACACACTGCACACGCGTGGAACATGGAAAGGAAGAAAGAACAGCGCGCATTGAACTAGAAAGTAGCATATGTAACTGAGAAAGGTGGGCTAGCTGGTGGTCTTTATTTGATTGCATAATGTAACCGCGCAAACGACAACGGACGAAGAAGGAAGCACACTGCACAAGCACGGAACAAGGAAAGGAAAGAAGAACAGGGCCCATTGAACTAGAAAGTAGCATATGTAACCGAGAAAGGCGGGCTAGCTGGTGGTCGTTATTTGAATGCATAATGTAACCGCGCAAACGACAACGGACGAAGAAGGAAACACACTGCACACGCGTGGAACATGGAAAGGAAGAAAGAACAGCGCGCATTGAACTAGAAAGTAGCATATTTAACTGAGAAAGGTGGGCTAGCTGGTGGTCGGTATATGAATGCATAATGTAACCGCGCAAACGACAACGGACGAAGAAGGAAGCACACTGCACAAGCACGGAACATAGAAAGGAAAGAAGAACAGGGCCCATTGAACTAGAAAGTAGCATATGTAACCGAGAAAGGCGGGCTAGCTGGTGGTCGTTATTTGAATGCATAATGTAACCACGCAATTGACAATGGACGAAGTAGGAGACACACTGCAAACGCGCGGAACATAGAAAGAAAGGAGGAACAGGGCCCGTTGTACTAGAAAGTAGCATATGTAACTGAGAAAGGCGGGCTAGCTGGTGGTCGGTATTTGAATGCATAATGTAACCGCGCAAACCACAACGGATGAAGAAGGGAACATACTGCACATGCGCAGAACATGGAAAGGAAGGAAGAACAGGGCCCATTGAACTAGAAAGTAGCATATGTAACTGAGAAAGGCGGGCTACCTGGTGGTCGGTATTTGAATGCATAATGTAACCGCGCAAACGACAACGGACGGAGAAGGAAACACACTGCACACGCGCGGAACATGGAAAGGAAGGAAGAACAGGGCCCATTGTACTAGAAAGTAGCATATGTAACTGAGAAAGGCGGGCTAGCTGGTGGTCTTTATTTGAATGCATAATGTAACCGCGCAAACGACAACGGACGAAGTAGGAAGCACACTGCACAAGCGCGGAACATAGAAAAGAAAGAAGAACAGGGCCCATTGAACTAGAAAGTAGCATATGTAACTGAGAAAGCGGGCTAGCTGGTGGTCGGTATTTGAATGCATAATGTAACCGCGCAAACGACAACGGACGGAGAAGGAAACACACTGCACACGCGCGGAACATGGAAAGGAAGGAAGAACAGCGCGCATTGAACTAGAAAGTAGCATATGTAACTGAGAAAGGCTGGCTAGCTGGTGGTCTTTTTTTGAATGGTTAATGTAACCGCGCAAACGACAACGGACGAAGAAGGAAACACACTGCACACGCGTGGAACATGGAAAGGCAGAAAGAACAGCGCGCATTGAACTAGAAAGTAGCATATGTAACTGAGAAAGGTGGGCTAGCTGGTGGTCTTTATTTGAATGCATAATGTAACCGCGCAAACGACAACGGACGAAGTAGGAAGCACACTGCACAAGCGCGGAACATAGAAAAGAAAGAAGAACAGGGCCCATTGAACTAGAAAGTAGCATATGTAACTGAGAAAGCGGGCTAGCTGGTGGTCGGTATTTGAAGGCATAATGTAACCGCGCAAACGACAACGGACGAAGAAGGAAACACACTGCACACGCGTGGAACATGGAAAGGAAGAAAGAACAGCGCGCATTGAAGTAGAAAGTAGCATATGTAACTGAGAAAGGCTGGCTAGCTGGTGGTCTTTTTTGAATGGTTAATGTAACCGCGCAAACGACAACGGACGAAGAAGGAAACACACTGCACACGCGTGGAACATGGAAAGGAAGAAAGAACAGCGCGCATTGAACTAGAAAGTAGCATATGTAACTGAGAAAGGTGGGCTAGCTGGTGGTCTTTATTTGAATGCATAATGTAACCACGCAAACGACAACGGACGAAGAAGAAAACACACTGCACAGGCGTGGAACATAGAAAGGAAAGAACAGGGCCCATTGAACTAGAACGTAGCATATGTAACTGAGTAGGCGGGCTAGCTGGTGGTCGTTATGTGAATGCATAATGTAACCGCGCAAGCGACAACGCACGAAGAAGCGAACACACTGCACAAGCGCAGAACATAGAAAGGAAGGAAGAACAGGGCCCATTGAACTAGAAAGTAGCATATGTAACTGAGAAAGGCGGGCTAGTTGGTGGTCGTTATTTGAATGCATAATGTAACTGCGCAATTGACAATGGACGAAGTAGGAGACACACTGCAAACGCGCGGAACATAGAAAGAAAGGAGGAACAGGGTCCATTGTACTAGAAAGTAGCATAGGTAACTGAGAAAGGCGGGCTAGCTGGTGGTCGTTATATGAATGCATAATGTAACCGCGCAAACAACAACGGACGAAGAAGGAAGCACACTGCACAAGCACGGAACATAGAAAGGAAAGAAGAACAGGGCCCATTGAACTAGAAAGTAGCATATTTAACTGAGAAAGGTGGGCTAGCTGGTGGTCGGTATATGAATGCATAATGTAACCGCGCAAACGACAACGGACGAAGAAGGAAGCACACTGCACAAGCACGGAACATAGAAAGGAAAGAAGAACAGGGCCCATTGAACTAGAAAGTAGCATATGTAACCGAGAAAGGCGGGCTAGCTGGTGGTCGTTATTTGAATGCATAATGTAACCGCGCAATTGACAATGGACGAAGTAGGAGACACACTGCAAACGCGCGGAACATAGAAAGAAAGGAGGAACAGGGCCCGTTGTACTAGAAAGTAGCATATGTAACTGAGAAAGGCGGGCTAGCTGGTGGTCGGTATTTGAATGCATAATGTAACCGCGCAAACCACAACGGATGAAGAAGGGAACATACTGCACATGCGCAGAACATGGAAAGGAAGGAAGAACAGGGCCCATTGAACTAGAAAGTAGCGTATGTAACTGAGAAAGGCGGGCTACCTGGTGGTCGGTATTTGAATGCATAATGTAACCGCGCAAACGACAACGGACGGAGAAGGAAACACACTGCACACGCGCGGAACATGGAAAGGAAGGAAGAACAGGGCCCATTGTACTGGAAAGTAGCATATGTAACTGAGAAAGGCGGGCTAGCTGGTGGTCTTTATGTGAATGCATAATGTAACCGCGCAAACGACAACGGACGAAGTAGGAAGCACACTGCACAAGCGCGGAACATAGAAAAGAAAGAAGAACAGGGCCCATTGAACTAGAAAGTAGCATATGTAACTGAGAAAGCGGGCTAGCTGGTGGTCGGTATTTGAATGCATAATGTAACCGCGCAAACGACAACGGACGGAGAAGGAAACACACTGCACACGCGCGGAACATGGAAAGGAAGGAAGAACAGCGCGCATTGAACTAGAAAGTAGCATATGTAACTGAGAAAGGCTGGCTAGCTGGTGGTCTTTTTTTGAATGGTTAATGTAACCGCGCAAACGACAACGGACGAAGAAGGAAACACACTGCACACGCGTGGAACATGGAAAGGAAGAAAGAACAGCGCGCATTGAACTAGAAAGTAGCATATGTAACTGAGAAAGGTGGGCTAGCTGGTGGTCTTTATTTGAATGCATAATGTAACCGCGCAAACGACAACGGACGAACAAGGAAGCACACTGCACAAGCACGGAACATAGAAAGGAAAGAAGAACAGGGCCCATTGAACTAGAAAGTAGCATATGTAACCGAGAAAGGCGGGCTAGCTGGTGGTCGTTATTTGAATGCATAATGTAACCGCGCAAACGACAACGGACGAAGAAGGAAACACACTGCACACGCGTGGAACATGGAAAGGAAGAAAGAACAGCGCGCATTGAACTAGAAAGTAGCATATTTAACTGAGAAAGGTGGGCTAGCTGGTGGTCGGTATATGAATGCATAATGTAACCGCGCAAACGACAACGGACGAAGAAGGAAGCACACTGCACAAGCACGGAACATAGAAAGGAAAGAAGAACAGGGCCCATTGAACTAGAAAGTAGCATATGTAACCGAGAATGGCGGGCTAGATGGTGGTCGTTATTTGAATGCATAATGTAACCGCGCAATTGACAATGGACGAAGTAGGAGACACACTGCAAACGCGCGGAACATATAAAGAAAGGAGGAACAGGGCCCGTTGTACTAGAAAGTAGCATATGTAACTGAGAAAGGCGGGCTAGCTGGTGGTCGGTATTTGAATGCATAATGTAACCGCGCAAACCACAACGGATGAAGAAGGGAACATAGTGCACATGCGCAGAACATGGAAAGGAAGGAAGAACAGGGCCCATTGAACTAGAAAGTAGCATATGTAACTGAGAAAGGCGGGCTACCTGGTGGTCGGTATTTGAATGCATAATGTAACCGCGCAAACGACAACGGACGGAGAAGGAAACACACTGCACACGCGCGGAACATGGAAAGGAAGGAAGAACAGGGCCCATTGTACTAGAAAGTAGCATATGTAACTGAGAAAGGCGGGCTAGCTGGTGGTCTTAATTTGAATGCATAATGTAACCGCGCAAACGACAACGGACGAAGTAGGAAGCACACTGCACAAGCGCGGAACATAGAAAAGAAAGAAGAACAGGGCCCATTGAACTAGAAAGTAGCATATGTAACTGAGAAAGCGGGCTAGCTGGTGGTCGGTATTTGAATGCATAATGTAACCGCGCAAACGACAACGGACGGAGAAGGAAACACACTGCACACGCGCGGAACATGGAAAGGAAGGAAGAACAGCGCGCATTGAACTAGAAAGTAGCATATGTAACTGAGAAAGGCTGGCTAGCTGGTGGTCTTTTTTTGAATGCTTAATGTAACCGCGCAAACGACAACGGACGAAGAAGGAAACACACTGCACACGCGTGGAACATGGAAAGGAAGAAAGAACAGCGCGCATTGAACTAGAAAGTAGCATATGTAACTGAGAAAGGTGGGCTAGCTGGTGGTCTTTATTTGAATGCATAATGTAACCGCGCAAACGACAACGGACGAAGTAGGAAGCACACTGCACAAGCGCGGAACATAGAAAAGAAAGAAGAACAGGGCCCATTGAACTAGAAAGTAGCATATGTAACTGAGAAAGCGGGCTAGCTGGTGGTCGGTATTTGAAGGCATAATGTAACCGCGCAAACGACAACGGACGAAGAAGGAAACACACTGCACACGCGTGGAACATGGAAAGGAAGAAAGAACAGCGCGCATTGAAGTAGAAAGTAGCATATGTGACTGAGAAAGGCTGGCTAGCTGGTGGTCTTTTTTTGAATGGTTAATGTAACCGCGCAAACGACAACGGACGAAGAAGGAAACACACTGCACACGCGTGGAACATGGAAAGGAAGAAAGAACAGCGCGCATTGAACTAGAAAGTAGCATATGTAACTGAGAAAGGTGGGCTAGCTGGTGGTCTTTATTTGAATGCATAATGTAACCACGCAAACGACAACGGACGAAGAAGAAAACACACTGCACAGGCGTGGAACATAGAAAGGAAAGAAGAACAGGGCCCATTGAACTAGAACGTAGCATATGTAACTGAGTAGGCGGGCTAGCTGGTGGTCGTTATGTGAATGCATAATGTAACCGCGCAAGCGACAACGGACGAAGAAGCGAACACACTGCACAAGCGCAGAACATAGAAAGGAAGGAAGAACAGGGCCCATTGAACTAGAAAGTAGCATATGTAACTGAGAAAGGCGGGCTAGTTGGTGGTCGTTATTTGAATGCATAATGTAACTGCGCAATTGACAATGGACGAAGTAGGAGACACACTGCAAACGCGCGGAACATAGAAAGAAAGGAGGAACAGGGTCCATTGTACTAGAAAGTAGCATAGGTAACTGAGAAAGGCGGGCTAGCTGGTGGTCGTTATATGAATGCATAATGTAACCGCGCAAACAACAACGGGGGAAGAAGGAAGCACACTGCACAAGCACGGAACATAGAAAGGAAAGAAGAACAGGGCCCATTGAACTAGAAAGTAGCATATTTAACTGAGAAAGGTGGGCTAGCTGGTGGTCGGTATATGAATGCATAATGTAACCGCGCAAACGACAACGGACGAAGAAGGAAGCACACTGCACAAGCACGGAACATAGAAAGGAAAGAAGAACAGGGCCCATTGAACTAGAAAGTAGCATATGTAACCGAGAAAGGCGGGCTAGCTGGTGGTCGTTATTTGAATGCATAATGTAACCGCGCAATTGACAATGGACGAAGTAGGAGACACACTGCAAACGCGCGGAACATAGAAAGAAAGGAGGAACAGGGCCCGTTGTACTAGAAAGTAGCATATGTAACTGAGAAAGGCGGGCTAGCTGGTGGTCGGTATTTGAATGCATAATGTAACCGCGCAAACCACAACGGATGAAGAAGGGAACATACTGCACATGCGCAGAACATGGAAAGGAAGGAAGAACAGGGCCCATTGAACTAGAAAGTAGCGTATGTAACTGAGAAAGGCGGGCTACCTGGTGGTCGGTATTTGAATGCATAATGTAACCGCGCAAACGACAACGGACGGAGAAGGAAACACACTGCACACGCGCGGAACATGGAAAGGAAGGAAGAACAGGGCCCATTGTACTAGAAAGTAGCATATGTAACTGAGAAAGGCGGGCTAGCTGGTGGTCTTTATTTGAATGCATAATGTAACCGCGCAAACGACAACGGACGGAGAAGGAAACACACTGCACACGCGCGGAACATGGAAAGGAAGGAAGAACAGCGCGCATTGAACTAGAAAGTAGCATATGTAACTGAGAAAGGCTGGCTAGCTGGTGGTCTTTTTTTGAATGGTTAATGTAACCGCGCAAACGACAACGGACGAAGAAGGAAACACACTGCACACGCGTGGAACATGGAAAGGAAGAAAGAACAGCGCGCATTGAACTAGAAAGTAGCATATGTAACTGAGAAAGGTGGGCTAGCTGGTGGTCTTTATTTGAATGCATAATGTAACCGCGCAAACGACAACGGACGAAGAAGGAAGCACACTGCACAAGCACGGAACATAGAAAGGAAAGAAGAACAGGGCCCATTGAACTAGAAAGTAGCATATGTAACCGAGAAAGGCGGGCTAGCTGGTGGTCGTTATTTGAATGCATAATGTAACCGCGCAAACGACAACGGACGAAGAAGGAAACACACTGCACACGCGTGGAACATGGAAAGGAAGAAAGAACAGCGCGCATTGAACTAGAAAGTAGCATATTTAACTGAGAAAGGTGGGCTAGCTGGTGGTCGGTATATGAATGCATAATGTAACCGCGCAAACGACAACGGACGAAGAAGGAAGCACACTGCACAAGCACGGAACATAGAAAGGAAAGAAGAACAGGGCCCATTGAACTAGAAAGTAGCATATGTAACCGAGAATGGCGGGCTAGATGGTGGTCGTTATTTGAATGCATAATGTAACCGCGCAATTGACAATGGACGAAGTAGGAGACACACTGCAAACGCGCGGAACATATAAAGAAAGGAGGAACAGGGACCGTTGTACTAGAAAGTAGCATATGTAACTGAGAAAGGCGGGCTAGCTGGTGGTCGGTATTTGAATGCATAATGTAACCGCGCAAACCACAACGGATGAAGAAGGGAACATACTGCACATGCGCAGAACATGGAAAGGAAGGAAGAACAGGGCCCATTGAACTAGAAAGTAGCATATGTAATTGAGAAAGGCGGGCTACCTGGTGGTCGGTATTTGAATGCATAATGTAACCGCGCAAACGACAACGGACGGAGAAGGAAACACACTGCACACGCGCGGAACATGGAAAGGAAGGAAGAACAGGGCCCATTGTACTAGAAAGTAGCATATGTAACTGAGAAAGGCGGGCTAGCTGGTGGTCTTTATTTGAATGCATAATGTAACCGCGCAAACGACAACGGACGAAGTAGGAAGCACACTGCACAAGCGCGGAACATAGAAAAGAAAGAAGAACAGGGCCCATTGAACTAGAAAGTAGCATATGTAACTGAGAAAGCGGGCTACACACTAAACATTTTAACACCCTTAAGGGTGTAAATCAGTTTGTCGCCAGACGAACACCCTAAGGGTGCTGTTGTCTACACCCTACAGTTGGGGTGCCACTATAGCACCCTAAAGGAAGGGTGTCCAGCAAAATAAATTTAGGGTGTAAGGCTGCTCATCCAAATTAACACCCATCTGTGTGGGTGTTGGAAGGGTGTAGACCCTTTTATTTCTAGCGTGTATGGAAGGCAGATTCGGCAGTACACGCCTTCAATTACTACTATGTACAGCGATCCACGCGCAACTACTGCGTGTGCCAGAAGGTTCAAGTTCGGCTACAAAACGCACTGTCGAACAGCCGGCCTTGAAGCTTCGATGGGCATACACAACACCTATACGTGTGGATCACATTACATATTAGTAATTCATGGTGTATATTGGAAAACCTGTCTTCGCTGCACAAATACAACCTAGCAAACTTGGACACTTTTGAGCATGTATATCAACACCAAGGTTATCACGATTTCCATATCCAAATAACATGCAACACAGACTGGTAAGATATATGCTGCATTTTCAAGAAAATGCAGCATATATTTATTGCATGCTGCAATACAGAGTACAACATATACATAAATCACATGAAATATAATCATGCACAATCACCAAACACATCGGTAAGTACAAGAACATGTGCATTCCCCACAAAGGTACCTAAAATATATGTATTGATCAAATCTGTTATTAGAGAAGAAACTATGTATAGCGGCACTGAAAGAGCCTGGGTTGATTCGCAGTGTTTTGGGCCACATAAAGGAATAAATTTTTAGTATTAGGCTCCAGTGAACGAAAATTCAAGTTTTGATGCCTTAAAAAAAGGCATATTGCAAAGGTGAATTAGGGAAGCAATTGAAATGCAGAGCAAACGCACAAGAAAGACACCTGTTATTTTGTACACTAATGTAATCGCAAAGCATTATGAAAAGTTTGGAAAGTCGATGTAAAGCATAACTGGCCAACATTTTTCAGACTGAAAGAATACTTTCCAAGCATAGACATGCTTTAAGTGAGGTTTATGCCAGGAGCCTTATTGCTAATTTTCTATTTCCAACAAGATTACTTGAGCACAAAAAATACGTAGAATTTTTTAGCGCCTACATAGTTTGTCCTCTTTTGTGAAATGAGAGTTCTCTGGGCTAAAGGTGCTGTGTAGCGGTTTTTCTAACTACAATACCAGTTTCTATAAATTTTTGTTTTGTAACTCTAAGGCACTGGTACATATACAATATCCTGCTAGTAACAGCGCAAAATATAGACAAGGGACGAGACAAGAAGACACCACAAGCGCTGACTTTCAACAACGTTTATTCCGAAAGAAACACGGCTTTTTATAAACATTGCCCTCATGTGTCGCAGTCACGTGATCATGCATGATCATGGTCCGGGAGATAATTGAGGCAGCCGAGATTACCAGACTTCGTGATCAATGCGTTAGCACGCCGTCCTTGTTACTGACAAAAAAAGAACTTGAGCTTTTGCACGTGCAACCGCTATCTTGAGTGCATAAAAGAAAAAAGTGCTTGTTTCACATGATGTGCGATCACGTGACTGCGACACATGAGGGCAATGTTTATAAAAAGCCGTGTTTCTTTCGGAATAAACGTTGTTGAAAGTCAGCGCTTGTGGTGTCTTCTTGTCTCGTCCCTTGTCTATATTTTGCGCTGTTACTAGCAGGATGGAAAACCAACAAGCCCAAGCTGCTATTCTAGCGATATACAATATGTAGTTTGAAAATAGGTTCTTTGCTTACTATAAATCAAAAGAGTGCATATTCCACATCTACTAGTGCCTGGGTGCGAAGTGCAGCAGGAGGCCTGATAAAAACAAACCACTGTTGATTAAACGACTTTGCTGAGCACAAAATGTGGACAGTGTTTTAAAATACATAGTAAATTTCTAAATTATTTGCACTTAGATGCAGTAATTCAAGATTAAGGCATGCTATAGCATGTGAGCATGCAAATTAGCAAATATGGTTTAATAAATTAGCCATACTCTGGTTACTAAAAGAACACAGGCATAGGCAGTCATGCAAAAGTTCAAGTTAAATATCACACTGTTAACATTTGCCAGCAAATGGTCATATCAAACATTATAATTATACTGAACAAGGGTAGTTCCTTGGGATAGTTTGCAATTAATGAGATAAAATTACGTACAGCTTGAATGACAAGAACTGCGAGAGATGACAGACTGCGCTGACTTCAAACAATATTTAATTACGTTGCCACATCGAGTATATTTGCACAAAAGCGGGCATGCGCAGAATATGAGTCACAAGGGGTGTCTAACAGCAAGTGACTGTACTAAGAACATCGTCCTTTGAAAAAAATAAACATTAGAATTTCTATCTTTTGAGATACAAGACTTCACTAGGGGTCAGCACGATAGAGGGGTCACTAACGCACACACTAACCAGTTTTCTAGTGAAATCTGCTTCTATAGTTTCCTGGATGACCTGTCTCACTAAAGCTTCCGTACCTTCAAAGAGGGGCATGCAGCCGCAGTCCCAGCAATGGATGCCGAAGTGGCCTTGAACAGTGTTATGGACGTTGTTATCGTGCTCTCCTAAATGATTGTTTAGGCGCCTGCCTGTCTGTCCAACAAAGACAAATGAGATATTGTGAAGCTTTGCCTCCTTAACAGCCTCAATAAATCTTGCTCACAAGAGATGCAACATAGCGTTGCTGCACAGGCTGATTGCCTTTCTTGGGTTGGCTACCCTTTGGCCTTAATTTCAGCCATAGCGGAACAGCTTCTGAAGTGCACAAAACATGATGAGCACGCTCGGTCAAGGAACCAGCCGGTTGAAAGACACAGGTTTGCAGTGCTACCGTATGTTCATGATGTCTCCCATAGGCTAAAAAAGATTAGGGGACCTGCAGAAATCACAGTCCTTTTCTCAGCCCCGGAAAAGCTGGCAAGTCTCTGTAAGTGTGTAAACGCGCCTAAATCACGTCAGAGTTGTTGCTCTGCCGAGCACAGAAAACGTTTTGCGATGTGTGCAATGAATGTGGTTTCCCAAATTCCCATTTTCAGGCAGTAAATATATTGGACAGATAGGCATGCGCCTAAATGATCGTTTAAGAGAGCACTATAACAACGTCCATAACACTGTTCAAGGCCACTTGGGCATTCATTGCCGGGACTGCGGCTGCATGCCCCTCTTTAAGATACCGAAGTTTTAGCGAGACACAGCTCACCCGGTAAATTATTGAAGCTGATTTCACCAGAAAACTGGGTAGTGTGTGCGTTAGTGCCCCCTCTATCACGCTGACCCCTAGTGAAATTTTGTATCTAAACAGATAGAAATTGTGATGTTTTTTTTTTTCAAGTGACCATGTTCTTTTTACAATGACTTGCTGTTAGAACACCCCTTGTGTCTGGCTTTCATTTTCTGCGCATGACCCCTCTGTGTATACACATACGATGTGGCAACGCAATAAAATATTGTTGAAAGTCAGTGGAGTGTGTCTCTCGCAGTCCTTGTCCTTCACGCTGTACGTCATTTTTTATACTGAATAGCCAATATTGATTCAAAATTAGAAAAATATAGTACACATCTGAGCTGCAAAAATGCAAGTGATGCAGCAAATGGCCTTTAGCTTTCCAAAAGAAAAAGAAATGTTCACGGTTAACCACGAGGTGCAGGGACTCCATTCTCTGAGCATCTTGACCAATAAATGCAGCGCATGGCATTGCTGGAATCTTGCAGCCTGCATTAGCAAAATAAGAAGAGAATCATGAGAATTTAGTCCGTGCAATTACACATGTACTTTGCGGAAAATTTGATAAAGCCACAAGCTCCTCAAAGTAACAAACTTAATGTGACTGGGCAGAATGCACCGCTCAGGCAACTGGGCAAGACAAGTGAAAGGTAGGAGAAGTTTCTATTTTGCAAATTAAGGAATTGCATGTTACTGTGAATGCTAAACCACTGTGTCATTGTGAACACAAGGCACATACAGCAGCAAAAACATAAATTTACAGTAGCCTTTTCACCATAGAAAATAAGAGTGAATAAAGTTTAAAGACTACCAATGACATCTCTCAACAACAGACATTTGTCCAAGAGTGTGGATGTTACCTTAACACAAAATTGACATTATGAAATCTGCAATGTATCTGCATTACACTTTATAAGTACTGCAGGTGAGAAGCTTACGGGATATTGCACATTAAGAGTGAAATGCACAAGGCATTAAAAAATGACTGCTTTTACACAACATTATTACACTAGGAGACAAAGAGAACTGTTTTACAGAGAGTGCACACAAAATGAAAATGAGGGAATCCCCACTGGCATTCTCATTTGCCCTGCAATACATGCATCCAGCCCAACAATATCCAACTCTCCAATGCGGTTTATTAGACACTTTCTGAATCCTAAAATTTATCGTGTATTTCTTATTTACTAATTTAGTAAGAATGGGCATTTTGGCATACTTTCCTCGAAAACTTAGCATGTGTTGTCAACTATTTTTCTTAGAGCACGCCCCCTTCTTTCAATGGGTTAGCTTGGCAATGCACTGACAAGTAGTATTCCCTTATTTAAGCTTATGATCCTTCCTCATGCTCCCACTTCATGCTCTAAACTGTGATGCCACTCCGATGCAGCTTATGTTAATCTGCGACTATTTACATGGTCCTTCTTTCTGTAGCCTCTCAACTAGAGCCTGAAATTTCTTGTCTCCTAGAACAATCGTCTTTCTTGCCCAAAACATATTGCACGGTTACCCCTCATAGGGGGGAGGGTACTGTATATGAGTTTTCACATATTCAATGAACCTCAGAGACAACCATTTCTCATCCTGTGTTGCTACTATCCGCATGAGTCACAATGGTTGTAAATTGGCTACCTGCCCTCTCTCGCTTAAAAGTACATTTTGCATGTGAAAAATAACCACAAGCATCACATTTCATTGAATGAGTGCTCCTGTGCATGTTTTTTTTCCGTCTGTAATGGCTAAGTTCAACATGGTCAAGTTGTTTGAAAACTGTCTAGCCTCAACCAATACTTTGTGTAGTTTCAAAATTATGATACATTCATTTTTCAAAACTTGTCCCAAATTAAGCATGAGACATTTTCATGATGCAAATGAGGTAAGGTTGTGCTCAGAGACTATGATAGGCCTGCTATATCCTGCAAAACTATGTGAAATGAAATATGCTTGCAATTTTCGTGAGCAGCTAGCTCAGTATAATTAGGCACATTACCTGCGGAAACGTTTTTTTAACGCTCCCGAGAGGTCCTGGTTTCTTGTAATTTCTTCAAATCCCGTGCAGTCTAGATTGCAATCCGGTGCATTTTGATTTTGATATTGTATTCAAAATAAAAACAGCTGAAATTTTAAGGTTTTGATAATTGTATGGGAATAAATTAAAGGTAGAAGAGTGTAATGCAATGAGCAAATAACAAGCTCATTGCAGAGAGTAAACAAATATTCCTTTCCTGCAAATAAATTGGTAGCAGGAAGGTCATACGAAATTAGCAGTTAATGCACAATAAAGAATATGATGCTACAATGCCCCGGCATTCTGTGAATATTCTTGCACAAAGAAAATCCTCATTATGAAAGACCATCAAGAAAATGCAAATGTATACTTTGGATCAGCAGTCATACCTGCAGTATGCACTGTACCATCGGCAATATTTACAACCACCGACAACTGCACATCATATCAAGCTTAGGCGGCCAAGGAGCCCGAGTTTTAAATTATAACTTGACTTATTATATTACACTACACAACTATATCTACTTACAATGTTGTCTTCTCAACCGCTTTCAAGAAGACGTTAACCATCTGTCTGAAGGCGAAAGCAAGTGGCTTGCTCTTGATGGGGGGCGCCAAGGCTGGGCATTGTGAAATCGCTGCTACCATCTGCATGACCTGCGAGAAACAACGCTCTAAGTACAAGATAAACAAATGCTATTAGAGCAAAAGACAAGATCATTGGCAATGATCCTCGTTTTGGTTTGCACGAGAAAAGCCAAGAATATGGACTTTGTGCTGCTTACTGAAGAAGCAAGCCTCCTTCCAGATGTTGCAGTCATGCATTAAGATTGTCACACAGCTGCATGCTTGTATGCTGCTGTCGCCAGTACGCCAGTATGCTTTGAAGTTTATTATTTCAAGTTAAATTGATTATTGTGTTTTCTTCCAATTCTTGGCAAACAGACCAGCAATGAAATAGCTCACACACATACCCCCTTTTGAGGAGAGAATTCACACACACGCACGCATGCATGGGCGCACACACACACGCGCACACACACACACACGCACACATGCTTCTACCACATGAGCAGCTTCCTGTGCTTGACACACATACATTTTTTTTTATCCTGTGTCACTCCTACTGCTAAGGCATAAAAAATCCTTTGTGTTACCAACCCCAAACTCCTCAACCTACACCTCCAGCTTAAACACTTTCTCGAGAGCCAGGGCAAGCCTTCTAGCTTCCCCAGTGCTCCAAACTGTAGTTACGAATTTCAATAGGGCTATAGGCGACAGCTCTTGAAGGGCATGCAAATTACCCGGAGACCTAAAGCTTATATATGATACCTCTAAAGCACAACACTTCAAATTTTCAATATTCATTAAAGCTCCTGAAGACAATTGCTATATACGTAGAACGTCTCGAATAACCTGCCGCTAACAATTTCAGCGGTTGTCTGCATCAAAAGAAATGTGGGCTAATGGGAAATCCACGTCTTTAAGATCGGAATTATTGTAATGGCGAAACACACTACCAGATTTCCTAATCATTTATTTATGCTCTGGATGTAACGTTCCTTTCACAATAAAAAACAAGGATATCGATTCATTAGGGCATGGGAGGAAAAAGGACGAAGCGTATACTTGGCGCCTTCCCACTGGTCCTCCCGAGAAACGGCGCCTCATACAGCAGTTGTCCAGGGTGGCTTGAAACGCAACTCGGCTTTCAGGCGGGAACACTCGCTGCACCAAATCGGAAGAGTTTTATTGCGAGTAAAACTCTACCGGCCTCATGCAATACATACGCACGCACACAAAACGCATCCACACGCACACACAAGTATACGCACTCTCAAAGCGCAGACACAAAAGCGCGCACATTGATGAACACAAACAAGCACACATACATGCATGCAGGCAGACACGCTAACACGTGCACGCACACACATCGACCCACAGACAACACACTCACAAAACACGTACGCACTAGACACGCGCAAACACGCCGGCCCATACAAACCGGCATGTACTGAACGCACGCGCGCGCGCGCACACACACACACACACACACACACAAAGCGAGCTGAGCTGAGCGCACACACGCACGCACGCACGCACACACAAAGCGAGCTGAGCTGAGCGCACACACAAATCAAGCCGAGCGCGAGCACGCGCACACGCACAGACAAAGCGAGCCGATAAAATGCTGAAGGCGTCCGGCAAGCAGCAACAGCAGCACGCGACCGCATCAGGGAGAACCAATACCGCGCCGGTTCCTTCGAAAGGTGGCTAAGCCAGTCCTTTTCTACGCGACGCAAAAGTGGTCGACCACATTTATCTGAAGCGCGAACGACCGCATTACAAGCAGCCGCGCTGAACGCACAAGAGAATCACATCAATGAACATTCAAGCGCTGAGAAACAAAGCGTAACTATGCAGGCGCACCACGCCCGATGTAAATTTGACAAACATTACTCACACGGGACGGGATCGAGGTAGTTAACTTGCCCTAGTAGGAGTGCAGCTGCTCTTGCTCTTACATTAGCGAATTATGAATTATGCTACGAGATCACAGTGAAATAATTCTAAAGCGAACAAAACAAATACCAAATAAACGGGCACTTGCCTGAAAGTTTCCATCATGCCAGTACTATCGACCGGCACGTTGCAAGTTCTCGTTTCAGCCTTCGTGGATCCATCTTCCAGTGCGTACGAACGCTTTGCTTTGAAGTGCGGCACGAGTAATACACAAAGCATGGGCCACATCTTTTTCTACCCCGCGCGCAAAACTAATCACACGTTTAAAATTACTTCGCACAGCGCGCGACGCGAACGCACGCGAAAACGAGCATGATGGCGCAGCTTCCGCCTTCCCGTCCTGCTGCGCGCCGAAGTGATGGTACAGCGTCGGCCGTCACTTCCGGTCGCTTTTCATTGGGCATGGGGCGGCCGCGCAAATTGAACGTTTATTCTGACAGGTTTGCTTGCTCGCATGGCCGCCTGTTTGCTGCTGCTTCGTTGTGGTCTCTAACTAGAGCGGTGAGGCGGGTAGTTGCTACTATGTTTTGTGCCGGGCATTTTATTTTGGGGTGGGGGGCGCAGTCTGTGCTGCATCACTGAGGGTACAGTACACAAATCGGGACCGTGAGCGAGACGATCGGCGCTCTTCTGCTGGTGCAATTAGATTATTCGCTGCGTCCGAACGAAGCAACTTTGCGAGGTCACAGCGTAGTTTCAGCGATATCATGGCTCGATAAAGACGCTCACATCTTGGTCGTGTGACAGCGACGCGTAAACATTCATGAGGAGACTGAAGACTGTGTTTGCAAGTGCGTATGCTCTGGATAAGAAATTACAGCGTTGACGACACCAGCCCTTAATATATAGGCTCAGCCTTACAAGCTGTATTTGAGGGTGCACTTAGAAAGCAGATCAGTAGCTTAGTAAACCTCTGAATGAATTAGGCAAGGTACGTGGAAATTCGGGTTTGAGAACTTCCAACGTGATCTCGCCTCTATAAGTCTTCTTTATGGATTCACCATGCAAATTGTACGTTGATGCCATTGTACAGCAGAGGCTCGTCCAACAGCACGTCCCTGTTTGTTCAGCAATGTATCCAAACAGCTTCTTCCATTTCACCACTTTTTGTTGGGCTATTAAGGGCACCGAAATATTAGTGCAGAATTGCGCAAGTTGCTCTCGTGTTTTCGCTCTGCTACTGCAGTTTTTCTAGAAGTGTTTAATTGCATGTTAATATTCCTGTGAGCACGAAAAATAATGATAATGGAATTGTAAGTGAAAGGGCGTTGTTTTTCTGGATGATACATTTTTGGAGTGGCCGTCATGCCAGTAACATCACAATCCTTGAAGAAATATCGACAGTCACTTAGGAATGGGAAAACTTAATCGCTTCACGCATCTACACTTGCAATTGTCACGTGACCATGATACGTTAGTTCATACATTGTCACGTGTTCTTCACAATTCTACCTTAATCTCCCGTAATCCACCGTGCTATAGTTTGTACGAACCTTAATGCAATTTATTCCACCCTTATTCACATTATTTCACATTATTTACCCATAATGGCTCATACTTAACGTTGTTGTATTTACTACCTTCTGTATCACTACTGACGTCATAAAAGACGGTGATGACTTCACATTTTATTTATTTATTATATACATTCAAGGCCTAGTAGGCACAACAGAAAGAAGTGGTGAAAATATGCAATAATTGCAATGCAGCGCAAAAATAGAAAATCAAACCATACGATAATTTGAACGGCGACCTTGAATTAGTGGTGTCACAAATTGAGACTGTGGAGGCGGGAAGGCGGTTGCGTTCAGTGGCTGTTCTTGGCAAAAAGGAAGAATGGCACATCAATTTTGTGTTGATGGTCGAAGCGAGACGAGAACTTGGTGTGGTGAAAAGATTTTCTTTACGAGAAGGGTTAAATTAGCATATTCTATGAAAAAGACAGAGACGAAAGTATTTGCGACGTAACCAAAGATCAGGTTCACCTAGTGTTCTTTTCATGGACGTGACGCTTGAATGAAGTGAATAATTTGAGAGAATAAAGCGGGCGGCGCGGTTCTGAATGCTTTCAAGGGAAATGACAAGATTGGCATGAGCAGGGTCCCGTATGGATTGTTGTTGCGGAGAACGCCACCTTTCCTACCTGAAAGGCCATGAAACGCTTTCGCATTAAAAATGCAATACATACACACATTGCTTAATGCGTGGACGTGTACACGTTACTCAGATTTATGCATCAATACGTTCAACACCCTTCAGGCGTCGATTTAACACCCTTCTTTGAGCAAAGTCACACCTTATGTGTGGTATCCACCCTTGTGATAGGGTGCTTCGGCCGAAAAGGGTGCTAGAAGGGTGTGGGCATGGGTGTAAATGCCGAAAGCACCCCTATTCACACCCATAAGGGCGTAAAAATGTTTAGTGTGTAGCTGGTGGTCGGTATTTGAATGCATAATGTAACCGCGCAAACGACAACGGACGGAGAAGGAAACACACTGCACACGCGCGGAACATGGAAAGGAAGGAAGAACAGCGCGCATTGAACTAGAAAGTAGCATATGTAACTGAGAAAGGCTGGCTAGCTGGTGGTCTTTTTTTGAATGGTTAATGTAACCGCGCAAACGACAACGGACGGAGAAGGAAACACACTGCACACGCGCGGAACATGGAAAGGAAGGAAGAACAGCGCGCATTGAACTAGAAAGTAGCATATGTAACTGAGAAAGGTGGGCTAGCTGGTGGTCTTTATTTGAATGCATAATGTAACCGCGCAAACGACAACGGACGAAGTAGGAAGCACACTGCACAAGCGCGGAACATAGAAAAGAAAGAAGAACAGGGCCCATTGAACTAGAAAGTAGCATATGTAACTGAGAAAGCGGGCTAGCTGGTGGTCGGTATTTGAATGCATAATGTAACCGCGCAAACGACAACGGACGAAGAAGGAAACACACTGCACACGCGTGGAACATGGAAAGGAAGAAAGAACAGCGCGCATTGAACTAGAAAGTAGCATATGTAACTGAGAAAGGCTGGCTAGCTGGTGGTCTTTTTTTGAATGGTTAATGTAACCGCGCAAACGACAACGGACGAAGAAGGAAACACACTGCACACGCGTGGAACATGGAAAGGAAGAAAGAACAGCGCGCATTGAACTAGAAAGTAGCATATGTAACTGAGAAAGGTGGGCTAGCTGGTGGTCTTTATTTGAATGCATAATGTAACCACGCAAACGACAACGGACGAAGAAGGAAACACACTGCACACGCGTGGAACATAGAAAGGAAAGAAGAACAGGGCCCATTGAACTAGAACGTAGCATATGAAAACTGAGAAGGCGGGCTAGCTGGTGGTCGTTATGTGAATGCATAATGTAACCGCGCAAGCGACAACGGACGAAGAAGCGAACACACTGCACAAGCGCAGAACATAGAAAGGAAGGAAGAACAGGGCCCATTGAACTAGAAAGTAGCATATGTAACTGAGAAAGGCGGTCTAGTTGGTGGTCGTTATTTGAATGCATAATGTAACTGCGCAATTGACAATGGACGAAGTAGGAGACACACTGCAAACGCGCGGTACATAGAAAGAAAGGAGGAACAGGGCCCATTGTACTAGAAAGTAGCATAGGTAACTGAGAAAGGCGGGCTAGCTGGTGGTCGTTATATGAATGCATAATGTAACCGCGCAAACAACAACGGACGAAGAAGGAAGCACACTGCACAAGCACGGAACATAGAAAGGAAAGAAGAACAGGGCCCATTGAACTAGAAAGTAGCATATTTAACTGAGAAAGGTGGGCTAGCTGGTGGTGGGTATATGAATGCATAATGTAACCGCGCAAACGACAACGGACGAAGAAGGAAGCACACTGCACAAGCACGGAACATAGAAAGGAAAGAAGAACAGGGCCCATTGAAATAGAAAGTAGCATGTGTAACTGAGAAAGGCGGGCTAGCTGGTGGTCGGTATTTGAATGCATAATGTAACCGCGCAAACCACAACGGATGAAGAAGGGAACATACTGCACATGCGCAGAACATGAAAAGGAAGGAAGAACAGTTCCCATTGAACTATAAAGTAGCATATGTAACTGAGAAAGGCGGGCTAGCTGGCGGTCTTTATTTGAATGCCTAATGTAACCGCGCAAACGACAACGGACGAAGAAGCAAACACACTGCACACGCGCGGAACATGGAAAGGAAGGAAGAACAGAGCGCATTGAACTAGAAAGTAGCATATGTACCTGAGAAAGGCGGGCTAGCTGGTGATCTGTATTTGAATGCATAATGTAACCGCGCAAACGACAACAAACGAAGATGGAAGCACTCTGCACAAGCACGGAACATAGAAAGGAAAGAAGAACAGGGCCCATTGAACTAGAAAGTAGCATATGTATCTGAGAAAGGCGGGCTAGCTTGTGGTCGTTATTTGGATGCATAATATACCCGCGCAAACGACAACGGACGAAGAAGGTAACACACTGCACACGAGCGGAACATAGAAACGAAGGAATAACAGGGCCCATTGAACTAGAAGGTAGCATATGTAACTGAGAAAGGCGGGTGGTCGGTATTTGAATGCATAATGTAACCACGCAAACGACAACGGACGAAGAAGGAAACACACTGCACACGCGCGGAACATATAAAGGAAGGAAGAACAGCGCGCATTGAACTAGAAAGTGGCATATGTAACTGAGAAAGGAGGGCTAGCTGGTGATCGTCATTTGCATGCATAATGTAACCGTGCAAACGACAACGGACGCAGAAGGAAGCACACAGCACAAGAACGGAACATAGAAATGAAAGAAGAACAGGACCCATTGAACTAGAAAGTAGCATATGTAACTGAGAAAGGCGGGCTAGCTGGTGGTCTGTATTTGAATGCATAATGTAACCGCGCAAACGACAACAAAAGAAGATGGAAGCACACTGCACAAGCACGGAACTTAGAAAAGAAAGATGAGCAGGGCCCATTGAACTAGAAAGTAGGATATGTAACTGAGAAAGGCGGGCTAGCTGGTGGTCCCCATTTGGATGCATAATATAGCCGCGCAAACGACAACGGACGCAGAAGGTAACACACTGCACACAAGCGGAACATAGAAACGAAGGAATAACAGGGCCCATTGAACCAGAAGATAGCATATGTAACTGAGAAAGGCGGGCTAGCTGGTGGTCGGTATTTGAATGCATAATGTAACCACGCAAACGACAACGGACGAAGAAGGAAACACACTGCACACGCGTGGAACATAGAAAGGAAAGAAGAACACTGCCCATTGAACTAGAAAGTCGTATATGTAACTGAGAAAGGCGGGCTAGCTGGTGTTCTTTATGTGAATGCATAATGTACCCGCGCAAACGACAACGGACGAAGAAGCGAACACACTGCACATGCGCGGAACATGGAAAGGATGGAAGAACAGTGCCCATTGAACTAGAAAGTAGCATATGTAACTGAGAAAGGCTGGCTAGCTGGTGGTCTTTTTTTGAATGCTTAATGTAACCGCGCAAACGACAATGGACGAAGAAGGAAACACACTGCACACGCGTGGAACATGGAAAGGAAGGAACAACAGCGCGCATTGAACTAGAAAATAGCATATGTAACTGAGAAAGGCGGGCTAGCTGGTGGTTTTTTTTTAATGCATAATGTAACCGCGCAAACGACAACGGACGAAGTAGGAAGCACACTGCACAAGCACGGAACATAGAAAGGAAAGAAGAACAGGGCCCATTGAACTAGAAAGTAGCATATGTAACTGAGAAAGCGGGCTAGCTGGTGGTCGTTATTTGAATGCATTATGTAACCGCGCAATTGAGAACGGACGGAGAAGCAAACACGCTGCATACGCGCGGACCATGGAAAGGAAGAAAGAACAGCGCGCATTGAACTAGAAAGTAGCATATGTAACTGAGAAAGGTGGGCTAGCTGGTGGTCTTTATTTGAATGCATAATGTAACCACGCAAACGACAACGGACGAAGAAGGAAACACACTGCACACGCGTGGAACATAGAAAGGAAAGAAGAACAGGGCCCATTGAACTAGAACGTAGCATATGAAAACTGAGAAGGCGGGCTAGCTGGTGGTCGTTATGTGAATGCATAATGTAACCGCGCAAACGACAACGGACGAAGAAGCGAACACACTGCACAAGCGCAGAACATAGAAAGGAAGGAAGAACAGGGCTCATTGAACTAGAAAGTAGCATATGTAACTGAGAAAGGCGGGCTAGCTGGTGGTCGTTATTTGAATGCATAATGTAACTGCGCAATTGACAATGGACGAAGTAGGAGACACACTGCAAACGCGCGGAACATAGAAAGAAAGGAGGAACAGGGCCCATTGTACTAGAAAGTAGCATAGGTAACTGAGAAAGGCGGGCTAGCTGGTGGTCGTTATATGAATGCATAATGTAACCGCGCAAACAACAACGGACGAAGAAGGAAGCACACTGCACAAGCACGGAACATAGAAAGGAAAGAAGAACAGGGCCCATTGAACAAGAAAGTAGCATATTTAACTGAGAAAGGTGGGCTAGCTGGTGGTCGGTATATGAATGCATAATGTAACCGCGCAAACGACAACGGACGAAGAAGGAAGCACACTGCACAAGCACGGAACATAGAAAGGAAAGAAGAACAGGGCCCATTGAACTAGAAAGTAGCATATGTAACCGAGAAAGGCGGGCTAGCTGGTGGTCGTTATTTGAATGCATAATGTAACCGCGCAATTGACAATGGACGAAGAAGGGAACATACTGCACATGCGCAGAACATGGAAAGGAAGGAAGAACAGGGCCCATTGAACTAGAAAGTAGCATATGTAACTGAGAAAGGCGGGCTACCTGGTGGTCGGTATTTGAATGCATAATGTAACCGCGCAAACGACAACGGACGGAGAAGGAAACACACTGCACACGCGCGGAACATGGAAAGGAAGGAAGAACAGGGCCCATTGTACTAGAAAGTAGCATATGTAACTGAGAAAGGCGGGCTAGCTGGTGGTCTTTATTTGAATGCATAATGTAACCGCGCAAACGACAACGGACGAAGTAGGAAGCGCACTGCACAAGCGCGGAACATAGAAAAGAAAGAAGAACAGGGCCCATTGAACTAGAAAGTAGCATATGTAACTGAGAAAGCGGGCTAGCTGGTGTCGGTATTTGAATGCATAATGTAACCGCGCAAACGACAACGGACGGAGAAGGAAACACACTGCACACGGGCGGAACATGGAAAGGAAGGAAGAACAGCGCGCATTGAACTAGAAAGTAGCATATGTAACTGAGAAAGGCTGGCTAGCTGGTGGTCTTTTTTTGAATGGTTAATGTAACCGCGCAAACGACAACGGACGAAGCAGGAAACACACTGCACACGCGTGGAACATGGAAAGGAAGAAAGAACAGCGCGCATTGAACTAGAAAGTAGCATATGTAACTGAGAAATGTGGGCTAGCTGGTGGTCTTTATTTGAATGCATAATGTAACCGCGCAAACGACAACGGACGAAGTAGGAAGCACACTGCACAAGCGCGGAACATAGAAAAGAAAGAAGAACAGGGCCCATTGAACTAGAAAGTAGCATATGTAACTGAGAAAGCGGGCTAGCTGGTGGTCGGTATTTGAATGCATAATGTAACCGCGCAAACGACAACGGACGAAGAAGGAAACACACTGCACACGCGTGGAACATGGAAAGGAAGAAAGAACAGCGCGCATTGAACTAGAAAGTAGCATATGTAACTGAGAAAGGCTGGCTAGCTGGTGGTCTTTTTTTGAATGGTTAATGTAACCGCGCAAACGACAACGGACGAAGAAGGAAACACACTGCACACGCGTGGAACATGGAAAGGAAGAAAGAACAGCGCGCATTGAACTAGAAAGTAGCATATGTAACTGAGAAAGGTGGGCTAGCTGGTGGTCTTTATTTGAATGCATAATGTAACCACGCAAACGACAACGGACGAAGAAGGAAACACACTGCACACGCGTGGAACATAGAAAGGAAAGAAGAACAGGGCCCATTGAACTAGAACGTAGCATATGAAAACTGAGAAGGCGGGCTAGCTGGTGGTCGTTATGTGAATGCATAATGTAACCGCGCAAGCGACAACGGACGAAGAAGCGAACACACTGCACAAGCGCAGAACATAGAAAGGAAGGAAGAACAGGGCCCATTGAACTAGAAAGTAGCATATGTAACTGAGAAAGGCGGTCTAGTTGGTGGTCGTTATTTGAATGCATAATGTAACTGCGCAATTGACAATGGACGAAGTAGGAGACACACTGCAAACGCGCGGTACATAGAAAGAAAGGAGGAACAGGGCCCATTGTACTAGAAAGTAGCATAGGTAACTGAGAAAGGCGGGCTAGCTGGTGGTCGTTATATGAATGCATAATGTAACCGCGCAAACAACAACGGACGAAGAAGGAAGCACACTGCACAAGCACGGAACATAGAAAGGAAAGAAGAACAGGGCCCATTGAACTAGAAAGTAGCATATTTAACTGAGAAAGGTGGGCTAGCTGGTGGTGGGTATATGAATGCATAATGTAACCGCGCAAACGACAACGGACGAAGAAGGAAGCACACTGCACAAGCACGGAACATAGAAAGGAAAGAAGAACAGGGCCCATTGAACTAGAAAGTAGCATGTGTAACTGAGAAAGGTGGGCTAGCTGGTGGTCGGTATTTGAATGCATAATGTAACCGCGCAAACCACAACGGATGAAGAAGGGAACATACTGCACATGCGCAGAACATGAAAAGGAAGGAAGAACAGTTCCCATTGAACTCTAAAGTAGCATATGTAACTGAGAAAGGCGGGCTAGCTGGCGGTCTTTATTTGAATGCCTAATGTAACCGCGCAAACGACAACGGACGAAGAAGCAAACACACTGCACACGCGCGGAACATGGAAAGGAAGGAAGAACAGAGCGCATTGAACTAGAAAGTAGCATATGTACCTGAGAAAGGCGGGCTAGCTGGTGATCTGTATTTGAATGCATAATGTAACCGCGCAAACGACAACAAACGAAGATGGAAGCACTCTGCACAAGCACGGAACATAGAAAGGAAAGAAGAACAGGGCCCATTGAACTAGAAAGTAGCATATGTATCTGAGAAAGGCGGGCTAGCTTGTGGTCGTTATTTGGATGCACAATATACCCGCGCAAACGACAACGGACGAAGAAGGTAACACACTGCACACGAGCGGAACATAGAAACGAAGGAATAACAGGGCCCATTGAACTAGAAGGTAGCATATGTAACTGAGAAAGGCGGGTGGTCGGTATTTGAATGCATAATGTAACCACGCAAACGACAACGGACGAAGAAGGAAACACACTGCACACGCGCGGAACATATAAAGGAAGGAAGAACAGTGCGCATTGAACTAGAAAGTGGCATATGTAACTGAGAAAGAGGGCTAGCTGGTGATCGTCATTTGCATGCATAATGTAACCGTGCAAACGACAACGGACGAAGAAGGAAGCACACAGCACAAGAACGGAACATAGAAATGAACGAAGAACAGGACCCATTGAACTAGAAAGTAGCATATGTAATTGAGAAAGGCGGGCTAGCTGGTGGTCTGTATTTGAATGCATAATGTAACCGCGCAAACGACAACAAAAGAAGATGGAAGCACACTGCACAAGCACGGAACTTAGAAAAGAAAGATGAGCAGGGCCCATTGAACTAGAAAGTAGGATATGTAACTGAGAAAGGCGGGCTAGCTGGTGGTCCCCATTTGGATGCATAATATAGCCGCGCAAACGACAACGGACGCAGAAGGTAACACACTGCACACAAGCGGAACATAGAAACGAAGGAATAACAGGGCCCATTGAACCAGAAGATAGCATATGTAACTGAGAAAGGCGGGCTAGCTGGTGGTCGGTATTTGAATGCATAATGTAACCACGCAAACGACAACGGACGAAGAAGGAAACACACTGCACACGCGTGGAACATAGAAAGGAAAGAAGAACACTGCCCATTGAACTAGAAAGTCGTATATGTAACTGAGAAAGGCGGGCTAGCTGGTGGTCGTTATGTGAATGCATAATGTACCCGCGCAAACGACAAAGGACGAAGAAGCGAACACACTGCACATGCGCGGAACATGGAAAGGATGGAAGAACAGTGCCCATTGAACTAGAAAGTAGCATATGTAACTGAGAAAGGCTGGCTAGCTGGTGGTCTTTTTTTGAATGCTTAATGTAACCACGCAAACGACAATGGACGAAGAAGGAAACACACTGCACACGCGTGGAACATGGAAAGGAAGGAACAACAGCGCGCATTGAACTAGAAAATAGCATATGTAACTGAGAAAGGCGGGCTAGCTGGTGGTTTTTTTTTAATGCATAATGTAACCGCGCAAACGATAACGGACGAAGTAGGAAGCACACTGCACAAGCACGGAACATAGAAAGGAAAGAACAGGGCCCATTGAACTAGAAAGTAGCATATGTAACTGAGAAAGCGGGCTAGCTGGTGGTCGTTATTTGAATGCATTATGTAACCGCGCAATTGAGAACGGACGGAGAAGCAAACACGCTGCATACGCGCGGACCATGGAAAGGAAGAAAGAACAGCGCGCATTGAACTAGAAAGTAGCATATGTAACTGAGAAAGGTGGGCTAGCTGGTGGTCTTTATTTGAATGCATAATGTAACCACGCAAACGACAACGGACGAAGAAGGAAACACACTGCACACGCGTGGAACATAGAAAGGAAAGAAGAACAGGGCCCATTGAACTAGAACGTAGCATATGTAACTGAGAAGGCGGGCTAGCTGGTGGTCGTTATGTGAATGCATAATGTAACCGCGCAAACGACAACGGACGAAGAAGCGAACACACTGCACAAGCGCAGAACATAGAAAGGAAGGAAGAACAGGGCCCATTGAACTATAAAGTAGCATATGTAACTGAGAAAGGCGGGCTAGCTGGTGGTCGTTATTTGAATGCATAATGTAACTGCGCAATTGACAATGGACGAAGTAGGAGACACACTGCAAACGCGCGGAACATAGAAAGAAAGGAGGAACAGGGCCCATTGTACTAGAAAGTAGCATAGGTAACTGAGAAAGGCGGGCTAGCTGGTGGTCGTTATATGAATGCATAATGTAACCGCGCAAACAACAACGGACGAAGAAGGAAGCACACTGCACAAGCACGGAACATAGAAAGGAAAGAAGAACAGGGCCCATTGAACAAGAAAGTAGCATATTTACCTGAGAAAGGTGGGCTAGCTGGTGGTCGGTATATGAATGCATAATGTAACCGCGCAAACGACAACGGACGAAGAAGGAAGCACACTGCACAAGCACGGAACATAGAAAGGAAAGAAGAACAGGGCCCATTGAACTAGAAAGTAGCATATGTAACCGAGAAAGGCGGGCTAGCTGGTGGTCGTTATTTGAATGCATAATGTAACCGCGCAATTGACAATGGACGAAGAAGGGAACATACTGCACATGCGCAGAACATGGAAAGGAAGGAAGAACAGGGCCCATTGAACTAGAAAGTAGCATATGTAACTGAGAAAGGCGGGCTACCTGGTGGTCGGTATTTGAATGCATAATGTAACCGCGCAAACGACAACGGACGGAGAAGGAAACACACTGCACACGCGCGGAACATGGAAAGGAAGGAAGAACAGGGCCCATTGTACTAGAAAGTAGCATTTGTATCTGAGAAAGGCGGGCTAGCTGGTGGTCGTTATGTGAATGCATAATGTAACCGCGCAAACGACAACGGACGAAGAAGCGAACACACTGCACATGCGCAGAACATGAAAAGGAAGGAAGAACAGTTCCCATTGAACTATAAAGTAGCATATGTAACTGAGAAAGGCGGGCTAGCTGGCGGTCTTTATTTGAATGCCTAATGTAACCGCGCAAACGACAACGGACGAAGAAGCAAACACACTGCACACGCGCGGAACATGGAAAGGAAGGAAGAACAGAGCGCATTGAACGAGAAAGTAGCATATGTACCTGAGAAAGGCGGGCTAGCTGTTGATCTGTATTTGAATGCATATTGTAACCGCGCAAACGACAACAAACGAAGATGGAAGCACTCTGCACAAGCACGGAACATAGAAAGGAAAGAAGAACAGGGCCCATTGAACTAGAAAGTAGCATATGTATCTGAGAAAGGCGGGCTAGCTTGTGGTCGTTATTTGGATGCATAATATAACCGCGCAAACGACAACGGACGAAGAAGGTAACACACTGCACACGAGCGGAACATAGAAACGAAGGAATAACAGGGCCCATTGAACTAGAAGGTAGCATATGTATCTGAGAAAGGCGGGCTAGCTGGTGGTCGTTATGTGAATGCATAATGTAACCGCGCAAACGACAACGGACGAAGAAGCGAACACACTGCACATGCGCAGAACATGAAAAGGAAGGAAGAACAGTTCCCATTGAACTATAAAGTAGCATATGTAACTGAGAAAGGCGGGCTAGCTGGCGGTCTTTATTTGAATGCCTAATGTAACCGCGCAAACGACAACGGACGAAGAAGCAAACACACTGCACACGCGCGGAACATGGAAAGGAAGGAAGAACAGAGCGCATTGAACGAGAAAGTAGCATATGTACCTGAGAAAGGCGGGCTAGCAGTTGATCTGTATTTGAATGCATAATGTAACCGCGCAAACGACAACAAACGAAGATGGAAGCACTCTGCACAAGCACGGAACATAGAAAGGAAAGAAGAACAGGGCCCATTGAACTAGAAAGTAGCATATGTATCTGAGAAAGGCGGGCTAGCTTGTGGTCGTTATTTGGATGCATAATATAACCGCGCAAACGACAACGGACGAAGAAGGTAACACACTGCACACGAGCGGAACATAGAAACGAAGGAATAACAGGGCCCATTGAACTAGAAGGTAGCATATGTAACTGAGAAAGGCGGGTGGTCGGTATTTGAATGCATAATGTAACCACGCAAACGACAACGGACGAAGAAGGAAACACACTGCACACGCGCGGAACATATAAAGGAAGGAAGAACAGCGCGCATTGAACTAGAAAGTGGCATATGTAACTGAGAAAGGAGGGCTAGCTGGTGATCGTTATTTGCATGCATAATGTAACCGTGCAAACGACAACGGACGAAGAAGGAAGCACACAGCACAAGAACGGAACATAGAAATGAAAGAAGAACAGGACCCATTGAACTAGAAAGTAGCATATGTAACTGAGAAAGGCGGGCTAGCTGGTGGTCTGTATTTGAATGCATAATGTAACCGCGCAAACGACAACAAAAGAAGATGGAAGCACACTGCACAAGCACGGAACTTAGAAAAGAAAGATGAGCAGGGCCCATTGAACTAGAATGTAGGATATGTAACTGAGAAAGGCGGGCTAGCTGGTGGTCCCCATTTGGATGCATAATATAGCCGCGCAAACGACAACGGACGCAGAAGGTAACACACTGCACACAAGCGGAACATAGAAACGAAGGAATAACAGGGCCCATTGAACCAGAAGATAGCATATGTAACTGAGAAAGGCGGGCTAGCTGGTGGTCGGTATTTGAATGCATAATGTAACCACGCAAACGACAACGGACGAAGAAGGAAACACACTGCACACGCGTGGAACATAGAAAGGAAAGAAGAACACTGCCCATTGAACTAGAAAGTCGTATATGTAACTGAGAAAGGCGGGCTAGCTGGTGGTCGTTATGTGAATGCATAATGTACCCGCGCAAACGACAACGGACGAAGAAGCGAACACACTGCACATGCGCGGAACATGGAAAGGATGGAAGAACAGTGCCCATTGAACTAGAAAGTAGCATATGTAACTGAGAAAGGCTGGCTAGCTGGTGGTCTTTTTTTGAATGCTTAATGTAACCGCGCAAACGACAATGGACGAAGAAGGAAACACACTGCACACGCGTGGAACATGGAAAGGAAGGAACAACAGCGCGCATTGAACTAGAAAATAGCATATGTAACTGAGAAAGGCGGGCTAGCTGGTGGTTTTTTTTTAATGCATAATGTAACCGCGCAAACGACAACGGACGAAGTAGGAAGCACACTGCACAAGCACGGAACATAGAAAGGAAAGAAGAACAGGGCCCATTGAACTAGAAAGTAGCATATGTAACTGAGAAAGCGGGCTAGCTGGTGGTCGTTATTTGAATGCATTATGTAACCGCGCAATTGAGAACGGACGGAGAAGCAAACACGCTGCATACGCGCGGAACATGGAAAGGAAGAAAGAACAGCGCGCATTGAACTAGAAAGTAGCATATGTAACTGAGAAAGGTGGGCTAGCTGGTGGTCTTTATTTGAATGCATAATGTAACCACGCAAACGACAACGGACGAAGAAGGAAACACACTGCACACGCGTGGAACATAGAAAGGAAAGAAGAACCGGGCCCATTGAACTAGAACGTAGCATATGTATCTGAGAAGGCGGGCTAGCTGGTGGTCGTTATGTGAATGCATAATGTAACCGCGCAAACGACAACGGACGAAGAAGCGAACACACTGCACATGCGCAGAACATGAAAAGGAAGGAAGAACAGTTCCCATTGAACTATAAAGTAGCATATGTAACTGAGAAAGGCGGGCTAGCTGGCGGTCTTTATTTGAATGCCTAATGTAACCGCGCAAACGACAACGGACGAAGAAGCAAACACACTGCACACGCGCGGAACATGGAAAGGAAGGAAGAACAGAGCGCATTGAACGAGAAAGTAGCATATGTACCTGAGAAAGGCGGGCTAGCTGTTGATCTGTATTTGAATGCTAATGTAACCGCTTAAACGACAACAAACGAAGATGGAAGCACTCTGCACAAGCACGGAACATAGAAAGGAAAGAAGAACAGGGCCCATTGAACTAGAAAGTAGCATATGTATCTGAGAAAGGCGGGCTAGCTTGTGGTCGTTATTTGGATGCATAATATAACCGCGCAAACGACAACGGACGAAGAAGGTAACACACTGCACACGAGCGGAACATAGAAACGAAGGAATAACAGGGCCCATTGAACTAGAAGGTAGCATATGTAACTGAGAAAGGCGGGTGGTCGGTATTTGAATGCATAATGTAACCACGCAAACGACAACGGACGAAGAAGGAAACACACTGAACACGCGCGGAACATATAAAGGAAGGAAGAACAGCGCGCATTGAACTAGAAAGTGGCATATGTAACTGAGAAAGGAGGGCTAGCTGGTGATCGTTATTTGCATGCATAATGTAACCGTGCAAACGACAACGGACGAAGAAGGAAGCACACAGCACAAGAACGGAACATAGAAATGAAAGAAGAACAGCACCCATTGAACTAGAAAGTAGCATATGTAACTGAGAAAGGCGGGCTAGCTGGTGGTCTGTATTTGAATGCATAATGTAACCGCGCAAACGACAACAAAAGAAGATGGAAGCACACTGCACAAGCACGGAACTTAGAAAAGAAAGATGAGCAGGGCCCATTGAACTAGAAAGTAGGATATGTAACTGAGAAAGGCGGGCTAGCTGGTCCCCATTTGGATGCATAATATAGCCGCGCAAACGACAACGGACGAAGAAGCGAACACACTGCACATGCGCGGAACATGGAAAGGATGGAAGAACAGTGCCCATTGAACTAGAAAGTAGCATATGTAACTGAGAAAGGCTGGCTAGCTGGTGGTCTTTTTTTGAATGCTTAATGTAACCGCGCAAACGACAACGGACGAAGTAGGAAGCACACTGCACAAGTACGGAACATAGAAAGGAAAGAAGAACAGGGCCCATTGAACTAGAAAGTAGCATATGTAACTGAGAAAGCGGGCTAGCTGGTGGTCGTTATTTGAATGCATTATGTAACCGCGCAATTGAGAACGGACGGAGAAGCAAACACGCTGCATACGCGCGGAACATGGAAAGGAAGAAAGAACAGTGCGCATTGAACTAGAAAGTAGCATATGTAACTGAGAAAGGTGGGCTAGCTGGTGGTCTTTATTTGAATGCATAATGTACCCACGCAAACGACAACGGACGAAGAAGGAAACACACTGCACACGCGTGGAACATAGAAAGGAAAGAAGAACAGGGCCCATTGAACTAGAACGTAGCATATGTAACTGAGATGGCGGGCTAGCTGGTGGTCGGTATGTGAATGCATAATGTAACCGCGCAAACGACAACGGACGAAGAAGCGAACACACTGCACAAGCGCAGAACATAGAAAGGAAGGAAGAACAGGGCCCATTGAACTAGAAAGTAGCATATGTAACTGAGAAAGGCGGGCTAGCTGGTGGTCGTTATTTGAATGCATAATGTAACTGCGCAATTGACAATGGACGAAGTAGGAGACACACTGCAAACGCGCGGAACATAGAAAGAAAGGAGGAACAGGGCCCATTGTACTAGAAAGTAGCATAGGTAACTGAGAAAGGCGGGCTAGCTGGTGGTCGTTATATGAATGCATAATGTAACCGCGCAAACAACAACGGACGAAGAAGGAAGCACACTGCACAAGCACGGAACATAGAAAGGAAAGAAGAACAGGGCCCATTGAACTAGAAAGTAGCATATTTAACTGAGAAAGGTGGGCTAGCTGGTGGTCGGTATATGAATGCATAATGTAACCGCGCAAACGACAACGGACGAAGAAGGAAGCACACTGCACAAGCACGGAACATAGAAAGGAAAGAAGAACAGGGCCCATTGAACTATAAAGTAGCATATGTAACCGAGAAAGGCGGGCTAGCTGGTGGTCGTTATTTGAATGCATAATGTAACCGCGCAATTGACAATGGACGAAGTAGGAGACACACTGCAAACGCGCGGAACATAGAAAGAAAGGAGGAACAGGGCCCATTGTACTAGAAAGTAGCATATGTAACTGAGAAAGGCGGGCTAGCTGGTGGTCGGTATTTGAATGCATAATGTAACCGCGCAAACCACAACGGATGAAGAAGGGAACATACTGCACATGCGCAGAACATGGAAAGGAAGGAAGAACAGGGCCCATTGAACTTGAAAGTAGCATATGTAACTGAGAAAGGCGGGCTACCTGGTGGTCGGTATTTGAATGCATAATGTAATCGCGCAAACGACAACGGACGGAGAAGGAAACACACTGCACACGCGCGGAACATGGAAAGGAAGGAAGAACAGGGCCCATTGTACTAGAAAGTAGCATTTGTATCTGAGAAAGGCGGGCTAGCTGGTGGTCGTTATGTGAATGCATAATGTAACCGCGCAAACGACAACGGACGAAGAAGCGAACACACTGCACATGCGCAGAACATGAAAAGGAAGGAATAACAGTTCCCATTGAACTATAAAGTAGCATATGTAACTGAGAAAGGCGGGCTAGCTGGCGGTCTTTATTTGAATGCCTGATGTAACCGCGCAAACGACAACGGACGAAGAAGCAAACACACTGCACACGCGCGGAACATGGAAAGGAAGGAAGAACAGAGCGCATTGAACTAGAAAGTAGCATATGTACCTCAGAAAGGCGGGCTAGCTGGTGGTCTGTATTTGAATGCATAATGTAACCGCGCAAACGACAACAAACGAAGATGGAAGCACTCTGCACAAGCACGGAACATAGAAAGGAAAGAAGAACAGGGCCCATTGAACTAGAAAGTAGCATATGTATCTGAGAAAGGCGGGCTAGCTTGTGGTCGTTATTTGGATGCATAATATAACCGCGCAAACGACAACGGACGAAGAAGGTAACACACTGCACACGAGCGGAACATAGAAACGAAGGAATAACAGGGACCATTGAACTAGAAGGTAGCATATGTAACTGAGAAAGGCGGGTGGTCGGTATTTGAATGCATAATGTAACCACGCAAACGACAACGGACGAAGAAGGAAACACACTGCACACGCGCGGAACATATAAAGGAAGGAAGAACAGCGTGCATTGAACTAGAAAGTGGCATAAGTAACTGAGAAAGGAGGGCTAGCTGGTGATCGTTATTTGTATGCATAATGTAACCGTGCAAACGACAACGGACGAAGAAGGAAGCACACTGCACAAGCATGGAACATAGAAAGGAAAGAAGAACAGGGACCATTGAACTAGAAAGTAGCATATGTAACTGAGAAAGGCGGGCTAGCTGGTGGTCGTTATGTGAATGCATAATGTACCCGCGCAAACGACAACGGACGAAGAAGCGGACACATTGCACATGCGCGGAACACGGAAAGGATGGAAGAACAGTGCCCATTGAACTAGAAAGTACCATATGTAACTGAGAAAGGCAGGTTAGCTGGTGGTCGTTGTGTGAATGCATAATGTAACCGCGCAAACGACAACGGACGGAGAAGGAAACACACTGCACACGCGCGGAACATAGAAAGGGAGGAAGAACAATGCCCATTGAACTAGAAAGTAGCATATGGAACTGAGAAAGGCGGGCTAGCTGGTGGTCTTTATTTGAATGCTTAATGTAACCGCGCAACCGACAACGGACGAAGAAGGAAACACGCTGTACACGCGTAGAACATGGAAAAGAAAGAAGAACAGGGCCCATTGAACTAGAAAGTAGCATATGTAACTGAGAAGGCGGGCTAGCTGGTGGTCGTTATTTGAATGCATAATGTAACCGCGCAATTGACAACGGACGAAGTAGGAAACACACTGCAAACGCGCGGAACTTAGAAAGAAAGGAGGAACAGGGCTCATTGAACTAGAAAATAGTATATGTAACTGAGAAAGGCGGGCTAGCTGGTGGTCGTTATTTGAATGCATAACGTAACCGCACAAACGACAATGGATGAAGAAGGAACACACGGCACATGCGCAAAACATGGAAAGGAAGGAAGAACAGTGCCCATTGAACTAGAAAGTAGCATATGTAACTGAGAAAGGCGGGCTAGCTGGTGGTCTTTATTTGAATGCATAATGTAACCGCGCAAACGGCAACGGACGAAGAAGGAAGCACACTGTGGTAGAGTGTACAAGCGCGAATTGGACGAGGACGAAGAAAGAAACAGATACACAGACACAACGCTTCACTTTAAACTATATATTTTATTTTCACACACTGAGCACACTGCACAAGTACGGAACATAGAAAGGAAAGAAGGACAGGGCCCATTGAACTAGAAAGTATCATATGTAACTGAGAAAGGCGGGCTAGCTGGTGGTCGTTATTTGAAATCATAATGTAACCACGCAAACGAACACGGACGAAGAAGGAAACAAACTGCGCACGCGTGGAATATGGAATAGAAGGAAGAACAGCGCGCATTGAACTAGAAAGTAGCATATGTAAATGAGAAAGCGGGCTAGCTGGTGGTCTTTATTTGCATGCATAATGTAACCGCGCAAACGACAACGGACGAAGAAGGAAGCACACTGCACAAGCACGGAACATAGAAAGGAAGGAAGAACAGTGCCCATTGAACTAGAAAGTAGCATATGTAAATGAGAAAGCGGGCTAGCTGGTGGTCTTTATTTGCATGCATAATGTAACCGCGCAAACGACAACGGACGAAGAAGGAAGCACACTGCACAAGCACGGAACATAGAAAGGAAGGAAGAACAGTTCCCATGGAACTAGAAAGTAGCATATGTAACTGAGAAAGGCGGGTATAGCTGGTTGTCGTTATTTGAATGCATTATGTAACCGCGCAATTGAGAACGGACGGAGAAGGAAACACACTGCACACACGCGGAACATGGAAAGGAAGGAAGAAGAGTGCGCATTGAACTAGAAAGTAGCATATGTAACGGAGAAAGGTGGGCTAGCTGGTGGTCTTTATTTGAATGCATAGTGTAACCACGCAAACGACAACGGACGAAGAAGGATACACGCTGCACACGCGTGGAACATAGAAAGGAAAGAAGAACAGGGCCCATTGAACCAGAAAGTAGCATATGTAACTGAGAAAGCGGGCTAGCTGGTGGTCGTTATTTGAATGCATTATGTTACCGCGCAAACGACAAAGGACGAAGAAGGAAACACAGTGCACATGCGCGGAACATGGAAAGGAAGGAAGAACAGCGCGCCTTGAGCTAGAAACTAGCATATGTTACTTAGAAAGGCGGGCTAGCTGGTGGTCTTTATTTGCATGCATAATGTAACCGCGCAAAAGACAATGGACGAAGAAGCAAGCACACTGCACAAGCACGGAACATAGAAAGGAAGGAAGAACAGTGCCCATTGAACTAGAAAGTAGCATATGTAACTGAGAAAGGCGGGTATAGCTGGTTGTCGTTATTTGAATGCATAATGTAACCGCGCAAACGGCAACGGACGAAGAAGGAAGCACACTGCACAAGCACGCAACATAGAAAGGAAAGAAGAACAGGTCCCATTGAACTAGAAAGTAGCATATGTAACTGAGAAAGGCGGGCTAGCTGGTCGTCGTTATTTGAATGCATAATGTAACCGCGCAAACGACAACGGACGAAGTAGGAAGAACACTGCACACGCGCGGAACATGGAAAGGAAGGAAGAACAGCGCGCATTGATCTAGAAAGTAGCATATGTTACTTAGAAAGGCGGGCTAGCTGGTGGTCTTTATTTGCATGCATAATGTAACCGCGCACACGACAACGGAAGAAGAAGGAAGCACACTGCACACGCGGGGAACATAGAAAGGAAGGAAGAACAGTGCCCATTGAACTAGAAAGTAGCATATGTAACTGAGAAACGCGGGCTAGCTGGTGGTCGGTATTTGAATGCATAATGTGACCGCGCAAACGACAACGGACGGAGAAGGAAACACACTGCACACGCGCGGAACATATAACGAAGGAAGAACAGGGCCCATTGAACTAGAAAGTAGCATATGTTACTTAGAAAGGCGGGCTAGCTGGTGGTCTATATTTGCATGCATAATGTAACCGCGCAAACGACAACGGACGGATAAGGAAACACACTGCACACGCGCGGAACATAGAAAGGAAGGAAGAACAGGGCCCATTGTACTAGAAAGTAGGATATGTAACTGAGAAAGGCGGGCTAGCTGGTGGCCGGTATTTGAATGCATAATGTAACCGCGCAAACGACAACGGATGAAGAAGGGAACATACTGCACATGCGCAGAACATGGAAAGGAGGGAAGAACAGGGACCAATGAAATAGAAAGTAGCATATGTAACTGAGAAAGGCGGGCTAGCTGGTGGTCTTTATTTGAATGCATAATGTAACCGCGCAAACGACAACGGACGAAGAAGGAAGCACACTGCACACGCGCGGAACATAGAAAGGAAAGAAAAACAGGGCCCATTGAACTAGAAAGTAGCATATGTAACTGAGAAAGCGGGCTAGCTGGTGGTCGTTATTTCAATGCATAATGTAACCGCGCAATTGACAACGGACGAAGTAGGAAACACACTGCAAACGCGCGGAACATAGAATGAAAGGAGGAACAGCGCGCTTTGAACTAGAAAGTAGCATATGCAACTGAGAAAGGCGGGCTAGCTGGTGGTCGGTATATGAATGCTTAATTTAACCGCGCAAACGACAGCGGACGAAGAAGGAAACACACTACACACGCGCGGAACATGGATAGGAAGGAAGAACAGCGCGCATTGAACTAGAAAGTAGCATATGTAACTGAGAAAGGCGGGCTAGCTGGTGGTCTTTATTTGAATGCATAATGTAACCGCGCAAACGACAACGGATGAAGAAGGGAACATACTGCAAATGCGCAGAACATGGAAAGGAAGGAAGAACAGGGCCCAATGAAATAGAAAGTTGCATATGTAACTGAGAAAGGTGGGCTAGCTGGTGGTCGTTATGTGAATGCATAATGTACCCGCGAAAACGACAACGGACGAAGAAGCGAACACATTGCACATGCGCGGATCATGGAAAGGATGGAAGAACAGTGCCCATTGAACTAGAAAGTAGCATATGTAACTGAGAAAGGCTGGCTAGCTGGTGGTCTTTATTTGAATGCTTAATGTAACCGGGCAAACGACAACGGACGAAGAAGGAAACACACTGCACACGCGTGGAACATGGAAAGGAAGGAAGAACAGCGCGCATTGAACTAGAAAGTAGCATATGTAACTGAGAAAGGCGGGCTAGCTGGTGGTCGTTATTTGAATGCATAATGTAACCGCGCAATTGACCACGGAGGAAGTAGGAACCACACTGCAAACGCGCGGAACATAGAAAGAAAGGAGGAACAGGGCTCATTGAACTGGAAAATAGTATATGTAACTGAGAAAGAAGGGCTAGCTGGTGGTCGTTATTTGAATGCATAATGTAACCGCGCAAACGACAACGGACGAAGAAGGAAGCACACTGCACACGCGGGGAACATAGTAAGGAAGGAAGAACAGTGCCCATTGAACTAGAAAGTCGCATATGTAACTGAGAAAGGCGGGCTAGGTGGTGGTCGTTATGTGAATGCATAATGTACCCGCGCAAACGACAACGGACGAAGAAGCGAACACACTGCACATGCGCGGAACATGGAAAGGATGGAAGAACAGTGCCCATTGAAATAGAAAGTAGCATATGTAACTGAGAAAGGCTGGCTAGCTGGTGGTCTTTATTTGAATGCTTAATGTAACCGCGCAAACGACAGCGGACGAAGAAGGAAGCACACTGCACACGCGGGGAACATAGAAAGGAAGGAAGAACAGTGCCCATTGAACTAGAAAGTCGCATATGTAACTGAGAAAGGCGGGCTAGCTGGTGGTCGTTATGTGAATGCATAATGTAACCGCGCAAACGACAACGGACGAAGAAGGAAGCGCACTGCACACGCAGGGAACATAGAAAGGAAAGAAGAACAGGGCCCATTGAACTAGAAAGTAGCATATGTAACTGAGAAAGGCGGGCTAGCTGCTGGTCGATATTTGATTGGATAATATACCCGCGAAAACGACAACGGACGGAGAAGGAAACACACTGCACACGCGCGGAACATAGAAAGGAAGGAAGAACAGCGCGCATTGAACTAGAAAGTAGCATATGTAACTGAGAAAGGCGGGCTAGCTGGTGGTCGTTATTTGAAATCATAATGTAATCACGCAAACGAACACGGACGAAGAAGGAAACAAACTGCGCACGCGTGGAATATGGAATAGAAGGAAGAACAGCGTGCATTGAACTAGAAAGTAGCATATGTAACTGAGAAAGGCGGGCTAGCTGGCGGTCTTTATTTGAAAGCATAATGTAACCGCGCAAACGACAACGGACGAAGAAGGAAGCACACTGCACAAGCGCGGAACATAGAAAGGAAAGAAGAACAGGGCCCATTGAACTAGAAAGTAGCATATGTAACTGAGAAAGGTGGGCTAGCTGGTGGTCGGTATATGAATGCATAATGTAACCGTGCAAACGACAACGGACGAAGAAGGAAATACACTGCACACGCGCGGAACATAGAAAGGCAGGAAGAACAGGGCCCATTCAACTAGAAAGTAGCATATGTAACTGAGAAAGGTGGGCTAGCTGGTGGTCTTTATTTGAATGCTTAATGTTACCGCGCAAACGACAAAGGACGAAGAAGGAAACACAGTGCACACGCGCGGAACATGGAAAGGAAGGAAGAACAGCGCGCCTTGAGGTAGAAACTAGCATATGTTACTTAGCAAGGCGGGCTAGCTGGTGGTCTTTATTTGCATGCATAATGTAACCGCGCAATTGACGACGGACGAAATAGGAAACACACTGCAAACGCGCGGAACATAGAATGAAAGGAGGAACAGCGCGCATTGAACTAGAAAGTAGATTATGCAACTGAGAAAGGCGGGCTAGCTGGTGGTCGGTATATGAATGCATAGTTTAACCGCGCAAACGACAACGGACGAAGAAGGAAACACACTACACACGCGCGGAACATAGAAACGAAGGAAGAACACGGCCCATTGAATTAGAAAGTAGCATATGTAACCGAGAAAGGCGGGCTAGCTGGTGGTCGTTATTTGGATGCATAATGTAACCGCGCAAACGACAACGGACGAAGAAGGAAGCAAACTGCACAATCGGGGAACATAGAAAGGAGGGAAGAACAGTGCGCATTGAACTAGAAAGTCGCATATGTAACTGAGAATGGTGGGCTAGCTGGTGGTCGTTATGTGAATGCATAATGTACCCGCGAAAACGACAACGGACGAAGAAGCGAACACATTGCACATGCGCGGATCATGGAAAGGAAAGAAGAACAGGGCCCATTGAACTAGAAAGTAGCATATGTAACTGAGAAAGCGGGCTAGGTGGTGGTCGCTGTTTGAATGCCTAATGTAACCGCGTAATTGACAACGGACGAAGTAGGAAACACACTGCAAACACGCGGAACATAGAATGGAAGGAGGAACAGCGCGCATTGAACTAGAAAGTACCATATGTAACTGAGAAAGGCTGGCTAGCTGGTGGTCTTTATTTGAATGCTTAATGTAACCGGGCAAACGACAACGGACGAAGAAGGAAACACACTGCACAAGCACGGAACATAGAAAGGAAAGAAGAACAGGGCCCATTGAAGTAGAAAGTAGCATATGTAAATGAGAAAGCGGGCTAGGTTGTGGTCGGTATTTGAATGCATTATGTAACCGCGCAATTGAGAACGGATGGAGAAGGAAACACACTGCATACGCGCGGAACATGGAAAGGAAGGAAGAACAGCGCGCATTGAACTAGAAAGTAGCATATGTAACTGAGAAAGGTGGGCTAGCTGGTGGTCTTTATTTGAATGCATAATGTAACCACGCAATTGAGAACGGATGGAGAAGGAAACACACTGCATACGCGCGGAACATGGAAACGAAGGAAGAACAGCGCGCATTGAACTAGAAAGTAGCATATGTAACTGAGAAAGGTGGGCTAGCTGGTGGTCTTTATTTGAATGCATAATGTAACCACGCAAACGACAACGGACGAAGAAGGAAACACACTACACACGCGCGGAACATAGAAACGAAGGAAGAACACGGCCCATTGAATTAGAAAGTAGCATATGTAACCGAGAAAGGCGGGCTAGCTGGTGGTCGTTATTTGGATGCATAATGTAACCGCGCAAACGAGAACGGACGAAGAAGGAAGCAAACTGCACAATCGGGGAACATAGAAAGGAGGCAAGAACAGTGCCCTTTGAACTAGAAAGTCGCATATGTAACTGAGAAAGGTGGGCTAGCTGGTGGTCGTTATGTGAATGCATAATGTAACCGCGAAAACGACAACGGACGAAGAAGCGAACACATTGCACATGCGCGGATCATGGAAAGGATGGAAGAACAGCGCGCATTGAACTAAAAAGTAGCATATGTAACTGAGAAAGGCGGCTAGCTGGTGGTCTTTATTTGAATGCAGATTGTAACCGCGCAAACGACAATGGACGAAGTAGGAAGCACACTGCACAAGCACGGAACATAGAAAGGAAAGAAGAACAGGGCCCATTGAAGTAGAAAGTAGCATATGTAAATGAGAAAGCGGGCTTAGTGGTGGTCGGTATTTGAATGCATTATGTAACCGCGCAATTGAGAACGGATGGAGAAGGAAACACACTGCATACGCGCGGAACATGGAAAGGAAGGAAGAACAGCGCGCATTGAACTAGAAAGTAGCATATGTAACTGAGAAATGTGGGCTAGCTGGTGGTCTTTATTTGAATGCATAATGTAACCGCGCAATTGACAACGGACGAAGTAGGAACCACACTGCAAACGCGCGGAACATAGAAAGAAAGGAGGAACAGGGCTCATTGAACTAGAAAATAGTATATGTAACTGAGAAAGACGGGCTAGCTGGTGGTCGTTATTTGAATGCATAATGTAACCACGCAAACGAACACGGACGAAGAAGGAAACAAACTGCGCATGCGTGGAATATGGAATAGAAGGAAGAACAGCGCACATTGAACTAGAAAGTAGCATATGTAACTGAGAAAGTCGGGCTAGCTGGCGGTCTTTATTTGAAAGCATAATGTAACCGCGCAAACGACAACGGACGAAGAAGGAAGCACACTGCACAAGCGCGGAACATAGAAAGGAAAGAAGAACAGGGCCCATTGAACTAGAAAGTAGCATATGTAACTGAGAAAGGTGGGCTAGCTGGTGGTCGGTATATGAATGCATAATGTAACCGCGCAAACGACAACGGACGAAGAAGGAAATACACTGCACACGCGCGGAACATAGAAAGGAAGGAAGAACAGGGCCCATTCAACTTGAAAGTAGCATATGTAACTGAGAAAGGTGGGCTAGCTGGTGGTCTTTATTTGAATGCTTAATGTTACCGCGCAAACGACAAAGGACGAAGAAGGAAACACAGTGCACACGCGCGGAACATGGAAAGGAAGGAAGAACAGCGCGCCTTGAGCTAGAAACTAGCATATGTTACTTAGAAAGGCGGGCTAGCTGGTGGTCTTTATTTGCATGCATAATGTAACCGCGCAATTGACAACGGACGAAATAGGAAACACACTGCAAACGCGCGGAACATAGAATGAAAGGAGGAACAGCGCGCATTGAACTAGAAAGTAGCATATGCAACTGAGAAAGGCGGGCTAGCTGGTGGTCGGTATATGAATGCATAGTTTAACCGCGCAAACGACAACGGACGAAGAAGGAAACACACTACACACGCGCGGAACATAGAAACGAAGGAAGAACACGGCCCATTGAAATAGAAAGTAGCATATGTAACTGAGAAAGGCTGGCTAGCTGGTGGTCGTTATGTGAATGCTTAATGTAACCGCGCAAACGACAACGGACGAAGAAGGAAGCGCACTGCACACGCAGGGAACATAGAAAGGAAAGAAGAACAGGGCCCATTGAACTAGAAAGTAGCATATGTAACTGAGAATAGCGGGCTAGCTGGTCGTCGTTATTCGAATGCATAATATAACCGCGGAAACGACAACGGACGGAGAAGGAAACACACTGCACACGCGCGGAACATGGAAAGGAAGGAAGAACAGCGCGCATTGAACTGGAAATCAGCATATGTAACTGAGAAAGGTGGGCTAGCTGGTGGTCGGTATTTGAATGCCTAATATAACCGCGCAAATGACAACGGATGAAGAAGGGAACACACTGCACATGCGCAGAACATGGAAAGGAAGGAAGAACAGGGCCCATTGAACTAAAAAGTAGCATATGTAACTGAGAAAGGCGGGCTAGCTGCTGGTCGATATTTGATTGGATAATATACCCGCGAAAACGACAACGGACGGAGAAGGAAACACACTGCACACGCGCGGAACATAGAAAGGAAGGAAGAACAGCGCGCATTGAACTAGAAAGTAGCATATGTAACTGAGAAAGGCGGGCTAGCTGGTGGTCGTTATTTGGATGCATAATGTAACCGCGCAAACGACAACGGACGAAGAAGGAAGCGCACTGCACACGCGGGGAACATAGAAAGGAAGGAAGAACAGTGCCCATTGAACTAGAAAGTCGCATATGTAACTGAGAAAGGCGGGCTAGCTGGTGGTCGTTATGTGAATGCATAATGTACCCGCGCAAACGACAACGGACGAAGAAGCGAACACATTGCACATGCGGGGAACACGGAAATGATGGAAGAACAGTGCCCATTGAACTAGAAAGTACCATATGTAAGTGAGAAAGGCGGGCTAGCTGGTGGTCGTTGTGTGAATGCATAATGTAACCGCGCAAACGACAACGGACGGAGAAGGAAACACACTGCACACGCGCGGAACATAGAAAGGGAGGAAGAACAATGCCCATTGAACTAGAAAGTAGCATATGGAACTGAGAAAGGCGGGCTAGCTGGTGGTCTTTATTTGAATGCTTAATGTAACCGCGCAACCGACAACGGACGAAGAAGGAAACACACTGCAAACGCGCGGAACATAGAAAGAAAGGAGGAACAGGGCTCATTGAACTAGAAAATAGTACATGTAACTGAGAAAGGCGGGCTAGCTGGTGGTCGTTATGTGAATGCATAATGTACCCGCGCAAACGACAACGGACGAAGAAGCGAACACATTGCACATGCGCGGAACACGGAAATGATGGAAGAACAGTGCCCATTGAACTAGAAAGTACCATATGTAACTGAGAAAGGCGGGCTAGCTGGTGGTCGTTGTGTGAATGCATAATGTAACCGCGCAAACGACAACGGACGGAGAAGGAAACACACTGCACACGCGTAGAACATGGAAAAGAAAGAAGAACAGGGCCCATTGAAGTAGAAAGTAGCATATGTAACTGAGAAGGCGGGCTAGCTGGTGGTCGTTATTTGAATGCATAATGTAACCGCGCAATTGACAACGGACGAAGTAGGAAACACAGTGCAAACGCGCGGAACATAGAAAGAAAGGAGGAACAGGGCTCATTGAACTAGAAAATAGTACATGTAACTGAGAAAGGCGGGCTAGCTGGTGGTCGTTATTTGAATGCATAACGTAACCGCGCAAACGACAATGGATGAAGAAGGGAACACACGGCACATGCGCAAAACATGGAAAGGAAGGAAGAACAGTGCCCATTGAACTAGAAAGTAGCATATGTAACTGAGAAAGGCGGGCTTGCTGGTGGTCTTTATTTGAATGCATAATGTAACCGCGCAAACGGCAACGGATGAAGAAGGAAGCACACTGTGGTAGAGTGTACAAGCGCGAATTGGACGAGGACGAAGAAAGAAACAGATACACAGACACAGCGCTTCACTTTAAACTATATATTTTATTTTCACACACTGAGCACACTGCACAAGTACGGAACATAGAAAGGAAAGAAGGACAGGGCCCATTGAACTAGAAAGTATCATATGTAACTGAGAAAGGCGGGCTAGCTGGTGGTCGTTATTTGAAATCATAATGTAACCACGCAAACGAACACGGACGAAGAAGGAAACAAACTGCGCACGCGTGGAATATGGAATAGAAGGAAGAACAGCGCGCATTGAACTAGAAAGTAGCATATGTAACTGAGAAAGGCGGGCTAGCTGGCGGTCTTTATTTGAATGCTTAATGTTACCGCGCAAACGACAAAGGACGAAGAAGGAAACACAGTGCACACGCGCGGAACATGGAAAGGAAGGAAGAACAGTGCGCCTTGAGCTAGAAACTAGCATATGTTACTTAGAAAGGCGGGCTAGCTGGTGGTCTTTATTTGCATGCATAATGTAACCGCACAATTGACAACGGACGAAATAGGAAACACACTGCAAACGCGCGGAACATAGAATGAAAGGAGGAACAGCGCGCATTGAACTAGAAAGTAGCATATGCAACTGAGAAAGGCGGGCTAGCTGGTGGTCGGTATATGAATGCATAGTTTAACCGCGCAAACGACAACGGACGAAGAAGGAAACACACTACACACGCGCGGAACATAGAAACGAAGGAAGAACACGGCTCATTGAATTAGAAAGTAGCATATGTAACCGAGAAAGGCGGGCTAGCTGGTGGTCGTTATTTGGATGCATAATGTAACCGCGCAAACGACAACGGACGAAGAAGGAAGCAAACTGCACAATCGGGGAACATAGAAAGGAGGGAAGAACAGTGCGCATTGAACTAGAAAGTCGCATATGTAACTGAGAATGGTGGGCTAGCTGGTGGTCGTTATGTGAATGCATAATGTACCCGCGAAAACGACAACGGACGAAGAAGCGAACACATTGCACATGCGCGGATCATGGAAAGGAAAGAAGAACAGGGCCCATTGAACTAGAAAGTAGCATATGTAACTGAGAAAGCGGGCTAGGTGGTGGTCGCTGTTTGAATGCCTAATGTAACCGCGTAATTGAGAACGGACGAAGTAGGAAACACACTGCAAACACGCGGAACATAGAATGGAAGGAGGAACAGCGCGCATTGAACTAGAAAGTAGCATATGTAACTGAGAAAGGCTGGCTAGCTGGTGGTCTTTATTTGAATGCTTAATGTAACCGGGCAAACGACAACGGACGAAGAAGGAAACACACTGCACAAGCACGGAACATAGAAAGGAAAGAAGAACAGGGCCCATTGAAGTAGAAAGTAGCATATGTAAATGAGAAAGCGGGCTAGGTGGTGGTCGGTATTTGAATGCATAATGTAACCGCGCAATTGAGAACGGATGGAGAAGGAAACACACTGCATACGCGCGGAACATGGAAAGGAAGGAAGGAAGGAACAACAGCGCACATTGAACTAGAAAGTAGCATATGTAACTGAGAAAGGTGGGCTAGCTGGTGGTCTTTATTTGAATGCATAGTGTAACCACGCAATTGAGAACGGATGGAGAAGGAAACACACTGCATACGCGCGGAACATGGAAACGAAGGAAGAACAGCGCGCATTGAACTAGAAAGTAGCATATGTAACTGAGAAAGCCGGGCTGCATAAGCCGGGATGCATAATGAAACCGCGCAAACGACAGCGGACGAAGTAGGAAGCACACTGCACACGCGCGGAACATGGAAAGGAAGGAAGAACAGCGCGCATTGAACTGGAAAGCAGCATATGTAACTGAGAAAGGCGGGCTAGCTGGTGGTCGTTATGTGAATGCATAATGTAACCGCGAAAGCGACAACGGACGAAGAAGCGAACACATTGCACATGCGCGGATCATGGAAAGGATGGAAGAACAGCGCGCATTGAACTAGAAAGTAGCATATGTAACTGAGAAAGGCGGGCTAGCTGGTGGTCTTTATTTGAATGCAGATTGTAACCGCGCAAACGACAACGGACGAAGTAGGAAGCACACTGCACAAGCACGGAACATAGAAAGGAAAGAAGAACAGGGCCCATTGAAGTAGAAAGTAGCATATGTAAATGAGAAAGCGGGCTTAGTGGTGGTCGGTATTTGAATGTATTATGTAACCGCGCAATTGAGAACGGATGGAGAAGGAAACACACTGCATACGCGCGGAACATGGAAAGGAAGGAAGAACAGCGCGCATTGAACTAGAAAGTAGCATAGGTAACTGAGAAATGGGGGCTAGCTGGTGGTCTTTATTTGAATGCATAATGTAACCGCGCAATTGACAACGGACGAAGTAGGAACCACACTGCAAACGCGCGGAACATAGAAAGAAAGGAGGAACAGGGCTCATTGAACTAGAAAATAGTATATGTAACTGAGAAAGACGGGCTAGCTGGTGGTCGTTATTTGAATGCATAATGTAACCTCGCAAACGACAACGGACGAAGAAGGAAGCACACTGCACACGCGGGGAACATAGAAAGGAAGGGAGAACAGTGCCCTTTGAACTAGAAAGTCGCATATGTAACTGAGAAAGGCGGGCTAGCTGGTGGTCGTTATGTGAATGCATAATGTACCCGCGCAAACGACAACGGACGAAGAAGCGAACACACTGCACATGCGCGGAACATGGAAAGGATGGAAGAACAGTGCCCATTGAACTAGAAAGTAGCATATGTAACTGAGAAAGGCTGGCTAGCTGGTGGTCTTTATTTGAATGCCTAATGTAACCGCGCAAACGACAACGGACGAAGAAGGAAGCACACTGCACACGCGGGGAACATAGAAAGGAAGGAAGAACAGTGCCCATTGAACTAGAAAGTCGCATATGTAACTGAGAAAGGCGGGCTAGCTGGTGGTCGTTCTGTGAATGCATAATGTACCCGCGCAAACGACAACGGACGAAGAAGCGAACACACTGCACATGCGCGGAACATGGAAAGGATGGAAGAACAGTGCCCATTGAACTAGAAAGTAGCATATGTAACTGAGAAAGGCTGGCTAGCTGGTGGTCTTTATTTGAATGCTTAATGTAACCGGGCGAACGACAACGGACGAAGAAGGAAACACACTGCAGACGCGTGGAACATGGAAAGGAAGGAAGAACAGCGCGCATTGAACTAGAAAGTAGCATATGTAACTGAGAAAGGCGGGCTAGCTGGTCGTCGTTATTCGAATGCATAATGTAACCGCGCAAACGACAATGGACGAAGTAGGAAGAACACTGCACACGCGCGGAACATGGAAAGGAAGGAAGAACAGCGCGCATTGAACTAGAAAGTAGCATATGTTACTTAGAAAGGCGGGCTAGCTGGTTGCCTTTATTTGCATGCATAATGTAACCGCGCAAACGACAACGGAAGAAGAAGGAAGCACACTGCACACGCGGGGAACATAGAAAGGAAGGAAGAACAGTGCCCATTGAACTAGAAAGTAGCATATGTAACTGAGAAACGCGGGCTAGCTGGTGGTCGGTATTTGAATGCATAATGTGACCGCGCAAACGACAACGGACGGAGAAGGAAACACAATGCACACGCGCGGAACATAGAACGAAGGAAGAACAGGGCCCATTGAACTAGAAAGTAGCATATGTTACTTAGAAAGGCGGGCTAGCTGGTCGTCTTTATTTGCATGCATAATGTAACCGCGCAAACGACAACGCACGGATAAGGAAACACACTGCACACGCGCGGAACATAGAAAGGAAGGAAGAACAGGGCCCATTGTACTAGAAAGTAGGATATGTACCTGAGAAAGGCGGGCTAGCTGGTGGCCGGTATTTGCATGCATAATGTAACCGCGCAAACGACAACGGATGAAGTAGGAAGCACACTGCACAAGCACGGAACATAGAAAGGAAAGAAGAACAGGGCCCATTGCACTAGAAAGTAGCATATGTAAATGAGAAAGCGGGCTAGCTGGTGGTCGTTATTTGAATGCATTATGTAACCGCGCAATTGAGAACGGACGGAGAAGGAAACACACTGCATACGCGCGGAACATGGAAAGGAAGGAAGAAGAGCGCGCATTGAACTAGAAAGTAGCATATGTAACGGAGAAAGGTGGGCTAGCTGGTGGTCTTTATTTGAATGCATAATTTAACCACGCAAACGACAACGGACGAAGAAGGAAACACACTACACACGCGCGGAACATAGAAACGAAGGAAGAACACGGCCCATTGAATTAGAAAGTAGCATATGTAACCGAGAATGGCGGGATAGCTGGTGGTCGTTATTTGGATGCATAATGTAACCGCGCAAACGACAACGGACGAAGAAGGAAGCAAACTGCACAATCGGGGAACATAGAAAGGAGGGAAGAACAGTGCCCAATGAACTAGAAAGTCGCATATGTAACTGAGAAAGCGGGCTAGCTGGTGGTCGTTATTTCAATGCATAATGTAACCGCGCAATTGACAACGGACGAAGTAGGAAACACACTGCAAACGCGCGGAACATAGAATGAAAGGAGGAACAGCGCGCTTTGAACTAGAAAGTAGCATATGCAACTGAGAAAGGCGGGCTAGCTGGTGGTCGGTATATGAATGCTTAATTTAACCGCGCAAACGACAACGGACGAAGAAGGAAACACACTACACACGCGCGGAACATGGAAAGGAAGGAAGAACAGCACGCATTGAACTAGAAAGTAGCATATGTAATTGAGAAAGGCGGGCTAGCTGGTGGTCTTTATTTGAATGCATAATGTAACCACGCAAACGACAACGGATGAAGAAGGGAACATACTGCAAATGGCAGAACATGGAAAGGAAGGAAGAACAGGGCCCAATGAAATAGAAAGTAGCATATGTAACTGAGAAAGGCGGGCTAGCTGGTGGTCGTTATGTGATTGCATAATGTAACCGCGCAAACGACAACGGACGAAGAAGCGAACATACTGCACATGCGCAGAACATGGAAAGGAAGGAAGAACAGTGCCCATTGAACTAGAAAGTAGCATATGTAACTGAGAAAGGCGGGCTAGCTGGTGGTCTTTATTTGAATGCCTAATGTAACCGCGCAAACGACAACGGACGAAGAAGGAAACACACTGAACACGCGCGGAACATGGAAAGGAAGGAAGAACAGCGCGCATTGAACTGGAAAGCAGCGTATGTAACTGAGAAAGGTGGGCTAGCTGGTGGTCGGTATTTGAATGAATGCATAATATAAGCGCGCAAACGACAATGGACGGAGAAGGAAACACACTGCACACGCGCGGAACATAGAAAGGAAGGAAGAACAGCGCGCATTGAACTAGAAAGTAGCATATGTAACTGAGAAAGGCGGGCTAGCTGGTGGTCGTTATTTGGATGCCTAATGTAACCGCGCAAACGACAACGGACGAAGAAGGAAGCAAACTGCACAATCGGGGAACATAGAGAGGAGCGAAAAACAGTGCCCATTGAACTAGAAAGTCGCATATGTAACTGAGAAAGGCGGGCTAGCAGGTGGTCGTTATGTGAATGCATAATGTACCCGCGAAAACGACAACGGACGAAGAAGCGAACACATTGCACATGCGCGGATCAAGGAAAGGATGGAAGAACAGTGCCCATTGAACTAGAAAGAGGCATGTGTAACTGAGAAAGGCGGGCTAGCTGGTGGTGGTTGTGTGAATGCATAATGTAACCGCGCAAACGACAACGGACGGAGAAGGAAACACACTGCACACGCGCGGAACATAGAAAGGGAGGAAGAACAATGCCCATTGAACTAGAAAGTTGCATATGCAACTGAGGAAGGCGGGCTAGCTGGTGGTCTTTATTTGAATGCCTAATGTAACCACGCAAACCACAACGGATGAAGAAGGGAACATACTGCACATGCGCAGAACATGGAAAGGAAGGAAGAACAGGGCCCAATGAAATAGAAAGTAGCATATGTACCTGAGAAAGGCGGGCTAGGTGGTGGTCGGTATGTGAATGCATAATGTAACCGCGCAAACGACAACGGACGAAGCGAACACACTGCACATGCGCAGAACATGGAAAGGAAGGAAGAACAGTGCCCATTGAACTAGAAAGTAGCATATGTAACTGAGAAAGGCGGGCTAGCTGGTGGTCGGTATTTGAATGAATGCATAATATAACCGCGCAAACAACAACGGACGGAGAAGGAAACACACTGCACACGCGGGGAACATAGAAAGGAAGGAAGAACAGTGCCCATTGAACTAGAAAGTCGCATATGTAACTGAGAAAGGTGGGCTAGCTGGTGGTCGTTATGTGATTGCATAATGCGCCCGCGCAAACGACAACGGACGAAGAAGCAAACACACTGCACATGCGCGGAACATGGAAAGGATGGAAGAACAGTGCCCATTGAACTAGAAAGTAGCATATGTAACTGAGAAAGGCTGGCTAGCTGGTGGTCTTTATTTGAATGCCTAATGTAACCGCGCAAACGACAATGGACGAAGAAGGAAACACATTGCACACGCGTGGAACATGGAAAGGAAGGAAGAACAGCGCGCATTGAACTAGAAAGTAGCATATGTAACTGAGAAAGGCGGGCTAGCTGGTGGTCTTTATTTGAATGCATAATGTAACCGCGCAAACGACAACGGACGAAGTAGGAAGCACACTGCACAAGCACTGAACATAGAAATGAAAGAAGAACAGGGCCCATTGAACTAGAAAGTAGCATATGTAACTGAGAAAGCGGGCTAGCTGGTGGTCGTTATTTGAATGCATTACGTAACCGCGCAATTGACAACGGACGGAGAAGGAAACACACTGCATACGCGTGGAACATGGAAAGGAAGGAAGAACAGCGCGCATTGAACTAGAAAGTAGCATATGTAACTGAGAAAGGCGGGCTAGCTGGTGCTCTTTATTTGAATGCATAATGTAACCGCGCAAACGACAACGGATGAAGAAGGAAGCAAACTGCACAATCGGGGAACATAGAGAGGAGCGAAAAACAGTGCCCATTGAACTAGAAAGTCGCATATGTAACTGAGAAAGGCGGGCTAGCAGGTGGTCGTTATGTGAATGCATAATGTACCCGCGAAAACGACAACGGACGAAGAAGCGAACACATTGCACATGCGCGGATCAAGGAAAGGATGGAAGAACAGTGCCCATTGAACTAGAAAGAGGCATGTGTAACTGAGAAAGGCGGGCTAGCTGGTGGTGGTTGTGTGAATGCATAATGTAACCGCGCAAACGACAACGGACGGAGAAGGAAACACACTGCACACGCGCGGAACATAGAAAGGGAGGAAGAACAATGCCCATTGAACTAGAAAGTTGCATATGCAACTGAGGAAGGCGGGCTAGCTGGTGGTCTTTATTTGAATGCCTAATGTAACCACGCAAACCACAACGGATGAAGAAGGGAACATACTGCACATGCGCAGAACATGGAAAGGAAGGAAGAACAGGGCCCAATGAAATAGAAAGTAGCATATGTACCTGAGAAAGGCGGGCTAGGTGGTGGTCAGTATTTGAATGCATAATTTACCCGCGCAAACGACAACGGACGAAGAAGCGAACACACTGCACATGCGCGGAACATGGAAAGGATGGAAGAACAGTGCCCATTGAACTAGAAAGTAGCATATGTAACTGAGAAAGGCGGGCTAGCTGGTGGTCTTTATTTGAATGCATATTGTTACCGCGCAAACGACAACGGACGAAGTAGGAAGCACACTGCCAAGCGCGGAACATAGAAAGGAAAGAACAGGGCCCATTGAACTAGAAAGTAGCATATGTAACTGAGAAAGCGGGCTAGCTGGTGGTCGTGATTTGAATGCATTAGGTAACCGCGCAATTGAGAACGGACGGAGAAGTAAACACGCTGCATAAGCGCGGAACATATAAAGGAAGAAAGAACAGCGCGCATTGAATTAGAAAGTAGCATATGTAACTGAGAAAGGTGGGCTAGCTGGTGGTCTTTATTTGAATGCATAATGTAACCACGCAAACGACAATGGACGAAGAAGGAAACACACTGCACACGCGTGGAACATAGAAAGGAAAGAAGAACAGGGCCCATTGAACTAGAAAGTCGTATATGTAACTGAGAAAGGCGGGCTAGCTGGTGGTCGTTATGTGAATGCATAATGTACCCGCGCAAACGACAACGGACGAAGAAGCGAAACACACTGCACATGCGCGGAACATGGAAAGGATGGAAGAACAGTGCCCATTGAACTAGAAAGTAGCATATGTAACTGAGAAAGGCTGGCTAGCTGGTGGTCTTTTTTTGAATGCTTAATGTAACCGCGCAAACGACAACGGACGAAGCGAACACACTGCACATGCGCCGAACATGGAAAGGAAGGAAGAACAGTGCCCATTGAACTAGAAAGTAGCATATGTAACTGAGAAAGGCGGGCGAGCTGGTGGTCGGTATTTGAATGAATGCATAATATAACCGCGCAAACAACAACTGACGGAGAAGGAAACACACTGCACACGCGGGGAACATAGAAAGGAAGGAAGAACAGTGCCCATTGAACTAGAAAGTCGCATATGTAACTGAGAAATGCTGGCTAGCTGGTGGTCTTTTTTTGAATGCTTAATGTACCCGCGTAAACGACAACGGACGAAGAAGGAAACACACTGCACACGCGTGGAACATGGAAAGGAAGGAACAACAGCGCGCATTGAACTAGAAAGTAGCATATGTAACTGAGAAAGGTGGGCTAGCTGGTGGTCTTTATTTGAATGCATAATGTAACCACGCAAAAGACAACGGACGAAGAAGGAAACACACTGCACACGCGTGGAACATAGAAAGGAAAGAAGAACAGGGCCCATTGAACTAGAAAGTAGCATATGTAACTGAGAAGGCGGGCTAGCTGGTGGTTGTTATGGGAATGCATGATGTAACCGCGCAAACGACAACGGACGAAGAAGCGAACACACTGCACAAGCGCAGAACATAGAAAGGAAGGAAGAACAGTGCCCATTGAACTAGAAAGTAGCATATGTAACTGAGAAAGGCGGGCTAGCTGGTGGTCGGTATTTGAATGCATAATGCAACCGCGCAAACGAGAACGGATGATGAAGGGAACATACTGCACATGCGCAGAACATGGAAAGGAAGGAAGAACAGGGCCCAATGAAATAGAAAGTAGCATATGTAACTGAGAAAGGCGAACACACTGCACATGCGCGGAACATGGAAAGGATGGAAGAATAGTTCCCATTGAACTAGAAAGTAGCATATGTAACTGAGAAAGGCTGGCTAGCTGGTGGTCTTTTTTTGAATGCTTAATGTAACCGCGCAAACGACAACGGACGAAGAAGGAAACACACTGCACACGCGTGGAACATGGAAAGGAAGGAACAACAGCGCGCATTGAACTAGAAAATAGCATATGTAACTGAGAAAGGCGGGCTAGCTGGTGGTTTTTTTTAATGCATAATGTAACCGCGCAAACGACAACGGACGAAGTAGGAAGCACACTGCACAAGCGCGGAACATAGAAAGGAAAGAATAACAGGGCCCATTGAACTAGAAAGTAGCATATGTAACTGAGAAAGAGGGCTAGCTGGTGGTCGTTATTTGAATGCATTATGTAACCGCGCAATTGAGAACGGACGGAGAAGGAAACACACTGCACACGCGTGGAACATAGAAAGGAAAGAAGAACAGGGCCCATTGAACTAGAACGTAGCAAATGTAACTGAGAAGGCGGGCTAGCTGGTGGTCGTTATGCGAATGCATAATGTAACCGCGCAAGCGACAACGGACGAAGAAGCGAACACACTGCACAAGCGCAGAACATAGAAAGGAAGGAAGAACAGGGCCCATTGAACTAGAAAGTAGCATATGTAACTGAGAAAGGCGGGCTAGCTGGTGGTCGTTATTTGAATGCATAATGTAACTGCGCAATTGACAATGGACGAAGTAGGAGACACACTGCAAACGCGCGGAACATAGAAAGAAAGGAGGAACAGGGCCCATTGTACTAGAAAGTAGCATAGGTAACTGAGAAAGGCGGGCTAGCTGGCGGTCGTTATATGAATGCATAATGTAACCGCGCAAACTACAACGGACGAAGAAGGAAGCACACTGCACAAGCACGGAACATAGAAAGGAAAGAAGAACAGGGCCCATTGAACTAGAAAGTAGCATATTTAACTGAGAAAGGTGGGCTAGCTGGTGGTCGGTATATGAATGCATAATGTAACCGCGCAAACGACAACGGACGAAGAAGGAAGCACACTGCACAAGCACGGAACATAGAAAGGAAAGAAGAACAGGGCCCATTGAACTAGAAAGTAGCATATGTAACCGAGAAAGGCGGGCTAGCTGGTGGTCGTTATTTGAATGCATAATGTAACCGCGCAATTGACAATGGACGAAGTAGGAGACACACTGCAAACGCGCGGAACATAGAAAGAAAGGAGGAACAGGGCCCATTGTACTAGAAAGTAGCATATGTAACTGAGAAAGGCGGGCTAGCTGGTGGTCGGTATTTGAATGCATAATGTAACCGCGCAAACCACAACGGATGAAGAAGGGAACATACTGCACATGCGCAGAACATGGAAAGGAAGGAAGAACAGGGCCCATTGAACTAGAAAGTAGCATATGTAACTGAGAAAGGCGGGCTACCTGGTGGTCGGTATTTGAATGCATAATGTAACCGCGCAAACGACAACGGACGGAGAAGGAAACACACTGCACACGCGCGGAACATGGAAAGGAAGGTAGAACAGGGCCCATTGAACTAGAAAGTAGCATATGTAACTGAGAAAGGCTGGCTAGCTGGTGGTCTTTTTTTGAATGCCTAATGTAACCGCGCAAACTACAACGGACGTGGAAGCAAACACACTGCACACGCGTGGAACATGGAAAGGAAGGAAGAACAGCGCGCATTGAACTAGAAAGTAGCATATGTAACTGAGAAAGGCGGGTTAGCTGGTGGTCTTTATTTGAATGCATAATGTAACCGCGCAAACGACAACGGACGAAGTAGGAAGCACACTGCACAAGCGCGGAACATAGAAAAGAAAGAAGAACAGGGCCCATTGAACTAGAAAGTAGCATATGTAACTGAGAAAGCGGGCTAGCTGGTGGTCGTTATTTGAATGCTTTATGTAACCGCGCAATTGAGAAAGGACGGAGAAGCAAACACACTGCATACGCGCGGAACATGGAAAGGAAGGAAGAACAGCGCGCATTGAACTAGAAATTAGCATATGTAACTGAGAAAGGCGGGCTAGCTGGTGGTCGGTATTTGAATGCATAATGTAACCGCGCAAACGACAACGGATGAAGAAGGGAACATACTGCACATGCGCAGAACATGGAAAGGAAGGAAGAACAGGGCCCAATGAAATAGAAAGTAGCATATGTAACTGAGAAAGGTGGGCTAGCTGGTGGTCGGTATTTGAGTGCATAATGTAACCGCGCAAACGACAACGGACGAAGAAGGAAGCACACTGCACACGCGGGGAACATAGAAAGGAAGGAAGAACAGTGCCCATTGAACTAGAAAGTCGCATATCTAACTGAGAAAGGTGGGCTAGCTGGTGGTCGTTATGTGAATGCATAAAGCGCCCGCGCAAACGACAACGGACGAAGAAGCAAACACACTGCACATGCGCGGAACATGGAAAGGGTGGAAGAACAGTGCCCATTGAACTAGAAAGTAGCATATGTAACTGAGAAAGGCTGGCTAGCTGGTGGTCTTTATTTGAATGCTTAATGTAACCGCGCAAACGATAACGGACGAAGAAGGAAACACATTGCACACGCGTGGAACATGGAAAGGAAGAAAGAACAGCGCGCATTGAACTAGAAAGTAGCATATGTAACTAAGAAAGGTGGGCTAGCTGGTGGTCTTTATTTGAATGCATAATGTAACCAGGCAAACGACAACGAACGAAGAAGGAAACACAGTGCACACGCGTGGAACATAGAAAGGAAAGAAGAACAGGGCCCATTGAACTAGAAAGTAGCATATGTAACAGAAGGCGGGCTAGCTGGTGGTCATTATGTGAATGCATAATGTAACCGCGCAAACGACAACGGACGAAGAAGCGAACACACTGCACAAGCGCAGAACATAGAAAGGAAGGAAGAACAGTGCCCATTGAACTAGAAAGTAGCATATGTAACTGAGAAAGGCGGGCTAGCTGGTGGTCGGTATTTGAATGAATGCATAATATAACCGCGCAAACAACAACGGACGGAGAAGGAAACACACTGCACACGCGGGGAACATAGAAAGGAAGGAAGGACAGTGCCCATTGAACTAGAAAGTCGCTTATGTAACTGAGAAAGGCGGGCTAGCTGGTGGTCGTTATGTGAATGCATAATGCGCCCGCGCAAACGACAACGGACGAAGAAGCAAACACACTGCACATGCGCGGAACATGGAAAGGATGGAAGAACAGTGCCCATTGAACTAGAAAGTAGCATATGTAACTGAGAAAGGCTGGCTAGCTGGTGGTCTTTATTTGAATGCTTAATGTAACCGCGCAAACGACAATGGACGAAGAAGGAAACACATTGCACACGCGTGGAACATGGAAAGGAAGGAAGAACAGCGCGCATTGAACTAGAAAGTAGCATATGTAACTGAGAAAGGCGGGCTAGCTGGTGGTCGTTATGTGAATGCATAATGTACCCGCGCAAACGACAATGGACGAAGAAGCGAACACACTGCACATGCGCGGAACATGGAAAAGATGGAAGAACAATGCCCATTGAACTAGAAAGTAGCATATGTAACTGAGAAAGGCTGGCTAGCTGGTGGTCTTTTTTTGAATGCTTAATGTAACCGCGCAAACGACAACGGACGAAGAAGGAAACACACTGCACACGCGTGGAACATGGAAAGGAAGGAACAACAGCGCGCATTGAACTAGAAAATAGCATATGTAACTGAGAAAGGCAGGCTAGCTGGTGGTTTTTTTTAATGCATAATGTAACCGTGCAAACGACAACGGACGAAGTAGGAAGCACACTGCACAAGCACGGAACATAGAAAGGAAAGAAGAACAGGGCCCATTGAACTAGAAAGTAGCATATGTAACTGAGAAAGCGGGCTAGCTGGTGGTCGTGATTTGAATGCATAATGTAACCGCGCAAACGACAACGGACGAAGAAGGAAACACACTGAACACGCGCGGAACATGGAAAGGAAGGAAGAACAGCGCGCATTGAACTGGAAAGCAGCATACGTAACTGAGAAAGGTTTGCTAGCTGGTGGTCGGTATTTGAATGAATGCATAATATAACCCCGCAAGCAACAACGGACGGAGAAGGAAACACACTGCACACGCGCGGACTATAGAAAGGAAGGAAGAACAGGGCCCATTGTACTAGAAAGTAGCATATGTAACCGAGAAAGGCCGGCTAGCTGGTGGTCAGTATTTGAATGCATAATTTACCCGCGCAAACGACAACCGACGAAGAAGCGAACACACTGCACATGCGCGGAACATGGAAAGGATGGAAGAACAGTGCCCATTGAACTAGAAAGTAGCATATGTAACTGAGAAAGGCTGGCTAGCTGGTGGTCTTTTTTTGAATGGTTAATGTAACCGCGCAAACGACAACGGACGAAGAAGGAAACACACTGCACACGCGTGGAACATGGAAAGGAAGAAAGAACAGCGCGCATTGAACTAGAAAGTAGCATATGTAACTGAGAAAGGTGGGCTAGCTGGTGGTCTTTATTTGAATGCATAATGTAACCACGCAAACGACAACGGACGAAGAAGGAAACACACTGCACACGCGTGGAACATAGAAAGGAAAGAAGAACAGGGCCCATTGAACTAGAACGTAGCATATGTAAATGAGAAGGCGGGCTAGCTGGTGGTCGTTATGTGAATGCATAATGTAACCGCGCAAGCGACAACGGACGAAGAAGCGAACACACTGCACAAGCGCAGAACATAGAAAGGAAGGAAGAACAGGGCCCATTGAACTAGAAAGTAGCATATGTATCTGAGAAAGGCGGGCTAGTTGGTGGTCGTTATTTGAATGCATAATGTAACTGCGCAATTGACAATGGACGAAGTAGGAGACACACTGCAAACGCGCGGAACATAGAAAGAAAGGAGGAACAGGGCCCATTGTACTAGAAAGTAGCATAGGTAACTGAGAAAGGCGGGCTAGCTGGTGGTCGTTATATGAATGCATAATGTAACCGCGCAAACAACAACGGACGAAGAAGGAAGCACACTGCACAAGCACGGAACATGGAAAGGAAGGAAGAACAGCGCGCATTGAACTGGAAAGCAGCATACGTAACTGAGAAAGGTTTGCTAGCTGGTGGTCGGTATTTGAATGAATGCATAATATAACCCCGCAAGCAACAACGGACGGAGAAGGAAACACACTGCACACGCGCGGACTATAGAAAGGAAGGAAGGACAGGGCCCATTGTACTAGAAAGTAGCATATGTAACCGAGAAAGGCCGGCTAGCTGGTGGTCAGTATTTGAATGCATAATTTACCCGCGCAAACGACAACGGACGAAGAAGCGAACACACTGCACATGCGCGGAACATGGAAAGGATGGAAGAACAGTGCCCATTGAACTAGAAAGTAGCATATGTAACTGAGAAAGGTGGGCTAGCTGGTGGTCTTTATTTGAATGCATAATGTAACCACGCAAACGACAACGGACGAAGAAGGAAACACACTGCACACGCGTGGAACATAGAAAGGAAAGAAGAACAGGGCCCATTGAACTAGAACGTAGCATTTGTAACTGAGAAGGCGGGCTAGCTGGTGGTCGTTATGTGAATGCATAATGTAACCGCGCAAGCGACAACGGACGAAGAAGCGAACACACTGCACAAGCGCAGAACATAGAAAGGAAGAACAGGGCCCATTGAACTAGAAAGTAGCATATGTAACTGAGAAAGGCGGGCTAGTTGGTGGTCGTTATTTGAATGCATAATGTAACTGCGCAATTGACAATGGACGAAGTAGGAGACACACTGCAAACGCGCGGAACATAGAAAGAAAGGAGGAACAGGGCCCATTGTACTAGAAAGTAGCATAGGTAACTGAGAAAGGCGGGCTAGCTGGTGGTCGTTATATGAATGCATAATGTAACCGCGCAAACAACAACGGACGAAGAAGGAAGCACACTGCACAAGCACGGAACATAGAAAGGAAAGAAGAACAGGGCCCATTGAACTAGAAAGTAGCATATTTAACTGAGAAAGGTGGGCTAGCTGGTGGTCGGTATATGAATGCATAATGTAACCGCGCCAACGACAACGGACGAAGAAGGAAGCACACTGCACAAGCACGGAACATAGAAAGGAAAGAAGAACAGGGCCCATTGAACTAGAAAGTAGCATATGTAACCGAGAAAGGCGGGCTAGCTGGTGGTCGTTATTTGAATGCATAATGTAACCGCGCAATTGACAATGGACGAAGTAGGAGACACACTGCAAACGCGCGGAACATAGAAAGAAAGGAGGAACAGGGCCCGTTGTACTAGAAAGTAGCATATGTAACTGAGAAAGGCGGGCTAGCTGGTGGTCGGTATTTGAATGCATAATGTAACCGCGCAAACCACAACGGATGAAGAAGGGAACATACTGCACATGCGCAGAACATGGAAAGGAAGGAAGAACAGGGCCCATTGAACTAGAAAGTAGCATATGTAACTGAGAAAGGCGGGCTACCTGGTGGTCGGTATTTGAATGCATAATGTAACCGCGCAAACGACAACGGACGGAGAAGGAAACACACTGCACACGCGCGGAACATGGAAAGGAAGGAAGAACAGGGCCCATTGTACTAGAAAGTAGCATATGTAACTGAGAAAGGCGGGCTAGCTGGTGGTCTTTATTTGAATGCATAATGTAACCGCGAAAACGACAACGGACGAAGTAGGAAGCACACTGCACAAGCACGGAACATAGAAAGGAAAGAAGAATAGGGCTCATTGAACTAGAAAATTGTAAATGAGAAAGCGGGCTAGGTGGTGGTCGTTATTTGAATGCATAATGTAACCGCGCAATTGACAACGGACGAAGTAGGAACCACACTGCAAAGGCGCGGAACATAGAAAGAAAGGAGGAACAGGGCTCATTGAACTAGAAAATAGTATATGTAACTGAGAAAGACGGGCTAGCTGGTGGTCGTTATTTGAATGCATAATGTAACCGCGCAAACGACAACGGACGAAGAAGGAAGCACACTGCACACGCGGGGAACATAATAAGGAAGGAAGAACAGTGCCCATTGAACTAGAAAGTCGCATATGTAACTGAGAAAGGCGGGCCAGGTGGTGGTCGTTATGTGAATGCATAATGTACCCGCGCAAACGACAACGGACGAAGAAGCGAACACACTGCACATGCGCGGAACATGGAAAGGATGGAAGAACAGTGCCCATTGAAATAGAAAGTAGCATATGTAACTGAGAAAGGCTGGCTAGCTGGTGGTCTTTATTTGAATGCTTAATGTAACCGCGCAAACGACAGCGGACGAAGAAGGAAGCACACTGCACACGCGGGGAACATAGAAAGGAAGGAAGAACAGTGCCCATTGAACTAGAAAGTCGCATATGTAACTGAGAAAGGCGGGCTAGCTGGTGGTCGTTATGTGAATGCATAATGTAACCGCGCAAACGACAACGGACGAAGAAGGAAGCGCACTGCACACGCAGGGAACATAGAAAGGAAAGAAGAACAGGGCCCATTGAACTAGAAAGTAGCATATGTAACTGAGAAAGGCGGGCTAGCTGGTCGTCGTTATTCGAATGCATAATATAACCGCGGAAACGACAACGGACGGAGAAGGAAACACACTGCACACGCGCGGAACATGGAAAGGAAGGAAGAACAGCGCGCATTGAACTGGAAAGCAGCATATGTAACTGAGAAAGGTGGGCTAGCTGGTGGTCGGTATTTGAATGCCTAATATGACCGCGCAAATGACAACGGATGAAGAAGGGAACACACTGCACATGCGCAGAACATGGAAAGGAAGGAAGAACAGGGCCCATTGAACTAGAAAGTAGCATATGTAACTGAGAAAGGCGGGCTACCTGGTGGTCGGTATTTGAATGCATAATGTAACCGCGCAAACGACAACGGACGGAGAAGGAAACACACTGCACACGCGCGGAACATGGAAAGGAAGGAAGAACAGGGCCCATTGTACTAGAAAGTAGCATATGTAACTGAGAAAGGCGGGCTAGCTGGTGGTCTTTATTTGAATGCATAATGTAACCGCGAAAACGACAACGGACGAAGTAGGAAGCACACTGCACAAGCACGGAACATAGAAAGGAAAGAAGAATAGGGCTCATTGAACTAGAAATATGTAAATGAGAAAGCGGGCTAGCTGGTGGTCGTTATTTGAATGCATATAGTAACCGCATAATTGACAACGGACGAAGTAGGAACCACACTGCAAAGGCGCGGAACATAGAAAGAAAGGAGGAACAGGGCTCATTGAACTAGAAAATAGTATATGTAACTGAGAAAGACGGGCTAGCTGGTGGTCGTTATTTGAATGCATAATGTAACCGCGCAAACGACAACGGACGAAGAAGGAAGCACACTGCACACGCGGGGAACATAGTAAAGAAGGAAGAACAGTGCCCATTGAACTAGAAAGTCGCATATGTAACTGAGAAAGGCGGGCCAGGTGGTGGTCGTTATGTGAATGCATAATGTACCCGCGCAAACGACAACGGACGAAGAAGCGAACACACTGCACATGCGCGGAACATGGAAAGGATGGAAGAACAGTGCCCATTGAAATAGAAAGTAGCATATGTAACTGAGAAAGGCTGGCTAGCTGGTGGTCTTTATTTGAATGCTTAATGTAACCGCGCAAACGACAGCGGACGAAGAAGGAAGCACACTGCACACGCGGGGAACATAGAAAGGAAGGAAGAACAGTGCCCATTGAACTAGAAAGTCGCATATGTAACTGAGAAAGGCGGGCTAGCTGGTGGTCGTTATGTGAATGCATAATGTAACCGCGCAAACGACAACGGACGAAGAAGGAAGCGCACTGCACACGCAGGGAACATAGAAAGGAAAGAAGAACAGGGCCCATTGAACTAGAAAGTAGCATATGTAACTGAGAAAGGCGGGCTAGCTGGTCGTCGTTATTCGAATGCATAATATAACCGCGGAAACGACAACGGACGGAGAAGGAAACACACTGCACACGCGCGGAACATGGAAAGGAAGGAAGAACAGCGCGCATTGAACTGGAAAGCAGCATATGTAACTGAGAAAGGTGGGCTAGCTGGTGGTCGGTATTTGAATGCCTAATATGACCGCGCAAATGACAACGGATGAAAAAGGGAACACACTGCACATGCGCAGAACATGGAAAGGAAGGAAGAACAGGGCCCATTGAACTAAAAAGTAGCATATGTAACTGAGAAAGGCGGGCTAGCTGCTGGTCGATATTTGATTGGATAATATACCCGCGAAAACGACAACGGACGGAGAAGGAAACACACTGCACACGCGCGGAACATAGAAAGGAAGGAAGAACAGCGTGCATTGAACTAGAAAGTAGCATATGTAACTGAGAAAGGCGGGCTAGCTGGTGGTCGTTATTTGGATGCATAATGTAACCGCGCAAACGACAACGGACGAAGAAGGAAGCGCACTGCACACGCGGGGAACATAGAAAGGAAGGAAGAACAGTGCCCATTGAACTAGAAAGTCGCATATGTAACTGAGAAAGGCGGGCTAGCTGGTGGTCGTTATGTGAATGCATAATGTACCCGCGCAAACGACAATGGACGAAGAAGGAAACACACTGCACACGCGCTGAACATAGAAAGGGAGGAAGAACAATGCCCATTGAACTAGAAAGTAGCATATGGAACTGAGAAAGGCGGGCTAGCTGGTGGTCTTTAATTGAATGCTTAATGTAACCGCGCAACCGACAACGGACGAAGAAGGAAACACGCTGCACACGCGTAGAACATGGAAAAGAAAGAAGAACAGGGCCCATTGAACTAGAAAGTAGCATATGTAACTGAGAAGGCAGGCTAGCTGGTGGTCGGTTTTTGAATGCATAATGTATCCGCGCAATTGACAACGGACGAAGTAGGAAACACACTGCAAACGCGCGGAACATAGAAAGAAAGGAGGAACAGGGCTCATTGAACTAGAAAATAGTATATGTAACTGAGAAAGGCGGGCTAGCTGGTGGTCGTTATTTGAATGCATAACGTAACCGCGCAAACGACAATGGACGAAGAAGGAAACACACTGCACACGCGTGGAACATGGAAAGGAAGGAACAACAGCGCGCATTGAACTAGAAAATAGCATATGTAACTGAGAAAGGCAGGCTAGCTGGTGGTTTTTTTTAATGCATAATGTAACCGTGCAAACGACAACGGACGAAGTAGGAAGCACACTGCACAAGCACGGAACATAGAAAGGAAAGAAGAACAGGGCCCATTGAACTAGAAAGTAGCATATGTAACTGAGAAAGGCGGGCTAGCTGGTGGTCTTTAATTGAATGCTTAATGTAACCGCGCAACCGACAACGGACGAAGAAGGAAACACGCTGCACACGCGTAGAACATGGAAAAGAAAGAAGAACAGGGCCCATTGAACTAGAAAGTAGCATATGTAACTGAGAAGGCAGGCTAGCTGGTGGTCGGTTTTTGAATGCATAATGTATCCGCGCAATTGACAACGGACGAAGTAGGAAACACACTGCACATGCGCGGAACATGGAAAGGATGGAAGAACAGTGCCCATTGAACTAGAAAGTAGCATATGTAACTGAGAAAGGCGGGCTAGCTGGTGGTCGTGATTTGAATGCATAATGTAACCGCGCAAACGACAACGGACGAAGAAGGAAACACACTGAACACGCGCGGAACATGGAAAGGAAGGAAGAACAGCGCGCATTGAACTGGAAAGCAGCATACGTAACTGAGAAAGTTTTGCTAGCTGGTGGTCGGTATTTGAATGAATGCATAATATAACCCCGCAAGCAACAACGGACGGAGAAGGAAACACACTGCACACGCGCGGACTATAGAAAGGAAGGAAGAACAGGGCCCATTGTACTAGAAAGTAGCATATGTAACCGAGAAAGGCCGGCTAGCTGGTGGTCAGTATTTGAATGCATAATTTACCCGCGCAAACGACAACCGACGAAGAAGCGAACACACTGCACATGCGCGGAACATGGAAAGGATGGAAGAACAGTGCCCATTGAACTAGAAAGTAGCATATGTAACTGAGAAAGGCTGGCTAGCTGGTGGTCTTTTTTTGAATGGTTAATGTAACCGCGCAAACGACAACGGACGAAGAAGGAAACACACTGCACACGCGTGGAACATGGAAAGGAAGAAAGAACAGCGCGCATTGAACTAGAAAGTAGCATATGTAACTGAGAAAGGTGGGCTAGCTGGTGGTCTTTATTTGAATGCATAATGTAACCACGCAAACGACAACGGACGAAGAAGGAAACACACTGCACACGCGTGGAACATAGAAAGGAAAGAAGAACAGGGCCCATTGAACTAGAACGTAGCATATGTAAATGAGAAGGCGGGCTAGCTGGTGGTCGTTATGTGAATGCATAATGTAACCGCGCAAGCGACAACGGACGAAGAAGCGAACACACTGCACAAGCGCAGAACATAGAAAGGAAGGAAGAACAGGGCCCATTGAACTAGAAAGTAGCATATGTATCTGAGAAAGGCGGGCTAGTTGGTGGTCGTTATTTGAATGCATAATGTAACTGCGCAATTGACAATGGACGAAGTAGGAGACACACTGCAAACGCGCGGAACATAGAAAGAAAGGAGGAACAGGGCCCATTGTACTAGAAAGTAGCATAGGTAACTGAGAAAGGCGGGCTAGCTGGTGGTCGTTATATGAATGCATAATGTAACCGCGCAAACAACAACGGACGAAGAAGGAAGCACACTGCACAAGCACGGAACATGGAAAGGAAGGAAGAACAGCGCGCATTGAACTGGAAAGCAGCATACGTATCTGAGAAAGGTTTGCTAGCTGGTGGTCGGTATTTGAATGAATGCATAATATAACCCCGCAAGCAACAACGGACGGAGAAGGAAACACACTGCACACGCGCGGACTATAGAAAGGAAGGAAGGACAGGGCCCATTGTACTAGAAAGTAGCATATGTAACCGAGAAAGGCCGGCTAGCTGGTGGTCAGTATTTGAATGCATAATTTACCCGCGCAAACGACAACGGACGAAGAAGCGAACACACTGCACATGCGCGGAACATGGAAAGGATGGAAGAACAGTGCCCATTGAACTAGAAAGTAGCATATGTAACTGAGAAAGGTGGGCTAGCTGGTGGTCTTTATTTGAATGCATAATGTAACCACGCAAACGACAACAGACGAAGAAGGAAACACACTGCACACGCGTGGAACATAGAAAGGAAAGAAGAACAGGGCCCATTGAACTAGAACGTAGCATTTGTAACTGAGAAGGCGGGCTAGCTGGTGGTCGTTATGTGAATGCATAATGTAACCGCGCAAGCGACAACGGACGAAGAAGCGAACACACTGCACAAGCGCAGAACATAGAAAGGAAGGAAGAACAGGGCCCATTGAACTAGAAAGTAGCATATGTAAGTGAGAAAGGCGGGCTAGTTGGTGGTCGTTATTTGAATGCATAATGTAACTGCGCAATTGACAATGGACGAAGTAGGAGACACACTGCAAACGCGCGGAACATAGAAAGAAAGGAGGAACAGGGCCCATTGTACTAGAAAGTAGCATAGGTAACTGAGAAAGGCGGGCTAGCTGGTGGTCGTTATATGAATGCATAATGTAACCGCGCAAACAACAACGGACGAAGAAGGAAGCACACTGCACAAGCACGGAACATAGAAAGGAAAGAAGAACAGGGCCCATTGAACTAGAAAGTAGCATATTTAACTGAGAAAGGTGGGCTAGCTGGTGGTCGGTATATGAATGCATAATGTAACCGCGCCAACGACAACGGACGAAGAAGGAAGCACACTGCACAAGCACGGAACATAGAAAGGAAAGAAGAACAGGGCCCATTGAACTAGAAAGTAGCATATGTAACCGAGAAAGGCGGGCTAGCTGGTGGTCGTTATTTGAATGCATAATGTAACCGCGCAATTGACAATGGACGAAGTAGGAGACACACTGCAAACGCGCGGAACATAGAAAGAAAGGAGGAACAGGGCCCGTTGTACTAGAAAGTAGCATATGTAACTGAGAAAGGCGGGCTAGCTGGTGGTCGGTATTTGAATGCATAATGTAACCGCGCAAACCACAACGGATGAAGAAGGGAACATACTGCACATGCGCAGAACATGGAAAGGAAGGAAGAACAGGGCCCATTGAACTAGAAAGTAGCATATGTAACTGAGAAAGGCGGGCTACCTGGTGGTCGGTATTTGAATGCATAATGTAACCGCGCAAACGACAACGGACGGAGAAGGAAACACACTGCACACGCGCGGAACATGGAAAGGAAGGAAGAACAGGGCCCATTGTACTAGAAAGTAGCATATGTAACTGAGAAAGGCGGGCTAGCTGGTGGTCTTTATTTGAATGCATAATGTAACCGCGAAAACGACAACGGACGAAGTAGGAAGCACACTGCACAAGCACGGAACATAGAAAGGAAAGAAGAATAGGGCTCATTGAACTAGAAAATTGTAAATGAGAAAGCGGGCTAGGTGGTGGTCGTTATTTGAATGCATAATGTAACCGCGCAATTGACAACGGACGAAGTAGGAACCACACTGCAAAGGCGCGGAACATAGAAAGAAAGGAGGAACAGGGCTCATTGAACTAGAAAATAGTATATGTAACTGAGAAAGACGGGCTAGCTGGTGGTCGTTATTTGAATGCATAATGTAACCGCGCAAACGACAACGGACGAAGAAGGAAGCACACTGCACACGCGGGGAACATAGTAAGGAAGGAAGAACAGTGCCCATTGAACTAGAAAGTCGCATATGTAACTGAGAAAGGCGGGCCAGGTGGTGGTCGTTATGTGAATGCATAATGTACCCGCGCAAACGACAACGGACCAAGAAGCGAACACACTGCACATGCGCGGAACATGGAAAGGATGGAAGAACAGTGCCCATTGAAATAGAAAGTAGCATATGTTACTGAGAAAGGCTGGCTAGCTGGTGGTCTTTATTTGAATGCTTAATGTAACCGCGCAAACGACAGCGGACGAAGAAGGAAGCACACTGCACACGCGGGGAACATAGAAAGGAAGGAAGAACAGTGCCCATTGAACTAGAAAGTCGCATATGTAACTGAGAAAGGCGGGCTAGCTGGTGGTCGTTATGTGAATGCATAATGTAACCGCGCAAACGACAACGGACGAAGAAGGAAGCGCACTGCACACGTAGGGAACATAGAAAGGAAAGAAGAACAGGGCCCATTGAACTAGAAAGTAGCATATGTAACTGAGAAAGGCGGGCTAGCTGGTCGTCGTTATTCGAATGCATAATATAACCGCGGAAACGACAACGGACGGAGAAGGAAACACACTGCACACGCGCGGAACATGGAAAGGAAGGAAGAACAGCGCGCATTGAACTGGAAAGCAGCATATGTAACTGAGAAAGGTGGGCTAGCTGGTGGTCGGTATTTGAATGCCTAATATGACCGCGCAAATGACAACGGATGAAGAAGGGAACACACTGCACATGCGCAGAACATGGAAAGGAAGGAAGAACAGGGCCCATTGAACTAGAAAGTAGCATATGTAACTGAGAAAGGCGGGCTACCTGGTGGTCGGTATTTGAATGCATAATGTAACCGCGCAAACGACAACGGACGGAGAAGTAAACACACTGCACACGCGCGGAACATGGAAAGGAAGGAAGAACAGGGCCCATTGTACTAGAAAGTAGCATATGTAACTGAGAAAGGCGGGCTAGCTGGTGGTCTTTATTTGAATGCATAATGTAACCGCGAAAACGACAACGGACGAAGTAGGAAGCACACTGCACAAGCACGGAACATAGAAAGGAAAGAAGAATAGGGCTCATTGAACTAGAAATATGTAAATGAGAAAGCGGGCTAGCTGGTGGTCGTTATTTGAATGCATAATGTAACCGCATAATTGACAACGGACGAAGTAGGAACCACACTGCAAAGGCGCGGAACATAGAAAGAAAGGAGGAACAGGGCTCATTGAACTAGAAAATAGTATATGTAACTGAGAAAGACGGGCTAGCTGGTGGTCGTTATTTGAATGCATAATGTAACCGCGCAAACGACAACGGACGAAGAAGGAAGCACACTGCACACGCGGGGAACATAGTAAGGAAGGAAGAACAGTGCCCATTGAACTAGAAAGTCGCATATGTAACTGAGAAAGGCGGGCCAGGTGGTGGTCGTTATGTGAATGCATAATGTACCCGCGCAAACGACAACGGACGAAGAAGCGAACACACTGCACATGCGCGGAACATGGAAAGGATGGAAGAACAGTGCCCATTGAAATAGAAAGTAGCATATGTAACTGAGAAAGGCTGGCTAGCTGGTGGTCTTTATTTGAATGCTTAATGTAACCGCGCAAACGACAGCGGACGAAGAAGGAAGCACACTGCACACGCGGGGAACATAGAAAGGAAGGAAGAACAGTGCCCATTGAACTAGAAAGTCGCATATGTAACTGAGAAAGGCGGGCTAGCTGGTGGTCGTTATGTGAATGCATAATGTAACCGCGCAAACGACAACGGACGAAGAAGGAAGCGCACTGCACACGCAGGGAACATAGAAAGGAAAGAAGAACAGGGCCCATTGAACTAGAAAGTAGCATATGTAACTGAGAAAGGCGGGCTAGCTGGTCGTCGTTATTCGAATGCATAATATAACCGCGGAAACGACAACGGACGGAGAAGGAAACACACTGCACACGCGCGGAACATGGAAAGGAAGGAAGAACAGCGCGCATTGAACTGGAAAGCAGCATATGTAACTGAGAAAGGTGGGCTAGCTGGTGGTCGGTATTTGAATGCCTAATATGACCGCGCAAATGACAACGGATGAAGAAGGGAACACACTGCACATGCGCAGAACATGGAAAGGAAGGAAGAACAGGGCCCATTGAACTAAAAAGTAGCATATGTAACTGAGAAAGGCGGGCTAGCTGCTGGTCGATATTTGATTGGATAATATACCCGCGAAAACGACAACGGACGGAGAAGGAAACACACTGCACACGCGCGGAACATAGAAAGGAAGGAAGAACAGCGTGCATTGAACTAGAAAGTAGCATATGTAACTGAGAAAGGCGGGCTAGCTGGTGGTCGTTATTTGGATGCATAATGTAACCGCGCAAACGACAACGGACGAAGAAGGAAGCGCACTGCACACGCGGGGAACATAGAAAGGAAGGAAGAACAGTGCCCATTGAACTAGAAAGTCGCATATGTAACTGAGAAAGGCGGGCTAGCTGGTGGTCGTTATGTGAATGCATAATGTACCCGCGCAAACGACAACGGACGAAGAAGGAAACACACTGCACACGCGCTGAACATAGAAAGGGAGGAAGAACAATGCCCATTGAACTAGAAAGTAGCATATGGAACTGAGAAAGGCGGGCTAGCTGGTGGTCTTTAATTGAATGCCTAATGTAACCGCGCAACCGACAACGGACGAAGAAGGAAACACGCTGCACACGCGTAGAACATGGAAAAGAAAAAAGAACAGGGCCCATTGAACTAGAAAGTAGCATATGTAACTGAGAAGGCAGGCTAGCTGGTGGTCGGTTTTTGAATGCATAATGTATCCGCGCAATTGACAACGGACGAAGTAGGAAACACACTGCAAACGCGCGGAACATAGAAAGAAAGGAGGAACAGGGCTCATTGAACTAGAAAATAGTATATGTAACTGAGAAAGGCGGGCTAGCTGGTGGTCGTTATTTGAATGCATAACGTAACCGCGCAAACGACAATGGATGAAGAAGGGAACACACGGCACATGCGCAAAACATGGAAAGGAAGGAAGAACAGTGCCCATTGAACTAGAAAGTAGCATATGTAACTGAGAAAGGCGGGCTAGCTGGTGGTCTTTATTTGAATGCATAATGTAACCGCGCAAACGGCAACGGACGAAGAAGGAAGCACACTACACACGCGCGGAACATAGAAACGAAGGAAGAACACGGCCCATTGAATTAGAAAGTAGCATATGTAACCGAGAAAGGCGGGCTAGCTGGTGGTCGTTATTTGGACGCCTAATGTAACCGCGCAAACGACAACGGACGAAGAAGGAAGCAAACTGCACAATCGGGGAACATAGAAAGGAGGGAAGAACAGTGCGCATTGAACTAGAAAGTCGCATATGTAACTGAGAATGGTGGGCTAGCTGGTGGTCGTTATGTGAATGCATAATGTACCCGCGAAAACGACAACGGACGAAGAAGCGAACACATTGCACATGCGCGGATCATGGAAAGGAAAGAAGAACAGGGCCCATTGAACTAGAAAGTAGCATATGTAACTGAGAAAGCGGGGTGGGTGGTGGTCGCTGTTTGAATGCCTAATGTAACCGCGTAATTGACAACGGACGAAGTAGGAAACACACTGAAAACACGCGGAACATAGAATGGAAGGAGGAACAGCGCGCATTGAACTAGAAAGTAGCATATGTAACTGAGAAAGGCTGGCTAGCTGGTGGTGTTTATTTGAATGCTTAATGTAACCGCGCAAACGATAACGGACGAAGAAGGAAACACATTGCACACGCGTGGAACATGGAAAGGAAGAAAGAACAGCGCGCATTGAACTAGAAAGTAGCATATGTAACTAAGAAAGGTGGGCTAGCTGGTGGTCTTTATTTGAATGCATAATGTAACCAGGCAAACGACAACGAACGAAGAAGGAAACACACTGCACACGCGTGGAACATAGAAAGGAAAGAAGAACAGGGCCCATTGAACTAGAAAGTAGCATATGTAACAGAAGGCGGGCTAGCTGGTGGTCATTATGTGAATGCATATAGTAACCGCGCAAACGACAACGGACGAAGAAGCGAACACACTGCACAAGCGCAGAACATAGAAAGGAAGGAAGAACAGTGCCCATTGAACTAGAAAGTAGCATATGTAACTGAGAAAGGCGGGCTAGCTGGTGGTCGGTATTTGAATGCATAATGTAACCGCGCAAACGACAACGGATGAAGAAGGGAACATACTGCACATGCGCAAAACATGGAAAGGAAGGAAGAACAGTGCCCATTGAACTAGAAAGTAGCATATGTAACTGAGAAAGGCGGGCTAGCTGGTGGTCGGTATTTGAATGAATGCATAATATAACCGCGCAAACAACAACGGACGGAGAAGGAAACACACTGCACACGCGGGGAACATAGAAAGGAAGGAAGGACAGTGCCCATTGAACTAGAAAGTCGCATATGTAACTGAGAAAGGCGGGCTAGCTGGTGGTCGTTATGTGAATGCATAATGCGCCCGCGCAAACGACAACGGACGAAGAAGCAAACACACTGCACATGCGCGGAACATGGAAAGGATGGAAGAACAGTGCCCATTGAACTAGAAAGTAGCATATGTAACTGAGAAAGGCTGGCTAGCTGGTGGTCTTTATTTGAATGCTTAATGTAACCGCGCAAACGACAATGGACGAAGAAGGAAACACATTGCACACGCGTGGAACATGGAAAGGAAGGAAGAACAGCGCGCATTGAACTAGAAAGTAGCATATGTAACTGAGAAAGGCGGGCTAGCTGGTGGTCGCTATGTGAATGCATAATGTACCCGCGCAAACGACAATGGACGAAGAAGCGAACACACTGCACATGCGCGGAACATGGAAAAGATGGAAGAACAGTGCCCATTGAACTAGAAAGTAGCATATGTAACTGAGAAAGGCTGGCTAGCTGGTAGTCTTTTTTTGAATGCTTAATGTAACCGCGCAAACGACAACGGACGAAGAAGGAAACACACTGCACACGCGTGGAACATGGAAAGGAAGGAAAAACAGCGCGCATTGAACTAGAAAATAGCATATGTAACTGAGAAAGGCAGGCTAGCTGGTGGTTTTTTTTAATGCATAATGTAACCGTGCAAACGACAACGGACGAAGTAGGAAGCACACTGCACAAGCACGGAACATAGAAAGGAAAGAAGAACAGGGCCCATTGAACTAGAAAGTAGCATATGTAACTGAGAAAGCGGGCTAGCTGGTGGTCGTTATTTGAATGCATAATGTAACCGCGCAAACGACAACGGACGAAGAAGGAAACACACTGAACACGCGCGGAACATGGAAAGGAAGGAAGAACAGCGCGCATTGAACTGGAAAGCAGCATACGTAACTGAGAAAGGTTTGCTAGCTGGTGGTCGGTATTTGAATGAATGCATAATATAACCCCGCAAGCAACAACGGACGGAGAAGGAAACACACTGCACACGCGCGGACTATAGAAAGGAAGGAAGAACAGGGCCCATTGTACTAGAAAGTAGCATATGTAACCGAGAAAGGCCGGCTAGCTGGTGGTCAGTATTTGAATGCATAATTTACCCGCGCAAACGACAACGGACGAAGAAGCGAACACACTGCACATGCGCGGAACATGGAAAGGATGGAAGAACAGTGCCCATTGAACTAGAAAGTAGCATATGTAACTGAGAAAGGCTGGCTAGCTGGTGGTCTTTTTTTGAATGGTTAATGTAACCGCGCAAACGACAACGGACGAAGAAGGAAACACACTGCACACGCGTGGAACATGGAAAGGAAGAAAGAACAGCGCGCATTGAACTAGAAAGTAGCATATGTAACTGAGAAAGGTGGGCTAGCTGGTGGTCTTTATTTGAATGCATAATGTAACCACGCAAACGACAACGGACGAAGAAGGAAACACACTGCACACGCGTGGAACATAGAAAGGAAAGAAGAACAGGGCCCATTGAACTAGAACGTAGCATATGTAACTGAGAAGGCGGGCTAGCTGGTGGTCGTTATGTGAATGCATAATGTAACCGCGCAAGCGACAACGGACGAAGAAGCGAACACACTGCACAAGCGCAGAACATAGAAAGGAAGGAAGAACAGGGCCCATTGAACTAGAAAGTAGCATATGTAACTGAGAAAGGCGGGCTAGTTGGTGGTCGTTATTTGAATGCATAATGTAACTGCGCAATTGACAATGGACGAAGTAGGAGACACACTGCAAACGCGCGGAACATAGAAAGAAAGGAGGAACAGGGCCCATTGTACTAGAAAGTAGCATAGGTAACTGAGAAAGGCGGGCTAGCTGGTGGTCGTTATATGAATGCATAATGTAACCGCGCAAACAACAACGGACGAAGAAGGAAGCACACTGCACAAGCACGGAACATGGAAAGGAAGGAAGAACAGCGCGCATTGAACTGGAAAGCAGCATACGTAACTGAGAAAGGTTTGCTAGCTGGTGGTCGGTATTTGAATGAATGCATAATATAACCCCGCAAGCAACAACGGACGGAGAAGGAAACACACTGCACACGCGCGGACTATAGAACGGAAGGAAGAACAGGGCCCATTGTACTAGAAAGAAGCATATGTAACCGAGAAAGGCCGGCTAGCTGGTGGTCAGTATTTGAATGCATAATTTACCCGCGCAAACGACAACGGACGAAGAAGCGAACACACTGCACATGCGCGGAACATGGAAAGGATGGAAGAACAGTGCCCATTGAACTAGAAAGTAGCATATGTAACTGAGAAAGGTGGGCTAGCTGGTGGTCTTTATTTGAATGCATAATGTAACCACGCAAACGACAACGGACGGAGAAGGAAACACACTGCACACGCGCGGAACATAGAAAGGAAGGAAGAACAGCGTGCATTGAACTAGAAAGTAGCATATGTAACTGAGAAAGGCGGGCTAGCTGGTGGTCGTTATTTGGATGCATAATGTAACCGCGCAAACGACAACGGACGAAGAAGGAAGCGCACTGCACACGCGGGGAACATAGAAAGGAAGGAAGAACAGTGCCCATTGAACTAGAAAGTCGCATATGTAACTGAGAAAGGCGGGCTAGCTGGTGGTCGTTATGTGAATGCATAATGTACCCGCGCAAACGACAACGGACGAAGAAGGAAACACACTGCACACGCGCTGAACATAGAAAGGGAGGAAGAACAATGCCCATTGAACTAGAAAGTAGCATATGGAACTGAGAAAGGCGGGCTAGCTGGTGGTCTTTAATTGAATGCTTAATGTAACCGCGCAACCGACAACGGACGAAGAAGGAAACACGCTGCACACGCGTAGAACATGGAAAAGAAAGAAGAACAGGGCCCATTGAACTAGAAAGTAGCATATGTAACTGAGAAGGCAGGCTAGCTGGTGGTCGGTTTTTGAATGCATAATGTATCCGCGCAATTGACAACGGACGAAGTAGGAAACACACTGCAAACGCGCGGAACATAGAAAGAAAGGAGGAACAGGGCTCATTGAACTAGAAAATAGTATATGTAACTGAGAAAGGCGGGCTAGCTGGTGGTCGTTATTTGAATGCATAACGTAACCGCGCAAACGACAATGGATGAAGAAGGGAACACACGGCACATGCGCAAAACATGGAAAGGAAGGAAGAACAGTGCCCATTGAACTAGAAAGTAGCATATGTAACTGAGAAAGGCGGGCTAGCTGGTGGTCTTTATTTGAATGCATAATGTAACCGCGCAAACGGCAACGGACGAAGAAGGAAGCACACTACACACGCGCGGAACATAGAAACGAAGGAAGAACACGGCCCATTGAATTAGAAAGTAGCATATGTAACCGAGAAAGGCGGGCTAGCTGGTGGTCGTTATTTGGACGCCTAATGTAACCGCGCAAACGACAACGTACGAAGAAGGAAGCAAACTGCACAATCGGGGAACATAGAAAGGAGGGAAGAACAGTGCGCATTGAACTAGAAAGTCGCATATGTAACTGAGAATGGTGGGCTAGCTGGTGGTCGTTATGTGAATGCATAATGTACCCGCGAAAACGACAACGGACGAAGAAGCGAACACATTGCACATGCGCGGATCATGGAAAGGAAAGAAGAACAGGGCCCATTGAACTAGAAAGTAGCATATGTAACTGAGAAAGCGGGGTGGGTGGTGGTCGCTGTTTGAATGCCTAATGTAACCGCGTAATTGACAACGGACGAAGTAGGAAACACACTGAAAACACGCGGAACATAGAATGGAAGGAGGAACAGCGCGCATTGAACTAGAAAGTAGCATATGTAACTGAGAAAGGCTGGCTAGCTGGTGGTCTTTATTTGAATGCTTAATGTAACCGCGCAAACGATAACGGACGAAGAAGGAAACACATTGCACACGCGTGGAACATGGAAAGGAAGAAAGAACAGCGCGCATTGAACTAGAAAGTAGCATATGTAACTAAGAAAGGTGGGCTAGCTGGTGGTCTTTATTTGAATGCATAATGTAACCAGGCAAACGACAACGAACGAAGAAGGAAACACACTGCATACGCGTGGAACATAGAAAGGAAAGAAGAACAGGGCCCATTGAACTAGAAAGTAGCATATGTAACAGAAGGCGGGCTAGCTGGTGGTCATTATGTGAATGCATAATGTAACCGCGCAAACGACAACGGACGAAGAAGCGAACACACTGCACAAGCGCAGAACATAGAAAGGAAGGAAGAACAGTGCCCATTGAACTAGAAAGTAGCATATGTAACTGAGAAAGGCGGGCTAGCTGGTGGTCGGTATTTGAATGCATAATGTAACCGCGCAAACGACAACGGATGAAGAAGGGAACATACTGCACATGCGCAGAACATGGAAAGGAAGGAAGAACAGTGCCCATTGAACTAGAAAGTAGCATATGTAACTGAGAAAGGCGGGCTAGCTGGTGGTCGGTATTTGAATGAATGCATAATATAACCGCGCAAACAACAACGGACGGAGAAGGAAACACACTGCACACGCGGGGAACATAGAAAGGAAGGAAGGACAGTGCCCATTGAACTAGAAAGTCGCATATGTAACTGAGAAAGGCGGGCTAGCTGGTGGTCGTTATGTGAATGCATAATGCGCCCGCGCAAACGACAACGGACGAAGAAGCAAACACACTGCACATGCGCGGAACATGGAAAGGATGGAAGAACAGTGCCCATTGAACTAGAAAGTAGCATATGTAACTGAGAAAGGCTGGCTAGCTGGTGGTCTTTATTTGAATGCTTAATGTAACCGCGCAAACGACAATGGACGAAGAAGGAAACACATTGCACACGCGTGGAACATGGAAAGGAAGGAAGAACAGCGCGCATTGAACTAGAAAGTAGCATATGTAACTGAGAAAGGCGGGCTAGCTGGTGGTCGCTATGTGAATGCATAATGTACCCGCGCAAATGACAATGGACGAAGAAGCGAACACACTGCACATGCGCGGAACATGGAAAAGATGGAAGAACAGTGCCCATTGAACTAGAAAGTAGCATATGTAACTGAGAAAGGCTGGCTAGCTGGTGGTCTTTTTTTGAATGCTTAATGTAACCGCGCAAACGACAACGGACGAAGAAGGAAACACACTGCACACGCGTGGAACATGGAAAGGAAGGAAAAACAGCGCGCATTGAACTAGAAAATAGCATATGTAACTGAGAAAGGCAGGCTAGCTGGTGGTTTTTTTTAATGCATAATGTAACCGTGCAAACGACAACGGACGAAGTAGGAAGCACACTGCACAAGCACGGAACATAGAAAGGAAAGAAGAACAGGGCCCATTGAACTAGAAAGTAGCATATGTAACTGAGAAAGCGGGCTAGCTGGTGGTCGTTATTTGAATGCATAATGTAACCGCGCAAACGACAACGGACGAAGAAGGAAACACACTGAACACGCGCGGAACATGGAAAGGAAGGAAGAACAGCGCGCATTGAACTGGAAAGCAGCATACGTAACTGAGAAAGGTTTGCTAGCTGGTGGTCGGTATTTGAATGAATGCATAATATAACCCCGCAAGCAACAACGGACGGAGAAGGAAACACACTGCACACGCGCGGACTATAGAAAGGAAGGAAGAACAGGGCCCATTGTACTAGAAAGTAGCATATGTAACCGAGAAAGGCCGGCTAGCTGGTGGTCAGTATTTGAATGCATAATTTACCCGCGCAAACGACAACGGACGAAGAAGCGAACACACTGCACATGCGCGGAACATGGAAAGGATGGAAGAACAGTGCCCATTGAACTAGAAAGTAGCATATGTAACTGAGAAAGGCTGGCTAGCTGGTGGTCTTTTTTTGAATGGTTAATGTAACCGCGCAAACGACAACGGACGAAGAAGGAAACACACTGCACACGCGTGGAACATGGAAAGGAAGAAAGAACAGCGCGCATTGAACTAGAAAGTAGCATATGTAACTGAGAAAGGTGGGCTAGCTGGTGGTCTTTATTTGAATGCATAATGTAACCACGCAAACGACAACGGACGAAGAAGGAAACACACTGCACACGCGTGGAACATAGAAAGGAAAGAAGAACAGGGCCCATTGAACTAGAACGTAGCATATGTAGCTGAGAAGGCGGGCTAGCTGGTGGTCGTTATGTGAATGCATAATGTAACCGCGCAAGCGACAACGGACGAAGAAGCGAACACACTGCACAAGCGCAGAACATAGAAAGGAAGGAAGAACAGGGCCCATTGAACTAGAAAGTAGCATATGTAACTGAGAAAGGCGGGCTAGTTGGTGGTCGTTATTTGAATGCATAATGTAACTGCGCAATTGACAATGGACGAAGTAGGAGACACACTGCAAACGCGCGGAACATAGAAAGAAAGGAGGAACAGGGCCCATTGTACTAGAAAGTAGCATAGGTAACTGAGAAAGGCGGGCTAGCTGGTGGTCGTTATATGAATGCATAATGTAACCGCGCAAACAACAACGGACGAAGAAGGAAGCACACTGCACAAGCACGGAACATGGAAAGGAAGGAAGAACAGCGCGCATTGAACTGGAAAGCAGCATACGTAACTGAGAAAGGTTTGCTAGCTGGTGGTCGGTATTTGAATGAATGCATAATATAACCCCGCAAGCAACAACGGACGGAGAAGGAAACACACTGCACACGCGCGGACTATAGAACGGAAGGAAGAACAGGGCCCATTGTACTAGAAAGAAGCATATGTAACCGAGAAAGGCCGGCTAGCTGGTGGTCAGTATTTGAATGCATAATTTACCCGCGCAAACGACAACGGACGAAGAAGCGAACATACTGCACATGCGCGGAACATGGAAAGGATGGAAGAACAGTGCCCATTGAACTAGAAAGTAGCATATGTAACTGAGAAAGGTGGGCTAGCTGGTGGTCTTTATTTGAATGCATAATGTAACCATGCAAACGACAATGGACGAAGTAGGATACACACTGCAAACGCGCGGAACATAGAAAGAAAGGAGGAACAGGGCCCGTTGTACTAGAAAGTAGCATATGTAACTGAGAAAGGCGGGCTAGCTGGTGGTCGGTATTTGAATGCATAATGTAACCGCGCAAACCACAACGGATGAAGAAGGGAACATACTGCACATGCGCAGAACATGGAAAGGAAGGAAGAACAGGGCCCATTGAACTAGAAAGTAGCATATGTAACTGAGAAAGGCGGGCTACCTGGTGGTCGGTATTTGAATGCATAATGTAACCGCGCAAACGACAACGGACGGAGAAGGAAACACACTGCACACGCGCGGAACATGGAAAGGAAGGAAGAACAGGGCCCATTGTACTAGAAAGTAGCATATGTAACTGAGAAAGGCGGGCTAGCTGGTGGTCTTTATTTGAATGCATAATGTAACCGCGAAAACGACAACGGACGAAGTAGGAAGCACACTGCACAAGCACGGAACATAGAAAGGAAAGAAGAATAGGGCTCATTGAACTAGAAATTTGTAAATGAGAAAGCGGGCTAGGTGGTGGTCGTTATTTGAATGCATAATGTAACCGCGCAATTGACAACGGACGAAGTAGGAACCACACTGCAAAGGCGCGGAACATAGAAAGAAAGGAGGAACAGGGCTCATTGAACTAGAAAATAGTATATGTAACTGAGAAAGACGGGCTAGCTGGTGGTCGTTATTTGAATGCATAATGTAACCGCGCAAACGACAACGGACGAAGAAGGAAGCACACTGCACACGCGGGGAACATAGTAAGGAAGGAAGAACAGTGCCCATTGAACTAGAAAGTCGCATATGTAACTGAGAAAGGCGGGCCAGGTGGTGGTCGTTATGTGAATGCATAATGTACCCGCGCAAACGACAACGGACGAAGAAGCGAACACACTGCACATGCGCGGAACATGGAAAGGATGGAAGAACAGTGCCCATTGAAATAGAAAGTAGCATATGTAACTGAGAAAGGCTGGCTAGCTGGTGGTCTTTATTTGAATGCTTAATGTAACCGCGCAAACGACAGCGGACGAAGAAGGAAGCGCACTGCACACGCGGGGAACATAGAAAGGAAGGAAGAACAGTGCCCATTGAACTAGAAAGTCGCATATGTAACTGAGAAAGGCGGGCTAGCTGGTGGTCGTTATGTGAATGCATAATGTACCCGCGCAAACGACAACGGACGAAGAAGGAAACACACTGCACACGCGCTGAACATAGAAAGGGAGGAAGAACAATGCCCATTGAACTAGAAAGTAGCATATGGAACTGAGAAAGGCGGGCTAGCTGGTGGTCTTTAATTGAATGCTTAATGTAACCGCGCAACCGACAACGGACGAAGAAGGAAACACGCTGCACACGCGTAGAACATGGAAAAGAAAGAAGAACAGGGCCCATTGAACTAGAAAGTAGCATATGTAACTGAGAAGGCAGGCTAGCTGGTGGTCGTTATTTGAATGCATAATGTATCCGCGCAATTGACAACGGACGAAGTAGGAAACACACTGCAAACGCGCGGAACATAGAAAGAAAGGAGGAACAGGGCTCATTGAACTAGAAAATAGTATATGTAACTGAGAAAGGCGGGCTAGCTGGTGGTCGTTATTTGAATGCATAACGTAACCGCGCAAACGACAATGGATGAAGAAGGGAACACACGGCACATGCGCAAAACATGGAAAGGAAGGAAGAACAGTGCCCATTGAACTAGAAAGTAGCATATGTAACTGAGAAAGGCGGGCTAGCTGGTGGTCTTTATTTGAATGCATAATGTAACCGCGCAAACGGCAACGGACGAAGAAGGAAGCACACTACACACGCGCGGAACATAGAAACGAAGGAAGAACACGGCCCATTGAATTAGAAAGTAGCATATGTAACCGAGAAAGGCGGGCTAGCTGGTGGTCGTTATTTGGATGCCTAATGTAACCGCGCAAACGACAACGGACGAAGAAGGAAGCAAACTGCACAATCGGGGAACATAGAAAGGAGGGAAGAACAGTGCGCATTGAACTAGAAAGTCGCATATGTAACTGAGAATGGTGGGCTAGCTGGTGGTCGTTATGTGAATGCATAATGTACCCGCGAAAACGACAACGGACGAAGAAGCGAACACATTGCACATGCGCGGATCATGGAAAGGAAAGAAGAACAGGGCCCATTGAACTAGAAAGTAGCATATGTAACTGAGAAAGCGGGGTGGGTGGTGGTCGCTGTTTGAATGCCTAATGTAACCGCGTAATTGACAACGGACGAAGTAGGAAACACACTGAAAACACGCGGAACATAGAATGGAAGGAGGAACAGCGCGCATTGAACTAGAAAGTAGCATATGTAACTGAGAAAGGCTGGCTAGCTGGTGGTCTTTATTTGAATGCTTAATGTAACCGGGCAAACGACAACGGACGAAGAAGGAAACACGCTGCACACGCGTGGAACATAGAAAGGAAAGAAGAACAGGGCCCATTGAACTAGAAAGTAGCATATGTAACTGAGAAAGCGGGCTAGCTGGTGGTCGTTATTTGAATGCATTATGTTACCGCGCAAACGACAAAGGACGAAGAAGGAAACACAGTGCACATGCGCGGAACATGGAAAGGAAGGAAGAACAGCGCGCCTTGAGCTAGAAACTAGCATATGTTACTTAGAAAGGCGGGCTAGGTGGTGGTCTTTATTTGCATGCATAATGTAACCGCGCAAACGACAACGGATGAAGAAGGAAGCACACTGCACAAGCACGGAACATAGAAAGGAAGGAAGAACAGTGCCCATTGAACTAGAAAGTAGCATATGTAACTGAGAAAGGCGGGCTAGCTGGTCGTCGTTATTTGAATGCATAATGTAACCGCGCAAACGACAACGGACGAAGTAGGAAGAACACTGCACACGCGCGGAACATGGAAAGGAAGGAAGAACAGCGTGCATTGATCTAGAAAGTAGCATATGTTACTTAGAAAGGCGGGCTAGCTGGTGGTCTTTATTTGCATGCATAATGTAACCGCGCACACGACAACGGAAGAAGCAGGAAGCACACTGCACACGCGGGGAACATAGAAAGGAAGGAAGAACAGTGCCCATTGAACTAGAAAGTAGCATATGTAACTGAGAAACGCGGGCTAGCTGGTGGTCGGTATTTGAATGCATAATGTGACCGCGCAAACGACAACGGACGGAGAAGGAAACACACTGCACACGCGCGGAACATAGAACGAAGGATGAACAGGGCCCATTGAACTAGAAAGTAGCATATGTTACTTAGAAAGGCGGGCTAGCTGGTGGTCTTTATTTGCATGCATAATGTAACCGCGCAAACGACAACGGACGGATAAGGAAACACACTGCACACGCGCGGAACATAGAAAGGAAGGAAGAACAGGGCCCATTGTACTAGAAAGTAGGATATGTAACTGAGAAAGGCGGGCTAGCTGGTGGCCGGTATTTGAATGCATAATGTAACCGCGCAAACGACAACGGATGAAGAAGGGAACATACTGCACATGCGCAGAACATGGAAAGGAGGGAAGAACAGGGCCCAATGAAATAGAAAGTAGCATATGTAACTGAGAAAGGTGGCTAGCTGGTGGTCTTTATTTGAATGCATAATGTAACCGCGCAAACGACAACGGACGAAGGAGGAAGCACACTGCACACGCGCGGAACATAGAAAGGAAAGAAAAACAGGGCCCATTGAACTAGAAAGTAGCATATGTAACTGAGAAAGCGGGCTAGCTGGTGGTCGTTATTTCAATGCATAATGTAACCGCGCAATTGACAACGGACGAAGTAGGAAACACACTGCAAACGCGCGGAACATAGAATGAAAGGAGGAACAGCGCGCTTTGAACTAGAAAATAGCATATGCAACTGAGAAAGGCGGGCTAGCTGGTGGTCGGTATATGAATGCTTAATTTAACCGCGCAAACGACAACGGACGAAGAAGGAAACACACTACACACGCGCGGAACATGGAAAGGAAGGAAGAACAGCGCGCATTGAACTAGAAAGTAGCATATGTAACTGAGAAAGGCTGGCTAGCTGGTGGTCTTTATTTGAATGCTTAATGTAACCGGGCAAACGACAACGGACGAAGAAGGAAACACACTGCACACGCGTGGAACATGGAAAGGAAGGAAGAACAGCGCGCATTGAACTAGAAAGTAGCATATGTAACTGAGAAAGGCGGGCTAGCTGGTGGTCTTTATTTGAATGCATAATGTAACCGCGAAAACGACAACGGACGAAGTAGGAAGCACACTGCACAAGCACGGAACATAGAAAGGAAAGAAGAATAGGGCTCATTGAACTAGAAAGTAGCATATGTAAATGAGAAAGTGGGCTAGCTGGTGGTCGTTATTTGAATGCATAATGTAACCGCGCAATTGACAACGGACGAAGTAGGAACCACACTGCAAAGGCGCGGAACATAGAAAGAAAGGAGGAACAGGGCTCATTGAACTAGAAAATAGTATATGTAACTGAGAAAGACGGGCTAGCTGGTGGTCGTTATTTGAATGCATAATGTAACCGCGCAAACGACAACGGACGAAGAAGGAAGCACACTGCACACGCGGGGAACATAGTAAGGAAGGAAGAACAGTGCCCATTGAACTAGAAAGTCGCATATGTAACTGAGAAAGGCGGGCCAGGTGGTGGTCGTTATGTGAATGCATAATGTACCCGCGCAAACGACAACGGACGAAGAAGCGAACACACTGCACATGCGCAGAACATGGAAAGGATGGAAGAACAGTGCCCATTGAAATAGAAAGTAGCATATGTAACTGAGAAAGGCGGGCTAGCTGGTCTTCGTTATTCGAATGCATAATATAACCGCGGAAACGACAACGGACGGAGAAGGAAACACACTGCACACGCGCGGAACATGGAAAGGAAGGAAGAACAGCGCGCATTGAACTGGAAAGCAGCATATGTAACTGAGAAAGGTGGGCTAGCTGGTGGTCGGTATTTGAATGCCTAATATAACCGCGCAAATGACAACGGATGAAGAAGGGAACACACTGCACATGCGCAGAACATGGAAAGGAATGAAGAACAGGGCCTATTGAACTAAAAAGTAGCATATGTAACTGAGAAAGGCGGGCTAGTGCTGGTCGATATTTGATTGGATAATATACCCGCGAAAACGACAACGGACGGAGAAGGAAACACACTGCACACGCGCGGAACATAGAAAGGAAGGAAGAACAGCGCGCATTGAACTAGAAAGTAGCATATGTAACTGAGAAAGGCGGGCTAGCTGGTGGTCGTTATTTGGATGCATAATGTAACCGCGCAAACGACAACGGACGAAGAAGGAAACACACTGCACACGCGCTGAACTTTGAAAGGGAGGAAGAACAATGCCCATTGAACTAGAAAGTAGCATATGGAACTGAGAAAGGCGGGCTAGCTGGTGGTCGTTATTTGAATGCATAACGTAACCGCGCAAACGACAATGGATGAAGAAGGGAACACACGGCACATGCGCAAAACATGGAAAGGAAGGAAGAACAGTGCCCATTGAACTAGAAAGTAGCATATGTAACTGAGAAAGGTGGGCTAGCTGGTGGTCTTTATTTGAATGCATATAGTAACCGCGCAAACGGCAACGGACGAAGAAGGAAGCACACTACACACGCGCGGAACATAGAAACGAAGGAAGAACACGGCCCATTGAATTAGAAAGTAGCATATGTAACTGAGAAAGGCGGGCTAGCTGGTGGTCGTTATTTGGATGCATAATGTAACCGCGCAAACGACAACGGACGAAGAAGGAAGCGCACTGCACACGCGGGGAACATAGAAAGGAAGGAAGAACAGTGCCCATTGAACTAGAAAGTCGCATATGTAACTGAGAAAGGCGGGCTAGCTGGTGGTCGTTATGTGAATGCATAATGTACCCGCGCAAACGACAACGGACGAAGAAGGAAACACACTGCACACGCGCTGAACATAGAAAGGGAGGAAGAACAATGCCCATTGAACTAGAAAGTAGCATATGGAACTGAGAAAGGCGGGCTAGCTGGTGGTCTTTAATTGAATGCTTAATGTAACCGCGCAACCGACAACGGACGAAGAAGGAAACACGCTGCACACGCGTAGAACATGGAAAAGAAAGAAGAACAGGGCCCATTGAACTAGAAAGTAGCATATGTAACTGAGAAGGCAGGCTAGCTGGTGGTCGGTTTTTGAATGCATAATGTATCCGCGCAATTGACAACGGACGAAGTAGGAAACACACTGCAAACGCGCGGAACATAGAAAGAAAGGAGGAACAGGGCTCATTGAACTAGAAAATAGTATATGTAACTGAGAAAGGCGGGCTAGCTGGTGGTCGTTATTTGAATGCATAACGTAACCGCGCAAACGACAATGGATGAAGAAGGGAACACACGGCACATGCGCAAAACATGGAAAGGAAGGAAGAACAGTGCCCATTGAACTAGAAAGTAGCATATGTAACTGAGAAAGGCGGGCTAGCTGGTGGTCTTTATTTGAATGCATAATGTAACCGCGCAAACGGCAACGGACGAAGAAGGAAGCACACTACACACGCGCGGAACATAGAAACGAAGGAAGAACACGGCCCATTGAATTAGAAAGTAGCATATGTAACCGAGAAAGGCGGGCTAGCTGGTGGTCGTTATTTGGACGCCTAATGTAACCGCGGAAACGACAACGTACGAAGAAGGAAGCAAACTGCACAATCGGGGAACATAGAAAGGAGGGAAGAACAGTGCGCATTGAACTAGAAAGTCGCATATGTAACTGAGAATGGTGGGCTAGCTGGTGGTCGTTATGTGAATGCATAATGTACCCGCGAAAACGACAACGGACGAAGAAGCGAACACATTGCACATGCGCGGATCATGGAAAGGAAAGAAGAACAGGGCCCATTGAACTAGAAAGTAGCATATGTAACTGAGAAAGCGGGGTGGGTGGTGGTCGCTGTTTGAATGCCTAATGTAACCGCGTAATTGACAACGGACGAAGTAGGAAACACACTGAAAACACGCGGAACATAGAATGGAAGGAGGAACAGCGCGCATTGAACTAGAAAGTAGCATATGTAACTGAGAAAGGCTGGCTAGCTGGTGGTCTTTATTTGAATGCTTAATGTAACCGCGCAAACGATAACGGACGAAGAAGGAAACACATTGCACACGCGTGGAACATGGAAAGGAAGAAAGAACAGCGCGCATTGAACTAGAAAGTAGCATATGTAACTAAGAAAGGTGGGCTAGCTGGTGGTCTTTATTTGAATGCATAATGTAACCAGGCAAACGACAACGAACGAAGAAGGAAACACACTGCATACGCGTGGAACATAGAAAGGAAAGAAGAACAGGGCCCATTGAACTAGAAAGTAGCATATGTAACAGAAGGCGGGCTAGCTGGTGGTCATTATGTGAATGCATAATGTAACCGCGCAAACGACAACGGACGAAGAAGCGAACACACTGCACAAGCGCAGAACATAGAAAGGAAGGAAGAACAGTGCCCATTGAACTAGAAAGTAGCATATGTAACTGAGAAAGGCGGGCTAGCTGGTGGTCGGTATTTGAATGCATAATGTAACCGCGCAAACGACAACGGATGAAGAAGGGAACATACTGCACATGCGCAGAACATGGAAAGGAAGGAAGAACAGTGCCCATTGAACTAGAAAGTAGCATATGTAACTGAGAAAGGCGGGCTAGCTGGTGGTCGGTATTTGAATGAATGCATAATATAACCGCGCAAACAACAACGGACGGAGAAGGAAACACACTGCACACGCGGGGAACATAGAAAGGAAGGAAGGACAGTGCCCATTGAACTAGAAAGTCGCATATGTAACTGAGAAAGGCGGGCTAGCTGGTGGTCGTTATGTGAATGCATAATGCGCCCGCGCAAACGACAACGGACGAAGAAGCAAACACACTGCACATGCGCGGAACATGGAAAGGATGGAAGAACAGTGCCCATTGAACTAGAAAGTAGCATATGTAACTGAGAAAGGCTGGCTAGCTGGTGGTCTTTATTTGAATGCTTAATGTAACCGCGCAAACGACAATGGACGAAGAAGGAAACACATTGCACACGCGTGGAACATGGAAAGGAAGGAAGAACAGCGCGCATTGAACTAGAAAGTAGCATATGTAACTGAGAAAGGCGGGCTAGCTGGTGGTCGCTATGTGAATGCATAATGTACCCGCGCAAATGACAATGGACGAAGAAGCGAACACACTGCACATGCGCGGAACATGGAAAAGATGGAAGAACAGTGCCCATTGAACTAGAAAGTAGCATATGTAACTGAGAAAGGCTGGCTAGCTGGTGGTCTTTTTTTGAATGCTTAATGTAACCGCGCAAACGACAACGGACGAAGAAGGAAACACACTGCACACGCGTGGAACATGGAAAGGAAGGAAAAACAGCGCGCATTGAACTAGAAAATAGCATATGTAACTGAGAAAGGCAGGCTAGCTGGTGGTTTTTTTTAATGCATAATGTAACCGTGCAAACGACAACGGACGAAGTAGGAAGCACACTGCACAAGCACGGAACATAGAAAGGAAAGAAGAACAGGGCCCATTGAACTAGAAAGTAGCATATGTAACTGAGAAAGCGGGCTAGCTGGTGGTCGTTATTTGAATGCATAATGTAACCGCGCAAACGACAACGGACGAAGAAGGAAACACACTGAACACGCGCGGAACATGGAAAGGAAGGAAGAACAGCGCGCATTGAACTGGAAAGCAGCATACGTAACTGAGAAAGGTTTGCTAGCTGGTGGTCGGTATTTGAATGAATGCATAATATAACCCCGCAAGCAACAACGGACGGAGAAGGAAACACACTGCACACGCGCGGACTATAGAAAGGAAGGAAGAACAGGGCCCATTGTACTAGAAAGTAGCATATGTAACCGAGAAAGGCCGGCTAGCTGGTGGTCAGTATTTGAATGCATAATTTACCCGCGCAAACGACAACGGACGAAGAAGCGAACACACTGCACATGCGCGGAACATGGAAAGGAAGAAAGAACAGCGCGCATTGAACTAGAAAGTAGCATATGTAACTGAGAAAGGTGGGCTAGCTGGTGGTCTTTATTTGAATGCATAATGTAACCACGCAAACGACAACGGACGAAGAAGGAAACACACTGCACACGCGTGGAACATAGAAAGGAAAGAAGAACAGGGCCCATTGAACTAGAACGTAGCATATGTAGCTGAGAAGGCGGGCTAGCTGGTGGTCGTTATGTGAATGCATAATGTAACCGCGCAAGCGACAACGGACGAAGAAGCGAACACACTGCACAAGCGCAGAACATAGAAAGGAAGGAAGAACAGGGCCCATTGAACTAGAAAGTAGCATATGTAACTGAGAAAGGCGGGCTAGTTGGTGGTCGTTATTTGAATGCATAATGTAACTGCGCAATTGACAATGGACGAAGTAGGAGACACACTGCAAACGCGCGGAACATAGAAAGAAAGGAGGAACAGGGCCCATTGTACTAGAAAGTAGCATAGGTAACTGAGAAAGGCGGGCTAGCTGGTGGTCGTTATATGAATGCATAATGTAACCGCGCAAACAACAACGGACGAAGAAGGAAGCACACTGCACAAGCACGGAACATGGAAAGGAAGGAAGAACAGCGCGCATTGAACTGGAAAGCAGCATACGTAACTGAGAAAGGTTTGCTAGCTGGTGGTCGGTATTTGAATGAATGCATAATATAACCCCGCAAGCAACAACGGACGGAGAAGGAAACACACTGCACACGCGCGGACTATAGAACGGAAGGAAGAACAGGGCCCATTGTACTAGAAAGAAGCATATGTAACCGAGAAAGGCCGGCTAGCTGGTGGTCAGTATTTGAATGCATAATTTACCCGCGCAAACGACAACGGACGAAGAAGCGAACACACTGCACATGCGCGGAACATGGAAAGGATGGAAGAACAGTGCCCATTGAACTAGAAAGTAGCATATGTAACTGAGAAAGGTGGGCTAGCTGGTGGTCTTTATTTGAATGCATAATGTAACCATGCAAACGACAATGGACGAAGTAGGATACACACTGCAAACGCGCGGAACATAGAAAGAAAGGAGGAACAGGGCCCGTTGTACTAGAAAGTAGCATATGTAACTGAGAAAGGCGGGCTAGCTGGTGGTCGGTATTTGAATGCATAATGTAACCGCGCAAACCACAACGGATGAAGAAGGGAACATACTGCACATGCGCAGAACATGGAAAGGAAGGAAGAACAGGGCCCATTGAACTAGAAAGTAGCATATGTAACTGAGAAAGGCGGGCTACCTGGTGGTCGGTATTTGAATGCATAATGTAACCGCGCAAACGACAACGGACGGAGAAGGAAACACACTGCACACGCGCGGAACATGGAAAGGAAGGAAGAACAGGGCCCATTGTACTAGAAAGTAGCATATGTAACTGAGAAAGGCGGGCTAGCTGGTGGTCTTTATTTGAATGCATAATGTAACCGCGAAAACGACAACGGACGAAGTAGGAAGCACACTGCACAAGCACGGAACATAGAAAGGAAAGAAGAATAGGGCTCATTGAACTAGAAATTTGTAAATGAGAAAGCGGGCTAGGTGGTGGTCGTTATTTGAATGCATAATGTAACCGCGCAATTGACAACGGACGAAGTAGGAACCACACTGCAAAGGCGCGGAACATAGAAAGAAAGGAGGAACAGGGCTCATTGAACTAGAAAATAGTATATGTAACTGAGAAAGACGGGCTAGCTGGTGGTCGTTATTTGAATGCATAATGTAACCGCGCAAACGACAACGGACGAAGAAGGAAGCACACTGCACACGCGGGGAACATAGTAAGGAAGGAAGAACAGTGCCCATTGAACTAGAAAGTCGCATATGTAACTGAGAAAGGCGGGCCAGGTGGTGGTCGTTATGTGAATGCATAATGTACCCGCGCAAACGACAACGGACGAAGAAGCGAACACACTGCACATGCGCGGAACATGGAAAGGATGGAAGAACAGTGCCCATTGAAATAGAAAGTAGCATATGTAACTGAGAAAGGCTGGCTAGCTGGTGGTCTTTATTTGAATGCTTAATGTAACCGCGCAAACGACAGCGGACGAAGAAGGAAGCGCACTGCACACGCGGGGAACATAGAAAGGAAGGAAGAACAGTGCCCATTGAACTAGAAAGTCGCATATGTAACTGAGAAAGGCGGGCTAGCTGGTGGTCGTTATGTGAATGCATAATGTACCCGCGCAAACGACAACGGACGAAGAAGGAAACACACTGCACACGCGCTGAACATAGAAAGGGAGGAAGAACAATGCCCATTGAACTAGAAAGTAGCATATGGAACTGAGAAAGGCGGGCTAGCTGGTGGTCTTTAATTGAATGCTTAATGTAACCGCGCAACCGACAACGGACGAAGAAGGAAACACGCTGCACACGCGTAGAACATGGAAAAGAAAGAAGAACAGGGCCCATTGAACTAGAAAGTAGCATATGTAACTGAGAAGGCAGGCTAGCTGGTGGTCGTTATTTGAATGCATAATGTATCCGCGCAATTGACAACGGACGAAGTAGGAAACACACTGCAAACGCGCGGAACATAGAAAGAAAGGAGGAACAGGGCTCATTGAACTAGAAAATAGTATATGTAACTGAGAAAGGCGGGCTAGCTGGTGGTCGTTATTTGAATGCATAACGTAACCGCGCAAACGACAATGGATGAAGAAGGGAACACACGGCACATGCGCAAAACATGGAAAGGAAGGAAGAACAGTGCCCATTGAACTAGAAAGTAGCATATGTAACTGAGAAAGGCGGGCTAGCTGGTGGTCTTTATTTGAATGCATAATGTAACCGCGCAAACGGCAACGGACGAAGAAGGAAGCACACTACACACGCGCGGAACATAGAAACGAAGGAAGAACACGGCCCATTGAATTAGAAAGTAGCATATGTAACCGAGAAAGGCGGGCTAGCTGGTGGTCGTTATTTGGATGCCTAATGTAACCGCGCAAACGACAACGGACGAAGAAGGAAGCAAACTGCACAATCGGGGAACATAGAAAGGAGGGAAGAACAGTGCGCATTGAACTAGAAAGTCGCATATGTAACTGAGAATGGTGGGCTAGCTGGTGGTCGTTATGTGAATGCATAATGTACCCGCGAAAACGACAACGGACGAAGAAGCGAACACATTGCACATGCGCGGATCATGGAAAGGAAAGAAGAACAGGGCCCATTGAACTAGAAAGTAGCATATGTAACTGAGAAAGCGGGGTGGGTGGTGGTCGCTGTTTGAATGCCTAATGTAACCGCGTAATTGACAACGGACGAAGTAGGAAACACACTGAAAACACGCGGAACATAGAATGGAAGGAGGAACAGCGCGCATTGAACTAGAAAGTAGCATATGTAACTGAGAAAGGCTGGCTAGCTGGTGGTCTTTATTTGAATGCTTAATGTAACCGGGCAAACGACAACGGACGAAGAAGGAAACACGCTGCACACGCGTGGAACATAGAAAGGAAAGAAGAACAGGGCCCATTGAACTAGAAAGTAGCATATGTAACTGAGAAAGCGGGCTAGCTGGTGGTCGTTATTTGAATGCATTATGTTACCGCGCAAACGACAAAGGACGAAGAAGGAAACACAGTGCACATGCGCGGAACATGGAAAGGAAGGAAGAACAGCGCGCCTTGAGCTAGAAACTAGCATATGTTACTTAGAAAGGCGGGCTAGGTGGTGGTCTTTATTTGCATGCATAATGTAACCGCGCAAACGACAACGGATGAAGAAGGAAGCACACTGCACAAGCACGGAACATAGAAAGGAAGGAAGAACAGTGCCCATTGAACTAGAAAGTAGCATATGTAACTGAGAAAGGCGGGCTAGCTGGTCGTCGTTATTTGAATGCATAATGTAACCGCGCAAACGACAACGGACGAAGTAGGAAGAACACTGCACACGCGCGGAACATGGAAAGGAAGGAAGAACAGCGTGCATTGATCTAGAAAGTAGCATATGTTACTTAGAAAGGCGGGCTAGCTGGTGGTCTTTATTTGCATGCATAATGTAACCGCGCACACGACAACGGAAGAAGCAGGAAGCACACTGCACACGCGGGGAACATAGAAAGGAAGGAAGAACAGTGCCCATTGAACTAGAAAGTAGCATATGTAACTGAGAAACGCGGGCTAGCTGGTGGTCGGTATTTGAATGCATAATGTGACCGCGCAAACGACAACGGACGGAGAAGGAAACACACTGCACACGCGCGGAACATAGAACGAAGGATGAACAGGGCCCATTGAACTAGAAAGTAGCATATGTTACTTAGAAAGGCGGGCTAGCTGGTGGTCTTTATTTGCATGCATAATGTAACCGCGCAAACGACAACGGACGGATAAGGAAACACACTGCACACGCGCGGAACATAGAAAGGAAGGAAGAACAGGGCCCATTGTACTAGAAAGTAGGATATGTAACTGAGAAAGGCGGGCTAGCTGGTGGCCGGTATTTGAATGCATAATGTAACCGCGCAAACGACAACGGATGAAGAAGGGAACATACTGCACATGCGCAGAACATGGAAAGGAGGGAAGAACAGGGCCCAATGAAATAGAAAGTAGCATATGTAACTGAGAAAGGTGGCTAGCTGGTGGTCTTTATTTGAATGCATAATGTAACCGCGCAAACGACAACGGACGAAGGAGGAAGCACACTCCACACGCGCGGAACATAGAAAGGAAAGAAAAACAGGGCCCATTGAACTAGAAAGTAGCATATGTAACTGAGAAAGCGGGCTAGCTGGTGGTCGTTATTTCAATGCATAATGTAACCGCGCAATTGACAACGGACGAAGTAGGAAACACACTGCAAACGCGCGGAACATAGAATGAAAGGAGGAACAGCGCGCTTTGAACTAGAAAATAGCATATGCAACTGAGAAAGGCGGGCTAGCTGGTGGTCGGTATATGAATGCTTAATTTAACCGCGCAAACGACAACGGACGAAGAAGGAAACACACTACACACGCGCGGAACATGGAAAGGAAGGAAGAACAGCGCGCATTGAACTAGAAAGTAGCATATGTAACTGAGAAAGGCTGGCTAGCTGGTGGTCTTTATTTGAATGCTTAATTTAACCGGGCAAACGACAACGGACGAAGAAGGAAACACACTGCACACGCGTGGAACATGGAAAGGAAGGAAGAACAGCGCGCATTGAACTAGAAAGTAGCATATGTAACTGAGAAAGGCGGGCTAGCTGGTGGTCTTTATTTGAATGCATAATGTAACCGCGAAAACGACAACGGACGAAGTAGGAAGCACACTGCACAAGCACGGAACATAGAAAGGAAAGAAGAATAGGGCTCATTGAACTAGAAAGTAGCATATGTAAATGAGAAAGTGGGCTAGCTGGTGGTCGTTATTTGAATGCATAATGTAACCGCGCAATTGACAACGGACGAAGTAGGAACCACACTGCAAAGGCGCGGAACATAGAAAGAAAGGAGGAACAGGGCTCATTGAACTAGAAAATAGTATATGTAACTGAGAAAGACGGGCTAGCTGGTGGTCGTTATTTGAATGCATAATGTAACCGCGCAAACGACAACGGACGAAGAAGGAAGCACACTGCACACGCGGGGAACATAGTAAGGAAGGAAGAACAGTGCCCATTGAACTAGAAAGTCGCATATGTAACTGAGAAAGGCGGGCCAGGTGGTGGTCGTTATGTGAATGCATAATGTACCCGCGCAAACGACAACGGACGAAGAAGCGAACACACTGCACATGCGCAGAACATGGAAAGGATGGAAGAACAGTGCCCATTGAAATAGAAAGTAGCATATGTAACTGAGAAAGGCGGGCTAGCTGGTCTTCGTTATTCGAATGCATAATATAACCGCGGAAACGACAACGGACGGAGAAGGAAACACACTGCACACGCGCGGAACATGGAAAGGAAGGAAGAACAGCGCGCATTGAACTGGAAAGCAGCATATGTAACTGAGAAAGGTGGGCTAGCTGGTGGTCGGTATTTGAATGCCTAATATAACCGCGCAAATGACAACGGATGAAGAAGGGAACACACTGCACATGCGCAGAACATGGAAAGGAATGAAGAACAGGGCCCATTGAACTAAAAAGTAGCATATGTAACTGAGAAAGGCGGGCTAGTGCTGGTCGATATTTGATTGGATAATATACCCGCGAAAACGACAACGGACGGAGAAGGAAACACACTGCACACGCGCGGAACATAGAAAGGAAGGAAGAACAGCGCGCATTGAACTAGAAAGTAGCATATGTAACTGAGAAAGGCGGGCTAGCTGGTGGTCGTTATTTGGATGCATAATGTAACCGCGCAAACGACAACGGACGAAGAAGGAAACACACTGCACACGCGCTGAACTTTGAAAGGGAGGAAGAACAATGCCCATTGAACTAGAAAGTAGCATATGGAACTGAGAAAGGCGGGCTAGCTGGTGGTCGTTATTTGAATGCATAACGTAACCGCGCAAACGACAATGGATGAAGAAGGGAACACACGGCACATGCGCAAAACATGGAAAGGAAGGAAGAACAGTGCCCATTGAACTAGAAAGTAGCATATGTAACTGAGAAAGGTGGGCTAGCTGGTGGTCTTTATTTGAATGCATATAGTAACCGCGCAAACGGCAACGGACGAAGAAGGAAGCACACTACACACGCGCGGAACATAGAAACGAAGGAAGAACACGGCCCATTGAATTAGAAAGTAGCATATGTAACCGAGAAAGGCGGGCTAGCTGGTGGTCGTTATTTGGATGCCTAATGTAACCGCGCAAACGACAACGGACGAAGAAGGAAGCAAACTGCACAATCGGGGAACATAGAAAGGAGGGAAGAACAGTGCGCATTGAACTAGAAAGTCGCATATGTAACTGAGAATGGTGGGCTAGCTGGTGATCGTTATGTGAATGCATAATGTACCCGCGAAAACGACAACGGACGAAGAAGCGAACACATTGCACATGCGCGGATCATGGAAAGGAAAGAAGAACAGGGCCCATTGAACTAGAAAGTAGCATATGTAACTGAGAAAGCGGGCTAGGTGGTGGTCGCTGTTTGAATGCCTAATGTAACCGCGTAATTGACAACGGACGAAGTAGGAAACACACTGAAAACACGCGGAACATAGAATGGAAGGAGGAACAGCGCGCATTGAACAAGAAAGTAGCATATGTAACTGAGAAAGGCTGGCTAGCTGGTGGTCTTTATTTGAATGCTTAATGTAACCGGGCAAACGACAACGGACGAAGAAGGAAACACACTGCACAAGCACGGAACATAGAAAGGAAAGAAGAACAGGGCCCATTGAAGTAGAAAGTAGCATATGTAAAGAGAAAGCGGGCTAGGTGGTGGTCGGTATTTGAATGCATTATGTAACCGCGCAATTGAGAACGGATGGAGAAGGAAACACACTGCATACGCGCGGAACATGGAAAGGAAGGAAGAACAGCGCGCATTGAACTAGAAAGTAGCATATGTAACTGAGAAAGGTGGGCTAGCTGGTGGTCTTTATTTGAATGCATAATGTAACCACGCAAACGACAACGGACGAAGAAGGAAACACACTACACACGCGCGGAACATAGAAACGAAGGAAGAACACGGCCCATTGAATTAGAAAGTAGCATATGTAACCGAGAAAGGCGGGCTAGCTGGTGGTCGTTATTTGGATGCATAATGTAACCGCGCAAACGACAACGGACGAAGAAGGTAGCAAACTGCAAAATCGGGGAACATAGAAAGGAGGGAAGAACAGTGCCCATTGAACTAGAAAGTCGCATATGTAACTGAGAAAGGTGGGCTAGCTGGTGGTCGTTATGTGAATGCATAATGTAACCGCGAAAACGACAACGGACGAAGAAGCGAACACATTGCACATGCGCGGATCATGGAAAGGATGGAAGAACAGCGCGCATTGAACTAGAAAGTAGCATATGTAACTGAGAAAGGCGGGCTAGCTGGTGGTCTTTATTTGAATGCAGATTGTAACCGCGCAAACGACAACGGACGAAGTAGGAAGCACACTGCACAAGCACGGAACATAGAAAGGAAAGAAGAACAGGGCCCATTGAAGTAGAAAGTAGCATATGTAAATGAGAAAGCGGGCTAGCTGGTTGTCGGTATTTGAATGCATAATATAACCGCGCAAACGGCAACGGACGAAGAAGGAAGCACACTGCACAAGCACGCAACATAGAAAGGAAAGAAGAACAGGTCCCATTGAACTAGAAAGTAGCATATGTTACTGAGAAAGGCGGGCTAGCTGGTCGTCGTTATTTGAATGCATAATGTAACCGCGCAAACGACAACGGACGAAGTAGGAAGAACACTGCACACGCGCGGAACATGGAAAGGAAGGAAGAACAGCGCGCATTGATCTAGAAAGTAGCATATGTTACTTAGAAAGGCGGGCTAGCTGGTGGTCTTTATTTGCATGCATAATGTAACCGCGCACACGACAACGGAAGAAGAAGGAAGCACACTGCACACGCGGGGAACATAGAAAGGAAGGAAGAACAGTGCCCATTGAACTAGAAAGTAGCATATGTAACTGAGAAACGCGGGCTAGCTGGTGGTCGGTATTTGAATGCATAATGTGACCGCGCAAACGACAACGGACGGAGAAGGAAACACACTGCACACGCGCGGAACATAGAACGAAGGAAGAACAGGGCCCATTGAACTAGAAAGTAGCATATGTTACTTAGAAAGGCGGGCTAGCTGGTGGTCTTTATTTGCATGCATATTGTAACCGCGCAAACGACAACGGACGGATAAGGAAACACACTGCACATGCGCGGAACATAGAAAGGAAGGAAGAACAGGGCCCATTGTACTAGAAAGTAGGATATGTAACTGAGAAAGGCGGGCTAGCTGGTGGCCGGTATTTGAATGCATAATGTAACCGCGCAAACGACAACGGATGAAGAAGGGAACATACTGCACATGCGCAGAACATGGAAAGGAGGGAAGAACAGGGCCCAATGAAATAGAAAGTAGCATATGTAACTGAGAAAGGCGGGCTAGCTGGTTGTCGTTATGTGAATGCATAATGTAACCGCGCAAACGACAACGGACGAAGAAGGAAACACACTGCACATGCGCAGAACATGGAAAGGAAGGAAGAACAGTGCCCATTGAACCAGAAAGTTGGTGGTGGAAGTTGGCTAGCTGGTGGTCTTTATTTGAATGCTTAATGTAACCGCGCAAACGACAACGGACGAAGAAGGAAACACACTGCACACGCGTGGAACATGGAAAGGAAGGAAGAACAGCGCGCATTGAACTAGAAAGTAGCATATGTAACTGAGAAAGGCGGGCTAGCTGGTGGTCTTTATTTGAATGCATAATGTAACCGCGCAAACGACAACGGACGAAGAAGGAAGCACACTGCACACGCGCGGAACATAGAAAGGAAAGAAAAACAGGGCCCATTGAACTAGAAAGTAGCATATGTAACTGAGAAAGCGGGCTAGCTGGTGGTCGTTATTTCAATGCATAATGTAAGCGCGCAATTGACAACGGACGAAGTAGGAAACACACTGCAAACGCGCGGAACATAGAATGAAAGGAGGAACAGCGCGCTTTGAACTAGAAAGTAGCATATGTAACTGAGAAAGGCGGGCTAGCTGGTGGTCTTTATTTGAATGCATAATGTAACCGCGCAAACGACAACGGATGAAGAAGGGAACATACTGCAAATGCACAGAACATGGAAAGGAAGGAAGAACAGGGCCCAATGAAATAGAAAGTCGCATATGTAACTGAGAAAGGTGGGCTAGCTGGTGGTCGTTATGTGAATGCATAATGTACCCGCGAAAACGACAACGGACGAAAAAGCGAACACATTGCACATGCGCGGATCATGGAAAGGATGGAAGAACAGTGGCCATTGAACTAGAAAGTAGCATATGTAACTGAGAAAGGCTGGCTAGCTGGTGGTCTTTATTTGAATGCTTAATGTAACCGGGCAAACGACAACGGACGAAGAAGGAAACACACTGCACACGCGTGGAACATGGAAAGGAAGGAAGAACAGCGCGCATTGAACTATAAAGTAGCATACGTAACTGAGAAAGGCGGGCTAGCTGGTGGTCTTTATTTGAATGCATAATGTAACCGCGAAAACGACAACGGACGAAGTAGGAAGCACACTGCACAAGCACGGAACATAGAAAGGAAAGAAGAATAGGGCTCATTGAACTAGAAAGTAGCATATGTAAATGAGAAAGCGGGCTAGCTGGTGGTCGTTATTTGAATGCATAATGTAACCGCGCAATTGACAACGGACGAAGTAGGAACCACACTGCAAACGCGCGGAACATAGAAAGGAAGGAAGAACTGCGCGCATTGAAGTAGAAAGTAGCATATGCAACTGATAAAGGCGGGCTAGCTGGTGGTCGTTTTTTGGATGTATATAGTAACCGCGCAAATGACAACGGACGAAGACGGAAGCACACTGCACAAGAACGGAACATAGAAAGGAAAGAAGAACAAGGCCCATTGAACTAGAAAGAAGCATACGCAACTGAGACAGGCGGCCTAGCTGGTGGTCGTTATTTGGATGCATAATGTAACCGCGCAAACGACAACGGACGAAGAAGGAAACACACTGCGTACGAGCGGAACATAGAAACGAAGGAATAACAGCGCGCATTGAACTGGAAAGCAGCATATGTAACTGAGAAAGGCGGGCTAGCTGGTGGTCGGTATTTGAATGCATATAGTAACCGCGCAAACGACAACGGACGGAGAAGGAAACACACTGAACAAGCACGGAACATAGAAAGGAAAGAAGAACAGGGCCCATTGAACTAGAAAGTAGCATATGTAACTGAGAAAGCGGGCTAGCTGGTGGTCGTTATGTGATTGCATAATGTAACCGCGCAAACGACAACGGACGAAGAAGCGAACATACTGCACATGCGCAGAACATGGAAAGGAAGGAAGAACAGTGCCCATTGAACTAGAAAGTAGCATATGTAACTGAGAAAGGCAGGCTAGCTGGTGGACTTTATTTGAATGCCTAATGTAACCGCGCAAACGACAACGGACGAAGAAGGAAACACACTGAACACGCGCGGAACATGGAAAGGAAGGAAGAACAGCGCGCATTGAACTGGAAAGCAGCGTATGTAACTGAGAAAGGTGGGCTAGCTGGTGGTCGGTATTTGAATGAATGCATAATATAAGCGCGCAAACGACAATGGACGGAGAAGGAAACACACTGCACACGCGCGGAACATAGAAAGGAAGAACAGCGCGCATTGAACTAGAAAGTAGCATATGTAACTGAGAAAGGCGGGCTAGCTGGTGGTCGTTATTTGGATGCTTAATGTAACCACGCAAACGACAACGGACGAAGAAGGAAGCAAACTGCACAATCGGGGAACATAGAGAGGAGCGAAAAACAGTGCCCATTGAACTAGAAAGTCGCATATGTAACTGAGAAAGGCGGGCTAGCTGGTGGTCGTTATGTGAATGCATAATGTACCCGCGAAAACGACAACGGACGAAGAAGCGAACACATTGCACATGCGCGGATCAAGGAAAGGATGGAAGAACAGTGCCCATTGAACTAGAAAGAGGCATATGTAACTGAGAAAGGCGGGCTAGCTGGTGGTGATTGTGTGAATGCATAATGTAACCGCGCAAACGACAACGGACGGAGAAGGAAACACACTGCACACGCGCGGAACATAGAAAGGGAGGAAGAACAATGCCCATTGAACTAGAAAGTTGCATATGCAACTGAGGTAGGCGGGCTAGCTGGTGGTCTTTATTTGAATGCCTAATGTAACCGCGCAAACGACAACGGACGAAGAAGGAAACACACTGCACACGCGTGGAACATGGAAAGGAAGGAAGAACAGCGCACATTGAAATAGAAAGTAGCATATGTAACTGAGAAAGGCGGGCCAGCTGGTGGTATTTATTTGAATGCATAATGTAACCGCGCAAACGACAACGGACGAAGAAGGAAGCACACTGCACCAGCACGGAACATAGAAAGGAAAGAAGAGCAGGGCTCATTGAACTAAAAAATAGTATATGTAACTGAGAAAGGGGGGCTAGCTGGTGGTCGTTGTTTGAATGCATAATGTAACCGCGCAAACGAACACGGATGAAGAAGGGAACATACTGCACATGCGCAGAACATGGAAAGGAAGGAAAAACAGGGCCCAATGAAATAGAAATTAGCATATGTAACTGAGAAAGGCGGGCTAAGTGGTGGTCGTTATGTGAATGCATAATGTAACCGCGCAAACAACAACGGACGAAGAAGCGAACACACTGCACATGCGCAGAACATGGAAAGGAAGGAAGAACAGGGCTCAATGAAATAGAAAGTAGCATATGTAACTGAGAAAGGCGGGCTAGGTGGTGGTCGTTATGTGAATGCATAATGTAACCGCGCAAACGACAACGGACGAAGACGAAACACACTGCACACGCGCGGAACATGGAAAGGAAGGAAGAACAGTGCGCATTGAACTGGAAAGCAGCATATGTAACTGAGAAAGATGGGCTAGCTGGCGGTCTTTATTTGAATGAATGCATAATATAACCGCGCAAACAACAACGGACGGAGAAGGAAACACACTGCACACGCGCTGAATATAGAAAGGAAGGAAGAACAGGGCCCATTGTGCTAGAAAGTAGCATATGTAACTGAGAAAGGCGGGCTAGCTGGTGGTCGGTATTTGAATGCATAATGTAACCGCGCAAACGACAACGGACGAAGAAGGAAGCACACTGCACACGCGCGGAACATAGAAAGGAAGGAAGAACAGTGCCCATTGAAGTAGAAAGTCGCATATGTAACTGAGAAAGGCGGGCTAGCTGGTGGTCGTTATGTGAATGCATAATGTACCCGCGCAAACGACAACGGACGAAGAAGCGAACACACTGCACATGCGCGGAACATGGAAAGGATGGAAGAACAGTGCCCATTGAACTAGCAAGTAGCATATGTAACTGAGAAAGGCTGGCTAGCTGGTGTTTTTATTTGAATGCTTAATGTAACCGCGCAAACGACAACGGAGGAAGAAGGAAACACATTGCACACGCGTGGAACATGGAAAGGAAGCAAGAACAGCGCGCTTTGAACTAGAAAGTAGCATATGTAACTGAGAAAGGCGGGCTAGCTGGTGGTCTTTATTTGAATGCATAATGTAACCGCGCAAACGACAACGGACGAAGTAGGAAGCACACTGCACAAGCACGGAACATAGAAAGGAAAGAAGAAGAGGGCCCATTGAACTAGAAAATAGTATATGTAACTGAGAAAGGCGGGCTAGCTGGTGGCCGTTATTTGAATGCATTATGTAACCGCGCAAACGACAACGGACGAAGAAGGAAGCACACTGCACACGCGGGGAACATAGTAAGGAAGGAAGAACAGTGCCCATTGAACTAGAAAGTCGCATATGTAACTGAGAAAGGCGGGCTAGGTGGTGGTCGTTATGTGAATGCATAATGTACCCGCGCAAACGACAACGGACGAAGAAGCGAACACACTGCACATGCGCGGAACATGGAAAGGATGGAAGAACAGGGCCCAATGAAATAGAAAGTAGCATATGTAACTGAGAAAGGCGGGCTAGCTGGTGGTCGTTATGTGAATGCATAATGTACCCGCGCATTGAACTAGAAAGTAGCATATGCAACTGAGAAAGGCGGGCTAGCTGGTGGTCGGTATATGAATGCATAATTTAACCGCGCAAACGACAACGGACGAAGAAGGAAACACACTACACACGCGCGGAACATAGAAACGAAGGAAGAACACGGCCCATTGAATTAGAAAGTAGCATATGTAACTGAGAAAGGCGGGCTAGCTGGTGGTCGTTATTTGGATGCATAATGTAACCGCGAAAACGACAACGGACGAAGAAGAAAGCAAACTGCACAATCGGGGAACATAGAAAGTAGGGAAGTACAGTGCCCATTGAACTAGAAAGTCGCATATGTAACTGAAAAGGTGGGCTAGCTGGTGGTCGTTATGTGAATGCATAATGTACCCGCGAAAACGACAACGGACGATGAAGCGAACACATTGCACATGCGCGGATCATGGAAAGGATGGAAGAACAGTGCACATTGAACTAGAAAGTAGCATATGTAACTGAGAAAGGCTGGCTAGCTGGTGGTCTTTATTTGAATGCTTAATGTAACCGGGTAAACGACAACGGACGAAGAAGGAAACACACTGCACACGCGTGGAACATGGAAAGGAAGGAAGAACAGCGCGCATTGAACTAGAAAGTAGCATATGTAAGTGAGAAAGGTGGGCTAGCTGGTGGTCTTTATTTGAATGCATAATGTAACCACGCAAACGACAACGGACGAAGAAGGAAACACACTGCACACGCGTGGAACATAGAAAGGAAAGAAGAATAGGGCCCATTGAACTAGAAAGTAGCATATGTAAATGAGAAAGCGGGCTAGCTGGTGGTCTTTATTTGAATGCATAATGTAACCGCGCAATTGACAACGGACGAAGTAGGAACCACACTGCAAACGCGCGGAACATAGAAAGAAAGGAGGAACAGGGCTCATTGAACTAGAAAATAGTATATGTAACTGAGAAAGACGGGCTAGCTGGTGGTCGTTATTTGAATGCATAATGTAACCGCGCAAACGACAACGGACGAAGAAGGAAGCACACTGCACACGCGGGGAACATAGAAAGGAAGGAGGAACAGGGCTCATTGAACTAGAAAATAGTATATGTAACTGAGAAAGACGGGCTAGCTGGTGGTCGTTATTTGAATGCATAATGTAACCGCGCAAACGACAACGGACGAAGAAGGAAGCACACTGCACACGCGGGGAACATAGAAAGGAAGGAAGAACAGTGTCCATTGAACTAGAAAGTCGCATATGTAACTGAGAAAGGCGAGCTAGGTGGTGGTCGTTATGTGAATGCATAATGTACCCGCGCAAACGACAACGGACGAAGAAGGAAGCACACTGCACACGCGGGGAACATAGAAAGGAAGGAAGAACAGTGCCCATTGAACTAGAAAGTCGCATATGTAACTGAGAAAGCGGGCTAGCTGGTGGTCGTTATTTGAATGCATTATGTAACCGCGCAAATGAGAACGGACGGAGAAGGAAACACACTGCATACGCGCGGAACATGGAAAGGAAGGAAGAACAGCGCGCATTGAACTAGAAAGTAGCATATGTAACTGAGAAAGCGGGCTAGCTGGTGGTCGTTATTTGAATGCATTATGTAACCGCGCAATTGACAACGGACGGAGAAGGAAACACACTGCATACGCGCGGAACATGGAAAGGAAGGAAGAACAGCGCGCATTGAACTAGAAAGTAGCATATGTAACTGAGAAAGGCGGGCTAGCTGGTGGTCTTTATTTGAATGCATAATGTAACCGCGCAAACGACAACGGATGTAGAAGGGAACATACTGCAAATGCGCAGAACATGAACAGAAAGGAAGAACAGGGCCCAATGAAATAGAAAGTAGCATATGTAACTGAGAAAGGCGGGCTAGCTGGTGGTCGTTATGTGATTGCATAATGTAACCGCGCAAACGACAACGGACGAAGAAGCGAACATACTGCACATGCGCAGAACATGGAAGGGAAGGAAGAACAGTGCCCATTGAACTAGAAACTAGCATATGTAACTGAGAAAGGCGGGCTAGCTGGTGGTCTTTATTTGAATGCCTAATGTAACCGCGCAAACGACAACGGACGAAGAAGGAAACACACTGCACACGCGCGGAACATAGAAAGGAAGGAAGAACAGCGCGCATTGAACTAGAAAGTAGCATATGTAACTGAGAAAGGCGGGCTAGCTGGTGGTCGTTATTTGGATGCATAATGTAACCGCGCAAACGACAACGGACGAAGAAGGAAGCAAACTGCACAATCGGGGAACATAGAGACGAGCGAAAAACAGTGCCCATTCAACTAGAAAGTCGCATATGTAACTGAGAAAGGCGGGCTAGCTGGTCGTCGTTATGTGAATGCATAATGTACCCGCGCAAACGACAACGGACGGAGAAGGAAACACACTGCACACGCGGGGAACATAGAAAGGGAGGAAGAACAATGCCCATTGAACTAGAAAGTTGCATATGCAACTGAGAAAGGTTGGCTAGCTGGTGGTCTTTATTTGAATGCTTAATGTAACCGCGCAAACGACAACGGACGAAGAAGGAAACACACTGCACACGCGTGGAACATGGAAAGGAAGGAAGAACAGCGCACATTGAAATAGAAAGTAGCATATGTAAGTGAGAAAGGCGGGCTAGCTGGTGGTCTTTATTTGAAGGCATAATGTAACCGCGCAAACGACAACGGACGAAGAAGGAAGCACACTGCACACGCGCGGAACATAGAAAGGAAGGAAGAACAGTGCCCATTGAACTAGAAAGTCGCATATGTAACTGAGAAAGGCGGGCTAGATGGTGGTCGTTATGTGAATGCATAATGTACCCGCGCAAACGACAACGGACGAAGAAGCGAACACACTGCACATGCGCGGAACATAGAAAGGATGGAAGAGCAGTGCCCATTGAACTAGCAAGTAGCATATGTAACTGAGAAATGCTGGCTAGCTGGTGTTTTTATTTGAATGCTTAATGTAACCGCGCAAACGACAACGGACGAAGAAGGAAACACATTGCACACGCGTGGAACATGGAAAGGAAGCAAGAACAGCGCGTTTTGAACTAGAAAGTAGCATATGTAACTGAGAAAGGCGGGCTAGCTGGTGGTCTTTATTTGAATGCATAATGTAACCGCGCAAACGACAACGGACGAAGTAGGAAGCACACTGCACAAGCACGGAACATAGAAAGGAAAGAAGAACAGGGCCCATTGAACTAGAAAGTAGCATATGTAACTGAGAAAGCGGGCTAGCTGGTGGTCGGTATTTGAATGCATAATGTAACCGCGCAAACGACAACGGATGAAGAAGGGAACACACTGCACATGCGCAGAACATGGAAAGGAAGGAAGAACAGGGCCCAATGAAATAGAAAGTAGCATATGTAACTGAGAAAGGCGGGCTAGCTGGTGGTCGTTATGTGAATGCATAATGTAACCGCGCATTGAACTAGAAAGTAGCATATGCAACTGAGAAAGGCGGGCTAGCTGGTGGTCGGTATATGAATGCATAATTTAACCGCGCAAACGACAACGGACGAAGAAGGAAACACACTACACACGCGCGGAACATAGAAACGAAGGAAGAACACGGCCCATTGAATTAGAAAGTAGCATATGTAACTGAGAAAGGCGGGCTAGCTGGTGGTCGTTATTTGGATGCCTAATGTAACCGCGCAAACGACAACGGACGAAGAAGGAAGCAAACTGCACAATCGGGGAACATAGAAAGTAGGGAAGTACAGTGCCCATTGAACTAGAAAGTCGCATATGTAACTGAAAAGGTGGGCTAGCTGGTGGTCGTTATGTGAATGCATAATGTACCCGCGAAAACGACAACGGACGAAGAAGCGAACACATTGCACATGCGCGGATCATGGAAAGGATGGAAGAACAGTGGCCATTGAACTAGAAAGTAGCATATGTAACTGAGAAAGGCTGGCTAGCTGGTGGTCTTTATTTGAATGCTTAATGTAACCGGGCAAACGACAACGGACGAAGAAGGAAACACACTGCACACGCGTGGAACATGGAAAGGAAGGAAGAACAGCGCGCATTGAACTAGAAAGTAGCATATGTAACTGAGAAAGGTGGGCTAGCTGTTGGTCTTTATTTGAATGCATATTGTAACCACGCAAACGACAACGGACGAAGAAGGAAACACACTGCACACGCGTGGAACATAGAAAGGAAAGAAGAATAGGGCCCATTGAACTAGAAAGTAGCATATGTAAATGAGAAAGCGGGCTAGCTGGTGGTCTTTATTTGAATGCATAATGTAACCGCACAATTGACAACGGACGAAGTAGGAACCACACTGCAAACGCGCGGAACATAGAAAGGAAGGAAGAACAGTGCCCATTGAACTAGAAAGTCGCATATGTAACTGAGAAAGCGGGCTAGCTGGTGGTCGTTATTTGAATGCAATATGTAACCGCGCAAATGAGAACGGACGGAGAAGGAAACACACTGCATACGCGCGGAACATGGAAAGGAAGGAAGAACAGGGCCCAATGAAATAGAAAGTAGCATATGTAACTGAGAAAGGCGGGCTAGCTGGTGGTCGTTATGTGAATGCATAATGTAACCGCGCAAACGACAACGGACGAAGAAGCGAACATACTGCACATGCGCAGAACATGGAAAGGAAGGAAGAACAGTGCCCATTGAAATAGAAACTAGCATATGTAACTGAGAAAGGCGGGCTAGCTGGTGGTCTTTATTTGAATGCCTAATGTAACCGCGCAAACGACAACGGACGAAGAAGGAAACACACTGCACACGCGTGGAACATAGAAAGGAAAGAAGAACAGGGCCCATTGAACTAGAAAGTAGCATATGTAACTGAGAAAGCGGGCTAGCTGGTGGTCGTTATTTGAATGCATTATGTAAGCGCGCAATTGACAACGGACGGAGAAGGAAACACACTGCATACGCGCGGAACATGGAAAGGAAGGAAGAACAGCGCGCATTGAACTAGAAAGTAGCATATGTAACTGAGAAAGGCGGGCTAGCTGGTGGTCTTTTTTTGAATGCATAATGTAACCGCGCAAACGACAACGGATGAAGAATGGAACATACTGAAAATGCGCAGAACATGAAAAGGAAGGAAGAACAGGGCCCAATGAAATAGAAAGTAGCATATGTAACTGAAAAAGGCGGGCTAGCTGGTGGTCGTTATGTGATTGCATAATGTAACCGCGCAAACGACAACGGACGAAGAAGCGAACATACTGCACATGCGCAGAACATGGAAAGGAAGGAAGAACAGTGCCCATTGAACTAGAAACTAGCATATGTAACTGAGAAAGGCGGGCTAGCTGGTGGTCTTTATTTGAATGCCTAATGTAACCGTGCAAACGACAACGTATGAAGAAGGTAACATACTGCAAATGCGCAGAACATGGAATGGAAGGAAGAACAGGGCCCAATGAAATAGAAAGTAGCATATGTAACTGAGAAGGGCGGGCTAGCTGGTGGTCGTTATGTGATTGCATAATGTAACCGTGCAAACGACTACGGACGAAGAAGCGAACATACTGCACATGCGCAGAACATGGAAAGGAAGGAAGAACAGTGCCCATTCAACTAGAAAGTCGCATATGTAACTGAGAAAGGCGGGCTAGCTGGTGGTCGTTATGTGAATGCATAATGTACCCGCGAAAACGACAACGGACGAAGAAGCGAACACATTGCACATGCGCGGATCAAGGAAAGGATGGAAGAACAGTGCCCATTGAACTAGAAAGAGGCATATGTAACTGAGAAAGGCGGGCTAGCTGGTGGTGGTTGTGTGAATGCATAATGTAACCGCGCAAACGACAACGGACGGAGAAGGAAACACACTGCACACGCGGGGAACATAGAAAGGGAGGAAGAACAATGCCCATTGAACTAGAAAGTTGCATATGCAACTGATAAAGGTGGGCTAGCTGGTGGTGTTTATTTGAATGCTTAATGTAACCGCGCAAACGACAACGGACGAAGAAGGAAACACACTGCACACGCGTGGAACATGGAAAGGAAGGAAGAACAGCGCACATTGAAATAGAAAGTAGCATATGTAAGTGAGAAAGGCGGGCTAGCTGGTGGTCTTTATTTGAAGGCATAATGTAACCGCGCAAACGACAACGGACGAAGAAGGAAGCACACTGCACCAGCGCGGAACATAGAAAGGAAAGAAGAGCAGGGCTCATTGAACTAAAAAATAGTATATGTAACTGAGAAAGGCGGGCTAGCTGGTGGTCGTTGTTTGAATGCATAATGTAACCGCGCAAACGACAACGGACGAAGCAGGAAACACACTGCGCACGCATGGAACATAGAACGAAGGAAGAACAGGGCCCATTGAACTAGAAAGTAGCATATGTTACTTAAAAAGGCGAACTAGCTGGTGGTGTTTATTTGCATGCATAATGTAACCGCGCCAACGACAATGGACGGATAAGGAAACACACTGCACACGCGCGGTACATAGAAAGGAAGGAAGAACAGGGCCCATTGTACTAGAAAGTAGCATATGTAACTGAGAAAGGCGGGCTAGCTGGTGGTCGGTATTTGAATGCATAATGTAACCGCGCAAACGACAACGGATGAAGGGAACATACTGCACATGCGCAGAACATGGAAAGGAAGGAAGAACAGGGCCCAATGAAATAGAAATTAGCATATGTAACTGAGAAAGGCGGGCTAGGTGGTGGTCGTTATGTGAATGCATAATGTACCCGCGCAAACGACAACGGACGAAGAAGCGAACACACTGCACATGCGCATAACATGGAAAGGAAGGAAGAACAGTGCCCATTGAACTAGAAAGTAGCATATGTAACTGAGAAAGGCGGGCTAGCTGGTGGTCTTTATTTGAATGCTTAATGTAACCGCACAAACGACAACGGACGAAGAAGAAACACACTGCACACGCGCGGAACATGGAAAGAAAGGAAGAACAGTGCGCATTGAATTGGAAAGCAGCATATGTAACTGAGAAAGATTGGCTAGCTGGTGGTCTTTATTTGAATGAATTCATAATATAACCGCGCAAACAACAACGGACGGAGAAGAAAACACACTGCACACGCGCGGAATATAGAAAGGAAGGAAGAACAGGGCCCATTGTGCTAGAAAGTAGCATATGTAACTGAGAAAGGCGGGCTAGCTGGTGGTCGGTATTTGAATGCATAATGTAACCGCGCAAACGACAACGGACGAAGAAGGAAGCACACTGCACACGCGCGGAACATGGAAAGGAAGGAAGAACAGTGCCCATTGAACTAGAAAGTCGCATATGTAACTGAGGAAGGCGGGCTAGCTGGTGGTCGTTATGTGAATGCATAATGTACCCGCGCAAACGACAACGGACGAAGAAGCGAACACACTGCACATGCGCGGAACATGGAAAGGATGGAAGAACAGTACCCATTGAACTAGAAAGTAGCATATGTAACTGAGAAAGGATGGCTAGCTGGTGTTTTTATTTGAATGCTTAATGTAACCGCGCAAACGACAACGGACGAAGAAGGAAACACACTGCACACGCGTGGAACATGGAAAGGAAGCAAGAACAGCGCGCATTGAACTAAAAAATAGTATATGTAACTGAGAAAGGCGGGCTAGCTGGTGGTCGTTATGTGAATGCATAATGTACCCGCGAAAACGACAACGGACGAAGAAGCGAACACATTGCACATGCGCGGATCAAGGAAAGGAAGGAAGAACAGTGCCCATTGAACTAGAATGTCGCATATGTAACTGAGAAAGGCGGGCTAGGTGGTGCTCGTTATGTGAATGCATAATGTACCCGCGCAAACGACAACGGACGAAGAAGCGAACACACTGCACATGCGCAGAACATGGAAAGGATGGAAGAACAGTGCCCATTGAACTAGAAAGTAGCATATGTAACTGAGAAAGGCTGGCTAGCTGGTGGTCTTTATTTGAATGCTTAATGTAACCGCGCAAACGACAACGGACGAAGAAGGAAGCACACTGCACACGCGGGGAACGTAGAAAGGAAGAAAGAACACTGCCCATTGAACTAGAAATTCGCATATGTAACTGAGAAAGCGGGCTAGCTGGTGGTCGTTATTTGAATGCATTATGTAACCGCGCAATTGAGAACGGACGGAGAAGGAAACACACTGCATACGCGCGGAACATGGAAAGGAAGGAAGAACAGCGCGCATTGAACTAGAAAGTAGCATATGTAACGGAGAAAGGTGGGCTAGCTGGTGGTCTTTATTTGAATGCATAGTGTACCCACGCAAACGACAACGGACGAAGAAGGAAACACGCTGCATACGCGTGGAACATAGAAAGGAAAGAAGAACAGGGCCCATTGAACTAGAAAGTAGCATATGTAACTGAGAAAGCGGGCTAGCTGGTGGTCGTTATTTGAATGCATTATGTAACCGCGCAATTGACAACGGACGGAGAAGGAAACACACTGCATACGCGCGGAACATGGAAAGGAAGGAAGAACAGCGCGCATTGAACTAGAAAGTAGCATATGTAACTGAGAAAGGCGGGCTAGCTGGTGGTCTTTATTTGAATGCATATTGTAACCGCGCAAACGACAACGTATGAAGAAGGTAACATACTGCAAATGCGCAGAACATGGAATGGAAGGAAGAACAGGGCCCAATGAAATAGAAAGTAGCATATGTAACTGAGAAGGGCGGGCTAGCTGGTGGTCGTTATGTGATTGCATAATGTAACCGTGCAAACGACTACGGACGAAGAAGCGAACATACTGCACATGCGCAGAACATGGAAAGGAAGGAAGAACAGTGCCCATTGAACTAGAAAGTAGCATATGTAACTGAGAAAGGCGGGCTAGCTGGTGGTCTTTTTTTGAATGCCTAATGTAACCGCGCAAACGACAACGGACGAAGAAGGAAACACACTGAACACGCGCGGAACATGGAAAGGAAGGAAGAACAGCGCGCATTGAAGTGGAAAGCAGCATATGTGACTGAGAAAGGTGGGTTAGCTGGTGGTCGGTATTTGAATGAATGCATAATATAAGCGCGCAAACGACAACGGACGGAGAAGGAAACACACTGCACACGCGCGGAACATAGAAAGGAAGGAAGAACAGCGCGCATTGAACTAGAAAGTAGCATATGTAACTGAGAAAGGCGGGCTAGCTGGTGGTCGTTATTTGGATGCATAATGTGACCGCGCAAACGACAACGGACGAAGAAGGAAGCAAACTGCACAATCGGGGAACATAGAGAGGAGCGAAAAACAGTGCCCATTGAACTAGAAAGTCGCATATGTAACTGAGAAAGGCGGCCTAGCTGGTGGTCGTTATGTGAATGCATAATGTACCCGCGAAAACGACAACGGACGAAGAAGCGAACACATTTCACATGCGTGGATCAAGGAAAGGATGGAAGAACAGTGCCCATAGAACTAGAAATAGGCATATGTAACTGAGAAAGGCGGGCTAGCTGGTGGTGGTTGTGTGAATACATAATGTAACCGCGCAAACGACAACGGACGAAGAAGGAAGCACACTGCACCAGCACGGAACATAGAAAGGAAAGAAGAGCAGGGCTCATTGAACTAAAAAATAGTATATGTAACTGAGAAAGGCGGGCTAGCTGGTGGTCGTTGTTTGAATGCATAATGTAACCGCGCAAACGACAACGGACGAAGCAGGATACACACTGCGCACGCATGGAACATAGAACGAAGGAAGAACAGGGCCCATTGAACTAGAAAGTAGCATATGTTACATAAAAGGCGAACTAGCTGGTGGTGTTTATTTGCATGCATAATGTAACCGCGCCAACGACAACGGACGGATAAGGAAACACACTGCACACGCGCGGACCATAGAAAGCAAGGAAAAACAGGGCCTATTGTACTAGAAAGTAGCATATGTAACTGAGAAAGGCGGGCTAGCTGGTGGTCGGTATTTGAATGCATAATGTAACCGCGCAAACGACAACGGATGAAGAAGGGAACATACTGCACATGCGCAGAACATGGAAAGGAAGGAAGAACAGGGCCCAATGAAATAGAAAGTAGCATATGTAACTGAGAAAGGCGGGCTAGGTGGTGGTCGTTATGTGAATGCATAATGTAACCGCGCAAACGACAACGGGCGAAGAAGCGAACACACTGCACATGCGCAGAACATGGAAAGGAAGGAAGAACAGGGCCCATTGAACTAGAAAGTAGCATATGTAACTGAGAAAGGCGGGCTAGCTGGTGGTCTTTATTTGAATGCTTAATGTAACCGCGCAAACGACAACGGACGAAAAAGAAACACACTGCACACGTGCGGAACATGGAAAGGAAGGAAGAACAGTGCGCATTGAACTGGAAAGCAGCATATGTAACTGAGAAAGATGGGCTAGCTGGTGGTCTTTATTTGAATGAATGCATAATATAACCGCGCAAACAACAACGGACGGAGAAGGAAACACACTGCACACGCGCGGAATATAGAAAGGAAGGAAGAACAGGGCCCAATGTGCTATAAAGTAGCATATGTAACTGAGAAAGGCGGGCTAGCTGGTGGTCGGTATTGAATGCATAATGTAACCGCGCAAACGACAACGGACGAAGAAGGAAGCACACTGCACACGCGCGGAACATAGAAAGGAAGGAAGAACAGTACCCATTGAACTAGAAAGTCGCATATGTAACTGAGAAAGGCGGGCTAGCTGGTGGTCGTTATGTGAATGCATAATGTACCCGCGCAAACGACAACGGACGAAGAAGCGAACACACTGCACATGCGCGGAACATGGAAAGGATGGAAGAACAGTGCCCATTGAACTAGAAAGTAGCATATGTAACTGAGAAAGGCTGGCTAGCTGGTGTTTTTATTTGAATGCTTAATGTAACCGCGCAAACGACAACGGACGAAGAAGGGAACACACTGCACACGCGTGGAACATGGAAAGGAAGCAAGAACAGCGCGCATTGAACTAGAAAGTAGCATATGTAACTGAGAAAGGCGGGCTAGCTGGTGGTCTTTATTTGAATGCATAATGTAACCGCGCAAACGACAACGGACGAAGTAGGAAGCACACTGCACAAGCACGGAACATAGAAAGGAAAGAAGAACAGGGCCCATTGAACTAGAAAGTAGCATATGTAACTGATAAAGCGGGCTAGCTGGTGGTCGTTATTTGAATGCATTATGTAACCGCGCAATTGAGAACGGACGGAGAAGCAAACACACTGCATATGCGCGGAACATGGAAAGGAAAGAAGAACAGGGCCCATTGTACTAGAAAGTAGGATATGTAACTGAGAAAGGCGGGCTAGCTGGTGGTCGTTATGTGAATGCTTAATGTAACCGCGCAAACGACAACGGACGAAGAAGCGAACACACTGCACATGCGCAGAACATGGAAAGGAAGGAAGAACAGTGCCCATTGAACTAGAAAGTTGGTGGAGAAAGTTGGCTAGCTGGTGGTCTTTATTTGAATGCTTAATGTAACCGCGCAAACGACAACGGACGAAGAAGGAAATACACTGCACACGCGTGGAACATGGAAAGGAAGGAAGAACAGCGCGCATTGAACTAGAAAGTAGCATATGTAACTGAGAAAGGAGGGCTAGCTGGTGGTCTTTATTTGAATGAATAATGTAACCGCGCAAACTACAACGGACGAAGAAGGAAGCACACTGCACAAGCACGGAACATAGAAAGGAAAGAAGAACAGGGCCCATTGTACTACAAAGTAGCATATGTAAATGAGAAAGGCGGGCTAGCTGGTGGTCGTTATTTGAATGCATAATGTAACCGCGCAAACGACAACGGATGAAGAAGGAAGCACACTGCACACGCGGGGAACATAGAAAAGAAGGAAGAACAGCGCCCATTGAACTAGAAAGTCGCATATGTATCTGAGAAAGGCGGGCTAGCTGGTGGTCGTTATGTGAATGCATAATGTACCCGCGCAAACGACAACGGACGAAGAAGCGAACACACTGCACATGCGCGGAACATGGAAAGGATGGAAGAACAGTGCCCATTGAACTAGAAAGTAGCATACGTAAATGAGAAACGCGGGCTAGCTGGTGGTCGTTATGTGAATGCATAATGTACCCGCGCAAACGACAACGGACGAAGAAGCGAACACACTGCACATGCGCGGAACATGGAAAGGATGGAAGAACAGTGCCCATTGAACTAGAAAGTAGCATATGTAACTGAGAAAGGCTGGCTAGCTGGTGTTTTTATTTGAATGCTTAATGTAACCGCGCAAACGACAACGGACGAAGAAGGAAACACACTGCACACGTGTGGAACATGGAAAGGAAGCAAGAACAGCGCGCATTGAATTAGAAAGTAGCATATGTAACTGAGAAAGGCGGGCTAGCTGGTGGTCTTTATTTGAATGCATAATGTAACCGCGCAAACGACAACGGACGAAGTAGGAAGCACACTGCACAAGCACGGAACATAGAAAGGAAAGAACAGGGCCCATTGAACTAGAAAGTAGCATATGTAACTGAGAAAGCGGGCTAGCTGGTGGTCGTTATTTGAATGCATTATGTAACCGCGCAATTGAGAACGGACGGAGAAGCAAACACACTGCATATGCGCGGAACATGGAAAGGAAGGAAGAACAGGGCCCATTGTACTAGAAAGTAGGATATGTAACTGAGAAATGCGGGCTAGCTGGTGGTCGGTATTTGAATGCATAATGTAACCGCGCAAAGGACAACGGATGAAGAAGGGAACACACTGCACATGCGCAGAACATGGAAAGGAAGGAAGAACAGGGCCCAATGAAATAGAAAGTAGCATATGTAATTGAGAAAGGCGGGCTAGCTGGTGGTCGTTATGTGAATGCATAATGTAACCGCGCAAACGACAACGGACGAAGAAGCGAACACACTGCACATGCGCAGAACATGGAAAGGAAGGAAGAACAGTGCCCATTGAACTAGAAAGTTGGTGGAGAAAGTTGGCTAGCTGGTGGTCTTTATTTGAATGCTTAATGTAACCGCGCAAACGACAACGGACGAAGAAGGAAATACACTGCACACGCGTGGAACATGGAAAGGAAGGAAGAACAGCGCGCATTGAACTAGAAAGTAGCATATGTAACTGAGAAAGGCGGGCTAGCTGGTGGTCTTTATTTGAATGCATAATGTAACCGCGCAAACGACAACGGACGAAGTAGGAAGCACACTGCACAAGCACGGAACATAGAAAGGAAAGAAGAACAGGGCCCATTGAACTAGAAAGTAGCATATGTAACTGATAAAGCGGGCTAGCTGGTGGTCGTTATTTGAATGCATTATGTAACCGCGCAATTGAGAACGGACGGAGAAGCAAACACACTGCATATGCGCGGAACATGGAAAGGAAGGAAGAACAGGGCCCATTGTACTAGAAAGTAGGATATGTAACTGAGAAATGCGGGCTAGCTGGTGGTCGGTATTTGAATGCATAATGTAACCGCGCAAAGGACAACGGATGAAGAAGGGAACACACTGCACATGCGCAGAACATGGAAAGGAAGGAAGAACAGGGCCCAATGAAATAGAAAGTAGCATATGTAATTGAGAAAGGCGGGCTAGCTGGTGGTCGTTATGTGAATGCATAATGTAACCGCGCAAACGACAACGGACGAAGAAGCGAACACACTGCACATGCGCAGAACATGGAAAGGAAGGAAGAACAGTGCCCATTGAACTAGAAAGTTGGTGGAGAAAGTTGGCTAGCTGGTGGTCTTTATTTGAATGCTTAATGTAACCGCGCAAACGACAACGGACGAAGAAGGAAATACACTGCACCCGCGTGGAACATGGAAAGGAAGGAAGAACAGCGCGCATTGAACTAGAAAGTAGCATATGTCACTGAGAAAGGAGGGCTAGCTGGTGGTCTTTATTTGAATGCATAATGTAACCACGCAAACTACAACGGACGAAGAAGGAAGCACACTGCACAAGCACGGAACATAGAAAGGAAAGAAGAACAGGGCCCATTGTACTACAAAGTAGCATATGTAAATGAGAAAGGCGGGCTAGCTGGTGGTCGTTATTTGAATGCATAATGTAACCGCGCAAACACAACGGATGAAGAAGGAAGCACACTGCACACGCGGGGAACATAGAAAAGAAGGAAGAACAGCGCCCATTGAACTAGAAAGTCGCATATGTATCTGAGAAAGGCGGGCTAGCTGGTGGTCTTTATTTGAATGCATAATGTAACCGCGCAAACTACAACGGACGAAGAAGGAAGCACACTGCACAAGCACGGAACATAGAAAGGAAAGAAGAACAGGGCCCATTGTACTACAAAGTAGCATATGTAAATGAGAAAGGCGGGCTAGCTGGTGGTCGTTATTTGAATGCATAATGTAACCGCGCAAACGACAACGGATGAAGAAGGAAGCACACTGCACACGCGGGGAACATAGAAAAGAAGGAAGAACAGCGCCCATTGAACTAGAAAGTCGCATATGTATCTGAGAAAGGTGGGCTAGCTGGTGGTCGTTATGTGAATGCATAATGTACCCGCGCAAACGACAACGGACGAAGAAGCGAACACACTGCACATGCGCGGAACATGGAAAGGATGGAAGAACAGTGCCCATTGAACTAGAAAGTAGCATACGTAAATGAGAAAGGCTGGCTAGCTGGTGGTCTTTATTTGAATGCTTAATGTAACCGCGCAAACGACAACGGACGAAGAAGGAAGCACACTGCACACGCGCGGAACATAGAAAGGAAGGAAGAACAGTGCCCATTGAACTAGAAAGTCGCATATGTAACTGAGAAAGGCGGGCTAGCTGGTGGTCGTTATGTGAATGCATAATGTAGCCGCGCAAACGACAACGGACGAAGAAGCGAACACACTGCACATGCGCGGAACATGGAAAGGATGGAAGAACAGTGCCCATTGAACTAGAAAGTAGCATATGTAACTGAGAAAGGCTGGCTAGCTGGTGTTTTTATTTGAATGCTTAATGTAACCGCGCAAACGACAACGGACGAAGAAGGAAACACACTGCACACGCGTGGAACATGGAAAGGAAGCAAGAACAGCGCGCATTGAACTAGAAAGTAGCATATGTAACTGAGAAAGGCGGGCTAGCTGGTGGTCTTTATTTGAATGCATAACGTAACCGCGCAATTGAGAACGGACGGAGAAGCAAACACACTGCATACGCGCGGAACATGGAAAGGAAGGAAGAACAGGGCCCATTGTACTAGAAAGTAGGATATGTAACTAAGAAAGGCGGGCTAGCTGGTGGTCGGTAATTGAATGCATAATGTAACCGCGCAAAGGACAACGGATGAAGAAGGGAACACACTGCACATGCGCAGAACATGGAAAGGAAGGAAGAACAGGGCCCAATGAAATAGAAAGTAGCATATGTAACTGAGAAAGGCGGGCTAGCTGGTGGTCGTTATGTGAATGCATATTGTACCCGCGCAAACGACAACGGACGAAGAAGCGAACACACTGCACATGCGCGGAACATGGAAAGGATGGAAGAACAGTGCCCATTGAACTAGAAAGTAGCATATGTAACTGCTAAAGGCTGGCTATCTGGTGTTTTTATTTGAATGCTTAATGTAACCGCGCAAACGACAACGGACGAAGAAGGAAACACACTGCACACGCGTGGAACATGGAAAGGAAGCAAGAACAGCGCGCATTGAACTAGAAAGTAGCATATGTAACTGAGAAAGGCGGGCAAGCTGGTGGTCTTTATTTGAATGCATAATGTAACCGCGCAAACGACAACGGACGAAGTAGGAAGCACACTGCACAAGCACGGAACATAGAAAGGAAAGAAGAACAGGGCCCATTGAACTAGAAAGTAGCATATGTAACTGAGAAAGCGGGCTAGCTGGTGGTCGTTATTTGAATGCATTATGTAACCGCGCAATTGAGAACGGACGGGGAAGCAAACAAACTGCATACGCGCGGAACATGGAAAGGAAGGAAGAACAGGGCCCATTGTACTAGAAAGTAGAAATGTAACTGAGAAAGGCGGGCTAGCTGGTGGTCGGTATTTGAATGCATAATGTAACCGCGCAAAGGACAACGGATGAAGAAGGGAACACACTGCACATGCGCAGAACATGGAAAGGAAGGAAGAACAGGGCCCAATGAAATAGAAAGTAGCATATGTAACTGAGAAAGGCGTGCTAGCTGGTGGTCGTTATGTGAATGCATAATGTAACCGCGCAAACGACAACGGACGAAGAAGCGAACACACTGCACATGCGCAGAACATGGAAAGTAAGGAAGAACAGTGCCCATTGAACTAGAAAGTTGGTGGAGAAAGTTGGCTAGCTGGTGGTCTTTATTTGAATGCTTAATGTAACCGCGCAAACGACAACGGACGAAGAAGGAAATACACTGCACACGCGTGGAACATGGAAAGGAAGGAAGAACAGCGCGCATTGAACTAGAAAGTAGCATATGTAACTGAGAAAGGCGGGCTAGCTGGTGGTCTTTATTTGAATGCATAATGTAACCGCGCAAACGACAACGGACGAAGTAGGAAGCACACTGCACAAGCACGGAACATAGAAAGGAAAGAAGAACAGGGCCCATTGAACTAGAAAGTAGCATATGTAACTGATAAAGCGGGCTAGCTGGTGGTCGTTATTTGAATGCATTATGTAACCGCGCAATTGAGAACGGACGGAGAAGCAAACACACTGCATATGCGCGGAACATGGAAAGGAAGGAAGAACAGGGCCCATTGTACTAGAAAGTAGGATATGTAACTGAGAAAGGCGGGCTAGCTGGTGGTCGGTATTTGAATGCTTAATGTAACCGCGCAAAGGACAACGGATGAAGAAGGGAACACACTGCACATGCGCAGAACATGGAAAGGAAGGAAGAACAGGGCCCAATGAAATAGAAAGTAGCATATGTAACTGAGAAAGGCGGGCTAGCTGGTGGTTGTTATGTGAATGCATAATGTAACCGCGCAAACGACAACGGACGAAGAAGCGAACACACTGCACATGCGCAGAACATGGAAAGGAAGGAAGAACAGTGCCCATTGAACTAGAAAGTTGGTGGAGAAAGTTGGCTAGCTGGTGGTCTTTATTTGAATGCTTAATGTAACCGCGCAAACGACAACGGACGAAGAAGGAAATACACTGCACACGCGTGGAACATGGAAAGGAAGGAAGAACAGCGCGCATTGAACTAGAAAGTAGCATATGTAACTGAGAAAGGAGGGCTAGCTGGTGGTCTTTATTTGAATGCATAATGTAACCGCGCAAACTACAACGGACGAAGAAGGAAGCACACTGCACAAGCACGGAACATAGAAAGGAAAGAAGAACAGGGCCCATTGTACTACAAAGTAGCATATGTAAATGAGAAAGGCGGGCTAGCTGGTGGTCGTTATTTGAATGCATAATGTAACCGCGCAAACACAACGGATGAAGAAGGAAGCACACTGCACACGCGGGGAACATAGAAAAGAAGGAAGAACAGCGCCCATTGAACTACAAAGTAGCATATGTAAATGAGAAAGGCGGGCTAGCTGGTGGTCGTTATTTGAATGCATAATGTAACCGCGCAAACGACAACGGATGAAGAAGGAAGCACACTGCACACGCGGGGAACATAGAAAAGAAGGAAGAACAGCGCCCATTGAACTAGAAAGTCGCATATGTATCTGAGAAAGGCGGGCTAGCTGGTGGTCGTTATGTGAATGCATAATGTACCCGCGCAAACGACAACGGACGAAGAAGCGAACACACTGCACATGCGCGGAACATGGAAAGGATGGAAGAACAGTGCCCATTGAACTAGAAAGTAGCATACGTAAATGAGAAAGGCTGGCTAGCTGGTGGTCTTTATTTGAATGCTTAATGTAACCGCGCAAACGACAACGGACGAAGAAGGAAGCACACTGCACACGCGCGGAACATAGAAAGGAAGGAAGAACAGTGCCCATTGAACTAGAAAGTCGCATATGTAACTGAGAAAGGCGGGCTAGCTGGTGGTCGTTATGTGAATGCATAATGTAGCCGCGCAAACGACAACGGACGAAGAAGCGAACACACTGCACATGCGCGGAACATGGAAAGGATGGAAGAACAGTGCCCATTGAACTAGAAAGTAGCATATGTAACTGAGAAAGGCTGGCTAGCTGGCGTTTTTATTTGAATGCTTAATGTAACCGCGCAAACGACAACGGACGAAGAAGGAAACACACTGCACACGCGTGGAACATGGAAAGGAAGCAAGAACAGCGCGCATTGAACTAGAAAGTAGCATATGTAACTGAGAAAGGCGGGCTAGCTGGTGGTCTTTATTTGAATGCATAACGTAACCGCGCAATTGAGAACGGACGGAGAAGCAAACACACTGCATACGCGCGGAACATGGAAAGGAAGGAAGAACAGGGCCCATTGTACTAGAAAGTAGGATATGTAACTAAGAAAGGCGGGCTAGCTGGTGGTCGTTATTTGAATGCATTATGTAACCGCGCAATTGAGAACGGACGGAGAAGCAAACACACTGCATATGCGCGGAACATGGAAAGGAAAGAAGAACAGGGCCCATTGTACTAGAAAGTAGGATATGTAACTGAGAAAGGCGGGCTAGCTGGTGGTCGTTATGTGAATGCTTAATGTAACCGCGCAAACGACAACGGACGAAGAAGCGAACACACTGCACATGCGCAGAACATGGAAAGGAAGGAAGAACAGTGCCCATTGAACTAGAAAGTTGGTGGAGAAAGTTGGCTAGCTGGTGGTCTTTATTTGAATGCTTAATGTAACCGCGCAAACGACAACGGACGAAGAAGGAAATACACTGCACACGCGTGGAACATGGAAAGGAAGGAAGAACAGCGCGCATTGAACTAGAAAGTAGCATATGTAACTGAGAAAGGAGGGCTAGCTGGTGGTCTTTATTTGAATGAATAATGTAACCGCGCAAACTACAACGGACGAAGAAGGAAGCACACTGCACAAGCACGGAACATAGAAAGGAAAGAAGAACAGGGCCCATTGTACTACAAAGTAGCATATGTAAATGAGAAAGGCGGGCTAGCTGGTGGTCGTTATTTGAATGCATAATGTAACCGCGCAAACGACAACGGATGAAGAAGGAAGCACACTGCACACGCGGGGAACATAGAAAAGAAGGAAGAACAGCGCCCATTGAACTAGAAAGTCGCATATGTATCTGAGAAAGGCGGGCTAGCTGGTGGTCGTTATGTGAATGCATAATGTACCCGCGCAAACGACAACGGACGAAGAAGCGAACACACTGCACATGCGCGGAACATGGAAAGGATGGAAGAACAGTGCCCATTGAACTAGAAAGTAGCATACGTAAATGAGAAACGCGGGCTAGCTGGTGGTCGTTATGTGAATGCATAATGTACCCGCGCAAACGACAACGGACGAAGAAGCGAACACACTGCACATGCGCGGAACATGGAAAGGATGGAAGAACAGTGCCCATTGAACTAGAAAGTAGCATATGTAACTGAGAAAGGCTGGCTAGCTGGTGTTTTTATTTGAATGCTTAATGTAACCGCGCAAACGACAACGGACGAAGAAGGAAACACACTGCACACGCGTGGAACATGGAAAGGAAGCAAGAACAGCGCGCATTGAACTAGAAAGTAGCATATGTAACTGAGAAAGGCGGGCTAGCTGGTGGTCTTTATTTGAATGCATAATGTAACCGCGCAAACGACAACGGACGAAGTAGGAAGCACACTGCACAAGCACGGAACATAGAAAGGAAAGAACAGGGCCCATTGAACTAGAAAGTAGCATATGTAACTGAGAAAGCGGGCTAGCTGGTGGTCGTTATTTGAATGCATTATGTAACCGCGCAATTGAGAACGGACGGAGAAGCAAACACACTGCATATGCGCGGAACATGGAAAGGAAGGAAGAACAGGGCCCATTGTACTAGAAAGTAGGATATGTAACTGAGAAATGCGGGCTAGCTGGTGGTCGGTATTTGAATGCATAATGTAACCGCGCAAAGGACAACGGATGAAGAAGGGAACACACTGCACATGCGCAGAACATGGAAAGGAAGGAAGAACAGGGCCCAATGAAATAGAAAGTAGCATATGTAATTGAGAAAGGCGGGCTAGCTGGTGGTCGTTATGTGAATGCATAATGTAACCGCGCAAACGACAACGGACGAAGAAGCGAACACACTGCACATGCGCAGAACATGGAAAGGAAGGAAGAACAGTGCCCATTGAACTAGAAAGTTGGTGGAGAAAGTTGGCTAGCTGGTGGTCTTTATTTGAATGCTTAATGTAACCGCGCAAACGACAACGGACGAAGAAGGAAATACACTGCACACGCGTGGAACATGGAAAGGAAGGAAGAACAGCGCGCATTGAACTAGAAAGTAGCATATGTAACTGAGAAAGGCGGGCTAGCTGGTGGTCTTTATTTGAATGCATAATGTAACCGCGCAAACGACAACGGACGAAGTAGGAAGCACACTGCACAAGCACGGAACATAGAAAGGAAAGAAGAACAGGGCCCATTGAACTAGAAAGTAGCATATGTAACTGATAAAGCGGGCTAGCTGGTGGTCGTTATTTGAATGCATTATGTAACCGCGCAATTGAGAACGGACGGAGAAGCAAACACACTGCATATGCGCGGAACATGGAAAGGAAGGAAGAACAGGGCCCATTGTACTAGAAAGTAGGATATGTAACTGAGAAAGGCGGGCTAGCTGGTGGTCGTTATGTGAATGCATAATGTAACCGCGCAAACGACAACGGACGAAGAAGCGAACACACTGCACATGCGCAGAACATGGAAAGGAAGGAAGAACAGTGCCCATTGAACTAGAAAGTTGGTGGAGAAAGTTGGCTAGCTGGTGGTCTTTATTTGAATGCTTAATGTAACCGCGCAAACGACAACGGACGAAGAAGGAAATACACTGCACCCGCGTGGAACATGGAAAGGAAGGAAGAACAGCGCGCATTGAACTAGAAAGTAGCATATGTCACTGAGAAAGGAGGGCTAGCTGGTGGTCTTTATTTGAATGCATAATGTAACCACGCAAACTACAACGGACGAAGAAGGAAGCACACTGCACAAGCACGGAACATAGAAAGGAAAGAAGAACAGGGCCCATTGTACTACAAAGTAGCATATGTAAATGAGAAAGGCGGGCTAGCTGGTGGTCGTTATTTGAATGCATAATGTAACCGCGCAAACACAACGGATGAAGAAGGAAGCACACTGCACACGCGGGGAACATAGAAAAGAAGGAAGAACAGCGCCCATTGAACTAGAAAGTCGCATATGTATCTGAGAAAGGCGGGCTAGCTGGTGGTCTTTATTTGAATGCATAATGTAACCGCGCAAACTACAACGGACGAAGAAGGAAGCACACTGCACAAGCACGGAACATAGAAAGGAAAGAAGAACAGGGCCCATTGTACTACAAAGTAGCATATGTAAATGAGAAAGGCGGGCTAGCTGGTGGTCGTTATTTGAATGCATAATGTAACCGCGCAAACGACAACGGATGAAGAAGGAAGCACACTGCACACGCGGGGAACATAGAAAAGAAGGAAGAACAGCGCCCATTGAACTAGAAAGTCGCATATGTATCTGAGAAAGGCGGGCTAGCTGGTGGTCGTTATGTGAATGCATAATGTACCCGCGCAAACGACAACGGACGAAGAAGCGAACACACTGCACATGCGCGGAACATGGAAAGGATGGAAGAACAGTGCCCATTGAACTAGAAAGTAGCATACGTAAATGAGAAAGGCTGGCTAGCTGGTGGTCTTTATTTGAATGCTTAATGTAACCGCGCAAACGACAACGGACGAAGAAGGAAGCACACTGCACACGCGCGGAACATAGAAAGGAAGGAAGAACAGTGCCCATTGAACTAGAAAGTCGCATATGTAACTGAGAAAGGCGGGCTAGCTGGTGGTCGTTATGTGAATGCATAATGTAGCCGCGCAAACGACAACGGACGAAGAAGCGAACACACTGCACATGCGCGGAACATGGAAAGGATGGAAGAACAGTGCCCATTGAACTAGAAAGTAGCATATGTAACTGAGAAAGGCTGGCTAGCTGGTGTTTTTATTTGAATGCTTAATGTAACCGCGCAAACGACAACGGACGAAGAAGGAAACACACTGCACACGCGTGGAACATGGAAAGGAAGCAAGAACAGCGCGCATTGAACTAGAAAGTAGCATATGTAACTGAGAAAGGCGGGCTAGCTGGTGGTCTTTATTTGAATGCATAACGTAACCGCGCAATTGAGAACGGACGGAGAAGCAAACACACTGCATACGCGCGGAACATGGAAAGGAAGGAAGAACAGGGCCCATTGTACTAGAAAGTAGGATATGTAACTAAGAAAGGCGGGCTAGCTGGTGGTCGGTAATTGAATGCATAATGTAACCGCGCAAAGGACAACGGATGAAGAAGGGAACACACTGCACATGCGCAGAACATGGAAAGGAAGGAAGAACAGGGCCCAATGAAATAGAAAGTAGCATATGTAACTGAGAAAGGCGGGCTAGCTGGTGGTCGTTATGTGAATGCATATTGTACCCGCGCAAACGACAACGGACGAAGAAGCGAACACACTGCACATGCGCGGAACATGGAAAGGATGGAAGAACAGTGCCCATTGAACTAGAAAGTAGCATATGTAACTGCTAAAGGCTGGCTATCTGGTGTTTTTATTTGAATGCTTAATGTAACCGCGCAAACGACAACGGACGAAGAAGGAAACACACTGCACACGCGTGGAACATGGAAAGGAAGCAAGAACAGCGCGCATTGAACTAGAAAGTAGCATATGTAACTGAGAAAGGCGGGCAAGCTGGTGGTCTTTATTTGAATGCATAATGTAACCGCGCAAACGACAACGGACGAAGTAGGAAGCACACTGCACAAGCACGGAACATAGAAAGGAAAGAAGAACAGGGCCCATTGAACTAGAAAGTAGCATATGTAACTGAGAAAGCGGGCTAGCTGGTGGTCGTTATTTGAATGCATTATGTAACCGCGCAATTGAGAACGGACGGAGAAGCAAACAAACTGCATACGCGCGGAACATGGAAAGGAAGGAAGAACAGGGCCCATTGTACTAGAAAGTAGAAATGTAACTGAGAAAGGCGGGCTAGCTGGTGGTCGGTATTTGAATGCATAATGTAACCGCGCAAAGGACAACGGATGAAGAAGGGAACACACTGCACATGCGCAGAACATGGAAAGGAAGGAAGAACAGGGCCCAATGAAATAGAAAGTAGCATATGTAACTGAGAAAGGCGGGCTAGCTGGTGGTCGTTATGTGAATGCATAATGTAACCGCGCAAACGACAACGGACGAAGAAGCGAACACACTGCACATGCGCAGAACATGGAAAGTAAGGAAGAACAGTGCCCATTGAACTAGAAAGTTGGTGGAGAAAGTTGGCTAGCTGGTGGTCTTTATTTGAATGCTTAATGTAACCGCGCAAACGACAACGGACGAAGAAGGAAATACACTGCACACGCGTGGAACATGGAAAGGAAGGAAGAACAGCGCGCATTGAACTAGAAAGTAGCATATGTAACTGAGAAAGGCGGGCTAGCTGGTGGTCTTTATTTGAATGCATAATGTAACCGCGCAAACGACAACGGACGAAGTAGGAAGCACACTGCACAAGCACGGAACATAGAAAGGAAAGAAGAACAGGGCCCATTGAACTAGAAAGTAGCATATGTAACTGATAAAGCGGGCTAGCTGGTGGTCGTTATTTGAATGCATTATGTAACCGCGCAATTGAGAACGGACGGAGAAGCAAACACACTGCATATGCGCGGAACATGGAAAGGAAGGAAGAACAGGGCCCATTGTACTAGAAAGTAGGATATGTAACTGAGAAAGGCGGGCTAGCTGGTGGTCGGTATTTGAATGCTTAATGTAACCGCGCAAAGGACAACGGATGAAGAAGGGAACACACTGCACATGCGCAGAACATGGAAAGGAAGGAAGAACAGGGCCCAATGAAATAGAAAGTAGCATATGTAACTGAGAAAGGCGGGCTAGCTGGTGGTTGTTATGTGAATGCATAATGTAACCGCGCAAACGACAACGGACGAAGAAGCGAACACACTGCACATGCGCAGAACATGGAAAGGAAGGAAGAACAGTGCCCATTGAACTAGAAAGTTGGTGGAGAAAGTTGGCTAGCTGGTGGTCTTTATTTGAATGCTTAATGTAACCGCGCAAACGACAACGGACGAAGAAGGAAATACACTGCACACGCGTGGAACATGGAAAGGAAGGAAGAACAGCGCGCATTGAACTAGAAAGTAGCATATGTAACTGAGAAAGGAGGGCTAGCTGGTGGTCTTTATTTGAATGCATAATGTAACCGCGCAAACTACAACGGACGAAGAAGGAAGCACACTGCACAAGCACGGAACATAGAAAGGAAAGAAGAACAGGGCCCATTGTACTACAAAGTAGCATATGTAAATGAGAAAGGCGGGCTAGCTGGTGGTCGTTATTTGAATGCATAATGTAACCGCGCAAACGACAACGGATGAAGAAGGAAGCACACTGCACACGCGGGGAACATAGAAAAGAAGGAAGAACAGCGCCCATTGAACTAGAAAGTCGCATATGTATCTGAGAAAGGCGGGCTAGCTGGTGGTCGTTATGTGAATGCATAATGTACCCGCGCAAACGACAACGGACGAAGAAGCGAACACACTGCACATGCGCGGAACATGGAAAGGATGGAAGAACAGTGCCCATTGAACTAGAAAGTAGCATACGTAAATGAGAAAGGCTGGCTAGCTGGTGGTCTTTATTTGAATGCTTAATGTAACCGCGCAAACGACAACGGACGAAGAAGGAAGCACACTGCACACGCGCGGAACATAGAAAGGAAGGAAGAACAGTGCCCATTGAACTAGAAAGTCGCATATGTAACTGAGAAAGGCGGGCTAGCTGGTGGTCGTTATGTGAATGCATAATGTAGCCGCGCAAACGACAACGGACGAAGAAGCGAACACACTGCACATGCGCGGAACATGGAAAGGATGGAAGAACAGTGCCCATTGAACTAGAAAGTAGCATATGTAACTGAGAAAGGCTGGCTAGCTGGTGTTTTTATTTGAATGCTTAATGTAACCGCGCAAACGACAACGGACGAAGAAGGAAACACACTGCACACGCGTGGAACATGGAAAGGAAGCAAGAACAGCGCGCATTGAACTAGAAAGTAGCATATGTAACTGAGAAAGGCGGGCTAGCTGGTGGTCTTTATTTGAATGCATAACGTAACCGCGCAGTTGAGAACGGACGGAGAAGCAAACACACTGCATACGCGCGGAACATGGAAAGGAAGGAAGAACAGGGCCCATTGTACTACAAAGTAGCATATGTAACTAAGAAAGGCGGGCTAGCTGGTGGTCGGTAATTGAATGCATAATGTAACCGCGCAAAGGACAACGGATGAAGAAGGGAACACACTGCACATGCGCAGAACATGGAAAGGAAGGAAGAACAGGGCCCAATGAAATAGAAAGTAGCATATGTAACTGAGAAAGGCGGGCTAGCTGGTGGTCGTTATGTGAATGCATATTGTACCCGCGCAAACGACAACGGACGAAGAAGCGAACACACTGCACATGCGCGGAACATGGAAAGGATGGAAGAACAGTGCCCATTGAACTAGAAAGTAGCATATGTAACTGCTAAAGGCTGGCTAGCTGGTGTTTTTATTTGAATGCTTAATGTAACCGCGCAAACGACAACGGACGAAGAAGGAAACACACTGCACACGCGTGGAACATGGAAAGGAAGCAAGAACAGCGCGCATTGAACTAGAAAGTAGCATATGTAACTGAGAAAGGCGGGCAAGCTGGTGGTCTTTATTTGAATGCATAATGTACCCGCGCAAACGACAACGGACGAAGTAGGAAGCACACTGCACAAGCACGGAACATAGAAAGGAAAGAAGAACAGGGCCCATTGAACTAGAAAGTAGCATATGTAACTGAGAAAGCGGGCTAGCTGGTGGTCGTTATTTTAATGCATTATGTAACCGCGCAATTGAGAACGGACGGAGAAGCAAACAAACTGCATACGCGCGGAACATGGAAAGGAAGGAAGAACAGGGCCCATTGTACTAGAAAGTAGAAATGTAACTGAGAAAGGCGGGCTAGCTGGTGGTCGGTATTTGAATGCATAATGTAACCGCGCAAAGGACAACGGATGAAGAAGGGAACACACTGCACATGCGCAGAACATGGAAAGGAAGGAAGAACAGGGCCCAATGAAATAGAAAGTAGCATATGTAACTGAGAAAGGCGGGCTAGCTGGTGGTCGTTATGTGAATGCATAATGTAACCGCGCAAACGACAACGGACGAAGAAGCGAACACACTGCACATGCGCAGAACATGGAAAGTAAGGAAGAACAGTGCCCATTGAACTAGAAAGTTGGTGGAGAAAGTTGGCTAGCTGGTGGTCTTTATTTGAATGCTTAATGTAACCGCGCAAACGACAACGGACGAAGAAGGAAATACACTGCACACGCGTGGAACATGGAAAGGAAGGAAGAACAGCGCGCATTGAACTAGAAAGTAGCATATGTAACTGAGAAAGGCGGGCTAGCTGGTGGTCTTTATTTGAATGCATAATGTAACCGCGCAAATGACAACGGACGAAGTAGGAAGCACACTGCACAAGCACGGAACATAGAAAGGAAAGAAGAACAGGGCCCATTGAACTAGAAAGTAGCATATGTAACTGATAAAGCGGGCTAGCTGGTGGTCGTTATTTGAATGCATTATGTAACCGCGCAATTGAGAACGGACGGAGAAGCAAACACACTGCATATGCGCGGAACATGGAAAGGAAGGAAGAACAGGGCCCATTGTACTAGAAAGTAGGATATGTAACTGAGAAAGGCGGGCTAGCTGGTGGTCGGTATTTGAATGCTTAATGTAACCGCGCAAAGGACAACGGATGAAGAAGGGAACACACTGCACATGCGCAGAACATGGAAAGGAAGGAAGAACAGGGCCCAATGAAATAGAAAGTAGCATATGTAACTGAGAAAGGCGGGCTAGCTGGTGGTTGTTATGTGAATGCATAATGTAACCGCGCAAACGACAACGGACGAAGAAGCGAACACACTGCACATGCGCAGAACATGGAAAGGAAGGAAGAACAGTGCCCATTGAACTAGAAAGTTGGTGGAGAAAGTTGGCTAGCTGGTGGTCTTTATTTGAATGCTTAATGTAACCGCGCAAACGACAACGGACGAAGAAGGAAATACACTGCACACGCGTGGAACATGGAAAGGAAGGAAGAACAGCGCGCATTGAACTAGAAAGTAGCATATGTAACTGAGAAAGGAGGGCTAGCTGGTGGTCTTTATTTGAATGCATAATGTAACCGCGCAAACTACAACGGACGAAGAAGGAAGCACACTGCACAAGCACGGAACATAGAAAGGAAAGAAGAACAGGGCCCATTGTACTACAAAGTAGCATATGTAAATGAGAAAGGCGGGCTAGCTGGTGGTCGTTATTTGAATGCATAATGTAACCGCGCAAACACAACGGATGAAGAAGGAAGCACACTGCACACGCGGGGAACATAGAAAAGAAGGAAGAACAGCGCCCATTGAACTAGAAAGTCGCATATGTATCTGAGAAAGGCGGGCTAGCTGGTGGTCGTTATGTGAATGCATAATGTACCCGCGCAAACGACAACGGTCGAAGAAGCGAACACACTGCACATGCGCGGAACATGGAAAGGATGGAAGAACAGTGCCCATTGAACTAGAAAGTAGCATACGTAAATGAGAAAGGCTGGCTAGCTGGTGGTCTTTATTTGAATGCTTAATGTAACCGCGCAAACGACAACGGACGAAGAAGGAAGCACACTGCACACGCGCGGAACATAGAAAGGAAGGAAGAACAGTGCCCATTGAACTAGAAAGTCGCATATGTAACTGAGAAAGGCGGGCTAGCTGGTGGTCGTTATGTGAATGCATAATGTACCCGCGCAAACGACAACGGACGAAGAAGCGAACACACTGCACATGCGCGGAACATGGAAAGGATGGAAGAACAGTGCCCATTGAACTAGAAAGTAGCATATGTAACTGAGAAAGGCTGGCTAGCTGGTGTTTTTATTTGAATGCCTAATGTAACCGCGCAAACGACAACGGACGAAGAAGGAAACACACTGCACACGCGTGGAACATGGAAAGGAAGCAAGAACAGCGCGCATTGAACTAGAAAGTAGCATATGTAACTGAGAAAGGCGGGCTAGCTGGTGGTCTTTATATGAATGCATAATGTAACCGCGCAATTGAGAACGGACGGAGAAGCAAACACACTGCATACGCGCGGAACATGGAAAGGAAGGAAGAACAGCGCCCATTGAACTAGAAAGTCGCATATGTATCTGAGAAAGGCGGGCTAGCTGGTGGTCGTTATGTGAATGCATAAAGTACCCGCGCAAACGACAACGCACGAAGAAGCGAACACACTGCACATGCGCGGAACATGGAAAGGATGGAAGAACAGTGCCCATTGAACTAGAAAGTAGCATACGTAAATGAGAAAGGCTGGCTAGCTGGTGGTCTTTATTTGAATGCTTAATGTAACCGCGCAAACGACAACGGACGAAGAAGGAAGCACACTGCACACGCGCGGAACATAGAAAGGAAGGAAGAACAGTGCCCATTGAACTAGAAAGTCGCATATGTAACTGAGAAAGGCGGGCTAGCTGGTGGTCGTTATGTGAATGCATAATGTACCCGCGCAAACGACAACGGACGAAGAAGCGAACACACTGCACATGCGCGGAACATGGAAAGGATGGAAGAACAGTGCCCATTGAACTAGAAAGTAGCATATGTAACTGAGAAAGGCTGGCTAGCTGGTGTTTTTATTTGAATGCTTAATGTAACCGCGCAAACGACAACGGACGAAGAAGGAAACACACTGCACACGCGTGGAACATGGAAAGGAAGCAAGAACAGCGCGCATTGAACTAGAAAGTAGCATATGTAACTGAGAAAGGCGGGCTAGCTGGTGGTCTTTATTTGAATGCATAATGTAACCGCGCAATTGAGAACGGACGGAGAAGCAAACACACTGCATACGCGCGGAACATGGAAAGGAAGGAAGAACAGGGCCCATTGTACTAGAAAGTAGGATATGTAACTGAGAAAGGCGGGCTAGCTGGTGGTCGGTATTTGAATGCATAATGTAACCGCGCAAAGGACAACGGATGAAGAAGGGAACACACTGCACATGCGCAGAACATGGAAAGGAAGGAAGAACAGGGCCCAATGAAATAGAAAGTAGCATATGTAACTGAGAAAGGCGGGCTAGCTGGTGGTCGTTATGTGAATGCATAATGTAACCGCGCAAACGACAACGGACGAAGAAGCGAACACAGTGCACATGCGCAGAACATGGAAAGGAAGGAAGAACAGTGCCCATTGAACTAGAAAGTTGGTGGAGAAAGTTGGCTAGCTGGTGGATTTATTTGAATGAATGCATAATATTACCGCGCAAAGAACAACGGACGGAGAAGGAAACACACTGCACACGCGCGGAATATAGAAAGGAAGGAAGAACGGGGCCCAATGTGCTAGAAAGTAGCATATGTAACTGAGAAAGGCGGGCTAGCTGGTGGTCGGTATTTGAATGCATAATGTAACCGCGCAAACGACAACGGACGAAGAAGGAAGCACACTGCACACGCGCGGAACATAGAAAGGAAGGAAGAACAGTGCCCATTGAACTAGAAAGTCGCATATGTAACTGAGAAAGGCGGGCTAGCTGGTGGTCGTTATGTGAATGCATAATGTACCCGCGCAAACGACAACGGACGAAGAAGCGAACACACTGCACATGCGCGGAACATGGAAAGGATGGAAGAACAGTGCCCATTGAACTAGAAAGTAGCATATGTAACTGAGAAAGGCGGGCTAGCTGGTGGTCGTTATTTGAATGCATAATGTAACCGCGCAAACGACAACGGACGAAGAAGCGAACACACTGCACATGCGCAGAACATGGAAAGGAAGGAAGAACAGTGCCCATTGAACTAGAAAGTTGGTGGAGAAAGTTGGCTAGCTGGTGGTCTTTATTTGAATGCTTAATGTAACCGCGCAAACGACAACGGACGAAGAAGGAAATACACTGCACACGCGTGGAACATGGAAAGGAAGGAAGAACAGCGCGCATTGAACTAGAAAGTAGCATATGTAACTGAGAAAGGAGGGCTAGCTGGTGGTCTTTATTTGAATGCATAATGTAACCGCGCAAACTACAACGGACGAAGAAGGAAGCACACTGCACAAGCACGGAACATAGAAAGGAAAGAAGAACAGGGCCCATTGTACTACAAAGTAGCATATGTAAATGAGAAAGGCGGGCTAGCTGGTGGTCGTTATTTGAATGCATAATGTAACCGCGCAAACACAACGGATGAAGAAGGAAGCACACTGCACACGCGGGGAACATAGAAAAGAAGGAAGAACAGCGCCCATTGAACTAGAAAGTCGCATATGTATCTGAGAAAGGCGGGCTAGCTGGTGGTCGTTATGTGAATGCATAATGTACCCGCGCAAACGACAACGGACGAAGAAGCGAACACACTGCACATGCGCGGAACATGGAAAGGATGGAAGAACAGTGCCCATTGAACTAGAAAGTAGCATACGTAAATGAGAAAGGCTGGCTAGCTGGTGGTCTTTATTTGAATGCTTAATGTAACCGCGCAAACGACAACGGACGAAGAAGGAAGCACACTGCACACGCGCGGAACATATAAAGGAAGGAAGAACAGTGCCCATTGAACTAGAAAGTCGCATATGTAACTGAGAAAGGCGGGCTAGCTGGTGGTCGTTATGTGAATGCATAATGTACCCGAGCAAACGACAACGGACGAAGAAGCGAACACACTGCACATGCGCGGAACATGGAAAGGATGGAAGAACAGTGCCCATTGAACTAGAAAGTAGCATATGTAACTGATAAAGCGGGCTAGCTGGTGGTCGTTATTTGAATGCATTATGTAACCGCGCAATTGAGAACGGACGGAGAAGCAAACACACTGCATATGCGCGGAACATGGAAAGGAAGGAAGAACAGGGCCCATTGTACTAGAAAGTAGGATATGTAACTGAGAAAGGCGGGCTAGCTGGTGGTCGGTATTTGAATGCTTAATGTAACCGCGCAAAGGACAACGGATGAAGAAGGGAACACACTGCACATGCGCAGAACATGGAAAGGAAGGAAGAACAGGGCCCAATGAAATAGAAAGTAGCATATGTAACTGAGAAAGGCGGGCTAGCTGGTGGTTGTTATGTGAATGCATAATGTAACCGCGCAAACGACAACGGACGAAGAAGCGAACACACTGCACATGCGCAGAACATGGAAAGGAAGGAAGAACAGTGCCCATTGAACTAGAAAGTTGGTGGAGAAAGTTGGCTAGCTGGTGGTCTTTATTTGAATGCTTAATGTAACCGCGCAAACGACAACGGACGAAGAAGGAAATACACTGCACACGCGTGGAACATGGAAAGGAAGGAAGAACAGCGCGCATTGAACTAGAAAGTAGCATATGTAACTGAGAAAGGAGGGCTAGCTGGTGGTCTTTATTTGAATGCATAATGTAACCGCGCAAACTACAACGGACGAAGAAGGAAGCACACTGCACAAGCACGGAACATAGAAAGGAAAGAAGAACAGGGCCCATTGTACTACAAAGTAGCATATGTAAATGAGAAAGGCGGGCTAGCTGGTGGTCGTTATTTGAATGCATAATGTAACCGCGCAAACACAACGGATGAAGAAGGAAGCACACTGCACACGCGGGGAACATAGAAAAGAAGGAAGAACAGCGCCCATTGAACTACAAAGTAGCATATGTAAATGAGAAAGGCGGGCTAGCTGGTGGTCGTTATTTGAATGCATAATGTAACCGCGCAAACGACAACGGATGAAGAAGGAAGCACACTGCACACGCGGGGAACATAGAAAAGAAGGAAGAACAGCGCCCATTGAACTAGAAAGTCGCATATGTATCTGAGAAAGGCGGGCTAGCTGGTGGTCGTTATGTGAATGCATAATGTACCCGCGCAAACGACAACGGACGAAGAAGCGAACACACTGCACATGCGCGGAACATGGAAAGGATGGAAGAACAGTGCCCATTGAACTAGAAAGTAGCATACGTAAATGAGAAAGGCTGGCTAGCTGGTGGTCTTTATTTGAATGCTTAATGTAACCGCGCAAACGACAACGGACGAAGAAGGAAGCACACTGCACACGCGCGGAACATAGAAAGGAAGGAAGAACAGTGCCCATTGAACTAGAAAGTCGCATATGTAACTGAGAAAGGCGGGCTAGCTGGTGGTCGTTATGTGAATGCATAATGTAGCCGCGCAAACGACAACGGACGAAGAAGCGAACACACTGCACATGCGCGGAACATGGAAAGGATGGAAGAACAGTGCCCATTGAACTAGAAAGTAGCATATGTAACTGAGAAAGGCTGGCTAGCTGGTGTTTTTATTTGAATGCTTAATGTAACCGCGCAAACGACAACGGACGAAGAAGGAAACACACTGCACACGCGTGGAACATGGAAAGGAAGCAAGAACAGCGCGCATTGAACTAGAAAGTAGCATATGTAACTGAGAAAGGCGGGCTAGCTGGTGGTCTTTATTTGAATGCATAACGTAACCGCGCAATTGAGAACGGACGGAGAAGCAAACACACTGCATACGCGCGGAACATGGAAAGGAAGGAAGAACAGGGCCCATTGTACTAGAAAGTAGGATATGTAACTAAGAAAGGCGGGCTAGCTGGTGGTCGGTAATTGAATGCATAATGTAACCGCGCAAAGGACAACGGATGAAGAAGGGAACACACTGCACATGCGCAGAACATGGAAAGGAAGGAAGAACAGGGCCCAATGAAATAGAAAGTAGCATATGTAACTGAGAAAGGCGGGCTAGCTGGTGGTCGTTATGTGAATGCATATTGTACCCGCGCAAACGACAACGGACGAAGAAGCGAACACACTGCACATGCGCGGAACATGGAAAGGATGGAAGAACAGTGCCCATTGAACTAGAAAGTAGCATATGTAACTGCTAAAGGCTGGCTAGCTGGTGTTTTTATTTGAATGCTTAATGTAACCGCGCAAACGACAACGGACGAAGAAGGAAACACACTGCACACGCGTGGAACATGGAAAGGAAGCAAGAACAGCGCGCATTGAACTAGAAAGTAGCATATGTAACTGAGAAAGGCGGGCTAGCTGGTGGTCTTTATTTGAATGCATAATGTAACCGCGCAAACGACAACGGACGAAGTAGGAAGCACACTGCACAAGCACGGAACATAGAAAGGAAAGAAGAACAGGGCCCATTGAACTAGAAAGTAGCATATGTAACTGATAAAGCGGGCTAGCTGGTGGTCGTTATTTGAATGCATTATGTAACCGCGCAATTGAGAACGGACGGAGAAGCAAACACACTGCATATGCGCGGAACATGGAAAGGAAGGAAGAACAGGGCCCATTGTACTAGAAAGTAGGATATGTAACTGAGAAAGGCGGGCTAGCTGGTGGTCGGTATTTGAATGCTTAATGTAACCGCGCAAAGGACAACGGATGAAGAAGGGAACACACTGCACATGCGCAGAACATGGAAAGGAAGGAAGAACAGGGCCCAATGAAATAGAAAGTAGCATATGTAACTGAGAAAGGCGGGCTAGCTGGTGGTTGTTATGTGAATGCATAATGTAACCGCGCAAACGACAACGGACGAAGAAGCGAACACACTGCACATGCGCAGAACATGGAAAGGAAGGAAGAACAGTGCCCATTGAACTAGAAAGTTGGTGGAGAAAGTTGGCTAGCTGGTGGTCTTTATTTGAATGCTTAATGTAACCGCGCAAACGACAACGGACGAAGAAGGAAATACACTGCACACGCGTGGAACATGGAAAGGAAGGAAGAACAGCGCGCATTGAACTAGAAAGTAGCATATGTAACTGAGAAAGGAGGGCTAGCTGGTGGTCTTTATTTGAATGCATAATGTAACCGCGCAAACTACAACGGACGAAGAAGGAAGCACACTGCACAAGCACGGAACATAGAAAGGAAAGAAGAACAGGGCCCATTGTACTACAAAGTAGCATATGTAAATGAGAAAGGCGGGCTAGCTGGTGGTCGTTATTTGAATGCATAATGTAACCGCGCAAACACAACGGATGAAGAAGGAAGCACACTGCACACGCGGGGAACATAGAAAAGAAGGAAGAACAGCGCCCATTGAACTAGAAAGTCGCATATGTATCTGAGAAAGGCGGGCTAGCTGGTGGTCGTTATGTGAATGCATAATGTACCCGCGCAAACGACAACGGACGAAGAAGCGAACACACTGCACATGCGCGGAACATGGAAAGGATGGAAGAACAGTGCCCATTGAACTAGAAAGTAGCATACGTAAATGAGAAAGGCTGGCTAGCTGGTGGTCTTTATTTGAATGCTTAATGTAACCGCGCAAACGACAACGGACGAAGAAGGAAGCACACTGCACACGCGCGGAACATATAAAGGAAGGAAGAACAGTGCCCATTGAACTAGAAAGTCGCATATGTAACTGAGAAAGGCGGGCTAGCTGGTGGTCGTTATGTGAATGCATAATGTACCCGCGCAAACGACAACGGACGAAGAAGCGAACACACTGCACATGCGCGGAACATGGAAAGGATGGAAGAACAGTGCCCATTGAACTAGAAAGTAGCATATGTAACTGAGAAAGGCTGGCTAGCTGGTGTTTTTATTTGAATGCTTAATGTAACCGCGCAAACGACAACGGACGAAGAAGGAAACACACTGCACACGCGTGGAACATGGAAAGGAAGCAAGAACAGCGCGCATTAAACTTGAAAGTAGCATATGTAACTGAGAAAGGCAGGCTAGCTGGTGGTCTTTATTTGAATGCATAATGTAACCGCGCAATTGAGAACGGACGGAGAAGCAAACACACTGCATACGCGCGGAACATGGAAAGGAAGGAAGAACAGGGCCCATTGTACTAGAAAGTAGGATATGTAACTAAGAAAGGCGGGCTAGCTGGTGGTCGGTAATTGAATGCATAATGTAACCGCGCAAAGGACAACGGATGAAGAAGGGAACACACTGCACATGCGCAGAACATGGAAAGGAAGGAAGAACAGGGCCCAATGAAATAGAAAGTAGCATATGTAACTGAGAAAGGCGGGCTAGCTGGTGGTCGTTATGTGAATGCATAATGTACCCGCGCAAACGACAACGGACGAAGAAGCGAACACACTGCACATGCGCGGAACATGGAAAGGATGGAAGAACAGTGCCCATTGAACTAGAAAGTAGCATATGTAACTGAGAAAGGCTGGCTAGCTGGTGTTTTTATTTGAATGCTTAATGTAACCGCGCAAACGACAACGGACGAAGAAGGAAACACACTGCACACGCGTGGAACATGGAAAGGAAGCAAGAACAGCGCGCATTGAACTAGAAAGTAGCATATGTAACTGAGAAAGGCGGGCTAGCTGGTGGTCTTTATTTGAATGCATAATGTAACCGCGCAAACGACAACGGACGAAGTAGGAAGTACACTGCACAAGCACGGAACATAGAAAGGAAAGAAGAACAGGGCCCATTGAACTAGAAAGTAGCATATGTAACTGAGAAAGCGGGCTAGCTGGTGGTCGTTATTTGAATGCATTATGTAACCGCGCAATTGAGAACGGACGGAGAAGCAAACAAACTGCATACGCGCGGAACATGGAAAGGAAGGAAGAACAGGGCCCATTGTACTAGAAAGTAGGATATGTAACTGAGAAAGGCGGGCTAGCTGGTGGTCGGTATTTGAATGCATAATGTAACCGCGCAAAGGACAACGGATGAAGAAGGGAACACACTGCACATGCGCAGAACATGGAAAGGAAGGAAGAACAGGGCCCAATGAAATAGAAAGTAGCATATGTAACTGAGAAAGGCGGGCAAGCTGGTGGTCGTTATGTGAATGCATAATGTAACCGCGCAAACGACAACGGACGAAGAAGCGAACACACTGCACATGCGCAGAACATGGAAAGTAAGGAAGAACAGTGCCCATTGAACTAGAAAGTTGGTGGAGAAAGTTGGCTAGCTGGTGGTCTTTATTTGAATGCTTAATGTAACCGCGCAAACGACAACGGACGAAGAAGGAAATACACTGCACACGCGTGGAACATGGAAAGGAAGGAAGAACAGCGCGCATTGAACTAGAAAGTAGCATATGTAACTGAGAAAGGCGGGCTAGCTGGTGGTCTTTATTTGAATGCATAATGTAACCGCGCAAACGACAACGGACGAAGTAGGAAGCACACTGCACAAGCACGGAACATAGAAAGGAAAGAAGAACAGGGCCCATTGAACTAGAAAGTAGCATATGTAACTGATAAAGCGGGCTAGCTGGTGGTCGTTATTTGAATGCATTATGTAACCGCGCAATTGAGAACGGACGGAGAAGCAAACACACTGCATATGCGCGGAACATGGAAAGGAAGGAAGAACAGGGCCCATTGTACTAGAAAGTAGGATATGTAACTGAGAAAGGCGGGCTAGCTGGTGGTCGGTATTTGAATGCTTAATGTAACCGCGCAAAGGACAACGGATGAAGAAGGGAACACACTGCACATGCGCAGAACATGGAAAGGAAGGAAGAACAGGGCCCAATGAAATAGAAAGTAGCATATGTAACTGAGAAAGGCGGGCTAGCTGGTGGTCGTTATGTGAATGCATAATGTAACCGCGCAAACGACAACGGACGAAGAAGCGAACACACTGCACATGCGCAGAACATGGAAAGGAAGGAAGAACAGTGCCCATTGAACTAGAAAGTTGGTGGAGAAAGTTGGCTAGCTGGTGGTCTTTATTTGAATGCTTAATGTAACCGCGCAAACGACAACGGACGAAGAAGGAAATACACTGCACACGCGTGGAACATGGAAAGGAAGGAAGAACAGCGCGCATTGAACTAGAAAGTAGCATATGTAACTGAGAAAGGAGGGATAGCTGGTGGTCTTTATTTGAATGCATAATGTAACCGCGCAAACTACAACGGACGAAGAAGGAAGCACACTGCACAAGCACGGAACATAGAAAGGAAAGAAGAACAGGGCCCATTGTACTACAAAGTAGCATATGTAAATGAGAAAGGCGGGCTAGCTGGTGGTCGTTATTTGAATGCATAATGTAACCGCGCAAACACAACGGATGAAGAAGGAAGCACACTGCACACGCGGGGAACGTAGAAAAGAAGGAAGAACAGCGCCCATTGAACTAGAAAGTCGCATATGTATCTGAGAAAGGCGGGCTAGCTGGTGGTCGTTATGTGAATGCATAATGTACCCGCGCAAACGACAACGGTCGAAGAAGCGAACACACTGCACATGCGCGGAACATGGAAAGGATGGAAGAACAGTGCCCATTGAACTAGAAAGTAGCATACGTAAATGAGAAAGGCTGGCTAGCTGGTGGTCTTTATTTGAATGCTTAATGTAACCGCGCAAACGACAACGGACGAAGAAGGAAGCACACTGCACACGCGCGGAACATAGAAAGGAAGGAAGAACAGTGCCCATTGAACTAGAAAGTCGCATATGTAACTGAGAAAGGCGGGCTAGCTGGTGGTCGTTATGTGAATGCATAATGTACCCGCGCAAACGACAACGGACGAAGAAGCGAACACACTGCACATGCGCGGAACATGGAAAGGATGGAAGAACAGTGCCCATTGAACTAGAAAGTAGCATATGTAACTGAGAAAGGCTGGCTAGCTGGTGTTTTTATTTGAATGCCTAATGTAACCGCGCAAACGACAACGGACGAAGAAGGAAACACACTGCACACGCGTGGAACATGGAAAGGAAGCAAGAACAGCGCGCATTGAACTAGAAAGTAGCATATGTAACTGAGAAAGGCGGGCTAGCTGGTGGTCTTTATATGAATGCATAATGTAACCGCGCAATTGAGAACGGACGGAGAAGCAAACACACTGCATACGCGCGGAACATGGAAAGGAAGGAAGAACAGCGCCCATTGAACTAGAAAGTCGCATATGTATCTGAGAAAGGCGGGCTAGCTGGTGGTCGTTATGTGAATGCATAATGTACCCGCGCAAACGACAACGCACGAAGAAGCGAACACACTGCACATGCGCGGAACATGGAAAGGATGGAAGAACAGTGCCCATTGAACTAGAAAGTAGCATACGTAAATGAGAAAGGCTGGCTAGCTGGTGGTCTTTATTTGAATGCTTAATGTAACCGCGCAAACGACAACGGACGAAGAAGGAAGCACACTGCACACGCGCGGAACATAGAAAGGAAGGAAGAACAGTGCCCATTGAACTAGAAAGTCGCATATGTAACTGAGAAAGGCGGGCTAGCTGGTGGTCGTTATGTGAATGCATAATGTACCCGCGCAAACGACAACGGACGAAGAAGCGAACACACTGCACATGCGCGGAACATGGAAAGGATGGAAGAACAGTGCCCATTGAACTAGAAAGTAGCATATGTAACTGAGAAAGGCTGGCTAGCTGGTGTTTTTATTTGAATGCTTAATGTAACCGCGCAAACGACAACGGACGAAGAAGGAAACACACTGCACACGCGTGGAACATGGAAAGGAAGCAAGAACAGCGCGCATTGAACTAGAAAGTAGCATATGTAACTGAGAAAGGCGGGCTAGCTGGTGGTCTTTATTTGAATGCATAATGTAACCGCGCAATTGAGAACGGACGGAGAAGCAAACACACTGCATACGCGCGGAACATGGAAAGGAAGGAAGAACAGGGCCCATTGTACTAGAAAGTAGGATATGTAACTGAGAAAGGCGGGCTAGCTGGTGGTCGGTATTTGAATGCATAATGTAACCGCGCAAAGGACAACGGATGAAGAAGGGAACACACTGCACATGCGCAGAACATGGAAAGGAAGGAAGAACAGGGCCCAATGAAATAGAAAGTAGCATATGTAACTGAGAAAGGCGGGCTAGCTGGTGGTCGTTATGTGAATGCATAATGTAACCGCGCAAACGACAACGGACGAAGAAGCGAACACAGTGCACATGCGCAGAACATGGAAAGGAAGGAAGAACAGTGCCCATTGAACTAGAAAGTTGGTGGAGAAAGTTGGCTAGCTGGTGGATTTATTTGAATGAATGCATAATATTACCGCGCAAAGAACAACGGACGGAGAAGGAAACACACTGCACACGCGCGGAATATAGAAAGGAAGGAAGAACGGGGCCCAATGTGCTAGAAAGTAGCATATGTAACTGAGAAAGGCGGGCTAGCTGGTGGTCGGTATTTGAATGCATAATGTAACCGCGCAAACGACAACGGACGAAGAAGGAAGCACACTGCACACGCGCGGAACATAGAAAGGAAGGAAGAACAGTGCCCATTGAACTAGAAAGTCGCATATGTAACTGAGAAAGGCGGGCTAGCTGGTGGTCGTTATGTGAATGCATAATGTACCCGCGCAAACGACAACGGACGAAGAAGCGAACACACTGCACATGCGCGGAACATGGAAAGGATGGAAGAACAGTGCCCATTGAACTAGAAAGTAGCATATGTAACTGAGAAAGGCTGGCTAGCTGGTGTTTTTATTTGAATGCATAATGTAACCGCGCAAACGACAACGGACGAAGAAGCGAACACACTGCACATGCGCAGAACATGGAAAGGAAGGAAGAACAGTGCCCATTGAACTAGAAAGTTGGTGGAGAAAGTTGGCTAGCTGGTGGTCTTTATTTGAATGCTTAATGTAACCGCGCAAACGACAACGGACGAAGAAGGAAATACACTGCACACGCGTGGAACATGGAAAGGAAGGAAGAACAGCGCGCATTGAACTAGAAAGTAGCATATGTAACTGAGAAAGGAGGGCTAGCTGGTGGTCTTTATTTGAATGCATAATGTAACCGCGCAAACTACAACGGACGAAGAAGGAAGCACACTGCACAAGCACGGAACATAGAAAGGAAAGAAGAACAGGGCCCATTGTACTACAAAGTAGCATATGTAAATGAGAAAGGCGGGCTAGCTGGTGGTCGTTATTTGAATGCATAATGTAACCGCGCAAACACAACGGATGAAGAAGGAAGCACACTGCACACGCGGGGAACATAGAAAAGAAGGAAGAACAGCGCCCATTGAACTAGAAAGTCGCATATGTATCTGAGAAAGGCGGGCTAGCTGGTGGTCGTTATGTGAATGCATAATGTACCCGCGCAAACGACAACGGACGAAGAAGCGAACACACTGCACATGCGCGGAACATGGAAAGGATGGAAGAACAGTGCCCATTGAACTAGAAAGTAGCATACGTAAATGAGAAAGGCTGGCTAGCTGGTGGTCTTTATTTGAATGCTTAATGTAACCGCGCAAACGACAACGGACGAAGAAGGAAGCACACTGCACACGCGCGGAACATATAAAGGAAGGAAGAACAGTGCCCATTGAACTAGAAAGTCGCATATGTAACTGAGAAAGGCGGGCTAGCTGGTGGTCGTTATGTGAATGCATAATGTACCCGCGCAAACGACAACGGACGAAGAAGCGAACACACTGCACATGCGCGGAACATGGAAAGGATGGAAGAACAGTGCCCATTGAACTAGAAAGTAGCATATGTAACTGAGAAAGGCTGGCTAGCTGGTGTTTTTATTTGAATGCTTAATGTAACCGCGCAAACGACAACGGACGAAGAAGGAAACACACTGCACACGCGTGGAACATGGAAAGGAAGCAAGAACAGCGCGCATTGAACTAGAAAGTAGCATATGTAACTGAGAAAGGCGGGCTAGCTGGTGGTCTTTATTTGAATGCATAATGGAACCGCGCAATTGAGAACGGACGGAGAAGCAAACACACTGCATACGCGCGGAACATGGAAAGGAAGGAAGAACAGGGCCCATTGTACTAGAAAGTAGGATATGTAACTGAGAAAGGCGGGCTAGCTGGTGGTCGGTATTTGAATGCATAATGTAACCGCGCAAAGGACAACGGATGAAGAAGGGAACACACTGCACATGCGCAGAACATGGAAAGGAAGGAAGAACAGGGCCCAATGAAATAGAAAGTAGCATATGTAACTGAGAAAGGCGGGCTAGCTGGTGGTCGTTATGTGAATGCATAATGTAACCGCGCAAACGACAACGGACGAAGAAGCGAACACACTGCACATGCGCAGAACATGGAAAGGAAGGAAGAACAGTGCCCATTGAACTAGAAAGTCGCATATGTAACTGAGAAAGGCGGGCTAGCTGGTGGTCGTTATGTGAATGCATAATGTACCCGCGCAAACGACAACGGACGAAGAAGCGAACACACTGCACATGCGCGGAACATGGAAAGGATGGAAGAACAGTGCCCATTGAACTAGAAAGTAGCATATGTAACTGAGAAAGGCTGGCTAGCTGGTGTTTTTATTTGAATGCTTAATGTAACCGCGCAAACGACAACGGACGAAGAAGGAAACACACTGCACACGCGTGGAACATGGAAAGGAAGCAAGAACAGCGCGCATTAAACTTGAAAGTAGCATATGTAACTGAGAAAGGCGGGCTAGCTGGTGGTCTTTATTTGAATGCATAATGTAACCGCGCAATTGAGAACGGACGGAGAAGCAAACACACTGCATACGCGCGGAACATGGAAAGGAAGGAAGAACAGGGCCCATTGTACTAGAAAGTAGGATATGTAACTAAGAAAGGCGGGCTAGCTGGTGGTCGGTAATTGAATGCATAATGTAACCGCGCAAAGGACAACGGATGAAGAAGGGAACACACTGCACATGCGCAGAACATGGAAAGGAAGGAAGAACAGGGCCCAATGAAATAGAAAGTAGCATATGTAACTGAGAAAGGCGGGCTAGCTGGTGGTCGTTATGTGAATGCATAATGTACCCGCGCAAACGACAACGGACGAAGAAGCGAACACACTGCACATGCGCGGAACATGGAAAGGATGGAAGAACAGTGCCCATTGAACTAGAAAGTAGCATATGTAACTGAGAAAGGCTGGCTAGCTGGTGTTTTTATTTGAATGCTTAATGTAACCGCGCAAACGACAACGGACGAAGAAGGAAACACACTGCACACGCGTGGAACATGGAAAGGAAGCAAGAACAGCGCGCATTGAACTAGAAAGTAGCATATGTAACTGAGAAAGGCGGGCTAGCTGGTGGTCTTTATTTGAATGCATAATGTAACCGCGCAAACGACAACGGACGAAGTAGGAAGTACACTGCACAAGCACGGAACATAGAAAGGAAAGAAGAACAGGGCCCATTGAACTAGAAAGTAGCATATGTAACTGAGAAAGCGGGCTAGCTGGTGGTCGTTATTTGAATGCATTATGTAACCGCGCAATTGAGAACGGACGGAGAAGCAAACAAACTGCATACGCGCGGAACATGGAAAGGAAGGAAGAACAGGGCCCATTGTACTAGAAAGTAGGATATGTAACTGAGAAAGGCGGGCTAGCTGGTGGTCGGTATTTGAATGCATAATGTAACCGCGCAAAGGACAACGGATGAAGAAGGGAACACACTGCACATGCGCAGAACATGGAAAGGAAGGAAGAACAGGGCCCAATGAAATAGAAAGTAGCATATGTAACTGAGAAAGGCGGGCAAGCTGGTGGTCGTTATGTGAATGCATAATGTAACCGCGCAAACGACAACGGACGAAGAAGCGAACACACTGCACATGCGCAGAACATGGAAAGTAAGGAAGAACAGTGCCCATTGAACTAGAAAGTTGGTGGAGAAAGTTGGCTAGCTGGTGGTCTTTATTTGAATGCTTAATGTAACCGCGCAAACGACAACGGACGAAGAAAGAAATACACTGCACACGCGTGGAACATGGAAAGGAAGGAAGAACAGCGCGCATTGAACTAGAAAGTAGCATATGTAACTGAGAAAGGCGGGCTAGCTGGTGGTCTTTATTTGAATGCATAATGTAACCGCGCAAACGACAACGGACGAAGTAGGAAGCACACTGCACAAGCACGGAACATAGAAAGGAAAGAAGAACAGGGCCCATTGAACTAGAAAGTAGCATATGTAACTGATAAAGCGGGCTAGCTGGTGGTCGTTATTTGAATGCATTATGTAACCGCGCAATTGAGAACGGACGGAGAAGCAAACACACTGCATATGCGCGGAACATGGAAAGGAAGGAAGAACAGGGCCCATTGTACTAGAAAGTAGGATATGTAACTGAGAAAGGCGGGCTAGCTGGTGGTCGGTATTTGAATGCTTAATGTAACCGCGCAAAGGACAACGGATGAAGAAGGGAACACACTGCACATGCGCAGAACATGGAAAGGAAGGAAGAACAGGGCCCAATGAAATAGAAAGTAGCATATGTAACTGAGAAAGGCGGGCTAGCTGGTGGTCGTTATGTGAATGCATAATGTAACCGCGCAAACGACAACGGACGAAGAAGCGAACACACTGCACATGCGCAGAACATGGAAAGGAAGGAAGAACAGTGCCCATTGAACTAGAAAGTTGGTAGAGAAAGTTGGCTAGCTGGTGGTCTTTATTTGAATGCTTAATGTAACCGCGCAAACGACAACGGACGAAGAAGGAAATACACTGCACACGCGTGGAACATGGAAAGGAAGGAAGAACAGCGCGCATTGAACTAGAAAGTAGCATATGTAACTGAGAAAGGAGGGATAGCTGGTGGTCTTTATTTGAATGCATAATGTAACCGCGCAAACGACAACGCACGAAGAAGCGAACACACTGCACATGCGCGGAACATGGAAAGGATGGAAGAACAGTGCCCATTGAACTAGAAAGTAGCATACGTAAATGAGAAAGGCTGGCTAGCTGGTGGTCTTTATTTGAATGCTTAATGTAACCGCGCAAACGACAACGGACGAAGAAGGAAGCACACTGCACACGCGCGGAACATAGAAAGGAAGGAAGAACAGTGCCCATTGAACTAGAAAGTCGCATATGTAACTGAGAAAGGCGGGCTAGCTGGTGGTCGTTATGTGAATGCATAATGTACCCGCGCAAACGACAACGGACGAAGAAGCGAACACACTGCACATGCGCGGAACATGGAAAGGATGGAAGAACAGTGCCCATTGAACTAGAAAGTAGCATATGTAACTGAGAAAGGCTGGCTAGCTGGTGTTTTTATTTGAATGCTTAATGTAACCGCGCAAACGACAACGGACGAAGAAGGAAACACACTGCACACGCGTGGAACATGGAAAGGAAGCAAGAACAGCGCGCATTGAACTAGAAAGTAGCATATGTAACTGGGAAAGGCGGGCTAGCTGGTGGTCTTTATTTGAATGCATAATGTAACCGCGCAATTGAGAACGGACGGAGAAGCAAACACACTGCATACGCGCGGAACATGGAAAGGAAGGAAGAACAGGGCCCATTGTACTAGAAAGTAGGATATGTAACTGAGAAAGGTGGGCTAGCTGGTGGTCGGTATTTGAATGCATAATGTAACCGCGCAAAGGACAACGGATGAAGAAGGGAACACACTGCACATGCGCAGAACATGGAAAGGAAGGAAGAACAGGGCCCAATGAAATAGAAAGTAGCATATGTAACTGAGAAAGGCGGGCTAGCTGGTGGTCGTTATGTGAATGCATAATGTAACCGCGCAAACGACAACGGACGAAGAAGCGAACACACTGCACATGCGCAGAACATGGAAAGGAAGGAAGAACAGTGCCCATTGAACTAGAAAGTTGGTGGAGAAAGTTGGCTAGCTGGTGGATTTATTTGAATGAATGCATAATATTACCGCGCAAAGAACAACGGACGGAGAAGGAAACACACTGCACACGCGCGGAATATAGAAAGGAAGGAAGAACAGGGCCCAATGTGCTAGAAAGTAGCATATGTAACTGAGAAAGGCGGGCTAGCTGGTGGTCGGTATTTGAATGCATAATGTAACCGCGCAAACGACAACGGACGAAGAAGGAAGCACACTGCACACGCGCGGAACATAGAAAGGAAGGAAGAACAGTGCCCATTGAACTAGAAAGTCGCATATGTAACTGAGAAAGGCGGGCTAGCTGGTGGTCGTTATGTGAATGCATAATGTACCCGCGCAAACGACAACGGACGAAGAAGCGAACACACTGCACATGCGCGGAACATGGAAAGGATGGAAGAACAGTGCCCATTGAACTAGAAAGTAGCATATGTAACTGAGAAAGGCTGGCTAGCTGGTGTTTTTATTTGAATGCTTATGTAACCGCGCAAACGACAACGGACGAAGAAGGAAACACACTGCACACGCGTGGAACATGGAAAGGAAGCAAGAACAGCGCGCATTGAACTAGAAAGTAGCATATGTAACTGAGAAAGGCGGGCTAGCTGGTGGTCGTTATTTGAATGCATTATGTAACCGCGCAAACGACAACGGACGAAGAAGCGAACACACTGCACATGCGCGGAACATGGAAAGGATGGAAGAACAGTGCCCATTGAACTAGAAAGTTGGTGGAGAAAGTTGGCTAGCTGGTGGTCTTTATTTGAATGCTTAATGTAACCGCGCAAACGACAACGGACGAAGAAGCGAACACACTGCACATGCGCGGAACATGGAAAGGATGGAAGAACAGTGCCCATTGAACTAGAAAGTAGCATATGTAACTGAGAAAGGCTGGCTAGCTGGTGTTTTTATTTGAATGCTTAATGTAACCGCGCAAACGACAACGGACGAAGAAGCAAACACACTGCATACGCGCGGAACATGGAAAGGAAGGAAGAACAGGGCCCATTGTACTAGAAAGTAGGATATGTAACTGAGAAAGGTGGGCTAGCTGGTGGTCGGTATTTGAATGCATAATGTAACCGCGCAAAGGACAACGGATGAAGAAGGGAACACACTGCACATGCGCAGAACATGGAAAGGAAGGAAGAACAGGGCCCAATGAAATAGAAAGTAGCATATGTAACTGAGAAAGGCGGGCTAGCTGGTGGTCGTTATGTGAATGCATAATGTAACCGCGCAAACGACAACGGACGAAGAAGCGAACACACTGCACATGCGCAGAACATGGAAAGGAAGGAAGAACAGTGCCCATTGAACTAGAAAGTTGGTGGAGAAAGTTGGCTAGCTGGTGGATTTATTTGAATGAATGCATAATATTACCGCGCAAAGAACAACGGACGGAGAAGGAAACACACTGCACACGCGCGGAATATAGAAAGGAAGGAAGAACAGGGCCCAATGTGCTAGAAAGTAGCATATGTAACTGAGAAAGGCGGGCTAGCTGGTGGTCGGTATTTGAATGCATAATGTAACCGCGCAAACGACAACGGACGAAGAAGGAAGCACACTGCACACGCGCGGAACATAGAAAGGAAGGAAGAACAGTGCCCATTGAACTAGAAAGTCGCATATGTAACTGAGAAAGGCGGGCTAGCTGGTGGTCGTTATGTGAATGCATAATGTACCCGCGCAAACGACAACGGACGAAGAAGCGAACACACTGCACATGCGCGGAACATGGAAAGGATGGAAGAACAGTGCCCATTGAACTAGAAAGTAGCATATGTAACTGAGAAAGGCTGGCTAGCTGGTGTTTTTATTTGAATGCTTATGTAACCGCGCAAACGACAACGGACGAAGAAGGAAACACACTGCACACGCGTGGAACATGGAAAGGAAGCAAGAACAGCGCGCATTGAACTAGAAAGTAGCATATGTAACTGAGAAAGGCGGGCTAGCTGGTGGTCGTTATTTGAATGCATTATGTAACCGCGCAAACGACAACGGACGAAGAAGCGAACACACTGCACATGCGCGGAACATGGAAAGGATGGAAGAACAGTGCCCATTGAACTAGAAAGTTGGTGGAGAAAGTTGGCTAGCTGGTGGTCTTTATTTGAATGCTTAATGTAACCGCGCAAACGACAACGGACGAAGAAGCGAACACACTGCACATGCGCGGAACATGGAAAGGATGGAAGAACAGTGCCCATTGAACTAGAAAGTAGCATATGTAACTGAGAAAGGCTGGCTAGCTGGTGTTTTTATTTGAATGCTTAATGTAACCGCGCAAACGACAACGGACGAAGAAGGAAACACACTGCACACGCGTGGAACATGGAAAGGAAGCAAGAACAGCGCGCATTGAACTAGAAAGTAGCATATGTAACTGAGAAAGGCGGGCTAGCTGGTGGTCTTTATTTGAATGCATAATGTAACCGCGCAATTGAGAACGGACGGAGAAGCAAACACACTGCATACGCGCGGAACATGGAAAGGAAGGAAGAACAGGGCCCATTGTACTAGAAAGTAGGATATGTAACTAAGAAAGGCGGGCTAGCTGGTGGTCGGTAATTGAATGCATAATGTAACCGCGCAAAGGACAACGGATGAAGAAGGGAACACACTGCACATGCGCAGAACATGGAAAGGAAGGAAGAACAGGGCCCAATGAAATAGAAAGTAGCATATGTAACTGAGAAAGGCGGGCTAGCTGGTGGTCGTTATGTGAATGCATAATGTACCCGCGCAAACGACAACGGACGAAGAAGCGAACACACTGCACATGCGCGGAACATGGAAAGGATGGAAGAACAGTGCCCATTGAACTAGAAAGTAGCATATGTAACTGAGAAAGGCTGGCTAGCTGGTGTTTTTATTTGAATGCCTAATGTAACCGCGCAAACGACAACGGACGAAGAAGGAAACACACTGCACACGCGTGGAACATGGAAAGGAAGCAAGAACAGCGCGCATTGAACTAGAAAGTAGCATATGTAACTGAGAAAGGCGGGCTAGCTGGTGGTCTTTATTTGAATGCATAATGTAACCGCGCAAACGACAACGGACGAAGTAGGAAGCACACTGCACAAGCACGGAACATAGAAAGGAAAGAAGAACAGGGCCCATTGAACTAGAAAGTAGCATATGTAACTGAGAAAGCGGGCTAGCTGGTGGTCGTTATTTGAATGCATTATGTAACCGCGCAATTGAGAACGGACGGAGAAGCAAACAAACTGCATACGCGCGGAACATGGAAAGGAAGGAAGAACAGGGCCCATTGTACTAGAAAGTAGGATATGTAACTGAGAAAGGCGGGCTAGCTGGTGGTCGGTATTTGAATGCATAATGTAACCGCGCAAAGGACAACGGATGAAGAAGGGAACACACTGCACATGCGCAGAACATGGAAAGGAAGGAAGAACAGGGCCCAATGAAATAGAAAGTAGCATATGTAACTGAGAAAGGCGGGCTAGCTGGTGGTCGTTATGTGAATGCATAATGTAACCGCGCAAGCGACAACGGACGAAGAAGCGAACACACTGCACATGCGCAGAACATGGAAAGTAAGGAAGAACAGTGCCCATTGAACTAGAAAGTTGGTGGAGAAAGTTGGCTAGCTGGTGGTCTTTATTTGAATGCTTAATGTAACCGCGCAAACGACAACGGACGAAGAAGGAAATACACTGCACACGCGTGGAACATGGAAAGGAAGGAAGAACACCGCGCATTGAACTAGAAAGTAGCATATGTAACTGAGAAAGGCGGGCTAGCTGGTGGTCTTTATTTGAATGCATAATGTAACCGCGCAAACGACAACGGACGAAGTAGGAAGCACACTGCACAAGCACGGAACATAGAAAGGAAAGAAGAACAGGGCCCATTGAACTAGAAAGTAGCATATGTAACTGATAAAGCGGGCTAGCTGGTGGTCGTTATTTGAATGCATTATGTAACCGCGCAATTGAGAACGGACGGAGAAGCAAACACACTGCATATGCGCGGAACATGGAAAGGAAGGAAGAACAGGGCCCATTGTACTAGAAAGTAGGATATGTAACTGAGAAAGGCGGGCTAGCTGGTGGTTGGTATTTGAATGCTTAATGTAACCGCGCAAAGGACAACGGATGAAGAAGGGAACACACTGCACATGCGCAGAACATGGAAAGGAAGGAAGAACAGGGCCCAATGAAATAGAAAGTAGCATATGTAACTGAGAAAGGCGGGCTAGCTGGTGGTCGTTATGTGAATGCATAATGTAACCGCGCAAACGACAACGGACGAAGAAGCGAACACACTGCACATGCGCAGAACATGGAAAGGAAGGAAGAACAGTGCCCATTGAACTAGAAAGTTGGTGGAGAAAGTTGGCTAGCTGGTGGTCTTTATTTGAATGCTTAATGTAACCGCGCAAACGACAACGGACGAAGAAGGAAATACACTGCACACGCGTGGAACATGGAAAGGAAGGAAGAACAGCGCGCATTGAACTAGAAAGTAGCATATGTAACTGAGAAAGGAGGGCTAGCTGGTGGTCTTTATTTGAATGCATAATGTAACCGCGCAAACTACAACGGACGAAGAAGGAAGCACACTGCACAAGCACGGAACATAGAAAGGAAAGAAGAACAGGGCCCATTGTACTACAAAGTAGCATATGTAAATGAGAAAGGCGGGCTAGCTGGTGGTCGTTATTTGAATGCATAATGTAACCGCGCAAACACAACGGATGAAGAAGGAAGCACACTGCACACGCGGGGAACATAGAAAAGAAGGAAGAACAGCGCCCATTGAACTAGAAAGTCGCATATGTATCTGAGAAAGGCGGGCTAGCTGGTGGTCGTTATGTGAATGCATAATGTACCCGCGCAAACGACAACGGACGAAGAAGCGAACACACTGCACATGCGCGGAACATGGAAAGGATGGAAGAACAGTGCCCATTGAACTAGAAAGTAGCATACGTAAATGAGAAAGGCTGGCTAGCTGGTGGTCTTTATTTGAATGCTTAATGTAACCGCGCAAACGACAACGGACGAAGAAGGAAGCACACTGCACACGCGCGGAACATAGAAAGGAAGGAAGAACAGTGCCCATTGAACTAGAAAGTCGCATATGTAACTGAGAAAGGCGGGCTAGCTGGTGGTCGTTATGTGAATGCATAATGTAACCGCGCAAACGACAACGGACGAAGAAGCGAACACACTGCACATGCGCGGAACATGGAAAGGATGGAAGAACAGTGCCCATTGAACTAGAAAGTAGCATATGTAACTGAGAAAGGCTGGCTAGCTGGTGTTTTTATTTGAATGCTTAATGTAACCGCGCAAACGACAACGGACGAAGAAGGAAACACACTGCACACGCGTGGAACATGGAAAGGAAGCAAGAACAGCGCGCATTGAACTAGAAAGTAGCATATGTAACTGAGAAAGGCGGGCTAGCTGGTGGTCTTTATTTGAATGCATAATGTAACCGCGCAATTGAGAACGGACGGAGAAGCAAACACACTGCATACGCGCGGAACATGGAAAGGAAGGAAGAACAGGGCCCATTGTACTAGAAAGTAGGATATGTAACTGAGAAAGGCGGGCTAGCTGGTGGTCGGTATTTGAATGCATAATGTAACCGCGCAAAGGACAACGGATGAAGAAGGGAACACACTGCACATGCGCAGAACATGGAAAGGAAGGAAGAACAGGGCCCAATGAAATAGAAAGTAGCATATGTAACTGAGAAAGGCGGGCTAGCTGGTGGTCGTTATGTGAATGCATAATGTAACCGCGCAAACGACAACGGACGAAGAAGCGAACACACTGCACATGCGCAGAACATGGAAAGGAAGGAAGAACAGTGCCCATTGAACTAGAAAGTCGCATATGTAACTGAGAAAGGCTGGCTAGCTGGTGTTTTTATTTGAATGCTTAATGTAACCGCGCAAACGACAACGGACGAAGAAGGAAACACACTGTACACGCGTGGAACATGGAAAGGAAGCAAGAACAGCGCGCATTGAACTAGAAAGTAGCATATGTAACTGAGAAAGGCGGGCTAGCTGGTGGTCTTTATTTGAATGCATAATGTACCCGCGCAATTGAGAACGGACGGAGAAGCAAACACACTGCATACGCGCGGAACATGGAAAGGAAGGAAGAACAGGGCCCATTGTACTCGAAAGTAGGATATGTAACTAAGAAAGGCGGGCTAGCTGGTGGTCGGTAATTGAATGCATAATGTAACCGCGCAAAGGACAACGGATGAAGAAGGGAACACACTGCACATGCGCAGAAGATGGAAAGGAAGGAAGAACAGGGCCCAATGAAATAGAAAGTAGCATATGTAACTGAGAAAGGCGGGCTAGCTGGTGGTCGTTATGTGAATGCATAATGTACCCGCGCAAACGACAACGGACGAAGAAGCGAACACACTGCACATGCGCGGAACATGGAAAGGATGGAAGAACAGTGCCCATTGAACTAGAAAGTAGCATATGTAACTGAGAAAGGCTGGCTAGCTGGTGTTTTTATTTGAATGCTTAATGTAACCGCGCAAACGACAACGGACGAAGAAGGAAACACACTGCACACGCGTGGAACATGGAAAGGAAGCAAGAACAGCGCGCATTGAACTAGAAAGTAGCATATGTAACTGAGAAAGGCGGGCTAGCTGGTGGTCTTTATTTGAATGCATAATGTAACCGCGCAAACGACAACGGACGAAGTAGGAAGCACACTGCACAAGCACGGAACATAGAAAGGAAAGAAGAACAGGGCCCATTGAACTAGAAAGTAGCATATGTAACTGAGAAAGCGGGCTAGCTGGTGGTCGTTATTTGAATGCATTATGTAACCGCGCAATTGAGAACGGACGGAGAAGCAAACAAACTGCATACGCGCGGAACATGGAAAGGAAGGAAGAACAGGGCCCATTGTACTAGAAAGTAGGATATGTAACTGAGAAAGGCGGGCTAGCTGGTGGTCGGTATTTGAATGCATAATGTAACCGCGCAAAGGACAACGGATGAAGAAGGGAACACACTGCACATGCGCAGAACATGGAAAGGAAGGAAGAACAGGGCCCAATGAAATAGAAAGTAGCATATGTAACTGAGAAAGGCGGGCTAGCTGGTGGTCGTTATGTGAATGCATAATGTAACCGCGCAAACGACAACGGACGAAGAAGCGAACACACTGCACATGCGCAGAACATGGAAAGTAAGGAAGAACAGTGCCCATTGAACTAGAAAGTTGGTGGAGAAAGTTGGCTAGCTGGTGGTCTTTATTTGAATGCTTAATGTAACCGCGCAAACGACAACGGACGAAGAAGGAAATACACTGCACACGCGTGGAACATGGAAAGGAAGGAAGAACAGGGCCCATTGTACTACAAAGTAGCATATGTAAATGAGAAAGGCGGGCTAGCTGGTGGTCGTTATTTGAATGCATAATGTAACCGCGCAAACACAACGGATGAAGAAGGAAGCACACTGCACACGCGGGGAACATAGAAAAGAAGGAAGAACAGCGCCCATTGAACTAGAAAGTCGCATATGTATCTGAGAAAGGCGGGCTAGCTGGTGGTCGTTATGTGAATGCATAATGTACCCGCGCAAACGACAACGGACGAAGAAGCGAACACACTGCACATGCGCGGAACATGGAAAGGATGGAAGAACAGTGCCCATTGAACTAGAAAGTAGCATACGTAAATGAGAAAGGCTGGCTAGCTGGTGGTCTTTATTTGAATGCCTAATGTAACAGCGCAAACGACAACGGACGAAGAAGGAAGCACACTGCACACGCGCGGAACATAGAAAGGAAGGAAGAACAGTGCCCATTGAACTAGAAAGTCGCATATGTAACTGAGAAAGGCGGGCTAGCTGGTGGTCGTTATGTGAATGCATAATGTACCCGCGCAAACGACAACGGACGAAGAAGCGAACACACTGCACATGCGCGGAACATGGAAAGGATGGAAGAACAGTGCCCATTGAACTAGAAAGTAGCATATGTAACTGAGAAAGGCTGGCTAGCTGGTGTTTTTATTTGAATGCTTAATGTAACCGCGCAAACGACAACGGACGAAGAAGGAAACAAACTGCACACGCGTGGAACATGGAAAGGAAGCAAGAACAGCGCGCATTGAACTAGAAAGTAGCATATGTAACTGAGAAAGGCGGGCTAGCTGGTGGTCTTTATTTGAATGCATAATGTAACCGCGCAATTGAGAACGGACGGAGAAGCAAACACACTGCATACGCGCGGAACATGGAAAGGAAGGAAGAACAGGGCCCATTGTACTAGAAAGTAGGATATGTAACTGAGAAAGGCGGGCTAGCTGGTGGTCGGTATTTGAATGCATAATGTAACCGCGCAAAGGACAACGGATGAAGAAGGGAACACACTGCACATGCGCAGAACATGGAAAGGAAGGAAGAACAGGGCCCAATGAAATAGAAAGTAGCATATGTAACTGAGAAAGGCGGGCTAGCTGGTGGTCGTTATGTGAATGCATAATGTAACCGCGCAAACGACAACGGACGAAGAAGCGAACACACTGCACATGCGCAGAACATGGAAAGGAAGGAAGAACAGTGCCCATTGAACTAGAAAGTCGCATATGTAACTGAGAAAGGCGGGCTAGCTGGTGGTCGTTATGTGAATGCATAATGTACCCGCGCAAACGACAACGGACGAAGAAGCGAACACACTGCACATGCGCGGAACATGGAAAGGATGGAAGAACAGTGCCCATTGAAATAGAAAGTAGCATATGTAACTGAGAAAGGCTGGCTAGCTGGTGTTTTTATTTGAATGCTTAATGTAACCGCGCAAACGACAACGGACGAAGAAGGAAACACACTGCACACGCGTGGAACATGGAAAGGAAGCAAGAACAGCGCGCATTGAACTAGAAAGTAGCATATGTAACTGAGAAAGGCGGGCTAGCTGGTGGTCTTTATTTGAATGCATAATGTAACCGCGCAATTGAGAACGGACGGAGAAGCAAACACACTGCATACGCGCGGAACATGGAAAGGAAGGAAGAACAGGGCCCATTGTACTAGAAAGTAGGATATGTAACTAAGAAAGGCGGGCTAGCTGGTGGTCGGTAATTGAATGCATAATGTAACCGCGCAAAGGACAACGGATGAAGAAGGGAACACACTGCACATGCGCAGAACATGGAAAGGAAGGAAGAACAGGGCCCAATGAAATAGAAAGTAGCATATGTAACTGAGAAAGGCGGGCTAGCTGGTGGTCGTTATGTGAATGCATAATGTACCCGCGCAAACGACAACGGACGAAGAAGCGAACACACTGCACATGCGCGGAACATGGAAAGGATGGAAGAACAGTGCCCATTGAACTAGAAAGTAGCATATGTAACTGAGAAAGGCTGGCTAGCTGGTGTTTTTATTTGAATGCTTAATGTAACCGCGCAAACGACAACGGACGAAGAAGGAAACACACTGCACACGCGTGGAACATGGAAAGGAAGCAAGAACAGCGCGCATTGAACTAGAAAGTAGCATATGTAACTGAGAAAGGCGGGCTAGCTGGTGGTCTTTATTTGAATGCATAATGTAACCGCGCAAACGACAACGGACGAAGTAGGAAGCACACTGCACAAGCACGGAACATAGAAAGGAAAGAAGAACAGGGCCCATTGAACTAGAAAGTAGCATATGTAACTGAGAAAGCGGGCTAGCTGGTGGTCGTTATTTGAATGCATTATGTAACCGCGCAATTGAGAACGGACGGAGAAGCAAACAAACTGCATACGCGCGGAACATGGAAAGGAAGGAAGAACAGGGCCCATTGTACTAGAAAGTAGGATATGTAACTGAGAAAGGCGGGCTAGCTGGTGGTCGGTATTTGAATGCATAATGTAACCGCGCAAAGGACAACGGATGAAGAAGGGAACACACTGCACATGCGCAGAACATGGAAAGGAAGGAAGAACAGGGCCCAATGAAATAGAAAGTAGCATATGTAACTGAGAAAGGCGGGCTAGCTGGTGGTCGTTATGTGAATGCATAATGTAACCGCGCAAACGACAACGGACGAAGAAGCGAACACACTGCACATGCGCAGAACATGGAAAGTAAGGAAGAACAGGGCCCATTGAACTAGAAAGTTGGTGGAGAAAGTTGGCTAGCTGGTGGTCTTTATTTGAATGCTTAATGTAACCGCGCAAACGACAACGGACGAAGAAGGAAATACACTGCACACGCGTGGAACATGGAAAGGAAGGAAGAACAGCGCGCATTGAACTAGAAAGTAGCATATGTAACTGAGAAAGGCGGGCTAGCTGGTGGTCTTTATTTGAATGCATAATGTAACCGCGCAAACGACAACGGACGAAGTAGGAAGCACACTGCACAAGCACGGAACATAGAAAGGAAAGAAGAACAGGGCCCATTGAACTAGAAAGTAGCATATGTAACTGATAAAGCGGGCTATCTGGTGGTCGTTATTTGAATGCATTATGTAACCGCGCAATTGAGAACGGACGGAGAAGCAAACACACTGCATATGCGCGGAACATGGAAAGGAAGGAAGAACAGGGCCCATTGTACTAGAAAGTAGGATATGTAACTGAGAAAGGCGGGCTAGCTGGTGGTCGGTATTTGAATGCTTAATGTAACCGCGCAAAGGACAACGGATGAAGAAGGGAACACACTGCACATGCGCAGAACATGGAAAGGAACGAAGAACAGGGCCCAATGAAATAGAAAGTAGCATATGTAACTGAGAAAGGCGGGCTAGCTGGTGGTCGTTATGTGAATGCATAATGTAACCGCGCAAACGACAACGGACGAAGAAGCGAACACACTGCACATGCGCAGAACATGGAAAGGAAGGAAGAACAGTGCCCATTGAACTAGAAAGTTGGTGGAGAAAGTTGGCTAGCTGGTGGTCTTTATTTGAATGCTTAATGTAACCGCGCAAACGACAACGGACGAAGAAGGAAATACACTGCACACGCGTGGAACATGGAAAGGAAGGAAGAACAGCGCGCATTGAACTAGAAAGTAGCATATGTAACTGAGAAAGGAGGGCTAGCTGGTGGTCTTTATTTGAATGCATAATGTAACCGCGCAAACTACAACGGACGAAGAAGGAAGCACACTGCACAAGCACGGAACAAAGAAAGGAAAGAAGAACAGGGCCCATTGTACTACAAAGTAGCATATGTAAATGAGAAAGGCGGGCTAGCTGGTAGTCGTTATTTGAATGCATAATGTAACCGCGCAAACACAACGGATGAAGAAGGAAGCACACTGCACACGCGGGGAACATAGAAAAGAAGGAAGAACAGCGCCCATTGAACTAGAAAGTCGCATATGTATCTGAGAAAGGCGGGCTAGCTGGTGGTCGTTATGTGAATGCATAATGTACCCGCGCAAACGACAACGGACGAAGAAGCGAACACACTGCACATGCGCGGAACATGGAAAGGATGGAAGAACAGTGCCCATTGAACTAGAAAGTAGCATACGTAAATGAGAAAGGCTGGCTAGCTGGTGGTCTTTATTTGAATGCTTAATGTAACCGCGCAAACGACAACGGACGAAGAAGGAAGCACACTGCACACGCGCGGAACATAGAAAGGAAGGAAGAACAGTGCCCATTGAACTAGAAAGTCGCATATGTAACTGAGAAAGGCGGGCTAGCTGGTGGTCGTTATGTGAATGCATAATGTACCCGCGCAAACGACAACGGACGAAGAAGCGAACACACTGCACATGCGCGGAACATGGAAAGGATGGAAGAACAGTGCCCATTGAACTAGAAAGTAGCATATGTAACTGAGAAAGGCTGGCTAGCTGGTGTTTATATTTGAATGCTTAATGTAACCGCGCAAACGACAACGGACGAAGAAGGAAACACACTGCACACGCGTGGAACATGGAAAGGAAGCAAGAACAGCGCGCATTGAACTAGAAAGTAGCATATGTAACTGAGAAAGGCGGGCTAGCTGGTGGTCTTTATTTGAATGCATAATGTAACCGCGCAATTGAGAACGGACGGAGAAGCAAACACACTGCATACGCGCGGAACATGGTAAGGAAGGAAGAACAGCGCCCATTGAACTAGAAAGTCGCATATGTATATGAGAAAGGCGGGCTAGCTGGTGGTCGTTATGTGAATGCATAATGTACCCGCGCAAACGACAACGGACGAAGAAGCGAACACACTGCACATGCGCGGAACATGGAAAGGATGGAAGAACAGTGCCCATTGAACTAGAAAGTAGCATACGTAAATGAGAAAGGCTGGCTAGCTGGTGGTCTTTATTTGAATGCTTAATGTAACCGCGCAAACGACAACGGACGAAGAAGGAACACACTGCACACGCGTGGAACATGGAAAGGAAGCAAGAACAGCGCGCATTGAACTAGAAAGTAGCATATGTAACTGAGAAAGGCGGGCTAGCTGGTGGTCTCTATTTGAATGCATAATGTAACCGCGCAATTGAGAACGGACGGAGAAGCAAACACACTGCATACGCGCGGAACATGGAAAGGAAGGAAGAACAGGGCCCATTGTACTAGAAAGTAGGATATGTAACTGAGAAAGGCGGGCTAGCTGGTGGTCGGTATTTGAATGCATAATGTAACCGCGCAAAGGACAACGGATGAAGAAGGGAACACACTGCACATGCGCAGAACATGGAAAGGAAGGAAGAACAGGGCCCAATGAAATAGAAAGTAGCATATGTAACTGAGAAAGGCGGGCTAGCTGGTGGTCGTTATGTGAATGCATAATGTAACCGCGCAAACGACAACGGACGAAGAAGCGAACACACTGCACATGCGCAGAACATGGAAAGGAAGGAAGAACAGTGCCCATTGAACTAGAAAGTTGGTGGAGAAAGTTGGCTAGCTGGTGGATTTATTTGAATGAATGCATAATATAACCGCGCAAACAACAACGGACGGAGAAGGAAACACACTGCACACGCGCGGAACATCGAAAGGAAGGAAGAACAGGGCCCATTGTACTAGAAAGTAGGATATGTAACTGAGAAAGGCGGGCTAGCTGGTGGTCGGTATTTGAATGCATAATGTAACCGCGCAAAGGACAACGGATGAAGAAGGGAACACAATGCACATGCGCAGAACATGGAAAGGAAGGAAGAACAGGGCCCAATGAAATAGAAAGTAGCATATGTAACTGAGAAAGGCGGGCTAGCTGGTGGTCGTTATGTGAATGCATAATGTAACCGCGCAAACGACAACGGACGAAGAAGCGAACACACTGCACATGCGCAGAACATGGAAAGGAAGGAAGAACAGTGCCCATTGAACTAGAAAGTTGGTGGAGAAAGTTGGCTAGCTGGTGGTCTTTATTTGAATGCTTAATGTAACCGCGCAAACGACAACGGACGAAGAAGGAAATACACTGCACACGCGTGGAACATGGAAAGGAAGGAAGAACAGCGCGCATTGCACTAGAAAGTAGCATATGTAACTGAGAAAGGCGGGCTAGCTGGTGGTCTTTATTTGAATGCATAATGTAACCGCGCAAACTACAACGGACGAAGAAGGAAGCACACTGCACAAGCACGGAACATAGAAAGGAAAGAAGAACAGGGCCCATTGTACTACAAAGTAGCATATGTAACTGAGAAAGGCGGGCTAGCTGGTGGTCGGTATTTGAATGCATAATGTAACCGCGCAAACGACAACGGACGAAGAAGGAAGCACACTGCACACGCGCGGAACATAGAAAGGAAGGAAGAACAGTGCCCATTGAACTAGAAAGTCGCATATGTAACTAAGAAAGGCGGGCTAGCTGGTGGTCGTTATGTGAATGCATAATGTACCCGCGCAAACGACAACGGACAAAGAAGGAAGCACACTGCACACGCGCGGAACATAGAAAGGAAGGAAGAACAGTGCCCATTGAACTAGAAAGTCGCATATGTAACTGAGAAAGGCGGGCTAGCTGGTGGTCGTTATGTGAATGCATAATGTAAGCGCGCAAACGACAACGGACGAAGTAGGAAGCACACTGCACAAGCACGGAACATAGAAAGGAAAGAAGAACAGGGCCCATTGAACTAGAAAGTAGCATATGTAACTGAGAAAGGCGGGCTAGCTGGTGGTCTTTATTTGAATGCATAATGTAACCGCGCAATTGAGAACGGACGGAGAAGCAAACACACTGCATACGCGCGGAACATGGTAAGGAAGGAAGAACAGCGCCCATTGAACTAGAAAGTCGCATATGTATATGAGAAAGGCGGGCTAGCTGGTGGTCGTTATGTGAATGCATAATGTACCCGCGCAAACGACAACGGACGAAGAAGCGAACACACTGCACATGCGCGGAACATGGAAAGGATGGAAGAACAGTGCCCATTGAACTAGAAAGTAGCATACGTAAATGAGAAAGGCTGGCTAGCTGGTGGTCTTTATTTGAATGCTTAATGTAACCGCGCAAACGACAACGGACGAAGAAGGAACACACTGCACACGCGTGGAACATGGAAAGGAAGCAAGAACAGCGCGCATTGAACTAGAAAGTAGCATATGTAACTGAGAAAGGCGGGCTAGCTGGTGGTCTCTATTTGAATGCATAATGTAACCGCGCAATTGAGAACGGACGGAGAAGCAAACACACTGCATACGCGCGGAACATGGAAAGGAAGGAAGAACAGGGCCCATTGTACTAGAAAGTAGGATATGTAACTGAGAAAGGCGGGCTAGCTGGTGGTCGGTATTTGAATGCATAATGTAACCGCGCAAAGGACAACGGATGAAGAAGGGAACACACTGCACATGCGCAGAACATGGAAAGGAAGGAAGAACAGGGCCCAATGAAATAGAAAGTAGCATATGTAACTGAGAAAGGCGGGCTAGCTGGTGGTCGTTATGTGAATGCATAATGTAACCGCGCAAACGACAACGGACGAAGAAGCGAACACACTGCACATGCGCAGAACATGGAAAGGAAGGAAGAACAGTGCCCATTGAACTAGAAAGTTGGTGGAGAAAGTTGGCTAGCTGGTGGATTTATTTGAATGAATGCATAATATAACCGCGCAAACAACAACGGACGGAGAAGGAAACACACTGCACACGCGCGGAACATCGAAAGGAAGGAAGAACAGGGCCCATTGTACTAGAAAGTAGGATATGTAACTGAGAAAGGCGGGCTAGCTGGTGGTCGGTATTTGAATGCATAATGTAACCGCGCAAAGGACAACGGATGAAGAAGGGAACACAATGCACATGCGCAGAACATGGAAAGGAAGGAAGAACAGGGCCCAATGAAATAGAAAGTAGCATATGTAACTGAGAAAGGCGGGCTAGCTGGTGGTCGTTATGTGAATGCATAATGTAACCGCGCAAACGACAACGGACGAAGAAGCGAACACACTGCACATGCGCAGAACATGGAAAGGAAGGAAGAACAGTGCCCATTGAACTAGAAAGTTGGTGGAGAAAGTTGGCTAGCTGGTGGTCTTTATTTGAATGCTTAATGTAACCGCGCAAACGACAACGGACGAAGAAGGAAATACACTGCACACGCGTGGAACATGGAAAGGAAGGAAGAACAGCGCGCATTGCACTAGAAAGTAGCATATGTAACTGAGAAAGGCGGGCTAGCTGGTGGTCTTTATTTGAATGCATAATGTAACCGCGCAAACTACAACGGACGAAGAAGGAAGCACACTGCACAAGCACGGAACATAGAAAGGAAAGAAGAACAGGGCCCATTGTACTACAAAGTAGCATATGTAACTGAGAAAGGCGGGCTAGCTGGTGGTCGGTATTTGAATGCATAATGTAACCGCGCAAACGACAACGGACGAAGAAGGAAGCACACTGCACACGCGCGGAACATAGAAAGGAAGGAAGAACAGTGCCCATTGAACTAGAAAGTCGCATATGTAACTAAGAAAGGCGGGCTAGCTGGTGGTCGTTATGTGAATGCATAATGTACCCGCGCAAACGACAACGGACAAAGAAGGAAGCACACTGCACACGCGCGGAACATAGAAAGGAAGGAAGAACAGTGCCCATTGAACTAGAAAGTCGCATATGTAACTGAGAAAGGCGGGCTAGCTGGTGGTCGTTATGTGAATGCATAATGTAAGCGCGCAAACGACAACGGACGAAGTAGGAAGCACACTGCACAAGCACGGAACATAGAAAGGAAAGAAGAACAGGGCCCATTGAACTAGAAAGTAGCATATGTAACTGAGAAAGCGGGCTAGCTGGTGGTCGTTATTTGAATGCATTATGTAACCGCGCAATTGAGAACGGACGGAGAAGCAAACAAACTGCATACGCGCGGAACATGGAAAGGAAGGAAGAACAGGGCCCATTGTACTAGAAAGTAGGATATGTAACTGAGAAAGGCGGGCTAGCTGGTGGTCGGTATTTGAATGCATAATGTAACCGCGCAAAGGACAACGGATGAAGAAGGGAACACAATGCACATGCGCAGAACATGGAAAGGAAGGAAGAACAGGGCCCAATGAAATAGAAAGTAGCATATGTAACTGAGAAAGGCGGGCTAGCTGGTGGTCGTTATGTGAATGCATAATGTAACCGCGCAAACGACAACGGACGAAGAAGCGAACACACTGCACATGCGCAGAACATGGAAAGGAAGGAAGAACAGTGCCCATTGAACTAGAAAGTTGGTGGAGAAAGTTGGCTAGCTGGTGGTCTTTATTTGAATGCTTAATGTAACCGCGCAAACGACAACGGACGAAGAAGGAAATACACTGCACACGCGTGGAACATGGAAAGGAAGGAAGAACAGCGCGCATTGCACTAGAAAGTAGCATATGTAACTGAGAAAGGCGGGCTAGCTGGTGGTCTTTATTTGAATGCATAATGTAACCGTGCAAACTACAACGGACGAAGAAGGAAGCACACTGCACAAGCACGGAACATAGAAAGGAAAGAAGAACAGGGCCCATTGTACTACAAAGTAGCATATGTATATGAGAAAGGCAGGCTAGCTGGTGGTCGTTATTTGAATGCATAATGTAACCGCGCAAACGACAACGGACGAAGAAGGAAGCACACTGCACACGCGGGGAACATAGAAAGGAAGGAAGAACAGCGCCCATTGAACTAGAAAGTCGCATATGTAACTGAGAAAGGCGGGCTAGCTGGTGGTCGTTATGTGAATGCATAATGTACCCGCGCAAACGACAACGGACGAAGAAGCGAACACACTGCACATGCGCGGAACATGGAAAGGATGGAAGAACAGTGCCCATTGAACTAGAAAGTAGCATACGTAACTGAGAAAGGCTGGCTAGCTGGTGGTCTTTATTTGAATGCTTAATGTAACCGCGCAAACGACAACGGACGAAGAAGGAAGCACACTGCACACTCGGGGAACATAGAAAGGAAGGAAGAACAGTGCCCATTGGACTAGAAAGTCGCACATGTAACTGAGAAAGGCGGGCTAGCTGGTGGTCGTTATGTGAATGCATAATGTACCCGCGCAAACGACAACGGACGAAGAAGCGAACACACTGCACATGCGCGGAACATGGAAAGGATGGAAGAACAGTGCCCATTGAACTAGTAAGTAGCATATGTAACAGAGAAAGGCGGGCTAGCTGGTGGTCTTTATTTGAATGCCTAATGTAACCACGCAAACGACAACGGACGAAGAAGGAAACACACTGCACACGCGCGGAACATGGAAAGGAAGGAAGAACAGTGCCTATTGAACTAGAAAGTCGCATATGTAACTGAGAAAGCCGGGCTAGCTGGTGGTCTTTATTTGAATGCATAATGTAACCGCGCAAACCACAACGGACGAAGAAGGAATTACGCTGCACAAGCACGGAACATAGAAAGGAAAGAAGACCAGGGCCCATAGAACTAGACAGTAGCATATGTAACTGAGAAAGGCGGGCTAGCTGGTGGTCGTTATTTGGATCCATAATGTCACCGCACAAAAGACAACGGACGAAGAAGGAAGAAATACTGCACACGCGCGGAACATGGAAAGGAAGGAAGAACAGCACGCATTGTACTAGAAAGTAGCATATGTAACTGAGAAAGGCGGGCTAGCTGGTTGTCTTTATTTGAATGCATAAAGTAACCGCGCAAACGACAACGGACGAAGAAGGAAGTACGCTGCACAAGCACGTAACATTGAAAGGAAAGAACAGGGTCCATTGAAATAGAAAGTAGCATATGTAACTGAGAAAGGCGGGCTAGCTGGTGGTCGTTATATGGATGCATAATGTAACCGTGCAAACGACAACGGACGACGAGGGAAACACACTGCACACGAGCGGAACATAGAAACAAAGGAATAACAGGGCCGTTCAACTGGAAGGTAGCATATGTAACTGAGAAAGGCGGGCTAGCTGGTGGTCAGTATTTGCATGCCTAATGTAACCGCGTAAACGACAACGGACGAAGAAGGAAGCACACTGCACAAGAACGGAACATAGAAAGGAAAGAAGAACAGGGCCCATTGAACTAGAACGTAGCATATGTAACTGAGAAAGGTGGGCTAGCTGGTGGTCGTTATTTGGATGCCTAATGTAACCGCGCAAACGACAACGGACGAAGAAGGAAGCACACTGCACAAGCACGGATCATAGAGAGGAAAGAGGAACAGGGCCCATTGAACTAGAAAGTAGCATATGTAACTGAGAAAGGCGGGCTAGCTGGTGGTCTGTTTTGAATGCATATAGTAACCGCGCAAACGACAACGGACGAAGAAGGAAGTACACTGCACAAGCACGGAACATAGAAAGGAAAGAAAACAGGGCCCATTGAACTAGAAAGTAGCATATCTAGCTACTTTCTAGGTAGCTAGATATGTCTCTGAGAAAGGCGGGCTAGCTGGTGGTCGTTATTTGGATGCATAATGCAACCGCGTAAACGACAGCGGATGAAGAAGGGAGCACACTGCACACGCGCGGAACATAGAAAGGAAAGAAGAACAGGGCCCATTGAACTAGAAAGTAGCATATGTAACTGAGAAAGGCGGGCTAGCTGGTGGTCGTTATTTGGATGCATAATGTAACCGCTTAAACGACCACGCACGAAGAAGGAAGCACACTGCACAAGAACGGAACATAGAAAGGAAAGAAGAACAGGGCCCATTGAAAGAGAAAGTAGCATATGTCTCTGAGAAAGGCGGGCTAGCTGGTGGTCATTATTTGGATGCATAATGTAACCGCGCAAACGACAACGAATGGAAAAGCAAGCACACTGCACACGCGCGGAACATGGAAAGGAAGGAAGAACAGTGCGCATTGAACTAGAAGGTAGCATATGTAACTGAGAAAGGCGGGCTAGCTGGTGGTCGGTATTTGCATGCCTAATGTAACCGCGCAAACGACAACGGACGAAGAAGGAAGCACACTGCACAAGAACGGAACATAGAAAGGAAAGAAGAACAGGGCCCATTGAACTAGAAAGTAGCATACGTAACTGAGAAAGGCGGGCTAGCTTGTGGTCGTTATATGGATGCATAATGTAACCGCGCAAACGACAACTGACGACGAGGGAAACACACTGCACACGAGCGGAACATAGAAACAAAGGAATAACAGGGCCATTGAACTAGAAGGTAGCATATGTAACTGAGAAAGGCGGGCTAGCTGGTGGTCGGTATTTGCATGCCTAATGTTACCGCGCAAACGACAACGGACGAAGAAGGAAGCACACTGCACAAGAACGGAACATAGAAAGGAAGGAAGAACAGGGCCCATTGTACTAGAAAGTAGCATATGTAACTGAGAAAGGCGGGACAGCTGGTGGTCGGTATTTGAATGCATAATGTAACCGCGCAAACGACAACGGACGAAGAAGGGAACCCACTGCACATGCGCAGAACATGCAATGGAAGGAAGAACAGGGGCCATTGAACTAGAAAGTAGCATATGTAACTGAGAAAGGCGGGCTAGCTGGTGGTCGTTATTTGATTGGATAATATAACCGCGCAACCGACAGCAGACGGAGACGGAAACACACTGCACACGCGCGGAACATAGAAAGGAAGGAAGAACAGCGCGCATTGAACTAGAAAGTAGCATATGCAACTGAGAAAGGCGGGCTAGCTGGTGGTCGTTATGTGAATGCATAATGTAACCGCGCAAACGACAACGGACGAAGAAGGAAGCACACTGCACAAGAACGGAACATAGAAAGGAAAGAAGAACAGGGCCCATTGAACTAGAAAGTAGCATATGTAACTGAGAAAGGCGGGCTAGCTGGTGGTCGTTATTTGGATGCCTAATGTAACCGCGAAAACGACAACGGACGAAGAAGGAAGTACGCTGCACAAGCACGTAACATTGAAAGGAAAGAAGAACAGGGCCCATTGAAATAGAAAGTAGCATATGTAACTGAGAAAGGCGGGCTAGCTGGTGGTCGTTATATGGATGCATAATGTAACCGTGCAAACGACAACGGACGACGAGGGAAACACACTGCACACGAGCAGAACATAGAAACAAAGGAATAACAGGGCCATTCAACTAGAAGGTAGCATATGTAACTGAGAAAGGCGGGCTAGCTGGTGGTCAGTATTTGCATGCCTAATGTAACCGCGTAAACGACAACGGACGAAGAAGGAAGCACACTGCACAAGAACGGAACATAGAAAGGAAAGAAGAACAGGGCCCATTGAACTAGAAAGTAGCATATGTAACTGAGAAAGTGGGCTAGCTGGTGGTCGTTATTTGGATGCATAATGTAACCGCGCAAACGACAACGGACGAAGAAGGAAACACACTGCACAAGCACGGATCATAGAAAGGAAAGAGGAACAGGGCCCATTGAACTAGAAAGTAGCATATGTAACTGAGAAAGGCGGGCTAGCTGGTGGTCTGTTTTGAATGCATATAGTAACCGCGCAAACGACAACGGACGAAGAAGGAAGTACACTGCACAAGCACGGAACATAGAAAGGAAAGAAAACAGGGCCCATTGAACTAGAAAGTAGCATATCTAACTGAGAAAGGCGGGCTAGCTGGTGGTCGTTATTTGGATGCATAATGCAACCGCGTAAACGACAGCGGATGAAGAAGGGAGCACACTGCACACGCGCGGAACATAGAAAGGAAAGAAGAACAGGGCCCATTGAACTAGAAAGTAGCATATGTAACTGAGAAAGGCGGGCTAGCTGGTGGTCGTTATTTGGATGCATAATGTAACCGCCTAAACGACAACGCACGAAGAAGGAAGCACACTGCACAAGAACGGAACATAGAAAGGAAAGAAGAACAGGGCCCATTGAAAGAGAAAGTAGCATATGTCTCTGAGAAAGGCGGGCTAGCTGGTGGTCGTTATTTGGATGCATAATGTAACCGCGCAAACGACAACGAATGGAAAAGCAAGCACACTGCACACGCGCGGAACATGGAAAGGAAGGAAGAACAGCGCGCATTGAACTGGAAAGCAGCATATGTAACTGAGAAAGGCGGGCTAGCTGGTGGTTGGTATTTGAATGCATAATGTCATAAATTTTGGCAACCCGTAGGCTCTCGGCGTTGCTCCGTCAGCTGGAGTAAAGCCAGTGAAAACAACACTTTGAAGCATGAGTTCCCCTGGCTTTTGGAACATTTTCTCAAAGTAGCATATCTTATTTAGAAAGGCGGGCTAGCTGGTGGTCTTTATTTGAATGCATAATATAACCGCGCAAACGACAACGGACGGATAAGGGAACACGCTGCACACGCGCGGTACATAGAAAGGAAGGAAGAACAGGGTCCATTGTACTAGAAAGTAGCATATGTAACTGAGAAAGGCGGGCCAGCTGGTGGTCGGTATTTGAATGCATAATGTAACCGCGCAAACGACAACGGATGAAGAAGGGAACACACTGCACATGCGCAGAACCTGGAAAGGAAGGAAGAACAGGGCCCATTGAACTAGAAAGTAGCATATGTAACTGAGAAAGGCGGGCTAGCTGGTGGTCGTTATTTAATTGGATAATATAACCGCGCAACCGACAGCAGACGGAGACGGAAACACTGCACACGCGGGGAACATAGAAATGAAGGAAGAACAGTGCCCATTGAACTAGAAAGTCGCAAATGTAACTGAGAAAGCCGCGATAGCTGGTCGCCTTTATTTCAATGCATAATATAACCGCGCAAACGACAACGGACGAAGAAGGAAACACACTGCACACGCGGGGAACATAGAAAGAAAGGAAGAACAGCGCCCATTGAACTAGAAAGTCGCATATGTAACTGAGAAAGGCGGGCTAGCTGGTGGTCGTTATGTGAATGCATGATGTAACCGCGCAAACGACAACGGACGAAGAAGCGAACACACTGCACATGCGCAGAACATGGAAATTAAGGAAGAACAGTGCCTATTGAACTAGAAAGTAGCATATGTAACAGAGAAAGGCGGGCTAGCTGGTCGTCTTTATTTCAATGCTTAATGTAACCGCGCAAACGACAACGGACGAAGAAGGAAACACACTGCACACACGCGAAACATGGAAAGGAAGGAAGAACAGCACGCATTGTACTAGAAAGTAGCATATGTAACAGAGAAAGGCGGGCTAGCTGGTTGTCTTTATTTGAATGCATAATGTAACCGCGCAAACGACAACGGACGAAGAAGGAAGTACGCTGCACAAGCACGGAACATAGAAAGGAAAGAAGAACAGGCCCATTGAACTAAAAAGTAGCATATGTAACTGAGAAAGGCGGGCTAGCTGGTGGTCGTTATATGGATGCATAATGTAACCGCGCAAACGACAACGGACGACGAGGGAAACACACTGCACACGAGCGGAACATAGAAACGAAGGAATAACAGGGCCATTGAACTCGAAGGTAGCATATGTAACTGAGAAAGGCGGGCTAGCTGGTGGTCGGTATTTGCATGCCTAATGTAACCGCGCAAACGACAACGGACGAAGAAGGAAGCACAATGCACAAGAACGGAACATAGAAAGGAAGGAAGAACAGGGCCCGTTGTACTAGACAGTAGCATATGTAACTAAGAAAGGCGGGACAGCTGGTGGTCGGTATTTGAATGCATAATGTAACCGCGCAAACGACAACGGATGAAGAAGGGAACACACTGCACATGCGCAGAACATGGAAAGGAAGGAAGAACAGGGCCCATTGAACTAGAAAGTAGCATATGTAACTGAGAAAGGAGGGCTAGCTGGTGGTCGTTATTTGATTGAATTAATATAACCGCGCAACCGACAGCAGACGGAGACGGAAACACACTGCACACGCGCGGAACATAGAAAGGAAGGAAGAACAGCGCGCATTGAACTAGAAAGTAACATATGCAACTGAGAAAGGCGGGCTAGCTGGTGGTCGTTATGTGAATGCCTAATGTAACCGCGCAAACGACAACGGACGAAGAAGCGAACACACTGCACACGCGGGGAACATAGAAATGAAGGAAGAACAGTGCCCATTGAACTAGAAAGTCGCAAATGTAACTGATAAAGCCGGGCTAGCTGGTGGTCGTTATTTGAATGCATAATGTAACCGCGCAAATGACAACGGACGAAGAAGGAAACACACTGCACACGCGGGGAACATAGAAAGGAAGGAAGAACAGCGCCCATTGAACTACAAAGCAGCATATGTAACTGAGAAAGGCGGGCTCGCTGGTGGTCGGTATTTGAATGCATAATGTCACCGCACAAACGACAACGGACGGAGAAGCAAACACACTGCACACGCGCGGAACATAGAACGAAGGAAGAGGGCCCATTGAACTAGAAAGTAGCACATGTTATTTAGAAAGGCGGGCTAGCTGGTGGTCGTTATTTGGATGCATAATGTAACCGCGCAAAAGACAACGGACGAAGAAGGAAGCACACTGCACAAGAACAGAACATGGAAAGGAAAGACAAAGAACAGGGCCCATTGAACTAGAAAGTAGCTTATGTAACTGAGAAAGGCGGGCTAGCTGGTGGTCGTTATTTGGATGCATAATGTAACCGCGCAAACGACAACGGACGAAGTAGGAAGCACACTGCACACGCGCGGAACATGGAAAGGAAGGAAGAACAGCGCGCATTGAACTAGAAAGTAGCATATGTAACTGATAAAGGCGGGCTAGCTGGTGGTCGTTTTTTGGATGCATAATGTAACCGCGCAAATGACAACGGACGAAGAAGGAAGCATACTGCACAAGTACGGAACATAGAAAGGTAAGAAGAACAGGGCCCATTCAACTAGAAAGTAGCATATGTAACTGAGAAATGCGGGCTAGCTGGTGGTCCTTTTTTGGATGCATAATGTAACCGCGCAAACGACAACGGACGAAGAAGGAAACACACTGCACACGAGCGGAACATAGAAACGAAGGAATAACAGGGCCCATTGAACTAGAAGGTAGCATATGTAACTGAGAAAGGCGGGCTAGCTGGTGGTCGTTATTTGGATGCATAATGTAACCACGCAAACGACAACGGACGAAGTAGGAAGTACACTGCACACGCGCGGAACATGGAAAGGAAGGAAGAACAGCGCGCATTGAACTGGAAAGCAGCATATGTAACTGAGAAAGGCGGGCTAGCTGGTGGTCGGTATTTGAATGCATAATGTCACCGCACAAATGACAACGGACGGAGGCGCAAACACACTGCATACGCGCGGAACATAGAACGAAGGAAGAGCAGGGCCCATTGAACTAGAAAGTAGCACATGTTACTTAGAAAGGCGGGCTAGCTGGTGGTCGTTATTTGGATGCATAATGTAACCGCGCAAACGACAACGGACGAAGAAGGAAGCACACTGCACAAGAACGGAACATAGAAAGGAAAGAAGAACAGGGCCCATTGAACTAGAAAGTAGCATATGTAACTGAGAAAGGCGGGCTAGCTGGTGGTCGGTATTTGCATGCATAATGTAACCGCGCAAGCAAAAACGGACGAAGAAGGAAGCACACTGCACAAGAACGGAACATAGAAAGGAAAGAACAGGGCCCATTGAACTAGAAAGTAACATATGTAACTGAGAAAGGCGGGCTAGCTGGTGGTCGTTATTTAGATGCATAATGTAACCGCGCAAACGACAACGGACGAAGTAGGAAGCACATTGCACACGCACGGAACATGGAAAGGAAGGAAGAACAGCGCGCATTGAACTGGAAAGTAGCATATGCAACTGATAAAATCGGGCTAGCTGGTGGTCGTTTTTTGGATGCATATTGTAACCGCGCAAATGACAACGGACGAAGAAGGAAGCACACTGCACAAGAACGGAACATAGAAAGGAAAGAAGAACAAGGCCCATTGAACTAGAAAGTAGCATACGCAACTGAGAAAGGCGGGCTAGCTGGTGGTCGTTACTTTGATGCATAATGTAACCGCGCAAACGACAACGGACGAAGAAGGAAGCATACTGCACACGCGTGGAACATAGAAAGGAAAGAAGAACAGGGCCCATTGAACTAGAAAGTAGCATATGCAACTGATAAATGCGGGCTAGCTGGTGGTCGTTTTTTGGATGCATAATGTAACCACGCAAATGACAACGGACGAAGAAGGAAGCACACTGCACAAGAACGGAACATCGAAAGGAAACAAGAACAGGGACCATTGAACTAGAAAATAGTATATGTACCTGAGAAAGGCGGGCTAGCTGGTGGTCGTTTTTTGGATGCATAATGTAACCGCGCCAACGACAACGGACGAAGAAGGAAACACACTGCACACGAGCGGAACATAGAAACGAAGGAATAACAGGGCCCATTGAACTAGAAGGTAGCATATGTAACTGAGAAAGGCGGGCTAGCTGGTGGTCGTTATTTGGATGCATAATGTAACCACGCAAACGACAACGGACGAAGTAGGAAGTACACTGCACACGCGCGGAACATGGAAAGGAAGGAAGAACAGCGCGCATTGAACTGGAAAGCAGCATATGTAACTGAGAAAGGCGGGCTAGCTGGTGGTCGGTATTTGAATGCATAATGTCACCGCACAAATGACAACGGACGGAGGAGCAAACACACTGCATACGCGCGGAACATAGAACGAATTAAGAGCAGGGCCCATTGAACTAGAAAGTAGCACATGTTACTTAGAAAGGCGGGCTAGCTGGTTGTCGTTATTTGGATGCATAATGTAACCGCGCAAACGACAACGGACGAAGAAGGAAGCACACTGCACAAGAACGGAACATAGAAAGGAAAGAAGAACAGGGCCCATTGAACTAGAAAGTAGCATATGTAACTGAGAAAGGCGGGCTAGCTGGTGGTCGGTATTTGCATGCATAATGTAACCGCGCAAGCAAAAACGGACGAAGAAGGAAGCACACTGCACAAGAACGGAACATAGAAAGGAAAGAAGAACAGGGCCCATTGAACTAGAAAGTAACATATGTAACTGAGAAAGGCGGGCTAGCTGGTGGTCGTTATTTAGATGCATAATGTAACCGCGCAAACGACAACGAACGAAGTAGGAAGCACACTGCACACGCACGGAACATGGAAAGGAAGGAAGAACAGCGCGCATTGAACTGGAAAGCAGCATATGTAACTGAGAAAGGCGGGCTAGCTGGTGGTCGCTATTTGATTGGATAATATAACCGCGCAAACGACAACAGACGGAGAAGGAAACACACTGCACACGCGCAAAACATAGAAAGGAAGGAAGAACAGCGCGCATTGAACTAGAAAGTAGCATATGTAAATGAGAAAGGCGGGCTAGCTGGTGGTCGGTATTTGCATGCATAATGTAACCGCGCAAGCGACAACGGACGAAGAAGGAAGCACACTGCACAAGAACGGAACATAGAAAGGAAAGAACAGAGCCCATTGAAATAGAAAGTAGCATATGTACCTGAGAAAGGCGGGCTAGCTGGTGGTCGTTATTTGGATGCTTAATGTAACCGCGCAAACGACAACGGACGAAGTAGGAAGTACACTGCACACGCGCGGAACATGGAAAGGACGGAAGAACAGCGCGCATTGAACTGGAAAGCAGCATATGTAACTGAGAAAGGTGGGCTAGCTGGTGGTCGGTATTTGAATGCATAATGTCACCGCACAAACGACAATGGACGGATAAGGAAACACATTGCACACGCGCAGAACATAGAAATGAAGGAAGAAGAGCGCCCATTGAACTAGAAAGTCGCATATGTAACTGAAAAAGGCGGGCTAGCTGGTGGTCGTTATGTGAATGCCTGATGTAACCGCGCAAACGACAAGGGACGAAGAAGCGAACACACTGCACATGCGCAGAACATGGAAAGGAAGGAAGAACAGTGCCTATTGAAATAGAAAGTAGCATATGTAACAGAGAAAACGGGCTAGCTGGTGGTCTTTATTTGAATGCTTAATGTAACCGCGCAAACGACAACGGACGAAGAAGGAAACACACTGCACACGCGCGGAACATGGAAAGGAAGGAAGAAGAGCGCGCATTGTACTAGAAATAGCATATGTAACTGAGAAAGGCGGGCTAGCTGGTAGTCTGTATTTGAATGCATATTGTAACCGCGCAAACGACAACTGACGAAGAAGGAAGTACGCTGCACAAGCACGGAACATAGAAAGGAAAGAAGAACAGGGCCCATTGAACTAGAAAGTAGCAGATGTAACTGAGAAAGGCGGGCAAGCTGGTGGTCGTTTTTTGGATGCATAATGTAACCGCGCAAATGACAACGGACGAAGAAGGAAGCACACTGAACAAGAACGGAACATAGAAAGGAAAGAAGAACAGGGCCCATTGAACTAGAAAGTAGCATATGTAACTGAGAAAGGCGGGCTAGCTGGTGGTCGTTTTTTGGATGCATATTGTAACCGCGCCAACGACAACGCACGAAGAAGGAAACACACTGCACACGAGCGGAACATAGAAACGAAGGAATAACAGGGCCCATTGAACTAGAACGTAGCATATGTAAATGAGAAAGGCGGGCTAGCTGGTGGTCGGTATTTGCATGCATAATGTAACCGCGCAAGCGACAACGGACGAAGAAGGAAGCACACTGCACAAGAACGGAACATAGAAAGGAAAGAACAGAGCCCATTGAAATAGAAAGCAACATATGTAACTGAGAAAGGCGGGCTAGCTGGTGGTCGTCATTTGGATGCATAATGTAACCGCGCAAACGACAACGGACGAAGTAGGAAGTACACTGCACACGCGCGGAACATGGAAAGGACGGAAGAACAGCGCGCATTGAACTGGAAAGCAGCATATGTAACTGAGAAAGGTGGGCTAGCTGGTGGTCGGTATTTGAATGCATAATGTCACCGCACAAACGACAACGGACGGAGAAGGAAACACACTGCACACGCGCGGAACATAGAAAGGAAGGAAGAACAGCGCGCATTGAACTAGAAAGTAGCATATGCAGCTGAGAAAGGCGGGCTAGCTGGTGGTCGTTATTCGAATGCATAATATAACCGCGCAAACGACAATGGACGGATAAGGAAACACATTGCACACGCGCAGAACATAGAAAGGAAGGAAGAAGAGCGCCCATTGAACTATAAAGTCGCATATGTAACTGAGAAAGGCGGGCTAGCTGGTGGTCATTATGTGAATCATCATCATTTATTATCCCTTAAGGGCCCTATTGGGCATTACATAAGGGGGGCGGGTTAACAAGAGAAGTATTCACGTGGTCATATATTATAAAGCGAAATAAAAAGACAGACAGGCAAAGTAACGTTATACATTGTTATGGAACCGTGGTTGAAGGCAAAGACGCAAAGAACACGCAAGCAGTTGAGCTCCGCATATGTTTGCAATTGAATAAAAGGGTTGCAATACAATTCAATATAAAATTCAATTCAATACAATATTCAATTCAATACAAAAATGCAATTCCATATACATATATGTACACACAAGTCAAAGCAAAAAATGTGACATATATGTTATGTCCCATCTTAAGGAAGAACCACAAAGTGAAGTAGGCGTTGGATATATGAGAAAAGCAGGAAATGTTTACCGATTATGAGATTATTTGGCAAAGTGAGCCGATATGAGCTGCCTGAATTTTGAGTTGTCACGTTCATTGAGTAATGGTTCTGGAATCGAGTTCCATTCTTCAATCGCCAATGGTAAGAAAGACTTATAAAATGTGTTTGTCGAACCAGTTATGCGTTGTACACTCATAGAATTGAAAAGACGTCGTGATGTCCGTATGGGTGGCACTAAAAGGGTGGTTCTCAGGTCAGGGCGATTATAGTATAGATTTTGAAACAGGCATAGCCGTGAAATTTTCCTTCGATGAGCTAACGATTCAAGATTAATGGATGATTTAATGGCACTAATGCTAACCCGTCTATTATATTCGGAAACGATGAAACGAGCAGCCCGATTCTGAATGCTTTCGAGTGATTCGATTAGATATTGTTGGTGAGGACTCCATATTGAGCTGGCATATTCAAGTTTCGGCCTAACGTACGCCTCATAGGCGAGTTTTCTGATATAACTGGGGGATAAAGAAAGGGCACGCTTAATGAAAGCAAGTGTTTTGGATGTCTCTGCCACTAATTTCGTGATGTGTTCAGACCAGTTGAGTTTGTCAGTGATAACAACACCTAAGTATAGGTACGATTCAACACGTGATATGGCAGTGGAGTTTAACGAGTATGAAAAGTTAAAGGTGGAAAGCTTTCGAGATACTTGCATGCTCTTGCATTTGGATATGTTTAGATTCATCAGCCAGGTGGTACACCAAGTTTCTATTATATCAAGGTCTTTCTGGAGGAGTCTCTGGTCAGAGGTGGAAGTTATGCGACGATAAAGAACGCAATCGTCAGCGAAAAGGCGAATTGTGGAGGAGATATTTGTAGGAAGGTCGTTGATAAAGACTAAAAATAAGAGTGGTCCAAGGACAGAGCCTTGCGGTACGCCTGAAATGACTTTGGAGGTTTTGGAGCGGTGGTTGCCGATAACAGTAAACTGGGTGCGGTCTGAGAGGAAGCAAGAAATCCATGACAATATTAAGGGATCTAGAGAGAGAGAGGAGAGTTTAGCAATAAGACGTTGATGTGGAACTCGGTCAAAGGCCTTAGAGAAATCCAGGTAGATGACATCAGTTTGAAAAGATGAATCTAAGTTCAGGTGAAGGTCGGTAGTAAACTCGAAAAGCTGGGTATCGCACGAAAATCCAGAGCGGAATCCATGTTGTTTGGTAAAAAAGAAGGTGTTCCTGTCCAGGTGAGAGGAGACTTGTGAGTATACGATGTGTTCGAGCATTTTACAAGCAATACATGTTAATGAAATTGGTCGATAGTTTGATGGATCAGAGCGGTCACCAGCCTTGAAAACCGGGACAACCTTACTTATTGTCCAGTCATTTGGCATTGCTGAACTTGAAAGTGATTGACTGAAAATTATTTCTAATATCTGGCATGAAATACCTCTTGTACCTTTTAGTATCTTGGTAGTTATGTCATCCGGCCCGGGAGCGCTTGATGGCTTCAAGTTATCAATGAGTTTAGCTATGCCTTCGACTGAAATGGAAATTGGAGGCATCTGGCTGAAATTAGGACTGGGATAGCTGGGTACGTTTAGCAATGGTTCCCGTGTAAAAACTGAAGAAAGGTAAGTGTTCATGACATCTGCGCAGTCTTCTGCGGCGACGTGCGAGCCATCTTGGTCGTGCAAGATTATATTTTGAGGCGAGTTTCGGTTTGGCAACAGGATGTTCCAGAACTTTTAGGGTTATTCCGAATAATGTTTTGCAAGTCTTTATGGAAAAATTTCTTTTTGGAATGCCTCAAAAGATTTGTATAACCCCGGAGGCATTCAAAGTACTTGTCCCATTTTGAAGCAGAGGCAGAATTTTTGGCAGCCCGAAAAAGTCGTTTTTTTTTCCTTAACAACCGTCGAAGGCCGTTAGAAAACCAGTGCTTATCAGCATCTCCGCGAATACAGATCAGCGGGACATATGTTTCCATGAGCGAAAGTATTTTTTGCTTGTAAAGTAACCAGTTACTATTAACGGTTCGGTTGTGAGCACTTTTACTAAAGTGAGAAAGAAACGCCTCTAGTTCAAGGTTAATTTGCGCATAGTCGGCTTTGTTGTAGTCGCGAATATATTTTAAAGATGGCTTACGAGTGGTAATGGGAATAGCCAAATCGAAAAATAGTAGTTTGTGGTCACTAAGGCCACTCCTAGCACACGAGAGAGACTGACATAACTCAGGCTTTGAGACAAATACTAGATCAAGGATGTTGGTACCACGGGTTGGAATTCTAACAGACTGGAACAGATTAAAGGTGAGAATTAAGTCAATAAATTGCTTCGACTGACGAGAAGATGCTGATAACAGTTCCCAGTCTATATCGGGATAATTAAAGTCTCCGCATAGTACCAAGTTCGCTCGCGGAAAGCGGGTTTGGAGGTGGAAAAGGACAGAATACAGCTCATCAACAAAATAGCAATCTAAATCTGGCGGACGGTAGCAGGCGATAAGCAAGGTGTTACCAAATTTAAGGGACAGGTTAATACATAGTAGTTCAAGGCTGCATTGGACGGGTACCAAGTGTGAGACTACCGTTGATTTAACGATAATCAGGACACCACCTCCTCTTCGGCCAGCTCTGTCAAGTCTGTAGACACTAAACGTTCTACTAGTCTCGAGCAGCTCACTGTCCTGGATATCTGCGGTAAGCCACGACTCGGTAAAGACCGCAATATCCGAGCAATTATCATCAAGAAGCGCTTCCACAGCTTCCTTCTTTGGTAAGTAGCTGCGAACGTTCGTGAACATGACAGCCATTTTACGATAAGATGGAGTGACGTGTGAGCTTTGCGAAGGCTGAGCTAGCTGTTTATAAGGAACCTTGGAAGCGGGTGGTGATCGCTATGACGAAAGTTCGATTACGCGATCCGTATTGGCGTCATATATGTATTGTTTTTTGTCGATCTCCAGTTTGTCGTACCGTATTTTGAACGTGGCGGCCCTTTCCTTACCAAAAGAGTACAACTTTTTCCGGGCTAACCGAACATGCGCAGAATAGTCTTCACGAACAGAAAATTTTGATTTCTTCAGCTTCGGCCCTGCTGTCAGAATTTTTGACTTCACCTTAAAATGTGCCAGTTTGACAATGATTGGGCGGTTTTTTGATTCTTGGAAGCGGCCCATTCGATGCGCACGTTCTATATCATCAGCATTTATCGACACACCAAGATGCTCCGAGCAGAAAGAGATTACATGCTCCTCTGATTGCTCCCAGGTTTCACCGGCCGCATCTGTGATACCAAAGAAGATCACGTTCGACCTGCGCAACCGATTTTCTGCGTCATCGCACTTCTCTGTGAGGTTTTTAATCTCGGAGGAAAGCCTAGTAACTTCATCGTTCCAGCCTGGTTCTGAAATTTTTCCGCCTGCTTGACCTGTGTGTACTATATTTTCTAAAGAATCAACCCTCAGGGAAAGAGTGCTGACGTGATTTTCGATGCTAGTCTGAGCACTACGTATGTTTGAAAGCTCAGTGAGTACAGTGTTTTGTGATTGTTCAAGACGCGATATCGCCGCAGCGATTGATTCTAGGGTCACGGGTCCTGGGTTTAGTTCAACGTCGCCGGAGAGGACAAGCAAGAGGTGAACAACATAAGCATTGATGCAGTGTAAGCAACTTTGGTACATCAATTTGCGGCAAGAATCGATATACTCAAGTGGGCACGACACCGCAAATAAAAAGGGATTGCTTGTACGGGTGCAACAAGCATGCGGTAAATAACTAACCTGCACAGAGAGCGGTGTTGGCATGACCGCGTTTGATGCGGTGACGTGCCCCAAGTCGAGCTGGTGCAGACGTGGATTAAGTAGGCATTCCGTTGCAGCCGGTTGCCAGAAGAAAGGCTCATTCCAGGCGGGAAAAAGCGGGAAAGCGCTAGCTTCTGCGACGTCCTGAATCAGAGGCGGGAGGTGGAGTGGCTTGATAGGGCGGTGTTGATCAGGTATCAGCAAGCCAGCGAAGCAAAACGGCAACGTCGAGACGGTCCATATCAGGACAGCCTGCACAGAGAGCGGTGTTGGCATGACCGTGTTTGATGCGGTGACGTGCCCCAAGTCGAGCTGGTGCAGACGTGGATTAAGTAGGCATTCCGTTGCAGCCGGTTGCCAGATGAAAGGCTCATTCCAGGCGGGAAAAAGCGGGAAAGCGCTAGCTTCTGCGACGTCCTGAATCAGAGGCGGGAGGTGGAGTGGCTTGATAGGGCGGTGTTGATCAGGTATCAGCAAGCCGGCGAAGCAAAACGGCAACGTCGAGACGGTCCATATCAGGACAGCCTGCACAGAGAGCGGTGTTGGCATGACCGTGTATGATGCGGTGACGTGCCCCAAGTCGAGCTGGTGCAGACGTGGATTAAGTAGGCATTCCGTTGCAGCCGGTTGCCAGATGAAAGGCTCATTCCAGGCGGGAAAAAGCGGGAAAGCGCTAGCTTCTGCGACGTCCTGAATCAGAGGCGGGAGGTGGAGTGGCTTGATAGGGCGGTGTTGATCAGGTATCAGCAAGCCAGCGAAGCAAAACGGCAACGTCGAGACGGTCCATATCAGGACAGCCTGCACAGAGAGCGGTGTTGGCATGACCATGTTTGATGCGGTGACGTGCCCCAAGTCGAGCTGGTGCAGACATGGATTAAGTAGGCATTCCGTTGCAGCCGGTTGCCAGATGAAAGGCTCATTCCAGGCGGGAAAAAACGGGAAAGCGCTAGCTTCTGCGACGTCCTGAATCAGAGGCGGGAGGTGGAGTGGCTTGATAGGGCGGTGTTGATCAGGTATCAGCAAGCCAGCGAAGCAAAACGGCAACGTCGAGACGGTCCATATCAGGACAGCCTGCACAGAGAGCGGTGTTGGCATGACCGTGTTTGATGCGGTGACGTGCCCCCAGCAATGCATGATGTAACCGCGCAAACGACAACGGACGAAGAAGCGAACACACTGCACATGCGCAGAACATGGAAAGGAAGGAAGAACAGTGCCTATTGAAATAGAAAGTAGCATATGTAACAGAGAAAGCGGGCTAGCTGGTGGTCTTTATTTGAATGCTTAATGTAACCGCGCAAACGACAACGGACGAAGAAGGAAACACACTGCACACGCACGGAACATGGAAAGGAAGGAAGAAGAGCGCGCATTGTACTAGAAAGTAGGGTATGTAACTGAGAAAGGCGGGCTAGCTGGTAGTCTGTATTTGAATGCATATTGTAACCGCGCAAACGACAACGGACGAAGAAGGAAGTACGCTGCACAAGCACGGAACATAGAAAGGAAAGAAGAACAGGGCCCAGTGAACTAGAAAGTAGCACATGTAACTGAGAAAGGCGGGCAAGCTGGTGGTCGTTTTTTGGATGCATAATGTAACCGCGCAAATGACAACGGACGAAGAAGGAAGCACAATGAACAAGGACGGAACATAGAAAGGAAAGAAGAACAGGGCCCATTGAACTAGAAGGTAGCATATGTAACTGAGAAAGGCGGGCTAGCTGGAGGTCTTTATTTGAATGCTTAATGTAACCGCGCAAACGACAACGGACGAAGAAGGAAACCCACTGCACACACGCGGAACATAGAAAGGAAGGAAGAACAGCGCGCATTGTACTAGAAAGTAGCATATGAAACTGAGAAAGGCGGGCTAGCTGGTAGTCTGTATTTGAATGCATAATGTAACCGCGCAAATGACAACGGACGAAGAAGGAAGCATACTGCACACGTGTGGAACATAGAAAGGAAAGAAGAACAGGGTCCATTGAACTAGAAAGTAGCATATGTAACTGATAAAGGCGGGCTAGCTGGTGGTCGTTTTTTAGATGCATAATGTAACCGCGCAAACGACAACGGACGAAGTAGGAAGCACACTGCACACGCGCGGAACGTGGAAAGGAAGGAAGAACAGCGCGCATTGAACTGGAAAGCAGCATATGTAACTGAGAAAGGCGGGCTAGCTGGTGGTCGCTATTTGATTGGATAATATAACCGCGCAAACGACAACAGACGGAGAAGGAAACACACTGCACACGGGCGGAACATAGAAAGGAAGGAAGAACAGCGCGCATTGAACTAGAAAGTAGCATATGCAACTGATAAAGGCGGGCTAGCTGGTGGTCGTTTTTTGGATGCATAATGTAACCGCGCAAACGACAACGGACGAAGAAGGAAACACACTGCACACGAGCGGAACATAGAAACGAAGGAATAACATGGCCCATTGAACTAGAAGGTAGCATATGTAACGGAGAAAGGCGGGCTAGCTGGTGGTCGGTATTTGCATGCATAATGTAACCGCGCAAGCGACTACGGACGGAGAAGGAAACACACTGCACACGCGCGGAACAAAGAACTAAGGAAGAACAGGGCCCATTGAACTAGAAAGTAGCAAATGTTACTTAGAAAGGCGGGCTAGCTGGTGGTCTTTATTTGAATGCATAATATAACCTTGCAAACGACAACGGACGGATAAGGAAGCATACTGCACACGTGTGGAACATAGAAAGGAAAGAAGAACAGGGTCCATTGAACTAGAAAGTAGCATATGTAACTGATAAAGGCGGGCTAGCTGGTGGTCGTTTTTTAGATGCATAATGTAACCGCGCAAATGACAACGGAAGAAGAAGGAAGCACACTGCACACGGGCGGAACATAGAAAGGAAGGAAGAACAGCGCGCATTGAACTAGAAAGTAGCATATGCAACTGATAAAGGCGGGCTAGCTGGTGGTCGTTTTTTGGATGCATAATGTAACCGCGCAAACGACAACGGACGAAGAAGGAAACACACTGCACACGAGCGGAACATAGAAACGAAGGAATAACATGGCCCATTGAACTAGAATGTAGCATATGTAACGGAGAAAGGCGGGCTAGCTGGTGGTCGGTATTTGCATGCATAATGTAACCGCGCAAGCGACAACGGACGGAGAAGGAAACACACTGCACACGCGCGGAACAAAGAACTAAGGAAGAACAGGGCCCATTGAACTAGAAAGTAGCAAATGTTACTTAGAAAGGCGGGCTAGCTGGTGGTCTTTATTTGAATGCATAATATAACCTTGCAAACAACAACGGACGGATAAGGAAACAAACTGCACACGCGCGGAACATAGAAACGAAGGAAGAAAAGGGCGCAGTGTACTAGAAAGTAGCATATGTAACTGAGAAAGGTGGGCCTGCTGGTGGTCGGTATTTGAATGCATAATGTAACCGCGCAAACGACAACGGATGAGGAAGGGAACACACTGCACATGCGCCGAACATGGAAAGGAAAGAAGAACAGTGCCTATTGAACTAGAAAGTAGCATATGTAACAGAGAAAGGCGGGCTAGCTGGTGGTCTTTATTTGAATGCTTAATGTAACCGCGCAAACGACAACGGACGAAGAAGGAAACAAACTGCACACGCGCGGAACATAGAAAGGAAGGAAGAACAGCGCGCATTGTACTAGAAAGTAGCATATGAAACTGAGAAAGGCGGGCTAGCTGGTAGTCTGTATTTGAATGCACAATGTAACCACGCAAATGACAACGGACGAAGAAGGAAGTACGCTGCACAAGCACGGAACATAGAAAGGAAAGAAGAACAGGGCCCATTGAACTAGAAAGTAGCATATGTAAGTGAGAAAGGCGGGCTAGCTGGTGGTCGTTATATGGATGCATAATGTAGCCGCGCAAACGACAACGGACGATGAAGGAAACACACTGCACAAGCACGGAACATAGAAAGGAAAGAAGAACAGGGCCCATTGAACTAGAAAGTAGCATACGCAACTGAGAAAGGCGGGCTAGCTAGTGGTCGTTATTTGGATGCCTAATGTAACCGCGCAAACGACAACGGACGAAGAAGGAAGCATACTGCACACGCGTGGAACATAGAAAGGAAAGAAGAACAGGGCCCATTGAACTAGAAAGTAGCATATGTAACTGATAAAGGCGGGCTAGCTGGTGGTCGTTTTTTGGATGCATAATGTAACCGCGCAAATGACAACGGACGAAGAAGGAAGCACACTGCACACGCGCGGAACATGGAAAGGAAGGAAGAACAGCGCGCATTGAACTGGAAAGCAGCATATGTAATTGAGAAAGGCGGGCTAGCTGGTGGTCGCTATTTGATTGGATAATATAACCGCGCAAACGACAACAGACGGGGAAGGAAACACACTGCACACGGGCGGAACATAGAAAGGAAGGAAGAACTGCGCGCATTGAAGTAGAAAGTAGCATATGCAACTGATAAAGGCGGGCTAGCTGGTGGTCGTTTTTTGGATGTATATAGTAACCGCGCAAATGACAACGGACGAAGACGGAAGCACACTGCACAAGAACGGAACATAGAAAGGAAAGAAGAACAAGGCCCATTGAACTAGAAAGAAGCATACGCAACTGAGACAGGCGGCCTAGCTGGTGGTCGTTATTTGGATGCATAATGTAACCGCGCAAACGACAACGGACGAAGAAGGAAACACACTGCGTACGAGCGGAACATAGAAACGAAGGAATAACAGCGCGGATTGAACTGGAAAGCAGCATATGTAACTGAGAAAGGCGGGCTAGCTGGTGGTCGGTATTTGAATGCATAATGTCACCGCACAAACGACAACGGACGGAGAAGCAAACACACTGCACACGCGCGGAACATAGAACGAAGGAAGAACCGGGCCCATTGAACTAGAAAGTAGCACATGTTACTTAGAAAGGCGGGCTAGCTGGTAGTCGTTATTTGGATGCATAATGTAACCACGCAAACGACAACGGACGAAGAAGGAAGCACACCGCACAAGAACGAAACATACAAAGGAAAGAAGAACAGGGCCCATTGAACAAGAAAGTAGCATATGTAACTGAGAAAGGCGGGCTAGCTGGTGGTCGGTATTTGCATGCATATAGTAACTGCGCAAGCGACAACGGACGAAGAAGGAAGCACACTGCACAAGAACGGAACATAGAAAGGAAAGAAGAACAGGGCCCATTGAACTAGAAAGTAGCATATGTAACTGAGGAAGACGGGCTAGCTGGTGGTCGGTATTTGGATGCATAATGTAACCGCGCGAACGACAACGGACGAAGTAGGAAGCACACTGCACACGCGCGGAACATGGAAAGGAAGAAAGAACAGCGCGCATTGAACTCGAAAGCAGCATATGTAACTTAGAAAGGCGGGCTAGCTGGTGGTCGCTATTTGATTGGATAATATAACCGCGCAAACGACAACGGACGGATAAGGAAACACATTGCACACGCGCAGAACATAGAAAGGAAGGAAGAAGAGCGCCCATTGAACTAGAAAGTCGCATATGTAACTGAGAAAGGCGGGCTAGCGGGTGGTCGTTATGTGAATGCATGATGTAACCGCGCAAACGACAACGGACGAAGAAGCGAACACACTGCACATGCGCAGAACATGGAAAGGAAGGAAGACCAGTGCCTATTGAAATAGAAAGTAGCATATGTAACAGAGAAAGGCGGCTAGCTGGTGGTCTTTATTTGAATGCCTAATGCAACCGCGCAAACGACAACGGACGAAGAAGGAAACACACTGCACACGCGCGGAACATGGAAAGGAAGGAAGAAGAGCGCGCATTGTACTATAAAGTAGCATATGTAACTGAGAAAGGCGGGCTAGCTGGTAGTCTATATTTGAATGCATATTGTAACCGCGCAAACGACAACGGACGAAGAAGGAAGTACGCTGCACAAGCACAGAACATAGAAAGGAAAGAAGAACAGGGCCCATTGAACTAGAAAGTAGCACATGTACCTGAGAAAGGCGGGGAAGCTGGTGGTCGTTTTTTGGATGCATAATGTAACCGCGCAAGCGACAACGGACGAAGAAAGAAGCACACTGCACAAGAACGGAACATAGAAAGGAAAGAAGAACAGGGCCCATTTAACTAGAAAGTAGCTTATGTAACTGAGAAAGGCGGGCTAGCTGGTGGTCGTTTTTTGGATGCATAATGTAACCGCGCAAACGACAACGGACGAAGTAGGAAGCACACTGCACACGCTTGGAACATGGAAAGGAAGGAAGAACAGCGTGCATTGAACTGGAAAGCAGCATATGTAACTGAGAAAGGCGGGCTAGCTGGTGGTCGCTATTTGATTGGATAATATAACCGCGCAAACCACAACAGACGGAGAAGGAAACACACTGCACACGCGCGGAACATAGAAAGGAAGGAAGAACAGCGCGCATTGAACTGGAAAGTAGCATATGCAACTGATAAAGGCGGGCTAGCTGGTGGTCGTTTTTTGGATGCATAATGTAACCACGCAAACGACAACGGACGAAGAAGGAAGCAAACTGCACAGGAACGGAACATAGAAAGGAAAGAAGAACAAGGCCCATTGAACTAGAAAGTAGCATACGCAAATGAGAAAGGCGGGCTAGCTGGTGGTCGTTATTTGGATGCCTAATGTAACCGCGCAAACGACAACGGAGGAAGAAGGAAGCATACTGCACACGCGTGGAACATAGAAAGGAAAGAAGAACATGGCCCATTGAACTAGAAAGTAGCATATGTAACTGATAAAGGCGGGCTAGCTGGTGGTCCTTTATTGGATGCATAATGTAACCGTGCAAATGACAACGGACGAAGAAGGAAGCACACTGCACAAGTACGGAACATAGAAAGCAAAGAAGAACAGGGCCCATTGAACTAGAAAGTAGCATATGTAACTGAGAAAGGCGGGCTAGCTGGTGGTCGTTTTTTGGATGCATAATGTAACCGCGCAAACGGCAACGGACGAAGAAGTAAACACACTGCACACGAGCGGAACATAGAAACGAAGGAATAACAGGGCCCATTGAACTAGAAGGTAGCATATGTAACTGAGAAAGCAGGGCTAGCTGGTGGTCGGTATTTGCATGCATAATGTAACCGCGCAAGCGACAACGGACGAAGAAGGAAGCACACTGCACAAGGACGGAACATAGAAAGGAAAGAAGAACAGGGCCCATTGAACAAGAAAGTAGCTTATGTAACTGAGAAAGGCGGGCTAGCTGGTGGTCGTTTATTGGATGCATAATGTAACCGCGCAAACGACAACGGACGAAGTAGGAAGCACACTGCACACGCGCGGAACATGGAAAGGAAGGAAGAACAGCGCGCATTGAACTGGAAAGCAGCATATATAACTGAGAAAGGCGGGCTAGCTGGTGGTCGCTATTTGATTGGATAATATAACCGCGCAAACGACAACAGACGGAGAAGGAAACACACTGCACACGGGCGGAACATAGAAAGGAAGGAAGAACTGCGCGCATTGAAGTAGAAAGTAGCATATGCAACTGATAAAGGTGGGCTAGCTGGTGGTCGTTTTTTGGATGTATATAGTAACCGCGCAAATGACAACGGACGAAGACGGAAGCACACTGCACAAGAACGGAACATAGAAAGGAAAGAAGAACAAGGCCCATTGAACTAGAAAGAAGCATACGCAACTGAGACAGGCGGCCTAGCTGGTGGTCGTTATTTGGATGCATAATGTAACCGCGCAAACGACAACGGACGAAGAAGGAAACACACTGCGTACGAGCGGAACATAGAAACGAAGGAATATCAGCGCGCATTGAACTGGAAAGCAGCATATGTAACTGAGAAAGGCGGGCTAGCTGGTGGTAGGTATTTGAATGCATAATGTCACCGCACAAACGACAACGGACGGAGAAGCAAACACACTGCACACGCGCGGAACATAGAACGAAGGAAGAACAGGGCCCATTGAACTAGAAAGTAGCACATGTTACTTAGAAAGGCGGGCTAGCTGGTGGTCGTTATTTGGATGCATAATGTAACCACGCAAACGACAACGGACGAAGAAGGAAGCACACTGCACAAGAACGGAACATACAAAGGAAAGAAGAACAGGGCCCATTGAACAAGAAAGTAGCATATGTAACTGAGAAAGGCGGGCTAGCTGGTGGTCGGTATTTGCATGCATATAGTAACTGCGCAAGCGACAACGGACGAAGAAGGAAGCACACTGCACAAGAACGGAACATAAAAAGGAAAGAAGAACAGGGCCCATTGAACTAGAAAGTAGCATATGTAACTGAGAAAGACGGGCTAGCTGGTGGTCGTTATTTGGATGCATAATGTAACCGCGCAAACGACAACGGACGAAGTAGGAAGCACACTGCACACGCGCGGAACATGGAAAGGAAGGAAGAACAGCGCGCATTGAACTCGAAAGCAGCATATGTAACTTAGAAAGGCGGGCTAGCTGGTGGTCGCTATTTGATTGGATAATATAACCGCGCAAACGACAACGGACGGAGAAGCAAACACACTGAACACGCGCGGAACATAGAACGAAGAAAGAACAGGGCCCATTGAACTAGAAAGTAGCACATGTGACTTGGAAAGGCGGGCTAGCTGGTGGTCTTTATTTGAATGCATAATATAACCGCGCAAACGACAACGGACGGATAAAGAAACACACTGCACACGCGCGGAACATAGAAAGAAAGAAAGAACAGGGCCCATTGAACTAGAAAGTAGCACATGTAACTGAAAAAGGCGGGGAAGCTGGTGGTCGTTTTTTGGATGCATAATGTAACCGCGCAAGCGACAACGGACGAAGAAAGAAGCACACTGCACAAGAACGCAACATAGAAAGGAAAGAAGAACAGGGCCCATTTAACTAGAAAGTAGCTTATGTAACTGAGAAAGGCGGGCTAGCTGGTGGTCGTTTTTTGGATGCATAATGTAACCGCGCAAACGACAACGGACGAAGTAGGAAGCACACTGCACACGCTCGGAACATGGAAAGGAAGGAAGAACAGCGCGCATTGAACTGGAAAGCAGCATATGTAACTGAGAAAGGCGGGCTAGCTGGTGGTCGCTATTTGATTGGATAATATAACCGCGCAAACCACAACAGACGGAGAAGGAAGCACACTGCACAAGCGCGGAACATAGAAAGGAAGGAAGAACAGCGCGCATTGAACTGGAAAGTAGCATATGCAACTGATAAAGGCGGGCTAGCTGGTGGTCGTTTTTTGGATGCATAATGTAAACGCGCAAATGACAACGGACGAAGACGGAAGCACACTGCACAAGAACGGAACATAGAAAGCAAAGAAGAACAGGGCCCATTGAACTAGAAAGTAGCATATGTAACTGAGAAAGGCGGGCTAGCTGGTGGTCGTTTTTTGGATGCATAATGTAACCGCGCAAACGACAACGGACGAAGAAGTAAACACACTGCACACGAGCGGAACATAGAAACGAAGGAATAACAGGGCCCATTGAACTAGAAGGTAGCATATGTAACTGAGAAAGGCGGGCTAGCTGGTGGTCGGTATTTGCATGCATAATGTAACCGCGCAAGCGACAACGGACGAAGAAGGAAGCACACTGCACAAGGACGGAACATAGAAAGGAAAGAACAGGGCCCATTGAACTAGAAAGTAGCTTATGTAACTGAGAAAGGCGGGCTAGCTGGTGGTCGTTTATTGGATGCATAATGTAACCGCGCAAACGACAACGGACGAAGTAGGAAGCACACTGCACACGCGCGGAACATGGAAAGGAAGGAAGAACAGCGCGCATTGAACTGGAAAGCAGCATATGTAACTGAGAAAGGCGGGCTAGCTGGTGGTCGCTATTTGATTGGATAATATAACCGCGCAAACGACAACAGACGGAGAAGGAAACACACTGCACACGCGCGGAACATAGAAAGGAAGGAAGAACAGGGCCCATTGAACTAGAAAGTAGCATATGTAACTGAGACAGGCGGGCTAGCTGTGGTCGTTATTTGATTGGATAATATAACCGCGCAAACGACAACGGACGGAGAAGCAAACACACTGAACACGCGCGGAACATAGAACGAAGAAAGAACAGGGCCCATTGAACTAGAAAGTAGCACATGTGACTTGGAAAGGCGGGCTAGCTGGTAGTCTATATTTGAATGCATATTGTAACCGCGCAAACGACAACGGACGAAGACGGAAGTACGCTGCACAAGCACAGAACATAGAAAGGAAACAAGAACAGGGCCCATTGAACTAGAAAGTAGCACATGTAACTGAGAAAGGCGGGGAAGCTGGTGGTCGTTTTTTGGATGCATAATGTAACCGCGCAAGCGACAACGGACGAAGAAAGAAGCACACTGCACAAGAACGGAACATAGAAAGGAAAGAAGAACAGGGCCCATTTAACTAGAAAGTAGCCTATGTAACTGAGAAAGGCGGGCTCGCTGGTGGTCGTTTTTTGGATGCATAATGTAACCGCGCAAACGACAACGGACGAAGTAGGAAGCACACTGCACACGCTCGGAACATGGAAAGGAAGGAAGAACAGCGCGCATTGAACTGGAAAGCAGCATATGTAACTGAGAAAGGCGGGCTAGCTGGTGGTCGCTATTTGATTGGATAATATAACCGCGCAAACCACAACAGACGGAGAAGGAAACACACTGCACACGCGCAGAACATAGAAAGGAAGAAAGAACAGCGCGCATTGAACTGGAAAGTAGCATATGCAACTGATAAAGGCGGGCTAGCTGGTGGTCGTTTTTTGGATGCATAATGTAAACGCGCAAATGACAACGGACGAAGACGGAAGCACACTGCACAAGAACGGAACATAGAAAGGAAAGAAGAACAGGGCCCATTGAACTAGAAAGTAGCATATGTAAGTGAGAAAGGCAGGCTAGCTGGTGGTCGTTATATGGATGCATAATGTAGCCGCGCAAACGACAACGGACGAAGAAGGAAACACACTGCACAAGCACGGAACATAGAAAGGAAAGAAGAACAGGGCCCATTGAACTAGAAAGTAGCATACGCAACTGAGAAAGGCGGGCTAGCTAGTGGTCGTTATTTGGATGCTTAATGTAACCGCGCAAACGACAACGGACGAAGAAGGAAGCATACTGCACACGCGTGGAACATAGAAAGGAAAGAAGAACAGGGCCCATTGAACTAGAAAGTAGCATATGTAACTGATAAAGGCGGGCTAGCTGGTGGTCGTTTTTTGGATGCATAATGTAACCGCGCAAATGACAACGGACGAAGAAGGAAGCACACTGCACACGCGCGGAACATGGAAAGGAAGGAAGAACAGCGCGCATTGAACTGGAAAGCAGCATATGTAATTGAGAAAGGCGGGCTAGCTGGTGGTCGCTATTTGATTGGATAATATAACCGCGCAAACGACAACAGACGGAGAAGGAAACACACTGCACACGGGCGGAACATAGAAAGGAAAGAAGAACTGCGCGCATTGAAGTAGAAAGTAGCATATGCAACTGATAAAGGCGGGCTAGCTGGTGGTCGTTTTTTGGATGTATATAGTAACCGCGCAAATGACAACGGACGAAGACGGAAGCACACTGCACAAGAACGGAACATAGAAACGAAGGAATAACAGCGCGCATTGAACTGGAAAGCAGCATATGTAACTGAGAAAGGCGGGCTAGCTGGTGGTCGGTATTTGAATGCATAATGTCACCGCACAAACGACAACGGACGGAGAAGCAAACACACAGCACACGCGCGGAACATAGAACGAAGGAAGAACAGGGCCCATTGAACTAGAAAGTAGCACATGTTACTTAGAAAGGCGGGCTAGCTGGTGGTCGTTATTTGGATGCATAATGTAACCACGCAAACGACAACGGACGAAGAAGGAAGCACACTGCACAAGAACGAAACATACAAAGGAAAGAAGAACAGGGCCCATTGAACAAGAAAGTAGCATATGTAACTGAGAAAGGCGGGCTAGCTGGTGGTCGGTATTTGCATGCATATAGTAACTGCGCAAGCGACAACGGACGAAGAAGGAAGCACACTGCACAAGAACGGAACATAGAAAGGAAAGAAGAACAAGGCCCATTGAACTAGAAAGAAGCATACGCAACTGAGACAGGCGGCCTAGCTGGTGGTCGTTATTTGGATGCATAATGTAACCGCGCAAACGACAACGGACGAAGAAGGAAACACACTGCGTACGAGCGGAACATAGAAACGAAGGAATAACAGCGCGCATTGAACTGGAAAGCAGCATATGTAACTGAGAAAGGCGGGCTAGCTGGTGGTCGGTATTTGAATGCATAATGTCACCGCACAAACGACAACGGACGGAGAAGCAAACACACAGCACACGCGCGGAACATAGAACGAAGGAAGAACAGGGCCCATTGAACTAGAAAGTAGCACATGTTACTTAGAAAGGCGGGCTAGCTGGTGGTCGTTATTTGGATGCATAATGTAACCACGCAAACGACAACGGACGAAGAAGGAAGCACACTGCACAAGAACGAAACATACAAAGGAAAGAAGAACAGGGCCCATTGAACAAGAAAGTAGCATATGTAACTGAGAAAGGCGGGCTAGCTGGTGGTCGGTATTTGCATGCATATAGTAACTGCGCAAGCGACAACGGACGAAGAAGGAAGCACACTGCACAAGAACGGAACATAGAAAGGAAAGAAGAACAGGGCCCATTGAACTAGAAAGTAGCATATGTAACTGAGAAAGACGGGCTAGCTGGTGGTCGTTATTTGGATGCATAATGTAACCGCGCAAACGACAACGGACGAAGTAGGAAGCACACTGCACACGCGCGGATCATGGAAAGGAAGGAAGAACAGCGCGCATTGAACTCGAAAGCAGCATATGTAACTTAGAAAGGCGGGCTAGCTGGTGGTCGCTATTTGATTGGATAATATAACCGCGCAAACGACAACGGACGGAGAAGCAAACACACTGCACACGCGCGGAACACAGAACGAAGAAAGAACAGGGCCCATTGAACTAGAAAGTAGCACATGTTACTTGGAAAGGCGGGCTAGCTGGTGGTCTTTATTTGAATGCATAATATAACCGCGCAAACGACAACGGACGGATAAAGAAACACACTGCACACGCGCGGAACATAGAAAGGAAGGAAGAACAGGGCGCATTGTACTAGAAAGTAGCATATGTAACTGAGAAAGGCGGGCTAGCTGGTGGTCGTTATTTGATTGGATAATATAACCGCGCAAACGACAACAGACGGAGAAGGAAACACACTGCACACGCGCGGAACATAGAAAGGAAGGAAGAACAGCGTGCATTGAACTAGAAAGTAGCATATGCAACTGAGAAATGCGGGCTAGCTGGTGGTCTTTATTCGAATGCATATTATACCCGCGCAAACGACAATGGACGGATAAGGAAACACATTGCACACGCGCAGAACATATAAAGGAAGGAAGACGAGCGCCCATTGAACTAGAAAGTCGCATATGTAACTGAGAAAGGCGGGCTAGCGGGTGGTCGTTATGTGAATGCATGATGTAACCGCGCAAACGACAACGGACGAAGAAGCGAACACACTGCACAAGCGCAGAACATGGAAAGGAAGGAAGAACAGTGCCTATTGAAATAGAAAGTAGCATATGTAACAGAGAAAGGCGGGCTAGCTGGTGGTCTTTATTTGAATGCCTAATGCAACCGCGCAAACGACAACGGACGAAGAAGGAAACACACTGCACACGCGCGGAACATGGAAAGGAAGGAAGAAGAGCGCGCATTGTACTATAAAGTAGCATATGTAACTGAGAAAGGCAGGCTAGCTGGTAGTCTATATTTGAATGCATATTGTAACCGCGCAAACGACAACGGACGAAGAAGGAAGTACGCTGCACAAGCACAGAACATAGAAAGGAAAGAAGAACAGGGCCCATTGAACTAGAAAGTAGCACATGTAACTGAGAAAGGCGGGGAAGCTGGTGGTCGTTTTTGGATGCATAATGTAACCGCGCAAGCGACAACGGACGAAGAAAGAAGCACACTGCACAAGAACGGAACATAGAAAGGAAAGAAGAACAGGGCCCATTTAACTAGAAAGTAGCCTATGTAACTGAGAAAGGCGGGCTCGCTGGTGGTCGTTTTTTGGATGCATAATGTAACCGCGCAAACGACAACGGACGAAGTAGGAAGCACACTGCACACGCTCGGAACATGGAAAGGAAGGAAGAACAGCGCGCATTGAACTGGAAAGCAGCATATGTAACTGAGAAAGGCGGGCTAGCTGGTGGTCGCTATTTGATTGGATAATATAACCGCGCAAACCACAACAGACGGAGAAGGAAACACACTGCACACGCGCAGAACATAGAAAGGAAGAAAGAACAGCGCGCATTGAACTGGAAAGTAGCATATGCAACTGATAAAGGCGGGCTAGCTGGTGGTCGTTTTTTGGATGCATAATGTAAACGCGCAAATGACAACGGACGAAGACGGAAGCACACTGCACAAGAACGGAACATAGAAAGGAAAGAAGAACAAGGCCCATTGAACTAGAAAGTAGCATACGCAACTGAGAAAGGCGGGCTAGCTGGTGGTCGTTATTTGGATGCCTAATGTAACCGTGCAAATGACAACGGACGAAGAAGGAAGCACACTGCACAAGTACGGAACATAGAAAGCAAAGAAGAACAGGGCCCATTGAACTAGAAAGTAGCATATGTAACTGAGAAAGGCGGGCTAGCTGGTGGTCGTTTTTTGGATGCATAATGTAACCGCGCAAACGACAACGGACGAAGAAGTAAACACACTGCACACGAGCGGAACATAGAAACGAAGGAATAACAGGGCCCATTGAACTAGAAGGTAGCATATGTAACTGAGAAAGGCGGGCTAGCTGGTGGTCGGTATTTGCATGCATAATGTAACCGCGCAAGCGACAACGGACGAAGGAGGAAGCACACTGCACAAGGACGGAACAAAGAAAGGAAAGAAGAACAGGGCCCATTGAACAAGAAAGTAGCATATGTAACTGAGCAAGGCGGGCTAGCTGGTGGTCGTTATTTGGATGCATAATGTAACCACGCAAACGACAACGGACGAAGTAGGAAGTACACTGCACACGCGCGGAACATGGAAAGGAAGGAAGAACAGCGCGCATTGAACTGGAAAGCAGCATATGTAACTGAGAAAGGTGGGCTAGCTGGTGATCGGTATTTGAATGCATAATGTCACCGCACAAACGACAACGGATGGAGAAGCAAACACACTGCACACGTGCGGAACATAGAAAGGAAGGAAGAACAGGGCCCATTGAACTAGAAAGTAGCATACGCAACTGAGAAAGGCGGGCTAGCTAGTGGTCGTTATTTGGATGCCTAATGTAACCGCGCAAACGACAACGGACGAAGAAGGAAGCATACTGCACACGCGTGGAACATAGAAAGGAAAGAAGAACAGGGCCCATTGAACTAGAAAGTAGCATATGTAACTGATAAGTAGGGCTAGCTGGTGGTCGTTTTTTGGATGCATAATGTAACCGCGCAAATGACAACGGACGAAGAAAGAAGCACACTGCACACGCTCGGAACATGGAAAGGAAGGAAGAACAGCGCGCATTGAACTGGAAAGCAGCATATGTAATTGAGAAAGGCGGGCTAGCTGGTGGTCGCTATTTGATTGGATAATATAACCGCGCAAACGACAACAGACGGAGAAGGAAACACACTGCACACGGGCGGAACATAGAAAGGAAGGAAGAACTGCGCGCATTGAAGTAGAAAGTAGCATATGCAACTGATAAAGGCGGGCTAGCTGGTGGTCGTTTTTTGGATGTATATAGTAACCGCGCAAATGACAACAGACGAAGACGGACGCACACTGCACAAGAACGGAACATAGAAAGGAAAGAAGAACAAGGCCCATTGAACTAGAAAGAAGCATACGCAACTGAGACAGGCGGCCTAGCTGGTGGTCGTTATTTGGATGCATAATGTAACCGCGCAAACGACAACGGACGAAGAAGGAAACACACTGCGTACGAGCGGAACATAGAAACGAAGGAATAACAGCGCGCATTGAACTGGAAAGCAGCATATGTAACTGAGAAAGGCGGGCTAGCTGGTGGTCGGTATTTGAATGCATAATGTCACCGCACAAACGACAACGGACGGAGAAGCAAACACACTGCACACGCGCGGAACATAGAACGAAGGAAGAACAGGGCCCATTGAACTAGAAAGTAGCACATGCTACTTAGAAAGGCGGGCTAGCTGGTGGTCGTTATTTGGATGCATAATGTAACCACGCAAACGACAACGGACGAAGAAGGAAGCAAACTGCACAGGAACGGAACATACAAAGGAAAGAAGAACAGGGCCCATTGAACAAGAAAGTAGCATATGTAACTGAGAAAGGCGGGCTCGCTGGTGGTCGGTATTTGCATGCATATAGTAACTACGCAAGCGACAACGGACGAAGAAGGAAGCACACTGCACAAGAACGGAACATAGAAAGGAAAGAAGAACAGGGCCCATTGAACTAGAAAGTAGCATATGTAACTGAGAAAGACGGGCTAGCTGGTGGTCGTTATTTGGATGCCTAATGTAACCGCGCAAACGACAACGGACGAAGTAGGAAGCACACTGCACACGCGCGGAACATGGAAAGGAAGGAAGAACAGCGCGCATTGAACTCGAAAGCAGCATATGTAACTTAGAAAGGCGGGCTAGCTGGTGGTCGCTATTTGATTGGATAATATAACCGCGCAAACGACAACGGACGGAGAAGCAAACACACTGAACACGTGCGGAACATAGAACGAAGAAAGAACAGGGCCCATTGAACTAGAAAGTAGCACATGTTACTTGGAAAGGCTGGCTAGCTGGTGGTCTTTATTTGAATGCATAATATAACCGCGCAAACGACAACGGACGGATAAAGAAACACACTGCACACGCGCGGAACATAGAAAGGAAGGAAGAACAGGGCCCATTGAACTAGAAAGTAGCACATGTAACTGAGAAAGGCGGGGAAGCTGGTGGTCGTTTTTTGGATGCATAATGTAACCGCACAAACGACAACGGACGAAGAAGTAAACACACTGCACACGAGCGGAACATAGAAACGAAGGAATAACAGGGCCCATTGAACTAGAAGGTAGCATATGTAACTGAGAAAGGCGGGCTAGCTGGTGGTCGGTATTTGCATGCATAATGTAACCGCGCAAGCGACAACGGACGAAGAAGGAAGCACACTGCACAAGGACGGAACATAGAAAGGAAAGAAGAACAGGGCCCATTGAACAAGAAAGTAGCATATGTAACTGAGCAAGGCGGGCTAGCTGGTGGTCGTTATGTGGATGCATAATGTAACCACGCAAACGACAACGGACGAAGTAGTAAGTACACTGCACACGCGCGGAACATGGAAAGGAAGGAAGAACAGCGCGCATTGAACTGGAAAGCAGCATATGTAACTGAGAAAGGCGGGCTAGCTGGTGGTCGGTATTTGAATGCATAATGTCACCGCACAAACGACAACGGATGGAGAAGCAAATACACTGCACACGCGCGGAACATAGAACGAAGGAAGAACAGGGCCCATTGAACTAGAAAGTAGCACATGTTACTTAGAAAGGCGGGCTAGCTGGTGGTCGTTATTTGGATGCATAATGTAACCGCGCAAACGACAACGGACGAAGAAGGAAGCACACTGCACAAGAACAGTACATAGAAAGGAAAGAAGAACAGGGCCCATTGAACTAGAAAGTAGCTTATGTAACTGAGAAAGGCGGGCTAGCTGGTTGTCGTTTATTGGATGCATAATGTAACCGCGCAAACGACAACGGACGAAGTAGGAAGCACACTGCACACGCGCGGAACATGGAAAGGAAGGAAGAACAGCGCGCATTGAACTGGAAAGCAGCATATGTAACTGAGAAAGGCGGGCTAGCTGGTGGTCGCTATTTGATTGGATAATATAACCGCGCAAACGACAACAGACGGAGAAGGAAACACACTGCACACGCGCGGAACATAGAAAGGAAGGAAGAACAGGGCCCATTGAACTAGAAAGTAGCACATGATACTTAGAAAGGCGGGCTAGCTGGTGGTCGTTTTTTGGATGCATAATGTAACCGCGCAAATGACAACGGACGAAGACGGAAGCACACTGCACAAGAACGGAACATAGAAAGGAAAGAAGAACAAGGCCCATTGAACTAGAAAGTAGCATATGTAACTGAGAAAGGCGGGCTAGCTGGTGGTCGTTTTTTGGATGCCTAATGTAACCGCGCAAACGACAACGGACGAAGAAGGAAGCATACTGCACACGCGTGGAACATAGAAAGGAAAGAAGAACATGGCCCATTGAACTAGAAAGTAGCATATGTAACTGATAAAGGCGGGCTAGCTGGTGGTCGTTTTTTGGATGCATAATGTAACCGCGCAAATGACAACGGACGAAGAAGGAAGCACACTGCAGAAGTACGGAACATAGAAAGGAAAGAAGAACAGGGCCCATTGAACTAGAAAGTAGCATATGTAACTGAGAAAGGCGGGCTAGCTGGTGGTCCTTTTTTGGATGCATAATGTAACCGCGCAAACGACAACGGACGAAGAAGGAAACACACTGCACACGAGCGGAACATAGAAACGAAGGAATAACAGGGCCCATTGAACTAGAAGGTAGCATATGTAACTGAGAAAGGCGGGCTAGCTGGTGGTCGGTATTTGCATGCATAATGTAACCGCGCAAGCGACAACGGACGAAGAAGGAAGCACACTACACAAGGACGGGACATAGAAAGGAAAGAAGAACAGGGCCCATTGACAAGAGAGTAGCATATGTAACTAAGAAAGGCGGGCTAGCTGGTGGTCGTTATTTGGATGCATAATGTAACCACGCAAACGACAACGGACGAAGTAGGAAGTACACTGCACACGAGCGAAACATAGAAACGAAGGAATAACAGGGCCCATTGAACTAGAAGGTAGCATATGTAACTGAGAAAGGCGGGCTAGCTGGTGGTCGGTATTTGCATGCATAATGTAACCGCGCAAGCGACAACGGACGAAGAAGGAAGCACACTGCACAAGGACGGAACATAGAAAGGAAAGAAGAACAGGGCCCATTGAACAAGAAAGTAGCATATGTAACTGAGGAAGGCGGGCTAGCTGGTGGTCGTTATTTGGATGCATAATGTAACCACGCAAACGACAACGGACGAAGTAGGAAGTACACTGCACACGCGCGGAACATGGAAAGGAAGGGAGAACAGCGCGCATTGAACTGGAAAGCAGCATATGTAACTGAGAAAGGCGGGCTAGCTGGTGGTCGCTATTTGATTGGATAATATATCCGTACAAACGACAACAGACGGAGAAGGAAACACACTGCACACGCGCGGAACCTAGAAAGGAAGGAAGAACAGCGCGCATTGAACTGGAAAGTAGCATATGCAACTGATAAAGGCGGGCTAGCTGGTGGTCGTTTTTTGGATGCATAATGTAACCGCGGAAAATTACAACGGACGAAGACGGAAGCACACTGCACAAGAACGGAACATAGAAAGGAAAGAAGAACAAGGCCCATTGGACTAGAAAGTAGCATACGCAACTGAGAAAGGCGGGCTAGCTGGTGGTCGTTATTTGGATGCCTAATGTAACCGCGCAAACGACAACGGACGAAGAAGGAAGCATACTGCACACGCGTGGAACATAGAAAGGAAATAAGAACATGGCCCATTGAACTAGAAAGTAGCATATGTAACTGAGAAAGGCGGGCTAGCTGGTGGTCGGTATTTGCACGCATAATGTAACCGCGCAAGCGACAACGGACGGAGAAGGAAGCACACTGCACAAGAACGGAACATAGAAAGGAAAGAAGAACATGGCCCATTGAGCTAGAAAGTAGCATATGTAACTGATAAAGGCGGGCTAGCTGGTGGTCATTTTTTGGATGCATAATGTAACCGCGCAAACGACAACGGACGAAGAAGGAAACACACTGCACACGAGCGGAACATTGAAACGAAGGAATAACAGGGCCCATTGAACTAGAAGGTAGCATATGTAACTGAGAAAGGCGGGCTAGCTGGTGGTCGGTATTTGCATGCATAATGTAACCGCGCAAGCGACAACGGACGAAGAAGGAAGCACACTGCACAAGGACGGAACATAGAAAGGAAAGAAGAACAGGGCCCATTGAACAAGAAAGTAGCATATGTAACTGAGAAAGGCGGGCTAGCTGGTGGTCATTATTTGGATGCATAATGTAACCACGCAAACGACAACGGACGAAGTAGGAAGTACACTGCACACGCGCGGAACATGGAAAGGAAGGAAGAACAGCGCGCATTGAACTGGAAAGCAGCATATGTAACTGAGAAAGGCGGGCTAGCTGGTGGTCGCTATTTGATTGGATAATATAACCGCGCAAACGACAACAGACGGAGAAGGAAACACACTACACACGCGCGGAACATAGAAAGGAAATAAGAACATGGCCCATTGAACTAGAAAGTAGCATATGTAACTGAGAAAGGCGGGCTAGCTGGTGGTCGGTATTTGCACGCATAATGTAACCGCGCAAGCGACAACGGACGGAGAAGGAAGCACACTGCACAAGAACGGAACATAGAAAGGAAAGAAGAACATGGCCCATTGAGCTAGAAAGTAGCATATGCAACTGATAAAGGCGGGCTAGCTGGTGGTCGTTTTTTGGATGCATAATGTAACCGCGCAAATGACAACGGACGAAGACGGAAGCACACTGCACAAGAACGGAACATAGAAAGGAAAGAAGAACAAGGCCCATTGAACTAGAAAGTAGCATATGCAACTGAGAAAGGCGGGCTAGCTGGTGGTCGTTATTTGGATGCCTAATGTAACCGCGCAAACGACAACGGACGAAGAAGGAAGCATACTGCACACGCGTGGAACATAGAAAGGAAATAAGAACATGGCCCATTGAACTAGAAAGTAGCATATGTAACTGAGAAAGGCGGGCTAGCTGGTGGTCGGTATTTGCACGCATAATGTAACCGCGCAAGCGACAACGGACGGAGAAGGAAGCACACTGCACAAGAACGGAACATAGAAAGGAAAGAAGAACATGGCCCATTGAGCTAGAAAGTAGCATATGTAACTGATAAAGGCGGGCTAGCTGGTGGTCATTTTTTGGATGCATAATGTAACCGCGCAAACGACAACGGACGAAGAAGGAAACACACTGCACACGAGCGGAACATTGAAACGAAGGAATAACAGGGCCCATTGAACTAGAAGGTAGCATATGTAACTGAGAAAGGCGGGCTAGCTGGTGGTCGGTATTTGCATGCATAATGTAACCGCGCAAGCGACAACGGACGAAGAAGGAAGCACACTGCACAAGGACGGAACATAGAAAGGAAAGAAGAACAGGGCCCATTGAACAAGAAAGTAGCATATGTAACTGAGAAAGGCGGGCTAGCTGGTGGTCATTATTTGGATGCATAATGTAACCACGCAAACGACAACGGACGAAGACGGAAGCACACTGCACAAGAACGGAACATAGAAAGGAAAGAAGAACAAGGCCCATTGGACTAGAAAGTAGCATACGCAACTGAGAAAGGCGGGCTAGCTGGTGGTCGTTATTTGGATGCCTAATGTAACCGCGCAAACGACAACGGACGAAGAAGGAAGCATACTGCACACGCGTGGAACATAGAAAGGAAATAAGAACATGGCCCATTGAACTAGAAAGTAGCATATGTAACTGAGAAAGGCGGGCTAGCTGGTGGTCGGTATTTGCACGCATAATGTAACCGCGCAAGCGACAACGGACGGAGAAGGAAGCACACTGCACAAGAACGGAACATAGAAAGGAAAGAAGAACATGGCCCATTGAGCTAGAAAGTAGCATATGCAACTGATAAAGGCGGGCTAGCTGGTGGTCGTTTTTTGGATGCATAATGTAACCGCGCAAATGACAACGGACGAAGACGGAAGCACACTGCACAAGAACGGAACATAGAAAGGAAAGAAGAACAAGGCCCATTGAACTAGAAAGTAGCATATGCAACTGAGAAAGGCGGGCTAGCTGGTGGTCGTTATTTGGATGCCTAATGTAACCGCGCAAACGACAACGGACGAAGAAGGAAGCATACTGCACACGCGTGGAACATAGAAAGGAAAGAAGAACATGGCCCATTGAACTAGAAAGTAGCATAGGTAACTGAGAAAGGCGGGCTAGCTGGTGGTCGTTTTTTGGATGCATAATGTAACCGCGCAAACGACAACGGACGAAGAAGGAAACACACTGCACACGAGCGGAACATAGAAACGAAGGAATAACAGGGCCCATTGAACTAGAAGGTAGCATATGTAACTGAGAAAGGCGGGCTAGCTGGTGGTCGTTATTTGGATGCCTAATGTAACCACGCAAACGACAACGGACGAAGTAGGAAGTACACTGCACACGCGCGGAACATGGAAAGGAAGGAAGAACAGCGCGCATTGAACTGGAAAGCAGCATATGTAACTGAGAAAGGCGGGCTAGCTGGTGGTCGGTATTTGAATGCATAATGTCACCGCACAAACGACAACGGACGGAGAAGCAAACACACTGCACCCGCGCGGAACATAGAACGAAGGAAGAACAGGGCCCATTGAACTGGAAAGCAGCATATGTAACTGAGAAAGGCGGTTTAGCTGGTGGTCGGTATTTGAATGCATAATGTAACCGCGCAAACGACAACGGATGGAGAAGGAAACACACTGCACACGCGCGCAACAAAGAACTAAGGAAGAACAGGGCCCATTGAACTAGAAAGTAGCATATGTTACTTAGAAAGGCGGGCTAGCTGGTGGTCTTTATTTGAATGCATAATATACCCGCGCAAACGACAACGGACGGATAAGGAAACAAACTGCACACGCGCGGAACATAGAAAGGAAGGAAGAACAGGGCGCATTGTAATAGAAAGTAGCATAAGTAACTGAGAATGCGGGCCAGCTGGTGGTCGGTATTTGAATGCATAATGTAACCGCGCAAACGACAACGGATGAAGAAGGGAACACACTGCACATGCACAGAACATGGAAAGGAAGGAAGAACTGGGCCCATTGAACTAGAAAGTAGCATATGTAACTGAGAAAGGCGGGCTAGCTGGTGGTCGTTATTTGATTGGATAATATAGCCGCGCAAACGACAACAGACGGAGAAAGAAACACACTGCACACGCACGGAACATAGAAAGGAAGGAAGAACAGCGCGCATTGAACTAGAAAGTATCATATGCAACTGAGAAAGGCGGGCTAGCTGGTGGTCGTTATTCGAATGCATAATATACCCGCGCAAACGACAATGGACGGATAAGGAAACACATTACACACGCGCAGAACATAGAAAGGAAGGAAGAACAGGGCCCATTGTACTAGAAAGTAGCATATGTAACTGAGAAAGGCGGGCTAGCTGGTGGTCGGTATTTGAATGCATATTGTAACCGCGCAAACGAAAACGGACGGATAAGGAAACACATTGCACACGCGCAGAACATAGAAAGGAAGGAAGAACAGGGCCCATTGTACTAGAAAATAGCATATGTAATGAGAAAGGCGGGCTAGCTGGTGGTCGGTATTTGAATGCATAATGTAACCGCGCAAACGACAACGGACGGAGAAGGAAACACACTGCACACGCGCGGAACATAGAACGAAGGAAGAACAGGGCCCATTGAACTAGAAAGTAGCACATGTAACTTAGCAAGGCGGGCTAGCTGGTGGTCTTTATTTGAATGCATCATCATCATCATCATCATCATCAGCCTGGTTGCGCCCACTGCAGGGCAAAGGCCTCTCCCATGCGTCTCCAACAACCCCGGTCATGTACTAATTGTGGCCCTGCCGTGCCTGCAAACTTCTTAATCTCATCCGCCCTCCTAACTTTCTGCCGCCCCCTGCTACGCTTCCCTTCCCTTGGGATCCAGTCCGTAACCCTTAATGACCATCGGTTATCTTCCCTCCTCATTACATGTCCTGCCCATGCCCATTTCTTTTTCTTGATTTCAACTAAGATGTCATTAACTCGAGTTTGTTCCCTCACCCAATCTGCTCTTTTCTTATCCCTTAACGTTACACCTATCATTCTTCTTTCCATAGCTCGTTGTGTCGTCCTCAATTTGAGTAGAACCCTTTTCGTAAGCCTCCAGGTTTCTGCCCCGTAGGTGAGTACTGGTAAGACACAGCTATTATATACTTTTCTCTTGAGGGATAGTGGCAACCTGCTGTTCATGGTTTGGGAATGCCTGCCAAACGCACCCCAGCCCATTCTTATACTTCTGATTATTTCCGTCTCATGATCCGGACCCGCCGTCACTACCTGCCCCAAGTAGATGTATTCCCTTACGACTTCCAGTGCCTCGCTGCCTATTGTAAATTGCTGTTCTCTCCCGAGACTGTTAAGCATTACTTTAGTTTTCTGCAGATTAATTTTTAGACCCAGTCTTCTGCTTTGCCTCTCCAGGTCAGAGAGCATGCATTGCAATTGGTCCCCTGAGTTACTAAGCAAGGCAATATCATCAGCGAATCGCAAGGTACTAAGGTATTCTCCATTAACTTTTATCCCCAATTCTTCCCAATGCAGGTCTCTGAATACCTCCTGTAAACACGCTGTGAATAGCATTGGAGATATCGTATCTCCCTGCCTGACGCCTTTCTTCATTGGGATTTTGTTGCTTGCTTTATGGAGCACTACGGTGGCTGTGGAGGCGCTATATATATCTTCCAGTATTTTTACATATGGCTCATCTACACCCTGACTTCGTAATGCCTCCATGACTGCTGAGGTTTCGACTGAGTCAAATGCTTTCTCGTAATCAATGAAAGCGATATATAAGGGTTGGTTATATTCTGCACATTTCTCTATCACTTGATTGATAGTGTGAATATGGTCTATTGTTGAGTAGCCTTTACGGAATGCATAATATAACCACGCAAACGACAACGGACGGAGAAGGAAACACACTGCACACGCGGGGAACATAGAAAGGAAGGAAGAACAGGGCCCATTGTACTAGAACGTAGCACATGTAACTGAGAAAGGTGGGCTAGCTGGTGGTCGGTATTTGAAGGCATAATGTAACCGCGCAAACAACAACGAATGAAGAAGGGAACACACTGCACATGCGCAGAACATGGAAAGGAATGAAGAACAGGGCCCATTGAACTAGAAAGTAGCATATGTGACTGAGAAAGGCGGGCTAGCTGGTGGTCGTTATTTGATTGCATAATATAACCGCGCAAACGACAACGGACGGAGAAGGAAACACACTGCACATCCGCGGAACATGGAAAGGAATGAAGAACAGGGCCCATTGAACTAGAAAGTAGCATATGCAACTGAGAACGGCGGGCTATCAGATGGTCGTTATGTGAATGCACAATGTAACCGCGCAAACGACAACGGACGGAGAAGGAATCACACTGCACACGCGGGGAACATAGAAAGGAAGGAAGAACAGTGCCCATTGAACTAGAAAGTAGCATATGTAACAGAGAAAGGCGGGCTAGCTGGTGGTCGTTATTTGCATGCATAATGTAACCGCGCAAACGACAACGGACGAAGAAAGAAGCACACTGCACAAGAACGGAACCTAGAAAGGAAAGAAGAACAGGGCCCAATGAACTAGAAAGTAGCATATGTAACTGAGAAAGGCGGGCTAGCTGGTGGTCGTTATTTCGATGCAGAATGTAACCACGCATACGACAACGGACGAAGAAGGAAGCACACTGCACAAGCACGGAACATAAAAAGGAAAGAAGAACAGGGCCCATTGAACTAGAAAGCAGCATATGTAACTGAGAAAGGCGGGCTAGCTGGTTGTCGTTATTTGCATACATAATGAAACCGCGCAAACGACAACGGATGAAGAAAGAAGCACACTGCACAAGAACGGAACCTAGAAAGGAAAGAAGAACAGGGCCCATTGAACTAGAAATTAGCATATGTAACTGAGAAAGGCGGCCTAGCTGGTGGTCGGTATTTGAATGCATAATGTAACCGCGCAAACGACAACGGACGAAGATGGAAACACACTGCACAAGCACGGAACACAGAAAGGAAAGAAGAACAGGGCCCATTGAACTAGAAATTAGCATATGTAACTGAGCAAGGCGGGCTAGCTGGTGGTCGGTATTTGAATGCATAATGTAACCGCGCAAACGACAACGGACGAAGTAGGAAGCGCACTGCACACGCGCGGAACATGGCAAGGAAGCAAGAACAGCGCGCATTGAACTGGAAAGCAGCATATGTAACTGAGAAAGGCGGGCTAGCTGGTGGTCGGTATTTGAATGCAAAAGGTAACCGCCCAAACGACAACGGACGGATAAGGAAACACACTGCACACGCGCGGAACATAGAAAGGAAGGAAGAACAGGGCCCATTGTACTAGAAAGTAGCATATGTAACTGAGAGAGGCGGGCTAGCTGGTGGTCTTTATTGGAATGCAAAAGGTAACCGCCCAAACGACAACGGACGGATAAGGAAACACACTGCACACGCGCGGAACATAGAAAGGAAGGAAGAACAGGGCCCATTGTACTAGAAAGTACCATATGTAACTGAGAAAGGCGGGCTAGCTGGTGGTCGGTATTTGAATGCATAATGTAACCGCGCAAACGACAACGGACGAAGTAGGAAGCACACTGCACACGCGCGGAACATGTCAAGGAAGCAAGAACAGCGCGCATTGAACTGGAAAGCAGCATATGTAACTGAGAAAGGCGGGCTATCTGGTGGTCGGTATTTGAATGCATAAGGTAACCGCGCAAACGACAACGGACGGATAAGGAAACACACTGCACACGCGCGGAACATAGAAAGGAAGGAAGAACAGGGCCCATTGTACTAGAAAGTAGCATATGTAACTGAGAGAGGCGGGCTAGCTGGTGGTCTTTATTTGAATGCATAATGTAACCGCTCAAACGACAACGGACGAAGTAGGAAGCACACTGCACACGCGCGGAATATGGAAAGGAAGGAAGAACAGCGCGCATTGAACTGGAAAGCAGCATATGTAACTGAGAAAGGCGGGCTAGCTGGTGGTCGGTATTTGAATGCATATTATAACCGCGCAAACGACAGCGGACGAAGGAGCGAACACACTGCACATGCGCAGAACATGGAAATTAAGGAAGAACAGTGCCTATTGAACTAGAAAGTAGCATATGTAACGGAGGAAGAGGGCTAGCTGGTGGTCTTTATTTGAATGCTTAATGTAACCGCGCAAACGACAACGGACGAAGAAGGAAACACACTGCACAAGCACGGAACATAGAAAGGAAAGAAGAACAGGGCCCATTGAACTAGAAAGCAGCATATGTAACTGACAAAGGCGGGCAAGCTGTTTGTCGTTATTTGCAAACATAATGAAACGGCGCAAACGACAACGGATGAAGAAAAGCACACTGCACAAGAACGGAACCTAGAAAGGAAAGAAGAACAGGGCCCATTGAACTAGAACGTAGCATATGTAACTGAAAAAGGCGGGCTAGCTGGTGGTCGTTATTTGATTGCATAATATAACCGCGCAAACGACAACGGACGGAGAAGGAAACACACTGCACATGCGCGGAACATGGAAAGGAATGAAGAACAGGGCCCATTGAACTAGAAAGTAGCATATGCAACTGAGAACGGCGGGCTAGCAGATGGTCGTTATGTGAATGCACAATGTAACCACGCAAACGACAACGGACGGAGGAGGAAACACACTGCACACGCGGGGACATAGAAAGGAAGGAAGAACAGTGCCCATTGAACTAGAAAGTAGCATACGTAACTGAGAAAGCCGGGCTAGCTGGTGGTCGTTATTTGAATGCATAATGTAACCGCGCAAACGACAACGGACGAAGAAGGAAACAAACTGCACACGCGGGGAACATAGAAAGGAAGGAAGAACAGTGCCCATTGAAATAGAAAGTCGCATATGTAACAGAGAAAGGCGGGCTAGCTGGTGGTCGTTATGTGAATGCATAATGTAAACGCGCAAACGACAACGGATGAAGAAGCGAACACACTGCACATGCGCAGTAAATGGAAAGGAAGGAAGAACAGTGCCCATTGAACTAGAAAGTAGGATATGTAACGGAGGAAGGCGGGCTAGCTGGTGGTCCTTATTTGAATGCTTAATGTAACCGCGCAAACGACAACGGACGAAGAAGGAAACACACTGCACACGCGCGAAACATGTAAAGGAAGGAAGAACAGCGCGCATTCAACTGGAAAGCAGCATATGTAACTGAGAAAGGCGGGCTAGCTGGTGGTCGGTATTTGAATGCATAATGTAACCGCGCAAACGACAACGGACGGAGAAGGAAACACACTGCACACGCGCGGAACATAGAACGAAGGAAGAACAGTGCCCATTGAACTAGAAAGTAGGATATGTAACGGACGAAGGCGGGCTAGCTGGTGGTCTTTATTTGAATGCTTAATGTAACCGCGCAAACGACAACGGACGAAGAAGGAAAAACACTGCACACGCGCGGAACATAGAAAGGAAGGAAGAACAGGGCCCATTGTACTAGAAAGTACCATATGTAACTGAGAAAGGCGGGCTAGCTGGTGGTCGGTATTTGAATGCATAATGTAACCGCGCAAACGACAACGGACGAAGTAGGAAGCACACTGCACACGCGCGGAACATGTCAAGGAAGCAAGAACAGAGCGCATTGAACTGGAAAGCAGCATATGTAACTGAGAAAGGCGGGCTATCTGGTGGTCGGTATTTGAATGCATAAGGTAACCGCGCAAACGACAACGGACGGATAAGGAAACACACTGCACACGCGCGGAACATAGAAAGGAAGGAAGAACAGGGCCCATTGTACTAGAAAGTAGCATATGTAACTGAGAGAGGCGGGCTAGCTGGTGGTCTTTATTTGAATGCATAATGTAACCGCTCAAACGACAACGGACGAAGTAGGAAGCACACTGCACACGCGCGGAATATGGAAAGGAAGGAAGAACAGCGCGCGTTGAACTGGAAAGCAGCATATGTAACTGAGAAAGGCGGGCTAGCTGGTGGTCGGTATTTGAATGCATAATATAACCGCGCAAACGACAGCGGACGAAGGAGCGAACACACTGCACATGCGCAGAACATGGAAATTAAGGAAGAACAGTGCCTATTGAACTAGAAAGTAGCATATGTAACGGAGGAGGAGGGCTAGCTGGTGGTCTTTATTTGAATGCTTAATGTAACCGCGCAAACGACAACGGACGAAGAAGGAAACACACTGCACAAGCACGGAACATAGAAAGGAAAGAAGAACAGGGCCCATTGAACTAGAAAGCAGCATATGTAACTGACAAAGGCGGGCAAGCTGTTTGTCGTTATTTGCAAACATAATGAAACGGCGCAAACGACAACGGATGAAGAAAAGCACACTGCACAAGAACGGAACCTAGAAAGGAAAGAAGAACAGGGCTCATTGAACTAGAACGTAGCATATGTAACTGAAAAAGGCGGGCTAGCTGGTGGTCGTTATTTGATTGCATAATATAACCGCGCAAACGACAACGGACGGAGAAGGAAACACACTGCACATGCGCGGAACATGGAAAGGAATGAAGAACAGTGCCCATTGAACTAGAAAGTAGCATACGTAACTGAGAAAGCCGGGCTAGCTGGTGGTCGTTATTTGAATGCATAATGTAACCGCGCAAACGACAACGGACGAAGAAGGAAACAAACTGCACACGCGGGGAACATAGAAAGGAAGGAAGAACAGTGCCCATTGAAATAGAAAGTCGCATATGTAACAGAGAAAGGCGGGCTAGCTGGTGGTCGTTATGTGAATGCATAATGTAAACGCGCAAACGACAACGGACGAAGAAGCGAACACACTGCACATGCGCAGTAAATGGAAAGGAAGGAAGAACAGTGCCCATTGAACTAGAAAGTAGGATATGTAACGGAGGAAGGCGGGCTAGCTGATGGTCCTTATTTGAATGCTTAATGTAACCGCGCAAACGACAACGGACGAAGAAGGAAACACACTGCACACGCGCGAAACATGTAAAGGAAGGAAGAACAGCGCGCATTCAACTGGAAAGCAGCATATGTAACTGAGAAAGGCGGGCTAGCTGGTGGTCGGTATTTGAATGCATAATGTAACCGCGCAAACGACAACGGATAGAGAAGGAAACACACTGCACACGCGCGGAACATAGAACGAAGGAAGAACAGTGCCCATTGAACTAGAAAGTAGGATATGTAACGGACGAAGGCGGGCTAGCTGGTGGTCTTTATTTGAATGCTTAATGTAACCGCGCAAACGACAACAGACGAAGAAGGAAAAACACTGCACACGCGCGGAACATAGAAAGGAAGGAAGAACAGGGCCCATTGTACTAGAAAGTACCATATGTAACTGAGAAAGGCGGGCTAGCTGGTGGTCGGTATTTGAATGCATAATGTAACCGCGCAAACGACAACGGACGAAGTAGGAAGCACACTGCACACGCGCGGAACATGTCAAGGAAGCAAGAACAGCGCGCATTGAACTGGAAAGCAGCATATGTAACTGAGAAAGGCGGGCTAGCTGGTGGTCGGTATTTGAATGCATAAGTTAACCGCGCAAACGACAACGGACGGATAAGGAAACACACTGCACACGCGCGGAACATAGAAAGGAAGGAAGAACAGGGCCCATTTTACTATAAAGTACCATATGTAACTGAGAAAGGCAGGCTAGCTGGTGGTCTTTATTTGAATGCATATTGTAACCGCGCAAACGACAACGGACGAAGTAGGAAGCACACTGCACACGCGCGGAATATGGAAAGGAAGGAAGAACAGCGCGCATTGAACTGGAAAGCAGCATATGTAACTGAGAAAGGCGGGCTAGCTGCTGGTCGGTATTTGAATGCATAATGTTACCGCGCAAACAACAACGGACGAAGAAGCGAACACACTGCACATGCGCAGAACATGGAAATCAAGGAAGAACAGTGCCTATTGAACTACAAAGTAGCATAAGTAACTGAGAAAGCCGGGCTAGCTGGTGGTAGTCATTTGAATGCATAATGTAACCGCGCAAACGACAACGGACGAAGAAGGAAACAAACTGCACACGCGGGGAACATAGAAAAGAAGGAAGAACAGTGTCCATTGAACTAGAAAGTCGCATATGTAACTGAGAAAGGCGGGCTAGCTGTTGGTCGGTTTGTGAATGCGTAATGTAAACGCGCAAACGACAACGGACGAAGAAGCGAACGCACTGCACATGCGCAGAAAATGGAAAGGAACGAAGAACAGTGCCCATTGAACTACAAAGTAGCATATGTACCTGAGAAAGGCGGGCTAGCTGGTGGTCGGTATTTGAATGCATAATGTAACCAAGCAAACGACAACGGATGAAGAAAGAAGCACACTGCACAAGAACGGAACCTAGAAAGGAAAGAAGAACAGGGCCCATTGAACTACACAGTAGCATATGTAACTGAGAAAGGCGGGCTAGCTGGTGGTCGGTATTTGAATGCATAATGTAACCGCGCAAACGACAACGAATGAAGAAGGGAACACACTGCACATGCGCAGAACATGGAAAGGAATGAAGAACAGGGCCCATTGAACTAGAAAGTAGCATATGTAACTGAGAAAGGCGGGCTAGCTGGTGGTCGTTATTTGATTGCATAATATAACCGCGCAAACGACAATGGACGGAGAAGGAAACACACTGCACATGCGCGGAACATGGAAAGGAATGAAGAACAGGGCCCATTGAACTAGAAAGTAGCATATGCAACTGAGAACGTCGGGCTAGCAGATGGTCGTTATGTGAATGCACAATGTAACCATGCAAACGACAACGGACGGAGAAGGAAACACACCGCACACGCGGGGAACATAGAAAGGAAGGAAGAACAGTGCCCATGAACTAGAAAGTAGCATATGTAACTGAGAAAGCCGGGCTAGCTGGTGGTCGTTATTTGAATGCATATTGTAACCGCGCAAACGACAACGGACGAAGAAGGAAACAAACTGCACACGCGGGGAACATAGAAAGGAAGGAAGAACAGTGCCCATTAAACTAGAAAGTCGCATATGTAACTGAGAAAGGCGGGCAGCGGGTGGTCGTTATGTGAATGCATGATGTAACCGCGCAAACGACAACGGACGAAGAAGCGAACACACTGCACATGCGCAGAACAAGGAAAGGAAGGAAGAACAGTGCCTATTGAAATAGAAAGTAGCATATGTAACTTAGCAAGGCGGGCTAGCTGGTGGTCTTTATTTGATTGCATCATCATCATCATCATCATCATCATCATCAGCCTGGTTGCGCCCACTGCAGGGCAAAGGCCTCTCCCATGCGTCTCCAACAACCCCGGTCATGTACTAATTGTGGCCCTGCCGTGCCTGCAAACTTCTTAATCTCATCCGCCCTCCTAACTTTCTGCTGCCCCCTGCTACGCTTCCCTTCCCTTGGGATCCAGTCCGTAACCCTTAATGACCATCGGTTATCTTTCCTCCTCATTACATGTCCTGCCCATGCCCATTTCTTTTTCTTGATTTCAACTAAGGTGTCATTAACTCGAGTTTGTTCCCTCACCCAATCTGCTCTTTTCTTATCCCTTAACGTTACACCTATCATTCTTCTGTCCATAGCTCGTTGTGTCGTCCTCAATTTGAGTAGAACCCTTTTCGTAAGCCTCCAGGTTTCTGCCCCGTAGGTGAGTACTGGTAAGACACAGCTATTATATATTTTTCTCTTGAGGGATAATGGCAACCTGCTGTTCATGATTTGGGAATGCCTGCCAAACGCACCCCAGCCCATTCTTATTCTTCTGATTATTTCCGTCTCATGATCCGGATCCGCCGTCACTACCTGCCCTAAGTAGATGTATTCCCTTACGACTTCCAGTGCCTCGCTGCCTATTGTAAATTGCTGTTATCTCCCGAGACTGTTAAGCATTACTTTAGTTTTCTGCAAATTAATTTTTAGACCCACTCTTCGGCTTTGCCTCTCCAGGTCAGTGAGCATGCATTGCAATTGGTCCCCTGAGTTACTAAGCAAGGCAATATCATCAGCGAATCGCAAGTTACTAAGGTGTTCTCCATTAACTTTTATCCCCAATTCTTCCCAATGCAGGTCTCTGAATACCTCCTGTAAACACGCTGTGAATAGCATTGGAGATATCGTATCTCCCTGCCTGACGCCTTTCTTCATTGGGATTTTGTTGCTTGCTTTATTGAGGACTACGGTGGCTGTGGAGGCGCTATATATATCTTCCAGTATTTTTACATATGGCTCATCTACACCCTGACTTCGTAATGCCTCCATGACTGCTGAGGTTTCGACTGAGTCAAACGCTTTCTCGTAATCAATGAAAGCGATATATAAGGGTTGGTTATATTCTGCACATTTCTCTATCACTTGATTGATAGTGTGAATATGGTCTATTGTTGAGTAGCCTTTACGGAATGCATAATATAACCACGCAAACGACAACGGACGGAGAAGGAAACACACTGCACACGCGGGGAACATAGAAAGGAAGGAAGAACAGGGCCCATTGTACTAGAACGTAGCATATGTAACTGAGAAAGGTGGGCTAGCTGGTGGTCGGTATTTGAATGCATAATGTAACCGCGCAAACAACAACGAATGAAGAAGGGAACACACTGCACATGCGCAGAACATGGAAAGGAATGAAGAACAGGGCCCATTGAACTAGAAAGTAGCATATGTGACTGAGAAAGGCGGGCTAGCTGGTGGTCGTTATTTGATTGCATAATATAACCGCGCAAACGACAACGGACGGAGAAGGAAACACACTGCACATCCGCGGAACATGGAAAGGAATGAAGAACAGGGCCCATTGAACTAGAAAGTAGCATATGCAACTGAGAACGGCGGGCTATCAGATGGTCGTTATGTGAATGCACAATGTAACCGCGCAAACGACAACGGACGGAGAAGGAATCACACTGGACACGCGGGGAACATAGAAAGGAAGGAAGAACAGTGCCCATTGAACTAGAAAGTAGCATATGTAACTGAGAAAGGCGGGCTAGCTGGTGGTCGGTATGTGAATGCATAATGTAAACGCGCAAACGACAACGGACGAAGAAGCGAACACACTGCACATGCGCAGAAAATGGAAAGGAAGGAAGAACAGTGCCCATTGAACTAGAAAGTAGATATGTAACGGAGGAAGGCGGGCTAGCTGGTGGTCTTTATTTGAATGCTTAATGTAACCGCGCAAACGACAACGGACGAAGAAGGTAACACACTGCACATGCGCAGAACATGGAAAGGAAGGAAGAACAGGGCCCATTGAACTACAAAGTAGCATATGTAACTGAGAAAGGCGGGCTAGCTGGTGGTCGCTATTTGAATGCATAATGTACCCAAGCAAACGACAACCGACGAAGTAGGAAGCACACTGCACACGCGCGGAACATGGAAAGGAAGGAAGAACAGCGCGCATTGAACTAGAAAGTAGCATATGTAACAGAGAAAGGCGGGCTAGCTGGTGGTCGTTATTTGCATGCATAATGTAACAGCGCAAACGACAACGGACGAAGAAAGAAGCACACTGCACAAGAACGGAACCTAGAAAGGAAAGAAGAACAGGGCCCAATGAACTAGAAAGTAGCATATGTAACTGAGAAAGGCGGGCTAGCTGGTGGTCGTTATTTCGATGCATAATGTAACCACGCATACGACAACGGACGAAGGAAGCACACTGCACAAGCACGGAACATAGAAAGGAAAGAAGAACAGGGCCCATTGAACTAGAAAGCAGCATATGTAACTGAGAAAGGCGGGCTAGCTGGTTGTCGTTATTTGCATACATAATGAAACCGCGCAAACGACAATGGATGAAGAAAGAAGCACACTGCACAAGAACGGAACCTAGAAAGGAAAGAAGAACAGGGCCCATTGAACTAGAAATTAGCATATGTAACTGAGAAAGGCGGCCTAGCTGGTGGTCGGTATTTGAATGCATAATGTAACCGCGCAAACAACAACGGACGAAGATGGAAACACACTGCACAAGCACGGAACATAGAAAGGAAAGAAGAACAGGGCCCATTGAACTAGAAAGTAACATATGTAACTGAGAAAGGCGGGCTAGCTGGTGGTGGTTATTTGGATGCATAATGTAACCGCGCAAACGACAACGGACGAAGAAGGACGCACACTGCACATGCGCAGAAAATGGAAAGGAAGGAAGAACAGTGCCCATTGAACTAGAAAGTAGCATATGTAACGGAGGAAGGCGGGCTAGCTGGTGGTCTTTATTTGAATGCTTAATGTAACCACGCAAACGACAACGGGCGAAGAAGGAAACACACTGCACACGCGCGAAACATGGAAAGGAAGGAAGAACAGCGTGCATTGAACTAGAAAGTAGCATATGTAACTTAGGAAGGCGGGCTAGCTGGTGGTCTTTATTTGAATGCATAATATAACCGCGCAAACGACAACGGACGGATCAGGAAACACACTGCACACGCGCGGAACATGGAAAGGAATGAAGAACAGGGTCCATTGAACTAGAAAGTAGCATATGTAACTGAGAAAGCCGGGCTAGCTGGTGGTCGGTATTTGAATGCATAATGTAACCGCGCAAACGACAACGGACGAAGTAGGAAGCACACTGCACACGCGCGGAACATGGCAAGGAAGCAAGAACAGCGCGCATTGAACTGGAAAGCAGCCTATGTAACTGAGAAAGGCGGGCTAGCTGGTGGTCGGTATTTGAATGCAGAAGTTAACCGCGCAAACGACAACGGACGGATAAGGAAACACACTGCACACGCGCGGAACATAGAAAGGAAGGAAGAACAGGGCCCATTGTACTAGAAAGTAGCATATGTAACTGAGAGAGGCGGGCTAGCTGGTGGTCTTTATTTGAATGCATAATGTAACCGCTCAAACGACAACGGACGAAGTAGGAAGCACACTGCACACGCGCGGAACATAGAAAGGAAGGAAGAACAGGGCCCATTGTACTAGAAAGTAGCATATGTAACTGAGAGAGGCGGGCTAGCTGGTGGTCTTTATTTGAATGCTTAATGTAACCGCGCAAACGACAACGGACGAAGAAGGAAACACACTGCACAAGCACGGAACATAGAAAGGAAAGAAGAACAGGGCCCATTGAACTAGAAAGCAGCATATGTAACTGACAAAGGCGGGCTAGCTGTTTGTCGTTATTTGCAAACATAATGAAACGGCGCAAACGACAACGGATGAAGAAAGAAGCACACTGCACAAGAACGGAACCTAGAAAGGAAAGAAGAACAGGGCCCATTGAACTAGAAAGTAGCATATGTAACTGAGAAAGGCGGGCTAGCTGGTGGTCGTTATTTGATTGCATAATATAACCGCGCAAACGACAACGGACGGAGAAGGAAACACACTGCACATGCGCGGAACATGGAAAGGAATGAAGAACAGGGCCCATTGAACTAGAAAGTAGCATATGCAACTGAGAATGGCGGGCTAGCAGATGGTCGTTATGTGAATGCACAATGTAACCGCGCAAACGACAACGGACGGAGGAGGAAACACACTGCACACGCGGGGAACATAGAAAGGAAGGAAGAACAGTGCCCATTGAACTAGAAAGTAGCATGCGTAACTGAGAAAGCCGGGCTAGCTGGTGGTCGTTATTTGATTGCATAATGTAACCGCGCAAACGACAACGGACGAAGAAGGAAACAAACTGCACACGCGGGGAACATAGAAAGGAAGGAAGAACAGTGCCCATTGAACTAGAAAGTCGCATATGTAACAGAGAAAGGCGGGCTAGCTGGTGGTCGTTATGTGAATGCATAATGTAAACGCGCAAAGGACAACGGACGAAGAAGCGAACACACTGCACATGCGCAGTAAATGGAAAGGAAGGAAGAACAGTGCCCATTGAAATAGAAAGTAGGATATGTAACGGAGGAAGGCGGGCTAGCTGGTGGTCCTTATTTGAATGCTTAATGTAACCGCGCAAACGACAACGGACGAAGAAGGAAACACACTGCACACGCGCGAAACATGTAAAGGAAGGAAGAACAGCGCGCATTCAACTGGAAAGCAGCATATGTAACTGAGAAAGGCGGGCTAGCTGGTGGTCGGTATTTGAATGCATAATGTAACCGCGCAAACGACAACGGACGGAGAACGAAACACACTGCACACGCGCGGAACATAGAACGAAGGAAGAACAGTGCCCATTGAACTAGAAAGTAGGATATGTAACGGACGAAGGCGGGCTAGCTGGTGGTCTTTATTTGAATGCTTAATGTAACCGCGCAAAAGACAACGGACGAAGAAGGAAACACACTGCACACGCGCGGAACATAGAAAGGAAGGAAGAACAGGGCCCATTGTACTAGAAAGTACCATATGTAACTGAGAAAGGCGGGCTAGCTGGTGGTCGGTATTTGAATGCATAATGTAACCGCGCAAACGACAACGGACGAAGTAGGAAGCACACTGCACACGCGCGGAACATGTCAAGGAAGCAAGAACAGCGCGCATTGAACTGGAAAGCAGCATATGTAACTGAGAAAGGCGGGCTAGCTGGTGGTCGGTATTTGAATGCATAAGTTAACCGCGCAAACGACAACGGACGGATAAGGAAACACACTGCACACGCGCGGAACATAGAAAGGAAGGAAGAACAGGGCCCATTGTACTAGAAAGTGGCATATGTAACTGAGAAAGGCAGGCTAGCTGGTGGTCTTTATTTGAATGCATATTGTAACCGCGCAAACGACAACGGACGAAGTAGGAAGCACACTGCACACGCGCGGAATATGGAAAGGAAGGAAGAACAGCGCGCATTGAACTGGAAAGCAGCATATGTAACTGAGAAAGGCGGGCTAGCTGCTGGTCGGTATTTGAATGCATAATGTTACCGCGCAAACGACAACGGACGAAGAAGCGAACACACTGCACATGCGCAGAACATGGAAATAAGGAAGAACAGTGCCTATTGAACTACAAAGTAGCATAAGTAACTGAGAAAGCCGGGCTAGCTGGTGGTAGTTATTTGAATGCATAATGTAACCGCGCAAACGACAACGGACGAAGAAGGACGCACACTGCACATGCGCAGAAAATGGAAAGGAAGGAAGAACAGTGCCCATTGAACTAGAAAGTAGCATATGTAACGGAGGAAGGCGGGCTAGCTGGTGGTCTTTATTTGAATGCTTAATGTAACCACGCAAACGACAACGGGCGAAGAAGGAAACACACTGCACACGCGCGAAACATGGAAAGGAAGGAAGAACAGCGTGCATTGAACTAGAAAGTAGCATATGTAACTTAGGAAGGCGGGCTAGCTGGTGGTCTTTATTTGAATGCATAATATAACCGCGCAAACGACAACGGACGGATCAGGAAACACACTGCACACGCGCGGAACATGGAAAGGAATGAAGAACAGGGTCCATTGAACTAGAAAGTAGCATATGTAACTGAGAAAGCCGGGCTAGCTGGTGGTCGGTATTTGAATGCATAATGTAACCGCGCAAACGACAACGGACGAAGTAGGAAGCACACTGCACACGCGCGGAACATGGCAAGGAAGCAAGAACAGCGCGCATTGAACTGGAAAGCAGCCTATGTAACTGAGAAAGGCGGGCTAGCTGGTGGTCGGTATTTGAATGCAGAAGTTAACCGCGCAAACGACAACGGACGGATAAGGAAACACACTGCACACGCGCGGAACATAGAAAGGAAGGAAGAACAGGGCCCATTGTACTAGAAAGTAGCATATGTAACTGAGAGAGGCGGGCTAGCTGGTGGTCTTTATTTGAATGCATAATGTAACCGCTCAAACGACAACGGACGAAGTAGGAAGCACACTGCACACGCGCGGAACATAGAAAGGAAGGAAGAACAGGGCCCATTGTACTAGAAAGTAGCATATGTAACTGAGAGAGGCGGGCTAGCTGGTGGTCTTTATTTGAATGCTTAATGTAACCGCGCAAACGACAACGGACGAAGAAGGAAACACACTGCACAAGCACGGAACATAGAAAGGAAAGAAGAACAGGGCCCATTGAACTAGAAAGCAGCATATGTAACTGACAAAGGCGGGCTAGCTGTTTGTCGTTATTTGCAAACATAATGAAACGGCGCAAACGACAACGGATGAAGAAAGAAGCACACTGCACAAGAACGGAACCTAGAAAGGAAAGAAGAACAGGGCCCATTGAACTAGAAAGTAGCATATGTAACTGAGAAAGGCGGGCTAGCTGGTGGTCGTTATTTGATTGCATAATATAACCGCGCAAACGACAACGGACGGAGAAGGAAACACACTGCACATGCGCGGAACATGGAAAGGAATGAAGAACAGGGCCCATTGAACTAGAAAGTAGCATATGCAACTGAGAATGGCGGGCTAGCAGATGGTCGTTATGTGAATGCACAATGTAACCGCGCAAACGACAACGGACGGAGGAGGAAACACACTGCACACGCGGGGAACATAGAAAGGAAGGAAGAACAGTGCCCATTGAACTAGAAAGTAGCATGCGTAACTGAGAAAGCCGGGCTAGCTGGTGGTCGTTATTTGATTGCATAATGTAACCGCGCAAACGACAACGGACGAAGAAGGAAACAAACTGCACACGCGGGGAACATAGAAAGGAAGGAAGAACAGTGCCCATTGAACTAGAAAGTCGCATATGTAACAGAGAAAGGCGGGCTAGCTGGTGGTCGTTATGTGAATGCATAATGTAAACGCGCAAAGGACAACGGACGAAGAAGCGAACACACTGCACATGCGCAGTAAATGGAAAGGAAGGAAGAACAGTGCCCATTGAAATAGAAAGTAGGATATGTAACGGAGGAAGGCGGGCTAGCTGGTGGTCCTTATTTGAATGCTTAATGTAACCGCGCAAACGACAACGGACGAAGAAGGAAACACACTGCACACGCGCGAAACATGTAAAGGAAGGAAGAACAGCGCGCATTCAACTGGAAAGCAGCATATGTAACTGAGAAAGGCGGGCTAGCTGGTGGTCGGTATTTGAATGCATAATGTAACCGCGCAAACGACAACGGACGGAGAACGAAACACACTGCACACGCGCGGAACATAGAACGAAGGAAGAACAGTGCCCATTGAACTAGAAAGTAGGATATGTAACGGACGAAGGCGGGCTAGCTGGTGGTCTTTATTTGAATGCTTAATGTAACCGCGCAAAAGACAACGGACGAAGAAGGAAACACACTGCACACGCGCGGAACATAGAAAGGAAGGAAGAACAGGGCCCATTGTACTAGAAAGTACCATATGTAACTGAGAAAGGCGGGCTAGCTGGTGGTCGGTATTTGAATGCATAATGTAACCGCGCAAACGACAACGGACGAAGTAGGAAGCACACTGCACACGCGCGGAACATGTCAAGGAAGCAAGAACAGCGCGCATTGAACTGGAAAGCAGCATATGTAACTGAGAAAGGCGGGCTAGCTGGTGGTCGGTATTTGAATGCATAAGTTAACCGCGCAAACGACAACGGACGGATAAGGAAACACACTGCACACGCGCGGAACATAGAAAGGAAGGAAGAACAGGGCCCATTGTACTAGAAAGTGGCATATGTAACTGAGAAAGGCAGGCTAGCTGGTGGTCTTTATTTGAATGCATATTGTAACCGCGCAAACGACAACGGACGAAGTAGGAAGCACACTGCACACGCGCGGAATATGGAAAGGAAGGAAGAACAGCGCGCATTGAACTGGAAAGCAGCATATGTAACTGAGAAAGGCGGGCTAGCTGCTGGTCGGTATTTGAATGCATAATGTTACCGCGCAAACGACAACGGACGAAGAAGCGAACACACTGCACATGCGCAGAACATGGAAATTAAGGAAGAACAGTGCCTATTGAACTACAAAGTAGCATAAGTAACTGAGAAAGCCGGGCTAGCTGGTGGTAGTTATTTGAATGCATAATGTAACCGCGCAAACGACAACGGACGAAGAAGGACGCACACTGCACATGCGCAGAAAATGGAAAGGAAGGAAGAACAGTGCCCATTGAACTAGAAAGTAGCATATGTAACGGAGGAAGGCGGGCTAGCTGGTGGTCTTTATTTGAATGCTTAATGTAACCACGCAAACGACAACGGGCGAAGAAGGAAACACACTGCACACGCGCGAAACATGGAAAGGAAGGAAGAACAGCGTGCATTGAACTAGAAAGTAGCATATGTAACTTAGGAAGGCGGGCTAGCTGGTGGTCTTTATTTGAATGCATAATATAACCGCGCAAACGACAACGGACGGATCAGGAAACACACTGCACACGCGCGGAACATGGAAAGGAATGAAGAACAGGGTCCATTGAACTAGAAAGTAGCATATGTAACTGAGAAAGCCGGGCTAGCTGGTGGTCGGTATTTGAATGCATAATGTAACCGCGCAAACGACAACGGACGAAGTAGGAAGCACACTGCACACGCGCGGAACATGGCAAGGAAGCAAGAACAGCGCGCATTGAACTGGAAAGCAGCCTATGTAACTGAGAAAGGCGGGCTAGCTGGTGGTCGGTATTTGAATGCAGAAGTTAACCGCGCAAACGACAACGGACGGATAAGGAAACACACTGCACACGCGCGGAACATAGAAAGGAAGGAAGAACAGGGCCCATTGTACTAGAAAGTAGCATATGTAACTGAGAGAGGCGGGCTAGCTGGTGGTCTTTATTTGAATGCATAATGTAACCGCTCAAACGACAACGGACGAAGTAGGAAGCACACTGCACACGCGCGGAACATAGAAAGGAAGGAAGAACAGGGCCCATTGTACTAGAAAGTAGCATATGTAACTGAGAGAGGCGGGCTAGCTGGTGGTCTTTATTTGAATGCTTAATGTAACCGCGCAAACGACAACGGACGAAGAAGGAAACACACTGCACAAGCACGGAACATAGAAAGGAAAGAAGAACAGGGCCCATTGAACTAGAAAGCAGCATATGTAACTGACAAAGGCGGGCTAGCTGTTTGTCGTTATTTGCAAACATAATGAAACGGCGCAAACGACAACGGATGAAGAAAGAAGCACACTGCACAAGAACGGAACCTAGAAAGGAAAGAAGAACAGGGCCCATTGAACTAGAAAGTAGCATATGTAACTGAGAAAGGCGGGCTAGCTGGTGGTCGTTATTTGATTGCATAATATAACCGCGCAAACGACAACGGACGGAGAAGGAAACACACTGCACATGCGCGGAACATGGAAAGGAATGAAGAACAGGGCCCATTGAACTAGAAAGTAGCATATGCAACTGAGAATGGCGGGCTAGCAGATGGTCGTTATGTGAATGCACAATGTAACCGCGCAAACGACAACGGACGGAGGAGGAAACACACTGCACACGCGGGGAACATAGAAAGGAAGGAAGAACAGTGCCCATTGAACTAGAAAGTAGCATGCGTAACTGAGAAAGCCGGGCTAGCTGGTGGTCGTTATTTGATTGCATAATGTAACCGCGCAAACGACAACGGACGAAGAAGGAAACAAACTGCACACGCGGGGAACATAGAAAGGAAGGAAGAACAGTGCCCATTGAACTAGAAAGTCGCATATGTAACAGAGAAAGGCGGGCTAGCTGGTGGTCGTTATGTGAATGCATAATGTAAACGCGCAAAGGACAACGGACGAAGAAGCGAACACACTGCACATGCGCAGTAAATGGAAAGGAAGGAAGAACAGTGCCCATTGAAATAGAAAGTAGGATATGTAACGGAGGAAGGCGGGCTAGCTGGTGGTCCTTATTTGAATGCTTAATGTAACCGCGCAAACGACAACGGACGAAGAAGGAAACACACTGCACACGCGCGAAACATGTAAAGGAAGGAAGAACAGCGCGCATTCAACTGGAAAGCAGCATATGTAACTGAGAAAGGCGGGCTAGCTGGTGGTCGGTATTTGAATGCATAATGTAACCGCGCAAACGACAACGGACGGAGAACGAAACACACTGCACACGCGCGGAACATAGAACGAAGGAAGAACAGTGCCCATTGAACTAGAAAGTAGGATATGTAACGGACGAAGGCGGGCTAGCTGGTGGTCTTTATTTGAATGCTTAATGTAACCGCGCAAAAGACAACGGACGAAGAAGGAAACACACTGCACACGCGCGGAACATAGAAAGGAAGGAAGAACAGGGCCCATTGTACTAGAAAGTACCATATGTAACTGAGAAAGGCGGGCTAGCTGGTGGTCGGTATTTGAATGCATAATGTAACCGCGCAAACGACAACGGACGAAGTAGGAAGCACACTGCACACGCGCGGAACATGTCAAGGAAGCAAGAACAGCGCGCATTGAACTGGAAAGCAGCATATGTAACTGAGAAAGGCGGGCTAGCTGGTGGTCGGTATTTGAATGCATAAGTTAACCGCGCAAACGACAACGGACGGATAAGGAAACACACTGCACACGCGCGGAACATAGAAAGGAAGGAAGAACAGGGCCCATTGTACTAGAAAGTGGCATATGTAACTGAGAAAGGCAGGCTAGCTGGTGGTCTTTATTTGAATGCATATTGTAACCGCGCAAACGACAACGGACGAAGTAGGAAGCACACTGCACACGCGCGGAATATGGAAAGGAAGGAAGAACAGCGCGCATTGAACTGGAAAGCAGCATATGTAACTGAGAAAGGCGGGCTAGCTGCTGGTCGGTATTTGAATGCATAATGTTACCGCGCAAACGACAACGGACGAAGAAGCGAACACACTGCACATGCGCAGAACATGGAAATTAAGGAAGAACAGTGCCTATTGAACTACAAAGTAGCATAAGTAACTGAGAAAGCCGGGCTAGCTGGTGGTAGTTATTTGAATGCATAATGTAACCGCGCAAACGACAACGGACGAAGAAGGAAACAAACTGCACACGCGGGGAACATAGAAAAGAAGGAAGAACAGTGCCCATTGAACTAGAAAGTCGCATATGTAACTGAGAAAGGCGGGCTAGCTGGTGGTCGTTATGTGAATGCGTAATCTAAAAGCGCAAACGACAACGGACGAAGAAGCGAACACACTGCACATGCGCAGAAAATGGAAAGGAAGGAAGAACAGTGCCCATTGAACTAGAAAGTAGCATAAGTAACGGAGGAAGGCAGGCTAGCTGGTGGTCTTTATTTGAATGCTTAATGTAACCGCGCAAACGACAACGGACGAAGAAGGGAACACACTGCACATGCGCAGAACATGGAAAGGAATGAAGAACAGAGCCCATTGAACTACAAAGTAGCATATGTACCTGAGAAAGGCGGGCTAGCTGGTGGTCGGTATTTGAATGCATAATGTAACCAAGCAAACGACAACGGATGAAGAAAGAAGCACACTGCACAAGAACGGAACCTAGAAAGGAAAGAAGAACAGGGCCCATTGAACTACACAGTAGCATATGTAACTGAGAAAGGCGGGCTAGCTGGTGGTCGGTATTTGAATGCATAATGTAACCGCGCAAACGACAACGAATGAAGAAGGGAACACACTGCACATGCGCAGAACATGGAAAGGAATGAAGAACAGGGCCCATTGAACTAGAAAGTAGCATATGTAACTGAGAAAGGCGGGCTAGCTGGTGGTCGTTATTTGATTGCATAATATAACCGCGCAAACGACAATGGACGGAGAAGGAAACACACTGCACATGCGCGGAACATGGAAAGGAATGAAGAACAGGGATCATTGAACTAGAAAGTAGCATATGCAACTGAGAACGGCGGGCTAGCAGATGGTCGTTATGTGAATGCACAATGTAACCATGCAAACGACAACGGACGGAGAAGGAACACACCGCACACGCGGGGAACATAGAAAGGAAGGAAGAACAGTGCCCATGAACTAGAAAGTAGCATATGTAACTGAGAAAGCCGGGCTAGCTGGTGGTCGTTATTTGAATGCATATTGTAACCGCGCAAACGACAACGGACGAAGAAGGAAACAAACTGCACACGCGGGGAACATAGAAAGGAAGGAAGAACAGTGCCCATTGAACTAGAAAGTCGCATATGTAACTGAGAAAGGCGGGCAGCGGGTGGTCGTTATGTGAATGCATGATGTAACCGCGCAAACGACAACGGACGAAGAAGCGAACACACTGCACATGCGCAGAACATGGAAAGGAAGGAAGAACAGTGCCTATTGAAATAGAAAGTAGCATATGTAACAGAGAAAGGCGGGCTAGCTGGTGGTCTTTATTTGAATGCCTAATGCAACCGCGCAAACGACAACGGACGAAGAAGGAAACACACTGCACACGCGCGGGACATGGAAACGAAGGAAGAAGAGCGCGCATTGTACTAGAAAGTAGCATATGTAACTGAGAAAGGCGGGCTAGCTGGTAGTCTGTATTTGAATGCATAATGTAACCGCGCAAACGACAACGGACGAAGAAGGAAGTACGCTGCACAAGCACGGAACATAGAAAGGAAAGAAGAACAGGGCCCATTGAACTAGAAAGTAGCACAAGTAACTGAGAAAGGCGGGCAAGCTGGTGGTCGTTTTTTGGATGCATAATGTAACCGCGCAAATGACAACGGACGAAGAAGGAAGCATACTGAACAAGAACGGAACATAGAAAGGAAAGAAGAACAGGGTCCATTGAACTAGAAAGTAGCATATGTAACTGAGAATGGCGGGCCAGCTGGTGGTCGGTATTTGAATGCATAATGTAACCGCGCAAACGACAACGGATGAAGAAGGGAACACACTGCACATGCGCAGAACATGGAAAGGAAGGAACAACTGGGCCCATTGAACTAGAAAGTAGCATATGTAACTGGGAAAGGCGGGCTAGCTGGTGGTCGTTATTTGATTGGATAATATAGCCGCGCAAACGACAAGAGACGGAGAAGGAAACACACTGCACACGCACGGAACATAGAAAGGAAGGAAGAACAGCGCGCATTGAACTAGAAAGTAGCATATGCAACTGAGAAAGGCGGGCTAGCTGGTGGTCGTTATTCGAATGCATAATGTAACCGCGCAAACGACAATGGACGGATAAGGAAACACATTACACACGCGCAGAACATAGAAAGGAAGGAAGAACAGGGCCCATTGTACTAGAAAGTAGCATATGTAACTGAGAAAGGCGGGCTAGCTGGTGGTCGGTATTTGAATGCATAATGTAACCGCGCAAACGAAAACGGACGGATAAGGAAACACATTGCACACGCGCAGAACATAGAAAGGAAGGAAGAACAGGGCCCATTGTACTAGAAAATAGCATATGTAACTGAGAAAGGCGGGCTAGCTGGTGGTCGGTATTTGAATGCATAATGTAACCGCGCAAACGACAACGGACGGAGAAGGAAACACACTGCACACGCGCGGAACATAGAACGAAGGAAGAACAGGGCCCATTGAACTAGAAAGTAGCATATGTAACTTAGCAAAGCGGGCTAGCTGGTGGTCTTTATTTGAATGCATCATCATCATCATCATCATCATCATCAGCCTGGTTGCGCCCACTGCAGGGCAAAGGCCTCTCCCATGCGTCTCCAACAACCCCGGTCATGTACTAATTGTGGCCCTGCCGTGCCTGCAAACTTCTTAATCTCATCCGCCCTCCTAACTTTCTGCCGCCCCCTGCTGCGCTTCCCTTCCCTTGGGATCCAGTCCGTAACCCTTAATGACCATCGGTTATCTTCCCTCCTCATTACATGTCCTGCCCATGCCCATTTCTTTTTCTTGATTTCAACTAAGATGTCATTAACTCGAGTTTGTTCCCTCACCCAATCTGCTCTTTTCTTATCCCTTAACGTTACACCTATCATTCTTCTTTCCATAGCTCGTTGTGTCGTCCTCAATTTGAGTAGAACCCTTTTCGTAAGCCTCCAGGTTTCTGCCCCGTAGGTGAGTACTGGTAAGACACAGCTATTATATATTTTTCTCTTGAGGGATAATGGCAACCTGCTGTTCATGATTTGGGAATGCCTGCCAAACGCACCCCAGCCCATTCTTATTCTTCTGATTATTTCCGTCTCATGATCCGGATCCGCCGTCACTACCTGCCCTAAGTAGATGTATTCCCTTACGACTTCCAGTGCCTCGCTGCCTATTGTAAATTGCTGTTCTCTCCCGAGACTGTTAAGCATTACTTTAGTTTTCTGCAGATTAATTTTTAGACCCACTCTTCGGCTTTGCCTCTCCAGGTCAGTGAGCATGCATTGCAATTGGTCCCCTGAGTTACTAAGCAAGGCAATATCATCAGCGAATCGCAAGTTACTAAGGTATTCTCCATTAACTTTTATCCCCAATTCTTCCCAATGCAGGTCTCTGAATACCTCCTGTAAACACGCTGTGAATAGCATTGGAGATATCGTATCTCCCTGCCCGACGCCTTTCTTCATTGGGATTTTGTTGCTTGCTTTATTGAGGACTACGGTGGCTGTGGAGGCGCTATATATATCTTCCAGTATTTTTACATATGGCTCATCTACACCCTGACTTCGTAATGCCTCCATGACTGCTGAGGTTTCGACTGAGTCAAACGCTTTCTCGTAATCAATGAAAGCGGTATATAATGGTTGGTTATATTCTGCACATTTCTCTATCACTTGATTGATAGTGTGAATATGGTCTATTGTTGAGTAGCCTTTACGGAATGCATAATATAACCACGCAAACGACAACGGACGGAGAAGGAAACACACTGCACACACGGGGAACATAGAAAGGAAGGAAGAACAGGGCCCATTGTACTAGAACGTAGCATATGTAACTGAGAAAGGTGGGCTAGCTGGTGGTCGGTATTTGAATGCATAATGTAACCGCGCAAACAACAACGAATGAAGAAGGGAACACACTGCACATGCGCAGAACATGGAAAGGAATGAAGAACAGGGCCCATTGAACTAGAAAGTAGCATATGTGACTGAGAAAGGCGGGCTAGCTGGTGGTCGTTATTTGATTGCATAATATAACCGCGCAAACGACAACGGACGGAGAAGGAAACACACTGCACATCCGCGGAACATGGAAAGGAATGAAGAACAGGGCCCATTGAACTAGAAAGTAGCATATGCAACTGAGAACGGCGGGCTATCAGATGGTCGTTATGTGAATGCACAATGTAACCGCACAAACGACAACGGACGGAGAAGGAATCACACTGCACACGCGGGGAACATAGAAAGGAAGGAAGAACAGTGCCCATTGAACTAGAAAGTAGCATATGTAACTGAGAAAGGCGGGCTAGCTGGTGGTCGTTATGTGAATGCATAATGTAAACGCGCAAACGACAACGGACGAAGAAGCGAACACACTGCACATGCGCAGAAAACGGAAAGGAAGGAAGAACAGTGCCCATTGAACTAGAAAGTAGATATGTAACGGAGGAAGGCGGGCTAGCTGGTGGTCTTTATTTGAATGCTTAATGTAACCGCGCAAACGACAACGGACGAAGAAGGGAACACACTGCACATGCGCAGAACATGGAAAGGAAGGAAGAACAGGGCCCATTGAACTACAAAGTAGCATATGTAAATGAGAAAGGCGGGCTAGCTGGTGGTCGGTATTTGAATGCATAATGTACCCAAGCAAACGACAACCGACGAAGTAGGAAGCACACTGCACACGCGCGGAACATGGAAAGGAAGGAAGAACAGCGCGCATTGAACTAGAAAGTAGCTTATGTAACAGAGAAAGGCGGGCTAGCTGGTGGTCGTTATTTGCATGCATAATGTAACCGCGCAAACGACAACGGACGAAGAAAGAAGCACACTGCACAAGAACGGAACCTAGAAAGGAAAGAAGAACAGGGCCCAATGAACTAGAAAGTAGCATATGTAACTGAGAAAGGCGGGCTAGCTGGTGGTCGTTATTTCGATGCATAATGTAACCACGCATACGACAACGGACGAAGAAAGAAGCACACTGCACAAGCACGGAACATAGAAAGGAAAGAAGAACAGGGCCCATTGAACTAGAAAGCAGCATATGTAACTGAGAAAGGCGGGCTAGCTGGTTGTCGTTATTTGCATACATATTGAAACCGCGCAAACGACAACGGATGAAGAAAGAAGCACACTGCACAAGAACGGAACCTAGAAAGGAAAGAAGAACAGGGCCCATTGAACTAGAAATTAGCATATGTAACTGAGAAAGGCGGCCTAGCTGGTGGTCGGTATTTGAATGCATAATGTAACCGCGCAAACGACAACGGACGAAGATGGAAACACACTGCACAAGCACGGAACATAGAAAGGAAAGAAGAACAGGGCCCATTGAACTAGAAAGTAACATATGTAACTGAGAAAGGCGGGCTAGCTGGTGGTGGTTATTTGGATGCATAATGTAACCGCGCAAACGACAACGGACGAAGAAGGACGCACACTGCACATGCGCAGAAAATGGAAAGGAAGGAAGAACAGTGCCCATTGAACTAGAAAGTAGCATATGTAACGGAGGAAGGCGGGCTAGCTGGTGGTCTTTACTTGAATGCTTAATGTAACCGCGCAAACGACAACGGGCGAAGAAGGAAACACACTGCACACGCGCGAAACATGGAAAGGAAGGAAGAACAGCGTGCATTGAACTAGAAAGTAGCATATGTAACTTAGGAAGGCGGGCTAGCTGGTGGTCTTTATTTGAATGAATAATATAACCGCGCAAACGACAACGGACGGATCAGGAAACACACTGCACACGCGCGGAACATGGAAAGGAATGAAGAACAGGGTCCATTGAACTAGAAAGTAGCATATGTAACTGAGAAAGCCGGGCTAGCTGGTGCCTGTTATTTGAATGCATAATGTAACCGCGCAAACGACAACGGACGAAGAAGGAAACAATCTGCACACGCGGGGAGCATAGAAAGGAAGGAAGAACAGTGCCCATTGAACTAGAAAGTCGCATATATAACAGACAAAGGCGGGCTAGCTGGTGGTCTTTATTTGAATGCATAATATAACCGCGCAAACGACAACGGACGGATAAGGAAACACACCGCACACACGCGGAACATAGAAAGGAAGGAAGAACAGGGCCCATTGTACTAGAAATTAGCCTATGTAACTGAGCAAGGCGGGCTAGCTGGTGGTCGGTATTTGAATGCATAATGTAACCGCGCAAACGACAACGGACGAAGTAGGAAGCACACTGCACACGCGCGGAACATGGCAAGGAAGCAAGAACAGCGCGCATTGAACTGGAAAGCAGCATATGTAACTGAGAAAGGCGGGCTAGCTGGTGGTCGGTATTTGAATGCATAAGTTAACCGCGCAAACGACAACGGACGGATAAGGAAACACACTGCACACGCGCGGAACATAGAAAGGAAGGAAGAACAGGGCCCAATGTACTAGAAAGTAGCATATGTAACTGAGAGAGGCGGGCTAGCTGGTGGTCTTTATTTGAATGCATAATGTAACCGCTCAAACGACAACGGACGAAGTAGGAAGCACACTGCACACGCGCGGAATATGGAAAGGAAGGAAGAACAGCGCGCATTGAACTGGAAAGCAGCATATGTAACTGAGGAAGGCGGGCTAGCTCGTGGTCGGTATTTGAGTGCATAATGTAACCGCGCAAACGACAACGGACGAAGGAGCGAACACACTGCACATGCGCAGAACATGGAAATTAAGGAAGAACAGTGCCCATTGAACTAGAAAGTAGCATATGTAACGGAGGAAGAGGGCTAGCTGGTGGTCTTTATTTGAATGCTTAATGTAACCGCGCAAACGACAACGGACGAAGAAGGAAACACACTGCACAAGCACGGAACATAGAAAGGAAAGAAGAACAGGGCCCATTGAACTAGAAAGCAGCATATGTAACTGACAAAGGCGGGCTAGCTGTTTGTCGTTATTTGCATACATAATGAAACGGCGCAAACGACAACGGATGAAGAAAGAAGCACACTGCACAAGAACGGAACCTAGAAAGGAAAGAAGAACAGGGCCCATTGAACTAGAAAGTAGCATATGTAACTGAGAAAGGCGGGCTAGCTGGTGGTCGTTATTTGATTGCATAATATAACCGCGCAAACGACAACGGACGGAGAAGGAAACACACTGCACATGTGCGAAACATGGAAAGGAATGAAGAACAGGGCCCATTGAACTAGAAAGTAGCATATGCAACTGAGAACGGCGGGCTAGCAGATGGTCGTTATGTGAATGCACAATGTAACCGCGCAAACGACAACGGACGGAGGAGGAAACACACTGCACACGTGGGGAACATAGAAAGGAAGGAAGAACAGTGCCCATTGAACTAGAAAGTAGCATACGTAACTGAGAAAGCCGGGCTAGCTGGTGGTCGTTATTTGAATGCATAATGTAACCGCGCAAACGACAACGGACGAAGAAGGAAAAAAACTTCACACGCGGGGAACATAGAAAGGGAGGAAGAACAGTGCCCATTGAACTAGAAAGTCGCATATGTAACAGAGAAAGGCGGGCTAGCTGGTGGTCGTTATGTGAATGCATAATGTAAACGCGCAAACGACAACGGACGAAGAAGCGAACACACTGCACATGCGCAGTAAATGGAAAGGAAGGAAGAACAGTGCCCATTGAACTAGAAAGTAGGATATGTAACGGAGGAAGGCGGGCTAGGTGGTGGTCCTTATTTGAATGCTTAATGTAACCGCACAAACGAGAACGGACGAAGAAGGGAACACACTGCACATGCGCAGAACATGGAAAGGAAGGAAGAACAGGGCCCATTGAACTACAAAGTAGCATATGTAACTGAGAAAGGCGGGCTAGCTGGCGGTCGGTATTTGAATGCATAATGTACCCAAGCAAACGACAACCGACGAAGTAGGAAGCACACTGCACACGCGCGGAACATGGAAAGGAAGGAAGAACAGCGCGCATTGAACTAGAAAGTAGCATATGTAACAGAGAAAGGCGGGCTAGCTGGTGGTCGTTATTTGCATGCATAATGTAACCGCGCAAACGACAACGGACGAAGAAAGAAGCACACTGCACAAGAACGGAACCTAGAAAGGAAAGAAGAACAGGGCCCAATGAACTAGAAAGTAGCATATGTAACTGAGAAAGGCGGGCTAGCTGGTGGTCGTTATTTCGATGCATAATGTAACCACGCATACGACAACGGACGAAGAAAGAAGCACACTGCACAAGCACGGAACATAGAAAGGAAAGAAGAACAGGGCCCATTGAACTAGAAAGCAGCATATGTAACTGAGAAAGGCGGGCTAGCTGGTTGTCGTTATTTGCATACATAATGAAACCGCGCAAACGACAACGGATGAAGAAAGAAGCACACTGCACAAGAAGGGAACCTAGAAAGGAAAGAAGAACAGGGCCCATTGAACAAGAAATTAGCATATGTAACTGAGAAAGGCGGCCTAGCTGGTGGTCGGTATTTGAATGCATAATGTAACCGCGCAAGCGACAACGGACGAAGATGGAAACACACTGCACAAGCACGGAACATAGAAAGGAAAGAAGAACAGGGCCCATTAAACTAGAAAGTAACATATGTAACTGAGACAGGCGGGCTAGCTGGTGGTGGTTATTTGGATGCATAATGTAACCGCGCAAACGACAACGGACGAAGAAGGACGCACACTGCACATGCGCAGAAAATGGAAAGGAAGGAAGAACAGTGCCCATTGAACTAGAAAGTAGCATATGTAACGGAGGAAGGCGGGCTAGCTGGTGGTCTTTATTTGAATGCTTAATGTAACCGCGCAAACGACAACGGGCGAAGAAGGAAACACACTGCACACGCGCGAAACATGGAAAGGAAGGAAGAACAGCGTGCATTGAACTAGAAAGTAGCATATGTAACTTAGGAAGGAGGGCTAGCTGGTGGTCTTTATTTGAATGAATAATATAACCGCGCAAACGACAACGGACGGATCAGGAAACACACTGCACACGCGCGGAACATGGAAAGGAATGAAGAACAGGGTCCATTGAACTAGAAAGTAGCATATGTAACTGAGAAAGCCGGGCTAGCTGGTGCCTGTTATTTGAATGCATAATGTAACCGCGCAAACGACAACGGACGAAGAAGGAAACAATCTGCACACGCGGGGAGCATAGAAAGGAAGGAAGAACAGTGCCCATTGAACTAGAAAGTCGCATATATAACAGACAAAGGCGGGCTAGCTGGTGGTCTTTATTTGAATGCATAATATAACCGCGCAAACGACAACGGACGGATAAGGAAACACACCGCACACGCGCGGAACATAGAAAGGAAGGAAGAACAGGGCCCATTGTACTAGAAATTAGCATATGTAACTGAGCAAGGCGGGCTAGCTGGTGGTCGGTATTTGAATGCATAATGTAACCGCGCAAACGACAACGGACGAAGTAGGAAGCACACTGCACACGCGCGGAACATGGCAAGGAAGCAAGAACAGCGCGCATTGAACTGGAAAGCAGCATATGTAACTGAGAAAGGCGGGCTAGCTGGTGGTCGGTATTTGAATGCATAAGTTAACCGCGCAAACGACAACGGACGGATAAGGAAACACACTGCACATGCGCGGAACATGGAAAGGAATGAAGAACAGGGCCCATTGAACTAGAAAGTAGCATATGCAACTGAGAATGGCGGGCTAGCAGATGGTCGTTATGTGAATGCACAATGTAACCGCGCAAACGACAACGGACGGAGGAGGAAACACACTGCACACGCGGGGAACATAGAAAGGAAGGAAGAACAGTGCCCATTGAACTAGAAAGTAGCATGCGTAACTGAGAAAGCCGGGCTAGCTGGTGGTCGTTATTTGATTGCATAATGTAACCGCGCAAACGACAACGGACGAAGAAGGAAACAAACTGCACACGCGGGGAACATAGAAAGGAAGGAAGAACAGTGCCCATTGAACTAGAAAGTCGCATATGTAACAGAGAAAGGCGGGCTAGCTGGTGGTCGTTATGTGAATGCATAATGTAAACGCGCAAAGGACAACGGACGAAGAAGCGAACACACTGCACATGCGCAGTAAATGGAAAGGAAGGAAGAACAGTGCCCATTGAAATAGAAAGTAGGATATGTAACGGAGGAAGGCGGGCTAGCTGGTGGTCCTTATTTGAATGCTTAATGTAACCGCGCAAACGACAACGGACGAAGAAGGAAACACACTGCACACGCGCGAAACATGTAAAGGAAGGAAGAACAGCGCGCATTCAACTGGAAAGCAGCATATGTAACTGAGAAAGGCGGGCTAGCTGGTGGTCGGTATTTGAATGCATAATGTAACCGCGCAAACGACAACGGACGGAGAACGAAACACACTGCACACGCGCGGAACATAGAACGAAGGAAGAACAGTGCCCATTGAACTAGAAAGTAGGATATGTAACGGACGAAGGCGGGCTAGCTGGTGGTCTTTATTTGAATGCTTAATGTAACCGCGCAAACGACAACGGACGAAGAAGGAAACACACTGCACACGCGCGGAACATAGAAAGGAAGGAAGAACAGGGCCCATTGTACTAGAAAGTACCATATGTAACTGAGAAAGGCGGGCTAGCTGGTGGTCGGTATTTGAATGCATAATGTAACCGCGCAAACGACAACGGACGAAGTAGGAAGCACACTGCACACACGCGGAACATGTCAAGGAAGCAAGAACAGCGCGCATTGAACTGGAAAGCAGCATATGTAACTGAGAAAGGCGGGCTAGCTGGTGGTCGGTATTTGAATGCATAAGTTAACCGCGCAAACGACAACGGACGGATAAGGAAACACACTGCACACGCGCGGAACATAGAAAGGAAGGAAGAACAGGGCCCATTGTACTAGAAAGTGGCATATGTAACTGAGAAAGGCAGGCTAGCTGGTGGTCTTTATTTGAATGCATATTGTAACCGCGCAAACGACAACGGACGAAGTAGGAAGCACACTGCACACGCGCGGAATATGGAAAGGAAGGAAGAACAGCGCGCATTGAACTGGAAAGCAGCATATGTAACTGAGAAAGGCGGGCTAGCTGCTGGTCGGTATTTGAATGCATAATGTTACCGCGCAAACGACAACGGACGAAGAAGCGAACACACTGCACATGCGCAGAACATGGAAATTAAGGAAGAACAGTGCCTATTGAACTACAAAGTAGCATATGTAACTGAGAAAGCCGGGCTAGCTGGTGGTAGTTATTTGAATGCATAATGTAACCGCGCAAACGACAACGGACGAAGAAGGAAACAAACTGCACACGCGGGGAACATAGAAAAGAAGGAAGAACAGTGCCCATTGAACTAGAAAGTCGCATATGTAACTGAGAAAGGCGGGCTAGCTGGTGGTTGTTATGTGAATGCGTAATGTAAAAGCGCAAACGACAACGGACGAAGAAGCGAACACACTGCACATGCGCAGAAAATGGAAAGGAAGGAAGAACAGTGCCCATTGAACTAGAAAGTAGCATAAGTAACGGAGGAAAGCAGGCTAGCTGGTGGTCTTTTTTTGAATGCTTAATGTAACCGCGCAAACGACAACGGACGAAGAAGGGAACACACTGCACATGCGCAGAACATGGAAAGGAATGAAGAACAGAGCCCATTGAACTACAAAGTAGCATATGTACCTGAGAAAGGCGGGCTAGCTGGTGGTCGGTATTTGAATGCATAATGTAACCAAGCAAACGACAACGGATGAAGAAAGAAGCACACTGCACAAGAACGGAACCTAGAAAGGAAAGAAGAACAGGGCCCATTGAACTACACAGTAGCATATGTAACTGAGAAAGGCGGGCTAGCTGGTGGTCGGTATTTGAATGCATAATGTAACCGCGCAAACGACAACGAATGAAGAAGGGAACACACTGCACATGCGCAGAACATGGAAAGGAATGAAGAACAGGGCCCATTGAACTAGAAAGTAGCATATGTAACTGAGAAAGGCGGGCTAGCTGGTGGTCGTTATTTGATTGCATAATATAACCGCGCAAACGACAATGGACGGAGAAGGAAACACACTGCACATGCGCGGAACATGGAAAGGAATGAAGAACAGGGATCATTGAACTAGAAAGTAGCATATGCAACTGAGAACGGCGGGCTAGCAGATGGTCGTTATGTGAATGCACAATGTAACCATGCAAACGAGAACGGACGGAGAAGGAACACACCGCACACGCGGGGAACATAGAAAGGAAGGAAGAACTGTGCCCATGAACTAGAAAGTAGCATATGTAACTGAGAAAGCCGGGCTAGCTGGTGGTCGTTATTTGAATGCATATTGTAACCGCGCAAACGACAACGGACGAAGAAGGAAACAAACTGCACACGCGGGGAACATAGAAAGGAAGGAAGAACAGTGCCCATTGAACTAGAAAGTCGCATATGTAACTGAGAAAGGCGGGCAGCGGGTGGTCGTTATGTGAATGCATGATGTAACCGCGCAAACGACAACGGACGAAGAAGCGAACACACTGCACATGCGCAGAACATGGAAAGGAAGGAAGAACAGTGCCTATTGAAATAGAAAGTAGCATATGTAACAGAGAAAGGCGGGCTAGCTGGTGGTCTTTATTTGAATGCCTAATGCAACCGCGCAAACGACAACGGACGAAGAAGGAAACACACTGCACACGCGCGGGACATGGAAACGAAGGAAGAAGAGCGCGCATTGTACTAGAAAGTAGCATATGTAACTGAGAAAGGCGGGCTAGCTGGTAGTCTGTATTTGAATGCATATAGTAACCGCGCAAACGACAACGGACGAAGAAGGAAGTACGCTGCACAAGCACGGAACATAGAAAGGAAAGAAGAACAGGGCCCATTGAACTAGAAAGTAGCACAAGTAACTGAGAAAGGCGGGCAAGCTGGTGGTCGTTTTTTGGATGCATAATGTAACCGCGCAAATGACAACGGACGAAGAAGGAAGCATACTGAACAAGAACGGAACATAGAAAGGAAAGAAGAACAGGGTCCATTGAACTAGAAAGTAGCATATGTAACTGAGAATGGCGGGCCAGCTGGTGGTCGGTATTTGAATGCATAATGTACCCGCGCAAACGACAACGGATGAAGAAGGGAACACACTGCACATGCGCAGAACATGGAAAGGAAGGAAGAACTGGGCCCATTGAACTAGAAAGTAGCATATGTAACTGAGAAAGGCGGGCTAGCTGGTGGTCGTTATTTGATTGGATAATATAGCCGCGCAAACGACAAGAGACGGAGAAGGAAACACACTGCACACGCACGGAACATAGAAAGGAAGGAAGAACAGCGCGCATTGAACTAGAAAGTAGCATATGCAACTGAGAAAGGCGGGCTAGCTGGTGGTCGTTATTCGAATGCATAATGTAACCGCGCAAACGACAATGGACGGATAAGGAAACACATTACACACGCGCAGAACATAGAAAGGAAGGAAGAACAGGGCCCATTGTACTAGAAAGTAGCATATGTAACTGAGAAAGGCGGGCTAGCTGGTGGTCGGTATTTGAATGCATAATGTAACCGCGCAAACGAAAACGGACGGATAAGGAAACACATTGCACACGCGCAGAACATAGAAAGGAAGGAAGAACAGGGCCCATTGTACTAGAAAATAGCATATGTAACTGAGAAAGGCGGGCTAGCTGGTGGTCGGTATTTGAATGCATAATGTAACCGCGCAAACGACAACGGACGGAGAAGGAAACACACTGCACACGCGCGGAACATAGAACGAAGGAAGAACAGGGCCCATTGAACTAGAAAGTAGCATATGTAACTTAGCAAGGCGGGCTAGCTGGTGGTCTTTATTTGAATGCATCATCATCATCATCATCATCATCATCATCATCATCATCATCAGCCTGGTTGCGCCCACTGCAGGGCAAAGGCCTCTCCCATGCGTCTCCAACAACCCCGGTCATGTACTAATTGTGGCCCTGCCGTGCCTGCAAACTTCTTAATCTCATCCGCCCTCCTAACTTTCTGCCGCCCCCTGCTGCGCTTCCCTTCCCTTGGGATCCAGTCCGTAACCCTTAATGACCATCGGTTATCTTCCCTCCTCATTACATGTCCTGCCCATGCCCATTTCTTTTTCTTGATTTCAACTAAGATGTCATTAACTCGAGTTTGTTCCCTCACCCAATCTGCTCTTTTCTTATCCCTTAACGTTACACCTATCATTCTTCTTTCCATAGCTCGTTGTGTCGTCCTCAATTTGAGTAGAACCCTTTTCGTAAGCCTCCAGGTTTCTGCCCCGTAGGTGAGTACTGGTAAGACACAGCTATTATATATTTTTCTCTTGAGGGATAATGGCAACCTGCTGTTCATGATTTGGGAATGCCTGCCAAACGCACCCCAGCCCATTCTTATTCTTCTGATTATTTCCGTCTCATGATCCGGATCCGCCGTCACTACCTGCCCTAAGTAGATGTATTCCCTTACGACTTCCAGTGCCTCGCTGCCTATTGTAAATTGCTGTTCTCTCCCGAGACTGTTAAGCATTACTTTAGTTTTCTGCAGATTAATTTTTAGACCCACTCTTCGGCTTTGCCTCTCCAGGTCAGTGAGCATGCATTGCAATTGGTCCCCTGAGTTACTAAGCAAGGCAATATCATCAGCGAATCGCAAGTTACTAAGGTATTCTCCATTAACTTTTATCCCCAATTCTTCCCAATGCAGGTCTCTGAATACCTCCTGTAAACACGCTGTGAATAGCATTGGAGATATCGTATCTCCCTGCCCGACGCCTTTCTTCATTGGGATTTTGTTGCTTGCTTTATTGAGGACTACGGTGGCTGTGGAGGCGCTATATATATCTTCCAGTATTTTTACATATGGCTCAACTACACCCTGACTTCGTAATGCCTCCATGACTGCTGAGGTTTCGACTGAGTCAAACGCTTTCTCGTAATCAATGAAAGCGATATATAATGGTTGGTTATATTCTGCACATTTCTCTATCACTTGATTGATAGTGTGAATATGGTCTATTGTAGAGTAGCCTTTACGGAATGCATAATATAACCACGCAAACGACAACGGACGGAGAAGGAAACACACTGCACACGCGGGGAACATAGAAAGGAAGGAAGAACAGGGCCCATTGTACTAGAACGTAGCATATGTAACTGAGAAAGGTGGGCTAGCTGGTGGTCGGTATTTGAATGCATAATGTAACCGCGCAAACAACAACGAATGAAGAAGGGAACACACTGCACATGCGCAGAACATGGAAAGGAATGAAGAACAGGGCCCATTGAACTAGAAAGTAGCATATGTGACTGAGAAAGGCGGGCTAGCTGGTGGTCGTTATTTGATTGCATAATATAACCGCGCAAACGACAACGGACGGAGAAGGAAACACACTGCACACGCGGGGAACATAGAAAGGAAGGAAGAACAGTGCCCATTGAACTAGAAAGTAGCATATGTAACTGAGAAAGGCGGGCTAGCTGGTGGTCGTTATGTGAATGCATAATGTAAACGCGCAAACGACAACGGACGAAGAAGCGAACACACTGCACATGCGCAGAAAATGGAAAGGAAGGAAGAACAGTGCCCATTGAACTAGAAAGTAGATATGTAACGGAGGAAGGCGGGCTAGCTGGTGGTCTTTATTTGAATGCTTAATGTAACCGCGCAAACGACAACGGACGAAGAAGGGAACACACTGCACATGCGCAGAACATGGAAAGGAAGGAAGAACAGGGCCCATTGAACTACAAAGTAGCATATGTAACTGAGAAAGGCGGGCTAGCTGGTGGTCGGTATTTGAATGCATAATGTACCCAAGCAAACGACAACCGACGAAGTAGGAAGCACACTGCACACGCGCGGAACATGGAAAGGAAGGAAGAACAGCGCGCATTGAACTAGAAAGTAGCATATGTAACAGAGAAAGGCGGGCTAGCTGGTGGTCGTTATTTGCATGCATAATGTAACCGCGCAAACGACAACGGACGAAGAAAGAAGCACACTGCACAAGAACGGAACCTAGAAAGGAAAGAAGAACAGGGCCCAATGAACTAGAAAGTAGCATATGTAACTGAGAAAGGCGGGCTAGCTGGTGGTCGTTATTTCGATGCATAATGTAACCACGCATACGACAACGGACGAAGAAAGAAGCACACTGCACAAGCACGGAACATAGAAAGGAAAGAAGAACAGGGCCCATTGAACTAGAAAGCAGCATATGTAACTGAGAAAGGCGGGCTAGCTGGTTGTCGTTATTTGCATACATATTGAAACCGCGCAAACGACAACGGATGAAGAAAGAAGCACACTGCACAAGAACGGAACCTAGAAAGGAAAGAAGAACAGGGCCCATTGAACTAGAAATTAGCATATGTAACTGAGAAAGGCGGCCTAGCTGGTGGTCGGTATTTGAATGCATAATGTAACCGCGCAAACGACAACGGACGAAGATGGAAACACACTGCACAAGCACGGAATATAGAAAGGAAAGAAGAACAGGGCCCATTGAACTAGAAAGTAACATATGTAACTGAGAAAGGCGGGCTAGCTGGTGGTGGTTATTTGGATGCATAATGTAACCGCGCAAACGACAACGGACGAAGAAGGACGCACACTGCACATGCGCAGAAAATGGAAAGGAAGGAAGAACAGTGCCCATTGAACTAGAAAGTAGCATATGTAACGGAGAAAGGCGGGCTAGCTGGTGGTCTTTACTTGAATGCTTAATGTAACCGCGCAAACGACAACGGGCGAAGAAGGAAACACACTGCACACGCGCGAAACATGGAAAGGAAGGAAGAACAGCGTGCATTGAACTAGAAAGTAGCATATGTAACTTAGGAAGGCGGGCTAGCTGGTGGTCTTTATTTGAATGAATAATATAACCGCGCAAACGACAACGGACGGATCAGGAAACACACTGCACACGCGCGGAACATGGAAAGGAATGAAGAACAGGGTCCATTGAACTAGAAAGTAGCATATGTAACTGAGAAAGCCGGGCTAGCTGGTGCCTGTTATTTGAATGCATAATGTAACCGCGCAAACGACAACCGACGAAGAAGGAAACAATCTGCACACGCGGGGAGCATAGAAAGGAAGGAAGAACAGTGCCCATTGAACTAGAAAGTCGCATATATAACAGACAAAGGCGGGCTAGCTGGTGGTCTTTATTTGAATGCATAATATAACCGCGCAAACGACAACGGACGGATAAGGAAACACACCGCACACGCGCGGAACATAGAAAGGAAGGAAGAACAGGGCCCATTGTACTAGAAATTAGCATATGTAACTGAGCAAGGCGGGCTAGCTGGTGGTCGGTATTTGAATGCATAATGTAACCGCGCAAACGACAACGGACGAAGTAGGAAGCACACTGCACACGCGCGGAACATGGCAAGGAAGCAAGAACAGCGCGCATTGAACTGGAAAGCAGCATATGTAACTGAGAAAGGCGGGCTAGCTGGTGGTCGGTATTTGAATGCATAAGTTAACCGCGCAAACGACAACGGACGGATAAGGAAACACACTGCACACGCGCGGAACATAGAAAGGAAGGAAGAACAGGGCCCAATGTACTAGAAAGTAGCATATGTAACTGAGAGAGGCGGGCTAGCTGGTGGTCTTTATTTGAATGCATAATGTAACCGCTCAAACGACAACGGACGAAGTAGGAAGCACACTGCACACGCGCGGAATATGGAAAGGAAGGAAGAACAGCGCGCATTGAACTGGAAAGCAGCATATGTAACTGAGGAAGGCGGGCTAGCTCGTGGTCGGTATTTGAATGCATAATGTAACCGCGCAAACGACAACGGACGAAGGAGCGAACACACTGCACATGCGCAGAACATGGAAATTAAGGAAGAACAGTGCCTATTGAACTAGAAAGTAGCATATGTAACGGAGGAAGAGGGCTAGCTGGTGGTCTTTATTTGAATGCTTAATGTAACCGCGCAAACGACAACGGACGAAGAAGGAAACACACTGCACAAGCACGGAACATAGAAAGGAAAGAAGAACAGGGCCCATTGAACTAGAAAGCAGCATATGTAACTGACAAAGGCGGGCTAGCTGTTTGTCGTTATTTGCATACATAATGAAACGGCGCAAACGACAACGGATGAAGAAAGAAGCACACTGCACAAGAACGGAACCTAGAAAGGAAAGAAGAACAGGGCCCATTGAACTAGAAAGTAGCATATGTAACTGAGAAAGGCGGGCTAGCTGGTGGTCGTTATTTGATTGCATAATATAACCGCGCAAACGACAACGGACGGAGAAGGAAACACACTGCACATGTGCGAAACATGGAAAGGAATGAAGAACAGGGCCCATTGAACTAGAAAGTAGCATATGCAACTGAGAACGGCGGGCTAGCAGATGGTCGTTATGTGAATGCACAATGTAACCGCGCAAACGACAACGGACGGAGGAGGAAACACACTGCACACGCGGGGAACATAGAAAGGAAGGAAGAACAGTGCCCATTGAACTAGAAAGTAGCATACGTAACTGAGAAAGCCGGGCTAGCTGGTGGTCGTTATTTGAATGCATAATGTAACCGCGCAAACGACAACGGACGAAGAAGGAAAAAAACTTCACACGCGGGGAACATAGAAAGGAAGGAAGAACAGTGCCCATTGAACTAGAAAGTCGCATATGTAATAGAGAAAGGCGGGCTAGCTGGTGGTCGTTATGTGAATGCATAATGTAAACGCGCAAACGACAACGGACGAAGAAGCGAACACACTGCACATGCGCAGTAAATGGAAAGGAAGGAAGAACAGTGCCCATTGAACTAGAAAGTAGGATATGTAACGGAGGAAGGCGGGCTAGCTGGTGGTCCTTATTTGAATGCTTAATGTAACCGCACAAACGAGAACGGACGAAGAAGGGAACACACTGCACATGCGCAGAACATGGAAAGGAAGGAAGAACAGGGCCCATTGAACTACAAAGTAGCATATGTAACTGAGAAAGGCGGGCTAGCTGGTGGTCGGTATTTGAATGCATAATGTACCCAAGCAAACGACAACCGACGAAGTAGGAAGCACACTGCACACGCGCGGAACATGGAAAGGAAGGAAGAACAGCGCGCATTGAACTAGAAAGTAGCATATGTAACAGAGAAAGGCGGGCTAGCTGGTGGTCGTTATTTGCATGCATAATGTAACCGCGCAAACGACAACGGACGAAGAAAGAAGCACACTGCACAAGAACGGAACCTAGAAAGGAAAGAAGAACAGGGCCCAATGAACTAGAAAGTAGCATATGTAACTGAGAAAGGCGGGCTAGCTGGTGGTCGTTATTTCGATGCATAATGTAACCACGCATACGACAACGGATGAAGAAAGAAGCACACTGCACAAGCACGGTACATAGAAAGGAAAGAAGAACAGGGCCCATTGAACTAGAAAGCAGCATATGTAACTGAGAAAGGCGGGCTAGCTGGTTGTCGTTATTTGCATACATAATGAAACCGCGCAAACGACAACGGATGAAGAAAGAAGCACACTGCACAAGAACGGAACCTAGAAAGGAAAGAAGAACAGGGCCCATTGAACTAGAAATTAGCATATGTAACTGAGAAAGGCGGCCTAGCTGGTGGTCGGTATTTGAATGCATAATGTAACCGCGCAAGCGACAACGGACGAAGATGGAAACACACTGCACAAGCACGGAACATAGAAAGGAAAGAAGAACAGGGCCCATTGAACTAGAAAGTAACATATGTAACTGAGAAAGGTGGGCTAGCTGGTGGTGGTTATTTGGATGCATAATGTAACCGCGCAAACGACAACGGACGAAGAAGGACGCACACTGCACATGCGCAGAAAATGGAAAGGAAGGAAGAACAGTGCCCATTGAACTAGAAAGTAGCATATGTAACGGAGGAAGGCGGGCTAGCTGGTGGTCTTTACTTGAATGCTTAATGTAACCGCGCAAACGACAACGGGCGAAGAAGGAAACACACTGCACACGCGCGAAACATGGAAAGGAAGGAAGAACAGCGTGCATTGAACTAGAAAGTAGCATATGTAACTTAGGAAGGCGGGCTAGCTGGTGGTCTTTATTTGAATGAATAATATAACCGCGCAAACGACAACGGACGGATCAGGAAACACACTGCACACGCGCGGAACATGGAAAGGAATGAAGAACAGGGTCCATTGAACTAGAAAGTAGCATATGTAACTGAGAAAGCCGGGCTAGCTGGTGCCTGTTATTTGAATGCATAATGTAACCGCGCAAACGACAACGGACGAAGAAGGAAACAATCTGCACACGCGGGGAGCATAGAAAGGAAGGAAGAACAGTGCCCATTGAACTAGAAAGTCGCATATATAACAGACAAAGGCGGGCTAGCTGGTGGTCTTTATTTGAATGCATAATATAACCGCGCAAACGACAACGGACGGATAAGGAAACACACCGCACACGCGCGGAACATAGAAAGGAAGGAAGAACAGGGCCCATTGTACTAGAAATTAGCATATGTAACTGAGCAAGGCGGGCTAGCTGGTGGTCGGTATTTGAATGCATAATGTAACCGCGCAAACGACAACGGACGAAGTAGGAAGCACACTGCACACGCGCGGAACATGGCAAGGAAGCAAGAACAGCGCGGATTGAACTGGAAAGCAGCATATGTAACTGAGAAAGGCGGGCTAGCTGGTGGTCGGTATTTGAATGCATAAGTTAACCGCGCAAACGACAACGGACGGATAAGGAAACACACTGCACACGCGCGGAACATAGAAAGGAAGGAAGAACAGGGCCCAATGTACTAGAAAGTAGCATATGTAACTGAGAGAGGCGGGCTAGCTGGTGGTCTTTATTTGAATGCATAATGTAACCGCTCAAACGACAACGGACGAAGTAGGAAGCACACTGCACACGCGCGGAATATGGAAAGGAAGGAAGAACAGCGCGCATTGAACTGGAAAGCAGCATATGTAACTGAGGAAGGCGGGCTAGCTCGTGGTCGGTATTTGAATGCATAATGTAACCGCGCAAACGACAACGGACGAAGGAGCGAACACACTGCACATGCGCAGAACATGGAAATTAAGGAAGAACAGTGCCTATTGAACTAGAAAGTAGCATATGTAACGGAGGAAGAGGGCTAGCTGGTGGTCTTTATTTGAATGCTTAATGTAACCGCGCAAACGACAACGGACGAAGAAGGAAACACACTGCACAAGCACGGAACATAGAAAGGAAAGAAGAACAGGGCCCATTGAACTAGAAAGCAGCATATGTAACTGACAAAGGCGGGCTAGCTGTTTGTCGTTATTTGCATACATAATGAAACGGCGCAAACGACAACGGATGAAGAAAGAAGCACACTGCACAAGAACGGAACCTAGAAAGGAAAGAAGAACAGGGCCCATTGAACTAGAAAGTAGCATATGTAACTGAGAAAGGCGGGCTAGCTGGTGGTCGTTATTTGATTGCATAATATAACCGTGCAAACGACAACGGACGGAGAAGGAAACACACTGCACATGTGCGAAACATGGAAAGGAATGAAGAACAGGGCCCATTGAACTAGAAAGTAGCATATGCAACTGAGAACGGCGGGCTAGCAGATGGTCGTTATGTGAATGCACAATGTAACCGCGCAAACGACAACGGACGGAGGAGGAAACACACTGCACACGCGGGGAACATAGAAAGGAAGGAAGAACAGTGCCCATTGAACTAGAAAGTAGCATACGTAACTGAGAAAGCCGGGCTAGCTGGTGGTCGTTATTTGAATGCATAATGTAACCGCGCAAACGACAACGGACGAAGAAGGAAAAAAACTTCACACGCGGGGAACATAGAAAGGAAGGAAGAACAGTGCCCATTGAACTAGAAAGTCGCATATGTAATAGAGAAAGGCGGGCTAGCTGGTGGTCGTTATGTGAATGCATAATGTAAACGCGCAAACGACAACGGACGAAGAAGCGAACACACTGCACATGCGCAGTAAATGGAAAGGAAGGAAGAACAGTGCCCATTGAACTAGAAAGTAGGATATGTAACGGAGGAAGGCGGGCTAGCTGGTGGTCCTTATTTGAATGCTTAATGTAACCGCACAAACGAGAACGGACGAAGAAGGGAACACACTGCACATGCGCAGAACATGGAAAGGAAGGAAGAACAGGGCCCATTGAACTACAAAGTAGCATATGTAACTGAGAAAGGCGGGCTAGCTGGTGGTCGGTATTTGAATGCATAATGTACCCAAGCAAACGACAACCGACGAAGTAGGAAGCACACTGCACACGCGCGGAACATGGAAAGGAAGGAAGAACAGCGCGCATTGAACTAGAAAGTAGCATATGTAACAGAGAAAGGCGGGCTAGCTGGTGGTCGTTATTTGCATGCATAATGTAACCGCGCAAACGACAACGGACGAAGAAAGAAGCACACTGCACAAGAACGGAACCTAGAAAGGAAAGAAGAACAGGGCCCAATGAACTAGAAAGTAGCATATGTAACTGAGAAAGGCGGGCTAGCTGGTGGTCGTTATTTCGATGCATAATGTAACCACGCATACGACAACGGATGAAGAAAGAAGCACACTGCACAAGCACGGTACATAGAAAGGAAAGAAGAACAGGGCCCATTGAACTAGAAAGCAGCATATGTAACTGAGAAAGGCGGGCTAGCTGGTTGTCGTTATTTGCATACATAATGAAACCGCGCAAACGACAACGGATGAAGAAAGAAGCACACTGCACAAGAACGGAACCTAGAAAGGAAAGAAGAACAGGGCCCATTGAACTAGAAATTAGCATATGTAACTGAGAAAGGCGGCCTAGCTGGTGGTCGGTATTTGAATGCATAATGTAACCGCGCAAGCGACAACGGACGAAGATGGAAACACACTGCACAAGCACGGAACATAGAAAGGAAAGAAGAACAGGGCCCATTGAACTAGAAAGTAACATATGTAACTGAGAAAGGCGGGCTAGCTGGTGGTGGTTATTTGGATGCATAATGTAACCGCGCAAACGACAACGGACGAAGAAGGACGCACACTGCACATGCGCAGAAAATGGAAAGGAAGGAAGAACAGTGCCCATTGAACTAGAAAGTAGCATATGTAACGGAGGAAGGCGGGCTAGCTGGTGGTCTTTACTTGAATGCTTAATGTAACCGCGCAAACGACAACGGGCGAAGAAGGAAACACACTGCACACGCGCGAAACATGGAAAGGAAGGAAGAACAGCGTGCATTGAACTAGAAAGTAGCATATGTAACTTAGGAAGGCGGGCTAGCTGGTGGTCTTTATTTGAATGAATAATATAACCGCGCAAACGACAACGGACGGATCAGGAAACACACTGCACACGCGCGGAACATGGAAAGGAATGAAGAACAGGGTCCATTGAACTAGAAAGTAGCATATGTAACTGAGAAAGCCGGGCTAGCTGGTGCCTGTTATTTGAATGCATAATGTAACCGCGCAAACGACAACGGACGAAGAAGGAAACAATCTGCACACGCGGGGAGCATAGAAAGGAAGGAAGAACAGTGCCCATTGAACTAGAAAGTCGCATATATAACAGACAAAGGCGGGCTAGCTGGTGGTCTTTATTTGAATGCATAATATAACCGCGCAAACGACAACGGACGGATAAGGAAACACACCGCACACGCGCGGAACATAGAAAGGAAGGAAGAACAGGGCCCATTGTACTAGAAATTAGCATATGTAACTGAGCAAGGCGGGCTAGCTGGTGGTCGGTATTTGAATGCATAATGTAACCGCGCAAACGACAACGGACGAAGTAGGAAGCACACTGCACACGCGCGGAACATGGCAAGGAAGCAAGAACAGCGCGCATTGAACTGGAAAGCAGCATATGTAACTGAGAAAGGCGGGCTAGCTGGTGGTCGGTATTTGAATGCATAAGTTAACCGCGCAAACGACAACGGACGGATAAGGAAACACACTGCACACGCGCGGAACATAGAAAGGAAGGAAGAACAGGGCCCAATGTACTAGAAAGTAGCATATGTAACTGAGAGAGGCGGGCTAGCTGGTGGTCTTTATTTGAATGCATAATGTAACCGCTCAAACGACAACGGACGAAGTAGGAAGCACACTGCACACGCGCGGAATATGGAAAGGAAGGAAGAACAGCGCGCATTGAACTGGAAAGCAGCATATGTAACTGAGGAAGGCGGGCTAGCTCGTGGTCGGTATTTGAATGCATAATGTAACCGCGCAAACGACAACGGACGAAGGAGCGAACACACTGCACATGCGCAGAACATGGAAATTAAGGAAGAACAGTGCCTATTGAACTAGAAAGTAGCATATGTAACGGAGGAAGAGGGCTAGCTGGTGGTCTTTATTTGAATGCTTAATGTAACCGCGCAAACGACAACGGACGAAGAAGGAAACACACTGCACAAGCACGGAACATAGAAAGGAAAGAAGAACAGGGCCCATTGAACTAGAAAGCAGCATATGTAACTGACAAAGGCGGGCTAGCTGTTTGTCGTTATTTGCATACATAATGAAACGGCGCAAACGACAACGGATGAAGAAAGAAGCACACTGCACAAGAACGGAACCTAGAAAGGAAAGAAGAACAGGGCCCATTGAACTAGAAAGTAGCATATGTAACTGAGAAAGGCGGGCTAGCTGGTGGTCGTTATTTGATTGCATAATATAACCGCGCAAACGACAACGGACGGAGAAGGAAACACACTGCACATGTGCGAAACATGGAAAGGAATGAAGAACAGGGCCCATTGAACTAGAAAGTAGCATATGCAACTGAGAACGGCGGGCTAGCAGATGGTCGTTATGTGAATGCACAATGTAACCGCGCAAACGACAACGGACGGAGGAGGAAACACACTGCACACGCGGGGAACATAGAAAGGAAGGAAGAACAGTGCCCATTGAACTAGAAAGTAGCATACGTAACTGAGAAAGCCGGGCTAGCTGGTGGTCGTTATTTGAATGCATAATGTAACCGCGCAAACGACAACGGACGAAGAAGGAAAAAAACTTCACACGCGGGGAACATAGAAAGGAAGGAAGAACAGTGCCCATTGAACTAGAAAGTCGCATATGTAACAGAGAAAGGCGGGCTAGCTGGTGGTCGTTATGTGAATGCATAATGTAAACGCGCAAACGACAACGGACGAATAAGCGAACACACTGCACATGCGCAGTAAATGGAAAGGAAGGAAGAACAGTGCCCATTGAACTAGAAAGTAGGATATGTAACGGAGGAAGGCGGGCTAGCTGGTGGTCCTTATTTGAATGCTTAATGTAACCGCACAAACGAGAACGGACGAAGAAGGGAACACACTGCACATGCGCAGAACATGGAAAGGAAGGAAGAACAGGGCCCATTGAACTACAAAGTAGCATATGTAACTGAGAAAGGCGGGCTAGCTGGTGGTCGGTATTTGAATGCATAATGTACCCAAGCAAACGACAACCGACGAAGTAGGAAGCACACTGCACACGCGCGGAACATGGAAAGGAAGGAAGAACAGCGCGCATTGAACTAGAAAGTAGCATATGTAACAGAGAAAGGCGGGCTAGCTGGTGGTCGTTATTTGCATGCATAATGTAACCGCGCAAACGACAACGGACGAAGAAAGAAGCACACTGCACAAGAACGGAACCTAGAAAGGAAAGAAGAACAGGGCCCAATGAACTAGAAAGTAGCATATGTAACTGAGAAAGGCGGGCTAGCTGGTGGTCGTTATTTCGATGCATAATGTAACCACGCATACGACAACGGACGAAGAAAGAAGCACACTGCACAAGCACGGAACATAGAAAGGAAAGAAGAACAGGGCCCATTGAACTAGAAAGCAGCATATGTAACTGAGAAAGGCGGGCTAGCTGGTTGTCGTTATTTGCATACATAATGAAACCGCGCAAACGACAACGGATGAAGAAAGAAGCACACTGCACAAGAACGGAACCTAGAAAGGAAAGAAGAACAGGGCCCATTGAACTAGAAATTAGCATATGTAACTGAGAAAGGCGGCCTAGCTGGTGGTCGGTATTTGAATGCATAATGTAACCGCGCAAGCGACAACGGACGAAGATGGAAACACACTGCACAAGCACGGAACATAGAAAGGAAAGAAGAACAGGGCCCATTGAACTAGAAAGTAACATATGTAACTGAGAAAGGCGGGCTAGCTGGTGGTGGTTATTTGGATGCATAATGTAACCGCGCAAACGACAACGGACGAAGAAGGACGCACACTGCACATGCGCAGAAAATGGAAAGGAAGGAAGAACAGTGCCCATTGAACTAGAAAGTAGCATATGTAACGGAGGAAGGCGGGCTAGCTGGTGGTCTTTATTTGAATGCTTAATGTAACCGCGCAAACGACAACGGGCGAAGAAGGAAACACACTGCACACGCGCGAAACATGGAAAGGAAGGAAGAACAGCGTGCATTGAACTAGAAAGTAGCCTATGTAACTTAGGAAGGAGGGCTAGCTGGTGGTCTTTATTTGAATGAATAATATAACCGCGCAAACGACAACGGACGGATCAGGAAACACACTGCACACGCGCGGAACATGGAAAGGAATGAAGAACAGGGTCCATTGAACTAGAAAGTAGCATATGTACCTGAGAAAGCCGGGCTAGCTGGTGCCTGTTATTTGAATGCATAATGTAACCACGCAAACGACAACGGACGAAGAAGGAAACAATCTGCACACGCGGGGAGCATAGAAAGGAAGGAAGAACAGTGCCCATTGAACTAGAAAGTCGCATATATAACAGACAAAGGCGGGCTAGCTGGTGGTCTTTATTTGAATGCATAATATAACCGCGCAAACGACAACGGACGGATAAGGAAACACACCGCACACGCGCGGAACATAGAAAGGAAGGAAGAACAGGGCCCATTGTACTAGAAATTAGCATATGTAACTGAGCAAGGCGGGCTAGCTGGTGGTCGGTATTTGAATGCATAATGTAACCGCGCAAACGACAACGGACGAAGTAGGAAGCACACTGCACACGCGCGGAACATGGCAAGGAAGCAAGAACAGCGCGCATTGAACTGGAAAGCAGCATATGTAACTGAGAAAGGCGGGCTAGCTGGTGGTCGGTATTTGAATGCATAAGTTAACCGCGCAAACGACAACGGACGGATAAGGAAACACACTGCACACGCGCGGAACATAGAAAGGAAGGAAGAACAGGGCCCAATGTACTAGAAAGTAGCATATGTAACTGAGAGAGGCGGGCTAGCTGGTGGTCTTTATTTGAATGCATAATGTAACCGCTCAAACGACAACGGACGAAGTAGGAAGCACACTGCACACGCGCGGAATATGGAAAGGAAGGAAGAACAGCGCGCATTGAACTGGAAAGCAGCATATGTAACTGAGGAAGGCGGGCTAGCTCGTGGTCGGTATTTGAATGCATTATGTAACCGCGCAAACGACAACGGACGAAGGAGCGAACACACTGCACATGCGCAGAACATGGAAATTAAGGAACAACAGTGCCTATTGAACTAGAAAGTAGCATATGTAACGGAGGAAGAGGGCTAGCTGGTGGTCTTTATTTGAATGCCTAATGTAACCGCGCAAACGACAACGGACGAAGAAGGAAACACACTGCACAAGCACGGAACATAGAAAGGAAAGAAGAACAGGGCCCATTGAACTAGAAAGCAGCATATGTAACTGACAAAGGCGGGCTAGCTGTTTGTCGTTATTTGCATACATAATGAAACGGCGCAAACGACAACGGATGAAGAAAGAAGCACACTGCACAAGAACGGAACCTAGAAAGGAAAGAAGAACAGGGCCCATTGAACTAGAAAGTAGCATATGCAACTGAGAACGGCGGGCTAGCAGATGGTCGTTATGTGAATGCACAATGTAACCGCGCAAACGACAACGGACGGAGGAGGAAACACACTGCACACGCGGGGAACATAGAAAGGAAGAACAGTGCCCATTGAACTAGAAAGTAGCATACGTAACTGAGAAAGCCGGGCTAGCTGGTGGTCGTTATTTGAATGCATAATGTAACCGCGCAAACGACAACGGACGAAGAAGGAAACAAACTTCACACGCGGGGAACATAGAAAGGAAGGAAGAACAGTGCCCATTGAACTAGAAAGTCGCATATGTAACAGAGAAAGGCGGGCTAGCTGGTGGTCGTTATGTGAATGCATAATGTAAACGCGCAAACGACAACGGACGAAGAAGCGAACACACTGCACATGCGCAGTAAATGGAAAGGAATGAAGAACAGTGCCCATTGAACTAGAAAGTAGGATATGTAACGGAGGAAGGCGGGCTAGCTGGTGGTCCTTATTTGAATGCTTAATGTAACCGCACAAACGAGAACGGACGAAGAAGGAAACACACTGCACACGCGCGAAACATGTAAAGGAAGGAAGAACAGCGCGCATTCAACTGGAAAGCAGCATATGTAACTGAGAAAGGCGGGCTAGCTGGTGGTCGATATTTGCATGCATAATGTAACCGCGCAAGCGACAAGGGACGAAGAAGGAAGCACACTGCACACGCGCGAAACATGGAAAGGAAGGAATAACAGGGCCCATTGAACTAGAAGGTAGCATATGTAACTGAGAAAGGCGGGCTAGCTGGTGGTCGGTATTTGCATGCATAATGTAACCGCGCAAGCGACAAGGGACGAAGAAGGAAGCACACTGCACACGCGCGAAACACGGAAAGGAAGGAAGAACAGCGCGCATTGAACTGGAAAGCAGCATATGTAACTGAGAAAGGCGGTTTAGCTGGTGGTCGGTATTTGAATGCATAATGTAACCGCGCAAACGACAACGGACGGAGAAGGAAACACACTGTACACGCGCGGAACAAAGAACTAAGGAAGAACAGGGTCCATTGAACTAGAAAGTAGCATATGTTACTTAGAAAGGCGGGCTAGATGGTGGTCTTTATTTGAATGCATAATATACCCGCGCAAACGACAACGGACGGATAAGGAAACAAACTGCACACGCGCGGAACATAGAAAGGAAGGAAGAACAGGGCGCATTGTAATAGAAAGTAGCATATGTAACTGAGAATGGCGGGCCAGCTGGTGGTCGGTATTTGAATGCATAATGTAACCGCGCAAACGACAACGGATGAAGAAGGGAACACACGGCACATGCGCAGAACATGGAAAGGAAGGAAGAACTGGGCCCATTGAACTAGAAAGTAGCATATGTAACTGAGAAAGGCGGGCTAGCTGGTGGTCGTTATTTGATTGGATAATATAGCCGCGCAAACGACAACAGACGGAGAAGGAAACACACTGCACACGCACGGAACATAGAAAGGAAGGAAGAACAGCGCGCATTGAACTAGAAAGTAGCATATGCAACTGAGAAAGGCGGGCTAGCTGGTGGTCGTTATTCGAATGCATAATATACCCGCGCAAACGACAATGGACGGATAAGGAAACACATTACACACGCGCAGAACATAGAAAGGAAGGAAGAACAGGGCCCATTGTACTAGAAAGTAGCATATGTAACTGAGAAAGGCGGGCTAGCTGGTTGTCGGTATTTGAACGCATAATGTAACCGCGCAAACGAAAACGGACGGATAAGGAAACACATTGCACACGCGCAGAACATAGAAAGGAAGGAAGAACAGGGCTCATTGTACTAGAAAATAGCATATGTAACTGAGAAAGGCGGGCTAGCTGGTGGTCGGTATTTGAATGCATAATGTAACCGCGCAAACGACAACGGACGGAGAAGGAAACACACTGCACACGCGCGGAACATAGAACGAAGGAAGAACAGGGCCCATTGAACTAGAAAGTAGCATATGTAACTTAGCAAGGCGGGCTAGCTGGTGCTCTTTATTTGAATGCATCATCATCATCATCAGCCTGGTTGCGCCCACTGCAGGGCAAAGGCCTCTCCCATGCGTCTCCAACAACCCCGGTCATGTACTAATTGTGGCCCTGCCGTGCCTGCAAACTTCTTAATCTCATCCGCCCTCCTAACTTTCTGCCGCCCCCTGCTGCGCTTCCCTTCCCTTGGGATCCAGTCCGTAACCCTTAATGACCATCGGTTATCTTCCCTCCTCATTACATGTCCTGCCCATGCCCATTTCTTTTTCTTGATTTCAACTAAGATGTCATTAACTCGAGTTTGTTCCCTCACCCAATCTGCTCTTTTCTTATCCCTTAACGTTACACCTATCATTCTTCTTTCCATAGCTCGTTGTGTCGTCCTCAATTTGAGTAGAACCCTTTTCGTAAGCCTCCAGGTTTCTGCCCCGTAGGTGAGTACTGGTAAGACACAGCTAATATATATTTTTCTCTTGAGGGATAATGGCAACCTGCTGTTCATGATTTGGGAATGCCTGCCAAACGCACCCCAGCCCATTCTTATTCTTCTGATTATTTCCGTCTCATGATCCGGATCCGCCGTCACTACCTGCCCTAAGTAGATGTATTCCCTTACGACTTCCAGTGCCTCGCTGCCTATTGTAAATTGCTGTTCTCTCCCGAGACTGTTAAGCATTACTTTAGTTTTCTGCAGAATAATTTTTAGACCCACTCTTCGGCTTTGCCTCTCCAGGTCAGTGAGCATGCATTGCAATTGGTCCCCTGAGTTACTTAGCAAGGCAATATCATCAGCGAATCGCAAGTTACTAAGGTATTCTCCATTAACTTTTATCCCCAATTCTTCCCAATGCAGGTGTCTGAATACCTCCTGTAAACACGCTGTGAATAGCATTGGAGATATCGTATCTCCCTGCCTGACGCCTTTCTTCATTGGGATTTTGTTGCTTGCTTTATTGAGGACTACGGTGGCTGTGGAGGCGCTATATATATCTTCCAGTATTTTTACATATGGCTCATCTACACCCTGACTTCGTAATGCCTCCATGACTACTGAGGTTTCGACTCAGTCAAACGCTTTCTCGTAATCAATGAAAGCGATATATAATGGTTGGTTATATTCTGCACATTTCTCTATCACTTGATTGATAGTGTGAATATGGTCTATTGTTGAGTAGCCTTTACGGAATGCATAATATAACCACGCAAACGACAACGGACGGAGAAGGAAACACACTGCACACGCGGGGAACATAGAAAGGAAGGAAGAACAGGGCCCATTGTACTAGAACGTAGCATATGTAACTGAGAAAGGTGGGCTAGCTGGTGGTCGGTATTTGAATGCATAATGTAACCGCGCAAACAACAACGGACGAAGAAGCGAACACACTGCACATGCGCAGTAAATGGAAAGGAAGGAAGAACAGTGCCCATTGAACTAGAAAGTAGGATATGTAACGGAGGAAGGCGGGCTAGCTGGTGGTCCTTATTTGAATGCTTAATGTAACCGCACAAACGAGAACGGACGAAGAAGGGAACACACTGCACATGCGCAGAACATGGAAAGGAAGGAAGAACAGGGCCCATTGAACTACAAAGTAGCATATGTAACTGAGAAAGGCGGGCTAGCTGGTGGTCGGTATTTGAATGCATAATGTACCCAAGCAAACGACAACCGACGAAGTAGGAAGCACACTGCACACGCGCGGAACATGGAAAGGAAGGAAGAACAGCGCGCATTGAACTAGAAAGTAGCATATGTAACAGAGAAAGGCGGGCTAGCTGGTGGTCGTTATTTGCATGCATAATGTAACCGCGCAAACGACAACGGACGAAGAAAGAAGCACACTGCACAAGAACGGAACCTAGAAAGGAAAGAAGAACAGGGCCCAATGAACTAGAAAGTAGCATATGTAACTGAGAAAGGCGGGCTAGCTGGTGGTCGTTATTTCGATGCATAATGTAACCACGCATACGACAACGGACGAAGAAAGAAGCACACTGCACAAGCACGGAACATAGAAAGGAAAGAAGAACAGGGCCCATTGAACTAGAAAGCAGCATATGTAACTGAGAAAGGCGGGCTAGCTGGTTGTCGTTATTTGCATACATAATGAAACCGCGCAAACGACAACGGATGAAGAAAGAAGCACACTGCACAAGAACGGAACCTAGAAAGGAAAGAAGAACAGGGCCCATTGAACTAGAAATTAGCATATGTAACTGAGAAAGGCGGCCTAGCTGGTGGTCGGTATTTGAATGCATAATGTAACCGCGCAAGCGACAACGGACGAAGATGGAAACACACTGCACAAGCACGGAACATAGAAAGGAAAGAAGAACAGGGCCCATTGAACTAGAAAGTAACATATGTAACTGAGAAAGGCGGGCTAGCTGGTGGTGGTTATTTGGATGCATAATGTAACCGCGCAAACGACAACGGACGAAGAAGGACGCACACTGCACATGCGCAGAAAATGGAAAGGAAGGAAGAACAGTGCCCATTGAACTAGAAAGTAGCATATGTAACGGAGGAAGGCGGGCTAGCTGGTGGTCTTTATTTGAATGCTTAATGTAACCGCGCAAACGACAACGGGCGAAGAAGGAAACACACTGCACACGCGCGAAACATGGAAAGGAAGGAAGAACAGCGTGCATTGAACTAGAAAGTAGCATATGTAAATTAGGAAGGAGGGCTAGCTGGTGGTCTTTATTTGAATGAATAATATAACCGCGCAAACGACAACGGACGGATCAGGAAACACACTGCACACGCGCGGAACATGGAAAGGAATGAAGAACAGGGTCCATTGAACTAGAAAGTAGCATATGTACCTGAGAAAGCCGGGCTAGCTGGTGCCTGTTATTTGAATGCATAATGTAACCGCGCAAACGACAACGGACGAAGAAGGAAACAATCTGCACACGCGGGGAGCATAGAAAGGAAGGAAGAACAGTGCCCATTGAACTAGAAAGTCGCATATATAACAGACAAAGGCGGGCTAGCTGGTGGTCTTTATTTGAATGCATAATATAACCGCGCAAACGACAACGGACGGATAAGGAAACACACCGCACACGCGCGGAACATAGAAAGGAAGGAAGAACAGGGCCCATTGTACTAGAAATTAGCATATGTAACTGAGCAAGGCGGGCTAGCTGGTGGTCGGTATTTGAATGCATAATGTAACCGCGCAAACGACAACGGACGAAGTAGGAAGCACACTGCACACGCGCGGAACATGGCAAGGAAGCAAGAACAGCGCGCATTGAACTGAAAAGCAGCATATGTAACTGAGAAAGGCGGGCTAGCTGGTGGTCGGTATTTGAATGCATAAGTTAACCGCGCAAACGACAACGGACGGATAAGGAAACACACTGCACACGCGCGGAACATAGAAAGGAAGGAAGAACAGGGCCCAATGTACTAGAAAGTAGCATATGTAACTGAGAGAGGCGGGCTAGCTGGTGGTCTTTATTTGAATGCATAATGTAACCGCTCAAACGACAACGGACGAAGTAGGAAGCACACTGCACACGCGCGGAATATGGAAAGGAAGGAAGAACAGCGCGCATTGAACTGGAAAGCAGCATATGTAAATGAGGAAGGCGGGCTAGCTCGTGGTCGGTATTTGAATGCATAATGTAACCGCGCAAACGACAACGGACGAAGGAGCGAACACACTGCACATGCGCAGAACATGGAAATTAAGGAACAACAGTGCCTATTGAACTAGAAAGTAGCATATGTAACGGAGGAAGAGGGCTAGCTGGTGGTCTTTATTTGAATGCTTAATGTAACCGCGCAAACGACAACGGACGAAGAAGGAAACACACTGCACAAGCACGGAACATAGAAAGGAAAGAAGAACAGGGCCCATTGAACTAGAAAGCAGCATATGTAACTGACAAAGGCGGGCTAGCTGTTTGTCGTTATTTGCATACATAATGAAACGGCGCAAACGACAACGGATGAAGAAAGAAGCACACTGCACAAGAAGGGAACCTAGAAAGGAAAGAAGAACAGGGCCCATTGAACTAGAAAGTAGCATATGCAACTGAGAACGGCGGGCTAGCAGATGGTCGTTATGTGAATGCACAATGTAACCGCGCAAACGACAACGGACGGAGGAGGAAACACACTGCACACGCGGGGAACATAGAAAGGAAGGACAGTGCCCATTGAACTAGAAAGTAGCATACGTAACTGAGAAAGCCGGGCTAGCTGGTGGTCGTTATTTGAATGCATAATGTAACCGCGCAAACGACAACGGACGAAGAAGGAAACAAACTTCACACGCGGGGAACATAGAAAGGAAGGAAGAACAGTGCCCATTGAACTAGAAAGTCGCATATGTAACAGAGAAAGGCGGGCTAGCTGGTGGTCGTTATGTGAATGCATAATGTAAACGCGCAAACGACAACGGACGAAGAAGCGAACACACTGCACATGCGCAGTAAATGGAAAGGAATGAAGAACAGTGCCCATTGAACTAGAAAGTAGGATATGTAACGGAGGAAGGCGGGCTAGCTGGTGGTCCTTATTTGAATGCTTAATGTAACCGCACAAACGAGAACGGACGAAGAAGGAAACACACTGCACACACGCGAAACATGTAAAGGAAGGAAGAACAGCGCGCATTCAACTGGAAAGCAGCATATGTAACTGAGAAAGGCGGGCTAGCTGGTGGTCGATATTTGCATGCATAATGTAACCGCGCAAGCGACAAGGGACGAAGAAGGAAGCACACTGCACACGCGCGAAACATGGAAAGGAAGGAATAACAGGGCCCATTGAACTAGAAGGTAGCATATGTAACTGAGAAAGGCGGGCTAGCTGGTGGTCGGTATTTGCATGCATAATGTAACCGCGCAAGCGACAAGGGACGAAGAAGGAAGCACACTGCACACGCGCGAAACACGGAAAGGAAGGAAGAACAGCGCGCATTGAACTGGAAAGCAGCATATGTAACTGAGAAAGGCGGTTTAGCTGGTGGTCGGTATTTGAATGCATAATGTAACCGCGCAAACGACAACGGACGGAGAAGGAAACACACTGTACACGCGCGGAACAAAGAACTAAGGAAGAACAGGGTCCATTGAACTAGAAAGTAGCATATGTTACTTAGAAAGGCGGGCTAGATGGTGGTCTTTATTTGAATGCATAATATACCCGCGCAAACGACAACGGACGGATAAGGAAACAAACTGCACACGCGCGGAACATAGAAAGGAAGGAAGAACAGGGCGCATTGTAATAGAAAGTAGCATATGTAACTGAGAATGGCGGGCCAGCTGGTGGTCGGTATTTGAATGCATAATGTAACCGCGCAAACGACAACGGATGAAGAAGGGAACACACGGCACATGCGCAGAACATGGAAAGGAAGGAAGAACTGGGCCCATTGAACTAGAAAGTAGCATATGTAACTGAGAAAGGCGGGCTAGCTGGTGGTCGTTATTTGATTGGATAATATAGCCGCGCAAACGACAACAGACGGAGAAGGAAACACACTGCACACGCACGGAACATAGAAAGGAAGGAAGAACAGCGCGCATTGAACTAGAAAGTAGCATATGCAACTGAGAAAGGCAGGCTAGCTGGTGGTCGTTATTCGAATGCATAATATACCCGCGCAAACGACAATGGACGAATAAGGAAACACATTACACACGCGCAGAACATAGAAAGGAAGGAAGAACAGGGCCCATTGTACTAGAAAGTAGCATATGTAACTGAGAAAGGCGGTCTAGCTGGTTGTCGGTATTTGAACGCATAATGTAACCGCGCAAACGAAAACGGACGGATAAGGAAACACATTGCACACGCGCAGAACATAGAAAGGAAGGAAGAACAGGGCTCATTGTACTAGAAAATAGCATATGTAACTGAGAAAGGCGGGCTAGCTGGTGGTCGGTATTTGAATGCATAATGTAACCGCGCAAACGACAACGGACGGAGAAGGAAACACACTGCACACGCGCGGAACATAGAACGAAGGAAGAACAGGGCCCATTGAACTAGAAAGTAGCATATGTAACTTAGCAAGGCGGGCTAGCTGGTGCTCTTTATTTGAATGCATCATCATCATCATCATCATCAGCCTGGTTGCGCCCACTGCAGGGCAAAGGCCTCTCCCATGCGTCTCCAACAACCCCGGTCATGTACTAATTGTGGCCCTGCCGTGCCTGCAAACTTCTTAATCTCATCCGCCCTCCTAACTTTCTGCCGCCCCCTGCTGCGCTTCCCTTCCCTTGGGATCCAGTCCGTAACCCTTAATGACCATCGGTTATCTTCCCTCCTCATTACATGTCCTGCCCATGCCCATTTCTTTTTCTTGATTTCAACTAAGATGTCATTAACTCGAGTTTGTTCCCTCACCCAATCTGCTCTTTTCTTATCCCTTAACGTTACACCTATCATTCTTCTTTCCATAGCTCGTTGTGTCGTCCTCAATTTGAGTAGAACCCTTTTCGTAAGCCTCCAGGTTTCTGCCCCGTAGGTGAGTACTGGTAAGACACAGCTAATATATATTTTTCTCTTGAGGGATAATGGCAACCTGCTGTTCATGATTTGGGAATGCCTGCCAAACGCACCCCAGCCCATTCTTATTCTTCTGATTATTTCCGTCTCATGATCCGGATCCGCCGTCACTACCTGCCCTAAGTAGATGTATTCCCTTACGACTTCCAGTGCCTCGCTGCCTATTGTAAATTGCTGTTCTCTCCCGAGACTGTTAAGCATTACTTTAGTTTTCTGCAGAATAATTTTTAGACCCACTCTTCGGCTTTGCCTCTCCAGGTCAGTGAGCATGCATTGCAATTGGTCCCCTGAGTTACTTAGCAAGGCAATATCATCAGCGAATCGCAAGTTACTAAGGTATTCTCCATTAACTTTTATCCCCAATTCTTCCCAATGCAGGTGTCTGAATACCTCCTGTAAACACGCTGTGAATAGCATTGGAGATATCGTATCTCCCTGCCTGACGCCTTTCTTCATTGGGATTTTGTTGCTTGCTTTATTGAGGACTACGGTGGCTGTGGAGGCGCTATATATATCTTCCAGTATTTTTACATATGGCTCATCTACACCCTGACTTCGTAATGCCTCCATGACTACTGAGGTTTCGACTCAGTCAAACGCTTTCTCGTAATCAATGAAAGCGATATATAATGGTTGGTTATATTCTGCACATTTCTCTATCACTTGATTGATAGTGTGAATATGGTCTATTGTTGAGTAGCCTTTACGGAATGCATAATATAACCACGCAAACGACAACGGACGGAGAAGGAAACACACTGCACACGCGGGGAACATAGAAAGGAAGGAAGAACAGGGCCCATTGTACTAGAACGTAGCATATGTAACTGAGAAAGTTGGGCTAGCTGGTGGTCGGTATTTGAATGCATAATGTAACCGCGCAAACAACAACGAATGAAGAAGGGAACACACTGCACATGCGCAGAACATGGAAAGGAATGAAGAACACGGCCCATTGAACTAGAAAGTAGCATATGTGACTGAGAAAGGCGGGCTAGCTGGTGGTCGGTATTTGATTGCATAATATAACCGCGCAAACGACAACGGACGGAGAAGGAAACACACTGCACATCCGCGGATCATGGAAAGGAATGAAGAACAGGGCCCATTGAACTAGAAAGTAGCATATGCAACTGAGAACGGCGGGCTATCAGATGGTCGTTATGTGAATGCACAATGTAACCGCACAAACGACAACGGACGGAGAAGGAATCACACTGCACACGCGGGGAACATAGAAAGGAAGGAAGAACAGTGCCTATTGAACTAGAAAGTAGCATATGTAACTGAGAAAGGCGGGCTAGCTGGTGGTCGTTATGTGAATGCATAATGTAAACGCGCAAGCGACAACGGACGAAGAAGCGAACACACTGCACATGCGCAGAAAATGGAAAGGAAGGAAGAACAGTGCCCATTGAACTAGAAAGTAGATATGTAACGGAGGAAGGCGGGCTAGCTGGTGGTCTTTATTTGAATGCTTAATGTAACCGCGCAAACGACAACGGACGAAGAAGGGAACACACTGCACATGCGCAGAACATGGAAATGAAGGAAGAACAGGGCCCATTGAACTACAAAGTAGCATATGTAACTGAGAAAAGCGGGCTAGCTGGTGGTCGGTATTTGAATGCATAATGTACCCAAGCAAACGACAACCGACGAAGTAGGAAGCACACTGCACACGTTCGGAACATGGAAAGGAAGGAAGAACAGCGCGCATTGAACTAGAAAGTAGCATATGTAACAGAGAAAGGCGGGCTAGCTGGTGGTCGTTATTTCGATGCATAATGTAACCACGCATACGACAACGGACGAAGAAAGAAGCACACTGCACAAGCACGGAACATAGAAAGGAAAGAAGAACAGGGCCCATTGAACTAGAAAGCAGCATATGTAACTGAGAAAGGCGGGCTAGCTGGTTGTCGTTATTTGCATACATAATGAAACCGCGCAAACGACAACGGATGAAGAAAGAAGCACACTGCACAAGAACGGCACCTAGAAAGGAAAGAAGAGCAGGGCCCATTGAACTAGAAATTAGCATATGTAACTGAGAAAGGCGGCCTAGCTGGTGGTCGGTATTTGAATGCATAATGTAACCGCGCAAACGACAACGGACGAAGATGGAAACACACTGCACAAGCACGGAACATAGAAAGGAAAGAAGAACAGGGCCCATTGAACTAGAAAGTAACATATGTAACTGAGAAAGGCGGGCTAGCTGGTGGTGGTTATTTGGATGCATAATGTAACCGCGCAAACGACAACGGACGAAGAAGGACGCACACTGCACATGCGCAGAAAATGGAAAGGAAGGAAGAACAGTGCCCATTGAACTAGAAAGTAGCATATGTAACTGGGCAAGGCGGGCTAGCTGGTGGTCGGTATTTGAATGCATAATGTAACCGCGCAAACGACAACGGACGAAGTAGGAAGCACACTGCACACGCGCGGAACATGGCAAGGAAGCAAGAACAGCGCGCATTGAACTGGAAAGCAGCATATGTAACTGAGAAAGGCGGGCTAGCTGGTGGTCGGTATTTGAATGCATAAGTTAACCGCGCAAACGACAACGGACGGATAAGGAAACACACTGCACACGCGCGGAACATAGAAAGGAAGGAAGAACAGGGCCCATTGTACTAGAAAGTAGCATATGTAACTGAGAAACGCAGGCTAGCTGGTGGTCTTCATTTGAATGCATATTGTAACCGCGCAAACGAACACGGACGAAGTAGGAAGCACACTGCACACGCGCGGAACACGGAAAGGAAGGAAGAACAGCGCGCATTGAACTGGAAAGCAGCATATGTAACTGAGAAACGCGGGCTAGCTGGTGGTCGGTATTTGAATGCATAATGTAACCGCGCAAACGACAACGGACGAAGGAGCGAACACACTGCACATGCGCAGAACATGGAAATTAAGGAAGAACAGTGCCTATTGAACTAGAAAGTAGCATATGTAACGGAGGAAGAGGGCTAGCTGGTGGTCTTTATTTGAATGCTTAATGTAACTGCGCTAACGACAACGGACGAAGAAGGAAACACACTGCACAAGCACGGAACATAGAAAGGAAAGAAGAACAGGGCCCATTGAACTAGAAAGCAGCATATGTAACTGAGAAAGGCGGGCTAGCTGGTGGTCGGTATTTGAATGCATAATGTAACCGCGCAAACGACAACGGACGGAGAAGGGAACACACTGCACACGCGCGGAACTTAGAACGAAGGAAGAACAGTGCCCATTGAACTAGAAAGTAGGATATGTAACGGACGAAGGCGGGCTAGCTGGTGGTCTTTATTTGAATGCTTAATGTAACCGCGCAAACGACAACGGACGAAGAAGGAAACACACTGCACACGCGCGGAACATAGAAAGGAAGGAAGAACAGGGCCCATTGTACTAGAAAGTACCATATGTAACTGAGAAAGGCGGGCTAGCTGGTGGTCGGTATTTGAATGCATAATGTAACCGCGCAAACGACAACGGACGAAGTAGGAAGCACACTGCACACGCGCGGAACATGTCAGGGAAGCAAGAACAGCGCGCATTGAACTGGAAAGCAGCATATGTAACTGAGAAAGGCGGGCTAGCTGGTGGTCGGTATTTGAATGCATAATGTAACCGCGCAAACGACAACGGACGAAGTAGGAAGCACACTGCACACGCGCGGAACATGGCAAGGAAGCAAGAACAGCGCGCATTGAACTGGAAAGCAGCATATGTAACTGAGAAAGGCGAGCTAGCTGGTGGTCGGTATTTGAATGCATAAGTTAACCGCGCAAACGACAACGGGCGGATAAGGAAACACACTGCACACGCGCGGAACATAGAAAGGAAGGAAGAACAGGGCCCAATGTACTAGAAAGTAGCATATGTAACTGAGAGAGGCGGGCTAGCTGGTGGTCTTTATTTGAATGCATAATGTAACCGCTCAAACGACAACGGACGAAGTAGGAAGCACACTGCACACGCGCGGAATATGGAAAGGAAGGAAGAACAGCGCGCATTGAACTGGAAAGCAGCATATGTAACTGAGAAAGGCGGGCTAGCTGGTGGTCGGTATTTGAATGCATAATGTAACCGCGCAAACGACAACGGACGAAGGAGCGAACACACTGCACATGCGCAGAACATGGAAATTAAGGAAGAACAGTGCCTATTGAACTAGAAAGTAGCATATGTAACGGAGGAAAAGGGCTAGCTGGTGGTCTTTATTTGAATGCTTAATGTAACCGCGCAAACGACAACGGACGAAGAAGGAAACACACTGCACAAGCACGGAACATAGAAAGGAAAGAAGAACAGGGCCCATTGAACTAGAAAGCAGCATATGTAACTGACAAAGGCGGGCTAGCTGTTTGTCGTTATTTGCATACATAATGAAACGGCGCAAACGACAACGGATGAAGAAAGAAGCACACTGCACAAGAACGGAACCTAGAAAGGAAAGAAGAACAGGGCCCATTGAACTAGAAAGTAGCATATGTAACTGAGAAAGGCGGGCTAGCTGGTGGTCGTTATTTGATTGCATAATTTAACCGCGCAAACGACAACGGACGGAGAAGGAAACACACTGCACATGCGCGGAACATGGAAAGGAATGAAGAACAGGGCCCATTGAACTAGAAAGTAGCATATGCAACTGAGAACGGCGGGCTAGCAGATGGTCGTTATGTGAATGCACAATGTAACCGCGCAAACGACAACGGACGGAGGAGGAAACACACTGCACACGCGGGGAACATAGAAAGGAAGGAAGAACAGTGCCCATTGAACTAGAAAGTAGCATACGTAACTGAGAAAGCCGGGCTAGCTGGTGGTCGTTATTTTAATGCATAATGTAACCGCGCAAACGACAACGGACGAAGAAGGAAACAAACTTCACACGCGGGGAACATAGAAAGGAAGGAAGAACAGTGCCCATTGAACTAGAAAGTCGCATATGTAACAGAGAAAGGCGGGCTAGCTGGTGGTCGTTATGTGAATGCATAATGTAAACGCGCAAACGACAACGGACGAAGAAGCGAACACACTGCACATGCGCAGTAAATGGAAAGGAAGGAAGAACAGTGCCCATTGAACTAGAAAGTAGGATATGTAACGGAGGAAGGCGGGCTAGCTGGTGGTCCTTATTTGAATGCTTAATGTAACCGCACAAACGACAACGGACGAAGAAGGAAACACACTGCACACGCGCGAAACATGTAAAGGAAGGAAGAACAGCGCGCATTCAACTGGAAAGCAGCATATGTAACTGAGAAAGGCGGGCTAGCTGGTGGTCGGTATTTGAATGCATAATGTAACCGCGCAAACGACAACGGACGGAGAAGGAAACACACTGCACACGCGCGGAACTTAGAACGAAGGAAGAACAGTGCCCATTGAACTAGAAAGTAGGATATGTAACGGACGAAGGCGGGCTAGCTGGTGGTCTTTATTTGAATGCTTAATGTAACCGCGCAAACGACAACGGACGAAGAAGGAAACACACTGCACACGCGCGGAACATAGAAAGGAAGGAAGAACAGGGCCCATTGTACTAGAAAGTACCATATGTAACTGAGAAAGGCGGGCTAGCTGGTGGTCGGTATTTGAATGCATAATGTAACCGCGCAAACGACAACGGACGAAGTAGGAAGCACACTGCACACGCGCGGAACATGTCAGGGAAGCAAGAACAGCGCGCATTGAACTGGAAAGCAGCATATGTAACTGAGAAAGGCGGGCTAGCTGGTGGTCGGTATTTGAATGCATAAGTTAACCGCGCAAACGACAACGGACGGATAAGGAAACACACTGCACACGCGCGGAACATTGAAAGGAAGGAAGAACAGGGCCCATTGTACTAGAAAGTAGCATATGTAACTGAGAAACGCAGGCTAGCTGGTGGTCTTTATTTGAATGCATATTGTAACCGCGCAAACGAACACGGACGAAGTAGGAAGCACACTGCACACGCGCGGAACACGGAAAGGAAGGAAGAACAGCGCGCATTCAACTGGAAAGCAGCATATGTAACTGAGAAAGGCGGGCTAGCTGGTGGTCGGTATTTGAATGCATAATGTAACCGCGCAAACGACAACGGACGAAGGAGCGAACACACTGCACATGCGCAGAACATGGAAATTAAGGAAGAACAGTGCCTATTGAACTAGAAAGTAGCATATGTAACGGAGGAAGAGGGCTAGCTGGTGGTCTTTATTTGAATGCTTAATGTAACCGCGCTAACGACAACGGACGAAGAAGGAAACACACTGCACAAGCACGGAACATAGAAAGGAAAGAAGAACAGGGCCCATTGAACTAGAAAGTAGGATATGTAACTTAGGAAGGTGGGCTAGCTGGTGGTCTTTATTTGAATGCATAATATAACCGCGCAAACGACAACGGACGGATAAGGAAACACACTGCACACGCGCGGAACATGGAAAGGAATGAAGAACAGGGCCCATTGACTTAGAAAGTAGCATATGTAACTGAGAAAGGCGGGCTAGCTGGTGGTCGTTATTTGATTGCATAATATAACCGCGCAAACGACAACGGACGGAGAAGCAAACACACTGCACATGTGCGGAACATGGAAAGGAATGAAGAACAGGGCCCATTGTACTAGAAAGTAGCATATGCAACTGAGAACGGCGGGCTAGCAGATGGTCGTTATGTCAATGCACAATGTAACCGCGCAAACGACAACGGACGGAAGAGGAAACACACTGCACACGCGGGGAACATAGAAAGGAAGGAAGAACAGTGCCCATTGAACTAGAAAGTAGCATATGTAACTGAGAAAGCCGGGCTAGCTGGTGGTCGTTATTTGAATGCATAATGTAACCGCGCAAACGACAACGGACGAAGAAGAAACAAACTGCACACGCGGGTAACATAGAAAGGAAGGAAGAACAGTGCCCATTGAACTAGAGAGTCGCATATGTAACAGAGAAAGGCGGGCTAGCTGGTGGTCGTTATGTGAATGCATAATGTAAACGCGCAAACGACAACGGACGAAGAAGCGAACACACTGCACATGCGCAGAAAATGGAAAGGAAGGAAGAACAGTGCCCATTGAACTAGAAAGTAGGATATGTAACGGAGGAAGGCAGGCTAGCTGGTGGTCCTCATTTGAATGCTTAATGTAACCGCGCAAACGACAACGGACGGATAAGGAAACACACCGCACACGCGCGGAACATAGAAAGGAAGGAAGAACAAGGCCCATTGTACTAGAAAGTAGCATATGTACCTGAGAAAGGCGGGCTAGCTGGTGGTCGGTATTTGAATGCATAATGTAACCGCGCAAACGACAACGGACGAAGTAGGAAGCACACTGCACACGCGCGGAACATGGCAAGGAACAAGAACAGCGCGCATTGAACTGGAAAGCAGCATATGTAACTGAGAAAGCCGGGCTAGCTGGTGATCGGTATTTGAATGCATAAGTTAACCGCGCAAACGACAACGGACGGATAAGGAAACACACTGCACACGCGCGGAACATAGAAAGGAAGGAAGAACAGTGCCCATTGAACTAGAAAGTAGGATATGTAACGGAGGAAGGTGGGCTAGCTGGTGGTCCTTATTTGAATGCTTAATGTAACCGCGCAAACGACAACGGACGGAGAAGGAAACACACTGCACACACGCGAAACATGTAAAGGAAGGAAGAACAGCGCGCATTGAACTGGAAAGCAGCATATGTAACTGAGAAAGGCGGGCTAGCTGGTGGTCGGTATTTGAATGCATAATGTAACCGCGCAAACGACAACGGACGGCGAAGGAAACACACTGCACACGCGCGGAACATAGAACGAAGGAAGAACAGGGCCCATTGAACTAGAAAGTAGCATATGTTACTTTGAAAGGCGGGCTAGCTGGTGGTCCTTATTTGAATGCATAATATAACCGCGCAAACGACAACGGACGGATAAGGAAACACACCGCACACGCGCGGAACATAGAAAGGAAGGAAGAACAGGGCCCATTGTACTAGAAAGTAGCATATGTAACTGAGAAAGGCGGGCTAGCTGGTGGTCGGTATTTGAATGCATAATGTAACCGCGCAAACGACAACGGACGAAGTAGGAAGCACACTGCACACGCGCGGAACATGGCAAGGAAGCAAGAACAGCGCGCATTGAACTGGAAAGCAGCATATGTAACTGAGAAAGGCGGGCTAGCTGGTGGTCGGTATTTGAATGCATAAGTTAACCGCGCAAACGACAACGGACGGATAAGGAAACACACTGCACATGCGCGGAACATAGAAAGGAAGGAAGAACAGGGCCCATTGTACTAGAAAGTAGCATATGTAACTGAGAAAGGCGGGCTAGCTGGTGGTCTTTATTTGAATGCATAATGTAACCGCGCAAACGACAACGGACGAAGTAGGAAGCACACTGCACACGCGCGGAATATGGAAAGGAAGAAAGAACAGCGCGCATTGAACTGGAAAGCAGCATATGTAACTGAGAAAGGCGGGCCAGCTGGTGGTCGGTATTCGAATGCATAATGTAACCGCGCAAACGACAACGGACAGAGAAGGAAACACACTGCACACGCGCGGAACATAGAACGAAGGAAGAACAGGGCCCTTTGAACTAGAAAGTAGCATATGTTACTTTGAAAGACGGGCTAGCTGGTGGTCTTTATTTGAATGCATAATATAACCGCGCAAACGACAACGGATGAAGAAGGGAACACACTGCACATGCGCAGAACATGGAAAGGAAGGAAGAACAGGGCCCATTGAACTAGAAAGTAGCATATGTATCTGAGAAAGGCGGGCTAGCTGGTGGTCGGTATTTGAATGCATAATGTAAGTGCGCAAACGACAACGGACGAAGTAGCAAGCACACTGCACACGCGCGGAACATGGAAAGGAAGGAAGAACAGTGCCCATTGAACTAGAAAGTAGCATCTGTAACGGAGGAAGGCGGGCTAGCTGGTGGTCTTTATTTGAGTGCTTAATGTAACCGCGCAAACGACAACGGACGAAGAAGGGAACACAATGCACATGCGCAGAACATGGAAAGGATGGAAGAACAGGGCCCATTGAACTACAAAGTAGCATATGTAACTGAGAAAGGCGGGCTAGCTGGTGGTCGGTATTTGAATGCCTAATGTAACCGCGCAAACGACAACGGACGAAGAAAGAAGCACACTGCACAGGAACAGAACCTAGAAAGGAAAGAAGAACAGGGCCCATTGAACTAGAAAGCAGCATATGTAACTGAGAACGGTGGGCTAGCTGATGGTCGTTATTTGGATGCATAATGTAACCACGCATACGACAACGGACGAAGAAGGAAGCACACTGCACAAGCACGGAACATAGAAAGGAAAGAAGAACAGGGCCCATTGAACTAGAAAGCAGCATATGTGACTGAGAAAGGCGGGCTAGCTGTTTGTCGTTATTTGCATATATAATGAAACCGCGCAAACGACAACGGATGAAGAAAGAAGCACACTGCACAAGAACGGAACCTAGAAAAGAAAGAACAGGGCCCATTGAACTAGAAAGTAGCATATGTAACTGAGAAAGGCGGGCTAGCTGGTGGTCGGTATTTGATTGCCTAATATAACCGCGCAAACGACAATGGACGGAGAAGGAAACACACTGCACACGTGGGGAACATAGAAAGGAAGGAAGAACAGTGCCCATTGAACTAGAAAGTAGCATATGTAACTGAGAAAGCCGGGCTAGCTGGTGGTCGTTGTTTGAATGCATATTGTAACCGCGCAAACAACAACGAACGAAGAAGGAAACAAACTGCACACGCGGGGAACATAGAAAGGAAGGAAGAACAGTGCCCATTGAACTAGAAAGTCGCATATGTAACTGAGAAAGGCGGGCTAGCTGGTGGTCGTTATGTGAATGCATAATGTAACCGCGCAAACGACAACGAATGAAGAAGGGAACACACTGCACATGCGCAGAACATGGAAAGGAATGAAGAACAGGGCCCATTGAACTAGAAAGTAGCATATGTAACTGAGAAAGGCGGGCTAGCTGGTGGTCGTTATTTGATTGCCTAATATAACCGCGCAAACGACAATGGACGGAGAAGGAAACACACTGCACACGCGGGGAACATAGAAAGGAAGGAAGAACAGTGCCCATTGAACTAGAAAGTAGCATATGTAACTGAGAAAGCCGGGCTAGCTGGTGGTCGTTATTTGAATGCATATTGTAACCGCGCAAACAACAACGAACGAAGAAGGAAACAAACTGCACACGCGGGGAACATAGAAAGGAAGGAAGAACAGTGCCCATTGAACTAGAAAGTCGCATATGTAACTGAGAAAGGCGGGCTAGCTGGTGGTCGTTATGTGAATGCATAATGTAAACGCGCAAACGACAACGGACGAAGAAGAGAACACACTGCACATGCGCAGAAAATGGAAAGGAAGGAAGAACAGTGCCCATTGAACTAGAAAGTAGCATATGTAACGGAGGAAGGCGTGCTAGCTGGTGGTCTTAATTTGAAGGCTTAATGTAACCGCGCAAACGACAACGGGCGAAGAAGGAAACACACTGCACACGCGCGAAACATGGAAAGGAAGGAAGAACAGCGCGCATTGAACTAGAAAGTAGCATATGTAACTGAGAAAGGCGGGCTAGCTGGTGGTCTGTTTTTAAATGCATATTGTAACCGAGCAAACGACATCAGACGAAGAAGGAAGCACACTGCACAAGCACGGAACATAGAAAGGAAAGAAAAACAGGGCCCATTGAACTAGAAAGTAGCATATTTAACTAAGAAAGGCGATCTAGCTGGTGGTCGTTATTTGGATGCATAATGTAATTGCGCAAACGACAACGGACGAAGATGGAAACACACTTCACAAGCACGGAACATAGAAAGGAAAGAAGAACAGGGCCCATTGAACTAGAAAGTAACATATGTAACTGAGAAAGGCGGGCTAGCTGGTGGTGGTTATTTGGATGCATAATGTAACCGCGCAAACGACAACGGACGAAGAAGGACGCACACTGCACAAGAACGGAACATAGAAAGGAAAGAAGAACAGGGCCCATTGAACTAGAAAGTAGCATATGTAACTGAGAAAGGCGGGCTAGATGGTGGTCGTTATTTGGATGCATAATGTAACCGCGCCAACGACAACGGACGAAGAAGGAAACACACTGCACACGCGCGGTACATAGAACGAAGGAAGAACAGGGCCCATTGAACTAGAAAGTAGCATATGTAACTGAGAAAGCCGGGCTAGCTGGTGATCGGTATTTGAATGCATAAGTTAACCGCGCAAACGACAACGGACGGATAAGGAAACACACTGCACACGCGCGGAACATAGAAAGGAAGGAAGAACAGTGCCCATTGAACTAGAAAGTAGGATATGTAACGGAGGAAGGTGGGCTAGCTGGTGGTCCTTATTTGAATGCTTAATGTAACCGCGCAAACGACAACGGACGGAGAAGGAAACACACTGCACACACGCGAAACATGTAAAGGAAGGAAGAACAGCGCGCATTGAACTGGAAAGCAGCATATGTAACTGAGAAAGGCGGGCTAGCTGGTGGTCGGTATTTGAATGCATAATGTAACCGCGCAAACGACAACGGACGGCGAAGGAAACACACTGCACACGCGCGGAACATAGAACGAAGGAAGAACAGGGCCCATTGAACTAGAAAGTAGCATATGTTACTTTGAAAGGCGGGCTAGCTGGTGGTCCTTATTTGAATGCATAATATAACCGCGCAAACGACAACGGACGGATAAGGAAACACACCGCACACGCGCGGAACATAGAAAGGAAGGAAGAACAGGGCCCATTGTACTAGAAAGTAGCATATGTAACTGAGAAAGGCGGGCTAGCTGGTGGTCGGTATTTGAATGCATAATGTAACCGCGCAAACGACAACGGACGAAGTAGGAAGCACACTGCACACGCGCGGAACATGGCAAGGAAGCAAGAACAGCGCGCATTGAACTGGAAAGCAGCATATGTAACTGAGAAAGGCGGGCTAGCTGGTGGTCGGTATTTGAATGCATAAGTTAACCGCGCAAACGACAACGGACGGATAAGGAAACACACTGCACATGCGCGGAACATAGAAAGGAAGGAAGAACAGGGCCCATTGTACTAGAAAGTAGCATATGTAACTGAGAAAGGCGGGCTAGCTGGTGGTCTTTATTTGAATGCATAATGTAACCGCGCAAACGACAACGGACGAAGTAGGAAGCACACTGCACACGCGCGGAATATGGAAAGGAAGAAAGAACAGCGCGCATTGAACTGGAAAGCAGCATATGTAACTGAGAAAGGCGGGCCAGCTGGTGGTCGGTATTCGAATGCATAATGTAACCGCGCAAACGACAACGGACAGAGAAGGAAACACACTGCACACGCGCGGAACATAGAACGAAGGAAGAACAGGGCCCTTTGAACTAGAAAGTAGCATATGTTACTTTGAAAGACGGGCTAGCTGGTGGTCTTTATTTGAATGCATAATATAACCGCGCAAACGACAACGGATGAAGAAGGGAACACACTGCACATGCGCAGAACATGGAAAGGAAGGAAGAACAGGGCCCATTGAACTAGAAAGTAGCATATGTATCTGAGAAAGGCGGGCTAGCTGGTGGTCGGTATTTGAATGCATAATGTAAGTGCGCAAACGACAACGGACGAAGTAGCAAGCACACTGCACACGCGCGGAACATGGAAAGGAAGGAAGAACAGTGCCCATTGAACTAGAAAGTAGCATCTGTAACGGAGGAAGGCGGGCTAGCTGGTGGTCTTTATTTGAGTGCTTAATGTAACCACGCAAACGACAACGGACGAAGAAGGGAACACAATGCACATGCGCAGAACATGGAAAGGATGGAAGAACAGGGCCCATTGAACTACAAAGTAGCATATGTAACTGAGAAAGGCGGGCTAGCTGGTGGTCGGTATTTGAATGCCTAATGTAACCGCGCAAACGACAACGGACGAAGAAAGAAGCACACTGCACAGGAACAGAACCTAGAAAGGAAAGAAGAACAGGGCCCATTGAACTAGAAAGCAGCATATGTAACTGAGAACGGTGGGCTAGCTGATGGTCGTTATTTGGATGCATAATGTAACCACGCATACGACAACGGACGAAGAAGGAAGCACACTGCACAAGCACGGAACATAGAAAGGAAAGAAGAACAGGGCCCATTGAACTAGAAAGCAGCATATGTGACTGAGAAAGGCGGGCTAGCTGTTTGTCGTTATTTGCATATATAATGAAACCGCGCAAACGACAACGGATGAAGAAAGAAGCACACTGCACAAGAACGGAACCTAGAAAAGAAAGAACAGGGCCCATTGAACTAGAAAGTAGCATATGTAACTGAGAAAGGCGGGCTAGCTGGTGGTCGGTATTTGATTGCCTAATATAACCGCGCAAACGACAATGGACGGAGAAGGAAACACACTGCACACGTGGGGAACATAGAAAGGAAGGAAGAACAGTGCCCATTGAACTAGAAAGTAGCATATGTAACTGAGAAAGCCGGGCTAGCTGGTGGTCGTTATTTGAATGCATATTGTAACCGCGCAAACAACAACGAACGAAGAAGGAAACAAACTGCACACGCGGGGAACATAGAAAGGAAGGAAGAACAGTGCCCATTGAACTAGAAAGTCGCATATGTAACTGAGAAAGGCGGGCTAGCTGGTGGTCGTTATGTGAATGCATAATGTAACCGCGCAAACGACAACGAATGAAGAAGGGAACACACTGCACATGCGCAGAACATGGAAAGGAATGAAGAACAGGGCCCATTGAACTAGAAAGTAGCATATGTAACTGAGAAAGGCGGGCTAGCTGGTGGTCGTTATTTGATTGCCTAATATAACCGCGCAAACGACAATGGACGGAGAAGGAAACACACTGCACACGCGGGGAACATAGAAAGGAAGGAAGAACAGTGCCCATTGAACTAGAAAGTAGCATATGTAACTGAGAAAGCCGGGCTAGCTGGTGGTCGTTATTTGAATGCATATTGTAACCGCGCAAACAACAACGAACGAAGAAGGAAACAAACTGCACACGCGGGGAACATAGAAAGGAAGGAAGAACAGTGCCCATTGAACTAGAAAGTCGCATATGTAACTGAGAAAGGCGGGCTAGCTGGTGGTCGTTATGTGAATGCATAATGTAAACGCGCAAACGACAACGGACGAAGAAGAGAACACACTGCACATGCGCAGAAAATGGAAAGGAAGGAAGAACAGTGCCCATTGAACTAGAAAGTAGCATATGTAACGGAGGAAGGCGTGCTAGCTGGTGGTCTTAATTTGAAGGCTTAATGTAACCGCGCAAACGACAACGGGCGAAGAAGGAAACACACTGCACACGCGCGAAACATGGAAAGGAAGGAAGAACAGCGCGCATTGAACTAGAAAGTAGCATATGTAACTGAGAAAGGCGGGCTAGCTGGTGGTCTGTTTTTAAATGCATATTGTAACCGAGCAAACGACATCAGACGAAGAAGGAAGCACACTGCACAAGCACGGAACATAGAAAGGAAAGAAAAACAGGGCCCATTGAACTAGAAAGTAGCATATTTAACTAAGAAAGGCGATCTAGCTGGTGGTCGTTATTTGGATGCATAATGTAATTGCGCAAACGACAACGGACGAAGATGGAAACACACTTCACAAGCACGGAACATAGAAAGGAAAGAAGAACAGGGCCCATTGAACTAGAAAGTAACATATGTAACTGAGAAAGGCGGGCTAGCTGGTGGTGGTTATTTGGATGCATAATGTAACCGCGCAAACGACAACGGACGAAGAAGGACGCACACTGCACAAGAACGGAACATAGAAAGGAAAGAAGAACAGGGCCCATTGAACTAGAAAGTAGCATATGTAACTGAGAAAGGCGGGCTAGATGGTGGTCGTTATTTGGATGCATAATGTAACCGCGCCAACGACAACGGACGAAGAAGGAAACACACTGCACACGCGCGGTACATAGAACGAAGGAAGAACAGGGCCCATTGAACTAGAAAGTAGCATATGTAACTGAGAAAGGCGGGCTAGCTGGTGGTCGTTATTTGATTGCATAATATAACCGCGCTAAAGACAACGGACGGAGAAGGAAACACACTGCACATGTGCGGAACATGGAAAGGAATGAAGAACAGGGCCCATTGTACTAGAAAGTAGCATATGCAACTGAGAACGGCGGGCTAGCAGATGGTCGTTATGTGAATGCACAATGTAACCGCGCAAACGACAACAGACGGAGAAGGAAACACACTGCACACGCGGGGAACATAGAAAGGAAGGAAGAACAGTACCCATTGAACTAGAAAGTAGCATATGTAACTGAGAAAGCCGGGCTAGCTGGTGGTCCGTATTTGAATGCATATTGTAACCGCGCAAACGACAACGGACGAAGAAGGAAACAAACTGCACACGCGGGGAACATAGAAAGGAAGGAAGAACAGTGCCCATTGAAGTAGAAAGTCGGCTATGTAACAGAGAAAGGCGGGCTAGCTGGTGGTCGTTATGTGAATGCATAATGTAAACGCGCAAACGACAATGGACGAAGAAGCGAACACACTGCACATGCGCAGAAAATGGAAAGGAAGGAAGAACAGTGACCATTGCACTAGAAAGTAGCATATGTAACGGAGGAAGGCGGGCTAGCTGGTGGTCTTTATTTGAATGCTTAATGTAACCGCGCAAACGACAACGGACGAAGAAGGAAAGACACTGCACACGCGCGAAACATGGAAAGGAAGGAAGAACAGCGCGCATTGAACTGAAAAGCAGCATATGTAACTGAGAAAGGCGGGCTAGCTGGTGGTCGGTATTTGAATGCAGAATATAACCGCGCAAACGACAACGGACGGAGAAGGAAACACACTGCACACGCGCGGAACATAGAACGAAGGAAGAACAGGGCCCATTGAACTAGAAAGTAGCGTATGTTACTTAGAAAGGCGGGCTAGCTGGTGTTCTTTATTTGAATGCATAATATAACCGCGCAAACGACAACGGACGGATAAGGAAACACACCGCACACGCGCGGAACATAGAAAGGAAGGAAGAACAGGGCCCATTGTACTAGAAAGTAGCATATGTAACTGAGAAAGGCGGGCTAGCTGGTGGTCTTTATTTGAATGCATAATGTAACCGCGCAAACGACAACGGACGAAGTAGGAAGCACACTGCACACGCGCGGAATATGGAAAGGAAGAAAGAACAGCGCGCATTGAACTGGAAAGCAGCATATGTAACTGAGAAAGGCGGGCCAGCTGGTGGTCGGTATTCGAATGCATAATGTAACCGCGCAAACGACAACGGATGGAGAAGGAAACACACTGCACACGCGCGGAACATAGAACGAAGGAAGAACAGGGCCCTTTGAACTAGAAAGTAGCATATGTTACTTTGAAAGGCGGGCTAGCTGGTGGTCTTTATTTGAATGCATAATATAACCGCGCAAACGACAACGGACGGATAAGGAAACTACTGCACGCGCGGAACATAGAAAGGAAGGAAGAACAGGGCCCATTGTACTAGAAAGTAGCATATGTAACTGAGAAAGGCGGGCTAGCTGGTGGTCTTTTTTTGAATGCATAATGTAAACGCGCAAACGACAATGGACGAAGAAGCGAACACACTGCACATGCGCAGAAAATGGAAAGGAAGGAAGAACAGTGCCCATTGAACTAGAAAGTAGCATATGTAACGGAGGAAGGCGGGCTAGCTGGTGGTCTTTATTTGAATGCTTAATGTAACCGCGCAAACGACAACGGACGAAGAAGGAAACACACTGCACACGCGCGAAACATGGAAAGGAAGGAAGAACAGCGCGCATTGAACTGAAAAGCAGCATATGTAACTGAGAAAGGCGGGCTAGCTGGTGGTCGGTATTTGAATGCAGAATATAACCGCGCAAACGACAATGGACAATGTAGGAAGCACACTGCACACGCGCGGAACATGGAAAGGAAGGAAGAACAGCGCGCATTGAACTGGAAAGCAGCATATGTAACTGAGAAAGGCGGGCTAGCTGGTGGTCGGTATTTGAATGCATAAGTTAACCGCGCAAACGACAACGGACGAAGAAAGAAGCACACTGCACAGGAACAGAACCTAGAAAGGAAAGAAGAACAGGGCCCATTGAACTAGAAAGCAGCATATGTAACTGAGAACGGTGGGCTAGCTGATGGTCGTTATTTGGATGCCTAATGTAACCACGCATACGACAACGGACGAAGAAGGAAGCACACTGCACAAGCACGGAACATAGAAAGGAAAGAAGAACAGGGCCCATTGAACTAGAAAGCAGCATATGTGACTGAGAAAGGCGGCCTAGCTGTTTGTCGTTATTTGCATATATAATGAAACCGCGCAAACGACAACGGATGAAGAAAGAAGCACACTGCACAAGAACGGAACCTAGAGAAGAAAGAACAGGGCCCATTGAACTAGAAAGTAGCATATGTACCTGAGAAAGGCGGGCTAGCTGGTGGTCGGTATTTGATTGCCTAATATAACCGCGCAAACGACAATGGACGGAGAAGGAAACACACTGCACACGTGGGGAACATAGAAAGGAAGGAAGAACAGTGCCCATTGAACTAGAAAGTAGCATATGTAACTGAGAAAGCCGGGCTAGCTGGTGGTCGTTATTTGAATGCATATTGTAACCGCGCAAACAACAACGAACGAAGAAGGAAACAAACTGCACACGCGGGGAACATAGAAAGGAAGGAAGAACAGTGCCCATTGAACTAGAAAGTCGCATATGTAACTGAGAAAGGCGGGCTAGCTGGTGGTCGTTATGTGAATGCATAATGTAACCGCGCAAACGACAACGAATGAAGAAGGGAACACACTGCACATGCGCAGAACATGGAAAGGAATGAAGAACAGGGCCCATTGAACTAGAAAGTAGCATATGTAACTGAGAAAGGCGGGCTAGCTGGTGGTCGTTATTTGATTGCCTAATATAACCGCGCAAACGACAATGGACGGAGAAGGAAACACACTGCACACGCGGGGAACATAGAAAGGAAGGAAGAACAGTGCCCATTGAACTAGAAAGTAGCATATGTAACTGAGAAAGCCGGGCTAGCTGGTGGTCGTTATTTGAATGCATATTGTAACCGCGCAAACAACAACGAACGAAGAAGGAAACAAACTGCACACGCGGGGAACATAGAAAGGAAGGAAGAACAGTGCCCATTGAACTAGAAAGTCGCATATGTAACTGAGAAAGGCGGGCTAGCTGGTGGTCGTTATGTGAATGCATAATGTAAACGCGCAAACGACAACGGACGAAGAAGAGAACACACTGCACATGCGCAGAAAATGGAAAGGAAGGAAGAACAGTGCCCATTGAACTAGAAAGTAGCATATGTAACGGAGGAAGGCGTGCTAGCTGGTGGTCTTAATTTGAAGGCTTAATGTAACCGCGCAAACGACAACGGGCGAAGAAGGAAACACACTGCACACGCGCGAAACATGGAAAGGAAGGAAGAACAGCGCGCATTGAACTAGAAAGTAGCATATGTAACTGAGAAAGGCGGGCTAGCTGGTGGTCTGTTTTTAAATGCATATTGTAACCGAGCAAACGACATCAGACGAAGAAGGAAGCACACTGCACAAGCACGGAACATAGAAAGGAAAGAAGAACAGGGCCCATTGAACTAGAAAGTAGCATATTTAACTAAGAAAGGCGATCTAGCTGGTGGTCGTTATTTGGATGCATAATGTAACTGCGCAAACGACAACGGACGAAGATGGAAACACACTTCACAAGCACGGAACATAGAAAGGAAAGAAGAACAGGGCCCATTGAACTAGAAAGTAACATATGTAACTGAGAAAGGCGGGCTAGCTGGTGGTGGTTATTTGGATGCATAATGTAACCGCGCAAACGACAACGGACGAAGAAGGACGCACACTGCACAAGAACGGAACATAGAAAGGAAAGAAGAACAGGGCCCATTGAACTAGAAAGTAGCATATGTAACTGAGAAAGGCGGGCTAGATGGTGGTCGTTATTTGGATGCATAATGTAACCGCGCCAACGACAACGGACGAAGAAGGAAACACACTGCACACGCGCGGTACATAGAACGAAGGAAGAACAGGGCCCATTGAACTAGAAAATAGCATATGTAACTGAGAAAGGCGGGCTAGCTGGTGGTCGTTATTTGATTGCATAATATAACCGCGCTAAAGACAACGGACGGAGAAGGAAACACACTGCACATGTGCGGAACATGGAAAGGAATGAAGAACAGGGCCCATTGTACTAGAAAGTAGCATATGCAACTGAGAACGGCGGGCTAGCAGATGGTCGTTATGTGAATGCACAATGTAACCGCGCAAACGACAACAGACGGAGAAGGAAACACACTGCACACGCGGGGAACATAGAAAGGAAGGAAGAACAGTACCCATTGAACTAGAAAGTAGCATATGTAACTGAGAAAGCCGGGCTAGCTGGTGGTCCGTATTTGAATGCATATTGTAACCGCGCAAACGACAACGGACGAAGAAGGAAACAAACTGCACACGCGGGGAACATAGAAAGGAAGGAAGAACAGTGCCCATTGAAGTAGAAAGTCGCATATGTAACAGAGAAAGGCGGGCTAGCTGGTGGTCGTTATGTGAATGCATAATGTAAACGCGCAAACGACAATGGACGAAGAAGCGAACACACTGCACATGCGCAGAAAATGGAAAGGAAGGAAGAACAGTGCCCATTGCACTAGAAAGTAGCATATGTAACGGAGGAAGGCGGGCTAGCTGGTGGTCTTTATTTGAATGCTTAATGTAACCGCGCAAACGACAACGGACGAAGAAGGAAAGACACTGCACACGCGCGAAACATGGAAAGGAAGGAAGAACAGCGCGCATTGAACTGAAAAGCAGCATATGTAACTGAGAAAGGCGGGCTAGCTGGTGGTCGGTATTTGAATGCAGAATATAACCGCGCAAACGACAACGGACGGAGAAGGAAACACACTGCACACGCGCGGAACATAGAACGAAGGAAGAACAGGGCCCATTGAACTAGAAAGTAGCGTATGTTACTTAGAAAGGCGGGCTAGCTGGTGTTCTTTATTTGAATGCATAATATAACCGCGCAAACGACAACGGACGGATAAGGAAACACACCGCACACGCGCGGAACATAGAAAGGAAGGAAGAACAGGGCCCATTGTACTAGAAAGTAGCATATGTAACTGAGAAAGGCGGGCTAGCTGGTGGTCTTTATTTGAATGCATAATGTAACCGCGCAAACGACAACGGACGAAGTAGGAAGCACACTGCACACGCGCGGAATATGGAAAGGAAGAAAGAACAGCGCGCATTGAACTGGAAAGCAGCATATGTAACTGAGAAAGGCGGGCCAGCTGGTGGTCGGTATTCGAATGCATAATGTAACCGCGCAAACGACAACGGATGGAGAAGGAAACACACTGCACACGCGCGGAACATAGAACGAAGGAAGAACAGGGTCCTTTGAACTAGAAAGTAGCATATGTTACTTTGAAAGGCGGGCTAGCTGGTGGTCTTTATTTGAATGCATAATATAACCGCGCAAAGGACAACGGACGGATAAGGAAACTACTGCACGCGCGGAACATAGAAAGGAAGGAAGAACAGGGCCCATTGTACTAGAAAGTAGCATATGTAACTGAGAAAGGCGGGCTAGATGGTGGTCTTTTTTTGAATGCATAATGTAAACGCGCAAACGACAATGGACGAAGAAGCGAACACACTGCACATGCGCAGAAAATGGAAAGGAAGGAAGAACAGTGCCCATTGAACTAGAAAGTAGCATATGTAACGGAGGAAGGCGGGCTAGCTGGTGGTCTTTATTTGAATGCTTAATGTAACCGCGCAAACGACAACGGACGAAGAAGGAAACACACTGCACACGCGCGAAACATGGAAAGGAAGGAAGAACAGCGCGCATTGAACTGAAAAGCAGCATATGTAACTGAGAAAGGCGGGCTAGCTGGTGGTCGGTATTTGAATGCAGAATATAACCGCGCAAACGACAATGGACAATGTAGGAAGCACACTGCACACGCGCGGAACATGGAAAGGAAGCAAGAACAGCGCGCATTGAACTGGAAAGCAGCATATGTAACTGAGAAAGGCGGGCTAGCTGGTGGTCGGTATTTGAATGCATAAGTTAACCGCGCAAACGACAACGGACGGATAAGGAAACACACTGCACACGCGCGGAACATATAAAGGAAGGAAGAACAGGGCCCATTGTACTAGAAAGTAGCATATGTAACTGAGAAAGGCGGGCTAGCTGGTGGTCTTTATTTGAATGCATAATGTAACCGCGCAAACGACAACGGACGAAGTAGGAAGCACACTGCACACGCGCGGAATATGGAAAGGAAGAAAGAACAGCGCGCATTGAACTGGAAAGCAGCTTATGTAACTGAGAAAGGCAGGCCAGCTGGTGGTCGGTATTCGAATGCATAATGTAACCGCGCAAACGACAACGGACGGAGAAGGAAACACACTGCACACGCGCGGAACATAGAACGAAGGAAGAACAGGGCCCTTTGAACTAGAAAGTAGCATATGTTACTTTGAAAGGCGGGCTAGCTGGTGGTCTTTATTAGAATGCATAATATAACCGCGCAAACGACAACGGACGAAGAAGGAAACAAACTGCACAAGCGGGGAACATAGAAAGGAAGGAAGAACAGTGCCCATTGAAGTAGAAAGTCGCATATGTAACAGAGAAAGGCGGGCTAGCTGGTGGTCGTTATGTGAATGCATAATGTAAACGCGCAAACGACAATGGACGAAGAAGCGAACACACTGCACATGCGCAGAAAATGGAAAGGAAGGAAGAACAGTGCCCATTGAACTAGAAAGTAGCATATGTAACGGAGGAAGGCGGGCTAGCTGGTGGTCTTTATTTGAATGCTTAATGTAACCGCGCAAACGACAACGGACGAAGAAGGAAACACACTGCACACGCGCGAAACATGGAAAGGAAGAACAGCGCGCATTGATCTGAAAAGCAGCATATGTAACTGAGAAAGGCGGGCTAGCTGGTGGTCGGTATTTGAATGCATAATATAACCGCGCAAGCGACAACGGACGGAGAAGGAAACACACTGCACACGCGCGGAACATAGAACGAAGGAAGAACAGGGCCCATTGAACTAGAAAGTAGCGTATGTTACTTAGAAAGGCGGGCTTGCTGGTGTTCTTTATTTGAATGCACAATATAACCGCGCAAACGACAACGGACGGATAAGGAAACACACCGCACACGCTCGGAACATAGAAAGGAAGGAAGAACAGGGCCCTTTGAACTAGAAAGTAGCATATGTTACTTTGAAAGGCGGGCTAGCTGGTGGTCTCTATTTGAATGCTTAATGTAACCGCGCAAACGACAACGGACGAAGAAGGAAACACACTGCACACGCGCGAAACATGGAAAGGAAGGAAGAACAGCGCATTGAACTGAAAAGCAGCATATGTAACTGAGAAAGGCGGGCTAGCTGGTGGTCGGTATTTGAATGCAGAATATAACCGCGCAAACGACAACGGACGGAGAAGGAAAAACACTGCACACGCGCGGAACATAGAACGAAGGAAGAACAGGGCCCATTGAACTAGAAAGTAGCGTATGTTACTTAGAAAGGCGGGCTAGCTGGTGTTCTTTATTTGAATGCATAATATAACCGCGCAAACGACAACGGACGGATAAGGAAACACACCGCACACGCGCGGAACATAGAAAGGAAGGAAGAACAGGGCCCATTGTACTAGAAAGTAGCATATGTAACTGAGAAAGGCGGGCTAGCTGGTGGTCGGTATTTGAATGCATAATGTAACAGCGCAAACGACAATGGACGATGTAGGAAGCACACTGCACACGCGCGGAACATGGAAAGGAAGCAAGAACAGCGCGCATTGAACTGGAAAGCAGCATATGTAACTGAGAAAGGCGTGCTAGCTGGTGGTCGGTATTTGAATGCATAAGTTAACCGCGCAAACGACAACGGACGGATAAGGAAACACACTGCACACGCGCGGAACATAGAAAGGAAGGAAGAACAGGGCCCATTGTACTAGAAAGTAGCATATGTAACTGAGAAAGGCGGGCTAGCTGGTGGTCTTTATTTGAATGCATAATGTAACCGCGCAAACGACAACGGACGAAGTAGGAAGCACACCGCACACGCGCGGAATATGGAAAGGAAGAAAGAACAGCGCGCATTGAACTGGAAAGCAGCATATGTAACTGAGAAAGGCGGGCCAGCTGGTGGTCGGTATTCGAATGCATAATGTTACCGCGCAAACGACAACGGACGGAGAAGGGAACACACTGCACATGCGCAGAACATGGAAAGGAAGGAAGAACAGGGCCCATTGAAGTAGAAAGTCGCATATGTAACAGAGAAAGGCGGGCTAGCTGGTGGTCGTTATGTGAATGCATAATGTAAACGCGCAAACGACAATGGACGAAGAAGCGAACACACTGCACATGCGCAGAAAATGGAAAGGAAGGAAGAACAGTGCCCATTGAACTAGAAAGTAGCATATGTAATGGAGGAAGGCGGGCTAGCTGGTGGTCTTTATTTGAATGCCTAATGTAACCGCGCAAACGACAACGGACGAAGAAGGAAACACACTGCACACGCGCGAAACATAGAAAGGAAGGAAGAACAGGGCCCATTGTACTAGAAAGTAGCATATGTAACTGAGAAAGGCGGGCTAGCTGGTGGTCTTCATTTGAATGCATGATGTAACCGCGCAAACGACAACGGACGGATAAGGAAACACACTGCACACGCGCGGAACATAGAAAGGAAGGAAGAACAGGGCCCATTGTACTAGAAAGTAGCATATGTAACTGAGAAAGGCGGGCTAGCTGGTGGTCTTTATTTGAATGCATAATGTAACCGCGCAAACGACAACGGACGAAGTAGGAAGCACACTGCACACGCGCGGAATATGGAAAGGAAGAAAGAACAGCGCGCATTGAACTGGAAAGCAGCATATGTAACTGAGAAAGGCGGGCCAGCTGGTGTTAGGTATTCGAATCCATAATGTAACCGCGCAAACGACAACGGACGGAGAAGGAAACACACTGCACACGCGCGGAACATAGAACGAAGGAAGAACAGGGCCCTTTGAACTAGAAAGTAGCATATGTTACTTTGAAAGGCGGGCTAGCTGGTGGTCTTTATTTGAATTCATAATATAACCGCGCAAACGACAACGGACGGATAAGGAAACACACTGCACGCGCGGAACATAGAAAGGAAGGAAGAACAGGGCCCATTGTACTAGAAAGTAGCATATGTAACTGAGAAAGGCGGGCTAGCTGGTGGTCTTTTTTTGAATGCATAATGTAAACGCGCAAACGACAATGGACGAAGAAGCGAACACACTGCACATGCGCAGAAAATGGAAAGGAAGGAAGAACAGTGCCCATTGAACTAGAAAGTAGCATATGTAACGGAGGAAGGCGGGCTAGCTGGTGGTCTTTATTTGAACGCTTAATGTAACCGCGCAAACGACAACGGACGAAGAAGGAAACACACTGCACACGCGCGAAACATGGAAAGGAAGGAAGAACAGCGCGCATTGAACTGAAAAGCAGCATATGTAACTGAGAAAGGCGGGCTAGCTGGTGGTCGGTATTTGAATGCAGAATATAACCGCGCAAACGACAACGGACGGAGAAGGAAACACACTGCACACGCGCGGAACATAGAACGAAGGAAGAACAGGGCCCATTGAACTAGAAAGAAGCGTATGTTACTTAGAAAGGCGGGCTAGCTGGTGTTCTTTATTTGAATGCATAATATAACCGCGCAAACGACAACGGACGGATAAGGAAACACACCGCACACGCGCGGAACATAGAAAGGAAGGAAGAACAGGGCCCATTGAACTAGAAAGTAGCGTATGTTACTTAGAAAGGCGGGCTAGCTGGTGTTCTTTATTTGAATGCATAATATAACCGCGCAAACGACAACGGACGGATAAGGAAACACACCGCACACGTGCGGAACATAGAAAGGAAGGAAGAACAGGGCCCATTGTACTAGAAAGTAGCATATGTACCTGAGAAAGGCGGGCTAGCTGGTGGTCGGTATTTGAATGCATAATGTAACAGCGCAAACGACAATGGACGATGTAGGAAGCACACTGCACACGCGCGGAACATGGAAAGGAAGCAAGAACAGCGCGCATTGAACTGGAAAGCAGCATATGTAACTGAGAAAGGCGGGCTAGCTGGTGGTCGGTATTTGAATGCATAAGTTAACCGCGCAAACGACAACGGACGGATAAGGAAACACACTGCACACGCGCGGAACATAGAAAGGAAGGAAGAACAGGGCCCATTGTACTAGAAAGTAGCATATGTAACTGAGAAAGGCGGGCTAGCTGGTGGTCTTTATTTGAATGCATAATGTAACCGCGCAAACGACAACGGACGAAGTAGGAAGCACACTGCACACGCGCGGAATATGGAAAGGAAGAAAGAACAGCGCGCATTGAACTGGAAAGCAGCATATGTAACTGAGAAAGGCGGGCCAGCTGGTGGTCGGTATTCGAATGCATAATGTAACCGCGCAAACGACAACAGACGGAGAAGGAAACACACTGCACACGCGGGGAACATAGAAAGGAAGGAAGAACAGTGCCCATTGAAGTAGAAAGTCGCATATGTAACAGAGGAAGGCGGGCTAGCTGGTGGTCTTTATTTGAATGCTTAATGTAACCGCGCAAACGACAACGGACGAAGAAGGAAACAAACTGCACAAGCGGGGAACATAGAAAGGAAGGAAGAACAGTGCCCATTGAAGTAGAAAGTCGCATATGTAACAGAGAAAGGCGGGCTAGCTGGTGGTCGTTATGTGAATGCATAATGTAAACGCGCAAACGACAATGGACGAAGAAGCGAACACACTGCACATGCGGGGAACATAGAAAGGAAGGAAGAACAGTGCCCATTGAAGTAGAAAGTCGCATATGTAACAGAGGAAGGCGGGCTAGCTGGTTGTCTTTATTTGAATGCTTAATGTAACCGCGCAAACGACAACGGACGAAGAAGGAAACACACTGCACACGCGCGAAACATGGAAAGGAAGGAAGAACAGCGCGCATTGAACTGAAAAGCAGCATATGTAACTGAGAAAGGCGGGCTAGCTGGTGGTCGGTATTTGAATGCAGAATATAACCGCGCAAACGACAACGGACGGAGAAGGAAAAACACTGCACACGCGCGGAACATAGAACGAAGGAAGAACAGGGCCCATTGAACTAGAAAGTAGCGTATGTTACTTAGAAAGGCGGGCTAGCTGGTGTTCTTTATTTGAATGCATAATATAACCGCGCAAACGACAACGGACGGATAAGGAAACACACCGCACACGCGCGGAACATAGAAAGGAAGGAAGAACAGGGCCCATTGTACTAGAAAGTAGCATATGTAACTGAGAAAGGCGGGCTAGCTGGTGGTCGGTATTTGAATGCGTAATGTAACAGCGCAAACGACAATGGACGATGTAGGAAGCACACTGCACACGCGCGGAACATGGAAAGGAAGCAAGAACAGCGCGCATTGAACTGGAAAGCAGCATATGTAACTGAGAAAGGCGGGCTAGCTGGTGGTCGGTATTTGAATGCAGAATATAACCGCGCAAACGACAACGGACGGAGAAGGAAACACACTGCACACGCGCGGAACATAGAACGAAGGAAGAACAGGGCCCTTTGAACTAGAAAGTAGCATATGTTACTTTGAAAGGCGGGCTAGCTGGTGGTCTTTATTTGAATTCATAATATAACCGCGCAAACGACAACGGACGGATAAGGAAACACACTGCACGCGCGGAACATAGAAAGGAAGGAAGAACAGGGCCCATTGTACTAGAAAGTAGCATATGTAACTGAGAAAGGCGGGCTAGCTGGTGGTCTTTTTTTGAATGCATTATGTAAACGCGCAAACGACAATGGACGAAGAAGCGAACACACAGCACATGCGCAGAAAATGGAAAGGAAGGAAGAACAGTGCCCATTGAACTAGAAAGTAGCATATGTACCGGAGGAAGGCGGGCTAGCTGGTGGTCTTTATTTGAATGCTTAATGTAACCGCGCAAACGACAACGGACGAAGAAGGAAACACACTGCACACGCGCGAAACATGGAAAGGAAGGAAGAACAGCGCGCATTGAACTGAAAAGCAGCATATGTAACTGAGAAAGGCGGGCTAGCTGGTGGTCGGTATTTGAATGCAGAATATAACCGCGCAAACGACAACGGACGGAGAAGGAAACACACTGCACACGCGCGGAACATAGAACGAAGGAAGAACAGGGCCCATTGAACTAGAAAGTAGCGTATGTTACTTAGAAAGGCGGGCTAGCTGGTGTTCTTTATTTGAATGCATAATATAACCGCGCAAACGACAACGGACGGATAAGGAAACACCCCGCACACGCGCGGAACATAGAAAGGAAGGAAGAACAGGGCCCATTGTACTAGAAAGTAGCATATGTAACTGAGAAAGGCGGGCTAGCTGGTGGTCGGTATTTGAATGCATAATGTAACAGCGCAAACGACAATGGACGATGTAGGAAGCACGCTGCACACGCGCGGAACATGGAAAGGAAGCAAGAACAACGCGCATTGAACTGGAAAGCAGCATATGTAACTGAGAAAGGTGGGCTAGCTGGTGGTCGGTATTCGAATGCATAAGTTAACCGCGCAAACGACAACGGACGAATAAGGAAACACACTGCACATGCGCAGAACATGATAAGGAAGGAAGAACAGGGCCCATTGAACTAGAAAGTAGCATATGTATCTGAGAAAGGCGGGCTAGCTGGTGGTCGGTATTTGAATGCATAATGTAAGTGCGCAAACGACAACGGACGAAGTAGCAAGCAGACTGCACACGCGCAGAACATGGAAAGGAAGGAAGAACAGGGCCCATTGAACTAGAAAGTAGCATATGTATCTGAGAAAGGCGGGCTAGCTGGTCGTCGGTATTTGAATGCATATTGTAAGTGCGCAAACGACAACGGACGAAGTAGCAAGCACACTGCACACGCGCGGAACATGGAAAGGAAGGAAGAACAGTGCCCATTGAACTAGAAAGTAGCATATGTAACCTAGGATGGCGGGCTAGCTGGTGGTCTTTATTTGAGTGCTTAATGTAACCGCGCAAACGACAACGGACGAAGAAGGGAACACAATGCACATGCGCAGAACATGGAAAGGATGGAAGAACAGGGCCCATTGAACTACAAAGTAGCATATGTAACTGAGAAAGGCGGGCTAGCTGGTGGTCGGTATTTGAATGCATAATGTAACCGCGCAAACGACAACGGACGAAGAAAGAAGCACACTGCACAAGCACGGAACATAGAAAGGAAAGAAGAACAGGGCCCATTGAACTAGAAAGCAGCATATGTGACTGAGAAAGGCGGGCTAGCTGTTTGTCGTTATTTGCATACATATTGAAACCGCGAAAACGACAACGGATGAAGAAAGAAGCACACTGCACAAGAACGGAACCTAGAAAAGAAAGAAGAACAGGGCCCATTGAACTAGAAAGTAGCATATGTAACTGAGAAAGGCGGGCTAGCTGGTGGTCGGTATTTGAATGCATAATGTAACCGCGCAAACGACAATGGACGGAGAAGGAAACACACTGCACATGCGCGGAACATGGAAAGGAATGAAGAACAGGGCCCATTGAACTAGAAAGTAGCGTATGCAACTGAGAACGGCGGGCTAGCAGATGGTCGTTATGTGAATGCACAATGCAACCGCGCAAACGACAACGGACGGAGAAGGAAACACACTGCACACGCGGGCAACATAGAAAGGAAGGAAGAACAGTGCCCATTGAACTAGAAAGTAGCATATGTAACTGAGAAAGCCGGGCTAGCTGGTGGTCGTTATTTGTATGCATATTGTAACCGCGCAAACGACAACGAACGAAGAAGGAAACAAACTGCACACGCGGGGAACATAGAAAGGAAGGAAGAACAGTGCCCATTGAACTAGAAAGTCGCATATGTAACTGAGAAAGGCGGGCTAGCTGGTGGTCGTTATGTGAATGCATAATGTAAACGCGCAAACGACAACGGACGAAGAAGAGAACACACTGCACATGCGCAGAAAATGGAAAGGAAGGAAGAACAGTGCCCATTGAACTAGAAAGTAGCATATGTAAGGGAGGAAGGCGTGCTAGCTGGTGGTCTTTATTTGAATGCTTAATGTAACCGCGCAAACGACAACGGGCGAAGAAGGAAACACACTGCACACGCGCGAAACATGGAAAGGAAGGAAGAACAGCGCGCATTGAACTAGAAAGTAGCATATGTAACTGAGAAAGGCGTACTAGCTGGTGGTCTGTTTTTAAATGCATATTGTAACCGAGCAAACGACATCAGACGAAGAAGGAAGCACACTGCACAAGCACGGAACATAGAAAGGAAAGAAGAACAGGGCCCATTGAACTAGAAAGTAGCATATTTAACTAAGAAAGGCGATCTAGCTGGTGGTCGTTATTTGGATGCATAATGTAACCGCGCAAACGACAACGGACGAAGATGGAAACACACTGCACAAGCACGGAACATAGAAAGGAAAGAAGAACAGGGCCCATTGAACTAGAAAGTAACATATGTAACTGAGAAAGGCGGGCTAGCTGGTGGTGGTTATTTGGATGCATAATGTAACCGCGCAAACGACAACGGACGAAGAAGGACGCACACTGCACAAGAACGGAACATAGAAAGGAAAGAAGAACAGGGCCCATTGAACTAGAAAGTAGCATATGTAACTGAGAAAGGCGGGCTAGATGGTGGTCGTTATTTGGATGCATAATGTAGCCGCGCCAACGACAACGGACGAAGAAGGAAACACACTGCACACGCGCGGTACATAGAGCGAAGGAAGAACAGGGCCCATTGAACTAGAAAGTAGCATATGTAACCGAGAAAGGCGGGCTAGCTGGTGGTCGTTATTTGATTGCATAATATAACCGCGCTAAAGACAACGGACGGAGAAGGAAACACACTGCACATGTGCGGAACATGGAAAGGAATGAAGAACAGGGCCCATTCTAATAGAAAGTAGCTTATGCAACTGAGAACGGCGGGCTAGCAGATGGTCGTTATGTGAATGCACAATGTAACCACGCAAACGACAACAGACGGAGAAGGAAACACACTGCACACGCGGGGAACATAGAAAAGAAGGAAGAACAGTACCCATTGAACTAGAAAGTAGCATATGTAACTGAGAAAGCCGGGCTAGCTGGTGGTCGGTATTTGAATGCATAATGTAACCGCGCAAACGACAACGGACGAAGAAGGAAACAAACTGCACACGCGGGGAACATAGAAAGGAAGAACAGTGCCCATTGAAGTAGAAAGTCGCATATGTAACAGAGAAAGGCGGGCTAGCTGGTGGTCGTTATGTGAATGCATAATGTAAACGCGCAAACGACAATGGACGAAGAAGCGAACACACTGCACATGCGCAGAAAATGGAAAGGAAGGAAGAACAGTGCCCATTGAACTAGAAAGTAGCATATGTAACGGAGGAAGGCGGGCTAGCTGGTGGTCTTTATTTGAATGCTTAATGTAACCGCGCAAACGACAACGGACGAAGAAGGAAACACTGCACACGCGCGAAACATGGAAAGGAAGGAAGAACAGCGCGCATTGAACTGAAAAGCAGCATATGTAACTGAGAAAGGCGGGCTAGCTGGTGGTCGGTATTTGAATGCATATTATAACCGCGCAAACGACAACGGACGGAGAAGGAAACACACTGCACACGCGCGGAACATAGAACGAAGGAAGAACAGGGCCCATTGAACTAGCAAGTAGCGTATGTTACTTAGAAAGGCGGGCTAGCTGGTGTTCTTTATTTGAATGCATAATATAACCGCGCAAACGACAACGGACGGATAAGGAAACACACCGCACACGCGCGGAACATAGAAAGGAAGGAAGAACAGGGCCCATTGTACTAGAAAGTAGCATATGTAACTGAGAAAGGCGGGCTAGCTGGTGGTCGGTATTTGAATGCATAATGTAACCGCGCAAACGACAGTGGACGAAGTAGGAAGCACACTGCACACGCGCGGAAGATGGAAAGGAAGCAAGAACAGCGCGCATTGAACTGGAAAGCAGCATATGTAACTGAGAAAGGCGGGCTAGCTGGTGGTCGGTATTTGAATGCATAAGATAACCGCGCAAACGACAACGGACGGATAAGGAAACACACTGCACGCGCGGAACATAGAAAGGAAGGAAGAACAGGGCCCATTGTACTAGAAAGTATAATATGTAACTGAGAAAGGCGGGCTAGCTGGTGGTCTTTATTTGAATGCATAATGTAAACGCGCAAACGACAACGGACGAAGTAGGAAGCACACTGCACACGCGCGGAATATGGAAAAGAAGGAAGAACAGCGCGCATTGAACTGGAAAGCAGCATATGTAACTGAGAAAGGCGGGCCAGCCGGTGGTCGGTATTTGAATGCATATAGTAACCGCGCAAACGACAACGGACGGAGAAGGAAACACACTGCACACGCGCGGAACATAGAACGAAGGAGGAACAGGGCCCATTGAACTAGAAAGTAGCATATGTTACTTAGAAAGGCGGGCTAGCTGGTGGTCTTTATTTTAATGCATAATATAACCGCGCAAACGACAACGGATGAAGAAGGGAACACACTGCACATGCGCAGAACATGGAAAGGAAGGAAGAACAGGGCCCATTGAACTAGAAAGTAGCATATGTATCTGAGAAAGGCGGGCTAGCTGGTGGTCGGTATTTAAATGCATATTGTAACCGAGCAAACGACATCAGACGAAGAAGGAAGCACACTGCACAAGCACGGAACACAGAAAGGAAAGAAGAACAGGGCCCATTGAACTAGAAAGTAGCATATTTGACTAAGAAAGGCGATCTAGCTGGTGGTCGTTATTTGGATGCATAATGTAACCGCGCAAACGACAACGGACGAAGATGGAAACACACTGCACAAGCACGGAACATAGAAAGGAAAGAAGAACAGGGCCCATTGAACTAGAAAGTAACATATGTAACTGAGAAAGGCGGGCTAGCTGGTGGTGGTTATTTGGATGCATAATGTAACCGCGCAAACGACAACGGACGAAGAAGGACGCACACTGCACAAGAACGGAACATAGAAAGGAAAGAAGAAGAGGGCCCATTGAACTAGAAAGTAGCATATGTAACTGAGAAAGGCGGGCTAGATGGTGGTCGTTATTTGGAGGCATAATGTAACCGCGCCAACGACAACGGACGAAGAAGGAAACACACTGCACACGCGCGGTACATAGAACGAAGGAAGAACAGGGCCCTTTGAACTAGAAAGTAGCATATGTAACTGAGAAAGGCGGGCTAGCTGGTGGTCGTTATTTGATTGCATAATATAACCGCGCTAAAGACAACGGACGGAGAAGGAAACACTGCACATGTGCGGAACATGGAAAGGAATGAAGAACAGGGCCCATTGTACTAGAAAGTAGCATATGCAACTGAGAACGGCGGGCTAGCAGATGGTCGTTATGTGAATGCACAATGTAACCGCGCAAACGACAACGGACGGAGAAGGAAACACACTGCACACGCGGGGAACATAGAAAGGAAGGAAGAACAGTACCCATTGAACTAGAAAGTAGCATATTTAACTGAGAAAGCCGGGCTAGCTGGTGGTCGGTATTTGAATGCATAATGTAACCGCGCAAACGACAACGGACGAAGAAGGAAACAAACTGCACACGCGGGGAACATAGAAAGGAAGGAAGAACAGTGCCCATTGAAGTATAAAGTCGCATATGTAACAGAGAAAGGCGGGCTAGCTGGTGGTCGTTATGTGAATGCATAATGTAAACGCGCAAACGACAATGGACGAAGAAGCGAACACACTGCACATGCGCAGAAAATGGAAACGAAGGAAGAACAGTGCCCATTGAACTAGAAAGTAGGATATGTAACGGAGGAAGGCGGGCTAGCTGGTGGTCTTTATTTGAATGCTTAATGTAACCGCGCAAACGACAACGGACGAAGAAGGAAACACACTGCACACGCGCGAAACATGGAAAGGAAGGAAGAACAGCGCGCATTGAACTGAAAAGCAGCATATGTAACTGAGAAAGGCGGGCTAGCTGGTGGTCGGTATTTGAATGCATAATATAACCGCGCAAACGACAACGGACGGAGAAGGAAACACACTGCACACGCGCGGAACATAGAACGAAGGAAGAACAGGGACCTTTGAACTGGAAAGCAGCATATGTAACTGAGAAAGGCGGGCTAGCTGGTGGTCGGTATTTGAATGCATAAGTTAACCGCGCAAACGACAACGGACGGATAAGGAAACACACTGCACAAGCGCGGAACATAGAAAGGAAGGAAGAACAGGGCCCATTGTACTAGAAAGTAGCATATGTAACTGAGAAAGGCGGGCTAGCTGGTGGTCTTTATTTGAATGCATAATGTAACCGCGCAAACGACAACGGACGAAGTAGGAAGCACACTGCACACGCGCGGAATATGGAAAGGAAGAAAGAACAGCGCGCATTGAACTGGAAAGCAGCATATGTAACTGAGAAAGGCGGGCCAGCTGGTGGTCGGTATTCGAATGCATAATGTAACCGCGCAAACGACAACGGACGGAGAAGGAAACACACTGCACACGCGCGGAACATAGAACGAAGGAAGAACAGGGCCCTTTGAACTAGAAAGTAGCATATGTTACTTTGAAAGGCGGGCTAGCTGGTGGTCTTTATTTGAATGCATAATATAACCGCGCAAACGACAACGGACGGATAAGGAAACACACTGCACGCGCGGAACATCGAAAGGAAGGAAGAACAGGGCCCATTGTACTAGAAAGTAGCATATGTAACAGAGAAAGGCGGGCTAGCTGGTGGTCGTTATGTGAATGCATAATGTAAACGCGCAAACGACAATGGACGAAGAAGCGAACACACTGCACATGCGCAGAAAATGGAAAGGAAGGAAGAACAGTGCCCATTGAACTAGAAAGTAGCATATGTAACGGAGGAAGGCGGGCTAGCTGGTGGTCTTTATTTGAATGCTTAATGTAACCGCGCAAACGACAACGGACGAAGAAGGAAACACACTGCACACGCGCGAAACATGGAAAGGAAGGAAGAACAGCGCGCATTGAACTGAAAAGCAGCATATGTAACTGAGAAAGGCGGGCTAGCTGGTGGTCGGTATTTGAATGCATAAGTTAACCGCGCAAACGACAACGGACGGATAAGGAAACACACTGCACACGCGCGGAACATAGAAAGGAAGGAAGAACAGGGCCCATTGTACTAGAAAGTAGCATATGTAACTGAGAAAGGCGGGCTAGCTGGTGGTCTTTATTTGAATGCATAATGTAACCGCGCAAACGACAACGGACGAAGTAGGAAGCACACTGCACATGCGCGGAATATGGAAAGGAAGAAAGAACAGCGCGCATTGAACTGGAAAGCAGCATATGTAACTGAGAAAGGCGGGCCAGCTGGTGGTCGGTATTCGAATGCATAATGTAACCGCGCAAACGACAACGGACGGAGAAGGAAACACACTGCACACGCGCGCAACATAGAACGAAGGAAGAACAGGGCCCTTTGAACTAGAAAGTAGCATATGTTACTTTGAAAGGCGGGCTAGCTGGTGGTCTTTATTTGAATGCATAATATAACCGCGCAAACGACAACGGACGGATAAGGAAACACACTGCACGCGCGGAACATAGAAAGGAAGGAAGAACAGGGCCCATAGTACTAGAAAGTAGCATATGTAACTGAGAAAGGCGGGCTAGCTGGTGGTCTTTTTTGAATGCATAATGTAAACGCGCAAACGACAATGGACGAAGAAGCGAACACACTGCACATGCGCAGAAAATGGAAAGGAAGGAAGAACAGTGCCCATTGAACTAGAAAGTAGCATATGTAACGGAGGAAGGCGGGCTAGCTGGTGGTCTTTATTTGAATGCTTAATGTAACCGCGCAAACGACAACGGACGAAGAAGGAAACACACTGCACACGCGCGAAACATGGAAAGGAAGGAAGAACAGCGCGCATTGAACTGCAAAGCAGAATATGTAACTGAGAAAGGCGGGCTAGCTGGTGGTCGGTATTTGAATGCAGAATATAACCGCGCAAACGACAACGGACGGAGAAGGAAACACACTGCACACGCGCGGAACATAGAACGAAGGAAGAACAGGGCCCATTGAACTAGAAAGTAGCGTATGTTAATTAGAAAGGCGGGCTAGCTGGTGTTCTTTATTTGAATGCATAATATAACCGCGCAAACGACAACGGACGGATAAGGAAACACACCGCACACGCGCGGAACATAGAAAGGAAGGAAGAACAGGGCCCATTGTACTAGAAAGTAGCATATGTAACTGAGAAAGGCGGGCTAGCTGGTGGTCGGTATTTGAATGCATAATGTAACAGCGCAAACGACAATGGACGATGTAGGAAGCACACTGCACCCGCGCGGAACATGGAAAGGAAGCAAGAACAGCGCGCATTGAACTGGAAAGCAGCATATGTAACTGAGAAAGGTGGGCTAGCTGGTGGTCGGTATTTGAATGCATAAGTTAACCGCGCAAACGACAACGGACGAATAAGGAAACACACTGCACACGCGCGGAACATAGAAAGGAAGGAAGAACAGGGCCCATTGTACTAGAAAGTAGCATATGTAACTGAGAAAGGCGGGCTAGCTGGTGGTCTTTATTTGAATGCATAATGTAACCGCGCAAACGACAACGGACGAAGTAGGAAGCACACTGCACACGCGCGGAATATGGAAAGGAAGAAAGAACAGCGCGCATTGAACTGGAAAGCAGCATATGTAACTGAGAAAGGCGGGCCAGCTGGTGGTCGGTATTCGAATGCATAATGTAACCGCGCAAACGACAACGGACGGAGAAGGAAACACACTGCACACGCGCGGAACATAGAACGAAGGAAGAACAGGGACCTTTGAACTAGAAAGTAGCATATGTTACCTTGAAAGGCGGGCTAGCTGGTGGTCTTTATTTGAATGCATAATATAACCGCGCAAACGACAACGGATGAAGAAGGGAACACACTGCACATGCGCAGAACATGGAAAGGAAGGAAGAACAGGGCCCATTGAACTAGAAAGTAGCATATGTATCTGAGAAAGGCGGGCTAGCTGGTGGTCGGTATTTGAATGCATAATGTAAGTGCGCAAACGACAACGGACGAAGTAGCAAGCACACTGCACACGCGCGGAACATGGAAAGGAAGGAAGAACAGTGCCCATTGAACTAGAAAGTAGCATATGTAACGGAGGAAGGCGGGCTAGCTGGTGGTCTTTATTTGAGTGCTTAATGTAACCGCGCAAACGACAACGGACGAAGAAGGGAACACAATGCACATGCGCAGAACATGGAAAGGATGGAAGAACAGGGCCCATTGAACTACAAAGTAGCATATGTAACTGAGAAAGGCGGGCTAGCTGGTGGTCGGTATTTGAATGCATAATGTAACCGCGCAAACGACAACGGACGAAGAAAGAAGCACACTGCACAGGAACAGAACCTAGAAAGGAAAGAAGAACAGGGCCCATTGAACTAGAAAGCAGCATATGTGACTGAGAAAGGCGGGCTAGCTGTTTGTCGTTATTTGCATACATAATGAAACCGCGAAAACGACAACGGATGAAGAAAGAAGCACACTGCACAAGAACGGAACCTAGAAAAGAAAGAACAGGGCCCATTGAACTAGAAAGTAGCATATGTAACTGAGAAAGGCGGGCTAGCTGGTGGTCGGTATTTGAATGCATAATGTAACCGCGCAAACGACAACGAATGAAGAAGGGAACACACTGCACATGCGCAGAACATGGAAAGGAATGAAGAACAGGGCCCATTGAACTAGAAAGTAGCATATGTAACTGAGAAAGGCGGGCTAGCTGGTGGTCGTTATTTGATTGCCTAATATAACCGCGCAAACGAATATGGACGGAGAAGGAAACACACTGCACATGCGCGGAACATGGAAAGGAATGAAGAACAGAGCCCATTGAACTAGAAAGTAGCGTATGCAACTGAGAACGGCGGGCTAGCAGATGGTCGTTATGTGAATGCACAATGTAACCGCGCAAATGACAACGGACGGAGAAGGAAACACACTGCACACGCGGGCAACATAGAAAGGAAGGAAGAACAGTGCCCATTGAACTAGAAAGTAGCATATGTAACTGAGAAAGCCGGGCTAGCTGGTGGTCGTTATTTGAATGCATATTGTAACCGCGCAAACGACAACGAACGAAGAAGGAAACAAACTGCACACGCGGGGAACATAGAAAGGAAGGAAGAACAGTGCCCATTGAACTAGAAAGTCGCATATGTAACTGAGAAAGGCGGGCTAGCTGGTGGTCGTTATGTGAATGCATAATGTAAACGCGCAAACGACAACGGACGAAGAAGAGAACACACTGCACATGCGCAGAAAATGGAAAGGAAGGAAGAACAGTGCCCATTGAACTAGAAAGTAGCATATGTAAGGGAGGAAGGCGTGCTAGCTGGTGGTCTTTATTTGAATGCTTAATGTAACCGCGCAAACGACAACGGGCGAAGAAGGAAACACACTGCACACGCGCGAAACATGGAAAGGAAGGAAGAACAGCGCGCATTGAACTAGAAAGCAGCATATGTAACTGAGAAAGGCGTACTAGCTGGTGGTCTGTTTTTAAATGCATATTGTAACCGAGCAAACGACATCAGACGAAGAAGGAAGCACACTGCACAAGCACGGAACATAGAAAGGAAAGAAGAACAGGGCCCATTGAACTAGAAAGTAGCATATTTAACTAAGAAAGGCGATCTAGCTGGTGGTCGTTATTTGGATGCATAATGTAACCGCGCAAACGACAACGGACGAAGATGGAAACACACTGCACAAGCACGGAACATAGAAAGGAAAGAAGAACAGGGCCCATTGAACTAGAAAGTAACATATGTAACTGAGAAAGGCGGGCTAGCTGGTGGTGGTTCTTTGGATGCATAATGTAACCGCGCAAACGACAACGGACGAAGAAGGACGCACACTGCACAAGAACGGAACATAGAAAGGAAAGAAGAACAGGGCCCATTGAACTAGAAAGTAGCATATGTAACTGAGAAAGGCGGGCTAGATGGTGGTCGTTATTTGGAGGCATAATGTAACCGCGCCAACGACAACGGACGAAGAAGGAAACACACTGCACACGCGCGGTACATAGAACGAAGGAAGAACAGGGCCCTTTGAACTAGAAAGTAGCATATGTAACTGAGAAAGGCGGGCTAGCTGGTGGTCGTTATTTGATTGCATAATATAACCGCGCTAAAGACAACGGACGGAGAAGGAAACAAACTGCACACGCGGGGAACATAGAAAGGAAGGAAGAACAGTGCCCATTGAAGTATAAAGTCGCATATGTAACAGAGAAAGGCGGGCTAGCTGGTGGTCCTTATGTGAATGCATAATGTAAACGCGCAAACGACAATGGACGAAGAAGCGAACACACTGCACATGCGCAGAAAATGGAAAGGAAGGAAGAACAGTGCCCATTGAACTAGAAAGTAGCATATGTAACGGAGGAAGGCGGGCTAGCTGGTGGTCTTTATTTGAATGCTTAATGTAACCGCGCAAACGACAACGGACGAAGAAGGAAACACACTGCACACGCGCGAAACATGGAAAGGAAGGAAGAACAGCGCGCATTGAACTGAAAAGCAGCATATGTAACTGAGAAAGGCGGGCTAGCTGGTGGTCGGTATTTGAATGCATAATATAACCGCGCAAACGACAACGGACGGAGAAGGAAACACACTGCACACGCGCGGAATATGGAAAGGAAGAAAGAACAGCGCGCATTGAACTGGAAAGCAGCATGTGTAACTGAGAAAGGCGGGCCAGCTGGTGGTCGGTATTCGAATGCATAATGTAACCGCGCAAACGACAACGGACGGAGAAGGAAACACACTGCACACGCGCGGAACATAGAACGAAGGAAGAACAGGGACCTTTGAACTAGAAAGTAGCATATGTTACTTTGAAAGGCGGGCTAGCTGGTGGTCTTTATTTGAATGCATAATATAACCGCGCAAACGACAACGGATGAAGAAGGGAACACACTGCACATGCGCAGAACATGGAAAGGAAGGAAGAACAGGGCCCATTGAACTAGAAAGTAGCATATGTATCTGAGAAAGGCGGGCTAGCTGGTGGTCGGTATTTGAATGCATAATGTAAGTGCGCAAACGACAACGGACGAAGTAGCAAGCACACTGCACACGCGCGGAACATGGAGAGGAAGGAAGAACAGTGCCCATTGAACTAGAAAGTAGCATATGTAACGGAGGAAGGCGGGCTAGCTGGTGGTCTTTATTTGAGTGCTTAATGTAACCGCGCAAACGACAACGGACGAAGAAGGGAACACAATGCACATGCGCAGAACATGGAAAGGATGGAAGAACAGGGCCCATTGAACTACAAAGTAGCATATGTAACTGAGAAAGGCGGGCTAGCTGGTGGTCGGTATTTGAATGCATAATGTAACCGCGCAAACGACAACGGACGAAGAAAGAAGCACACTGCACAGGAACAGAACCTAGAAAGGAAAGAAGAACAGGGCCCATTGAACTAGAAAGTAGCATAGGTAACTGAGAACGGCGGGCTAGCTGGTGGTCGTTATTTGGATGCATAATGTAACCACGCATACGACAACGGACGAAGAAGGAAGCACACTGCACAAGCACGGAACATAGAAAGGAAAGAAGAACAGGGCCCATTGAACTAGAAAGCAGCATATGTGACTGAGAAAGGCGGGCTAGCTGTTTGTCGTTATTTGCATACATAATGAAACCGCGCAAACGACAACGGATGAAGAAAGAAGCACACTGCACAAGAACGGAACCTAGAAAAGAAAGAAGAACAGGGCCCATTGAACTAGAAAGTAGCATATGTAACTGAGAAAGGCGGGCTAGCTGGTGGTCGGTATTTGAATGCATAATGTAACCGCGCAAACGACAACGAATGAAGAAGGGAACACACTGCACATGCGCAGAACATGGAAAGGAATGAAGAACAGGGCCCATTGAATTAGAAAGTAGCATATGTAACTGAGAAAGGCGGGCTAGCTGGTGTTCTTTATTTGAATGCATAATATAACCGCGCAAACGACAACGGACGGATAAGGAAACACACCGCACACGCGCGGAACATAGAAAGGAAGGAAGAACAGGGCCCATTGTACTAGAAAGTAGCATATGTAACTGAGAAAGGCGGGCTAGCTGGTGGTCTTTATTTGAATGCATAATGTAACCGCGCAAACGACAACGGACGAAGTAGGAAGCACACTGCACACGCGCGGAATATGGAAAGGAAGAAAGAACAGCGCGCATTGAACTGGAAAGCAGCATATGTAACTGAGAAAGGCGGGCCAGCTGGTGGTCGGTATTCGAATGCATAATGTAAACGCGCAAACGACAACGGACGGAGAAGGAAACACACTGCACACGCGCGGAACATAGAACGAAGGAAGAACAGGGCCCTTTGAACTAGAAAGTAGCATATGTTACTTTGAAAGGCGGGCTAGCTGGTGGTCTTTATTTGAATGCATAATATAACCGCGCAAACGACAACGGATGAAGAAGGGAACACACTGCACATGCGCAGAACATGGAAAGGAAGGAAGAACAGGGCCCATTGAACTAGAAAGTAGCATATGTATCTGAGAAAGGCGGGCTAGCTGGTGGTCGTTATTTGAATGCATAATGTAACCGCGCAAACGACAACGGACGAAGAAGGAAACAAACTGCACAAGCGGGGAACATAGAAAGGAAGGAAGAACAGTGCCCATTGAAGTAGAAAGTCGCATATGTAACAGAGAAAGGCGGGCTAGCTGGTGGTCGTTATGTGAATGCATAATGTAAACGCGCAAACGACAATGGACGAAGAAGCGAACACACTGCACATGCGCAGAAAAGGGAAAGGAAGGAAGAACAGTGCCCATTGAACTAGAAAGTAGCATATGTAACGGAGGAAGGCGGGCTAGCTGGTGGTCTTTATTTGATTGCTTAATGTAACCGCGCAAACGACAACGGACGAAGAAGGAAACACACTGCACACGCGCGAAACATGGAAAGGAAGGAAGAACAGCGCGCATTGAACTGAAAAACAGCATATGTAACTGAGAAAGGCGGGCTAGCTGGTGGTCGGTATTTGAATGCAGAATATAACCGCGCAAACGACAACGGACGGAGAAGGAAACACACTGCACACGCGCGGAACATAGAACGAAGGAAGAACAGGGCCCATTGAACTAGAAAGTAGCGTATGTTACTTAGAAAGGCGGGCTAGCTGGTGTTCTTTATTTGAATGCATAATATAACCGCGCAAACGACAACGGACGGATAAGGAAACACACCGCACACGCGCGGAACATAGAAAGGAAGGAAGAACAGGGCCCATTGTACTAGAAAGTAGCATATGTAACTGAGAAAGGCGGGCTAGCTGGTGGTCGGTATTTGAATGCATAATGTAACAGCGCAAACGACAATGGACGATGTAGGAAGCACACTGCACACGCGCGGAACATGGAAAGGAAGCAAGAACAGCGCGCATTGAACTGGAAAGCAGCATATGTAACTGAGAAAGGCGGGCTAGCTGGTGGTCGGTATTTGAATGCATAAGTTAACCGCGCAAACGACAACGGACGAATAAGGAAACACACTGCACACGCGCGGAACATAGAAAGGAAGGAAGAACAGGGCCCATTGTACTAGAAAGTAGCATATGTAACTGAGAAAGGCGGGCTAGCTGGTGGTCTTTATTTGAATGCATAATGTAACCGCGCAAACGACAACGGACGAAGTAGGAAGCACACTGCACACGCGCGGAATATGGAAAGGAAGAAAGAACAGCGCGCATTGAACTGGAAATCAGCATATGTAACTGAGAAAGGCGGGCCAGCTGGTGGTCGGTATTCGAATGCATAATGTAACCGCGCAAACGACAACGGACGGAGAAGGAAACACACTGCACACGCGCGGAACATAGAACGAAGGAAGAACAGGGACCTTTGAACTAGAAAGTAGCATATGTTACCTTGAAAGGCGGGCTAGCTGGTGGTCTTTATTTGAATGCATAATATAACCGCGCAAACGACAACGGATGAAGAAGGGAACACACTGCACATGCGCAGAACATGGAAAGGAAGGAAGAACAGGGCCCATTGAACTAGAAAGTAGCATATGTATCTGAGAAAGGCGGGCTAGCTGGTGGTCGGTATTTGAATGCATAATGTAAGTGCGCAAACGACAACGGACGAAGTAGCAAGCACACTGCACACGCGCGGAACATGGAAAGGAAGGAAGAACAGTGCCCATTGAACTACAAAGTAGCATATGTAACTGAGAAAGGCGGGCTAGCTGGTGGTCGGTATTTGAATGCATAATGTAACCGCGCAAACGACAACGGACGAAGAAAGAAGCACACTGCACAGGAACAGAACCTAGAAAGGAAAGAAGAACAGGGCCCATTGAACTAGAAAGTAGCATAGGTAACTGAGAACGGCGGGCTAGCTGGTGGTCGTTATTTGGATGCATAATGTAACCACGCATACGACAACGGACGAAGAAGGAAGCACACTGCACAATCACGGAACATAGAAAGGAAAGAAGAACAGGGCCCATTGAACTAGAAAGCAGCATATGTGACTGAGAAAGGCGGGCTAGCTGTTTGTCGTTATTTGCATACATAATGAAACCGCGCAAACGACAACGGATGAAGAAAGAAGCACACTGCACAAGAACGGAACCTAGAAAAGAAAGAAGAACAGGGCCCATTGAACTAGAAAGTAGCATATGTAACTGAGAAAGGCGGGCTAGCTGGTGGTCGGTATTTGAATGCATAATGTAACCGCGCAAACGACAACGAATGAAGAAGGGAACACACTGCACATGCGCAGAACATGGAAAGGAATGAAGAACAGGGCCCATTGAACTAGAAAGTAGCATATGTAACTGAGAAAGGCGGGCTAGCTGGTGGTCGTTATTTGATTGCCTAATATAACCGCGCAAACGACAATGGACGGAGAAGGAAACACACTGCACATGCGCGGAACATGGAAAGGAATGAAGAACAGGGCCCATTGAACTAGAAAATAGCGTATGCAACTGAGAACGGCGGGCTAGCAGATGGTCGTTATGTGAATGCACAATGTAACCGCGCAAACGACAACGGACGGAGAAGGAAACACACTGCACACGCGGGCAACATAGAAAGGAAGGAAGAACAGTGCCCATTGAACTAGAAAGTAGCATATGTAACTGAGAAAGCCGGGCTAGCTGGTGGTCGTTATTTGAATGCATATTGTAACCGCGCAAACGACAACGAACGAAGAAGGAAACAAACTGCACACGCGGGGAACATAGAAAGGAAGGAAGAACAGCGCGCATTGAACTAGAAAGTAGCATATGTAAGGGAGGAAGGCGTGCTAGATGGTGGTCTTTATTTGAATGCTTAATGTGACCGCGCAAACGACAACGGGCGAAGAAGGAAACACACTGCACACGCGCGAAACATGGAAAGGAAGGAAGAACAGCGCGCATTGAACTAGAAAGTAGCATATGTAACTGAGAAAGGCGTACTAGCTGGTGGTCTGTTTTTAAATGCATATTGTAACCGAGCAAACGACATCAGACGAAGAAGGAAGCACACTGCACAAGCACGGAACATAGAAAGGAAAGAAGAACAGGGCCCATTGAACTAGAAAGTAGCATATTTAACTAAGAAAGGCGATCTAGCTGGTGGTCGTTATTTGGATGCATAATGTAACCGCGCAAACAACAACGGACGAAGATGGAAACACACTGCACAAGCACGGAACATAGAAAGGAAAGAAGAACAGGGCCCATTGAACTAGAAAGTAACATATGTAACTGAGAAAGGCGGGCTAGCTGGTGGTGGTTCTTTGGATGCATAATGTAACCGCGCAAACGACAACGGACGAAGTAGGAAGCACACTGCACACGCGCGGAATATGGAAAGGAAGAAAGAACAGCGCGCATTGAACTGGAAAGCAGCATATGTAACTGAGAAAGGCGGGCCAGCTGGTGGTCGGTATTCGAATGCATAATGTAACCGCGCAAACGACAACGGACGGAGAAGGAAACACACTGCACACGCGCGGAACATAGAACGAAGGAAGAACAGGGACCTTTGAACTAGAAAGTAGCATATGTTACTTTGAAAGGCGGGCTAGCTGGTGGTCTTAATTTGAATGCATAATATAACCGCGCAAACGACAACGGACGGATAAGGAAACACACTGCACGCGCGGAACATAGAAAGGAAGGAAGAACAGGGCCCATTGTACTAGAAAGTAGCATATGTAACTGAGAAAGGCGGGCTAGCTGGTGGTCTTTTTTTGAATGCATAATGTAAACGCGCAAACGACAATGGACGAAGAAGCGAACACACTGCACATGTGCAGAAAATGGAAAGGAAGGAAGAACAGTGCCCATTGAACTAGAAAGTAGCATATGTAACGGAGGAAGGCGGGCTAGCTGGTGGTCTTTATTTGAATGCTTAATGTAACCGCGCAAACGACAACGGACGAAGAAGGAAACACACTGCACACGCGCGAAACATGGAAAGGAAGGAAGAACAGAGCGCATTGAACTGAAAAGCAGCATATGTAACTGAGAAAGGCGGGCTAGCTGGTGGTCGGTATTTGAATGCAGAATATAACCGCGCAAACGACAACGGACGGAGAAGGAAACACACTGCACACGCGCGGAACATAGAACGAAGGAAGAACAGGGCCCATTGAACTAGAAAGTAGCGTATGTTACTTAGAAAGGCGGGCTAGCTGGTGTTCTTTATTTGAATGCATAATATAACCGCGCAAACGACAACGGACGGATAAGGAAACACACCGCACACGCGCGGAACATAGAAAGGAAGGAAGAACAGGGCCCATTGTACTAGAAAGTAGCATATGTAACTGAGAAAGGCGGGCTAGCTGGTGGTCGGTATTTGAATGCATAATGTAACAGCGCAAACGACAATGGACGATGTAGGAAGCACACTGCACACGCGCGGAACATGGAAAGGAAGCAAGAAAAGCGCGCATTGAACTGGAAAGCAGCATATGTAACTGAGAAAGGCGGCCTAGCTGGTGGTCGGTATTTGAATGCATAAGTTAACCGCGCAAACGACAACGGACGGATAAGGAAACACACTGCACACGCGCGGAACATAGAAAGGAAGGAAGAACAGGGCCCATTGTACTGGAAAGTAGCATATGTAACTGAGATGGCGGGCTAGCTGGTGGTCTTTATTTGAATGCATAATGTAACCACGCAAACGACAACGGACGAAGTAGGAAGCACACTGCACACGCGCGGAATATGGAAAGGAAGAAAGAACAGCGCGCATTGAACTGGAAAGCAGCATATGTAACTGAGAAAGGCTGGCCAGCTGGTGGTCGGTATTCGAATGCATAATGTAAACGCGCAAACGACAACGGACGGAGAAGGAAACACACTGCACACGCGCGGAACATAGAACGAAGGAACAACAGGGCCCTTTGAACTAGAAAGTAGCATATGTTACTTTGAAAGGCGGGCTAGCTGGTGGTCTTTATTTGAATGCATAATATAACCGCGCAAACGACAACGGATGAAGAAGGGAACACACTGCACATGCGCAGAACATGGAAAGGAAGGAAGAACAGGGCCCATTGAACTAGAAAGTAGCATATGTATCTGAGAAAGGCGGGCTAGCTGGTGGTCGGTATTTGAATGCATAATGTAACCGCGCAAACGACAACGGACGAAGAAGGAAACAAACTGCACAAGCGGGGAACATAGAAAGGAAGGAAGAACAGTGCCCATTGAAGTAGAAAGTCGCATATGTAACAGAGAAAGGCGGGCTAGCTGGTGGTCGTTATGTGAATGCATAATGTAAACGCGCAAACGACAATGGACGAAGAAGCGAACACACTGCACATGCGCAGAAAATGGAAAGGAAGGAAGAACAGTGCCCATTGAACTAGAAAGTAGCATATGTAACGGAGGAAGGCAGGCTAGCTGGTGGTCTTTATTTGATTGCTTAATGTAACCGCGCAAACGACAACGGACGAAGAAGGAAACACACTGCACACGCGCGAAACATGGAAAGGAAGGAAGAACAGCGCGCATGCACTGAAAAACAGCATTTGTAACTGAGAAAGGCGGGCTACCTGGTGGTCGGTATTTGAATGCAGAATATAACCGCGCAAACGACAACGGACGGAGAAGGAAACACACTGCACACGCGCGGAACATAGAGCGAAGGAAGAACAGGGCCCATTGAACTAGAAAGTAGCGTATGTTACTTAGAAAGGCGGGCTAGCTGGTGTTCTTTATTTGAATGCATAATATAACCGCGCAAACGACAACGGACGGATAAGGAAACACACCGCACACGCGCGGAACATAGAAAGGAAGGAAGAACAGGGCCCATTGTACTAGAAAGTAGCATATGTAACTGAGAAAGGCGGGCTAGCTGGTGGTCGGTATTTGAATGCATAATGTAACAGCGCAAACGACAATGGACGATGTAGGAAGCACACTGCACACGCGCGGAACATGGAAAGGAAGCAAGAACAACGCGCATTGAACTGGAAAGCAGCATATGTAACTGAGAAAGGTGGGCTAGCTGGTGGTCGGTATTCGAATGCATAAGTTAACCGCGCAAACGACAACGGACGAATAAGGAAACACACTGCACATGCGCAGAACATGATAAGGAAGGAAGAACAGGGCCCATTGAACTAGAAAGTAGCATATGTATCTGAGAAAGGCGGGCTAGCTGGTGGTCGGTATTTGAATGCATAATGTAAGTGCGCAAACGACAACGGACGAAGTAGCAAGCAGACTGCACACGCGCAGAACATGGAAAGGAAGGAAGAACAGGGCCCATTGAACTAGAAAGTAGCATATGTATCTGAGAAAGGCGGGCTAGCTGGTGGTCGGTATTTGAATGCATATTGTAAGTGCGCAAACGACAACGGACGAAGTAGCAAGCACACTGCACACGCGCGGAACATGGAAAGGAAGGAAGAACAGTGCCCATTGAACTAGAAAGTAGCATATGTAACCTAGGATGGCGGGCTACCTGGTGGTCTTTATTTGAGTGCTTAATGTAACCGCGCAAACGACAACGGACGAAGAAGGGAACACAATGCACATGCGCAGAACATGGAAAGGATGGAAGAACAGGGCCCATTGAACTACAAAGTAGCATATGTAACTGAGAAAGGCGGGCTAGCTGGTGGTCGGTATTTGAATGCATAATGTAACCGCGCAAACGACAACGGACGAAGAAAGAAGCACACTGCACAAGCACGGAACATAGAAAGGAAAGAAGAACAGGGCCCATTGAACTAGAAAGCAGCATATGTGACTGAGAAAGGCGGGCTAGCTGTTTGTCGTTATTTGCATACATAATGAAACCGCGAAAACGACAACGGATGAAGAAAGAAGCACACTGCACAAGAACGGAACCTAGAAAAGAAAGAAGAACAGGGCCCATTGAACTAGAAAGTAGCATATGTAACTGAGAAAGGCGGGCTAGCTGGTGGTCGGTATTTGAATGCATAATGTAACCGCGCAAACGACAATGGACGGAGAAGGAAACACACTGCACATGCGCGGAACATGGAAAGGAATGAAGAACAGGGCCCATTGAACTAGAAAGTAGCGTATGCAACTGAGAACGGCGGGCTAGCAGATGGTCGTTATGTGAATGCACAATGCAACCGCGCAAACGACAACGGACGGAGAAGGAAACACACTGCACACGCGGGGAACATAGAAAGGAAGGAAGAACAGTACCCATTGAACTAGAAAGTAGCATATGTAACTGAGAAAGCCGGGCTAGCTGGTGGTCGGTATTTGAATGCATAATGTAACCGCGCAAACGACAACGGACGAAGAAGGAAACAAACTGCACACGCGGGGAACATAGAAAGGAAGAACAGTGCCCATTGAAGTAGAAAGTCGCATATGTAACAGAGAAAGGCGGGCTAGCTGGTGGTCGTTATGTGAATGCATAATGTAAACGCGCAAACGACAATGGACGAAGAAGCGAACACACTGCACATGCGCAGAAAATGGAAAGGAAGGAAGAACAGTGCCCATTGAACTAGAAAGTAGCATATGTAACGGAGGAAGGCGGGCTAGCTGGTGGTCCTTATTTGAATGCTTAATGTAACCGCGCAAACGACAACGGACGAAGAAGGAAACACTGCACACGCGCGAAACATGGAAAGGAAGGAAGAACAGCGCGCATTGAACTGAAAAGCAGCATATGTAACTGAGAAAGGCGGGCTAGCTGGTGGTCGGTATTTGAATGCATATTATAACCGCGCAAACGACAACGGACGGAGAAGGAAACACACTGCACACGCGCGGAACATAGAACGAAGGAAGAACAGGGCCCATTGAACTAGCAAGTAGCGTATGTTACTTAGAAAGGCGGGCTAGCTGGTGTTCTTTATTTGAATGCATAATATAACCGCGCAAACGACAACGGACGGATAAGGAAACACACCGCACACGCGCGGAACATAGAAAGGAAGGAAGAACAGGGCCCATTGTACTAGAAAGTAGCATATGTAACTGAGAAAGGCGGGCTAGCTGGTGGTCGGTATTTGAATGCATAATGTAACCGCGCAAACGACAGTGGACGAAGTAGGAAGCACACTGCACACGCGCGGAAGATGGAAAGGAAGCAAGAACAGCGCGCATTGAACTGGAAAGCAGCATATGTAACTGAGAAAGGCGGGCTAGCTGGTGGTCGGTATTTGAATGCATAAGATAACCGCGCAAACGACAACGGACGGATAAGGAAACACACTGCACGCGCGGAACATAGAAAGGAAGGAAGAACAGGGCCCATTGTACTAGAAAGTATAATATGTAACTGAGAAAGGCGGGCTAGCTGGTGGGCTTTATTTGAATGCATAATGTAAACGCGCAAACGACAACGGACGAAGTAGGAAGCACACTGCACACGCGCGGAATATGGAAAAGAAGGAAGAACAGCGCGCATTGAACTGGAAAGCAGCATATGTAACTGAGAAAGGCGGGCCAGCCGGTGGTCGGTATTTGAATGCATATAGTAACCGCGCAAACGACAACGGACGGAGAAGGAAACACACTGCACACGCGCGGAACATAGAACGAAGGAGGAACAGGGCCCATTGAACTAGAAAGTAGCATATGTTACTTAGAAAGGCGGGCTAGCTGGTGGTCTTTATTTTAATGCATAATATAACCGCGCAAACGACAACGGATGAAGAAGGGAACACACTGCACATGCGCAGAACATGGAAAGGAAGGAAGAACAGGGCCCATTGAACTAGAAAGTAGCATATGTATCTGAGAAAGGCGGGCTAGCTGGTGGTCGGTATTTAAATGCATATTGTAACCGAGCAAACGACATCAGACGAAGAAGGAAGCACACTGCACAAGCACGGAACACAGAAAGGAAAGAAGAACAGGGCCCATTGAACTAGAAAGTAGCATATTTGACTAAGAAAGGCGATCTAGCTGGTGGTCGTTATTTGGATGCATAATGTAACCGCGCAAACGACAACGGACGAAGATGGAAACACACTGCACAAGCACGGAACATAGAAAGGAAAGAAGAACAGGGCCCATTGAACTAGAAAGTAACATATGTAACTGAGAAAGGCGGGCTAGCTGGTGGTGGTTATTTGGATGCATAATGTAACCGCGCAAACGACAACGGACGAAGAAGGACGCACACTGCACAAGAACGGAACATAGAAAGGAAAGAAGAACAGGGCCCATTGAACTAGAAAGTAGCATATGTAACGGAGAAAGGCGGGCTAGATGGTGGTCGTTATTTGGAGGCATAATGTAACCGCGCCAACGACAACGGACGAAGAAGGAAACACACTGCACACGCGCGGTACATAGAACGAAGGAAGAACACGGCCCTTTGAACTAGAAAGTAGCATATGTAACTGAGAAAGGCGGGCTAGCTGGTGGTCGTTATTTGATTGCATAATATAACCGCGCTAAAGACAACGGACGGAGAAGGAAACACTGCACATGTGCGGAACATGGAAAGGAATGAAGAACAGGGCCCATTGTACTAGAAAGTAGCATATGCAACTGAGAACGGCGGGCTAGCAGATGGTCGTTATGTGAATGCACAATGTAACCGCGCAAACGACAACGGACGGAGAAGGAAACACACTGCACACGCGGGGAACATAGAAAGGAAGGAAGAACAGTACCCATTGAACTAGAAAGTAGCATATGTAACTGAGAAAGCCGGGCTAGCTGGTGGTCGGTATTTGAATGCATAATGTAACCGCGCAAACGACAACGGACGAAGAAGGAAACAAACTGCACACGCGGGGAACATAGAAAGGAAGGAAGAACAGTGCCCATTGAAGTATAAAGTCGCATATGTAACAAAGAAAGGCGGGCTAGCTGGTGGTCGTTATGTGAATGCATAATGTAAACGCGCAAACGACAATGGACGAAGAAGCGAACACACTGCACATGCGCAGAAAATGGAAAGGAAGGAAGAACAGTGCCCATTGAACTAGAAAGTAGGATATGTAACGGAGGAAGGCGGGCTAGCTGGTGGTCTTTATTTGAATGCTTAATGTAACCGCGCAAACGACAACGGACGAAGAAGGAAACACACTGCACACGCGCGAAACATGGAAAGGAAGGAAGAACAGCGCGCATTGAACTGAAAAGCAGCATATGTAACTGAGAAAGGCGGGCTAGCTGGTGGTCGGTATTTGAATGCATAATATAACCGCGCAAACGACAACGGACGGAGAAGGAAACACACTGCACACGCGCGGAACATAGAACGAAGGAAGAACAGGGACCTTTGAACTGGAAAGCAGCATATGTAACTGAGAAAGGCGGGCTAGCTGGTGGTCGGTATTTGAATGCATAAGTTAACCGCGCAAACGACAACGGACGGATAAGGAAACACACTGCACAAGCGCGGAACATAGAAAGGAAGGAAGAACAGGGCCCATTGTACTAGAAAGTAGCATATGTAACTGAGAAAGGCGGGCTAGCTGGTGGTCTTTATTTGAATGCATAATGTAACCGCGCAAACGACAACGGACGAAGTAGGAAGCACACTGCACACGCGCGGAATATGGAAAGGAAGAAAGAACAGCGCGCATTGAACTGGAAAGCAGCATATGTAACTGAGAAAGGCGGGCCAGCTGGTGGTCGGTATTCGAATGCATAATGTAACCGCGCAAACGACAACGGACGGAGAAGGAAACACACTGCACACGCGCGGAACATAGAACGAAGGAAGAACAGGGCCCTTTGAACTAGAAAGTAGCATATGTTACTTTGAAAGGCGGGCTAGCTGGTGGTCTTTATTTGAATGCATAATATAACCGCGCAAACGACAACGGACGGATAAGGAAACACACTGCACGCGCGGAACATCGAAAGGAAGGAAGAACAGGGCCCATTGTACTAGAAAGTAGCATATGTAACAGAGAAAGGCGGGCTAGCTGGTGGTCGTTATGTGAATGCATAATGTAAACGCGCAAACGACAATGGACGAAGAAGCGAACACACTGCACATGCGCAGAAAATGGAAAGGAAGGAAGAACAGTGCCCATTGAACTAGAAAGTAGCATATGTAACGGAGGAAGGCGGGCTAGCTGGTGGTCTTTATTTGAATGCTTAATGTAACCGCGCAAACGACAACGGACGAAGAAGGAAACACACTGCACACGCGCGAAACATGGAAAGGAAGGAAGAACAGCGCGCATTGAACTGAAATGCAGCATATGTAACTGAGAAAGGCGGGCTAGCTGGTGGTCGGTATTTGAATGCATAATATAACCGCGCAAACGACAACGGACGGAGAAGGAAACACACTGCACACGCGCGGAACATAGAACGAAGGAAGAACAGGGCCCATTGAACTAGAAAGTAGCGTATGTTACTTAGAAAGGCGGGCTTGCTGGTGTTCTTTATTTGAATGCATAATATAACCGCGCAAACGACAACGGACGAATAAGGAAACACACCGCACACGCGCGGAACATAGAAAGGAAGGAAGAACAGGGCCCATTGTACTAGAAAGTAGCATATGTAACTGAGAAAGGCGGGCTAGCTGGTGGTCGGTATTTGAATGCATAATGTAACAGCGCAAACGACAATGGACGATGTAGGAAGCACACTGCACACGCGCGGAACATGGAAAGGAAGCAAGAACAGCGCGCATTGAACTGGAAAGCAGCATATGTAACTGAGAAAGGCGGGCTAGCTGGTGGTCGGTATTTGAATGCATAAGTTAACCGCGCAAACGACAACGGACGGATAAGGAAACACACTGCACACGCGCGGAACATAGAAAGGAAGGAAGAACAGGGCCCATTGTACTAGAAAGTAGCATATGTAACTGAGAAAGGCGGGCTAGCTGGTGGTCTTTATTTGAATGCATAATGTAACCGCGCAAACGACAACGGACGAAGTAGGAAGCACACTGCACATGCGCGGAATATGGAAAGGAAGAAAGAACAGCGCGCATTGAACTGGAAAGCAGCATATGTAACTGAGAAAGGCGGGCCAGCTGGTGGTCGGTATTCGAATGCATAATGTAACCGCGCAAACGACAACGGACGGAGAAGGAAACACACTGCACACGCGCGCAACATAGAACGAAGGAAGAACAGGGCCCTTTGAACTAGAAAGTAGCATATGTTACTTTGAAAGGCGGGCTAGCTGGTGGTCTTTATTTGAATGCATAATATAACCGCGCAAACGACAACGGACGGATAAGGAAACACACTGCACGCGCGGAACATAGAAAGGAAGGAAGAACAGGGCCCATTGTACTAGAAAGTAGCATATGTAACTGAGAAAGGCGGGCTAGCTGGTGGTCTTTTTTGAATGCATAATGTAAACGCGCAAACGACAATGGACGAAGAAGCGAACACACTGCACATGCGCAGAAAATGGAAAGGAAGGAAGAACAGTGCCCATTGAACTAGAAAGTAGCATATGTAACGGAGGAAGGCGGGCTAGCTGGTGGTCTTTATTTGAATGCTTAATGTAACCGCGCAAACGACAACGGACGAAGAAGGAAACACACTGCACACGCGCGAAACATGGAAAGGAAGGAAGAACAGCGCGCATTGAACTGCAAAGCAGAATATGTAACTGAGAAAGGCGGGCTAGCTGGTGGTCGGTATTTGAATGCAGAATATAACCGCGCAAACGACAACGGACGGAGAAGGAAACACACTGCACACGCGCGGAACATAGAACGAAGGAAGAACAGGGCCCATTGAACTAGAAAGTAGCGTATGTTACTTAGAAAGGCGGGCTAGCTGGTGTTCTTTATTTGAATGCATAATATAACCGCGCAAACGACAACGGACGGATAAGGAAACACACCGCACACGCGCGGAACATAGAAAGGAAGGAAGAACAGGGCCCATTGTACTAGAAAGTAGCATATGTAACTGAGAAAGGCGGGCTAGCTGGTGGTCGGTATTTGAATGCATAATGTAACAGCGCAAACGACAATGGACGATGTAGGAAGCACACTGCACACGCGCGGAACATGGAAAGGAAGCAAAAACAGCGCGCATTGAACTGGAAAGCAGCATATGTAACTGAGAAAGGTGGGCTAGCTGGTGGTCGGTATTTGAATGCATATGTTAACCGCGCAAACGACAACGGACGAATAAGGAAACACACTGCACACGCGCGGAACATAGAAAGGAAGGAAGAACAGGGCCCATTGTACTAGAAAGTAGCATATGTAACTGAGAAAGGCGGGCTAGCTGGTGGTCGGTATTTGAATGCATAATGTAACAGCGCAAACGACAATGGACGATGTAGGAAGCACACTGCACACGCGCGGAACATGGAAAGGAAGCAAGAACAGCGCGCATTGAACTGGAAAGCAGCATATGTAACTGAGAAAGGCGGGCTAGCTGGTGGTCGGTATTTGAATGCATAAGTTAACCGCGCAAACGACAACGGACGGATAAGGAAACACACTGCACACGCGCGGAACATAGAAAGGAAGGAAGAACAGGGCCCATTGTACTAGAAAGTAGCATATGTAACTGAGAAAGGCGTGCTAGCTGGTGGTCTTTATTTGAATGCTTAATGTGACCGCGCAAACGACAACGGGCGAAGAAGGAAACACACTGCACACGCGCGAAACATGGAAAGGAAGGAAGAACAGCGTGCATTGAACTAGAAAGTAGCATATGTAACTGAGAAAGGCGTACTAGCTGGTGGTCTGTTTTTAAATGCATATTGTAACCGAGCAAACGACATCAGACGAAGAAGGAAGCACACTGCACAAGCACGGAACATAGAAAGGAAAGAAGAACAGGGCCCATTGAACTAGAAAGTAGCATATTTAACTAAGAAAGGCGATCTAGCTGGTGGTCGTTATTTGGATGCATAATGTAACCGCGCAAACGACAACGGACGAAGATGGAAACACACTGCACAAGCACGGAACATAGAAAGGAAAGAAGAACAGGGCCCATTGAACTAGAAAGTAACATATGTAACTGAGAAAGGCGGGCTAGCTGGTGGTGGTTCTTTGGATACATAATGTAACCGCGCAAACGACAACGGACGAAGAAGGACGCACACTGCACAAGAACGGAACATAGAAAGGAAAGAAGAACAGGGCCCATTGAACTAGAAAGTAGCATATGTAACTGAGAAAGGCGGGCTAGATGGTGGTCGTTATTTGGAGGCATAATGTAACCGCGCCAACGACAACGGACGAAGAAGGAAACACACTGCACACGCGCGGTACATAGAACGAAGGAAGAACAGGGCCCTTTGAACTAGAAAGTAGCATATGTAACTGAGAAAGGCGGGCTAGCTGGTGGTCGTTATTTGATTGCATAATATAACCGCGCTAAAGACAACGGACGGAGAAGGAAACACACTGCACATGTGCGGAACATGGAAAGGAATGAAGAACAGGGCCCATTGTACTAGAAAGTAGCATATGCAACTGAGAACGGCGGGCTAGCAGATGGTCGTTATGTGAATGCACAATGTAACCGCGCAAACGACAACGGACGGAGAAGGAAACACACTGCACACGCGGGGAACATAGAAAGGAAGGAAGAACAGTACCCATTGAACTAGAAAGTAGCATATGTAACTGAGAAAGCCGGGCTAGCTGGTGGTCGGTATTTGAATGCATAATGTAACCGCGCAAACGACAACGGACGCAGAAGGAAACAAACTGCACACGCGGGGAACATAGAAAGGAAGGAAGAACAGTGCCCATTGAAGTATAAAGTCGCATATGTAACAGAGAAAGGCGGGCTAGCTGGTGGTCGTTATGTGAATGCATAATGTAAACGCGCAAACGACAATGGACGAAGAAGCGAACACACTGCACATGCGCAGAAAATGGAAAGGAAGGAAGAACAGTGTCCATTGAACTAGAAAGTAGCATATGTAACGGAGGAAGGCAGGCTAGCTGGTGGTCTTTATTTGAATGCTTAATGTAACCGCGCAAACGACAACGGACGAAGAAGGAAACAAACTGCACACGCGGGGAACATAGAAAGGAAGGAAGAACAGCGCGCATTGAACTGAAAAGCAGCATATGTAACTGAGAAAGGCGGGCTAGCTGGTGGTCGGTATTTGAATGCATAATATAACCGCGCAAACGACAACGGACGGAGAAGGAAACACACTGCACACGCGCGGAATATGGAAAGGAAGAAAGAACAGCGCGCATTGAACTGGAAAGCAGCATATGTAACTGAGAAAGGCGGGCCAGCTGGTGGTCGGTATTCGAATGCATAATGTAACCGCGCAAACGACAACGGACGGAGAAGGAAACACACTGCACACGCGCGGAACATAGAACGAAGGAAGAACAGGGACCTTTGAACTAGAAAGTAGCATATGTTACTTTGAAAGGCGGGCTAGCTGGTGGTCTTTATTTGAATGCATAATATAACCGCGCAAACGACAACGGATGAAGAAGGGAACACACTGCACATGCGCAGAACATGGAAAGGAAGGAAGAACAGGGCCCATTGAACTAGAAAGTAGCATATGTATCTGAGAAAGGCGGGCTAGCTTGTGGTCGGTATTTGAATGCATAATGTAAGTGCGCAAACGACAACGGACGAAGTAGCAAGCACACTGCACACGCGCGGAACATGGAGAGGAAGGAAGAACAGTGCCCATTGAACTAGAAAGTAGCATATGTAACGGAGGAAGGCGGGCTAGCTGGTGGTCTTTATTTGAGTGCTTAATGTAACCGCGCAAACGACAACGGACGAAGAAGGGAACACAATGCACATGCGCAGAACATGGAAAGGATGGAAGAACAGGGCCCATTGAACTACAAAGTAGCATATGTAACTGAGAAAGGCGGGCTAGCTGGTGGTCGGTATTTGAATGCATAATGTAACCGCGCAAACGACAACGGACGAAGAAAGAAGCACACTGCACAGGAACAGAACCTAGAAAGGAAAGAAGAACAGGGCCCATTGAACTAGAAAGTAGCATATGTAACTGAGAACGGCGGGCTAGCTGGTGGTCGTTATTTGGATGCATAATGTAACCACGCATACGACAACGGACGAAGAAGGAAGCACACTGCACAAGCACGGAACATAGAAAGGAAAGAAGAACAGGGCCCATTGAACTAGAAAGCAGCATATGTGACTGAGAAAGGCGGGCTAGCTGTTTGTCGTTATTTGCATACATAATGAAACCGCGCAAACGACAACGGATGAAGAAAGAAGCACACTGCACAGGAACGGAACCTAGAAAAGAAAGAAGAACAGGGCCCATTGAACTAGAAAGTAGCATATGTAACTGAGAAAGGCGGGCTAGCTGGTGGTCGGTATTTGAATGCATAATGTAACCGCGCAAACGACAACGAATGAAGAAGGGAACACACTGCACATGCGCAGAACATGGAAAGGAATGAAGAACAGGGCCCATTGAACTAGAAAGTAGCATATGTAACTGAGAAAGGCGGGCTAGCTGGTGGTCGTTATTTGATTGCCTAATATAACCGCGCAAACGACAATGGACGGAGAAGGAAACACACTGCACATGCGCGGAACATGGAAAGGAATGAAGAACAGGGCCCATTGAACTAGAAAATAGCGTATGCAACTGAGAACGGCGGGCTAGCAGATGGTCGTTATGTGAATGCACAATGTAACCGCGCAAACGACAACGGACGGAGAAGGAAACACACTGCACACGCGGGCAACATAGAAAGGAAGGAAGAACAGTGCCCATTGAACTAGAAAGTAGCATATGTAAGGGAGGAAGGCGTGCTAGCTGGTGGTCTTTATTTGAATGCTTAATGTAACCGCGCAAACGACAACGGGCGAAGAAGGAAACACACTGCACACGCGCGAAACATGGAAAGGAAGGAAGAACAGCGCGCATTGAACTAGAAAGTAGCATATGTAACTGAGAAAGGCGTACTAGCTGGTGGTCTGTTTTTAAATGCATATTGTAACCGAGCAAACGACATCAGACGAAGAAGGAAGCACACTGCACAAGCACGGAACATAGAAAGGAAAGAAGAACAGGGCCCATTGAACTAGAAAGTAGCATATTTAACTAAGAAAGGCGATCTAGCTGGTGGTCGTTATTTGGATGCATAATGTAACCGCGCAAACGACAACGGACGAAGAAGGACGCACACTGCACAAGAACGGAACATAGAAAGGAAAGAAGAACAGGGCCCATTGAACTAGAAAGTAGCATATGTAACTGAGAAAGGCGGGCTAGATGGTGGTCGTTATTTGGATGCATAATGTAACCGCGCCAACGACAACGGACGAAGAAGGAAACACACTGCACACGCGCGGTACATAGAACGAAGGAAGAACAGGGCCCATTGAACTAGAAAGTAGCATATGTAACCGAGAAAGGCGGGCTAGCTGGTGGTCGTTATTTGATTGCATAATATAACCGCGCTAAAGACAACGGACGGAGAAGGAAACACACTGCACATGTGCGGAACATGGAAAGGAATGAAGAACCTTGCCCATTCTACTAGAAAGTAGCATATGCAACTGAGAACGGCGGGCTAGCAGATGGTCGTTATGTGAATGCACAATGTAACCGCGTAAACGACAACAGACGGAGAAGGAAAGACACTGCACACACGGGGAACATCGAAAGGAAGGAAGAACAGTACCCATTGAACTAGAAAGTAGCATATGTAACTGAGAAAGCCGGGCTAGCTGGTGGTCGGTATTTGAATGCATAATGTAACCGCGCAAACGACAACGGACGAAGAAGGAAACAAACTGCACACGCGGGGAACATAGAAAGGAAGAACAGTGCCCATTGAAGTAGAAAGTCGCATATGTAACAGAGAAAGGCGGGCTAGCTGGTGGTCGTTATGTGAATGCATAATGTAAACGCGCAAACGACAATGGACGAAGAAGCGAACACACTGCACATGCGCAGAAAATGGAAAGGAAGGAAGAACAGTGCCCATTGAACTAGAAAGTAGCATATGTAACGGAGGAAGGCGGGCTAGCTGGTGGTCTTTATTTGAATGCTTAATGTAACCGCGCAAACGACAACGGACGAAGAAGGAAACACACTGCACACGCGCGAAACATGGAAAGGAAGGAAGAACAGCGCGCATTGAACTGAAAAGCAGCATATGTAACTGAGAAAGGCGGGCTAGCTGGTGGTCGGTATTTGAATGCATATTATAACCGCGCAAACGACAACGGACGGAGAAGGAAACACACTGCACACGCGCGGAACATAGAACGAAGGAAGAACAGGGCCCATTGAACTAGCAAGTAGCGTATGTTACTTAGAAAGGCGGGCTAGCTGGTGTTCTTTATTTGAATGCATAATATATCCGCGCAAACGACAACGGACGGATAAGGAAACACACCGCACACGCGCGGAACATAGAAAGGAAGGAAGAACAGGGCCCATTGTACTAGAAAGTAGCATATGTAACTGAGAAAGGCGGGCTAGCTGGTGGTCGGTATTTGAATGCATAATGTAACCGCGCAAACGACAGTGGACGAAGTAGGACGCACACTGCACACGCGCGGAACATGGAAAGGAAGCAAGAACAGCGCGCATTGAACTGGAAAGCAGCATATGTAACTGAGAAAGGCGGGCTAGCTGGTGGTCGGTATTTGAATGCATAAGTTAACCGCGCAAACGACAACGGACGGATAAGGAAACACACTGCACGCGCGGAACATAGAAAGGAAGGAAGAACAGGGCCCATTGTACTAGAAAGTAGCATATGTAACTGAGAAAGGCGGGCTAGCTGGTGGTCTTTATTTGAATGCATAATGTAACCGCGCAAACGACAACGGACGAAGTAGGAAGCACACTGCACACGCGCGGAATATGGAAAGGAAGGAAGAACAGCGCGCATTGAACTGGAAAGCAGCATATGCAACTGAGAAAGGCGGGCCAGCTGGTGGTCGGTATTTGAATGCATATAGTAACCGCGCAAACGACAACGGACGGAGAAGGAAACACACTGCACACGCGCGGAACATAGAACGAAGGAAGAACAGGGACCATTGAACTAGAAAGTAGCATATGTTACTTAGAAAGGCGGGCTAGCTGGTGGTCTTTATTTTAATGCATAATATAACCGCGCAAACGACAACGGATGGAGAAGGAAACACACTGCACATGTGCGGAACATGGAAAGGAATGAAGAACAGGGCCCATTGTACTAGAAAGTAGCATATGCAACTGAGAAAGGCGGGCTAGCAGATGGTCGTTATGTGAATGCACAATGTAACCGCGCAAACGACAACGGACGGAGAAGGAAACACACTGCACACGCGGGGAACATAGAAAGGAAGGAAGAACAGTACCCATTGAACTAGAAAGTAGCATATGTAACTGAGAAAGCCGGGCTAGCTGGTGGTCGGTATTTGAATGCATAATGTAACCGCGCAAACGACAACGGACGAAGAAGGAAACAAACTGCACACGCGGGGAACATAGAAAGGAAGGAAGAACAGTGCCCATTGAAGTATAAAGTCGCATATGTAACAGAGAAAGGCGGGCTAGCTGGTGGTCCTTATGTGAATGCATAATGTAAACGCGCAAACGACAATGGACGAAGAAGCGAACACACTGCACATGCGCAGAAAATGGAAAGGAAGGAAGAACAGTGCCCATTGAACTAGAAAGTAGCATATGTAACGGAGGAAGGCGGGCTAGCTGGTGGTCTTTATTTGAATGCTTAATGTAACCGCGCAAACGACAACGGACGAAGAAGGAAACACACTGCACACGCGCGAAACATGGAAAGGAAGGAAGAACAGCGCGCATTGAACTGAAAAGCAGCATATGTAACTGAGAAAGGCGGGCTAGCTGGTGGTCGGTATTTGAATGCATAATATAACCGCGCAAACGACAACGGACGGAGAAGGAAACACACTGCACACGCGCGGAATATGGAAAGGAAGAAAGAACAGCGCGCATTGAACTGGAAAGCAGCATGTGTAACTGAGAAAGGCGGGCCAGCTGGTGGTCGGTATTCGAATGCATAATGTAACCGCGCAAACGACAACGGACGGAGAAGGAAACACACTGCACACGCGCGGAACATAGAACGAAGGAAGAACAGGGACCTTTGAACTAGAAAGTAGCATATGTTACTTTGAAAGGCGGGCTAGCTGGTGGTCTTTATTTGAATGCATAATATAACCGCGCAAACGACAACGGATGAAGAAGGGAACACACTGCACATGCGCAGAACATGGAAAGGAAGGAAGAACAGGGCCCATTGAACTAGAAAGTAGCATATGTATCTGAGAAAGGCGGGCTAGCTGGTGGTCGGTATTTGAATGCATAATGTAAGTGCGCAAACGACAACGGACGAAGTAGCAAGCACACTGCACACGCGCGGAACATGGAGAGGAAGGAAGAACAGTGCCCATTGAACTAGAAAGTAGCATATGTAACGGAGGAAGGCGGGCTAGCTGGTGGTCTTTATTTGAGTGCTTAATGTAACCGCGCAAACGACAACGGACGAAGAAGGGAACACAATGCACATGCGCAGAACATGGAAAGGATGGAAGAACAGGGCCCATTGAACTACAAAGTAGCATATGTAACTGAGAAAGGCGGGCTAGCTGGTGGTCGGTATTTGAATGCATAATGTAACCGCGCAAACGACAACGGACGAAGAAAGAAGCACACTGCACAGGAACAGAACCTAGAAAGGAAAGAAGAACAGGGCCCATTGAACTAGAAAGTAGCATATGTAACTGAGAACGGCGGGCTAGCTGGTGGTCGTTATTTGGATGCATAATGTAACCACGCATACGACAACGGACGAAGAAGGAAGCACACTGCACAAGCACGGAACATAGAAAGGAAAGAAGAACAGGGCCCATTGAACTAGAAAGCAGCATATGTGACTGAGAAAGGCGGGCTAGCTGTTTGTCGTTATTTGCATACATAATGAAACCGCGCAAACGACAACGGATGAAGAAAGAAGCACACTGCACAAGAACGGAACCTAGAAAAGAAAGAACAGGGCCCATTGAACTAGAAAGTAGCATATGTAACTGAGAAAGGCGGGCTAGCTGGTGGTCGGTATTTGAATGCATAATGTAACCGCGCAAACGACAACGAATGAAGAAGGGAACACACTGCACATGCGCAGAACATGGAAAGGAATGAAGAACAGGGCCCATTGAACTAGAAAGTAGCATATGTAACTGAGAAAGGCGGGCTAGCTGGTGGTCGTTATTTGATTGCCTAATATAACCGCGCAAACGAATATGGACGGAGAAGGAAACACACTGCACATGCGCGGAACATGGAAAGGAATGAAGAACAGAGCCCATTGAACTAGAAAGTAGCGTATGCAACTGAGAACGGCGGGCTAGCAGATGGTCGTTATGTGAATGCACAATGTAACCGCGCAAATGACAACGGACGGAGAAGGAAACACACTGCACACGCGGGCAACATAGAAAGGAAGGAAGAACAGTGCCCATTGAACTAGAAAGTAGCATAGGTAACTGAGAACGGCGGGCTAGCTGGTGGTCGTTATTTGGATGCATAATGTAACCACGCATACGACAACGGACGAAGAAGGAAGCACACTGCACAATCACGGAACATAGAAAGGAAAGAAGAACAGGGCCCATTGAACTAGAAAGCAGCATATGTGACTGAGAAAGGCGGGCTAGCTGTTTGTCGTTATTTGCATACATAATGAAACCGCGCAAACGACAACGGATGAAGAAAGAAGCACACTGCACAAGAACGGAACCTAGAAAAGAAAGAAGAACAGGGCCCATTGAACTAGAAAGTAGCATATGTAACTGAGAAAGGCGGGCTAGCTGGTGGTCGGTATTTGAATGCATAATGTAACCGCGCAAACGACAACGAATGAAGAAGGGAACACACTGCACATGCGCAGAACATGGAAAGGAATGAAGAACAGGGCCCATTGAACTAGAAAGTAGCATATGTAACTGAGAAAGGCGGGCTAGCTGGTGGTCGTTATTTGATTGCCTAATATAACCGCGCAAACGACAATGGACGGAGAAGGAAACACACTGCACATGCGCGGAACATGGAAAGGAATGAAGAACAGGGCCCATTGAACTAGAAAATAGCGTATGCAACTGAGAACGGCGGGCTAGCAGATGGTCGTTATGTGAATGCACAATGTAACCGCGCAAATGACAACGGACGGAGAAGGAAACACACTGCACACGCGGGCAACATAGAAAGGAAGGAAGAACAGTGCCCATTGAACTAGAAAGTAGCATATGTAACTGAGAAAGCCGGGCTAGCTGGTGGTCGTTATTTGAATGCATATTGTAACCGCGCAAACGACAACGAACGAAGAAGGAAACAAACTGCACACGCGGGGAACATAGAAAGGAAGGAAGAACAGTGCCCATTGAACTAGAAAGTCGCATATGTAACTGAGAAAGGCGGGCTAGCTGGTGGTCGTTATGTGAATGCATAATGTAAACGCGCAAACGACAACGGACGAAGAAGAGAACACACTGCACATGCGCAGAAAATGGAAAGGAAGGAAGAACAGTGCCCATTGAACTAGAAAGTAGCATATGTAAGGGAGGAAGGCGTGCTAGCTGGTGGTCTTTATTTGAATGCTTAATGTAACCGCGCAAACGACAACGAATGAAGAAGGGAACACACTGCACATGCGCAGAACATGGAAAGGAATGAAGAACAGGGCCCATTGAACTAGAAAGTAGCATATGTAACTGAGAAAGGCGGGCTAGCTGGTGGTCGTTATTTGATTGCCTAATATAACCGCGCAAACGAATATGGACGGAGAAGGAAACACACTGCACATGCGCGGAACATGGAAAGGAATGAAGAACAGAGCCCATTGAACTAGAAAGTAGCGTATGCAACTGAGAACGGCGGGCTAGCAGATGGTCGTTATGTGAATGCACAATGTAACCGCGCAAATGACAACGGACGGAGAAGGAAACACACTGCACACGCGGGCAACATAGAAAGGAAGGAAGAACAGTGCCCATTGAACTAGAAAGTAGCATATGTAACTGAGAAAGCCGGGCTAGCTGGTGGTCGTTATTTGAATGCATATTGTAACCGCGCAAACGACAACGAACGAAGAAGGAAACAAACTGCACACGCGGGGAACATAGAAAGGAAGGAAGAACAGTGCCCATTGAACTAGAAAGTCGCATATGTAACTGAGAAAGGCGGGCTAGCTGGTGGTCGTTATGTGAATGCATAATGTAAACGCGCAAACGACAACGGACGAAGAAGAGAACACACTGCACATGCGCAGAAAATGGAAAGGAAGGAAGAACAGTGCCCATTGAACTAGAAAGTAGCATATGTAAGGGAGGAAGGCGTGCTAGCTGGTGGTCTTTATTTGAATGCTTAATGTAACCGCGCAAACGACAACGGGCGAAGAAGGAAACACACTGCACACGCGCGAAACATGGAAAGGAAGGAAGAACAGCGCGCATTGAACTAGAAAGCAGCATATGTAACTGAGAAAGGCGTACTAGCTGGTGGTCTGTTTTTAAATGCATATTGTAACCGAGCAAACGACATCAGACGAAGAAGGAAGCACACTGCACAAGCACGGAACATAGAAAGGAAAGAAGAACAGGGCCCATTGAACTAGAAAGTAGCATATTTAACTAAGAAAGGCGATCTAGCTGGTGGTCGTTATTTGGATGCATAATGTAACCGCGCAAACGACAACGGACGAAGATGGAAACACACTGCACAAGCACGGAACATAGAAAGGAAAGAAGAACAGGGCCCATTGAACTAGAAAGTAACATATGTAACTGAGAAAGGCGGGCTAGCTGGTGGTGGTTCTTTGGATGCATAATGTAACCGCGCAAACGACAACGGACGAAGAAGGACGCACACTGCACAAGAACGGAACATAGAAAGGAAAGAAGAACAGGGCCCATTGAACTAGAAAGTAGCATATGTAACTGAGAAAGGCGGGCTAGATGGTGGTCGTTATTTGGAGGCATAATGTAACCGCGCCAACGACAACGGACGAAGAAGGAAACACACTGCACACGCGCGGTACATAGAACGAAGGAAGAACAGGGCCCTTTGAACTAGAAAGTAGCATATGTAACTGAGAAAGGCGGGCTAGCTGGTGGTCGTTATTTGATTGCATAATATAACCGCGCTAAAGACAACGGACGGAGAAGGAAACAAACTGCACACGCGGGGAACATAGAAAGGAAGGAAGAACAGTGCCCATTGAAGTATAAAGTCGCATATGTAACAGAGAAAGGCGGGCTAGCTGGTGGTCCTTATGTGAATGCATAATGTAAACGCGCAAACGACAATGGACGAAGAAGCGAACACACTGCACATGCGCAGAAAATGGAAAGGAAGGAAGAACAGTGCCCATTGAACTAGAAAGTAGCATATGTAACGGAGGAAGGCGGGCTAGCTGGTGGTCTTTATTTGAATGCTTAATGTAACCGCGCAAACGACAACGGACGAAGAAGGAAACACACTGCACACGCGCGAAACATGGAAAGGAAGGAAGAACAGCGCGCATTGAACTGAAAAGCAGCATATGTAACTGAGAAAGGCGGGCTAGCTGGTGGTCGGTATTTGAATGCATAATATAACCGCGCAAACGACAACGGACGGAGAAGGAAACACACTGCACACGCGCGGAATATGGAAAGGAAGAAAGAACAGCGCGCATTGAACTGGAAAGCAGCATGTGTAACTGAGAAAGGCGGGCCAGCTGGTGGTCGGTATTCGAATGCATAATGTAACCGCGCAAACGACAACGGACGGAGAAGGAAACACACTGCACACGCGCGGAACATAGAACGAAGGAAGAACAGGGACCTTTGAACTAGAAAGTAGCATATGTTACTTTGAAAGGCGGGCTAGCTGGTGGTCTTTATTTGAATGCATAATATAACCGCGCAAACGACAACGGATGAAGAAGGGAACACACTGCACATGCGCAGAACATGGAAAGGAAGGAAGAACAGGGCCCATTGAACTAGAAAGTAGCATATGTATCTGAGAAAGGCGGGCTAGCTGGTGGTCGGTATTTGAATGCATAATGTAAGTGCGCAAACGACAACGGACGAAGTAGCAAGCACACTGCACACGCGCGGAACATGGAGAGGAAGGAAGAACAGTGCCCATTGAACTAGAAAGTAGCATATGTAACGGAGGAAGGCGGGCTAGCTGGTGGTCTTTATTTGAGTGCTTAATGTAACCGCGCAAACGACAACGGACGAAGAAGGGAACACAATGCACATGCGCAGAACATGGAAAGGATGGAAGAACAGGGCCCATTGAACTACAAAGTAGCATATGTAACTGAGAAAGGCGGGCTAGCTGGTGGTCGGTATTTGAATGCATAATGTAACCGCGCAAACGACAACGGACGAAGAAAGAAGCACACTGCACAGGAACAGAACCTAGAAAGGAAAGAAGAACAGGGCCCATTGAACTAGAAAGTAGCATAGGTAACTGAGAACGGCGGGCTAGCTGGTGGTCGTTATTTGGATGCATAATGTAACCACGCATACGACAACGGACGAAGAAGGAAGCACACTGCACAAGCACGGAACATAGAAAGGAAAGAAGAACAGGGCCCATTGAACTAGAAAGCAGCATATGTGACTGAGAAAGGCGGGCTAGCTGTTTGTCGTTATTTGCATACATAATGAAACCGCGCAAACGACAACGGATGAAGAAAGAAGCACACTGCACAAGAACGGAACCTAGAAAAGAAAGAAGAACAGGGCCCATTGAACTAGAAAGTAGCATATGTAACTGAGAAAGGCGGGCTAGCTGGTGGTCGGTATTTGAATGCATAATGTAACCGCGCAAACGACAACGAATGAAGAAGGGAACACACTGCACATGCGCAGAACATGGAAAGGAATGAAGAACAGGGCCCATTGAATTAGAAAGTAGCATATGTAACTGAGAAAGGCGGGCTAGCTGGTGTTCTTTATTTGAATGCATAATATAACCGCGCAAACGACAACGGACGGATAAGGAAACACACCGCACACGCGCGGAACATAGAAAGGAAGGAAGAACAGGGCCCATTGTACTAGAAAGTAGCATATGTAACTGAGAAAGGCGGGCTAGCTGGTGGTCTTTATTTGAATGCATAATGTAACCGCGCAAACGACAACGGACGAAGTAGGAAGCACACTGCACACGCGCGGAATATGGAAAGGAAGAAAGAACAGCGCGCATTGAACTGGAAAGCAGCATATGTAACTGAGAAAGGCGGGCCAGCTGGTGGTCGGTATTCGAATGCATAATGTAAACGCGCAAACGACAACGGACGGAGAAGGAAACACACTGCACACGCGCGGAACATAGAACGAAGGAAGAACAGGGCCCTTTGAACTAGAAAGTAGCATATGTTACTTTGAAAGGCGGGCTAGCTGGTGGTCTTTATTTGAATGCATAATATAACCGCGCAAACGACAACGGATGAAGAAGGGAACACACTGCACATGCGCAGAACATGGAAAGGAAGGAAGAACAGGGCCCATTGAACTAGAAAGTAGCATATGTATCTGAGAAAGGCGGGCTAGCTGGTGGTCGTTATTTGAATGCATAATGTAACCGCGCAAACGACAACGGACGAAGAAGGAAACAAACTGCACAAGCGGGGAACATAGAAAGGAAGGAAGAACAGTGCCCATTGAAGTAGAAAGTCGCATATGTAACAGAGAAAGGCGGGCTAGCTGGTGGTCGTTATGTGAATGCATAATGTAAACGCGCAAACGACAATGGACGAAGAAGCGAACACACTGCACATGCGCAGAAAAGGGAAAGGAAGGAAGAACAGTGCCCATTGAACTAGAAAGTAGCATATGTAACGGAGGAAGGCGGGCTAGCTGGTGGTCTTTATTTGATTGCTTAATGTAACCGCGCAAACGACAACGGACGAAGAAGGAAACACACTGCACACGCGCGAAACATGGAAAGGAAGGAAGAACAGCGCGCATTGAACTGAAAAACAGCATATGTAACTGAGAAAGGCGGGCTAGCTGGTGGTCGGTATTTGAATGCAGAATATAACCGCGCAAACGACAACGGACGGAGAAGGAAACACACTGCACACGCGCGGAACATAGAACGAAGGAAGAACAGGGCCCATTGAACTAGAAAGTAGCGTATGTTACTTAGAAAGGCGGGCTAGCTGGTGTTCTTTATTTGAATGCATAATATAACCGCGCAAACGACAACGGACGGATAAGGAAACACACCGCACACGCGCGGAACATAGAAAGGAAGGAAGAACAGGGCCCATTGTACTAGAAAGTAGCATATGTAACTGAGAAAGGCGGGCTAGCTGGTGGTCGGTATTTGAATGCATAATGTAACAGCGCAAACGACAATGGACGATGTAGGAAGCACACTGCACACGCGCGGAACATGGAAAGGAAGCAAGAACAGCGCGCATTGAACTGGAAAGCAGCATATGTAACTGAGAAAGGCGGGCTAGCTGGTGGTCGGTATTTGAATGCATAAGTTAACCGCGCAAACGACAACGGACGAATAAGGAAACACACTGCACACGCGCGGAACATAGAAAGGAAGGAAGAACAGGGCCCATTGTACTAGAAAGTAGCATATGTAACTGAGAAAGGCGGGCTAGCTGGTGGTCTTTATTTGAATGCATAATGTAACCGCGCAAACGACAACGGACGAAGTAGGAAGCACACTGCACACGCGCGGAATATGGAAAGGAAGAAAGAACAGCGCGCATTGAACTGGAAAGCAGCATATGTAACTGAGAAAGGCGGGCCAGCTGGTGGTCGGTATTCGAATGCATAATGTAACCGCGCAAACGACAACGGACGGAGAAGGAAACACACTGCACACGCGCGGAACATAGAACGAAGGAAGAACAGGGACCTTTGAACTAGAAAGTAGCATATGTTACCTTGAAAGGCGGGCTAGCTGGTGGTCTTTATTTGAATGCATAATATAACCGCGCAAACGACAACGGATGAAGAAGGGAACACACTGCACATGCGCAGAACATGGAAAGGAAGGAAGAACAGGGCCCATTGAACTAGAAAGTAGCATATGTATCTGAGAAAGGCGGGCTAGCTGGTGGTCGGTATTTGAATGCATAATGTAAGTGCGCAAACGACAACGGACGAAGTAGCAAGCACACTGCACACGCGCGGAACATGGAAAGGAAGGAAGAACAGTGCCCATTGAACTACAAAGTAGCATATGTAACTGAGAAAGGCGGGCTAGCTGGTGGTCGGTATTTGAATGCATAATGTAACCGCGCAAACGACAACGGACGAAGAAAGAAGCACACTGCACAGGAACAGAACCTAGAAAGGAAAGAAGAACAGGGCCCATTGAACTAGAAAGTAGCATAGGTAACTGAGAACGGCGGGCTAGCTGGTGGTCGTTATTTGGATGCATAATGTAACCACGCATACGACAACGGACGAAGAAGGAAGCACACTGCACAATCACGGAACATAGAAAGGAAAGAAGAACAGGGCCCATTGAACTAGAAAGCAGCATATGTGACTGAGAAAGGCGGGCTAGCTGTTTGTCGTTATTTGCATACATAATGAAACCGCGCAAACGACAACGGATGAAGAAAGAAGCACACTGCACAAGAACGGAACCTAGAAAAGAAAGAAGAACAGGGCCCATTGAACTAGAAAGTAGCATATGTAACTGAGAAAGGCGGGCTAGCTGGTGGTCGGTATTTGAATGCATAATGTAACCGCGCAAACGACAACGAATGAAGAAGGGAACACACTGCACATGCGCAGAACATGGAAAGGAATGAAGAACAGGGCCCATTGAACTAGAAAGTAGCATATGTAACTGAGAAAGGCGGGCTAGCTGGTGGTCGTTATTTGATTGCCTAATATAACCGCGCAAACGACAATGGACGGAGAAGGAAACACACTGCACATGCGCGGAACATGGAAAGGAATGAAGAACAGGGCCCATTGAACTAGAAAATAGCGTATGCAACTGAGAACGGCGGGCTAGCAGATGGTCGTTATGTGAATGCACAATGTAACCGCGCAAACGACAACGGACGGAGAAGGAAACACACTGCACACGCGGGCAACATAGAAAGGAAGGAAGAACAGTGCCCATTGAACTAGAAAGTAGCATATGTAACTGAGAAAGCCGGGCTAGCTGGTGGTCGTTATTTGAATGCATATTGTAACCGCGCAAACGACAACGAACGAAGAAGGAAACAAACTGCACACGCGGGGAACATAGAAAGGAAGGAAGAACAGTGCCCATTGAACTAGAAAGTCGCATATGTAACTGAGAAAGGCGGGCTAGCTGGTGGTCGTATGTGAATGCATAATGTAAACGCGCAAACGACAACGGACGAAGAAGAGAACACACTGCACATGCGCAGAAAATGGAAAGGAAGGAAGAACAGTGCCCATTGAACTAGAAAGTAGCATATGTAAGGGAGGAAGGCGTGCTAGATGGTGGTCTTTATTTGAATGCTTAATGTGACCGCGCAAACGACAACGGGCGAAGAAGGAAACACACTGCACACGCGCGAAACATGGAAAGGAAGGAAGAACAGCGCGCATTGAACTAGAAAGTAGCATATGTAACTGAGAAAGGCGTACTAGCTGGTGGTCTGTTTTTAAATGCATATTGTAACCGAGCAAACGACATCAGACGAAGAAGGAAGCACACTGCACAAGCACGGAACATAGAAAGGAAAGAAGAACAGGGCCCATTGAACTAGAAAGTAGCATATTTAACTAAGAAAGGCGATCTAGCTGGTGGTCGTTATTTGGATGCATAATGTAACCGCGCAAACAACAACGGACGAAGATGGAAACACACTGCACAAGCACGGAACATAGAAAGGAAAGAAGAACAGGGCCCATTGAACTAGAAAGTAACATATGTAACTGAGAAAGGCGGGCTAGCTGGTGGTGGTTCTTTGGATGCATAATGTAACCGCGCAAACGACAACGGACGAAGTAGGAAGCACACTGCACACGCGCGGAATATGGAAAGGAAGAAAGAACAGCGCGCATTGAACTGGAAAGCAGCATATGTAACTGAGAAAGGCGGGCCAGCTGGTGGTCGGTATTCGAATGCATAATGTAACCGCGCAAACGACAACGGACGGAGAAGGAAACACACTGCACATGCGCAGAACATGGAAAGGAAGGAAGAACAGGGCCCATTGAACTAGAAAGTAGCATATGTATCTGAGAAAGGCGGGCTAGCTGGTGGTCGGTATTTGAATGCATAATGTAACCGCGCAAACGACAACGGACGAAGAAGGAAACAAACTGCACAAGCGGGGAACATAGAAAGGAAGGAAGAACAGTGCCCATTGAAGTAGAAAGTCGCATATGTAACAGAGAAAGGCGGGCTAGCTGGTGGTCGTTATGTGAATGCATAATGTAAACGCGCAAACGACAATGGACGAAGAAGCGAACACACTGCACATGCGCAGAAAATGGAAAGGAAGGAAGAACAGTGCCCATTGAACTAGAAAGTAGCATATGTAACGGAGGAAGGCAGGCTAGCTGGTGGTCTTTATTTGATTGCTTAATGTAACCGCGCAAACGACAACGGACGAAGAAGGAAACACACTGCACACGCGCGAAACATGGAAAGGAAGGAAGAACAGCGCGCATGCACTGAAAAACAGCATTTGTAACTGAGAAAGGCGGGCTACCTGGTGGTCGGTATTTGAATGCAGAATATAACCGCGCAAACGACAACGGACGGAGAAGGAAACACACTGCACACGCGCGGAACATAGAGCGAAGGAAGAACAGGGCCCATTGAACTAGAAAGTAGCGTATGTTACTTAGAAAGGCGGGCTAGCTGGTGTTCTTTATTTGAATGCATAATATAACCGCGCAAACGACAACGGACGGATAAGGAAACACACCGCACACGCGCGGAACATAGAAAGGAAGGAAGAACAGGGCCCATTGTACTAGAAAGTAGCATATGTAACTGAGAAAGGCGGGCTAGCTGGTGGTCGGTATTTGAATGCATAATGTAACAGCGCAAACGACAATGGACGATGTAGGAAGCACACTGCACACGCGCGGAACATGGAAAGGAAGCAAGAACAACGCGCATTGAACTGGAAAGCAGCATATGTAACTGAGAAAGGTGGGCTAGCTGGTGGTCGGTATTCGAATGCATAAGTTAACCGCGCAAACGACAACGGACGAATAAGGAAACACACTGCACATGCGCAGAACATGATAAGGAAGGAAGAACAGGGCCCATTGAACTAGAAAGTAGCATATGTATCTGAGAAAGGCGGGCTAGCTGGTGGTCGGTATTTGAATGCATAATGTAAGTGCGCAAACGACAACGGACGAAGTAGCAAGCAGACTGCACACGCGCAGAACATGGAAAGGAAGGAAGAACAGGGCCCATTGAACTAGAAAGTAGCATATGTATCTGAGAAAGGCGGGCTAGCTGGTGGTCGGTATTTGAATGCATATTGTAAGTGCGCAAACGACAACGGACGAAGTAGCAAGCACACTGCACACGCGCGGAACATGGAAAGGAAGGAAGAACAGTGCCCATTGAACTAGAAAGTAGCATATGTAACCTAGGATGGCGGGCTACCTGGTGGTCTTTATTTGAGTGCTTAATGTAACCGCGCAAACGACAACGGACGAAGAAGGGAACACAATGCACATGCGCAGAACATGGAAAGGATGGAAGAACAGGGCCCATTGAACTACAAAGTAGCATATGTAACTGAGAAAGGCGGGCTAGCTGGTGGTCGGTATTTGAATGCATAATGTAACCGCGCAAACGACAACGGACGAAGAAAGAAGCACACTGCACAAGCACGGAACATAGAAAGGAAAGAAGAACAGGGCCCATTGAACTAGAAAGCAGCATATGTGACTGAGAAAGGCGGGCTAGCTGTTTGTCGTTATTTGCATACATAATGAAACCGCGAAAACGACAACGGATGAAGAAAGAAGCACACTGCACAAGAACGGAACCTAGAAAAGAAAGAAGAACAGGGCCCATTGAACTAGAAAGTAGCATATGTAACTGAGAAAGGCGGGCTAGCTGGTGGTCGGTATTTGAATGCATAATGTAACCGCGCAAACGACAATGGACGGAGAAGGAAACACACTGCACATGCGCGGAACATGGAAAGGAATGAAGAACAGGGCCCATTGAACTAGAAAGTAGCGTATGCAACTGAGAACGGCGGGCTAGCAGATGGTCGTTATGTGAATGCACAATGCAACCGCGCAAACGACAACGGACGGAGAAGGAAACACACTGCACACGCGGGGAACATAGAAAGGAAGGAAGAACAGTACCCATTGAACTAGAAAGTAGCATATGTAACTGAGAAAGCCGGGCTAGCTGGTGGTCGGTATTTGAATGCATAATGTAACCGCGCAAACGACAACGGACGAAGAAGGAAACAAACTGCACACGCGGGGAACATAGAAAGGAAGAACAGTGCCCATTGAAGTAGAAAGTCGCATATGTAACAGAGAAAGGCGGGCTAGCTGGTGGTCGTTATGTGAATGCATAATGTAAACGCGCAAACGACAATGGACGAAGAAGCGAACACACTGCACATGCGCAGAAAATGGAAAGGAAGGAAGAACAGTGCCCATTGAACTAGAAAGTAGCATATGTAACGGAGGAAGGCGGGCTAGCTGGTGGTCCTTATTTGAATGCTTAATGTAACCGCGCAAACGACAACGGACGAAGAAGGAAACACTGCACACGCGCGAAACATGGAAAGGAAGGAAGAACAGCGCGCATTGAACTGAAAAGCAGCATATGTAACTGAGAAAGGCGGGCTAGCTGGTGGTCGGTATTTGAATGCATATTATAACCGCGCAAACGACAACGGACGGAGAAGGAAACACACTGCACACGCGCGGAACATAGAACGAAGGAAGAACAGGGCCCATTGAACTAGCAAGTAGCGTATGTTACTTAGAAAGGCGGGCTAGCTGGTGTTCTTTATTTGAATGCATAATATAACCGCGCAAACGACAACGGACGGATAAGGAAACACACCGCACACGCGCGGAACATAGAAAGGAAGGAAGAACAGGGCCCATTGTACTAGAAAGTAGCATATGTAACTGAGAAAGGCGGGCTAGCTGGTGGTCGGTATTTGAATGCATAATGTAACCGCGCAAACGACAGTGGACGAAGTAGGAAGCACACTGCACACGCGCGGAAGATGGAAAGGAAGCAAGAACAGCGCGCATTGAACTGGAAAGCAGCATATGTAACTGAGAAAGGCGGGCTAGCTGGTGGTCGGTATTTGAATGCATAAGATAACCGCGCAAACGACAACGGACGGATAAGGAAACACACTGCACGCGCGGAACATAGAAAGGAAGGAAGAACAGGGCCCATTGTACTAGAAAGTATAATATGTAACTGAGAAAGGCGGGCTAGCTGGTGGGCTTTATTTGAATGCATAATGTAAACGCGCAAACGACAACGGACGAAGTAGGAAGCACACTGCACACGCGCGGAATATGGAAAAGAAGGAAGAACAGCGCGCATTGAACTGGAAAGCAGCATATGTAACTGAGAAAGGCGGGCCAGCCGGTGGTCGGTATTTGAATGCATATAGTAACCGCGCAAACGACAACGGACGGAGAAGGAAACACACTGCACACGCGCGGAACATAGAACGAAGGAGGAACAGGGCCCATTGAACTAGAAAGTAGCATATGTTACTTAGAAAGGCGGGCTAGCTGGTGGTCTTTATTTTAATGCATAATATAACCGCGCAAACGACAACGGATGAAGAAGGGAACACACTGCACATGCGCAGAACATGGAAAGGAAGGAAGAACAGGGCCCATTGAACTAGAAAGTAGCATATGTATCTGAGAAAGGCGGGCTAGCTGGTGGTCGGTATTTAAATGCATATTGTAACCGAGCAAACGACATCAGACGAAGAAGGAAGCACACTGCACAAGCACGGAACACAGAAAGGAAAGAAGAACAGGGCCCATTGAACTAGAAAGTAGCATATTTGACTAAGAAAGGCGATCTAGCTGGTGGTCGTTATTTGGATGCATAATGTAACCGCGCAAACGACAACGGACGAAGATGGAAACACACTGCACAAGCACGGAACATAGAAAGGAAAGAAGAACAGGGCCCATTGAACTAGAAAGTAACATATGTAACTGAGAAAGGCGGGCTAGCTGGTGGTGGTTATTTGGATGCATAATGTAACCGCGCAAACGACAACGGACGAAGAAGGACGCACACTGCACAAGAACGGAACATAGAAAGGAAAGAAGAACAGGGCCCATTGAACTAGAAAGTAGCATATGTAACGGAGAAAGGCGGGCTAGATGGTGGTCGTTATTTGGAGGCATAATGTAACCGCGCCAACGACAACGGACGAAGAAGGAAACACACTGCACACGCGCGGTACATAGAACGAAGGAAGAACACGGCCCTTTGAACTAGAAAGTAGCATATGTAACTGAGAAAGGCGGGCTAGCTGGTGGTCGTTATTTGATTGCATAATATAACCGCGCTAAAGACAACGGACGGAGAAGGAAACACTGCACATGTGCGGAACATGGAAAGGAATGAAGAACAGGGCCCATTGTACTAGAAAGTAGCATATGCAACTGAGAACGGCGGGCTAGCAGATGGTCGTTATGTGAATGCACAATGTAACCGCGCAAACGACAACGGACGGAGAAGGAAACACACTGCACACGCGGGGAACATAGAAAGGAAGGAAGAACAGTACCCATTGAACTAGAAAGTAGCATATGTAACTGAGAAAGCCGGGCTAGCTGGTGGTCGGTATTTGAATGCATAATGTAACCGCGCAAACGACAACGGACGAAGAAGGAAACAAACTGCACACGCGGGGAACATAGAAAGGAAGGAAGAACAGTGCCCATTGAAGTATAAAGTCGCATATGTAACAAAGAAAGGCGGGCTAGCTGGTGGTCGTTATGTGAATGCATAATGTAAACGCGCAAACGACAATGGACGAAGAAGCGAACACACTGCACATGCGCAGAAAATGGAAAGGAAGGAAGAACAGTGCCCATTGAACTAGAAAGTAGGATATGTAACGGAGGAAGGCGGGCTAGCTGGTGGTCTTTATTTGAATGCTTAATGTAACCGCGCAAACGACAACGGACGAAGAAGGAAACACACTGCACACGCGCGAAACATGGAAAGGAAGGAAGAACAGCGCGCATTGAACTGAAAAGCAGCATATGTAACTGAGAAAGGCGGGCTAGCTGGTGGTCGGTATTTGAATGCATAATATAACCGCGCAAACGACAACGGACGGAGAAGGAAACACACTGCACACGCGCGGAACATAGAACGAAGGAAGAACAGGGACCTTTGAACTGGAAAGCAGCATATGTAACTGAGAAAGGCGGGCTAGCTGGTGGTCGGTATTTGAATGCATAAGTTAACCGCGCAAACGACAACGGACGGATAAGGAAACACACTGCACAAGCGCGGAACATAGAAAGGAAGGAAGAACAGGGCCCATTGTACTAGAAAGTAGCATATGTAACTGAGAAAGGCGGGCTAGCTGGTGGTCTTTATTTGAATGCATAATGTAACCGCGCAAACGACAACGGACGAAGTAGGAAGCACACTGCACACGCGCGGAATATGGAAAGGAAGAAAGAACAGCGCGCATTGAACTGGAAAGCAGCATATGTAACTGAGAAAGGCGGGCCAGCTGGTGGTCGGTATTCGAATGCATAATGTAACCGCGCAAACGACAACGGACGGAGAAGGAAACACACTGCACACGCGCGGAACATAGAACGAAGGAAGAACAGGGCCCTTTGAACTAGAAAGTAGCATATGTTACTTTGAAAGGCGGGCTAGCTGGTGGTCTTTATTTGAATGCATAATATAACCGCGCAAACGACAACGGACGGATAAGGAAACACACTGCACGCGCGGAACATCGAAAGGAAGGAAGAACAGGGCCCATTGTACTAGAAAGTAGCATATGTAACAGAGAAAGGCGGGCTAGCTGGTGGTCGTTATGTGAATGCATAATGTAAACGCGCAAACGACAATGGACGAAGAAGCGAACACACTGCACATGCGCAGAAAATGGAAAGGAAGGAAGAACAGTGCCCATTGAACTAGAAAGTAGCATATGTAACGGAGGAAGGCGGGCTAGCTGGTGGTCTTTATTTGAATGCTTAATGTAACCGCGCAAACGACAACGGACGAAGAAGGAAACACACTGCACACGCGCGAAACATGGAAAGGAAGGAAGAACAGCGCGCATTGAACTGAAATGCAGCATATGTAACTGAGAAAGGCGGGCTAGCTGGTGGTCGGTATTTGAATGCATAATATAACCGCGCAAACGACAACGGACGGAGAAGGAAACACACTGCACACGCGCGGAACATAGAACGAAGGAAGAACAGGGCCCATTGAACTAGAAAGTAGCGTATGTTACTTAGAAAGGCGGGCTTGCTGGTGTTCTTTATTTGAATGCATAATATAACCGCGCAAACGACAACGGACGAATAAGGAAACACACCGCACACGCGCGGAACATAGAAAGGAAGGAAGAACAGGGCCCATTGTACTAGAAAGTAGCATATGTAACTGAGAAAGGCGGGCTAGCTGGTGGTCGGTATTTGAATGCATAATGTAACAGCGCAAACGACAATGGACGATGTAGGAAGCACACTGCACACGCGCGGAACATGGAAAGGAAGCAAGAACAGCGCGCATTGAACTGGAAAGCAGCATATGTAACTGAGAAAGGCGGGCTAGCTGGTGGTCGGTATTTGAATGCATAAGTTAACCGCGCAAACGACAACGGACGGATAAGGAAACACACTGCACACGCGCGGAACATAGAAAGGAAGGAAGAACAGGGCCCATTGTACTAGAAAGTAGCATATGTAACTGAGAAAGGCGGGCTAGCTGGTGGTCTTTATTTGAATGCATAATGTAACCGCGCAAACGACAACGGACGAAGTAGGAAGCACACTGCACATGCGCGGAATATGGAAAGGAAGAAAGAACAGCGCGCATTGAACTGGAAAGCAGCATATGTAACTGAGAAAGGCGGGCCAGCTGGTGGTCGGTATTCGAATGCATAATGTAACCGCGCAAACGACAACGGACGGAGAAGGAAACACACTGCACACGCGCGCAACATAGAACGAAGGAAGAACAGGGCCCTTTGAACTAGAAAGTAGCATATGTTACTTTGAAAGGCGGGCTAGCTGGTGGTCTTTATTTGAATGCATAATATAACCGCGCAAACGACAACGGACGGATAAGGAAACACACTGCACGCGCGGAACATAGAAAGGAAGGAAGAACAGGGCCCATTGTACTAGAAAGTAGCATATGTAACTGAGAAAGGCGGGCTAGCTGGTGGTCTTTTTTGAATGCATAATGTAAACGCGCAAACGACAATGGACGAAGAAGCGAACACACTGCACATGCGCAGAAAATGGAAAGGAAGGAAGAACAGTGCCCATTGAACTAGAAAGTAGCATATGTAACGGAGGAAGGCGGGCTAGCTGGTGGTCTTTATTTGAATGCTTAATGTAACCGCGCAAACGACAACGGACGAAGAAGGAAACACACTGCACACGCGCGAAACATGGAAAGGAAGGAAGAACAGCGCGCATTGAACTGCAAAGCAGAATATGTAACTGAGAAAGGCGGGCTAGCTGGTGGTCGGTATTTGAATGCAGAATATAACCGCGCAAACGACAACGGACGGAGAAGGAAACACACTGCACACGCGCGGAACATAGAACGAAGGAAGAACAGGGCCCATTGAACTAGAAAGTAGCGTATGTTACTTAGAAAGGCGGGCTAGCTGGTGTTCTTTATTTGAATGCATAATATAACCGCGCAAACGACAACGGACGGATAAGGAAACACACCGCACACGCGCGGAACATAGAAAGGAAGGAAGAACAGGGCCCATTGTACTAGAAAGTAGCATATGTAACTGAGAAAGGCGGGCTAGCTGGTGGTCGGTATTTGAATGCATAATGTAACAGCGCAAACGACAATGGACGATGTAGGAAGCACACTGCACACGCGCGGAACATGGAAAGGAAGCAAGAACAGCGCGCATTGAACTGGAAAGCAGCATATGTAACTGAGAAAGGTGGGCTAGCTGGTGGTCGGTATTTGAATGCATATGTTAACCGCGCAAACGACAACGGACGAATAAGGAAACACACTGCACACGCGCGGAACATAGAAAGGAAGGAAGAACAGGGCCCATTGTACTAGAAAGTAGCATATGTAACTGAGAAAGGCGGGCTAGCTGGTGGTCGGTATTTGAATGCATAATGTAACAGCGCAAACGACAATGGACGATGTAGGAAGCACACTGCACACGCGCGGAACATGGAAAGGAAGCAAGAACAGCGCGCATTGAACTGGAAAGCAGCATATGTAACTGAGAAAGGCGGGCTAGCTGGTGGTCGGTATTTGAATGCATAAGTTAACCGCGCAAACGACAACGGACGGATAAGGAAACACACTGCACACGCGCGGAACATAGAAAGGAAGGAAGAACAGGGCCCATTGTACTAGAAAGTAGCATATGTAACTGAGAAAGGCGTGCTAGCTGGTGGTCTTTATTTGAATGCTTAATGTGACCGCGCAAACGACAACGGGCGAAGAAGGAAACACACTGCACACGCGCGAAACATGGAAAGGAAGGAAGAACAGCGTGCATTGAACTAGAAAGTAGCATATGTAACTGAGAAAGGCGTACTAGCTGGTGGTCTGTTTTTAAATGCATATTGTAACCGAGCAAACGACATCAGACGAAGAAGGAAGCACACTGCACAAGCACGGAACATAGAAAGGAAAGAAGAACAGGGCCCATTGAACTAGAAAGTAGCATATTTAACTAAGAAAGGCGATCTAGCTGGTGGTCGTTATTTGGATGCATAATGTAACCGCGCAAACGACAACGGACGAAGATGGAAACACACTGCACAAGCACGGAACATAGAAAGGAAAGAAGAACAGGGCCCATTGAACTAGAAAGTAACATATGTAACTGAGAAAGGCGGGCTAGCTGGTGGTGGTTCTTTGGATACATAATGTAACCGCGCAAACGACAACGGACGAAGAAGGACGCACACTGCACAAGAACGGAACATAGAAAGGAAAGAAGAACAGGGCCCATTGAACTAGAAAGTAGCATATGTAACTGAGAAAGGCGGGCTAGATGGTGGTCGTTATTTGGAGGCATAATGTAACCGCGCCAACGACAACGGACGAAGAAGGAAACACACTGCACACGCGCGGTACATAGAACGAAGGAAGAACAGGGCCCTTTGAACTAGAAAGTAGCATATGTAACTGAGAAAGGCGGGCTAGCTGGTGGTCGTTATTTGATTGCATAATATAACCGCGCTAAAGACAACGGACGGAGAAGGAAACACACTGCACATGTGCGGAACATGGAAAGGAATGAAGAACAGGGCCCATTGTACTAGAAAGTAGCATATGCAACTGAGAACGGCGGGCTAGCAGATGGTCGTTATGTGAATGCACAATGTAACCGCGCAAACGACAACGGACGGAGAAGGAAACACACTGCACACGCGGGGAACATAGAAAGGAAGGAAGAACAGTACCCATTGAACTAGAAAGTAGCATATGTAACTGAGAAAGCCGGGCTAGCTGGTGGTCGGTATTTGAATGCATAATGTAACCGCGCAAACGACAACGGACGCAGAAGGAAACAAACTGCACACGCGGGGAACATAGAAAGGAAGGAAGAACAGTGCCCATTGAAGTATAAAGTCGCATATGTAACAGAGAAAGGCGGGCTAGCTGGTGGTCGTTATGTGAATGCATAATGTAAACGCGCAAACGACAATGGACGAAGAAGCGAACACACTGCACATGCGCAGAAAATGGAAAGGAAGGAAGAACAGTGTCCATTGAACTAGAAAGTAGCATATGTAACGGAGGAAGGCAGGCTAGCTGGTGGTCTTTATTTGAATGCTTAATGTAACCGCGCAAACGACAACGGACGAAGAAGGAAACAAACTGCACACGCGGGGAACATAGAAAGGAAGGAAGAACAGCGCGCATTGAACTGAAAAGCAGCATATGTAAATGAGAAAGGCGGGCTAGCTGGTGGTCGGTATTTGAATGCATAATATAACCGCGCAAACGACAACGGACGGAGAAGGAAACACACTGCACACGCGCGGAATATGGAAAGGAAGAAAGAACAGCGCGCATTGAACTGGAAAGCAGCATATGTAACTGAGAAAGGCGGGCCAGCTGGTGGTCGGTATTCGAATGCATAATGTAACCGCGCAAACGACAACGGACGGAGAAGGAAACACACTGCACACGCGCGGAACATAGAACGAAGGAAGAACAGGGACCTTTGAACTAGAAAGTAGCATATGTTACTTTGAAAGGCGGGCTAGCTGGTGGTCTTTATTTGAATGCATAATATAACCGCGCAAACGACAACGGATGAAGAAGGGAACACACTGCACATGCGCAGAACATGGAAAGGAAGGAAGAACAGGGCCCATTGAACTAGAAAGTAGCATATGTATCTGAGAAAGGCGGGCTAGCTTGTGGTCGGTATTTGAATGCATAATGTAAGTGCGCAAACGACAACGGACGAAGTAGCAAGCACACTGCACACGCGCGGAACATGGAGAGGAAGGAAGAACAGTGCCCATTGAACTAGAAAGTAGCATATGTAACGGAGGAAGGCGGGCTAGCTGGTGGTCTTTATTTGAGTGCTTAATGTAACCGCGCAAACGAGAACGGACGAAGAAGGGAACACAATGCACATGCGCAGAACATGGAAAGGATGGAAGAACAGGGCCCATTGAACTACAAAGTAGCATATGTAACTGAGAAAGGCGGGCTAGCTGGTGGTCGGTATTTGAATGCATAATGTAACCGCGCAAACGACAACGGACGAAGAAAGAAGCACACTGCACAGGAACAGAACCTAGAAAGGAAAGAAGAACAGGGCCCATTGAACTAGAAAGTAGCATATGTAACTGAGAACGGCGGGCTAGCTGGTGGTCGTTATTTGGATGCATAATGTAACCACGCATACGACAACGGACGAAGAAGGAAGCACACTGCACAAGCACGGAACATAGAAAGGAAAGAAGAACAGGGCCCATTGAACTAGAAAGCAGCATATGTGACTGAGAAAGGCGGGCTAGCTGTTTGTCGTTATTTGCATACATAATGAAACCGCGCAAACGACAACGGATGAAGAAAGAAGCACACTGCACAGGAACGGAACCTAGAAAAGAAAGAAGAACAGGGCCCATTGAACTAGAAAGTAGCATATGTAACTGAGAAAGGCGGGCTAGCTGGTGGTCGGTATTTGAATGCATAATGTAACCGCGCAAACGACAACGAATGAAGAAGGGAACACACTGCACATGCGCAGAACATGGAAAGGAATGAAGAACAGGGCCCATTGAACTAGAAAGTAGCATATGTAACTGAGAAAGGCGGGCTAGCTGGTGGTCGTTATTTGATTGCCTAATATAACCGCGCAAACGACAATGGACGGAGAAGGAAACACACTGCACATGCGCGGAACATGGAAAGGAATGAAGAACAGGGCCCATTGAACTAGAAAATAGCGTATGCAACTGAGAACGGCGGGCTAGCAGATGGTCGTTATGTGAATGCACAATGTAACCGCGCAAACGACAACGGACGGAGAAGGAAACACACTGCACACGCGGGCAACATAGAAAGGAAGGAAGAACAGTGCCCATTGAACTAGAAAGTAGCATATGTAAGGGAGGAAGGCGTGCTAGCTGGTGGTCTTTATTTGAATGCTTAATGTAACCGCGCAAACGACAACGGGCGAAGAAGGAAACACACTGCACACGCGCGAAACATGGAAAGGAAGGAAGAACAGCGCGCATTGAACTAGAAAGTAGCATATGTAACTGAGAAAGGCGTACTAGCTGGTGGTCTGTTTTTAAATGCATATTGTAACCGAGCAAACGACATCAGACGAAGAAGGAAGCACACTGCACAAGCACGGAACATAGAAAGGAAAGAAGAACAGGGCCCATTGAACTAGAAAGTAGCATATTTAACTAAGAAAGGCGATCTAGCTGGTGGTCGTTATTTGGATGCATAATGTAACCGCGCAAACGACAACGGACGAAGAAGGACGCACACTGCACAAGAACGGAACATAGAAAGGAAAGAAGAACAGGGCCCATTGAACTAGAAAGTAGCATATGTAACTGAGAAAGGCGGGCTAGATGGTGGTCGTTATTTGGATGCATAATGTAACCGCGCCAACGACAACGGACGAAGAAGGAAACACACTGCACACGCGCGGTACATAGAACGAAGGAAGAACAGGGCCCATTGAACTAGAAAGTAGCATATGTAACCGAGAAAGGCGGGCTAGCTGGTGGTCGTTATTTGATTGCATAATATAACCGCGCTAAAGACAACGGACGGAGAAGGAAACACACTGCACATGTGCGGAACATGGAAAGGAATGAAGAACCTTGCCCATTCTACTAGAAAGTAGCATATGCAACTGAGAACGGCGGGCTAGCAGATGGTCGTTATGTGAATGCACAATGTAACCGCGTAAACGACAACAGACGGAGAAGGAAAGACACTGCACACACGGGGAACATCGAAAGGAAGGAAGAACAGTACCCATTGAACTAGAAAGTAGCATATGTAACTGAGAAAGCCGGGCTAGCTGGTGGTCGGTATTTGAATGCATAATGTAACCGCGCAAACGACAACGGACGAAGAAGGAAACAAACTGCACACGCGGGGAACATAGAAAGGAAGAACAGTGCCCATTGAAGTAGAAAGTCGCATATGTAACAGAGAAAGGCGGGCTAGCTGGTGGTCGTTATGTGAATGCATAATGTAAACGCGCAAACGACAATGGACGAAGAAGCGAACACACTGCACATGCGCAGAAAATGGAAAGGAAGGAAGAACAGTGCCCATTGAACTAGAAAGTAGCATATGTAACGGAGGAAGGCGGGCTAGCTGGTGGTCTTTATTTGAATGCTTAATGTAACCGCGCAAACGACAACGGACGAAGAAGGAAACACACTGCACACGCGCGAAACATGGAAAGGAAGGAAGAACAGCGCGCATTGAACTGAAAAGCAGCATATGTAACTGAGAAAGGCGGGCTAGCTGGTGGTCGGTATTTGAATGCATATTATAACCGCGCAAACGACAACGGACGGAGAAGGAAACACACTGCACACGCGCGGAACATAGAACGAAGGAAGAACAGGGCCCATTGAACTAGCAAGTAGCGTATGTTACTTAGAAAGGCGGGCTAGCTGGTGTTCTTTATTTGAATGCATAATATATCCGCGCAAACGACAACGGACGGATAAGGAAACACACCGCACACGCGCGGAACATAGAAAGGAAGGAAGAACAGGGCCCATTGTACTAGAAAGTAGCATATGTAACTGAGAAAGGCGGGCTAGCTGGTGGTCGGTATTTGAATGCATAATGTAACCGCGCAAACGACAGTGGACGAAGTAGGACGCACACTGCACACGCGCGGAACATGGAAAGGAAGCAAGAACAGCGCGCATTGAACTGGAAAGCAGCATATGTAACTGAGAAAGGCGGGCTAGCTGGTGGTCGGTATTTGAATGCATAAGTTAACCGCGCAAACGACAACGGACGGATAAGGAAACACACTGCACGCGCGGAACATAGAAAGGAAGGAAGAACAGGGCCCATTGTACTAGAAAGTAGCATATGTAACTGAGAAAGGCGGGCTAGCTGGTGGTCTTTATTTGAATGCATAATGTAACCGCGCAAACGACAACGGACGAAGTAGGAAGCACACTGCACACGCGCGGAATATGGAAAGGAAGGAAGAACAGCGCGCATTGAACTGGAAAGCAGCATATGCAACTGAGAAAGGCGGGCCAGCTGGTGGTCGGTATTTGAATGCATATAGTAACCGCGCAAACGACAACGGACGGAGAAGGAAACACACTGCACACGCGCGGAACATAGAACGAAGGAAGAACAGGGACCATTGAACTAGAAAGTAGCATATGTTACTTAGAAAGGCGGGCTAGCTGGTGGTCTTTATTTTAATGCATAATATAACCGCGCAAACGACAACGGATGGAGAAGGAAACACACTGCACATGTGCGGAACATGGAAAGGAATGAAGAACAGGGCCCATTGTACTAGAAAGTAGCATATGCAACTGAGAAAGGCGGGCTAGCAGATGGTCGTTATGTGAATGCACAATGTAACCGCGCAAACGACAACGGACGGAGAAGGAAACACACTGCACACGCGGGGAACATAGAAAGGAAGGAAGAACAGTACCCATTGAACTAGAAAGTAGCATATGTAACTGAGAAAGCCGGGCTAGCTGGTGGTCGGTATTTGAATGCATAATGTAACCGCGCAAACGACAACGGACGAAGAAGGAAACAAACTGCACACGCGGGGAACATAGAAAGGAAGGAAGAACAGTGCCCATTGAAGTATAAAGTCGCATATGTAACAGAGAAAGGCGGGCTAGCTGGTGGTCCTTATGTGAATGCATAATGTAAACGCGCAAACGACAATGGACGAAGAAGCGAACACACTGCACATGCGCAGAAAATGGAAAGGAAGGAAGAACAGTGCCCATTGAACTAGAAAGTAGCATATGTAACGGAGGAAGGCGGGCTAGCTGGTGGTCTTTATTTGAATGCTTAATGTAACCGCGCAAACGACAACGGACGAAGAAGGAAACACACTGCACACGCGCGAAACATGGAAAGGAAGGAAGAACAGCGCGCATTGAACTGAAAAGCAGCATATGTAACTGAGAAAGGCGGGCTAGCTGGTGGTCGGTATTTGAATGCATAATATAACCGCGCAAACGACAACGGACGGAGAAGGAAACACACTGCACACGCGCGGAATATGGAAAGGAAGAAAGAACAGCGCGCATTGAACTGGAAAGCAGCATGTGTAACTGAGAAAGGCGGGCCAGCTGGTGGTCGGTATTCGAATGCATAATGTAACCGCGCAAACGACAACGGACGGAGAAGGAAACACACTGCACACGCGCGGAACATAGAACGAAGGAAGAACAGGGACCTTTGAACTAGAAAGTAGCATATGTTACTTTGAAAGGCGGGCTAGCTGGTGGTCTTTATTTGAATGCATAATATAACCGCGCAAACGACAACGGATGAAGAAGGGAACACACTGCACATGCGCAGAACATGGAAAGGAAGGAAGAACAGGGCCCATTGAACTAGAAAGTAGCATATGTATCTGAGAAAGGCGGGCTAGCTGGTGGTCGGTATTTGAATGCATAATGTAAGTGCGCAAACGACAACGGACGAAGTAGCAAGCACACTGCACACGCGCGGAACATGGAGAGGAAGGAAGAACAGTGCCCATTGAACTAGAAAGTAGCATATGTAACGGAGGAAGGCGGGCTAGCTGGTGGTCTTTATTTGAGTGCTTAATGTAACCGCGCAAACGACAACGGACGAAGAAGGGAACACAATGCACATGCGCAGAACATGGAAAGGATGGAAGAACAGGGCCCATTGAACTACAAAGTAGCATATGTAACTGAGAAAGGCGGGCTAGCTGGTGGTCGGTATTTGAATGCATAATGTAACCGCGCAAACGACAACGGACGAAGAAAGAAGCACACTGCACAGGAACAGAACCTAGAAAGGAAAGAAGAACAGGGCCCATTGAACTAGAAAGTAGCATATGTAACTGAGAACGGCGGGCTAGCTGGTGGTCGTTATTTGGATGCATAATGTAACCACGCATACGACAACGGACGAAGAAGGAAGCACACTGCACAAGCACGGAACATAGAAAGGAAAGAAGAACAGGGCCCATTGAACTAGAAAGCAGCATATGTGACTGAGAAAGGCGGGCTAGCTGTTTGTCGTTATTTGCATACATAATGAAACCGCGCAAACGACAACGGATGAAGAAAGAAGCACACTGCACAAGAACGGAACCTAGAAAAGAAAGAAGAACAGGGCCCATTGAACTAGAAAGTAGCATATGTAACTGAGAAAGGCGGGCTAGCTGGTGGTCGGTATTTGAATGCATAATGTAACCGCGCAAACGACAACGAATGAAGAAGGGAACACACTGCACATGCGCAGAACATGGAAAGGAATGAAGAACAGGGCCCATTGAACTAGAAAGTAGCATATGTAACTGAGAAAGGCGGGCTAGCTGGTGGTCGTTATTTGATTGCCTAATATAACCGCGCAAACGACAATGGACGGAGAAGGAAACACACTGCACATGCGCGGAACATGGAAAGGAATGAAGAACAGGGCCCATTGAACTAGAAAATAGCGTATGCAACTGAGAACGGCGGGCTAGCAGATGGTCGTTATGTGAATGCACAATGTAACCGCGCAAACGACAACGGACGGAGAAGGAAACACACTGCACATGCGGGCAACATAGAAAGGAAGGAAGAACAGTGCCCATTGAACTAGAAAGTAGCATATGTAACTGAGAAAGCCGGGCTAGCTGGTGGTCGTTATTTGAATGCATATTGTAACCGCGCAAACGACAACGAACGAAGAAGGAAACAAACTGCACACGCGGGGAACATAGAAAGGAAGGAAGAACAGTGCCCATTGAACTAGAAAGTCGCATATGTAACTGAGAAAGGCGGGCTAGCTGGTGGTCTTTATGTGAATGCATAATGTAAACGCGCAAACGACAACGGACGAAGAAGAGAACACACTGCACATGCGCAGAAAATGGAAAGGAAGGAAGAACAGTGCCCATTGAACTAGAAAGTAGCATATGTAAGGGAGGAAGGCGTGCTAGCTGGTGGTCTTTATTTGAATGCTTAATGTGACCGCGCAAACGACAACGGGCGAAGAAGGAAACACACTGCACACGCGCGAAACATGGAAAGGAAGGAAGAACAGCGCGCATTGAACTAGAAAGTAGCATATGTAACTGAGAAAGGCGCACTAGCTGGTGGTCTGTTTTTAAATGCATATTGTAACCGAGCAAACGACATCAGACGAAGAAGGAAGCACACTGCACAAGCACGGAACATAGAAAGGAAAGAAGAACAGGGCCCATTGAACTAGAAAGTAGCATATTTAACTAAGAAAGGCGATCTAGCTGGTGGTCGTTATTTGGATGCATAATGTAACCGCGCAAACGACAACGGACGAAGATGGAAACACACTGCACAAGCACGGAACACGAAAGGAAAGAAGAACAGGGCCCATTGAACTAGAAAGTAACATATGTAACTGAGAAAGGCGGGCTAGCTGGTGGTGGTTCTTTGGATGCATAATGTAACCGCGCAAACGACAACGGACGAAGAAGGACGCACACTGCACAAGAACGGAACATAGAAAGGAAAGAAGAACAGGGCCCATTGAACTAGAAAGTAGCATATGTAACTGAGAAAGGCGGGCTAGATGGTGGTCGTTATTTGGAGGCATAATGTAACCGCGCCAACGACAACGGACGAAGAAGGAAACACACTGCACACGCGCGGTACATAGAACGAAGGAAGAACAGGGCCCTTTGAACTAGAAAGTAGCATATGTAACTGAGAAAGGCGGGCTAGCTGGTGGTCGTTATTTGATTGCATAATATAACCGCGCTAAAGACAACGGACGGAGAAGGAAACACACTGCACATGTGCGGAACATGGAAAGGAATGAAGAACAGGGCCCATTGTACTAGAAAGTAGCATATGCAACTGAGAACGGCGGGCTAGCAGATGGTCGTTATGTGAATGCACAATGTAACCGCGCAAACGACAACGGACGGAGAAGGAAACACACTGCACACGCGGGGAACATAGAAAGGAAGGAAGAACAGTACCCATTGAACTAGAAAGTAGCATATGTAACTGAGAAAGCCGGGCTAGCTGGTGGTCGGTATTTGAATGCATAATGTAACCGCGCAAACGACAACGGACGCAGAAGGAAACAAACTGCACACGCGGGGAACATAGAAAGGAAGGAAGAACAGTGCCCATTGAACTAGAAAGTAGCATATTTAACTAAGAAAGGCGATCTAGCTGGTGGTCGTTATTTGGATGCATAATGTAACCGCGCAAACGACAACGGACGAAGATGGAAACACACTGCACAAGCACGGAACATAGAAAGGAAAGAAGAACAGGGCCCATTGAACTAGAAAGTAACATATGTAACTGAGAAAGGCGGGCTAGCTGGTGGTGGTTATTTGGATGCATAATGTAACCGCGCAAACGACAACGGACGAAGAAGGACGCACACTGCACAAGAACGGAACATAGAAAGGAAAGAAGAACAGGGCCCATTGAACTAGAAAGTAGCATATGTAACTGAGAAAGGCGGGCTAGATGGTGGTCGTTATTTGGATGCATAATGTAACCGCGCCAACGACAACGGACGAAGAAGGAAACACACTGCACACGCGCGGTACATAGAACGAAGGAAGAACAGGGCCCATTGAACTAGAAAGTAGCATATGTAACCGAGAAAGGCGGGCTAGCTGGTGGTCGTTATTTGATTGCATAATATAACCGCGCTAAAGACAACGGACGGAGAAGGAAACACACTGCACATGTGCGGAACATGGAAAGGAATGAAGAACCTTGCCCATTCTACTAGAAAGTAGCATATGCAACTGAGAACGGCGGGCTAGCAGATGGTCGTTATGTGAATGCACAATGTAACCGCGTAAACGACAACAGACGGAGAAGGAAAGACACTGCACACACGGGGAACATCGAAAGGAAGGAAGAACAGTACCCATTGAACTAGAAAGTAGCATATGTAACTGAGAAAGCCGGGCTAGCTGGTGGTCGGTATTTGAATGCATAATGTAACCGCGCAAACGACAACGGACGAAGAAGGAAACAAACTGCACACGCGGGGAACATAGAAAGGAAGAACAGTGCCCATTGAAGTAGAAAGTCGCATATGTAACAGAGAAAGGCGGGCTAGCTGGTGGTCGTTATGTGAATGCATAATGTAAACGCGCAAACGACAATGGACGAAGAAGCGAACACACTGCACATGCGCAGAAAATGGAAAGGAAGGAAGAACAGTGCCCATTGAACTAGAAAGTAGCATATGTAACGGAGGAAGGCGGGCTAGCTGGTAATCTTTATTTGAATGCTTAATGTAACCGCGCAAACGACAACGGACGAAGAAGGAAACACACTGCACACGCGCGAAACATGGAAAGGAAGGAAGAACAGCGCGCATTGAACTGAAAAGCAGCATATGTAACTGAGAAAGGCGGGCTAGCTGGTGGTCGGTATTTGAATGCATATTATAACCGCGCAAACGACAACGGACGGAGAAGGAAACACACTGCACACGCGCGGAACATAGAACGAAGGAAGAACAGGGCCCATTGAACTAGCAAGTAGCGTATGTTACTTAGAAAGGCGGGCTAGCTGGTGTTCTTTATTTGAATGCATAATATATCCGCGCAAACGACAACGGACGGATAAGGAAACACACCGCACACGCGCGGAACATAGAAAGGAAGGAAGAACAGGGCCCATTGTACTAGAAAGTAGCATATGTAACTGAGAAAGGCGGGCTAGCTGGTGGTCGGTATTTGAATGCATAATGTAACCGCGCAAACGACAGTGGACGAAGTAGGAAGCACACTGCACACGCGCGGAACATGGAAAGGAAGCAAGAACAGCGCGCATTGAACTGGAAAGCAGCATATGTAACTGAGAAAGGCGGGCTAGCTGGTGGTCGGTATTTGAATGCATAAGTTAACCGCGCAAACGACAACGGACGGATAAGGAAACACACTGCACGCGCGGAACATAGAAAGGAAGGAAGAACAGGGCCCATTGTACTAGAAAGTAGCATATGTAACTGAGAAAGGCGGGCTAGCTGGTGGTCTTTATTTGAATGCATAATGTAACCGCGCAAACGACAACGGACGAAGTAGGAAGCACACTGCACACGCGCGGAATATGGAAAGGAAGGAAGAACAGCGCGCATTGAACTGGAAAGCAGCATATGTAACTGAGAAAGGCGGGCCAGCTGGTGGTCGGTATTTGAATGCATATAGTAACCGCGCAAACGACAACGGACGGAGAAGGAAACACACTGCACACTCGCGGAACATAGAACGAAGGAAGAACAGGGACCATTGAACTAGAAAGTAGCATATGTTACTTAGAAAGGCGGGCTAGCTGGTGGTCTTTATTTTAATGCATAATATAACCGCGCAAACGACAACGGACGGAGAAGGAAACACACTGCACATGTGCGGAACATGGAAAGGAATGAAGAACAGGGCCCATTGTACTAGAAAGTAGCATATGCAACTGAGAAAGGCGGGCTAGCAGATGGTCGTTATGTGAATGCACAATGTAACCGCGCAAACGACAACGGACGGAGAAGGAAACACACTGCACACGCGGGGAACATAGAAAGGAAGGAAGAACAGTACCCATTGAACTAGAAAGTAGCATATGTAACTGAGAAAGCCGGGCTAGCTGGTGGTCGGTATTTGAATGCATAATGTAACCGCGCAAACGACAACGGACGAAGAAGGAAACAAACTGCACACGCGGGGAACATAGAAAGGAAGGAAGAACAGTGCCCATTGAAGTATAAAGTCGCATATGTAACAGAGAAAGGCGGGCTAGCTGGTGGTCCTTATGTGAATGCATAATGTAAACGCGCAAACGACAATGGACGAAGAAGCGAACACACTGCACATGCGCAGAAAATGGAAAGGAAGGAAGAACAGTGCCCATTGAACTAGAAAGTAGCATATGTAACGGAGGAAGGCGGGCTAGCTGGTGGTCTTTATTTGAATGCTTAATGTAACCGCGCAAACGACAACGGACGAAGAAGGAAACACACTGCACACGCGCGAAACATGGAAAGGAAGGAAGAACAGCGCGCATTGAACTGAAAAGCAGCATATGTAACTGAGAAAGGCGGGCTAGCTGGTGGTCGGTATTTGAATGCATAATATAACCGCGCAAACGACAACGGACGGAGAAGGAAACACACTGCACACGCGCGGAATATGGAAAGGAAGAAAGAACAGCGCGCATTGAACTGGAAAGCAGCATGTGTAACTGAGAAAGGCGGGCCAGCTGGTGGTCGGTATTCGAATGCATAATGTAACCGCGCAAACGACAACGGACGGAGAAGGAAACACACTGCACACGCGCGGAACATAGAACGAAGGAAGAACAGGGACCTTTGAACTAGAAAGTAGCATATAGGCGGGCTAGCTGGTGGTCTTTATTTGAATGCATAATATAACCGCGCAAACGACAACGGATGAAGAAGGGAACACACTGCACATGCGCAGAACATGGAAAGGAAGGAAGAACAGGGCCCATTGAACTAGAAAGTAGCATATGTATCTGAGAAAGGCGGGCTAGCTGGTGGTCGGTATTTGAATGCATAATGTAAGTGCGCAAACGACAACGGACGAAGTAGCAAGCACACTGCACACGCGCGGAACATGGAGAGGAAGGAAGAACAGTGCCCATTGAACTAGAAAGTAGCATATGTAACGGAGGAAGGCGGGCTAGCTGGTGGTCTTTATTTGAGTGCTTAATGTAACCGCGCAAACGACAACGGACGAAGAAGGGAACACAATGCACATGCGCAGAACATGGAAAGGATGGAAGAACAGGGCCCATTGAACTACAAAGTAGCATATGTAACTGAGAAAGGCGGGCTAGCTGGTGGTCGGTATTTGAATGCATAATGTAACCGCGCAAACGACAACGGACGAAGAAAGAAGCACACTGCACAGGAACAGAACCTAGAAAGGAAAGAAGAACAGGGCCCATTGAACTAGAAAGTAGCATATGTAACTGAGAACGGCGGGCTAGCTGGTGGTCGTTATTTGGATGCATAATGTAACCACGCATACGACAACGGACGAAGAAGGAAGCACACTGCACAAGCACGGAACATAGAAAGGAAAGAAGAACAGGGCCCATTGAACTAGAAAGCAGCATATGTGACTGAGAAAGGCGGGCTAGCTGTTTGTCGTTATTTGCATACATAATGAAACCGCGCAAACGACAACGGATGAAGAAAGAAGCACACTGCACAAGAACGGAACCTAGAAAAGAAAGAAGAACAGGGCCCATTGAACTAGAAAGTAGCATATGTAACTGAGAAAGGCGGGCTAGCTGGTGGTCGGTATTTGAATGCATAATGTAACCGCGCAAACGACAACGAATGAAGAAGGGAACACACTGCACATGCGCAGAACATGGAAAGGAATGAAGAACAGGGCCCATTGAACTAGAAAGTAGCATATGTAACTGAGAAAGGCGGGCTAGCTGGTGGTCGTTATTTGATTGCCTAATATAACCGCGCAAACGACAATGGACGGAGAAGGAAACACACTGCACATGCGCGGAACATGGAAAGGAATGAAGAACAGGGCCCATTGAACTAGAAAATAGCGTATGCAACTGAGAACGGCGGGCTAGCAGATGGTCGTTATGTGAATGCACAATGTAACCGCGCAAACGACAACGGACGGAGAAGGAAACACACTGCACATGCGGGCAACATAGAAAGGAAGGAAGAACAGTGCCCATTGAACTAGAAAGTAGCATATGTAACTGAGAAAGCCGGGCTAGCTGGTGGTCGTTATTTGAATGCATATTGTAACCGCGCAAACGACAACGAACGAAGAAGGAAACAAACTGCACACGCGGGGAACATAGAAAGGAAGGAAGAACAGTGCCCATTGAACTAGAAAGTCGCATATGTAACTGAGAAAGGCGGGCTAGCTGGTGGTCGTTATGTGAATGCATAATGTAAACGCGCAAACGACAACGGACGAAGAAGAGAACACACTGCACATGCGCAGAAAATGGAAAGGAAGGAAGAACAGTGCCCATTGAACTAGAAAGTAGTATATGTAAGGGAGGAAGGCGTGCTAGCTGGTGGTCTTTATTTGAATGCTTAATGTGACCGCGCAAACGACAACGGGCGAAGAAGGAAACACACTGCACACGCGCGAAACATGGAAAGGAAGGAAGAACAGCGCGCATTGAACTAGAAAGTAGCATATGTAACTGAGAAAGGCGTACTAGCTGGTGGTCTGTTTTTAAATGCATATTGTAACCGAGCAAACGACATCAGACGAAGAAGGAAGCACACTGCACAAGCACGGAACATAGAAAGGAAAGAAGAACAGGGCCCATTGAACTAGAAAGTAGCATATTTAACTAAGAAAGGCGATCTAGCTGGTGGTCGTTATTTGGATGCATAATGTAACCGCGCAAACGACAACGGACGAAGATGGAAACACACTGCACAAGCACGGAACACGAAAGGAAAGAAGAACAGGGCCCATTGAACTAGAAAGTAACATATGTAACTGAGAAAGGCGGGCTAGCTGGTGGTGGTTCTTTGGATGCATAATGTAACCGCGCAAACGACAACGGACGAAGAAGGACGCACACTGCACAAGAACGGAACATAGAAAGGAAAGAAGAACAGGGCCCATTGAACTAGAAAGTAGCATATGTAACTGAGAAAGGCGGGCTAGATGGTGGTCGTTATTTGGAGGCATAACGTAACCGCGCCAACGACAACGGACGAAGAAGGAAACACACTGCACACGCGCGGTACATAGAACGAAGGAAGAACAGGGCCCTTTGAACTAGAAAGTAGCATATGTAACTGAGAAAGGCGGGCTAGCTGGTGGTCGTTATTTGATTGCATAATATAACCGCGCTAAAGACAACGGACGGAGAAGGAAACACACTGCACATGTGCGGAACATGGAAAGGAATGAAGAACAGGGCCCATTGTACTAGAAAGTAGCATATGCAACTGAGAACGGCGGGCTAGCAGATGGTCGTTATGTGAATGCACAATGTAACCGCGCAAACGACAACGGACGGAGAAGGAAACACACTGCACACGCGGGGAACATAGAAAGGAAGGAAGAACAGTACCCATTGAACTAGAAAGTAGCATATGTAACTGAGAAAGCCGGGCTAGCTGGTGGTCGGTATTTGAATGCATAATGTAACCGCGCAAACGACAACGGACGCAGAAGGAAACAAACTGCACACGCGGGGAACATAGAAAGGAAGGAAGAACAGTGCCCATTGAAGTATAAAGTCGCATATGTAACAGAGAAAGGCGGGCTAGCTGGTGGTCGTTATGTGAATGCATAATGTAAACGCGCAAACGACAATGGACGAAGAAGCGAACACACTGCACATGCGCAGAAAATGGAAAGGAAGGAAGAACAGTGCCCATTGAACTAGAAAGTAGCATATGTAACGGAGGAAGGCGGGCTAGCTGGTGGTCTTTATTTGAATGCTTAATGTAACCGCGCAAACGACAACGGACGAAGAAGGAAACAAACTGCACACGCGGGGAACATAGAAAGGAAGGAAGAACAGCGCGCATTGAAATGAAAAGCAGCATATGTAACTGAGAAAGGCGGGCTAGCTGGTGGTCGGTATTTGAATGCATAATATAACCGCGCAAACGACAACGGACGGAGAAGGAAACACACTGCACACGCGCGGAATATGGAAAGGAAGAAAGAACAGCGCGCATTGAACTGGAAAGCAGCATATGTAACTGAGAAAGGCGGGCCAGCTGGTGGTCGGTATTCGAATGCATAATGTAACCGCGCAAACGACAACGGACGGAGAAGGAAACACACTGCACACGCGCGGAACATAGAACGAAGGAAGAACAGGGACCTTTGAACTAGAAAGTAGCATATGTTACTTTGAAAGGCGGGCTAGCTGGTGGTCTTTATTTGAATGCATAATATAACCGCGCAAACGACAACGGATGAAGAAGGGAACACACTGCACATGCGCAGAACATGGAAAGGAAGGAAGAACAGGGCCCATTGAACTAGAAAGTAGCATATGTATCTGAGAAAGGCGGGCTAGCTGGTGGTCGGTATTTGAATGCATAATGTAAGTGCGCAAACGACAACGGACGAAGTAGCAAGCACACTGCACACGCGCGGAACATGGAGAGGAAGGAAGAACAGTGCCCATTGAACTAGAAAGTAGCATATGTAACGGAGGAAGGCGGGCTAGCTGGTGGTCTATATTTGAGTGCTTAATGTAACCGCGCAAACGACAAAGGACGAAGAAGGGAACACAATGCACATGCGCAGAACATGGAAAGGATGGAAGAACAGGGCCCATTGAACTACAAAGTAGCATATGTAACTGAGAAAGGCGGGCTCGCTGGTGGTCGGTATTTGAATGCATAATGTAACCGCGCAAACGACAACGGACGAAGAAAGAAGCACACTGCACAGGAACAGAACCTAGAAAGGAAAGAAGAACAGGGCCCATTGAACTAGAAAGTAGCATATGTAACTGAGAACGGCGGGCTAGCTGGTGGTCGTTATTTGGATGCATAATGTAACCACGCATACGACAACGGACGAAGAAGGAAGCACACTGCACAAGCACGGAACATAGAAAGGAAAGAAGAACAGGGCCCATTGAACTAGAAAGCAGCATATGTGACTGAGAAAGGCGGGCTAGCTGTTTGTCGTTATTTGCATACATAATGAAACCGCGCAAACGACAACGGATGAAGAAAGAAGCACACTGCACAAGAACGGAACCTAGAAAAGAAAGAAGAACAGGGCCCATTGAACTAGAAAGTAGCATATGTAACTGAGAAAGGCGGGCTAGCTGGTGGTCGGTATTTGAATGCATAATGTAACCGCGCAAACGACAACGAATGAAGAAGGGAACACACTGCACATGCGCAGAACATGGAAAGGAATGAAGAACAGGGCCCATTGAACTAGAAAGTAGCATATGTAACTGAGAAAGGCGGGCTAGCTGGTGGTCGTTATTTGATTGCCTAATATAACCGCGCAAACGACAATGGACGGAGAAGGAAACACACTGCACATGCGCGGAACATGGAAAGGAATGAAGAACAGGGCCCATTGAACTAGAAAATAGCGTATGCAACTGAGAACGGCGGGCTAGCAGATGGTCGTTATGTGAATGCACAATGTAACCGCGCAAACGACAACGGACGGAGAAGGAAACACACTGCACACGCGGGCAACATAGAAAGGAAGGAAGAACAGTGCCCATTGAACTAGAAAGTAGCATATGTAACTGAGAAAGCCGGGCTAGCTGGTGGTCGTTATTTGAATGCATATTGTAACCGCGCAAACGACAACGAACGAAGAAGGAAACAAACTGCACACGCGGGGAACATAGAAAGGAAGGAAGAACAGTGCCCATTGAACTAGAAAGTCGCATATGTAACTAAGAAAGGCGGGCTAGCTGGTGGTCGTTATGTGAATGCATAATGTAAACGCGCAAACGACAACGGACGAAGAAGAGAACACACTGCACATGCGCAGAAAATGGAAAGGAAGGAAGAACAGTGCCCATTGAACTAGAAAGTAGCATAGGTAAGGGAGGAAGGCGTATTAGCTGGTGGTCTTTATTTGAATGCTTAATGTAACCGCGCAAACGACAACGGGCGAAGAAGGAAACACACTGCACACGCGCGAAACATGGAAAGGAAGGAAGAACAGCGCGCATTGAACTAGAAAGTAGCATATGTAACTGAGAAAGGCGTACTAGCTGGTGGTCTGTTTTTAAATGCATATTGTAACCGAGCAAACGACATCAGACGAAGAAGGAAGCACACTGCACAAGCACGGAACATAGAAAGGAAAGAAGAACAGGGCCCATTGAACTAGAAAGTAGCATATTTAACTAAGAAAGGCGATCTAGCTGGTGGTCGTTATTTGGATGCATAATGTAACCGCGCAAACGACAACGGACGAAGATGGAAACACACTGCACAAGCACGGAACATAGAAAGGAAAGCAGAACAGGGCCCATTGAACTAGAAAGTAACATATGTAACTGAGAAAGGCGGGCTAGCTGGTGGTGGTTATTTGGATGCATAATGTAACCGCGCAAACGACAACGGACGAAGAAGGACGCACACTGCACAAGAACGGAACATAGAAAGGAAAGAAGAACAGGGCCCATTGAACTAGAAAGTAGCATATGTAACTGAGAAAGGCGGGCTAGATGGTGGTCGTTATTTGGATGCATAATGTAACCGCGCCAACGACAACGGACGAAGAAGGAAACACACTGCACACGCGCGGTACATAGAACGAAGGAAGAACAGGGCCCATTGAACTAGAAAGTAGCATATGTAACCGAGAAAGGCGGGCTAGCTGGTGGTCGTTATTTGATTGCATAATATAACCGCGCTAAAGACAACGGACGGAGAAGGAAACACACTGCACATGTGCGGAACATGGAAAGGAATGAAGAACCTTGCCCATTCTACTAGAAAGTAGCATATGCAACTGAGAACGGCGGGCTAGCAGATGGTCGTTATGTGAATGCACAATGTAACCGCGTAAACGACAACAGACGGAGAAGGAAAGACACTGCACACACGGGGAACATCGAAAGGAAGGAAGAACAGTACCCATTGAACTAGAAAGTAGCATATGTAACTGAGAAAGCCGGGCTAGCTGGTGGTCGGTATTTGAATGCATAATGTAACCGCGCAAACGACAACGGACGAAGAAGGAAACAAACTGCACACGCGGGGAACATAGAAAGGAAGAACAGTGCCCATTGAAGTAGAAAGTCGCATATGTAACAGAGAAAGGCGGGCTAGCTGGTGGTCGTTATGTGAATGCATAATGTAAACGCGCAAACGACAATGGACGAAGAAGCGAACACACTGCACATGCGCAGAAAATGGAAAGGAAGGAAGAACAGTGCCCATTGAACTAGAAAGTAGCATATGTAACGGAGGAAGGCGGGCTAGCTGGTAATCTTTATTTGAATGCTTAATGTAACCGCGCAAACGACAACGGACGAAGAAGGAAACACACTGCACACGCGCGAAACATGGAAAGGAAGGAAGAACAGCGCGCATTGAACTGAAAAGCAGCATATGTAACTGAGAAAGGCGGGCTAGCTGGTGGTCGGTATTTGAATGCATATTATAACCGCGCAAACGACAACGGACGGAGAAGGAAACACACTGCACACGCGCGGAACATAGAACGAAGGAAGAACAGGGCCCATTGAACTAGCAAGTAGCGTATGTTACTTAGAAAGGCGGGCTAGCTGGTGTTCTTTATTTGAATGCATAATATATCCGCGCAAACGACAACGGACGGATAAGGAAACACACCGCACACGCGCGGAACATAGAAAGGAAGGAAGAACAGGGCCCATTGTACTAGAAAGTAGCATATGTAACTGAGAAAGGCGGGCTAGCTGGTGGTCGGTATTTGAATGCATAATGTAACCGCGCAAACGACAGTGGACGAAGTAGGAAGCACACTGCACACGCGCGGAACATGGAAAGGAAGCAAGAACAGCGCGCATTGAACTGGAAAGCAGCATATGTAACTGAGAAAGGCGGGCTAGCTGGTGGTCGGTATTTGAATGCATAAGTTAACCGCGCAAACGACAACGGACGGATAAGGAAACACACTGCACGCGCGGAACATAGAAAGGAAGGAAGAACAGGGCCCATTGTACTAGAAAGTAGCATATGTAACTGAGAAAGGCGGGCTAGCTGGTGGTCTTTATTTGAATGCATAATGTAACCGCGCAAACGACAACGGACGAAGTAGGAAGCACACTGCACACGCGCGGAATATGGAAAGGAAGGAAGAACAGCGCGCATTGAACTGGAAAGCAGCATATGTAACTGAGAAAGGCGGGCCAGCTGGTGGTCGGTATTTGAATGCATATAGTAACCGCGCAAACGACAACGGACGGAGAAGGAAACACACTGCACACTCGCGGAACATAGAACGAAGGAAGAACAGGGACCATTGAACTAGAAAGTAGCATATGTTACTTAGAAAGGCGGGCTAGCTGGTGGTCTTTATTTTAATGCATAATATAACCGCGCAAACGACAACGGATGAAGAAGGGAACACACTGCACATGCGCAGAACATGGAAACGAAGGAAGAACAGGGCCCATTGAACTAGAAAGTAGCATATGTATCTGAGAAAGGCGGGCTAGCTGGTGGTCGGTATTTAAATGCATATTGTAACCGAGCAAACGACATCAGACGAAGAAGGAAGCACACTGCACAAGCACGGAACACAGAAAGGAAAGAAGAACAGGGCCCATTGAACTAGAAAGTAACATATGTAACTGAGAAAGGCGGGCTAGCTGGTGGTGGTTATTTGGATGCATAATGAAACCGCGCAAACGACAACGGACGAAGAAGGACGCACACTGCACAAGAACGGAACATAGAAAGGAAAGAAGAACAGGGCCCATTGAACTAGAAAGTAGCATATGTAACTGAGAAAGGCGGGCTAGATGGTGGTCGTTATTTGGAGGCATAATGTAACCGCGCCAACGACAACGGACGAAGAAGGAAACACACTGCACACGCGCGGTACATAGAACGAAGGAAGAACAGGGCCCTTTGAACTAGAAAGTAGCATATGTAACTGAGAAAGGCGGGCTAGCTGGTGGTGGTTATTTGGATGCATAATGAAACCGCGCAAACGACAACGGACGAAGAAGGACGCACACTGCACAAGAACGGAACATAGAAAGGAAAGAAGAACAGGGCCCATTGAACTAGAAAGTAGCATATGTAACTGAGAAAGGCGGGCTAGATGGTGGTCGTTATTTGGATGCATAATGTAACCGCGCAAACGACAACGGACGAAGATGGAAACACACTGCACAAGCACGGAACATAGAAAGGAAAGAAGAACAGGGCCCATTGAACTAGAAAGTAACATATGTAACTGAGAAAGGCGGGCTAGCTGGTGGTGGTTATTTGGATGCATAATGAAACCGCGCAAACGACAACGGACGAAGAAGGACGCACACTGCACAAGAACGGAACATAGAAAGGAAAGAAGAACAGGGCCCATTGAACTAGAAAGTAGCATATGTAACTGAGAAAGGCGGGCTAGATGGTGGTCGTTATTTGGAGGCATAATGTAACCGCGCCAACGACAACGGACGAAGAAGGAAACACACTGCACACGCGCGGTACATAGAACGAAGGAAGAACAGGGCCCTTTGAACTAGAAAGTAGCATATGTAACTGAGAAAGGCGGGCTAGCTGGTGGTCGTTATTTGATTGCATAATGTAACCGCGCAAACGACAACGGACGAAGAAGGAAACAAACTGCACACGCGGGGAACATAGAAAGGAAGGAAGAACAGTGCCCATTGAAGTATAAAGTCGCATATGTAACAGAGAAAGGCGGGCTAGCTGGTGGTCGTTATGTGAATGCATAATGTAAACGCGCAAACGACAATGGACGAAGAAGCGAACACACTGCACATGCGCAGAAAATGGAAAGGAAGGAAGAACAGTGCCCATTGAACTAGAAAGTAGCATATGTAACGGAGGAAGGCGGGCTAGCTGGTGGTCTTTAATTGAATGCTTAATGTAACCGCGCAAACGACAACGGACGAAGAAGGAAACACACTGCACACGCGCGAAACATGGAAAGGAAGGAAGAACAGCGCGCATTGAACTGAAAAGCAGCATATGTAACTGAGAAAGGCGGGCTAGCTGGTGGTCGGTATTTGAATGCATAATATAACCGCACAAACGACAACGGACGGAGAAGGAAACACACTGCACACGCGCGGAACATAGAACGAAGGAAGAACAGGGCCCATTGAACTAGCAAGTAGCGTATGTTACTTAGAAAGGCGGGCTAGCTGGTGTTCTTTATTTGAATGCATAATATAACCGCGCAAACGACAACGGACGGATAAGGAAACACACCGCACACGCGCGGAACATAGAAAGCAAGGAAGAACAGGGCCCATTGTACTAGAAAGTAGCATATGTAACTGAGAAAGGCGGGCTAGCTGGTGGTCGGTATTTGAATGCATAATGTAACCGCGCAAACGACAATGGACGAAGTAGGAAGCACACTGCACACGCGCGGAACATGGAAATGAAGCAAGAACAGCGCGCATTGAACTGGAAAGCAGCATATGTAACTGAGAAAGGCGGGCTAGTTGGTGGTCGGTATTTGAATGAATAAGTTAACCGCGCAAACGACAACGGACGGATAAGGAAACACACTGCACACGCGCGGAACATAGAAAGGAAGGAAGAACAGGGCACATTGTACTATAAAGTAGCATATGTAACTGAGAAAGGCGGGCTAGCTGGTGGTCTTTATTTGAATGCATAATGTAACCGCGCAAACGACAACGGACGAAGTAGGAAGCACACTGCACACGCGCGGAATATGGAAAGGAAGGAAGAACAGCGCGCATTGAACTGGAAAGCAGCATATGTAACTGAGAAAGGCGGGCCAGCTGGTGGTCGGTATTTGAATGCATAATGTAACCGCGCAAACGACAACGGACGGATAAGGAAACACACTGCACACGCGCGGAACATAGAAAGGAAGGAAGAACAGGGTCCATTCTACTAGAAAGTAGCATATGTATTTGAGAAAGGCGGGCTAGCTGGTGGTCTTTATTTTAATGCATATTGTAACCGCGCAAACGACAACGGACGAAGATGGAAACACACTGCACAAGCACGGAACATAGAAAGTAAAGAAGAACAGGGCCCATTGAACTAGAAAGTAACATATGTAACTGAGAAAGGCGGGCTAGCTGGTGGTGGTTATTTGGATGCATAATGTAACCGCGCAAACGACAACGGACGAAGAAGGACGCACACTGCACAAGAACGGAACATAGAAAGTAAAGAAGAACAGGGCCCATTGAACTAGAAAGTAGCATATGTAACTGAGAAAGGCGGGCTAGATGGTGGTCGTTATTTGGAGGCATAATGTAACCGCGCCAACGACAACGGACGAAGAAGGAAACACACTGCACACGCGCGGTACATAGAACGAAGGAAGAACAGGGCCCTTTGAACTAGAAAGTAGCATATGTAACTGAGAAAGGCGGGCTAGCTGGTGGTCGTTATTTGATTGCATAATATAACCGCGCTAAAGACAACGGACGGAGAAGGAAACACACTGCACATGTGCGGAACATGGAAAGGAATGAAGAACAGGGCCCATTGTACTAGAAAGTAGCATATGCAACTGAGAACGGCGGGCTAGCAGATGGTCGTTATGTGAATGCACAATGTAACCGCGCAAACGACAACGGACGGAGAAGGAAACACACTGCACACGCGGGGAACATAGAAAGGAAGGAAGAACAGTACCCATTGAACTAGAAAGTAGCATATGTAACTGAGAAAGCCGGGCTAGCTGGTGGTCGGTATTTGAATGCATAATGTAACCGCGCAAACGACAACGGACGAAGAAGGAAACAAACTGCACACGCGGGGAACATAGAAAGGAAGGAAGAACAGTGCCCATTGAAGTATAAAGTCGCATATGTAACAGAGAAAGGCGGGCTAGCTGGTGGTCGTTATGTGAATGCATAATGTAAACGCGCAAACGACAATGGACGAAGAAGCGAACACACTGCACATGCGCAGAAAATGGAAAGGAAGGAAGAACAGTGCCCATTGAACTAGAAAGTAGCATATGTAACGGAGGAAGGCGGGCTAGCTGGTGGTCTTTATTTGAATGCTTAATGTAACCGCGCAAACGACAACGGACGAAGAAGGAAACACACTGCACACGCGCGAAACATGGAAAGGAAGGAAGAACAGCGCGCATTGAACTGAAAAGCAGCATATGTAACTGAGAAAGGCGGGCTAGCTGGTGGTCGGTATTTGAATGCATAATATAACCGCGCAAACGACAACGGACGGAGAAGGAAACACACTGCACACGCGCGGAACATAGAACGAAGGAAGAACAGGGCCCATTGAACTAGCAAGTAGCGTATGTTACTTAGAAAGGCGGGCTAGCTGGTGTTCTTTATTTGAATGCATAATATAACCGCGCAAACGACAACGGACGGATAAGGAAACACACCGCACACGCGCGGAACATAGAAAGCAAGGAAGAACAGGGCCCATTGTACTAGAAAGTAGCATATGTAACTGAGAAAGGCGGGCTAGCTGATGGTCGGTATTTGAATGCATAATGTAACCGCGCAAACGACAATGGACGAAGTAGGAAGCACACTGCACACGCGCGGAACATGGAAATGAAGCAAGAACAGCGCGCATTGAACTGGAAAGCAGCATATGTAACTGAGAAAGGCGGGCTAGCTGGTGGTCGGTATTTGAATGAATAAGTTAACCGCGCAAACGACAACGGACGGATAAGGAAACACACTGCACACGCGCGGAACATAGAAAGGAAGGAAGAACAGGGCACATTGTACTATAAAGTAGCATATGTAACTGAGAAAGGCGGGCTAGCTGGTGGTCTTTATTTGAATGCATAATGTAACCGCGCAAACGACAACGGACGAAGTAGGAAGCACACTGCACACGCGCGGAATATGGAAAGGAAGGAAGAACAGCGCGCATTGAACTGGAAAGCAGCATATGTAATGAGAAAGGCGGGCCAGCTGGTGGTCGGTATTTGAATGCATAATGTAACCGCGCAAACGACAACGGACGGAGAAGGAAACACACTGCACACGCGCGGAACATAGAACGAAGGAAGAACAGGGCCCATTGAACTAGAAAGTAGCATATGTTACTTAGAAAGGCGGGCTAGCTGGTGGTCTTTATTTGAATGCATAATATAACCGCGCAAACGACAACGGATGAAGAAGGGAACACACTGCACACGCGCGAAACATGGAAAGGAAGGAAGAACAGCGCGCATTGAACTGGAAAGCAGCATATCTAACTGAGAAAGGCGGGCTAGCCGGTGGTCGGTATTTGAATGCATAATGTAACCGCGCAAACGACAACGGACGGAGAAGGAAACACACTGCACACGCGCGGAACATAGAACGAAGGAAGAACAGGGCCCATTGAACTAGAAAGTAGCTTATGTATATTAGCAAGGCGGGCTAGCTGGTGGTCTTCATTTAAATGCATCATCATCATCATCATCATCATCAGCCTGGTTGCGCCCACTGCAGGGCAAAGGCCTCTCCCATGCGTCTCCAACAACCCCGGTCATGTACTAATTGTGGCCCTGCCGTGCCTGCAAACTTCATAATCTCATCGGCCCTCCTAACTTTCTGCAGCCCCCTGCTACGCTTCCCTTCCCTCGGGATCCAGTCCGTAACCCTTAATGACCATCGGTTACCTTCCCTCCTCTTTACATGTCCTGCCCATGCCCATTTCTTTTTCTTGATTTCAACTAAGATGTCATTAACTCGAGTTTGTTCCCTCACCCAATCTCCTCTTTTCTTATCCCTTAACGTTACACCTATCATTCTTCTTTCCATAGCTCGTTGTGTCGTCCTCAATTTGAGTAGAACCCTTTTCGTAAGCCTCCAGGTTTCTGCCCCGTAGGTGAGTACTGGTAAGACACAGCTATTATATACTTTTCTCTTGAGGGATAGTGGCAACCTGCTGTTCATGGTTTGGGAATGCCTGCCAAACGCACCCCAGCCCATTCTTATTCTTCTGATTATTTCCGTCTCATGATCCGGACCCGCCGTCACTACCTGCCCCAAGTAGATGTATTCCCTTACGACTTCCAGTGCCTCGCTGCCTATTGTAAATTGCTGTTCTCTCCCGAGACTGTTAAGCATTACTTTAGTTTTCTGCAGATTAATTTTTAGACCCAGTCTTCTGCTTTGCCTCTCCAGGTCAGAGAGCATGCATTGCAATTGGTCCCCTGAGTTACTAAGCAAGGCAATATCATCAGCGAATCGCAAGGTACTAAGGTATTCTCCATTAGGTTTTATCCCCAATTCTTCCCAATGCAGGTCTCTGAATACCTCCTGTAAACACGCTGTGAATAGCATTGGAGATATCGTATCTCCCTGCCTGACGCCTTTCTTCATTGGGATTTTGTTGCTTGCTTTATGGAGCACTACGGTGGCTGTGGAGGCACTATATATATCTTCCAGTATTTTTACATATGGCTCATCTACACCCTGATTTCGTAATGCCTCCATGACTGCTGAGGTTTCGACTGCATCAAACGCTTTCTCGTAATCAATGAAAGCTATATATAAGGGTTGGTTATATTCTGCACATTTCTCTATCACTTGATTGATAGTGTGAATATGGTCTATTGTTAAGTAGCCTTTACGGAATGCATAATATAACCACGCAAACGACAACGGACGGATAAGGAAACACACTGCACACGCGCGGAACATAGAAAGGAAGGAAGAACAGGGCCCATTGTACTAGAACGTAGCATATGTAACTGAGAATGGCGGGCTAGCTGGTGGTCGGTATTTGAATCCATAATGTAACCGCGCAAACGACAACGAATGAAGAAGGGAACACACTGCACATGCGCAGAACATGGAAAGGAATGAAGAACAGGGCCCATTGAACTATAAAGTAGCATATGCGACTGAGAAAGGCAGGCTAGCTGGTGGTCGTTATTTGATTGCATAATATAACAGCGCAAACGACAACGGACGGAGAAGGAAACACACTGCACATGCGCGGAACATGGAAAGGAATGAAGAACAGGGCCCATTGAACTAGAAAGTAGCATATGTAACTGAGAAAGCCGGGCTAGCTGGTGGTCGTGTTTTGAATGCATAATGTAACCGCGCAAACGACAACGGACGAAGAAGGATACAAAATGCACACGCGGGGAACATAGAAAGGAAGGAAGAACAGTGCCCATGGAACTAGAAAGTCGCATATGTAACTGAGAAAGGCGGGCTAGCTGGTGGTCATTATGTGAATGCATAATGTAGACGCGCAAACGACAACGGACGAAGAAGCGAACACACAGCACATGCGCAGAAAATGGAAAGGAAGGAAGAACAGTGCCCATTGAACTAGAAAGTAGCATATGTAACGGAGGAAGGCGGGCTAGCTGGTGGTCTTTATTTGAACGCTTAATGTAACCGCGCAAACGACAACGGACGAAGAAGGGAACACACTGCACATGCGCAGAACATGGAAAGGAAGGAAGAACAGGGCCCATTGAACTACAAAGTAGCATATGTAACTGAGAAAGGCGGGCTAGCTGGTGGTCGGTATTAGAATGCATAATGTAACCAAGCAAACGACAACGGACGAACTAGGAAGCACACTGCACAAGCGCGGAACATGGAAAGGAAGGAAGAACAGCGCGCATTGAACTAGAAAGTAGCATATGTAACTGAGAAAGGCGGGCTAGCTGGTGGTCGTTATTTGCATGCATAATGTAACCGCGCAAACGACAACGGCGAAGAAAGAAGCACACTGCACAAGCACGGAACATAGAAAGGAAAGAAGAACAGGGCCCATTGAACTAGAAAGCAGCATATGTAACTGAGAAAGGCGGGCTAGCTGGTGGTCGTTATTTGCATACATAATGAAACCGCGCAAACGACAACGGATGAAGAAAGAAGCACACTGCACAAGAACGGAACCTAGAAAGGAAAGAAGAACAGGGCCCATTGAAGTAGAAAGTAGCATATGTAACTGAGAAAGGCGGGCTAGCTGGTGGTCGGTATTTGAATGCATAATGTAACCGCGCAAACGACAACGGACGGAGAAGGAAACACACTGCACATGCGCAGAACATGGAAAGGAACGAAGAACAGGGCCCATTGAACTAGAAAGTAGCATATGTAACAGAGAAAGGCGGCCTAGCTGGTGGTCGGTATTTGATTGCATAATATAACCGCGCAAACGACTACGGACGGAGATGGAAACACACTGCACATGCGCGGAACATGGAAAGGAATGAAGAACAGGGCCCATTGAACTAGAAAGTAGCATATGTAACTGAGAAAGCCGGGCTAGCTGGTGGTCGTTATTTGAATGCATAATGTAACCGCGCAAACGACAACGGACGAAGAAGGAAACAAACTGCACACGCGGGGAACATAGAAAGGAAGGAAGAACAGTGCCCATTGAACTAGAAAGTCGCATATGTAACTGAGAAAGGAGGGCTAGCTAGTGGTCGTTATGTGAATGCATAATGTAAACGCGCAAACGACAACGGACGAAGAAGCGAACGCACTGCACATGCGCAGAAAATGGAAAGGAAGGAAAAACAGTGCCCATTGAACTAGAAAGTAGCATATGTAACGGAGGAAGGCGGGCTAGCTGGTGGTCTTTATTTGAATGCTGAATGTAACCGCGCAAACGACAACGGACGAAGAAGGAAACACACTGCACACGCGCGAAACATGGAAAGGAAGGAAGAACAGCGCGCATTGAACTAGAAAGTAGCATATGTAAATGAGAAAGGCGGGCTAGCTGGTGGTCGGTATTTGAATGCATAATGTAACCAAGCAAACGACAACGGACGAAGTAGGAAGCACACTGCGCAAGCGCGGAACATGGAAAGGAAGGAAGAACCGCGCGCATTGAACTAGAAAGTAGCATATGTAACTGAGAAAGGCGGGCTAGCTGCTGGTCGTTATTTGCATGCATAATGTGACCGCGCAAACGACAACGGACGAAGAAAGAAGCACACTGCACAAGAACGGAACCTAGAAAGGAAAGAAGAACAAGGCCCATTGAACTAGAAAGTAGCATATGTAACTGAGAAAGGCGGGCTAGCTGGTGGTCGTTATTTGGATGCATAATGTAACCGCGCAAACGACAACGGACGAAGATGGAAACACACTGCACAAGCACGGAACATAGAAAGGAAAGAAGAACAGGGCCCATTGAACTAGAAAGTAACATATGCAACTGAGAAAGGCGGGCTAGCTGGTGGTGGTTATTTGGTTGCATAATGTAACCGCGCAAACGACAACGGACGAAGAAGGACGCACACTGCACAAGAACGGAACATAGAAAGGAAAGAAGAACAGGGCCCATTGAACTAGAAAGTAGCATATGTAACTGAGAAAGGCGGGCTAGCTGGTGGTCGTTATTTGGATGCATAATGTGACCGCGCAAACTACAACGGACGAATAAGGAAACACACTGCACACGCGCGGATCATAGAACGAAGGAAGAACAGGGCCCATTGAAATAGAAAGTAGCATATGTAACTTAGGAAGGCGGGCTAGCTGGTGTTCTTTATTTGAATGCATAATATAACCACGCAAACGACAACGGACGGATAAGGAAACACACTGCACACGCGCGGAACATAGAAAGGAAGGAAGAACAGGGCCCATTGTACTAGAAAGTGGCATATGTAACTGAGAAAAGCGGGCTAGCTGGTGGTCGGTATTTGAATGCATAATGTACCCGCGCAAACGACAACGAATGAAGAAGTGAACACATTGCACATGCGCAGAACATGGAAAGGAATGAAGAACAGGGCCCATTGAACTAGAAAGTAGCATATGTAACTGAGAAAGGCGGGCTAGCTGGTGGTCGTTATTTGATTGGATAATATAAACGCGCAAACGACAACGGACGGAGAAGGAAACACACTGCACACGCGGGGAACATAGAAAGGAAGGAAGAACAGTGCCCATTGAACTAGAAAGTAGCATATGTAACTGAGAAAGCCGGGCTAGCTGGTGGTCGTTATTTGAAAGCACAATGTAACCGCGCAAACGACAACGGACGATGAAGGAAACAAACTGCACAAGCGGGGAACATAGAAAGGAAGGAAGAACAGTGCCCGTTGAACTAGAAAGTCGCATATGTAACTGAGAAAGGCGGGCTAGCTGGTGGTCGTTATGTGAATGCATAATGTAAACGCGCAAACGACAACGGACGAAGAAGCGAACACACTGCACATGCGCAGAAAATGGAAAGGAAGGAAGAACAGTGCCCATTGAACTAGAAAGTAGCATATGTAACGGAGGAAGGCGGTCTAGCTGGTGGTCTTTATTTGAATGCTTAATGTAACCGCGCAAACGACAACGGACGAAGAAGGGAACACACTGCAAATGCGCAGAAGATGGAAAGGAAGGAAGAACAGGGCCCATTGAACTACAAAGTAGCATATGTAACTGAGAAAGGCGGGCTAGCTGGTGGTCGGTATTTGAATGCATAATGTAACCAAGCAAACGACAACGGACGAAGTAGGAAGCACACTGCACAAGCGCGGAACATGGAAAGGAAGGAAGAACCGCGCGCATTGAACTAGAAAGTAGCATATGTAACTGAGAAAGGCGGGCTAGCTGCTGGTCGTTATTTGCATGCATAATGTAACCGCGCAAACGACAACGGACGAAGAAAGAAGCACACTGCACAAGAACGGAACCTAGAAAGGAAAGAAGAACAGGGCCCATTGAACTAGAAAGTAGCATATGTAACTGAGAAAGGCGGGCTAGCTGGTGGTCGTTATTTGGATGCATATTGTAACCACGCATACGACAACGGACGAAGAAGGAAGCACACTGCACAAGCACGGAACATAGAAAGGAAAGAACAGGGCCCATTGAACTAGAAAGCAGCATATGTAACTGAGAAAGGCGGGCTAGCTGGTGGTCGTTATTTGCATACATAATGAAACCGCGCAAACGACAACGGATGAAGAAAGGAGCACACTGCACAAGAACGGAACATAGAAAGGAAAGAAGAACAGGGCCCATTGAACTAGAAAGTAGCATATGTAACTGAGAAAGGCGGGCTAGCTGGTGGTCGGTATTTGAATGCATATAGTAACCGCGCAAACGACAACGAATAAAGAAGGGAACACACTGCACATGCGCAGAACATGGAAAGGAATGAAGAACAGGCCCATTGAACTAGAAAGTAGCATATGTAACTGAGAAAGGCGGGCTAGCTGGTGGTCGTTATTTGATTGCATAATATAACCGCGCAAACGACAACGGACGGAGAAGGAAACACACTGCACACGCGGGGAACATAGAAAGGAAGGAAGAACAGTGCCCATTGAACTAGAAAGTAGCATATGTAACTGAGAAAGCCGGGCTAGCTGGTGGTCGTTATTTGAATGCATAATGTAACCGCGCAAACGACAACGGACGAAGAAGGAAACAAACTGCACACGCGGGGAACATAGAAAGGAAGGAAGAACAGTGCCCATTGAACTAGAAAGTCGCATATGTAACTGAGAAAGGTGCGCTAGCTGGTGGTCGTTATGTGAATGCATAATGTAAACGCGCAAACGACAACGGACGAAGAAGCGAACACACTGCACATGCGCAGAAAATGGAAAGGAAGGAAAAACAGTGCCCATTGAACTAGAAAGTAGCATATGTAACGGAGGAAGGCGGGCTAGCTGGTGGTCTTTATTTGAATGCTTAACCCATTAGGGACCGGTTTATTTTTTTCTTGCTATCTTGAAATAAATCTAATATATTATTTACCTTTATACTAATAATTCACATGCAAAATATTATTACTCTTGCCTAATTAGTTTTTGAAATATAGCCCGTGACCATATGGTCACGCTGGGCCCTTACGCTACAGCAAAATACGCGAAGTGAAAAACATTTATTTCAAGCCATGAAACGCCACAAAAAACATACATAGCGAATAGTCGAGCACTTATTTAGTGTGATATGGTTTAAATCATGGAATACACATGCCGGCGTCATACTTTGTGCGTTTTGGGTGCACCGCGTTGTTGCAATTATCTCATGCACACCTCCACCTCTTGCCATTAGGTATTGGCGCAACAAAGTGGGCCACTTGGTCATACCCTGTACCAGTCAGGACATCACCAGTCTGGGATTCTGCATTGACCAGGCCCTCTAGGCTTATTGTCCCATCGCATCAGGTAGCTTTGTGCAATTTGCCTGCGGAATTCCACGTGCGTGACGTTGAACCCTGTGCTACGAATTAGCGTCCAAGTGTTGCTGATAGATACATCACAAAGTCAAGTGAAAATCGGCCACCACCACTTTTTGCCACGGATTGCAAACCTGTAGGCACCTACATTTGCATCCATCTGGTCCGTACCTCCCATAAATCTTGTACTGAGCAACAGCGTTTGGACGGGCCTCCTTGATTCGATTCTTTTGAACACGAGAGTACCTGTCTACAGATGACATTGACTCTACGCCTTGAATGGTGCTTACGATCGTTACTACAGAATTGTCCATCCAGCGGACAACAATTATCCCATTGTCGCTCAGCATGGGCTCTTCGTGCTTGCGAGGCTGGCGCTTGACCAGTTCTGGTCCAGCGATAGGGCATGCTTTCTTAACACGGTTCTGCTTCACTGTGCCCGTGCCTTCGTAGCCCTGTGCCTTGAGATGCCTGAGTAGCTGCATGCTTGTGAATAAATTATCAAAATAGGCAAAAAAAGGAAGGTTGTGCGACTCTGCTGCGCGTTCACCTCACATTTGAAGAAGTGGCGCCGCTGCCTTGATACCCTTTGAGGTTTACAAGGTATCCGTTCTTGGCATTTAGCCGCCATGCTCTATCCGCGAAGCGGATAGGCTTTCCGCGTGTGAACTGTTTCCAGTCATGACGACCATAATACTCAATCATACTTTCGTCATAGCTCAGGTGACAAGTACTCTAAGAAACACTATCTTAATTCTTCTTTGGTAACCTTTGGATCAGGCATATTCAAAATAACGTTTCTTGTTTGTTCGACTAACAGCTCGACGACGGCTTCGTCAAAAAAGAGTTCGAACAACTCAACAGCTGAAAAGTCCCTTTAAGCAGCAAAGTTTGGGTCGGGAAATATTTCATTTCATTTATTTGTTGTTTGAGACATACAGCTGTCTCAGGTGTTGCAGCAAAAGGCAGTATTCTTGCCTGACAAAGGCTGCAGCACCCAAAGCATGTTGACACTCTGAAGCAAACAACAGCACAACAAGTTACAATTTTCGAAATATGATAACATATCAAAAGCGATTAAGAATTCGAATCTCAATCAGTACATGTTAACAAGGAAAACAAAACAATGATATTGTGGTACATAAGGAAGTTATACAATAAAGTAGTGAAGAAAATACGTTTTAACAGATTTCTTGAACCTCAAGCTTGAAGTCAAGGTTTGTAATTGTTCCAGTATTGTGGGATTATTGTGTAGTAAGGTTGATATTTGAAAGTGTAATGCCTGTTTCCCGTAGTTCGTGCGAGTAAGCGGTATAGAGATTGGGTCATGTCTGAGATTATACGGAGTTTCCTTGGTGGCGAAGGTCTGATTAAATTGTATGTGATCAACTTGACGGAGACGGAACGCCTCGAGCGATAGCTTGTGCAAAAATAGGCGATCTATATGGAGTATGCCAAGCTTATCAAAAAACGGTTTAGTGTGTGCAAGAACAGGTAGGTTACAAACTGCCCTTACGGCTCTTTTTTGCAGCCTATATAGTGACATAAGGTTAGTTTTGGTAGTAGTTCCCCAGACCAGAAGGGAATAGTGTAGACGAGAGTGTATTAGTGTGTAATATAGCTGTTTCTTTAAATTCATTGGAATAAGATGCTTTAACATGTTAATCATTCCCGTCGCTCTACGAATGTCGGCTCTGAGGGTCTCCACATGAATGGACCAATACAGGTTTTCGTTAAACCATACGCCTAAAAATTTTACGCACTTCGTATTTTCTATAATGCGCCCCCCAAAATTTAACTCGTAGTGACCCGTCAGCTGCTTTCCTTTAGGTCTAAATATGACGTACTTTGTTTTTTCGCAGTTCAGTTGTATTTTATTTGAATTTAGCCAACAGTTGAGGTCCCCCATCCATCTATTGGCTGCGGTAAATGCTTCTTGAATGTTGTGATCAGAGAAGAAAACGCTGGTGTCATCTGCATACAAAGTTATGCACTGTGTGTTTGGGATGTTGACAATATCATTGATATAGAGAAGAAACAAAGTTGGGCCTAGGATTGAGCCCTGAGGAACACCGCAGTTTAAATCAAGATGTTGGGACTTAGAATCATTTAGGCAAACGAACTCCTTACGGGAGCTGAGATAGTTCTTGATTAAAGTATATGCTACACCTCTTATGCCATACCAGGGTAACTGTCGGAGCAAAATATCGTGATTAATAGAGTCAAAAGCCTTTCGGAAATCTAAAAATACTCCAATAGTGTAAGTCTGTTTTTCAAAGTTCTTAATTAAGTGGTCTTTCGCATGCAAAAGCGCTTGCTCAGTAGACTTTTGTTTCTGAAACCCAAATTGTGCTGGTACTATTGCTTTGTTTTTTGTCAAGTGCCCAACTATTCTTTTATTTAAAATGCGTTCAGGGATTTTAGAAAAGATAGGAAGAACAGAAATGGGTCTGAAATTATTGAGGTTATCTAACGCACCCCCCTTATGCAGTGCCACTACTCTCGCAATTTTCATGAGCACGGGAAATTCACCAGTCGATAAGACGAGGTTGCAGATATGCGAAAGCGGGTGACATATAACTTGCGCTAAACTCTTTATAGGCTTTGTACTTATTTCGTCCGCTCCGCATGCGCAGTTATTGTTTAGTGTAGATATGACGTCTGCTATCTCGGCTGGGCTTGTTGGGTACAGGAATATGGTGGGCATATCAGAACATCCTTTGTATGCTTCACATCGGCCTACAGGAGCATCGCTACACTGCGCAGCAGAAACCTGGAAATGCGAGTTAAATTTGTTGGCTAGGCATTCCCCTGATAATGGTATCCCGTCGATAACTATTGACTGAGGACAGTTCGCTTTGTTGCCCGCCAATAATTCTCGAAATGTTCTCCAAAGCAGTGAAGGATTGTTTGCAGCCGCAGTAAACTTATTCTGATAGTACTCACGTTTAGCCTTCTTCATTTTAGAGTTTGTTTTATTTCGAAGCTGCTTGTAAGCTTGCAGGACGTGTGGATCTTTCGATTTAATGAATGTTTCAAATAACTTTTTACGGCGTTCAATTTCTTTATATAGTTCATAGGAGACCCAAGGCTTTCTAATTTTTCGGTGCGTTTTGCGCATTTCTAGTGGGAAACAAGTGTCATAAATTTCTTTAAAGAGTGCTATAAACTTACTGTAAGCCTGGTCAACATTTTTTTCTCTCTCTATTACACTCCAATCGGTGTTAGTTACAAGCTCTTGGAACTTCATAATGTTATTGTCACTTATTTTTCTACTTGCTCTGGCTTCTTTCCCATTCCGCGAAACACTACGATGAGTAGAGCGCGGTATAATGCAAAAGATTGGTAAATGGTCACTGATGCCGCTAGATATTATGCCCGAGACCATTTCATCGCTTAAATGGTTCGTTATACACAAGTCTAACAGTGTACTTGTTTCGACATTAATTCTTGTTGGCGCTTCGATTAAATTCCGACAGCCATAAGAGTGAATAACATCTAGTAGATCACATTTATGAGAGTTTTCAAGAAGGAGGTCAATATTAAAGTCGCCAGTGAGTAACACGGGCACTTTCAACAACAAGCTGTGCTCCAGGATCTTTTCAACAGTTTGCAAAAAAATATTCACACTGCCTGCAGGTGGACGGTACAGGACAGCAAGAAGCAGGCCGTCACACTCAACCACAAGTGATTCGCAATCATCGTTAACCATAATGTACTCTTTTACCTCGTTGTACAATACGTCATTGCGAAAATAGAATGCAACGCCACCACCTCTTCGTTTACATCGCGAAATAGACACACAGCTGTAACCTTCAAGTTCGGGAATAAAATCATTAGAACTGAACCAGGTTTCTGTAAAAGCCAAGACATTGAAACTATAGTGCAGAGAATAAAGAAGCATGTTAACTTCGTCAAATTTGTTCCTGAGGCTTCTAGCGTTCATGTGAAAAACTGAGAAGCATTGCCTGTTATGAACATAGTTGCCCACATCTACTCGGAACGTTGCTTGACTATAGTATTGGTTGTCTCTTTGGCTAAGTAGCTCTGCCATTTTATATCAGTGTTACTGACAATGTCAGCTTCTATTCTATCTTGGACAAGTCATCTTCTGATTGAATTCTGATTGCGCGATCCCCATGACGTTTCCTGACAAACAGCTTTCCTTCCTTTATCCATGTAAACATGTAATCCTTTTCAGTTGCCTTTGCTTTCATTAGCAAAAATAGTCACTTGTTCGTAGCTGTAAGGTTCTCACGCAAACCCACAGTTGATTTCTTCTCCCTCAAGATTTCTTCTCCCTTTTTGAGCCATTCTTCTTTAGTAGTTCGAGACTGAAACCTCAGTAGTATCGGCTGTGTTTTTCCTTGTTTCGCTGGAAGTCTATGAACAGCATCGAGTTCCCTTGTAGTTACAGGCTGCAGACCGAGTTCACTAGCAAGGATGTTAACCTTGCTGAGCAAGTCCTCATTCTCGGTGAACCTTATGCCGTGTATTTCCATGTTGTGTCGTCGTCCATACGTCCATATGCCAAGGCTTTTCTGGAGATCACCCTTCGTCCACTTAGAAGCAGTGGATAATTTCGCAGGAATGGCCGCATGAACTGCAGCAGAAGACACCTCTGATGTTCCGTCACTTTGCCCGCCGGGGTCGTTGTGGTCAGACTCGCATCCACCAATGCTGCGTCCATCGGAGAAAACAGCTTCAGCGCCGGCTCATAGCTGCCGCCCGCTTAGATTGTCAATGAGCCCGTCTGAGTCTTCATCGGCCGAGTGTTCATCCAAATAAGTGCTAGCCTATATCAAGCTGCCAGATCTGGCAGCTCGATATAAATCACTGACACATCGTCATCTTCCTCTTCGAGTATCTTCGCTATTTCTTCCAACATCTACCTATTCAGACAATAAAATAACAACTAACCACTGTGGGAACGCGCCAGCAGCCGTGCAAGAGATGAGAATGCAGTTTGAAAAAAACAACAAAAAGTTCGGTATCCTAAAGGCCTAGCGTGACCATATGGCAACGCACAAGATAACGTACTCTTTCATGGATAAATCAAACATAATTCTTTCCCAAATGCTCATTGGAGGTCACATATTCAAAGAGCAATATGGAGGTAACGATATCCAACAATTGCTTAAGCAAGTAGTGAAGAAAAAAAAACACTTAACCTTTGGAGCGATGCATCGCGACGCTACTCGCATAGCAACACTTATTCCCGCCTCGGCGAGGGGCTCCCACAAAACGACTGACAGCTGCTGACACTTGGTATCCATAAAGGGGACTCTAATCTGTCAATCGGCATGTCAAAGGCGATTTTGGTGCCGTTTTGTTAATCTTAATTAATTGAAATCCACTGTGGAGACTAACGTGACCATATGGTCACGCTGGTCCTTAATGGGTTAATGTAACCGCGCAAACGACAACGGACGAAGAAGGAAACACACTGCACACGCGCGAAACATGGAAAGGAAGGAAGAACAGCGCGCATTGAACTAGAAAGTAGCATATGTAACTGAGAAAGGCGGGCTAGCTGGTGGTCTGTATTTAAATGCATAATGTAACCGAGCAAACGACATCGGACGAAGAAGGAAGCACACTGCACAAGCACGGAACATAGAAAGGAAAGAAGAACAGGGCCCATTGAACTAGATAGTAGCATATTTAACTAAGAAAGGCGATCTAGCTGGTGGTCGTTATTTGGATGCATAATGTAACCGCGCAAACGACAACGGACGAAGATGGAAACACACTGCACAAGCACGGAACACAGAAAGGAAAGAACAGGGCCCATTGAACTAGAAAGTAACATATGTAACTGAGAAAGGCGGGCTAGCTGGTGGTGGTTATTTGGATGCATAATGTAACCGCGCAAACGACAACGGACGAAGAAGGACGCACACTGCACAAGAACGGAACATAGAAAGGAAAGAAGAACAGGGCCCATTGAACTAGAAAGTAGCATATGCAACTGAGAAAAGCGGGCTAGCTGGTGGTCGTTATGTGGATGCATTATGTAGACGCGCAAACGACAACGGACGAAGAAGCGAACACACTGCACATGCGCAGAACATGGAAAGGAATGAAGAACAGGGCCTTTTGAACAAGAAAGTAGCATATGCAACTGAGGAAGGCGGGCTGGCTGGTGGTCTTTATTTGAATGCTTAATGTAACCGCGCAAACGACAACGGACGAAGAAGGAAACACACTGCACACGCGCGGAACATGGAAAGGAAGGAAGAACAGCGCGCATTGAACTAGAAAGTAGCATATGTAACTGAGAAAGGTGGGCTAGCTGGTGGTCGTTATTTGGATGCATGATGTAACCACGAAAACGACAACGGACGAAGAAGGAAACACACTGCACAAGAACGGAACATAGAAAGGAAAGAAGAACAGGGGCCATTGAACGAGAAAGTAGCATATGCAACTGAGAAAAGCGGGCTAGCTGGTGGTCGGCATATGAATGCATAATGTAACCGCGCAAACTACAACGGACGAAGAAGGAAACACACTGCACACGCGCGGAACATAGAAACGAAGGAGGAACACGGCCCATTGAACTAGAAAGTAGCATATGTAACTCAGAACGGCGGGCTAGCAGGTGGTCCTTATGTGAATGCACAATGTAACCGCGCAAACGACAACGGACGGAGAAGGAAACACACTGCACACGCGCGGAACATAGAAAGGAAGGAAGAACAGTGCCCATTGAACTAGAAAGTAGCATATGTAACTGAGAAAGCCGGGCTAGCTGGTGGTCGTTATTTGAATGCATAATGTAACCGCGCAAACGACAACGGACGAAGTATGAAGCACACTGCACACGCGTGGAACATGGAAGGGAAGCAAGAACAGCGCGCATTGAACTGGAAAGCAGCATATGTAACTGAGAAAGGAGGGCTAGCTTGTGGTCGGTATTTGAATGCATAGGTTAACCGCGCAAACGACAACGGACGGAGAAGGAAACACACTGCACACGCGCGGAACATAGAAAGGAAGGAAGAACAGGGCCCATTGTACTAGAAAGTGGCATATGTAACTGAGAAAGGCGAGCTAGCTGGTGGTCTTTATTTGAATGCATAATGTACCCGCGTAAACGACAACGGACAAAGAATAAAGCACACCGCACACGCGCAGAACATGGAAAGGAAGGAAGAACAGGGCCCATTGAACTAGAAAGTAGCATATGTAACTGAGAAAGGCGGGCTAGCTGGTGGTCGTTATTTTGATGCATGATGTAACCGCGAAAACGACAACGGACGAAGAAGGAAACACACTGCACAAGAACGGAACATAGAAAGGAAAGAAGAACAGGGGCCATTGAACAAGAAAGTAGCATATGTAACTGAGAAAGGCGGGCTAGCTGGTGGTCGGTATTTGAATGCATAATGTAACCGCGCAAACGACAACGGACGAAGAAGGAAACACACTGCACACGCGCGGAACGTGGAAAGGAAGGAAGAACAGCGCGCATTGAACTAGAAAGTAGCATATGTAACTGAGAAAGGTGGGCTAGCTGGTGGTCGTTATTTGAATGCATAATGTAACCGCGAAAACGACAACGGACGAAGAAGGAAACACACTGCACAAGAACGGAACATAGAAAGGAAAGAAGAACAGGGGCCATTGAACGGGAAAGTAGCATATGCAACTGAGAAAAGCGGGCTAGCTGGTGGTCGGCATATGAATGCATAATGTAACCGCGCAAACGACAACGGACGAAGAAGGAAACACACTGCACACGCGCGGAACATAGAAACGAAGGAAGAACAGTGCCCATTGAACTAGAAAGTAGCATATGTAACTGAGAAAGCCGGGCTAGCAGGTGGTCCTTATGTGAATGCACAATGTAACCACGCAAACGACAACGGACGGAGAAGGAAACACACTGCACACGCGCGGAACATAGAAAGGAAGGAAGAACAGTGCCCATTGAACTAGAAAGTAGCATATGTAACTGAGAAAGCCGGGCTAGCTGGTGGTCGTTATTTGAATGCATAATGTAACCGCGCAAACGACAACGGACGAAGTAGGAAGCACACTGCACACGCGTGGAACATGGAAAGGAAGCAAGAACAGCACGCATTGAACTGGAAAGCAGCATATGTAACTGAGAAAGGATGGCTAGCTTGTGGTCGGTATTTGAATGCATAAGTTAACCGCGCAAACAACAACGGACGGAGAAGGAAACACACTGCACACGCGCGGAACATAGAAAGGAAGGAAGAACAGGGCCCATTGTACTAGAAAGTGGCATATGTAACTGAGAAAGGCGGGCTAGCTGGTGGTCTTTATTTGAATGCATAATGTAACCGCGCAAACGACAACGGACGAAGATGGAAACACACTGCACAAGCACGGAACATAGAAAGGAAAGAACAGGGCCCATTGAACTAGAAAGTAACATATGTAACTGAGAAAGGCGGGCTAGCTGGTGGTGGTTATTTGGATGCATTATGTAACCGCGCAAACGACAACGGACGAAGAAGGACGCACACTGCACAAGAACGGAACATAGAAAGGAAAGAAGAACAGGGCCCATTGAACTAGAAAGTAGCATATGCAACTGAGAAAAGCGGGCTAGCTGGTGGTCGTTATGTGGATGCATTATGTAGACGCGCAAACGACAACGGACGAAGAAGCGAACACACTGCACATGCGCAGAACATGGAAAGGAATGAAGAACAGGGCCCATTGAACTAGAAAGTAGCATATGCAACTGAGGAAGGCGGGCTGGCTGGTGGTCTTTATTTGAATGCTTAATGTAACCGCGCAAACGACAACGGACGAAGAAGGAAACACACTGCACACGCGCGGAACATGGAAAGGAAGGAAGAACAGCGCGCATTGAACTAGAAAGTAGCATATGTAACTGAGAAAGGTGGGCTAGCTGGTGGTCGTTATTTGGATGCATGATGTAACCGCGAAAACGACAACGGACGAAGAAGGAAACACACTGCACAAGAACGGAACATAGAAAGGAAAGAAGAACAGGGGCCATTGAACGAGAAAGTAGCATATGCAACTGAGAAAAGCGGGCTAGCTGGTGGTCGGCATATGAATGCATAATGTAACCGCGCAAACGACAACGGACGAAGAAGGAAACACACTGCACACGCGCGGAACATAGAAACGAAGGAGGAACACGGCCCATTGAACTAGAAAGTAGCATATGTAACTCAGAACGGCGGGCTAGCAGGTGGTCCTTATGTGAATGCACAATGTAACCGCGCAAACGACAACGGACGGAGAAGGAAACACACTGCACACGCGCGGAACATAGAAAGGAAGGAAGAACAGTGCCCATTGAACTAGAAAGTAGCATATGTAACTGAGAAAGCCGGGCTAGCTGGTGGTCGTTATTTGAATGCATAATGTAACCGCGCAAACGACAACGGACGAAGTAGGAAGCACACTGCACACGCGTGGAACATGGAAGGGAAGCAAGAACTGCGCGCATTGAACTGGAAAGCAGCATATGTAACTGAGAAAGGAGGGCTAGCTTGTGGTCGGTATTTGAATGCATAGGTTAACCGCGCAAACGACAACGGACGGAGAAGGAAACACACTGCACACGCGCGGAACATAGAAAGGAAGGAAGAACAGGGCCCATTGTACTAGAAAGTGGCATATGTAACTGAGAAAGGCGGGCTAGCTGGTGGTCTTTATTTGAATGCATAATGTACCCGCGTAAATGACAACGGACAAAGAATGAAGCACACCGCACACGCGCAGAACATGGAAAGGAAGGAAGAACAGGCCCCATTGAACTAGAAAGTAGCATATGTAACTGAGAAAGGCGGGCTAGCTGGTGGTCGTTATTTGGATGCATGATGTAACCGCGAAAACGACAACGGACGAAGAAGGAAACACACTGCACAAGAACGGAACATAGAAAGGAAAGAAGAACAGGGGCCATTGAACGAGAAAGTAGCATATGTAACTGAGAAAGGCGGGCTAGCTGGTGCTCGGTATTTGAATGCATAATGTAACCGCGCAAACGACAACGGATGAAGAAGGGAACACACCGCACACGCGCAGAACATGGAAAGGAAGGAAGAACAGGGCCCATTGAACTAGAAAGTAGCATATGTAACTGAGAAAGGCGGGCTAGCTGGTGGTCGTTATTTGGATGCATGATGTAACCGCGAAAACGACAACGGACGAAGAAGGAAACACACTGCACAAGAACGGAACATAGAAAGGAAGGAAGAACAGTGCGCATTGAACTAGAAAGTAGCAGGAAGGAAGGAAGAACAGTGCCCATTGAACTAGAAAGTAGCATATGTAACTGAGATAGCCGGGCTAGCTGGTGGTCGTAATTTGAATGCATATAGTAACCGCGCAAACGACAACGGACGAAGAAGGAAACAAACCGCACACGCGGGGAACGTTGAAAGGAAGGAAGAACAGCGCCCATTGAACTAGAAAGTCGCATATGTAACTGAGGAAGGCGGGCTGGCTGGTGGTTTATTTTTGAATGCTTAATGTAACCACGCAAACGACAACGAACGAAGAAGGATGATGATATGTGGTGTTTAATGGCGCAAGGGCCAGGTTTGGCCAAAGAGCGCCATGACAAGTGGTGATGTTGACGATGTATTATGGAGATGTGACTTGGCTGTAAAGTGGCCTAAAAAATTGTCGCTGTAAAGTGCGTAAAATCTACGTGCTATAAAATTATGGCGATGACTAATGACGAATACTCTAAACACTAAAATGCATCGTAGAATAATGATGCAAAATATAAAATATATAAGATGGTAAAATTACTTGGAGCACTGCTGCCTCGCCTGAGCCCTTGAACCACAAGGGCCTAGAGGCATGTGCTATTTATTTATTTATTTATTTATTTATTATCATACCATCAGGGCCCAATGGGCAATACAGAGGGGGTGGGTACATGGCTTACAAACAAAAAGCATTCAAGCGTATAACACAAGGACAAGATAAATAGACAGTAAGAGCAGAAAAATGAAAAAAAACAGCAAAATTCCAGTCATTTTAAAAGACCATCTGTCACAGCGGTCTTGAATGATGACGCATCGGCTAAGGTGGCGATAGAAGAGGGAAGGCGGTTCCACTCAGAACAGGTTTTCGGCATAAAAGAATGCAGGAACATGTCAGTGCGACAAAGAGGAACCTACCTTATTGCTATGATCGATACGGGAGGATAAGTACACTGGCTGCGAAATGAGTTGCTGATTCAATGAATGGTGATGGAACACTTTGTGGAATAAACAAAGGCGCGAGATGTTGCGCCGAGTTTGAAGGTCAGGAAGGGTAAGTGACGATTTCATCTGCGAGACACTAGCGGTACGTGAATAGTTAGACATAATAAAACGAGCTGATCGATTTTGAAGGGATTCTATGGATTGAATGAGAGTGCGGTGTGCCGGATCCCAAACTGCACACGCGTATTCGAGTTTCGGACGGACGAAAGTTTGATAAAGCATCAATTTTAGGCGCTGTGGAGCTTGGAAAAAATTGCGTCGGAAATAACCGAGAGTGCGATTTGCATTACCTATGATGTAGTCAATGTGAGTATGCCATGACAAGTCATCAGATATGTAGACACCGAGATACTTGTAGGCAGACACGCGCTCCAGTCCGATGTCATTAATTCTGTATTTTGAAGACATTGAGGCGTTAGTGCTTCGCGAAAATGTCATATGCTTGCATTTACTGATGTTAAGGGTCATTAACCATTTACTGCACCATTCAGATACTTTATTTAGGTCAGATTGAAGGACAAGTGTATCATTAGGGTTATTTATTTCGCGATAGATAACGCAGTCGTCAGCAAATAGCCCTATACTAGAGGTAATGTTATCTGGAAGATCATTTATGTAGATCAGGAATAGTGTTGGACCTAAAACGGAACCTGGAGGGACGCCAGATTCAACAGGACAAGGAGAGGAAGCGTGATTATTAGCGATAACATACTGGGTTCGGTTAGATAAAAAGCATTCGATCCATTTGAGAATGTTTGGGTCAATTTTCAAAGTGCTGATTTTTAGTAGAAGTAGTTGATGAGGTACTTTGTCGAAAGCCTTAGAAAAGTCAAGAAAAACACTATGAAGAAACGAGCCTCAGTCTAGAGCTGCGGCGATGTGATTAGTAAATAACAGAAGCTGTGTTTCACAGGAATAGTTTTTCCGGAATCCATGTTGGCAGGAGCTCAAAAAGTCATTAGATTCAAGATATGAGACTAAATTAGAGTAAATTACATTTGTTACATTTTTCAAAATAATGATCACAGCGGCATCCTCTGAAGAGAGGAAGCGCTACGAATGTGTGGGGCTAATAACATGCAATACATCTTTAAAAAGCCTAGGACGGCATTGGTGTCAAAGAGTGGTTCTGGACCAAGTAACATAACAGGATGAAGGGAGATCTGCTGCCGGTATGCTAAGAGAAAATGTTTCCTTCTTTCAGATTCGGCTTCCAGACACTCCAGTAGAACATGGAGGACGGTCAGCCTCTCCCCGCATCTACCACAGGTTGGAGGCTCGTTTCCTGTGAGTAAAAAGTTATGTGTGCCAAAAGTGTGTCCTATTCTTAGACGGCAGAATAGGACATCTGTCCGGCGGGATTTTGTTACAGGAGGCCAGAAACCTAATTGTGGCTTTATTACATGCAGTTTATTATTTATTTCTTCGTCCCACATGCGTTGCCAGTGGTTTCGTAGTTTCCTTCTTAAAAAAGGCTTCAGGTCTGTGACAGGGACCGAAGCGGTAGAGTTAACTGCATGCAATGAGATTGATGTGGCCATCTGGTCGGCTAGAACGTTTCCCTCGATGCCCCTATGTCCAGGCACCCAGCATATGATCACATGTTGGTTAGATATATATGATTTGCACAGTGCGGAGTAACGTTTAATAACTACTGGATTTTTATGATTACAGAAAGACATCAAGGCCTTCACAACACTGAGGGAGTCCGTATATATCACTGATTTCGGGAGTTGTGATTTGTTTATATGCTTTACGGCCGACAGCAGGGCGTAGGCCTCAGCCGTAAAGATACTAGTTTCCGGGTGCAGTACGTCTGATTCTGAGAAGGATGGACCGACGGCTGCATAGGACACCCCGTCGTGTGACTTTGATGCGTCTGTGTAGAACTCCGTGCAGGAGTATTTGTGCTGGAGTTCCCGGAAATGCATCCTGATTTCAATCTCTGGAGCATGCTTTGTGACTTCCACGAAAGATATATCACATTGTATGAGCTGCCACTCCCAAGGAGGTAGCAGCTTGGCTGGATGCATTAGGCGAAGCTCGAGGAGTGGAATGTGCATTTCTTCACTAAGCTCCCTCACACGCAGCGAGAAAGGCTGTCTTACGGAGGGACGATTGCGAAAGAGTGTAGCATATGTCATGTCATGAATGGTATTAAAACAGGGATGTTGAGGATTTGAGTGGACTTTCAGAAAATATGTATGGCTGATGTATGTTCTCTGGATATGAAGAGACCACTCATTCGATTCTGCATATAAACTTTGTATGGGACTCGCTCTGAATGCACCAGTGGCCAGACGGATTCCTAGATGGTGGACCGGATCGAGCATCTTTAGCGCGCTCGGGGCTGCAGAATGATAGATCACGGCACCATAGTCTAGTCGTGATCGAATGAGGCTTTTATAGAGATTCATTAGGCACTTTCTGTCACTACCCCACGTAGTCTGGGATAGAAGTTTGATTATGTTCATTGTTTTTAGACACTTTGACATGTTTAAAGTGGGGGACGAAGGTGAGTCTGTAGTCAAGTATGACACCTAGAAATTTGTGTTCTTTGTTTACAGGTATCTGTTGTCCACGCAGTTCTATGCAAGGATCTGGGATAAGTCCTCTCTTTCTTGTAAAAAGAACACAAGAGCTTTTGTTAGGATTGATCTTAAACCCATTCTTGTCTGCCCACATTGACACTTTGTTCAGGCCATGCTGTACCTGTCTCTCGCAGACTGCGAGGTTACAAGATTTGAAAGCTATTTGAATGTCGTCCACGTAGACAGAGTAAAAGATGACGGGTGGTAGTGAAGCACGAAGCGTATTCATCTTCACGATAAATAGCGTGCAGCTGAGCACGCCTCCTTGGGGTACACCCGTTTCTTGCGTAAAAGGACGTGAGAGTGCATTGCCGACTTTTACCCGGAAGGTACGATTTGACAGATAGCTTTTTATTATATTAAACATATTACCGTGGATGCCCATTTCTGACAAGTCTCTTAAGATTCCGTAACGCCACATCGTATCGTACGTCTTCTCCATATCGAGGAATATGGATAAGAAGAATTGTTTGTGTACAAATGCGTCCCGGATATTTGCTTCTACACGTACAAGGTGGTCAGTTGTGGAGCGTCCTTCACGGAAGCCGCACTGATAAGGATCAAGAATTTTGCTCTGTTCAAGGAAAAAGATGAGTCGCCGATTTATCATTTTTTCGAACACCTTACAAAGGCAACTTGTGAGGGCTATCGGGCGGTAACTTGCCACTGACGAAGGGTCTTTGCCTTGTTTCAAAACAGGGACTACAATGGCTTCCTTCCACGCGGTTGGAAGGTACCCTGCATCCCAGATGGTGTTGAAAAGTGTGAGTAGTGTAAGTTGGGTGTCTTTATGTAAGTTTTTGATCATTTCATACATGATTCTGTCAGATCCCGGGGCAGAGCTCTTGCATGCGCTCAAGGCAGCTCTCAACTCGGCAATGCTAAAAGGACAATTGTATGGTTCATTCTGTTGACATTTTCTCATGAGTGGCTTACATTCTTCTATTTGTTTATATTTCAGAAAGGATTGCGAGTAATGGTTGGCACTTGACACGCTTTCAAAGTGCTCCCCAAGTGAGTCCGCCTGATCTTGTAGGGTATCGCCTTCTGTGTTTACCAAAGGGAGTGCATGTGCTTGTCGCCCTCTTATCCTATTGACCCTGTTCCAGGCTTTCGCCTCATCTCTGAACGAGTTAATACTTGATAGAAACTTCTGCCAACTTTCTCGTCTGGCCTGTCGGCGGGTTCGCCTGCCTTCGGATTTTACTTTTTTAAAGTTGACTAGATTTTCTGCTGTGGGAGAAGCGCGTAGCAACCCCCACGCCCTGTTCTGTTTTTTACGAGCGATCCTACAATCGTCGTTCCACCATGGGACACGCCGTTTGCAGGCCAAGCCTTTTACTTCTGATATGCATTTATATGCGACATCTATTATGAATGCTGTAAAAAACTCGACTGCAGCGTCAATTTCTAATGAAGACAGGTCAGCCCATGAGATACTAGTTAGAGATCGAAATTTCTCCCAATCAGCTGTCTCAATCTTCCACCTAGGAGCGTATGGTGGATATTCGTTTTCTTTATATGATCTTAGCAGTATAGGGAAGTGGTCGCTACCGTAAGGGTTGTCGGTAACTTCCCATTCAAGTTCAGGCAGTACAGACGGGGAGACTATACTGAGATCTATTGACGAAAAGGATCGGTTTGCAAGAGAGTAATATGTGGGCTCTTTTTTATTGAGAAGGCACGCTCCAGAAGAGAAAAGGAACTGTTCAACAAGGCGACCTCGCGCATCTATACGAGAGTCGCCCCACAGGGAGCTGTGCGCATTGAAATCGCCAAGAACAGCATAAGGTTCTGGCAATTGATCGATCAAGGAGTGAAATTCATGTTTGTTCAGTTGGTAACGCGGGGGTATGTAAAGGGAGCAAATGGTGATGAGTTTGTTTAGTAGGACAACTCGAACCGCGACTGCTTCAAGGGGCGTTTGTAGCTGTAAAGGTTGACATGCAATACTTCTATGAGTAAGAATCGCAACACCACCCGATGATGCGACGGCATCGTCGCGATCTTTGCGAAACGTAAGATACGTACGGAGAAAGTTTGTGTGTTTAGATTTTAGGTGTGTTTCTTGTAAACACAGCACTTTTGGATTATGTTTGTGGATGAGGTCTTGCAAATCATCAAGGTTTCTAAGGAGACCTCTGATGTTCCATTGGATGATTTGTGTATCCATGTTTAAGGTGAATTGGTGCTGTGTTTACGGAGACGGAGTGGATGCCTTATATAACAGAGCCCTTTCGAGGCCCTGCAATAGGTGTTTTGTTCTTTCTGAAGCGTTCGAGCGATTCTCGACGCTCCTTAGGCGTTTGCTGCGCCTTGGGGACATGTGTAGTGTCCATTGCCTCGTGTGAGGCGCCGGACAAGCGCTCTTGCGAGCGAGAGGTTTTCAGAGGGAGTCCAGCCTTGGAGGGCAAGACCCCTGCGCCCACCAGCCCGGAGGTCGATGAGGCTCCCTGAGGGATTGGGCTGCGCTGGCCGTTGCCAGCGCTGGAAGGGGCCTCGGAGGATGGGGCAGCCTCGGCTGCACCCACCTTTGAGGTGGATGGTCCCTTCTCTTCGGTTGACGGAGCAGCGCTAGCTGCAACCGCCGCGGGGGCAGATGGCGTAACTGCCGACTCACTGCCTGTGGGTCGGACAGCCGCCGGAGGCCGTTGTGACGCTGCCCCCTTACGCGCCACATCGGCAAAGCTGCTCTTAGACAGGTATGACACCCGCCTACGTGCCTCCTTGAAAGATATATTTTCTTTGACTTTGATTGTCACAATCTCTTTTTCTCTTTTCCAGGACGAACAGGCGCGCGAGTATGCGGCGTGCTCGCCATCACAGTTGACACAATGTGGAGTCTTCTGGCATGTTTCGGAGGAATGTTCAGTATCACTACACTTGGCACATGTCAGCCGGCCTCGACAGTTCTGTGAACTGTGGCCGAACCTTTGGCACTTAAAGCATCTGAGAGGATTGGGCACGTATGGCCTAACACGACGTTTGATATAACCGGCCTCGATGGACTCGGGGAGGACAGTTGAACCGAAAGTGAGTATCAGGTGTTTCGTATTGATCTCTTTACCGTCTCGCCTGATCTTAATTCGCTTAACATTTATGACGTTCTGTTCACTGAAGCCCTCCAAGAGTTCAGCTTCAGTGAGCTCTAGCATGTCATCGTCCGACACAACGCCGCGGGTGGTGTTCATAGTACGGTGCGGGGTTACGGTTAGTTGGTTATCCCCAAATGACACTAGCTTAGGCAGTTTCTCGTATTGCTTCTTATCGCGGAGCTCTAGGAGGAGATCACCGCTTGCCATCCTGGTCGCCTTATAACCGGCTCCAAAAACATCAGTCAGGGTCTTTGATACAATGAAAGGTGAAATGGTGCGTACTGGTTTGCCTGGTGTTTCCGAGTGAACTACATGGAAACGTGGAAAGTTGTGGACTTGGCGTCCGAAAAACTGAAAAACTTCATCGGTGCGCCCTCTTTTCTGAGGGCGACCAGGGAATGGAGGAAAGGAGCTATCCATAAATATATGTGAAATTTCGGCAGCAACGCTAGCCACCCACCATGGAGTCCAACAAGGGGACGCTGCAGGCCTGAAAAACAGGCCTGCAAATGCCAGCTGTACGTTGCCGCTATAACCTAATATGATATAACCAAGGTTGGCTACTCACACGAGGTTAACCCTTGCTGCCAGGAAGGTCGGAAGTAATAAAGAAATGAGAAGGAGACAGGAAAGGTGGAAAGTAAGGAAAAGACGAAGGTTGTAGGGAGAGAGAGACAGGAAAAGGCAACTACCGATTTCCCCCGGGTGGGTCAGTCCGGAGCAGGGGCGTAGCCAGGGGGGGGGGGGGCTTATGGGGCTTCAGCCCCCCCCGAAGTTTTTTCATGCTGTCCATGCACCGCCGACCAAAGCGACCCCCGGCGCCGGAAATCACTCTGCATTTTGTCTAGAATGTCTTTTTGACGCTCGAAAAGACAGTTAACCGCGAAGATTGCGAACTCGGGCTGGATTTCGTGGCAACGCCCATACACCGGCAGTCTCCTAACGCCAAGCAGTCCCATCCGAGCACAATGTTTCAAGGGGGTTTTGATGGTGAACGGGCTCGCCGCGGCATCTCACTGAGGCCACGGAATCTATGGAGCGCATGGATATCAATTGCGAAACTTTATGGGTATAAATCTCATAAGCTCTTGATGTGAAACGTGCATTTACATTTCCAAAATTGTGCTTTAAATTTTCAATTGCGGAACTTTGTGGGTTCAATGTTGTTATAAACATTTGACGCCAAAGGCCCATTGACTTTTCTAAAGTCTTACATCGGAACATACGAGACAAGCCAAATCAACACACTAGCAGACGAGTTGACAAAGCACGCAGCGAGGTCCAATGAGACGATGTGTTGGGGTGACATGACGGCACAAATGGTGCCGTCATGTCACATAAAAAATATCAGCACTTTTTTTAACATACGCCAGAACAACCATGTCAAGACACTAAAGCCAGCCAAAGTGACTACGTTCTTTTTTATTTTTTCTACTTTGACTTTTATTCGCCGAGAACACATTGAGCCTCTTCAATTTTTTTTGTTCTCGCTACCCTACCCGCGGGCTGCCAGAGCGAGCCAGAGCGCATATGTTTTTCTCGTATGGCCCCGACCACCGCGCGGTGCACTTCGGTGGGCGTTCGGTTCGCTCTGGCCGAGCGAATTTTCACCTGACAGAGTTTTGGAAGCTTTCTGGCTAGCAGACGAGAAAAAAAAACAATGGTCGCTCACCGCCATCACTGTGGGGACTCGAAGGATTGCACCGCGTTCCTTGAGCGGAACCTTTCCGGAAAATCTTGTTTCGCCGGTGTGGGATACTGAGCAATATGCGTATAGTTCTCAGTGGGCCAATCGTCTCATGTTTTCTTCGGTATTAATTCTGTAGCCCCATTAGGTGCCCGATGTAGGCATTCGATTCTGGCCAACATACTTTCCTATGCGTTTTTTTTTTCCATTTCGGTGCCTCCGCCCCACAGCAAAAAAATACATTGTTGCGGCACAGCGAATTGTCGCATGGTGAAAGTTCGATTTTGATACTTCTTTTGCGGAAAGTAATGGGCGACGGGACGCTTCAGTTGCCGGATACGTTTATTGTATTATTGCGAAAGCAATTATATGGACACTCCAGGCGCATTCCTGCCGTCGCCGTCGCCCTCATGTTTCGTATAAAGTCCAAGGGTGATAAAATCGTGACCACGCGCTGCATGCTGTATGTGCGAGTGAAAGCGTAGGAGGGGAGGTAGAATGGGTGAGCCGACGATGGTGGCTCAGTCTTGTGTGCGCAAAGGAGAAAAGCGGGGAGCAAGCACGGCGCCTTCCGTCGCGCGCAATACATCGGGGGGAGTGGATGGAATGGGGGCTGAATCTAGGATTCTGTGAATCTATGATTGTGCAACATGTTTATTTGCCTTGTTTGACGCATTACATACAGTTACTTTTTCTTACATACATAGACTCATTGGAGACTTATACGTATACTTAAATATCTTGTTGCGGTGTTTTGTGTATACATGCAGTGAAGTATGTTTCCAGTGACACTTTTTTGTCCTTTATCAAGCCGTATTTTCACATTTGTATATCCCATTGTATCTTTGCATTTCTAATGTACGAGGGCGAGTCAAATGAAAGTGCGCCTACCCTAACCGCGCAATAATGGTTCGGTTCATTATCTGCGAGGCATGCGCGTAGGAGAACGGCATGTCTCATTTACAATAGTGACACGCAGGTGTGAAGATAAATGTTCTTTAATGCTCTCATACACTGGGTTGAATATGGTTGCGTCACATAATGGACACTTCAAAAGTTGAACAGCTCGGTGTCGCGAAGTTTTTTACAGCTAAAGGTGTTTCCGAAACAGAAATTAATCGCCGTATGGCTGCCGTTTACGTTGAACATGGCATTTCATTGACCACTGTGAAGCGTTGGAGCAAACGGTTTAAAGGACGTTGTAAAGACATTCCAAGACCGGGCCAAAACCATCGTGCAATCACCCCCCACACAATTTCAAAGGTTCATGAGCTGATGAAACAAGAACGGAGGAAAAGCATCGATGAATTGGCAGACCGTCTGAACATCAGTCACGGTTCGGTTCACGCCTTAATTCATGAGCTTCTCGTTTATCGGCTCTTTGGTGCGCAATGGATCCCCAAGATTTCGATCCATAGCGAGAAGACGGAGAAGTTTCGCGCTGCCTTGACTCATCTGATCGGGTGTCACAATGCGGATGACGACTTCATGTTTGCAATTGTGATCGGGGACGAACCTTGGTGCCACTACTACGAGCCTGAAACACGACGGCAAAGATTACAGTGGAAACATTCGAATTTACCACGCCCAAAGAACGCAAAGGCCATCATTTCCGCTGGAAAGGTGTTGTTGACTTTTGTTTCGGTCGTCAGGGTCCATTACTGATAGAATTTGCTAAATCTTGAGAGGCTATCAATTCTTTCCGATATTGTGAAACGCCAGAACGGCAGTGTGTCGCAATCAAGAACGAACAACGTGGAAAATTGACGAATGGGGTCATCTTCTTCCACGACAATGCCTGTCCCCACGTCGCTTATGTGGTTAATACAAAACTGGCAACGTTCAAGTGGGAAACGCTGCAGCATCCGCCATACAGCTCAGACCTGTCACCTTGCGACTTCTACATTTCGGGGCAACCGAAAAAACAGCTCAAGGGAACCAGATACAGACTTTTTGAAGCAGCAACCCAAGGAGTATTATAAGACGGGAATCACGCGACTCGTTAGTCAATGGGGCAAATGTCTAATTCTCATGAAGACTACTTTTAAAAGAAGTACCCCGTTGTTGGCTCACATTCATTTGACTTGCCCTCGTACATCTTGCAGAATTCCTGCTTTTTATACGTGCCCTCTGTTGCGACTGATTTCGGTGCAATTACTCACGATACACGACCGGTGACAGCTGCTTCTGCGTAATACATTAAAACAAATTACAGCGTCATTGAGATTTTTCACTGGCCATTGCATATACACACGAATGTAAGCACGGTTCTTGAATGACCTAAGTTTCATTACCATATTTGTCCTCAACTTGTTCAGTTCATTGCCTTTTAATTTTTCATATCAGTGGCATGCACTGCTTTCCTGGTTTCGAACTGATATAGTTCTAAAGTTCATGTGATATTTTCTTTACTTAAATAGACAAAAATATGGAAGCATTGATATCAGTTATGTTGGGCAATATTTTTGGCACATACGAGTATATTCTTTTATGAAAAAATACATATTTTATTGTTTTGACTGTGCGTAGCGTTCAAGAATTCGTTTTCAGCATCTTTGGCAATGACAATGCAGTTATTATTCATGAATTTGATCCCTTGACAAATTGTTTAGGAGGAAGCTTTAGCTCGGGCCCAATCCGACGCGGCCTATTCAAATACTTCTAAAACGCAGAAACTCTTTTCTTAGATAATCCTACTAATCGCTTTTATTGAAATTCGTTGCATTTGAGAGAGAAAGTTAAATCCTAGTTCTGTTGGAAACACAACTTCGATTTAGGTCCTGAATGTTGTTTAAAATATTTTGAAAAATTCGAAAGTTTGTAAATATAGAAGCACGACGTTTACAAACTAATAGCTATGCATGAATAACAGACATTGTGGTTCTGTAAATGGCATCTATTATAACAGTCAAAGCGGACAAGTTTGCTATGTCAATTTGTATCTTACGTGAATTGGTTACGTTGTGTACAAGGGTACTGCACAAGCCGTATTTCCACAATACTAAATTTTTTTGAGATTCATGTGTAACATATCCATTTTGTCCGCTGTAGATGTACTATTAGATGCAATTCACAGAATTGTGATAGTTTTCATTGTTGAGTCACGGAGTTTTAAACTTGATCGTTTTGTTTTCTGAAAATTTTCGATTTGGCCAATTTTTAATATATAATTGACCACCTAAATAAAAAATTTGAAACCAGTAGTAACTAGAATTAAACTTTTTCTTTTAAATGCCACAACAAAATGTCTGGCTACGCCACTGGCCCCATATACATATATATATATATATATATATATATATATATATATATATATATACACACACACACATCGGGCCAGTGGCGTAGCCCCCCCCGAACAAAATTTCTGGCTACGCCACTGGTCCGGGGGTGCCGTCTAAGTGAAGCCGAGGCCAAAGGGGTGTGTTGCCGCCGCCGAGGGGCCGTAAAGGTCCAAACACCCGCCATTGGCTCAACCCCCAGGATCCCCTTTTCCCCGGACACGGCTAAGCCGCGCACGGCTACACGCGGGAGGGTCCAACCCTCGTGTGCTCGGGTACGTGGTGTCGCAACACACCAAACGCCTGCTTACGCAGACGCCCCTGCGGGGGGACGAAGAAGGAAGCACACTGCACAAGCACGGAACATAGAAAGGAAAGAAGAACAGGGCCCATTGAACTAGAAAGTAGCATATTTAACTAAGAAAGGCGGGCTAGCTGGTGGTGGTTATTTGGATGCATAATGTAACCGCGCAAACGACAACGGACGAAGAAGGAAGCACACTGCACAAGAACGGAACATAGAAAGGAAGGAAGAACAGGGCCCATTGTACTAGAAAGTAGCATATGTAACTGAGAAAGGCGGGACAGCTGGTGGTCGTTATTTGCATGCATAATGTTACCACGCAAACGACAACGGACGAAGAAAGAAGCACACTGCACAAGAACGGAACCTAGAAAGGAAAGAAGAACAGGGCTATTGAACTAGAAAGTAGCATATGTAACTGAGAAAGGCGGGCTAGCTGGTGGTGGTTATTTGGATGCATAATGTAACCGCGCAAACGACAAGGAACGAAGAAGGAAGCACACTACTCAAGAACGGAACCTAGAAAGGAAAGAAGAACAGGGCCCATTGAACTAGAAAGTAGCATATGTAACTGAGAAAGGTGGGCTAGCTGGTGGTCGTTATTTGCATGCATAATGTCACCGCGCAAACGACAACGGACGAAGAAAGAAGCACACTGCACAAGAACGGAACCTAGAAAGGAAAGAAGAACAGGGCCAATTGAACTAGAAAGTAGCATATGTAACTGAGAAAGGCGGGCTAGCTGGTGGTCGTAATTTGGATGCATAATGTAACCACGCATACGTCAACGGACGAAGAAGGAAGCACACTGCACAAGCACGGAACGTAGAAAGGAAAGAAGAACAGGGCCCATTGAACTAGTAAGCACATATGTAACTGAGAAAGGCGGGCTACCTGGTGGTCGTTATTTGCATGCATAATGAAACCGCGCAAACGACAACGGATGAAGAAAGAAGCACACTGCACAAGAACGGAACCTAGAAAGGAAAGAAGAACAGGGCCCATTGAACTAGAAAGTAGCATATGTAAATGAGAAAGGCGGGCTAGCTGGTGGTCATTATTTGGATGCATACTGTAACCACGCAAACGACAACGGACGAAGTAGGAAGCACACTGCACACGCGCGGATCTTGGAAAGGAAGGGAGAACAGCGCGCATTGAACTAGAAAGTAGCATATGTAACTGAGAAAGGTGGGCTAGCTGGTGGTCGTTATTAGGATGCATAATGTAACCGCGAAAACGACAACGGACGAAGAAGGAAGCACACTGCACAAGAACGGAACCTAGAAAGGAAAGAAGAACAGGGCCCATTGAACTAGAAAGTAGCATATGTAAATGAGAAAGGCGGGCTAGCTGGTGGTCGTTATTTGGATGCATAATGTAACCACGCAAACGACAACGGACGAAGAAGGAAGCACACTGCACACGAGCGGAAGATAGAAACGAAGGAATAACAGGGCCCATTGAACTAGAATGTAGCATATGTAACTGAGAAAGGCGGGCTAGCTGGCGGTCGGTATTTGCATGCATAATATAACCGCACAAACGACAACGGACGAAGAAGGAAGCACACTGCACAAGAACGGAACATAGAAAGGAAAGAAGAACAGGGGCCATTGAACTAGAAAGTATCATATGTAACTGAGAAAGGCGGGATAGCTGGTGGTCGGTATTTGAATGCATAATGTAACCGCGCAAACGACACCGGATAAAGAAGGGAACACACTGCACATGCGCAGAACATGGAAAGGAAGGAAGAAAAGGGCCCATTCTACTAGAAAGAAGCATATGTAACTGAGAAAGGCGGGCTAGCTGGTGGTCGGTATTTGAATGCATAATGTAACCGCGCAAACGACAACGGACGAAGTAGAAAGCACACTGCACACGCGCGGAACATGGAAAGGAAGGAAGAACAGCGCGCCTTGAACTAGAAAGTAGCATATGTAACTGAGAAAGGCGTGCTAGTTGGTGGTCGGTATTTGGATGCATAATGTAACCGCGCAAACGACAACGGACGAAGAAGGAAACACACTGCACACGAGCGGAACATAGAAACGAAGGAATAACAGGGCCCATTGAACTAGAAGGTAGCATATGTAACTGAGAAAGACGGGCTAGCTGGCGGTCGGTATTTGCATGCATAATGTAACCGCACAAACGACAACGGACGAAGAAGGAAGCACACTGCACAAGAACGGAACATAGAAAGGAAAGAAGAACAGGGGCCATTGAACTAGAAAGTAGCATATGTAACTGAGAACGGCGGGCTAGCTGGTGGTCGGTATTTGAATGCATAATGTAACCGCGCAAACGACACCGGATAAAGAAGGGAACACACTGCACATGCGCAGAACCTGGAAAGGAAGGAAGAAAAGGGCCCATTGAACTAGAAAGTAGCATATGTAACTGAGAAAGGCGGGCTAGCTGGTGGTCGGTATTTGAATGCATGTTATAACCGCGCAAACGACAACGGACGGATAAGGAAACACACTGCACACGCGCGGAACATAGAAAGGAAGGAAGAACAGGGCCCATTCTACTAGAAAGTAGCATATGTAACTGAGAAAGGCGGGCTAGCTGGTGGTCTTCATTTGAATGCATATTGTAACCGCGCAAACGACAACGGAAGAAGTAGGAAGCACACTGCACACGCGCGGAACATGGAAAGGAAGGAAGAACAGCGCGCATAGAACTGGAAAGCAGCATATGTAACTGAGAAAGGCGGGCTAGCTGGTGGTCGGTATTTGAATGCATAATGTAACCGCGCAAACGACAACGGACGGAGAAGGAAACACACTGCACACGCGCGGAACATAGAACGAAGGAAGAACAGGGCCCATTGAACTAGAAAGTAGCATATGTAAGTTAGGAATGCGGGCTAGCAGGTGGGCTTTTTTTTTAATGCATATTATAACCGCGCAAACGACAACGGACGGATAAGTAAACACACTGCACAAGCGCGGAACATAGAAAGGAAGGAAGAACAGGGCCCATTGTACTAGAAAGTAGCATATGTAACTGAGGAAGGCGGACTAGCTGGTGGTCGGTATTTGAATGCATAATGTAACCGCGCAAACGACAACGAAAGAAGAAGGGAACACACTGCACATGCGCAGAACATGGAAACGAATGAAGAACAGGGCCCATTGAACTAGAAAATAGCATATGTAACTGAGAAAGGCGGGCTAGCTGGTGGTCGTTATTTGATTGGATAATATTACCGCGCAAACGACAACGGACGGAGAAGGAAACACACTGCACACGCGCGGACCATAGAAAGGAAGGAAGAACAGCGCGCATTGAACTAGAAAGTAGCATATGCAACTCAGGAAAGCGGGCTAGCTGGTGGTCGGTATATGAATGCATAATGTAACTGCGCAAACGACAACGGACGAAGAAGGAAACACACTGCACACGCGCGGAACATAGAAACGAAGGAAGAACACGGCCCATTGAACTAGAAGGTAGCATATGTAACTGAGAAAGGCGGGCTAGCTGGTGGTCGGTATTTAAATGCATAATGTAACCGCGCAAACGACAACGGATAAAGAAGGGAACACACTGCACATGCGCAGAACATGGAAAGGAAGGAAGAACAGGGCCCATTGAATTACAAAATAGCATATGTAACTGAGAAAGGCGGGCTAGCTGGTGGTCGTTATTTGGATGCATAATGTAACCACGCAAACGACAACGGACGAAGAAAGAAGCACACTGCACAAGAACGGAACCTAGAAAGGAAAGAAGAACAGGGCGCATTGAACTAGAAAGAAGCATATGTAACTGAGAAAGGCGGGCTAGCTGGTGGTCGTTATTTGGATGCATAATGTAACCACGCAAACGACAACGGACGAAGAAGGAAGCACACTGCACAAGCACGGAACATAGAAAGGAAACAAGAACAGGGCCCATTGAACTAGAAAGTAGCATATGTAACTGATAAAGGCGGGCTAGCTGGTGGTCGATATTTGATTGGATAATATAACCGCGCAAATGACAACGGACGGAGAAGGAAACGCACTGCACAAGCGCGGAACATAGAAAGGAAGGAAGAACAGCGCGCATTGAACTAGAAAGTAGCATATGTAACTGAGAAAGGCGGGCTAGATGGTGGTCGTTATTTGGATGCATAATGTAACCGCGCCAACGACAACGGACGAAGAAGGAAACACACTGCACACGCGCGGTACATAGAACGAAGGAAGAACAGGGCCCATTGAACTAGAAAGTAGCATATGTAACTGAGAAAGGCGGGCTAGCTGGTGGTCGTTATTTGATTGCATATTATAACCGCGCTAAAGACAACGGACGGAGAAGGAAACACACTGCACATGTGCGGAACATGGAAAGGAATGAAGAACAGGGCCCATTGTACTAGAAAGTAGCATATGCAACTGAGAACGGCGGGCTAGCAGATGGTCGTTATGTGAATGCACAATGTAACCGCGCAAACGACAACGGACGGAGAAGGAAACACACTGCACACGCGGGGAACATAGAAAGGAAGGAAGAACAGTACCCATTGAACTAGAAAGTAGCATATGTAACTGAGAAAGCCGGGCTAGCTGGTGGTCGGTATTTGAATGCATAATGTAACCGCGCAAACGACAACGGACGAAGAAGGAAACAAACTGCACACGCGGGGAACATAGAAAGGAAGGAAGAACAGTGCCCATTGAAGTATAAAGTCGCTTATGTAACAGAGAAAGGCGGGCTAGCTGGTGGTCGTTATGTGAATGCATAATGTAAACGCGCAAACGACAATGGACGAAGAAGCGAACACACTGCACATGCGCAGAAAATGGAAAGGAAGGAAGAACAGTGCCCATTGAACTAGAAAGTAGCATATGTAACGGAGGAAGGCGGGCTAGCTGGTGGTCTTTATTTGAATGCTTAATGTAACCGCGCAAACGACAACGGACGAAGAAGGAAACACACTGCACACGCGCGAAACATGGAAACGAAGGAACAACAGCGCGCATTGAACTGAAAAGCAGCATATGTAACTGAGAAAGGCGGGCTAGCTGGTGGTCGGTATTTGAATGCATAATATAACCGCGCAAACGACAACGGACGGAGAAGGAAACACACTGCACACGCGCGGAACATAGAACGAAGGAAGAACAGGGCCCATTGAACTAGCAAGTAGCGTATGTTACTTAGAAAGGCGGGCTAGCTGGTGTTCTTTATTTGAATGCATAATATAACCGCGCAAACGACAACGGACGGATAAGGAAACACACCGCACACGCGCGGAACATAGAAAGGAAGGAAGAACAGGGACCATTGTACTAGAAAGTAGCATATGTAACTGAGAAAGGCGGGCTAGCTGGTGGTCGGTATTTGAATGCATAATGTAACCGCGCAAACGACAATGGAAGAAGTAGGAAGCACACTGCACACGCGCGGAACATGGAAAGGAAGCAAGAACAGCGCGCATTGAACTGGAAAGCAGCATATGTAACTGAGAAAGGCGGGCTAGCTGGTGGTCGGTATTTGAATGAATAAGTTAACCGCGCAAACGACAACGGACGGATAAGGAAACACACTGCACACGCGCGGAACATAGAAAGGAAGGAAGAACAGGGCCCATTGTACTAGAAAGTAGCATATGTAACTGAGAAAGGCGGGCTAGCTGGTGGTCTTTATTTGAATGCATAATGTAACCGCGCAAACGACAACGGACGAAGTAGGAAGCACACTGCACACGCGCGGAATATGGAAAGGAAGGAAGAACAGCGCGCATTGAACTGGAAAGCAGCATATGTAACTGAGAAAGGCGGGCCAGCTGGTGGTCGGTATTTGAATGCATAATGTAACCGCGCAAACGACAACGGACGGAGAAGGAAACACACTGCACACGCGCTGAACATAGAACTAAGGAAGAACAGGGCCCATTGAACTAGAAAGTAGCATATGTTACTTAGAAAGGCGGGCTAGCTGGTGGTCTTTATTTGAATGCATAATATAACCGCGCAAACGACAACGGATGAAGAAGGGAACACACTGCACATGCGCAGAACATGGAAAGGAAGGAAGAACAGGGCCCATTGAACTAGAAAGTAGCATATGTATCTGAGAAAGGCGGGGTAGCTGGTGGTCGGTATTTGAATGCATAATGTAAGTGCGCAAACGACAACGGACGAAGTAGCAAGCACACTGCACACGCGCGGAACATGGAAAGGAAGGAAGAACAGCGCGCATTGAACTAGAAAGTAGCATATGTAACTGAGAAAGGCGGGCTAGCTGGTGCTCGGCATTTGAATGCATGATATAACCGCGCAAACAGCAACGGACGGATAAGGAAACACACTGCACACGCGCGGAACATAGAAAGGAAGGAAGAACAGGGCCCATTCTACTAGAAAGTAGCATATGTATTTGAGAAAGGCGGGCTAGCTGGTGGTCTTTATTTTAATGCATATTGTAACCGCGCAAACGACAACGGACGAAGTAGGAAGCACACTGCACACGCGCGAAACATGGAAAGGAAGGAAGAACAGCGCGCATTGAACTGGAAAGCAGCATATCTAACTGAGAAAGGCGGGCTAGCCGGTGGTCGGTATTTGAATGCATAATGTAACCGCGCAAACGACAACGGACGGAGAAGGAAACACACTGCACACGCGCGGAACATAGAACGAAGGAAGAACAGGGCCCATTGAACTAGAAAGTAGCTTATGTATATTAGCAAGGCGGGCTAGCTGGTGGTCTTTATTTAAATGCATCACCATCATCATCATCATCAGCCTGGTTGCGCCCACTGCAGGGCAAAGGCCTCTCCCATGCGTCTCCAACAACCCCGGTCATGTACTAATTGTTGCCCTAACGTGCCTGCAAACTTCATAATCTCATCCGCCCTCCTAACTTTCTGCAGCCCCCTGCTACGCTTCCCTTCCCTTGGGATCCAGTCCGTAACCCTTAATGACCATCGGTTATCTTCCCTCCTCATTACATGTCCTGCCCATGCCCATTTCTTTTTCTTGATTTCAACTAAGATGTCATTAACTCGAGTTTGTTCCCTCACCCAATCTGCTCTTTTCTTATCCCTTAACGTTACACCTATCATTCTTCTTTCCATAGCTCGTTGTGTCGTCCTCAATTTGAGTAGAACCCTTTTCGTAAGCCTCCAGGTTTCTGCCCCGTAGGTGAGTACTGGTAAGACACAGCTATTATATACTTTTCTCTTGAGGGATAGTGGCAACCTGCTGTTCATGGTTTGGGAATGCCTGCCAAACGCACCCCAGCCCATTCTTATTCTTCTGATTATTTCCGTCTCATGATCCGGACCCGCCGTCACTACCTGCCCCAAGTAGATGTATTCCCTTACGACTTCCAGTGCCTCGCTGCCTATTGTAAATTGCTGTTCTCTCCCGAGACTGTTAAGCATTACTTTAGTTTTCTGCAGATTAATTTTTAGACCCAGTCTTCTGCTTTGCCTCTCCAGGTCAGAGAGCATGCATTGCAATTGGTCCCCTGAGTTACTAAGCAAGGCAATATCATCAGCGAATCGCAAGGTACTAAGGTATTCTCCATTAACTTTTATACCCAATTCTTCCCAATGCAGGTCTCTGAATACCTCCTGTAAACACGCTGTGAATAGCATTGGAGATATCGTATCTCCCTGCCTGACGCCTTTCTTCATTGGGATTTTGTTGCTTGCTTTATGGAGCACTACAGTGGCTGTGGAGGCGCTATATATATCTTCCAGTATTTTTACATATGGCTCATCTACACCCTGATTTCGTAATGCCTCCATGACTGCTGAGGTTTCGACTGCATCAAACGCTTTCTCGTAATCAATGAAAGCTATATATAAGGGTTGGTTATATTCTGCACATTTCTCTATCACTTGATTGATAGTGTGAATATGGTCTATTGTTAAGTAGCCTTTACGGAATGCATAATATATCCACGCAAACGACAACGGACGGATAAGGAAACACACTGCACACGCGCGGAACATAGAAAGGAAGGAAGAACAGGGCCCATTGTACTAGAACGTAGCATATGTAACTGAGAAAGGCAGGCTAGCTGGTGGTCGGTATTTGAATCCATAATGTAACCGCGCAAACGACAACGAATGAAGAAGGGAACACACTGCACATGCGCAGAACATGGAAAGGAATGAAGAACAGGGCCCATTGAACTATAAAGTAGCATATGCGACTGAGAAAGGCAGGCTAGCTGGTGGTCGTTATTTGATTGCATAATATAACAGCGCAAACGACAACGGACGGAGAAGGAAACACACTGCACATGCGCGGAACATGGAAAGGAATGAAGAACAGGGCCCATTGAACTAGAAAGTAGCATATGTAACTGAGAAAGCCGGGCTAGCTGGTGGTCGTTATTTGAATGCATAATGTAACCGCGCAAACGACAACGGACGAAGAAGGAAACAAACTGCACACGCGGGGAACATAGAAAAGAAGGAAGAACAGTGCCCATTGAACTAGAAAGTCGCATATGTAACTGAGAAAGGCGGGCTAGCTGGTGGTCGTTATGTGAATGAATAATGTAGACGCGCAAACGACAACGGACGAAGAAGCGAACACGCTGCATATGCGCAGAAAATGGAAAGGAAGGAAGAACAGTGCCCATTGAACTAGAAAGTAGCATATGTAACGGAGGAAGGCGGGCTAGCTGGTGGTCTTTATTTGAATGCTTATAGCAACCGCGCAAACGACAACGGACGAAGAAGGAAACACACTGCACACGCGCGAAACATGGAAAGGAAGGAAGAACAGCGCGCATTGAACTAGAAAGTAGCATATGTAACTGAGAAAGCCGGGCTAGCTGGTGGTCGTTATTTGAATGCATAATGTAACCGCGCAAACGACAACGGACGAAGAAGGAAACAAACTGCACACGCGGGGAACATAGGAAAGAAGGAAGAACAGTGCCCATTGAACTAGAAAGTCGCATATGTAACTGAGAAAGGCGGGCTAGCTGGTGGTCGTTATGTGAATGCGTAATGTAAACGCGAAAACGACAACAGACGAAGAAGCGAACACACTGCACATGCGCAGAAAATGGAAGGGAAGGAAGAACAGTGCCCATTGAACTAGAAATTAGCATATGTAGCGGAGGAAGGCGGGCTAGCTGGTGGTCTTTATTTGAATGCTTATTGTAACCGCGCAAACGACAACGGACGAAGAAGGGAACACACTGCACATGCGCAGAACATGGAAAGGAAGGAAGAACAGGGCCCATTGAACTACAAAGTAGCATATGTAACTGAGAAAGGCGGGCTAGCTGGTGGTCGGTATTTGAATGCATAATGTAACCAAGCAAACGACAACGGACGAACTAGGAAGCACACTGCACAAGCGCGGAACATGGAAAGGAAGGAAGAACAGCGCGCATTGAACTAGAAAGTAGCATATGTAACTGAGAAAGGCGGGCTAGCAGGTGGTCGTTATTTGCATGCATAATGTAACCGCGCAAACGACAACGGACGAAGAAAGAAGCACACTGCACAAGAACGGAACCTAGAAAGGAAAGAAGAACAGGGCCCATTGAATTAGAAAGTAGCATATGTTACTGAGAAAGGCGGGCTAGCTGGTGGTCCTTATTTGGATGCATAATGTAACCACGCATACGACAACGGACGAAGAAGGAAGCACACTGCACAAGCACGGTACCTAGAAAGGAAAGAAGAACAGGGCCCATTGAACTAGAAAGTAGCATATGTAACTGAGAAAGGCGGGCTAGCTGGTGGTCGGTATTTGAATGCATAATGTAACCGCGCAAACGACAACGAATGAAGAAGGGAACACACTGCACATGCGCAGAACATGGAAAGGAATGAAGAACAGGCCCATTGAACTAGAAAGTAGCATATGTAACTGAGAAAGGCGGGCTAGCTGGTGGTCGTTATTTGATTGCATAATATAACCGCGCAAACGACAACGGACGGAGAAGGAAACACACTTCACACGCGGGGAACATAGAAAGGAAGGAAGAACAGTGCCCATTGAACTAGAAAGTAGCATATGTAACTGAGAAAGGCGGGCTAGCTGGTGGTCGTTATTTGATTGGATAATATTACCGCGCAAACGACAACGGACGGAGAAGGAAACACACTGCACACGCGGGGAACATAGAAAGGAAGGAAGAACAGTGCCCATTGAACTAGAAAGTCGCATATGTAACTGAGAAAGGTGCGCTAGCTGGTGGTCGTTATGTGAATGCATAATGTAAACGCGCAAACGACAACGGACGAAGAAGCGAACACACTGCACATGCGCAGAAAATGGAAAGGAAGGAAAAACAGTGCCCATTGAACTAGAAAGTAGCATATGTAACGGAGGAAGGCGGGCTAGCTGGTGGTCTTTATTTGAATGCTTAACCCATTAGGGACCGGTTTATTTTTTTCTTGTTATCTTGAAATAAATCTAATATATTAAATTACCTTTATACTAATAATTCACATGCAAAATATTATTACTCTTGCCTAATTAGTTTTTGAAATATAGCCCGTGACCATATGGTCACGCTGGGCCCGTACGCTACAGCAAAATACGCGAAGTGAAAAACATTTATTTCAAGCCATGAAACGCCACAAAAAACATACATAGCGAATAGTGGAGCACTTATTTAGTGTGATATGGTTTAAATCATGGAATACACATGCCGGCGTCATACTTTGTGCGTTTTGGGTGCACCGCGTTGTTGCAATTATCTCATGCACACCTCCACCTCTTGCCATTAGGTATTGGCGCAACAAAGTGGGCCACTTGGTCATACCCTGTACCAGTCAGGACATCACCAGTCTTTGGGATTCTGCATTGACCAGGCCCTCTAGGCTTATTGTCCCATCGCATCAGGTAGCTTTGTGCAATTTGCCTGCGGAATTCCACGTGCGTGACGTTGAACCCTGTGCTACGAATTAGCGTCCAAGTGTTGCTAATAGATACATCACAAAGTTAAGTGAAAATCGGCCACCACCACTTTTTGCCACGGATTGCAAACCTGTAGGCACCTACATTTGCATCCATCTGGTCCGTACCTCCCATAAATCTTGTACTGAGCAACAGCGTTTGGACGGGCCTCCTTGATTCGATTCTTTTGAACACGAGAGTACCTGTCTACAGATGACATTGACTCTACGCCTTGAATGGTGCTTACGATCGTTACTACAGAATTGTCCATCCAGCGGACAACAATTATCCCATTGTCGCTCAGCATGGGCTCTTCGTGCTTGCGAGGCTGGCGCTTGACGAGTTCTGGTCCAGCGATAGGGCATTCTTTCTTAACACGGTTCTGCTTCACTGTGCCCGTGCCTTCGTAGCCCTGTGCCTTGAGATGCCTGAGTAGCTGCATGCTTGTGAATAAATTATCAAAATAGGCAAAAAAAAGGAAGGTTGTGCGACTCTGCTGCGCGTTCACCTCACATTTGAAGAAGTGGCACCGCTGCCTTGATACCCTTTGAGGTTTACAAGGTATCCGTTCTTGGCATTTAGCCGCCATGCTATATGCGCGAAGCGGATAGGCTTTCCGCGTATGAACTGTTTCCAGTCATGACGACCATAATACTCAATCATACTTTCGTCATAGCTCAGGTGACAAGTACTCTAAGAAACACTATCTTAATTCTTCTTTGGTAACCTTTGGATCAGGCATATTCAAAATAACGTTTCTTGTTTGTTCGACTAACAGCTCGACGACGGCTTCGTCAAAAAAGAGTTCGAACAACTCAACAGCAGAAAAGTCCCTTTAAGCAGCAAAGTTTGGGTCGGGAAATATTTCATTTCATTTATTTGTTGTTTGAGACATACAGCTGTCTCAGGTGTTGCAGCAAAAGGCAGTATTCTTGCCTGACAAAGGCTGCAGCACCCAAAGCATGTTGACACTCTGAAGCAAACAACAGCACAACAAGTTACAATTTTCGAAATATGATAACATATCAAAAGCGATTAACAATTCGAATCTCAATCAGTACATGTTAACAAGGAAAACAAAACAATGATATTGTGGTACATAAGGAAGTTATACAATAAAGTAGTGAAGAAAATACGTTTTAACAGATTTCTTGAACCTCAAGCTTGAAGTCAAGGTTTGTAATTGTTCCAGTATTGTGGGATTATTGTTTAGTAAGGTTGATATTTGAAAGTGTAATGCCTGTTTCCCGTAGTTCGTGCGAGTAAGCGGTATAGAGATTGGGTCATGTCTGAGATTATACGGAGTTTCCTTGGTGGCGAAGGTCTGATTAAATTGTATGTGATCAACTTGACGGAGACGGAACGCCTCGAGCGATAGCTTGTGCAAAAATAGGCGATCTATATGGAGTATGCCAAGCTTATCAAAAAACGGTTTAGTGTGTGCAAGAACAGGTAGGTTACAAACTGCCCTTACGGCTCTTTTTTGCAGCCTATATAGTGACATAAGGTTAGTTTTGGTAGTAGTTCCCCAGACCAGAAGGGAATAGTGTAGACGAGAGTGTATTAGTGTGTAATATAGCTGTTTCTTTAAATTCATTGGAATAAGATGCTTTAACATGTTAATCATTCCCGTCGCTCTACGAATGTCGGCTCAGAGGGTCTCCACATGAATGGACCAATACAGGTTTTCGTTAAACCATACGCCTAAAAATTTTACGCACTTCGTATTTTCTATAATGCGCCCCCCAAAATTTAACTCGTAGTGACCCGTCAGCTGCTTTCCTTTAGGTCTAAATATGACGTACTTTGTTTTTTCGCAGTTCAGTTGTATTTTATTTGAATTTAGCCAACAGTTGAGGTCCCCCATCCATCTATTGGCTGCAGTAAATGCTTCTTGAATGTTGTGATCAGAGAAGAAAACGCTGGTGTCATCTGCATACAAAGTTATGCACTGTGTGTTTGGGATGTTGACAATATCATTGATATAGAGAAGAAACAAAGTTGGGCCTAGGATTGAGCCCTGAGGAACACCGCAGTTTAAATCAAGAAGTTGGGACTTAGAATCATTTAGGCAAACAAACTGCTTACGGGAGCTGAGATAGTTCTTGATTAAAGTATATGCTACACCTCTTATGCCATACCAGGGTAACTTTCGGAGCAAAATATCGTGATTAATAGAGTCAAAAGCCTTTCGGAAATCTAAAAATACTCCAATAGTGTAAGTCTGTTTTTCAAAGTTCTTAATTAAGTGGTCTTTCGCATGCAAAAGCGCTTGCTCAGTAGACTTTTGTTTCTGAAACCCAAATTGTGCTGGTACTATTGCTTTGTTTTTTGTCAAGTGCCCAACTATTCTTTTATTTAAAATGCGTTCAGGGATTTTAGAAAAGATAGGAAGAACAGAAATGGGTCTGAAATTATTGAGGTTATCTAACGCACCCCCCTTATGCAGTGCCACTACTCTCGCAATTTTCATGAGCACGGGAAATTCACCAGTCGATAAGACGAGGTTGCAGATATGCGAAAGCGGGTGACATATAACTTGCGCTACACTCTTTATAGGCTTTGTACTTATTTCGTCCGCTCCGCATGCGCAGTTATTGTTTAGTGTAGATATGACGTCTGCTATCTCGGCTGGGCTTGTTGGGTACAGGAATATGGTGGGCATATCAGAACATCCTTTGTATGCTTCACATCGGCCTACAGGAGCATCGCTACACTGCGCAGCAGAAACCTGGAAATGCGAGTTAAATTTGTTGGCTAGGCATTCCCCTGATAATGGTATCCCGTCGATAACTATTGACTGAGGACAGTTCGCTTTGTTGCCCGCCAATAATTCTCGAAATGTTCTCCAAAGCAGTGAAGGATTCTTTGCAGCCGCAGTAAACTTATTCTGATAGTACTCACGTTTAGCCTTCTTCATTTTAGAGTTTGTTTTATTTCGAAGCTGCTTGTAAGCTTGCAGGACGTGTGGATCTTTCGATTTATTGAATGTTTCAAATAACTTTTTAAGGCGTTCAATTTCTTTATATAGTTCATAGGAGACCCAAGGCTTTCTAATTTTTCGGTGCGTTTTGCGCATTTCTAGTGGGATACAAGTGTCATAAATTTCTTTAAAGAGTACTATAAACTTACTGTAAGCCTGGTCAACATTTTTTTCTCTCTCTATTACACTCCAATCGGTGTTAGTTACAAGCTCTTGGAACTTCATAATGTTATTGTCACTTATTTTTCTACTTGCTCTGGCTTCTTTCCCATTCCGCGAAACACTACGATGAGTAGAGCGCGGTTTAATGCAAAAGATTGGTAAATGGTCACTGATGCCGCTATATATTATGCCCGAGACCATTTCATCGCTTAAATGGTTCGTTATACACAAGTCTAACAGTGTACTTGTTTCGACATTAATTCTTGTTGGCGCTTCGATTAAATTCCGACAGCCATAAGAGTGAATAACATCTAGTAGATCACATTTATGAGAGTTTTCAAGAAGGAGGTCAATATTAAAGTCACCAGTGAGTAACACGGGCACTTTCAACAACAAGCTGTGCTCCAGGATCTTTTCAACAGTTTGCAAAAAAATATTCACACTGCCTGCAGGTGGACGGTACAGGACAGCAAGAAGCAGGCCGTCACACTCAACCACAAGTGATTCGCAATCATCGTTAACCATACTGTACTCTTTTAACTCGTTGTACAATACGTCATTGCGAAAATAGAATGCAACGCCACCACCTCTTCGTTTACATCGCGAAATAGACACACAGCTGTAACCTTCAAGTTCGGGAATAAAATCATTAAAACTGAACCAGGTTTCTGTAAAAGCCAAGACATTGAAACTATAGTGCAGAGAATAAAGAAGCATGTTAACTTCGTCAAATTTGTTCCTGAGGCTTCTAGCGTTCATGTGAAAAACTGAGAAGCATTGCCTGTTATGAACATAGTTGCCCACATCTACTCGGAACGTTGCTTGACTATAGTATTGGTTGTCTCTTTGGCTAAGTAGCTCTGCCATTTTATATCAGTGTTACTGACAATGTCAGCTTCTATTCTATCTTGGACAAGTCATCTTCTGATTGAATTCTGATTGCGCGATCCCCATGACGTTTCCTGACAAACAGCTTTCCTTCCTTTATCCATGTAAACATGTAATCCTTTTCAGTTGCCTTTGCTTTCATTAGCCAAAATAGTCTCTTGTTCGTAGCTGTAAGGTTCTCACGCAAACCCACAGTTGATTTCTTCTCCCTCAAGACAGCTCTCTTTTTGAGCCATTCTTCTTTAGTAGTTCGAGACTGAAACCTCAGTAGTATCGGCTGTGTTTTTCCTTGTTTCGCTGGAAGTCTATGAACAGCATCGAGTTCCCTTGTAGTTACAGGCTGCAGACCGAGTTCACTAGCAAGGATGTTAACCTTGCTGAGCAAGTCCTCATTCTCGGTGAACCTTATGCCGTGTATTTCCATGTTGTGTCGTCGTCCATACGTCCATATGCCAAGGCTTTTCTGGAGATCACCCTTCGTCCACTTAGAAGCAGTGGATAATTTCGCAGGAATGGCCGCATGAACTGCAGAAGAAGACACCTCTGATGTTCCGTCACTTTGCCCGCCGGGGTCGTTGTGGTCAGACTCGCATCCACCAATGCTGCGTCCATCGGAGAAAACAGCTTCAGCGGCGGCTCATAGCTGCCGCCCGCTTAGATTGTCAATGAGCCCGTCTGAGTCTTCATCGGCCGAGTGTTCATCCAAATAAGTGCTAGCCTATACCAAGCTGCCAGATCTGGCAGCTCGATATAAATCACTGACACATCGTCATCTTCCTCTTCGAGTATCTTCGCTATTTCTTCCAACATCTACATATTCAGACAATAAAATAACAACTAACCACTGTGGGAACGCGCCAGCAGCCGTGCAAGAGATGAGAATGCAGTTTGAAAAAAAAAAAAAAAGTTCGGTATCCTAAAGGCCTAGCGTGACCATATGGCAACGCACAAGATAACGTACTCGTTCATGGATAAATCAAACATAATTCTTTCCCAAATGCTCATTGGAGGTCACATATTCAAAGAGCAATATGGAGGTAACGATATCCAACAATTGCTTAAGCAAGTAGTGAAGAAAAAAAAACACTTAACCTTTGGAGCGATGCATCGCGACGCTACTCGCATAGCAACACTTATTCCCGCCTCGGCGAGGGGCTCCCACAAAACGACTGACAGCTGCTGACACTTGGTATCCATAAAGGGGACTCTAATCTGTCAATCGGCATGTCAAAGGCGATTTTGGTGCCGTTTTGTTAATCTTAATTAATTGAAATCCACTGTGGAGACTAACGTGACCATATGGTCACGCTGGTCCTTAATGGGTTAATGTAACCGCGCAAACGACAACGGACGAAGAAGGAAACACACTGCACACGCGCGAAACATGGAAAGGAAGGAAGAACAGCGCGCATTGAACTAGAAAGTAGCATATGTAACTGAGAAAGGCGGGCTAGCTGGTGGTCTGTATTTAAATGCATAATGTAACCGAGCAAACGACATCGGACGAAGAAGGAAACACACTGCACACGCGCGGAACATGGAAAGGAAGGAAGAACAGCGCGCATTGAACTAGAAAGTAGCATATGTAACTGAGAAAGGTGGGCTAGCTGGTGGTCGTTATTTGGATGCATGATGTAACCGCGAAAACGACAACGGACGAAGAAGGAAACACACTGCACAAGAACGGAACATAGAAAGGAAAGAAGAACAGGGGCCATTGAACGAGAAAGTAGCATATGCAACTGAGAAAAGCGGGCTAGCTGGTGGTCGGCATATGAATGCATAATGTAACCGCGCAAACGACAACGGACGAAGAAGGAAACACTGCAGACGCGCGGAACATAGAAACGAAGGAAGAACAGTGCCCATTGAACTAAAAAGTAGCATATGTAACTGAGAAAGCCGGGCTAGCTGGTGGTCGTTATTTGAATGCATAATGTAACCGCGCAAACGACAACGGACTAAGTAGGAAGCACACTGCACACGCGTGGAACATGGAAGGGAAGCAAGAACAGCGCGCATTGAACTGGAAAGCAGCATATGTAACTGAGAAAGGAGGGCTAGCTTGTGGTCGGCATTTGAATGCATAAGTTAACCGCGCAAACGACAACGGACGGAGAAGGAAACACACTGCACACGCGCGGAACATAGAAAGGAAGGAAGAACAGGGCCCATTGTACTAGAAAGTGGCATATGTAACTGAGAAAGGCGGGCTAGCTGGTGGTCTTTATTTGAATGCATTATGTAACCGCGTAAACGACAACGGACAAAGAATGAAGCACACCGCACACGCGCAGAACATGGAAAGGAAGGAAAAACAGGGCCCATTGAACTAGAAAGTAGCATATGTAACTGAGAAAGGCGGGCTAGCTGGTGGTCGTTATTTGGATGCATGATGTAACCGCGAAAACGACAACGGACAAAGAATGAAGCACACCGCACACGCGCAGAACATGGAAAGGAAGGAAGAACAGGGCCCATTGAACTAGAAAGTAGCATATGTAACTGAGAAAGGCGGGCTAGCTGGTGGTCGTTATTTGGATGCATGATGTAACCGCGAAAACGACAACGGACGAAGAAGGAAACACACTGCACAAGAACGGAACATAGAAAGGAAAGAAGAACATGGGCCATTGAACGAGAAAGTAGCATATGTAACTGAGAAAGGCGGGCTAGCTGGTGCTCGGTATTTGAATGCATAATGTAACCGCGCAAACGACAACGGATGAAGAAGGGAACACACCGCACACGCGCAGAACATGGAAAGGAAGGAAGAACAGGGCCCCTTGAACTAGAAAGTAGCATATGTAACTGAGAAAGGCGGGCTAGCTGGTGGTCGTTATTTGGATGCATGATGCAACCGCGAAAACGACAACGGACGAAGAAGGAAACACACTGCACAAGAACGGAACATAGAAAGGAAAGAAGAACAGGAGCCATTGAACGAGAAAGTAGCATATGTAACTGAGAAAGGCGGGCTAGCTGGTGGTCGGTATTTGAATGCATAATGTAACCGCGCAAACGACAACGGACGAAGAAGGAAACAAACTGCACACGCGGGGAACGTAGAAAGGAAGGAAGAAAAGCGCCCATTGAACTAGAAAGTCGCATATGTAACTTAGAAAGGCGGGCTAGCTGGTGGTCGTTATGTGAATGCATAATGTAGACGCGCAAACGACAACGGACGAAGAAGCGAACACACTGCACATGCGCAGAACATGGAAAGGCAGGAAGAACAGTGCCCATTGAACTAGAAAGTAGCATATGTAACTGAGGAAGGCGGGCTGGCTGGTGGTCTTTATTTGAATGCTTAATGTAACCGCGCAAACGACAACGGACGAAAAAGGAAACACACTGCACACGCGCGGAACATGGAAAGGAAGGAAGAACAGCGCGCATTGAACTAGAAAGTAGCATATGTAACTGAGAAAGGTGGGCTAGCTGGTGGTCGTTATTTGGATGCATGATGTAACCGCGAAAACGACAACGGACGAAGAAGGAAACACACTGCACAAGAACGGAACATAAAAAGGAAAGAAGAACAGGGGCCATTGAACGAGAAAGTAGCATATGCAACTGAGAAAAGCGGGCTAGCTGGTGGTCGGCATATGAATGCATAATGTAACCGCGCAAACGACAACGGACGAAGAAGGAAACACACTGCACACGCGCGGAACATGGAAACAAAGGAGGAACACGGCCCATTGAACTAGAAAGTAGCATATGTAACTCAGAACGGCGGGCTAGCAGGTGGTCCTTATGTGAATGCACAATGTAACCACGCACACGACAACGGACGGAGAAGGAAACACACTGCACACGCGCGGAACATAGAAAGGAAGGAAGAATAGTGCCCATTGAACTAGAAAGTAGTATATGTAACTGAGAAAGCCGGGCTAGCTGGTGGTCGTTATTTGAATGCATAATGTAACCGCGCAAACGACAACGGACGAAGTAGGAAGCACACTTCACACGCGTGGAACATGGAAAGGAAGCAAGAACAGCACGCATTGAACTGGAAAGCAGCATATGTAACTGAGAAAGGAGGGCTAGCTTGTGGTCGGTATTTGAATGCATAAGTTAACCGCGCAAACAACAACGGACGGAGAAGGAAACACACTGCACACGCGCGGAACATAGAAAGGAAGGAAGAACAGGGCCCATTGTACTAGAAAGTGGCATATGTAACTGAGAAAGGCGGGCTAGCTGGTGGTCTTTATTTGAATGCATAATGTAACCGCGTAAACGACAACGGACAAAGAATGAAGCACACCGCACACGCGCAGAACATGGAAAGGAAGGAAGAACAGGGCCCATTGAACTAGAAAGTAGCATATGTAACTGAGAAAGGCGGGCTAGCTGGTGGTCGTTATTTGGATGCATGATGTAACCGCGAAAACGACAACGGACGAAGAAGGAAACACACTGCACAAGAACGGAACATATAAAGGAAAGAAGAACAGGGGCCATTGAACGAGAAAGTAGCATATGTAACTGAGAAAGGCGGGCTAGCTGGTGCTCGGTATTTGAATGCATAATGTAACCGCGCAAACGACAACGGATGAAGAAGGGAACACACTGCACATACGCAGAACATGGTAAGGAAGGAAGAACAGGGCACATTGAACTAGAAAGTAGCATATGTAACTGAGAAAGGCCGGCTAGCTGGTGGTCGGTATTTGAATGCATAATGTAAGTGCGCAAACGACAACGCACGAAGTAGCAAGCACACTGCACACGCGCGGAACATGGAAAGGAAGGAAGAACAGTGCGCATTGAACTAGAAAGTAGCAGGAAGGAAGGAAGAACAGTGCCCATTGAACTAGAAAGTAGCATATGTAACTGAGATAGCCGGGCTAGCTGGTGGTCGTAATTTGAATGCATAATGTAACCGCGCAAACGACAACGGACGAAGAAGGAAACAAACCGCACACGCGGGGAACGTAGAAAGGAAGGAAGAACAGCGCCCATTGAACTAGAAAGTCGCATATGTAACTGAGGAAGGCGGGCTGGCTGGTGGTCTTTTTTTGAATGCTTAATGTAACCACGCAAACGACAACGAACGAAGAAGGATGATGATATGTGGTGTTTAATGGCGCAAGGGCCAGGTTTGGCCAAAGAGCGCCATGACAAGTGGTGATGTTGACGATGTATTATGGAGATGTGACTTGGCTGTAAAGTGGCCTAAAAAATTGTCGCTGTAAAGTGCGTAAAATCTACGTGCTATAAAATTATGGCGATGACTAATGACGAATACTCTAAACACTAAAATGCATCGTAGAATAATGATGCAAAATATAAAATATATAAGATGGTAAAATTACTTGGAGCACTGCTGCCTCGCCTGAGCCCTTGAACCACAAGGGCCTAGAGGCATGTGCTATTTATTTATTTATTTATTTATTTATTATCATACCCTCAGGGCCCAATGGGCAATACAGAGGGGGTGGGTACATGGCTTACAAACAAAAAGCATTCAAGCGTATAACACAAGGACAAGATAAATAGACAGTAAGAGCAGAAAAATGAAAAAAAAAACAGCAAAATTCCACTCATTTTAAAAGATGATCTGTCACAGCGGTCTTGAATGATGACGCATCGGCTAAGGTGGCGATAGAAGAGGGAAGGCGGTTCCACTCAGAACAGGTTTTCGGCATAAAAGAATGCAGGAACATGTTAGTGCGACAAAGAGGAACCTACCTTATTGCTATGATCGATACGGGAGAATAAGTACACTGGCTGCGAAATGAGTTGCTGATTCAATGAATGGTGATGGAACACTTTGTGGAATAAACAAAGGCGCGAGATGTTGCGCCGAGTTTGAAGGTCAGGAAGGGTAAGTGACGATTTCATCTGCGAGACACTAGCGGTACGTGAATAGTTAGACATAATAAAACGAGCTGATCGATTTTGAAGGGATTCTATGGATTGAATGAGAGTGCGGTGTGCCGGATCCCAAACTGCACACGCGTATTCGAGTTTCGGACGGACGAAAGTTTGATAAAGCATCAATTTTAGGCGCTGTGGAGCTTGGAAAAAATTGCGTCGGAAATAACCGAGAGTGCGATTTGCATTACCTATCATGTAGTCAATGTGAGTATGCCATGACAAGTCATCAGATATGTAGACACCGAGATACTTGTAGGCAGACACGCGCTCCAGTCCGATGTCATCAATTCTGTATTTTGAAGACATTGAGGCGTTAGTGCTTCGCGAAAATGTCATATGCTTGCATTTACTGATGTTAAGGGTCATTAACCATATACTGCACCATTCAGACACTTTATTTAGGTCAGATTGAAGGACAAGTGTATCATTAGGGTTATTTATTTCGCGATACATAACGCAGTCGTCAGCAAATAGCCTTATACTAGAGTTAATGTTATCTGGAAGATCATTTATGTAGATCAGGAATAGTAGTGGACCTAAAACGGAACCTTGAGGGACGCCAGATTCAACAGGACAAGGAGAGGAAGCGTGATTATTAGCGATAACATACTGGGTTCGGTTAGATAAAAAGCATTCGATACATTTGAGAATGTTTGGGTCAATTTTCAAAGTGCTGATTTTTAGTAGAAGTAGTTGATGAGGTACTTTGTCGAAAGCCTTAGAAAAGTCAAGAAAAACACTATGAAGAAACGAGCCTCGGTCTAGAGCTGCGGCGATGTGATTAGTAAATAACAGAAGCTGTGTTTCACAGGAATAGTTTTTCCGGAATCCATGTTGGCAGGAGCTCAAAAAGTCATTAGATTCAAGATATGAGACTAAATTAGAGTAAATTACATTTGTTACATTTTTCAAAATAATGATCACAGCGGCATCCTCTGAAGAGAGGAAGCGCTACGAATGTGTGGGGCTAATAACATGCAATACATCTTTCAAAAAGCCTAGGACAGCATTGGTGTCAAAGAGTGGTTCTGGACCAAGTAACATAACAGGATGAAGGGGGATCTGCTGCCGGTAGGCTAAGAGAAAATGTTTCCTTCTTTCAGATTCTGCTTCCCGACACTCCAGTAGAACATGGAGGACGGTCAGCCTCTCCCCGCATCTACCACAGGTTGGAGGCTCGTTTCCTGTGAGTAAAAAGTTATGTGTGCCAAAAGTGTGTCCTATTCTTAGACGGCAGAATAGGACATCTGTCCGGCGGGATTTTGTTACAGGAGGCCAGAAACCTAATTGTGGCTTTATTACATGCAGTTTATTATTTATTTCTTCGTCCCACATGCGTTGCCAGTGGTTTCGTAGTTTCCTTCTTAAAAAAGGCTTCAGGTCTGTGACAGGGACCGAAGCGGTAGAGTTAACTGCATGCAATGAGATTGATGTGGCCATCTGGTCGGCTAGAACGTTTCCCTCGATGCCCCTATGTCCAGGCACCCAGCATATGATCACATGTTGGTTAGATATATATGATTTGCACAGTGCGGAGTAACGTTTAATAACTACTGGATTTTTATGATTACAGAAAGACATCAAGGCCTTCACAACACTGAGGGAGTCCGTATATATCACTGATTTCGGGAGTTGTGATTTGTTTGTATGCTTTACGGCCGACAGCAGGGCGTAGGCCTCAGCCGTAAAGATACTAGTTTCCGGGTGCAGTACGTCGGATTCTGAGAAGGATGGACCGACGGCTGCATAGGAGACCCCGTCGTGTGACTTTGATGCGTCTGTGTAGAACTCCGTGCAGGAGTATTTGTGCTGGAGTTCCCGGAAATGCATCTTGATTTCAATCTCTGGAGCATGCTTTGTGACTTCCACGAAAGATATATCACATTGTATGAGCTGCCACTCCCAAGGAGGTAGCAGCTTGGCTGGATGCATTAGGCGAAGCTCGAGGAGTGGAATGTGCATTTCTTCACTAAGCTCCCTCACACGCAGCGAGAAAGGCTGTCTTACGGAGGGACGATTGCGAAAGAGTGTAGCATATGTCATGTCATGAATGGTATTAAAACAGGGATGTTGAGGATTTGAGTGGACTTTCAGAAAATATGTATGGCTGATGTATGTTCTCTGGATATGAAGAGACCACTCATTCGATTCTGCATATAAACTTTGTATGGGACTCGCTCTGAATGCGCCAGTGGCCAGACGGATTCCTAGATGGTGGACCGGATCGAGCATCTTTAGCGCGCTCGGGGCTGCAGAATGATAGATCACGGCACCATAGTCTAGTCGTGATCGAATGAGGCTTTTATAGAGATTCATTAAGCACTTTCTGTCACTACCCCACGTAGTCTGGGATAGAAGTTTGATTATGTTCATTGTTTTTAGACACTTTGACATGTTTAAAGTGGGGGACGAAGGTGAGTCTGTAGTCAAGTATGACACCTAGAAATTTGTGTTCTTTGTTTACAGGTATCTGTTGTCCACGCAGTTCTATGCAAGGATCTGGGATAAGTCCTCTCTTTCTTGTAAAAAGAACACAAGAGCTTTTGTTAGGATTGATCTTAAACCCATTCTTGTCTGCCCACATTGACACTTTGTTCAGGCCATGCTGTACCTGTCTCTCGCAGACTGCGAGGTTACAAGATTTGAAAGCTATTTGAATGTCGTCCACGTAGACAGAGTAAAAGATGACGGGTGGTAGTGAAGCACGAAGCGTATTCATCTTCACGATAAATAGCGTGCAGCTGAGCACGCCTCCTTGGGGTACACCCGTTTCTTGCGTAAAAGGACGTGAGAGTGCATTGCCGACTTTTACCCGGAAGGTACGATTTGACAGATAGCTTTTTATTATATTAAACATATTACCGTGGATGCCCATTTCTGACAAGTCTCTTAAAATTCCGTAACCCCACATCGTATCGTACGTCTTCTCCATATCGAGGAATATGGATAAGAAGAATTGTTTGTGTACAAATGCGTCCCGGATATTTGCTTCTACACGTACAAGGTGGTCAGTTGTGGAGCGTCCTTCACGGAAGCCGCACTGATAAGGATCAAGAATTTTGCTCTGTTCAAGGAAAAAGATGAGTCGCCGATTTATCATTTTTTCGAACACCTTACAAAGGCAACTTGTGAGGGCTATCGGGCGGTAACTTGCCACTGACGAAGGGTCTTTGCCTTGTTTCAAAACAGGGACTACAATGGCTTCCTTCCACGCGGTTGGAAGGTACCCTGCATCCCAGATGGTGTTGAAAAGTGTGAGTAGTGTAAGTTGGGTGTCTTTATGTAAGTTTTTGATCATTTCATGCATGATTCTGTCAGATCCCGGGGCAGAGCTCTTGCATGCGCTCAAGGCAGCTCTCAACTCGGCAATGCTAAAAGGACAATTGTATGGTTCATTCTGTTGACATTTTCTCATGAGTGGCTTACATTCTTCTATTTGTTTATATTTCAGAAAGGATTGCGAGTAATGGTTGGCGCTTGACACGCTTTCAAAGTGCTCCCCAAGTGAGTCCGCCTGATCTTGTAGGGTATCGCCTTCTGTGTTTACCAAAGGGAGTGCATGTGCTTGTCGCACTCTTATCCTATTGACCCTGTTCCAGGCTTTCGCCTCATCTCTGAACGAGTTAATACTTGATAGAAACTTCTGCCAACTTTCTCGTCTGGCCTGTCGGCGGGTTCGCCTGCCTTCGGATTTTACTTTTTTAAAGTTGGCTAGATTTTCTGCAGTGGGAGAAGCGCGTAGCAACCCCCACGCCCTGTTCTGTTTTTTACGAGCGATCCTACAATCGTCGTTCCACCATGGGACACGCCGTTTGCAGGCCAAGCCTTTTACTTCTGATATGCATTTATATGCGACATCTATTATGAATGCTGTAAAAAACTCGACTGCAGCGTCAATTTCTAATGAAGACAGGTCAGCCCATGAGATGCTAGTTAGAGATCGAAATTTCTCCCAATCAGCTGTCTCAATCTTCCACCTAGGAGCGTATGGTGGATATTCGTTTCCTTTATATGATCTTAGCAGTATAGGGAAGTGGTCGCTACCGTAAGGGTTGTCGGTAACTTCCCATTCAAGTTCAGGCAGTACAGACGGGGAGACTATACTGAGATCTATTGACGAAAAGGATCGGTTTGCAAGAGAGTAATATGTGGGCTCTTTTTTATTGAGAAGGCACGCTCCAGAAGAGAAAAGGAACTGTTCAACAAGGCGACCTCGCGCATCTATACGAGAGTCGCCCCACAGGGAGCTGTGCGCATTGAAATCGCCAAGAACAGCATAAGGTTCTGGCAATTGATCGATCAAGGAGTGAAATTCATGTTTGTTCAGTTGGTAATGCGGGGGTATGTAAAGGGAGCAAATGGTGATGAGTTTGTTTAGTAGGACAACTCGAACCGCGACTGCTTCAAGGGGCGTTTGTAGCTGTAAAGGTTGACATGCAATACTTCTATGAGTAAGAATCGCAACACCACCCGATGATGCGACGGCATCGTCGCGATCTTTGCGAAACGTAAGATACGTACGGAGAAAGTTTGTGTGTTTAGATTTTAGGTGTGTTTCTTGTAAACACAGCACTTTTGGATTATGTTTGTGGATGAGGTCTTGCAAATCATCAAGGTTTCTAAGGAGACCTCTGATGTTCCATTGGATGATTTGTGTATCAATGTTTAAGGTGAATTGGTGCTGTGTTTACGGAGACGGAGTGGATGCCTTATATAACAGAGCCCTTTCGAGGCCCTGTAATAGGTGTTTTGTTCTTTCTGAAGCGTTCGAGCGATTCTCCACGCTCCTTAGGCGTTTGCTGCGCCTTGGGGACATGTGTAGTGTCCATTGCCTCGTGTGAGGCGCCGGACAAGCGCTCTTGCGAGCGAGAGGTTTTCAGAGGGAGTCCAGCCTTGGAGGGCAAGACCCCTGCGCCCACCAGCCCGGAGGTCGATGAGGCTCCCTGAGGGATTGGGCTGCGCTGGCCGTTGCCAGCGCTGGAAGGGGCCTCGGAGGATGGGGCAGCCTCGGCTGCACCCACCTTTGAGGTGGATGGTCCCTTCTCTTCGGTTGACGGAGCAGCGCTAGCTGCAACCGCCGCGGGGGCAGATGGCGTAACTGCCGACTCACTGCCTGTGGGTCGGACAGCCGCCGGAGGCCGTTGTGACGCTGCCCCCTTACGCGCCACATCGGCAAAGCTGCTCTTAGACAGGTATGACACCCGCCTACGTGCCTCCTTGAAAGATATATTTTCTTTGACTTTGATTGTCACAATCTCTTTTTCTCTTTTCCAGGACGGGCAGGCGCGCGAGTATGCGGCGTGCTCGCCATCACAGTTGACACAATGTGGAGTCTTCTGGCATGTTTCGGAGGAATGTTCAGTATCACTACACTTGGCACATGTCAGCCGGCCTCGACAGTTCTGTGAACTGTGGCCGAACCTTTGGCACTTAAAGCATCTGAGAGGATTGGGCACGTATGGCCTAACACGACGTTTGATATAACCGGCCTCGATGGACTCGGGGAGGACAGTTGAACCGAAAGTGAGTATCAGGTGTTTCGTATTGATCTCTTTACCGTCTCGCCTGATCTTAATTCGCTTAACATTTATGACGTTCTGTTCACTGAAGCCCTCCAAGAGTTCAGCTTCAGTGAGCTCTAGCATGTCATCGTCCGACACAACGCCGCGGGTGGTGTTCATAGTACGGTGCGGGGTTACTGTTAGTTGGTTATCCCCAAATGACACTAGCTTAGGCAGTTTCTCGTATTGCTTCTTATCGCGGAGCTCTAGGAGGAGATCACCGCTTGCCATCCTGGTCGCCTTATAACCGGCTCCAAAAACATCAGTCAGGGTCTTTGATACAATGAAAGGTGAAATGGTGCGTACTGGTTTGCCTGGTGTTTCCGAGTGAACTACATGGAAACGTGGAAAGTTGTGGACTTGGCGTCCGAAAAACTGAAAAACTTCATCGGTGCGCCCTCTTTTCTGAGGGCGACCAGGGAATGGAGGAAAGGAGCTATCCATAAATATATGTGAAATTTCGGCAGCAACGCTAGCCACCCACCATGGAGTCCAACAAGGGGACGCTGCAGGGCCTGAAAAACAGGCCTGCAAACGCCAGCTGTACGTTGCCGCTATAACCTAATATGATATAACCAAGGTTGGCTACTCACACGAGGTTAACCCTTGCTGCCAGGAAGGTCGGAAGTAATAAAGAAATGAGAAGGAGACAGGAAAGGTGGAAAGTAAGGAAAAGACGAAGGTTGTAGGGAGAGAGAGACAGGAAAAGGCAACTACCGATTTCCCCCGGGTGGGTCAGTCCGGGGCCGGGGCGTAGCCAGGGGGGGGGGGCTTATGGGGCTTCAGCCCCCCCCGAAATTTTTTAATGCTGTCCATGCACCGCCGACCAAAGCGACCCCCGGCGCCGGAAATCACTCTGGATTTTGTCTAGAATGTCTTTTTGACGCTCGAAAAGACATTTAACCGCGAAGATTGCGAACTCGGGCTGGATTTCGTGGCAACGCCCATACACCGGCAGTCTCCTAACGCCAAGCAGTCCCATCCGAGCACAATGTTTCAAGGGGGTTTTGATGGTGAACGGGCTCGCCGCGGCATCTCACTGAGGCCACGGAATCTATGGAGCGCATGGATATCAATTGCGAAACTTTATGGGTATAAATCTCATAAGCTCTTGATGTGAAACGTGCATTTACATTTCCAAAATTGTGCTTTAAATTTTCAATTGCGGAACTTTGTGGGTTCAATGTTGTTATAAACATTTGACGCCAAAGGCCCATTGACTTTTCTAAAGTCTTACATCGGAACATACGAGACAAGCCAAATCAACACACTAGCAGACGAGTTGACAAAGCACGCAGCGAGGTCCAATGAGACGATTTGTTGGGGTGACATGACGGCACAAATGGTGCCGTCATGTCACATAAAAAAATATCAGCTCTTTTTTTAACATACGCCAGAACAACCATGTCAAGACACTAAAGCCAGCCAAAGTAACTACGTTCTTATTTATTTTTTCTACTTTGACTTTTATTCGCCGAGAACACATTGAGCCTCTTCAATTTTTTTTGTTCTCGCTACCCTACCCGCGGGCTGCCAGAGCGAGCCAGAGCGCATATGTTTTTCTCGTATGGCCCCGACAACCGCGCGGTGCACTTCGGTGGGCGTTCGGTTTGCTCTGGCCGAGCGAATTTTCACCTGACAGAGTTTTGGAAGCTTTCTGGCTAGCAGACGAGAAAAAAAAAACAATGGTCGCTCACCGCCATCACTGTGGGGACTCGAAGGATTGCACCGCGTTCCTTGAGCGGAACCTTTCCGGAAAATCTTGTTTCGCCGGTGTGGGATACTGAGCAATATGCGTATAGTTCTCAGTGGGCCAATCGTCTCATGTTTTCTTCGGTATTAATTCTGTAGCCCCATTACGTGCCCGATGTAGGCATTCGATTCTGGCCAACATACTTTCCTATGCGTTTTGTTTTCCATTTCGGTGCCTCCGCCCCACAGAAAAAAAATACATTGTTGCGGCACAGCGAATTGTCGCATGGTGAAAGTTCGATTTTGATACTTCTTTTGCGGAAAGTAATGGGCGACGGGACGCTTCAGTTGCCGGATACGTTTATTGTATTATTGCTTAAGCAATTATATGGACACTCCAGGCGCATTCCTGCCGTCGCCGTCGCCCTCATGTTTCGTATAAAGTCCAAGGGTGATAAAATCGTGACCACGCGCTGCATGCTGTATGTGCGAGTGAAAGCGTAGGAGGGGAGGTAGAATGGGTGAGCCGACGATGGTGGCTCAGTCTTGTGTGCGCAAAGGAGAAAAGCGGGGAGCAAGCACGGCGCCTTCCGTCGCGCGCAATACATCGGGGGGAGTGGATGGAATGGGGGCTGAATCTAGGATAATGTGAATCTAAGATTGTGCAACATGTTTATTTGCCTTGTTTGACGCATTACATACAGTTACTTTTTCTTACATACATAGACTCATTGGAGACTTATACGTATAGTTAAATATCTTGTTGCGGTGTTTTGTGTATACATGCAGTGAAGTATGTTTCCAGTGACACTTTTTTGTCCTTTATCAAGCCGTATTTTCACATTTGTATATCCCATTGTATCTTTGCATTTCTAATGTACGAGGGCGAGTCAAATGAAAGTGCGCCTACCCTAACCGCGCAATAATGGTTCGGTTCATTATCTGCGAGGCATGCGCGTAGGAGAACGGCATGTTTCATTTACAATAGTGACACGCAGGTGTGAAGATAAATGTTCTTTAATGCTCTCATACACTGGGTTGAATATGGTTGCGTCACATAATGGACACTTCAAAAGTTGAACAGCTCGGTGTCGCGAAGTTTTTTACAGCTAAAGGTGTTTCCGAAACAGAAATTAATCGCCGTATGGCTGCCGTTTACGTTGAACATGGCATTTCATTGACCACTGTGAAGCGTTGGAGCAAACGGTTTAAAGGACGTTGTAAAGACATTCCAAGACCGGGCCAAAACCATCGTGCAATCACCCCCCACACAATTTCAAAGGTTCATGAGCTGATGAAACAAGAACGGAGGAAAAGCATCGATGAATTGGCAGACCGTCTGAACATCAGTCACGGTTCGGTTCACGCCTTAATTCATGAGCATCTCGTTTATCGGCTCTTTGGTGCGCAATGGATCCCCAAGATTTCGATCCATAGCGAGAAGACGGAGAAGTTTCGCGCTGCCTTGACTCATCTGATCGGGTGTCACAATGAGGATGACGACTTCATGTTTGCAATTGTGATCGGGGACGAACCTTGGTGCCACTACTACGAGCCTGAAACACGACGGCAAAGATTACAGTGGAAACATTCGAGTTTACCACGCCCAAAGAACGCAAAGGCCATCATTTCCGCTGGAAAGGTGTTGTTGACTTTTGTTTCGGTCGTCAGGGTCCATTACTGATAGAATTTGCTAAATCTTGAGAGGCTATCAATTCTTTTCGATATTGTTAAACGCCAGAACGGCAGTGTGTCGCAATCAAGAACGAACAACGTGGAAAATTGACGAATGGGGTCATCTTGTTCCACGACAATGCCTGTCCCCACGTCGCTTATGTGGTTAATACAAAACTGGCAACGTTCAAGTGGGAAACGCTGCAGCATCCGCCATACAGCTCAGACCTGTCACCTTGCGACTTCTACATTTCGGGACAACCGAAAAAACAGCTCAAGGGCACCAGATACAGACTTTTTGAAGCAGCAACCCAAGGAGTATTATAAGACGGGAATCACGCGACTCGTTAGTCAATGGGGCAAATGTCTAATTCTCATGAAGACTACTTTTAAAAGAAGTACCCCGTTGTTGGCTCACATTCATTTGACTTGCCCTCGTACATCTTGCAGAATTCCTGCTTTTTATACGTGCCCTCTGTTGCGACTGATTTCGGTGCAATTACTCACGATACACGACCGGTGACAGCTGCTTCTGCGTAATACATTAAAACAAATTACAGCGTCATTGAGATTTTTCACTGGCCATTGCATATACACAAGAATGTAAGCACGGTTCTTGAATGACAAAGTTTCATTACCATATTTGTCCTCAACTTGTTCAGTTCATTGCCTTTTAATTTTTCATATCAGTGGCATGCACTGCTTTTCTGGTTTCGAACTGATATAGTTCTAAAGTTCATGTGATATTTTCTTTACTTAAATAGACAAAAATATGGAAGCATTGATATCAGTTATTTTGGGCAATATTTTTGGCACATACGAGTATATTCTTTTATGAAAAAATACATATTTTATTGTTTTGACTGTGCGTAGCGTTCAAGAATTCGTTTTCAGCATCTTTGGCAATGACAATGCAGTTATTATTCATGATTTGATCCCTTGACAAATTGTTTAGGAGGAAGCTTTAGCTCGGGCCCAATCCGACGCGTCCTATTCAAATACTTCTAAAACGCAGAAACTCTTTTCTTAGATAATCCTACTAATCGCTTTTATTGAAATTCGTTGCATTTGAGAGAGAAAGTTAAATCCTAGTTCTGTTGGAAACACAACTTCGATTTAGGTCCTGAATGTTGTTTAAAATATTTTGAAAAATTCGAAAGTTTGTAAATATAGAAGCACGACGTTTACAAACTAATAGCTATGCATGAATAACAGACATTGTGGTTCTGTAAATGGCATCTATTATAACAGTCAAAGCGGACAAGTTTGCTATGTCAATTTGTATCTTACGTGAATTGGTTACGTTGTGTACAAGGGTACTGCACAAGCCGTATTTCCACAATACTAAATTTTTTTGAGATTCATGTGTAACATATCCATTTTGTCCGCTGTAGATGTACTATTAGATGCAATTCACAGAATTGTGATAGTTTTCATTGTTGAGTCACGGAGTTTTAAACTTGATCGTTTTGTTTTCTGAAAATTTTCGATTTGGCCAATTTTTAATATATAATTGACCACCTAAATAAAAAATTTGAAACCAGTAGTAACTAGAATTAAACTTTTTCTTTTAAATGCCACAACAAAATGTCTGGCTACGCCACTGGCTCCATATATATATATATATATATATATATATATATATATATATATATATATATATATATATATATATACACACACACATGGGGCCAGTGGCGTAGCCCCCCCCGAACAAAATTTCTGGCTACGCCACTGGTCCGGGGGTGCCGTCTAAGTGAAGCCGAGGCCAAAGGGGTGTGTTGCCACCGCCGAGGGGCCGTAAAGGTCCAAACACCCGCCATTGGATCAACCCCCAGGATCCCCTTTTCCCCGGACACGGCTAAGCCGCGCACGGCTACACGCGGGAGGGTCCAACCCTCGTGTGCTCGGGTACGTGGTGTCGCAACACACCAAACGCCTGCTTACGCAGACGCCCCTGCGGGGGGACGAAGAAGGAAGCACACTGCACAAGCACGGAACATAGAAAGGAAAGAAGAACAGGGCCCATTAAACTAGAAAGTAGCATATTTAACTAAGAAAGGCGGGCTAGCTGGTGGTGGTTATTTGGATGCATAATGTAACCGCGCAAACGACAACGGACGAAGAAGGAAGCACACTGCACAAGAACGGAACATAGAAAGGAAGGAAGAACAGGGCCCATTGTACTAGAAAGTAGCATATGTAACTGAGAAAGGCGGGACAGCTGGTGGTCGTTATTTGCATGCATAATGTTACCACGCAAACGACAACGGACGAAGAAAGAAGCACACTGCACAAGAACGGAACCTAGAAAGGAAAGAAGAACAGGGCCTATTGAACTAGAAAGTAGCATATGTAACTGAGAAAGGCGGGCTAGCTGGTGGTGGTTATTTGGATGCATAATGTAACCGCGCAAACGACAACGGACGAAGAAGGAAGCACACTACTCAAGAACGGAACCTAGAAAGGAAAGAAGAACAGGGCCCATTGAACTAGAAAGTAGCATATGTAACTGAGAAAGGTGGGCTAGCTGGTGGTCGTTATTTGCATGCATAATGTTACCGCGCAAACGACAACGGACGAAGAAAGAAGCACACTGCACAAGAACGGAACCTAGAAAGGAAAGAAGATCAGGGTCAATTGAACTAGAAAGTAGCATATGTAACTGAGAAAGGCGGGCTAGCTGGTGGTCGTTATTTGGATGCATAATGTAACCACGCATACGTCAACGGACGAAGAAGGAAGCACACTGCACAAGCACGGAACGTAGAAAGGAAAGAAGAACAGGGCCCATTGAACTAGTAAGCAGCATATGTAACTGAGAAAGGCGGGCTACCTGGTGGTCGTTATTTGCATGCATAATGAAACCGCGCAAACGACAACGGATGAAGAAAGAAGCACACTGCACAAGAACGGAACCTAGAAAGGAAAGAAGAACAGGGCCCATTGAATTACAAAGTAGCATATGTAACTGAGAAAGGCGGGCTAGCTGGTGGTCGGTATTTGAATGCATAATGTAACCACGCAAACGACAACGGACGAAGAAGGAAGCACACTGCACATGCGCAGAACATGGAAAGGAAGGAAGAAAAGGGCCCATTGAACTAGAAAGTAGCATATGTAACTGAGAAAGGCGGGCTAGCTGGTGGTCGTTATTCGAATGTATAATATAACCGCGCAAACGACAACGGATGGAGAAGGAAAAAACTGCACACGCGCGGAACATGGAAAGGAAGGAAGAACAGCGCGCGTTGAACTGGAAAGCAGCATATGTAACTGAGAAAGGCGGGCTAGCTAGTGGTCGGAATTTGAATGCATATTATAACCGCGAAAACAACAACGGACGGAGAAGGAAACACACTGCACACGCGCCGAACATAGAAAGGAAGGAAGAACAGGGCCCATTGTACTATAAAGTAGCATATGTAACTGAGAAAGGCGGGCTAGCTGGTGGTCGGTATTTGAATGCATAATGTAACCGCGCAAACGACAACGGATGAAGAAGGGAACACACTGCACATGCGCTGAACATGGAAAGGAAGGAAGAACAGGGCCCATTGAACTAGAAAGTAGCATATGTAACTGATAAAGGCGGGCAAGCTGGTGGTCGATATTTGATTGGATAATATAACCGCGCAAATGACAACGGACGAAGAAAGAAGCACACTGCACAAGAACGGAACCTAGAAAGGAAAGAAGATCAGGGTCAATTGAACTAGAAAGTAGCATATGTAACTGAGAAAGGCGGGCTAGCTGGTGGTCGTTATTTGGATGCATAATGTAACCACGCATACGTCAACGGACGAAGAAGGAAGCACACTGCACAAGCACGGAACGTAGAAAGGAAAGAAGAACAGGGCCCATTGAACTAGTAAGCAGCATATGTAACTGAGAAAGGCGGGCTACCTGGTGGTCGTTATTTGCATGCATAATGAAACCGCGCAAACGACAACGGATGAAGAAAGAAGCACACTGCACAAGAACGGAACCTAGAAAGGAAAGAAGAACAGGGCCCATTGAATTACAAAGTAGCATATGTAACTGAGAAAGGCGGGCTAGCTGGTGGTCGGTATTTGAATGCATAATGTAACCACGCAAACGACAACGGACGAAGAAGGAAGCACACTGCACATGCGCAGAACATGGAAAGGAAGGAAGAAAAGGGCCCATTGAACTAGAAAGTAGCATATGTAACTGAGAAAGGCGGGCTAGCTGGTGGTCGTTATTCGAATGTATAATATAACCGCGCAAACGACAACGGATGGAGAAGGAAAAAACTGCACACGCGCGGAACATGGAAAGGAAGGAAGAACAGCGCGCGTTGAACTGGAAAGCAGCATATGTAACTGAGAAAGGCGGGCTAGCTAGTGGTCGGAATTTGAATGCATATTATAACCGCGAAAACAACAACGGACGGAGAAGGAAACACACTGCACACGCGCCGAACATAGAAAGGAAGGAAGAACAGGGCCCATTGTACTATAAAGTAGCATATGTAACTGAGAAAGGCGGGCTAGCTGGTGGTCGGTATTTGAATGCATAATGTAACCGCGCAAACGACAACGGATGAAGAAGGGAACACACTGCACATGCGCTGAACATGGAAAGGAAGGAAGAACAGGGCCCATTGAACTAGAAAGTAGCATATGTAACTGATAAAGGCGGGCAAGCTGGTGGTCGATATTTGATTGGATAATATAACCGCGCAAATGACAACGGACGGAGAAGGAAACGCACTGCACAAGCGCGGAACATAGAAAGGAAGGAAGAACAGCGCGCATTGAACTGGAAAGCAGCATATGTAACTGAGAAAGGCGGGCTAGCTGGTGGTCGGTATTTGAATGGATAATGTAACCGCGCAAACGACAACGGACGGAGAAGGAAACACACTGCACACGCGCGGAACATAGAACGAAGGAAGAACAGGGCCCATTGAACTAGAAAGTAGCATATGTAAGTTAGGAAGGCGGGCGAGCAGGTGGGCTTTTTTTTAATGCATATTATAACCGCGCAAACGACAACGGACGGATAAGGAAACATACTGCACACGCGCGGAACATAGAAAGGAAGGAAGAACAGGGCCTATTGTACTAGAAAGTAGCATATGTAACTGAGAAAGGCGGACTAGCTGGTGGTCGGTATTTGAATGCATAATGTAACCGCGCAAACGACAACGAATGAAGAAGGGAACACACTGCACATGCGCAGAACATGGAAAGGAAGGAAGAACAGGGCCCATTGAATTACAAAGTAGCATATGTAACTGAGAAAGGCGGGCTAGCTGGTGGTCGGTATTTGAATGCCTAATGTAACGATGCAAACGACAACGGACGAAGTAGGAAGCACACTGCACCCGCGCGGAACCTGGAAAGGAAGGAAGAACAGCGCGCATTGAACTAGAAAGTAGCATATGTAACTGAGAAAGGCGGGCTAGCTAGTGGTCGTTATTTGCATGCCTAATGTAACCGCGCAAACGACAACGGACGAAGAAAGAAGCACACTGCACAAGAACGGAACCTAGAAAGGAAAGAAGAACAGGGCGCATTGAACTAGAAAGAAGCATATGTAACTGAGAAAGGCGGGCTAGCTGGTGGTCGTTATTTGGATGCATAATGTAACCACGAAAACGACAACGGACGAAGAACGAAGCACACTGCACAAGCACGGAACTTAGAAAGGAAACAAGAACAGGGCCCATTGAACTAGAAAGTAGCATATGTAACTAAGAAAGGCGGGCTAGCTGGTGGTCGTTATTCGAATGCATAATATAACCGCGCAAACGACAACGAATGGAGAAGGAAACACACTGCACACGCGCGGAACATGGAAAGGAAGGAAGAACAGCGCGCGTTGAACTGGAAAGCAGCATATGTAACTGAGAAAGGCGGGCTAGCCGTGGTCGGTATTTGAATGCATAATATAACCGCGCAAACAACAACGGACGGAGAAGGAAACACACTGCACACGCGCCGAACATAGAAAGGAAGGAAGAACAGGGCCCATTGTACTAGAAAGTAGCATATGTAACTGAGAAAGGCGGGCTAGCTGGTGGTCGGTATTTGAATGCATAATGTAACCGCGCAAACGACAACGGATGAAGAAGGGAACACACTGCACATGCGCTGAACATGGAAAGGAAGGAAGAACAGGGCCCATTGAACTAGAAAGTAGCATATGTAACTGAGAAAGGCGGGCTAGCTGGTGGTCGATATTTGATTGGATAATATAACCGCGCAAATGGCAACGGACGGAGAAGGAAACACACTGCACAAGCGCGGAACATAGAAAGGAAGGAAGAAAAGCGCGCATTGAACCAGAAAGTAGCATATGCAACTGAGAAAGGCGGGCTAGCTGGTGGTCGGTATATGAATGCATAATGTAACCACGCAAACGACAACGGACGAAGCAGGAAACACACTGCACACGCGCGGAACATAGAAACGAAGGAAGAACACGGCCCATTGAACTAGAAAGTAGCATATGTAACTGTGGAAGGCGGGCTAGCTGGTGGTCGTTATTTGGATGCATAATGTAACCGCGCAAACGACACCGGACGAAGAAGGAAGCACGCTGCACACGCGGGGAACATAGAAAGGAAGGAAGAGCAGCGCCCATTGAACTAGAAAGTCGCATATGTAACTGAGAAAGGCGGGCTAGCTGGTGGTCGTTATGTGCATGCATAATGTAACCGCGCAACCGACAATGGACGAAGAAGCGAACAGACTGCACATGCGCAGAACATGGAAAGGATGGAAAAACAGTGCCCATTGAACTAGAAAGTAGCATATGTAACTGAGAAAGGCGGGCTAGCTGGTGGTCTTTATTTGAATGCTTAATGTAACCGCGCAAACGACAACGGACGAAGAAGGAAACACACTGCACATGCGCGGAACATGGAAAGGAAGGAAGAACAGCGCGCATTGAACTAGAAAGTAGCATATGTAACTGAGAAATGCAGGCTAGCTGGTGGTCTGTATTTGAATGCATAATGTAACCGCACAAACGACAACGGTCGAAGAAGGCAGCACACTGCACAAGCACGGAACATGGAAAGGAATGAAGAACAGGGCCCATTGAACTAGAAAATAGCATATGTAACTGAGAAAGGCGGGCTAGCTGGTGGTCGTTATTTGATTGGATAATATAAACGCGCAAACGACAACGGACGGAGAAGGAAACACACTGCACACGCGCGGACCATAGAAAGGAAGGAAGAACAGCGCGCATTGAACTAGAAAGTAGCATATGCAACTCAGAAAAGCGGGCTAGCTGGTGGTCAGTATATGAATGCATAATGTAACTGCGCAAACGACAACGGACGAAGAAGGAAACACACTGCACACGCGCGGATCATAGAAACGAAGGAAGAACACGGCCCATTGAACTAGAAGGTAGCATACGTAACTGAGAAAGGCGGGCTAGCTGGTGGTTGGTATTTAAATGCATAATGTAACCGCGCAAACGACAACGGATAAAGAAGGGAACACACTGCACATGCGCAAAACATGGAAAGGAAGGAAGAACAGGGCCCATTGAATTACAAAGTAGCATATGTCTCTGAGAAAGGCGGGCTAGCTGGTGGTCGGTATTTGAATGCATAATGTAACGAAGCAAACGACAACGGACGAAGTAGGAAGCACACTGCACACGCGCGGAACCTGGAAAGGAAAGAAGAACAGGGCCCATTGAACTAGAAAGTAGCATATGTAACTGATAAAGGCGGGCTAGCTGGTGGTCGATATTTGATTGGATAATATAACCGCGCAAATGACAACGGACGGAGAAGGAAACGCACTGCACAAGCGCGGAACATAGAAAGGAAGGAAGAACAGCGCGCATTGAACTGGAAAGGAGCATATGTATCTGAGAAAGGCGGGCTAGCTGGTGGTCGGTATTTGAATGCATAATGTAACCGCGCAAACCACAACGGACGGAGAAGGAAACACACTGCACACGCGCGGAACATAGAACGAAGGAAGAACAGGGCCCATTGAACTAGAAAGTAGCATATGTAAGTTAGGAAGGCGGGCGAGCAGGTGGGCTTTTTTTTAATGCATATTATAACCGCGCAAACGACAACGGACGGATAAGGAAACAGACTGCACACGCGCGGAACATAGAAAGGAAGGAAGAACAGGGCCCATTGTATTAGAAAGTAGCATATGTAACTGAGAAAGGCGGACTAGCTGGTGGTCGGTATTTGAATGCATAATGTAACCGCGCAAACGACAACGAATGAAGAAGGGAACACACTGCACATGCGCAGAACATGGAAAGGAAGGAAGAACAGGGCCCATTGAATTACAAAGTAGCATATGTAACTGATAAAGGCGGGCTAGCTGGTGGTCGGTATTTGAATGCATAATGTAACGAAGCAAACGACAACGGACGAAGCAGGAAGCACACTGCACACGCGCGGAACCTGGAAAGGAAGGAAGAACAGCGCGCATTGAACTAGAAAGTAGCATATGTAACTGAGAAAGGCGGGCTAGCTGGTGGTCGTTATTTGGATGCATAATGTAACCACGCAAACGACAACGGACGAAGAAAGAAGCACACTGCACAAGAACGGAACCTAGAAAGGAAAGAAGAACAGGGCGCATTGAACTAGAAAGAAGCATATGTATCTGAGAAAGGCGGGCTAGCTGGTGGTCGTTATTCGAATGCATAATGTAACCACGCAAACGACAACGGACGAAGAAGGAAGCACACTGCACAAGCACGGAACATAGAAAGGAAACAAGAACAGGGCCCATTGAACTAGAAAGTAGCATATGTATCTGAGAAAGGCGGGCTAGCTGGTGGTCGTTATTCGAATGCATAATATAACCGCGCAAACGACAACGGATGGAGAAGGAAACACACTGCACATGCGCGGAACATGGAAAGGAAGGAAGAACAGCGCGCGTTGAACTGGAAAGCAGCATATGTAACTGAGAAAGGCGGGCTAGCTGGTGGTCGGTATTTGAATGCATATTATAACCGCGCAAACAACAACGGACGGAGAAGGAAACACACTGCACACGCGCCGAACATAGAAAGGAAGGAAGAACAGTGCCCATTGAACTAGAAAGTAGCATATGTAACTGAGAAAGGCGGGCTAGCTGGTGGTCTTTATTTGAATGCTTAATGTAACCGCGCAAACGACAACGGACGAAGAAGGAAACACACTGCACACGCGCGGAACATGGAAAGGAAGGAAGAACAGCGCGCATTGAACTAGAAAGTAGCATATGTAACTGAGAAATGCAGGCTAGCTGGTGGTCTGTATTTGAATGCATAATGTAACCGCACAAACGACAACGGTCGAAGAAGGCAGCACACTGCACAAGCACGGAACATGGAAAGGAATGAAGAACAGGGCCCATTGAACTAGAAAATAGCATATGTAACTGAGAAAGGCGGGCTAGCTGGTGGTCGTTATTTGATTGGATAATATAACCGCGCAAACGACAACGGACGAAGAAGGAAGCACACTGCACAAGCACGGAACATAGAAAGGAAACAAGAACAGGGCCCATTGAACTAGAAAGTAGCATATGTATCTGAGAAAGGCGGGCTAGCTGGTGGTCGTTATTCGAATGCATAATATAACCGCGCAAACGACAACGGATGGAGAAGGAAACACACTGCACACGCGCGGAACATGGAAAGGAAGGAAGAACAGCGCGCGTTGAACTGGAAAGCAGCATATGTAACTGAGAAAGGCGGGCTAGCTGGTGGTCGGTATTTGAATGCATATTATAACCGCGCAAACAACAACGGACGGAGAAGGAAACACACTGCACACGCGCGGACCATAGAAACGAAGGAAGAACAGCGCGCATTGAACTAGAAAGTAGCATATGCAACTCAGAAAAGCGGGCTAGCTGGTGGTCGGTATATGAATGCATAATGTAACTGCGCAAACGACAACGGACGAAGAAGGAAACACACTGCACACGCGCGGATCATAGAAACGAAGGAAGAACACGGCCCATTGAACTAGAAGGTAGCATACGTAACTGAGAAAGGCGGGCTAGCTGGTGGTTGGTATTTAAATGCATAATGTAACCGCGCAAACGACAACGGATAAAGAAGGGAACACACTGCACATGCGCAAAACATGGAAAGGAAGGAAGAACAGGGCCCATTGAATTACAAAGTAGCATATGTAACTGAGAATGGCGGGCTAGCTGGTGGTCGGTATTTGAATGCATAATGTAACGAAGCAAACGACAACGGACGAAGTAGGAAGCACACTGCACACGCGCGGAACCTGGAAAGGAAAGAAGAACAGGGCCCATTGAACTAGAAAGTAGCATATGTAACTGATAAAGGCGGGCTAGCTGGTGGTCGATATTTGATTGGATAATATAACCGCGCAAATGACAACGGACGGAGAAGGAAACGCACTGCACAAGCGCGGAACATAGAAAGGAAGGAAGAACAGCGCGCATTGAACTGGAAAGGAGCATATGTAACTGAGAAAGGCGGGCTAGCTGGTGGTCGGTATTTGAATGCATAATGTAACCGCGCAAACCACAACGGACGGAGAAGGAAACACACTGCACACGCGCGGAACATAGAACGAAGGAAGAACAGGGCCCATTGAACTAGAAAGTAGCATATGTAACTGAGAAAGGCGGGCTAGCTGGTGGTCGTTATTTGGATGCATAATGTAACCACGCAAACGACAACGGACGAAGAAAGAAGCACACTGCACAAGAACGGAACCTAGAAAGGAAAGAAGAACAGGGCGCATTGAACTAGAAAGAAGCATATGTAACTGAGAAAGGCGGGCTAGCTGGTGGTCGTTATTCGAATGCATAATGTAACCACGCAAACGACAACGGACGAAGAAGGAAGCACACTGCACAAGCACGGAACATAGAAAGGAAACAAGAACAGGGCCCATTGAACTAGAAAGTAGCATATGTATCTGAGAAAGGCGGGCTAGCTGGTGGTCGTTATTCGAATGCATAATGTAACCACGCAAACGACAACGGACGAAGAAGGAAGCACACTGCACAAGCACGGAACATAGAAAGGAAACAAGAACAGGGCCCATTGAACTAGAAAGTAGCATATGTATCTGAACAAGGCGGGCTAGCTGGTGGTCGTTATTCGAATGCATAATATAACCGCGCAAACGACAACGGATGGAGAAGGAAACACACTGCACACGCGCGGAACATGGAAAGGAAGGAAGAACAGCGCGCGTTGAACTGGAAAGCAGCATATGTAACTGAGAAAGGCGGGCTAGCTGGTGGTCGGTATTTGAATGCATATTATAACCGCGCAAACAACAACGGACGGAGAAGGAAACACACTGCACACGCGCCGAACATAGAAAGGAAGGAAGAACAGGGCCCATTGTACTATAAAGTAGCATATGTAACTGAGAAAGGCGGGCTAGCTGGTGGTCGGTATTTGAATGCATAATGTAACCGCGCAAACGACAACTGATGAAGAAGGGAACACACTGCACATGCGCTGAACATGGAAAGGAAGGAAGAACAGGGCCCATTGAACTAGAAAGTAGCATATGTAACTGATAAAGGCGGGCTAGCTGGTGGTCGATATTTGATTGGATAATATTACCGCGCAAATGACAACGGACGGAGAAGGAAACGCACTGCACAAGCGCGGAACATAGAACGAAGGAAGAACAGGGCCCATTGAACTAGAAAGTAGCATATGTAAGTTAGGAAGGCGGGCGAGCAGGTGGGATTTTTTTGAATGCATATTTTAACCGCGCAAACGACAACGGACGGATAAGGAAACACACTGCACACGCGCGGAACATAGAAAGGAAGGAAGAACAGGGCCCATTGTACTAGAAAGTAGCATATGTAACTGAGAAAGGCGGACTAGCTGGTGGTCGGTATTTGAATGCATAATGTAACCGCGCAAACGACAACGAATGAAGAAGGGAACACACTGCACAAGCGCGGAACATAGAAAGGAAGGAAGAACAGCGCGCATTGAACTTGAAAGGAGCATATGTAACTGAGAAAGGCGGGCTAGCTGGTGGTCGGTATTTGAATGCATAATGTAACCGCGCAAACCACAACGGACGGAGAAGGAAACGCACTGCACACGCGCGGAACATAGAACGAAGGAAGAACAGGGCCCATTGAACTAGAAAGTAGCATATGTAAGTTAGGAAGGCGGGCGAGCAGGTGGGCTTTTTTTTAATGCATATTATAACCGCGCAAACGACAACGGACGGATAAGGAAACACACTGCACACGCGCGGAACCTGGAAAGGAAGGAAGAACAGCGCGCATTGAACTAGAAAGTAGCATATGTAACTGAGAAAGGCGGGCTAGCTGGTGGTCGTTATTTGGATGCATAATGTAACCACGCAAACGACAACGGACGAAGAAAGAAGCACACTGCAAAGAACGGAACCTAGAAAGGAAAGAAGAACAGGGCGCATTGAACTAGAAAGAAGCATATGTAACTGAGAAAGGCGGGCTAGCTGGTGGTCGTTATTCGAATGCATAATGTAACCACGCAAATGACAACGGACGAAGAAGGAAGCACACTGCACAAGCACGGAACATAGAAAGGAAACAAGAACAGGGCCCATTGAACTAGAAAGTAGCATATGTATCTGAGAAAGGCGGGCTAGCTGGTGGTCGTTATTCGAATGCATAATATAACCGCGCAAACGACAACGGATGGAGAAGGAAACACACTGCACACGCGCGGAACATGGAAAGGAAGGAAGAACAGCGCGCGTTGAACTGGAAAGCAGCATATGTAACTGAGAAAGGCGGGCTAGCTGGTGGTCGGTATTTGAATGCATATTATAACCGCGCAAACAACAACGGACGGAGAAGGAAACACACTGCACACGCGCCGAACATAGAAAGGAAGGAAGAACAGGGCCCATTGTACTATAAAGTAGCATATGTAACTGAGAAAGGCGGGCTAGCTGGTGGTCGGTATTTGAATGCACAATGTAACCGCGCAAACGACAACTGATGAAGAAGGGAACACACTGCACATGTGCTGAACATGGAAAGGAAGGAAGAACAGGGCCCATTGAACTAGAAAGTAGCATATGTAACTGATAAAGGCGGGCTAGCTGGTGGTCGATATTTGATTGGATAATATAACCGCGCAAATGACAACGGACGGAGAAGGAAAGGCACTGCACAAGCGCGGAACATAGAACGAAGGAAGAACAGGACCCATTGAACTAGAAAGTAGAATATGTAAGTTAGGAAGGCGGGCGAGCAGGTGGGATTTTTTTGAATGCATATTTTAACCGCGCAAACGACAACGGACGGATAAGGAAACACACTGCACACGCGCGGAACATAGAAAGGAAGGAAGAACAGGGCCCATTGTACTAGAAAGTAGCATATGTAACTGAGAAAGGCGGACTAGCTGATGGTCGGTATTTGAATGCATAATGTAACCGCGCAAACGACAACGAATGAAGAAGGGAACACACTGCACATGCGCAGAACATGGAAAGGAAGGAAGAACAGGGCCCATTGAATTACAAAGTAGCATATTTAACTGAGAAAGGCGGGCTAGCTGGTGGTCGGTATTTGAATGCATAATGTAACGAAGCAAACGACAACGGACGAAGTAGGAAGCACACTGCACACGCGCGGAACCTGGAAAGGAAGGAATAACAGCGCGCATTGAAAAAAAAAGTAGCATATGTAACTGAGAAAGGCGGGCTAGATGGTGGTCGTTATTTGCATGCCTAATGTAACCGCGCAAACGACAACGGACGAAGAAAGAAGCACACTGCACAAGAACGGAACCTAGAAAGGAAACAAGAACAGGGCCCATTGAACTAGAAAGTAGCATATGTAACTGAGAAAGGCGGGCTAGCTGGTGGTCGTTATTCGAATGCATAATATAACCGCGCAAACGACAACGAATGGAGAAGAAAACACACTGCACACGCGCGGAACATGGAAAGGAAGGAAGAACAGCGCGCGTTGAACTGGAAAGCAGCATATGTAACTGAGAAAGGCGGGCTAGCTGGTGGTCGGTATTTGAATGCATAATATAACCGCGCAAACAACAACGGACGGAGAAGGAAACACACTGCACACGCGCCGAACATAGAAAGGAAGGAAGAACAGGGCCCATTGTACTAGAAAGTAGCATATGTAACTGAAAAAGGCGGGCTAGCTGGTGGTCGTTATTCGAATGCATAATATAACCGCGCAAACGACAACGGATGGAGAAGGAAACACACTGCACACGCGCGGAACATGGAAAGGAAGGAAGAACAGCGCGCGTTGAACTGGAAAGCAGCATATGTAACTGAGAAAGGCGGGCTAGCTGGTGGTCGGTATTTGAATGCATATTATAACCGCGCAAACAACAACGGACGGAGAAGGAAACACACTGCACATGCGCAGAACATGGAAAGGAAGGAAGAACAGGGCCCATTGAATTACAAAGTAGCATATGTAACTGAGAAAGGCGGGCTAGCTGGTGGTCGGTATTTGAATGCATAATGTAACGAAGCAAACGACAACGGACGAAGTAGGAAGCACACTGCACACGCGCGGAACCTGGAAAGGAAAGAATAACAGCGCGCATTGAAAAAAAAAGTAGCATATGTAACTGAGAAAGGCGGGCTAGATGGTGGTCGTTATTTGCATGCCTAATGTAACCGCGCAAACGACAACGGACGAAGAAAGAAGCACACTGCACAAGAACGGAACCTAGAAAGGAAACAAGAACAGGGCCCATTGAACTAGAAAGTAGCATATGTAACTGAGAAAGGCGGGCTAGCTGGTGGTCGTTATTCGAATGCATAATATAACCGCGCAAACGACAACGAATGGAGAAGAAAACACACTGTACACGCGCGGAACATGGAAAGGAAGGAAGAACAGCGCGCGTTGAACTGGAAAGCAGCATATGTAACTGAGAAAGGCGGGCTAGCTGGTGGTCGGTATTTGAATGCATAATATAACCGCGCAAACAACAACGGACGGAGAAGGAAACACACTGCACACGCGCCGAACATAGAAAGGAAGGAAGAACAGGGCCCATTGTACTAGAAAGTAGCATATGTAACTGAAAAAGGCGGGCTAGCTGGTGGTCGTTATTCGAATGCATAATATAACCGCGCAAACGACAACGGATGGAGAAGGAAACACACTGCACACGCGCGGAACATGGAAAGGAAGGAAGAACAGCGCGCGTTGAACTGGAAAGCAGCATATGTAACTGAGAAAGGCGGGCTAGCTGGTGGTCGGTATTTGAATGCATATTATAACCGCGCAAACAACAACGGACGGAGAAGGAAACACACTGCACACGCGCCGAACATAGAAAGGAAGGAAGAACAGGACCCATTGTACTATAAAGTAGCATATGTAACTGAGAAAGGCGGGCTAGCTGGTGGTCGGTATTTGAATGCATAATGTAACCGCGCAAACGACAACTGATGAAGAAGGGAACACACTGCACATGCGCTGAACATGGAAAGGAAGGAAGAACAGGGCCCATTGAACTAGAAAGTAGCATATGTAACTGATAAAGGCGGGCTAGCTGGTGGTCGATATTTGATTGGATAATATAACCGCGCAAATGACAACGGACGGAGAAGGAAAGGCACTGCACAAGCGCGGAACATAGAACGAAGGAAGAACAGGACCCATTGAACTAGAAAGTAGCATATGTAAGTTAGGAAGGCGGGCGAGCAGGTGGGATTTTTTTGAATGCATATTTTAACCGCGCAAACGACAACGGACGGATAAGGAAACACACTGCACACGCGCGGAACATAGAAAGGAAGGAAGAACAGGGCCCATTGTACTATAAAGTAGCATATGTAACTGAGAAAGGCGGACTAGCTGGTGGTCGGTATTTGAATGCATAATGTAACCGCGCAAACGACAACGAATGAAGAAGGGAACACACTGCACATGCGCAGAACATGGAAAGGAAGGAAGAACAGGGCCCATTGAATTACAAAGTAGCATATGTAACTGAGAAAGGCGGGCTAGCTGGTGGTCGGTATTTGAATGCATAATGTAACGAAGCAAACGACAACGGACGAAGTAGGAAGCACACTGCACACGCGCGGAACCTGGAAAGGAAGGAATAACAGCGCGCATTGAAAAAAAAAGTAGCATATGTAACTGAGAAAGGCGGGCTAGATGGTGGTCGTTATTTGCATGCCTAATGTAACCGCGCAAACGACAACGGACGAAGAAAGAAGCACACTGCACAAGAACGGAACCTAGAAAGGAAACAAGAACAGGGCCCATTGAACTAGAAAGTAGCATATGTAACTGAGAAAGGCGGGCTAGCTGGTGGTCGTTATTCGAATGCATAATATAACCGCGCAAACGACAACGAATGGAGAAGAAAACACACTGCACACGCGCGGAACATGGAAAGGAAGGAAGAACAGCGCGCGTTGAACTGGAAAGCAGCATATGTAACTGAGAAAGGCGGGCTAGCTGGTGGTCGGTATTTGAATGCATATTATAACCGCGCAAACAACAACGGACGGAGAAGGAAACACACTGCACACGCGCCGAACATAGAAAGGAAGGAAGAACAGGGCCCATTGTACTATAAAGTAGCATATGTAACTGAGAAAGGCGGGCTAGCTGGTGGTCGGTATTTGAATGCATAATGTAACCGCGCAAACGACAACTGATGAAGAAGGGAACACACTGCACATGCGCTGAACATGGAAAGGAAGGAAGAACAGGGCCCATTGAACTAGAAAGTAGCATTTGTAACTGATAAAGGCGGGCTAGCTGGTGGTCGATATTTGATTGGATAATATAACCGCGCAAATGACAACGGACGGAGAAGGAAAGGCACTGCACAAGCGCGGAACATAGAACGAAGGAAGAACAGGACCCATTGAACTAGAAAGTAGCATATGTAAGTTAGGAAGGCGGGCGAGCAGGTGGGCTTTTTTTTAATGCATATTATAACCGCGCAAACGACAACGGACGGATAAGGAAACACACTGCACACGCGCGGAACATAGAAAGGAAGGAAGAACAGGGCCCATTGTATTAGAAAGTAGCATATGTAACTGAGAAAGGCGGACTAGCTGGTGGTCGGTATTTGAATGCATAATGTAACCGCGCAAACGACAACGAATGAAGAAGGGAACACACTGCACATGCGCAGAACATGGAAAGGAAGGAAGAACAGGGCCCATTGAATTACAAAGTAGCATATGTAACTGATAAAGGCGGGCTAGCTGGTGGTCGGTATTTGAATGCATACTGTAACGAAGCAAACGACAACGGACGAAGCAGGAAGCACACTGCACACGCGCGGAACCTGGAAAGGAAGGAAGAACAGCGCGCATTGAACTAGAAAGTAGCATATGTAACTGAGAAAGGCGGGCTAGCTGGTGGTCGTTATTTGGATGCATAATGTAACCACGCAAACGACAACGGACGAAGAAAGAAGCACACTGCACAAGAACGGAACCTAGAAAGGAAAGAAGAACAGGGCGCATTGAACTAGAAAGAAGCATATGTAACTGAGAAAGGCGGGCTAGCTGGTGGTCGTTATTCGAATGCATAATGTAACCACGCAAACGACAACGGACGAAGAAGGAAGCACACTGCACAAGCACGGAACATAGAAAGGAAACAAGAACAGGGCCCATTGAACTAGAAAGTAGCATATGTATCTGAGAAAGGCGGGCTAGCTGGTGGTCGTTATTCGAATGCATAATATAACCGCGCAAACGACAACGGATGGAGAAGGAAACACACTGCACATGAGCGGAACATGGAAAGGAAGGAAGAACAGCGCGCGTTGAACTGGAAAGCAGCATATGTAACTGAGAAAGGCGGGCTAGCTGGTGGTCGGTATTTGAATGCATATTATAACCGCGCAAACAACAACGGACGGAGAAGGAAACACACTGCACACGCGCCGAACATAGAAAGGAAGGAAGAACAGTGCCCATTGAACTAGAAAGTAGCATATGTAACTGAGAAAGGCGGGCTAGCTGGTGGTCTTTATTTGAATCCTTAATGTAACCGCGCAAACGACAACGGACGAAGAAGGAAACACACTGCACACGCGCGGAACATGGAAAGGAAGGAAGAACAGCGCGCATTGAACTAGAAAGTAGCATATGTAACTGAGAAATGCAGGCTAGCTGGTGGTCTGTATTTGAATGCATAATGTAACCGCACAAACGACAACGGTCGAAGAAGGCAGCACACTGCACAAGCACGGAACATGGAAAGGAATGAAGAACAGCGCGCATTGAACTAGAAAGTAGCATATGCAACTCAGAAAAGCGGGCTAGCTGGTGGTCGGTATATGAATGCATAATGTAACTGCGCAAACGACAACGGACGAAGAAGGAAACACACTGCACACGCGCGGATCATAGAAACGAAGGAAGAACACGGCCCATTGAACTAGAAGGTAGCATACGTAACTGAGAAAGGCGGGCTAGCTGGTGGTTGGTATTTAAATGCATAATGTAACCGCGCAAACGACAACGGATAAAGAAGGGAACACACTGCACATGCGCAAAACATGGAAAGGAAGGAAGAACAGGGCCCATTGAATTACAAAGTAGCATATGTAACTGAGAAAGGCGGGCTAGCTGGTGGTCGGTATTTGAATGCATAATGTAACGAAGCAAACGACAACGGACGAAGTAGGAAGCACACTGCACACGCGCGGAACCTGGAAAGGAAAGAAGAACAGGGCCCATTGAACTAGAAAGTAGCATATGTAACTGATAAAGGCGGGCTAGCTGGTGGTCGATATTTGATTGGATAATATAACCGCGCAAATGACAACGGACGGAGAAGGAAACGCACTGCACAAGCGCGGAACATAGAAAGGAAGGAAGAACAGCGCGCATTGAACTGGAAAGGAGCATATGTAACTGAGAAAGGCGGGCTAGCTGGTGGTCGGTATTTGAATGCATAATGTAACCGCGCAAACCACAACGGACGGAGAAGGAAACACACTGCACACGCGCGGAACATAGAACGAAGGAAGAACAGGGCCCATTGAACTAGAAAGTAGCATATGTAAGTTAGGAAGGCGGGCGAGCAGGTGGGATTTTTTTGAATGCATATTTTAACCGCGCAAACGACAACGGACGGATAAGGAAACACACTGCACACGCGCGCAACATAGAAAGGAAGGAAGAACAGGGCCCATTGTACTAGAAAGTAGCATATGTAACTGAGAAAGGCGGACTAGCTGGTGGTCGGTATTTGAATGCATAATGTAACCGCGCAAACGACAACGAATGATAAGGGAACACACTGCACAAGCGCGGAACATAGAAAGGAAGGAAGAACAGCGCGCATTGAACTTGAAAGGAGCATATGTAACTGAGAAAGGCGGACTAGCTGGTGGTCGGTATTTGAATGCATAATGTAACCGCGCAAACCACAACGGACGGAGAAGGAAACACACTGCACACGCGCGGAACATAGAACGAAGGAAGAACAGGGCCCATTGAACTAGAAAGTAGCATATGTAAGTTAGGAAGGCGGGCGAGCAGGTGGGCTTTTTTTTAATGCATATTATAACCGCGCAAACGACAACGGACGGATAAGGAAACACACTGCACACGCGCGGAACCTGGAAAGGAAGGAAGAACAGCGCGCATTGAACTAGAAAGTAGCATATGTAACTGAGAAAGGCGGGCTAGCTGGTGGTCGTTATTTGGATGCATAATGTAACCACGCAAACGACAACGGACGAAGAAAGAAGCACACTGCGCAAGAACGGAACCTAGAAAGGAAAGAAGAACAGGGCGCATTGAACTAGAAAGAAGCATATGTAACTGAGAAAGGCGGGCTAGCTGGTGGTCGTTATTCGAATGCATAAGGTAACCACGCAAACGACAACGGACGAAGAAGGAAGCACACTGCACAAGCACGGAACATAGAAAGGAAACAAGAACAGGGCCCATTGAACTAGAAAGTAGCATATGTATCTGAGAAAGGCGGGCTAGCTGGTGGTCGTTATTCGAATGCATAATATAACCGCGCAAACGACAACGGATGGAGAAGGAAACACACTGCACACGCGCGGAACATGGAAAGCAAGGAAGAACAGCGCGCGTTGAACTGGAAAGCAGCATATGTAACTGAGAAAGGCGGGCTAGCTGGTGGTCGGTATTTGAATGCATATTATAACCGCGCAAACAACAACGGACGGAGAAGGAAACACACTGCACACGCGCCGGAAGGAAAGGAAAGGAAGAACAGGGCCCATTGTACTATAAAGTAGCATATGTAACTGAGAAAGGCGGGCTAGCTGGTGGTCGGTATTTGAATGCATAATGTAACCGCGCAAACGACAACTGATGAAGAAGGGAACACACTGCACATGCGCTGAACATGGAAAGGAAGGAAGAACAGGGCCCATTGAACTAGAAAGTAGCATATGTAACTGATAAAGGCGGGCTAGCTGGTGGTCGATATTTGATTGGATAATATAACCGCGCAAATGACAACGGACGGAGAAGGAAACGCACTGCACAAGCGCGGAACATAGAACGAAGGAAGAACAGGACCCATTGAACTAGAAAGTAGCATATGTAAGTTAGGAAGGCGGGCGAGCAGGTGGGATTTTTTTGAATGCATATTTTAACCGCGCAAACGACAACGGACGGATAAGGAAACACACTGCACACGCGCGCAACATAGAAAGGAAGGAAGAACAGGGCCCATTGTACTAGAAAGTAGCATATGTAACTGAGAAAGGCGGACTAGCTGGTGGTCGGTATTTGAATGCATAATGTAACCGCGCAAACGACAACGAATGAAGAAGGGAACACACTGCACATGCGCAGAACATGGAAAGGAAGGAAGAACAGGGCCCATTGAATTACAAAGTAGCATATGTAACTGAGAAAGGCGGGCTAGCTGGTGGTCGGTATTTGAATGCATAATGTAACGAAGCAAACGACAACGGACGAAGTAGGAAGCACACTGCACACGCGCGGAACCTGGAAAGGAAGGAATAACAGCGCGCATTGAAAAAAAAAGTAGCATATGTAACTGAGAAAGGCGGGCTAGATGGTGGTCGTTATTTGCATGCCTAATGTAACCGCGCAAACGACAACGGACGAAGAAAGAAGCACACTGCACAAGAACGGAACCTAGAAAGGAAACAAGAACAGGGCCCATTGAACTAGAAAGTAGCATATGTAACTGAGAAAGGCGGGCTAGCTGGTGGTCGTTATTCGAATGCATAATATAACCGCGCAAACGACAACGAGTGGAGAAGAAAACACACTGCACACGCGCGGAACATGGAAAGGAAGGAAGAACAGCGCGCGTTGAACTGGAAAGCAGCATATGTAACTGAGAAAGGCGGGCTAGCTGGTGGTCGGTATTTGAATGCATATTATAACCGCGCAAACAACAACGGACGGAGAAGGAAACACACTGCACACGCGCCGGAAGGAAAGGAAAGGAAGAACAGGGCCCATTGTACTATAAAGTAGCATATGTAACTGAGAAAGGCGGGCTAGCTGGTGGTCGGTATTTGAATGCATAATGTAACCGCGCAAACGACAACTGATGAAGAAGGGAACACACTGCACATGCGCTGAACATGGAAAGGAAGGAAGAACAGGGCCCATTGAACTAGAAAGTAGCATATGTAACTGATAAAGGCGGGCTAGCTGGTGGTCGATATTTGATTGGATAATATAACCGCGCAAATGACAACGGACGGAGAAGGAAACGCACTGCACAAGCGCGGAACATAGAACGAAGGAAGAACAGGACCCATTGAACTAGAAAGTAGCATATGTAAGTTAGGAAGGCGGGCGAGCAGGTGGGATTTTTTTGAATGCATATTTTAACCGCGCAAACGACAACGGACGGATAAGGAAACACACTGCACACGCGCGCAACATAGAAAGGAAGGAAGAACAGGGCCCATTGTACTAGAAAGTAGCATATGTAACTGAGAAAGGCGGACTAGCTGGTGGTCGGTATTTGAATGCATAATGTAACCGCGCAAACGACAACGAATGAAGAAGGGAACACACTGCACATGCGCAGAACATGGAAAGGAAGGAAGAACAGGGCCCATTGAATTACAAAGTAGCATATGTAACTGAGAAAGGCGGGCTAGCTGGTGGTCGGTATTTGAATGCATAATGTAACGAAGCAAACGACAACGGACGAAGTAGGAAGCACACTGCACACGCGCGGAACCTGGAAAGGAAGGAATAACAGCGCGCATTGAAAAAAAAAGTAGCATATGTAACTGAGAAAGGCGGGCTAGATGGTGGTCGTTATTTGCATGCCTAATGTAACCGCGCAAACGACAACGGACGAAGAAAGAAGCACACTGCACAAGAACGGAACCTAGAAAGGAAACAAGAACAGGGCCCATTGAACTAGAAAGTAGCATATGTAACTGAGAAAGGCGGGCTAGCTGGTGGTCGTTATTCGAATGCATAATATAACCGCGCAAACGACAACGAGTGGAGAAGAAAACACACTGCACACGCGCGGAACATGGAAAGGAAGGAAGAACAGCGCGCGTTGAACTGGAAAGCAGCATATGTAACTGAGAAAGGCGGGCTAGCTGGTGGTCGGTATTTGAATGCATAATATAACCGCGCAAACAACAACGGACGGAGAAGGAAACACACTGCACACGCGCCGAACATAGAAAGGAAGGAAGAACAGGGCCCATTGTACTAGAAAGTAGCATATGTAACTGAAAAAGGCGGGCTAGCTGGTGGTCGGTATTTGAATGCATAATGTAACCGCGCAAACGACAACGGATGAAGAAGGGAACACACTGCACATGCGCTGAACATGGAAAGGAAGGAAGAACAGGGCCCATTGAATTAGAAAGTAGCATATGTAACTGAGAAAGGCGGGCTAGCTGGTGGTCGACATTTGATTGGATAATATAACCGCGCAAATGGCAACGGACGGAGAAGGAAACACACTGCACAAGCGCGGAACATAGAAAGGAAGAAAAGCGCGCATTGAACCAGAAAGTAGCATATGCAACTGAGAAAGGCGGGCTAGCTGGTGGTCGGTATATGAATGCATAATGTAACCACGCAAACGACAACGGACGAAGCAGGAAACACACTGCACACGCGCGGAACATAGAAACGAAGGAAGAACACGGCCCATTGAACTAGAAAGTAGCATATGTAACTGTGGAAAACGGGCTAGATGGTGGTCGTTATTTGAATGCATAATGTAACCGCGCAATTGACAACGGACGAAGTAGGAAACACACTGCACACGCGCGGAACATAGAAAGAAAGGAGGAACAGGGCTCATTGAACTAGAAAGTAGCATATGTAACTGAGAAAGCCGGGCTAGCTGGTGGTCTTTATTTGAATGCATAATGAAACCGCGCAAACGACAGCGGACGAAGTAGGAAGCACACTGCACACGCGCGGAACATGGAAAGGAAGGAAGAACAGCGCGCATTGAACTGGAAAGCAGCATATGTAACTGAGAAAGGCGGGCTAGCTGGTGGTCGTTATTTGAATGCATAATGTAACCGCGCAATTGACAACGGACGAAGTAGGAAACACACTGCACACGCGCGAAACATGGAAAGGAAGGAAGAACAGCGCGCATTGAACTAGAAAGTAGCATATGTAACTGAGAAAGGCGGGCTAGCTGGTGGTCTTTATTTGAATGCATAATGTAACCGCGCAAACGACAACGGACGAAGTAGGAAGCACACTGCACACGCGCGGAACATGGAATGGAAGGAAGAACAGCGCGCATTGAACTGGAAAGCAGCATATGTAACTGAGAAAGGCGGGCTAGCTGGTGGTCGGTATTTGAATGCATAATGTAACCGCGCAAACGACAACGGACGAAGAAGCGAACACACTGCACATGCGCAGAACATGGAAAGGAAGGAAGAACAGTGACCATTGAACTAGAAAGTAGCATATGTAACTGAGAAAGGCGGGCTAGCTGGTGGTCTTTATTTGAATGCTCAATGTAACCGCGCAAACGACAACGGACGGAGAAGGAAACACACTGCACACGCGCGGATTATAGAAAGGAAGGAAGAACAGTGCCAATTGAACTAGAAAGTAGCATATGTAACTGAGAAAGCCGGGCTAGCTGGTGGTCGTTATTTGAAGGCATAATGTAACCACGCAAACGACAACGGACGAAGAAGGAAACAAACTGCCCACGCGGGGAACATAGAAAGGAAGGAAGAACAGTGCCCATTGAACTAGAAATTCGCATATGTAACTGAGAAAGGCGGGCTAGCTGGTGGTCTTTATGTGAATGCATAATGTAACCGCGCAAACAACGGACGAAGAAGCGAACACACTGCACATGCGCTGAACATGGAAAGGAAGGAAGAACAGGGCCCATTGAACTAGAAAGTAGCATATGTAACTGATAAAGGCGGGCTAGCTGGTGGTCGATATTTGATTGGATAATATAACCGCGCAAATGACAACGGACGGAGAAGGAAACGCACTGCACAAGCGCGGAACATAGAACGAAGGAAGAACAGGACCCATTGAACAAGAAAGTAGCATATGTAAGTTAGGAAGGCGGGCGAGCAGGTGGGATTTTTTTGAATGCATATTTTAACCGCGCAAACGACAACGGACGGATAAGGAAACACACTGCACACGCGCGGAACATAGAAAGGAAGGAAGAACAGGGCCCATTGTACTAGAAAGTAGCATATGTAACTGAGAAAGGCGGACTAGCTGGTGGTCGGTATTTGAATGCATAATGTAACCGCGCAAACGACAACGAATGAAGAAGGGAACACACTGCACATGCGCAGAACATGGAAAGGAAGGAAGAACAGGGCCCATTGAATTACAAAGTAGCATATGTAACTGAGAAAGGCGGGCTAGCTGGTGGTCGGTATTTGAATGCATAATGTAACGAAGCAAACGACAACGGACGAAGTAGGAAGCACACTGCACACGCGCGGAACCTGGAAAGGAAGGAATAACAGCGCGCATTGAAAAAAAAAGTAGCATATGTAACTGAGAAAGGCGGGCTAGATGGTGGTCGTTATTTGCATGCCTAATGTAACCGCGCAAACGACAACGGACGAAGAAAGAAGCACACTGCACAAGAACGGAACCTAGAAAGGAAACAAGAACAGGGCCCAGTGAACTAGAAAGTAGCATATGTAACTGAGAAAGGCGGGCTAGCTGGTGGTCGGTATTCGAATGCATAATATAACCGCGCAAACGACAACGAGTGGAGAAGAAAACACACTGCACACGCGCGGAACATGGAAAGGAAGGAAGAACAGCGCGCGTTGAACTGGAAAGCAGCATATGTAACTGAGAAAGGCGGGCTAGCTGGTGGTCGGTATTTGAATGCATAATATAACCGCGCAAACAACAACGGACGGAGAAGGAAACACACTGCACACGCGCCGAACATAGAAAGGAAGGAAGAACAGGGCCCATTGTACTAGAAAGTAGCATATGTAACTGAAAAAGGCGGGCTAGCTGGTGGTCGGTATTTGAATGCATAATGTAACCGCGCAAACGACAACGGATGAAGAAGGGAACACACTGCACATGCGCTGAACATGGAAAGGAAGGAAGAACAGGGCCCATTGAATTAGAAAGTAGCATATGTAACTGAGAAAGGCGGGCTAGCTGGTGGTCGATATTTGATTGGATAATATAACCGCGCAAATGGCAACGGACGGAGAAGGAAACACACTGCACAAGCGCGGAACATAGAAAGGAAGAAAAGCGCGCATTGAACCAGAAAGTAGCATATGCAACTGAGAAAGGCGGGCTAGCTGGTGGTCGGTATATGAATGCATAATGTAACCACGCAAACGACAACGGACGAAGCAGGAAACACACTGCACACGCGCGGAACATAGAAACGAAGGAAGAACACGGCCCATTGAACTAGAAAGTAGCATATGTAACTGTGGAAAACGGGGTAGATGGTGGTCGTTATTTGAATGCATAATGTAACCGCGCAAACGACAACGGACGAAGAAGCGAACACACTGCACATGCGCAGAACATGGAAAGGAAGGAAGAACAGTGACCATTGAACTGGAAAGTAGCATATGTAACTGAGAAAGGCGGGCTAGCTGGTGGTCATTATTTGAATGCTCAATGTAACTGCGCAAACGACGACGGACGAAGAAGCAAACACACTGCACACGCGCGGAACATAAAAAGGAAGGAAGAGCAGCGCGCATTGAACTAGAAAGTAGCATATGTAACTGAGAAAGGCGGGCTAGCTGGTGGTCTGTATTTGAATGCATAATGTAACCGCGCAAACGACAACGGACGAAGAAGGAAGCACACTGCACAAGCACGGAACATAGAAAGGAAAGAAGATCAGGGCCCATTGAATTAGAAAGTAGCAAATATAACTAAGAAAGGCGGGCTAGCTGGTGGTCGTTATTTGGATGCATAATGTAACCGCGCAAACGATAACGGACGACGAAGGAAACACACTGCACAAGCACGGAACATAGAAAGGAAAGAAGAACAGGGCCCATTGAACTAGAAAGTAGCATATGTAACTGACAAAGGCGGGCTAGCTGGTGGTCGTTATGTGAGTGCATATTGTAACCGCGCAAACGACAACGGACGAAGAAGCGAACACACTGCACACGCGGGGAGCATAGAAAGGAAGGAAGAACAGTGCCCATTGAATTAGAAAGTCGCATATGTAACTGAGAAAGCCGGGCTATCTGGTGGTCGTTATTTCAATGCTTAATGTAACCGCGCAAACGACAACGGACGAAGAAGGAAACACACTGCACACGCGGGGAACACAGAAAAAAAGGAAGAACAGTGCCCATTGAACTAGAAAGTCGCATATGTAACTGAGAAAGCCGGGCTAGCTGGTGGTCTTTATTTGAATGCATAATGAAACCGCGCAAACGACAGCGGACGAAGTAGGAAGCACACTGCACACGCGAGGAACATGGAAAGGAAGGAAGAACAGCGCGCATTGAACTGGAAAGCAGCATATGTAACTGAGAAAGGGTGGCTAGCTGGTGGTCGTTATTTGAATGCATAATGTAACCGCGCAATTGACAACGGACGAAGTAGGAAACACACTGCACACGCGCGAAACATGGAAAGGAAGGAAGAACAGCGCGCATTGAACTAGAAAGTAGCATATGTAACTGAGAAAGGCGGGCTAGCTGGTGGTCTTTATTTGAATGCATAATGTAACCGCGCAAACGACAACGGACGAAGTAGGAAGCACACTGCACACGCGCGGAACATGGAATGGAAGGAAGAACAGCGCGCATTGAACTGGAAAGCAGCATATGTAACTGATAAAGGCGGGCTAGCTGGTGGTCGGTATTTGAATGCATAATGCAACCGCGCAAACGACAACGGACGGAGAAGGAAACACACTGCACACGCACGGAGCATAGAAAGGAAGGAAGAACAGTGCCCATTGAACTAGAAAGTAGCATATGTAGCTGAGAAATACGGGCTAGGTGGTGGTCGTTATTTGAATCCATAATGTAACCGCGCAAACGACAACGGACGAAGAAGCGAACACCCTGCACATGCGCAGAACATGGAAAGGAAGGAAGAACAGTGACCATTGAACTAGAAAGTAGCATATGTAACTGAGAAAGGCGGGCTAGCTGGTGGTCTTTATTTGAATGCTCAATGTAACCGCGCAAACGACAACGGACGGAGAAGGAAACACACTGCACACGCGCGGATTATAGAAAGGAAGGAAGAACAGTGCCAATTGAACTAGAAAGTAGCATATGTAACTGAGAAAGCCGGGCTAGCTGGTGGTCGTTATTTGAAGGCATAATGTAACCACGCAAACGACAACGGACGAAGAAGGAAACAAACTGCCCACGCGGGGAACATAGAAAGGAAGGAAGAACAGTGCCCATTGAACTAGAAATTCGCATATGTAACTGAGAAAGGCGGGCTAGCTGGTGGTCTTTATGTGAATGCATAATGTAACCGCGCAAACAACGGACGAAGAAGCGAACACACTGCACATGCGTAGAACATGGAAAGGAAGGAAGAACAGTGACCATTGAACTATAAAGTAGCATATGTAAATGAGAAAGGCGGGCTAGCTGGTGGTCTGTATTTGAATGCATAATGTAACCGCGCAAACGACAACGGACGAAGAAGCGAACACACTGCACATGCGCAGAACATGGAAAGGAAGGAAGAACAGTGACCATTGAACTGGAAAGTAGCATATGTAACTGAGAAAGGCGGGCTAGCTGGTGGTCATTATTTGAATGCTCAATGTAACTGCGCAAACGACGACGGACGAAGAAGCAAACACACTGCACACGCGCGGAACATAAAAAGGAAGGAAGAGCAGCGCGCATTGAACTAGAAAGTAGCATATGTAACTGAGAAAGGCGGGCTAGCTGGTGGTCTGTATTTGAATGCATAATGTAACCGCGCAAACGACAACGGACGAAGAAGGAAGCACACTGCACAAGCACGGAACATAGAAAGGAAAGAAGATCAGGGCCCATTGAATTAGAAAGTAGCAAATATAACTAAGAAAGGCGGGCTAGCTGGTGGTCGTTATTTGGATGCATAATGTAACCGCGCAAACGATAACGGACGACGAAGGAAACACACTGCACAAGCACGGAACATAGAAAGGAAAGAAGAACAGGGCCCATTGAACTAGAAAGTAGCATATGTAACTGACAAAGGCGGGCTAGCTGGTGGTCGTTATGTGAGTGCATATTGTAACCGCGCAAACGACAACGGACGAAGAAGCGAACACACTGCACACGCGGGGAGCATAGAAAGGAAGGAAGAACAGTGCCCATTGAATTAGAAAGTCGCATATGTAACTGAGAAAGCCGGGCTATCTGGTGGTCGTTATTTCAATGCTTAATGTAACCGCGCAAACGACAACGGACGAAGAAGGAAACACACTGCACACGCGGGGAACACAGAAGAAAAGGAAGAACAGTGCCCATTGAACTAGAAAGTCGCATATGTAACTGAGAAAGGCGGGCTAGCTGGTGGTCGGTATTTGAATGCATAATATAACCGCGCAAACAACAACGGACGGAGAAGGAAACACACTGCACACGCGCCGAACATAGAAAGGAAGGAAGAACAGGGCCCATTGTACTAGAAAGTAGCATATGTAACTGAAAAAGGCGGGCTAGCTGGTGGTCGGTATTTGAATGCATAATGTAACCGCGCAAACGACAACGGATGAAGAAGGGAACACACTGCACATGCGCTGAACATGGAAAGGAAGGAAGAACAGGGCCCATTGAATTAGAAAGTAGCATATGTAACTGAGAAAGGCGGGCTAGCTGGTGGTCGATATTTGATTGGATAATATAACCGCGCAAATGGCAACGGACGGAGAAGGAAACACACTGCACAAGCGCGGAACATAGAAAGGAAGAAAAGCGCGCATTGAACCAGAAAGTAGCATATGCAACTGAGAAAGGCGGGCTAGCTGGTGGTCGGTATATGAATGCATAATGTAACCACGCAAACGACAACGGACGAAGCAGGAAACACACTGCACACGCGCGGAACATAGAAACGAAGGAAGAACACGGCCCATTGAACTAGAAAGTAGCATATGTAACTGTGGAAAACGGGCTAGATGGTGGTCGTTATTTGAATGCATAATGTAACCGCGCAATTGACAACGGACGAAGTAGGAAACACACTGCACACGCGCGGAACATAGAAAGAAAGGAGGAACAGGGCTCATTGAACTAGAAAGTAGCATATGTAACTGAGAAAGCCGGGCTAGCTGGTGGTCTTTATTTGAATGCATAATGAAACCGCGCAAACGACAGCGGACGAAGTAGGAAGCACACTGCACACGCGCGGAACATGGAAAGGAAGGAAGAACAGCGCGCATTGAACTGGAAAGCAGCATATGTAACTGAGAAAGGCGGGCTAGCTGGTGGTCGTTATTTGAATGCATAATGTAACCGCGCAATTGACAACGGACGAAGTAGGAAACACACTGCACACGCGCGAAACATGGAAAGGAAGGAAGAACAGCGCGCATTGAACTAGAAAGTAGCATATGTAACTGAGAAAGGCGGGCTAGCTGGTGGTCTTTATTTGAATGCATAATGTAACCGCGCAAACGACAACGGACGAAGTAGGAAGCACACTGCACACGCGCGGAACATGGAATGGAAGGAAGAACAGCGCGCATTGAACTGGAAAGCAGCATATGTAACTGAGAAAGGCGGGCTAGCTGGTGGTCGGTATTTGAATGCATAATGCAACCGCGCAAACGACAACGGACGGAGAAGGAAACACACTGCACACGCACGGAGCATAGAAAGGAAGGAAGAACAGTGCCCATTGAACTAGAAAGTAGCATATGTAGCTGAGAAATACGGGCTAGGTGGTGGTCGTTATTTGAATCCATAATGTAACCGCGCAAACGACAACGGACGAAGAAGCGAACACACTGCACATGCGCAGAACATGGAAAGGAAGGAAGAACAGTGACCATTGAACTAGAAAGTAGCATATGTAACTGAGAAAGGCGGGCTAGCTGGTGGTCTTTATTTGAATGCTCAATGTAACCGCGCAAACGACAACGGACGGAGAAGGAAACACACTGCACACGCGCGGATTATAGAAAGGAAGGAAGAACAGTGCCAATTGAACTAGAAAGTAGCATATGTAACTGAGAAAGCCGGGCTAGCTGGTGGTCGTTATTTGAAGGCATAATGTAACCACGCAAACGACAACGGACGAAGAAGGAAACAAACTGCCCACGCGGGGAACATAGAAAGGAAGGAAGAACAGTGCCCATTGAACTAGAAATTCGCATATGTAACTGAGAAAGGCGGGCTAGCTGGTGGTCTTTATGTGAATGCATAATGTAACCGCGCAAACAACGGACGAAGAAGCGAACACACTGCACATGCGTAGAACATGGAAAGGAAGGAAGAACAGTGACCATTGAACTATAAAGTACCATATGTAAATGAGAAAGGCGGGCTAGCTGGTGGTCATTATTTGAATGCTCAGTGTAACTGCGCAAACGACGACGGACGAAGAAGCAAACACACTGCACACGCGCGGAACATAAAAAGGAAGGAAGAGCAGCGCGCATTGAACTAGAAAGTAGCATATGTAACTGAGAAAGGCGGGCTAGCTGGTGGTCTGTATTTGAATGCATAATGTAACCGCGCAAACGACAACGGACGAAGAAGGAAGCACACTGCACAAGCACGGAACATAGAAAGGAAAGAAGATCAGGGCCCATTGAATTAGAAAGTAGCAAATATAACTAAGAAAGGCGGGCTAGCTGGTGGTCGTTATTTGGATGCATAATGTAACCGCGCAAACGATAACGGACGACGAAGGAAACACACTGCACAAGCACGGAACATAGAAAGGAAAGAACAGGGCCCATTGAACTAGAAAGTAGCATATGTAACTGACAAAGGCGGGCTAGCTGGTGGTCGTTATGTGAATGCATATTGTAACCGCGCAAACGACAACGGACGAAGAAGCGAACACACTGCACACGCGGGGAGCATAGAAAGGAAGGAAGAACAGTGCCCATTGAATTAGAAAGTCGCATATGTAACTGAGAAAGCCGGGCTATCTGGTGGTCGTTATTTCAATGCTTAATGTAACCGCGCAAACGACAACGGACGAAGAAGGAAACACACTGCACACGCGGGGAACACAGAAGGGAAGGAAGAACAGTGCCCATTGAACTAGAAAGTCGCATATGTAACTGAGAAAGCCGGGCTAGCTGGTGGTCTTTATGTGAATGCATAATGTAACCGCGCAAACAACGGACGAAGAAGCGAACACACTGCACATGCGTAGAACATGGAAAGGAAGGAAGAACAGTGACCATTGAACTATAAAGTAGCATATGTAAATGAGAAAGGCGGGCTAGCTGGTGGTCTTTATTTGAATGCTCAATGTAACCGCGCAAACGACAACGGACGAAGAAGGAAACACACTGGACACGCGCGGAACATGGAAAGGAAGGAAGAACAGCGCGCATTGAACTAGAAAGTAGCATATGTAACTGAGAAAGGCGGGCTAGCTGGTGGTCTGTATTTGAATGCATAATGTAACCGCGCAAACGACAACGGACGAAGAAGGAAGCACACTGCACAAGCACGGAACATAGAAAGGAAAGAAGAACAGGGCCCATTGAACTAGAAAGTAGCATATGTAACTGAGAAAGGCGGGCTAGCTGGTGGTCTTTATTTGGATGCATAATGTAACCGCGCAAACGACAACGGACGAAGAAGCGAACACACTGCACATGCGCAGAACATGGAAAGGAAGGAAAAACAGTGACCATTGAACTAGAAAGTAGCACATGTAACTGAGAAAGGCGGGCTAGCTGGTGGTCTTTATTTGAATGCTCAATGTAACCGCGCAAACGACAACAGACGAAGAAGGAAACACACTGGACACGCGCGGAACATGGAAAGGAAGGAAGAACAGCGCGCATTGAACTAGAAAGTAGCATATGTAACTGAGAAAGGCGGGCTAGCTGGTGGTCTGTATTTGAATGCATAATGTAACCGCGCAAACGACAACGGACGAAGAAGGAAGCACACTGCACAAGCACGGAACATAGAAAGGAAAGAAGAACAGGGCCCATTGAACTAGAAAGTAGCATATGTAACTGAGAAAGGCGGGCTAGCTGGTGGTCTTTATTTGGATGCATAATGTAACCGCGCAAACTACAACGGACGAAGAAGGAAACACACTGCACAAGCACGGAACATAGAAAGGAAAGAAGAACAGGGCCCATTGAACTAGAAAGTAGCATATGTAACTGACAAAGGCGGGCTAGCTGGTGGTCGTTATTTGAATGCATAATGTAACCGCGCAAACGACAACGGACGAAGAAGGAAACACACTGCACACGCGGGGAACATAGAAGGGAAGGAAGAACAGTGTCCATTGAACTAGAAATTCGCATATGTAACTGAGAAAGGCGGGCTAGCTGGTGGTCTTTATGTGAATGCATAATGTAACCGCGCAAACAACGGACGAAGAAGCGAACACACTGCACATGCGTAGAACATGGAAAGGAAGGAAGAACAGTGACCATTGAACTATAAAGTAGCATATGTAAATGAGAAAGGCGGGCTAGCTGGTGGTCTGTATTTGAATGCATAATGTAACCGCGCAAACGACAACGGACGAAGACGGAAGCACACTGCACAAGCACGGAACCTAGAAAGGAAAGAAGAACAGGGCCCATTGAACTACAAAGTAGCATATGTAACTGAGACAGGCGGGCTAGCTGGTGGTGTTATTTGGATGCATAATATAACCGCGCAAACGACAACGGACGAAGAAGGAAACACACTGCACAAGCACGGAACATAGAAAGGAAAGAAGAACAGGGCCCATCGTACTAGAAAGTAGCATATGTAACTGACAAAGGCGGGCTAGCTGGTGGTCGTTATTTGGATGCATAATGTAACCGCGCAAACGACAACGGACGAGGAAGGAAGCACACTGCACAAGCACGGAACATAGAAAGGAAAGAAGAACAGGGCCCATTGAACTAGAAAGTAGCATATGTAACTGAGAAAGGCGGGCTAGCTGGTGGTCGGTATTTGAATGCATATAGTAACCGCGCAAACAACAACGGACGGAGAAGGAAACACACTGCACAAGCACGGAACATAGAAAGGAAAGAAGAACAGTGCCCATTGAACTAGAAATTCGCATATGTAACTGAGAAAGGCGGGCTAGCTGGTGGTCTTTATGTGAATGCATAATGTAACCGCGCAAACAACGGACGAAGAAGCGAACACACTGCACATGCGTAGAACATGGAAAGGAAGGAAGAACAGTGACCATTGAACTATAAAGTAGCATATGTAAATGAGAAAGGCGGGCTAGCTGGTGGTCTGTATTTGAATGCATAATGTAACCGCGCAAACGACAACGGACGAAGAAGCGAACACACTGCACATGCGCAGAACATGGAAAGGAAGGAAGAACAGTGACCATTGAACTGGAAAGTAGCATATGTAACTGAGAAAGGCGGGCTAGCTGGTGGTCATTATTTGAATGCTCAATGTAAGTGCGCAAACGACGACGGACGAAGAAGCAAACACACTGCACACGCGCGGAACATAAAAAGGAAGGAAGAGCAGCGCGCATTGAACTAGAAAGTAGCATATGTAACTGAGAAAGGCGGGCTAGCTGGTGGTCTGTATTTGAATGCATAATGTAACCGCGCAAACGACAACGGACGAAGAAGGAAGCACACTGCACAAGCACGGAACATAGAAAGGAAAGAAGATCAGGGCCCATTGAATTAGAAAGTAGCAAATATAACTAAGAAAGGCGGGCTAGCTGGTGGTCGTTATTTGGATGCATAATGTAACCGCGCAAACGATAACGGACGACGAAGGAAACACACTGCACAAGCACGGAACATAGAAAGGAAAGAAGAACAGGGCCCATTGAACTAGAAAGTAGCATATGTAACTGACAAAGGCGGGCTAGCTGGTGGTCGTTATGTGAGTGCATATTGTAACCGCGCAAACGACAACGGACGAAGAAGCGAACACACTGCACACGCGGGGAGCATAGAAAGGAAGGAAGAACAGTGCCCATTGAATTAGAAAGTCGCATATGTAACTGAGAAAGCCGGGCTATCTGGTGGTCGTTATTTCAATGCTTAATGTAACCGCGCAAACGACAACGGACGAAGAAGGAAACACACTGCACACGCGGGGAACACAGAAGAAAAGGAAGAACAGTGCCCATTGAACTAGAAAGTCGCATATGTAACTGAGAAAGGCGGGCTAGCTGGTGGTCGGTATTTGAATGCATAATATAACCGCGCAAACAACAACGGACGGAGAAGGAAACACACTGCACACGCGCCGAACATAGAAAGGAAGGAAGAACAGGGCCCATTGTACTAGAAAGTAGCATATGTAACTGAAAAAGGCGGGCTAGCTGGTGGTCGGTATTTGAATGCATAATGTAACCGCGCAAACGACAACGGATGAAGAAGGGAACACACTGCACATGCGCTGAACATGGAAAGGAAGGAAGAACAGGGCCCATTGAATTAGAAAGTAGCATATGTAACTGAGAAAGGCGGGCTAGCTGGTGGTCGATATTTGATTGGATAATATAACCGCGCAAATGGCAACGGACGGAGAAGGAAACACACTGCACAAGCGCGGAACATAGAAAGGAAGAAAAGCGCGCATTGAACCAGAAAGTAGCATATGCAACTGAGAAAGGCGGGCTAGCTGGTGGTCGGTATATGAATGCATAATGTAACCACGCAAACGACAACGGACGAAGCAGGAAACACACTGCACACGCGCGGAACATAGAAACGAAGGAAGAACACGGCCCATTGAACTAGAAAGTAGCATATGTAACTGTGGAAAACGGGCTAGATGGTGGTCGTTATTTGAATGCATAATGTAACCGCGCAATTGACAACGGACGAAGTAGGAAACACACTGCACACGCGCGGAACATAGAAAGAAAGGAGGAACAGGGCTCATTGAACTAGAAAGTAGCATATGTAACTGAGAAAGCCGGGCTAGCTGGTGGTCTTTATTTGAATGCATAATGAAACCGCGCAAACGACAGCGGACGAAGTAGGAAGCACACTGCACACGCGCGGAACATGGAAAGGAAGGAAGAACAGCGCGCATTGAACTGGAAAGCAGCATATGTAACTGAGAAAGGCGGGCTAGCTGGTGGTCGTTATTTGAATGCATAATGTAACCGCGCAATTGACAACGGACGAAGTAGGAAACACACTGCACACGCGCGAAACATGGAAAGGAAGGAAGAACAGCGCGCATTGAACTAGAAAGTAGCATATGTAACTGAGAAAGGCGGGCTAGCTGGTGGTCTTTATTTGAATGCATAATGTAACCGCGCAAACGACAACGGACGAAGTAGGAAGCACACTGCACACGCGCGGAACATGGAATGGAAGGAAGAACAGCGCGCATTGAACTGGAAAGCAGCATATGTAACTGAGAAAGGCGGGCTAGCTGGTGGTCGGTATTTGAATGCATAATGCAACCGCGCAAACGACAACGGACGGAGAAGGAAACACACTGCACACGCACGGAGCATAGAAAGGAAGGAAGAACAGTGCCCATTGAACTAGAAAGTAGCATATGTAGCTGAGAAATACGGGCTAGGTGGTGGTCGTTATTTGAATCCATAATGTAACCGCGCAAACGACAACGGACGAAGAAGCGAACACACTGCACATGCGCAGAACATGGAAAGGAAGGAAGAACAGTGACCATTGAACTAGAAAGTAGCATATGTAACTGAGAAAGGCGGGCTAGCTGGTGGTCTTTATTTGAATGCTCAATGTAACCGCGCAAACGACAACGGACGGAGAAGGAAACACACTGCACACGCGCGGATTATAGAAAGGAAGGAAGAACAGTGCCAATTGAACTAGAAAGTAGCATATGTAACTGAGAAAGCCGGGCTAGCTGGTGGTCGTTATTTGAAGGCATAATGTAACCACGCAAACGACAACGGACGAAGAAGGAAACAAACTGCCCACGCGGGGAACATAGAAAGGAAGGAAGAACAGTGCCCATTGAACTAGAAATTCGCATATGTAACTGAGAAAGGCGGGCTAGCTGGTGGTCTTTATGTGAATGCATAATGTAACCGCGCAAACAACGGACGAAGAAGCGAACACACTGCACATGCGTAGAACATGGAAAGGAAGGAAGAACAGTGACCATTGAACTATAAAGTACCATATGTAAATGAGAAAGGCGGGCTAGCTGGTGGTCATTATTTGAATGCTCAGTGTAACTGCGCAAACGACGACGGACGAAGAAGCAAACACACTGCACACGCGCGGAACATAAAAAGGAAGGAAGAGCAGCGCGCATTGAACTAGAAAGTAGCATATGTAACTGAGAAAGGCGGGCTAGCTGGTGGTCTGTATTTGAATGCATAATGTAACCGCGCAAACGACAACGGACGAAGAAGGAAGCACACTGCACAAGCACGGAACATAGAAAGGAAAGAAGATCAGGGCCCATTGAATTAGAAAGTAGCAAATATAACTAAGAAAGGCGGGCTAGCTGGTGGTCGTTATTTGGATGCATAATGTAACCGCGCAAACGATAACGGACGACGAAGGAAACACACTGCACAAGCACGGAACATAGAAAGGAAAGAACAGGGCCCATTGAACTAGAAAGTAGCATATGTAACTGACAAAGGCGGGCTAGCTGGTGGTCGTTATGTGAATGCATATTGTAACCGCGCAAACGACAACGGACGAAGAAGCGAACACACTGCACACGCGGGGAGCATAGAAAGGAAGGAAGAACAGTGCCCATTGAATTAGAAAGTCGCATATGTAACTGAGAAAGCCGGGCTATCTGGTGGTCGTTATTTCAATGCTTAATGTAACCGCGCAAACGACAACGGACGAAGAAGGAAACACACTGCACACGCGGGGAACACAGAAGGGAAGGAAGAACAGTGCCCATTGAACTAGAAAGTCGCATATGTAACTGAGAAAGCCGGGCTAGCTGGTGGTCTTTATGTGAATGCATAATGTAACCGCGCAAACAACGGACGAAGAAGCGAACACACTGCACATGCGTAGAACATGGAAAGGAAGGAAGAACAGTGACCATTGAACTATAAAGTAGCATATGTAAATGAGAAAGGCGGGCTAGCTGGTGGTCTTTATTTGAATGCTCAATGTAACCGCGCAAACGACAACGGACGAAGAAGGAAACACACTGGACACGCGCGGAACATGGAAAGGAAGGAAGAACAGCGCGCATTGAACTAGAAAGTAGCATATGTAACTGAGAAAGGCGGGCTAGCTGGTGGTCTGTATTTGAATGCATAATGTAACCGCGCAAACGACAACGGACGAAGAAGGAAGCACACTGCACAAGCACGGAACATAGAAAGGAAAGAAGAACAGGGCCCATTGAACTAGAAAGTAGCATATGTAACTGAGAAAGGCGGGCTAGCTGGTGGTCTTTATTTGGATGCATAATGTAACCGCGCAAACGACAACGGACGAAGAAGCGAACACACTGCACATGCGCAGAACATGGAAAGGAAGGAAAAACAGTGACCATTGAACTAGAAAGTAGCACATGTAACTGAGAAAGGCGGGCTAGCTGGTGGTCTTTATTTGAATGCTCAATGTAACCGCGCAAACGACAACAGACGAAGAAGGAAACACACTGGACACGCGCGGAACATGGAAAGGAAGGAAGAACAGCGCGCATTGAACTAGAAAGTAGCATATGTAACTGAGAAAGGCGGGCTAGCTGGTGGTCTGTATTTGAATGCATAATGTAACCGCGCAAACGACAACGGACGAAGAAGGAAGCACACTGCACAAGCACGGAACATAGAAAGGAAAGAAGAACAGGGCCCATTGAACTAGAAAGTAGCATATGTAACTGAGAAAGGCGGGCTAGCTGGTGGTCTTTATTTGGATGCATAATGTAACCGCGCAAACTACAACGGACGAAGAAGGAAACACACTGCACAAGCACGGAACATAGAAAGGAAAGAAGAACAGGGCCCATTGAACTAGAAAGTAGCATATGTAACTGACAAAGGCGGGCTAGCTGGTGGTCGTTATTTGAATGCATAATGTAACCGCGCAAACGACAACGGACGAAGAAGGAAACACACTGCACACGCGGGGAACATAGAAGGGAAGGAAGAACAGTGTCCATTGAACTAGAAATTCGCATATGTAACTGAGAAAGGCGGGCTAGCTGGTGGTCTTTATGTGAATGCATAATGTAACCGCGCAAACAACGGACGAAGAAGCGAACACACTGCACATGCGTAGAACATGGAAAGGAAGGAAGAACAGTGACCATTGAACTATAAAGTAGCATATGTAAATGAGAAAGGCGGGCTAGCTGGTGGTCTGTATTTGAATGCATAATGTAACCGCGCAAACGACAACGGACGAAGACGGAAGCACACTGCACAAGCACGGAACCTAGAAAGGAAAGAAGAACAGGGCCCATTGAACTACAAAGTAGCATATGTAACTGAGACAGGCGGGCTAGCTGGTGGTGTTATTTGGATGCATAATATAACCGCGCAAACGACAACGGACGAAGAAGGAAACACACTGCACAAGCACGGAACATAGAAAGGAAAGAAGAACAGGGCCCATCGTACTAGAAAGTAGCATATGTAACTGACAAAGGCGGGCTAGCTGGTGGTCGTTATTTGGATGCATAATGTAACCGCGCAAACGACAACGGACGAGGAAGGAAGCACACTGCACAAGCACGGAACATAGAAAGGAAAGAAGAACAGGGCCCATTGAAATAGAAAGTAGCATATGTAACTGAGAAAGGCGGGCTAGCTGGTGGTCGGTATTTGAATGCATATAGTAACCGCGCAAACAACAACGGACGGAGAAGGAAACACACTGCACAAGCACGGAACATAGAAAGGAAAGAAGAACAGGGCCCATTGAAATAGAAAGTAGCATATGTAACTGAGAAAGGCGGGCTAGCTGGTGGTCGGTATTTGAATGCATATAGTAACCGCGCAAACGACAACGGACGGAGAAGGAAACACACTGCACACGCGCGAAACATGGAAAGGAAGGAAGAACAGCGCGCATTGAACTAGAAAGTAGCATATGTAACTGAGAAAGGCGGGCTAGCTGGTGGTCTTTATTTGAATGCATAATGTAACCGCGCAAACGACAACGGACGAAGTAGGAGGCACACTGCACACGCGCGGAACATGGAAAGCAAGGAAGAACAGCGCGCATTGAACTGGAAAGCAGCATATGTAACTGAGAAAGGCGGGCTAGCTGGTGGTCGGTATTTGAATGCATAATGCAACCGCGCAAACGACAACGGACGGAGAAGGAAACACACTGCACACGCGCGGAACATGGAAAGGAAGGAAGAACAGCGCGCATTGAACTAGAAAGTAGCATATGTAACTGACAAAGGCGGGCTAGCTGGTGGTCGTTATTTGGATGCATAATGTAACCGCGCAAACGACAACGGACGAAGAAGGAAGCACACTGCACAAGCACGGAACATAGAAAGGAAAGAAGAACAGGGCCCCTTGAAATAGAAAGTAGCATATGTAACTGAGAAAGCCGGGCTAGCTGGTGGTCGTTATTTGAATGCATAATGTAACCGCGCAAACGACAACGGACGAAGAAGGAAACAAACTGCACACGCGTGGAACTTAGAAGGGAAGGAAGAACAGTGCCCATTGAACTAGAAAGTAGCATATGTAACTGAGAAAGGCGGGCTAGCTGGTGGTCTTTATTTGAATGCTCAATGTAACCGCGCAAACGACAACGGACGAAGAAGGAAACACACTGCACACGCGGGGAACATAGAAGGGAAGGAAGAACAGCGCGCATTGAACTAGAAAGTCGCATATGTAACTGAGAAAGGCGGGCTAGCTGGTGGTCAGTATTTGAATGCATAATGTAACCGCGCCAACAACGGACGAAGAAGCGAACACACTGCACATGTGCAGAACATGGAAAGGAAGGAAGAACAGTGACCATTGAACTATAAAGTAGCATATGTAACTGAGAAAGGCGGGCTAGCTGGTGGTCTTTATTTGAATGCTCAATGTTACCGCGCAAACGACAACGGACGAAGAAGGAAACACACTGCACACGCGCGAAACATGGAAAGGAAGGAAGAACAGCGCGCATTGAACTAGAAAGTAGCATATGTAACTGAGAAAGGCGGGCTAGCTGGTGGTCTGTATTTGAATGCATAATGTAACCGCGCAAACGACAACGGACGAAGAAGGAAGCACACTGCACAAGCACGGAACATAGAAAGGAAAGAAGAACAGGGCCCATTGAACTAGAAAGTAGCATATGTAACTGAGAAAGGCGGGCTAGCTGGTGGTCGGTATTTGAATGCATATAGTAACCGCGCAAACGACAACGGACGGAGAAGGAAACACACTGAACAAGCACGGAACATAGAAAGGAAAGAAGAACAGGGCCCATTGAAATAGAAAGTAGCATATGTAACTGAGAAAGGCGGGCTAGCTGGTGGTCGGTATTTGAATGCATATAGTAACCGCGCAAACGACAACGGACGGAGAAGGAAACACACTGCACACGCGCGAAACATGGAAAGGAAGGAAGAACAGCGCGCATTGAACTAGAAAGTAGCATATGTAACTGAGAAAGGCGGGCTAGCTGGTGGTCTTTATTTGAATGCATAATGTAACCGCGCAAACGACAACGGACGAAGTAGGAAGCACACTGCACACGCGCGGAACATGGAAAGCAAGGAAGAACAGCGCGCATTGAACTGGAAAGCAGCATATGTAACTGAGAAAGGCGGGCTAGCTGGTGGTCGGTATTTGAATGCATAATGCAACCGCGCAAACGACAACGGACGGAGAAGGAAACACACTGCACACGCGCGGAACATGGAAAGGAAGGAAGAACAGCGCGCACTGAACTAGAAAGTAGCATATGTAACTGACAAAGGCGGGCTAGCTGGTGGTCGTTATTTGGATGCATAAAGTAACCGCGCAAACGACAACGGACGAAGAAGGAAGCGCACTGCACAAGCACAGAACATAGAAAGGAAAGAAGAACAGGGCCCATTGAAATAGAAAGTAGCATATGTAACTGAGAAAGCCGGGCTAGCTGGTGGTCGTTATTTGAATGCATAATGTAACCGCGCAAACGACAACGGACGAAGAAGGAAACAAACTGCACACGCGGGGAACTTAGAAAGGAAGGAATAACAGTGCCCATTCAACTAGAAAGTCGTATATGTAACTGAGAAAGGCGGGCTAGCTGATGGTCTTTATGTGAATGCATAATGTAACCGCGCCAACAACGGACGAAGAAGCGAACACACTGCACATGCGCAGAACATGGAAAGGAAGGAAGAACAGTGACCATTGAACTATAAAGTAGCATATGTAACTGAGAAAGGCGGGCTAGCTTGTGGTCTTTATTTGAATGCTCAATGTTACCGCGCAAACGACAACGGACGAAGAAGGAAACACACTGCATACGCGCGGAACCTGGATAGGAAGGAAGAACAGCGCGCATTGAACTAGAAAGTAGCATATGTAACTGAGAAAGGCGGGCTAGCTGGTGGTCTGTATTTGAATGCATAATGTAACCGCGCAAACGACAACGGACGAAGAATGAAGCACACTGCACAAGCACGGAACATAGAAAGGAAAGAAGAACAGGGCCCATTGAACTAGAAAGTAGCATATGTAACTGAGAAAGGCGGGTTAGCTGGTGGTCGTTATTTGGATGCATAATATAACCGCGCAAACGACAACGGACGAAGAAGGAAGCACACTGCACAAGCACGGAACATAGAAAGGAAAGAAGAACAGGGCCCATTGAACTAGAAAGTAGCATATGTAACTGAGAAAGGCGGGCTAGCTGGTGGTCTTTATTTGGATGCATAATGTAACCGCGCAAACTACAACGGACGAAGAAGGAAACACACTGCACAAGCACGGAACATAGAAAGGAAAGAAGAACAGGGCCCATTGAACTAGAAAGTAGCATATGTAACTGACAAAGGCGGGCTAGCTGGTGGTCGTTATTTGAATGCATAATGTAACCGCGCAAACGACAACGGACGAAGAAGGAAACACACTGCACACGCGGGGAACATAGAAGGGAAGGAAGAACAGTGTCCATTGAACTAGAAATTCGCATATGTAACTGAGAAAGGCGGGCTAGCTGGTGGTCTTTATGTGAATGCATAATGTAACCGCGCAAACAACGGACGAAGAAGCGAACACACTGCACATGCGTAGAACATGGAAAGGAAGGAAGAACAGTGACCATTGAACTATAAAGTAGCATATGTAAATGAGAAAGGCGGGCTAGCTGGTGGTCTGTATTTGAATGCATAATGTAACCGCGCAAACGACAACGGACGAAGACGGAAGCACACTGCACAAGCACGGAACCTAGAAAGGAAAGAAGAACAGGGCCCATTGAACTACAAAGTAGCATATGTAACTGAGACAGGCGGGCTAGCTGGTGGTGTTATTTGGATGCATAATATAACCGCGCAAACGACAACGGACGAAGAAGGAAACACACTGCACAAGCACGGAACATAGAAAGGAAAGAAGAACAGGGCCCATCGTACTAGAAAGTAGCATATGTAACTGACAAAGGCGGGCTAGCTGGTGGTCGTTATTTGGATGCATAATGTAACCGCGCAAACGACAACGGACGAGGAAGGAAGCACACTGCACAAGCACGGAACATAGAAAGGAAAGAAGAACAGGGCCCATTGAACTAGAAAGTAGCATATGTAACTGAGAAAGGCGGGCTAGCTGGTGGTCGGTATTTGAATGCATATAGTAACCGCGCAAACAACAACGGACGGAGAAGGAAACACACTGCACAAGCACGGAACATAGAAAGGAAAGAAGAACAGGGCCCATTGAAATAGAAAGTAGCATATGTAACTGAGAAAGGCGGGCTAGCTGGTGGTCGGTATTTGAATGCATATAGTAACCGCGCAAACGACAACGGACGGAGAAGGAAACACACTGCACACGCGCGAAACATGGAAAGGAAGGAAGAACAGCGCGCATTGAACTAGAAAGTAGCATATGTAACTGAGAAAGGCGGGCTAGCTGGTGGTCGTTATTTGAATGCATAATGTAACCGCGCAAACGACAACGGACGAAGTAGGAGGCACACTGCACACGCGCGGAACATGGAAAGCAAGGAAGAACAGCGCGCATTGAACTGGAAAGCAGCATATGTAACTGAGAAAGGCGGGCTAGCTGGTGGTCGGTATTTGAATGCATAATGCAACCGCGCAAACGACAACGGACGGAGAAGGAAACACACTGCACACGCGCGGAACATGGAAAGGAAGGAAGAACAGCGCGCATTGAACTAGAAAGTAGCATATGTAACTGACAAAGGCGGGCTAGCTGGTGGTCGTTATTTGGATGCATAATGTAACCGCGCAAACGACAACGGACGAAGAAGGAAGCACACTGCACAAGCACGGAACATAGAAAGGAAAGAAGAACAGGGCCCCTTGAAATAGAAAGTAGCATATGTAACTGAGAAAGCCGGGCTAGCTGGTGGTCGTTATTTGAATGCATAATGTAACCGCGCAAACGACAACGGACGAAGAAGGAAACAAACTGCACACGCGTGGAACTTAGAAGGGAAGGAAGAACAGTGCCCATTGAACTAGAAAGTAGCATATGTAACTGAGAAAGGCGGGCTAGCTGGTGGTCTTTATTTGAATGCTCAATGTAACCGCGCAAACGACAACGGACGAAGAAGGAAACACACTGCACACGCGGGGAACATAGAAGGGAAGGAAGAACAGCGCGCATTGAACTAGAAAGTCGCATATGTAACTGAGAAAGGCGGGCTAGCTGGTGGTCAGTATTTGAATGCATAATGTAACCGCGCCAACAACGGACGAAGAAGCGAACACACTGCACATGTGCAGAACATGGAAAGGAAGGAAGAACAGTGACCATTGAACTATAAAGTAGCATATGTAACTGAGAAAGGCGGGCTAGCTGGTGGTCTTTATTTGAATGCTCAATGTTACCGCGCAAACGACAACGGACGAAGAAGGAAACACACTGCACACGCGCGAAACATGGAAAGGAAGGAAGAACAGCGCGCATTGAACTAGAAAGTAGCATATGTAACTGAGAAAGGCGGGCTAGCTGGTGGTCTGTATTTGAATGCATAATGTAACCGCGCAAACGACAACGGACGAAGAAGGAAGCACACTGCACAAGCACGGAACATAGAAAGGAAAGAAGAACAGGGCCCATTGAACTAGAAAGTAGCATATGTAACTGAGAAAGGCGGGCTAGCTGGTGGTCGGTATTTGAATGCATATAGTAACCGCGCAAACGACAACGGACGGAGAAGGAAACACACTGAACAAGCACGGAACATAGAAAGGAAAGAAGAACAGGGCCCATTGAAATAGAAAGTAGCATATGTAACTGAGAAAGGCGGGCTAGCTGGTGGTCGTTATTTGAATGCATATAGTAACCGCGCAAACGACAACGGACGGAGAAGGAAACACACTGCACACGCGCGAAACATGGAAAGGAAGGAAGAACAGCGCGCATTGAACTAGAAAGTAGCATATGTAACTGAGAAAGGCGGGCTAGCTGGTGGTCTTTATTTGAATGCATAATGTAACCGCGCAAACGACAACGGACGAAGTAGGAAGCACACTGCACACGCGCGGAACATGGAAAGCAAGGAAGAACAGCACGCATTGAACTGGAAAGCAGCATATGTAACTGAGAAAGGCGGGCTAGCTGGTGGTCGGTATTTGAATGCATAATGCAACCGCGCAAACGACAACGGACGGAGAAGGAAACACACTGCACACGCGCGGAACATGGAAAGGAAGGAAGAACAGCGCGCACTGAACTAGAAAGTAGCATATGTAACTGACAAAGGCGGGCTAGCTGGTGGTCGTTATTTGGATGCATAAAGTAACCGCGCAAACGACAACGGACGAAGAAGGAAGCGCACTGCACAAGCACAGAACATAGAAAGGAAAGAAGAACAGGGCCCATTGAAATAGAAAGTAGCATATGTAACTGAGAAAGCCGGGCTAGCTGGTGGTCGTTATTTGAATGCATAATGTAACCGCGCAAACGACAACGGACGAAGAAGGAAACAAACTGCACACGCGGGGAACTTAGAAAGGAAGGAATAACAGTGCCCATTCAACTAGAAAGTCGTATATGTAACTGAGAAAGGCGGGCTAGCTGATGGTCTTTATGTGAATGCATAATGTAACCGCGCCAACAACGGACGAAGAAGCGAACACACTGCACATGCGCAGAACATGGAAAGGAAGGAAGAACAGTGACCATTGAACTATAAAGTAGCATATGTAACTGAGAAAGGCGGGCTAGCTTGTGGTCTTTATTTGAATGCTCAATGTTACCGCGCAAACGACAACGGACGAAGAAGGAAACACACTGCATACGCGCGGAACCTGGATAGGAAGGAAGAACAGCGCGCATTGAACTAGAAAGTAGCATATGTAACTGAGAAAGGCGGGCTAGCTGGTGGTCTGTATTTGAATGCATAATGTAACCGCGCAAACGACAACGGACGAAGAATGAAGCACACTGCACAAGCACGGAACATAGAAAGGAAAGAAGAACAGGGCCCATTGAACTAGAAAGTAGCATATGTAACTGAGAAAGGCGGGTTAGCTGGTGGTCGTTATTTGGATGCATAATATAACCGCGCAAACGACAACGGACGAAGAAGGAAGCACACTGCACAAGCACGGAACATAGAAAGGAAAGAAGAACAGGGCCCATTGAACTAGAAAGTAGCATATGTAACTGAGAAAGGCGGGCTAGCTGGTGGTCGTTATTTTGATGCATAATGTAACCGCGTAAACGACAACGAACGAAGAAGGAAACACACTGCACAAGCACGGAACATAGAAAGGAAAGAAGAACAGGGCCCATTGAACTAGAAAGTAGCATATGTAACTGAGAAAGGCGGGCTAGCTGGTGGTCGTTATTTGGATGCATAATGTAACCGCGCAAACGACAACGGACGAAGAAGCGAACACACTGCACATGCGCAGAACATGGAAAGGAAGGAAGAACAGTGACCATTGAACTAGAAAGTAGCATATGTAACTGAGAAAGGAAAGCTAGCTGGTGGTCTTTATTTGAATGCTCAATGTAACCGCGCAAACGACAACGGACGAAGAAGGAAACACACTGCACACGCGCGGAACATGGAAAGCAAGGAAGAACAGCGCGCATTGAACTAGAAAGTAGCATATGTAACTGAGAAAGGCGGGCTAGCTGGTGGTCTTTATTTGAATGCTCAATGTAACCGCGCAAACGACAACGGACGAAGAAGGAAACACACTGCACACGCGCGGAACACGGAAAGGAAGGAGGAACAGCGCGCATTGAACTAGAAAGTAGCATATGTTACTGAGAAAGGCGGGCTAGCTGGTGGTCGTTATTTGAATGCATAATGTAACCGCGCAAACGACAACGGACGAAGAAAGAAACACACTGCACACGAGCGGAACATGGAAAGGAAGGAAGAACAGCGCGCATTGAACTAGAAAGTAGCATATGTTACTGAGAAAGGCGGGCTAGCTGGTGGTCGTTATTTGAACGCATAATGTAACCGCGCAAACGACAACGGACGAAGAAGGAAACAGACTGCACACGAGCGGAACATGGAACGGAAGTAAGAACAGCGCGCATTGAACTAGAAAGTAGTATATGTTACTGAGAAAGGCGTGCTAGCTTGGGGTCGGTATTTGAATGCATAATGTAACCGCGCAAACGACAACGGACGAAGAAGGAAGCACACTGCACAAGGACGGAACATAGAAAGGAAAGAAGAACAGGGCCCATTGAACTAGAAAGTAGCATATGTAACTGAGAAAGGCGGGCTAGCTGGTGGTCGTTATGTGGATGCATAATGTAACCGCGCAAACGACAACGGACGAAGAAGGAACCACACTGCACATGAGCGGAACATTGACAGGAAGGAAGAACAGTGCGCATTGAACTAGAAAGTAGCATATGTTACTGAGCAAGGCGGGCTAGCTGGTGGTCGTTATTTGAACGCATAATGTAACCGCGCAAACGACAACGGACGAAGAAGGAAACACACTGCACAAGGACGGAACATAGAAAGGAAGGAAGAACAGGGCCCATTGAACCGGACTGGCACCACCTCTTAAAGAATTACTTGTCGAGGCCACGTTTTAAAGCGAAGTTTTCTTTGCCTTTTCCTTCGACTTTCTCACTGCTGCTGCTGTGGTTGCTGCTGTCCGTCACACAGCATTAGGCGGTGGTTCAGAGAATGTACAGACTCGTCCACTCTTACGGTGAACACGGCTCACCGTGGCCCTGCTCCGCGGGGCGCCACTGCTTCCGGAGCGGCGGCGCATCGAAGTGAAGCGGCGCACGCGCACACGGACTTCGGGGAGGCGCTTCGCATCGTCTGCTACAGCGCTGGAGCGTGCCGCCTCTTGCTTTGCTGTAAAGTACACTTCGCTAGACCCAGGTGACTGAGCGACCGAGGTGGCATTGCGGGAAGGTGCACTTCACTTACTGGAGCATTTTCCAACTAGTTCGGTCTACAGCTTGTGAACAGCCTGCTTAATCAACATACATTAACAGAAACAAGCTTATCACGACATAAATCACTTAGCATGTTTTTAATAAGCGATGAGGGTAAAAATACAGTCATTTCCTCGCGCTTTTTATTAGGCTGGTGCCATTTTATTTGACTCTCACAGCACTTGGTGTAGTGCATACCGAGAAACCTATCAGGCGCGCTCTTCTTCGTTGGAGTCATCATGTGATGAGCCTAGCGTGCCATTTCGCGCATGTCTTGATGCTAGAACGAATGTGCTTACTTGAGCTAAAAAAGCGACCGAAACCCGCAATAATTTCCACTGAAAGCTAGAGAACGATTGTTCAATCATGCATCATCATGTTTGCCATCGATTTTACCATTAAGGAGGGCAATAATATTACTTCGACAGCAACTAAGAAGTGAGATCCGCTACTTCGTGACTTTCTTATTGACGCGTTAATGTCGCTGGTAGGGGTGCATGAAGCACTTTACGCGATGCTGGAAAGGGCTCTCCCCTGCATAGCAACTGATTTGGCGGCAGTTTTACTCCCCCTCTTCATCTTTCTACATCATATTTTTGTTGTCACAGATTGGTTAAAATCACCGAAGCGGTGCCGATCCTTTGACGGCTTCCTGACGTGAGAAGTCGCATTCTTATTTAGAGGAATCGTCGGTCAGTTATTTGATTACATTGATTAGGTGGAGTGAAACATGTGGCGCCGTCGTTTATTTGGTTGTTTGGTTTTTTGCTCCTTGGAGTCGATGCACACCGCATGCGAATGCCCTTTCTGTCCGTTTTGAATAGGCAATTGAATGGATGGATGAATGGATGCAAAACTAATAAGGTCCTGAGGTACGCGACTCAGCGCGCTGCGGGCCGCTCCCACTTTGGGACAGTCAGACCTTGCCCGACCGCGTAATTGAAGTGGAAAATCTATAATCTACATGTCTGTTTTCTAGCCAAACCCAAATATGAATGCGGCACAGGAACCCTTGCCTTGAACAAGCGATGCTGTTGCCATCATGGGGAAGAAGCCGGTCCGTGTGTTGGACGAACGTGGCCACGATAATTAAACCGGCGGTCATGACGCCGGCCCGGTGTCGTCTGCCGACAGCATGCCGGTGGTGGGCCAATGGGCTCGACATTTGTAAAAGCCAAGCCCGGCCCAAGCCAGATTGCTATGTTCGGGTGAGTCTACTTTTTACCTGACCATGGGCGTCAGCCGGATCTACCGCCGAGCCACCCCCCCTCCCCCTTTTTTTGGGCTTAGGTCATGCTACTCCATTTAAACTTAATATGGTGATGTGGTGCAGCCAATGACTGCTCAAGTGAGTGACTGGCCGCTCACGAGTTAAATATTCTGGGATTACTCGTCAAATCGAAAGACACCAGAGGTGTTTCCATTAAACGCATTTCTATCGACTTGCATGATGAATTGCATTTCGTTCTGTTTTCGGTTGCCGGGACACTTCGGCGACAAAAACGCTGGAACAGTACAGGATTTTATTTCCCCGGTGCGCTTTCGGAAAGTGGCCATGTCGCGGGTACCGGAAAAAGAAAGACGACGCATTGTAGATCTGTGCCTGCAAAACTATTCTCAACGCGTTATATCGTAGATGACAAAAAGGCCACTGAAAACTGTGAATGAGATAGTCCAGGCTTACAAGAAGGATGAAAGAATTGCGGACGCTCCCCGTAAAGCCCGGCAAACAGTGACCCCTGAAGCTGAATACATGACTATTGTTGCGGCGGCTGCTGAAAACCCGACCTTTATTGCTTTGGGAAATTGAGAACAGCCTCTGGCTGGGTGACGTCTCTGACACGACTATCAAGCGTCGCCTCTACACCCCAGCCTAATAAATATCGCAAAAAAATGACTGTATTTTTACCCTCATCACTTATAAAAACGTGCTAAGTGATTTGTGTGGTGATAAGCTTGTTTCTGTTAATGTATATTGATTAAGCAGGCTGTTCACAAGCTGTAGACCGAACTAGCTGGAAAATGCTCCAGTAAGTGAAGTGCGCCTTCCCGCAATGCCACCTTGGTCGCTCAGTCACCTGGGTCTAGCGAAGTGTACTTTACAGCAAAGTAAGAGGCGGCGCGCTCCAGCGCTGTAGCAGACGACGCGAAGCGCCTCCCCTGGGTTGGGAGAGAGCCTTGGCCAGCTCCGACCTCGAGGATTAGCAACGGCTGATTGCGAGGGCCCAGGACGCGGCCCGAGCTCAAGGCATCCTGGAATGAGGACGCCTCTCCCTAGCTGCATTTACCTAATAAAAATGTTTATTCTCTCTCTCTCTCCCCTGGGTCCGTGTGCGCCTGCGCCGCTTCACTTCGATGCGCAGCCGCGCCGGACGCACTGGCGCCCCGCGGAGCGCGGCCACGGTGAGCCGTGTTCACTCTAAGAGTGGACGAGCCTGTACATACATGGAAGAAGTGTGGCAGAGAAGAAAATAAACGCAAGGAACTCTTTTGGATTGCACCCATGGATGGATGGATGGATGATATGAACTTCCCCTGAATAACGGGGTGGCGGGTTGCGCCACCAAGCTCTTGCTGATATACTGCCTAATTCCGAACCTAGTTGAAAAATAAAAAATAAGAACTATGACTTCTTATAACGAAAATTTCTGACCTCCTATTGAGAACTTTGCCTTTGTACGTCTCCGTTTTTTTGTGGTTTCCCTACTTTCCTTCCACCAACCTTCCAATCACCTCTTACTGGACTGTTTATTTTTCCCCTGCTCTCACTTAACCCAAGGGCTTGAAAGAGGCCAGTGGTGACTAAATCGACCGCTGGGCAGATGTCTTCACACTGTAATAAACAAGCTCCATAGATCCCCTAGCTTTACCGCAGCAAGCACATGCTTCTTCCTTCTTATATCTCACTTTATAGGTGCGCGTTCTAAGGGATCCCGATCTCGCTTCGAAAAGTAATGAGCTTCCCTTTAAATCGTAAATTGTTTCTTTCCTTATTTTGCTTTTTCCTCTAAAGTAGTTACTTATGGTAGGTTTCTTTTCCATTGCCGCCACGCATGAGATTATTTCAGCCTCTCTGACTTTGCGTTGGACGTTCTTGTTTGCGGTGTTGCCCACCCTATAGGCCACATACTTGCTGGTTGTTTTCCTCCACTGTGAATCAATGTTTTTCCTATACAAATACCTCAACACTCTCCCAGCCGATTTAGTTTCTTCCATATTCCTCAGTCGTTCTTCATACTCAATTTTACTGGGAGCTTCCCACACTTCAAAACTAGTCCAGCCCATATGACCCTGCACAGCTTCATTAGTAGTCTTCCCGTGAGCGCCCTATGCGAGGCGTACCACTGACCACTGGTTGTCGTCGAGTCCTGATTGTACCCCTGATTTCAAGCAAACAACCGCATTTCCAAAAGGAAGTCCTGGAACCACTACACATTTCCACGTAACCCGAAACACCTCGTACCTATTGTATCCCCATAGCGCTCTGTGTTTCATTATGACTGCATTTCTCATCCCCTTTACTGCTATTCTTTTTTCTGTATTTCCATATATTTATTTCCATCGTTTATCTATATACCAAGGTATTTATATTCGTCAAATGTGCACAATGCCCTCTGGAGATCTTGGGTCGTCGCCACTTTAGCCATGTGATAGCTCTTATTATCCGTGACACCCGCAAGCGCTTACTTTCATACCAACGTTTAAGTCCAGAGCTAAGCTAGATATAATGTAAGGGAGGAGGGGGAGAGGAGGAAGGGAATGGGTAGAACTGACGCAGTTGCGAAACGAGTGAATAACAACCTTACCTCTCTTCGCTCGCCGTTCCCATAAAAATACAACGGGGGGGGGGGATAGGGAAAACGTGACGTGAGAAGGAAACGAAGCGCTGGATAAACTTAACTTCAAAGTACGCTATACTGCGTTTATGCTATTTCTAAAAAAATAAACGCCATGCAAATATGTCAAGCGGGCAACTTATACAGGGCGTGCAGAAGCAGAGCCGCATCGATTAAAGCGCACCGCTGGGTCCAGGAGACACTACAGAAATGGTCGATCATCAAATCAACACTTCTGTGCTCGCCGCGGTAGCTTTGTGGCTATGGCATTGCTCGAGGTCGCGGATTTGACCAAGGCAGCCGCATTTCGACGGGGGCGAAATAAAAAACGCGCATGCACTTTGATTTTGGTACAAGTTAAAGAACACCATGGTGCCAAAATTAATCCGGAGTGGATCACTGCGGCCAGCCTCATAACCCGATTGTGGTTTTGGCACGTTCAGCCCCATAATCCAATTTCAGTTTAATACTTCTCCCACAACACAATGTGCCATGTGAGGAAATGACAACGCGCAACCCTCTCAGGGGTTATAAAATAGGGCGCACAACAACGCCTCAAGCAAACACGTCTCCCTGTGTGTTCTGCGTACTAAGCAGACAAACAGCAGCGGTGCACGCAAGGTAACGTTGAACGTCAACTCACCACTCTCCGATTAGACTAAACGTTGAATAAATTAAGCTTTAGCCGTGAACATCACCGCTAATTACCGTCAATCAAAACATCCAGCACGGAAAGGTTTAGTTACATTGATTCCCACAGTGCGTGGTATCTGCGTAATTACAAAAACTACTTGTAGTTTTCATAGGGTACGTGATGTCCCCAGCTAGCGTCATATATAGGACCTTTCTAGGCCATCAATATGAGATGCGCTTGCTAGTGCTTGCGCGTTTCTTGCGTATGGTACATTTCTATCGTACATATTATGCACTAAATAGCATGTACGAGAAAAACAATCTGGTGTGGCGTTGTGGTAAAGTACTGGGCTTGTGGTCTATAGGTCCGAGGATTAAATCCCGATGCTGGAAAGCACGGAATAAAGAGCAAGCAAGCTAGCAAGCACCCAACCTAGAAAGATTAAGGAAGCTAGGAAGCAAGCTAGCGAGAGCATGCTTGAAAGAGAAAGTAAGCTAGGAAGCAAGCAAGCAAGCAAGCAAGCAAGCGAGCTAACAAGCAGCGCACTTAGCATTTAGGAAAAAGAAAACAGGGGAAAATTGCAGAATGAAATAAAAACGGCAAAGACGAGCACGCGTAGGTAGACAAGACGGTGAACATCGGGGCTGTTTCCGTTTACACCTTTCCGTTTACCTTTACACCCCGAGTATATGCAAGCATGGAGCGGCACTTGCAGCTCTCCGTTTGAACCGACGCATAGTGGTACGGGTGCAATGACAGCGCTTTCCACTTGGTAATGCTGGTTCGCGCAGGTACGCCGCTTTAATCTTTTGTCGCGTGCGAACACAAGAGGCTGTACAGGTTGAAACTGTCGCTGCCAACCTCCACACAAAGGTCACGCTTGGGGCCTCTCGAACAGAAACTGCGCGCGCGTGCTCGCTAGTTTGTCTACTCTGCGTTCCCAGTGAACTGGCGCAACACGTGTCTGGTAGTGCATCACGCTGTCAGTTTCCATCAGCCCGAAAGAAGCGCTTCTTAATAAAGAACGCTGCCAACATGGCAACGCGCTATTTTGGACTAATACGAGGGGTGGTCGTTCTGCGTCAAAGTACGAACGAAACGACCAAAGACACCCACGTGGTTGCCGTGGGAGAAAGGGAGGCGTTCAAGGTCGGTTTCGGGGTTTCCACTTGAAGGGCTATTCCGGCCAACTCTGCCCCCAGTATGACACTGTCCGAGTTGCGTGGCGCAGTCGTTTCGAAAGGCACACTCTGGCGCTCGCTTCGCCGTTGGCGTCAGCGGCGCGCCGCGAGACCCAGGCACGTGACTGGAGTCGCGGCGCTCCAATCGCCGTGTTTACTGCGAAGTATGAATGACCGGACGATGTCGCTGCGCAGAACCGGGCGTGAAGCGCTGTAAAGAGCGACTGTTGGGACAACCGGCATCGGTACGCCATTTCCCGTGTCCTACGAACTATACCGTCATATGGGCGGCATTCTTAGTTGTTTCCAAGAAGCCGCTTGAGTTGAACGAGAAGTTTGTTGGACGTAATTTTAGTGGTGAAGCAGGAAGTTCAACTCATTGCGCTTTCCTTTATGCGATTCAGGTGCTTTGCGTTACCGCATTTCTTTTCTTTGCATTTGCCTGACTAATAACCTGATTTAATTTGTCCTGAGTATTCCACACTTCGAGGGACGCCCAGCGCAACACTGTCTCTCGTGTAGTAAAAACCCTTCCCGGCCTTAAGTCTGGCATTTAGACTTGCGGTTATTTCTAAATTAAATAAAAATAAGATAAATAAAATTACCTTACCATGCTCAAAAAATGTGTTAAAAATTTAGCGTGCTTAAAAAAGACAGGCCTTCCTGTCTCTAAGCCTAGATCTACCGAGGTTGGAAATGCAGTTCCCGAATACGCTACACTTAACTAAATTTCCTTCACGGTGTCTGCAATCAAGGTCACCTGAAACTGAGACGCTGGGAACATGTTGTGTAGCCCCTCAGTAACGAAGTCTCTCATTGCCATCCGCAGATTCCTGGGGCCCAGTGCTTGAAATTGGCAGTTACTGCCAGTATTTGGCGGTTATATTGCGTGGTCCAGTTCTCAAGCGCCTTCTCAACCGTTCTGACCTCCGAATTAAATTCTGCGATACTTGAACGAGTTGCGCTTAAATACGGCCAATAGGTCTTGTTGCACACCCTTTACGCGGATTGCCCTTTACATCGTTGTCAACATTCTTGTCCTGCTCCTCCATTTCGTGCCTGTGAGGCACAGATATTTGCGTGCTTTAGCCGTCCATTTCTTTTCATGCAAGGTCCTGCGACTTTAAACTAATTTTGCTCTGCTCTGATCTGACTTCAATAGAGACCCAGTCCTCACGCCTGATTACGGGTTTTACCGAGAGACGACAATGCCAATGTGCCAATCGACCTTTGCTAACCTTCTAACCTCTACAAGATCCCTGATTTCCAAGCACAGAATGACATTTGAAGACGGTAGCGTCGGCACCATTCCTCCTTTCAAAGTTCCTCGCATGACTTCATATTCATTGTAGAGTGCTTTATGTTTCGTTTTGCTCAATTTCACTTCTCCTTGATCCGCGGTTGGTTGCCCCACAGGGCGACCAACCGCGGGAGTAACACGCGCTGGAGTTGAGTAGAGACCACCCGCTGAGAAGACGTCAGGGCCCGCGTCACGGCGCCATTTAGTCATGGGGTCGTTCTGCAGGCGACTACATGAAGTTGTCTCTCTCTCTCTCTCTCCTTGATCCGCAGATTATCTTGGGGCAGAGACCCCCCCCCTCCCCTGGCCCCATCAAAACCCTCCTCCGCTCCGCACACCCCAACTTTCTCATTGTCAGGCTTTCGTCGCCCACATTTGACGTCCACTTTTGAATTCTGTAATCTCTAGACTTGGTAAATTTTTGAATTGGCTCAAAGCTCGTCATAGTATTGTGGGCGTTCCCGAGGCCTTTTATGAATCCACTTTTTCGCCGAATTTCTGCGGACCTTGATATACGCTCGAAGGTGGCGTATAGTGGCTTCAGCGCTGCGCTACTAAACCCAAGATCGCGGGATCAAATGCCGGTCTCGGCAGCCACTCTATGATGGGGATGAAATGCAAAAACGCCCGTGTACCATGCATTAAGTGCACGGTAATGCACCTCAGATGGTGAAAATTATTCCGAAGTGCCCCTCTACAGCGTGACTCATAATCAAATCACGTCTGACACGTTAAACCACACATCTTAAAAACAACCTTGGTAATAAATGGAATGAAGAGAAACATTCCTTTTTTTCACGGACATTGCCCGCTATGTTACATAATAACCCCCCAAAATTCTGGAACACCGCAACCGTAATAGCGGCCGAACATTAGCATTGTGCGACGAACAAAACCATCTAATTCCAGATCATGAGGCTGCCGAACAGCTTAACAACTTTTTTCTTCCATGTTTACCGCCGAACTTGCCAAGAACTTACCCCCCTTTCCTTATCTCGACTATACCGTTATGCCCGACATCACATTTTCTCCGAATGACATTGTAAAACTAATCGACTCGTTCAAACTCGCATCTTCATGTGGCGTGGATGGTATCACCGCGAAAATGCTCAAAAACACGGAATCGACTACTAGTGTGGCACCATGCCACATTTTCCAGCAGCCACTATCAACAGGAGTAGTACCGGTAGACTGGAAAGTGGGAAAGGTTGTTCCAGTACCCTAAAGAGGTCATCCATCTTTGTGCAGTAGTTATCGCCTTATTTCAATTAGTAGCATTTCTTCTAAACTTGGGAACATGTGATCTGCTCAAGTATTGTCAATTTCTTAGACTGCAATAATATTTCACATTCTAGTCTACACGGCTTTCGCGCAAGACTCTCATGTGATACCTAATTAGGTTTATTTCATAACGATATTAGTTCCAGCCTTGACTTAAACATATCCGTCGATGCTCTCTTCTTAGACTTTGAAAAAGCATTCGACGAAGTTCCGCATCAACGACTACTCCTAAACCTTTCTCGACTAAATGTTAACCTACCTGTATACAATTGGTTTCGCAGTTTTCTCGCCAATAGACAACAATTTGTCTATGCTAACACCCACTCGTCAAACCGATCACCCGTAATCTCTGGTGTGCCACAAGGTACAGTACTTAGACCCTTACCTTTTCGTCTTTATATTAATGACCTCCCAACTAGTATCTCTTCTACCATTCGTCTATTCGCACATGACTGCGTCGTGTATCGTTCCATTAGAAACAGCGCTGATATTAATACTCTTCAAAATAACCTCAACCTTATTGCGCCCTGGTGTAACGCATGGTTAATGTCCTTAAATATAAAAAAAATTCATTAATATCTTTCCACTGCAGGCCGCATTACCAACCAGCAGAATATATCATTTTCGGCTCCACAATATCATCCACTGAATCTTATAAATATCTTGGCGTAACATTTTCAAGCAATCTATCCTGGTCAACCCACGTAACAAACATAGCCAACTCCGTGAATCGTGCTTTGGGCTTTCTTTGTAGACACTTCAGACTATTTCCCCCATCAGTGAAACTAATATCTTATCTGCCATTTGTTCACCCAAAGTTAGAATACGCATGTGCTATCTGGGATGCTCATCAATCTTGGTTATGGTTATCAATCTTAGACTTGGTTATCTCCCGATGTTAATAATTCCGAACTATCCTTGTCCAGCCAGTTTTTATTATTTAGGAAAGACCGCACAACTTCACGCGGTGGTGGGGTAATAATCGCTGTAAGGAAAAGCTTGGAAGCGTTTGTTATTGATACAGAATCGTGCCTGGAAATTTTGTGGATTGCAATACGTCTGTCACCATCTGTAACTTGTGCCATTGGGGTGTGTTATCGCCCACCTGATTCACCTGAGGAATTCCCTGAACACCTGAATGAATCTTTAACTCACATTCAGAACAAATTTCCCACGCGCACCAGTATTCGTGGCTGGTGACTTCAATTATCCGAATATTGATTGGAAAACATGCAGGCCCCTCCACGGCACAAGAAAGCGTAAATGCCAGAATTTTCTGGATGTGTTACCACTTTTCAATCTGCACCAAATTGTTTCCACACCTACGTGTGGTCATTCGCTTTTAGATCTTGCACTGACAACGGAACCGGAGAAGACATCTGTACACGTTTTAGATGGCATCAGTGACCATATGATACTGCAGTGCGATTATACAGTAGTCAGGAATAAACCAGAAATACAGAAAAAAGGTATATTTGATTATACCAGAGCAAATGTTGACGCTCTTCTTAATGAACTATCATTATTCTGGACAGATATTTTCCACTCTTTCAATATGCGGGATGCAAATGAGAACTGGTTCCTAATTCGTGATAAACTAACTCTGCTGAAAGATAAACACGTGCCTAAGGTCACCATTACCACATCTACAGAAAGCACATGGTTCACAAGACATGTGAAACGATGCATAAACAAAAAGAAACGGTTGTACGCAAAAGCTAAACTGACAGCATCTGAACACGATTGGAACAACTACCACACACATGAGCAACTGTGCAAAAGTGAAATTGAATCAGCGAAGGACAAGTTTTATAACAGTGACCTTTCCCACATGTTAAAAAACAATCCTAAAAAATTTTGGCGGGTTGGTAATCCAAATTACATTTCAAACTCCTCAGTATCCATAAATAAAGAAGGTAATCTTCTTACTTCCGTTGAAGTAGCAGAGGAATTTAGCCAATTTTTCTGCTCAGTATTCACTCATGAGGGCCCCTTACCTACTGACCTACAATTCCCAACGCTGTACCCAACTATGCCTGACATAACTGTCACGCCAGAAGGCGTATATTCTGCCATAGACCGTCTCCCTATTAAGTCGGCACCCGGCCCCGATGGAATATGTCCTAAATTGCTAAAAATAGCAAAGCCTATAATATGACCAATGTTGGCCGCAATTTTTCAGCAATCTATAGATACGGGCTGTGTCCCAAACGAGTGGAAAATTGCGCGTGTCATACCCGTTTTCAAATCTGGTGATGCCTCTAACCCGTCAAATTACAGACCAATTTCGCTAACCAACATCAGCTGCAAATTACTAGAACACATAATCTCATGGGCCATCATGAGCTATCTGGCGAAGCATAACTTCTTTTTTGCGAATCAGCGCGGCTTTCTCCATGGTCGATCTTGCGAAACACAACTGTTCGAATTAATTACTGACCTTCATCGCGCTGTTCATGCTCACTCTAAAATAGACGCCGTATTTGAAGATTTCGCCAAAGCGTTCGACATAGTTCCACACAAACGTCTAATTAAAAAACTTGACAATCTGAACATTAATTCGAAGGTTATTTTTTGGATTAACAATTTTTTGGCCAATCGCTACCAATCAGTCTTTGTTAATGGTCATTCATCAACACTCTCCCACGTTAAATCTGGAGTACCACAAGGGTCTGTACTTGGACCTATCTTATTCTTAGTTTATATTAATGACATAAGCAATAACCTGAGTTCTACGGTCAGATTGTTCGCAGATGATTGCGTGATATACAGGCAAATAATTGAACCTTCTGATTCACTTCAACTACAAACGGACTTAGACAATATTAATAATTGGTGCACACAATGGCAAATGGAAATTAATACCTCGAAAACAAAAGTCGTGACATTTACCACAAAAACTGACCCAGAACCTTGCCATTACATTCTAAACGGCATGACCGTAGAATCGGTACCGGTCATAAAATATTTAGGGATCCATTTAGCATCCGACCTTTCATGGAACATTCACATAGATGCGGTCATTAACAAGGCTTCTAAAACACTCTGATTTCTCAGACGAAATCTGCGTTCAGCTAATGCAGACACTAAGTATTTACCATACACCACATTAGTGGGCTCGCAGTTGGATTACGCCTCTTTGATCTGCAACCTATACCAAGCTTACTTATTAACAAAATTAGTCTTTTCAAAATAAAGCTTCTCCATTCATATCGAAGAACTACTCGCGTACGGCAAGCGTCACTGAAATAAAGAAAGCTCTCAAGTTACCTCCTCTCGAAAGACGTAGAACGCTTTTCATACTGTCCTTTTTCCACAAATTATATCACAGCCACTCTTCCTTTGCTATATCCCATCTCACGCCAGCGCATCGCATGTTCCCACGCATTGACCACCAACTCAAAGTCGAACCCATCTTTGCTGGCACTAACCTCTTCTTTCATTCGCCGCTTGTCCTAGCCATCCGTCAATGGAATCTTCTGCCTGGCACCATTGCATCTGTCATTGATTACGAAGCGTTTGTAACCAGCCTGAATTGTCACCTTGAGCTGTAACCTTCATTCTTCCCCTCTCCTCACTTCACACATGTGTATGTATATATAACGCTACTCTCTGTAACAATTGAATGTTTGTTGATTATTGTTGATATGTATCTTTATATTTGTTTTTGTATTTAGCATGCTGTTAATGGTGAGCGACTTCTGTACACATCGTAGTACTGCGTTGCTTTGTACTAACTGTAGTTCCCCCCCTATGTAATGCCTGCTGGGCCTTTACGGTATTTAAATAAAAAATAAAAAATCTAACCTATCTAATATTCTGGAATCAGTCCAAAATCGTGCAGCTTGTTTTATTTACTCTGTGTATTCTTACCATTCCAGCATTTCCGAGCTTAAAGCTCGTGGTCACCTTACCAACTCTGAATTGCGACGTCACGTATCTCGACTATGCCTTTACCGCAAATTTTACAATGCTCCCTTCGAAGTTCCAGCTATTTTGCCAGTTCATGGCTTGCCCAGCCGCCCATACCATCCCAGAGTGGTTTACTCTCCCCCAGCGCAAACTATCACTCATCTTGACTCATTTTTTGTGACGACCGCACTGGACTGGAACCATCTACCTGCAATCGTCGTGCAACACTCCGATCCACATCAATTCAAGGCGGCACTGGAATCACACTTTTATCATCAGCCTGGTTACGCCCACTGCAGGGCAAATGCCTCTCCCATACTTTTCCAACAACCCCGGTCATGTACTAACTGTGGCCATGCCGTCCCTGCAAACTTCTTAATCTCATCCGCCCACCTAACTTTCTGCCGCCCCCTGCTACGCATCCCTTCCCTTGGGATCCAGTCCGTAACCCTTAATGACCATTGGTTATCCTCCCTCCTCATTACATGTCCTGCCCATGCCCATTTCTTTTTCTTGATTTCAACTAAGATGTCATTAACTTGCGTTTGTTCCCTCACCCAATCAGCTCTTTTCTTATCACTTAACGTTACACCTATCATTCTTCTTTCCATAGCTCGTTGCGTTGTCCTCAATTTGAGTAGAACCCTTTTTGTAAGCCTCCAGGTTTCTGCGCCGTAGGTGAGTACTGGTAAGACACAGCTATTATACACTTTTCTCTTGAGGGATAATGGCAACCTGCTGTTCATGATCTGAGAATGCCTGCCAAACGCACCCCAGCCCATTCTTATTCTTCTGATTATTTCTGTCTCATGATCCGGATCGGCCGTCGCTACCTGCCCTAAGTAGATGTATTCCCTTACTACTTCCAGTGCCTCGCTGCCTATTGTAAATTGCTGTGCTCTTCCGAGACTGTTAAACATTACTTTAGTTTTCTGCAGATTAATTTTTAGACCCACTCTTCTGCTTTGCCTCTCCAGGTCAGTGAGCATGCATTGCAATTGGTCCCCTGAGTTACTAAGCAAGGCAATATCATCAGCGAATCGCAAGTTACTAAGGTATTCTCCATTAACTTTTATCCCCAATTCTTCCCAATCCAGGTCTCTGAATACCTCCTGTAAACACGCTGTGAATAGCATAGGAGAGATCGTATCTCCCTGTCTGACGCCTTTCTTTATTGGGATTTTGTTGCTTTCTTTATGGAGTACTATGGTGGCTGTGGAGCCGCTATAGATATCTTTCAGTATTTTTGCATACGGCTCGTCTACTCCCTGATTCCGTAATGCCTCCATGACTACTGAGGTTTCGACAGAATCAAACGCTTTGAATCAAACGGCACTTTCACTGTACCTAAAACCCATCCCTCATGTTCTACCCCAACTAGGGCTTTTCAGGTATAATAAATGAAATGAAAGGTGCAGTAGCGGGGCTGGTGCTCGCTGGCTCATCTGTATTGTTTGGGGACAGGACTTAACGGACAATGGAGGAGAATATTTGCAGTCGTCGTGATGTTCCCATTCAAGTTCAAGGAGAATGAGTGGCCCACGCTCGTATGCTGCAGGTGCGAGGGCAAGCGTGCGAGTTCCACCCTAGCATAGCGATTTGAGGGTTTGTGAAAGCTAAACGCAAAAAAATTTGGAAATAATTTTTTTCATTTTTTTCCAAAGTGAATAAAATACGGTAAAAATCAATAGGTCGAAGTTTACCAAATAAAACGCAGTGCATTGATGTAAACACTGCGAAAGTTACTTTTACCATGTGAGTACGAACATTCAGGCGACATATTTTTCGCGTAGTTTCTGTAACATATTTGATGGTGGTGGTGTGCTGCATCTCCACCGTTTGTTGCTAAGAGAGGCAACTATTACATTCGTCGCTTAATGCGGCACAAGATATCCAACTCCCGCAGGGGAGTCTGTACCAGCAGGCGTTTGGTGTGTTGCGACACCACGTACCCGAGCACACGAGGGTTGGGCCCACCCGCGTGTAGCCGTGCGCGGTTTAGCCGTGTCTAGAGAAAGGGGGATCCTGGAGGTTGAGCCGATGCCGGGTGTAAGGACCTTTGAGGCCCCCCCCGCCCCCCCGCGGGGGCAACACGCCTCTTTGGCCTCTGCTTCATATCGGCACCTCCAGACAGACCTACCTGGAGGAAACCGGGAGTCGCCTTTTCCTGTCTCTCTCTCCTCAAATCTTCGTCTTTCTCTTCCACTTTTCGTCCTTTCCTGTCTTCTTTTATCTTCAATTTACTTGCTTTCTCCTTGGCGGCGAGGGTTAACATTGTGTGGCTATCCTGCCTTGGGTACACCATATTTGGTTATAGTAGTGTCGTACAGCTGGTGTATGCAGGACCTTCCCTTTTAAGGCTTTGCAGCGTCCGCGTGTTGGGCTCCGTGGTGGGTGGCTGGCGGCGCTGCCAAAATTTATTACGTGTATGTATGGCAGCTTCTTTTCCCCCACTTCCTGATCGGCCTCCTAAACGAGGGCACACCGAAGTATTTCAATTTTCGGGCATGCTATGTAATCGCTAGCGCCCCCTACGTGTCTCTTTGCTAATTACACAATAAACGCCACTCCAAACCAATGATGATGACACACTACCGTACTTTCATGACACCTCTGATCGCCCTTCAGCATCTGACCTTCTCATCAACGAGGAAGGAGTCCTGAACCTACTCCTGCGCATTAACATTAAGAAATGCCCAGCCCAGATAGCATCCCGAATGAGTTTCTATACAGGCATGCTCAGTGGGTTGCTAAATATCTTACCGTAGTCTTTCAATCTTCGCTCACCCAGGGAACATTTCCTACAGCCTGGAAGAAAGCTAAAATATTTCCAGTTCACAAAAGTGGGAGCACATCTGAGCTAGGAAACTAAAGGCCTATTTCTCTTACGACTACCTGTTCCAAACTGCTTGAGCATATAGTTTGTAAACATCTGTCAAATTACCTGGAAGCTTACAAAGTATTATCACCAGCACAACATGGTTTTCGCAAGAGGTTTTCTACAATAACGGAGCTTGTTTAAACTAGTCACGATCTTTCACAAACAATAAATTGCCGAGGACAGGTCAACCTAACTTTTTTAGACTTCGCCAAAGCGTTTGATAAATTACCGCATCCTAAACTCCTGCTAAAAATGAATGAAACATTGTCACGTGGTAGAGACGATGAAGAAAGAACACAGTAGAAGTACTGTGAAAGACAAAACTAGCTTTTATTAGGCGAACCTGTGCCCACAAAACAGGCTACACTTAAAGCACAACGATAGCGGCGAACACAGTCGGCGATCGTCGAAAATCTGATCAGCGGGTCAAGCGCGTCGGCTTTTATACAGCAGTCATCGAATTTTCCAGACTAATCGTCGGGACCCGCATGCCTTCCACAAAGTTCTGCACCATACGCGTCAGGCGAATAAATCAGATAACACAAGGTTCGGCGACAACAGACACGCGAATAGAAGCATCGACAACGTTCCAAAAACTTCGGATACATGCAAGCGCGTCCCGTGCTGTGCGATAAGATTTGTTAGGCGGCGAAACGTGGTCGCCCGATAAATATAAGTACACGTGTCAATACCCCCCTCTTAAAATACATCGTCCCGATGCTACAAAGAGAGCGAAACACAAAAGGACACTTATTAACATAAGTAACAAAACAACGAAAAGAAACAAAGTCCGAAGGTCAGTTACGCGAAGTCCCAAAGTTTGTCAACGCTGGTGGTACGGCTTGAGTCGCACAACGTGGACAATTTCAGGTCGTGAGCGGCGCCGCTGTGACAGCGAAATGCCGTCTGGCACGGCCTCATAGTCCAGTGCGCCAATACGTCGGATGATCCTGTACGGGCCGAAATAGCGACGCAAAAGCTTCTCGCTCAGTCCTCGTCGGCGTACAGGGGTCCAAACCCAAACACGGTCACCGGGCTGGTACTAGACAAAGCGTCGTCGGAGGTTGTAGTATCGGCTGTCGGTCTTCTGCTGGTTCTTGATCCGCAGGCGGACGAGCTGCCGGGATTCTTCGGCGCGCTGGAGATAGCTAGCGACGTCAAGATTTTCCTCATCAGTGACGTGCGGCAGCATGGCGTCGAGCGTCGTCGTCGGATTCCTGCCGTAAACCAGCTTAAACGGCGTGATCTGTGTTGTTTCTTGCACCGCCGTGTAGCATGCGAATGTTACGTACGGCAGGACGGCATCCCAGGTCTTGTGTTCGACGTCGACGTACATCGCTAGCATGTCGGCGAGGGTCTTATTCAGCCGCTCCGTAAGACCATTCGTCTGCGGGTGGTAGGCCGTGGTCCTCCTGTGCCTTGTCTGACTGTATTTCAGAATGGCTTGGGTGAGCTGCGCTGTAAAGGCCGTTCCTCTGTCGGTGATGAGGACTTCTGGGGCGCCATGTCGAAGCAGGATGTTTTCGACAAAGAATTTCGCCACTTCGGCTGCGCTACCTTTCGGCAGTGCTTTAGTTTCAGCGAAGCGGGTGAGGTAGTCTGTCACCACGACGATCCACTTGTTTCCGGTTGTTGACGTCGGAAAGGGTCCCAGAAAGTCCATCCCGATATGCTGGAATGGTCGGCAAGGAGGCTCCATTGGCTGTAGTAATCCGGCTGGCCTTGTCGGCGGTGTCTTGCGTCGCTGACAATCTCGGCATGTTCTGACATAACGGGCGACGTCGGCGGTCAGGCGCGGCCAATAATACTTTTCTTGTATCCTCGATAGTGTCCGGGAAAAACCGAGGTGTCCAGCGGTCGGATCGTCATGTAGGGCGTGCAATACTTCTGGACGAAGTCATGACGGGACAACACGAAGGTAGTTGGCGCGGACTGGTGAAAAGTTCTTCTTCACGAGGAGATTGTTTTGAAGCGTGAAGGAAGATAATCCGCGCTTAAATGCCCTGGGGACAACGTCGGTGTGCCCTTCCAAATATTCCACCAGGCCTAGCTCCGGCTCTGCTGTTCAGCGAAGTCTTCCGCGCTTATCATGCCAAGGAAGGCGTCGTCATCTTCGTCATCTTGCGGCGGCGGGTCAATGGGGGCGCGTGATAGGCAATCGGCATCGGAGTGTTTTCGTCCGGACTTATAGGTTACAGTGATGTCGTATTCTTGTAGTCTGAGTCTCCACCGCGCCAGTCGTCCTGAAGGATCCTTTATACTCGCTAGCCAACACAACGCGTGATGGTCACTGACGACTTTGAATGGCCTGCCATAAAGATAAGGGCGAAATTTAGCTGTAGCCCAAACGATGGCGAGGCATTCCTTTTCGGTCGTAGAATAGTTGCCATCCGCTTTTGACAGCGACCGGCTAGCGTAAGATATCACCTGTTCGACTCCGTTTTTCCTCTGGACTAGAACGGCACCGAGGCCTAGGCTACTGGCGTCAGTATGGATTTCTGTATCGGCGTACTCGTCGAAGTGCGCAAGTACCGGCGGCGACTGCATGCGTCGTTTGAGTTCTTCAAATGCGTCGGCCTGCGGCGTTTCCCACTTGAACCCAACATCACGTTTAGTTAGACGTGTCAACGGCTCGGCAATGCGTGAAAAGTCCTTGACAAAGCGCCTGTAGTAGGCAGACATGCCAAGGAATGTACGCACTGCCTTCTTGTCGGTGGGCTGCGGGAACTGCGATGGCAGCTGTTTTCTGGGGGTCGGGGCGTACTCCGGATTCACTGATGACGTGGCCTAGGAACAGAAGCTCGTCGTAAGCAAAGCGGCATTTTTCTGGCTTCAGAGTGAGCCCTGATGACTTGATGGCCTCTAGTAGTGTGGCAAGCCGCCTAAGGTGATCGTCGAAATTTCCGGCGAATACAACGACGGCATCCAAGTAAACGAGACAGGTCTGCCATTTCAATCCCGGTAAAACCGTGTCCATCACGCGCTGGAATTTTGCAGGCGCCGAGCACAGTCCAAATGACATAACCTTGAACTCGTAGAGGCCATCTGGGGTGATGAAGGCGGTCTTTTCGCGGTCTCTTTCGTCGACTTCTATTTGCCAATAGCCAGACTTGAGGTCCATCGAGGAGAAGTATTTAGCGTTGCAGAGCCGATCTAATGCATCGTCTATCCGTGGGAGGGGGTATACGTCCTTCGTGATCTTGTTCAGACGACGATAATCGACGCAGAAACGTAGGGTTCCGTCCTTTTTCTTCACCAGGACAACAGGGGATGCCCACGGGCTTTTCGACGGCTGGATGATGTCGCGCAGCATTTCGTCCACTTGTTCTCTTATAGCTTCGCGTTCTCGCGGTGAAACTCGGTAAGGGCTTTGGCGGAGTGGTCGAGCGTACTGCTCGGTGATTATGCGATGCTTGGCGACTGGCGTTTGTCGAATCCTCGATGTCGTCGAAAAGCAGCCTTTGTATCGTCGGAGCAGGCTTCTGAGCTGCTGTTGCTTAATCACTGGGAGACTTGGATTAATGTCGTAGTCTGGTTCGGGAACCATGGTCGTCGGGGTAGATGCGGCGGAATCCGAGAGGACAAACGCATTACTGGTTTCCACAATTTCCTCGATGTACGCGATCGTCGTGCCCTTGCTGAAGTGCTTGAACTCCTGGCTGAAGTTTGTCAGCAACACTTCAGTTTTCCCTCCATGCAGTCGAGCGATCCCTCTTGCGACGCAAATTTCACGGTCTAGCAGGAGACGTTGGTTGCCTTCGATGACACCTTCTACGTCAGCGGGTATTTCAGTGCCGACCGAAATAACAATGCTGGAGTGGGGCGGGATGCTCACTTGGTCTTCGAGCACACTCAAGGCGTGGTGACTACGAGGGCTCTCCGGCGGTATCGCTTTATCTTCCGACAGCGTTATTGACTTCGACTTCAGGTCGATGACTGCGCCGTGTTGGTTCAGGAAGTCCATACCGAGAATGGCGTCTCGAGAACACTGTTGGAGGATAACGAAGGTGGCAGGGTAAGTCCGGTCATGAATGGTTATCCTTGCCGTGCAGATTCCAGTCGGCGTAATCAGGTGTCCTCCAGCGGTGCGAATTTGAGGGCCTTCCCATTCAGTCTTAACCTTCTTCAACTGGGCGGCGATGTGTCCACTCATGCCGGAGTAATCAGCCCCTGTGTCCACTAATGCGATAACTGCGTGGCCGTCGAGAAGCACATCGAGGTCGGTGGTTCTTTGTCTGGCGTTGCAGTTAGGTCTTGGCGTCGGATCACGGCTGCGTCGTGTTGAAGTGAAGGTGGAACGTCGCGTCGTCAAGTCGTCTTTCGTCGGTGTAGTCTTGGCTTCCTGACTTCGTCGGAACCGCGGCGTGTCGTTATTATGTCGACGAGATTGTCTCTTCGTCGTCTTCGTCGGCGGCGGAGGATCTTCGTCAGTTCGACGAACAGCAACCGCACCTCCATCGGTTGCTGCTTTTAGTTTTCCGGATATGGGCTCGCAGAGCGGCCCCGAGCTGGATCAGTGTACGGTCGGCGCTGCGGTGACAGGTAGCGGCCTGGTGACGGCGAACGGGACGGTCGTCGAGAGTTCCACTGAGTGGCGGTTAGGTAATCGGCGATTTCACGTGTGCGCTCCCCAAGCTGTGGACGCGGCGCGTTGACGGCGAACCCTCTCAGTCCCAGGTCGCGGTATGGGCATCGGCGGTACACATGGCCGGCTTCTCCGCAGTGATAGGAGAGCGGGCGGTGGTCGGGGGCTCGCCAAATGTCCGTATTCCTCGCGTAGGTGCGCTGGGCGACGTATTGGCGCGCTGGCGACGGCGGCGGCGGCGGACGACGGAATTGCGGCATCGCAGGACCCTGGCGCGGTCGCGCAGGGGGGCCTTGACGGCGGGCGACGGCGGCGGCGTAGGTCATTGCTTCCGGCTGCGGTGATTCTGGTTCCACCTCAGGAACTCCAAGGGATCGGTGCACCTCTTCTTTCACGATGTCGGCGATCGAGGCCACTTGAGGCTGCGACGAAGGCAAGATCTTGCGCAGTTCTTCGCGCACAATGTCCCTGATGGTCAAGCGCAGATCGTCCGTGGCCAGTGATTGAATTCCTGCGTAGTGGGTAGAGCTTGTACGGCGGTTGAATTGCCGGTTCCGCATTTCGAGTGTCTTCTCGATGCTGGTTGCCTCGCGAAGGAACTCTTCTGCGGTCTTCGGTGGGCTTCGTACCATTGCGCCGAAAAGTTCCTCCTTCACACCACGCATGAGAAGGCGGACTTTCTTCTCTTCGGGCATATCCGGGTCGGCGTGGTGGAAGAGACGGTTCATTTCTTCCGTGAAGATGGCAATGTTCTCGTTCGGTAGCTGCACTCGGGCGTCCAGCATGGCTTCGGCCCTTTCCTTGCGCACGACGCTCGTAAAGGTGCGCAGGAAGCCACTACGGAACACGTCCCACGTATTCAAGGTCGACTCCCTGTTCTCAAACCACGTTCTGGTGGCGTATTCTAAGGTGAAGTAGACATGCCGCAGCTTGTCGTTGGCGTCCCAGTTGTTGAATGTCGCGATTCGCTCGTAGGTTTCCAGCCAGGGTTCCGGGTCTTCAGTCGCTGCTCCATGGAAGGTCGGTGGTTCCAGGGGTTGTTGTAGGATAACGGGGGACGCTGGGGCAGCCATTGAGGTTGTCTTGACCACGATCTTTTTTGTCGCCGCAGGTAGAAGTCCCTGCTCTGGGGGCAGTCCTTGCAGTCTGCGGCTAGCACGCTGGTCTTGGGCGGTGTCGGTTTGTCCTCGGGCTTCGGGCTTGGATCGCGGCTTTGCGGGGCCGTTCGGTACATGAACGCACTAGCACCTCCACCAGATGTCACGTGGTAGTGACGGTGAAGAAAGAACACAGTAGCAGTACTGTGAAAGAGAAAACTAGCTTTTATTGGGCGGACCTGTGCCCACAAAACAGGCTACACTTAAAGCACAACGATAGCGGCGAACACAGTCGGCGATCGTCGAAAATCTGATCAGCGGGTCAAGCGCGTCAGGTTTTATACAGTAGTCATCGAATTTTCCAGACTAATCGTCGGGACCCGCATGCCTTCCACCAAGTTCTACACCATGCGCGTCAGGCGAATAAATCAGATAACACAAGGTTCGGCGACAACAGACACGCGGATAGAAGCATCGACAACTTTCCAGAAACTTCGGATACATGCAAGCGCGTCCCGTGCTGTGCGATAAGATTTGTTAGGCGGCGAATCGTGGTCGCCCGATAAATATAAGTACACGTGTCAATATTTAGAAATCCCAATATTGCTAAGTGGTTTACATCCTACCGTCAGACTCGTGAGCAGTATGCCGAGATAAACAAAATTAAATCCATGTCCAAACCGGTTTTTTCTGGAGTACCCCGAGGCAGTGTGTTGGGTCCTCTTTTATTTATTATATTTATTAATTATTTGCCTTCTGATATAACTGCTCTACTAAAGTTCTTTGGAGATGGCTGCGTTATGTACAACAGGATCGAGTCTTTAAGGGAGCAGTTAGACCTTAACAACAATTTACAAATATTAAAATGGCGTAATGAATGGGAAATGTCACTGAACCCAGTCAGTTTTTACGACGATAACAAAAAATAAGGCGACTTTGTCGTACAAATACAGCATCGGTCCACAATAACTAAAAACAGGTAACAGAATATAAATATATATGACTAACATTTAGTGAGAACTTGAGGTGGAATACGCCTATCAATCAGGTGTGTAGCGGGGCCAATAAAGCCTTGTGGGGTCTCAGGCGAAGACTACAGCGCAACTCCTGAAGTGAAAAGCTTGGCATATAAGATAATAGTAAGGCCAATCATTGAATACGCTAAGATTGTATGGGACCCACACATTGTAACCAACTGTCATGAATTGGACAAAGTTCAACGATTCGCCTTCAGATTCATATTTAATAAGTATCAGCACGTGCACTATCCTACTGAACTATGCAGACGTGCAAAGCTCTCCGCTTAAGAACTAAGGACTAAGTTTGACCGACTGAAATTTTTATCCATAATTATTCAAAACCATGTTAAAACTAATTTAGCCGATTTCTGTGCAATTTCACCAGATCAACGCTCCAGACACAAGCACACTTTATGCAACAGCCGCCAGTTATATGGAATGATATATTCAAGTATAGTTTTTTTCCGAGGGCGATCAAATAATGGAATGAATTACCCAATCCACTTGTCACATGTTCCTCTGTCATTGCTTTTATTATTGGTTTGGATAATCTTATTTTCCCGGATATTAATGCATTATAGCAACTGTTTCTGCTTCTGTGCGCATACTGCGAGTGTTTTGTCATTTATCACCGCATGTCACTTTTTACAGATACTGCGATTGTACTGTTTTTTGTTCTACATGTACCGATATTTCGTATCTTTTTTGTCGTATTTTTAACCGACCGACGAACGAACGTACAAGATTTCGTTTTGTTTTTCAGTAGTGCTTTTCAAATATTATATTTTCAGTTTTTCCTTCCTAAAACGTAACAACGTGTTGCCCATTCGTTAACTCATCAGATTTATAATCAGATTTTATTCCTTGGACAGCATAACAACAAGCATGCGCATGTCTTTGTGTTACGTTAAAACAAAAACTATCCTGCCTTATAGCATGTACATATTCAAGAATTCTGGAGATTGCACCTTCTGCATTCTGTAGAAATACACGGCAATGTACATGCGCAACTGAATGGACAAAATTTTAGAAAATTTTATTTGAATGTGTCGGCCGAGTATCAGCAAGTTTCAACTGACTGCGCCGAGAGGCTAGTCCCTTCTAACGACATATGCGTTTATGACGGGCGAAATAGTGGTGGTGCGTAAAAGCAGCATTTTGGTCGGGGATGGGTGGTTATATCTCACGACAGGAGCAAACGGTTTTGCACCCTCTCATCGGAGGACACATTGACTTAATGAAGCGCCAAATTTAAACTTTAAAATGATTTATTACAGCTGGAGTTTGAACGGTAATTGCTGAACAACTGTCATTCAGTCTCTTTGCACGCGTATGTTTCTCTGAGGCAGCAGGGAAGGAGAGATAGCACGCATGCACGCACGCATGCCTTGAGCGTGTGTACTTGTATTTGCACTTGCGCACGTGTTTGTGTCTCTGTGTTTGAAGCTGTGTGCACATGTGTGCGTGCGTGCATGTGTGGACGCGCGTATATGGGTATGTGGGTGAACATGTCTCTGTGTGTGCGTGTGAGCGAGCGAGCATTCCCCTACTTACACCTATTGTCCAGGACGAATGGGATGTAGAGTTGATTTAAACCCATATTTAAATGTACGAGAGAAGAATGAATGACGCAGCATTTATAGCATTATCTCTTTCTGAAAGCGAACTCAGTGAAAAAAAGCACCTGAGCTGTCAGTATCGCTGGCCCAGATTTGGTCACGATGGCACCGTCGCCATCGACACGGCTCCGTGAGCAGCTACCTAGCCGTTAACGTTCGTTATCTTCCTTGCACAGGTCTTGATGTCAGCGACGTGCTAAATCTGCACCATCATTGTGTCATGCATCGCTACTGCTACCAAGCAAACTTTCAAGGGTACACTATCACTGCTATATTGACATTAAAGCTTCTTTGAAGCTTGCCTTTGAAAAAACGTGAATAAAAATGGAAAGCGGACTGGCCGCAAGCATCGTGGTCACGGAGCTATACTATTGGTGGCAATATCTAAAAAGGCTAAGTGTGGTCAGGTTGCACTTACAGACGTGATTTTTCTGCGCCAGTTATGGTTTAAGAGAGAGTTTAGTAGCTAAATATTTGTTCGGATAGCTCTTACAAAAGCATGTTTAGTCAAAACATCTTCGCTCGGCTAGATAATCTACAGGACGGGCTCCAAACTACTCATTTGCTGTAGCTACCTGAGATCAATTATTGAAAAGGTAATTAACGTAGCTTCGTTAGTTGCGCACACAACTTCTAAACTTACTCCGTATGTAGAGGTTACCAGTCTGAACAATCAAATGATAAAATGATCTCACCAACATTTGTATTGGTTGAATTGTTCTATTTGGTGCAGTTAAAAGCATCCGGCATATTGAAGGTTCATCAGGCTTCTTAAAAAGCAATTGTGTAAGCTTGGACAGGTTTTCTTGGCGAAAATCAAGTTCGGCAACTTAAACGCGTTTGCCAAACCATGCATTTCTGCCTTCACAATCGATTTTCCTAGATGATACAAGAAGCAGCTCAGCGCCACGGTATATCACGCAAGGTGCGCGAGAACACCATGCGCGCTCCCGATTAGATGCGTGAGCGTTGCTGGCATCAAGCCTGGCGTCATTAGGAATAAATACAGCTCCCCGGGGGAATGCATTGGATAGGTTTTCAGTACTTTGTAACATATGGAGAGTACCCGCCGTGGTTGCTCAGTGGCTATGGTGTTGGGCTGCTGAGCACGAGGTTGCGGGATCGAATCCCGGCCACGGCGGCCGCATTTCGATGGGGGCGAAATGCGAAAACACCTGTGTGCTTAGATTTAGGTGCACGTTAGAGAACCCCAGGTGGCCAAAATTTCCGGAGTCCTCCACTACGGCGTGCCTCATAATCAGAAAGTGGTTTTAGCACGTAAAACCCCAAATATTATTATTAACATATGGAGCAGCGCGGACGTGTACGTTAGAAAAAAAAGTGTGAAGTATTAAGATGAGGGTTTTGCTGAATATATTTTCGCTGTCTAATGTTGACACCAAAAGAAGAAAATATTGTCGTTTTGTGACAATTCATGCTGACATACGTACAGTCACGTGAAATATGAGCTGCCACACAGTGCCCGTGGTGGAACTGGCCACTGGACTAAATCGCTAGATTGCCACTACCCGCCGTGGTTCCTCAGTGGCTATGGTGTTAGGCTGCTGAGAACGAGGTCGCGGGATCGAATACCGGCCACGGCGGCCGCATTTCGATGAGGGCGAAATGCGAAAACACCTGTGTACTTAGATTTAGGTGCACGTTAAAGAACCCTAGGTGGTCGAATTTTCCGGAGTCCACAATGGCGTGCCTCATAAGCAGAAAGTGTTGTTGGCTCGTAAAGTCCCATAACTTTTTAGATTGGCACACGAAATGCTGGTTTGATAAATACCAGTAATCGGAAAGTGTTGAGCTCTTGGATTTTTGGTATGTCGACGCCACTATGCACTCCTGGGAGCACTTTTTACCACGAGCCCTATGTTTCCGCTCATATTTAGAGCTACTGTACATTCTTTTTTTCTTCTTTTCGGGTGAGCTTTCTTTAGCGTCTGCCCACTGCTCCAAAGTTACCGATTAACTCAACACGCGCCCGCACGTATTTCTAATATGCAGAACGTTGTCACGGATTCAATAGCGAAAGAGCGTTATCTTATCAGGTTGCGCGCATGAAACGCATACTGACGTACATTCTCGATGACATTTGAGCACCCGCGATTGCGCTGCAATGTACGAGCATTACAATTTGATGAACCGACGCCTTGATCCACAGGTCAGATTCAGACGAAGCACTACTCTGTGCGCTGCCATCTTTGTGCTTTGAGTGTTATTTTTTCCACGGTAACCTCGCCTTATCATGAGTTCTATTCGTGGCTCGTTCTTTTGGAACTGACGTGTTCTTCACATTAATACAACGAGACAGCATAGACGTGCTACATTTTTATTGAGTGAGCCCTGAAAAACTGAGTAGAACTTTTTTTGTGTGTGTGCGTTTGCACATTTACAGCAATAATTTAATATTCCTAACATACTTCTTAATTTAGAAGGATGTAAAAAGCAGACACCGTATATTAACAGGAGGTCTTACAAATAAAGATAATTGAAATGCTTATAAGTGAGCTTTCACCTCATGTCAGGGAAGGAAATTTCAATAAAAATGTAATTATGATAAATAAAAACCCATCTAATTGATAACGTTACATGTGAGTTCCCACTTTGCATGCTGATGCTGACTTGAAGGTGGTTCGTATCCTGGGCCCTCGACATATGTCGAACCGTCGAACAAAGGGTTATTCCAAATGTTTAATTTCGGGAAGGTGTGTTGTCCTCTTGCCCTTCACTCCGGTTCACAAACATGCATAACACGAGCGTGATGCGTGAAGAGCGTCGTTAGTACGAGGTCGCGGATTGAATCCCGGCCATGGCGGCCACGTTTCGATGAGGGCGAAACGCGAAAACACCCGTGTAGTTAAGTTTAGATGCACATTAAAGAACCCCAGGTGGTCCAAATTTTCGGAGTCTGCCACTACATCTTGCCTAATAATCCCATTATGGTTTGGCACGTACAGCCGCATAATTCTGCCAACACTTCTGACGCGATGCGATGTGCCATGTGAGGCAATGACAAGGCTCAACCTTCTTATAGGTTGTAAACAATGGCGCACAACAACGCCTGAAGCAAGCATGTCCCCCAGTATGTTCTGTGTATTACGCAGACTAACAGCAGTGGTACGCGCAAGGTAACTTTTGCCATCAACTCACTACTCTCGTATGGGACCAAACGACAATGAAATGAAAGATTCGCAGTCACCATCACCGCTAAATATTGCCAATCACAGCAAACCACACAGAGAGCTTCGCTACATCGATTCCCAGAGTGCGTGGGATCCACATAATTTTCTAGAATGAAGTTATATGCTTAAGAATCACGCTCATTAATGAAATGGTGACTTTCGTAGAAGGAAAAAGCGGATGTCGTGTGCACGGTAGATTTGGTTTAAACGGCTTCATCCAAATGGCCGTTGAGTGACTGCCGACTTCCGTGGAAATGTAGTCATTTAGACGGGCTACAATTGATGGTGAATTTAATAAAATAATGAAAGGCAAGAAAGCAGAAGCTTGCAGAGAGCCTTGGGAAAACAAAACGACTTTTTGAGCTGTGTGGTAAGGTAGCCATGCTATGGTTTCAACGTTTATCAAAACAGCCCAAATATGAACGGAGGCCGACAAGAATGCAGGCATCTCGGAAAAGGTGAAAGCAATGCAAAATTCAGGACAGCACTACTTAAATATAAAGATAACCTAAAGATAAAAAAAACATAAGGCATGTTGGCAGGATGTTGGCTGTTGAAAGAGTTCATCTGCAACCAGATGGTACGAATTAAGGCGAGAATGTTGGTAAGTGTTGAGGAGAGGTCCAGTAGGTCCTATGGCCGACGCCAGCGCCCGCCACCTATCGCGTGACTACACATATAAGCGCTAAGCTTAGTCCTCAGTTTTACAGGGTGAGGCATGGGTTTGAAATTTGGGATGCGGACTACATCCCATTCATTACAATTCACTCTTCGGTGCCATTCTTTGAAGGCAAATATCGATTTTCGCGTGCCAGCAAATGTGAATGTGAAGTGAATGTGAATGTGAAGCGCAAATGTGAATGGTCTGCATGGTACAGCCACCTGGTGGCACAGAGCTGAACCACACAAAGTAGCAGTAATCAAATGGTTGGTTGGTTGGTTAGTTTGGGTTGAATGACACAAAGGCAACTAAGGTCATGCTGCGCCAGACACAAGACAAAATGAAATGCAACGTTAGAGTAGGTATACCTGTATTACATTATAGTTGGTGTAAATCACCAGTTTTTTCTAAAAAGTCGAACAGGTTAGCAAATGGCATTAGGGGGTCATCTGCTAGTAATAGGGCAGGGTGTAATGGAGTGTGCAAATTATATAGGCTGTGTAAAAACCTCCGTATCAGTGTGTCGATGTGAGGACATGTTATTAGGATGTGTATGACTGTAAGAGGTTCAAGGCATTTTTCGCAGGTTGGCGGGTTTTTTTTCGCAGGAGAAAATTGTGCGTCAAATCTGTCTGTCCAATTCGAAGTCGACACAAGATTACCTCGTAGAACCATTGCTGGTGACTGCATGATTTCCACTCGCCGATTATAGGTTTAATAAGATGTCGCTTGTTTTCTGTAGAATGGTCCCATTCGTGTTGCCACTTTGACGTTAAGGCCTTCCTAATGGCACGGATACTATCTTTATATGGAAGTGTTGTGTTTATTATGTCTTTGTGCGCTGCCATTGATGCGCATCTATCTGCTGCTTCGTTACCTGGTATACCAACACGGCGTGGTACCCTGCAAAACCTAATTGACCTGCCGCATTTATTTATTGTTATCATGTTTAAGATATCCCCTATCAGGGGATCACATTCGGATTTCATGTGAAGAGTCTTCAGCGTGCTTAATGAATCAGCGTATATGATTGTGTTTTCGTGTTTTTCAGCGATGATCTTTTTAACCACAATCCATGATGCATAGACTTCAGCTGTGTAGACAGAGGCGTGCTGTGGCAAACGAATACTTCTTTGCCAATGTTCTGTTAGCGCCCCCACACCCACGTGATCTTTTGTGTTAGAGCCATCAGTGTCAAATTCCATGTATTTTCATATTTGTCCTGTAGAAAGCGGAATTCTTGTATAATGTGTTCGTGTGGGGTGTCTTTTTTCTTTAAATGTGTCAATGTCCAATCACATAACGGTGCGAAATTGTGCCACGGGGGCAACCGCTGTGGTTTTTTCGCAACCTGAAGGACTTCGCGAGGAATGTTATAATCCCGCATATGTTCCTCATATCGTAGGACAAGCGGCTTAATTATGTTTGGTTTGTTTCTATAGTGTAAGCGTGAATTACACTGTGTGACAATGTTGACGCACATGTGTTGTGGTGAGGACTGAATTCTGAGTACGTAAAAAAAAAGTTAGTAGCACTCTGCGCTGCTGTAGAGGAGGTTCATTACAGTCAACATACAAACTCTGGACAGGCGATGTTCTGTAAGCGCCACGTGCCAGTCGCAGTCCAAGGTTATGAAATGAATCAAGTCGACGGACATAAGACTGTCTGACTGAACCGTATATGATGCTACCATAATCTGATAAGCTGCGCACCAAAGTACGGTAGATGCGTGGCAGGCATTCACGGTCAGAGCCCCAGTGCTTCCGGGACAGGACTTTGAGGAAGTTAAGTGCATTGTTCGCTTTTATTTTAAGGCTCTTTATGTGTACAAGGAAGTTTAACTTTTTATCAAACCGAACACCCAGATACTTGTGTTCTTGTTTTACTGGTAGGTTGGCTTCTTGTAGCTTAAGGGTGGGATCTGGTTGTAGGCCTCTTTTTTGCGTAAAGACAACACTAATAGTTTTTTTCATTTGAGAAACGAAAACCGATTTCAGACGCTAGTAATCAAATGTGTTTTTCTTTGCTGCTTGTGTAAATTTTTCACTGGAGTGTAGTCATTAACACGTTGTTTTTGTAAACGTTTAAAATGTTTTACACTTGGTTAGAGCAATATTAGCGCTTTGTTTGGCTGGTCAAGCTCGGCGCCAACTGGTGGCCGGACCGTGCAGACCGATCAGGCCGCTTACGTACGTATACGCTAAAGTTGCTTAATCAGTTTGAGTTTATGCCTCCAGCCATCAGTCGAAACACCCAGCTCGCCTGTGGTTACCGGAATACCAGAAACGTTCGGCGCTGCGACAGGATGCTCGCAACGCACGCTGTTTCGATAGCTCTCGCTTGGGGTTGATTGCCAATCAGCTGGCGGGGAGTTTGGGGAGGCTTTGCGCGCTCCCTCCTAACGAGCCGGAAATATTAATTATTAATTCAATATTAATTATTATTCTGGCGCAAATATTAACTTTAGCTGTGCCCGACGCATGTGGAAAATTTGTCCGAACCGTTTCAGGGCCGTTTAAGTGTATTTCTTCGTTATCACGATACATGCGACTGTCGTGCGATTATTGCTAGTGCGAAAGTGTCCATTAATTTCCGTTAACAAAATATGTATATATACTCAGTAGAAACACATACGTGTTGCGACAGTGGTGCGGAAAGGGACCAATATAATATCCAGCGCCACTGAAATTGATGGCCTCAGTGGCTGGAGCGTTTTGTTTATGGTCGCGATTTCGACTCCGGTTCCTGTGGCCGCATTGCGGTGGAAGTGTTTATGTAAATAGTAACAGATCACAATACAGCATCTTGAACTAAGCTGTTTGTGTGGTTTAAAACAAATAAGGCAAAGTGATCTGATTTCTTTTTTTTTGATGCATCATGCTTATAATTTTCAGTTTGATGAAGAAACGTTTGTTTACTTTTATAGTGTGATGTGCCTGCATTTCAGAATGATATTTTCACAAATGAACCTATTTTATTGCTTTTAGAATACATGGATAACTGGAACAAGCACTGGACTTTTATGTGCACATTACTGAAGTGGAAGTTCAGCACAACAAAAGGCACCACTTAATTGCTTCTAAGCGTGCATGCCCCTGAACAGAAATACGGACGCCAGAGCCAGCCAAAATGCGCACGTTAATGTTCCTTTGAAGAACTGTGGCTGCAGAATTTTACGACGTGTTGCATGCTTGTTACAACTCAGTATGGGTGTGTACCAAGAAGTTTTGATCATTAGGTATAATTACTAGAGCTATGTTAATAATATTTTGCCAGTACAATTATTGAAGCCTATGTTCATTATAGTGCAGTTACTGTGTTACTATATCTTCTACGTTTTTGCATCTAATGCTAGAAGCTAGTGTCCTGGAAGGTGGAGAACATTAAGGCTTTTAGTGTTATAAGGTTTCGGTATTTGAAGGGCAAGGGCGTCAAAAAATGTATAATGTAATGAAGAGTCTATTGTGGTGGTTGCCCATCGTATGCCAGTGTTATGAGGTAGAAAAGAAAGTTGGGAATTTGTGAGGTATTACTCCTTAAGAAGCCTAGAGTTGGATGACCCTCATTAACTGATGCGAAAATACCATTGTATGTTCTTCAAGGGTGTCCATCCTCTCACTGATAATGCACCCACACACTCACTGAAGTTGCTGCTGTGAAAGCAAAAGAATGTGGCCACGAAATGTTGCCCCATGTGAGAGCTGTTACAATGAAGGTCTGTGGAGGATTAAACAACGCTAAAAGAAATGTGTGAATTTGAGTGGCATCTATTTAGACAAGCCTTAGTAACTAAAAAGTGGTTTTCATGTGTCTATTTCTTCGCAATGATACGAACCCATTTATACCCCCTTGTAAATGGACATTTAGTACGTGCATGTTCAAAGAATATTCGAACGTTCACTGCCTAAGCACACCATCAAGCATGTGCACAAGTAATTGCGGTTTTTGTTGTGTTTGCTGCTTTGTTTTAATATCTTGCAAGAATTGCTTGTTTCATGAATTTCCACCAATGTTGTTCAATGCCACAATCTTGGTTGCTTAAATATCTCCATGATTATAGGTAAAAGTGATTTATAATGAAGTGAACCTGCCATGCCGTAATAAAGTGAAGTGCGCTTTTATGTACTGTTCCTTCCCCATATTCATTTAAAATTGCTTTCCTGCAAAGTCAAACTTAATATGTGGTCTACCGAACTGGTAAACATTGCAGGTCAGATGTCACGTGCTCAGATGTCACGAGCATTTAGTGTTATGCATCAAAAATGCTTCCCACTTGTCCTGAATCAGTTTCAGCTACTCCTTCCAAAATCCCTCTTTACCAGTCCTGATAATTATCTGCTTTACTTTGCTGCACGTATTTGTGGGCATATACATAGCTGTGTTATACATCTGCTGCTTGTAATAAATTGACAACAAGCCCAAATTGTCACTTAAGAGTCTTTCACCTTTTACTAGCTAATTACATAATGAATAAATCTGCACAATCCATTAGTACTGCCACAATATATGATAAAAACTCGCTACAATGATTAAAAATGAAAGTAATGTAATATAGTAACAAAAGTAATACAACAAAAGTAGAAACAAATACATGATCAAAAACAGAAGCGCACTACCCAAGCAGAAAACTGTCTTAAGAATGTGGAAGAAATAAGCAGGTACCTGCAACAGTTGCAATGAGGCGTAACAATAAGAAAAGGCTATGGTTATTCCAGAAGCATAAAAGAAAGGAAGACGCGCACTATTGTGGGCATAGTCAACAAGTAATATGTACAGTGGCATAGTTGCTGTCTGCTAAACCATACATTGTATTCCTGTTATTCTGCCTTGCCTTTTAAATAAAATAGAACTACGGTGACCAGTATTCATATACAGGCAATATAGCTCATAAATATTATAAAGATCACACGCACTGTGGGAAATAATGTAAGTAAACCTTTCCGTGCTGGATGTTTTGATTGACGTTAATTAGCGGTGATGTTGACGGCTAAAGCTTAATTTATTCAACGTTTAGTCTAATCCGAGAGTGGTGAGTTGATGTTCAACGTTACCTTGCGTGCACCGCTGCTGTTTGTCTGCGTAGTACGCAGAACACACAGGGAGACGTGTTTGGTTGAGGCGTTGTTGTGCGCCCTATTTTATAACCCCTGAGAGGGTTGCGCGTTGTCATTTCCTCACATGGCACATTGTGTTGTGGGAGAAGTATTAAACTGGAATTGGATTATGGGGCTGAACGTGCCAAAACCACAATCGGGTTATGAGGCTGGCCGCAGTGATCCACTCCGGATTAATTTTGGCACCATGGTGTTCTTTAACTTGTCCCTAAATCAAAGTGCATGCGCGTTTTTTATTTCGGCCCTGTGGAATTGCGGCTGCCTTGGTCAAATCCGCGACCTCGAGCAATGCCATAACCACAAAGCTACCGCGGCGGGCACAGAAGTGTTGATTTGATGATCAACCATTTCCGTAGTGTCTCCTGGACCCAGCGGTGCGCTTTAATCAATGCGGCTCTGCTTCTGCACGCCCTGCATGAGTTGCCCGCTTGACATATTTGCATGGCATTTATTTTTTTAGAAATAACAGCAACGTACTGTACCGTACCTGGAACTTAAAGGGCCCCTAACCAGGCCCCATAGCAAACTGTCAATGATCTTGCGAGGCCAGGCCCCATAGCAAAAATGTCAATCGGATCTTGCGACGTGTTTTTGAAACCCACCAACGGCCCTGAAAGCAACCAATGAAGCTTTGATAACTCACTGTTAAACCAGATATTTACAACTTGGCCTGCAGATTACATTAGCCGGAATAATCTAGCGATCCTGCCACACTTTTCCTTGCGAGCTTGGTCAACGGTCCCAACCGGTCGCGAGTGGTTAATGATAGAAGTATAATAATTATCGAAGAACTTTCATGATATCTAGGAACAGAATCGAGTGCTTCCGCCCCTGGACTGCGATTTTGGAGCGATGGCTTCCGCTGTTATCGTTCACCGTTTATGGTCGGCTGATGCCTTTCACAACGTAGGCGGGGCGTTCCTCTGACATCTGACTAAGTGCAAAAAGGAACCTATAGCGTCTGGAAAGGCACCGCTACAACTAGCGGCACTTTATTGACACGACTGACGTATTTCCATCGACGAGCACGACGTGGCTTATCAGCCGCCTAAAGATTCCGCGTGACAGTGGATGCTGCTATTGGAGTGATGAAAGCTTAAACATGCTTAACCATGCTTAACCAATGCACTATGCGAGCGTTTTTTTAAAGCGAAGCTTTCTTTGCCTCCTCCTTCGACTTTTCCACCGCTGCTGCTGCTGCTGTGGGCTGCTGTCACGCCCACCGCGCGTATATAGATGACAGCGCGAGTAAGAGAAAAGGCGACGGGAGAAACTTGTTTTCTCTTCACCACGGATGGATGGATGTTATGAGCGTCCCTTTTGGAACGTGGTGGTGGGTTGCGCCACCAAGCTCTTGCTTTTATACTGCCTAATTTCGTACCTAGGTTAAAAAAAGAAAAAAAAAACGAAAAAACCAATATGAAATCCAACAACCAAATTTTCTGACCACCTATTACCAACTTTGCTTTTGTACGCCTCCGTTTACTGAGGTTTACCTACTTTTCTTTCACCAATCTTCCTATAGCCTCTTACTGGATGGATGGATGGATGTTATGAGCGTCCCCTTTGGAAAGGGGCGGTGGGTTGTGCCACCAAGCTCTTGCTATTATACTGCCTAATGACCTGCCTAGTTCAAACTATAAAAAAAGAAAAAAAACCACGATGAACTCTCCCAACCAAATTTGCTGATCCTCTATTGAGAACTGTGCTTTTCTAAGTCTCCGTTTTTTGTCGTTTCCATACTTTTCTTCCACCACTCATCCAATCCACATCGAATGTGCACGTCGAATGTGCACAATGCTTCTGGAGCTCCCTGGCCATTGCCACATTATAGCCATTTGACAGCTGTAATTATCCATCACTCTCCTCGGAAGCATTGCAGAGACTGCTGCGCTTCCCTTCCCTTTCTACTAACGTGCGAGGCCAGAGGGGACCCAGATAGAACTGTAGAGAGGAGAAGGAGAGGGAGGAAGTGAAGTGAGAAGGTAAGGAAACCCCACTACTACAGACGGTTTTTTCATAGGCGCCACCATGGATGGTGGGATGTTATGAGCGCCCCCTTTGGAACGCGGTGGTGGGTTGCGCTACCAAGTTCTTGCGATCATACTGCTTATGTCCTATCTAGGTTAAGGAGGAAAAAAAAGAAAAAAAATTTATGAACTCCCAAAACCAAATTTTCGGATCCCCTATTGCGAACTTTGCTTTCGTACGTCACCGTTTTTTTGTCGTTTCCCTACTTTTCTTCCACAAATCTTACTCTTACTAATTTCGATTGCGGACGTGTTTACTTTTCCACTGCTCTCGCTTTCCCACTGCTCTCTCACCCAAGGGATTGAAGGAGGCCAGTTATGCCTGAATCGATCACTGGGCAGATGTTTTCACATTTTAATAAAACATGCTCCATCGTTTCCCTAGCTTTACCGCAGCCCTCAAGCAGATGCTTCTTCCTTCTTATATCTCGCTTTATAGGTGCGTATTCTAAGGCATTCAGATCTTGCTTCGAAAAGTAAGGAGCTTCCCTTTGAGTTATAATGAATTCTTCTTTTCTGATTTCGTTTTTTACTCTTGAGTAGTTACTCATGGCACGTTTCTTTTGCATTAGCGCCACCGATGAGATTATTTCAGCCTCTGACTTTCCGCTTGACGTTCATTGTTGCTGTGTTGCCCACCCTACAGGCCGCATACTTGCTGGTAGGCTTCTGTTCTATTTCGCGGAAGCTGCAGAGGAACCGCGAAGAGAGTCACGGCCGCAACAGAACTAGCCCTCTTCATTCAGAGGCATGTATATATACAGGTGACAACACTGACGGCGTGTAAGGGCAAACAAACTAACTGATATGCTACATATTCCTCTCCTTACAAGAACAAGTTAACTAATAATTAGTAGATTAGTATTGTTATAGAGATATACAGTATTCACAAAAAACTACGAATATATTTAATCATACATGACATGGACAGGCCGCCATTGGAATCTGAACCTGGCAACGTTTAACGTTAGAACGCTATCTAGTGAGAGAGTCTAGCAGTGTTATTGGTGGAATTAGAGGGTAGTAAATGGGATATAATAGGGCTCAGTGAGGTTAGGAGGACAAAAGAAGCATATACAGTGCTAAAAAGCGGGCATGTACTATGTCACCGGGGCTTAGCGGAGAGACGAGAACTAGGAGTCGGATTCCTGATTAATAAGGAAATAGCTGGTAACATACAGGAATTCTATAGCCTTAACGAGAGGGTGGCAGGTCTTGTTGTGAAACTTTATAAGAGGTACAAATTGAAGGTGGTACAAGTCTATGCCCCTACATGCAGTCATGATGACCAGGAAGTCGAAATCTTTTATGAAGATGTAGAATCGGTGATGGGTAAAGTCAAAACAAAATACACTATACTGATGGGCGACTTCAATGCCAGGGTAGGCAAGAGGCAGGCTGGAGACAAGTCAGTCGGGGAATATGGCATAGGCTCTAGGAATAGCAGAGGAGAATTATTAGTAGAGTTTGCAGAACAGAATAATATGCGGATAATGAATACCTTTTTCCGCAAGCGGGTTAGCCGAAAGTGGACGTGGAGGAGCCCGAATGGTGAGACTAGAAATGAAATCGACTTCATACTCTGCGCGAACCCTGGCATCATACACGATGTAGACGTGCTCGGCAAGGTACGCTGCAGTGACCATAGGAAGGTAAGAACTCGAATTAGCCTAGGCTTCAGGAGGGAACGGAAGAAACTGGCACACAAGAAGCCAATCAATGAGTTAGCGGTAAGAGGGAAACTAGAGGAATTCCGGATCAAGCTACAGAACAGGTATTCGGCTTTAACTCAGGAAGAGGACCTTAGAGTTGAAGCAATGAACGACAATCTCATGGGCATCATTAAGGAGTGCGCAATAGAAGTCGGTGGTAACGCCGTTAGACAGGAAACGAGTAAGCTATCGCAAGAGACGAAAAATCTGATCAAGAAATGCCAATGTATGAAAGCCTCTAACCCTACAGCTAGAATAGAACTGGCAGAACTTTCTAAGTTAATCAACAAGCGTAAGAGAGCGGACATCAGGAACTATAATATGGATAGAATTGAACAGGCGCTCAGGAAAGGAGAAAGCCTAAAAACAGTGAAGAACAAACTAGGAATAGGCAAGAATCAGATGTGTGCGTTAAGAGACAAAGTCGGCAATATCGTTACTAATATGGATGAGATAGTTCAAGTGGCTGAGGATTTCTATAGAGATTTATACAGTACCAGTGGCACCCATTACGATAGTGGAAGAGAGAATAGCCTAGAGGAATTCGAAATCCCACAGGTAACGCCAGAAGAAGTAAAGAAAGCCTTAGGAGCTATACAAAGGGGGAAGGCAGCTGGTGAGGATCAGGTAACAGCAGATTTGTTGAAGGATGGTGGTCAGATTGTTCTAGAGAAACTGGCCACCCTGTATACGCAATGCCTCATAACCTCGAGCGTACCGGAATCTTGGAAGAACGCTAACATAATCCTAATCCATAAGAAAGGGGACGCCAAAGACTTGCAAAATTACAGACCGATCAGCTTACTGTCCGTTGCCTACAAAGTATTTACTAAGGTAATCGCAAATAGAATCAGGAACACCTTAGACTTCTGTCAACCAAAGGAACAGGCAGGATTCCGTAAAGGCTACTCAACAATAGACCATATTCACACTATCAATCAAGTGATAGAGAAATGTGCAGAATATAACCAACCCTTATAAATAGCTTTCATTGATTACGAGAAAGCGTTTGATTCAGTCGAAACCTCAGCAGTCATGGAGGCATTACGGAATCAGGGCGTAGATGAGCCATATGTAAAAATACTGGAAGATATCTATAGCGGCTCCACAGCCACCGTAGTCCTCCACAAAGAAAGCAACAAAATCCCTATAAAGAAAGGCGTCAGGCAGGGACATACGATATCTCCAATGCTATTCACAGCATGTTTACAGGAGGTATTCAGAGGCCTGGAGTGGGAAGAATTGGGCATAAAGGTTGTTGGAGAATACCTCAGCAACTTGAGATTCGCTGATGATATTGCCTTGCTTAGTAACTCAGGAGACCAATTGCAATGCATGCTCACTGACCTGGAGAGGCAAAGCAGAAGGGTGGGTCTGAAAATTATTCTGCAGAAAACTAAAGTATTGTTTAACAGTCTCGGAAGAGAACAGCAGTTTACGATAGGTAGCGAAGTACTGGAAGTGGTAAGGGAATATATCTACTTAGGGCAGGTAGTGACCACGGATCCGGATCACGAGACTGAAATAGCCAGAAGAATAAGAATGGGTTGGGGTGCGTTTGGCAGGCATTCTCAAATCATGAACAGCAGGTTGCCACTATCCCTCAAAAGGAAAGTGTATAACAGCTGTGTGTTACCAGTACTCACATATGCGGCAGAAACCTGGAGGCTTATGAAAGGGGTTCTGCTGAAATTGAGGACGACGCAACGAGCTATGGAAAGAAGAATGATTGGTGTAACGTTAAGGGATAAGAAAAGAGCAGATTGGGTGAGGCAACAAACGCGGGTAAACGACATCTTAGTTGAAATCAAGAAAAAGAAATGGGCATGGGCTGGACATGTAATGAGGAGGGAAGATAACCGATGGTCACTAAGGGTTGCGAACTGGATTCCAAGGGAAGGGAAGCGTTGCAGGGGGCGGCAGAAAGTTAGGTGGGCGGATTACATTAAGACGTTTGCAGGGACAACATGGCCACAATTAGTACATGACCGGGGTAGTTGGAGAAGTATGGGAGAGGCCTTTGCCCTGCAGTGGGCGTAACTAGGCTGATGATGATGATGATGGTGACATGTGCTCATCACTAATGTACTGTATGGAATACAGCAATGTACTGTATACAGCATGGCCTAGGACAAGCAATGCAACAAAAAAAACAAATAACGCTCGCAGAGACACGCAACCGTCTGCATACAGTTCATGCAGCACTCGAGTTCTTTGGACCTAGCACACAGGCTACATATGGTCCCGGTATCGATCTGGAGGCCTTCTGTTCCTCGGTGGTTGGACGCGACGTTGAAGCACACGGTCATCCGACACAGCTGGTGATGGGGCTCGTAGCGTGGGCGTTGCTGGTGTGGCTTCAGGTCGAGCTCTTGAGGCGTAATCGTTCGGTTGCCGAGATGCCGACGATGGAGTCATGGGTTCGGAAACGGCATTATGCTGCAGGTACCCTGGATAGCATCGACGCGTTTCAGGTTCGTTCATCATCAAGCCGAAACGTTGATGGACCTTGCTGACGGATTAGCTTGCTCGGGTGGCTAAACGCGAAGTCCCCCTTAACCGATATTGCAAGTTTTTTTAATTCTAACGTAATCACCAACAGACACTGTTGTCTTCTTCGCGGCCCTACGATGCTCTGTGTACGCTTTGCTGTACTCTTGCTTGCTCTTAACTCGTTGGCGCGGACGATGAAGCTCGGAAACAGGATCGCTGAAGAAAGCTGGTGATTGGTGACCTAGAATGTCAAGGCGCGTTCTCGGTCGCCGTCCGTGCAGGAGAACAGACGGTGCAACTCCCGTAGTGGCATGTGGCGTGCAGCGATATATTCCCAGATACTCGGTTACTGCTTGGCGAAGTGGACGCTGTTCCAGCATGGCGACTTGCACAAAATACTTGAAGACCCGGTTAAACCGCTGGACAACTCCGTTCGATTGGGGGCAGTAAACGGAAGAGTGTGCAAGGCGGATGGCGCGATCGTTGAGGAACTAAATGAACTCCATAGATGAGAACTGGGGCCCATTGTCGCAGACCACCACGTCCGGATAGCCTTCACGGGAGAACACGTGAAGCAAAATGTTGCTGACGGTGCGGGATGATACTGTAGAATTGAACATCTGGCCATTTCCAAAAATAGTCGATGAGCGTAATGGCATATCTGCAGTCATATGGGGCTCTCTCTATAGGGCCGACGATGTCAACAGCAAGCTTCTGCCATGGACGCTTTGGCAGGGGTACTGGCTGCAAGGGGGGTAGCAGCAGTCTTGGTACATTTGCCAGCCATCTGGCATATGCTGCAGTTCTCGATGGAAAGCTTCACTTGCCTGTCCATGGCTGGGCAGCAGAACCGTTCTCGTAGCCGAGCGTTTGTTCGAACTATACCAGGGTGAGCTTCATGGGCAGCAGCGATTACCTGCGGTGTGAGAGACAAGGGAATGACAATTCGTTCGCGGCGCATGAGCAGGTTGTCAACTACGGACAATTGTTCACGTACCAAAAATCACTAAAGATTGCCCGAGAGCATCTTATGTACAGGCCAAGATGTGGCGACATAGATATTGACTTGTTCTAACATGCAGCCTTCACGAAGGGCCGGTTGAAACTGCTCTTTGGTGAGGCACGGTAACTCAACAAAGGACACAACCTCATCAAATAAGATATTTTCCTGCGGAGACGTAACTGGAAGAGGCATCCGCCACCTGGTTTTCAGGCCCCTTCCGATACTCTACTGTATAATTGTAGCGAAGGAGCCGTTCCGACGAGCCTGCATGATGCGAAGGGGGCGGCGCTCAGTGCCCGGAGAGGAGCGCAGCGAGACCAAAGCTTGGTGGTCCTTGTGCTACGTGAAATGCCGTCCCCACAAGTACGTATGCCAATGCTCACAGGCCCAAACACACACCAGCGCTTCACGCTCTCCAACTCCATATTTCGTATCTGCAGGTGAAAGTGCGCGTGAAGCAAAGGCAACAGTTCGCAGCCTGTGGCCATCCACCTGCTGGAGAACAGCACCCAGTCCACAGTCAGACGCGTGAGTGGACACTACAACCGGAAGGGAAGCATCTAACCTGTGCAGAACTTTGCTGGAAGAGAGCAGAAGCGTCACCTGGGCGAAACTGGCGTCTACAGTATCATTCCATATGAATGGCTGGTTCTACCACGTCAGCAAGCCTGGGAACGAACTTGGCATATTACTCGATCAGTCCGAGGAAAAAGCGCAGACTAGTACTATCAGTAGGTGCTGAAGTATTCATAATGGAAGCAATTTTTTATGGCAAAGGAGAGATGCCTTGCGGTGTGATCATGTGTCCCAAGAAGGAAAGTTCCCGTACGCCAAATACACACTTGTCATTCAACTTGAGCCCTGCTTCATTAATGTCCCGCAGTACAGTGGTCAGGTTGGCCAAGTGTTCCTGTTCGCTCTTACCGAAAACAATGATGTCGTCAATATAGAACAAAACATCAGAGCATCCTTGAAGGATTTTCGACATAATTTGTTGAAATGCAGCGGGGGCGGATACCAACCGAAAACACACGCGTTTGAAGTGGAAGGGGCCATCTCGAGTTATGAAAGCGGTCAAGTCACGGCTTTCAGGATCGAGCAAAACCTGTTAGTAGGCCGATGCGAGATCTAGCTTCGAAAAATGCGTTGCCCCAACGAGATTGCGGAGTAGTTCTTTGGTGTGTGGGAGAGGGAAGCTATCCGCCACGGCAGCTTTATTAGGCTCTCGTAAATCGACACAAACACGAATGCCTCCATCCGTCTTTTGAACAACAACAATCGGAGACACCCATTCTGAAGTGTTGATGAGCTCTATCACGCCCAATTTCTCCAGCCGACGAAGTTCCTCAAGTACCCGAGCTCGGAGTGAAAGAGGAAGGCGGCGAAGTTTTGCTACAGCGGGCGGAATCGAGAGCCGTACTTTGGCACGATGCACAAACCCATTTGCTAGGCCGAGATTGGATTCGCAAAGACATTCAAATTCATTGCGCAATTGTGCTGGAAGACATGAAGATGAAACTGGTTCCTGAACTGGCACTTGTACGTAAGTAGCATTGTTAGCTGACGTAGTAGTCTCAAGACAGCGGAGGGACGAGCCATCAATCAAGAAGAGGCATAATGGCGTCGACACCCAGTAGCGATGTGCCTTGCGAGACAACGTAGAACAGAATAGACGCCTCGCGTTCCTTGTATGTGACATTCAAAAGAAAGCATCCTCGCACTGGAATAGTCCTTTTTAAAAAAATCTAACAGCTTCACCCGGAACGCCGACAGCAGCACCTGTCCGGCAAGATAATTATCAAGAAGATCACACGCTAGAATGGAAATTGAAGATCCCGAGTCGATAAGGAATGTTAAAGTCGCGTTACCAGTTGCTACCTCGACTAAAATTCCGGCGCGGCCGGACGCGGTCAGACATACAATGTTCACAGCTTCAGTGTCAGTTTCATTGTCGGGCAATGTCTGTTCGCTAAGCTCACGTGCTGTAATGGCCCGTTCTTGTTGCATACCGCGCTGAAGTGACCAATGAGCCACAAGCGATAGCAGCGTTGACCTTCAGCTGGGCAGCGGGGTGATGAGGCCAGGGGGCGGACACTTCGTATACATCCCATTGGCCGTTTTCGAGCAGACGCTCTTTCGACGCTAGCGCCAAGGTCCCCTTCAGTTACGACCCAACCAATGGGCGACGCATTAAGCAAAATGGCGGCGCACATGATTGTTTACGTTGTCATGGCAACAGCAACAGCAGCGGCGCGGCACCTCCTCTCCCAAACGTTTTTTTTTCCTTTTTGTTTTTATTATGCCGACCCGCTCCACTCCCTTTCCCCCATGCCGCGCGCTCGCCGCTCACTTTTTTTGTTTTTACCCGTAAGCGGCGCGTTTTTTCTTCTTTTTTATTGCGCGCTTGTTACCGGGTGCCTCGCGCCAGCTCGCAAGCAATGCGCGCGCTACGCCACGCATTGGCATTGCTTGCGAGCTGGCGCGTGGTGCGCCGTGGGCTATGCGTTGGCAGGCACGCAGTCTTGCCCATACATATATTATACCAGCATGTGCCGGAACGTAAAAAAAATTCCACTTCCAGCACAACAGATGTTTAGTCTCGCTTTATTGACTTCGTTTCCGAAAAGCGATTTTTCTTACAACGTGGTGTGATACACGCTCAAAAAACGAGCAAAAGTGAGAGGTGCATGATATATACAAGAGTACTAAAGAGAAAAGTTCACAGATGGTGAAATAACAAAAGCGCTAGAAAACACGAAGGCCATTTCATGTACACACATATAAAAACAAGATTTTTATATAACGTCCTCAAGACCTAAATGTAGACGAGCTCCTGATATGTGCACTAAGATATTGCACAAAATTGGACGACGTGTATGACATAGTCATGACAACTATAAAAAGGGAAAACTCACTAGTAATGGCAAGAACAATGACACGCAAAATACCTGAAAGATAGAATAAAATGCTAACATGGTTTGATTGAGAGCCATACCGAAAGAAAGCTTACTTATAAATCTGCACGAAAGTATATGAAATGCTTGACATGTTCATTACTGCTGAACAAATTGAAAAAAACATGGTAGAAAAAAATAACATTGTACTAAAAACTGAAACACACATTATCATATTTTGCACTTGGCCACAACTTGAGTAACGGTGGCAAGGCGAACAAAAGATAGTCGGCTTTTGCAGCAGCACATAGAAAACATTCACAGAAAGGCTTATTCCTCAATCAAAGACCAGGTAAAACAAGCCAACACGACTTTTCTTTCTACCCGAATGCAATGCTTAGCAATAAAATGACGTCACTTAATGCACTAAGTCATACCTACTGGCCTCTCCCTTGTATAATAAACACGAACTGCAAAAATCTGCATGTAGGACACTTGCAATGCTCATGCTTTCCAGAGGAAAAAAAAGCGTATCATGCCTACACATGAAGGTTGATCGCGCGGTTTTCCCATCGGGCGTTACTGAGATAGTACACAAGCACTAACAGTAATTTTTCAGCTGTTAGTTGGTTTGTAGAACGCGATACACAGAAAAAGCACTGAGGGCGGTATGGAAAGCTGGGCAAGTTACTGAAGTTGCAGAATGAGACTTGGCACAGAAAAACACAAGTCACCGACTAGGTGACAATGAGGAGGAACATCTATTTGTCAGCTTTCTCTACCGGGAAGAGGCAAGTGTAGCACAATCAAGGCGCAACGACGTCCGGAGCCTCATGGAGTACACAAATGGACAGGGCTGTGTTCGTGTACATGCGCCTTCTGATGTCCTTGGGTCTGAGCGCTCACCTGTTGTCTTTAGGCACCCGGAACAACCTTGCAGAACTTGTTTTTGAGGTATTTGTGCACCACTGCACGATGCACGAGCGGTACGAGTCGTGAAACGGGTGAAACGTCGCGTAGCACAAGCACACAGCTACCGAGGACCACAGAACTGACGAAACTAGCCCCGTCGGTCAACGCACAGCAGCGCACGCATCTCGATGACAGCAGATAACAAAAATAAAGCGTTACCTAGCGGACTAAGCAGCAGCTGGGCCGGCGGGGATGGCACGGCGGCGCGGGCGTGTAGACAGTCGAAGGTGAGGGAGTTGAGAGGGTGTTACGAGAGAGGGCGTAGGGAGAGGAGTTGAGCGGGGGGAAGGGCTTGGCTACCTGGATCGGCGCGCGTGCGCGCGACGATCTACGAGGCCATGCAAGGGAAACGGATTTTCGCGTCGCCCATTACAGAGATGGCGCCAATTTCCTGTGCCACCGGAACCGGGGAGTGTCCCCCCCCCTGATGAGACACGGTGCTGGTGCGAACCGCAACGATAGCAGTGAGAGGATAAGTTGTATTGGCGCAGATACGAGGCAGGTTGGCGGCTGTCGTTCTGCAGGCTCACCTTGGTACGAGGTGCATGCATGAGCACGTCGTTACGCGAAGGAGGGTGGCGTGTTCCTGTGCTTCTATGGTCGTATGGCGCCGAGCCAGAAGAAGAACAAAACTTTATTGGTAGAAAGGACTTCATTGCCCCTAAAACGGGGTAACGCCGTGTGGTTGGGCCCCCCTATATGCGCTGCACGTTGCCGGAAGCAAATTCTCGAACGTCATCATTGGCCTGTTCGACTTGTGAAGCTAATGCCACTGCTCGGGGGAACGAGAAGGCCGAACCTTCAAGAAGAAGGCGTTCGCGAAGGTGCTGAGACGCGACCCCTTCCACGAACTGGTCACGAAGCGAGTCTTCCAGAGACACATAAGAACATGCCATGGCGAGTGCACATAGTGCAGCAACATAATCCTGTGCAGACTCCCCTGGTTGTTGAATACGACGGCGAAACCAGTGTCTTTCTGCGACGACATTGCTTGTGCTTGTGAAACGTTGCTTTAAAGTTTTGATAGCTTCGTCGTAAACGGAATGCAGAGCGGCGTCCCCACTATCCTCACTACGTTTACCGCCGGCAGCTGGCCCACCGCTCTGGGCGACATCCGATGTAAGCAGCAGGCTGGAGAAGACACGTTGAACGCCGAGGCTGTGTATCAGCAGGGCCTTGCGACGTTCGGGCTTGAAGTCGGATGCTCCTGATGCCAGCAGGAAGTTCTCGAACATCCGGGGCTATTGCGGCCAGGGAACAGGTCGGCCGGGTGGAATGCGGGTGGCGGAGCGAGCCCGATACAGCTCATGGCGTAGAAAAGTTGCAGGCGTGGTTATGCCCATTGAAAAGATCCCGTCGCCATTGTTTCATTTCGCGAAAGCCGCAGAGGAACTACGAACACAGTCACGCTCGCAACGGAACTAGCCCTTTTTATTCAGAGGCATGAATATATACAGGTGACAACACTGGCGCCACTGGCGGCGTGTAAGTGCAAACAGAAACTGAAACTGATATACTACAGGTTCCTTGGTCCTTTCTTCCACTGTGACCTAGGTCGTCTGGCACCCAGGGCCCATAGGACTTCTGTCACCGCCCCGCCCCCCTGGGTGCAGTCGAGGAAGGCGAGGATATCGAGAAGTTCCCGGTTTCAGCACCAGTACAGACGCCTTGGATACCGTGCACGTCCCTCAGGTGCCCCTCTCCTTCGCTTTCTTTCCCAGAGATCGCGAATGCAGCAGGTATTGGCGGCGAGGAGTTACGGAGTCGCCATCTATCGGAAGCGCCTCACTGGTGTAGTATGAGGGATCACACGGCGCACTCCTCATAGGTTTTGCTGTCAGCGCTCACTGAAAACACCACGCAGGAGCTCTCCCGAACATTTCTGCAAGTACTTTCGAAACGAGAGAAGTTTATTACTGTCTAAATAATAATCTTGGGCAAACTGAAAGCAGGCGCTATCTCTTCACCGCATACGCACAGTGAACGCCACTGTGCGCGGTCGCCGCGATGTAGTCTCCCGAACTGGCTTCTTGCGTGAAAGGTAGGCAAATGCTGAGAGCAAACTATGTGTAATATGTTCTTATAGTGTTTGTATAACTAAATGGAGCGTAATAGAATGAAGCCTTAATGCAGCGATCGCACAGCTTCGCAGGGACCGACTGCGCATCTGCATGCTTGTCCGCGCACTGTTTCGCTTTCGCCGCGTGCGCGTTTTCGCACCGTGCCATGAGCTTTAGGCTGCAGAATATGAGCATTTGACAGTATACAAGCAACCATTGCTACGTGAGCGCTATGAGAGCTGTTCAAAAATAATTTCTTTGTAGAGACTTCGACGCCTGATGTGCCGTCGCAATGATTCAATCTTTTTTTTCTGAATTATCAGACTTTTCAATATTATTTCTCGAGTTGCGTCGCACTCTATGTTTATCGGTGTTCTCGGCGTGCGATTTCGCGCTGCTTCTTTTTTTGTAATCCAGTGCATTATTTACTAACACAAACATGACCGTATGCCATGCTTTTCTTTAATGTGCTTCTTACCGCTCCCTTTCCACTCCAGTAAAGGTGCCAGTATCTATAGTGTAACGCACAGTTGAGTGACGGTGCTTTAATCAATCTACCTTGGGCGAACTTGTGCCTGACAAAGATCTAAATGAGACCCTCGCTAGAACGTCCACAGTCTTTTCGCAAGAGACCCGCACCTCTTCTTCTTCCCTCGTGTCCCGCTCTGATGACACGCTGCTCCGATTGCGCGTGCCTTGCGACCCCGTGCTGCCCGCTTCACTGCCGTTATCTTTCGCTGGTTGCAGTAAACAACTGAACGGACGAAGAAGGCGGCTGGCGCGCGTAATTTGAAATCATCTGTGTCAATAGCATCGACAAGTACATAGACCAAACCGTCACGACATTAGACGGGCAGCGAACTCGGGCGAGCGTCTCATTGCGCGTTTTTCGAACATCGCAGACCCGGCGCCGTAGCAGAAATCATTCTCGCGTCTATGCTTGCTGCATACCCGAGTTGTAGCCGATGACTGTTTGCCGGTTTTATGTTTCGCGAGCCAAGCTTCACGCAGCATCTTGTCCTGCGGCTACGTAAGAATAAGGCTGACACCGGGCTCCGTTGCGTACGTCCGGCACTGCGGCACCGAGAAGTAGCCTACAATGTTGCGCGCCTTCAAAGGCAGCCACTAAATGTTGTAGTGCTTTCAATCGTTGTAAAGGAGACACTCGAAGCGGGAAAATCTCGCCACTAAATGAGGACCGCAGCGTACGAGGGAACTTAAACTCTCGTTTCCAGCTAGCTTCGGCGCTCCGGAAGTAGCTGACGCGCCCGCTATGTCCACATGATCCCCAATAGCACGTCACACCGACGGTGGCGCCAGCTTTTCCAGTGGTGGAGCTCGAGGCCAATACACGCTGTTTTTTCTGCGCCAAATAACACAGGGTGCTGCACTGATAACATGTGATAAGCGCATGTGCACATATTCTGTCAGACTGTAAGGCTTGGCAACCAATACAAATGCGGAATCGTGGCAAATACGGCTCACGGCTCAATACGGCTCAAGTAAATACGGCTCAAGTAAAAAAAATTATAAAGTTTTAATTACCAGTTTTAGCGGCAACATTGCATTTGCAAAATTGAACGACGACATTCATATCTTGCCCAACAAAAACTTCACAAAAATCGAAATTAAATTGTGTCTCCGTGACGCTGATCACAGAGACACCATATTGTCACGTGGTAGTGACGGTGAAGAAAGAAGCAGTACGGTGGAATACAAAACTAGCTTTTATTGGGCGAACCTGTGCCCACAAAACAGGCTACACTTATAGCACAACGAAAGCGGCGAACACGCTCGGCGATCGTCGAAAATCTGATCAGCGGGTCAAGCGCGTCGGCTTTTACAGATCAGTCGTCGAATGTTCCAGATTAACTGATGGGACCCGCGTGTCTTCCACAAAGTTCTACACCATTCGTGTCACGCGATGAAATCTGATAACACAAGGTTCGGCGACAACAGACACGCGGATAGAAGCGTCGATAACTTTCCAGAAACGTCGGAAACATGCAGGCGCGTTCCTCGCTCTGCGATTACAGTTGTTAAGCGGCGAAACGTGGTTGCGCGATAAAGATAAGTACACGTGTCATTACCCCCCTCTTAAAAAGCATCGACCCATGCTGCAAACAAACGAAAGTAACAAAGAAAAGCACTCGTAGCAAAGAAAACAACAAACTAAGGAAGTTCATCAGCGTCCGTAAAATGGTTTAAGGCGCACCACGTGGACCACTTCAGATCGTGCGCGGCGCCGCTGTGAGTGCGAAATGCCGTCTGGCACGACCTCATAGTCTAGTGCGCCAATACGTCGGATGACCTTGTTGTAATAGCGTCGCAGCAGCTTCTCACTGAGTCCTCGCCGGCGTATCGGAGTCCATACCCAAACACGGTCGCCGGGCTGGTACTCGACGAAGCGTCTTCGTAGGTTGTAGTGTCGGCTGTCGGTACGCTGCTGGGTCTTGATCCGTAGGCGGGCGAGCTGTCGGGCTTCTTCGGCGCGCTGGAGATAGCTAGCGACGTCAACATTCTCTTCGTCAGTGATGTGGGGCAGCATGGCGTCGAGCGTCGTCGTCGGGTTCCTGCCGTAAACCAGCTTAAACGGCGTGATCTGTGTTGTTTCTTGCACCGCCGTGTTGTAAGCGAATGTTACGTACGGCAGGACGGCATCCTAGGTCTTGTGTTCGACATCAACGTACATTGCTAGCATGTCGGCGAGGGTCTTATTCAGCCGCTCCGTAAGGCCATTCGTCTGCGGGTGGTAGGCCGTGGTCCTCCTGTGCCTTGTATGACTGTATTTCAGAATGGCTTGGGTAAGCTCCGCTGTAAAGGCCGTTCCTCTGTCGGTGATGAGGACTTCTGGGGCGCCATGTCGAAGCAGGATGTTTTCGACAAAGAATTTCGCCACTTCGGCTGCGCTACCTTTCGGCAGTGCTTTAGTTTCAGCGAAGCGGGTGAGGTAGTCTGTCGCCACGACGATCCACTTGTTTCCGGTTGTTGACGTCGGAAAGGGTCCCAGCAAGTCCATCCCGATCTGCTGGAATGGTCGGCAAGGAGGCTCGATTGGGTGTAGTAATCCGGCTGGCCTTGTCGGCGGTGTCTTGCGTCGCTGACAGTCTCGGCATGTTCTGACATAACGGGCGACGTCGGCGGTCAGGCGCGGCCAATAATATTTTTCTTGAATCCTCGATAGTGTCCGGGAAAAACCGAGGTGTCCAGCGGTTGGATCGTCATGTAGGGCGTGCAATACTTCTGGACGAAGTCCTGACGGGACAACAAGAAGGTAATTGGCGCGGACTGGTGAGAAGTTCTTCTTCACGAGTAGATTGTCTTGAAGCGTGAAGGAAGATAATCCGCGCTTAAATGCCCTGGGGACAACGTTGGTGTGCCCTTCCAAATAATCGACGAGGCCTTTAAGTTCCGGGTCCACTCGTTGTTGTTCGGCGAAGTCTTCCGCGCTTATTATACCAAGGAAGGCGTCGTCATCCTCGTCATCTTGCGGCGGCGGGTCAATGGGGGCGCGTGATAGGCAATCGGCGTCTGAGTGTTTTCGTCCGGACTTGTATGTTACAGTGATGTATTCTTGTAGTCTGAGGCTCCACCGTGCTAGCCGTCCTGAGGGATCCTTTAAATTCGCTAGCCAGCACAAGGCGTGATGGTCGCTGACGACTTTGAATGGCCTGCCATATAGGTAAGGGCGAAATTTCGCTGTAGCCCAAACGATGGCGAGGCATTCCTTTTCGGTTGTAGAATAATTGCCTTCCGCTTTTGACAACGACCGGCTAGCGTAAGCTATCACGTGTTCATGTCCATCTTTTCTCTGGACCAGGACGGCGCCGAGGCCTAGGCTACTGGCGTCAGTGTGGATTTCGGTATCGGCGTTCTCGTCGAAGTGCGCAAGTACGGGCGGCGACTGCATGCGTCGTTTGAGTTCTTGAAATGCCTCGGCCTGCGGCGTTTCCCACTTGAACTCGACGTCACATTTAGTTAGCTGCGTCAGCGGCTCAGCGATGCGTGAAAAGTTCTTGACAAATCGCCTGTAGTAGGCGCACATGCCAAGAAATCTACGCACTGCCTTCTTGTCGATGGGCTGTGGGAACTTTGCTATGGCAGCTGTCTTCTGCGGGTCGGGGTGGACTCCAGATTTGCTGATGACGTGGCCTAAAAATAGAAGCTCCTCGTAAGCGAAGCGGCACTTTTCCGGCTTCAGAGTAAGTCCTGATTTCCTGATGGCCTCTAATACTGTTGCCAGCCGCCTAAGGTGAACGTCGAAATTTTCGGCGAAGACGATGACGTCATCCAAGTATACGAGACAGGTCTGCCACTTCAATCCTGCTAAAACCGTGTCCATCACGCGCTGGAACGTTGCAGGCGCCGAGCACAGTCCGAATGGCATAACCTTGAACTCGTAGAGGCCGTCTGGGGTGATGAAGGCGGTCTTTTCGCGATCTCTTTCGTCGACTTCTATTTGCCAATAGCCAGACTTGAGATCCATGGACGAGAAGTATTTAGCGTTGCAGAGCCGATCCAATGCGTCGTCTATCCGTGGGAGGGGGTATACGTCCTTCTTCGTGATCTTGTTCAGACGCCGATAATCGACGCAGAAACGTAGGGTTCCGTCCTTTTTCTTTACCAGAACAACAGGGGATGCCCACGGGCTTTTGGATGGCTGGATGATGTCGTCGCGCAGCATTTCGTCGACTTGTTCTCTTATAGCTTCACGTTCTCGCGACGAAACTCGGTAAGGGCTCTGACGGAGTGGTCGAGCGCATTCCTCGGCGATTATGCGATGCTTGGCGACTGGTGTTTGTCGAATCCTCGATGACGTCGAAAAGCAGCCTTTGTATCGTCGGAGCAGACTTCTCAGCTGCTGTTGCTTAATCATAGGGAGATTTGGATTAATGTCGTAGTCTGGTTCGGGAACCATGGTCGTCGGGGTAGATGCGGCGGAATCCGATAGGACAAACGCATTACTTGTTTCCAGAATTTCCTCGATGTACGCGATCGTCGTGCCCTTGTTGATGTGCTTGAACTCCTGGCTGAAGTTTGTCAGCAACACTTCAGTTTTCCCTCCATGCAGTCGAGCGATCCCTCTTGCGACGCAAATTTCACGGTCTAGCAGTAGACGTTGGTCGCCTTCGATGACGCCTTCTACGTCAGCGGGTGTTTCGGTGCTGACCGAAATAACAATGCTGCAGCGAGGCGGGATGCTCACTTGATCTTCAAGCACACTCAAGGCGTGGTGACTACGAGGGCTCTCCGGCGGCATTGCTTTATCTTCCGACAGCGTTACTGACTTCGACTTGAGGTTGATGATAGCGCAGTGTAGGTCCAGGAAGTCCATACCGAGAATGACGTCTCGTGAACACTGTTGGAGGATAACGAAGTTGGCAGGGTAAGTCCGGTCATGAATGGTTATTCTTGCCGTGCAGATCCCAGTCGGCGTGATGAGGTGTCCTCCAGCGGTGCGAATCTGAGGGCCTTCCCATGCGGTCTTCACTTTCTTCAACTGGGCGGCGATGTGTCCACTCATTACGGAGTAATCGGCCCCTGTGTCGACTAAGGCAGTGACTGCGTGGCCGTCGAGAAGCACGTCGAGGTCGGTTGTTCTTTGTCTGGCATTGCAGTTAGGTCTTGGCGTTGGATCACGGCTGCGTCGTGTTGAAATGAAGTTGGAACGTCGCGTCGTCAAGTCGTCTTTCGTCGGTGTAGTTTTGGCTTCCAGACTTCGTCGGGACGGCGGCGTGTCGTCATTAGGTCGTCGAGATGGTTTCTTCGTCGTCTTCGTCGGCGGCGGAGGATCTTCGGCAGTTCGACGAACAGCAACCGCACCTCCATCGGTTGCTGCTTTTAGTTTTCCGGGTATGGGCTCGCTGACCGGCCCCGGGCTGGGCCAGTGTATGGTCGGCGCTGCGGCGACAGGTAGCGGCGTGGTGATGGCGAACGGGACGGCCGTCGAGGGCTCCACTGTGTAGCGGCGAGGTAATCGGCGATGTCACGTGGGCGCTCGCCAAGCTGTGGACGCGGCGCGTTGACGGCGAAACCTCGCAGTCCCATCTCCCGGTACGGACATCGTCGGTAGACGTGACCCGCTTCTCCGCAGTGGTAGCAGAGCGGGCGGTGGTCAGGAGCACGCCAGATGTCCGTCTTCCTCGCGTAGGTGCGCTGGGCGACGGGTGGTCGTGCTGGCGGCGGCGGCGGCGGACGACGAAACTGTGGCGTGACAGGGCCCTGGCGCGGTCGCGGAGGGGGTCCTTGACGGCGTGCGACGGCGGCGTAGGTCATCGCTTGCGGCTCACGCTGCGGCGATTCAGGGGCTACTCCAAGTTGTTGTTGGAGCTCCTCACGCACGGCGTCGGCAATCGAAGCCACTTGAGGCTGTGATGATGGGAACAGCTTTTGTAGCTCCTCCCGCACGACAGCTCGGATAGTCTCGCGTAGGTCGTCGGCGGCGAGTGACTGAACGCCGGCGTAGTGGGTAGAGCTTGTACGGCAGTTGAATTGCCGGTTCCGCATTTGAGTGTCTTCTCGATGCTGGTGGCCTCGCGAAGGAACTCTTCTACGGTCTTCGGTGGGCTTCGTATCATTGCGCCGAAAAGTTCTTCCTTCACACCACGCATGAGAAGGCGGACTTTCTTCTCCTCAGGCATATCCGGGTCGGCATGGCGGACCAGACGTTTCATTTCTTCCGTGAAGATGGCGACGTTCTCATTAGGTAGCTGCACTCGGGCGTCCAGCATGGCTTCGGCCCTTTCCTTGCGCACGATGCTCGTAAAGGTGCGCAGGAAGCCGGTACGGAAGAGGTCCCATGTCGTCAAGGTCGACTCCCGGTTCTCAAACCACGTTCTGGCGGCATCTTCTAAGGCAAAGTATACATGCCGCAGCTTGTCGTCGGAGTCCCAGTTGTTAAAAGTCGCGATTCGTTCGTAGGTCTCCAACCAGGATTCTTGGTCTTCAGTCGCTGCTCCATGGAAGGTCGGTGGGTCCCGAGGTTGTTGTAGGATAACGGGGGACGCTGGGGCAGCCATTGGGGTTGTTTTGACCACGATCTTCTTTGTCGACTCAGGTGGAAGTCCGTGCTCTGGGGGCAGTCCTTGCAGTCTGCGGCTAGCACGCTAGTCTTCGGCGATGTTAGTTTTGTCCTCGGGCTTTGGGCTTGGATCGCGGCTTTGCGGGGGCGTTCGGTGCATGAACGCACAAGCACCTCCACCAGATGTCACGTGGTAGTGACGGTGAAGAAAGAAGCAGTACGGTGGAATACAAAACTAGCTTTTATTGGGCGAACCTGTGCCCACAAAACAGGCTACACTTATGCTATCTTCGGCTGGTCGCTTCCATCCCCCGAAGCAGAGTCGGGCAGATCCGGCGTTCCCCGAGCTCAGAGGTAGTGGACGAGCGCGCAAGCCAAACGTGCGAGTCGCTCTCGGAGGAGGCAATGGCAGATGCTAAACAACGTGACTACTACCAACGTCCGATGTTTCGCTTATCGAAAGCTCCCGGCGCTGCCGGGAAAACCGGCGGACGCGCCGGCGGGACGAGCGTTCGTCGCAGTGGCCTAGGTTGCCTAGCTTACGGTGGGCCGTCGCCAACAGCAGCGACGCGGCTCTGCGATGACGTTTCAATTTCGACGACTGCTCCGCCGACAGGGCTCGGAGCGCCTCAGAGCGCTCGAAGGTGGAGAGCAATCGAGAAGAACCAGCCGAACGCAGGGCGGGCACCCTCTTTCAACCAGCCGAAGACAACGCCGCTCGCGAGAGCGCTCCAGAGCGCTCAGAAACGACCAGTCGAAGATGGCATTATAGCACAACGAAAGCGGCGAACACGCTCGGCGATCGTCGAAAATCTGATCAGCGGTTCAAGGCGCGTCGGCTTTATAGATCAGTCGTCGAATGTTCCAGATTAACTGATGGGACCCGCGTGTCTTCCACAAAGTTCTACACCATTCGTGTCACGCGATGAAATCTGATAACACAAGGTTCGGCGACAACAGACACGCGGATAGAAGCGTCGATAACTTTCCAGAAACGTCGGATACATGCGGCGCGTTCCTCGCTCTGCGATTACAGTTGTTAAGCGGCGAAACGTGGTTTCGCGATAAAGATAAGTACACGTGTCAATATTGGAAAAACGGAAAACGCCACGTGCCTCCCAGCTGCGCGGGCCGCCAGTTCTATGAAAATTACGAGTTCTCTCATCCTGATCAATAAGGCCTTGTTTTTATTTGCTGCTATACGGACAAACGTGATTTTCCGAGCTGCGGTACCACCAACAGATTGGGAGCAGAATACAGCACGCTTCGCGTCCGATTCTTGGCGTCACCATAAAAAAAAAAAAGAAGACCGCGATGAAGTCCGTGCCAGCGAAACCTGTTGGTCTGCACTCGCAATGGAGAGGGTTGGGGGATCAACGTTACGGGTCCACTATTACAAGTTTATTTCGCCACTGCCATACTGGCGCCGCCCGCAGTGCAAAGTACTGTAGGCTGTGGCACCCAAAGCGATTATGTTTAAGAAGTTCTTGTTGAGTTAATAATATGAATTTGAGTGCTCAATTCTTTGAATTGAAGTGCTTCCTCTATAAGTACTAGTTAAGGGATTATTAAGGATAGGGTTATTACTTATCTGCCATATTTTTCACGCTACCGAGTTCCTGGTAATCACAAAGACACATAACTTAATAGAATATCAGGAAATATCCTTACAAATTCACGTTTCTTTTTGTTGTAAAATTTTGTGCAGCTGACACAGACACTGCTCTTGTGACATGAAGTCACACAACAACAACAGTTTTCTGAAACTTTGGAGGGTAAGAAGGAAAGCGTGAAACATAACGGCAGGTATCGCAGCGGCTTCTCGAGAGAGGGGAAGCAAAAGGGAGCCGAACATCGTGGCGCCCGCGATTATATACAGCCTGTCGAGTCAATCGCCACCAAACTCTTCGGCGGCACCGAGTCGGAAGACGATCCGCAGAATCCCATTAGCGACTTTTGACGGCTGCACTTATGCAACATCGCTCTCAATGAACGCTTCGCCGTAAACGCCAGTGCCGGGCGCGCTGGTTGAACGCCCTCTTTCTGTTGTCTTTGTTCGTCTTCGCTGCGCGTTCTGAACGGAAGAGGGACCCAAGAGCCTCAACGCCTTACAACGCCTCACTGTATGTTTAGCGACTTCTGCCACAAGCATGAACACACGGCACGAGCGAACCCCACATGAAACGCTCCGCTAAGGCGGATAGTTTAGCGACCATTTTGCGAATTCAATTTTTTAGCCCGCACTTTCGTGCAATTATTTCGTGGGGTATTGATCGAGCTGCAGCCGACAATTCTGCGGCGCAACACGTGGGGTACATGAGCTCGGGCTACTGGATACTGGAGCATTCTTTGCCATTTGCACCCAGTCAAGCCGGCGGCAAGACGGGTGTCTTCAAGCGTATGACACTCCCCCCCCCCCCCAACTGGCCCCTTGCACCCGGGGCCCACGGGCCCCCGGCCCCGCCTGTTGCTACGCCACTGACTGTGAAACAATGTTCTTCCTGTACAGATACCTGAACACTCTCCCAGCCCATTTATTTTCTTCCATATTCTTCAGTCGTTCTTCATAATCAATTTTACTTCGAGCTTCCCTCACTTCAAAACTAGTCCAGCCGAAATCACCCTGCAGAACTTCATTTGTAGCCTTCCCGTGAGCGCCCAATGCGACGCGTCCCACTGACCTTTGATTCCCATCAAGTCCTGATTGTAACCCTGATTTAAAGCAAACAACCGCATTTGCAAAAGTAAGTCCTGGAACCATTACACCTTTCCACATACACCGGAGCATCTCGTACCTATTGTATCGCCATAGCATTCTGTGCTTCATTTCTGTGCTTCATTTCTCTTCCCCTTCACTGTTGTCATTTTTTCTTATATTGCTACCCAGCGCCGCCATCCACGGGCAGTCGGCATGCTGGCTTGGACAAGCGCTCCGTTTTGCATTGCAGGCATACGTTCGGCGATAGTTCCTGGTGTTTGTGTTCGCGCTCGCGTGGTCTCTTTAGCATGACGTACGTCTTCTAGGCGCTAAACGGTTCTGTGAGACGTACTGAAGTGGTTTGAGTCGGTATGGCCAGACATTGTGCTGGCATTGAGGCGGACGGAGCTCGCAGTGTGATGTGTGCGCGCATATATTCGAGCCTACAATCAGCCTCGGAGATCAATTGTGTATTTCTGAAAGTTCCATTCCCTAATGTGACCCTATTGCAGTATTATCCTCTATTTCTAATATGCAGTTTAGGAGCAATGAAACATACGCGACGATCGTAACAGCGTGGGTAACGTTCTGCTATGATAGGAGCTGTGCTGTTAAACTTTGACAAGCGTTCAAACTGTTCGCTGCAGGTTACAGTGCATGACTACTTGGTCCGATGGATGATGTTTTCACCCATGAATAAAATTGTTTTGGCTAGCAATAGCAGTATTGGCCTCGAGCTCCACCACTGGAAAAGCTGGCGCCACCGTCGGCGTGACGTGCTAGGAGGGATTACGTGGACATAGCGGCCGCGTCGGCTGCTTCGGGCGCGCCGAAGCGAGCTGAAAACGAGTTTAAATTCCCTCGTACGCTGCGGTCCTCATTTAGTGGCGAAATTTTCCCGCTTCCAGTGTCTCCTTTACAACGCTTGAAAGCACTACAATAGGTAGTCGCTGCCCTTGAAGGCGCGCAAAATGGTAGGCTACTGCTCAGTGCCGCAGGGCCGGACGCACGTAACGGACGCCGGTGTCAGCCATATTCACACGTAGCCGCAAGACAAGAAGCTGCGTGAAGCTTGGCTCACGATACATAACACCGGCAAACAGCCATCGGCTACAACTCGGGTATGCAGCAAGCACAGACGCGAGGAAGATTTCTGCTACGACGCCCAGTCTGCGATGTTCTGAAAACGCGCGCTGAGACGCTCGCCCGAGTCCGCTGCCCGACTAATGTCATGACGGTTTGGTCTATGAACTTGTCGATGCTATAGATAATGGCAAGTTCGATGGAGTGGAAAGTCAGCGGTAAGAAGCACATTTTAAAAAAGCATGGCATATTGTCATGTTTGTGTTATGAATCAATGCACTGTATTAGAAAAAAGGAGCAGCGGGAAATTGCACGCTGACAACACCGATAAACATACAGTGCGACGCAACTAGAGAAATAATATTGAAAGGTCAAAGAATTTAGAAGAAAAAAAGATTGAATCGTCGCGACGGCACATCACAGGCATCGAAGTCTCTACAATGAAATCATTTTTGAACAGCTCTGATAGCGCCCATGCAACAATGGTTGCTTGTATACTGTCAAATGCTCGTATTCTGCGGCCTGAATATCATGGCACGGTGCGAAAACGCGCGCGCGGAGAAAGCGACACAGTGCGCGGACAAGCATGCAGACGCGCAGTCGGTCGCTGCGAATCTGCGCGATCGCTGCATTGAGGCTTCGTTCTATTACACTCCATTTAGTTATACAAACACTATAAGAACATATTTCACATAGTTTGCTCTCAGCGTTCACCTACCTTCCATGCAAGAAGCCGATTCGGGAAACTCCATCGCGGTGACCGCGCACAGTGGCGTTCAGTGTACGTATTCGGTAAAGAGATAGCGTCTGTAAACGATTGCGTGCTTTCAGTTTGCCCAAGATTATTATTTAGACAGTAAGAAACTACTCTCGTTTCGAAAGTACTTACAGAAATGTTCGGGAGAGCTCGCGCGTGGTGTTTTCAGTGAGCGCTGACAGCAAAACCTATGAGGAGCGCGCCACGTGATCCCTCATACTACGCCAGTGAGGCGCTTCCGATAGATGGCGACTCCGTAACTCCTCGCCGCCAATAGCTTACAGTCTGAATTAAGCTTGTCCAGCAAAGCGACCGTTTACGAACTGTGCGATCGTCCTGAGCAGTGTTAGGTATTGGATTACAGATATCTTTGTTCTGTATAGCGCATGGTCCAAGCATATGGCATCAGCGGTTATACATCGTTATATAAATCAGTGGTTATAACAATACACGTTTTGCGGCGTGACTATGCGAGGTCGTATTGCGGCGTTAGCCCGGTTTCTCTTGCTTTTTCGAGAAAGAGGATGATAACCGCATTTTTCCCCCGTTGTGTTCGTTCCGTTCTCTACGACGCACTCACACGTATTACGGAAATTTTGTCCGAAAAATAGCCATTGCATTCTTTGTATGCGATCTCTCATTTATTATGACTGTATACAGGCCAGAAAAAGCAATGCCGAACGAAGCACACATCTTATATATGTATTATGCTGGTTCACCAACCGCAGTGATCACTGTGTTGAGCAGCGCCATCAGGCTCATGCAGGAAGGCTAGCGTAGATATATAGTAATTTCAAGCCTACTAGACTTGAAATGCGTGAGAACGATGCGGGGGTATCACAAATATTTCATAGCGCCTGCCGCTTTGATGTTTCGTAGTTGCCTTAGGTTAGCCGTGCACGAGCATGCGCTCTTATTTATGTTTTATGTTTTACTCCCTACGCCAAGCGATCAGACACTGAGCTCATTTACTATATAATGCTGGTAATACAGAGACACTGGTTTTCCTTGTTGAATTAAAAGCGATTTAAGTAAAATAGTTCACAACATATACACACACCGCTACTGATAATGCGTGTACACCACGGTTGATTATGAGCGTCACATTTTTGCGCCCCCAAGACATATATATGCCTACTGTAGTTACCGGTGCACCGAAAGGTTTCCCTGACGACCTTATATGAACGGACATGGCGTAAATATTACAGAGTACGATCTAAAACATCTAGAAATCGTTCCGCAGCACGCGACAGCAATACTTTCAAGCAGGGGTGCTATGCAGGATGCGCCGAGTTTCTCGTTCATCCGAGTTTTGCCCGAGTTTGCTCGACGGCAGTCAGTGAACGGAGATAGCGCGGAACGGGCCGAAGGTGCAGGCAAAAAAATATGTAGACAAAAAGTCGCGTATGACAACATGAGCGGACCCTGCGTGGCACGCTGCTTCCATGTTTCACGCGCAGAAGGCTGCACAACGAAACGCGCCAGCGCCGCGTATTGTTATCAACGGATTATCGCAACTTAGCGATACCGTGACTGCCCCGCTGTCTGTCAGCACACTTGCCATGAGCCGTTTGCCACGCCTTTCCCGGGCGCGTCCAGGGCGTTCCTCATCTTTCGGGCGCTATCTATCTATCCTCCATCGAATGCGAACGGGGTACATGCGGCGCATTCTTGCACCTACACTTTCACTCAAACGAATACGTTAAAATACGACAAATAAAATAACGCACATTTTTATTTCTTTAGGTATCTGTTTCTCGTTTTCAATGCTAGAAATTTGTGATGACAAACGGAGATCAAGCAAATTATTAAATTTTGCACTTCTTGCCGTGAGTGGCGACAGGGAGGCGAAAGCTTAGAAGCGGTACATTGAAGCGGGTCGCACGCACGAGGGCGTTCATACAGTGATAAGTCGCCTAGGGGCGCTGCAGTGCTATTCTCAATAAAGTCCGTCATGATCCATGGAGGGTCATGGCCACTCTTTCTCTATTAGGGGAATAGAAACGCAGCGCCGCGGTATGGCTGTTCATCGCAGGCGCTTCACTAGGCTATTAAGGCCCACGCTTCACCAACTAAAAACGACACAACAGCTGTCGCTGTACAATGGCGGTATGTTATTTTAGAGTGCGTACTGACGCAGTTCAGTGAAAATGTACCAGTTTATCTTTGTGCGCGAAGCCTCTGCGATACATTGCGAAACGTGCGTGCTTCCCCAGCGACAGAATTCATCGCTTGTCATCGCTTGTCCAGTGAAGGCGCCTCTGAGCGCATGTACGCAGTATATGAGTGTGTTGTGCAGTCGAAGGTGCTTGCGGATTACCTCTGCTGGAGCCAGCAGCGATCGCAGATGGATATAGTAACGACACCGCAGCACTCGCATTTTGGCAGGTGAGGGCTCTTGTGTGCAGTTAGGAAATCAGATTTCGAACGGAGAGAGGTGTTGGAACTGTTGAGTGCGCAGTGCTTGTGATGAAGAAATGCCATTGCACTGGGCCTAGAAGAGCGAGCGATTCTCGGATGCTGATCGTGTTTACGACATTGTGGCTCCGTTTCATCACCGATGACAGAGCAGCCATCTGAAACGACTGCTGCAATAAGCACTCCTCAGCATCGTCGTCCTCCTCGACGCCTCGACGCCTTGCAACCACCTACAGTGACGTGCCGATAATTATTTACTGTGCGCTACGCGCCGCAATGCAGGCAATGAAACCGTGTTGTGCGGCCATCTCAACCCGAGAAGATGTAGGCCAGCGACAGTCAACGCTTTGTTTTTGATAGTGGTGCTCAGTACATCACCGATGACAGTGCGTTGTGCGTGTTTTATGTCGGCGGTCAAGATTGTTGATGCCTCTCAGCTCGACACCGCGTCGCTGTTGCCGGATGATAAGTTGGGCGTGGCCCAACTGTAGTGGGTGCGCGCGCAATAGTTACATGCCTCGCGCGGGGCGTGACCTCTGGTTTTGATTGACAGGCGAACTCGTGCTAAACTCGTACATCGCGAAACCCCCTCCGAGTTCAACTCGGGAACATGGCGGCGGCAGCAGCAGCCTGTTTCATTGCATCCAGCGGCAGCAAGCGTCAGTATGACCGTCCGGACCCGTTCACCTGCATGACCGACGGGGAGTTTCAGCGTCATTTTCGCCTGTCGAAGACATCAGTGTGCTGGCTGTGTGACGAGCTAGGCGAAGACTCTCGTCTGCGGAGCCAGCGTGGCGGGCTTCAATCGCTCACCGTCGTAGAGCAAGTCATCTGTGCCCTCCGTTTCTACGGGACTGGGAGTTTTCAGGGAAGCGTCGGCGCCGAGCGTTACATCGGACGCCATCAAACTACTGTTAGCAACTGTGTCAGAGATGTGTCTGACGCGCTTATCGATGCGGCAGTGCGTAAGCGGTGGCTAGCTTTCCAGAATACTGTGGCGGAGCGCGCATATATAAAAGAATGCTTCCCACTTCGTGGGAACATTACTAGCGTAGTCGGGTGTGTCGACGGAACGTACGTAGGAATTAAGGCGCCTTCAATGTCAGCGTTACTGTGATTAACAGACTTTTTCGCTGGTTGATCACTTTTTGTCGATTGTTCTACTTATCTGTCAGGGTGCCTTCCAAATGGCTCACTTTCTTGGGAAAGGTGTTAAGTATAAATAGATAAATGGATATCACTAATTGTGTGAAGTAACCTATGTATCCTAATCTCATAAAGAACTTGGGGTTCTTCATTGGTGAAGTTACTAAGTATGCACAATGCTGAATTTTGGTCATGCTTAATCTATCGGCCGCACTATGAAACAGCGATGCATTGCACAATTTGTTGCAGCGCGAGATGTGGATGTTGCACCTAGCCGGTTGTGCCTATGCATTTGTGGCGAAATGAAAATGCATTGAGAATCTTAGTGTGTTGGCTTGCATGAAGAAAATACTTCAGATTGTTTGCTCTGTTCACTGTCGATGCATGTGCCAGAGGTTCAGTGCATCTTCTTTTTTTGGGGGGAGGGGGGGGCGGCGTTATTCTGGATGGATAAATTGTATATTTTCGTCTCATATTGGGGCTCTAATTCTAAAGCATTAGAACAATGCACATCCGATACTCTGCAGAACTCTCTGTACGTGAAGATGTCATGAACCACCAAGGCATTATTACATATCGGGAGAAATGTGGTGCAGATGCCAATGAAAAGTGGGTCTTTAACCTACCATGATAAAAATAAAACTTGCAGAGCAAATAGACCATTTGTACAGCTTTAGAGCAATGATTACACAAAACGTGATATGCCCAAACGAGTAAACAATTGCCGCATTGCCAAAGTAGGCTGAGCGACATGCAGCATATATTGGCATTGAACATGTCTCGTAACTGTTATTTTTATTGTAAGCCCTCGCTGTCACACCTTTCCCTCCAGCACTCCCTTTACTGAAACGTGGCACTGTCTTTCCATTGGTGTCATGATGATAATGGTAACGGCAGCAGCAAGGCTGGTTAATACTTGCCTCTTTGATTCCTGTGAGTTTAGTGGTGAAGAATATGGCACGTTCATACATACAGCTGTGCTGCAAAATTTAACATTTGTGATTTTTCGGAGAGCTTATTTGTGTTGAGAAATTTCAAAGATGTGCACCATTGGGCCTAATAACTAGAGCATTGGTGAGGTTGAAGACGGTGTATTGGTATAGAAGCTTGAAGTTTAATTGCACAACAATTCGACGGGACACAAAGAGAAATACACACAGCAGAATGCTTTGCTGTGTGTGTTACACTTCTTTGTGTGCCGTTGAATTGTTGTGCGATCCAACTTAAAATAGAGCATTGGGCTTCTTTGGTGCAGGACCGAGGAAGTGTGAGCTATTCGACAACATGCCAGTGCCTTGCCACACACCTATGGAAGTCGGAAGGTTTGCAAACAAAGCTTTGCTTTCAAATCCACCTGCTCATGTAATACAAGCGCTGATTGAAAGAACCATCACACAAAAATAATGGTGAAATCAATGGCCTGTGAAAAGTGTAATTTGTATATAGACACTGTTGACATAATAGGTGCCATACCGGTGCCATAATAGGTGTCATACCGGCCTCAAAATTGTACTGGACAGAGCAGTTTGCTTCCTATGTGAAGCTCAACCTCCCATTACATGCTGTGCAAATAACCAAGCTCAGTTTGTTTTGACGTGCTACACAACATTCAGTGTAATCTGTTTTTGATTCTAAAGAAGTGCCAAACACCACCTCTTTTTCAAGGACGTCATGGGAATATTTGGCGAGACCTTTTTCAGCCCCTCATAATGGAAGCGTGGCCAGCCAGCTTTGCTTGGATGCCTTTATAGATTTCTGCTCCTGATCATTGTGTGCTATCAAATTGCAGAAGTCTATGCAACTGGTGCAAGGCATTACGTGTTTCTATAGTCGGATACAACTTTAGGAGGATGCGGAATCTGCACTTTAAGGCAGGTGAACACAAGCCTGCACCAATGGGCACGCACTCGAGACTGATATCGTGCCGCCAGACAGACTAATATTGCTCGTTGGAGAGGGACTATTTCTTTAGACGTGTAGGCAATCGGCTGCTGCGCTTTGGTCATCTGGGTGGGGCCTCTCCTGTCTTCTGAAGTTTTATCCGACTGTAAAGGATGCTGCTTTTCATACAACAAAAAAGAACAAAGTGTGCAATTATTTGGCCTATGAAACGGATACATCAGAAGTGTGCTATGCAAGGGCTTAAGATGTGTGAAATATGGTACATGCAATTATAAGACAATGTTAAAGAATATGTGGTACCGAACATGCATGTAATGGCACATTTGAATCGGGGAGTGTTGCAGTCATATGCACAGTCTATAGGTGATAGCATTATTAAGCTCCTGCTGTTTCCTTTCTTCATTGTGAATTACACACACCGTTCATCTTGTGGCTAATGAAGACACACTGTATTCTTGCACATAGAAAGAACAAACAGCATGATGACGTGTATGCTGCATTAGTGTATTTTTTATTTACATGGTCCAAGAGTGGCACAGGTTGTCTTACGTTTTTGCCTATTTTGAAGGGACACCAAGTGCATGTTACAAGTCTCCTAATATGCACAGCACAATGTTTACTGCAATAATTTTATTCATGTTCTTGAATAATAAACAAAATATTAAACTGAAAGCTCCTTTATAAGGTGCCTTCTGTGGGATCGACAGGAGAGCAGTGAGGGCACCGATACTACTGTTGCGGAGCAGCCCTCTGGACCTTTGCCACACTCTCAAGAGCACCTGCCTGGCGCTCGCCTACTGCCACCAGGCGGTTGAGTGGCTCCAGCAGCAGAATGTTTTGCTGCAAAAAAGTGTATTGGAATGAATCAGCCACGTACAAACCAATATTTACAAAGAAAAATGCTCGTTGCACTATTAGTACTAAGTGCCCTTAAATGTGGAAGCCTCTAGTGTAGTATGCATAGTAAAACAATGCGTTGGGACAACGTTGCTTTATTTTTCAAAACTGGGGTTTTCATTTTTCAGAGCCAATTGTCATGTTGATTAGTGTGCCAGCAGCTGAGGTAGCCCCGCACCTTCACGAGTCTCTACTGTCAGCACCACTAACCTATTTTTGTTCGCTGCAAAACAAATGCCTCACCCTACAATCCCGTCTTATACGAGCTAATTGCATCCTATGCCTACAAACATCATATTCTTCTCCCATTACGCAACTTTCTACCATCTTTGGCTGTAGTTCTCTCCTTGACATTCATTCTGTAATGCTTATGTAATCACCTGATATGAATTGGCAACAAGTGATCGAATACGTGCATGGCCTGCCTGCCGATTCCTTTCTTTTTTAATCTCAACTAGCATATCAGTTGCCACGGTTTACTACGCCACTGTCTTCCTGCCCTAATGCTATCTGCAACAATTTTTGTTACTTCGCTTTCTACACAGTCCTTGACATCTCAAGTTTCTTTGTTAACCTCCAGGTTTATGTCCCATATTGCATAACCGGTGGAATGCAATGATTCTAGACTTTTTTCAAGGATATCGGTAACGTGGCGATCACGATTCGGTAATGCCTTCCATGTGCTGTTCAACCCATGAAATTTTTGTATAAGTTTCCTGTTTTATATCAGTACTTGCTATTGATATTTCACTTGGATAAAGATACTCTACCATAAATTTTGCTAGCTTAATGTCACTCATTAATTTCTGTTGCCTCACCAAGTTAGTGAAGGTTACCTTCATCTATACCATATTTTCGCGGGCCCACTTGCACGTAGAAGCACGAACACTCATTGGTTCTCGCTGCCTTCTTTAAACTGCTGGACATTCAGTTCGTTACTACGAAAGTGACTTAATCCGTGCACTCTTATTATGCTAAATATGAAACAGTAGAAATATACTTATCTGCAGTTTGTCGATGTCTCCTTCACTGTCTTGGTAGCGAGATCCATCGTCGGTACCACCTCCTTGTCGCATCGTAGCTATATAGGATGTCTGCCTTTTGCCCACACTATGTAATGTTCGTGACGCTCGCAGTCACGCAGAGTGGAGGAACTTCGCGCACTCGCAGAAGCAGCACCGGACAAGTTGTTTCTTCAGCACTTCGCCGGGAACAGTAGGTGCGCGTTGCGATCTGTAAAATCGCCGAAGCTATTGGCAGTCTTACCGTGTGCACGGGAAGATTGCCCACGGAGGAACAGAACTATCCAAGAAATAGTGGCCTTCATCGAGCCTGATCACTACGTCGCGCACTGCAAGCTCGTTGTACGGGTTTGTTTACACTGGGCCTCTCTGATGCTTAGCCGCCATGTTTGCCCGGTGAATGGATGTGATGACGCCACTACAGCGCTCCCTCGTGGTATAATGCGAAGCGTACTAAATTACAAATTAGTCTAAGACGCATTCAGTGCACATCTCGTAAGCTTCAAAATGCTTCTAAACCACGTTAAAGTAACTAATAATATTGTACTGAAGTCAAGGTTTTGACGGAAGCCCGTCTGGTCGGGAGGCATCATGAAGAAGGGTAAAAAAAAGGACACCGACCACTGAATGAATACAAGAAAAGACGTTTCGGCTCCCCTGACGGGAGCCTTGTTCACAATGAAATCAAGGGCGTGCGATACAATGTTTATATGGTTTTAAAATATGATGTAAGCAGCGCGTGTAGATGGGGGGGAGGGTTCCGTCATTCCGGTTGAGGGTGTTATCTGTCATTTGGATTAGGAGAGATTCCAAGTGGTGTCTTGACGTCAAATTTCTTTCTTTTTCTAATATCTTCGCGTTATCCCAATCAATCCTGTGGTCCAAGTCATCTGCATGCTCTGCCAAGGCGTTTGAGGCGACTTTTTTCTTTTTTACATCGTTGATATGCTGCTTCAACCGCTGTTCGAAATTTCCTGTCTCGCCCATATATACGCAGTCGCAGTCTTCACATGGAATCCCGTAGACGATGCCAGGAAACTTAGTCTTTGGAAGCTTGTCTTTCACGTTTACCAGCCGGTGGCGTAATTTTTGGGACGGTACGTGAGCTACCTGGACGTCATAGCCGCGTAGAACGCGGGCTAAGCCCTCGCTCACACCGGGCACATACGGACACATTCGCCAGCACATTTCACTGACAAGCAGAGCTTCTGCATTCAAAAATCATCTTAACTTCAACCTGACCTGCAAGTCCCGAGGACTTATTCCACGCTCGCTACGTCTCAACAGGCCTGTACGTTCAAGTTTTGGTTTCAGCGTGGTTGCCAAGGCGGAAAAACTTATTTTACAAGCCAGGATCTTGGAATGCAGACAGTCCGTGAGGAACCTACAAAATGAAGCTTTCTTTGCGCGCCGTCGCCTTGAGCACCGGGTCCCAGACGAGTTCGCAAGCATTCAACTACACGCAAATTTCAAGGCCAGGCTACAAACCCGTCGTACGCAGGAGACTCACGAAAGAAAACTTGCTAGACTGTCGCCACCCGCTGATGTCTTGCACAGAAACGTTGCCCCGTCCGCCGTGCACAATCTCTCGTCGCACAAGCCCAATTCGGCAGAACTCGCAGTCCTGAGCCAGGGCTTGAACTTCAACCTTGGACCGCAGAAGGATGCAAAAAGGTTGGTCTGTGCGGTAGAAAATGCTATCAGCCAAATTGAACCTTCAAAGTGGGAGGAGGCACGAACCCGCACCATAGGCATTCTCTCGCGGCTTCGCGCACACCCCTCCGTCTCCCCGCTTTCAGCGGAAGAAAACAAGGCGATCAAAGACCTTCGCTCAAACCAAAATCTCGTCATCCTCCCGGCTGACAAGGGCGACGCCACGGTGCTACTCAACAGGACTGACTACCGTGACAAGATGCTGTCACTTCTTGCGGACGAGGCAACGTACAGTCGTCTGAAGAAGGATCCCACGCTGAAGATACAGAGGGAGCTACAGAAGCTTCTTACGGATGTGTTCCGGTTTGTAGATCCAAGGCACAAAGGGTTGTACTTCTCCCTTCTGTGCACTAACGGTTCGGCGCCGGCGCTCTACGGTTTGCCAAAAATACATAAACCTACCGTGCCGATGCGACCTATTGTTGATTTTACTCGCTCTCCGCTTCATAAACTGTCGAAATACCTTCATAAGGTTCTTTCCCCTCTCGTTGGTAGAGGCAGCACGCACGTTCACCATTCTGAAGACTTCATAAACAAGATTCGTCATTTTACTCTCGACGATCTAGAAGCGCTTGTCTCGTTCGACGTCGAGTCGCTTTTTACAAGCGTTCCTATTCGACTCGCCGCGGAAACTTGCACCGCCGCTCTGGACGATGACCCTACCCTACCAGAAAGGACGCCCATCGACGTTCCTGACTTGAAGAGGCTCCTCCTGTTCTGCCTGGAGAACACCTACTTCACTTTTGAAGGCACCTTCTACAGGCAAGTGCACGGGACACCGATGGGCGCATCCATTTCGGTAACCATTGCAAATTTAACTATGGAATGGCTTGAGCGTCGAGCACTCGCCTCTTTCAACTCGCCGCCCAGAGTCTTCCTACGTTACGTAGACGATGTGTTCTGCATAATTCAGCGAGAACAAATTCCTTCATTTTTGTCACATTTGAACAGTATTGAAGCGTCCTTACAATTCACAGTCGAGGAAGAAAAAGATGGCGAGCTTCCTTTTCTGGACGTCCTCGTAAAGCGTGACAGGCGCAGTCTGGCATTCACCGTGTACAGAAAGAGCACACACACAGGCAGGTATCTGCATTTTAATTCAGTGCACCCGATAAACAAGAAGAGATCGGTAGTAGCCTCTCTTGTCGGCAGAACCAAGCGTATCTGCACAACGCCACAAAGCCGTGCTGCCGACCTACAAGAGGTCCACCGTAATCTCTCGGCATGTGGCTACCCGAAGTCGTTTGTGAACTCGGTGGAACGCCATCTGTCTCAGCCCCCAAGGCCTGACTGTGTGCTCCCAAGAAAACGCGCCCCCATACCGAATGTGCCCGGTGTGAGCGACGGCTTAGCCCACGTTCTACGCGGCTATGACGTCCAGGTAGCTCACGTACCGTCCCAAAAATTACGCCACCGGCTGGTAAACGTGAAAGACAAGCTTCCAAAGACTAAGTTTCCTGGCATCGTCTACGGGATTCCATGTGAAGACTGCGACTGCGTATATATCGGCGAGACAGGAAATTTCGAACAGCGGTTGAAGCAGCATATCAACGATGTAAAAAAGAAAAAAGTCGCCTCAAACGCCTTGTCAGAGCATGCAGATGACTTGGACCACAGGATTGATTGGGATAACGCGAAGATATTAGAAAAAGAAAGAAATTTGACGTCAAGACACGACTTGGAATCTCTCCTAATCCAAATGACAGATAACACCCTCAACCGGAATGACGGAACCCTCCCCCCCCCATCTACACGCGTGGCTTACATCATATTTTAAAACCATATAAACATTGTATCGCACGCCCTTGATTTCATTGTGAACAAGGCTCCCGTCAGGGGAGCCGAAACGTCTTTTCTTGTATTCATTCAGTGGTCGGTGTCCTTCTTTTTACCCTTCTTCGATAATATTGTACTAAATGCATTTGTTTTACAACTTGCTTATGCATGTAATGCACTCGGTGGAACGACAAACAAGTGAAAGAAGGCACGACCATGCACCGACGGTATGATCACGTGAGCCCCAGTTTGTCGACCGCCCAGAAGGCAACGCCCAAGGAATGATAGCCAGCCAGAGTGAATCTAGATAAACCAATGAAACTGGAGGCTTGTCGAAAGATAAACTGTGTCTCGGTACCATTCGTGCTTTCATCTTGGGGTGTCGCCAGAGCTCGTGAAGATCCCGAGTTTCGCCAAACTCGGCGCATCCTGCATAGCACCCCAGCGCTACGCCGGATCGCACAAGCCAGAGAGGAGGAAAGGCTCGCCGCGCGCCCTATCCTCCTCGCCCGATGAAAAGGTCTATAGACATCGTATTGTTTTTACGCAATCCATCTCGGATATTATGGCTTCGCAGGGCACAAAGGCAATACAGAAGCACATATATAGCTTATGTATGTATCATGCAGGTTCACAAACCTAGCTTATGTATGTATCATGCTGGTTCACCAACCGCAGTGATCACTGTGTTGAGCAGCGCCATCGACCTCATGAAAGAGGGTAGCGTAGACAAATTGTGATTTCAAGCGTACTAGACTTGAAATACGCGAGAACGATGCCGGCGTATCACAAATATTTGATAGCGCCTGCCGCTTTGATGTTTCGTCGTTGCCTTATGTTGGCTGTACACGAGCAGGCACCCTCATGTCTTAGTCCCTACACCAGGCGCTCAGATAGTGAGCACATTTACCATTTCATGCTGTCACAAGGTGCGCTTCAGTGACCACAGGATTGTAAGAACTCGAATTAGCCTAGAACTGAGGAGGGAACGAAAGAAACTGGTACATAAGAAGCCTTTCAATGAGTTAGCGGTAACAGGGAAAATAGAGGAATTCCTGGTCAAACTACAGAGCAGGTATTCGGCTTTAACTCAGGAAGAGGACTTTAGTTTTGGAGCAATGAACGACAATCTTGTGGGCATCATTAAGGAGTGTGCAATGTAAGTCGGTGGTAACTCCGTTAGGCAGGATACCAGTAAAGTATCGCAGGAGACGAATGATCTTTTCAAGAACGCCAATGTATGAAAGCCTCTAACCCTACAGCTAGAATAGAACTGGCAGAACTTTCGAAGTTAATCAACAAGCGTAAGACAGCTGACATAAGGAAGTATAATATGGATAGAATTGAACATGCTTTCAAGAATGGAGGAAGCCTAAAAGCAGAGAAGAAGAAACTAGGTATTGGCAAGAATCATATGTATGCGTTAAGAGACAAAGCCGGGAATATCATTACTAATATGGATGAGATAGTTCAAGTGGCTGAGGAGTTCTATAGAGATTCATACAGTACCAGTAGCACTAAGGACGATAATGGAAGAGAAAGTAGTCTAGAGGAATTAGAAATCCCACAGGTAACGCCGGAAGAAGTAAAGACAGCCTAGGGAGATATACAAAGGGGTAAGGCAGCTGGGGAGGATCATGTAACAGCAGATTTGTTGAAGGATGGTGGGCAGATTGTTCTAGAGAAACTGGCCACCCTGTATACGGAATGCCTCATGACCTTTAGCGTACCGGGAATTTGGAATAACGTTAACATAATCCTAATTAAGAGAGGGGACGCCAAAGACATGAAAAATTATAGACCGATCAGCTTACTGTCCGTTGCCTACAAACTATTTACTATGGTAATCGCACATAGAATCAGGAACACCTTAGACTTCTGTCAAGCAATGGACCAGGCAGGATTCCGTAAAGGCTACTCAACAATAGACCGTATTCAAACTATCGATCAGGTGATAGAAAAATGTGCGGAATATAACCAACCCTTATATATAGCTTTCATTGATTACGAGAAAGCATTTTATTCTGTCGAAACCTCAGCAGTCACGGTGGCATTATGGAATCAGGGTGTAGACGAGCCGTATGTAAAAATACTGAAAGATATCTATAGCGGCTCCACAGCCACCGTAGTCCACCATAAAGAAAGCAACAAAATCCCAATACAGAAAGGCGTCAGGCAGGGAGATACGATCTCTCCAATGCTATTCACAGCGTGTTTACAGGAGGTATTCAGAGACCTGGATTGGGAAGAATTGGGGATAAGAGTTAATGGAGAATACCTTAGCAACTTGCGATTCGCTGATGATATTGCCTTGCTTAGTAACTCAGGGGACGAATCGCAATGCATGCTCACTGACCTGGAGAGGCAAAGCAGAAGAGTGGGTCTAAACATTAATCTGCAGAAAACTAAAGTAATGTTTAACAGTCTCGGAAGAGAACAGCAATTTACTATAGGTAGCGAGGCACTGGAAGTGGTAAGGGAATACATCTACTTAGGGCAGGTAGTGACGGCGGATCCGGATCATGAGACGGAAATAATCAGAAGAATAAGAATGGGTTGCGGTGCGTTTGGCAGGCATTCTCAGATCATGAACCATTATTGCCATTAGGTTCATTTCTCATAGGTTGCCATTATCCCTCATGAGAAAAGTGTGTAATAGCTGTGTCTTACCGGTACTCACCTACGGGGCAGAAACCTTACTTACGAAAAGGGTTCTACTCAAATTGAGGGCGACGCAAGGAGCTATGGAAAGAAGAATGATAGGTGTAACGTTAAGGGATAAGAAGAGAAGAGATTGGGTGAGGGAACAAACGCGAGAAAATGACATCTTAGTTGAAATAAAGAAAAAGAAGTGGAGCATGGGCAGGACATGTAATGAGGAGGGAACATAACCGATGGTCATTAAGGGTTACGGACTGGATTCCAAGGGAAGGGAAGCGTAGCAGGGGACAGCAGAAAGTGAGGTGGGCGGATGAGATTAAGAAGTTTGTAAGGACGACATGGCCACATTTAGTACATGACCGAGGTTGTTAGGGAAGTATAGGAGAGGCCTTTGCCCTGCAGTGGGCGTAACCAGGTTGATGATGATGATGATGATGATGATAATACAGAGACACCGGTTCTCTTCGTTGAAATAAAACCGATATAAGCAAAATAGTTCAGAACACATACACACGCAACAGCTCATAAGGCGCTCGTCACATGTTTTTGACCCCAAGAAATATTCCGCGTACTGTAGTTACCGATGCACCGAAAGGCTTTCCTGGCGACTTTATATGAATTGACATTGCGTAAATTTCGCAAAGTGCGATCTAAAACATCTCGAAATCGTTCCGCAGCATGCGACAGCAGTACCTTCAAGCAGCGCCACACCGGATCGCACAAGCCAGAGAGGAGGAAAAGCTCGCGGCGCACGCTTTCCTCCTCGCCCGATGAAAAGGTCTGTACGACAGCGGTTGCGGGGAAACAGGATAAGCTTAAGTTCATGGTACGGTACAGTACGTTGCTGATATTTCTAAAAAAATGAACGCCATGCAAATATGTTAAGCGGGGAACTTACGCATGGCGTGCAGAAGCAGAGCCGCAATAATTAAAGCGCGCCGCATGGTCCAGGACACATTACGCAAGCGGTCGACCGTGAAATCAACACTTCTGTGGCCGCCGCGTTAGCTTTGTGGCTATGGCATTGCTAGAGGTTGTGGATTTGATCCCAATCGCGGCAGCCGCATTTCGACGGGGGCGAAATAGAAAACGCACGTGCATTTTTATTTTGGGACACGTTAGAGAACGTCACGGTGTCAAAGTTAATCCGGAGTCCGCCACTACGGCTTGCCTCCTAATCCTAATGTGGTTTTGGCACCTACAACCCCTTAATCCAATTCAAGTTTAATACTTCTGCCACAATGCGATGTGCCATGTGAGGAAATGTCAACGCTCAACCCTCTCAGAAGTGAAAAAATATGGCGCACAACAACGCCTCAAGCAAACACCTCTCCCTGTGTGTTCTGTGTACTAGGCAGACAATCAGCAGAGGTGCGCACGCAAGGTAACGTTTACCATCAACTCACCACCCTCGTGTTAGCCTAAACGTTGAAGAAATTAAGCTTTAGTCGTCAACATCACCGCCAATTATCGTCAATCGAAGCATCCAGCACGGAACGCTTTGCTTACATCGATTCGCACAGTGCGTGGGATCTGCATTATCTTGCTTTCCGCCCGCATGAAAATGCGACCGCCGCGGCTTCCAACCCAGTAGCGCAACGCCGTAGCCACGGGGCTACGTTAAGACACTGTAATTGAACCACTGAATACTACGCACCTTTGTATTAACAGATGAGTGTACATCATGAATACCTATCATAGACATCAAACGTTTAGGCAAAGCACCATCAGACAATGTCTAAATTGCAGAAAACTGATGTACACACTGATACCATTGCGAGTCGCATTTCCTGCCTACATAAGCTTAATAAAGGGAAAATCAGACATCCACCCATTCGTAGCAATTGTTATAAAATAAACCCATATGGGTTCCTTGAAAGAAAAGCCTCGGAGTTGCAGAAAAATTCGTCTTGGTCCGGGACTCGAATCCGGGACCACCGCCTTTCCGCGGCAGCCGCTCTAACATCTGAACTAACCAGGCGGCTAGCATATGGCAGGACGAAGTCAAATTCGTCGACAACACTAAGCCTGTGCACAAGAGCCTGCGGTGTGTACAGCGAACAGGGCCTGTGTATGTGGCGTGTATATGTGTTTGGGGTTCTGTTTGTCGACGCATTCAGATGTTTCCAGTTCCGTTATATTATAATCCATACATTATGTGGAGAAATAGTAGTTCTCATACCTGTTGGGAAATGTGTGCACCTGCTGTGTGTTGTATGTATGAAGTGAACATTTCATGCATCGATACCCCTATCTATCATTTAGCCGCATCGCACACAAACCATATCAACTCCGCTTACACTCTCAGAAATGTTTACGCCCTTTAAGTCGTATCTTGCCACACAACGATAAAACTCTTCTGTCTTGTCCGCATTTCCTTTCTTTAACGCTACGAGCCCGGTACTTCCCAGTAACGAACGGCATGCGCGTTATCAGCAGGACATAGCATTGGTGACAGGAAAGTAACGGGCGCTGCGTTTTCAAGAAACGCAAGCAAGGCAGATGACGATTATTGTTGTGTGGAAGATATGCACCCCGAAGAGCGTAAACTTTTTTTCGCGTCTGGCACCTTTCCAAAAACAAATTCCTTTTTTGCAATCTGGTTATGGACTCAGAGACCGGTGCACAGCGCATGCGAATCTCGAAGCCTTGTAATGGCGCCCCTAGTAACTTCAATTCTCTGTAGGTGGTGGTAAATACTGCTTGCTTCATGGCGTTAGCAGGATCATGAATCCACGCAGTTAGGTATAGTGAAATGTGTCTATCACTACAGTTTCTCGGTGCAGTTGATGCTCGTATCTGTGCTCGTATTTTTTCGTATTGGCGAGTTGATAGCGCGGAAAAGACTACAGTGTGCTGTGCGACTGCGTAGCTATGCATTACAAGTTTACTCTAGGATACTCAGTCGTACGAATCATATCCAGCTTTTCTGGATACGTACCAACTAGCGCCCCAAGCGGCCCCGGCATGAAGCTAGCGCATTTGCAATAGAACGAGCGGGTGTTTCGTAAATAACAAAAGGTGCAGGACGATTATTGAAAAAGGCAGGTGACAGACACGTTCTGGAAGACAATCCACAAGAGCCAAATGCAGTGATCACGCTGGGGCAAGCAAGAATTTTGTTCCCAACGCGGTGAAAGATTCAGCAATGGAAGCCTATGGAAACGGCGAAAATTTGTACTCGATTTTTTTTTATTTTATTTATTTATTTATTTATTTCATAATACTGTGAGCCTTTCACAGGCTCTGACAGGAGTGGAATGTACAATAGGTGGCACAACAGGTTTGGTGTTCCGGAAGATGAATTAAAAGATACATAACTTATATAAATAATAGAATCAAAGTGTGCAGAGCTGTAGAATCATACAATTCATGACTCATAATCAAGAAGGCTGTGACTACAACACATTTACAAAAGCATTTTCAAAGAAAGATTCAACGTTCGCAACAAAGACATAAACGGTAGCTGTGATAAAACTACGGCTCATCATCGACCGTTTATGGCTCGCTCATCATCTTATGGCTCATCATCTACCGTTTATGGCTCGCATCGAGACATAAACGGTAGCTGTGATAAAACTACGGCTTCTGTCGTAAAAGTCACTGCAGCGTACGTTGTCCGGAGACTGAGCTTTCGATCGATGCCTGTCTTGACTCTCTACACATGGCGTAACACTGTTCCTAAAAGCGATTTTTGTAACACTGTCGTGAATATTAACGTGGTATCTATAAAAACCCGAGCGTATCACTCGCGCGAACGTTCGAAGCCGTGGCCGAGCAATTTAACCGCCAGCGCCTATCGTTCCGCGTCATTTCTTTAACGCCGCGTAGGAGTTAGTTCGGCAATCTACCATCAGATGGACCAAACACAAAACTAACGATTTGGTTTTGGTTTCTTCAGGACGGCTCTTCAAATTTCATTTTATTTTATTATTTGTTTAGAAAACACCTTACAGGCCCTGTCGGGCATTGAGTAAGGGGAGCAATGTAACAAAGAACTGTTAAGTACAATGGAAACAACTCAAAAATAAACCTAAGACAACTGTACAGTGGCTGAACTAAAAACAAAACAAAGCACAGCATGATCAAGCATAGTAGATATATAAAAGGAAGGAGATTATGTAAAAAGCACGCACAGGCGTTTACGAAATATTTTACGATCAGTTATCGTGACGATATCGTCGGGAAGACCATTCCAGTGGGATATGGCACGAGGTACAGCAGATAAATTGAAAGCAGTGGTTTTACCGAAAATGCGCTAGAAGCTAAAATGATTATGTAATCTTGAGGACGTACGGGCGGAGGTTTCGAGGGGTAATATGCATGGCTTATCGGAATGAACATATTTGTGAAATAGACAGAGCAAAGCAATCTTCCGGCGGATGTCTAGGGGCTGTAAAGAAATATTGAGCTTGATCTGCGTTATACTTGACTTTCGATCAAAATTCCGAGTTATATATCGGGCAGCTCTGTTCTGGATGCGTTCCAGCATGGTTATTAAATATTCTTGGTGTGGTGACCATACAGCTGATGCAAATTCTAATTGCAGGCGTACGAATGTCAGGTATGCTAATTTACGCACGTCAGCAGATGAATTTTGCAAGTTGCGCCTCAGAAAGCCAAGGGTTTTAGATGCAGTTGGGCAAATTGTAGGGATATGCGGAGACCAAGAAAGGTTACTAGTGAGGTTTACACCAAGGTATATGTAAGTAGTGGTACGTGACAGGTTCGTGTTATTTATGGTGTATGTGAATATGGAGCTAGTGCGCTTGCGTGAGAACGATATATTATTACATTTGTAAGGGTTAAGAGACATTTTCCATATATTACACCAGTTGGTAATAATGTGAAGGTCATGCTGCAAGGCGGTATGATCGTCAATAGAATTAATTTGTCGGTAAACAACGCAATCGTCGGCGAACAGTCGTATGCAGAAGGAAATGTTTGAAGGTAGGTCGTTAATAAATATTAGGAAAAGCAGAGGCCCCTACACACTCCCCTGTGGTACACCAAACGTGACCTCAGTGACAGGAGAAGGACAATTGTTAACAACGGTAAATTGGCGACGAAGCGATAAAAAGTTTCGAAGCCAAGAAAGGGTTAGTGAGTTGATACCTAGATGAGATATTTTAGAAATGAGCCGGCAATGGGCAACGCGATCAAATGCTTTTGAAAAGTCCAGGAAAATGGCGTCTATTTGTTGACTGTTGTTCATACTGCTATGTAGATTGGTGGTAAATTCTAGTAACTGTTTCACAAGATAGACCTTTCCTGAAGCCATGCTGTTTCTGAAAGAAAATTTTTTTTTCTAGGTGCGTGTAAATGTGCGAGTCGATTATGTGTTCAAATAGTTTGCATGACACAGATGTTAGCGATATTGGGCGATAGTTTTCAGGCCTATGTCTATCTCCAGTTTCAAAAATGGGGACAACCTTCGCAATCATCCAGTCAACGGGCAAGACACCAGACGACAAGGACTGCTTGAAGATATGATATAGGATGACACTTGAAGTAGATACTGTGTTTTTTTAATAGCTTAGTGTTAATATTGTCAATACCACAAGCAGATGTGGTTTTAAGTCCGTTAATGAGGCTAACAATGCCTTCAGTTGAGATATTTATGGGTGCCATAAATGGGTAATCGTAATGCGGAACCACTGGAATATCGGAATGGTCCTCCCTTGTAAAAACAGAAGAAAAATATGCGTTAAATAGTGATGAACATTCCCCGTCTGAAAGAGGTTGTTGTTTGTCGTCTAGCAGAGAAATATCAGAAGTGTGACTGGGTGTTAACGTTTGCCAAAATTTTCGCGGATTAGTCTTCAGGAGAGAAGGTAAGTCGTGAGCGAAGTACTTGTCTTTAGAAGTGCGTAAGGCTAAAGTGTACTCACTAAGGAACTTTTTGTACTTGCTCCATGAGGACTCGCTTGCCCGATTTATAGCATTTCGGTACAGACGTTTTTTTTTTATTACGTAGTGTTCGAAGTTTTTTATTGAACCATGGTTTAGATTTGTCGTTCACTGCCGAAACGTACGGAATATATTTGTCTGCAAGAGCGAGTAATTTGTCTTTGTAAAGTATGCAGTTTCCGTTAACGGAACGTTGGGAAAAAGACGGCAAGAATGAGTCACTGAGAAATAACTGAAGTTCAGTGTTGGTGGAAACGTAGTTAGCTTTGTTGTAATCCCGAATTTTTTTATGCTGAAACCCAGTGAATAACATGGGAATTCGGAGCGTCAGCTGAAGCAGCTTATGGTCACTGAAACCGTCAGAAATTAACACAGGACACACGGTTTCAGGTGCGGTAGTTAGTGCCAAATCTAAGAGGGGATTGTCACGGGTGGGTTGATTGATTACCTGAGAAAGATTTAAGTCCAAGGTTAATTCAATGAAATCGGTTGCGTGCTTGCACGACGATGACAAGCATGGCCAATTGATTTGGGGAAAATTGAAATCGCCAAGCAGATAAACATAACTAGTTGAACATTTCTGCATGGCAGTAACAATGCTTTCGCGTAGTTTATGAACAAATGGAAGGGACAATTCAGGGGGGCGGTAACAGACACCAACTAATATGTTTCCACAAATGGTTTGACAGGCAGCCCAGATAATCTCAAGTGATGATGCGGTGTCAACTTCATAAGAAGAAATCCTTTTATTTATTGCAAGTAAGACACCACCGCCCTTTTTATCATTGCGGTCATGCCGATAAATTCTGAGTATGTCACTTTCTATAAAAATTTCACTATCTGAAACATCGTGGTGTAGCCATGTTTCTGATAGAGCTAGAATGTCGGGTTTGCTATCTTCTATAAAGGAACAAAATATATCGCGCTTATTTAGTATGCTGCGTATGTTAGTGTACGATATTGTGAGCAAACGAGATGATTCAGTAGGAGAGGGAAATTTAGGGACCTGCGCACCCGTAGATTTCTTTAGCTAACTGTTACATAATACGACGGTGTCTCTATCAACATCGTACATGTATTCCTTGTTGTTAATGCGCATCTTATCAAGTGAAAGTTTGCATGGTTTGTCCTGTGCTCTTGCATATTCTAGCAGCTTTTTTCTTGCTAAGCGAGTGCCTGGCGCGAAATCCTCGCGGACAGATAAGCGGGAGCCTTTTAGCTTCCTTGCAGAAGCCAAAATATTCTGTTTGTCTTTAAATGTGACAAGCTTAGCGAATATTGGCCTGCATTTGTCATGAGCGAATCGACCAATTCTGTGCACTCGTTCAAACTGGTCGCTTGATAAAGTAAGCTCCAGCCTTTCAGCGCAGAGTTTGACGACGTTTTACTCTGAAGTCGTCCAATCTTCACCGGACTCATCGCTGATGCCGAAAAACAGTATATTTGATCTACGTAATCTGTTTTCGTAGTCCTCGCACCTTGAAGCTATGGTTTTAACTGGCGTGAAAATGACTGGATGCCGTCAGGTGTGTCTGTCCCAAAGGTTTCACGTAGGCTAAGGGTGGACTCGAGACTTGCGACCCTGTCCTTAAGGCATTTCACCTCAATGTCTGTGGCGTCCTGCTTCTCTTTTATCCCCTTAAGCTCCACCAAAATTGCAGTTTGGCCTGCTTCTATCCTGCGTACAATGTCTAAAACAGAATCTTCAGGTCCAGGATTAAGTTCGACATCCCCAGACAGCATCAATCGCAACAAGACATGGAAAGAAGCAAGAAGTCGCACGAAGCAGCAGAGTGCGCGTTTGACACTGTCATAGAGCTCAATTGGGCACGACACCGCTATTAGACAGCGATTATTGCACTTATAGCTACTGGTATTGTCCAGGTAACTAACCTGTAACAACAGAAGCGGTGAGCGTCCCACTGTCGTAGCGGCGTCGTGCCCAGCAGAGAGCAGTTGTGGCGGGCTTTTACTTCCCGCGCCGGATCCGATGTTCGTGCTGGTGCATTGCCCGCGTTGCCAGGTGATGATTCCGTCGTCCGCCAAAGTTGGTGCCGCATGCCATGTAGGCGCTCCCTCGTTCTGCGGTAGATCGACGATACCATTGTTGACAGGGCTCGGCCAAGGGGACCACGCATGCGCGTCCAAGGTACGTGACACACCCATGGAGCCAAGTTCCAGAATGACGGGAGGCCGGCAGGTCAGCCCGAGCAGGAGCAACTGTCACAACAGAAGCGGCGAGCGGCCCATTGTCGTAGCGGCGTCGTGCCCCTATACGAAAATACTATATTTTCGATTTTTAATAATAATAATAATAATGTTTGGGGTTTTACGTGCCAAAACCACTTTCTGATTATGAGGCACGCCGTAGTGGAGGACTCCGGAAATGTTGACCACCTGGGGTTCTTTAACGTGCACCTAAATCTAAGCACACGGGTGTTTTCGCATTTCGCCCCCATCGAAATGCGGCCGCCGTGGCCGGGATTCGATCCCGCGACCTCGTGCTCAGCATTTCGTTTTTCGATTTTTACGTCCCAAAACATTGGAATGGGTTGCTTATTTGTTAAGTCATTGCTTTTATGATCATATTTTATTCCTTGGACAACATAACAACAAGCACGCGCATGCCTTTGTGTTACGTTAAAAAAATATACTATCGTGCCTTGTAGCATGGACATACTCAGGAATTCTGGGCATTCCACCTTGACCATCCTGTGTGTAATTCACATGCGTAACTGAATGGGCAAAATTTGAAACAATTTCATTATAAAAGTCGATTACCAACAAGTTTCAACTGTCTGCACCAAGAGGGTAGTCATTTGTAATAACATATGCATTTATGGCCCTTAGTCGGAACATTGGGTGTGCGTTAAAGCAGCGTTTTGGTCGGGGATAGGTGGTTATGTCACACGACGGGAGCAAATTATTTTGTACCCCATGGGCCGAGGGCACATTGACTTGAAGAAGCGCCAAATTGCAACCATAAAGTAATTTATTACAGCTGGAGTTTGCACGGTGATTGCAGAACGATTGCCATTCAGTGTGTTTGCACGCGCATGTTTTTGCGAGGCAGCATGGAAGGAGAGGGAGTGTATAGGCGTGTACACGAGTTGAGCGCGTGTGCGTGTGTACTTGCATTTGCGTGTGCGCGCTTGTTTGCGTCTCCGTATTTGAATCTGCGTGTGCACGAGTGCGTGTATGCGTGGGCGAGCATATGCGCGTTTGTGTGTGCGTGCAGTTCAGTGTGCCTTTGTGCGTGTGTGCACGCATGGACGAGTGTAAATGTGAATGCGGACAAATATTTGTCGTATCTCGTTCTATCTCTCTCTCTCTCTGTGTGCGTGTGTGCGTGCGTGCGTGCGTGCGTGCGTGCCTACGTGCGTGTGTGTGTGCGCACTTCCCCGCTTACGCCTACGCTCCGATTTCAATGGGATAGAGAGTTTATTTAAACTCGTATTTAAATCTACGACACATGAACGAATGACTGCATTTATAGCGCTATCTCTTTCTGCAAGCGATGTCAATGGAAAAAAAAGACGCCTGAACCGTGAATATCGCCGCCCCAGATTTCGTCACGATGGCACCGTCACCATTCGCACGGCCCCGTGAGCCGCCGCTACCGGCAGCTCACTGTCTTCAAGCCAGCGACGCGCTAAACCTGTACCATCATTGCGCCATGCGTCGCTTCTACGGCCAAGCTAGCTTTCGGCGGCACATGTTCAATGGTATATTGATATTAAAAACTGTGAACAGCTTGCATTCGAATAAACAGCGTTAAGAGGAAGCTTTAGCTCGGGTGCTCCTATCTAAATCCATGTAAAAGGAGAATTCATCTTTCTGGGCATCCACTGCACCAAATCTGGCGAAGTTTGTTGCATTTAAAAGAAAGATTTAAAATCTAGTGACTGTTGGTTTTAAATTTTCGATTTAGATCGTAGATTTTTCATCAAAAAGTGGCAAAAATCGGAAATTTTAAGAAAACGAGACTATCAAGTGTACAACGCTGTAACTCTGCAAATACAAATGTTGTAACAAATATGGGATTGCATCTAATAGTGCATCTAAATGGACGAAATTGATACGTTTCACATGAATCTCAAAAAAATTACTAATATGTAAGTACAGCTTTTGCGGAACCCTTGTGCACAATGCAAGAAATTCACGTAAAATATCAAATACATATGAAATTGATCCGCTTTCAATGATCTAGTGAATGCCGTTTACAGAACCGCGATGTCTGCTTTTGATGTAGAGCTATTAATTTGTAAAGTTCTGGCTTCTATTTTTCTTAAACTCTCGAATTATTGAAATTTTTTAAAACAATATTGAAGCCCTAAATCGAAGTTGCGCTTGCAACAGTCAGTAGGATTTCGCTTGCTCTCTAAAATGCAACAAAGTTCATTAAAATTGGTCAGGGGTTATCTCAGAAAAACGTTTTGCGTTTTGCATGTATTTGAATAGGCCGCGTCGGAGTTGGGCCCGAGCTAAAGCTTCCTCTTAATAAATATCGAAAGCGGACTGGCCACCAGGAACACGCTTACGGAGCCATATTATTGACATCACAAAAGACTACGTGCGGTCAGGTTGACTTTACAGACTTTCTTTTTCCGCGTCAGTTGCGCTTTCCGAGACCATTTATTTGGAAAATATTTATTCGCATAGCTCTTCAGAAGCATGCTTAATTAAAATGTCTTCGCTTGGCTAGATGATCTCGAGGACGGGCTCCCAACTACTAATATTCTTTAGCCATTTAAGATCGATACTTGTAAATGTAATTTATGTATTTATTTATTTTATTGTACCCTCAAGACTTGTTGTACCCTCAAGGATGGGTAGGATGGAGTGCGGTAGCAGACAACAATCGTAATTTTACGGTAACCGATATCAACGCACGCGCGCACAACTTCCAGGTTACAGTATAAGTGGGCTTGATGACTTTGAAGGGATTTTGAAATAGGGAGTAGTACGCCTCCGCCTTTGCGATTAGTGCAATCGCAACGGAAGGTACGAACTCGAGACAAGTCAAAGATTTCACAATCTTGCACATGGGGTTGTAGCCACGTTTCCGTTAATGCAACAATACCAGCATTACAGCAATCGATGAGCGATTCAAGATTCTCGCGTTTGCGAAACGCACTTCTAGCGTTCTAGCATGGAGGCTTGTGGTGTTAAAGATACGCCATTGCCCTTTGCGCATTCCTATGTAGTAGGATGATGACGCAGATTGTCAGGTGCGCTTGCGTTATCTGGAACACTACTTTTAACTTGCTTAACGCTCTCACTTGTTGAATCATACATGAAACATTGTTTATCAATGAAAAGCTTGTTAAAACGTGGTTTACATGAGGGGGAATTAGGCTAGTTTTTACCAAATTTGAGAAGCTTTTTTCGAGCGAGCCTTGTCGCAGGCGAGAAGTCCTGAGTTACTGAAATGATACTACCTCTAAGCTGGCTGCGCGACGATACTATGCTCTCCTTAATTTTGAAGTTTGTTAGTTTCATTATAACCGGACGACATTTCGTATTTGAAAAAGTCCCGATTCGATGCGCTCGTTCAACTGAGTTTCGTGGCAAGGCATTTCCCATCGCTGACGACAGGGCATCCACAGTTTTTTTTTTTCAGCTTGCAGCCATGACTTATGGGAATCGGGTATGCCGTGAAAAACTAAGTTATTCCGCCTTGATCTGTATTCCAAGTCGTCTAAGCGCGAGACGATGGTGTCCTGCTGCTTTTTCGACCGTTCAGCGCTCTCTTGAAGTATGACGATATCATTGCAAAATGTGTCTAGTGCTTCAGATTTATTTTCAAGGGATTCAAGATGGCGGAGAATATCAGTTAGCTTGCCTTCGATTGCGTTTTGGCTGGCTTTCACATCCTTCATATCTGATTTCAACTCGGACTGACCTTTAGTAAGCTGGAGTGTCGACTTCTTTATGTCTTTTAGCATTAATAGCACGGTACCCATTTGATCAGACTGGGATTCGGAAAGACTACTCGAGGCAGAGTCATCTTGAGCCGACCTCTGCACCTTTGGAGGCCCCGGGTTTTCCTCAACGTCACCGCATTGCAACAACAACAGCGCCATGTAAAGACAAACACACATAGTAGCGTATAAGACAAGTGGGCATGGGAGCAGCAAAAGTTTAGCAAACAGGGTCAAATTGTTACGCACCTGTGGAGCGAAGAAAAGTTGCGCATGAGGCATAGTGCAACGAGTGCTGCTCGCATGCCCACAATTAACGTAGCTTCAATAATTACGCACACGACGTCTCAACTTATCCGTATCTAGAGGTTACCAATACGTTACACTCGAATGATAAAATGATCTCATCAAGACTTATATTGGTTAGTATTTTTATTAGGTGCAGTTAAAACAGCCGGCATATTGATAGTGCAGTAGGCTTCCTATGAAGCAATTGTGAAAGCATGGAGAGGTTTTCTTGGCTCAAATCAAGTTCATGAGTTTAAAAGCACGTGCCCAGCCGTGCACTTCTGCCCCTGCAATGGATTCTCCTACAAGAAGCACCTCAGCGCTACGGTACATCACAGAAGGTGCGCGGGAACATTGTGCGCGCTCCCGATTACATTTCTGAGCGTTGCTGGCGTCAGGCCCAATTTCCTGGTGTCATTAAGAATAAAAAGCCGGGGGACGCTTAAAGGGAAGCTGAAGAGTCTGTCGAATTCAATAAGACGCTCATATACGGATGCGGGAACCTTATAAACCAAGTAGGTAAAATTTGAGGGTTTTTTTTTTCAGTTAGGAGCGACGTAATCGTCGGTTGAAATTGCGCTGTAGCTCCGCCCCCCTTTGAATGAGCGAGCGGAGCGGAGACCGGAAACCGCGGTGTTGTGACGTCAACTCTGCTTCGTTCCTTCGCAGCGTCCGCGACCGTGCCTGACCGCGCTTGTTTCTGCGTGCGTGCCATCATATAATCTGCTTCGATCGACCCTGCATTCCTTTGCTGGTGCGTCTGCGTGTATGTAGAGTGGTAGTCAACGTGCGTGGTAGTCAACGTGAGTGATAATCAACGTGAGTGGTAATCAACGTGAGTGGTAGTCAGCGTGAGTGGTAGTCAACAGATGAAGATCACTACATGTACTGCATGAACCGGGAAGCTTTTCACGCGTTTAAACCGTCTTTGTAGATTGCCGACAGCTTTGGACAGCGCACAAATGCCGACGATCGCTTCCCCGTTAACGTTCCACGAGGAGGCATGCAGGAACACAACACTACAGTTGTTTGACCGAAAACTAGCTCACTAGATCGGCGAAAGATCGGCGAGATCACTAGACCACTTTGCAAAAAACATACTCACCAAAGAGCATTTCCAACACGAGGAGATCCCAAGACTTTGCTTTCGTTCGCGTCGAAAGCACTGCTCGCACCAGCATCGTTTGCTTCTTCGAGAGGCCGGCTCTTCGCAATCGGCTCGTACATGTAGGGACTAACGCAGAACTCCTCAAAAAAACGCAGTCTCTCTAAATTTTCCATTACCGTCTCAGAAAAACAGCACCAAACTACCTGGCACCGTGCTTCATGTGTAGCGGCAGTGGTCATCAGCGGCAGAGTTGACGTCACGAGGCGCACCGACCAATCACAGGCGGATACGAGACGCGCGAGCTGGGCGTGTCCGCTGCTGCACTTTTCGACGAAATAAAATATATTTGCGCTTTCTTTCGCTCAATTTCGATACGATATTCGAATTCGGAGGGTTGAAAACCATTACGTACAGATGTTCACTCATTTTTTCTCGAAAACCTTTCAGCTTCCCTTTAAGCTTTGCCTTTAAGAGTGCAACGCGATAGCATTCAAAGATCCCCGACTACTTCTCAAGCTTCCCGGCAACTGCAGCTTATGTAACTGTAATGTTTACCGGGAAAGGCTGGTGGCGAACGCTATGCACGAAGGCGAGCGTTCTGGCAGAAACGCGGCCTCTTTCGTGGGCCGATGCCGGAGGTAGTGCACAGCCGCGCCAAAAAAATTACATCATTTTCAGCTTTTTAACTTTGTTTCACACTTTTAACATTTCAGTTATAGAAACAAAGAAAGAAGGAAAGAAGGAAAAAAATAGAAGCAGAAGGCAGGGAGGTTAACCAGAATAATGTCCGGTTGGCTATACCCTGCACCGGGGGAATCGGAAAGGGGAAAACAAAGACAACAGGGCGAGAGAGGAGGGGAGGAAGGAACAAAATGCACGGTGAGTTCGCTGATCCGTGTGGTCTAATAGTTGTTGCCCTAATAGTCACAGACGTTCACACAAGCCCGTCGCCCTCAAGAAACACAAAATTGCCTTCACCATTTTATGGGACCGACGAGCGATGGGGGCGGTGTTCCAGCAGCACCTGCACCGAAAGCGGCCGATTGTCCAGTTTTTGGAGAGCATTAGCAAGTTCTTGTCTTTCTGGGGCACATCGTGGAGAGTGGCACAGCAGGTGCTCGATATTTTCTTTGGGGCCGCAGAGCTCGCATGCTACCCTGTCGGTCACTCTAGTTAATGTTGAGTATGCATTTGTGAAGGTAACTCCTAACCAAATGCGACAGAGATGCGTAGCTTCACGTCGGGGAAGTCCGAATGGAGGTCGGAGTTGCAGTGAGGGGTTTATTCGATGCAGTCATCAAGTTTGGCGCTCGCTCAGTTAGCGACTGCGTGCCAGGTGTCAAAACTGCCCTGCGGCATCTGTCCAATTGAAACGCTGTGCTCTTCTTGCTGTGATGTGCGAGCAGCGTCACCGGCGGAATAATTGCCACTGATTTCACAATGGGCCCAGTACCCATTGAAAGACAACCTCGTGACCTTTTTGTTGGAGGTGATGGTGATTTTTCACGATTTCGTATGTCAGCTGTTCATGACAACTGCGTCGGAGAACTGACTGCATGTACTGTAATGTCGGTTTTGAGCCGGAGAACACAGCCCATTTCCTCCGTTTAAGAAGATTTAACATAAAATGTATGCGCTGTCGATCTAGCAAGGCATGGCATAGATATACGCCGAAATATGTACGAAAAGTTTTTCCTCACTGACAACGCCACCGACGCCGAAACGAGATTTCCTGAGACATGGGGCCCTTAACGCTTTCGCGATAAAACAGCTGCTTGGGAAAAGCATTGGATTTGGTACCATTGGTGAGAAAGAAAGACAACACATTACGCTTCTATGTAATTTACAGATAGTTTAACCGTGTCACCAATATATCCTTCAGTACTTTGCAATAGATCTAGCAGCGCGGACAAGATGGACATGCGCGGACAGCGTGGATAAAAGTACTAATGTATGAGGATTGGTGTTTGCGGCATATATTGAGGCTGTGAAATGTTAGGACCTAAAAAATAAATACCGTAATTTTGCGACAATTATTGCTGACATATGTAAAGTCACGTGAAATATGAAGCTGGGGCACACTGCCCATGATGGAACTGGCCCCTGGACTACAGGGCGGCATTGACACGCGAAATACGGGTTTAATAACTACCAGTATTCTGAAAGTGTGTAGCTATGGAACTCTTGGTATGTCTGCGCCGATGTGCAATCTTGGGAGCCCCTCTTACGACGCGCCTAATATTTGAAGCAACAGTTACCTCTTACCCACCGCGGTTGCTCAGTGGCTATGGTGTTGGGCTGCTGAGCACGAGGTCGCGGGATCTAATCCCGGCCACGGCGGCTGCATTTCGATGGTGGCGAAATGCGAAAACACCCATGTACTTAGAGTTAGGTGCACGTTAAAGAACCCCAGGTGGTCGAAATTTCTGGAAGGATCCCCTACGGTGTGCCTCATAATCAGAAAGTGGTTTTGGCACTTAGAGACCCATAATTTGATAGAGTACGTTCTTATAATTTTTTTTTTACGAGTGAGCTTCCTTTAGCTTCTCCTCCCCCCCACCACTGTTCCAAGGTTATCGCTTAGCTCAAGCCGTGCCTGCATGTATTTCAGGCATCCAGAATGTCGTTACTGTTTCAATAGCGAAAGAGAGTTATCTATTCAGATTGCGCACGTGAAGTGAATACTGGCGTATACATTTTCGATCATATTTCAGCGCCCGTGATTGCGCTGCAGTGTACGGCCATTCCAATATGATGAACAGATGCCTTGATTCGTAGATCAGATGAAGCGCTATTTTGCGCGAAGCCATCGTTGTGCTTTGATTGTTATTTTGTTTTCCAGCACTAGCTCACCTTACAATGAGTTATATTCGTGACTCACTCTGTTGGAGCTGCCTTGTTCTTCGCATCACTACAACTTGACAGTATAGACGTGCTGCATCTTCATTGAGTGAATACTGTGAAATGGACTAGGATTGTTGTTACGTGTGCGTTTACTCATTTATACAAATAATTTATTATTCACAACTGACTTTTTAATCTAAGAAGTTGTAAATGACAGCAACCTGGACACTCACAGGTGTCAAGAATAAAGTAAATTTAAATGCTTATTAGTCTGCTTCTACCTTTTTAATCTAAGAAGTTGTAAATGACAGCAACCTGGACACTCACAGGTGTCAAGAATAAAGTAAATTTAAATGCTTATTAGTCTGCTTTTACCTCATGGCAAATGAAATTTCTAGTAAAAATGTTCTTAGGGTAATTTAAAGCCTATCCACTTGAAAACGTTTCATCTGAGTTACCCATTTGTAAGCTGATAAGCACTTGAAGGTGTTTCGTATTGCGGGTCCTTGACGTACGTCCTACCTTAACACAAAGGGTCATTCCGAATTTTTCCTTTCGGGAAGGCGTGTTACCCTCCTGCCTTCCACTCCGGTTCACAACCACGAAAAAGATGAAAGTTCTGCATGAGTAGCGTCGTTGGTCCTAACCCACGAGCTATCGTAACTCAGCTCGACTGTATCGCTGTTTCCTGGATAGGAAATGTATCTTTTAAATCGACACATCAGAAATCCGAAAAAGCTGCCCTCGACAAGCCCAGCAAGGTTTATTTCATTTATACTTCGTCCTGTGAAAGATGAGGCAGGTCGCCGACAAAAAAGTGCGAAATACTAAAGGGCAGATAATGGAAGCGCGAAAGGCAAGGAGTTGCCCGATTGGCTATCGTACACATCGGGAGGGAAATAATTTAATGGTAATTTAGCGGTAAATGCGAGAAAAATGCGGTAAGCATTACATCGCACCTCTGTGAGGTCCCCGTTCCATGATTTGTGCCACGCTTACTAAATTACAGTGTTGTTCAGTGCCTCACTCGACACACGTCCCGTTTCTTCTAGGAGCGAAGTGTAACCGACAGTGCGGTCTGGAGCTTGTCACCTGGCATATATATATATATATATATATATATATATATATATATATATATATATATATATATATATATATATATATATATATATATATATATTGTTATGAGGAGTTGCGAGGAAATGGTTTTATTTACAGGCGATGGACGACGATCGTAGCGTGATCGCAGCGCAGCTGGGCCTCTCAAACTCCTCGTCCTCTTTGTCTTCTCTCTTCTTGTCCGCGCCTTTCGTATCCGTTACATTTCCCCGCAAGCAGACGAAGCCCGTGGGGCGAGTCAGGATGGACAAGCAGGGTAGAAAGGCTTCAGGCGAGCAATATGAGTCAGCTGAGTTCTGCTTGATCGCCGACCATTGCACAGGAGGCGGGCTATGACGTGAGTTCGCTCAGGTGGTCCACGACTACAAATGGGCCTGAATATTGTGACAAGAACTTTTGGCACAATCCGCGCTTGCGTTGCGGTGTCCAAAGAAGGACCAAGTCACCTTTCTCCAACGATACTTGTACGTGGCGCTCGTCGTATCGCTCTTTCGAACGACTTTGCGAGGTCAGAGTACGAAGACGAGCTATTCGACGGGCTTCTTCGGCGAGACACAAAGTCTTCGATACAGAATCGTCACTGTGCAGTACGAAGGGTAAGAAAGTGTCGAGAGGGCTTCGCGGTAACCTTGCATACAAAAGATAAAATGGGCTATAGTTCGTAGTTTCGTGTTTCGCCGTGTTGTATGCGTAAGTGATGAAGGGCAGCACGTCGTCCCAGTTCTTATGATTGGAGGAGACGTACATGGCAAGCATGTTGGTCAGCGTTCTGTTCGTCTTTCAACGAGGCCATTGGTCTGTGGATGATACGGCGTGGAATGACGGAACTGTGAAGTGCACAAACGAAGTAACTCTTCAATGGCATCAGCAGTGAACTGGCGACCACAGTCGCTGATGATGACACGTGGTGGGCCATGACGAAGGACCACGGAACGCAGCAGGAAGACCGCCACGCAAGCAGCGGTAGAAGACGGTATGGCTGCAGTTTCTGCATACCGTGTAAGATGGTCTACGTAGACAATTATCCAACGGTTCTTGCTGTTAGATAACGGGAATGGACCGAAAAGGTCAAGGCCTACTTGCTCGAACGGCGTACTGGGCGGTTTCAATGGCCGAAGGGGACCCGGGGCTGCGGTGGTCGGTCGCTTGTGATGTTGGCACGTTTCACAACTAGCGACATAGCGCTTGGTTGTTTCGTACATCTTGGGCCAGTAAAAGCGCTCCTGCGTGCGATGCAGCGTTCGTACAAAGCCGAAATGGCCGAATGTCACATCGTCATGCATGGCGCGTAGAACGTTGGAGCGGAGACTCTCGGGGACGACAAGCAGAAAACGCGCTCCATGCCCGGAGTAATTAGTTTTGTAGAGCAATTTATCACGGACAGTAAAGCGACCGCTGCCTTTAGAAGTACGGGCGGCAACGAAAAGCGGATCGAGGGTAACATCATTCCGTTGTTCTCGCTAAAAGTCTGCCTCGTCAGGGAACGTAGAAGTAACAGCAGCGAGACAGTCGTCAAAATTCTCTGCATCGCAGTCGGTAGTCGCAAGAGGAATCCGAGATAGGCAGTCTGCGTCAGCGTGACAACCGCCACTGTTGTACGACACCACAAAGTCGTATTCCTGGAGGCGCAGCGCCCAACGTGCGAGACGACCAGAGGGATCACGCAAACCGACCAGCCAGCATAAAGAATGGTGGTCGGTGATAATCTTGAATTGTCTACCGTAAAGATAACACCGAAACTTTTGGATGGCGAAAACCGCTGCCAGACATTCCTGTTCCGTAACCGTATAATTGCGTTCAGATTTGCTCAGGCAACGGCTGGCATATGCGACAACATGTTCTGCGCCACTGTGACGTTGTACAAGCACCGCTCCTATCCCGATTCCACTAGCATCAGTGTGAACTTCAGTCGGGCAAGATGGATCAAAGTGACGCAAGAGGGGCGCTGACGTTAGTACAAACTTCAGTTGAGAGAATGATGCGTCACACTCTGGTGTCCAATTGAAGGATGCATTTTGTCGCAAAATACTTGTCAACGGGTGAACGATGTCGGCAAACCGGGGAACAAAGCGATGAAAATACGAACATAGGCCAATGAATGAGCGGAGTTCTCGTGCTGACTGCGGTGGCTTGTAGGAGCTCACCGCTTCAATCTTACGAGGATCGGCTCTGACGCCATCCTTGTCGACTAAGTGTCCCAGGACCAGTGTTTGACGTTCGCCGAACCGACACTTTTTTGAGGTTAGAACCAGTCCAGCTTTCTCAATGCAGTCGAGAACGAGGCTGAGGCGTTCGTTATGTTCTTCAAACGTGCGGCCAAAGATTACAACATCATCGAGGTAACACATGCATATCTCCCACTTTAGACCACGTAGTACTGTGTCCATGAATCTTTCAAAGGTGGCAGGAGCATTGCAAAGGCCAAAAGGCATAACATTAAATTCGAATAGGCCATCTGGAGTCACAAAAGCGGTCTTTTCCTTGTCGGCAGGGTCCATAGGTATTTGCCAATACCCCGATCGCAAATCAAGTGTTGAGAAGTAAGAAGCAGAGTGTAAGCAATCAATGACGTCATCGATTTGCGGTAGTGGATAGACATCCTTCTTCGTCACTCGGTAATCCGCGCAGAATCTCCAGGAGTTCCATCTTTTTTTCGGACCAGGATTACTGGGGCTGCCCATGGACTAGATGACTCTTGAACGACACCTTTGTTCATCATCTCCTTGACTTGCTCGGCAATAACTTTGCGCTCGGACGATGACACTCGGTAGGGCTTCTGATGGATGGGGTGTGCTGAGCCGGTATCTATTCTGTGACGAGCGCGGGACGACGGTAAATGAAGGGGTGCATCTCCATGCGTGAAGTCGAATGCTGCCTCATGCCTGGCAAGGACCTGTACCAGTGCTTGCCGTTCCGATGTACCGATAGCCTTGCTGATCATGCCGAGCATTAGCTCTTCAGAATGGTGATTATCGCAAGGAGAGCAAGCTGTACAGAAGTCCGTAGTTAGTGCCGCTATTGAGCTACACGCAGCTTTATCGAAGAGAGCGATTTTCATACCGCGAGGAAGGACAACCGACGTGGCGGAACAGTTCAGCGCCCACAATGTGGCGACTCCTTTCGTCATGCACGCGACAGAGCAGGGCACAAGTATATCTTTCTTAGCACAGTTTATGCGGAGAGGCCTAACTACAAGGTCAACACAACCAGCATCAGCAGTAGTTGCAAAAACACGAACGGGCGTCAGGCACCACGGTGGTGCAATCACTTCATCAAGAACACTGAGTGTGTCTGTGTCCCTGTCTTCCCCACCCGACCTTTGTTCGGAATGGGCTGATATAAATAACTTGTTCAATGATATTTCGCCACAACCACAGTCCACGGAAGCACTGCACTGTTCAAGAAAATCTATCCCAAGGATAACATCGTGCGAACAACGAGAAAGAACAAGGAATTCCGACACAAACACTTTCCCAGCCAACAAAACACTCGCAGCACAAACACCAAGGGGATGAAGCCACTCGCCGTCTACTCCACGAAAGGTAATACCATCGTTCCAAGAAAACATAACTTTGTGGCCTAGACGGTTATTGAAAGCGAGACTCATCACAGACACAGTCGCCCCAGTATCAACTAACGCCATGGTCGGTATTCTGTCAATCGAGACATTCACTTTGTTTTTGAGCATCACAACAGGCATTTCTGGCAAAGACCGTCCGGCGACCACACCTCCATTGGCCGCGGATGCTAGTTTCCCGGCGGCGCCCTATTGAAAAAATATGTATGAGAATTTCACGAGAACTTCTGTACGCCATTATTGCTCCGTAGACTCAACGACGTCGTACGTCACATGTGTACGAGTGGACATCGTCACTGAACGAGATCGTTCTCGTGTGGGTATATTAAACGAGATTATTCTCGCACAGCTATGCTTGACGAGATAGTTCTAGCACAGCGATGCTCAACGATATCGTTCTCGTTTGTGTATGCTACATGAAAAAGTTCTCATTCAGCTATGCAAAATGACACTATTCTTGTTTAGCTACATTCTACAAGTGTTCGCATTTGCGTTGAATGAATTCTTTTGCTCATGCAATATTTTTGATGAAGTTCCACAGTGTAACACCTCCTGCCAACATTGCAGTGATTAATTTCGGTCACGCGAGTCGGCCGATGTGCCAGTTCAGAGACAAAGAGGACACTTTTTAGGGCCCACAATTAACACAAACCATCTTTATTTTGCATCCTGAAGCATGGTGGCCAGGTGCTTGTTCAGGTCCTTCAGCCTCCTTGCCTCCGTATCCACAGTGCTCGGCGTTTTTGAAACAGTGCTCTTATGCATCTGCACAAAAATGTAAACAAAGCAGCCGGCCCTGTTAGATTACAACAAGCCATTGGAACTGACATGCACAATAGGTAGCTCCACTGCATAACTGATTGGGCTGGTTCTTGCATGATATTGTGTGTAAAGCGTGAACATCTCACAGAGAAACAGGAAAAAGAGAGCACGAGGCTTATGAGTTTCCTACCTACGTAAATTGATATTTCAAGATTAACCACAGCAGTTGAAAGCAAGTGCTCGTCCTCGCAATGTCTTGTTCTCATCTCTGTTAAATGTTCGTGTTTCACAAACAATAGAAATGGCTGCAGAATTGCAGTACAAGACCACAGAAATAGTCAAATGCTTTTCCACAAGTATTTTACATTAAATGAACAAGTATAACCAGCACAATGCGTTGGCGGGCTAGTTGGTGCGAATCCATGAATACTTTGTTTAGCGCAAAGCGACACACACAAGAAAGACGACAGGACAAGGCGCTACTCTCAACTGACATTTATTGCGTCACTCCTTTATAGACCGCTCAAACTAGAGAAACATGCGCAGTGAGCACCATGCGGTGGAGCCACCAACAACATCCGATCCAAAGAGAGCACTCATGCGACAGAATCCAAAAAACCAAATTCAGCGCTGTACAAGGTTCAGGAAGGCACACTAATGCTCTGTTACTCCAATGACTTAATGAAAAATGCTTCCGATAACTCTCGGGCGGTGGTGTCACGGCTCTTTTTCAAAATCGTGGTATCACGAAACATGGGTTTGCATTTGCATGTTTTACAATGCTGAGCCAAATGGGAACCTGTGCCTGTTGGTATGGATCGCTCATGTTCTCTAAGGCGCTCGTTAACACAGCGGCCTGACTGCCCTACATACACTTTGCCACATGACAAGGGAATCTTATAAACGACACCGACGCTGCATTCTACAAACTTCACGTGGTTCTTTTCACAATCAGGTTTTTTACTTGTTTTAGAAATACGGCTGCACAACATTGACAGTTTCTGAGGAGCGGAAAACACTACCGGAATTTTGTATTTAGTGGCGACATTCTTTAGATTGTGAGCCACTCTGTGGCAATACGGCACAACTTCAGGCCTCTTCTTTTGTGTGATGCAGTTACTTTTGTGTCGCTTGTCTTTCAGTTTCTGAAGCAATACCTCCGAGACTGACGTCACCACCACACTTGGGTAACCAGCAGCCTGCAGCCTATTTAACTGTGCAATGAAACTCATGTTCGCAGAGTGATGACAAAATTTCATTAAGGAAGATTCTAAACACATCAAAGCAATGGCGCGTTTCACAGTCTTTGAGTGCGCAGACGCGTAAGGTAAAAGTTCCTTACGTGCGCGTGGCGAGTACATCCAACAGGCGTGGCCTGTTTGTAAGGATAGCTGCAAATCTAAAAACTAGAGTTTACCGTCCCTAGATAGCTCATGTGTGAAAGTTAAACCTTTGCCATTGTCATTGAACAGTGTTAAAATATCAGCTACCGTCACGGAGCATTCGTTGTTAGTCTGTTTTATCACAGCAAGAAAATCATCAACATATCTAAAAATTTGAACCGTGTCATTGTATAAGGCACTCTTAAAAGCGCGGTCGACAAAAGATAAAAAAAATATTACAAAGAGCAGGCGCCACACATGAACCAATACACACACCATTTCTCTGGATAAAAAGGTTATTTTCGAACAGGATAAAAGTTGCACTTAAATAAATTCAAGAAGGGACATGAAACTTTCCGAAGATAACCCGGTGGCATTGCGAAAATCTACCTCGCCACTTTCTTCGATGCACGTCATCACACTGCGAAATAGCTCATCATGCGGCATTGAATAGTAAAGATCTTCGACGTCAACAGAAAAAATTTCGGCTACTGAATGGTTGTCTTCCAGAAAGGTAACAACATCGAAAGAATTCTTTATGCCATAAGGATCGTCAATAGTTAAATGCTTCAACTGTTTTTGCAAAAAGCGGCTAACAAAACCTGCCAACAGTTGTTTTCACTGACTATTGTACGGAAAGGCACATCCGGTTTGTGGGTGGGTTAGGTTAGGTTAGGTTAGGTTAGGTTTCCCGCAAAAAGAATTTTTTTCACCCCGCGTTTGCTGCGGGATGGCAACAGGTCAACAAATAGGTGGCTGCCACTGTATGTAGTGCGGGACGCCGAAACAAAAGTGGCGGCCGGCGTAGCAAGCTGAACACACCAAATGCGCCGAACGCGATTTTTTTTTCTCCCGAGTACATTACTTGCATTGAAAGTTTCTTCCATATCACTAATGAATAACATCGTTAATATCGGTAAGTTTGTGGCAATAACGTCGCCATGTCCACTATGAGGGGGCAGAAACAGATGGGCACGCTTAGCTGCCAGTGACATAGAAAGACACGGCGGGCATGCTGCGGAAACTGCGGCATTTGTCTTCACTACTATCCTAATACAGCACGTTTCCGCTAAGGGTGGGCAAATATCTTAGCTGTGTTACAAGTGTCGGCGTATGGATAGGGTACACTTCTAACGTATCAGTGTAAACGTGGCTGCTATCGTTGTGGCTCGTGATTTGTTGCGTGCCACGAGTGCAGATGAGAAGAATCGAAAGGCACCTTTTTTGTTGTTGTTGACCGCAACCATTACAAAGCCTACACATAATAAAGGCAATTTTGGTTGTAGCTTTTTTGTCATGGAAGTGCGGGAAGTGATGGAAGGAATGAAAACGAGCATCTGCTTAAAAATGTTTGGTGCGTGCAGACCGCTTGGTTTATGAGCAAGGAGATGAGGCAGAGAACAGGTAAAACCGGCGACAATCGCGAATCGAGTGAACAGCCTTGCCACTCTCCGCTCGCCGTTCACATACAGGAGGAAGGGTTGTGTCAAAGAAAAGGTTACGTTAAAGGGCCCCTGAAATGGTTCGGACAAATTTTGTAGATGCGTAGCGTGCAGCTTAAGTAGAACATTCGCAGCACAATTTAAGTGAAGCGTTACGTATTAATGGAGCTACAAGCTATTAACAGTTACCCTCCTTCCTAGCCATGCGTTTCCTCCTCAACTCATTTGCCGAGTGAGCGGGGCTAAGCTCCGCCTTCACTGGTTCTCCGTCGCGATGCGATGTCCCATCGTCCACTTCCGGTGGTTTTGGAGCCCGCCCCCGCCCTCGCGAAACCTCTACGCTAGCCACTTGGTCGCGGATGCTCAAGCGAAAGCTATCGAAACAGCGTGCGTTGCAAGGATTCTGTCGCAGTGCCGAACATGTCTGGTATACCGGTAACCACACACTAGCTGAGCGTTTCGACGGAACGGTGGAGGCATAAACTCAAGCTTATGAAGGAACTTTAGCGTAGACGTACGTGAGCTGCCTGATCGGTCTCCACGGTCCAGCCACCCGTGGCGCAGACCTTAACGAGCCATAGAAAGAGCTAATATTGCTCTAACTACGTGTAAAACATTTTAAACATTTACAAAAACAACGTGTTAAATAACGATTACACTCCAGTGAAAAATTTACATCAGCAGCAAAGAATACATTTTGTTACTGCAACTGTGTCTGATTTAGCCCTACGCCACCAGGTGGCTGCACCATGCAGACCATTCACATTTGCGCTACTGTTCATGCCACGAAACGACACGCAAGGGGACATGGCCAGGCCCGGTACCCTTGCACTTGTGTTTACCCTAATACCGGACTCGCGAAACGCTATTGCGTTAGTAATCTTCCGGTGTAAAGTGACGGCCGTAATCGCGCAAATCCTGGCGCCGATCGGATAGGGCAGTCCGATGCGCCGCAGCCAGTCCGCTCGTGTACTGGCTTGCAAAGGGACACGATGTCGCAGCTTTACATATTGCCAGTCGCTACGTTGGCAGTCCACAACGCAACGAACCATAGCGCTCGCGAAAAGACAGACCGACACTGCGGCGGAGCTCTCGTCAAAGACGGAGCACGTTGTAACACAAGCAGACGACACTTGCTGTGTGCCGGAAGTGCTTAACTGTACTGAAACCTTGTCCTTGTGCATTCCCTTTATGTTACTTTCTTTGGATAAAAACAAATTAACTAACATTCGAACTATTACGAACATAATTTGTTTACCATCAAGTTGGAAAAATTATCGATTACGTGCCCTGGTCAGCCAATCAAATAGCTCGCCCCACTGACGTCATATGGGTGATTTGCGTCATATGGGTAGGGGTGGCTTCAAATTCCTCCGCGCAGTGGGCTGCGATAGGCAGCGATGTGCATTTTTAAAACCTTATAATAAATTACACGCTGTACGCGGAACACTTAGATGCGTCAATCAATGATCAGAAGGACCTACTCTAACGACTCAGTAGGTTTGTAGAAAATCACCAAACTCGTTTCAGGGCTTGCCATACAGGAAGGAAGGTAATGACAGGAAAAGGTTAAGTTAAGGAAACGGAGATACGGAAATGCTACTGCTATAACACGACAACAGTTGCAGGCCAAATGGAAGGTACGGTACTGTACGTTTCTGCTTTTTCTCAAAAATAAACACCATGCAAATTCGTCAAGCGGACTATTGACGCAAGGTGGGCAGATGAAAAGCCACATTAAATCACCGTAGGGTCTATGCAACACTAAGGAAGCGGTCGCACGTCAAATCAACGCTTCTGAGCCCGCCGCGGTAGCTGTGCGGCTATGGCATCGCTCGACGTCGTGGTTTGGATCCCTACCACAGGAGCTAGATTTCGACGGGAGCGAAATACAAAAACAGTCGTGCGCTTAGATTTAGGTGCACGTTAAAGAATGCCAGGGTTTAAAAATTAATCGGGAGTCCGCCGCTACGGCGTGCCTCATAATCTTATTATGGTTTTAGCACGTAAAGCGTCATAGTTCTGCCAACACGTCTGCCGCAACACGATGTGCTATGAGAAGCAATAACAATGCTCAACCCTTTCATAAGTTATAAACACTGGCGCACAACAACGCCTCAGGCAAACACGTCTCGCTGTATGTTGTGTACTACGCAGTCAAAAAGCAATGGTGCACCCAAGGTAACATGTGGCATCAATTCGATACTCTCGTATTGCACTAAGCACTGAAGAAATTATACATTCGCAGTCAGTGTTACCGCTAATTCTCGTCAATAAAAGCAAACAACACAAAAGCTTACCCCACATCGATTCCCACAGTGCGTGGGATCCGCATAATTTTTTAGCCTGTGAATTTATGTGCTTAAGATTGGCGCTCATTAATACAATATATTCACACACAGTGAGCAAAAGCGACTGTCGCGTCCACGGTAGAACGGCTTCAATCAGATGGCCATTACATCATTGCCAACTTCCGTGGAATCGTTATCGTCAAAATGGGATATAAGTGACAGGGAAATCAGGAAGTTGATGAATGGCAAGGAGACAGAAGCTTGCACAAGACCCCAGGAAAATAAGATGACTTCTTAAGCAGCATGTCAAGGGGCCGTGCTATGGTTTCAACGTCTATTACAAATCCCCCAAAATATGAGCAGAGGTCGACAAAACTGCAGGCCTTTTGGGAAAGGCGAGCCCGCTGGAAATATTGGGACAGTACTAGCTTAAATATAAAAGATGACTTAAAGATAAAATAAAAGCATACAGTTGGTAGCCGAAATTCTGGACAAATGAATTGGCTGTTGAAGGAGTTCAGCCGAAGCCCGATGGTGGGAAATAAGGCGAGAATGTCGGCAAGAGTTATAGAGAGGTCAAGTAGGTTCTGGGGCCGACGCCAGCGCCGGCAACTGTCAGGCGACTGCACATGTAAGCGAGATGCCTGGTCGTCAGTCGTATAACGTTTTGGACGCGGACTCCATCACTATATATACAATACACTCTGAGGTCATTCTTCGACGGCTCGTACCGATTCTCGCGCCATGAAGATGCAAACAAATTGTCTCACATGCCGATTGTTACCTTCCTCGAACTGCGAACATTCTTTACCCACCGTAGTTGCTTAGTGGGTGTAGTATTGGGCTGCTGAGCACGAGGTCGCGAGATCAAATCATAGCCGGGGCGGCCGTATTTTGATGGGGCTGAAATGCCAAAACACCCGTGTTCTTAGATTTAGGTTAAATAACCCCAGCTGGTCCATATTATAACTGAAACCCACACTACCACGTGCCTCATAATCAGATCGTGGTTTTGGCATGTAAAACCTCATAATTTATTATTTACCATTCCTTTAGGATGTCTTTGAGAGTCGCACAACTCTTAAATACAGGTGTCAGGAGTTGCGCGCGAGATCTTGAGTACGTGGGTAGCCATTCTGGCGTTCGGCATCTGCCAGTCTACAGTGCGGCTATATTGTATAGGTGGAACAGAAACATGGTAGGAAAAATGGAGAACAGACAAATCCCGCATATATTAGCGCAGAATAATCTTAAATAGTGGTCTTCTTTCAAGCACGTGGATAACCGTGACAGGACAGTACTTTCACAACTGGAAGTACTGTTTATGTCATACCCAAAGGCGTATCTAGCCTGGTGGCCAGTAAATGGGGCATAATATTGTGAGCAGCTTCGGCCATAGCATGTTAACAGACGACCACACAGAGACAGTTTGTACAATTCTTTCGTCGTGCCTATCGCCTCAAGGTGCAAAACCAACTTATCCATGTATCAATCTAAATAGTTATGCACATATCGATTTGGAGCTGCTACGGTAGCCCATGAGTGCGGATAGCAAAGTCGCTAGGGAAATAATGGGGGGCACCCTAACGAAATCGGCAAGTCAAAATCAAAAGCCGTCCACGACGGCGTCTCTCGTAGACGCTGTGCGATGTTCCGAATGTGCCGACTGAAGAAAGACTGCTGCGGGGTGCTTCCGGTGATTACCCTAGTTTGTTTACTCCTTAGTATTAAAAAAAGGGAAAAGAAAAAAAAAAGAAAAACGGAACCCTATCAAAACGCCAGAATAAATCGTCGTTCATCGCGACTAAATGCTCTTAGGAGGATAAGTCATTTCCAGGCGACGAGCGGCTACGCTTTATCAAGAGTACTGATAACGCCGGCGGGACAAGCATTGTTGCGAAGCTCAGTGCGCAGGGATAGCTTTTAATTGTTTTATTTTTGTTTTGTTCATGTCATCACGCGTCACCGTGGTGACGCGTGATGACGCGTGACGCGTGATCTTTGTTCTCATAATGTCATACCAACTAGCCCCTCACCGTACGCTTCTACACTGGGGGAAGTTTGAAAAGTTGAAGTACATTACGCCATGTGGTGGCACTCACGCGAACTAAACCCTTTTGTCCAGAAAAGCTGGATACGGGTGAGCTGTACCTCTCTGCTCCAAGCGCGTTGTTTATGTCGATTTACCGCCTGTTATCGTCAGCGCCGAATGCCCTGTGAACACGTACCTGACACACGCCACCAGAGATGGGTACACCTTGTGATGCTTAGAGAAATAAACACACCGAGCCTTGCGGTCGTTGAGTGACAATTATTTTGCTGTACTCTGGTCTCCGTGAAAAAAAAAATGACATGCTTTCTTGCTGACCGCGCGAAACGTGCCAATTACGTTTCACAAGGTCGTTACCCGGACAAGTTTGTCTTGCTTGCACTTACTGCATTGCATTGTCATATAACTCATAGTAACCTGAGCGAGACTACCTTTTTTTCTTACGAGCACGTGAAATGGACTTCCACGTGAAATGCGCTTACGAAGCGCATATCTTCTATCAGCTGAGAATAGGTGCAGTTGGTAAGCCTATAATCACGTTACTGCCTTCTTTGCCCGACGTCAGGCATCTTGGCTTTGAAGGAGGAGCCAAGATGGCTCCTCCTTCAAAGCCAAGATGGTTCCTCTTATGCATAAGGAAGGAAAGTTGCCTCGTTAAAAGGCGAACATTGGGGACATCACCGTTCCGCCTTTCAAGGAGCAAGGGTCACTCCTTTTTTTTTCTTTGAGTGTAGTCTATTCTCCTCAACAAAACATGGACTTCAATCAACAGCGCAGTCGCAAGTTGCATTCCTCGGTGTCCCATTTTTTCCCACAGCACAAGAGATAGATTTCTGCAACTGGGGCTCGCGATGCTAAGCTGCAGCGTTTTGCAGAATGGTTGCTGAGAACGCAAGAACGCAAGCAAACTCGGAGCAGCGTCTGCGTAAAAGTGCGCAGGATGTAGATGTTCGTCACACTCGGCAAGACATGAAATCATAAATAAACGGGATTTGCATACGCTTTCTTTCGCTAGTGGAAATTCGTGAAGTGCACCGCCTTCAGCGAGAAGAGCGCGCATGCTGCGATGACATCTTCTGTGGCCCCGATGCATTTAGTGCTGCGTGGAAAGGGCGCGTAATCAAGAGGACTCGTGTGCAGAGGTGAAGGCGACTGTCGCCGACGGCAGGCGACGGACAGAAGCGGCAGCAAAAGTGAATACGTGCACGGTTGCGAAACGCGTTGAGAAGCTTGAAAAAGCTGGAGAATAAGTTGACGTCATGCATTCCTTGTAATAAACACAACAACAAAAAATCGTAGCTGCATTACACTTACTTCAGATTGAAAAGCAATCGGTGTGACGAGCCCTGAGTTGGCTACTTATTGACAAAGTGAACGCCTCGAGATATTTCTTTCTTTGAGCTGTAATTCTTTGGGTCACAACAATATCATTCTTAGACTTCCAAAAGTGAACTTTGCATTACCTCATAACAAGAGCTACCGTTTCGCTCATTAGGAGCAAAGCACGTGGCTTTGTCCAGGGTACCCTGTGGAATGTCTATGACATTGCGTGGATGCCGGCGGCGGCGGCCTCTTATCGTTGAGAGGAAATGTGAAAATGCTCGTTTGTTTGTGAGACCGTTAAGGAATTCAAGTGGCCAAAATTACTTGTAAGTGCGGCTCCATTGCGTGCTTCGTAATAAGAACTTGGTTTAACAGGTGAAAGCACGGAATTGAAATTTTTTAGGAGATGACATTATGTGATGACTCGGTTAAACCCCGATTTCAACAGCAATTTATAGCGACTTCCTTCATAAGTGCACCTAATGGAGTGGCGGAATTGAGCTTGCGGTGAAGTCATTGCGCGCTCAGTGACCGCTCTTATTCGAACATGAAAAGGCGAAGCAAGTTCCGCTTTTCACTGGCAACCATTTTGGCAGGGAGCCACTGAGAAGCCAACGGCAGAGAGGATCCCAGTGCTTGCGTCACGAGCGACCATGGCGGCCGGAAGTGCGTCGTTCGATGGGCGAGCCGTCTGGCACCGAGCGCGTCACGTGCCGCGAGGTGTTCCCTGCGCTGGGATGCCGCTTCTAATTCCGGCTCGACCTCGTGTGACACCCGGCAGAGAGAAGTGCGCCCGGGTCGGGGCTTCGCGGAAACCGCGCGGGCCGACAGGCTAGAAACCGGTGGAAAGACAGGAACAAGCCCGCGGTCTGCGTCCAGGTTGCTGCGAAACCCCGGGGCCTTGAAGGCTGCCGACCTTAAGCAAGAGAACGAGGAAAAAAAATGAAGCATTGCGCCAAGAATATTACAAAGATGAATGTAGAAGGAAACAAACGAAAAGAAGAAAAAAAGGTGGCCAAAGCCCTTCCAGGATCACAGCCCCGGGTTTTTCGTCGTTGGCACGGGTCCGAGGTCAGCTGATTCTGGTTTTCCGGAGAGAGAGAACGAGGGGGTTCTGGCCGCGGGTTTATATTTGGGCCGGTCCGGGGTGCGGAGCCAGAAAGCAACGACTCCCGTGAACACAGCAGGCGCCGCCACCGTTTAGTGACTTCCCGTTCCAAAGTGCCCGAAGTTGGTCCTCCTCGCATCGCTGTGTTCTCGCACCAGGCAGGCGTGTGCCTCATCTGTGCTGTCGTGCGCTTGACGGACTCTCCGAAAATGCCTCCCCCGTCCCAGCAGCAGGTGGACATCGTCGGTGGCGCCGGCAAGGCTGTCATCAAGGTTGTACATCGATGCACGGACGCCACGGAGAACCAGAACCTGGGTGAGTGTGGCCGTCTCGTTGCGCCAGTTGATGTGGTACGCTTTGGCCTGCATTATTCTCGCCTCACCCTGCGTCCCTGTGCGCATGCTTTTTGGACGCTACGTCGTTCAGAAGGCTTGCGAGAAGGGAAGCACTGCGTCTTTTTCCTCGATAGTTCGCGTCCCCACAATGTTTATTTTCCTGATACCTCGACGGGGCAGCTTTTAACTATGCGACCTGACCACCAAGGAAGCAACAAAAGATGCGCGGTTGCTGCCAGCGCCGGCGGTAAAGTTTAACGTCGCGACATTCGTATATCATTGCCTTTTTAAACTCCGAAAAATTTCAGATAAATGCATTTACCACGTTTACATTACGACGAGTGTACCTAAAACAGCATTCGTGCGGAGGCCATTACTGTGCATTCCACAGGTCAGACGCGTCTGACCAAGGCATGAGACAGCACATGCTACAGAGCTTGATCGCTTGCTGAAGGAAAGGTCGCTTGAACAAACAGGACTGACACTGTTTCGTACAAGCGAACCTTAGACTATGCTGTGCTACTCACTAGATGTCCTGGTTTAAGGAAGTGCGCGACGCTGGGCCAGTTGGTTAAGCATTATCTCAGAGGGGTGAACGAGGATACACAGCGCCGTGCTTCTTATTCTGTCTGCCGACGTATCTGCGCTGTATTCATCCTTTTTAGATCCTGGGTTCCTTGGAAATAACATTCACCTGCACCTCGTATTTAGAACTGCCAGCCCTTAACGGTAATTGCTGCTTCGAGTCCTCCACGATAGGAATCTTCTCACGTAAATGTAGAGCCGCGTGAAATAACTAAACAGCATCATCACGGCGCTTGATATAGGCATGCAATAATTTTATCAATAAGCTATGGAGCAGACAGTGACAACGCCACAATAGCCCCTAGTGGCTAATCAGGACAAGATCGGGCTTCTTTCATGAATGACCTCGTCTTCACCGTTTTCGTTGCACTGTAGTGTTAGACAAAGAGCCTCTTCGCTTGGCTTGGTCCCAGCCGGGTTTCGCTGAGGGGGAAGTGCAAGCAAGCTCGCATGTTAGATTGAGGTTGCGCACAGAACCCAGGTGGTCCCAAGAATTCCCAAGTCAGGCGTGTGCAATCTAGTACGGTGTGCTCCTTAATAAAAACGTGTATGTGCCACCACAGATTTTTTTTTTACTTTACAGCTTATCGAAAGCAGGCTACCTTACAGAAAATTTCTTCCTGGTACTTGCTAGCTCTTATGACACTTTCTTCAAGGCCAACAGTACAACCCATAACTGCTATAAAAGCGACCTAGTGAGGGCTTACACCACTCATAGGTGGCAACACCATTGTCTGCGTGAGCCCACGTAAAAGCGCTTCTAGAGCTGTTTTTGGCGCACTTGTTCGCTCTTCAGTGTGCGTTACCAGAGATGACAGCCTTACCATTAATTCAGACTGGTACCAATGGTTAATAAATTTTGAGTGGCTCTTTAAGAAGCGCAGCGATATGATTCTTTAGCATATGATAATTGTCGAGTGTAAGTTAACATTTAAATTTGCATAATCAATATATTTTGTTATTTTTCTCTGATATTATCACTACTTCGCATGCAAATATAAGAAAACGCGTCCCATGTCATTGAAAGAGGCCGTGGAAATGTAGTGGCTCGGACTACAAGTGCTAGATTTCTGGGCTCTGTGGCTAGAAAACATTCTGGTTCAATTATAAAAACGTTCCCTTTTTGTTTTTAATCCAGGAAGGCGCGTATACTCCTAATTTTAACAGGATTACCTAACATTATTTGAAATAAACACAAAAAATGATAGTCCTGTTTGAATGTTTGTTAAAACCCTACGCTTTCTTAATATGACGCTCAAAAGGAATAAAGCCATGTCTGTCGTACTTAATGACTGCCGCACTCTACGATCAAGGATGTAAGGGCAACACAAATGGCGTCCCGGTGGGAACTATTCCGTGAGTTGGGCTACGTTCATCTCTTTGTTTTCTTAAAAGTCAAAAGCGACACAATTTTTTACTGTTTTTTACTAGCTTAAGATAGTGTAAACATTTAGGAGCCTCCATGCAAAATTCGGCGCTCACATACGAGAGGAAGCGCCGTGAAAAAAGTACCCGTTTCTGCTGCCAAGACTGAAAACGCCGCCATTACCGCTCTCTCTCTGGAAGTGACGCACGCGGTGTGACGTACGACTGACGTAAAGCGACGGCTGCGTTTGCCTGTAGTATGCTGAAACATCTCGACCGGACGTGTGCCATAGCGACAACAACTCGGTGCATGCGTCGTCTGCTTAGGTGCTGTTTAAAGGCTGCTAACAAAAAAGCTATGCAATTAACAGCCCTGTGGCTTCGCCAAGATTGCTTTGTTGGTTTTTTCTACTAATTTATAACCAATTTAGGCAAAGTGAAATTACAAAGCACTAGGCCTTTATTTCCTTCTTATGAATGCGGGGACTGACACCAAATGAGTACGCAATCAACTGCGTTTTGTCCAATGGTGATTGCCATCATTTCGTTCTAGGAAGACTGCATCCAGAAAACGTTTTATCGCCAAGCTGAATCAGCAAGGACTGAGCAGGAGACTCTGACGGATTGAAGTGGTGACTTGAAATGAAAGGAACACTAAGTCCTGGCGCGTTCGTAATACCTGCCAAACGTCTCCTCCTCCAGTGTACCTGTCGCTCCTTAATGAATTCTAACCCGCAGTGGTTGCTCAGCGGCTATGGTGTCAGGCTGCTGAGCACGAGGTCGCGGGATTGAATCCCGGCCAAGGCGGCTGCATTTCGATGGGGGCGAAAACACCCGTGTGCTTAGATTTAGGTGCACCTTAAAGAACCCTAGGTGGTCGAAATTTCCGGAGTCCTCCACTATGGCGTGCCTCCTAATCAGAAAGTGGTTCTGGCACGTAAAACCCCATAATTAATTAATTAATAATGAATCCTAGGTTGCGAGTTCGCATGCAGGATTGTGCCCCTGCACTCGTGAACACTTAGGGTGACTCACGCTCTCAATGTTCCAAATGTATGCAGAAGTCGAGCGCCGGACGAAATCGCATCGGTTCGTGAAGAATCACGGAAAGAAAATTAACCGACGATTACGACACTCCCTAATGCAACATTTGAGTGCATCTCCAAACGTGTTTTCATTTCGCGATATATTGAGGCTGGCTGAGTCGCGACGCGCGGCGCTATATATACACCGGCCACATAGTGGCCGCTGCAGCCGGGAACACGCTTGCGGCCAACGCTGTGCGCGAAGGCGCCATTTCTGGTTCTTTCATTTCTTTTCCTTGCACGGTTGGTGCCGCCGTGGATGGATGGATGGAGGTTATGAGCGTCCCCTTTGGAACGGGGTGGTGGTTTGCGCCACCAAGCTCTTGCTATTATACAGCCTAATGTCCTACTTAGTTTAAAAAGAAAAAAAAGAAGAAAAAAAACACGATGAATTATTCCATAACCAAATTTTCTAACCCCCTGTTGTGAACTTTGTTTTTGTACGTCTCCGTTTTTTTGTCGTTTCCCTACTTTTCTTCCACCAATCTTAGAATTACAATCACCTCTTACTAATCTCCATTGCGGACATGTTAACTTCCCCTTGTTCTCGCTTAACCAAAGGGCTTCAAGGTGGCCATTGGTACCTAAATCGACCGCTGGGCGGATATCTTCACATTCTAATAAAACATGCTCCATCGTTTCCCTAGCTTTAACGCAGCTAAGCACATGCTTCTTCTTCCTTCTTATATCTCGCTTTATAGGTGCGTGTTCTAAAGCATCCTGATTTCGCTTCGAAAAGTTATCGGCTTCCCTTTGAGTTATCATAAATTGTTTTTTTCATGATTTCGTTTTTTCCTCTTAAGTAGTTACTCACGGCAGGTTTCTTTTCCACTGCCGCTACCTATGCAGTTAAATCCTCCTATCTGATTTTATGCTTGACGTTGTTTGTTGCCGTGTTGCTCACCATCCAGGTCGTATACTTCCTGGTAAGCTTCCTAGTTCTCTTTCTCCACTGTGAATCGATGTTTTTCCCGTACAGTTACATCAACACTCTCCCAGCTCATTTACTTTCTTCCATATTCCTCAGTTGTTGTACATAATCAATTTTACTGTGAGCTTCCTTCACTTCAAAACTTGACCAGGCCATATCACCCTGCACAGCTTCATTTGTAGTTTTCCAGAGAGCGCCCAGTGCGAGGTGTTCCAGTGACCTTTAGTTGCCATCAGGTCCTGATTGTACCCCTAATTTCAAGCAAAAAACAGCATTTCGAAAAATAAGTCCTGGTACCCCATTACACCTTTCTACATATCCCGGAGCACCTCGTACCTATTGCATCCACATAACGCTCTGTGTTTCATTATGGCTGCATTTCTCTTCCCCTTTACTCTTATTGTTTTTTCCTGTTTCCATGCATATATAGCCTTCGTTTATCCCTACACCAAGGTGTTTATATTCTTTTACCCGAGGTATTTCCCGGTCCTGTATGGCCACTGTCTGTTCACTGTTTTAATTGAATATCATAACACCTGATTTTCCAGCCCTAAATTTCAAACCAAAATTCTCGCCTTCATGTCCACATATATTACCCAGACTTTGCAAACCACTTTGCTTGTTAGCTAGCCACACGTCCGCACGTCCGCGCATGCGTCCGAATGTAGCAGGAGGAAAGCAGAGGAAGCCACCTTTAAGCATAACCCGATGGCGCTCACGTCCGCGCATGCGTCCGAATGCGCGTACGTGAGCGCCATCTGGTTGTGCTTCAAGGTGGCTTCCTCTGCTTTCCTCTTCACGCTCTATGCTCTCGCTGTTTTTCATCCGCCGCTGCATTCCGCGTTCGCTCTTTTATCCTTCGCTGTGCTGGTTCAGTTGGTCACGCCGAGGAACGACGCCGAGGGACACCGAGGCACGCCGACGCTCAACGCAGGAATCGGTGCTAAGAGAATTTACACAGAAACTCCTCTGGAAGTTGTCTAAATATGTGTGCGCATTGTTCCACTTGCTCATCTCCTCGCAGCCCGGTGTCATAATTAATGCTATGGACCTTGATCCGGCCGAGATGAAGTGCTGCCCATGGCGGTGTAAGGTGAATTGATGACACAAGCAAAGTACTGCAGGTGGCGGCACCAGGTGCGCCGATGTCGTTCCGATCACTACAAGCCGTTGTCGCTCTTTAGCACCTTATCCATCAGCATCGAACCATCATGAATCGTGATCGACAGCACTCAGGCGCCGGCTGTGCCTGGCGCGGCCACGAGTGCCGCATCTTGAAAGCGATCTGCAATGGCGTCTGAGAGCGCCGACTGCTTACAGCCTCGTGTGCTCTGTGCTCTCGCCGTGTAGCTCGTGTTGAGGCGAGAGGCAGCACGAAGGTGCATTCGCTCGCTGCTGCGGACGCGATCTTGAAAGGGATCGTCTTCCGGGACGGACGGACAGTTTTTCTCGTTGGGTAAGCATAGCACAGAAATGCTTGCGCTTCTAAACACAACATACGACTTCATCGGCATCAGTTGTGTTTTATTCGGAATATATTATGTATAAGTGCGCCGGGAGGACACAGGTTAAGAAGAAACGTTAGTCCGTGTATTGCTGCATGAAGAGAGAATAAACTAAAGTAGCGAAAAGGAAAGGAAAAAAATTACGCAGAAACTCCTCTGGGAATTGTCGAAGTATGCGTTAGCATTGTGCCACTTGCTCATCGCCACGCAGCCCGGTGTCATTTTTCAGTGGTATGAAACTTGATCAGGCCAGTACAAACGACAGCACTGTGGCGACACAAACGGGTGCGGACGGCGGCGCTAGTTGCGCTGATCACGTTGCGATCATTACGAGCCGTTATCACTCTTCGGCGCCTTATCTATCCGCGTCGAACCATTGACCAAACGTACTCGGGCGGCGCCTTCGTGTGGCACCACTGCGCGGGCCGCACCTTGAAAGCGATCTGCGATGCCTTCCCGCGCTGTGTACTCACCGCTTACTTAGCGTTGAAGCTCACTTAGCGTTGTTAAATATAGGCGCGGGCCCGTACATTGAAAGCGATCTGCAGAAGGGCAGAGTAAGGCGGGTGCTGCCACCACTGTGAGCGTTGTGTTCTCGCCGCTCCGTTGACGTTGAAGCGAGAGGCTGCATGAATGTGCATCGGCTTGCTGCTGCAAGCGCTATATCGAAAGCGGTCGTCTTACGGGATGGACGGAGGGACGGTGTTTCTTTAAATGCTTACGCATTTAAAAGAAACACCATTATGCGACACAGGAATATTACAGAAGAATTTCTCTTTGCCTGGTAAGATTGTGTTCGAGCCACTGCGTAACTTTGCCGGTTTGTTCCTGAATTTGTTCCCTTTTCTGGAGCAATCGCTTAGCGATTACTGGTTTCATCAGGACACTGCAGGTGTCACGCAGAGGTTGGCATGACGTACAATGCCGTTGAGCAACGTATTGCACCAGATAGCAGCTTGCACCTGGGGGTGGTAAATGGCGAGTTACAACCATCCAAACGACTTTGAGGGCGGCACCTTTTCAGCGCCGACCATCGCAGAATCCTCTTGGCAGGCTCGAGCCCCCGCGCAGAGAAAAAAAATGCCCCAAAGTGTCGGGACTGAACCGGAAACGCGATGTGTCCTGTGCCAGGAACGGGCCGGCTTTTGCGCTCTCGTGTCAGGCGGGAGCGCGCCGCTTGCGTCTTGGGCACGGGTTCAAGAACACAGCTTTTTTCTTTAGCTTTTTCTGTCACGCGTCGCGACCACGAGACCCGGACTGCGCCGCAACTTAGGCGGTTATTTGGCACTGAGCTTGGCTGAAGCAACACACGTGAGTCTTTGTCAACTCGTTTCTCCAGCAGATGGATGCGCTGGCTGCGAAACGACAGCGCCTAAACAAAACATGAAGCGCTCGCAAATAACGAGGCATACACACGAACGCCCATATTGTGGTTAAAATGGTGCAATAATGTTGAGGAAAGAAAAGTCCAACATAGAGAGGTCCGTCTGACGCGAAGGGGACGCTTTCGAAAGCCCCGTTCTAAAATGAGCGTCCTGTTGCTCGGAGTGATGGGAAACGCCAGACAGGCCAGCGCGGGAGGACGCGCCCGCGCTGGGTGCGCGTTAATCTGTGCGTGCTTTTAAAGTGTAATGGGCTACTGCAGCCCTTCACTTGTGGCACAAACGTCTTCGAGTAGCTTAGGAAACAAATTTCCATGCCACGGGGCACTTTTACATTTATGTGAGGAAAGCGAAAAAAAGTTAACTGTGCAGTGCGTTGTGAGGGACGATGTATAGCGGAGAGCTGCGAATTAATTTTGACCACTTCTTTGTGCGCCCAAGGGGTGTCGGATGTGGGTTTCGCCCGCACCGGAATGCGGCCGCCGGGATCGACCCCGTGGGCACGACGCTACCACGGCGGGTCAAGTACTTCGCTAAAATCGTAGCTAATTCCAAACCATTTAGAGCCACTGTAAACGTCCCCCCCCCCGAGCTTGAGTATAAGCCGGTGCGGCCTGGAAAGTGTCTGCACGGTAGACTGAATGGGGGGATTCGATGAAATCACGAAAACTCACCGTTATGAGTTTTAGTGATCGATAAAATTGGTATATTATAAGGTTAAGTCTTTATTGAATGCCACCGGGACAAATTTAACCAGACGATGCCATGAATCCGATGTCGCTCCGTAAATGTGACAGTGGCTGTGCCGGGGAAGGCCAATCGGCTGCAGAAGGAGCCTCAGAATGTATAAACCATTTACACGGCGATTCCAGGGGGCCTTCCATGTTTGATCACGTGGCGACGCGTCCATTCCTTGCCTGAGCTGCCTCTATGTTTACAATGGATGGGCATGACGCCGGTGCAGCTTAGGAAACCTCTGTTTCGGTGAATGCCGTAGGCTGTGACGACACGAAACTTTTGGCACAGCTTCAGAAGACTTGTAAGCCTTTCCGGAGCTCATTACGTCTTGTCCTAACAGTGCGAGCAGTGTACACGGTGTTTGTACTAAAGTGGAACTAGAAATGTATTTTCAGCTGTCCAAAATTTCCGCTTTCGTATTAAATTAGGATTAGCGTGCATTGTTCTTTGTTCTTTATTTGAAAATTACATTGAAGCAACGTCTTGTCATGTTGCCGACTCAGTAACTTCCTCCGGGCGGTCAGTATTTCATTGTTCATATTGTGGCTAATTGGCAGCATGCGTGTTCAGTTGCGATAGATTTCTTCTTGCTGCGCACAAGGTTTGCAACATAGACGTTTTCTACTTTGCAATAGCTAATTGCAAAGGCGCATTAACGCTAGTCACTCGCTAACTGTGTGGACCATCATGAAAAGTTGAGCTTCGAACATTCGTGTGCTGTGGATGTATAGTCGCCATAAGCCATGCTTTCCATGGAATGCGCCCATTCACTTATTCTTGAAACGTTTGCGATAAAGTGGGCATACGTTTGCGTGTAGATAAAATGTGAGAAACTCATTTCCCAGGAAATTGCGCCACTCCGCTTGTGTAACGAGCAGTGCTCGCTCCTCGTGACGTTCCGGAGGTTTCCTTGGAGGTTAGCAATACAACGGTGACGGGTCAGTCATGTCGCTTTTATTCTGTGCATTACGAAGGGCCGGTAACGCAAGCAGTCTTTATGTAGCCGCGGTACGTGAACTTAACCACACGGATTCATTCAATTCCTTAGTGTGCCAGTCACTATGTGCGCAGCCAACTATTGCACATATGTTCCCTGTACCGCTCCATATTTTGCAGCATTAATGGAGCACAGTGCGTTAACGAACACCCAATCGCATTTCGGATAGCTTATCGCACAGTAGCACGGCAGCAGTGGTAATGGTTTCGTGCTCGTGCGCTTTCGCTGAGGCAACGTTCGATGCGCCTCCTAAAGTGCCATCTCGTTCCTCTAAAGAAAATTGCTCCGCAACAAGGGTCTGTAGACCTTTTCATCGGGTGAGGAGGAAAGGGCGCGCGGCAAGTCTTTCCTCCTGACAAGCCGTCTCGGCGTTGATTGAATGTGTTGCCATCGTGTGCTGCGGATCAATTTGGAAGTGTTGTAGCTCGTTCTCTGTGGAATTTACGTGATGTCAGTTCATACACGGTCGTTGAAAAACCGCTGAGTTGCCTTTCGGTGCATCGCTAATTACAGCATGGGGACCTTGCTGCGCAAACATGCCAAGTGCATCATCAGCGCGGTGCGTGTATGTGCTGTCTATTTTGAGTGTATCGGTTTTCACTCGACAAAGAGAATCGGCGTCTGCGAATTGACAGCATGAATTAAAAAAATCTTACCATTATCTGTTCGCATGCCATGAAAAATTAAACATATAAGTGCTTGTGTACGGCCAACCCAATGCAACCCCAAAACATGTTATAAGCGCTAATCGGTATAAAACATTTGCGTCAGGCACCAGCTTCATTCGCGCGCATTTCAATACTTGAAATCACTATGCCATGTCTACTCATTCCTGCTCAATCACAGCTTAGAATTACAGTTAGAGTGCTGCAGTATGTTGATATTCCTGAAACGAATTTTCAAAAATGCACAGCTGATCTCCGAGATTTAAGTAGGCTCAAAAGGGCGCGCACACATCGTGCTGGGTGCCTCGTCTGCCTCGAAACCAACAAAAACTATGACCATGCCGACCTAAACCACTTCTGTGCGTCTCACATAACCGTTTCCCAAGATGCCGCGTCATGCTAAATAGGCAGCAAGGGTGCGAAAGCGAGAAACTGAAACTGCCGCCAGGCGTCTACCTGGCATAAAGCACGGAGCGCTCACCCAAGCCAACATGCCGACCACCCCTAGGTGGCGTCACTGCCTATACAATATGGCATAGGCGTACAAAAACACAATAGAGGTTCAGAAACTCTGATTATGGGAAGTCATCGTGAGTCTTCTTTCTTTTTCTTTTTTTATTTAACATAGATAAGACATTATGCAATAAAATAACAAGAGCTTGGTGGCGCCACCCACCGCCCCGTTCCAAAGGGGACGCTCATAACATCCATGCATCCAGCTATGGCGGCGTCCATAGAAAAAACAAAAGGTTTATATAAGGGACGCGAGAACGTCTTTGACAGAAATTTCGCTGCATTGAAGGATATTTCTTTAGACTATATCGGAAACGATGGCTGCTGCTAACATGAAGTAGTGGTTTATGGCCAATATGGCTGACTAGTGTAGGAAGGCTTAGGACGCTAAATTTTTTTGTTTACCGAGTATTCGTCCAGAGTATATCGGTGCAACAGTTACTGAAAAATGGATGCTTCAACCTAGAACAAACGTTTAGGAAAGGGGACTTGGCATTGGATTCACATCGCCTGCGCACACATGAAGATCCTTTTAATTTTTTCGTCACCCGTGCTTTCTAGAAGAACCGGTGGCAGAACGCCCCTGTCCCTTCCCTCGTTCCATCGCTCTCGCTTGACTTAGTGTTTTTATATGTGCTCTACAGGTGGGTGTCTGCTACATCAACAATGGCCAACCAACTAACGTGGCATTGCGCCATCAGAACTAAATACTCCTTACCACGCTCTGTTTCTTTAAACGCTTCCTCGTACTACCCTGGGCGCGCAGGCGCCCACGCTTGTTCTTCTCCTCTATGGGGGGCGGAGGAGAGTGAGTGATAGTGAACGCGGTGAAGCAGTTGCTGCAGAAATACCCTTGGCTCCAGCTTAAAGCAGCCCTTCTTCAGCCAATGTTGATAGTCATCGATTTATGAACCGCTGCTTTGCTCACATATTAGCAAGAGGAGTGGGTCGGAGGAAGATGATGGTGAGAGGGGTGGGCAAGTGGTCTTACAGGCTCTTCCGAGAAGCAGAGGTGTTAAAAAAAGGGCACTGTAAAGCAGTATCATGCGCACGAGGACTTTTCAGTCCGGGGAGCTTACTTTTCCGCGAAAGTAGGAAGTAGACAGATGCTTTGAACTGTGAAAGGAGCGATTTAAATCAACTGAACGTTAGAAACTCTTTATTCAATCAGATGTTCGGTAAAAGTAAACTGTGTGAAGGAAAATAAAAGAAACAAGTACTCATACGTGATTTGTCGAAAGTTGAGGAAAAGAACGAGAGAGATTGACCAAAATAACCATTAAAAGAGGAAAACCACCCAAATAAAAAATAAACGAAAGAAAAGCTCTCAAGAAACGTAACAAGAGGCCATGACGATTTCTCTGTTCAAATCGGATGTAAGGCTGCGGGACGTTACGCGCTGCCGCCTATATTCTTCTTGTTAGTATAACACGTTATCAGGAGATGTTGAATCGAACCCTGCCCCAATGAGCAAAACAGAGTCCGATGCTTTCGAATCCGCCCTGGAGGCAATTTAAAAACTGGAATCTGGCCTGAAGTCAGCTTTGCTTGAATTTAAGGGTATCAAGGACGAACAAGCCGCTACTAACGATGAAATAAAAAAAAAACATTTAACGAGAGTCACTGCACTTGAAGCTAGTGCAACTGTAACTGCTCCCACATGAGCGGTTCCCCCTCAGAATACCCTGTAAGATATTTCAAGCTAGCTACGGCGAATAACATGCAGACGTGACGATACAGAAAACAGATTAAGACGATCAAACTTATGATTTTTTGGGATAGAAGATGACGAAAAAGAAGGTTCGGCCACGTCTGAGGAAAAGATTACGAAATTTTGCAAAGAAAAACTAGAACTTCTCACAACCAGTAGGCACTACGAACGGGTTCATCGCCTAGGAAAATATCCTACTGAAAAAAAAAACGGCCCATATTCGCAAAATTGTTTTCATTCAAGGACAAGCAAAGTATCCTGTCCGCAGCACGTAAACATTTTCAGTTGGCGCTCGACAAGCTCTACATAGAAGAACAAGTATATGTCTACGACACCGCTAGCGACTCAGTAATGCAATCTACCAGATAGCTAGATACAAGCCCAAGCTCCCCAAATAACCAGCTGCATTTCTTGCCGCAAGCCGCTCTCTCGCTCTCAGTGGCCTACACTAACGTCCGAACTTTTCTACCTAAACGCGATACAATTTGTGCTTTTCTAGATGATAGTGACTCAGACATAATAGTACTAACGGAGATATGGTTGAATCCAGGTATTGACGACAATGAACTTCTGCAAGGAAATAAGCTTTACAAAATTTATAGAAACCACCGGATCAATACGCGAGGTGGGGGTGTACTTACCGCGATTAAAAAAAACCTTCATTTGTATTTTATCGATTCCGGGTCATCTATAGAGATTGTGTGGGCTGCTCTTCATGTGTCTTCTAGCGCTGTAATCATTGGGGCCTGTTACCAGGCCCCAGATTGTAACCATTCCTTTTTGAATGACTTGCGGGAGAGTGTTACTAAAGCGCCCCAGCTTCGTCCATCCAACCACGTTTCTCTTCTTGGTGATTTCAATTTTCCGCTCATCGACTGGGAACATACGCCATCTTCATTTCATGAGTCTCTGGAACTAATCAATCTAACGTTAGATTTTAACCTATTCCAGATAGTGAAGGCGCCGACACGCGCTTTCAATATCTTGGACTTGGTTTTCACAAACGCTCCTGACCCAATATCTTCCCTTTCAAATATGAGCGGCTTTAGTGATCATAACCTCATGCATCTAGCTGTTAGCATCCAGAATCCCGTGTCTGGCACAAAAACACAACAAATTCGCGATTATAACAAAGCAAATTACGATGAGATGAACTCCCAACTAGAAGAATTTTTTTGCCAAGTGCTACTACTTTCATTTAATTGTCGATCCGTAGACGAAAATTGGGTACTCTACCGGGAACAATTAACTGCATTAGTAAGCCGGTACGTCCCGATAGTCTCCATAACAAACGAAAAATCCAGCCCTTGGTTCAACAAGTCTCTTCGCAAACTAAGGTATAGAAAGAAGCATTCGTATAACAGGGCTAAACTCGTGCGCACTGCTGAGGCTTGCTAGATATACAAAGAGTGTTTAAACAATTACTGCTCAGCGATATCTTCCGCAAAAGATAAATACTACTCGCAAGACCTGTTATCGCTGCTAACTTCCAATACCAAAAAAATTTCGCAAACAATATCTCCGGCAAGTGATACTAACACCATAACTTTACACGGAACAAAAAACATAGCAATTTCTAGCGCCGATTGCCCCACCGTAGTCAACACATTTTCTTCATCTGTTTTCATTTTGGAGGACTTTTCCAATGTTCCAACTTTTCCCGAACTTGACGCCGCATACATAGAACCAATTGTTGTCACTGTTGAAGCAACTAAATTACTCATTAGTAACCTCAAAATATTCACTTCAGCTGGTACTGACAACATTAACTACAAGATGGTAAAGAACACCGTCCCTATGTCCAGCAAGATCGTGTGCCATATTTTCCAACAAAATCTAGCATCTGAAAAGTTACCCACCGATTGGTTAATAGGAAAAATGATACCAATTCTCAAATCTGGAGATGTTCACTCACCTGACAACTATTGGTCCATATCTTTAGCCTGCATATGTTGCAAAATGCTTGAGCGCATAATCACTTCACACGTGTGCAGCCTTCTAGAAGCTCACAATTTAAGTTTTTCTAATCAGCGTGGTTTTTGGAAGGGATTTTCTTGTGACACACAATTATTTGAATTAGCGACTGACTTGCACTTTAACATGGACTGAAATCTTCAAACTGACTTTATCTTTCTTAACTTTTCTAAAGCTTTTGACCGCGTGCCCCACGGCCGCTTTATTTCTAAATTATCTTCCCTACGACTTGACACTTTAACATTATGCTGGATTCATAATTTTGTTTCTTTTCGAGAACAGTTTACTGTTGTTAACAATTTCTCTTCTTCGCCTTCTTCTGTTAGCTCTGGTGTCCCACAAGGCAGCGTATTCGGCCCCTTACTTTTCTTAATCTACATTAACGACTTACCCAACCAGATTACTTCCTACATGCGCCTTTTTGCCGATGACTGTATAATCTATCGTCCTATTCACACTATCGACTGACGATCACTTGGCACTTCAAGCTGATCTCAACCTTATCACTAAATGGTGTAACAAATGGCTTATAACACTAAACTTTACAATGTGCGAGGTGATGTGCTTCAGCCGAAAATGTGTAAATTCTAAATTTTCGTATCACCTTAATTCCACTATGCTTTCCTACACTTCATTATACAAAAGTACCTTGGTGTTCTTCTTACAGATAATCTTTCATGGGTCCTACACGTTGCTTCTACATGCGCCAAAGCATCACGCTCTCTTGGCTATCTAGGACGAAACTTTCGAAATGCCCCGACAAACATTCAAAAACTCGCTTTCCAAACATTCATTTTGCCACAGTTGGAATTGGCCTCATCAATTTGATCCCCTCATCTAAATTACCTTATAAATACGACGGAAAAGATATAAAATAGAGCAGCCCGGTTCATATCCCATAACTACGGTATAAACTCAAGCATTACACAAGTTAAACTAGACCTTCTAGTGGCACCATTAGATATCCACCACAACATCGCTCTTCTGAGCTTATTCCAAAAATATATTTACACTAATAAACGAACCCGGTTACGACTACGAATACCCCACTCTTTTCCATGCATATTACATAATCAGTCCACTTTCATTCGCATATATGGTAAAACCAATGCATTTAATTTATTTGCATTACCTCGTGCAATTCGTCTCTGGCATGACCTCTCTGATAACATAGCCTTCATATTTAACCCCGACACGTTCCGCTGTAAGTTACTGACGTTTTACCACTTTAATGCCGTTCCCGAATGCCCAGTCTAGTGCATTTGATCGCGCATTTTTGCAATTTTGTATATTAATTTCATAACCAGTATTCCATTTGCTCTGGTGATTGCAAAAAGCGTTCGTGTGCCTTCAGATATTGCTTTGTAATCCCTGTGCCTTGAATATTGTATAGCACGGCAATCTCTTTATAGCACTGTTCCTGTTGGAAATTTGTACTTTTTATATCTTTATTCTTTAAAATGCCCCCCTTACTTTATGCCCAGCCATAGGGCCTTTAAGGTTCTTTTGAATAAATGAATGAATACATTAAAGAGGTCCATTTAAAATATCAATTCTTCTTTGTTGCATAGTATTGAACTTGCGGATGACATACAACTGTCATCCAATGTTTTTTTCTTTTCTGTCCAAGAACGAATGCTGTGCGTCTGAGTGCGCAGTTGCATAGTGCTAAAGAGCATACATTGCACGTCAAAGACCATATTGAGAGCTATCTTTAGCTCGCTCATGGGGAAAGTATGCTCTATTCATGTGTTCGGCATGCTTTAATCATTACGATAACACATTTACACCTCAGCTACTTTCTAAGAAATCTTGCGAGAGTTTTGAACAATGTGAAAAGAAATCATTGTAACTACAAGCCATTCAATATTGCAAATCTGCATAGCTGCTGACGCACTTTGTAGGAAAGAGTGCATCCACCAGCCGTGCATTCTTTACTACCTTTGTCTCCCTACCTTCGATCATATAGCACCAGAGATAGCTGGTGAAAGCTTGCAGAAAGTGCACAAACATAACCTGTCCACTGAAACAGAAGGCGTACAGGATAGAAGTCGGGACGCATTACGTTTGCCACCATTTCAGTAAAGCCCCGTGTTTATGTCAAATCAGGCTAAAACATTGCTGATGCTTCTTTTACCATCGTTAACTGAAATTAGTGCTCTATTATTAATATTTTACAAAAGTTGAGTTACAGCGTAAAGCCTGCAGTATATTCAGTGCTGAAATAATACAGGTTATAAAAAAGCAAAATCGCCCGAAACGTTGTAAGTGCGGAAGCATGGAGTTATTATCAACTAAACTCAGGGCGCGCACACTACTTGTCATGCGCGCTTTGCAATTACTGCCGCTGTAAAGGTGCGCATTGTCAGGCGCAGGTGACAACCCTTTGACTTTGACACGCCCTCCTCGCAGACCTTTCCGAATGCCAGCTGATGTCGTTCCCGGACGCCATCTTTCATCTAATGAGGAACACTCGCGTTTTGGCTTGCGACCTCTCCAGCAACGTGCTCCGCAAGATTCCGCCCAAGCTGCCGCTCAAGTTCACTCACATCACAGGTGCGTGCGCATAGGCGATCTCCCTTGCTAGCTATAGAATGTGTGCAGCATGAGACTACCAACAGACCTTCAGCCGACTAGTATGAAGTGAAGTTTATGCTTGACCGGATTTATGTTTTCACTCGATGGTAATTCTGCTACAACTTTTTGTATTTTCACCCTGTTTTAGAATGATTTCCGGCTTAACCATACGAATAAGAACTGGAATAACAATTGAAAACAGTCATCGAAGGCCCTTGAGGGGTACACAATCTTCAATATTTGCTTGGTGAAAGTTTTTCTCTAGTATAACAAGCATAGGCAGAAAGTTTGTCGTGCGATAATGATAAATAACCGGGCAAGGGAACAATATTTCGAGATCGCAAATCAGCCTCTAGAGTCTGCGAAGGAGTACGTTTACCTAGGTAAACTAATCACAGGGAACCCTGACCATGAAATGGAAATTCACAGAAGAATAAAAATGGGTTGGTTCGCATACGGCAGGCATCGTGAGCTACTGACTGGGAGCTTACCGTTATCATTGAAAAGAAAAGTATACAATCAGTGCATTTTACCGGTGCTGACATATGGCGCAAAGACTTGGAGACTGGCAAAGAAGCTTGAGAACAGGTTAAGGACCGCGCAAGGAGCGATGGAACGAAGAATGCTAGGCATAACTTTAAGAGACAGAAAGAGAACGGTTTGGATCCGAGAGCAAACGGGTATAGACGATATTCTAATAGACATTGAGAGAAAAAAATGGCGCTGGGCAGGTCATGTAATGCGCAGATAAGATAACCGTTGGACCATTAGGGTGACAGAATGGGTACGAAGAGGTTGGAAGCGCAGTATAGGACGGCAGAAGACTAGGTGGTGTGACGCAATTAGGAAATTTGCGGGTGCTAGTTGGAATCGGTTGGCGCAAGACAGGGGTAATTGAAGATCGAAGGGACAGCCCTTTGTCCTGCAGTAGACATAAATAGGCTAATGATGATGATGATGATGATGATAAGCCTAAATTTACAAGCAGGACATGAAGCAGGCAACAGGACACATGGCTATAATCAGGACCAAGACGTTATCATGAACATCAGTAGAAACAGTTGTTGCATGTGCTGTGTGGTCGTGTGTGGGCAATGCCGAATAACCATCAGAGATTTGTCTGTGCACCTGCTCTTGAAGCTAAGCTCTGCCACGTGTGCGCAGAGCTGAATTTGTCTCACAACCGACTGAGCAGCCTGCCCGAGGAGCTGAAGGAACTGCCGGAGCTCCGGCGGCTGGACATATCGTACAATGACTATATGTCTATGCCGTGGGTCATCTTCCGTCTTCCGAGGCTCACATACCTTGACGCCCGCAAGAACTACATCTCAGGTGAGCTCCCTTGAAGTTGTCTCCGAATAATTCTCAGCATCAGTGTGTATGCCGGTGAAGTTTGACTGGTCCGTGCATAATTCAGCGAAGTAAAAAGAATACGAGGGTGAAGTACGCAGGTCCGTTCTTGTATTGTCTTTGCTAGTGCTATTTCAATGTTTAAATATAAACCACCTAGCACAGCAGAGTGTGTCGGTTACGCGATGGTTTTACGTACGGCTGAAAACTAAATTGCCAGAACCACGCTTTTTGTGCATTGCATGCATAACCAATTCTCTTATCGTATTTACGTCAGTCATACAGCATCTTGTTTACCAAACATAGCCCGATGCGGTAGCTTAATGGCGCTGCTACATTGAGGTCGTAGGTTTGATCCCGATCCCGGCAGCCGCATTTAATGGGGGCGAAATGTAAAAACGTCATAGAGAATGCTTAGCGCAGTAAGAACAAAGGACCCGTCGAGACAGGAAGTAAGGACAGGTCATTTTCCAGCGCTTGTCCTGTCTCGACCTGGGCTTTGTTCTTGCTGTGCTATGTATTCTGTAAAACGATGTATTACCAACATGTCAAAATGCAAAACTTACTTCCACTTTGGTGCTCGGCAAAAGGTCCATGTGATGAAAACTGTTCCGGTCTCCTTCAATACAGCGTGCCTCATCATAACGTGGTTTTGACACGTAGAATCCAAGAATTGAACTGTTTTATGGTTTTAGCGATTATATGAACACACAAGGCGCATTTTTGCTGTCGCCGTCACGTTCCATTTGAAGTCCAAGGGCGATAACTCAGTCATGGCGCGCAGTGTGCTGTACGTGCGAGTGAAAGCGGGCGAGAGTTCGCCGACGAGCGCAGGTCGACATTGCACGCGCAAGGGAGGGAAGCGGGGAGAAAGCGCGCCGCCTTCGGCCGCGATGATGAGAAAGAAGGGGGCGTTGTACTACGGCAGCAACAGCGTATGGTGCGGCCGCTGGTGGTCGGGTGAGCTTAATCTCGAAAGCGATCTGCTATGGGGGCAGAGTCTAGGTGGGCCGGCGGCTCGTAGCTTTGCGTAAGGTGTGTTCTCACCGCTCAGTTTGCGTTCAAACGATCGATAGCACGAAGGTATCTTCGGTCGCTGCTGATGCCGCGCTTTCCGAGGCCTGCGTTTTGACAGCGAGTGTCCGAGGTCACCCAGTGCGATGGGTTTATGTTTGCCCGTGCACGCTGACACCATGCTTGTTAATTTAGTTAGTATGCCTATGTTTAAATCTTACATGGTCGATAAAACTACTATTCTTCGTATAGCTAGCTGTTCCCTAATTTGCTATCGAAATTGATTATTTGCTTTCGGGCGAAAATGCGACTTTGCTGTATATCAAGAAGAAAAAATATAGGACGCCTACAATGGCAGAGAAAGGCTAAAAAACTGTAACCTTCAGGTTTCGTGGCGTTTAACTTCTCAAAGCAAAACACGGTACATAAGAGAGGATGTGAGAAGGGGGGGGGACAATTTGGCCACCTCCTGTTTTTTTAACGTGCGCAACTGCGCACACGTTTCCCTCCAGACTAAGGCCACCGTAGCTGAGAACTCGCAGGAGCAGAACTCAGCAAAGGCGGTGGGAACAGAGCAACGCATACGAAGCAAGCATATGCAGTCAATTGAAAATTAGGACGTGCCATAAAACGCCTTAAAGTGCGCGGTTTTTTCCTGAGCCAATAACGCAGCGTTTTCCGTACGAATAATTAGCTCGAACAATGGTCGAGTAGTGAAAAGCCTGTATGTCATTATAGAATTGTCATTGGTGGCTCTTTATATATCGAGTCAACTCTAGTGAAACGCAAGGGGGAATCTGAAATCTAAAACCAGCTGTAGTGAGGCTCACACCACTTCTGCACTCTTTCATTTATTATTTTTTATTCTTAAAATATTTTACAAGCTCCCTACATGGGGTATTGAGTAAGATGGACATGGAACAAAGTAAACACATAAAAAGTGACAATCTTGTGACAATATGTAGGTCGCAAAAAAAAAGAAACACCAGCCAGGTGAACAACCTAAAAATTACACAAACATATTATGACATACAGCTGCGCATCAAAACTATAAAAAAACAACTCGATAAGTTTACTGTGGTATAAAGTTTGTAAACAGGGACAAGGTGCCTCAGAAAGGCTGGCCAACGTTTCGATAGGAGGACCTATCTTCGTCAAAGGCGGCCTCGTCATCCTCGGCGTGTTAGTTTCAAAGGGTTAGTGCAGTGACGTCACGTACGGGTGTTGTCGCTGGCGGCTGGTTTTAAAGAGAGAGATTACCAGAAGAAACAAGCGCTATTGTCCGACGTCTGTGAGCTTCATTCCCAAGACGAGGGGACAAGAGCGTGAGAGTGGGCACGCGGGGAGAAAAGAAAAGAAATAGAAGCAGAAAAAAGAAAACAAAGAAAAAAAGGGGGTGGGGGAAGCCAGGGCGGCACCAAGGCAGACAAAAAAGGGGGGAGAGTGAAAGAAAAAGAAAGAGAAAACTGAAATTTTTAATAAATACGGGGGCTTGGGAGCGTGTTGGAGATGCGAAAGGTTAGGAGGTATTCAGGGGGAGTCGTTGGCGGCATGTTTTTGAGGCATTACAACGGCATGTCAAGCGGTCAGTGCGCGAGTAACACAAAAGACAAAAGAAAAGAAAAACAGACACACACAAAAAAAACACCATGAGTTGAAAGTCACTTGAGTAGCACAGCAGCAATACGTCGAGTAATTTTGAAATAGTTAAGATGGCGACGAGGAGTCTGCGGTGCAGTTTATGGGGTGACTGAAAGGCAGCGGCATGGTCTTTCAAGGGGCACTGTCCCAGTCGCTCATCGTAGGTGTCATTACGGCGGCATCCATAAAATGCGATACTGTGGGTTGAGGCGCCGAAAAATGCATATTGACTTTGGAATGTGCTGATGAGGGGGTTTCAAAAAAATGGATTTAAAAAGGGGGGGGGAAGGGAAGGAAGATGGGGAGGGGGGACCGAAACCGGAATAACAAAGAGGAGGGTGACGCGCGAAGAAGCGGGCGGGGGCAAGTGTACATGGAAGAAGGGGTTCGTACAGTTGGTATAGACGTAAAAACCTGAAAGAGTACATTAAATTGAGTAGTAGGCAGGAAAAATGTTTTGCGAAATCGAAGACTAGGTGAGGTTAAGAATTAAAGTTTGCTGGTGGCCTAATGGGTTTCATGTCTTGGTTGATGATATGAGAGTTTCAGATTTAAGTTACGGCTTTTTGCTATTCCATCTGTCAGCCCCTTTCTTGTTATTGGACTTCTATGCCAGCTGACGATGACGGAACAGGGTAAGTGCCCCTTGTTATCCTTTGCCCTTGTAGCAGTCTTTGGAGACAGTCAGTACAGATACCTGAAGGAACATTTTCCACCAGGCCCACACGCGCCATACATAAGACACCTTAGTGGGGCATAAACATCAGATATTCTACCGCTAGTTTGTGATACGCAAGTTGACACCACACACTTTATTATCAATGTAGGCACAAACAACCTAAGAACACAAAGCGCCGCGGACACGATAGAATCCATGAGTGACGTAATAAGAACCATTCAAGCCGCTCACCCAAACGTACATATAACCATAACGACTGTCACTCCCCGCCTACAAAACAAACACCGCCCACTAATCTACCACACTAATGCACTCATGAAGCACAATGAGGAGATTAACAAGCTCAACTCATTAATTTTTAACTTAGAACACGTCCATAAGAATGTTGACACCATGCACCACGCAGAAATACACGAAGCACCACACGAACACCTAGCTTGGGACGGCTTCCACTTGAACCGCAGTGGAATAAAGCTAGTTTCCCAACACATCAAGTCCTTTATTAAGGACAAGTACAGAAAAACTCTTTTATATGCCACCTCAAATACCACCCCCACCAACTCTGCGGAGCGTGCCACCGCGAACAACACAACTGCGACAGTCACTTCGAGAACACAGGGAATACAGACAGTGGAATGCGAAGCAAGCCACTGCACAAGTGAAACATTCAACACAAGAACAGTTGGAAAAGACAGCGGAATGTGAAAAGAACCACAAGGCACACACAACACCAAAAATGACATCAACCACAGTGCAAACGGACACAATGGCAACAGACAACAGAAAACCCTCCACCGAAGTCTACACACAGACCCCCACACGCCTGCCTGCACACACACAAACTCAAACAGAGACCGTTATCGAATTAAGCCAGGCATACGATAATAAACCGGCCGAACTGAAAAACACCCCACGCAAATCTGCCCGCAAAAAGACAAGTAAATGACAGACATCGCAAATCAATAACTCTTCAGTGCCACAAAGCACCGAATTCCTACAGGCTAGAAAACTTACCAAAAAACATGTGAGCTACACCTCCCATCTGAAAACCTACACAATCTGCACAGAGAAAAATATAATTCCTAAAGGTCTAACACTCAAGGCTGTACGAGCTCTAGGAACACACCCACCACACCATCGTGCAAACTGGCAAACAACATTACATAATGCCTCACTTTCACTTTTGAATATCCTCAAAGAACACTGCGAAGAGCAAATCGAAACTTTCAGCCACAGACTTCGGAACATAACCCTGACACCAGATGAGATGAGAGATTTAGAACATTACGACGAAAAACAATCTAGAAAATTGGTTCAAAAACAAAGGAAAAAAGCAAATTTTAACCAAAAAACAACCTTCCAGCCAAACAGCCACCACACGCAGACAAGAACGACCTCGAGTTTAGAAGTACCAGACAGGAAGGAAACTTCCACAGAACTAAACCGCTCCAATGTATAGACATTTCAAAAACATTAAGTCAAAACGAAATAGACTTACTCAGCAAGGGCCTAAACGTTTGCCCCACGAACAACAAAATAAATGAATTCGAGCTTCACAAGCACCTCTCAGAATTCTCCCGATGAATGCGTATCCGACACTTTTTTGCAGACACACCAGACACCGGGACGACACCACTTAGAGCCCAATTCACTTGGACTCCCGAACCATAACAAGCCATAGAACTTGACATATACCTTAAAACTGTCACTAAAGAAATTATAAGCCAATCCAAGACATCTAAGCGACCTAAAAACATAACTGCGTCGGAGAGTCATATCATTCCAAATCTGAGTGGCCGGAATGACATTGTTATTAAGGAAGCAGATAAGGGTGGAAGTATAGGTATAGTAGATAAGTGGAAGTATAGGTATAGTATTGGCCAATAGAAAAATACAAGCACGAGGCTTACAGACAACGAAACAACCCAGAACATTATCACAAACTAGATAACGATCCGACATTGTACGACACAGTAACAATTACCAACAGGCTGAAATCACTTTTGGCTGATGAATTGATAACACCGTCCAAATACAAATTTCTTAAACGAAGCAACAAAACTGCCGGGCGTTTTTACCTCCTTCCAACAATTCATTAAATTCCATCCGCAGAACTATACACTGCTATTATACCAGGCCGTCCGATAGTATCAAACAACAACACCCCGGCAGAGAGCATCTCCACATTCCTTTACCACTACCTTGGTGACTTGCCAAAAGCACTTCCGTCATTTGTACAAGATACACCCCACCTGCTGAGAATTATAGAGGACATTAATACTAAAGGCACACTACCCCACAACACAATTCTCGCAACACTAGACGTCATGGCGCTGTACACCAACATTGCAATCCCTGATGGTTTATCTTCGATAAAACAAATGCTGTCAAAACACAATGCACAGCACTATAATGAAGTCTACTTGTCTCTCCTTGAATTAGTTCTAACACATAATTACTTCGAATTTGAAGAGAGTTACTACCTACAGATACATGGTACAAGCATGGGTACGCCTTTTGCACCAACCTACGCAAACATATTTATGGGGATTCTAGAAACAGATTTCCTATCGCGCTGCACTACCAAGCCCCACACATACCTATGATACATAGACGACATACTCATAACCGGGGGATATGGTAAAGACAGTCTAGATAAATAGGTAGCCTTTCTAAATTCTGCTCACCCAACAAAAAATTCACATCAGAATCCTCAACTGAGCGCATAAACTTTCTGGACACAACAATATACATTGACAATGGTGAGCTAAAGACAATGCTCTATAGGAAACCTTTCGACAAACAACAGTACCTAGAATATACCAGCCACCATCCCAGACGTGGCAAACAAGGCATCTTTAAAGGCCAAGCCACATGACATTTGCGTTGAAAACCAAGACTACATAGATAGACTCGATCACCTTAAAGAAACGCTATCAAACAGGAACCACCCAAACAGTGACCTTCAAACAGCTTACATCGCTGCAACCAAACTTGATCGAGCCGAGATCCTCAAGCCCCGCCCAAGGATCACAAGAACAACAACGCCTCTTCTTACTACTAAATTCTCAAACGCAATCCCAAACGGGAATAACATCCTAAGTAAATACTACCGAATTCTCACCAGCAACCAGAAACTTAAGAAGGTTTTTCCCGACCCTCCCAGAGTAGCCTACAGACGCAACATTAATTTTGAAGATGTTCTTGTGCACGCCAAACTACAGAAAAAGAGGAAGTTGGGAACCAATCCCTGTGGCCGCCCCAGGTGCGCTACATGCAAACATATTCAATCTACTACTACAGTAAAAAGTACAGCGTCGAATTACACACACAAGGTAACTTCGGCTTTCACCTGCGCATTAAGCAATGTAGTTTACTGCCTAGAATGCATCGCTTGTAGCAAACAATACATAGGTGAGACTGGACAACAAATTAATACAAGACTCAATGGTCACCGCGCGGACACAAAACACAATTTACCCAAAGCAGTAGCCAGCCACTTTAATGAACATGGTCATATATTTGACAAAGCAACGCTGTATATACTACAAACAAATTTCTGTTCCCCTTGCGAAAGGAAGTATACGGAATCATACCTCATACAGAAGTTTAATTGCCTACACCCGACAGGAATTAATTTGGCACGCGGCAACTTAGAATCTTTGAAAGCGGTAACTTAAATCTGAGACTCTCATATCATCAACCAAGACACAAAACACATTAGGCCACCAGCAAACTTTAATTCTTAACCTCACCTACTCTTCCATTTCGAAAAACATTTTTCCTGCCTACTACTCAATTTAATGTACTGTTTCAGGTTTTTACGTCTATACCAACTGTACGAACCCCTTCTTCCATGTACACTTGCCCCCGCCCGCGTCTGCGCGCGTCACCCTCCTGTTTGTTATTCCGGTTTCGGTCCCCCCCTCCCCCTCTTCCTTCCCTTCCCCCCCCGTTTTTAAATCTATTTTTTTAAACCCCTCATCAACACATTCCGAAGTCAATATGCCTTTTTCGGTGCCCCAATCCAGAGTTTCACCATTTCTGGATGCCGCCGTAACGACACCTACGATGAGCGACTGGGACAGTGCCCCTTGAAAGACCATGCCGCTGCCTTTCAGTCACCACATAAATTGCACCGCAGACTCCTCGTCTCCATCTTAACTATTTCAAAATTACTCGACGTATTGCTGCTGTGCTACTCAAGTCACTTTCAACTCATGGTGTTTTTTTGTGTGTCTGTTTTTCTTTTCTTTTGTCTTTTGTGTTACTCGCGCACTGACCACTTGACCGGCCGTTCTTATGCCTGAAAAACATGCCGCCAACGACTCCCCCTGAATACCTCCTAATCTTTCGCATCTCTAACACGCTCCCAAGCCCCCGTATTTATTAAAAATTTCAGTTTTCTCTTTCTTTTTGTTTCACTCTCCCCCCCACTTTTTTTGTCTGTCTTGGTGCCGCCCTGGCTTCCCCCACCCCCTTTTTTTCTTTTTTTTCTTTTTTCTGCTTCTATTTCTTTTCTTTTCTCCCCGCGTGCCCACTCTCACGCTCTTCTCCCCTCGTCTTGGGAATGAAGCTCACAGACGTCGGACGATAGCGCTTGTTTCTTCTGGTAATCTCTCTCTTTAAAACAGCCGCCAGTGACAACACCCGTACGTGACGTCACTGCATTAACCCTTTAACGCTAACACGCCGAGGATGACGAGGCCGCCTTTGACGAAGATAGGTCCTCCTATCGAAACGTTGGCCAGCCTTTCTGGGGAACCTTATCCCTGTTTACAAACTTTACACCACAGTGTGCTATTCCATCTGTCAGCCCCTTTCTTGTTTTTGAACTCGATAAGTTTGTAACAAATGTATTACAGTGCATGGAAAAACTAGGAAAAAGAAAACCAAACAGTGAGTATGATAGTAGGGGTTAACAAGGGTTAAGCGAGTTGAGTGAGTGCCTCAGTTTCTCACGGTCAGTTTCCGCAAGTATGTTATCGTGGTGTCTGTTCCAGAGACGAACGGCAAGTGGAATTGCAGACGTGTTGAATGCTTCAGTTTTGCCGTAGAGGCACGTGAAGCTAACATGATTGTGTAATCTGTGTGACGTGTGAGATGAAGTTGCTAGGCGTAGGGAGGATATGTTAGTGTGGCGGGCGTACTTATGAAATAATGACAAAAAGGCTATGTTCCATCGATTACTCAGCAGCTGAAGTGAAAGGCCAAGATTGATTTGTACTGCACTAAATGTGTAGCCATAATTCTGGAAAATGAAACTTGAGGCTCTATTTTGGCATGATTCCAGCATGTTAATTAATTAATTTTGGCGGAGAGGCCAGACTGGAGCGGCGAACTCAAGCTGTGGGCGAATGAATGTTTGAAATACCAGTTTGCGGATAAGTCCAGGTGAGTTTAGCAGGTTGCGGCGCAGATAACAAGTGATCGAGAAGCACTGACAAAGACGCTGGTAACGCGAGAAGTCCAGGAGAGGTTTGCTGAAAGATTTACGCCTAGATAGTTTAATGATGAGGCCCGTGATAATGGGACACTTTTGATACAATCGGAACAGCACGAGTCAGAGCGTTTGCAGCTGAAGAACACGACTTTACATTTTGATGAATTTAGGGTCATTAGCCAGGTGTCACACCAAATAGTAATTTGATTGAGATTATTTTGGAGGATCAGTTGGTCATCAGAACTGTTGATAGGACGATAGATAACGCAGTCGTCAGCGAATGTGCGCATGCATTTTATGCGCTACCAAAGGGGTCATATAATTGTAGTAGGCTAACGAAGTGCAGACATATCTTGAAAAGTGATTAGAACTGGCTCTGTAATTCTTGGTAATCGAGTTGCTTTTCGGAAGTGTGAGCTAGAATGCGTACGATGAGCTAACGTGGCAGTTCATGCGAGACAAAAAAGAAAAGATAAGACAAACGCAAAAATTGCTTTGTAATGCGTTAGATGCGTAATTACACGAGCTTCGTGCCGGCTTTCTTCAAAAAAGAGCCCCTTGTGCACATTCTCCTTCGCAGACGTGGAAGCACCTCGGCTGCGCTCCGTGAGCACTCTGCGCGAGGTTCACCTGGAGGAGAACCCTCTGTCGGAGGACGCTTGCCGCCGGTTGGAGAACATCTCGCAGATGGTGATCCACGTGACCCCTCCGGGTTCCTCCGACTCGGACAACGAATCGTCGGGCGACGAGAAGTGATGGCTGACCAAGGTCACCCTCTCGCTGCACACTTGCCAGCCGCGTGTGGCCCTTCGTCGCCTTCGGGTCGATACTGTGGGACCTTTCGAACTGTGCTGATTTCCGGAAGTGGTCTCATGTGCCATTGGCCACCATTGTGATATCGCGGTTGCTGGCTCTTGGAACGACACCCTTCGTACCTAACGCGCGCCATCCATGTCCTTCTTTTCTGAGTGTCCGTAAGATGCGTGGCCTTGCTAGGCCACTAACTTCCCCGTCAAGAATGCCGGACACTTGCTGCAGGGCCCTGCTGGGAAAAACAGCGTAGGGTGCCTGCGCACAATTTGTGTTCGCCGGCAAAGGAGGCAAATGCTGACGTCACGAAGTGGTGGTCGTGCTGGTCCTGCAATAATGCATGTTTCCGTGCTCGTGCCTAGGACCTCAGTGTCACAACTTAGCAATGCACTTAGTCAAAATTACACAAGCGGTACAAGACGGCACTATACTGTGACAATTATTATTCTAGACATAATGTAAGGATATTGTTAGAGCTATAATTCCTTTTTCCTTCGGACGATAGCCACAGTGGCGTTCTGCCGTAAATCACCGTAGATTATCACCATAGAATATCACCGTAAATGATCGGTCGGAGTGCTGCGTTATTTCTGGCCCAGTGCGGCTATGAAAACATGCGAATGAAACGAAGAGCTTTTTGGCCTGAGCCACCATTTCGTCGTCGGCTCTTTGCTCTGGGAGCCTCTCGACACGGAAAGCCTACAAGTCGGAAATCTGACCCAGTAGGTGACCGCTCCTAGGCGCGGCTATATGTCTAGCGACCAGTCCAGTTAAACTATGTGTCCAAGGTCTCAGCACGAAAAAGTTAGCCACTCACCAAGAACTTACCGTATTTATGAGGCAATCGTAAGACTGCCTGTGAGCAACAACTTAAAAAATGAGGTAGCCTACATTGTTAAACTGGTTAATGTTAAAGTTAGGTGACAGATAGCGTTCTTCACTTTTTCAGCCTCTCAGTGCGGTAAATTAAGTTATCCTTGATTGTTCAGTGTAACCAGAACGTATAAACTCTTTGCGTTCCCGGAAGTTCGTTGCAGGTTCACTGCGTGTTTTTTTTTTGGGGGGGGGGGGGGCTAAGCGAAAAGCAGCTGTGCGGAACAATTTCTCCGCCGAAATAAAGCTACACTTCGCGAAAGGCCGTGGATGCTCAAACAAAAAGAAATGCAAGCGTCTCAGGTCTTGGAGGATGGATTGGACAGGCGTGAGTGGTCATACATTGTGTAAATACTGAGGTCGACAACTCAGCCGTTCTTTAACGGAGAGCATTGTACATACACTTGTAGAGGCAGTAGAGCTATTTACTTCTCTGTAAATACAGATACATATTTTGCATACGATGTTAACAAATATGAAGACTGAGAGCTTTCAAGGGCGAATATGCGGTGCCATTTGAATATCCATGTCAATGTTTGGCCTGTCGTGACAGGTTTCGGTCAGGAATCATAGACCGCTATCTTCCATCAGGTGAAGACTGAGCAAACGGTGCATTAAGGTTTCTGCACACTCTGTACAGTGATTTCCTGAGCCTTTGGCGAGGATGTTGTGAGCCACGTAGCTAACTTGAAAAAAAAAGCCAAGTGTTTCCATCATACTTTTAAACCTGGGTTCATGCTTTGCGTTAGAGTGCTGATGCTATAAATTCGAGTTTTTCAGGACTCGAACATATCAACCGAGCAGTCAGTATTTCGAAAAGCCTTTGCCACAAAAATACGTACATCACTACAGTACTTCGAGATGTTGCACGAAGCTTTAAGCTCGATGCAAGAAAAATCGTCTTACCACAGTGGCAACTGTACACGGCTGGAATGACTCACGGTGCTTGTGTATTAAAAAAAATAATCGGTAGCTTCTTCGTTCGAGCGCTGCTTAAAGAGGCAAAACACGTATCAGCAGCCCTCGCAATGTCTGCTCGCGACGAAAACAACATGTTGGCTTTCGCTATATTATTGTAAATAGGAACCGAGAGGCATACACAAAGCCCGCCGGAACGCCATTCCATGTCATAGAAGACAGCCGCGCGTATCCCGAGAGTGATGAGCACCGTTTGGCGTGCAACGTGCGGTACTGCGTTGACGAAATGACGAATTCGCAAAGCAAGGCCCACAATGTTGTGATAATTGTTGTGCTCGTTCCTTGTGTTGTACATTGCGCGCGCATCGTGAGCACAGATGTGCTGCCGCATACTCTAGCCCTAGGTGTGTTGCCGCAATAAGACAGGTGTTTGGAGCCAATGACTGGTTGCGAAAAAAGAAAGGAGCTGACGAGCTGAAACTCTCTCGTCTCTTCTGACAGCTCGGAACAAATGTGCGAACACATGCACCATTACAGTTGTTCTGTGACAGCCCTGTTATAGGCACATCGATGTTATGTGATCCAGCGAAGAGCTCACTACGAGTCAGTCATTGAGACCACCAAGCTATGGAATGTAGATATTAAAAATGGTAAAGTCTGAAACGAATCCTTGGCGCAGCAGTTTCCGGCGATCTCCCCGATTATGTCACCGAGAGCTTCGCTACTTGCCGTATTCAGCCGACTGGGTTCTTGTACGATTTTTCTCAAGAGAAAATACTCAGAGACAGCAGGTTGCAGGAGGCACAAGTCGTGTATTTTGTGTTTAGTGGTTACAATTGGTGTGCACGTTTTCTAGTTGCGTTATGTTATTTTTTGTGTTCATCGTACGAACAGTTGTGACTGCGTTCAGCTTTGTATGATAGCGTGATTAAAAGGAGGCTGATAATAGGGCAGTGACTTTCACTGAACTTCCATAGGACAGCAACGTCTGGAGAGCGGAAAAAAAACGGAGAATGACATTGAAAGTGCAATAAATGAATAATTTATAAAAAATTATTGTGTCATTGCTTTGTCACCCGAGGGAAAGCATGAGCCTCATTAAAGTGTGGAAATTACTCCAGAAAGCCGGAATACCTTACTGAGAAAATGCACTCCATGCATCAATTGCATAAAGTAATTGAAAGCTATTTACAGCGTAATTGAAATGAAAGTTGAAATGAAAGTTTATTTTCCATCTTGTAAGGTACAGATCTTGTAAGATACAGATGGGGAGGTGGAGGAAAAAACGCTGTCCATTGGACAGCTTGACAATTCCACCATCCCTCATTTGGGCAGAGTCAGCATCACATTCTTTCATTCATTCAAATATACGCATGTATACCGTACCTACATAATATTGCACATCATATACATTACTCAAAAAGTCACGAAGATCATCAAGGAAAAATACACATATTCAAAATGGTAACTCTCCTACGATAGTTCATCACTAAGGCCGAATGAATCTGTTCCCTTCCCGACACAGAGGCTCCTACAGAGGCGCTGGCAGAATTCTCTGTACTTCACTAAAGAGCTCGCTCCCTCTTATCTGCAATGTTCAACTCTCAAGACTTCGCCACAACATTTTTCTGAAACATCCTTCGCTCATTTTGCTAATGCTAATTGCATATGTGGACAGAAATAGTGCCAAATGCAAATTAAAAAAATTGAGGACGCTTAAGCTTCGCCTTCAAGAGTGGAACGCGATAGCGTTATCGCACCGTTCGCACCGCCTACTCAAACGCGCTACCCCGTTCGCACCGCCTACTCAAACGCGCTACGCCAGCCAAACGTCGCGATCAGCACACCGGGCCCCGACGCGCCATGAAGGCGGACACGATGATGGGGCGAGTGGCGCGCCACGTGTCAAGGCAGCGCCGTACATTGCGAGGAGAGGGCCTTCTGTGTTTGCCGCAAGATGGCTCTGCGTGTGCGCAGACCGCAGAAGAAATGTAGCGGCAACGTACTTCACTACTCGTGAAACTGCGACTTCTGTAAGTTACATGGTCATAATTACCGATATACACCGCAGCATAACTTTCTACGGCACGTTTCTAAGGGAACACCGCATTTACTAGAGGTGATTTTGTCCCGTTTTGAAGCAACGAACTTGTGGCTGAGCGATAGCATCACCGTCTCACACTCCGGAGACCCTGGTATGATTCCCACCAGCCCATCTTGCAAGATGTTTTTTATTTATGAAGTGCCTCTGGGATTTATCGCTCACGGCCAATGCCACTGACGCCGACGCCGACACCGACGCGGACGACACCAGCTTTTCTGTGACACGAGCTCCTTAACGCTATCGCGTTAAAATATGGGGCGCGCATCACAGCCGAACTTGGTGCTGAAGGGACGCATTACAAGGATCTATCTTATTGGAAGTGGGCGAACGAAGGAACCTGCAGCCTTGGGCCATGGTTTCGAAAAGAGTACTCGTGTCATCGGAGCGACGAATCCACCGGCTAATTTCTGGCTATAATTTAACTCCCTATACTCGGACACTGTTGATCAGTTAAAGTCTACGTGCAATAAGTCCTCGATTTTGGCGGCTTGCTAATACTTTCTACTGAATATACAGGCTTCCCTGGCTAACAGACTCCAAGTTAAAACAGACATTATTCTACGAATTAAGATCAAGCGCATGCAGTTTAGCGCCTTCTGGAGAAACCACCGGAAATGCTTTAGTCGACGAAGTTCCATTCGTTAATTTAATGCAATCAGCAATCCCTTTAGTTGTCTTATTTGACAAGATGCCAATTATGGTGTTTTCATTGATTACAAGAGGAGTAGTTGTTTCCAACTAAGACTCTTTGGGAGTGCTGCTGTCCGATGAGCGTGCGACTAAGCGACCAGATTATATGTTTAAGATTGCGCGGCCTTTCTCTCTTCGTAGGGAATAGTAATTACATGATGTGTACCTTGCTAAAGGAAACCAATTTTGATGTCTCTTATGATTTTGACTTTCTGTACAACCCCCTAACTGACATCTTGACAATTAGAGCAATAAAAAGTTGGGTAATTTCTTTTATTTGTCTAAATTAATGCCAGTGGCACAAAGCTACTGTAGGTTTCTCAACAAGACTCTAAACAACGCAAACTTAGTCTTACACAAATATAATGGTTTATTTCTCCCTAAAGCGTTGCCCATGATAGCAGTGACACTGCACATCAGCGCACAAACAAAATACAAAACAACGTGAGAAATAAGTCAGCGCTTAATCTCCACGTAACCGGTTGTTGCGTGTTCTTGTTGACTTCATTTATTTATATCTACTGTTAATCCATCACTGGGATCATTAGAGAGTTTAGAGTAAATCTATGACCCAAATTTCACAAAAAATGACGCTAACCCTAGACTACACGCATAATACAAATGACAGAAACATGCGAAACAAACCCTCGCAGGAACGAAATCCCACCGGTGCTAATTAAATTGCTTTTTTCCACGTGTTTATCAAGAAATGCTAAAACGTGCTGAGCAACAGTAATTTCACGCAAAACATTCCATTCTCCAACTGCTTGTAGAAAGAATGAAAAGCGAGACACGCTATAAGCAGAAACAATTATTACAAAGTGAATTTCTGTTGATGACGCTTTGATCTGCTATAGGCAACTATCGAAAAATGTGGGATTGGCCATAAATCCACCATTTACCAACTACGGAAAAAATTAAGCACGGCTCATCTACAATAAATCTCCAACTATGCCAATTGACGAAAGGCGTCATGTATGTGGTTTGTAGTGTAGCCGAGCGCATGCATGGATGGACGGATGCCATGAGCGCCCCCTTTGGAAAGGGGTGGTGGATTGCGCCAACAAGCTCTTGTTATAATATTGCCCAATGCCCTACCTATGCTAGCAAAAAAAAGAAAAGGAAAAAAAAAACACGAAGAATTATCATCACCAAACTTTCTGAACCCCTATTGGGAACTTTATTTTCGTATGCCTCCGCTGCTTGTCATTTCAATACTTTTCTTCCACCAATCTTCCAATCGCCTCTTACTAATTGCGGACATGCTTACATTCCCTCTGCTCTCTCTGAACCCAAGCACTTCACTGAGGCCAGAGGTGCCTAAATGGACCGCTGGGCAGATATCCTCACATTATAATAAAACATGCTCCATCGTTTCCCTAGCTTTGCCGCAGCAAGCCCATGCTTCTTCGTTTTTATATCTTGCTTTATAGGTGTGTGTTCTAAGGCATGCTGATCTCGCTTCCAAAAGTAATGGGCTCCCCTTTGAGTTATCATAATTTTTTTTCTTTCCTGATTTATGTTCGGTTTCTGGCCTAACCTCTCCACCCAGGACATTCTACTTCAGCTTAAAGAAGTCATCGACGGCCTCAGCACATTCTACAAGAGTGCCATCCTGGCACTCGACGTGAAGGGAGCCTTCGACAACGTCTCACGCGAAGCAGTGCTAAACAGCCTAGAACACACCAACTGCGGACGGCGGACATACAACTACGTCCGGGACTTCCTGACGGCTAGAACGGCGACCATAGGCCTGGGGAATCTCAGGACCGAGAAGTTTCAAATACCGCAGAAAGGAACCCCCCAGGGGTCGGTGATGTCCCCGTTGGTGTTCAATATAGCGATGAGAGGATTGCCGAACCACTTGGAGAACATCAGGGGTATCCGTTACGCAATGTATGCAGACGACCTGACCATGTGGACGTGCACGGCATCGGCGGGCGAACAACAAGACATCCTGCAAGAAGCCATCGACAGGACCGAGCATTATCTACACCGTTGCGGTCTTTCATGCGCGCCGGAAAAGTCGGAGCTCCTGATCCTCAAAAAGAGGACAAGAGGGCGGCCTCCGCAGGAGACACCTGACCCAATGTTGACACTAAATGGAGTCAAAATACCCAAGGTGGACAAACTGTATTCTGGGCCTCACTCTCCAGAAGGACGGTGCCCGTCTCGACGCCATTAAAGGACTGCAAGCGACAGTTACCCAAGTCGCGCACTTGGTGCGAAGAGTGACAAACAAAAAGCACGGCCTGAAAGAGCAGGACACAATCTGATTAATACAAGCCCTGATAATCAGCAGAGTTACTTACGGCACCCCGTACCTGGGTCTCAAGAACAGCGACAGAGACAAATTGAACACTCTAATATGAAAGACCTACAAGCTAGCACTGGGGCTTCCACCGACGACGTCGACGGAGAAGCTACTCAGCCTGGGCATCCACAATACCTGGGAGGAACTAGTGGAGGCCCACAAGACGAGCCAGATAGAGCGACTCAAGCTCACCAGCACGGGTAGGGATACGCTAATAAGACTGGGCTACCCAGTCGAATTTGAGTCCGCAAAACAGCGGGTTCCTCTACTCCTGAGGGAGAAGATCATGGGGGCCAGCATCCCGAGAAACACCCTGAATACCACAGAGAAAGGAGGCGAGTGAGAGTGAAAGCTCTACGTAAGGCCTACGAAGGACCAAAACAAGGAAAAGTCCGATACACCGACGCGACCAAGTACAAGAACAGAGCGGCACACGCTATCAGCGTGATCAACGGCCAAGGACAAGAGGTAGCAGCGGCCTCGGTAAGCACTCCAGACATCGACTGCGCGGAAGAAACGGCGATAGCCCTGGCGGCCACTACGGGCCAGCGAGAGGATGATCTAATCACAATCATCACCGACTCACAAACAGCATGTAGAAATTACCAAAAAAGCCGCATTTCCAAACAAGCCCTGAGCATCCTCCAAAAACGAGACACTTTTCCAGAAGTGTACATTGTCTGGGCCCTGGGACGCGAGTCCCTGGCGGGTAATGTAGCGGCTAATGCCACTTTCCAAGATCACATTCTCCGCGCTATCCCACCAGGTACACGAGCACGGGTAGACCAACAAGATAGCGTCCCGAAAAGATACCCCGAGATCCTGAGCCACTACAGAGTGGGTAGAAGGATCTATCCACCCCCGCATCCCCAGCTGACAAGAGGCGGTGATCTTCCGAAGACTACAGACCGGCACATTCGCGCATGGCAGCCTGCTACACGCCATGTATCCTACGAGCTATACTCACAAATGCGCCTTCTGCTCTACGCCCAATACCCTCTACCACATGCTATGGGAATGTCAGCAAAACCCATCGACACCGCCCATCACCGGACCAACCGTCGAGCAGTGGGAGGCCCACCTGACAAGCTCGAGCCCTCAAGACCAGCATCGCCTGGTGAGCAGGGCCAAGCTATCAGCTCAGGCCCAGGGCATCCTGGACTAGGGACGCCGCCCACCTCGGACGATTTTACCGTCGGCTCATTTCAACTGATAAAGTTTATTCCTCCTCCTCCTCCTGATTTGTTTTTTTACCTCTTAAGTAGTTATTCATGGCATGTTTCTTTTCCACTGTCGACACCAATGAGATTATTCTTGCCTTTCTGACTTTCTGCTTGACAATCTTTGTTGTCATGTTGTCATACCCGTCGCATACTTGTTTGTGAGATTCCTGGTTCTTTTCCCCCGCTGTGAATCAATGTTTTACCTTGAAGCTGGCTATGGCTAAAATCTGTAAAAAATGTGTCCCCCCTCCCCCCCCCAAGATGTTGACAAACAGAAATCATCATGTGGGTCCATCCTGGTGGTGTGCAGAAAGGGTCCGAACTCAATGGCACATGTAATGCGCCCTTGAACTACCCTTGTCACACGTGGGAACCAAAGAGATCCCAGGCACAATGGCAAGAAGATATGTATGTGCAAAACTGTTTTGGACAACTTTCTGAAAAATGACTACAAAAATTATCCCCGCCAACCACGCAAACACGCTAGTGCCACTGCTCGCGCGTTCGCCCTCGTCATCTTCTTCCACACCTGGTCCGGTTGTGCAAAAAACTATCATCAGCAATGGTTCAAGCGTGGTGGTCTTCACATCGAGCTCTGTTACCGTCCATCATTTCAGCGTAGAATCGCGCTGACCAGCTACGACGGCTGATTCGGCGGGCACGCAGTGTGGCGTGCCACAATGGGGCCCTGAACTAAGGGCTCCACCCGGCGAGGAAGACACCCCACCTTATTAGAAATAAGTGTTTTCTCGCTCTCTCTCACTACTCTGCTGTCATCGTAATGGGGAGGCCACGTTTAAGGGGTATGACCCACTGCTGAAGGAGGTGTAAGCCATTCATTGTCTTACGTGACGGACGTATTTAATAAGAGAGGTGATACGCGAATGTGTGCGCTTACCTATATTGCAACGATGACCACATATTAGGACAATAGACATGTCCATACTTTTGCTCAACATTTTAAGTCACCTCCGTGTCGTGCACGAAACAACTTCGCTGGTCATCTAGCTTCACACATTAGAATCGCTCTAAATTTTTTCCTGTACAAATATCTGAACACCCTTCCAACCCATTTAATTTCTTCCATATTCCTCACTTGTTCTTCATAACCAATTTCATTCTGAGCTTCCCTCACATCAAAATTTGTCCAGCCCATATCTCCTTCCACAGCTTCATTTGTAGTCTTCCCGTGAGCGCCCAATCCGAGACATACCACTGACCTTTAGCTGCTATCGAGTCCTTATTAAACCCATGAATTAAAAAAATCAACCGCACTTCCAAGTGTCAGTCCTGGAACCATTACACCTTTCCAAATACCCCGGAGCACCTCGTACCTATAGTACCCCCATAGCGCTCTGTGTTTCATTATTGACGCATTTATTTTCTCTTTTGCTGTCACTGCTTTTTCCTGTGTTTCCATGTATCTAGTACCTTCGTTTATCTATATACCAAGGTATTTATATTCTTTTACGCGAGCCATTTCCTGGCCCTGTATTGTCACTGTCTGTTCGCTGCTTTCAATGAGCACCATAACACCTGATTTTTTAACGCTAAATTGCAGACCTAGGTTATCGCCTTCCTGCCTACAGATATTAGCCAAAAGTTGCATAAAACTTTGCTTGTTAGCTAGCAACACAATGTCGTCCGCATAAAATAAACCTGGAAACTGCTGCTCTAATTCTGTACCCGCCTGTTCGTGCCAGGGATTAAACCCCATATTTCTTTCCTCTAGCACCCTTTCTATCCTTACCATGTACATTATCAACTGCAGCGGTGATAATGGGCCCCTCTGGCTCAGCCCCTTGTTAATATCAACCTGCTCCTCACTCCTCATCCCTTCCCATTCAACGCAAATAATATTTTCTAGATAAATCTCTCTCAAAAGCTGTAGACAATCGCCTCCGAACCTTTCGCCTTCCAGAATATCCCACAATATATTGCGGTTTACGTTGTCATACGCTACGGTAATATCTAAAAAACCCATATATAGCGGTCTTCGCTCGATATTTCAATACACTCAGTAAGGACAAATAAGTTATCATCCAGACACCTACCGATTCAGAAATTATTCTGAATTTCTCCCAATGTGCCATTTTTCTCTGCCCATGCTTGCAGGTTTAACTTAATCGCCTGCATTGCTAACCTACATATTACCTATGTAAAGGTAAACGGTCTATTTGAGTGAATTCTATCTTTCCACCTTTAGCTTTATAAATTCAATTCGTTTTACTTTGTCGCCAACTGTCTGGTGTCCGTCACTCTTTTACGTCTTTTTTACTGCTTTCAACAGAGCTTCCTTGCTTTTTGGTCCTAATTCATTACCCAGCCTAACCTGAACCTCGTCTAGCCCTGTGGCTGCACCTTTAGGAATTTTCTCTCCACCTTTCTTTCAGTTGAAATTTATCAGCACCAGCTTCTTTTCCTCCTGGTTGTCGATCATGCTTTTTTTTCCCTCAAATACAACCTCGTCATTGCCTTGGAAGGCTCCGGCTATTATGTTTTGGATATAATTTAATACCGCAGCCCTTCCAGTTTGTTTCCACCTTCGTCTAGAATGTGTTGCTGTATTGTTCCTGAATTCCTGCCTAATAAGTTAATAGCCTTCTTTTTCTCACGTATTTCTGACAACTGACATTCAAGTTCACCTTTTATTCCAGTGAAGTTGCCAATGTTTAGCATAAACAAGTTCTTAAACCACAGCTTCATGACATTAGCCGGGTAGCGCAAGCGGGCGAGCGCCTCAGTGCCCGCTTTCTGCTACTCGCCGAACATATCAGTCCCGCCGCCATAGCAAAATCTTCCTCCCGGAAGTGCTTGCTGCCCACCCAAAGTTGTAGCCGATGGCTGGTGGCCAGTTTTAAGTTTCGCGATCCAAGCTTCACGCAGGTGGTTATCCTGTGGGTACGTGTGAAGGCTAACACCGGGCTCCGTTGCGTACGTCTGGCACCGCGGCGCCGAGCAGTAGCCTGTCATGTTGGACGTGTTCGAAGGCATGCACTACCCATTACAATGCATTTAGGTGTCGTCAAGCAGACACTCGAAGTCGGAAAAGCTCCCCATATATTCAGTACCGCAGCGCAGGTGAAACTTTAGCCTTTCGCTTTCAGCTTGCTTCGGCGCTGCCGAAGCAGCCGATGCAGCAGCTGTGTCCACGTGATCCCTCATACCACGTCATGCCGACGGCAGTGTAGCGTTTCCAGTGGTGGAGCTCGCCCCCAATAGTCATCCAGATCCTGTATGTGGGCATTGATGCCATGTAATAGGATAATTTCTGTGTCATTCCCGAAACCTCTAGTATCAGCACTTAAGCATTTCACTAACTCTTGATTCTTTTCTTTGCGACTATTTCCAGTTCACAAACACATTACCCAAAGCCAAGTTTTCTTTCCGCTCATTGTGCATGATAATCAAAGACCGTCTTGACATTTTGAATTTACTCTTTCCCATTTGGTTCCTCGATGGATGAGTATTCCCACTTCTCCTCTCCTTCTTTCTGGTTTAGTTCAGTTGCACCCTTCTCAAACATCATCGCCATCCCTGGCGGCTCTACCGAGTCTCTAATGTGCGTTTCCGTAACCGCATACACCCTTATTTGCTCTCTTGTAAACTGCTCCTCAATCTCTATCCACTTTTCCTTCTGCCGCCCTGCGTGTTTATGTTGCCTATTGTATGGCGTGTTCTCTTTCTTGATTTATTCGTTTTTCTGTTGTTGACTTCGATGCTATTCTGAGGTTCCTCTAGAGGACCTTCTTCATTACTACCTACCCTGGCCTCCTGAGCTCTCATGGACACCTCTATAAAGCAACTGCGCGACTGCATGTCACCAGCTCACCTCTAGTCCAAGCCTATGTTTCAAGTGTAGTCTCGTTGAAAACTACCACACCTTCTCCCTTCCCTGTTTACTTCGACAACTTCGAAACCTTTCTCTTGGCTCAATTTCCATATAGCCTCATTTGCAGCCACAACAGCTTTTTGTACGTTACTGTCCCGTAAAGGCACTTCCGGCACTGTGCACACCGCAATCTGTACCTGAGGGGACATCTCCTGCAGGTAGTCTAGCCCCCTTGGTCAAGTGCTGTGCTAGTGCTGCCCCTTTTCTGTTTGAGGCGTAATTTAGCCCACCAGCTACTACTACAAGGTTGCGTTCGTGGGCATTTTCCGCGAGCTTTGCTTTTGGTCACTCCATGACGGCGCCCAATGTCCGCCCTAGAAATTTCCCTACTGCTACTCTTTTGTCGCCTTTCACCTTCTCCACAATTGCTTCTGAGCAGCTAGCCAGGTTTGAGTCACCGGCGATCATACCCATTTCACTCTCTCCTATTTTCTAGGCTTCTCCCTGCTTCCCTTTGTTGTCCTTTTCCGCCTGATTCGTATTTCACAAGGGGCATTGACCCCCTGCTTTCCTGCTTTTCCTTTGTGACAGCTTAAAGATCGGTCATGCTCTTTGCAGCTGCCGTCACCCCATGTTGCACGCATTCCACGTGCTTTGCTGACACTCCCTTTCGTGTCACGTCGGGAGACTGCGTTTCATTGTCACGACCATTCTCGTTCACAATGGCGGCCCTGTTCAGCTTTTCCTCGGCTGCTTGAAGTCTTTTTTCCACTACCTTCCGTGCATCACGTTCCATATTTAGCTCATTTTTGAGCTCCTCGACCTGTTTGACAAGCTCATCCTGGAAATGCTCCATCTTCTTTAGTGCAGAATTGACATCACAGTGCCTGCCGATTGACTCGATTTCCTCTCCATAGTCATTCTTCTCCTCGTTCACTTTGAGGGAACCCTCGCACACTGCACGCTTTACCGTCTTTCTTGCCATGTGTTGCACTTACCTTATTTTAATGCAAACATCGCAGCTTTGAGAGCATGTGCGTACTAATAAAGGCCGATACGCGTAGAACATAAATCCATAAAATGCCGTAAAGTAATTATCACCAGTGTTTTAAAAGCAATAAATACCGTACAGACTTAAGGTATGACACATGTTCGCACGTTTTCGAACACGCGGCCAAGGTCTCACTCTCCTGTTAAAGCAATATTCCTGATACCGATGCACACACATTGCAACCACTAATAGCTAATACTCTTGCCACTTCCAAACTACTATTAACGCTATAGCGTTAAAGACTCCATGTCGCAAAAACTCCAGCGGCGGCGTACACGTCCGGCGTCTCGCAACGGCGTCCCGCATCGGACACCGCATCAGTAAAAAGATTTTCGAACCAGACATACCCAGGCCCTTCATGTGACGCAAGAAATACACTGAACTAATTGAATTTCTGAGCCTAAAATGCGCGGAAAAATCGTAAACTACGACTTACACACAACCTACTGACATGAATTTGAAAATACGATGAAACATAGTTCTGTTGTGCTAAAATTCAAGCAAACCCCTTTTCCAGCGTTTCTACAATTCACAGACCAGAGAGGGCGTCCGCCATTTACGCACGCTGGCGCGTGAATATCTCAGCGTACAAGGAGCGGCGCACCCGCTTCCTTGAAAGATTTCCAGATGGCACTCTCCTTCGCCCCATCGCGAGATATGCAAGAGGCCGCGTTTTGACCAGAAGACCCGTCTTTGTGCACAACGTTCGCCGCGAGCGTTTCCCGGTAAACATTGCGGTTACATACGCTGCAGTTGCCGGGAAGCGGCAGAAGCAGTCGGGAATCTTTGAATGCTCTCGCGTTCCATTCCTAAAGGTGAAGCTTGAGCGTCCTCCAAAGTTTTAAAGGCTATACAGACTTAACGTTCCACACGGTTCCATGTGTTAAAACACGTGGCACGAGAGGAAGCTCTGGCTATCCTGCAAAACCAAATATACACGGCACACACCCGCGCACACGAAAACAGAAAAAAAATCTAGCAAAATACAATTTAAAGACTAAAATACCAACCATTCCCCTACAGGGAAAGGGGGGGTAAAAGAAGCTTGTCCTGCGTGCACCTGACCTTCGTTACGGTTGACTAATCTACAGGTAACGGTGCAGGATTGCTTTGACTTTCGGCTCCCTCAGCTCTGGATGTTCTCGTTGCTGTCGGATTACGTGGGCTCGGGTGGCTCTAATGGCGCGTTTATAGCCCGACGTTATCGGCGCATGGGCGAGCGTCGCTCGACGCCGGACGCGTCGCAGCGTGTTCGCTGCGCCGGTGTGTCGAAATATAGATGCTATTATTCTCGTCAACGTAACGTAAAGTGTGCTTGCGCTCGCGCTAGGTCGTACTATATTTAGCTCTTAACGTCTAGATTGGCGCGCCGACGGCAAGCCCTTTGCCATATAAATTCTCGTCGCCGCTCGTCGAAGGCTGCCTGTTTCTCTGGGGAACGCAGAACACATGGCCATCCCAGGCGTTTTCCGAGACCGAAGTAAACAGAAACGAAGCCGGTGCAGCGCACGCGATACCCTTTCCTGCCCTTTCCCTACCCCGCGGAAGTGAAACGGCTCTGATTGGTTGCGCACTTGGCGTGAGCGCACGCCTATGCAGCTGGAATTCTTGCTAGTGACTCACGTTAAGGTGCCGGCGCAGCTATCAACTCATGAAACCGCCCTTCCCTACAGCTTGCGAGCCAATTTGCGAGCCAAACTTGCGAGCCAATTTCGCTTGAAATGCCAGTTTTACTTGAAAAATCAGCAAATAAAAACCAGTAGGAAGCTCAAATCATGCACAAAACCCTTGTGCTTTCGTCGTTGCCGCGTAGCCCTGGAAAAACATGCACGTCCATCGGCCACAAACATCACCGCTGTTGGCTGTTCGCGTAATGCGGGTGTACTCACTTTTGCTCTACTTACTGAAAGGTGCCTGCGTTGTCGCTGGAAGCTACCTGTGAGGCCGCTATGGGTAACGAACGTTTTCGATCCAGGTGCCGGAGAAAGATGTGAATTTTCTTGAGCAAACTCGAAGGCCCGCGCGCTCGCGAGTGCGTTCTAGAGCTCGGCCAAGGCCGAGCTCTGGGACGGAGCCCTAGGCGTGCTTGACGAAGGAGCACGGGCGCGGAGAGACGGTACGAGAAGCCTCGACTTCTTTGAAGGAGAAAAGGGGGAGAGACAAGTGAGCGCGCGCCGCGGCGCCTACTCCCTGTCTCAGCGCCACCGCCCGTTGCTAGAATTTAGGGCCATCATATCCAGCTTTTCTGAACAAGTACCAACTAGCGCCCCAAGTGACCGCGGCACGAAGCTAGCACGTTTTCTATGGAACGAGTTGTTTTTTTGCGAATAATTAAAATTAAAAATGCAGGGCGACGATTGAAAAAGGCAGGTGACACGAGTTCTTGAAGACAATATACACGAGGCAAATGCAGTGAGCATGGTGTGGAAAGCTAGAATTTTGTTCCCAGAGCTGTTTTTTTTGGCGTCAGCATGCCCTACGGCAAAAATTAAATAGATTTAGCTTTGTTTTCAGGATGAAGTCGAGGAGCGGCCGGTGCAGAGTTACGTGCGTCCAGCGTGCAAAGTCAGGTGGTCGACCTTGGTGGTAGACAAGGCCGTGCAGGTGCCGGGCCTCGTGAATGTCGGAACAGGTCCGCAGGAGGTGATGCAGTGTTGCCTCTGTGGCTGGTGTAGTGCAGAAGGGGCAGACCACTATGGGAGGCTGTACACCAGACGTACAAGTGGCCCGGATGGCGGAAGTCAAGGCAGCGCCCACGCGGATCCTCCCGAAAGCAGCCTCCTCTCGGCGAGTTAAGCCTCCGGGAAGGCCCAATCCACGCGGAGGGATAAGTGCAGGCGTGGAACGCCGGAGTGATTCTTTGCGCAGGAGCAAGTTGTCATTTGGGGAGACGAAGTAGAGGCAGCGGGTTTTAGACTTCCACTGGATGGCAGGCGGCATCTGCGTCCCGTAGGACAGGGGCGGACCGACGGGTCCACACTACCCGGACAGAACAGATGCACGAGTTATTAAGGCGGTGTATGTCTGAAGTTAAATCAAGGGAGCCGGTCACTTTTCGTAGCTCTCGAACAGCCTGATTGAAGTCTGTGTATGTAAGCATTCTATTCGGCGACAAGCAATGTAGCTTAGGTATCATGACTGATAAGCCGTCCCGTATAGCTGCGAGCTCCGCCAATACGGATGGAAACGGTGCCTCTGTAACATAGGAGCATGCTTTTTGCTTGTCGGGCAGCGTGGGGCATACGAGGCTGGTGTGCAAAACGCTGCCATCGATAGCTGCATCTACGTATATTTCTATTGAGCCGCCCGTGGTTGTGAGGGCGGGCTCCTGTGCCACCGCACGGTAGGACTGTCAGGTGAATCAGCGGTCGGTTGTCGCTTGCCTATGCCTGAAGCGATGGCGGAATTTCTGGCAATGGTGCGACAGGCTGTGACAGTGTTGGATTGTAGTAGTGGGCTAAAGACGCCGCATTGTTTGTGAACTGGCGCGTGGTGCATCGTGGGTTCTATATATATATGTAGTCGGCAAAGGGAATTCTTCAGGCTACCTTTCAAACCTAAAGAACTTGTGTGGTGCTACAAGGTAAACGCTATGTAGACCAGAACACGATAGCCTCGCACCCAGACTAGCCGAACGCATACTCTCGCACCCGGGTTGCCCGGTCGAGCGGCGCCATTTTGTACTGGGCTGGCAAAGTGTGTTCGCCGGCGACCGGGAGACATGGCAAGCGTTAGTTCTAGGACTCCAAAGTGTGGAAATGCGCCCGTTCACGCAGATCCAAAGTACAAGAAGTCATCTGGGCATCATTGCGTCGTGTTTGAATGCCAAAACAACCAGCGCAAAAGGAGCAGGTTCCTTAGGCTTTTTGCGAAGAGCACAGCACACGTAGGGAATCGTGCCGGTGCGGTGTTTTCAGCCTGCACCGATTTCCTTCCGCAACAAAGAATGCCAAGCTGCGCCACCGGGGGATAGCTGCAGTGAATAGGAAGAACTACCAACCCAGTGAAAATGCACGAGTTAGTATTCGATCTCTGTATATATTGGTTGCATGTTCAACTTTGCGCCCTACGAACGTAATATGTGTAACATGCAGGTTTGCTCCGAGCACTTTCTGGACAACAAGCCTACAGAGCAGAATCCCGTGCCGATGCTTCGCGTTGGCTATAACAAAAAGGCAAGCCTTTTCGTGTTTTCAGTCATGCAGAGCTCCCGACGGTTAAGCGGAACAGTTGAGTTTGCGGTTAGCGATACTTGCAGCTGGTGCAGAGCATGACCACTAAGCGTGAACGACAAGTTGTAGGCAATAGAATGTTGCCCTGCTGGTGAGCGTTATTGCTATGAAAGTAAACCGAAGTCTGCTCGTCACGTAGCATGCGTCCACAAAAACGTAAACGACGACTGCTCGTCGCCGAAGGTGTTCGTGCAGCGCGCCTGTCTTTACGAGCCGGTGTTGCAGGTGTCATTCATAACGAATTCATTTGAGCTTCCTGAGCTCTAAACTGCGTGCGCGCTGTTATGCGGGGTAAAGTGCAAGATTTTTCCGTTCATATAGCGAGAAAAATAAGGTGGTTAGTTATTGTTGTATTTTGTAAAAAACTTTTGCTCGTTCTCGCCAGTTTCTCTACCTTTTTTTTACTGTTTTCTTTTCTAAGGGAGCGCCAACAATCCCATATGGCCTCGCACAGGCGAAACAGGTCTGATACCAGGTAGCTGCAGTTGGTGGGGCTAATTTAATGCAGGTGCGGTTGTTGTATTGTACAAAGGGGTTCCTGATGATGCATCTTTAAGTAGGGATGGTAATTTTATGTGCCTTGTCATGTTTTTGCAGCAGCTGTACAACACCTGCATCTGTCATGCTCACCCTGTTATACGGGCTTTCACTGCACATGTAGTTGAGCATTATAACTACTGTAGTTCCTCATTTTCCATTGAGTGCAGGTTTAGCTTCGTATGCTGCTTGTTCGAGTGCTGTAAGCTTGTGTTCTGAATGTTGTACACTTAAGTGGTTGCACGATACAATTGGCCCGGTGTATTTTTCATTTCGAGAGGACTTTATATCTTCGCAACAGTGATGGCATGGGAAAGAACTACAGCCGTTCTTACTATAACATATATTTTGTTTTCAATGTGCAGGTGGTGAAGGGCAGGCGTCTGCTAATCAGGCAGTCTATAAGCCCAGTCATACGACCTCGCCAGTTGGTTCCCAAACGCGGCCGACCCAGTAGTGACCATGACAAAAAAGACCAAACTGAAAGTGCAGAGGACAATGTTCTGCGTGCTTTATTAATATATGGCACCAACACAGTGCTGTATATTTCTTCACAGGTTACGGGCCAAAAATGCGGAGATATTACAGTTCAGACGTGTTCTAGCATATAGCACAAGGTTTCTACAAACGTAATAGCGTACTTGCCCGATGTATTCGCTTCTGCAGCCTGCACAGCACTCAGTGTGGCCATTGCGGACTCGCATGAGCTCTTGAAGTTTGATTGGATCGAGACAGCGAGAATGACAGGTTAGAAAAAACGCGACACACGCCTTCCGCCCAGCTGAAAAGCCCAAGTTTCGCTTTTGCGCCGGGTCGCATCTCCCGGCGGGGCAGCCCAGACCTGCTACTTCGCGGCGCTTGGGATAGATGGCGCGACCAGCGCTCATCAATATGGCGGCACGCTTTGAATTCACGGTGTTCTGGTGTGTGTGTGTATATATATGTATATGCCAGAACATATATAAATTCCACTTCCCACACAACAGATCTTTCGCCTCGTTTGATTGCCTTTCGTTTCCGAAAACATATTTTCGTATAACTTGGTATGATACACGATTCGAAATTGAACTAAAGGGAAAAATTCCTGACATGCACAGGACTTCTAAACAACACAAAAGTTCACAAACAGTGAAATACAAAAAAAATATACAGAACTCCAGAAAATGCGAAGGCTGTTTCCTGCACACACACAAAGCTATGTGAGACAAATACATGATGTCCTTAAACGGAAGGAACACCAAACTGCAGATATAAATAACGTAAAAAACGCGTTGAAAAACTTGAAGAAAAAGTTGACGAAGACGAAGTAAAGAAATTGGGGAAGGAAAGGGACAGTCTCGACCAGTACAGTACACAGCAAAAATGGAAATCCGTGGACTGCCTCAGCATACCCATGAGAAACTTCTGGAGAAAATAAACCTCCTGGTGATGAACTGAAGATTGCTCGACTTTGAGAGGTTGGCGTTGAGGCTCGACTTCCGTTAAGAGGCGAGAAAGACACGACGGACAGGATTACCCCTGTACTAATCCGTTTTTCCTCGCAGGTGACAAGGGATATGTGGCTAAGCAAAAAGAATGAACTGAAGAACAAAGAATCTAAGACATTTTTAAACGAGAACCTTACAGCTCAAAATAAGGAGCTGCTACGGAAAATGAAGTCCAAGGCAAAAGAAAAAGAATACAAGTTTGCTTGGGTCTAAAGGAGAAAACTTTTCGTCCGTTGCACCCCTTGTCGCCAGATTATCAGGATTGTTTCTATCGACGACCTTGAAAAAATACGATAGGCATTCCGGAATGCAAAAGCGTTGCTTACCTGATCCCGTTATCCCATGGCAAAATGCATTTCGGAAGGAGGCTATCATGACTTTGATTCTTTGCTTGATTGCAAGGCACGTTGTGATAAGAAATTTTCTATGTGCCACGTAAATGCACAAAACATACGATATAAAAAGAAAGCGATGGATATGTTTCTGCAATCGATTAAACATCAATTTGACTTGATGGCCTTCTCGGAAACCTGGTTCGTGAATGAAACAGATGTTATTGAATTTACAGGATACAAACATACATCTGTTTTTCGCAATCAATCAATCTATTTTTTTTTTCGCCACAGACAATACATTATTACTGCGAAAATAGGGGGCCAGAGAAAAAAGCTGCATCTCTGCAGCTTGATTAAGCTCTAGTCACCCGTGCAGCAGCAGTGACACGATGATTTGTTATATGAATTAGGTTATATAAACATATCAGCAAATAAAGAAACGATCAGACAATCCCATCACAAATGACAATTACAAGAACAATTAGAAGCATAAGCAGTTTCAAGACAGTCAAACAAGCAGGTCTAATAAGGTTTTGTTAGTAAGGGCCAGAACGACCACATTTTTTCGGTCTTGCTCATTTAGTGTAGTTGCTAGGGCGTAGTCAAGTTTTTCTTTCCCATAATGGGTGCGCGAGAAGGGAACGTAGTATGGCGGTTGATATCCGAAAGGGTAGGAAATTGAACTTTTCCTGAGATTTGATAATTCTTGGAATAGTTCCGTCCTACCTAATGTGGCGTCTTTATAGGTTCTTAACAATTTATATTTGTGTATACTGTGCATTTCCATAATTTTATGTTTGTGAAATAGTGGTTCTGTGTGTGTTAAGAACGAGGATTTTTCTATTGATCTAAGTGCTTTTTTTCTGAATGACAAAGAGTATCTGTAAGTTCGATGCTGTCGTGTTTCCCCATATTAGCACGCAGTAATGTAAGTTAGAGGCAAAGAGTGGAAAATATAACATCTTTTTAGTGCTGACTTGAAAAGTGTGACGGTTCTGGCCTAATACTCCGGTTGGTTTACTTAATTTTGGTAATAAAGGCTTGACATGTTCATTCCAAGACATGTTTTCTGAGAAAATGACACCTAGAATTTTAACATACTTTTCTATTTTACTTTTAAATGGCCCTAGAGCAATATGGTGGTCTATTTTTGTAAGGTGCCCGGGGGGCGAAACAACACACACTTGGTTTTTGACTCATTAAGAATGAGCCTATTGTTCTGGCACCAAATCTGCAAGTTGTGACAGAACGCACTTGCCTTTTGTCTTACAATATCAATGTCGTTTCCCTTAACCAGTACCGAGGAATCATCAACATAAATAATATATATACAATCCTCATATATCTTTACAATGTCATTAAATAGAAAAGAAAGAGAATTGGTCCCAGTATGCTACCCTGTGGATCTACAAATTCAATAGACCGTAGGTGAGATTTATACTTGTTTAGTTTGACGTATTGATGGCGCGCACTCAAGTAAGAATTAATAAGCTGAAGTGTTGTGCCACGAAACCTATAATGCCCTAACTTATCCAACAATATTGGATGACTGACACGATCGAAGGCTTTGCTAAAATCTAAGAGTATGCCCAATGTCACTACCTCATTCGCAAAATAGTTTAAGATTTTTTCCTTCTGAGCTAGAAGTGCTGTCTCAGTGCAGCGTCCCTTTCTTAAACCAAATTGGTAATCCGTTAAGAGGTTTTATTTTGTAGTAAATTTCTCAATACGAGAAATAATCCCTTTCTCGAGTCCCTTGGAGAATACAGGCAAGATTGATACCGGGCGGTAATTACCTAAACAATTTTTGTCACCATTCTTGTAGATTACTTAAACCCTTGCTACCTGCATGTTGTTTGGAAAAATGCCCGTTGAAATAGATACGTTATATAAGTGTGTAAGCGCTGGCGCAATTAAATCTATAACGTATTTGATTGGTTTTATTGCTAGATCATCTACATCACGGCTACGGCTATCTTTAAGCTTCTGATACAATGTTGTTACTTCAGGGTTGGATGTTGGCCGTAAGTACATTGTGTGGAATAATCTCGGTATATAATTAGCAGCTTTATGACAGTATGTACTAGTGCCACTTTCAACAAAGGAATCGTTAAAAAGGTTAGATAGTTCGTTTCCACCAGCCATTTTGTTATCTACAACAAGGTCGTCAATCATGGCATCCTCAGTTCTCTTGTTTATTACCCCATTAATTTTCCTCCACACTTTGCTGCTATCATACAAGCAATTGTTGTCAAATACACGCTTGTAATATTCGCTTTTTGATCTTTTTATATCTTTATTCAACCTATTTAGAAACATTCTAAATTCTTTCCATGCTACGTGACTTAAGAAAGTTGTCAAAAAGTTTGTTCTGGTACGCGAATGAAGTGGTATGCGAGGTGGAGGCATCACAGTCTATGTCGAGGAACACTTGAGCTGCAGCGCCATTTCTAACTATTGCCAAATTAGTCCTCATTATGAAACAATTATGATAAATTGTAACAAAACATTATGTGTAGCGGTATACTGACCTCCTTCGGGAGCGTTTTCTGTGTTTTTCGATTTTCTTGAAGCAATGCTAGAATGTTGTGTAGAGCATAGTTCGTCGGTTGTTGTCATTAGCAATTTTAACATAGATGTCCTATGGTGTCATTTCAATAAGCAAAAGCTTATTTATATGTTTCTCTCATACGGTTATGAAAATGTCATTCATGTGGCGACAAGGGCAACAAATACATCCGAACTCCACTAGATATTTGTTTCACGAACTATAACTCGACTGACATAGGATCTGGTGTCTTATTAGCAGATATGAGCGACCACTTACCTATATTTATTTTTCTAACACATCTTGCACAACATGCAACACGAACTTCACACCAATCAGTAAGGTACACAGTCATCATTGACGAAATAATTCAGTTGTTCCAAAGACTAGCAGCCGAAACCAACTGGGATCGTGTTTACCGTTCAGAAGACCCGGTCGTAGTATACGATTTATTTATTGAGGAAATTACTGATATTTACAAAAACATTTCCTATGAAAGAATTTAGGAAAAACAGATAGTTAGGAAGCCATGGAACAGTAGAACACTTTAAAAAGAATTAAGGAACGTGATAGACTTTTTGCCCTATTTATAAAAACTAGAATTCTTGAGTACCTGTGTCAATATAAGAAACTGAGAAAGAAGTTGGCACATGACATTAAAGAAGCGCGTCATACGTACTATGAAAATAAGTTTTCATGTATAACTAACAACCCGAAGAAAATATGGCAAACCACGAACTACCTTATGTCAAAGTATCCCAAGAAAGAGCCCCAAGAATTGGTAATTGAAAGCATAATCTATACTGGAACCTCATTAGCTAACCAAGTTCATAATTAGTTCCTCAATTCAGGAGCATTTAATACAACAACCACGGATAGTTATAGCCTGGATTGCAAATTATAGATGGGCCCTGCCATTGCGAGCTCAATATATATGGCTCCTACTACGGAAGCAGAAATCTGTTCGCTACTGTTAAAGTTAGATAACAGTAGTGCTTGCGGAATGGCTAGTTTGAAACCACAACCCATAAAAGCAGTATCGCACATTATTAATCGTCCACTATCACATATATGCAACCTGATCTTATGCTCGGGTGTTTTTCCTGACGAGCTCAAGATTGCAAAAGCAGCAGTAATTCATAAGGGAGGCGATAGTGATGTGCTGAGCAATTATGGACCAATTTGTATCTTGCCAACTTTCTCAAAAATAATAGAGCAAGTTATCAATGCACGCTTTCTAAGTTACTTTCAACAAAATAACGTTCTAGTAAAGCAGCACTATGGGTTTCAGAAATATAAGTCAACATAAACGGCTCTGCCTAATATTAAAGATAAAATAATCGATAATTTTGAGCATAATTATACACCATAGGATTGTTTCTTGATTTTAAAAAGCATTTGACTCCATTAAATCTGACATCTTAATGCAAAAGCTAACCAATTACGGAATTAAAGGGGTTGCCCTAGATCTAGTTACTAGTTACCTGACGAACAGAACGCAGTATACTGCGGTAAACCAAGCTCCGTCTGATATTAGTGTTATCTGGTTTGGGTCACCACAAGGCTCTATACTTAAACCATTATTATTTATTCTCTGTATTAATGACATCGTACATATTCCGCTAACCCCAGAAATTATCCTCTATGCTGACGACACTAACACACTTTTTTCAGGGGCTAATATAGGGGACATAGAGAGAAAAGCGAATACCTGGCTTGAAAACTTATCAGTGTGGCTTGCCGTGAATAAATTGGCTGCAAAGACGAACAAAACAAAATGTATTGTTTTGAGACCAAAGAATAAATGTGTGGCAGACTCTTCAATTTGGTGATCAGCAAATCGAATGCGTTACATCTCGTAAATTTCTTGTTGTAGTTTTTCAGGAACACCTAGGTTGGTCAGCACATGTCGCAAAAATAGAAACAGTCATCTCACGAACAATCGGAGTCACTTATAAACTAAAGGATGCGTTAACACTTAAGTTAGACTCTCCTCTGCCCTACTGCCTTTTCGTATGGGGTGGTACCACGAAAACAAATTTAGATAGCCGACATGTACTACAAAAAAAAGTGTTGCACCAAAACGAGAATGTCCGCGCTCAGCACGCTCTGCCCAATCATTTCAACAGCATCGAATCTTGACTATCACAAGCACACAATGTGAAAAACAAGCGTTAGTTACATAGAGTCGAATAAAGGAGAATTTATCATTGTTCTTAGAAAAATATGTCCATAAAGAACACCCGCACAACCTCCGGCATACCACTTATAACAAAGAAAAGATGACGATGATATGTGGGGTTTTATGGCGCAAGGGCCACTCATGGCCAAAGAGCGCCAAGCAATGTTTTAATGGAGTCAGTGATGCGAAGAATGATCAGTGGTGTCATGGTTGGCTATAATAATGGAACCTGGCTGTATAGGGGCCTAAAAACAATCGTAAAATCAATATATATCTGTTAAAATTGTCACAATGACTTTTCAGATGCACTATGAATTTAAAACATATGGTCTGATGGAAGGAGGGAATGAAATATGTAAATGCCAATAGCACTATTGCCTCAAGAGGCCCTTAAATGTGAGGGCCTGTAGGCACGTGCTCTACAAAATGCTACTTTTGCAGCAGCAGCGTGTGGTAAGACGCTGTGCTACGAATCTCTTCGGCCTATAACTTGCAATAAATTAACATCTTGCAGAAAGTTAAAAACTGACTTTCTGTGAAAAAATGGGTAAGCACCAAGCAACATTGCAGGATGAAAAGGGATGTTCTGTCGGTAGGCTAGAGGGAAATGTTTTTTCCTTTCAGTTTCCATTTCTCTGCACTCCAGCAAGACATGGAGCACGGTTAGTGTCTCGCCACATCTACAGCATATGGGAGGTTCACTACCAGTCAAGAGATAAGAGTGCATGCCATACGTATGACCTATCCGAAGGCGGCAGAAAATGACCTCGATTCGCCTTATTTTCGTTATCGGTGGCAAATTTCCTAATTGTGGCTCGACCAAATGGAGTTTATTCGAGGTTTCGGTGTCCCACTGGTGTTGCCAATGCCTTCGAAGATTTTTGCGCAAAAATGGCTTTAAGTCTCAGGCAGGGATACCTACGGAATAGCTGCCTGCTTTCGTTGCAATGGATGTTGCAATTTCATCTGCAAGCATGTTGCCCTTAATGCCTCTGTGCCCAGGTACCCAACGTACTATGGCGTGCTGATTAGATGTATATGCTGTGCACGGGAGCGAATAAAGCTGATTGTGTACAGTATATTGTTGCGTTTCTGGAGTGACATTAGAGATTTTACGACACTAAGCGAGTCTGTGAATATAATGGCTTTTCGCAATTTAATTTTCTTGATATGGTTTAACAGCTGTCAGTACAGCATATGCCTGAGCGGTGAATATGCTTGTTTCTGGGTGCAGGACGTTAGAGTCTGAAAATGATGGACCGACGGCTGCATACGAAACGCCGGCATGGGACTTTGAGGCACCTGTGTACAATTCCTGGCAAGAGTACTTCGACTGACGCTCAAGAAAGTGCATTTCAATGTGCACCTGGGGAGCGTTCTTCGTTATTTCAACGAACAAAGTATCACACTCCACGAGCTGTCATTGCCACGGCGGACATAGCGTGACAGGAACCATTAGAGGGTTTTCAAAAAGTGGAACATCCATGTCTTGACTGAGTTTCCGTACACGCAGTGAGAAAGGTTCTCTAACTGCCGGTCGATTATTAAATAGAGTGGCAGATGTCATGTGATTTACACTTGAGTAAGAGGGATGTTCACGGTTTGCATCTAACTTCAGAAAATACATAAAACTTGAATATGACCTCTGCAGATGAAGCGACCACTCATTAGCTTCAACCTGAGGACTCTCCACAGGACTTGTCCTGAAGGCACCTGTCGCCAGGCAGATACCTTGGTGATGTACCGGATCTAGCATCTTCAATGCACTCGGGCTAGCCGATGATAAACTATTGCCCCATAATCTAAGCGTTTTCTAATGAGGCTCTTGTAAAGGTTCATTATGCATCTCATATCGCTACCCCACGTTGTGAGTGACAAAATTTTAAGAATGTTCATGGTTTTTGGGCATTTGTTTCTGAGGAACTTAAGGTGTGAAATAAAGGTTAATTTCGTGTCTAAAATTACACCTAAAATTTGTGTCCTGTGCTCACAGGTATGTGCTGCCCCTGAAGTTCAAATTCAGGATTTGCTATAAGACCTCTTTTTTGTTTGAAAGCAAGACAGGTACTCTTGCTGACATTGAGCGTAAAGCCATTTTCATCGGCCCACTTAGACACCTTCTTTAGACAAAGCTGTACTTGTCGCTATGACAGCGAGATTACATGACTTAAGCGAATCTGAACGTCATCAACATATAACGAATAAAATATATTACGCGGTATTGATGAGCGCAAAGAATTCATTTTTATGATAAAAAGTGTGCAGCTAAGCACGCCACCCTGCGGTACCCCAGATTCGTGTAGAAATGGCCTCGAGAGGATATCACCAATTCTAACACGGAATGTGTGATTTGATAAATAGCTTTGTATTACATTAGGCACTTTCCCGCGGATGCCCATTTCCGATAAGTCACTTAGAATTCCATACCGCCATGTGGTATCGTAAGCCTTTTCCATGTCTAAGAATACAAAAAGAAACAACTGTTTATGAATGAAAGCGTCGCGAATATCTGCTTCAATGAGAACGAGGTGGTCTGTCATCGATCGGCGTTGCCCAAAACCACACTGATATGGGTCAAGGAGCTTGTTTGATTCATGGAACTGCAAGAGCCTGTGATTTATCTTTTTCTCAAAGAGCTTACATAGACAACTTGTGAGCGCTATGGGCCAGTAGCTCGCCACAGAGGATGGATCTTTACCTTGTTACAAGACAGGGACTACAATCGCCTCTTTCTATACCAATGGAATGTCTCCTGTTTCCCAGATAGTGTTGAAAATAGACAATAGAGCCATCTGCGTGTCAGGGTGAAGATGTTTTATCATTACACGACTCTGTCGGCTCCTGGTGCCGATTTCATGCAGCCGTGCAAGGAAGCTTTGAACTCAGCAATGCTAAAAGGATGGTTGTATGGTTCAGTTCCGCTACCTTTACGGTTCAGAGCCTTACTTTCAGCTATCTATTTATGTTTCTGGAATGACCGTGAGTAGTTTTCAAAGCTAGAAACTCGCTCGAAGTGTTGTCCCAGAGTGTTCGCCTGGTCTTGAAGGCTGTAGCCTTGATCATCAACCAAAGGCATGTTGTAGGTTTGTCGACTAATTAGTTTCCTTAGCCTATTCCAGATTTTGCTTCTTGTGTATAGGAATTCATGCCCGTGACGTATTTTTCCCAGCTTTCTCCTTTAGCGATATGACGCGTTCGTCTGTCTTTGGATTTCATGTGCTTAAAGTTGATGAGGTTTTCTGTCATTGGAGACTGGCGTCGTAAACGCCAGGCTTTGTTTTGCTCCTTACGCACATTCTTGATTTGCTCATTCCACCACGGCACGCGCCTCTTTTTTGTAGTCCCCTTCGTTTGTGGAATGCACTCTATTGCAGTGTCAATAATAAAAGCGGTAAACTAAGCAATAGAATCGTCCACACTAACATCTTTAAAAGTGTTTCACTGCATCTGGGTGATTTCCTCAAATTTTTTCCAATCTGCGGATGCAACTTTCCATTGAGGGGGGTGTCACAGGAATTCATTTTCTTCAAAAGTTTTGAGGCAGATGGTAAAATTATCATTTCCATATGGGTTTTTAACCACCTCCCATTCTAGGCATGGTACTAGTGTAGCCTGAGCAGATAGCTTAATCTATCGAAGAGTACGTGCCATGTGCTATGCTATAGAATGTCGGCTCCTTTTTATTTAATAAGCATGCGCCTGAAGAAACAAGAAAATTTTCTATTAGGCGGCCTTTTACATAGCAACGAGAGTCTCCCCAGAGAGAATGGTGCGCGTTGAAATCCCCAAAGAGTACGTAGGGCTCAGGCAGCTCATCGATTAGGCTAAGAAATTCTGTTCTTTGGAGTCGATAGTGGGGTGGTATGTACACCGAGGAGATTGTAACGAGTCTTCCTAACAGTTAGGCTCGGACCGCAACTGCCTCAAGAGGCGGTCGGAGTTCCAAGGCCTGACATGCTACACGCTTATCCACTATCATCGCGACACCACCGGACGAAGCGAGAGCATCGTCCCGGTCTTTGCGGAAAATGTTAAATTGTGTTAGAAAACCTGTCTGTGCAAGTTTTCAATGGGTCTCTTGGACACACAGCACTGTATCGGGAATGACGCACGCGCCATGCCTGGTGCGGCGATTCATCGTGCTCGCCTAGATTAGATATGCGCCTTGGTTACCACACCCCTTGTGGCTATAAAAGCACTGTACGTTCAGCAATAAAGAGTATTTGGTCGCTGGCCACCTCGACTGATACATGGTGACAGAAGTGGGATAGCTCACGTCGATGGAAACACAATGGAGCAACTGCTGAAGCTTTCTGAACCACTACTGTTGTCTGGGAATATCGCCAAGAACTGGAAATTGTTCCAGCAGAAATTCGAGCTTTTTCTGGACGCAACGGGATCGCCAAAAGAGCCCCGAACCACGGCCGCCAAAACAGCACTGCTGCTCAGCACTGCCGGAGACGACGCATTGGAGGTATTTAACAACTTCCTTTTCTCGGGGACGAGAACAAGCAAGATTATGCTACCGTTGTTAAGAAATTCAAGGAGTACTGCCAAGAACAACAGAATGAAGTCTATGAGCGGTACTTATTCCGATCCAGAGTGCAAGGCGAAGGGGAGTCATTCGAGCATTTCTTGCGGGACCTCAGAAAACAAGCAAGAAGCTGCAATTTTTTGGGAATAGCTGATTCCTTAATCCGCGACCAAATAGTGTTTGGCACCAGTAGCCCACGACTGCGTGAAAAGCTCCTCAAAGAAAAAGACTTGACACTTGCCAAGGCTGAGCAGACTTGCAAAGCGGAGGAAGCAGCATCGATGCAAAACAATGCCTGGGCGCAGCCCGATAAGCACGTGGCGCTGGTCATGAAGCGGTCTGGGCAGGTTCGCAAAGCGGAGCATGCGGTACAAAAAGAACCGTCGGCACAGCCCGATAAGCAAATGATGCAAGACATGCAGCAATCTCGGAAATGCACCAGATGCAATCGTTTACACGCCATACCTGGCAGATGCCCTGCGTTCAGCAAAGCGTGTTTCATATGCCGAGGTGTTAACCATTTCGCAGCTTGCTGCAAGAAGGGCCCGCAAATCCGAGAAGTTGGCGAGGAGCAAGACAGCTTCGACATTCTCGATGTGACAGTCTCGAGCATCGACGCGAGAGCGGACTGGGTAGTACATGTGAACGTGGCTGACCAGATGGTTAACTTCAAAGTGGACACGGGATCTCAGGCCAACTTGCTGCCCTACTCTATCTACCGACGATGCAAGACGGCAGCAGATTTGAAACCGAGCTCTTCGGTGCTTCGATCATACAGCGGTGGTGTCATTCGACATTTCGGTATGGCAAGGCTACCAGTGGCCGTGAACGGCCGGTCGAAGGACGTCAATTTCTATGTCGTTAAAAAGGGCAACCAAGCTATACTGGGACTACTAGCATGCGAGTTGCTTGGTCTGGTGTCACGTGCACTGGATGCTGTAAAAGAAGGAAGCACCCCAGCGGGCGGCAGTGAGGACGTTCTAACCGAATTCCGCCAGCTTTTTCAGGGAACAGGCTGCGTGAGTCGCCAGTATAAAATGGTCCTACGCAAGGATGCGACGCCACTTGTCCAGCCAGCTCGGCGGGTGCCCTTGGCGCTGAGGGAACCTCTGAGGGAGGAGCTGGAGCGCATGCAGCGATGTGGCATCATTGAGAGGGTCCAGAAACCGACAGACTGGGTGATCCCTTTGGTTATCGTGCGGAAGAAAGACGGAAAAATACGGGTTTGCATGGACCCTAGAAGTATCAACGAGTGGATACAGCGAGAGCATTATCAGATGCCAAGACGCGACGACATAGAAGCTGAGCTCGCCGGCGCTAAGTACTTCACGCTCCTCGATGCAAGGGCGGGTTTTCATCAGGTACCTTTGGATGACTCCACAGCAACTATATGCACGTTCGGTACTCCGTTCGGGCGTTACCGGTTTTTGAGGCTCCCGTTCGGAATCTCATCAGCCCCGGAAGTTTTCCAGAAAATCCTGAGCGAAATATTTGACGGCTGTCAAGGTGTGAGAGTGTACATTGATGATATTCTAATATGGGGCTCGTCTAAGGAAGAACACGATGCGCGCCCGCGGAAAGTGCTGCAAGTGGCAGAAAAAGCAGGCTTAACTTTCAACGCTGAAAAGTGCAAGGTTGGAGTGACTGAAATTAAATTCTTGGGTGACATCATTAGCCACGGTGGAATAAAGCCTGACCCGGCGTTGACGCAGTCGTTGAGGGAGACGCCATGCCCAACGGATAAAGCCGCTGTTCACAGAATGCTAGGAGTAGCAAATTATTTCAGCAAGTACTTGCCTAATCTCGCAGAATGTACTACGCTTATTCGCAGCCTCATCAAAAAGGACTCTGTCTTCGAGTGGACCGAAAACCACGCTAGTGAGTGGAGGATGATCTGTGACATGCTTAGCAGTGCGCCTCTCCTAGCTATTTTCAACCCAGCCAGAGAAACTAAAATCGTGGCAGATGCATCAAAGAATGGTTTGGGGGCTGCACTTTTACAGCGCCACGGTGAAAACTGGCGGCCAGTCGCTTATGCCTCGCGTGTAATGGCCAACTCGGAGCAGAGGTACTCGCAGATTGAAAAGGAAGCATTGGGGATAACGTTCGGTTGTGGAAAATTTCATCACTTCGTATACGGACGTAAAACTGTTATCGAGACTGACCACCGTCCTCTGCTTGGTGTTGCAGCGAAAGGAATCAGTGATATGCCACCCAGGCTTCAACGTTTTTTCTTGAGGCTAATGGCTTATGATTTTGAACTGCAGTATGTACCAGGAAAGAAATTCTTTCGCGCAGACATGCTATCAAGGGCTCCAGGGACAGCGACTAAGGACTACTCCGACGACACGGAAGATGTGGAGGTCCACGCGGTTGCAGTCATGTCAACCTTGGTAAGCGCTGGAACACTGGCCCGTCTGGCCAAAGCAACGGCGAATGATCAGGACTTGCAGTCAGTGATGCGCAACATTAATGGCCACGGTGACATTGTGGGAATAATGAAGCCATTCGCGTCCGAGCTCTCATTGATTAAAGGAATTGTATTTAAAGGCAGCAAAGTTGTAGTCCCGAAGTCAATGCGAAAGGAAGTTCTCGAACGTATTCATGAGGGACACATGGGCTTGAACAAGTGCCAAGCAAGAGCCAGGGGCCTAGTGTTCTGGCCGGGGCTGAACTCTGATATCAAAAACCTGTTGCAGAGTTGTGCAGTTTGCCGCAAATATACGTACAAACAGCAAAGTGAGCCTTTTATGATCAGACCTACACCGGCCCATGCAAGGTACCGCGTGGGCGTTGACATTTTTCAGTACGGAGGCAGCTCGTACCTGTCCGTTTTTGATGCCCATTTGAACTTCCCGGAAGTGGAGAAGCTGACTCGTACAACATCCAGTGCCGTAATTGAGAAATTGAGCGCCATCTTTTCAAGATACGGCATTCCAATGGAAGTCCACACGGACAATGGTCCGCAGTTTTCGTCTTATGAATTTGCTCTTTTTGCATCCAGGTACGACTTCAGCCACGTCACGTCGAGCCCCGAGTTCCCGCGATCGAATGGACTCGCTGAGAAGGGGGCTCAGATTGTGAAAAGAATCCCAAAGAAAACGGAAGAAACAAAACAAGACTTCTGGCTCGGGTTGCTCAACTACAGATCCACTCCACTCGAAGATGGCCGCTCTCCTGGTGAACTCTCGCAGGGCAGGAGGCTTCGCACTCTACTCCCAGACTTCAGGCAGCAGCCAAGCATACCAGTACTCAAGCGAGCCCAGGCAGACACTCGGGAGAGAACGTTACCACCTCTCAATACCGGCGATGTCGTGAGAGTACAGGAAAAGACATGGAATCGCCGAGCTCAAGTTACCGAAGCAGTTGCACCGAGGTCTTATCAAGTAGTTACCGAGGACAACAGAGTGCTACGTCGCAACCGACAGCATCTGCTTCCAACTGGTGAGCTGTTCCAGCAAGAAGCCCTCGAATGTGATGACCGGGAGAGCGAACGAGCGTGTGAAGCACTGCAACCCACGGCACCTGCTGCAACTGCAGACTCGCCTGTGAGCTCCGAGAACATTCCGCAGGCGCCGCCGCCCGTGACTACGACTGGACCGACTGTGAGCTCAACGGCTCCGCAGGCTCTTACATTGCGCCGATCTACCAGAGATAGGAGACCACCACAGCGCCTGCGGTACGACCGCAATTTCAACCAAGTACTTGGCATCTATTCTCCACAGGAGGGAACATGTATCGGGAATGACGCACGTGCCATGCCTGGTGCGGCGATTCATCGTGCTCGCCTAGATTAGATATGCGCCTTGGTTGCCACACCCCTTGCGGCTATAAAAGCACTGTACGTTCAGCAATAAAGAGCATTTGGTCGCTGGCCACCTCGACTGATACAAGCACCTTTGGATTATACTTACGCAGGAGTTCCTTGACATCATCGAGGTTATGTAGGGGTCCCCTGACGTTCCATAGCCGAGCACGTAGCGATTGCGGTGGCCCTCACAGAACAGGAATGCGCAAACGGCAGTAACGAATTACGCGAAAGGTCGACTTTCCAAGGAAGCCCTGTCCATTCTGGCCAAATCGGGCAGATCCAAACCCGCTAGCTCGACCGCAGCCACTTACCCAACGCCGCGGATTTGCAGCCGACCACTGGAACGCTACAAGAAGGAAATGTAGTGACAGACGCTGAGCCCACTGCACTGTTGGAAAAAGAAAAGTGTTTGGAGGTGGTGGTACAACAGGCAGCAAAAGGCACCATAGAGACGCAATGGTTTCCTTTCACTGTCTGTGGCAGAAACAATTGCATCCATGTTGATCAATGCATAGTATGGTGTGATGCGGGTGGTGTAGTGGTGTTGGCCGTTGCGAGCGTGCACAATACCCACTTTAAGATTGTGGCTAGTATCATCTCCAACCAATCAGCTTTGCGAGTAGCCATTCCATGCTTACATGTACTCTCGAATACGGGATAGACAGTATATTTGTTTTACTTTGAGCGTGTGAGTGCAGCAATACTAACCAACTTATTTTCAAAGATCATCCGCAACTGCAATATAAGTTTCAAGAGGTCCTTGATTAGGCTCTCATTAAGCAATGAAGACTATAGATTTTCATGCACAGACAAAATAGGCGTGGAACAGCGACAACTGATTAGTTCTATCGGATGAAAAAAAAGAGAGTACTTCAGTACTTTTCCTCTGTTCATGAAACTTCCCTGAAAATTTCATATAGGAACCGAAAGTGGTAGCAGAGGTGATCACATAAGTAGAAGGTGAACAATCTGGTGTGCCAGATGGCCGAGCTGCGGGATCATGCAAACATTTCACGAGGTTCCTCTCCCGCATTTATTTCATCACGTTTTCAGAGAGAACATGAAAACGCAACTGTGGCAAAATATACGATGCGTTTGTGTTTATATTATGCACGGCACCATTTTGTGATTGACCTAGCCCCCTCCTCCTTGTAGCCTTCCTTGCACACACTATTTCGTTCGGTTATCTCTACTTGCACTTTGTCTGAATTTCTACTTAGATAACGCAATAAACACTGAACAGATGACCACTGAAGAATTTCATTTCACCTTATCGCACTAAGATGTCACGCTTACAAAATTCAAGCCTACATTTCTTGAGTCGGGGGTAAACTAATCAAAATAAACGGATCAGGGATGGTGCGCGCGTTGAGTACACAGTAGTCATCGCACGGGCACCTATCCTTTGGGTCTCGCTTTGGTACCATGTGGAGAGCTGAAGAGCAACTGTTCGACGAAGGCCGGATCATGTCCAGTTGCAGCATGTAGTGGAATTCTCTCCTTGCGATGGCAAGTTCACCAGCGAGGCATTTAGGTCGGCAGAACACTGGGGGCCTGTGGTGACAACATGATGCGTGACGTTGTGACGTACTGGCAGCGCAAGATTGGAGGGTTTCGTGATGGCTGGGAAGTCTGACCAAATTGAGGCGAACACAAATGATCGTATACGTGGTGCCATTCAGGTGGTCTATGTGGTAGGTGCGAGGACGCCTTGTATGGACATCCTAGTCGTCGTGTCCACGAGGTGACGAAGGCGGAGGTCAACACTAAGGGCGAAGTGGTTCAGAATATCTGCACAAATATGGCCATGCGTACGTCTGCAACAATGAACACGCATCAGGAGGTGCATAGGAGACCCAAGTTGATGGCAAGCGAGCGCTGGCCATAAGTGTTGATAGACCTGTTGACTGCTTGAAGGGGTGCCGTTTTTCTGGTGACGCTGCCGGTCAGGTCGCGCGGCAGGACTCACGCTGACCTCTGCACCTGTGTTCACGAAAAAGTATTGTCCGGTAAGCCTGTCAGTGACGTAGAACAGATGGCTTGTCGTACGGCAAGGGTCACCAGCCGCTATCAGTGACTATGTGTCATGTTTCCCTGTCAGCAGCCAGCCGAACGGCACTGACGTGCGCAGGCACCTAGTTTGTTCTGATATCAGTAGTATGTACCGCAACGAGGGCCAGGACGGGAAATGGACAGAGAAGGGAATCCGGAACGGCAATCCTGGTCGCGCTTGCGACGGTGGGGCGACTAGCGTATTGCAGTAATGGTCTCAGCAAGTTTGCCAATTGTTTTGCTCGAGGTTAGACGTCGAGGTGCGAAAGCGAAGCGGTTGTTGTTGTCACAGTACCTCTTGCTGAATAGTCAGCGATGTGGTCAGCCAGGTATGCAAAATTGTGGAGGCGCATATCTTCTGGGGTGGCAATCAAGGCGACCACCAGATTCTCCGGCAGGCACTGAAGGAACAGTTCATGCATTAGTGAGTTGTTTGCGTTCAGCCTTAAGTCATTCGGGAACCACCGCTTACGAGTTAAAAATTCTGGTGGTCGACGGTCGCCGAGCTCCTCTTCGGTGCGAATTTGTTGGAGGCGCTTGCGCACAGGCACGCACTTGCCTTGCAACACAGTCGTTTTGAAGTGGTCATAGGGGGTGGTGCTGTGGGGTGCGTTCACAACGTCTTGCAACTCCTCCACCACCACTGTAATAGTACCGAGAGAGCCTGGAGGAACCTCACGCGCTGCGACGTGATGTAACGAAGGTAGAAGATGGCCTCCTCCTGAGTAAACCAGGCTGCAGGATCTTGTGGCTAAAAGGACGGCGGGTGATTGTGCACCGTGGTGAGGCTCCCTACGCTGGTTGCAGGTCTCTGGCACGTGGAATCCTCCATGACTCGTGCTCACTGTACAATCACGTCCGGGCGACCACGTTATAGGGACCGAGGATAGGTCCATTACAACAATGCGTGACTCAGCAAGCGAAAGGCCTGAGAACCGTTCGGACCGATGGCAGTAGCCGAACCTCTTTTTTTCTTCTGACCTCGTAGCACAAAGCTCGGGGTACAGGAAGATGGATGAATGCTACGAGCGCCACCTTTGGAACAGGCCGGTTGGTTGCGCTACCAAGCTCTTGTTATTGTGTTGCTTAATGTCCTACCTATGTTAAAGAAGAAACTTTCTGATCCTTTATTGCAAACTTTGTTTTTGTACGCCTCCATTGTTTGTCGTTTCCCTACTTTTTTTTTCCACCAATCTTCCAATTGCCTCTTACTAATCTCTATTGCGGAGAGGTTCGCTTTCCCACTGCTCTCACTGAATCCAAGGGATTCAAGGGCGCCAGATCTGCATGAACCGACCTCTAGGCAGATATCTTCACATTCTAATGAAACCAGTTCCATTGTTTCCCTAGCTTTACCGCAGCACGCACACGCTTCTTCTTCCTTCTTATATCACGCTTTATAAATGCATTTCTAAGGCATCCTAATCTCGCTTTGAAAAGTAATGGTAATATTGATAATGAAAAAAGTAATGATTTGAGTTGTGATAAATTGTTTCTTTACTGATTCACTTTTTCATCTTGAGTAATTACTCATAGCAGATGTCTTTTCCATTGCCGACACACATGAGACTTTCTCTGCCTCTCTCACTTTCCGCTTGATATTCTCTGTTGCCATGTTGCTCACCATACCGGTGGAATACTTGCTGGTAGCGTCCTAGTTCTTTTCCTCCACAGTATATCAACGTTTTTCCTGTACAAATATCTCAAAATTCTCCCAGACCATTTACTTTTTTCCACATTCCACAGTCGTTCTTCAAAATCAATTTTACTGTGAGCTTCCGTCTCTTCAAAACTTGTCCAGCCTATATCACCCTGCACAGCCTTCCCGTGAGCGCCCAATACGAGGCGTTCCAGTGACCTTTGGTTGCCATCGCGTCCTGATTGTACTACTGACTTGAAGCAAGCAATCGTATTTCGAAAGGCCCGTGCTGGAACGATTACACCTTTCCACACACCCAGGAGCACCTTGCAGCCATTGTCTCTGTTTCATTATGGCCACACTTCTCTTCCCCATTGATGATATTGTTTTCAAGCAAATCTTCCTTTCCCTCTTCGACTTTCTCACAGCTGCTGCTGCTGCTTAGGGCTGCTGTTGTCGCGCACACAGCGTCGGGGGGTGGTTCAGAGCGTGTATATAGTTGACAAGCTCGAGTAAGAGAGGAAAGGCGCCGGGAGAAACACGTTTTAAGCCCTCCGCGTTGAATGTGCACAATGCCTTCTGGAACTTCCTGGCCGTTGCCACATTAGCCGCTTGACAGCTGTAATTATCCGTGACTCCCCTCAGGAGAAACTGCAGCGCTTCCCTTTCTACTAACGTGCGAGGCCAGAGGGGACGCAGATAGAACTTTAGAGAGGAGAAGAAGAGGGAGGACAAGAGGCAGTTCCTACATAAGAGAGGGGGGTAGCTGACGTGAGAAGGCAAGGAAACCCCACTACTATACGACAGCGGTTGTGGGGAAACAGGTTAAGCTTAAGTTCAAGGTTGGGTCGAGTACGTTGCTGCTATTTCTGAAAAATAAACGCCATGCAAATATGTCCACCGGGTAACTTACGCTCGTCGTGCAGAAACAGAGACGCAAAACTTGAAGCGCGCCGCACGGTCCAGTAGACACTACGGAAGCGATCGACCGTCAAATCAACACTTCTGTGCCAGCCGTGTTAGCTTTGCGGCTATGGTATTGCTAGAGGTCGCGGATTTGATCCCAATCGCGGCAGCCGCATTTCGACGGGGGTGAAACAGAAAACGCACGTGCACTTAGATTTTGGGACACCTTCATAAGAACATCACGGTGTCAAAATTAATAAGGAGTCCGCCACTACAGTTTGCCTCTTTATCAGAGTGTGGTTTTGGCATGTACAGCCCCATAATCCAATTCTAGTTTAATACGTCTGTCATAATGCGATTTGCCATGTGAGTAAATGATAACGCTCAACCCTCTGAGTGGGAGACCACAACGCCTCAAGCAATACCTCTCCCTGCCTGTTCTGTGTTGTGCGCAGACAAACAGCAATGGTGCACGCTTCGTCACGTTTAATATGAACTCACCACTCTCGTGTTAGCCTAAACATTGAAGAAATTAAGCTTTAGCCGTCAACACCGCTACCTATAGGCAATCAAAGCATCTAGCACGGAAAGCTTCGCTTACATCGATTCCCACACTGCGTGGGATCTGCATGAATTTTTATTGTGCTTTGTTTAGTTGTGCATCATGGCATACGTCATAGGGGGAATTTCGAATTCTTTAAGATGGATAAGCCAGGTGGCGGCGAAAAAAGTAAACTTAACGAAAGGTGTTTAATTCCTGGGTATGTCTCTATAACTGGTGTGTTTGCTGCTTACATGTTCTTATGTTAACACTTTCTACAGCGTCCTAACTTGATGGAAGTATTTGTCACCTGTTTTCAAGCAATGTTTAGATAATGTATAATGATTGCGACTAATTTCCTTGTTAGGTTTCTAACTGCATTCACGGCATATATTTATATATTCACAGCGTTTCTAAATGAGAATCTGATTTTTGATCACATCTATATCTTGTATGCATCTTCTTAGTATACTTTTTTGTAATAACGTTAAGTGAGTGTTTTCTGCAGCATAACGTAAACTTTGTATTAAATACATTTTAAATGTCACAACGGGTGAGCTTGGGGGATTTATTCTATATCATGTATTTGCATTTTATTTGTATGTTTTTGGCTTCGTGCAATAGTCACCATCGGAAATGGAAGTGTGTCTAATCAGTCAATCAATAAGATCGGCTCGAGCGCCCACCAGCGGCGCAAAATCTGGTCTCCGAATCGGTGAGCACAGTACGTCCTCTGTAACATCCTACGTGGCGAATAGCAGTGCTCACAAATTTCAGCGCTCACATCGTAATATTTGTGTATCCATATTTAATGTAAATTAGTGCTGTGTACGGAGATAACAGAGCTCTTTCGAGGCCCTGTAATCGGGGTTTTGCCCTTTCTGGAGCATTCGAGGGAGCCTTCCCGCTCCTTAGGCGCTTGGTGCGCCTTGAGGATAGATGTAGTGGCCATTGCCGCTTGTGAGGCGCCGGACACGTGCTCTTGCGAGCGAGAAGTTACCAGCGAGGGTCCCGCCTTGGAGGGCAAGACCCCTGCGCCCACCAGCCCGGAGGTCGATGGGGCTCCCGGAGGGATTAGACTGCGCCGGCTGTTGCCTGCGCTGGAAGGAGCCTGGAAGGTTGGGGCAGCCTCGGCTGCGCCCACTTTCGGGGTCGGTGGTGCCGTCTGCTGGGTTGACGGAGCAGCGTTAGCTGCAACCGCCGCGGGGGCAGATGGCGTAACTGCCGACTCGCTGGTTGTGGGTCGGACAGCCGCCGGTGGCCGTTGTGTCGCTGCCCCCTGATGCGTCCCATCGGCAAAACTTTTCTGGGGAAGGTATGGAACCCGCCTGCGTGCCTCCTTAAATGGGATATTCTCTTTCACTTTGGTCGTTACGATTTCTTTTTTTTTTCTTCCAGGATGGACACGACCGCGAGTACACGGCGTGCTCCCCATCACAATTCACAGAGTGGCGAGAATTCTCACAAGCTTCAGAGGTGTGTTCAATGGCGCTGCATTTCGCACAAGTTTGGCGGCCTCGGCAGCTCTGCGAACTGTGGCCAAAACGCTGGCACTTGAAGCATCGGAGGGGATTTGGCACGTACGGCCTAACACGGAGCATGATGTACCCGGCCTCGATTGACTCGGGCAGGACACTTGAACCGAAATGATTATCAAGTGTTTGGTTTGGATTTCTTTTCCATTTCGCCTCATCTTAATTTTTGTGACATTTATAACATTCTGTTCACTGAAGCCCTCCAAGAGCTCAGCCTCAGTGAGCTCCAGCAAAACATCGTCCGAGACAAGGCCGCGGGAAGTGTTCATTGTGCGGTGCGGGGTTACGACAACTTGGGTCTCCCCAAATGATACTAGTTTAGGCAGTTTCTCAAATTGCTTCTGATCGCGGAACTCGAAGAGGAGGTCACCGCTAGCCATCCTCGACGCCTTCTCTCCTGGACCAAAAACTTCGGTAAGAGACTTCGATGCAAGGAACGGCGAGATTGTTCGCACTTCTTTAGCTGGTTTTTCTGCGCGTATCACGTGAAAACGAGGAAAAATGTGAACTTGGCGTCCGAAAAACTCAAAGACCGCTTCGGTGCGCCCTCGTTTCTGAGGGCGATCAGGGAGTTTAGAAAAAGCGTTTTCCATAGGTACAGTTGGGTTTTCGGCCGCGATGCCGACCACCCACCATGGAGCCCAACAACCAAGGCTGGCTAGCCACACAAGGTTAACCCTTGCCGCCGGGAAACTAGGAAGTGAGGAGAAGTGATGAGAAGACAGGAAAGATAAAAAAGGCGAGAGAGAAAGACGAAAATTGGAGAGGAGGACAGGAAAGGCGACTGCCGATTTCCTCCAGGTAGGGTCAGTCTAAAGGTGCCGTCTATGTGAAGCCGAGGCCGAAGAGGTGAGTTGCCTCCGCCGGGGGGCCTTAAAGTCCAAACACCCAGCATCGACTCAACCTCCAGGATCCCCCTTTCCCCAGACACGGCTAAGCCGCGCACGGCTACACGCGGGAAGGCCAACCCTGGTGTGCTCGGGTACGTGGTGTCGCAACACACCAAACGACTGCTGACGCAGACGCTCCTGCGGGGAACAAAGAAAAGATTCGCATTAACTAAGGTTCACAAAAATTATCAACAATATTCCCGACTTCTTGAATAGACGCAAAGCAGCTATGACCGTTGTTAGAGACAGTTTCTCAGTGCAAGCATTTAAAATGAGCATAAGCAAATACCTTTCTGGTACACAATTTTGCAATGTAAAGATGGCACGCTTCGATTTTGCGTAGACTACCGGAAGCTAAACAACGTCACAAAGAAAGACGTGTACCCGTCGCCTCGTGTCGACGATTCTCTGGACAGGCTGAAGCACGCGAAGTATTTCTCCTCTATCGATCTGAAGAGTGGCTACTGGCAAATTGAAGTAGATGAGCGTGAGTGCGAGAAAACTGCTTTCGTAACTCCGGACGGCCTTTACGAATTTAGAGTACTCCCTTTCGGCCTCTGTTCTGCTCAAGCCACATTCCAGCGAATGATGGATACCGTTCTCACTGACCTCAAATGGAAAAGCGGCCTCGTCTATCTCGATGATGTCGTTGTCTTTTCGGAAACTTTTGACGAGCACCTTCGACGCCTTCGGAATGTACTCGAAGCCATTCGATCGGCTGACCTTACACTCAAGACAGAGAAATGCCATTTTGGTTACGAGGTTACTTCACTTGGCAGCAGCAGCCGTGGCAACAAGGACGCACCACTAAACAATACTTTTTTGGCTACGCAGATCGGAGCACAGTAATCGGCAAGCGCTGATTTCAACCGCCGTTGTGCTGACAAGCATACGGCAATCTTGGCACGTGGACTTCACGTCTACCATCCCCGCCAGTCGATATCACCGTGGCCACCTGGTGACACCTCGCAACGCTACCACTGAACTGGACCGCTCCGTGGCGCCGCTAGCACTATAAAAAAGGGATCCGTTTCGTCCTGCGCTTCACTTGGCAGCAGCAGCCGTGGCAACAAGGACGCACCACTAAACAGTACTTTTTTGGCTACGCAGATCGGAGCACAGTAATCGGCAAGCGCTGATTTCAACCGCCGTTGTGCTGACAAGCATACGGCAATCTTGGCACGTGGACTTCACGTCTACCATCCCCGCCAGTCGATATCACCGTGGCCACCTGGTGACACCTCGCAACGCTACCACTGAACTGGACCGCTCCGTGGCGCCGCTAGCACTATAAAAAAGGGATCCGTTTCGTCCTGCGCTTCACTTGGCAGCAGCAGCCGTGGCAACAAGGACGCACCACTAAACAGTACTTTTTTGGCTACGCAGGTTAGTCTTCGCTTTTATACGGCATTAACCATTCTGTTCTTAACTTTTGTCACGCCTGCTGCTGCCAAAGTTACTCCCGTGGTTTTTTTTAGCAATGCCTAGTAATGCAGAACTTGCTCGCGATGTTGACGCCTTTCGGAAAGAAATTGCAGAAATGCGTGAAAGTTTGCGCATGATGAACCACCTGTACGAAGAATCAAGGGGGAAATGTGACGCTGTGAATGCAGAGAACAAAACGCTCGCAAAGGAAAATGAAAAGCTGGCTAGAAGGGTAGCGGACCTCGAGCAGTATTCTCGTATTAAACAATGTCGAGATCCGGGGTGTGCCGTCCACACAGGGCGAGAATTGTGTCGCTGTTCTCCAAAAAATCGGCGACAAGATTGGCTGCCCTGTGGCACCATCTGACATTGACATTGTTCACCGCGTCCCTGCGAAGAAGGATAATCATATCATTGCACGCTTCTGTTCCCGCACTAAGAAGACTGATTTCATCAATAAGGCCCGAAAAGCACGACTAAACACTACTACTCTCGGCTTCCCTCCATCTGCAGAGGCGAAGGTCTTCATTAACGACCACTTAACACAAGACAACAAACGTCTGTTTGCTCAAGCCCTCGAACTAAAAAAGCAGCACAACTGGAAATTCCTATGGACGGACAACTGCCGCATCAAAGCACGAAAGACAGAAGGAGGCCGCGTGTACGTTATTTCTAGCACACGCGACCTTTCGCTAATCGCCTCGTAGCTGTCCAAGCCTTCCATTTTTACATCTAATCAAATAAATATTCCAAACAATGTATTTTTCTTCAGAAGAACTAAAACATTCACTAAATAACAGCAGGCTCACCCATAAATCCCTGATACACTTCAACATACGTAGCCTCTCAAAGAACTATGATAACATGATAGATTTCTTTTCTAATCTAAATAACCCTTTCACTATCATTTGCCTGTCCGAAATATGGCTGACAAACGCTGATAGCAAGCTATTTGGTATACGCGGATACAAAATGGAAGTATGTGTCCGTAAAGATGCTCAGTATGGTGGTTCAGCAATTCTTGTCCAAGATAACCATCCATATCACCGTCGCCATGATCTATCTTTCTCTTGCCCTAACGTTGAATCTGTATTTTTGGAATTCGATAAAACTTTTCTTTCAGCTAACAGTCGAAACACTATAATTGGATCAGTATACCGTTCTCCATCATCTTGCTCTGCAAACTTTTGTTCTCAACTAGATGCTATCTTGAACATCATTGCAAACGAAAACAAAAATGTTGTCATCCTCGGTGACATAAACATAGATATTACTAACCCCAATGATAGTCATTGCTCTAATTATACCAACTGCTATGCGGGATATGGCCTAGATTCTTTAATAACCGTACCCACAAGATGTCCTCCGTCCGGATCTCACACTTTAATAGATGATGTATTATCTAACTTACACCTAGAGCATTGTGCTGGCGTAGTCACTGTTCCCATAACAGACCACTATCCCATATTCGTTCTATTAAAGTCTATTAACACACCTTACCAACGAAACATAAAAACGGCAAACTTTCACACCACTAAGTTCATTAGTCAAATTGCTGAAATCGACTGGAACCCGATTCTTTCTATAACAGACCCAATCCTAGCATTCGAACAATTTAACAACAAAATTAAAAGCGTGTACTCGGAGTGTACTAACCTAACACAACATACTCACTGGTTCTCCGCCCCTAGAAACCCATGGATAACAGAATCCCTCTTAAAAAGTATTAAAAAACGTGACAACCTCCACAAAAAATTAAAACGCCAACCTTTTATAGTAACTTTAAAGTCGCGGTACATAACTTATTCTAACACACTTACCAGACTCTTGAAAGACGCCAAGCGTTCCTACTTCGAGACAACGGTTGTTAAACACACAAATAACACCCGCAAAACCTGGGATACCATTAGGTCATTTCTTCATCTGTCTCCACCAAACCACGCACTGAACCAACTTAATACAGGAACAAGGGTAGTAACGGAAGCCACTGACATCGCAAATGAATTCAATACTTTTTTCTGTCCTACACATGATCATTCACTAGACAGTATACCACAGCCAGTACTCAGGCAAACCCCTTATTCATTTTACTTGTTCCCTACATCACCCAAACAAGTATCTGATTCAATCGCTAGTTTACGAACTGCAGGTCCCGGCCTTGATAATTTACACCCTTCTAAAATCAAATTAGTATCGTCCCATATCGCCGATGTACTCGCGCACATTGTTAACTGCATGTTCATAACAGGCGTTTTCCCCGATGAATTAAAACACGGTAAAATAACTCCCATATTAAAAAAAGGTAATAAAGAATTAATTTCAAACTACCGTCCTATCTGTATGCTATCTTTTTTTAGCAAAGTCATTGAGAAACTACTTGTAACCCGCTTAACAAACTACTTTCACAAATTTATTCTTCTCTCGCCTGAACAACACGGGTTTCGTAAAGGTTATTCGACTGAAACAGCTATAACATCATTCACTGACAAAATAAAACATGCCCTTGACAACTCCCATATTGTTGGTTCAGTTTTCATTGACTTCAGTAAAGCATTTGACACCATCTGTCATAACATCCTTTCTTACAAGTTAGAAGCTCTGGGCATTCGTGGCCCAGCTCTTACGCTCATCCGCAGTTATTTGACTAACAGAACTCAAGTTGTAAATTTCGGAGGTTCACTTTCACGTACTAAACCAGTCACTAGGGGTGTCCCACAAGGCTCACTTTTAGGCCCTTTACTTTTCCTGGTGTATATTAATGATCTTCCTCACTGTTTAACCAGCACTTCGTCTATTCTATATGCTGACGACACGACTATATTCACTCATAGCAAATGCATAAACACTGTAATAAAACGACTAAATTCTGACCTAAGCAACTTATCTGCGTGGTGCACAAGTAACAAACTTCACATCAACCCTTCGAAAACTCAGTTTATGCTTTTTCATACACATAAACGCGTCATCGCACCCGCGCCACCACTCGTCTTACAAACCCATGTTCTCTCACCTGCACATGAAGTTGTCTTCCTTGGCGTCAAACTTGATCCCCAACTTAAATTTAACTTGCATGCTGACATGGTCTAAAAAAAATTGCCTTTGGAATAAGAGTACTAATCCTAACGCGTTCGTATTTTCCACAAAACGTTAGAACTTCACTTTATTACGCATTTATTCACTGTCACTTGCAATACTGCATCTCAGTTTGGGGAAACACATATTGCTCGCACATAATACATCTACAGCATTTACAAAATCAAGCCTTGAGGATCATTACTTTCTCCAGTTACATGTCACATGCAGTACCAATTTTCAGTTCCTTAAAAATACTACCATTACGTTACATGCTCCAGCTCAAATTGGTTTTACTAATATACCGCACACTAAATCATGAAATTATTTTAGATGCATTTAATAACTCTGCACTTACCAACACTAACAATACGAGATTTTCCTCTAACAACAATTTTTTACTCCCTCGAATAAACACTAATTATGGAATGTTTACTTCGTTTTTTACGGCCATTAAATACTGGAACAAACAACCACCCCATATTAAAGCCTGCCGCACAACATTAACATTCAGGAGAAAGACGAAGAAATATTTACTAACGACACTACTGGCTACTGATTCATTACTATAAGTATATATTGTGTACAAATCCATTTCCCAGTTTTCAATGATTCTGTACTTACCTATTGTATCGACAGCCTTTATTTATTCGTTATTCTATATCTTCCTTTGTCTTCTTTTTTAATCCTTTCTTAGACATTTCAAATTTTTTGTCGCAAAGCCTATATAACATTTGCACTTTGCGTATTGTAAGCACAAATTTATTTTTAATTATCTGTTGCAATAACCCCGTGTTCTTTGACATGTGTCATTTCCTGTGTTTCATTAACGTGTCAATTACCACATATTTATTTATGCATACGCTGTATCTATTTTATTTGCTGTGTTTTGACCTTCAATTATTGTACGCAACTTTTTTGTATCTGTTTATTTTTTCATTACCTTGGTGTTTTCTTATGTCTGTCGTTGCTATGTTGCCAAAATGTATTAATTCATGCAATGTTAAATTACTAATAGGAGGTCCCCCTGACAGTTCTTGTAACTCCGGGACCTCCTTCTGTACTAATGATGAATGATGAAATAAAAATCTTCTAAATCTTCTGAGGAACTGAATTTCCTTGGTCACGTCGTAAGCGCGGCAGGTGTTCGGCCTGATCCCGAGAAGACTGCTGCCACAGCGGCTTTTCTCGCTCCAACCGATAAGAAAAGTGCGAGACGATTTTTGGGCTTGTGTGCGTAATATCGACGCTTCATCGAAAATTTCTCGAAGATTGCATATCTGCTTTTTCGCCTTACGCGTGACGACACACCATTCCTCTGGACTGATGCACAACAGACCGCCTTTGCGGAGCTACAACGTCGCTTGTCTTCTCCTCCCGTGCTCGGTCATTTTGATGATGATGCCGACACAGAAGTACGCACTGACGCCAGCAATATCGGTCTCGGAACTATCCTGGTGCAACGACAAGACGGGACTGAAAGAGTTATCGTCTACGCGAGCCGCACTCTCTCACGCGCTGAGTCCAATTATTCCACCACAGAGAAGGAGTGCCTCGCGGTTATTTGGGCTACCACAAAGTTTAGGCCGTATCTCTACGGGCGGCCATTTAAAGTTGTGACCGACCATCACGCATTGTGCTGGTTGACCAACCTCTGATACCCTTCTGGACGATTGGCACGTTGGAGTCTGCGACTCCAGGAACTTAACATCACCATCGTGTACAAGTCAGGCAGGAAACATGAAGATGCTAACACGTTATCACGGGCACCTGGTAAATCTCGGCATTTACGGCAAAGCTTCTGGACGACATCTTCAAGCTGAGCTACAGGAGTCATCGAAAGGCCACTGCATGCCACCCTCAGACTAACGGCTTGACAGAAAGACTAAACAAAACACTGGCAGACATGCTCGCTATGTACGTGGATGTGCAACACAAAACGTGGGACGAAATCCTACCGTACGTAACGTTTGCGTACAACACTGCAACGCAGGAAACTACACGCTTCCCGCCATTCCGCCTCGTTTATGGTCGAGATGTCCAAACTATGCTAGACGCCATGATGCCATATGAAGATACCGACCAGCTCGACCAGTTAGCTCCTGACGTCGAGGAGTACATTCAGCGCGCCGAGGAAGCGCGTCAACTGGCCCGCGTGCACATAAGACAGCAGCAGTGTACCGATGCAATAAGGGGTAATCTCCACCATCGACAAGTGACCTATGAGCCTGGTGACCAAGTTTGGGTTTGGACACCCATTAGACGGCGAGGCCTCAGCGAGAAACTCCTCAGCAAGTACTTCGGACCATACACAGTACTAAGGCGTGTAAGCGACGTGAACTATGAAGTGATCCCAGATGGAGACTGGAATGAGCATCGAGTCGATGCTCCATTGGGAGGGGGAATAATGCCACCTGGTGTTTTGAGCCAGCGTTGCGTGCCCAGCAAAAAACGGTGATTGAAGACAACGAAGTCGAGGATCTTGCGCCAGCTGGTGAACCGTCCTTCTTGTGTCTGACATTTTCGTGTCTTTCTGCTAATACTGCTGTTTATTCTTGCCTTAGCGCGTGACAATATTGTTAATGAAGTTCTAAATAAATTAACGAAGCTGACTTGTAGAAGCGCCGAATTTAAACCATAAGGTGATATATTACAGCTTGAGTTTGAACGGTAATTACAGACAGAGTGTCATTCAGTCTGACTGCACGCACATGTTTTTGTGAGGCTGCAGCAGGGAAGGAGAGGGGGTGTATATGTACGAGCACGCCTTGGGCGTGCGTGCGTGTGTACTTGCATTTGAGTGTGCGCGCGTGTTTGTGTCTCCGTATTTGAATCTGCGTGCGCACGAGTGCCTGTATGCGTGTGTGAGCAAACGTGTGTTTGTGTGTGCGTGGGTGCGTCATTTTTGTGCGTGTGTGCATGCGTGGGCACGTGCAAATGTGTATGCGGGCGAACTTGTGTCGTATCTCTGTATGTTTGCGTGTAAGCGAGCATTTCCCAGCTTACAGCTACTCCCAGGGACGAATGGTATATATATTTTATTTGCATTCATATTTCAATCTACTAGACAAGAACGAATGACGCCGCATCTATAGCATTATCGCTTTCTGAAAGCGAAATCAATGCAAAAACGGCTTAGGCGTCAGTACCGCCGCCCCAGATTTCGTCACGATGACACCGTCACCATCGGCACGGCTCCGTAAGCTCCGTTCCATGCATAGCAGTCAACGCTGCGGAGGCTAGAGAGACTTCTTGCAGTGGCTTCGTTCGCACTTGGATATACTTCGATATTTTGTGACCGCAATTGTGCCCAACATTTTATATAGGCTCAGTATTGAATGAAAGACGTTTTATCCAAACACACTGTGGTATACGGCTCCTAATGGGTTCTGTTAGATCATTTCGTTCTTTCCGTTTCTTTTTTTATTTACAACCCATCGCGAGGAGCCTCACGTGCATGTTAGCTCGAGCGAACGCTGTAGGCGCGGGAAGCGCAACATGGATTGAACGCACGAAGCGGTAACTTTACTTACCGGGACTTCTTGCGCGGCTTCCACAGCGTTGACTACTATGCATAAAACGGAGCATAGCCGTTCACTTTTGTTATCTTTCTCGCCTCGGCGACAGCGTATTCTCTTGATGCCTACGACGTGCTAAATCTGCACCATCATTGCGTCATGCATTCTTTCTGCGACGATTGAAGAGTGACGAAGAATAAAGGAAGTTGAAAGTTAGCGCTGGTCCTAAATTAGCTAAGTCCTAAATTACCTAAGTTAGCGCTGTCTTGAATTCCGCGCAGTCCATTTCTTTCGGCGCAGTATAAACCAACTCACCCAACAACAAGTCTCATTGCGACCAAGCAAGCATTCGGCGGCACACGTTCACTGCTATATTGACATTAAAACTTTAAACTGCTTGGCTTCCAATAAAAAAAAAGGGAAACGTGAATGAAAATTGAAAGCGGACTGGCCGCAAGGAGCATGCTAACGGAGCCTTACTTTTGATGGCATTATCACAAAAGGCTAAGTGCGGTCAGGCTCACCATACAGACGCGCTTTTTCTGCGTCAGTTATGCTTTGAGAGAGCCTGTAATCACAAAATATTTGTTCGGATAGCTCTTACCGAAGCATGTCTAATCAATCTAATCAAAATGTCTTCGCTCGACTAGATAATATCGAGGCCAGGCTCTAAACTACTGCTTCGCTTTACCCACCTAAGAACAATCGTTGAAAAGGCAATTAACGTAGCTTTGTTAATTAGCACACAACTTCTTAACTTGCTCCTTATCCAGAGGTTACCAATCTTAACGATCGAATGATAAAATGACGCCATATATATATATATATATATATATATAAACGAGAAGAAAGGGGGTTAACCGAGGGACCCGATAATTATTAGTCATATAATGAGAAGCCAACAAACACTGACACCAAGTACAACATAGGGGAAATTGCATGTGCTTAATAAATGAAATAAAGTAATGATAAATTAATGGAAATTAAAGTGGATGAAAAAACAACTTGCCGCAGGTGGGAACCGAACCCACAACCTTCGCATGTCGCGTGCGATGCTCTACCAATTGAGCTACCGCGGCGGCGTTTCCCCATCCACTTTCTTGGGTATTTATGTGTGTACTAGTAGAACCCTGGGAGTGTTAGCCAGCGCCCCCACTCACAGACCTTGGCGGCGGACGTGGAACGTCTTTTTTGCCGCAGGCGTCACGAGAACGTGATCTTTTCGGGTGAAGGCAACTGGTCAATAAACCCACATATGCTACCTGAAGGCATCAATGTTGCCGGATTCGAGACCCTCGTTATGTAATAAACGAGAAGAAAGGGGGTTAACCGAGGGACCCGATAATTATTAGTCATATAATGAGAAGCCAACAAACACTGACACCAAGTACAACATAGGGTAAATTGCATGTGCCTAATAAATGAAATAAAGTAATGATAAATTAATGGAAATAAAAGTGGATGAAAAAACAACTTGCCGCAGGTGGGAACCGAACCCACAACCTTCGCATGTCGCGTGCGATGCTCTACCAATTGAGCTACCGCGGCGGCGTTTGCCAGTTGCCTTCACCCGAAAAGGTCACGTTCTCGTGACGCCTGCGGCAAAAAAGACGTTCCACGTCCGCCGCCAAGGTCTGTGAGTGGGGGCGCTGGCTAACACTCCCAGGGTTCTACTAGTACACATAAATACCTATGTTGTACTTGGTGTCAGTGTTTGTTGGCTTCCCATTATATGACTAATAATTATCGGGTCCCTCGGTTAACCCCCTTTCTTCTCGTTTATTACATAACGAGGGTCTCGAATCCGGCAACATTGATGCCTTCAGGTAGCATATGTCGGTTTATTGACCATTTGCCTTCACCCGAAAAGATCACGTTCTCGTGACGCCTGCGGCAAAAAAGACGTTCCACGTCCGCCGCCAAGGTCTGTGAGTGGGGGCGCTGGCTAACACTCCCAGGGTTCTACTAGTACACATAAATACCCAAGAAAGTGGATGGGGAAACGCCGCCGCGGTAGCTCAATTGGTAGAGCATCGCACGCGACATGCGAAGGTTGTGGGTTCGGTTCCCACCTGCGGCAAGTTGTTTTTTCACCCACTTTAATTTCCATTATTTATCACTACTTTATTTCATTTATTAAGCACATGCAATTTCCCCTATGTTGTACTTGGTGTCAGTGTTTGTTGGCTTCTCATTATATGACTATATATATATTTATATATATATATATATATACATATATGTTGGTTGCATAGCTAGCTTTATTTGGTGCAGTTGAAAGCAGCCGTCATATAGATGGCGCTGTGGGCTTCTTATAAAGGAAGTGTGAAAGCGTGGACAGGTTATTTTGGCACAAATCAAGTTCATGAACTTAAAGTCATGGGCCTAACCGTGCACTTCTGTCTTTACAACCGGTTTTCCTACATTATGGAAAAAGGAATGCAGGACCAGCAATGAAAGACAAAAAAGAAAACCCATGCAAGACGATTAAAGGGCAACTCCGGTGATTTTTCGATGTTCACTGACCTTAATAAAATGTTGAATATACGTTCTTCTTTAGGACTTGAGACTGACTCCAACCAAATGACTGAATTTATTAGCCTGTAATAAAATTTAGTCATTTGGTTGGAGGCAATCTCAAGTCCTAATCAATTTCCCAACCAGACAGGAAATTCTGTCGAAATGTTTAGCTTCACATTCTTCTTTGCACTCTGATTTTCTGTGCCAAGCGACAGGGCTGCAAGTACTTTAATTTTTCTGAAAATGAATGTTAAAGATTGGTTGTGCGTTCCAGACTCATGGCCGCGAATGTGTGCTTTATACTGGCCACCCTATGTTTGTGACATCGAAGACTAAACCGCCACTTCACCAAGAAACAATGAAGCTGGCTCCTTGTGCTACGCGATGGCGCCCGACAATCATAATTTTGACAGACGTGATAAATGGTGCTTCGATTCATCCTGCCGCTGCCCAATGCGTTGAGTTTGGGCACATTCAGCTGCCTCGCACAGTGGCAGTGGCTGGCCAAAAGCAAACAGCGATCCTTGAGCGCGCATACTGTGGCTGAAACTGCAGCTGAAATTGCACCTGTCTTGTTTGTAAGAGCTGGAAAAGCTCTCCATGTCGTCGGTACGCGTCATTAGCTACGTTTGTTCGCATCAACACCATGCGTAATGTTTGTTTCGCATGCATTCTACGTGTTTATATTACAGCTGTGTAGGATCTGGGGTGCTATTTTGTAGGAATGCCTTTTTTCATGCCAATGCCTCTTCGCGAGACGTCATCGATTTTGGAAATTGTGTACACGTAGGCACGACGTTTTTTGGATCGTCCAATCAGAAGCTCCCTTCATTGGCCGGATGTTTCTTTCGTATTCTCTTCTCTTTTTCCGGGACTGTATAGCAAATTTGTTTTGTGAAACAGCACTTAATGAAAGCGGACTTCCATGCTGCGCAAAGCAAATTCATTTTGTTACATTACAACGCAAAAGCTGCCGCAGTCCAAAGAAATGCAAACGCAAGTGCTCTATTTTCGAAGCCGTAGCCACATAGTAGTCGGATGTGCATCCAATCCATGCCGTTGAGCTCACGCAAAATGGCAGCCTTTGTTTACCTGCAACAGCTGACAGCCGCTAGCGTGTCGGTAACGCAGCGCAACTATTTGCGGCCCACAGCGGTACACTTGCATCTGAGAAGAATCTGCGCTGCTTGCAGGAGCCGTGAGATGCAGCAGAGTGAGGTGAGTAAATATTGCTCGTGTAGTGCTTACGTTGTCGTGTGGTTTTCGGTGCATCATGTCTGACGTGTGATAATTTCTTCTTTACGAAGGGCCAACAAGAATTAACCGTAACCCACGAGGACAAACTTTGCAACATAGTGGATCGAGAACTGTCAAGCCACTCAGCATCCTTCATTAGAGCACCGCCACGACAGAACAATAGCCTCGTCAATGTGATCGCAGCAACAGTAATACTCTGCTGGGCCTGGCGCCCCTGCGCTGACGGTTACGCTCCGTGAAAGAAGCTGCTACAACGGTAAATGTGAGTAGGTTGTTTACCTTTTCTATATTAGTGGTATAAAAATGCAAAAAATAATCAATTCGTAGTGAGCACTTTATGCAGGCGCTTAGCTTAGACAGAATGTTTGACTGTAAATTTCTTACTGTGTTGCGGGCCGGCTGAAATTCCCAAGTTTGAAAATCGGAAATGGCGGCAGCGAAAGGGCCCAGAGTGTCACAAGAACAGACGGATATTCTGGTGCAGTTCATCGAGCAGCACCCATACCTGGCGAGAGCTTCTACGGAGTTCTCGCCACGTATGACTGCTGCTCGAAAGAACGAGCTATGGGAGGCGGTGGCGGCAGTGTTGAACGGACAGGGCCCAGCGGTTAAGTCGACGAGCCGCTGGCGAAACCACTGGGCCAAAATGGCTCACAAGGCCAAGAAAGAAGCGGCCAGGGCCGCGAGCGAGAAGAGGTGAGCTTTCTAATGATGCTGACAGTAACGTCGTTTCACGTAGTTGTTGTCGTTGTTGTGTTTGCAGGGCCACTGGAGGCGGGAAAGTGGGTGGTGTGGACGGCCGCGTCCTCGACATCCTTGGGAGGACAGGCGGCCTCCTTGTTTCCCCGCCGCAGTACTTCGCCGATAGCGAGGTGCGTACATTGGGTTTAAAAAGTGTTGTTTGTGCTGCTGTAGCCTAACACATTTTCAGCATTACATTGTAATACAACATTCCAAAATCTCTTCAGCCATATTTTTTTTCGTTTTTTGTGCTGGTTACAATATAGGTTATGCACTCTGAGCAGGAACTTGTGTAAATGATGCGCATTGCACACACTGCTCGCAATGACACTACTCTGACTGCAGGACGCAAGTTCGGAGGATGCTGCAGGGCCCTCCCGCAGTGCACCAGCAACAGCCACGTTTGTGGTGTCGGGTCCTGCAGCTGTTGCTGGGCCAAGTGGCCTTACACGTAAGTCAGTGACCCAGCTTTTGTTGTAGCATTGTTTGCAGTTGCTGTATGACCTTGCTATGAAGTAGCCCACTGTGCTGTTACTACCTTTGTGTCCAGCATTCAGCTCTTATTCATGGAGCAGAAATGCAAGCCTACAAATGACATGATGTTGTAATAGAGATTCCTTGTGCTTCTTATAGGTTAATGTAACCAGCAATTTTCTGTGACATCTTTTGCTCCAACTATGCGACTGCCTTGTGTATCATAATTGTAGCTGTGCAGCTGCAATGACATTTTGAAGTGACTGGGTAGGACAATCAAGCTGTGTGGGTCGGATAACAGTGGATGAGCAGTGTTTGCTTTTGTCTTGCATGAAGAGCAACCGCCTACCCTCCAGCAGCCACCCTTCCAGCCGACCCCCCAGCCAACTCCACGAGAGTCGCAAGCACCCCCCCCATAGGCAGTCAAAGCAGCAAGACCTTGAGGGCGCCGTCCATATGGCTACTGCCGAATATGTTCGGCAGGGCCAGTCGGCGGAAGCCAGGGCACAGGAGGAGGCTCGCTTCCGCCGACAAATGCTGGAGCAAAACCAGCGGGTATGTGCAAGGCCACAGACGTATATTTTTCTGCGTATGAAATTGACGAGCATATGACCTCTCCAACAATTAATCGTTAAACAAGCATAATGTATGCATACAGTGCTCTGATTATATCTTGTACATATTTGCGTGGAATAATATGTGTCAATATTTACGCAATTATGTGGCGAAAAGAAAGAAGTGGCATTAGGTTCAGGGAAGCAGGTATAACCATGTAAGACATCTTAATGGGATGGGACTGCACAAATTTGATGGACCAGAAAGATATTATCAGTGTTTCAATATACAGTGACAATAGCCTGCAAATGCAGATGAATGCAACACACCAAGGCATTGTCACTGAGCTTATATAATTAAACTAATTACACGTCTTATTCGCTAACAGCACCACGAGGCCCATATGGACATCCTGCGGCAGCAGCATTCAGTCCATATGGAGGTCCTGCGGCAGCAACATGCTGTCCACATGGAGGGACTTCAACAGCTGAGGGAGGTGGTTGGCAGCATGCGCGACGTGCAGCAGCAGCGGCTGGCAGTGGAACGACGCGCACAGGAGACACACCAGCGTATCCTGCAGCTGCTGCTAGCTGCACTGGCCCATGGTGGCAGCCAAGTCCCTCCCCCCTCGCAGGACCCACATATGTAAATAAGAAGTAGCATAGGCAAGGAATTTTATACCATTTTTTTATTAGCTTAAATTTTTATTAGCTTAAATTTTGCTGTTGTAGTAATGGTGATATGAAGGCCGGATATTGCTAGTTAGCAAGAAATAATTGCTCAAGTCACCCTTTCATGCAACCACAAGTAGCATAGCCGTTGCAGCATGATTTTTTTTTGCTTGAAGTTGTACTTCAGCAATAAGAGCGCCCACACTATCACGCTCACCTGCACAAGTGCCAGCAAGCCCGATGGTACATTAATCTGACTGCGGCATTGCAATTATGCGGTGCCTAGTTGTTGTCATGTCAAGTTAAGCACGAAGCAACACTGCAAATGTTCTACAATTCAATCCTATGTCATCAATGCGCCTTAATGTAATGTCACACGGAACCTCTGAATATGCACAGCAAAAAGCTCTGAAAATTCCTTGCCTATGCACCTTCACCTCATCTGTAATGTGTATTTTTTGCATATTTATGTACATATTATGCTTGCATTTTTTTTGGCATGCAGGGCTGCAATGTCTTCTTTTCTTGTTTGTTGTCATAACATTTTTTTCCCATTTACTGTACTTTCATGGTCAATATTTTTTTGTAGTGACATACAAGGCTTAATGTCTTCTTTTCTTGTTTTTCATTATAACGTTTCGTTGCCATTCACTGATATTTCATGGTTATTTCTTTTTTGTCGTGACATAGGGGGCCTACTGTCTTCTTTTTCATGAGTACGTTTTGTTGTCGTTCAGTGTTTTTCCATGGTTTATATAATTCGTTGCCGTGACATACAGGGCTTGACGTCCTTTTCTTGTTTTTCATTACCAGGTTTCGTTGCGATTCAGTGTTCTTTCATGGTTGTGATACATTGTACGTTTACCCCTCGTGTGCAATATTTATGCAGTTTCTCATACTCAATATCAAAGCAAGATGTTATGGCTTTCTTTTTCAGTATGGAACTCCACGACAGCATGTTCCTTTCACACGTAGTGATGTACCTACATATTTTGCAGTGATATTCTTCTGTCGATGCGTCATTTAAGCACCTGCACCTTTTTCAGGTGCAGTTTAAGCCAGTTGCTATTTCTGCAGCGTACAACACTTTCCTTACACGATGCCTGCCGTTACCTGTGAATCTTTCAGATGCAAGAACAATGTGATGCAATATTTATTGGAACTTGTCTGTGATATGTTGCATATGTCTCTACTGCTGCAGTACTCACTGTTCTCGCACTTATTCAATGTAGAGACTGTTGCACGTGATGTGTACATAAACAAGTGTTACCAAAAAAATGTCTGTATGTTGAAGGGTGAAATAATACGGAAAGGTGCAGTGTTCTGGTGCTTTTATTTGCATGGCGCTACTGTATTTGCAGTGCTAGCTTGCACTGTGGAAATGTAATTACACACTCTGCAATATTCCATTCCCCGAGTTCAGCTATTTACAATTGAGGGCACTTTGTTGAAATGTATCAACTGCTCATGCGTGCCACACTTCACAGGAGCCACAGCATTTGACATGTCGGATGACCAGGTGGACGGCATTTTCGTCACTACAAAGGCACTTTGCGGTTGTTGCGAGACAAACTGGCGCAGGAACTAGAAGTTGCACGTGTAACAGCACGTTCAATGGAGCGGAAGGTGTGACGAACACTGTACATTTTGGCTTTTGGGAGCTTCTCTGCGACGAATACAAAGCAAGTAGACAGGCGTTTCTGTCCATCAACGCGTAAGGGAACACAGAACTTCACCGATACGAGTAGAAATAATTATGACAACTGCAGGCTACATGCATGGCACGCAGGGCATCTAGGTGACGACAGCAGCAACATGCAAATCATGGCAGAACCTTTGAAAATACACTTATTTTTAGCTTGCTTTCAATCTTATATGTCGCCACTAAACATACTGTTTCACTTAGTATAAATGCAGGCCTTACATAACGGTTCACTACACAACTTTTACATTCGTTGACCAGTCATGAATGCTTTGCATTACATAAACATCACCCACAACTTAGCATGGGAAATCTGTCTGCAATTTCACAGCATGAAATGCACAATGCAATTTTTCGGCACATGTTATGCTACAACTGTGTGCATGCACCTAGCGATGCTGACGCTGCTGTTGACGTCGCAGCTGCCGCCGAACACTTCTCAGGTACTGTATGTGCTGCGCACGGGTTGTCCCAAACATTCCAATCACAGAGTCACGGACGGCCCGGCCTCTCAAATAATTCATTCTCGACCCTGTGTTTCGGGGCAGACCTTGCGGAATGGGGTCGTCATTACCGCAGAGCTCAGTACTACTGCTGCTGCTGCTGTCGTCATCGCTGTCATCATCGCCCGAGTCTATGTTGCCCTCAGACAGGCGAAGGTTGTGCAACACAGCACATGCCGCGACAATGTTGGCTGCACGTTCCGGCTCGTAGAGGAGGGTGCGATATCGCTGAAGACAGCGGAAACGGCTCTTTAAGAGCCCAATGCACCTCTCCACTACGGAACGCATGGCGCCATGTGCTGTGTTGTACTGCCCCTCGGCTGTCTGCGCTGGAGGATGGCCAGGAACTGGGGTCAGGAGCCACGGCTCCAAGGGGTAGCCACTGTCACCTGCACGAAGATGGAAATAGTACATTGAGTACTCCTCTGACGAGAGGCAAGTTGTAAACTTAGGAAATCTACAGAAGGCTCCAGAAGTGAATCCCAAGTAAAAGCATGAGTTGAGCATGTCCATACCCGACACAAACGGTTAACAAATTTACAAGTGCACTACTCGGTGCCTGCCACAAGCAGAAGAAATCAACACTTGTTGGTACTATCAATGACAGTAGTAGCAGTAGCAGCACTAATGTTTGTTCATTTCTTCTGCTTCTGGCAGGCACTGGGGGTAGTAGCAGCACTAATACGTATTGCTTTCAACCGCTCCTTGCAAGCACATAATGTGCTTGTAACTTAACACTTCGAACATTGAGAATGGTGGCAGTCACAATGGTGACAATGGTGACTTCATTTTTTTTTCCCGACTTATGTGCTTGTAATTTGGTTAAAAGTTTGGGTTGGAGCGGACACGGCGTTCTGCGCTACTGAAGCGTGACTGCGCCAAAAAAGGTGTTTCGCCTCACCGAGGAGGTATTCTCCGGGATTCAGGATGCGGCCCGCTTGAAACCGCCGGCGCAACCATGTCGTGCGCCAGACAAAAGCGTCGTGGTCCGACCCCGGTCGCAGAGGGTCCACGGCCAAGATTTTCATGTCCGCATCGCAGATCTGGTAAAACGTAAACAGAGAAAGTGCCCGATGACATGAGCAACATTACTGTCAAAAAGGATCGGCACCAGAAAACGTGAGGTTTACTTACGAACATGCAGTTGAGGGCGTAGTATCCCTTGCGGCACATGAACGCAGCCTTGCGCTCACCCTTCGGTGCGACAATAGCTACGAGGCTGCCGTCGACGCATCCTATGACACCGGGGATAGCACCGCGCCGAAGAAAGCCTTCCTTTACGGCTGCCTTTTCCTCGGCCGCCTTAGGAAAATGCACCCACTTGTTGCGCGCCCCGGCCTTCACAACAGCCTCTGCCACCCGTCGCACGCACTTGCTGACTGTCGACTGCGACACACGAATCGTCTCCTCGCTCCCAACGGACGCTTGGAAGCTCCCAGTGGCAAAAAAGCGCAGCGCACACAACACCGTCCGCTCCACCGACAGTCCCGTCGCTCGCTCCGCTTCTAGTTCCCCCGCCAGTTCCTCGCACAACAACCGCACCGTTCCCTTCGAGAGTCGAAAATGCCGTCGAAAATGGTCATCCGGCATGTCAAACGCGTCGTCTGGCTCTCCGTGTTCACGTCGGCGACGGCGAAGAGCCACAGCCATAGCAATCAGAGGGGCGGCCATTTTTGTTATGCCTTCGGAAACGACCCTGCCTCTGGCCGTGCCAAATATCCGTGCCTTTTGCTCCGCATAATGAGTGCGTCAACGTCACGATGACGATTACAGTTTTTGTGGGTTCCTGACGTCGCGTGATTGACAGACAAAATGGGCGCGGCCCGGTCATTTTCGACCAATGGCTGCTCAGTGATGGCGGCAAAACGCATAAAAAAAGTAATAGAATTCCTACAAAATAGCACCCGTGACTTCATTGACTCATCATGATGTCACACGAAGCAGCTATTGGTTTCTGTTTCGGTACGTAGGCACTCGCACGCCCAAACACTCTCTCTCGCTCACACGTATGGTCACACACGCATTCTCTCTCTACCTCGCACATACAAAATACACAGGCACTTACATCACGTGCACGCAAACACGTCAACATTTGCTCGCACGGGTGTATGCTGAAACACGAACACACACGTTGGCAGACGCACGCATTCATACGCACCCATGCATGCTCCGAAAGCACGCAAGCACGTGCACAGGTACACTAACACGCACTTACCCTCGAACCCACGAGCAAATGCAGGCATGTGTGCACGCCGCCAATGCTCATAAATGCATACATGCAGTCACGCGCATGCAAACACAAATACGAGGTTACTCGCACGCAGACACACTCTTCCTCCCTCCCACACGCACACGTACTCTCTCTCTGTCTCCCTCAGACACACACACATTCTCTATCTACCACGCACATGCAAAATACGCAGGCACATACACCCATGCACACGATACACGCCTAAATTTGTTCGCATGCATGCATGCACGCTGAAACACGAACACACACGTCGCAGACGTTCACATTCCCACGCGCCCATGCATGCTGCATGCGGAAGCAATCGAACGCACGCACACATACAGTAGCACGAGCGTACGCGCTCAGGCACGTGCGGATGCAGGCATGTACACACGCCGCCAGTGCTCACACACGTATACACGCATTCGCGTGAATGCAAACGAAAATATAAAGGCACTCGCACGTGCACACACTCACTATCGCTCGCACACACGTACACACATGCATTCTCTCTCTAGCTCGTACATACAAAATACACACGCACATGCATCCATGCGCAAGCAAACACGCCTACTTTTGTTCGCGCGCGTTCATGCTAATACACGTACACGTTGGCAGATGTAGACACTAAAACGTGCCCATGCATGCTCCGCAAGCAAGCACGCGCACGCACACGTGCACTAAAACGCGCGTACACGCGGGCGCAAGTGTAAATGCAGGGATCTACTAATGCTGCGAACACTCACGCATGCATACACGCACTCGCGCGCATGAAAACGGAACTACGGAGGTGCTCGCGTGCGCACACACATCTCTCATTCTCCCTCACATGCGCACACACGCGCATTATTTGCCTACCTCGCACATACAAGATACGCACGCATATACATCCGCGCCCACGCACAAACGCGCAATTTTTTTCGTACGCATGTATGCTGAAAAACGAAGTCACACGTTCGCAGACGTACACATTCATACGCGCCTATGCGTGCTCCGCAAGCACGCAAGCGGACGGCCACATGCACTAACACGCACGTACCCGATCCCGCACGCGAAAAGGTAGGCATGTACGCACACCACCAATGCTCACAAACGCATCCACGCGTTCGCGCGAATGCAAACATAAATTTGGAGGCACTCGCACACACACACACTCTCTCTCTCCCTCGCACGCGCGCATGCGCACACTCTCTCGCTGTCTCCCTCAAACACACAGACACACGCACATTCTTTCACTAAGTCGCACATATAAAATACGCAGGCACATACACTCATGCACACGGAAACACGCCCACATTGGTTCGCACGTGTGCATGCTGAAACACACACGTTAGCCGACGCACAAATTCACACGTGCCCATGCATGCTCCGCAAGCACGCAAGCGCACGCACAGGTGGACTAACACGCGCGTACACGCACGCGCAGAGGCAGGCATGTACACCCGCCCCGAACGCTCACACTCGCATACACGCACTCGCACGCACCCACACATCTCTCTCTCTCCGTCATATGCGCAACATACGCACTCTCTACTTCGCACATGCAAAAAAAGCAGGCGCACACATCCATGCGCACGCAAAGACGCCCACATTTGTTCGCACACGTGTATGCTGAAACACCAACACACACGTTGCAGACGTGCGCACTTGTATGCGCCCATGCATGCTCCGCAAGTACACAAGCGCACGCACACATACGCTAACACAAACGTACGCGCGCACGCACGCGCAAAGGCAGGCATGTACGCATGCCGCCAATGCTCATAAATGCATACACCCATTCGCACGCACGCTAACACAGATAGGGAGGTACTCATGCGCATACACACTCTCTCTCCCTCCCACGCGAGCACACACTCACTCTCTTTGTCTCCCTCAGACAATCACACATTCTCTCTCTAGCTCGAAAATACAAAATACGCCGGCACATACATCCATGGGCACGATACAGGCCCAAATTGTTCTCGTGCGTGCATCCTGAAACAAGAACTCACACGTTGGCAGACGTAGACACTCACACGCGCCAATGCATGCTGTGCCAGGGCGTAAGCGCGCGTCCACATACACTAACACGTGCGTACACGCTCACGCACGCTCAAAGGCACGCATTTGCACACACCGTCAATGCACAGGCACGCATAAATTCATTCGCGCCCATGCAAACGCAATACGTAGGCACTCGTATGCCCACACAATCTCTCTCTCTCTCGCTCGCTCGCACGCACACACGCACACATGCATTCCCTCTCTACCTCACACATTCGAAATACGCACGCACATACATCCATGGGCACGCAAACACGCCGGCATTTGTTCGCGCGCGTGCATGCTGAAACACGAACACACACATTGGCAGACGCGCACATTCACACGCGCCCATCCATGCTCCGCAATTACTAACACGCGATTACACGCGCACGCACGTATGTACACACACTGTAAAAAATTTCCGTAATTTTACGGTCAAACCTGCCGTAAAAATTACGTGACCGTTCAGTTTCATGAAAAACGGCGGAATTCTACGTAAAAAAACGGACGTGAGCTCTGTTTTTGCAATACGGAGAACCATCCGTAATTTCATGTGGAGGGCAACTGAGCATGTTAAGAGCGAAAAATCACCACGCAACGAATATAAAGAAAAGACACGGCCCACGTTTACCAGCTGTTACATAATATCAGCATAGGTAACGCTGCTTGAACTATATTCATAGGCGAATCGTAAGTACGCACACACAAACGGAAGAGGTTTCAGTGGTGGCGCTGCTTACCACCCTTCATCGCTTCTACACGACGGGTTGCATTTCTCCGCAGCAACAGTACATAGTGGACAGTGGCTGGAAATGGCGGTGTGTGGTGGTGGTAGACCTGTTGCATTTGGGATTTCACTGAGAGAATAAGAAGGAATCGACGATGGACTGCTACGCAAGTAAGTGATTTAAGTGTCCTTTTTGTTGTTGGTGCACGTCGCGCGTGCCAAATGCACCGCGATGGCCGCTGACGGGCTCAACTGTGTTGTGTGAGCATGCCCTGTCAATGACCTGTAACGACATTGCCGCTTGGCCGTAAGGATTGATAAAGCCGCGGCATTGCGAGTCTGTGATAAATGGTGTAGCGTTTGTTGTGCTGATTTCATATAGAGTACATTGAGACGCGTAGGCAACATCAGCGACGATGTCGTCTGTAGCAGTTCGTTATCGGCTGTATGTGGCAGCTTGTTTACTGACGTTGGCATTCCAGTTTTTCAATGTGTTGTGATGTGTTCTTGGCTTTCCAAAATAAAGTGAAGTTACTGTTCTCCTTAGCAATCTCTCACGGCGCGTTGTAACACTATGTTAGCCGTATTCGGCGACGCATTGCATCACAGCGAAATTCTATTTTTCCTTAAGCTTAGGACGCAGTGTGCTTGGCGTGCATAATCGCTGTGTTCATACCCGTAATTGAAAGACTGCTTCTGGAATTGAAAGTCTGCTTGTGTATGAAGACCTCATGGAGCATGTTGCATGCGATGCCCCTACATCACAGTGAATGGACGGTGTAGCGTGCTTGCTGCCGTAACCTCGTGCGGTCTGCAGTGTTAGGTAACACTGGTGTAACACGGTGCCTTGGAACACTTTGGGATCGAGCCCGAGCAATCGTGCGCGATCGCACTTGAAAGTGTCCGCGTGATACCCATTAAGGGTCGCTGGAGAAGAAATTGATTATTTTGCTAGCTGGTAATCGGCTTCAGATGTTTCGCGAATTTTTTTCGCTAACCGGCACTCTTTGTCTTTGAGGCACTCACCCGCAACAAGAACGCCATCCCCTATGTGGTGCTTGAAGAAGCCTCCTGTGTACCTTGCTGTTCCAGGAATAGTGAAGAAAGCTAGCCTGACCACCGCGGCTCTCAAGCAGATCACATTGGAACTTCTGCATTTTTCATATGCTAACCGAATTCATGTTTACACGGATGGTTCCGTGTCGGAAAATTTTACGGGCGCCATTGTTCTACCATCTCAATCGGTCGTCATCAAGTTCAAAACTTCTCACGTAACGACATCTACAGGTTCTGAACTGGCCGCTCTTCGCGCTGCTGTCGAATACATTGAAAAAGAACCGCCCAACAAATGGGCAATATTTTGTGACTCGAAAGCAGCCCTCCAGAGCTTGCGAAGCTTACGACGTGGCAATTATGAACAGCTGGTGTCACAAATCAACGAAACCTGCTATTGCGCATCTGAACGAGGACATGACATCATATTTCAGTGGCTGCCGGGACACTGTGGCATCGTTGGTAATCACCTCGCCGATGACGCTGCCCGACGTGCCCAGGCTGGCTCACCGACAGTCCTTATACCTTTATCCAGAGTCGACGCTGCAAGAGAGCTTCGCAGTCTTGCTCGTGCAATCACGTTAGGTTGCTGGCATACACCACAGAACTCTAAGTGTCGTTTACACAGTCTCGACCCATCACTAAAACTTACATTACCAGCGAACCTTCCACGACGTGACGCAACACTGCTGTGTCGGCTGTGGGTAGGAGTAGCATTCACCAACTCCTACAGCTACCGCATTGGAATGGCGGATTCACCAATGTGCGCTAAGTGCAAGTGTGAAGAGACCATCAGTCACCTTCTGTGCCACTGTTTTCGCTTCGATAATCAACGTGAGACTCTCCAGTGTGCATTGAATAGACTGGATGACAGGCCATTCACGGAAGCGAAGATCTTGGGAGCCTGGCCTCACAGCTCATTGGCCCAGAAAGCAGTTAGAGCGCTTTTTCGCTACCTGAAGGCAACGGACTTGAGTGCCCGACTATAGACAACCTACACTTAAGTTCTCTCTCTTTCTCTTTCACTCCCCATTCCCCTCCCCACGCGTAGGGTAGCAAACTGGACTCAGTCTGGTTAACCTCCCTGCCTTTCCGTCTTCCCTTCTCTCTCTCTCTCTCTCTTCGCGAATTTTTGTTTTTGTTTTGTTTTTGCTTCATACAGCTACCAGGCTGACTATCAATGTTCTGACGCAATACGTCAGCATTTAACGTAATCTGGGAGTGGATTGCCACGTAAATTTTGCCCATCTGCAGCCGTAATTGTAAAGCAAGTGCATGTGATAAGTAATTTTTAACGTAACCTTGACACAGAATAGCGGTGCCCAAAATTGTGTAATGGGCATCCAAAGTTACAAATGTCTAAACTGGTATAAAAAAATCAAAAGATGTGTCAACACTGATGTTAAAGGCTGGTTCTAATACTGACTGTTTCTAATTGCGTAGACTAATTTTCAGCATATAGGCATCAATACAATAATTATTCTAAAATACATGTTGTGAGTTATGTAGAGCAAAATGTCTGCTGTTTTACCGAATAGAAGGTGCTTCATGAAGTCTTTTCTTTAAATGAGTTGAACGATACAATTGAAGACACCAAACGATACCACAGCAATCGGTAATTCGGTGACAAGCTTATGTGCAAGATTATTTGTATATGAAAATGTTTTTGCTTTACTGTGGACGACCGGTCTGAAAATACCTGATATTATTTGCTTCAATTGCAGCTATTGCACCAGTGAAGGATGTCTGTGTGCCGGTTTGTGCACAATTTCTCAGCCAGCGGGCCTGAGAAAGTGTGCCACAGCAGTCTGTGTAGTGGTGCTCTTTGTTCTGGTAAGCTGTGCCATTCTATTGTATATCTGTCTTGCATATGCAGTCTTATTAGACAGTGATTGCAAATGTTGGTGGAATGACGAGGTCTATGCAAGTAGAGTAATTTTTGCAGGTGCATTCAAAGGATAATTGATGATTTGTTTTCCTGTGGCAACAAATTGGTTCAGTATGAGCACGTCAACTTGAAAGGGATATTGTTTCATACCTGACTTGGTTGCACATATGAGTGGTGTTTAAAAAACACTTATAGTGCCAGAGTTCAAGACTTGAGGCAACAGATAAAACACGCACCAATAAAATAACTGTTTGTCTAGTGTTGGCTTAATGAGTATGCAACAACACTGCAAACTGATCGTTAGCACTGTCATGGCTCCATGGTAACTAAGATTAGCCACGAATAAGCTCACTGTGAGCTAGTGTTGAGCTAACTATAACAGGTGAGTATGCGATGATGTAATTAAGTGCAACATTGGAAGGCAACGTAACAATGCAAAATTATAGCCTGAGCTCGCAGCTACGTTGCGTGGTCAGGCGACCAAAAGATATGAATATTTAAAAGGGAACGAACAGTGCTACTGCCAGTACAAAGTGACAGCGTTGTACACAGCAACGTATTCCCTTTGGTCCTGTCTGTAGCCCTGTTCGGTTCCCTTCTAAACATGCACCAACAAGCAGCCCAATTCAGAACGCTCCGGCAGGTTGATCTGAAGACTTCAATTTGCCAAGCAGGTTAAGTGATGACACGTTAGCATAGTGGGAGCTATTCTGAAAGTTATGTCTGCTATGAAAATGTGTCATGAAGATACTTCACTGCTAAAAATTTGGTGTACAACTGGACAAAGTGGCATCAATAGCTATGTTCCTCCCCCATGTTGCGTCAAGGGTCTGTGCATGTTTTGTAAGATAATCCTTGAGTCCTCGGCCGGTTTGTCCTACATGATTGCGGCTGCAGGACAGTGGGATATTGTAAACAGCACCAACCGTAGTACCTATGAACTCCAGCACATACTTTTTGATGTAAACTTCATGTGTTGCCCTGGTCCGGTTAGCATTTTGTAGTTGCTTGGCACTGAAAATAAAAAGGTAGTTTCAACTCTCTGAGTAATTTGCTTGAATTGATGGTTGCCTTTGTGTACAAATTGCATAACAGTCATGGGCCTTGGCTTTCTCGATGTTGTCTGACCTACCTGAGACGTCAGCTACATTCAACTCCATTAAATGCTTCTTGGCAATGCATGCAAAAAGGCAGTGCGCACGCACTGTTGAAAGCAAACATACGTGGTTATGGAGGCTCCCCTCCACGTCGGGGTGGTACGAAGTGTTAAATGTGCTCTCCGGTGTTCCTGCAGCAACAACATGCTTCAGTGTTCAGGTGCACGAATAGAAAAGGTAGAAACACCTTTGAGTGCAGGGAATAGCTCCAGCTCGATGCTCACCACAGAAAATCTTCAGGCCCAGATAGTGGAGCTTGCCTTTCAGTAGTAGTTTTGCTTACTTGAACATGCGTGGCACTTTGTAGGAAACATTACAAAGTTGCTCAACCTCTTTAATTGCGACTTTTCACTGCCGAGAACACTGTCAGCTAGTCGTGAAACACTAGCTGCTGTAAGAACCAGCGTAGTAAAGGTATTCTGCTTCATTGGAAACTTTCTACCCTATATGACGTGAAGTAAGCCTACTAAATGGGTTGAATAATTTGTTTTCTGTCTTCTCTACAGTGCTAGATGAGCTCATAGAAGGGGGAAAACTACATTTCAATGGATGAAGTGCCAACGGAGACAGCACAGTCAGAAAGAACAAAGACAGGACAAGGTGCTACTTGCAACTTTTTATTGAGGTCAAAAGCACTGAATATATAGCCATGGGGAGAGGGGGAAGAAAAAAAAAAGAAGCACTGATTACGTGAATGCACATGTGCAAAAATATGGAAGAGGCATATGAAGGGAATCATAACATTAACCAAAATCTAAAACTTATCTAAAAACATGCGTTCATTTCGGTAAATAGTCGACACAGGCGTCCCCTCTTTTCTTAGTCTGGTTGGCCTCCAAAAGTTCACATGCCACAGTATGTTTGCTTTTAAACATGATTGTTGTATCAGGAAGCCTTGCTTCACGTGCTTGCTTATTCTCATTCTCACATGCCTTGCAATGAAGCAGCAAGTTTGAGCCATAACCATTTTTGAGCGAAAGCTTGTGCTCCTGCAGGCGTTCATTAATACATCGGCCAGTTTGTCCAGTTTACTCCTTCCCACACTTCAGCGGTATGCAGTATACGACCCCTTCTCCGTACTTAACAAAAGGTTTTGTGTGTTTATTAGAACTCTCTACTTTCTTAGTCATCATATCCAATCAGAGGGCACAAAGTAGCAAGTTTTTGGGGCTTAGAAGAAACCACAGGGATTTTGTATTTCATGATGACATGTGTAATATTATGCTCTGCTTTGTGAGAATACGATATCACCACTGGTTTAGCTTTCTTTTCGAATGTTTGACCTTCTTCACTGCTTCAGTTTCTTTCTTTATGCACCTTCTTCAACAACGCCTCCGAAACTTTGCTCAAAACCAAACAAGGAAAGCCAGCTTTCTTCAACTTCAAAATCTGTTCGTGAAAGGTTTTGTGTGCCTTATGACAGCACAATTCTTTAAGGGTAAATTCAAGGCACATAGTGGCAATCGCACGTTTAACAGTCTTGGAGTGCATAGACTTATACTGCAACAATTAATTGCAGGGTCGGTATACCGACCTCGTGCCCGCAAGGAATTTCTGCCGTATCCAGTGGTGATACCGTATTCTCACGAAATGGCGCGTAATCTTAGACACGTCGCCGCAATATATAAAATTCCTGTGGTTTTTTCTGCGCCCTGAAAGCTTGCTACTTTGTGCCGCCTGATTGGATCTCATGACTCTAAAAGTAGAGTGTTCTATTAAACATACAAATCCTTTTGTGAACTGTGAAGAAGCGGTCGTATACCGTGGAAGTGTGGGAAAGAGTATATCGGACAAACTGGCTGATGTATTAGTGAACACCTGTGGGAGCACAAGCTTTCGCTGAAAAATAGTTATGGCTCAAACTTGCCACTTCATTGCAAGGCCTGCAAGAATGAGAATAAGCAAGTATGTGAAGCAAGGCTCATGATACAACGATCGTGCTTAAAAGCAAATACACTGTGGCACATGAACTGTTGGAGGCCAACCAGGTTAAGAATAGAGGGGATGTCTGTGTCAGCATGCCTGTGTCTGAATATTTACACAAGTGAATGCATGTTTTCAGATAAGTTTGAGATTTTGGCTAATCTTATGATTCCCTTCATCTTCTGTGTTCTCGCGCGTGTGCCTTCACACAAGCAATGCTTCTGTTTTTTTCTTCCCCTTCTCCCCATGGCTACATATTCAGCTGCTTTTGACCTCAATAAACAGTTGCAAGTAGCGCCTTGTCCTGTCTTTGTTCTTTCTTACTGTGTTGTCTCTGTTGGTGCTTCATCTTCTGAAAGCTCTGCACCAAGTAGCCCCACAACGTGTTCTACTAGAAAACTACCACTAGACAGTGATCTTCCATTTCTTGACCTCATTGTTTTCTTTGGTGAGTGTCATGTGCACTACATCTATGCCCCATCTTTTAAAGAGGGAATTCTGCCTTTTGCATCAGCACACTGTTCGGCTGTGAAGCTCTGTCACAGAAGCACGAAATAGCATCCTCAACAAGTCGAGGAGAACTTCTATACCCAGGTCTAACATTGGCCTACAGTGGTGTGACCACTGTTAGATCACATTCAGAAGGTCAGCCATAGTCTCAAAAAGACTGTTGGGAGAGCTAGAACATTTATTTGTCACGTCAAGCAATCTGGGTTCAAAAAGGTGAATCAGACCAGGCCCTGGCGCAAAGTGCAGCAAGAGGCACATGCAGCAGTTCAAGTGTGTGGTTTTTTACAACATCCCGCTGTCCTGTAGCTGCAACTAGGCAGGACAAATACGCCTAATATTTATTTGTATGAGTGTGTGTGCGTGTGTGTGTGTGTGTGTGTGTGTGTGTGTGTGTGCGCAATTAACCAAAAGTCTTAGCCTGCGCTCGTGTTGTTTGGCCTTCTCCCGTCTTTTCGTGTTGTCCCCAAGTAATCAGTCGGTGTCACATTCTTATAGAATTTGCAGTTATGAGATTCATGCTTTGGAACATGATCAGAAGCTACCAAATAGATGACATAATCCATCTACATGTGTTGGTGTAGATAACATCATATGTGCTTGCTTAGCACTTATGCACTTTTGTTTCCAGTGCTTGACACAGTGATTCAAACTATGTCTGTAAAAACAGTTCTGCATGTTGCAAGGAAATGTTACAACACTTGCAGGTGAAGCTCGGTGTTGTGAGAGGTTATAGAAACTTGCTTTCAACTTGCTTTTTGCAAGTTTCTAGAGCATTTTTTAAAGATGCTTCTTTAACTCCCGCGTGCATCGTGTTCATGACTCGCTATGAAACTGTCAACAGGTATGTCCTTTATGCCATCCGTTTCTAAAGATTACATAAATATAATTAAACCTTTGAGGGTCGATCTTTTTCACCATATTCGACCGCCTAGGTTCGATTTTTTTTATTGCAGATTCCAATTCTTAGGGACTTATTTCGAAAAAAATTGACCGTAATTTTTCTAGGGTGTCCGTAGAGCGAGAAAAAAAATTATTTTGTGTTGGTACATATGTACTCTGTATTCATGAATAACAATAATAAAAAAGGAAATAAACCTATAAGAGTAAAAAATTTGATACATTGTTATAGTTGAAAGCTTTGAAAATGTGCACACGAGAATACCTTGCAAGACTCAAATGTTCCTGCTCTTACTCTAATATGTACTATTATGAGCTATATGAAAAGGAACACAGGAACGCGTAGAAAACACCCTCAGACCCAGCTGTATGGGTGATAAGCAGCGGCCACCATCGGAAACAAAGTGGAAAGGGAGACACTGTTCTAACAGCTGTTCGCACTCCCGCCATGTGTCTGCAAAGTGTGGAATTTCGCATCGCCAGAACACTGTTCGATATTGCGTCACTGGTAACCTTTTGCGTCGAATCGTTACAAAAGATAGCACTGTTCCAGACTTCGATATTGATTTATGGTAAATCTTCTAAACGGGGAAAATATGGTCTTTAAGGGTGAGTTCCAAATTAGTTTATTGGCACTTGCCGAATATTAAAAAGATATTGAAGCAAATGAAATAAGGCAATAGCGTTATCGCAGCTTATCCTCGTCCTTTGTTTTGTTCGTTGGTGGCCTAATAATGCGTCATGCCACCGTCGACTTGAACGATGGCCTCCACTCTTTGAGGCAAAGACGCGTAGAGAGCCTCGATGAATGCGGTATCATGCTGAAGGCACTTCCACTCATGTTCTATTGCTTTCAATAGTTCGTCGGAGTTCGCCAATTGCAGTGAGCTCTTCGAAAGATTCACTTTCATACGGCCCCAAACGTGCTCTATAATGTTCATGTCGGCACCCTTCACGCACCACTGAAGTTGCATTACCCCTCGCTCTTCCAAAAGGCGCGCCACGTCCTTCGATGTGTGAACGGGAGACAAGTCTTGCTGGAAAAAATAACACCCATCTGGGTGCGGCCTGTTCAACACATAAGGGATCATCTGGTGCTCGAGCAGAGTGCAATACGCAGCACTTGTGAACCTCCCATCAATTCTCGCCAGTGGGCCTAGGCCTGCGTGGGAAATCGCCCCCCAGATGTTCACAGACACGCGTCCACTGGCGGCCACCTCCTGGATATTCTGCGGACTAAAGCGTGTGTTTGCGGTCCACCACACTCTCTTTCGTTGGTCCCAGCGGCTCGAGAACGTGGACTCACCAGAGAAAACTACATACTTCTACCCACTCTCGCTCCAGCTGCGGTGTTCAGTAGCGAACCTCAGGCGAGCCGCTTTGTTGGTTGCGGTGAGCAGAGGTTCCTGTGCGGCGATGCGACTTCGCAGTCCTGCTTCTCTAAGCCTTCATCGTACCATGCTGTCGCTCAAGTTGTTCAAGCCAAGAGCGCCTCGAACGTCCCTTGCACTTTGAAATGGTTTGTCGCTGACGGCAGCCACGATGCAAAGGTCTTGGTCGTTCGTTGTCGATCGAGGTCGTGTGCGGTGCGGCGCATCGTTTATGCGTCCTTCGTCTCGGTAAGCTTGGATAATCCGGTTGACCGTTTTCAATGGGCGGCTTGTCACGAGAGCAATATTGCGCTGTGTATAACCTCTTTTAGACATTTCTATTATGTCTTCCCGTTCTTTAAAAGGCACTCGAGGCATCTTGAGGTTACAAATTCAGAGTTGACTGCTCTGCGTGGGCCACTGCAGTGTGCGACGTGAATTTTTCTGAACGAACTTCGTGCAACAAAGTTGCACGAGAGGCAGTTTGTCAATGTTCTTTTTAAAAAAAATTTTCTGTATTCTATTCCTCTGTCGTTATTGGTTCGAGCGTCGCCGCTGTTCGAGGTGCCACTGACAACTGAGTGCGTCTATTCAAATAAAAAATCGGTTTGAAATACAGGGCAAACTTTTTCTCAGAGTACTATCAAGCGGTTGCACGAAGAAAAAAAGAGAATGAAAGAAAAGAAAGTGAATCGGTGTAAGTCACTGGCGACGATCTCACTGTCTTATCGGCTGTCGGACGATCCATGACGTAAGCTGCTCCTTTGTAGAAATGCCAGCGTGGTAGGAGTGCCAACAGTTAGTGGAAGAGCGCTCTCCTTTCCCCCTTCGTTTTTCACAGCGCCATCCGCGTATCACTCCGAGTCTGTTTGCCACACGTTCCTGTGTTCCCTTTCATATTGCTTATGATAGTACATCCATAGCATAATCGAACTGTGTAGGTGCACGCACTCGAGAAAACTGTGCAGTTGTGTGCCCATCAAAAAAGCAAAACGTGTACAAACTTCCGCTATTCTTCATCTTATCACCAGCCAGATGCAATTAGTTTTCGCGAATCTCAAAAAAAAGAAAAGGAGCAACAGAAGCGCATGCACGGCAGCATCCTTCCTATGCGCACCCCTGCGAGCACTAAATGAGCGAGAAACAAGCAGTAGCCTTTTGAGCGATTAGTAACGAGATAGCCATCAGTTTTGCAAGCGCAAGAAGCCAAAACCGCCCGCGAAAACAAAACCCAAACCGCCACCCGCCCGCGCGCACGCCAATGCGCAAGCGGTAGTACATATACGCGCAGGAGCAAACTAGCGCTAAAACAAACCATGCAACGAAAACTGAGAGTAAGGCGTGCAAGAGAAATTCCCTGTATTTCCACATAGTGGCAGCACATGACAGAAAAGAAAAGGTTAGGAAATTGTCGCGCTTTTTAAACCTACAGGCAGCGTCGTAAATATACGGCATCGACCAGTCTTGTACTTCGCGGTGCGATATATTTACGTCATTGACCCTAGAAGGGTTAAGGAGTCATGCTCCTTGGAACAATTTCCCGTAACAACATTGCAAAATACCAGCTAAGGGTCTCGCATCTCTTACATATGCTGTTTTGCACATCATACTTTAATAAAACTGCATTTAGCAGCTGCACAGCACAGGCCCCATTTTGTTTTATCACACTTCCTTGTCTTTTCTCCCCCTGCCCCAGGTCCTATTTCAACAACTGCTATCTGCAGGCCGTCATAAAATTGCTTCAACATTGTTGACAGATTCCAATATTTTTTTCGAACCATTCTCTCATGTGAACCAAAGAAAATTAACTTGATTAGCCTGACATGAAGATGAATTCGAAATAATTTATTTATTGTACTTGCTTGGTAGCACTGAACTATTTCTTTAATCAATATAATGCTTACAATTCACCTTTGTATTGCTGGGTACCGGTAGAGATATGGTTAGTTATTCACCAGAAAGGATCCCGAATTTTCCACCTTCTTTGTGTAGGTTAGACACTCACTTGTTGCACTTCACAAAGAGCAACTTGTGGTTGCTAGGAAATAAAAGTTTACTGAGAATTTTCATGCATCCAATTTGATTCTGTGTACTAGCATGTTTGTATTAGCATGTATTTCATAGAGTTGAGGCTCCATAAATGTACATTCTGTCATTCAATGTCTGTGACATGGTTAAGCAGGGTGACCATATCTAATTAGAACTTCCTATGTTCTGGGGCACTTGTTTGCAACTTAAATTATGTGGTTTTATGCTGTCAGTGTAAGCCTAATGTCGTTTTTTGTTCTCCCAGGAAGGACGCAAGCATTGCTGAGAAGCCATTTGACCTGCCGCAACACTAATATTGTATTTGGTAAGGTCTATTACAGATCTTATTTCGTGTAGTACGTGCTAGAATTGTGTACAATGTGTTCAAAACTTCAGTAAGTGGGCTGTTCGACAACAGGTGTTTACAAATTAATAATTATAAAAGATGTTCAAGGTCATTAGTGATACAATTGCTGCTCACTGCTGAATTGTTTTCCAAATTAGATGATGAGCCATCCAGCAAGTGTGGCTCTCCTGGCTAATTATAGAAACTTTCAAATACAGTCAGTTTTTTATAACAAGTGTACAGCAGTCGGAGACAACTGTTCACAGCGACAATTTCATAATATTTACTTACATGCAAAAGTGAGTCAAAGGTCAGGTGTACTTATGAAGTTTTATGAAACAAGTTCATCATCATATTGCTTACTTCATTGGAAAGTTTGTCGTGGAATTCTCACTTCTATGAACAGATCAACAGTTGCCGAACGATGGTCGTCTCTATAGCCAATGTCTGGGCAAGAGGCTTGTCTTCAGAGCACTAACTAGGGGCTTCTTTGCCATGCAGCTTGAGCTGACCAGTATGAAGAGATTACATAGGATAGGAACACAAAGCATTAGTGGGCCTCTTCGATTATCAGTCCTTGACAGTCCTGGACTGCTTAGCACTGCTGTCCCGCATTCGATTTTCTCAATCAGCTTCGGACGCCCCATCCACAAGTCCGAGGGCAGCCAGTATCGCATTCGTTTTACCAGAAGTCACAGACTCTGCGGACTCTCGGAGCTGTCAGCAGATATTTGTTCAGACATATGCAAGTAGCTACCAGACGGCGGCTGTCTTAAAAAGATGCATGGGGCTTGACGCCATGTTTTAAAAGAGGCGGTGTGTTTATGTGTACTTTGCGCGTTCCAGACAGAAAATATCATGCACTCAGCTATTGCTTCCGTTAAATCGATGCTTTGTGTGCCATAATGCGAGGTTTTCATGAGTGGTCTAATTGCTGCAACCTTAGTCCTTGTGCTTTTTAAGACAAAGCACAGTGATCAGGCGCAAATGCTTGCTTTTCTTGATGTGTTTCGTGAAATCTTTCATGCTCATTGCTATATGCATAGTAAACAGGTAGATTTCGCTTTTCAGATGAGTGAAACTGGTGGACGAGGAACCGTATCATATTGCATGTAGATATTTAATGCTGGTAGCTGGCATGGCATACAGGGTGTTTCACGTAACTTGAGCCAAACATTAAAAATATGCAAATGCCACGTAACTGTACAGAACCAAGGTAATGTTGTTTGCCCTCGCTTCGAGATACTCATTTTTTTTCATTTTGCCAGATTAAATGATTAGTATTCGGTAATTAATCAAATTCTAAAATATTATGAATAATACATGCTACATAAAAGTGTTTTTCCTAGCGTGAAAGAAGCCTGCCAATACAAACTAAATTGTTGCGTGACTGTCCATTCGCAGCACTTTGCGTGTATTCGCGAGCTTCTTTCTCAAAAAAACACTTCTACGCAGCATGTCTCGAACAACACAAAGCTGTATGGGGAGCTTTTCATGTTGCTCTACAATTTTCTTATGGACACTTCTAATCTAGTTATAATATTTGAAAAGTTGATTAATTAACGAGGTTGAAATATTTATTTTGGTGGAATGAAAAAATATCCGAGTATCTCCAAGTGACGGCAAACAACATTACCTTGGTTCTGTCGAGCTACGTCACACTTGCATATTTTTATTGTTTGGCTCAAGTTACGTGGGACAACCTGTATAATCAGAGCTTCACCGATTGCTGTTGTCATGTGTGCTGATCCCTTCTGTTACCCAAATTCGAAATTTTGCTTTTGGATGTGCAGGATTAGTAGACAGTGTAGACGCGCTTTGTCCTAGACACACGTCAGGCCTTTAGTAGACGGTTTCACGAGCTTTGAGGATATCGGCCTGTGCTTTGTGGGTGAACAGTGATCTGGCACAACCGTGCTTTTGCTTATTTTTGTGTGGCATTGACGCTTCACTTTTACAGGAAATGAATGAGCTGGCTTAAATACAGCGGTTAAGGGGCCCGAAGAGCGAGAGCACGATGTAAACTGAGCTTTGTTAACATGTTCAATGTGCTCAGGCTGCGATTCCATTATGCAAGCTTTATGATTGTGCCGGCGACATGGCCTCTGAGACTGCATTATTTTGATGACCACGCTACTGAATTTGCTGGGTAGGGCGCTATCTGCAAGTAGCTAAAAGCTTGAGGTCACAGGATTGAATCCCGTCCACGGTGGCCGCATATCAATGGGGGCAAAATATGAAAACACCCATGTACTTAGATCTAGGTGCACGTTAACGAACCCCAGGTGGTCGAAATTTCCAGAGTCCTCCACTACGGCACGTAAAACCCCATTATTTAAGTAGCTAATAGCGGACAACAGCAGCCAGGAGAGCGACCTCCAATCACGGTGCTTTCAAACAAAACCTCGGACAGTCCCAGGCAGCGGGATCACATGACTGTGATGCGCCCTTCTGTCAATGCTAGCCAGACCAGAAGCCGCAGGTGGTTTGCGGACAGTCTGGGACTGCATAATCGAAGGGGCGCAGTGCTCTCACATACATTATGTCCACTGCGGGATGAAGGCCTTTCCTAGTAATCTGTAAATATATATGGCTTGCGCCAACTGACTCCATCCTATGCGTGCATATTTACAAATTTCTTCATGATGCCTAGTTCTCTACCATCCTCAACAGCGGCTTTTTAAAATTTATCATGCATATCATTTTTTGTCGTTCCGTTGCTTGTTGAGCAAACCTTCATTCTCAAGCTCCATTTTTATCATGCCAGGTTTCAGTCACTTTGGTTAGTTTTATCACAATGCAATGATGGTACTTTTAAGACTAATGGTAAGCTATAGACGGTGACTCAGTAATGTGTGACTTAAGTCTTCTAAACAATTTATAGTCTTTAAATTTTCTTCTACTGATCCAGGACTCCTGTGACTAACTGCCTTAAGTAACCTACTTCATTGCCTTCTTGCCCTAGAAAATATAACTGGTGCCTTCTTGCAGGCCTTTAAAGTGGCAACATGTGTACTGCAGACAGTAGGGCATGTTCAGATAAATTCAACTGGACATGCCTGGCGGTCACTTTTAATTTTGATTTAAAAGTTTATTTTGCTGCCCGAGCCTGGCAACAATGAAATGAACCTTAGTTTTCCAAGAAAAAAAAAGGTGTCTCTGCAAAAAACAACATAGAATGAACTGTTTAGTTAGAAGCATTTTTCCTGGATTTTACCGAATCTGCATTTTGGATAGATCCGAAGGAAATAGTGTTGTTGCTGCGGGTTTAAAAATATTTTGTACCCGACTGCAGGCCAATAGCAATAATTTCAACTAATTACCACAGAGTATCCCCACTACGGTATAAAGAAGAAAAATTTTGGAACGAAACATTGCACAAATTGACCAAAGTTTTTTTTCTTTGCATTTACTAACAGCACGGAATTTGGCCATCCTGTTGCCATTAGTCGCAGAAAGTTGAGCAAATAGCTCTGTCCTCATTGGCTCTCAAAATCTACGGGAAGTGCTCATGTTTAGGCATGTTAATGAATTACTCTACTTTAAAATTTTTTAGGAGAGGCTTGATTCATTTCAGAAATTTCCCAAATTAAACGCATTTGCATGAAGCAATGCAATCTAGAAAAATATGTTGCAGTATTTGTTTCGTTATGGGATTGCAAGTCAAGAAACGGACAGAATAAACAGTACTGCCTGCCAGAGCCATGTATGGGGTCCAGGCATAATTGCCGGCTTCCTTACAAAAAGCGCAAATTTTTTGGTGAACACAGTGCAATATTATAACTTTTTATGAAGATGGGAAGGGTATCTTGATGCATTCACGACCGTAACTTTCAATTTTCACTGCTTGAGTAAAAAGAATATTACACATTGATACTTCTTCCGTGACACAACAAACCATATCCGAAAGGGGCTGACAGCTGTTGTGACACAGTTGTGGTGCAAGCATGGTTTTTTTGTATTGTCGCTATTCTACCAGCCTGTCAGCTGGACAATATCTTTGGCTTGCTTGTTCTGCGTCGGAAGTAAACAACATGCATGGTTTGCGCTTGTTTCAAGAGTGCTTCATTGTTTTGGGAAACAGTAAAATCTGCAAGGTTGTTTAATGGAGCAGTGAAAGTTGAAAACTATGGTCTGCAGTATGTGGCCATGGCAGCTCTACCTAAATATGGGAGATGTAATCTCCGAATGTCATAATGTGCACGTGACATCTTTGGCTGTTCCAAGCAAACCATCAATTGACTTGGGTCCTTTCTATCTGAAGCTTTTTATGCTATAAGGCTACGAATGAATATATACCAACATGGCTGAGTCTGAACCATTTCTTTTGACAAGAGCACTTTAGTGACAGTTGTGAATACGAAATCATTGTTTATCTGAGTAACAGTAGTGATGATGATGGTAAATAATTGAACAGCCTTAATTGATTGGTGTTTCTTACTTTTCAGGCAAAGCCGAAGGCCTCTGGAAGCAGCCAGTCATTCCAAGTCTCAACCAATCCTTCCTCTAGTCAGCCAATTTCTAGTGTCTGTGCGGAAAGGACTTGCGCAAAACTGGACACGGGACACTAAAAAGGCAACAAGGACAGGCGTAAACTTCCAACCGGTGTTCATTACAAAAAGGTATGTATATGTACTCTTGCACACTTGATCATAATCTGTTACAATCGTGCAAGTCAACATGGTCATCACAAATAAACAAGCGCACCAAGGCCTAAGGCGGCTTCCCGCATACAGACCCCAGATATTCAGATTCTTTAACAGTCAGTGCTATAGGGATGGCTTGTTAACGCTGTTGCATTCTGCAATAGCCGCTGCCTCAATGATGAGTCTAGTGTTTTCTTTCACACTGCTTGCTATTATTTCTGTTTTTTCAAACAGTCGATGACATTTGCATTGGGAGCAATGGACTCCAAGGAAACCTCCTTTCCCGTTTTGTACTTTCCGATTATGTTCCTGTAGTCTCAAGTTTAGGGAACTTCCCACTTGTCCCACGTAACGCTGCCTGCAGGAAGGAGGTATGCTATACACTATTCCTCTTGAGCATTTGATCAAACCCTTTCGGTGCATAATGTTGCATGATTTTGATTGTCTGCTGACAGGGCTGGTTTTGGCGCATAACTTGGATAGCTTGCGGGGCACGGAAGAAATGACCAAGACTGCAGTCCTTTGGCCTATTTTCTTTAGTTACACCTATGTGATACTGTTCGCAGGAATCTAGCAGTCATCCCATACATTACGCTATCTTGCATAAACTAAAAAAAAATAGGCCAAAGGGCGGGAGTTTCGGTCGTTTTTCCCGCACCCATCAAGTTATCTCAGTTATGTGCCAAAACCATTCCTGTCAGCAGACAATCAATTTCATGCAACATTGCTCACAGAAAAGGTTTCATCGAAATGCTCAGGGGGAGTAGTGAATAGCACACCTCTTTTCTGTGGGCAGCGTTACGTGGGACAAACGGGAAGGTGCCTAAACATGAGACTACAGGAACATAATACAAAAGTACAAAAGGGAGAGAGGGTTTCCTTGGAATCCACAACTCCCAATGCAAATGTCATGCACTCTGAAAAAACAAATAATAGCAAGCAATGCACAAGAAAGCACTAGGCCCATCATTGAGGGGGCAGATATCGCATAAGGCAACTGCGTTAGCAAACTATCCCTAGCGGTGACATTAAAGAATTGCATACCTGGGGTCTGTATGTGGGAGGCCGCCTTAGGCCTTGGGGCGGCCTTAGTGCGCTCTTGTAACAGATTATGATCAAGTGCACAAGAGTATATATATACATGCCTTTTCGTAATAAACACCAATTGGATGTTCACACCTGTTCTTGTCACCTTTTTAGTGTCCTGCGTTCACTCTTGCGATGGTCACTTCAGCATGGAATACCAACTAGCCCCGTCTCATACACTGCTTTTTTCAGTAAAGCAGAATAAACACAGGTTTTTTCAGATTCAAGTGGCTTGTTGTTTCTCGAACACAAATCTGTATGTATGCTGTGTACATGTTGGGTGTAGAACCCAAGTGCAACATGACAACACTGCCACGAAGAATAAGCGGTGTAGAAAACAATTACACTAGGAGGAAACATGCAAACACAGCACGTTCTGTCTGGTGTATTTCCTGTGTGCTATTTCTGCCCCATTTCCAGCTATATCTTAAATGATGTTGCAAGTTATCCACGTTGTAATGTACGACTTGGGTGGTTCACTGACCAAAATAACTTATTCCAATGAACGAAACAATTTGGCTCAAGAACACGAGCATTCAAGTCCCCGTTTCATCATTACCAAAGTATGGTCATGTACTATAATCACAAGTACGGGGCTCAATTTACAGCATTTCCGTTTTACGGAACTCACCGTTTTTCTTATTTGCAAAATACGGTCGATTCTGTTATCACAACTACGGAGTTCACCGTTTTCCATTTAACGGAAATAATTTTACGGCCTGTCCGTTCTACGGAAACACCGTTTTCCATTTAACGGAAATAATTTTACGGCCTGTCCGTTTTACGGAAACACCGTTTTCCATTTAACTGAAATAATTTTTACGGCCTGTCCGTTTTACGGAAACACCGTTTTTCATTTGACGGAAAAGTGTCCGGCAACGTTTTACCTACAACTTTGACCGTAAACTGAAGAAATTTTTTTTACATTGCATGACGCGAACGCTCACACACACATACACGCGTATTTGCGTTTGCATGCACGCCCTCGCGCGCATGCAAACGCAAATACGAAGGCACGCACACGCCCAAACAGTCTCCCTCTCCCTCGCATGCGCGCACACACGCATTCTCTCTCTACCTCGCACAATGAAAATACGCACTCAGATTCAGCCGTGCGCGCACAAACACGACCACATTTGTTCGCATGCGTCCACGCTTAAACACGAACACACACGTTGGCAGACACACACATTCACCGGCGCTCATGCATGCCGCCGCGTTGGAAACGCAGGAGTTTGGATCTGCACAGGCAGAGGTCCTGGTAGTGACAGCAGCTGACTTACTGGATGAGCAGTCGCCAGATTTGATTGTAGCGCCTACGTCAGAAGGCCTACAATGGATGTTAGAGGCGAACAGTTCAGCCATGAAGTCCGAGCAAAACATGGACCCCACCCTGCGAGAAAAACCAAAGCAACCCAAACAAAGGTCTTGCACGGGTAAACTTTACCGAAGAGATTCGAGTAGAACTTCTGTGTGTCAGTCATTAACGGAGAGGCTATGGAACAACTAATCAGGGAGGTAGTCTCTTAAGAACAGCTGGAGCTTGGTCATGCGAGAGTCGCAGGAAATCGTGCTAGAATTTCAGGACTTATTCGTAGATAGGTCAGGAAGGACGTCGGTTCTTACAAAAGACATCGAGATCACTACTTCGGTGCCGGTACGTTCAAAGGCTTACCGAGTGTCAGCGCGCCAACGTGAGAGAACGGATGCAGAGGTGGCGAAAATCTTGACTCAAAGTGTAATCGAGCGTTGCGAGAGCGATTAACCCTCACCTTTCATCTTAGTTGAGGTACCAGGCAAGGATCCACGTCCTTGCGTAGATTATCGCAGGCTAAACACGATCACGAGATGTCAGATTTATCCTATTCCAAACATCTGAGAGAACATCGAGAAGGTTAGTAGCACCCGAATCATTTCTACACTGGATCTAGTTCGAGACTACCGCCAGGTTCTCCTCAGAGAACTAGCTAGCAGGCATGCCACCTTCATTTCTCCGTTGAGAACGTTCGCCTTAAGGTCTTGAGCTTCGGTTTGAAAAGTTCATGGTACTGTTTTTCAAGCCTTATGGACAAAGTGTTGCGAGGACAGAAAGAGTTAGCCTCGCTTTAGTTAGATCATTTCACAATGTATCCGACAACCTGGTGGGAGCATATGCAACATCTGAGGGCAGTGTTGGCCCGCTTGAGGGAAGCAGGCTTAACCGCCAAGGCAGCAAAATGGCAAATGGCGCAAGCGGAAGTTATCTATCTTGGTCACGTTCTCAGACAGGGCCGTCGCCGTTCCTCTGAGTCGAAGCCCTAGATCGGAAAACAGCCTCAAACGTTTCATGAAACTTGTTTTTTTTTTCCTGAGCTAGAGATGGGAAGGGTATTATTTTGGTTTACGCATTTGGTTTGAGTCATGTCTTGTGAAGCGTATAATAAACTTGTGCGTGCATTTAGTGTGGCTGTAACTTCTCTAAAACTGTCATTTTCGAGTGCAAAATAAGCCTGGTGGAGCTCAGCAAGAATTTGTCTCACGCTTGTTGACTGAGAGACTGAGTCATGGCGAAGTTCTGCTGACGCGTGCTATGAACGGGAAAGTGTTGCAGGCCCTTCTGAGGCATCTAGACTCGGACCGAGACGTTGAGCAAAGGGGGAAAATGCCCACAGTGTTTCGTGCTGAAGAGAGCTCTGCGACAACCGACGACGACTACCAGCACCCACATGCGTCATCCCCCTATCCAGCGGATGTCGTCCCTTGCCCCTCGGTATCTTCTTCGGTGGCGGGGCAGTTTGTTGCGGTTCACTTTGTGCGGCAATGAATGGAATAGATCCGCAGCCTGAGACACGACCTTTCTAACCGTCACGCTTGTCCGTCGTGTGTACGACGGGATTATGCGCGGAGTGTGCAAATCCTACTCTCCTCTGTCCTACGTTCAACCTCTCCACGCTAAGGAGAGGTTTCCCTCCACGTTCTTTTGTGCGGGTTGACGCACGGTGTCCTGGCAATGCCCTCTGACAGGGAGCACGAGGAAACGAGGTTGACCGGATGGTAGAGGGTTTAAGGTCAGCGAGCCGCCACGTGGAGAGACATATCTGCTCTTGCGTGCACATGCACACACGCCTAACATTTTGGTATTTACCTTAGAGCGTACCGCTCACTTCTAACAATGTATTGAACTTCTGTTATTTGTTTTTACATCACCTCATATTCCCTGCTGAACCCTCTCCGATGGTAAACCTGCTTCGAGCTCCAAGCAGACGCTGTCGAAGTTCACAAAATCTCGTCGCCGTAAGAACTTCCAAATACATAAAATGACTAGAACCAAATCTCACAGCTTGTATTCTAGGCTTCTGCGACGAAACCGAAACCAAAACGTTCATCACACATTTGATTACATCATCTCTTCGAAAAGTTTTGTCATTGTTTCAGTTCCGATAATTGGTCATGCCTTGCATAGCAGGCAGAGAATAGTGAGAACACTTTAAGAGTGTGCTATAGCGAAATATTTGGTTAGCTTCCTGCATTCAAAAATGTCGAGTAGTTATTCTTTAGAATAGGAATAGCTAGTGTGTAATATTGGATTCATATTCGAAACTGCGCATATTAACCCACTCCTCAATACAGTTATCTTTAAACTCAACACTACCGTTTACTGGAGGTGCTAACCTAATTTTAAATTATTTTTCATTCTTCCTTTCTGTAGAAAATGGAGAATCATTATACATTACACTAGTTATCATAAATTAATTTTTGTTCGTTTACGATAACAGCCGGTTTGTAGCCCATCTCCCACAGCGGGTTTGTGCCACTGTACAAAGCGCTTCATCATCATCGCCATTTGACGCTGAAGAAAAGGGATCCGACACAACTCAATGGCTGGCTACCATGCAAGGTTCGTCTACCGGACCCATTTTCCCCTTTTGCTGATACGTACACCAGCCTTTCTAACGCTTAGGAGTCCTGCTTTTAGCTGCGTAAGTTGGCATAACTTCCGCGTGTTGCTGTAACAGGTACTGAGGTGTAGGGAGGCGCTAACCTCTGGTGATGTAAGCTCCTGGTTTCCTAAAACTCGAAGGCAAAGGGCTGGTTTTCGTTGATCCCAGGGCAATGGATGCCTCAATTTAGGTCAGCTACTCGCAACAACTATGATCAATTCACGCCCCTGATCACATATACACGGCGAATCGGTAGAGAGGGAAAGTCGGTCTGTTTTCAGCTCTAGGATGAGGGCCTGCGTGGTAACAGTTGCCATTAGCTGGACGCTTCCTTGAATCCTACTTATAGATTGACAACACGTTGAACAAGGGTCCCGTAACAACAATATAGTGATTTTTCCCAAGTGAGACAGGAAAAGCTGTATATATTTAAAAAATAAACATTGATAATAGCGGGAACATATACTTTTTCTGTGCAGTAATAAACGAAACATTTTGAGAACAAGAGAAGAAAGAACTTCTCGTTTAAGGTACCAGTGATGGACTGTATAGGCATCATCACCATCATCATCAGCCTAGTTATGCTCACTGCAGGGCAAAAGCCTCTCCCATACTTCTCCAGCAATCCCGGTCATGTACTAATTGTGGCGATGTCGTCCCTGCAAACTTGTAAATCTCATCCGCCCACCTAACTTTCTGCCGCCCCCTGCTACGCTTCCCTTCCCTTGGAATCCAGTCCGTAACCCTTAATGACCATCGGTTATCTTCCCTTCTCATTACATGTCCTGCCCATGCCCATTTCTTTTTCTTGATTTCAACTCAGATATCATTTACTCGCGTTTGTTCCCTCACCCAATCTGCTCTTTTCTGATCCCTTAACGTTACACCCACCATTATTATTTCCATATCTCGTTGCGTCGTCCTCAATTTAAGTAGAACCCATTTCGTAAGCCTCCAGGGTTAGTAAAACTGAAAAAGATTAATTTTTGGGGGCAGGCTTATGGTATCTTCGACTGGTCGCATGTATGCCCCGAAGCAGAGTAGGGTAGATCGGTCGTTTCCCGAGCTCAGAGGTAGAGGACAAGCGCGCAAGCCGAACGTGCGACTCGCTCTCGGAGGAGGAAATTGCTGATGCGAAACCACGTGACTACTGCCAACGTCCGATCTTTCGCCTATCCAAAGCTCCCGGCGCTGCCGGGAAAACCGGCGGACGTGCCGGCGTGACGAACGCTCGTCGAGACGCCAGCATGCAGTGGCCTAGGTTGCCAAGGTTACGGTGGGCTGTCGCCAACAGCAGCGACGCGGCGCTGCGATGACGTTTCAATCTCGATGCCTGCTCCGACGACAGGGCTCGGAGCGCCTCAGAGCGCTCCAAGATAGAGGAGAGCAATCGAGAAGAACCAGCCAAACGCAGGGCGCGCACCCTCTTTCAACCAGCCGAAGACAACGCCGCTGGCGAGAGCGCTCCAGAGTGCTCAGAAACGACCAGCCGAAGATAGCATTAGTGCGCTTGGGAGCTCCCAAAGGGTGGTGCGCCAAAGACTTAGGTGCATGCGGTGAGCGCTATGAACTTATCTCGACCACAGAATCAGTTCCAGCAGCGTACACAAACTGTTTGTTGTTCATAATAGGCTTATCAAAACGAATTTTGAAAAAAGCAGTACTTTGCCGACCATACGAAAAACGTTTCTTCCTTGCGAAGCGCACACACGCAGAATAATTTTCACGGACTGAAAATGACGAGTTTTTTAGCTTTGAAGCGGCACACAGAATATCCCCTTTGTCTTTGAATTTCGTGAAACTGACAATTCTTGGGCGGTTCTTTCGTGGCTGGAAGTGGTCAAGTCTGTGGGCACGTTGAATATCATGACTGTTAATGGTGATACCGAGGTCCTTGGAGCAGAATGATATGATACACGATTTAGACTGACCACGTTTCATCTTGCTTATCGGTGATGCCAAAAAACAGTAAGTTTGAGCGGTGGAGACGATTCTCGGCGTCGTCGCATTTGTTCGTAAGTAGTTTCTGAGGAAAGTTTAGCCATACCAAGATCGGCTACAGAGCTTGCACAACTTAGCTGATTTGTTTCCGTGATTTTTTCTAGGGCGTCAACTTGCGAGGAGAGGCTAGAAATTGAATCGTCCACCTTCGACTGAGCAGCATGAATCATTGCTAGTTGACTTAACACAGCATTGTGAGAGCATTGAACAGCGGTATATAGCCATAGCGATGGATTCAAGAGACGTCTGAGAATTACCATTCCGCTCCGATGGATGGATGGATACAACTTTCCTTTACGTCCGGTAAGGTTTAACGCGACCCGGGTTCAGGTCTCCCACGGGGGAACGTCAAGGCCCTGCCTCGACGCCTCCCCATGGGCTTGCTGGACTGCCCACGTCTGGATTAGCCCACGTCTAGACCCACGTCTGGATGATCCTCGAGCTAGCGGGTTTGGATCTGCCCGCTTTGGCCAGAATGGACAGGGCTTCCTTGGAAAGTTGACCTTTGGCGTAATTCGTTAATGCCGTTTGCGCATTCCTGTTCTGTGAGGGCCACCGCAATCGCTACGTCCTCCGCTATTTCCCAGTGTTTGGTGTATACACTGCATGTGGTTCCGATTTTGGACTCTGCGTCTATGACTACGGCGGTGTATTTTTTCCTTTCGGATATTTGGCTGCGTCCACAAAGCGCGCGTTTCTCTCCCTGCCGAATGAACGGAGCAGAGCCTCGGCTCTCGCCTTTCTTCTATCTCGGTTGTAATCGGGGTGCACGTTTCTCGGGATGTCTGCCGTCGTAATGGTGTCTCTTATTTTGTTAGGGATTTGCATTTTCTGGCCGTGCTGGTTGTGGTACGTTATGCCTAGCATGTTCATAATGTACCTTCCCGTCGTGGTGGTCGGCAGGCGTTCGAGCTGCGAGATGCGTTGTGCCTAGACTATTTCTTCCAGGGTGTTGTATATGCCCAGCTGAGCCAGGAGCTCGGTGCTCATCGATTCCGGGAGGTCCAGGGCTATCTTGTACGTTTTCCTTATGAGCGTGTTGATCACGTTCTTTTCCGCGACGTACCCGTTGTGGTAGGCGGCAACGTAGGTGGTGTGGCTGTCAACGAATGAGTGGATTAGTCGAATCACGTTTTCTTCCTTCAAGCCCGCGTGTCTATTGGTTATTCTCTATGAGTTTCATGGCACTGGTGACTTTGCCTTCGATCTTGCTCACGGTTTCGCCGTTAGCTCCGTTGGTCTCAATGATCATTCCGAGGATTTTGCTCTTGTTTACTTTGGGGATCGCGTTTCCGTCTTGGGTGTACAGGCCGATTTCCCCGTACTCCCAGGGTCCTGTGTCTTTGGTGGCATGCCTCTGTGCGTGGCACCAAATTCTACGACGTCAATTGTCCAACGTCGAATTAAATTCCCATCGGGTCCTCGGTTTAATGTGACGTCTCCAGCCAACACTAACAGAAGGCATACGACGTAGGCGTTGATACATTGGTGGCAAGATATGAACAATGTTTTTCAAAAGCAATCAATGGGGTCAGTGGGGCACGACACCGCAAGCAGAAATGCATTATCAGAGCGAATGCAATTAGTATTCGGCAAGTAACCAACCTGCATGAAAAAGGGCATTCTCGTGACCAACGTAGTTGCGATGGCGTGCCCCGAGTGATTGCAGCATGGTGACGGTATTTGTAGTCCATACGAAGCGGCTGCGCAGAGCGTAGCACTTCGTTGCCAGATGTGGTAAAGGTCCGGAGTCGGAGGCAGGGGGTACGGCTCGGCGTCGCTTGCGTTGACTGGGCGGTCGGTTTGTCGCCAAACGTGCCAGTGGTAGTGCAGGTCGCAGCAGCGGCCTTTACAGCACAACGGCGTTGACGTGGCGATCCGTAATAGTGCGGCCTGCGTGAAAAAGGGCATTCTCGTGACCAGCATAGTTGCGGTGGCGTGCCCCCTACGAGACAGCAGAAGACTACTAGACTGTGCCGACAACGCCAGAATTATGCGGCCGTTCACGAAGGTGACAACACCGCCATGGACCGCGGCCACTTACACAAGGCCGCAGATTTGCAGCCGACCACTGGAACGCTACAAGAAGGAAATGTAGCGACAGACGCTGAGCGCACTGCATTGTTGGAAAAAGAAAAGTGTTTGGAGGTGGCGGTACCACAGGCAGCAAAAGGCACCATAGAGATGCAATGGTTTCCTGTCACTGTCTGTGGCAGAAACAATTGCGTCCATATTGATCACTGCATTGTATGGTGTGATGCGGGTGGTGTGGTGGTGTTGGCCGTTGCGAGCATGCACAATACCCACTTTAAGATTGTGACTAGTAGCATCTCCAACCAATCAGCTTTGCGAGTAGCCATTCCATGCTTACATGTACTCTCGAATACGGGAGAGACAGTATATTTGTTTTACTTTGAGCGTGTGAGTGCAGCAATACTAACCAATTTATTTTCAAAGATCATCCGCAACTGCAATATAAGTTTCAAGAGGTCCTTGATTAGGCTCTCATTAAGCAATGAAGACTATAGATTTTCATGCACAGACAAAATAAGCGTGGAACAGCGACAACTGATTAGTTATATAGGATGAAAAAAAAACAGAGTACTTCAGTACTTTTCCTCTGACCATGAAACTTCCCTGAAAATTTCATATAGGAACCGAAAGTGGTAGCAGAGGTGATCACATAAGTAGAAGGTGAACAATCTGGTGCGCCAGATGGCCGGGCTGCGGGATCATGCAAACATTTCACGAGGTTCCTCTCCCGCATTTATTTCACCACGTTTTCAGAGTGAACATGAAAAGGCAACTGTGGCAAAATATACGATGCGTTTGTGTTTATATTATGCACGGCACCATTTTGTAATTGACCTAGCCCCCTCTTCCTTGTAGCCTTCCTTGCACACACTATTTCGTTCGGTTATCTCTATTGCAATTTGTCTGAATTATGCATGCATGAAATAAAAATAAAGAATAAAATTGGAGTAATCCTTCACACCCGCCTAAATTTACATTGGTTAGCATTTACTTCTATGAGCCACAGGCTACACCAATTAGGTAAAGCATTAAGGCGACAGAAGGCTAGTGATATCTTCGCCTTTTTAATTTCTATTTAGATAACGCAATAAACAGTGAACAGATGACCACTGAAGAATTTCATTTCACCTTATCGCACTATGATGTCACGCTTCGAAAATTCAAGCCTACATTTCTTGAGTCGGGGGTAAACTAAACAAAATAGACGGATCAGGGATGGTGCGCGCTTTGAGTACACAGTAGTCACCGCACGGGCGCCAATCCTTTGGGTCTCGCTTTGGTACCATGTGGAGAGCTGAAGACCAACTGTTCGACGAAGGCTGGATCATGTCCAGTTGCAGCATGTAGTGGAATTCTCTGCTTGCGATGGCAAGTTCACCAGCGAGGCTTTTAGGCCGGCAGAACACTGGGGGCCTGTGGTGACAACATGATGGGTGACGTTGTTACGTACTGGCAGCGCAAGATTGGAGGGTTTCGTGATGGCTGGGAAGTCTGACCAAATTGAGGCGAACGCAAATGATCGTATACGCGGTGCCATTCAGGTGGTTGATGTGGTAGGTGCGAGGACACCTTGTATGGACGTCCTAGTCGTCGTGTCCACGAGGTGATGAAGGCGGAGGTCAACACTAAGGGCGAAGGGGTTCAGAATATCTGCACAAATATGGCCATGCGTACGTCTGCAACAATGAACACCCATCAGGAGGTGCATAGGAGACCCAAGTTGATGGCAAGCGAGCGCTGGCCATATGTGTTGATAGACCTGTTGACTGCTTGAAGGGGTGCAGTATTTCTGGTGACGCTGCCGGTCAGGTCGCACGGCAGGACTCACGCTGACCTCTGCACCTGTGTCCACGAAAAAGTATTTTCCGGTAAGCCTGTCAGTGACGTAGAACAGATGGCTTGTCGTACGGCAAGGGTCACCGGCCGCTATCAGTGACTATGCGTCATGTTTCCCTGTCAGCAGCCAGCCGAACGGCACTGACGTGCGCAGGCACCTAGTTTGTTCTCATATCAGTAGTATGTACCGCAACGAGGGCCAGGACGGGAAATGGACAGAGAAGGGAATCTGGAACGGCAATCGTGGTCGCGCTTGCGACGGTGGGGCGACTAGCGTATTGCAGTAATGGTCTCAGCAAGTTTGCCAATTGTTTTGCTCGAGGTGGGACGTCGAGGTGCGAAAGCGAAGCGGTTGTTTTTGCCACAGTAGCTCTTGCTGAATAGTCAGTGATGTGGTCAGCCAGGTATGCAAAATTGTGGAGGCACATATCTTCTGGGGTGGCAATCAAGGCGACCACCAGATTCTCCGGCAGGCACTGAAGGAACAGTTCATGCATTAGTGAGTTGTTTGCGTCCAGCCAAAAGTCATTCGGGAACCACCGCATACGACTTAAAAATTCTGGTGGTCGACGGTCGCCGAGCTCCTCTTCGGTGAGAATTTGCTGGAGGCGCTTGCGCACAGGCACGCACTTGCCTTGCAACACCGTCGTTTTGAAGTGGTCATAGGGGGTGGTGCTGTGGGGTGCGTTCACAACGTCTTGCAACTCCTCAACCACCACTGTAATAGTACCGAGAGAGCGTGGAGGAACCTCACGTGCTGCGACGTGATGTGCCGAAGGTAGAAGATGGCCTCCTCCTGAGTAAACCAGGCTGCAGGGTCTTGTGGCTAAAAGGACGGCGGGTGATTCTGCACCGTGGTGAGGCTCTCTACGCTGGTTGCCGGTCCCTGGTACGTGGAATCCTTCATGACTCGTGCTCACTGTACAATCACGTCCGGGCGACCACGTTATAGGGATCGAGGATAGGTCCATTACAACAATGTGTGACTCAGCAAGCGAAAGGCCTGAGAACCGTTCGGACCGATGGCAGTAGCCGAACATCTTTTTTTCTTCTGAACTCGTAGCACAAAGCTCGGGGTACGGGACGATGGATGAATGCTACGAGCGCCACCTTTGGAACAGGCCGGTTGGTTGCGCTACCAAGCTCTTGTTATTGTGTTGCTTAGTGTCCTACCTATGTTAAAGAAGAAACTTTCTGATCCTTTATTGCAAACTTTGTTTTTGTACGCCTCCATTGTTTGTCGTTTCCCAACTTTTTTTTTCCACCAATCTTCCAATCGCCTCTTACTAATCTCTATTGCGGAGAGGTTCGCTTTCCCACTGCTCTCACTGAATCCAAGGGATTCAAGGGCGCCAGATGTGCCTGAACCGACCGCTAGGCAGATATCTTCACATTCTAATGAAACCAGTTCCATTGTTTCCTTAGCTTTACCGCAGCATGCACACGCTTCTTCTTCCCTCTTATATGACGCTTTATAAGTGCATTTCTAAGGCATCCTAATCTCGCTTTGAAAAGTAATGGTAATATTGATAATGAAAAAAGTAATGATTTGAGTTATGATAAATTGTTTCTTTGCTGATTCACTTTTTCATCTTGAGTAATTACTCATAGCAGATTTCTTTTCCATTGCCGACACACATGAGAGTTTCTCTGCCTCTCTCACTTACCGCTTCATATTCTCTGTTGCCATATTGCTCACCATACCGGTGGAATACTTGCTGGTAGCGTCCTAGTTCTTTTCCTCCACAGAATATCAATGTTTTTCCTGTACAAATATCTAAATATTCTCCCAGCCCATTTACTTTTTTCCACATTCCTCAGTCGTTCTTCAAAATCAATTTTACTGTGAACTTCCGTCTCTTCAAAACTTGTCCTGCCTATATCACCCTGCACAGTCTTCCCGTGAGCGCCCAATACGAGGCGTTCCACTGACCTTTGGTTGCCATCGCGTCCTGATTGTGCTACTGACTTGAAGCAAGCAATCGTATTTCGAAAAGCCCGTCCTGGAACGATTACACCTTTCCACACACCCCGGAGCACCTCGCAGCCATTGTCTGTGTTTCATTATGGCCACACTTCTCTTCCCCATTGATGATATTGTTTTCAAGCAAATCTTCCTTTCCCTCTTCGACTTTCTCACAGCTGCTGCTGCTGCTTAGGGCTGCTGTTGTCGCGCACACAGCGTCGGGGGGTGGTTCAGAGCGTGTATATAGTTGACAAGCTCGAGTAAGAGAGGAAAGGCGCCGGGAGAAACACGTTTTAAACCCTCCGCGTCGAATGTGCACAATGCCTTCTGGAACTCCCTGGCCGTCGCCACTTGACAGCTGTAATTATCCGTGACTCCCCTCAGGAGAAACTGCAGCACTTCCCTTTCTACTAACGTGCGAGGCCTGAGGGGACGCAGATAGAACTGTAGAGAGGAGAAGAAGAGGGGGGATAAGCGGCAGTTCCTATATAAGAGAGGGGGGTAGCTGACGTGAGAAGGCAAGGACACCCCACTACTATACGACAGCGGTTGTGGGGAAACAGGTTAAGCTTAAGTTCAAGGTTGGGTCGAGTACGTTGCTGCTATTTCTGAAAAATAAACGCCATGCAAATATGTCCACCGGGCAACTTACGCACGTCGTGCAGAAACAGAGACGCAAAACATAAAGCGCGCCGCACGGTCCAGGAGACACTACGGAAGCGATCGACCGTCAAATCAACACTTCTGTGCCCGCCGCGTTAGCTTTGCGGCTATGGTATTGCTAGATGTCGCGGATTTGATCCCAATCGCGGCAGCAGCATTTCGACGGGGGTGAAACAGAAAACGCACGTGCACTTAGATTTTGGGACACCTTCATAAGAACATCACGGTGTCAAAATTAATAAGGAGTCCGCCACTACAGTTTGCCTATTATTCAGAGTGTGGTTTTGGCATGTACAGCCCCATAATCCAATACTAGTTTAATACGTCTGCCATAATGCGATGTGCCATGTGAGTAAATGATAACGCTCAACCCTCTCAGTGGGAGACCACAACGCCTCAAGCAGTACCTCTCCCTGCCTGTTCTGTGTACTGCGCAGACAAACAGCAATGGTGCACGCTTCGTCACGTTTAATATGAACTCACCACTCTCGTGTTAGCCTAAACATTGAAGAAATTAAGCTTTAGCCGTAAACACCGCTAGTTATAGGCAATCAAAGCATCTAGCTCGGAAAGCTTCGCTTACATCGATTCCCACAGTGCGTGGGATCTGCATAAATTTTTATTGTGCTTTGTTTAGTTGTGCATCATGGCATACGTCATAGGGGGAATTTCGAATTCTTTAAGATGGATAAGCCACGTGGCGGCGAAAAAAGGAAACTTAACGAAAGGTGCTTAATTCCTGGGTATGTTTCTATAACTGGTGTGTTTGCTGCTTAGATGTTCCCATGTTAACACTTTCTACAGCGTCCTAACTTGATGGAAGTATTTGTCACCTGTTTTCAAGCAATGTTTAGATAATGTATAATGATTGCGACTACTTTCCTTGTTAGGTTTGTAACTGCATTTACGGCATATATTTATATATTCACAGCGTTTCTAAAAGAGAATCTGATTTTTGATTACATCTATATCTTGTATGCATCTTCTTAGTATACTTTTTTGTAATAACGTTTATTGAGTGTTTTCTGCAGCATAACGTAAACTTTGTATTAAATACATTTTAAATGTCACAACGAGTCAGCTTGTGGGATTTATTCTATATCATGTATTTGCATTTTATTTGTATGTTTTCGGCTTCGTGCAATAATCACCATCGGAAATGGAAGTGTGTCTAATCAGTCAATCAATAAGATCGGCTCGAGCGCCCACCGGCGGCGCAAAATCTGGTCTCCAAATCGGTGAGCACAGTACGTCCTCTGTAACATCCTACGTGGTGAATAGCAGTGCTCACAAATTAATGCATTGAATGATGGGCATAGAAATCCATATTTAGAACTTTATTGTTGGAGAATTACTGGCTGGTCTTAGCCTATCATTATGCTCGGGCTTTATTTGAGTCTGGATGATAACTTGAAATAATTTCCGCCCAGCTCATTAGGCAGTTTTGTGCAGCTGATGTGTGTGCGGATAATCGAGACTATTTCGCCTCTCACGTCCCCGCATGACTGTCGCGTCTCATTGAATTTGGTTGCCCCGCGTGACACACGTGAAGGCGGGAGCAGATGGCCATGCACGTGGCGCGAAAACAAAGGTGATTCCTATAGGTCGGCCTTTGTGGTGGAGGGCAGCAAAAGTAGTCACGTAGCCTGCTTGATCTAATCAGATACTATTTCAATCTGTTCCACTCTACCAATCTTTATCTTTTCTCTCTGCGTTAAAACATATCCGCATCGTACAATGAGGTATGACTGTAAGGATTCTGGCTATATCAAACACTTGTGCTGTTTATTGCGACGGCAATTATGTAAATGCTCCAGGCGCATTTATGTCGTCCCCGTGAGGTTGCGCAAAAAGTCCAAGGGCCATAAAGCTGGCGCCGCGCGCCGGTGATCGCGGCTCAATCGCCTGCACTCAAGCGAGGAAGGAACGTGCAACGTGCGTGCAAGGAAGGCAGGAGAGTGGGATGGTCGCGTGCGGCTGCCCGAGCCGGTGTGTCTTGAAAGCCACCAGCGACGGGGACAGAGTCAGCCCGTGCGCTGTGTTTTTGAGGCTTAGCTCGCATTGATGCGAGACGCAGCTCGAAGGTTTAAAAACATTTAGATTGTATGGTTTTACGTGCCAAACGAAGCTCGAAGGTCAATTCGCTCGCTGCTGACGCCGCGCTTTATCACTCCAGCGTTTTGATAGCATGTTTCCGCGGTCATCGAGTCAGATGTGTTCATATTTGCTTGTGCGCGCGTGACACTATGCTTGTCAATTTAGCTAGTAGGCCTATGTTTACAGATTTATACGGCCGATAAAACTACTATCTTTACTTCGTATAGCTGTCCACTAATTTGCTATCCCAATCGATGCTTCGGCTTTCAGGCGAAACTGCGACTTTTCCCTACCAATGCACAAAATAATCCTGGCTTCTCTCGGCTGCTGACGAGTTCATGTTTGTATTTGCTTTGAATCGCAGCGCTTCCAGTAGGTGGACGTTTTCTGCAGCTCTTCCTGGGTGAATAGCTTGCTATTCCATTACGATTTGCTGGCTCTGTTGATTTGTCTCTGGACTTCTGCAGCAACTGGCTCATGCCCCATCCAGTGCCGAATAATTGCTCCGATATGTTTTTTTCCTGCCGGCAGGCGGCTCAGGTCCCGAATAGCAAGGCACTATCCTTACCAGTTTTGAACAAATTTTCCCTCCTGATTTTTCTTCTTTTTTATTTCTGTAAATGCACGGTCTTTTTCGTTTCCATCCTTTGCATCCAATTTACCACCTCTGCATCCCTCGTTTCCTTTTTTGATGACTCCGTGTTGTCTATTTACATTTGAGGTTACCCTATACTTGGTCGACTACTTTGGTAACCTCTTTATCCAATCTGTGTTCACGTTTTTAGGCACAGGTATTTGTGCACTTTAGCCACCCATTTCTCTTCGTTCAAGTTTCCAAGCCTTTTAGTGAAGCTTGCTCTGATCTGCGCTTCTCTGCCTTCCAAAGACGCTCTAACATGTGCTCTGACCGCGAGCCCTCAATGCCGATTAGGCCACCGATCATGCGTTAATCTCCAATTCCAACAAGCTCTTTTAAGCATAGAACGGCATTTGCGAACGTTAAGGCTGACACCATTACTCCTTTCCGGATTCCTCGCGCCACCTCATATTTGTTATAGCCACAAAATGATTTGTTTTGTTAAAGTTCCATTCCGCTTACACTTTATCTTCAGATTATCTTGATGGATGTTTGATTAGGTCCATGTTTTACAGCGAAGCTGTATATCTCTACCATCCAAGGAAATTTTCGTGTCGTTGTGGTAGCAAAAAGCTCCCCATACGTGGGCTGATCCCAGATAAAGTGCAATGCCAGGCCGACCCGCGCCGGAGGTGATGCAGGCGTTAAGCCCTCCCCTTGCGCGGGCCGATCCCGAAGGTAGTGCAATGCCGGGCCAACCCGCGGTGGAAGTGAGGCAAGCGTTAAGCACTCCCCATGCGCGGGCCGATGCCCAAGATAGTGCAATGCCGGGCCGACAGGTGGTGGAGGTGAAGCAAGCGTTAAGCCCTCCCCATGAGTGGGCTGATCCCAAAGATAGTGCAATGCCGGGCCAACCCGCGGCGGAGGTGAAGCAAGCGTTAAGCACTCCCCATGCGCGGGCCGATCCCGAAGATAGTGCATGCCGGGCTGACAGGTGGTGGAGGTGAAGCAAGCGTTAAGCCCTCCCCATGAGTGGGCTGATCCCAAAATAGTGCAATGCCGGGCCAACCCGCGGCGGAGGTGAAGCAAGCGTTAAGCACTCCCCATGCGCGGGCCGATCCCGAAGATAGTGCAATGCCGGGCTGACAGGTGGTGGAGGTGAAGCAAGCGTTAAGCCCTCCCCATGAGTGGGCTGATCCCAAAGATAGTGCAATGCCGGGCCAACCCGCGGCGGAGGTGAAGCAAGCGTTAAGCGCTCCCCATGCGCGGGCCGATGCCGAAGTAATGTGCAATGCCGGGCCGACAGGTGGTGGAGGTGAAACAAACGTCAAGCCCTCCCCATGCGCGGGCCGATCCCGAAGATAGTGCGATGCCGGGCTGACACGTGGCGGAGGTGAAGCAAGCCTTAAGCCCTCCCATGCGCGGGCTGATCCCGACGATAGTGCAATGCCGGGCCAACACGCGGCGGAGGTGAAGCAAGCCTTAAGCCCTCCTCATGCGCGGGCTGATCCCGAAGATAGTGCAATGCCGGGCTGACAGGTGGTGGAGGTGAAGCAAGCGTTAAGCCCTCCCCATGCGCGGGCTGATCCCGAAGATAGTGCAATGCCGGGCCGACACACGGCGGAGATGCGGTAGGCGTTAAGCACTCCCTGTACGTGAGCCGATCCAGAAGATAGTGCAGTGCCGGGCCAAGCCACGGTGGAGGTGAAGCAGGCGTTAAGCAACTCCCCGTACGTGAGCCGATCCCGAACATAGTGCAATGCCGGGCCGTACTAGTTACATAAATTATGATGAGGAGTGCCTTCGTCACCGGGCTAGTACCCTAATGTTGCTAGGGGGTCTCAAATCCTGTCATGCATTTACCTCAATTTCTCGGTTACTAAAGCTCTCTACGCGATTATATTGACGCCTTAGACGTTCTCGAGCATTGCTTTATTACTTTACCTTCATTTCATAGTAACATTTAATGTCCCTTTATGCGCTCTCCATACGTGGGCCGATCCCGAAGACAGTGCAATGCCGGGCCGAACCGTGGCGGAAGTGCAGTTCGCCATTAAGGTGCCCACATACACAGCTTCGCTCGCCATCCTTCTTCTTAGAATGGAAGGATATACATAATATACACTTACGCGTTTATATTACTCCACTTTGGCTAAGTCTTGCTGTTGAGTTTGTACCACGGCATTACTTGTCTCTGTAACCAACGCCGTTGAAGGATAGTGGACATATCCATCCCAATTTGTGGTGCGCGAGAATACGCTAACATGTGGATGAACTTACCTCATTTGTTAGGTTTTAACGCGTCATTCAAAGCATCAATTTAAGGCTCAACACTTTAGATAAGAATACTATTGGTAGTGAGTACTGAGTGGCGACAAGCGAGCAATAATGGCTGAAAAATTGCACTCAGTGATGGAACGTGTCCCAGTATTTGGCCCTCAGCTCACGAAAGGAAACGTTTCAAGACGCCTGATACGTTATTTTATTTCCCCACATTAATATCGATACCTTTAGCTCGCAATAGGCACATGTAAGAACTGTCACGTGTTGCTGTGCAAAAAAAAAAAGATCCCATGTAATTAGTGTTTCACGAATGGGCGAAAATTGAATAGAAATATTTTGCGTGTGGCCTGTGCTCTGTCGCTTCATTTGTTATAATGCTGCAGTTCATTTCGCGAGGCTGTAGTAAGAAATAATGTTACATTGAGACCCTAGAGGGTGAGTGAGACGAATGTGTCTTGCTTTTTTGAAAGACAATAAGTGCCAGTGGCACAAAGACGTTCCACTTACACATTTGAAGCACATGCAAGGTGTGCTTCGAGAGGCTTCAACTGATGTGTAAGGCGAACATCTGTACTGCACATGTCGACATTAAGAATCAGCAGACAATAAAGCCATAGTGCAGAAGTCGTTTCAGTGCGCTAAGCAGTGACTTACAATAGGGTGCGTGTCTCAGCGGTGACCATAATTGTCATCGCGCAGGAAGGCGTCGCCATCAGCTGTGCCCGGGCCATCGCCAGTGCAGCTGCAAGCGGCCAGCCCTTCCGTTGGATCGACCACCTCGGGCTTGCGTGAAATGGGCCCGCCCGTGCTTAGCGCCAGCGGCGGCCAGCAGCGCTCCGCCACCCTCCAGTCAAAAGACGTCACCCAGGTGACAGCAGGTGGGCGAATCGCGGTTCTTATTGGCTACACTAAGCGCCTAATACTGCATCCAGACGACGGCCAGATACCCAAATGACAGTTACGCGGACAACAAACAATTGCGCAGCTCGTGCGGCTGTGAAAAGTATCCACACGACCGTTGAGTTCAACACACGATGCAGTCGGAAAGAGCTACTGCTCTCGATCTTTATAGGGTGTATTTAGTTTTTAGCTGCAGCAAATTTTTAAAAGTTGCCTGTGGCAGATAGCGCAATTCTAAACGTTGGGTTAAATTACTAAATGAAGCGGCCATTACTTGAGTTTGCCGCCTCATTGAATTTGCCTGGAGTTTGCTGAGTGAGTTTGCAAGTTATGTTAACTTGGAACAAATTGTGATGCCATCAGCCATATCATGCAGAATACCCCGGATCTCGTCTAATCCTCGAAACTCAGCAGCAATGGGCTCGGTCATTACTTTGGAGGGAACTAATTTTTAGGATGGCACTAGTTTTGAGATAGGCGTGGTCCACACATGTTTTTTTTATACAGGTTGGCTTTTATATGCATTGAAGGAGAAAAGTAACTGGAACCCCATGGGATTTCGTCGGATATGTTGAAAATTATTATCCCAACACTAGTGCAGTCCTCAGAACTTGTTCCAAGTGGACGTTCTTTGCGAACGCACCGGCTATAATTCGTAGATTCAAGTATGTGCCGTAAAGTAACTAATAAAAATGATGTGTGTGATTATGTAAATAGTACAATTAAGCATTTCGGTTTTCTATAGAAATATTGGCCACCTGATTGCGTAATTTACCCCAAAGATTGGAATTCTGCTTCTCGCACAGGCAATCTATAAAATAGTGGTGCAGGTAAAAATAAAACACCGGGTAAATACAATCTCGGCAAACCCTCGATAGAGACTTCGTGTGAGCTGACGAATCATCATCATCATCATCAACCTGGTTACGCCCAGTGCACGGAGGGCAAAGGCCTATCCCATACTTCTCCAACCACCCCGGTCATGTACTAATTGTGGCCATGTCGTCGCAGCAAACTTCTTAATCTCATCCGCCCACCCAACTTTATGCAGCCCCCTGCTACGCTTCCCTTCCCTTGGAATCCAGTCCGTAACCCATAATGACCATCGGTTATCTTCCCTCCTCATTACAAGTCCTGCCCATGCCCATTTCTTTTTGTTGATTTCAACTAAGATGTCATTAACTCACGTTTGTTCCCTCACCCAATCTGCTTTTTTCTTATCCCTTAACGTTACACCCATCATTATTCTTTCCACAGCACATTGCGTCGTCCTCAATTTAAGTAGAACCCTTTTCGTAAGCCTCCAGGTTTCCGCCCCGTAGGGGAGTACTGGTAAGACACAGCAAATATACACTTTTCTCTTGAGGGATAATGGCAGTCTGCTGTTCATAATCTGAGAATGCCTGCCAAACGCACTCCAGAGCATTCTTATTCTTCTGATTATTTTAGTCTCACGATCCGCATCTGCGGTCACTACCTGCCCTAAGTAGGTGTATTCCCTTACCACTTCCAGTGCCTCGCTGCGTACTGTAAATTGCTGTTCTCTTCCGAGACTGTTAAACGTTACTTTGGTACTCTGCCGAATAATTTTTAGACCCATTCTTCTGCTTTGCCTCTCCAGCTCAGAGAGCATGCATTGCAATTGTTCCCCTGAGTTACTAAGCAAGGCAATATTGTCACGTGGTGGTGACGTTGAAGAACACAGTAGCAATACTGTGAAAGACAAAATTAGCGTTTTATTGGGTGAACCTGTGCCCACAAAAACAGGCTGCACTTATAGCGCAATGATAGCGGCGAACACGGTCGGCGATCGTCGAAAATCTGATCAGCGGGTGAAGCGCGTCTGCTTTTATACAGCAGTCGTCGAATGCTCGAGACTAATCGTTGAGACCCGCATGCCTTCCACAAAGCTCTGCACCATTCGAGTCACGCGATGAAAGCAGATAACACAAGGTTCGGCGACGACAGACAGCGGATAGACGCATCGATAACTTTCCAGAAGCTTCGGATACATGCAGGCGCGTCCCGCGCTGTGCGATAAGATTTGTTAGGCGGTGAAACGTGGTCTCCCGATAAATAAAAGTATGCACGTGTCAATACCCCCCTCTTAAAAAGCATCGACCCGATGCTGCAAACAAACGAAAGTAATAAACAAAAGCAATCGTAGCAAAGAAAACAAAAAAAATGAGGAAGTTCGTCAGCGTCCGTAAAAGGGTTTAAGGCGCACCACGTGGACCACTTCAGATCGTGCGCGGCGCCGCTGTGAATGCGAAATGCCGTCTGGCACGACCTCATAGTCCTGAGCGCCAATACGTCGGATGACCTTGTAGGGTCCGAAATAGGGTCGGAGTAGTTTCTCACTGAGTCCTCGTCGGCGTATCGGGGTCCATACCCAAACACGGTCGCCAGGCTGGTACTCGACGAAGCGTCGTCGGAGGTTGTAGTGTGGGCTGTCGGTCCTCTGCTGGTTCTTGATGCGCAGGCGGTCGAGCTGTCGGGCTTCTTCGGCACGCTGGAGATAGGTAGAGACGTCAAGATTCTCCTCGTCAGTGACGTGCGGCAGCATGGCGTCGAGCGTCGTCGTCGGGTTGCTGCCGTAAACAAGCTTAAACGGCGTGATCTGTGTTGTTTCTTGCACCGCCGTGTTGTAAGCGAATGTTGCGTACGGCAGGACGGCATCCCAGGTCTTGCGTTTGACGTCGACATACATTGCTAGCATGTCGGCGAGGGTCTTGCTCAGGTGCTCCGTGAGACCATTCGTCTGCGGGTGGTAGGCAGTTGTCCTCCTGTGGCTTGGCTGGCTGTATTGCAGAATGGCTTGGATGAGCTCTGCTGTAAAAGCCGTTCCTCTGTCGGTGATAGACTTCTGGAGCACAATGTCGCAGCAGGATGTTCTCGACGAAACATTTTGCCACTTCGGCTGCGCTGCCTTTCGGTAGAGCTTTAGTTTCAGCGAGGCGGGTGAGATAGGCCGTCACCACGACGATCCACTTATTTCCGGAAGTTGATGTCGGAAACGGTCCCAACAAGTCCATCCCGATCTGCTGGAATGGTCGACGAGGAGGATCGATCGGCTGTAGTAATCCTGCTGGCCTTGTCGGTGGTGTCTTGCGTCGCTGACAGTCTCGGCATGTCTTGACATAACGGGCGACGTCGGCCGTCAGACGCAGCCAGTAATAACTTTCCTGTATTCTCGACAGCGTCCGGGAGAATCCGAGGTGCCCAGCGGTTGGATCGTCGTGTAGGGCGTGCAGTATTTCTGGACGCAGCGCTGACGGTACAACAAGAAGTAGCTGGCGTGGACTGGTGAGAAGTTCTTCAAGAGCAGGTTCTTTTGTAGCGTGAATGAAGACAACCCGCGCTTAAATGCCCTAGGGACAACGTCGGTGTTCCCTTCCATGTACTCGAAGAGGTCTTTTAGCTCCGTGTCTGCTCGCTGCTGTTTAGTGAAGTCTTGCGGGCTTATTATTCCAAGGAAGGCGTCGTCGTCCTCGTCGTCTTGCGGCGGGGGATCGATGGGGGAGTGTGATATGCAGTCGGCGTCAGAGTGCTTGCTTCCGGACTTGTAATTTACGGTGACGTCATATTCTTGCAGTCTGAGGCTCCACCGCACCAGCCGTCCTGAAGGGCCCTTTAAGTTAGCTAGCCAACACAACGCGTGATGGTCGCTGACGACTTTGAACGGCCTGCCGTAAAGGTAAGGGCGCAATATTGCTGTAGCCGGAATGATGGCGAGGCACTCCTTTTCAGTCGTAGAATAATTGCCTTCCGCTTTTGACAGTGACCGGCTAGCATAAGATATGACCCGTACAAGTCCGTCTTTCCTCTGGACTAGGACGGCACCGAGGCCTAGGCTACTCGCGTCAGAGTGGATTTCAGTATAGGCGTCCTCGTCGTTGTGTGCAGTACCGGCGGTGACTGCATGCGTCGTTTGAGTTCTTGAAATGCGTTGGCCAGCGGCGTTTCCCACTGGAACTCGACATCACGTTTTTGTTAGATGTGTTAGCGGCTCCGAGGTGCGTGAAAAGTCCTTCACAAAGCGCCTGTAGTAGGCACACATGCCAAGGAATCTGCGCACTGCCTTCTTGTCGATTGGCTGCGGGAACTTTGCGATGGCAGCTGTGTTCTGCGGGTCAGGGCGTACTCCAGATTTGCTTAAGACGTGGCCTAGGAATAGTAGCTCATCGTAAGCGAAGCGACACATTTCCGGCTTCAGTGTGAGCCCTGATGACTTTATGACCTCTAATACTGTCGCAAGCCACTTAAGGTGATCGTCGAAATTTCCGGCGCAGACGACGACGTCATCCAAGTAAACAAGACAGGTCTGCCATTTCAATCCTGCTAAAACCGTGTCCATCACGCGCTGGAACGTTGCAGGCGCCGAGCACAGTCCCAATGGCATAACCTTGAACTCATAGAGGCCGTCTGGCGTGATGAAGGCGGTCTTTTCGCGATCCCTTTCGTCGACTTCTATTTGCCAGTAGCCAGACTTGAGGTCCATCGAAGAGAAGTATTTAGCATTGCAGAGCCGATCCAATGCGTCATCTGTCCGTGGGAGGGGGTATACGTCTTTATTCGTGATTTTCTTCAGTCGACGATAATCGACGCAGAAACGTAGGCTTCCGTCCTTTTTCTTCACTAAAACAACTGGAGACGCCCACGGGCTTTTCGACGGCTGGATGATGTCGTCGCGCAGCATTTCGTCGACTTGTTGTCTTATAGCTTCGCGTTCTCGCGTCGAAACTCGGTAAGGGCTCTGGCGGAGTGGTCGAGCGCACTCTTCGGTTATTGTGTGATGCTTTACGACTGGTGTTTGTCGAATCCTCGATGACGCCGAAAAGCAGTCTTTGTATCGTCGAAGCAGACTTCTGAGCTGTTGCTGCTTAATCACGGGGAGACTTGGATTTATGTCGAAGTCTGGCTCGGGAACTACGGTCGTCGATGTAGATGCGACAGAATCCGAGAGGACAAACACATCGTTGGTTTCGTGAATTTCCTCTATGTATGCGATCGTCGTGCCCTTGTTGATGTGCTTGAACTCATGGCTGAAGTTTGTCAGCAACACTTTCGTGTTTCCTCCGTGAAGTCGAGCGATCCCTTTTGCGACGCAAATTTCACGGTCGAGCAGTAGACGTTGGTCGCCTTCGATGACGCCTTCTACGTCAGCGGGTGTTTTGGTGCCGACCGAAATAACAATGCTGGAGCGAGGCGGGATGCTCACTTGATCTTCGAGCACACTCAAGGCGTGGTGACTACGAGGGCTCTCCGGCGGTACGCTTGATCTTCCGAGCGTTATTGACTTCGACTTCAGGTCGATGATTGCGCCATGTTGGTTCAGGAATTCCATGCCGAGAATGAGGTCTCGTGAACACTGTTGCAGGACAACGAAGCTGGCAGGGTAAGTCCGGTCAGGAATGGTGATTCTTGCCATGCAGATTCCACTCGGCGTGATGAGGTGTCCTCCAGCGGTCCGAAGTAACGGGCCTTCCCTGCAGTTTTAACTTTGTTCAATTGGGCAGCGATGGGTCCACTCATGACGGAGTAATCGGCTCCTGTGTCTACTAAGGCTGTGACTGCGTGGCCGTCGAGAAGCACGTCGAGGTCGGTGGTTCTTTGTCTTGCGTTACAGTTAGGCCTTGGCGTCGGATCACGGCTGCGTCGCGTTGACATGTGGTTGGTAGGTGGCGTCGTCAGGTGGTCTTTCATCAGCGTGTTCTTTCCTGCCAGATTTCGCCGGGACGGCGGTGTGTCGTCGTTATGTCGTCGAGATAGTCTTTTCGGCGTCTTCGTCGGCGGCGGAGGATCTTCGTCAGCTCTACGAACAGCAGCCTCACCTCCATCGGTTGCTGCTTTTAGTTTTCCGGATATGGGCTGACGGACCGGCTCCGGGCTGGGCCAGTGTATGGTCGGCGCTGCGGCGACAGGTAGCGGCCTGGTGACGGCGAACGGTACGGTCGTCGAGGGGTCCACTGAGTAGCGGCGAGGTAGTCGGTGATGTTACGAGGGCGTTCACCTTCCTTTGGACGCTGTGCGTTGACGGCGAAGCCTCGCGATCCCAGGTCGCGGTATGGGCATCGGCGGTACACATGGCCGGCTTCGCCGCAGTGGTAGCAGAGCGGGCGGTGGTCGGGGGCACGCCAAATGTCCGTCTTCCTCGCGCAGGTGCGCTGGACGACGGGTGGTCGTGCTGGCGGCGGCGGACAACGAAATTGCGGCGTTACAGGCCTTTGGTGCGGTCGCGGAGGGTGACCTTGACTGCGCGTTACGGCGGCGTAAGTCATCGCTTCTGGCTGGGGCTGCGGTAAGTGTTATTGCACCTCAGGCACTCCAAGCGATCGGTGCACCTCTTCTTTCACGATGTCGGCGATCGAGGCCACTTGAGGCTGCGACGATGGCAAGACCCTGCGCAGTTCTTCGCGCACAATAGCCCTGATGGTCTCGCCCAGATCGCCCGTGGCCAGTGACTGAACTCCGGCGTAGCTTGCCAATTCGTGCGGCGGTTGAATTGCCGGTTCCGCATTTCCAGTGTCTTCTCGATGCTAGTGGCCTCGCGAAGAAACTCGTCGACAGTCTTCGGTGGGCTTCGTACCATACTCGGCGGAATGTTCCTCCTTTACGCCACGCATCAGTAGCCGGACTTTCTTTTCTTCGGACATTTCCAGGTCGGCGTTGCGGAATAGATGGCTCATTTCTTCTTTAAAAATCGTGGTAGTCTCATTAGGCAGCTGCACTCGGTTTTCTAGTAGTGCTTGGGCTCGTTCTCGGCGTACGACGCTTGTGAATGTCTGCAGGAAGCCGCTTCGGAAAAGGTCCCAGGTCGTTGAGGTGGCTTCTCTTTTTTCGAAGCACGTCCTGGCAGCGTCTTCCAAGGCGAAGAAGACATGTCGCAGTTTGTCGTCACCGTTCCAGCTGTTAAATGCAGCGAATCTCGCATACGTCTCGAGCCAGGTCTCCGGGTCCTCGAATGTGGAACCGCGGAATGTCGGGGGCTCTCTAGGCTGCTGCAGCACGATGGAGGACGCTGGGGCTGCCATTGGGGTGGACTTGGTGGCAATCTTCCTGCTCGTCTCAGGTAGAAGTCCGCGCTCTGGGGGCAGTCCTTGCAGTCCGCGGCGAGCACACTGGTCTTGGGCGATGTTGGTTTTGTCCCCGGCTTCGGGCATGGATCGCGACTTTGCGGGGGCATTCGGTACATGAAGGCACAAGCACCTCCACCAGATGTCACGTGGTGGTGACGTTGAAGAACACAGTAACAATACTGTGAAAGACAAAACTAACGTTTTATTGGGCGAACCCGTGCCCACAAAAACAGGCTGCACTTATAGCACAACGATAGCGGCAAATGCGGTCGACGATCGTCGAAAATCTGATCAGCGGGCCAAGCGCGTCCGCTTTTATACAGCAGTCATCGAATGTTCGAGACTAATCATTGGGACCCGCATGCCTTCCACAAAGTTCCACACCATTCGAGTCACACGATGAAAGCAGATAACACAAGGTTCGGCGGCAACAGAGAGGGGATAGAAGCGTCGATAACTTTCCAGAACCTTCGGATACATGCAGGCGCGTCCCGCGCTGTGCGATAAGATTTGTTAGGTGGCGAAACGTGGTCGCCCGATAAATATAAGTATACACATCTCAATATCATCAGCAAATCGCAAGTTACTAAGGTATTCTCCATTAACTTTTATCCCCAACTCTTCCCAATCCAGGTCTCTGAATACCTCCTGTAAACATGCTGTGAATAGCATTGGAGAGATCGCATCTTCCTGCCTGATGCCTTTGTTTATTGGGATTTTGTAGCTTTCTTTATGGAGGACTATGATGGCTGTGGAGCCGCTATAGATATCCTTCAGTATTGAGTATTGAAGGGAGCTGACGAATACTGATTCCTAAAAGAAAGGGCTGTGCACGTTGTAACACTTACACAGTTTTCTGAGCTAAATCGAAAGTGCAAGACGGCCAGAAAACGAATGGTAAGAATAGCCCCGCACCTTCCGTCGGTGCGAATCATGGACGAGGTAGCAGATTTCCTCACCTTCTTGCGTTGCCAAAGCATCTATGAAAAGACTTGAACTCGCCCAACTCTTTTGCCTTTTTACAAAGCTGATGTGACGTAAAAGGGTTAGAGCGTCGGCCAGTCATGTTTGCTATCGCCAAAATAACGAACGAGACCACTGTCACAGGGATGGCCAACCGCCGGGCTGCTTTGCGAATACACATTGTAAAGTTAAAAAAAGACAGATTCGACTGCTTTACGTGCGAAGACCATGACATGACACCGCATAGTCGAGAGCTGCTAAATAATTGTGACTATCTCAGGTTCTATATCATGCACTTAAATCTAAGTACACGAGCGTTTTCGCATTTTGCCTCCATCAAGATGCGGCCGGCGCAGCTGTGACTGAATCCATGACCTCGACATCACCAGCACAAAGAAACAGCCACTGGTATATCCTGGCGGGTGGACATTACAGGTGGGGGAGGAGTCAAAATCGCCTGCCAAAGGAAACGTTCAGCAAGCGCCCTTTGCTCACCCTAACAAGCGGAGTACAGCAAACTACAAAAGTTTACTGTTCAAGAATTCGCAGACTTGCCAAATTGTGGATTAGCCACTAGTTCCACCGGAGTTGCTACTTGAGGAAATCACGGACAGTTGTTCGCGTTGCCTGGTAGCATGCGAACGTGCGTGTATGTCTCATTTCCTTTTGCTGTGGCTTGAAGGGACACTAAAGGGAACTGTCAAGTCCAAGTGGACCGTTTAAATGCCATTCTATAAACCTCTAAGTGCTTGTTTCTTTGTCAAGAAAATACTGAGTTTACGAGGAAATTACATCTGAAATCAGAATACAACTATCGCGATTCAAATCTCCCGCCAACCGACTGGGGTGTGGTTACGTTGCATGCACCATCACCGCATTCTGCGGCAGTCGGTGAGTAAAATGGCGCCCGACAGACGGTGGTTTATAACATGACCAGGAATTAGGCACATCACCGAGTAGTGCCACCCCTTCCAAGGCATGGGCATTTTCTATGGCAGAGCGTCGTTTTGCGCGAATAAGTAGCCATAGAAGCCATCTTTCCAAACATTTCCGTGGAAATAGGATCTACAAACCCAGCCCGGCATCTTATGCAAGCGGTAACATTACTTATCGCTGAAAACCAGTTCCAAATTGCGAGCGAAATTTGATGTAAGGGAGTCTATGGAAACGTTGAGATGTCGGAGGCTTTTTTGGCCAGTAAAAAGTGAATTCTGATGAAACTGTTGCATCAATTGGCATATTCCCGAAGATTTATCAACTTCGATGACTCAACTTTCAGATGGTTGCAGCAGCAGCTCTTGGAATGGCAGGAAAAGTCGTTCCAAAATTGCAGTTTTCATAACACTGTCACTGAATATATTGTGGTAGATTTATAAACCTGGTTTTTGGCCGCAGCGGCGCATGCAAGCGATAGCCGAGTGCTTTGAACGACGACAGGTCAAAATTCCAAACTGCAAAGATTTTTTCAGTCATGCCCATAAAGTTGTGCAAGAAGACCTTGTCTTTGGCTACAGTCACCAGAGCTAATCACCAATCACCAATCCCCAATCACCGCATTCTGCCTTTCAAGTTCTTGACTGACTCTATCGTTGAGTGAGGTCAAAGCACGTGGATATAATTGCTGGTGCAATTCTTCCGTAATTGATGAGAATATTATTATACCTTAAATTTACCGTGTTTCAGCAGTTGAAACATGAGAAAAAACTGCGAGGGTTTGATTGAAATGGTCCCCTATTAGATTCGTTTACGATCCATACCGGTCTGGTTTTTGTCATGATCGCGCGGGGCTGACTGAAAACCATGTATAATTTTCTCCGCTGCCTGTAAATAAAATCTAAAGGTGCCGTTCTTTGTGCGTGAGTAGCGCAATGGCAGCTGGATGCTTTCAAATGGCCCCATTAAGCTGCACATTCCCTCTTCTGCCATGGTGCCACAAGACATGCCCAATATCGCCCTAGAATTTTGATTTTTGAGTTTCCCAGAAAGCTTAGGGTGGTACACGAGGTGAGCAGGCCAAGTTTTGAAGTAGTCCTGACAATCGAGTGAAATTTCATAGGCAATTTTATTATCCTTCATTTGTTTACATATTTATACATCACTTATACATCCATTGTGCTAATAATGATGTAATACATGAGTTGTTTGTGCCATTAAAACAATGCATCATCATTATCATCATCATACATTAGAGAGGAGTTGGTATATTTAACCCTTTAAGGACACCCGCCGTGGTTGCTCAGTGGCTATGGTGTTGGGCTGCTGAGCACGACGTCGCGGGATCGAATCCCGGCCACGGCGGCCGCATTTCGATGGGGGCGAAATGCGAAAACACCCGTTTGCTTAGATTTAGGTGCACGTTAAAGAACCCCAGGTGGTCAAAATTTCCGGAGTCCTCCACTACGGCGTGCCTCATAATCAGAAAGTGGTTTTGGCACGTAAAACCCCAAATATTATTATTATTATTAACCCTTTAAGGACGAGGCACATAAATACCCAGAAAAAAGGTTTATTTTCTATCTAAATGTGCAAAACACATCAAGAATAAGCATAATCAACAGAAATAAAGAAATATAATTTGCGGGAAATCTGTTCAGCAATAGCGGGAAAACCCAAGGCAGGAAACAGGCAATGGGCTTTACCCCAAGCCACCAAAGGCTTGATTTGGAATTTGAACAGGCAGCTCCCATCATATGTGAACCATAGGTGCATATTTCATTTGCTTTAAATCTATACAGCCGGAGATATGATATTTCTCTGCCTCCTTTGACAGTGCATTCAAAAGAAAGCCAGTAGCATGCCAAACTTCTTCCTCATCCCGTGTTTCTCCTCCAAACAAGAAAATGACGCTTGCCGGCAGCCATTCAGTGTTGGCCGAATACATTTAGCCAGAAACTTTGTACTGAATACTGAAACTAGGCAAGAAATAATTTATTTTTTGGTGTGTTGCCTGTAGGCAACACTCAGATGGAATCAAATCAATGCTTTATTCATCTCAAAAAGAGATAGGGGATGGTGGGAAAAAGTTTCTTAACTGCAGCTTGAGTAAGTCGAGTCCCTTGTGTTATAATTCGACAGTGAGCAGCACTGTACATGATAGTTTGAGATAAATGTAGGCCCTGTACGAGAGACGCAAAACACGCGATGGAAAAGAAATGTAATACGGTAACAAAAATATACAGGTGGGAAATAGGCCCAGTTACGATCAAAAACACTGAAGAGGACGACCCAATAGAAAGCCTTGGAGAGGACGGCCCACTAGAAAGCGCTGAAGAGGACGACCTACTAGAAAGCGCTGGAAAGGACGACCATCTATAGCGTTCCAATCCTTCTCTACAATTAGCACGGGGAACGAAAAGGGAGCCACCCGGCGACCGAGCAGCTTGTCACTATGAGTTGGTCATAGTGGGTCTTGAGGCGGTTCACGTTGACAATGGCTCGTCCACGACGACTCCTGTCCGAAGACGGTTCAACGGGCCCGATCACGTAGCTGACCGGAGATGTGCGTTCGATAACGTCATAGGGCCTTTACACTTGGGCAGTAGTTTTGACGAGAGCACAGCTGCAGCGGAAGGGGCCGAGAGCCACACAAGCGCTCCGGGGAGAAACATGGGCGCACAAGTGGTGTTGCCACGTGGGCTATTATGGCGCCCTTGGTTTGAAGCGCGAGATCGCGACACTCTTCGGCATGTCTGGCTGTGGCACAAATAGGCGCGCACTCAGGTGCATCCGGCTTGCACGAGAGGATTGTGTCGATTGAGTGCGACTGGTGCCGGTCGTACAATAGGAAAAAGGATGAGAAGCCAGTGGTGCTCCGAGTGGTGGTATTGTAGGCGTAAGTTAGCTGAACGTACAGCTACGTTCAGAAGCGAACTTCTGTAGGTAGCTGTACATCTCGCGTCCGTAATACCGTCGTCGAATGCGCTGGTATGTTTTGAGTACTCCCGAATGTGCAAACTGTGGGTTACGCGACGTGTGTAATTACACGGCGTTCTGCGAGAGACAGGCGATACGGGCGTAGCCGCAGTGGTGGTTGGGAGCCAGTCGATGCGATGCGTAACAGTTGACGTCCGGCCCAGGGAAGGTTCCCGACGTCGAAAGAGGTACGAAATTGTTCTAATAGGCACAGAAGCTGGGAACGTGCCGCCGGCGTATCGTTATCAGCAATGAAGGAACCGAATAGATCACAGGGTGATGGAGCCGACGTAGAAATAGCACTGAGCGTACTCTAAGTGGCGCAGTGCCTGTCATCGAGCACGTCCATTGCTGGCGCGGCTTCAACGGCTTCCACGCTTCCAAGACATTTCCCCCGCAGCAGTATCACAGTGCACGGAGTCGGCTTGCTAACAAAGATAGCGCTGGATCCCTCAGTAACTTCTACGGTCGCAAGCAGCAGACCTTTTGCGTGCAAAAGCGGTCGGATGGAGAACGTAGTGCAGCGGTGTCGGAGAGGCTGCTGGAATAGATGGACAAAACCGTTGAGAAGTTAGGGGGGCTGCAGTGTCGTCTTTGACGAGTAGGTTGTTCGAAGTCGAAGGACTGTCGGCCAGCGTGCAATCTGACAACGCCGAGAGTTCTGTTTCGGCGCGTGCGCAATAAATCGTGGCACTGTGGCGGGAGAGAAAATCCCAGACGAGGGTAACGTCCTGAGAGCACGAGAAAAGGATGATGAATACTGCGAGTTTTCCTCGCCCCAAGTGACGGAGTGAGGTCGCACCAGTGACAGCGTATGGCGGGTGGTTGGCGTCGGGCACGAAGTCGGCGACATAGCCTACGAGTGATCGTTATATGAACGGTTTGGGTGGCTGGCTACGGGTGGTGCTGCGCTAGGCGGCTGCACACGATTACAAAAACGTGTGACGTGACTGGCATAGCCGCACGCAAAGCATATGGGCCGGTTGTCAGGAGTACGCCACCGGTTCGCTGGGGCAGGTCCCATCCATGTCACTGGACGCGTTGTACGGGGCGGCTGCTGATACAACTGCATACCGGGCTGCAGTTGGGGCCTAGCCACAATGTCGGTATAACGGAAAGGCGTACTTGTACAAAGCTAGTGGTTACGTCCGCGCGACGACTTCATCGTAGCTGAGTGGTACAGCCACCGGGACCTGTTGTGGCGGCTCAACTACTTCAGCGCGTAGCTTAGTGGAGCAACCGCAGGAAAATAATGTCGCTGATCTGGTAAGATCCCGGCGATTTCCTGCGCAATCGCGCGATGCAGAGCCGCCATAAAATTTGAGACACGCTGTTGTATACGCGGCAGCTGAGAGAAAGTCATGAAAGAGACCTGGAGTGCAACTTTCTCCCGGAAGAACGCTTTCATTTCTGCAAGCAGCGCTAACTGGTCGGCGATGGTAGCGAAACCAGCAATGTGTTCGTCGCGCGATGAAGAGCGGCGTGGCAGCGAGCGCTGCCTGCGCAGCTACTCGTAGCTTTGGCATATAGTGATGATGTCGTTCGCGGACTGAGGATTCTTTGCAAGAAGCATGTTGAAAGAATCATCCGCTATCATATTCATGACGTGTAGAAATTTTTCGATCTCCGACAGCGTCGCGTTGACTCTATGCCATAAGTCGAGAACATTCTCAACGGAGCCGGTATATATATATATATATATATATATATATATATATATATATATATATATATATATATATGTATATATACAGAACAAGAGCAAGCAATGGTCGTCGATGGGTCTCTTGTGACATGTAATAAATGAAAATGGAACGAGTGGACCTAGCATCCAGGCTTAGTTCATTAGTAGCCAGGGTGTTAAAAAGAGCAGCAATATGGTATAAAACGGACTGCTGCCCATAATTTGCACGACGAGAAACGTTCCAATCAAAGGTCTGTATGTAACCCGCCATGGTTGCTCAGTGGCTATGGTGTTGGGCTGCTGAGCACGAGGTCGCGGGATCGAATCCCGGCCACGGCGGCCGCATTTCGATGGGGGCGAAATCCGAAAACACCCGTGTGCTTAGATTTATGTGCACGTTAAAGAACCCCAGGTGGTCAAAATTTCCGGAGTCCTCCACTACGGCGTGCCTGATAATCAGAAAGTGGTTTTGGCACGTAAAACCCCAAATATTATTATTATTAAAGGTCTGTATGTATCTTATATGAAATTTTCCGAGAGTTCATGTTAAACAAGCTCATGTAACCAGCATTTCCCTTTTGCAATGCTGTTTTTTACGTACACACCAGACGAAATGAGTATATAAATTCAACCTACATTATTTTCTATTCAAAAAAAATATTAGAAGTGTTTTCTTTGGAGCGAATTCTTCACGCAAAACACGCAATTCTTGCTACTACAGGAGTTGCCTGTTTGTGACATAATTTTAATTTGTTGATGTTTTGCCTTGATGTTGTTGCCCAGACTAGGTGACAATAACTTAATGTGGAGAGAAACAGGGAATTATATATAGTTGCTTCTACAATAGTGGGGAACACATGTCGGTGTCGTGTTATTCGGTTTAGCTCACTGCAAAGAAACTTGATATCTTTGGTCCAAAGTAAATTTTCTGAAAATATCACCCCTAGTGTTTTTACCTGACTTAATGTTGTAATTTCCTCATTGTTTAGATACAATATATTTTCCAGATTTAGCGCCTTATGCTGTGCGCTAACGATGATCGCTTGTGTTTTCGTTGCATATATTCTGAGGCAGTTTTTATCGCACAGCTTTAAGATATCCCCTGGAGGACGTTTGCAAAATTAATGAGAGTGTCCGGACTCATGCTCCTGAAAGAAACGGCGCTGTCGTCTGCATATGCAACCTAATTGATATCTTCAGTTGTGGAAAAAAACTATAATGCGTATAAGATATAAAAAAGAAGTGGCCCGAGAATGCTCCCTTGTTGCACACCATGGGGGATAGGTTTTGTGTTCGAGTTTGAACAATTATGGCAAACGTACTCAGACCGATGCTGGAGATAAGAGGACAAAAACGTTTTTAAACGACCACGTCGTCCGCCTTGCCTAAGCTCAGCTACAAGTGTATATGGTGAACGCTATCGAATGCTTTTGTGGCATCTAGGTGTATACCTAAGACTACGTTTTTTGCATCAAACGCTGTAGTTACAAATTCCTTTTGCGGCAAATTCCGTTGGCTTGGCTGCCGGGAAACCGTATTGTACTGTCGAGATAAGCGAGTACAGTTGCTCTTGCATGATTTTTTTCTAATGCCTTCGAAAAGACCGGTAAAATAGAAATAGGCCTTAAATTACTTGCGTCATTTTTGCTTTCACCCTTGTGGATTGCTACCACGGCGGCAATCTGCATTTCCTTCGGAAAGCAATTTCGTTATAGAAATAAGTTGTAAATTTCAGGTACAATCGGTGTGATTATGTACATAACAAATTTAATTGGCCTAATTTGCACAGTATTTGCAACACATGACTTCGAATATATGAAGACTATAAAACACGTCTTTATCTTCATTCTCAATAGTGAGAAAAAACACCATGCAGCCAGAAAAGGTTGCTGTTTTGTGAATCCAGGGAGTATTTGGCGTGGCCCAACTCTTTGGCCCTCCAACGGCTAGGAAATGATCATTTATAAACCATTCGAAAGTTCTGCTGCGCAGACAACACTGTTTTTCAAGAGAATGTTATCGACGTTAGCTACATTGACATGTTTTATAAGGCTGTTCAGTCGCTTCCAGAACTGAGAAGAATTATCCACCACATCGTTAAAACAGGCTTGATAACGCTTTTCCTTTGGCGACTTCTAATTTAGCTTTGAGTTTATTTCTAAACACTTTGAAAGCTTTACATTTGTTGAAATCTGTGGTTTTGACACATTTCTAGTACATGCAGTTTTTAAGTTTATCTGCCTGCGAAGATCCATCGTCTCCATCCACGGTTTGCGAGATTTTTTTTTATCTCCCGTGTACATCGGGAAAATGTTTTTTATACATGGCTTTGAATTCCACCATAAAGGCTTTATACAAGCAATCAGCATCAGTAAAAGACAGAACGTGGCTCCAATCAAGATCCTCAACTTGTACCTCGAAAGCTATGCAGGTCATCAGCGACATCCTGTGTGGATGTATGGAAGTGCTTCGTTTCCATCAGAAATCAAAGCCAAGACGGGTTGACGGCCACTAATATGTAACAAACAACTGTTCCACTTGACACAACTGCATTGTTTGTATTGGTAATAACGAGAACAAGAAGGCTCTCTATTTTATCAGTGATGTGTGAGGCTATCTGTTTTATTAACATTATTAATGCCGCTAGATGTGAGGATTCACAGAAAATTACTACTCATATTGGCAACTTATAACATATCTGTGTTCAGGTTACCGCTCAGAAACAGTACATACTTATTGTGTGACACTAATTCTGACATTCTCTAAAAAAATTAGGAGATACATGACAACGTGCGTTTGCAGATCGGTAAACCACATATGTAACCGTGAGCCATTTTTCCCAGTTAATATTTTATAATCAACATCTGAGACAGAGAATTCCTCTAAAAGTTGCGCTGCGTGAGCGCGACTAACCAACAGTAATACGCTGCCGCCCCTCCGTGGCGGGCGGTTGAGTACAAACATTTGATAACTAGTACACGTAAATGTTGTGACGTGCCGCCTGTACCAAGTTTCTGAGACCATGATGGCGTCAAAAAGAACCCCGGCAGAATCAACCAGCCAATTCATATCCTCAAGCTTATTTTCCAATGACTGTGCATTCCGGTGAAGGAAGGCTAGGGAGTTTTTGGACATGTGGACTTGTTTGTCTTTTTCGGCGGAGCGCTTTTCACCATCTAAAAAGTATTATTGCTCAGCGCGGAACGCGCCCGCATGTATTGGAATTTTGTCGAATGACATCGATGGTTCTGTTGTCACCGATGCTTATGTAATCTGATTGCATGTGCGAGGCGACTTGTGTATAACTTTCTGGAAGACAGGCGGACATCATCGATTACTCTGGAACCTTCGATGAAAGCCGATGCGCTTGACCGGTAGATGAGATTTTCAACGATCACCGACTGTGTTTGCCACTCTCGTTGTTCCTTGAGCGTAGCCTCGTTTTGAGGGCACAGGTTCGCCCAATAAAAAGCTTGTTTTGTCACTCACAGTTTTGCTGCTTGCTTCACCGTCACTACCACGTGACATCTGGTGACCGTGCTTTTCGTTCATGTACCGGACGCCCCCGACAAGCCGTGATCTAAGCCCGGACCGTAAAGGCAACACCAACGTCGTCCCGGTCCATCGAGCAAGCCACCGCTAACAACTGCCCCCAGAGCAGGGACTTCTACCTGAGACGACGAAGAAGATCGTGGCCAAGACAACCGCAATGGCAGCCCATCGTTCTGCAACAGCCCAGGAAACCACTGACCTTCCGCGATTCATCGTGTGAGGACCGGCAAAACTGGCTGGAAACATACAAAAGGGTCGCTGCTTTGAACAACTGGAACTCCGACGACTAACTGCGGCATGCCTATTTCGCCTTAGAAGACGCCGCCAGGACGTGCTTTGAGGACCGGGAATCGACCCTGACCACGTGGGACCTGTTACACAACGGCTTCCTGCAGACCTTGACGAGCGTCCTGCGCAAAGCGCGAACCCAAGCTTTAGTAGAAACCCGCATGCAGTGGCCGAACGAGAACATCGCAGTCTTTGCGGATCAAATGACATGCCTCTTCCGCCACGCCGACCCCGACATGTTTGAACAAAGTTAGGTTCTTGGTGCGGGATGTGCAAGAACAACTATTCACCAGATTGATATGCAACCCGGCGAAGATTGTCGCTGAATTTGTTTCCGAGACTACAATGATCTAGATAACGCTTCAAATGCGCATCAGGTTATACAACCTCCATGCACTGACAACAAATTGCTACGAAGCTCAAGCGCTAGGCGCCGAGGACCTGCGCGAGACGATAAGAGCCATCGTGCGGAAAGAGCTGCTTAGGTTGTGCCCCCGGTCGCAGCTCCAGGTGGCCTTTACCACTGAAATAATTAAAGAAGAACTTGAGTGGTCACTAGAAGTACCAGAAGTTCCAGCAACACCACAACCACAGGCTGAAAGCATGACCTACGCCGACGTCGCCCGCCAATGTCCCCTTACGCGACCATGCCAGTGCGCCGTAACACCACCATTCCGTCATCTGCCACCACCTCCGCCAGCACGCCCGCCCGTCGCACAGCGTAACACCCCCCGAAGACCGACATTTGGAGCACCCCCGACCATCGTTCGTTCTGCTATCACTCTGCGAAAGTCGAACATGTCTACCGCCGATGCCCATACTGCGAAATTGGACTACGAGAGTTCGCCATCAACGCTCCGCGCCGGCAGCAAGGGGAACGCCCTCGCGACATCGCCGACTACATCGCCGCCACTGAGTGGAGTCATCGACTACCGTCCCGTTCGCGTAACCTTCGCCGTCACCAGGTCGCCACCTGACGCCGCAGCACCGACCATACACTGGCTCAGCAAGGGGCCGGTCCGCCGGCCAATATCCGGAAAACTAAATGCAGCAACTGATGAAGGTGTGGTTGCTGTTCGTCGAAATGACGAAGTTCCTCCGCCACCGACGAAGACGCTGAAGACACTATTTAGACGGCATAACAACGACACGCCGCCATCCCGACGAAGCCTGGGAGCAAAGAACGCACCGGCGAAGGACCTGACGACGCGACATACTAGACATACGTCAACGCAACGCAGCCGTGATACGACGCCAGGACATAACTGCAGCGCAAAACAAAGAGCCACCGACCTCGACGTGTTGCTCCACGGCCATGCAGTCACCGCATTACTAGACACAGAAGCTGACTACTCCGTCATTAGTGAACCCTTCGCCGCCAAGTTGAAGAAAGTTGAGACTGTGAGGGAATCAGAATAGGTTTTTATTTTCCTCAAGGAAGAATGGACCCCAGAAAAATTTGGTCATTGAGCAGCTTGACGAAACCTGGGGCCCTACAGGCAGAAGCAACAGCGGCAACACAGATAGTGTTCTTGGCGCTTTCTCCTGCCCCTAAAGTTACTGTAATTATATTTCGCTGCTTTACGCAATGCTTGTGAGGTACGCTCAGCGCATCCGAATTTTCGATGCAATTAGCAAAAGGCATCTTATCCGTGTGACGCAGAAAGTTTTGCCTGTACTGAACCTTGCTGGGACAATTCTCGGCGCTTTCTCTGACCCCTAAAAAACTGTAATTAATTTCGTTGCTTTTCGGAATGCTTTCGAGGTACGCTCGGTGAATCCGAATTTTCGATGCAGTTAGCAAAAGGCATCTTAACCAAGTGACGCAGAAAGTTTTACCTGTACTGAACCTCGCTTAAACAATTCATGGCGCTTTCTCTGACGCCTAAATTACTGAAATTATTTGGTTCCTTTTTGGAATGCTTTTGACGTATGCTCGGCGCATCCGAATTTTTGATGCAGTTAGCAAAAGGCATCTTAACCGTGTGACGCAGAAAGTTTCGCCTGTACTGAACCCTGCTGGGACAATCTTGGCGCTTTCTGTGACCCCTAAAATTACTGTAATTAATTTCGTTGCTTTTCGGAATGTTTCTGGGGTATGCTCGGCGCATCCAAATTTTCGATGCAGTTAGCAAAAGGCATCTCATCATCATCATCATCATCATTTATTTTTCCTTAAGGACCCCTGTCGGGATATTACATAAGGGGGGGTTACAGAAGATAAGGATAGAAACAAAGATATGGTTACAATTTCTTACAAGACTCAGCCTGTGGATTCGCATTAAAAATAAAAAAATAAAACAACAACAACAACAAGAGGCACACTGAATAGAATGCAAAAGCAAATCAGCAGAACAGTCACAATGTGAGACGGCAATCGCAAAAGAATGAAGGCACAGTACGGTCATTGTAAGGTTAGGGTTTAAGGTGATCAGTAAGCAGCTGCTTGAAGATAATGGGGTTGCGCTCATTGACAACTCTATCTGGTAAATTGTTCCACTCTATAATGGCACTAGGCAAAAACGATTGATTAAAGGAAGCTGTTGAACCATGCAAGCGCTGGATGCTGCAAGAGTTAAAAAGGCGACGAGATGTACGGGTTGGTGGGATTAGAAGCCTTCCATGCAGTTCGGGGAAGTTATAATAAAGTCGTTGGAAAAGGCACAGTTTCGCAATTTTCCGACGCAACACCAATGGTTCGAGTCCTAGAGACGATTTAATCGCACTGACACTTTCTTCACGGCTGTATCTGGAAGTGATGAATCTAGCAGCACGATTTTGTATTGATTCTAACATATTAATTAAGTAAGCTTGGTGCGGGCTCCAAATAGCTGAGGCGTAGTCAAGTTTACTTCGAATAAAAGTTTCATAAGCTAGTTTTCTTGTGGATGAGGGGCACAGCGCAAGGGTACGTCTGACGTAACCAACTGATTTATTAGTGTCGGTAGCCAATTTTGTTATATGGTCGGACCAGGTCAACTTGCTATTAATAGTAATACCGAGATAACGATACGACTCAACGGTGGATAGGGCTGTCGAGTTTAAAAAGTACGAGTGATTCTTGTTAGAGTGTTTACGGGATACCTGCATAACATTACATTTGGAGATGTTAAGTTTCATTAAAGAGTTGGAACACCAGGTTTCTAATGAATGTAAGTCTTTTTGGAGCGTTGCATGGTCGGCTGGGTCTGTAATGCGACGGTAGATTACGCAGTCATCTGCAAAAAGTCGGATATTGGATGATATGCCGTTGGGAAGGTCGTTTATGAAGATGAGAAAGAGAAGGGGACCGAGGACGGACTCCTGTGGTACTCCGGAGATGACGCTAGCAGTGGTTGAGAAATGATTTCCGATAGCTGTGTACTGGAATCGATTAGTAAGAAAGCAACGGATCTATGACAGTGCGAGAGGGTCGAGACCGAGGCATGAAAGTTTGGCCAAAAGCCGCTGATGGGGAACACAGTCAAATGCTTTGGCGAAGTCTAGATATATGACGTCAGTTTGAAGTGATGAGTCTAAATTCAGGTGAAGTTCAGTAATAAATTCAAAAAGCTGTGTATCGCATGACAAACCAGGCCGGAAACCATGCTGATTGTGAAAAAAGAAGGAATGATCACCGAGATGACATGCTATTTGCGAATATATTATATGTTCTAGTAGTTTACAGGGAATACTCGTTAGGGAAATGGGGCGATAGTTGGAAGGATCAGAGCGGCTGCCTGACTTATATACCGGTACCACTTTACTAATCTTCCAGTCATTTGGAAGTGAACTGTCAGTAATGGACTGGGTAAAAATTATTTGTAATATATGACTGGAAATTCCTTTCGTACCTTTTAGTACCTTAGCAGTGATGTTATCTGGCCCGGGGGCACTAGAAATCTTTAGGTTATCAATAAGTTTCATAATGCCTTGAGAAGTAATTGTAATGGGAAACATGAGGGGAAAACTGTGGATGGGCAAATCAAAGTCCTTCAGTGCAGGCTCACGAGTGAAAACAGAAGAAAAATATGAGTTCATTACGTCTGACCGCTGATCAAGCGGCACGTTTGAACCGTCAGGATAAGTCAAGGAAATGTTATTGGAGCTATTGTTTGGTTTCAAAATATTCCAAAATGTCTTGGGTTTGACACGTATGATGTTAGGCAAATCGTGGTGGAAGAACTTCTTTTTGGATTGTCTCAAAGTGCTAGTGTATTTGCGCAGGCATTTGAAGTACTTGTCCCACTTTGAACAAGATTTAGAGCGTTTCGCATCACGAAACAGACGTTTTTTCCTTCCCGACAGCCTCCGAAGTGTGTTGGAAAACCAGGGTTTTCCTAAATCACCGCGAATGCGAACAAGAGGTACATGTCTCTCAACAAGCCGTAATAATTTATTCTTAAATAACAACCAGTTTTCATCTACTGTACGAGAAGGAGCAGTCTCACGAAAAAAATGTGAGAAAGTGTTCAGTTCAGTGTTAATTTTGCTAAAATCTGCTTTGTTGTAGTCCCTAATGTATTTGGTCGAGGGCTGTCTGAAAGGAACTGGGATGCAGAGATTAAATAGCAGTAATTTGTGGTCGCTTAGACCAGCTACGGATGATAGCGATTTTATTATTTTGGGGTTAGAGACAACGACAAGGTCTAGAATGTTCTCCCCACGGGTTGCCATATTAACCATCTGAGTAAAGTTGAATGTAAGGATTGTGTCAAGAAAATCTTTGGATTGCTGGTAATGTGCGTCTAGATTTGCCCAGTTAATGTCCGGAAAATTAAAATCGCCGCAGAGCATAAAGTTCGCAGACGTGAAGCGTGAGTAAAGATTCGCTAGTACAGAATTTAGTTCATCGTTGAAAGAAACATCACAGTCAGGAGCGCGATAACAAGCTATAATTACAGTCATACTTGACCGAAGTGATATATTTACACACAAAATTTCATGTTAACAGTTCAATTTGGTGACATATGAAGGAACACTTTCTTTCACAAAAATCAAAATGCCGCCTCCCCTGCGCCCCAACCTGTCAAGCCTGTGAACAGCGTATGTGTGGCTATCATTTAGTAGCTCGTGGTCAGCAATATTTGGATGCAGCCAAGATTCCGTAAGTATAGCAAGGTCAGTATTGTTGTCTTTCAAGAGAGATTCTAGAGCATCCTTCTTAGGCAGGTAACTACGCATGAATGAAGGGAAAAACTACGCATGTAACTACGCATGTTTGCAAGCAAGACCGACATACTTTGATAAACAGGGACAGTAACCGAGGCGCGGCAGGTCTGGGGGGGAGAGGAGGGGCGCGCATGCCTGGAGAGACGCAGTGACCGCTATGCCCTCAGTTCAACTATACAATCAGATTCAGCATTGTACGTGAATTGTTTGCCATCAAGCAACAGCTTGTCAAAGCGAAGTTTAAATGATCTGCCGCTCTGTTGTCCATGAAGATAAAGTTTCCTTCGCGCCTGTCGAACTCTGGCTGAGTAGTCCTCGCGAATCGAAAAATTCGTGCCCTTGAGCTTAGAAGCCACTGCAAGAATTCTTGGCAATTCTTGGCGCTTTCTGCGATAGCTAAAATTACTGTAATTTATTTCGTTGCTTTTCAGAATGCTTCTCAGGTGCGCTCAGCGCATCCGAATTTTTGATGCAATAAGCAAATGCCTCTTAACCGTGTGACGCAGAAAGTTTCGCCTGTACTGAACCTTGCTGGGACAATTCTCGGCGCTTTCTCTGACCCCTCAAATTACTCTAAATAACTTCGTTGCTCTTCGGAACGCTTTTGAGGTACGCTCGGCGCATCCGAATTTTCGATGCAGTTAGCAAAAGGCATCCTAACCGTGTGACACAGTTAGTTTCACCTCTACTGAGCCTCGGTGGGACAATTCTTGGCGCTTTCTCTGACCCCTAAAATTACTGTAATTATTTCGTTGCTTTTCGGAATGATCTTGAGGTACGCTCGGCACATCCGAATTTTCGATGCAATAAGCAAAACGCCTCTTAACCGTGTGACGCAGAAAGTTTCGCCTGTACTGAACCTTGCTGGGACAATTCTCGGCGCTTTCTCTGACCCCTAAATTTACTCTATATAATTTCGTTGCTTTTCGGAATGCATTTGAGGTACGCTCGGCGCATCCGAATTTTCGATGCAGTTAGCAAAAGGCCTCTTAACCGTGTGCCGCAGAAAGTTTCGACTGTACTGAACCTTTCTGGGACAATTCTTGGCGCTTTCTCTTACCCCTAAAAAACTTTAATTATTTCATGGCTCTCGGAATGCTTTTGAGGTACGCTCGGCGCATCCGAATTTCTGATGATGTTAGTACAAAGCATCTTAACCGTGTGACGCAGTTAGTTTCACCTGTACTGAACATTGCTGGGACAATTCTCGGCGCTTTCTCTGACGGCTAAAATTACTGTAATAATTTCGTTGCTTTTTGGAATGCTTTTGAGGTACGCTCGGCACATCCGAATTTTCGATGCAGTTAGCGAAAGGCATCTTAATCGTGTGACGCAGAAAGTTTCGCCTGTACTGAACCTTGCTGCGACAATTCTTGGCGCTTTCTGTGATACCTAAAATTACTGTAATTTATTTCGTTGCTTTTCAGAATGCTTCTCAGTTGCGCTCAGCGCATCCGAATTTTCGATGCAATAAGCAAATGCCTCTTAACCGTGTGACGCAGAAAGTTTCGCCTGTACTGAACCTTGCTGGGACAATTCTCGGCGCTTTCTCTGACCCCTAAAATTACTGTAATGATTTCGTTGCTTTTCGGAATGATCTTGAGGTACGCTCGGCACATCCGAATTTTCGTTGCAATAAGCAAAACGCCTCTTAACCGTGTGACGCAGAAAGTTTCGCCTGTACTGAACCTTGCTGGGACAATTCTCGGCGCTTTCTCTGACCCCTAAAATTACTCTAAATAATTTCGTTGCTTTTCGGAATGCTTTTGAGGTACGCTCGGCGCATCCGAATTATCGATGCAGTTAGCAAAAGGCATCTTAACCGTGTGCCGCAGAAAGTTTCGCCTGTACTGAACCTTGCTGGGACAATTCTTGGCGCTTTCTCTTACCCCTAAAATTATTTTAATTAATTTCATGGCTCTCGGAATGCTTTTGAGGTACGCTCGGCGCATCCGAATTTCTGATGCATTTAGCACAAAGCATCTTAACCGTGTGACGCAGTTAGTTTCACCTGTACTGAACATTGCTGGGACAATTCTCGGCGCTTTTTCTGACCCCTAAAGTTACTGTAATTATTTCGTTGCTTTTCGGAATGCTTTTGTGGTACGCTCGGCACATCCGAATTTTCGATGCAGTTGCAAAAGGCATCCTAATCGTGTGACGCAGAAAGTTTCGCCTCTACTGAACCTTGCTGGGACAATTCCTGGCGCTTTCTGTGATACCTAAAATTACTGTAATTAATTTCGTTGCTTTTCGGAATGCTTTTGAGGTACGCTCGGCGCACCCGAATTTTCGATGCAGTTAGCAAAAGACATCCTAACCGTGTGACGCAGAAAGTTTCGCCTGTATTGAACATTGGTGGGACAATTCTTTGCGCTTTCTCTTACCCCTAAAATTACTGTAATTAATTTCGTTGCTTTTTGGAATGTTTCTGAGGCACGCTCGGCGCATCCGAATTTTCGATGCAGTTAGCAAAAGGCGTCTTAACCGTGTGCCACAGAAAGTTTCGGGTGTACTTAACCTTGGTGCGAAAATTCTTGGCGCTTTCTCTTACCCCTAATGTTACTGTAATTATATTTCGCTGCTTTACGGAATGCTTTTGAGGTACGCTCAGTGCATCCGAATTTTCGATGCAGTTAGCAAAAGGTATCTTAACCGTGTGACGCAGTTAGTTTCACCTGTACTGAACATTGCTGGGAAAATTTTTGGCGCTTTCTCTGACCCCTAAAATTACTGTAATTATTTCGTTGCTTTTTGGAATGCTTCTGAGGTACGCTCGGTGCATCCAAATTTTCGATGCAGTTAGCAAAATGCATCTTAGCTATGTGACGCAGAAAGTTTCGCCTGTACTGAACCTTGCTGGGACAATTCTCGACGCTTTCTCTGACCTCTAAAATTGCTGTACATAATTTCGTTGCTTTTCGGAATGCTTTTGAGGTACGCTCGGCGCATCCGAATTTTCGATGCAGTTAGCAAAAGGCATCTTAACCGTGTGACGCAGAAAGTTTCGCCTGTACTGAACCTTGCTGGGACAATTCTTGGCGCTTTCTCCTACCCCTAAGATTACTGTAATTAATTTCGTTGCTTTTCAGAATGCATCTGAGGTACGCTCGGCGCATCCCAATTTTCGAAGCAATAAGCAAAAGGCCTCTTAACCTTGTGACGCAGAAAGTTTCGCCTGTACTGAACCTTGCTGGGACAATTCTTGGCGCTTTCTCTGACCCCTAAAATTACTCTAAATAATTTCGTTGCTTTTCGGAATGCTTTTGAGGTACGCTCGGCGCATCCAAATTTTCGATGCAGTTAGCAAAAGGCATCTTAACCGTTTGACGCAGAAAGTTTCGCCTGTACTGAACCTTGCTGGGACAATCCTTGGCGCTTTCTCTTACCCATAAAATTACTGTAATTAATTTCGTTGCTTTTCAGAATGCATCTGAGGTAGGCTCGGCGCATCCGAATTTTCAACGCAATAGGCATAATGCCTCTTAACCATGTGATGCAGAAAGTTTCGCCTCTACTGAACCTTGCTAGGACAATTCTTGGCGCTTTCTCTTACCCCTAAAATTACTGTAATTAATTTCGTTGCTTTTCGGTATGTTTCTGAGGTACGCTCGGCGCATCCGAATTTTCGATGCAGTTAGCAAAAGGCATCTTAACCGTGTGCCGCTGAAAGTTTCGCCTGTACTGAACCTTGCTGGGAAAATTCTTGGCGCTTTCTCTGACCCCTAAAATTACTGTAATTAATTTCGTTTCTTTTTGGAATGCTTCTGAGGTACGCTCCGTGCATCCAAATTTTCGATGCAGTTAGCAAAATGCATCTTAGCTATGTGACGCAGAAAGTTTCGCCTGTACTGAACCTTGCTGGGACAATTCTCGACGCTTTCTCTGACCCCTAAAATTGCTGTTCATAATTTCGTTGCTTTTCGGAATGCTTTTGAGGTACGCTCGGTGCATCCGAATTTTCGATGCAGTTAGCAAAAGGCATCTTAACCGTGTGCCGCAGAAAGTTTCGCCTGTACTTCACCTTGCTGGGTAAATTATTGGCCCTTTCTTTTACCCCTAAAGTTACTGTATTTCATTTCGCTGCTTTACGGAATGCTTCTGAGGTACGCTCAGCGCATCCGAAATTTCAATGCAATTAGCAAAAGGCATCTTATCCATGTGACGCAGAAAGTTTCGCGTGTACTGAACCTTGCTGTGACAATTCTTGGCGCTTTCTGTGATACCTAAAAATACTGTAATTTATTTCGTTTCTTTTCAGAATGTTTCTGAGGTGCGCTCAGCGCATCCGAATTTTCGATGCAATAAGCAAAACGCCTCTTAACCGTGTGACGCAGAAAGTTTCGCCTGTACTGAACCTTGCTGAGACAATTCTCGGCGCTTTCTCTGACCCCTAAAATTACTCTAAATAACTTCGTTGCTCTTCGGAATGCTTTTGAGGTACGCTCGGTGCATGCGAATTTTCGATGCAGTTATCAAAAGGCATCTTAACCGTGTGACGCAGAAAGTTTCGCCTGTACTGAACCTTGCTGGGACAATTCTTGGGGCTTTCTCTTACCCCTAATGTTACTGTAATTATATTTCGCTGCTTTAGGGAATGCTTTTGAGGTACGCTCGGTGCATTCGAATTTTCGATGCAGTTCGCAAAAGGTAGCTTAACCATGTGACGCAGAAAGCTTCGCCTGTACTGAACCTTGCTGGGAAAATTCTTGGCGCTTTCTCTTACCCCTAATGTTACTGTAATTATATTTCGCGGCTTTAGGGAATGCTTTTGAGGTACGCTCGGTGCATCCGAAATTTCAATACAATTAGCAAAAGGCATCTTATCCTTGTGACGCAGAAATTTTCGCCTGTACTGAACCTTGCTGGGACAATTCTTGGCGCTTTCTCTTACCCCTAAAATTACTTTAATATAATTTCGTTGCTTTCGGAATGCATTTGAGGTACGCTCGGCACATCCGAATTTTCGATGCAGTTAGCAAAAGGCATCTTAATCGTGTGACGCAGAGAGTTTCGCCTGTACTGAACCTTGCTGCGAAAATTCTTGGCGCTTTCTGTGATACCTAAAATTAGTATAATTTATTTCGTTGCTTTTCAGAATGCTTCTCAGGTGCGCTCAGTGCATCCGAATTTTCGATGCAATAAGGAAATGCCTCTTAACCGTGTGACGCAGAAAGTTTCGCCTGTACTGAACCTTGCTGGGACAATTCTCGGCGCTTTCTCTGACCCCTAAAATTACTCTAAATAACTTCGTTGCTCTTCGGAATGCTTTTGAGGTACGCTCGGCGCATCCGAATTTTCGATGCAGTTAGCAAAAGGCATCCTAACCGTGTGACGCAGTTAGTTTCACCTGTACTGAACCTCGGTGGGACAATTCTTGGCGCTTTCTCTGACCCCTAAAATTACTGTAATTATTTCGTTGGTTTTCGGAATGATCTTGAGGTACGCTCGGCACATCCGAATTTTCGATGCAATAAGCAAAACGCCTCTTAACCGTGTGACGCAGAAAGTTTCGCCTGTACTGAACCTTGCTGGGACAATTCTTGGCGCTTTCTCTGACCCCTAAAATTACTCTAAATAATTTCGTTGCTTTTCGGAATGCTTTTGAGGTACGCTCGGCGCATCCAAATTTTCGATGCAGTTAGCAAAAGGCATCTTAACCGTGTGACGCAGAAAGTTTCGCCTGTACTGAACCTTGCTGGGACAATCCTTGGCGCTTTCTCTGACCCCTAAAATTACTTAAATAATTTCGTTGCTTTTCAGAATGCATCTGAGGTAGGCTCGGCGCATCCGAATTTTCAATGCAATAGGCATAAGGCCTCTTAACCATGTGATGCAGAAAGTTTCGCCTCTACTGAATCGTGCTAGGACAATTCTTGGCGCTTTCTCTTACCCCTAAAATTACTGTAATTAATTTCGTTGCTTTTCGGTATGTTTCTGAGGTACGCTCGGCGCATCCGAATTTTCGATGCAGTTAGCAAAAGGCATCTTAACCGTGTGCCGCAGAAAGTTTCGCCTGTACTGAACCTTGCTGGGAAAATTCTTGGCGCTTTCTCTTACCCCTAAATTTACTGTAATTATATTTCGCTGCTTTTCGGAATGCTTTTGAGGTACGCTCGGCGCATCCGAATTTTCGATGCAATTAGCAAAAGGCATCTTAACCGTGTGACGCAGAAAGTTTCGCCTGTACTGAACCTTGCTGGGACAATTCTTGGCTCTTTCTCCTACCCCTAAGATTACTGTAATTATTTCGTTGCTTTTCAGAATGCATCTGAGGTACGCTCGGCGCATCCGAATTTTCGATGCAATAAGCAAAAGGCCTCTTAACCTTGTGACGCAGAAATATTCGCCTGTACTGAACCTTGCTGGGACAATTCTTGGCGCTTTCTCTGACCCCTAAAATTACTCTAAATAATTTCGTTGCTTTTCGGAATGCTTTTGAGGTACGCTCGGCGCATGCAAATTTTCGATGCAGTTAGCAAAAGGCATCTTAACCGTGTGACGCAGAAAGTTTCGCCTGTACTGAACCTTGCTGCGACAATCCCTGGCGCTTTCTCTTACCCCTAAAATTACTGTAATTAACTTCGTTGCTTTTCAGAATGCATCTGAGGTAGGCTCGGCGCATCCGAATTTTCAATGCAATTGGCATAAGGCCTCTTAACCATGTGATGCAGAAAGTTTCGCCTCTACTGAAGCTTGCTAGGACAATTCATGGCGCTTTCTCTTACCCCTAAAATTACTGTAATTAATTTCGTTGCTTTTCGGTATGTTTCTGAGGTACGCTCGGAGCATCCGAATTTTTGATGCAGTTAGCAAAAGGCATCCTAACCGTGTGCCGCAGAAAGTTTCGCCTGTACTGAACCTTGCTGGGACAATTCTTCGCGCTTTCTCTTACCCCTAAAATTACTTTATTTAATTTCATGGCTCTGGGAATGCTTTTGAGGTACGCTCGGCGCATCCGAATTTCTGATGCAGTTAGCACAAAGCATCTTAACCGTGTGACGCAGTTAGTTTAACCTGTAGTGAACATTGCTGGGAAAATTCTCGGCGCTTTTTCTGACCCCTAAAATTACTGTAATTATTTGGTTGCTTTTCGTAATGCTTTGTGGTACGCTCGGCCCATCCGAATTTTCGATGCAGTTAGCAAAAGGCATCTTAATCGTGTGATGCAGAAAGTTTCGCCTCTACTGAACCTTGCTGGGACAATTCTTGGCGCTTTCTGTGATACCCAAAATTACTGTAATTAATTTCGTTGCTTTTCCGAATGCTTTTGAGGTACGCTCGGCGCATCCGAATTTTCGATGCAGTTGGCAAAAGACATCCTAACCCTGTGACGCAGAATGTTTCGCCTGTATTGAACATTGCTGGGACAATTCTTGACGCTTTCTCCTACCCCTAAAATTACTGTAATTAATTTCGTTGCTTTTTGGAATGTTTCTGAGGCACGCTCGGCGCATCCGAATTTTCGATGCAGTTAGCAAAATGTACTTAACCGTGTGCCACAGAAAGTTTCGGGTGTACTTAACCTTGGTGCGAAAATTCTTGGCGCTTTCTCTTACCCCTAATGTTACTGTAATTATATTTCGCTGCTTTACGGAATGCTTTTGAGGTACGCTCGGTGCATCCGAATTTTCGATGCAGTTAGCAAAAGGTATCTTAACCGTGTGACCCAAAAAGTTTCGCCTGTACTGAACCTTGCTGGGAAAATTCTTGGCGCTTTCTCTGACCCCTAAAATTACTGTAATTATTTCGTTGCTTTTTGGAATGCTTCTGAGGTACGCTCGGTGCATCCAAATTTTCGATGCAGTTAGCAAAATGCATCTTAGCTATGTGACGCAGAAAGTTTCGCCTGTACTGAACCTTGCTGGGACAATTCTCGACGCTTTCTCTGACCTCTAAAATTGCTGTACATAATTTCGTTGCTTTTCGGAATGCTTTTGAGGTACGCTCTGTAAATCCGAATTTACGATGCAGTAAGCAAAATGCACCTTAACGGTGTGACAGAGAAAGTTTCGCCTGTACTGAACCTTGCTGGAACGATTCTCAGCGCTTTCTCTGACCCCTAAAATTTGTGTAAGTAATTTCGTTGCTTTTCGGAATGCTTCTGACATACAATCGGCGCATCCGTATTTTCGATGCAGTTAGCAAAAGGCATCCTAACCGTGTGACGCGGTTAGTTTCACCCGTACTGAAGCTCGGTGGGACAATTCTTGGCGCTTTCTCTGACCCCTAAAATTACTGTAATTATTTCGTTGCTTTTCGGAATGATCTTGAGGTACGCTCGGCACATCCGAATTTTCGATGCAATAAGCAAAACGCCTCTAAACCGTGTGACGCAGAAAGTTTCGCCTGTACTGAACCTTGCTGGGACAATTCTCGGCGCTTTCTCTGAGCCCTAAAATTACTCTAAATAATTTCGTTGCTTTTCGGAATGCTTTTGAGGTACGCTCGGCGCATCCGAATTTTCGATGCAGTGAGCAAAAGGCATCTTAACCGTGTGACGCAGAAAGTTTCGCCTGTACTGAACCTTGCTGGGACAATTCTTGGCGCTTTCTCCTACCCCTAAGATTACTGTAATTATTTCGTTGCTTTTCAGAATGCATCTGAGGTACGCTCGGCGCATCCGAATTTTCGATGCAATAAGCAAAAGGCCTCTTAACCTTGTGACGCAGAATGTTTCGCCTGTACTGAACCTTGCTGGGACAATTCTTGGCGCTTTCTCTGACCCCTAAAATTACTCTAAATAATTTCGTTGCTTTTCGGAATGCTTTTGAGGTACGCTCGGCGCATGCAAAGTTTCGATGCAGTTAGCAAAAGGCATCTTAACCATGTGACGCAGAAAGTTTCGCCTGTACTGAACCTTGCTGCGACAATCCTTGGCGCTTTCTCTTACCCCTAAAATTACTGTAATTAATTTCGTTGCTTTTCAGAATGCATCTGAGGTAGGCTCGGCGCATCCGAATTTTCATTGCAATAGGCATAAGGCCTCTTAACCATGTGATGCAGAAAGTTTCGCCTCTACTGAACCTTGCTAGGACAATTCTTGGCGCTTTCTCTTACCCCTAAAATTACTGTAATTAATTTCGTTGCTTTTCGGTATGTTTCTGAGGTACGCTCGGAGCATCCGAATTTTCGATGCAGTTAGCAAAAGGCATCTTAACCGTGTGCAGCAGAAAGTTTCGCCTGTACTGAACCTTGCTGGGACAATTCTTGGCGCTTTCTCTTACCCCTAAAATTACTTTATTTAATTTCATTGCTGTCGGAATGCTTTTGAGGTACGCTCGGCGCATCCGATTTTCTGATGCAGTTAGCACAAAGCATCTTAACCGTGTGACGCAGTTAGTTTCACCTGTACTGAACATTGCTGGGACAATTCTCGGCGCTTTTTCTGACCCCTAAAATTACTGTAATTATTTCGTTGCTTTTCGGAATGTTTTCGTGGTACGCTCGGCACATCCGAATTTTCGATGCAGTTGCAAAAGGCCTCTTAACCTTGTGACGCAGAAAGATTCGCCTGTACTGAACCTTGCTGGGACAATTCTTGGCGCTTTCTCTGACCCCTAAAATTACTCTAAATAATTTCGTTGCTTTTCGGAATGCTTTTGAGGTACGCTCGGCGCATGCAAAGTTTCGATGCAGTTAGCAAAAGGCATCTTAACCATGTGACGCAGAAAGTTTCGCCTGTATTGAACATTGCTGGGACAATTCTTGGCGCTTTCTCCTACCCCTAAAATTACTGTAATTAATTTCGTTGCTTTTTGGAATGTTTCTGAGGCACGCTCGGCGCATCCGAATTTTCGATGCAGTTAGCAAAAGGTACTTAACCGTGTGCCACAGAAAGTTTCGGGTGTACTTAACCTTGGTGCGAAAATTCTTGGCGCTTTCTCTTACCCCTAATGTTACTGTAATTATATTTCGCTGCTTCACGGAATGCCTTTGAGGTACGCTCGGTGCATCCGAATTTTGGATGCAGTTAGCAAAAGGTATCTTAACCATGTGACCCAAAAAGTTTCGCCTGTACTGAACCTTGCTGGGAAAATTATTGGCGCTTTCTCTGACCCCTAAAATTACTGTAATTTTTTTCGTTGCTTTTCAGAATGCTTCTCACGTGCGCTCAGCGCATCCGAATTTTCGATGCAATAAGCAAATGCCTCTTAACCGTGTGACGCAGAAAGTTTCGCCTGTACTGAACCTTGCTGGGTCAATTCTCGGCGCTTTCTCTGACCCCTAAAATTACTCTAAATAACTTCGTTGCTCTTCGGAATGCTTTTGAGGTACGCTCGGCGCATCCGAATTTTCGATGCAGTTAGCAAAAGGCATCTTAACCGTGTGCCGCTGAAAGTTTCGCCTGTACTGAACCTTGCTGGGAGAATTCTTGGCGCTTTCTCTTACCCCTAAAATTACTTTAATTAATTTCATGGCTCTCGGAATGCTTTTGAGGTACGCTCGGCGCATCCGAATTTCTTATGCATTTAGCACAAAGCATCTTAACCGTGTGACGCAGTCAGTTTCACCTGTACTGAACATTGCTGGGACAATTCTCGGCGCTTTTTCTGACCCCTAAAATTACTGTAATTATTTCGTTGCTTTTCAGAATGCATCTGAGGTACGCTCGGCGCATCCGAATTTTCGATGCAATAAGCAAAAGGCCTCTTAACCTTGTGACGCAGAAAGTTTCGCCTGTACTGAACCTTGCTGGGACAATTCTTGGCGCTTTCTCTGACCCCTAAAATTACTCTAAATAATTTTGTTGCTTTTCGGAATGCTTTTGAGGTACGCTCGGCGCATCCGAATTTTCGATGCAGTTAGCAAATGGCATCTTAACCGTGCGACGCAGAAAGTTTCGCCTGTACTGAACCTTGCTGGGACAATTCTTGGCGCTTTCTCTTACCCCTAAAATTACTGTAATTAATGTCATTGCTTTCCAGAATGCATCTGAGGTACGCTCGGCGCATCGGAATTTTCGATGCAATAAGCAAAAGGCCTCTTAACCTTGTGACGCAGAAAGTTTCGCCTGTGCTGAACCTTGCTGGGACAATTCTTGGCGCTTTCTCTTACCCCTAAAATTACTGTAATTAATTTCGTTGCTTTTCGGAATGTTTCTGAGGCACGCTCGGCGCATCCGAATTTTCGATGCAGTTAGCAAAAGGCATCTTAACCGTGTGCCACAGAAAGTTTCGGGTGTACTTAAAGTTGGTGCGAAAATTCTTGGCGCTTTCTCTTACCCCTAATGTTACTGTAATTATATTCCGCTGCTTTACGGAATGCTTTTGAGGTACGCTCGGTGCGTCCGAATTTTCGATGCAGTTAGCAAAAGGTATCTTAACCGTGTGACCCAAAAAGTTTCGCCTGTACTGAACCTTGCTGGGAAAATTCTTGGCGCTTTCTCTTACCCCTAAATTTACTGTAATTATATTTCGCTGCTTTACGGAATGCTTCTGAGGTACGCTCGGCGCATCCGTATTTTCGATGCAATAAGCAAAAGGCCTCTTAACCATGTGATGCAGAAAGTTTCGCCTCTACTGAACCTTGCTAGGACAATTCTTGGCGCTTTCTGTTACCCCTAAAATTACTCTAATTAATTTCGTTGCTTTTAGGTATGTTTCTGAGGTACGATCGGCGCATCCGAATTTTCGATGCATTTAGCAAAAGGTATCTTACCGTGTGCCGCAGAAAATTTCGCCTATACAGAACCTTGCTGGGACAATTCTTGGCGCTTTCTCTTACCCTTAAATTACTTTAATTATTTCGTTGCTTTCGGAATGCTTTTGAGGTACGCTCGGCGCATCCGAATTTTCAATGCAATAGGCATAAGGCCTCTTAACCATGTGATGCAGAAAGTTTCGCCTCTACTGAACCTTGCTAGGACAATTCTTGGCGCTTTCTCTTACCCCTAAAATTACTGTAATTAATTTCGTTGCTTTTCGGTATGTTTCTGAGGTACGCTCGGAGCATCCGAATTTTCGATGCAGTTAGCAAAAGGCATCTTAGCTATGTGACGCAGAAAGTTTCGCCTGTACTGAACCTTGCTGGGACGATTCTCGACGCTTTCTCTGACCCCTAAAATTACTGTAATTATTTCGTTGCTTTTCGGTATGTTTCTGAGGTACGCTCGGCGCATCCGAATTTTCGATGCAGTTAGCAAAAGGCATCTTAACCGTGTGCCGCAGAAAGTTTCGCCTGTACTGAACCTTGCTGGGACAATTGTTGGCGCTTTCTCTTAGCCCTCAAATTACTTTAATTAATTTCATGGCTCTCGGAATGCTTTTGAGGTACGCTCGGCGCATCCGAATTTCTGATGCAGTTAGCACAAAGCATCTTAACCGTGTGACGCAGTTAGTTTCACCTGTACTGAACATTGCTGGGACAATTCTCGGCGCTTTCTCTTACCCCTAAAATTACTGTAATTATTTCGTTGTTTTCGGAATGCTTTTGAGGTACGCTCGGCACATCCGAATTTTCGATGCAGTTAGCAAAAGACATCTTAATCGTGTGACGCAGAAAGTTTCGCCTCTAATGAACCTTGCTGGGACAATTCTGGGCGCTTTCTGTGATACCTAAAATTACTCTAAATAATTTCGTTGCTTTTCGGAATGCTTTTGAGGTACGCTCGGCGCATGCAAATTTTCGATGCAGTTAGCAAAAGGCATCTTAACCGTGTGACGCAGAAAGTTTCGCCTGTACTGAACCTTGCTGCGACAATCCTTGGCGCTTTCTCTTACCCCTAAAATTACTGTAATTAATTTCGTTGCTTTTCAGAATGCATCTGAGGTAGGCTCGGCGCATCCGAATTTTCAATGCAATAGGCATAAGGCCTCTTAACCATGTGATGCAGAAAGTTTCGCCTCTACTGAACCTTGCTAGGACAATTCTTGGCGCTTTCTCTTACCCCTAAAATTACTGTAATTAATTTCGTTGCTTTTCGGTATGTTTCTGAGGTACGCTCGGAGCATCCGAATTTTCGATGCAGTTAGCAAAAGGCATCTTAGCTATGTGACGCAGAAAGTTTCGCCTGTACTGAACCTTGCTGGGACGATTCTCGACGCTTTCTCTGACCCCTAAAATTACTGTAATTATTTCGTTGCTTTTCAGAATGCATCTGAGGTACGCTCGGGGCATCCGAATTTTCGATGCAATAAGCAAAAGGCCTATTAACCTTGTGACGCAGAAAGTTTCGCCTGTACTGAAACTTGCTGGGACAATTCTTGGCGCTTTCTCTTACCCCTAAAATTACTGTAATTAATTTCGTTGCTTTTCGGAATGTTTCTGAGGCACGCTCGGCGCATCCGAATTTTCGATGCAGTTAGCAAAAGGCATCTTAACCGTGTGCCACAGAAAGTTTCGGCTGTATGAACCTTGGTGCGAAAATACTTGGCGCTTTCTCTTACCCCTAATGTTACTGTTACTATATTTCGCTGCTTTAGGGAATGCTTCTGAGGTACGCTCGGTGCATCCGAATTTCGATGCAGTTAGCAAACTCTGTTATCCTGTTACTCTGTTATCCGTAAAGATAGGCTGTCTCGTGGTGGTGGCGTGGCCCTACTTCTTAAGAATGATATTCCATTCGTTCCACTCCCGGAAGTCTCCAACGCGGAAGCTGTATTTTGTAAAATATTGTACAATGATACCGGCATATTTACTGGTTGCGTCTATCGAAGCTCTACTAGTGGATCCGAAGGCGTGCTTGCTTTACAGGAGTATATGCAATTCCATGTTCGTACTAGTAGAGTGATCCTCATGGGGGACTTCAATTTACCCGATCTGAACTGGAGTACCATGCACTACACTTCAGCCACATCCGCAGCACTTACCGATTTAATGCTAAACTTCAACCTCAACCAGGTAGTCGACCAGCCAACTCGTTCACAAGGCTCTACGAATAGCATACTTGATCTCATACTCATAAGTAACCATTTCCCACTTCACGCAATTGAGATGACAATAGTCGGTGGTATATCGGACCACGACATACCTAAATGTAAGCTCTCGCTTGAAGGCAACATAAAGAAGCTAAACCTGGAGCGTGCTGTACTTGATTTTCGCAGAGCAGCTCATGACTGTATCGTCACTCACCTGGCACACGAGTTTGATGCTTTTCTCCAAGCAGCTTCAGAACCGTGTTGTGACGTCAACACTTTGTGGCATCAATTTAAGTCAGTCGTGCTACACTGCACAACAAACTTCATCACGATGAAGCGTTGCAAACCACAAAAGAAAAACCCATGGATATCGCGTGAGGTCCTTCAAGCGAAGCGTAAAGTAAAAAGACTTAGACATACTATTAAAAGAAAAGGGCCGAATCAATCTCTGAAAGACAATCTGACCTCCGCTCTCGCTGACTTCAAAGGAAAGTTAAAAAATGCAAAACATCACTATTTCAGCACAACATTCCCCGACTTCATTACCAACAATCCACACAGGTTTTGGAAATACTTTCGCCCATGTTTAGGTGTGTCACCCGAACGGTCTCTAGAGCAGAAAACAGCTCAAGCAAACACATTCAACAAATTTTTCTTCTCGGTTTTCACTTCAGACAATGGCTTACTTCCCTCCCTACCCTGCCCACCTAAAACCATCGATTCATTAAGCATTACGAATGCCGGTATTCTTAATCTGTTGCTTAATATCGATATCAAGAAAGCTAACCGGCCAGATGATATCCCGAACAAATTTTTAAAAACGTATGCAGAATGGTGTAGCCAATACCTTGCCATTATATACCGCAAATCACTCGAGTCCGCACAACTACCAGATGGCTGGAAAAAAGCGAAGGTAATTCCAATACATAAATCCGGCGACAGCAACGAACCTTCCAACTACAGGCCAATCTCACTTATCAGCACATCTTGTAAAATATTGGAACATATTATCTTCAAACACATCACTACATTTCTCGAGCAAGAACATATATTAATACCTCAACAACACGGCTTTAGAAGTGGCCTCTCAACAGTAACACAACTAACCGAAGTGGTCCATGACCTTGCGCTCAGCCTAAACAACCGAAGCCAGACAGACATGATCCTCCTCGACTTCAGTAAAGCGTTTGATTGTGTAAGCCATGTAAAATTAGTTGCAAAACTGGAGGCTGCAATCGGAGGTGGTCAGATTACTGCATGGATAAAAAACTTCTTATCACATCGAACGCAATATGTTATTATAGATAACACCCCTTCCAGGTCTGTAGCTGTCACCTCCGGTGTTCCCCAAGGGTCAGTACTGGGCCCATTGCTATTTTTGATCTTTATTAACGACATTGCTGCTAACATTGAATGTGACATTAAGCTCTTCGCGGACGATTGTATTATTTATAAAGAAATTCTCAGTTACGCAGACCACTTATTATTAAACAGAGCACTCGATTTGGTGTGCAATTGGTGTAAAGAGTGGCAAATGTCAATTAACACCACTAAATCTGTATGCATGTCCTTTACAACAAAAAAGAAGCCTTCAGAATTTTCTTACGCCCTCGGTGGCACTTGCCTGAATAAAGTAAATAACCACAAATACCTAGGTTTGACATTCTCTTCTACCCTTTCTTGGAACTTACATATTGATAATATTACCTCAGTCGCATTACGCAAGCTTTTTTTCCTTAGACGATGTTTACGCCTTGCACCGAAACACACCAGACTACTAGCCTATACAACTTTTGTTCGCCCCGTTTTAGAATACGCTAACATCATCTGGTTTCCACACACATCAACTAACATATCAAAACTAGAAAAGGTGCAAAGAAAAGCTGTGAGGTTCATTTTTAACAAATACAGTCCCTATGACTCCCCTACAAGCCTCTTAGCTGATGCAGGTCTTAAAACACTATCTGTTAGGGCCAGACACGCCCGCTTAAAATTCATCTACCAAGTAGTGCACGACAGTTATAAGATAGACCGAACTAAGTACGTTACTTTGTCTACATCACGCCTGTCGCGAAAAAAATCACCCATTCACACTAAACCAGTACAGTATTCGCAATGACACGTTCAAGTTTTCACTTTTCCCACGTGCGATCAGAGAATGGAATCTCCTCCACTCAGACATAGTTTCCTCTCCGTCGCTTTCATCGTTCATCAACCTACTGGAGACATCAAACAGAGAAGACGCCACTTAACACACCCACATATCTTAATCTTAACCCACATATCTGTAATACTTTTTTCTGTGCGTGGAATTTATGCATTTCAAACCCCAAACTCGCCGCTTCTGCGCGGTTGTCTGTTGGCTGTATAAGTTCTCTGATCTTACAAGTGTCATTCATTCGCTATTTTTTATATAAATTCTAGTAATACAATATTCTTATATTGTTATACTAACTACATTATTATATTGTCATGGCCATATTGTTATACCAACCAAAAGTATTGTACTAATGGTAATTTCTGCAGTAGTTAAGGAAGCATTTTTCTTTTTTTCTAATCTTACAAGTGTCATTCATTCGCTATTTTTATATAAATTCTAGTAATACAATATTCTTATATTGTTATACTAACTACACTGTTATATTGCCATGGCCATATTGTTATACCAACCAAAAGTATTGTACTAATGGTAATTTCTGCAGTAGTTAAGGAAGCATTTTTCCTTTTTTTTCCTTTATGTACCATGTAACATGACCTGTTTGTTTCTTTCTGTAAAATTGTGCCCACCTGCTTTGGTCTCAACTGAGACTGGCAGTATTACAAATAAATAAATAATAAATAAAGGTATCTTAACCGTGTGACCCAAAAAGTTTTGCCTGTACTGATCCTTGCTGGGAAAATTCTTGGCGCTTTCTCTTACCCCTAAATTTACTGTAATTACATTTCGCTGCTTCACGGAATGCTTCTGAGGTACGCTCGGCGCATCCGAATTTCTGATGCAGTTAGCACAAAGCATCTTAACCATGTGACGCAGTTAGTTTCACCTGTACTGAACCTTGCTGGGACAATTCTCGGCGCTTTCTCTGACCGCTAAAATTACTGTTTTATTTCGTTGCTTTTCGGAATGCTTTCGAGGTACGCTCGGCACATACGAATTTTGCATGCAGTTAGCAAAAGGCATCTTAATCGTGTGACGCAGAAAGTTTCGCCTGTACTGAACTTTGCTGAGACAATTCTTGGCGCTTTCTCTTACCCCTCAAATTACTGTAATTAATTTCGTTGCTTTTGAGAATGCATCTGAGGTACGCTCGGCGCATCCGAATTTTCGATGCAATAAGCAAAAGGCCTCTTAACCATGTGATGCAGAAAGTTTCGCCTCTACTGAACCTTGCTAGGACAATTCTTGGCACTTTCTCTTACCCCTAAAAAACTGTAAATAATTTCGTTGCTTTTAGGTATGTTTCTGAGGTACGCTCGGCGCATCCGAATTTTCGATGCATTTAGCAAAAGGCATCTTAGCTATGTGACGCAGAAAATTTCGCCTGTACTGAACCTTGCTGGGACAATTCTCGACGCTTTCTCTGACCCCTAAAATTACTGTATATAATTTCGTTGCGTTTCGGAATGCTTTTCAGGTACGCTCGGTAAATCCGAATTTACGATGCAGTAAGCAAAATGCATCTTAACGGTGTGACGCAGAAAGTTTCGGCTGTACTGAACCTTGCTGGGACGATTCTCAGCGCTTTCTCTGACCCCTAAAATTTGTGTAAGTAATTTCGTTGCTTTTCGGAATGCTTCTGAGATACGCTCGGCGCATCCGAATTTTTGATGCAGTTAGCAAAAGCCATCCTAACCGTATGACGCAGTTAGTTTCACCTGTACTGAACCTCGGTGGGACAATTCTTGGCGCTTTCTCTGACCCCTAATATTACTGTAATTATTTAGTTGCTTTTCGGAATGCTTTTGAGGTACGCTCGGCACATCCGAATTTTCGATGCAGTTAGCAAAAGACATCTTAATCGTGTGACGCAGAAAGTTTCGCCTCTAATGAACCTTGCTGGGACAATTCTGGGCGCTTTCTGTGATACCTAAATTTACTGTTATTAATTTTGTTGCTTTTCGGAATGCTTTTGAGCTACGTTCGGCGCATCCGAATTTTCGATGCAGTTAGCAAAAGGCATCCTAACCGTGTGACGCAGAAAGTTTAGCCTGTATTGAAGATTGCTGGGACAATTCTTGGCGGTTTCTCTTACCCCTAAAATTACTGTAAATAATTTCGTTGCTGTTCAGAATGCTTCTGAGGTGCGCCCAGCGCATCCGAATTTTCGATGCAATAAGCAAAAGGCCTCTGAACCGTGTGACGCAGAAAATTTCGCCTGTACTGATCCTTGCTGAAACAATTCATGGCGCTTTCTCTGACCCCTAAAATTACTGTAATTAATTTCGTTGCTTTTTGGAATGATTTGACGTACGCTCGGCGCATCCAAATTTTCGATGCAGTTAGCAAAATGCATCTTAGCTATGTGACGCAGAAAGTTTCGCCTGTACTGAACCTTGCTGGGTCGATTCTCGACGCTTTCTCTGACCCCTAAAATTACTGTAATTATTTCGTTGCTTTTCGGAATGATCTTGAGGTACGCTCGGCGCATCCGAATTTTCGATGCAGTTAGCAAAAGGCATCTTAACCGTGTGACGCAGAAAGTTTCGCCTGTACTGAACCTTGCCGGGACAATTCTTGGCGCTTTCTCTTACCCCTAAAATTACAGTAATTAATTTCGTTGCTTTTCAGAATGCGTCTGAGGTACGCTCGGGGCATCCGAATTTTCGATGCAATAAGCAAAAGGCCTATTAACCTTGTGACGCAGAAAGTTTCGCCTGCACTGAAACTTGCTGGGACCATTCTTGGCGCTGTCTCTTACCCCTAAAATTACTGTAATTAATTTCGTTGCTTTTCGGAATGTTTCTGAGGCACGCTCGGCGCATCCGAATTTTCGATGCAGTTAGCAAAAGGCATCTTAACCGTGTGCCACAGAAAGTTTCGGCTGTATGAACCTTGGTGCGAAAATACTTGGCGCTTTCTCTTACCCCTAATGTTACTGTTACTATATATCGCTGCTTTAGGGAATGCTTTTGAGGTACGCTCGGTGCATCCGAATTTCGATGCAGTTAGCAAAAGGTATCTTAACCGTGTGACCCAAAAAGTTTTGCCTGTACTGAACCTTGCTGGGAAAATTATTGGTGCTTTCTCTGACCCCTAAAATTACTGTAATTTTTTTCGTTGCTTTTCAGAATGCTTCTCAGGTGCGCTCAGCGCATCCGAATTTTCGATGCAATAAGCAAATGCCTCTTAACCGTGCGACGCAGAAAGTTTCGCCTGTACTGAACCTTGCTGGGTCAATTCTCGGCGCTTTCTCTGACCCCTAAAATTACTCTAAATAACTTCGTTGCTCTTCGGAATGCTTTTGAGGTACGCTCGGCGCATCCGAATTTTCGATGCAGTTAGCAAAAGGCATCTTAACCGTGTGCCGCTGAAAGTTTCGCCTGTACTGAACCTTGCTGGGAGAATTCTTGGCGCTTTCTCTTACCCCTAAAATTACTTTAATTAATTTCATGGCTCTCGGAATGCTTTTGACGTACGCTCGGCGCATCCGAATTTCTGATGCATTTAGCACAAAGCATCTTAACCGTGTGACGCAGTTAGTTACACCTGTACTGAACATTGCTGGGACAATTCTCGGCGCTTTTTCTGACCCCTAAAATTACTGTAATTATTTCGTTGCTTTTCAGAATGCATCTGAGGTACGCTCGGCGCATCCGAATTTTCGATGCAATAAGCAAAAGGCCTCTTAACCTTGTGACGCAGAAAGTTTCGCCTGTACTGAACCTTGCTGGGACAATTCTTGGCGCTTTCTCTGACCCCTAAAATTACTCTAAATAATTTTGTTGCTTTTCGGAATGCTTTTGAGGTACGCTCGGCGCATCCGAATTTTCGATGCAGTTAGCAAATGGCATCTTAACCGTGCGACGCAGAAAATTTCGCCTGTACTGAACCTTGCTGGGACAATTCTTGGCGCTTTCTCTTACCCCTAAAATTACTGTAATTAATTTCATTGCTTTCCAGAATGCATCTGAGGTACGCTCGGCGCATCGGAATTTCTGATGCAGTTAGCACAAAGCATCTTAACCATGTGACGCAGTTAGTTTCATCTGTACTGAACCTTGCTGGGACAATTCTCCGCGCTTTCTCTGACCGCTAAAATTACTGTTTTATTTCGTTGCTTTTCGGAATGCTTTCGAGGTATGCTCGGCACATACGAATTTTGCATGCAGTTAGCAAAAGGCATCTTAATCGTGTGACGCAGAAAGTTTCGCCTGTACTGAACTTTGCTGAGACAATTCTTGGCGCTTTCTCTTACCCCTCAAATTACTGTAATTAATTTCGTTGCTTTTCAGAATGCATCTGAGGTACGCTCGGCGCATCCGAATTTTCGATGCAATAAGCAAAAGGCCTCTTAACCATGTGATGCAGAAAGTTTCGCCTCTACTGAACCTTGCTAGGACAATTCTTGGCACTTTCTCTTACCCCTAAAAAACTGTAAATAATTTCGTTGCTTTTAGGTATGTTTCTGAGGTACGCTCGGCGCATCCGAATTTTCGATGCATTTAGCAAAAGGCATCTTAGCTATGTGACGCAGAAAATTTCGCCTGTACTGAACCTTGCTGGGACAATTCTCGACGCTTTCTCTGACCCCTAAAATTACTGTATATAATTTCGTTGCGTTTCGGAATGCTTTTCAGGTACGCTCGGTAAATCCGAATTTACGATGCAGTAAGCAAAATGCATCTTAACGGTGTGACGCAGAAAGTTTCGGCTGTACTGAACCTTGCTGGGACGATTCTCAGCGCTTTCTCTGACCCCTAAAATTTGTGTAAGTAATTTCGTTGCTTTTCAGAATGCTTCTGAGATACGCTCGGCGCATCCGAATTTTTGATGCAGTTAGCAAAAGCCATCCTAACCGTATGACGCAGTTAGTTTCACCTGTACTGAACCTCGGTGGGACAATTCTTGGCGCTTTCTCTGACCCCTAAAATTACTGTAATTAATTTCATTGCTTTCCAGAATGCATCTGAGGTACGCTCGGCGCATCGGAATTTCTGATGCAGTTAGCACAAAGCATCTTAACCATGTGACGCAGTTAGTTTCACCTGTACTGAACCTTGCTGGGACAATTCTCGGCGCTTTCTCTGACCGCTAAAATTACTGTTTTATTTCGTTGCTTTTCGGAATGCTTTCGAGGTACGCTCGGCGCATCCGAATTTTCGATGCAGTTAGCAAATGGCATCTTAACCGTGCGACGCAGAAAGTTTCGCCTGTACTGAACCTTGCTGGGACAATTCTTGGCGCTTTCTCTTACCCCTAAAATTACTGTAATTAATTTCATTGCTTTCCAGAATGCATCTGAGGTACGCTCGGCGCATCGGAATTTTCGATGCAATAAGCAAAAGGCCTCTTAACCTTGTGACGCAGAAAGTTTCGCCTGTGCTGAACCTTGCTGGGACAATTCTTGGCGCTTTCTCTTACCCCTAAAATTACTGTAATTAATTTCGTTGCTTTTCGGAATGTTTCTGAGGCACGCTCGGCGCATCCGAATTTTCGATGCAGTTAGCAAAAGGCATCTTAACCGTGTGCCACAGAAAGTTTCGGGTGTACTTAAAGTTGGTGCGAAAATTCTTGGCGCTTTCTCTTACCCCTAATGTTACTGTAAGTATATTCCGCTGCTTTACGGAATGCTTTTGAGGTACGCTCGGTGCGTCCGAATTTTCGATGCAGTTAGCAAAAGGTATCTTAACCGTGTGACCCAAAAAGTTTCGCCTGTACTGAACCTTGCTGGGAAAATTCTTGGCGCTTTCTCTTACCCCTAAATTTACTGTAATTATATTTCGCTGCTTTACGGAATGCTTCTGAGGTACGCTCGGCGCATCCGTATTTTCGATGCAATAAGCAAAAGGCCTCTTAACCATGTGATGCAGAAAGTTTCGCCTCTACTGAACCTTGCTAGGACAATTCTTGGCGCTTTCTGTTACCCCTAAAATTACTCTAATTAATTTCGTTGCTTTTAGGTATGTTTCTGAGGTACGCTCGGCGCATCCGAATTTTCGATGCATTTAGCAAAAGGCATCTTAACCGTGTGCCGCAGAAAATTTCGCCTGTACAGAACCTTGCTGGGACAATTCTCGGCGCTTTCTCTGACCCCTAAAATTACTGTAATTATTTCGTTGTTTTCGGAATGCTTTTGAGGTACTCTCGGCACATCCGAATTTTCGATGCAGTTAGCAAAAGACATCTTAATCGTGTGACGCAGAAAGTTTCGCCTCTAATGAACCTTGCTGGGACAATTCTGGGCGCTTTCTGTGATACCTAAAATTACTCTAAATAATTTCGTTGCTTTTCGGAATGCTTTTGAGGTACGCTCGGCGCATGCAAATTTTCGATGCAGTTAGCAAAAGGCATCTTAACCGTGTGACGCAGAAAGTTTCGCCTGTACTGAACCTTGCTGCGACAATCCTTGGCGCTTTCTCTTACCCCTAAAATTACTGTAATTAATTTCGTTGCTTTTCAGAATGCATCTGAGGTAGGCTCGGCGCATCCGAATTTTCAATGCAATAGGCATAAGGCCTCTTAACCATGTGATGCAGAAAGTTTCGCCTCTACTGAACCTTGCTAGGACAATTCTTGGCGCTTTCTCTTACCCCTAAAATTACTGTAATTAATTTCATTGCTTTCCAGAATGCATCTGAGGTACGCTCGGCGCATCGGAATTTTCGATGCAATGAGCAAAAGGCCTCTTAACCTTGTGACGCAGAAAGTTTCGCCTGTGCTGAACCTTGCTGGGACAATTCTTGGCGCTTTCTGTGACCCCTAAAATTACTGTAATTAATTTCGTTGCTTTTCGGAATGTTTCTGGGGTATGCTCGGCGCATCCAAATTTTCGATGCAGTTAGCAAAAGGCATCTCATCATCATCATCATCATCATTTATTTTTCCTTAAGGACCCCTGTCGGGATATTACATAAGGGGGGGTTACAGAAGATAAGGATAGAAACAAAGATATGGTTACAATTTCTTACAAGACTCAGCCTGTGGATTCGCATTAAAAATAAAAAAATAAAACAACAACAACAACAAGAGGCACACTGAATAGAATGCAAAAGCAAATCAGCAGAACAGTCACAATGTGAGACGGCAATCGCAAAAGAATGAAGGCACAGTACGGTCATTGTAAGGTTAGGGTTTAAGGTGATCAGTAAGCAGCTGCTTGAAGATAATGGGGTTGCGCTCATTGACAACTCTATCTGGTAAATTGTTCCACTCTATAATGGCACTAGGCAAAAACGATTGATTAAAGGAAGCTGTTGAACCATGCAAGCGCTGGATGCTGCAAGAGTTAAAAAGGCGACGAGATGTACGGGTTGGTGGGATTAGAAGCCTTCCATGCAGTTCGGGGAAGTTATAGTAAAGTCGTTGGAAAAGGCACAGTTTCGCAATTTTCCGACGCAACACCAATGGTTCGAGTCCTAGAGACGATTTAATCGCACTGACACTTTCTTCACGGCTGTATCTGGAAGTGATGAATCTAGCAGCACGATTTTGTATTGATTCTAACATATTAATTAAGTAAGCTTGGTGCGGGCTCCAAATAGCTGAGGCGTAGTCAAGTTTACTTCGAATAAAAGTTTCATAAGCTAGTTTTCTTGTGGATGAGGGGCACAGCGCAAGGGTACGTCTGACGTAACCAACTGATTTATTAGTGTCGGTAGCCAATTTTGTTATATGGTCGGACCAGGTCAACTTGCTATTAATAGTAATACCGAGATAACGATACGACTCAACGGTGGATAGGGCTGTCGAGTTTAAAAAGTACGAGTGATTTTTGTTAGAGTGTTTACGGGATACCTGCATAACATTACATTTGGAGATGTTAAGTTTCATTAAAGAGTTGGAACACCAGGTTTCTAATGAATGTAAGTCTTTTTGGAGCGTTGCATGGTCGGCTGGGTCTGTAATGCGACGGTAGATTACGCAGTCATCTGCAAAAAGTCGGATATTGGATGATATGCCGTTGGGAAGGTCGTTTATGAAGATGAGAAAGAGAAGGGGACCGAGGACGGACTCCTGTGGTACTCCGGAGATGACGCTAGCAGTGGTTGAGAAATGATTTCCGATAGCTGTGTACTGGAATCGATTAGTAAGAAAGCAACGGATCTATGACAGTGCGAGAGGGTCGAGACCGAGGCATGAAAGTTTGGCCAAAAGCCGCTGATGGGGAACACAGTCAAATGCTTTGGCGAAGTCTAGATATATGACGTCAGTTTGAAGTGATGAGTCTAAATTCAGGTGAAGTTCAGTAATAAATTCAAAAAGCTGTGTATCGCATGACAAACCAGGCCGGAAACCATGCTGATTGTGAAAAAAGAAGGAATGATCACCGAGATGACATGCTATTTGCGAATATATTATATGTTCTAGTAGTTTACAGGGAATACTCGTTAGGGAAATGGGGCGATAGTTGGAAGGATCAGAGCGGCTGCCTGACTTATATACCGGTACCACTTTACTAATCTTCCAGTCATTTGGAAGTGAACTGTCAGTAATGGACTGGGTAAAAATTATTTGTAATATATGACTGGAAATTCCTTTCGTACCTTTTAGTACCTTAGCAGTGATGTTATCTGGCCCGGGGGCACTAGAAATCTTTAGGTTATCAATAAGTTTCATAATGCCTTGAGAAGTAATTGTAATGGGAAACATGAGGGGAAAACTGCGGATGGGCAAATCAAAGTCCTTCAGTGCAGGCTCACGAGTGAAAACAGAAGAAAAATATGAGTTCATTACGTCTGACCGCTGATCAAGCGGCACGTTTGAACCGTCAGGATAAGTCAAGGAAATGTTATTGGAGCTATTGTTTGGTTTCAAAATATTCCAAAATGTCTTGGGTTTGACACGTATGATGTTAGGCAAATCGTGGTGGAAGAACTTCTTTTTGGATTGTCTCAAAGTGCTAGTGTATTTGCGCAGGCATTTGAAGTACTTGTCCCACTTTGAACAAGATTTAGAGCGTTTCGCATCACGAAACAGACGTTTTTTCCTTCCCGACAGCCTCCGAAGTGTGTTGGAAAACCAGGGTTTTCCTAAATCACCGCGAATGCGAACAAGAGGTACATGTCTCTCAACAAGCCGTAATAATTTATTCTTAAATAACAACCAGTTTTCATCTACTGTACGAGAAGGAGCAGTCTCACGAAAAAAATGTGAGAAAGTGTTCAGTTCAGTGTTAATTTTGCTAAAATCTGCTTTGTTGTAGTCCCTAATGTATTTGGTCGAGGGCTGTCTGAAAGGAACTGGGATGCAGAGATTAAATAGCAGTAATTTGTGGTCGCGTAGACCAGCTACGGATGATAGCGATTTTATTATTTTGGGGTTAGAGACAACGACAAGGTCTAGAATGTTCTCCCCACGGGTTGCCATATTAACCATCTGAGTAAAGTTGAATGTAAGGATTGTGTCAAGAAAATCTTTGGATTGCTGGTAATGTGCGTCTAGATTTGCCCAGTTAATGTCCGGAAAATTAAAATCGCCGCAGAGCATAAAGTTCGCAGACGTGAAGCGTGAGTAAAGATTCGCTAGTACAGAATTTAGTTCATCGTTGAAAGAAACATCACAGTCAGGAGCGCGATAACAAGCTATAATTACAGTCATACTTGACCGAAGTGATATATTTACACACAAAATTTCATGTTGACAGTTCAATTTGGTGACATATGAAGGAACACTTTCTTTCACAAAAATCAAAATGCCGCCTCCCCTGCGCCCCAACCTGTCAAGCCTGTGAACAGCGTATGTGTGGCTATCATTTAGTAGCTCGTGGTCAGCAATATTTGGATGCAGCCAAGATTCCGTAAGTATAGCAAGGTCAGTATTGTTGTCTTTCAAGAGAGATTCTAGAGCATCCTTCTTAGGCAGGTAACTACGCATGAATGAAGGGAAAAACTACGCATGTAACTACGCATGTTTGCAAGCAAGACCGACATACTTTGATAAACAGGGACAGTAACCGAGGCGCGGCAGGTCTGGGGGGGAGAGGAGGGGCGCGCATGCCTGGAGAGACGCAGTGACCGCTATGCCCTCAGTTCAACTATACAATCAGATTCAGCATTGTACGTGAATTGTTTGCCATCAAGCAACAGCTTGTCAAAGCGAAGTTTAAATGATCTGCCGCTCTGTTGTCCATGAAGATAAAGTTTCCTTCGCGCCTGTCGAACTCTGGCTGAGTAGTCCTCGCGAATCGAAAAATTCGTGCCCTTGAGCTTAGAAGCCACTGCAAGAATTCTTGGCAATTCTTGGCGCTTTCTGCGATAGCTAAAATTACTGTAATTTATTTCGTTGCTTTTCAGAATGCTTCTCAGGTGCGCTCAGCGCATCCGAATTTTTGATGCAATAAGCAAATGCCTCTTAACCGTGTGACGCAGAAAGTTTCGCCTGTACTGAACCTTGCTGGGACAATTCTCGGCGCTTTCTCTGACCCCTCAAATTACTCTAAATAACTTCGTTGCTCTTCGGAACGCTTTTGAGGTACGCTCGGCGCATCCGAATTTTCGATGCAGTTAGCAAAAGGCATCCTAACCGTGTGACACAGTTAGTTTCACCTCTACTGAGCCTCGGTGGGACAATTCTTGGCGCTTTCTCTGACCCCTAAAATTACTGTAATTATTTCGTTGCTTTTCGGAATGATCTTGAGGTACGCTCGGCACATCCGAATTTTCGATGCAATAAGCAAAACGCCTCTTAACCGTGTGACGCAGAAAGTTTCGCCTGTACTGAACCTTGCTGGGACAATTCTCGGCGCTTTCTCTGACCCCTAAATTTACTCTATATAATTTCGTTGCTTTTCGGAATGCATTTGAGGTACGCTCGGCGCATCCGAATTTTCGATGCAGTTAGCAAAAGGCCTCTTAACCGTGTGCCGCAGAAAGTTTCGACTGTACTGAACCTTTCTGGGACAATTCTTGGCGCTTTCTCTTACCCCTAAAAAACTTTAATTATTTCATGGCTCTCGGAATGCTTTTGAGGTACGCTCGGCGCATCCGAATTTCTGATGATGTTAGTACAAAGCATCTTAACCGTGTGACGCAGTTAGTTTCACCTGTACTGAACATTGCTGGGACAATTCTCGGCGCTTTCTCTGACGGCTAAAATTACTGTAATAATTTCGTTGCTTTTTGGAATGCTTTTGAGGTACGCTCGGCACATCCGAATTTTCGATGCAGTTAGCGAAAGGCATCTTAATCGTGTGACGCAGAAAGTTTCGCCTGTACTGAACCTTGCTGCGACAATTCTTGGCGCTTTCTGTGATACCTAAAATTACTGTAATTTATTTCGTTGCTTTTCAGAATGCTTCTCAGTTGCGCTCAGCGCATCCGAATTTTCGATGCAATAAGCAAATGCCTCTTAACCGTGTGACGCAGAAAGTTTCGCCTGTACTGAACCTTGCTGGGACAATTCTCGGCGCTTTCTCTGACCCCTAAAATTACTGTAATGATTTCGTTGCTTTTCGGAATGATCTTGAGGTACGCTCGGCACATCCGAATTTTCGTTGCAATAAGCAAAACGCCTCTTAACCGTGTGACGCAGAAAGTTTCGCCTGTACTGAACCTTGCTGGGACAATTCTCGGCGCTTTCTCTGACCCCTAAAATTACTCTAAATAATTTCGTTGCTTTTCGGAATGCTTTTGAGGTACGCTCGGCGCATCCGAATTATCGATGCAGTTAGCAAAAGGCATCTTAACCGTGTGCCGCAGAAAGTTTCGCCTGTACTGAACCTTGCTGGGACAATTCTTGGCGCTTTCTCTTACCCCTAAAATTATTTTAATTAATTTCATGGCTCTCGGAATGCTTTTGAGGTACGCTCGGCGCATCCGAATTTCTGATGCATTTAGCACAAAGCATCTTAACCGTGTGACGCAGTTAGTTTCACCTGTACTGAACATTGCTGGGACAATTCTCGGCGCTTTTTCTGACCCCTAAAGTTACTGTAATTATTTCGTTGCTTTTCGGAATGCTTTTGTGGTACGCTCGGCACATCCGAATTTTCGATGCAGTTGCAAAAGGCATCCTAATCGTGTGACGCAGAAAGTTTCGCCTCTACTGAACCTTGCTGGGACAATTCCTGGCGCTTTCTGTGATACCTAAAATTACTGTAATTAATTTCGTTGCTTTTCGGAATGCTTTTGAGATACGCTCGGCGCACCCGAATTTTCGATGCAGTTAGCAAAAGACATCCTAACCGTGTGACGCAGAAAGTTTCGCCTGTATTGAACATTGGTGGGACAATTCTTTGCGCTTTCTCTTACCCCTAAAATTACTGTAATTAATTTCGTTGCTTTTTGGAATGTTTCTGAGGCACGCTCGGCGCATCCGAATTTTCGATGCAGTTAGCAAAAGGCGTCTTAACCGTGTGCCACAGAAAGTTTCGGGTGTACTTAACCTTGGTGCGAAAATTCTTGGCGCTTTCTCTTACCCCTAATGTTACTGTAATTATATTTCGCTGCTTTACGGAATGCTTTTGAGGTACGCTCAGTGCATCCGAATTTTCGATGCAGTTAGCAAAAGGTATCTTAACCGTGTGACGCAGTTAGTTTCACCTGTACTGAACATTGCTGGGAAAATTTTTGGCGCTTTCTCTGACCCCTAAAATTACTGTAATTATTTCGTTGCTTTTTGGAATGCTTCTGAGGTACGCTCGGTGCATCCAAATTTTCGATGCAGTTAGCAAAATGCATCTTAGCTATGTGACGCAGAAAGTTTCGCCTGTACTGAACCTTGCTGGGACAATTCTCGACGCTTTCTCTGACCTCTAAAATTGCTGTACATAATTTCGTTGCTTTTCGGAATGCTTTTGAGGTACGCTCGGCGCATCCGAATTTTCGATGCAGTTAGCAAAAGGCATCTTAACCGTGTGACGCAGAAAGTTTCGCCTGTACTGAACCTTGCTGGGACAATTCTTGGCGCTTTCTCCTACCCCTAAGATTACTGTAATTAATTTCGTTGCTTTTCAGAATGCATCTGAGGTACGCTCGGCGCATCCCAATTTTCGAAGCAATAAGCAAAAGGTTCACCTTGTGACGCAGAAAGTTTCGCCTGTACTGAACCTTGCTGGGACAATTCTTGGCGCTTTCTCTGACCCCTAAAATTACTCTAAATAATTTCGTTGCTTTTCGGAATGCTTTTGAGGTACGCTCGGCGCATCCAAATTTTCGATGCAGTTAGCAAAAGGCATCTTAACCGTTTGACGCAGAAAGTTTCGCCTGTACTGAACCTTGCTGGGACAATCCTTGGCGCTTTCTCTTACCCATAAAATTACTGTAATTAATTTCGTTGCTTTCCAGAATGCATCTGAGGTAGGCTCGGCGCATCCGAATTTTCAACGCAATAGGCATAATGCCTCTTAACCATGTGATGCAGAAAGTTTCGCCTCTACTGAACCTTGCTAGGACAATTCTTGGCGCTTTCTCTTACCCCTAAAATTACTGTAATTAATTTCGTTGCTTTTCGGTATGTTTCTGAGGTACGCTCGGCGCATCCGAATTTTCGATGCAGTTAGCAAAAGGCATCTTAACCGTGTGCCGCTGAAAGTTTCGCCTGTACTGAACCTTGCTGGGAAAATTCTTGGCGCTTTCTCTGACCCCTAAAATTACTGTAATTAATTTCGTTTCTTTTTGGAATGCTTCTGAGGTACGCTCCGTGCATCCAAATTTTCGATGCAGTTAGCAAAATGCATCTTAGCTATGTGACGCAGAAAGTTTCGCCTGTACTGAACCTTGCTGGGACAATTCTCGACGCTTTCTCTGACCCCTAAAATTGCTGTTCATAATTTCGTAGCTTTTCGGAATGCTTTTGAGGTACGCTCGGTGCATCCGAATTTTCGATGCAGTTAGCAAAAGGCATCTTAACCGTGTGCCGCAGAAAGTTTCGCCTGTACTTCACCTTGCTGGGTAAATTATTGGCCCTTTCTTTTACCCCTAAAGTTACTGTATTTCATTTCGCTGCTTTACGGAATGCTTCTGAGGTACGCTCAGCGCATCCGAAATTTCAATGCAATTAGCAAAAGGCATCTTATCCATGTGACGCAGAAAGTTTCGCGTGTACTGAACCTTGCTGTGACAATTCTTGGCGCTTTCTGTGATACCTAAAAATACTGTAATTTATTTCGTTTCTTTTCAGAATGTTTCTGAGGTGCGCTCAGCGCATCCGAATTTTCGATGCAATAAGCAAAACGCCTCTTAAGCGTGTGACGCAGAAAGTTTCGCCTGTACTGAACCTTGCTGAGACAATTCTCGGCGCTTTCTCTGACCCCTAAAATTACTCTAAATAACTTCGTTGCTCTTCGGAATGCTTTTGAGGTACGCTCGGTGCATGCGAATTTTCGATGCAGTTATCAAAAGGCATCTTAACCGTGTGACGCAGAAAGTTTCGCCTGTACTGAACCTTGCTGGGACAATTCTTGGCGCTTTCTCTTACCCCTAATGTTACTGTAATTATATTTCGCTGCTTTAGGGAATGCTTTTGAGGTACGCTCGGTGCATCCGAATTTTCGATGCAGTTCGCAAAAGGTAGCTTAACCATGTGACGCAGAAAGCTTCGCCTGTACTGAACCTTGCTGGGAAAATTCTTGGCGCTTTCTCTTACCCCTAATGTTACTGTAATTATATTTCGCGGCTTTAGGGAATGCTTTTGAGGTACGCTCGGTGCATCCGAAATTTCAATACAATTAGCAAAAGGCATCTTATCCTTGTGACGCAGAAATTTTCGCCTGTACTGAACCTTGCTGGGACAATTCTTGGCGCTTTCTCTTACCCCTAAAATTACTTTAATATAATTTCGTTGCTTTCGGAATGCATTTGAGGTACGCTCGGCACATCCGAATTTTCGATGCAGTTAGCAAAAGGCATCTTAATCGTGTGAAGCAGAGAGTTTCGCCTGTACTGAACCTTGCTGCGAAAATTCTTGGCGCTTTCTGTGATACCTAAAATTACTGTAATTTATTTCGTTGCTTTTCAGAATGCTTCTCAGGTGCGCTCAGTGCATCCGAATTTTCGATGCAATAAGGAAATGCCTCTTAACCGTGTGACGCAGAAAGTTTCGCCTGTACTGAACCTTGCTGGGACAATTCTCGGCGCTTTCTCTGACCCCTAAAATTACTCTAAATAACTTCGTTGCTCTTCGGAATGCTTTTGAGGTACGCTCGGCGCATCCGAATTTTCGATGCAGTTAGCAAAAGGCATCCTAACCGTGTGACGCAGTTAGTTTCACCTGTACTGAACCTCGGTGGGACAATTCTTGGCGCTTTCTCTGACCCCTAAAATTACTGTAATTATTTCGTTGCTTTTCGGAATGATCTTGAGGTACGCTCGGCACATCCGAATTTTCGATGCAATAAGCAAAACGCCTCTTAACCGTGTGACGCAGAAAGTTTCGCCTGTACTGAACCTTGCTGGGACAATTCTCGGCGCTTTCTCTGACCCCTAAAATTACTCTAAATAATTTCGTTGCTTTTCGGAATGCTTTTGAAGTACGCTCGGCGCATCCGAATTTTCGATGCAGTTAGCAAAAGGCATCTTAAACGTGTGACGCAGAAAATTTCGCCTGTACTGAACCTTGCTGGGACAATTCTTGGCGCTTTCTCCTACCCCTAAGAATACTGTAATTAATTTCGTTGCTTTTCAGAATGCATCTGAGGTACGCTCGGCGCATCCGAATTTTCGATGCAATAAGCAAAAGGCCTCTTAACCTTGTGACGCAGAAAGTTTCGCCTGTACTGAACCTTGCTGGGACAATTCTTGGCGCTTTCTCTGACCCCTAAAATTACTCTAAATAATTTCGTTGCTTTTCGGAATGCTTTTGAGGTACGCTCGGCGCATCCAAATTTTCGATGCAGTTAGCAAAAGGCATCTTAACCGTGTGACGCAGAAAGTTTCGCCTGTACTGAACCTTGCTGGGACAATCCTTGGCGCTTTCTCTGACCCCTAAAATTACTTAAATAATTTCGTTGCTTTTCAGAATGCATCTGAGGTAGGCTCGGCGCATCCGAATTTTCAATGCAATAGGCATAAGGCCTCTTAACCATGTGATGCAGAAAGTTTCGCCTCTACTGAATCGTGCTAGGACAATTCTTGGCGCTTTCTCTTACCCCTAAAATTACTGTAATTAATTTCGTTGCTTTTCGGTATGTTTCTGAGGTACGCTCGGCGCATCCGAATTTTCGATGCAGTTAGCAAAAGGCATCTTAACCGTGTGCCGCAGAAAGTTTCGCCTCTACTGAACCTTGCTGGGACAATTCCTGGCGCTTTCTGTGATACCTAAAATTACTGTAATTAATTTCGTTGCTTTTCGGAATGCTTTTGAGGTACGCTCGGCGCACCCGAATTTTCGATGCAGTTAGCAAAAGACATCCTAACCGTGTGACGCAGAAAGTTTCGCCTGTATTGAACATTGGTGGGACAATTCTTTGCGCTTTCTCTTACCCCTAAAATTACTGTAATTAATTTCGTTGCTTTTTGGAATGTTTCTGAGGCACGCTCGGCGCATCCGAATTTTCGATGCAGTTAGCAAAAGGCGTCTTAACCGTGTGCCACAGAAAGTTTCGGGTGTACTCAACCTTGGTGCGAAAATTCTTGGCGCTTTCTCTTACCCCTAATGTTACTGTAATTATATTTCGCTGCTTTACGGAATGCTTTTGAGGTACGCTCAGTGCATCCGAATTTTCGATGCAGTTAGCAAAAGGTATCTTAACCGTGTGACGCAGTTAGTTTCACCTGTACTGAACATTGCTGGGAAAATTTTTGGCGCTTTCTCTGACCCCTAAAATTACTGTAATTATTTCGTTGCTTTTTGGAATGCTTCTGAGGTACGCTCGGTGCATCCAAATTTTCGATGCAGTTAGCAAAATGCATCTTAGCTATGTGACGCAGAAAGTTTCGCCTGTACTGAACCTTGCTGGGACAATTCTCGACGCTTTCTCTGACCTCTAAAATTGCTGTACATAATTTCGTTGCTTTTCGGAATGCTTTTGAGGTACGCTCGGCGCATCCGAATTTTCGATGCAGTTAGCAAAAGGCATCTTAACCGTGTGACGCAGAAAGTTTCGCCTGTACTGAACCTTGCTGGGACAATTCTTGGCGCTTTCTCCTACCCCTAAGATTACTGTAATTAATTTCGTTGCTTTTCAGAATGCATCTGAGGTACGCTCGGCGCATCCCAATTTTCGAAGCAATAAGCAAAAGGTTCACCTTGTGACGCAGAAAGTTTCGCCTGTACTGAACCTTGCTGGGACAATTCTTGGCGCTTTCTCTGACCCCTAAAATTACTCTAAATAATTTCGTTGCTTTTCGGAATGCTTTTGAGGTACGCTCGGCGCATCCAAATTTTCGATGCAGTTAGCAAAAGGCATCTTAACCGTTTGACGCAGAAAGTTTCGCCTGTACTGAACCTTGCTGGGACAATCCTTGGCGCTTTCTCTTACCCATAAAATTACTGTAATTAATTTCGTTGCTTTCCAGAATGCATCTGAGGTAGGCTCGGCGCATCCGAATTTTCAACGCAATAGGCATAATGCCTCTTAACCATGTGATGCAGAAAGTTTCGCCTCTACTGAACCTTGCTAGGACAATTCTTGGCGCTTTCTCTTACCCCTAAAATTACTGTAATTAATTTCGTTGCTTTTCGGTATGTTTCTGAGGTACGCTCGGCGCATCCGAATTTTCGATGCAGTTAGCAAAAGGCATCTTAACCGTGTGCCGCTGAAAGTTTCGCCTGTACTGAACCTTGCTGGGAAAATTCTTGGCGCTTTCTCTGACCCCTAAAATTACTGTAATTAATTTCGTTTCTTTTTGGAATGCTTCTGAGGTACGCTCCGTGCATCCAAATTTTCGATGCAGTTAGCAAAATGCATCTTAGCTATGTGACGCAGAAAGTTTCGCCTGTACTGAACCTTGCTGGGACAATTCTCGACGCTTTCTCTGACCCCTAAAATTGCTGTTCATAATTTCGTTGCTTTTCGGAATGCTTTTGAGGTACGCTCGGTGCATCCGAATTTTCGATGCAGTTAGCAAAAGGCATCTTAACCGTGTGCCGCAGAAAGTTTCGCCTGTACTTCACCTTGCTGGGTAAATTATTGGCCCTTTCTTTTACCCCTAAAGTTACTGTATTTCATTTCGCTGCTTTACGGAATGCTTCTGAGGTACGCTCAGCGCATCCGAAATTTCAATGCAATTAGCAAAAGGCATCTTATCCATGTGACGCAGAAAGTTTCGCGTGTACTGAACCTTGCTGTGACAATTCTTGGCGCTTTCTGTGATACCTAAAAATACTGTAATTTATTTCGTTTCTTTTCAGAATGTTTCTGAGGTGCGCTCAGCGCATCCGAATTTTCGATGCAATAAGCAAAACGCCTCTTAAGCGTGTGACGCAGAAAGTTTCGCCTGTACTGAACCTTGCTGAGACAATTCTCGGCGCTTTCTCTGACCCCTAAAATTACTCTAAATAACTTCGTTGCTCTTCGGAATGCTTTTGAGGTACGCTCGGTGCATGCGAATTTTCGATGCAGTTATCAAAAGGCATCTTAACCGTGTGACGCAGAAAGTTTCGCCTGTACTGAACCTTGCTGGGACAATTCTTGGCGCTTTCTCTTACCCCTAATGTTACTGTAATTATATTTCGCTGCTTTAGGGAATGCTTTTGAGGTACGCTCGGTGCATCCGAATTTTCGATGCAGTTCGCAAAAGGTAGCTTAACCATGTGACGCAGAAAGCTTCGTCTGTACTGAACCTTGCTGGGAAAATTCTTGGCGCTTTCTCTTACCCCTAATGTTACTGTAATTATATTTCGCGGCTTTAGGGAATGCTTTTGAGGTACGCTCGGTGCATCCGAAATTTCAATACAATTAGCAAAAGGCATCTTATCCTTGTGACGCAGAAATTTTCGCCTGTACTGAACCTTGCTGGGACAATTCTTGGCGCTTTCTCTTACCCCTAAAATTACTTTAATATAATTTCGTTGCTTTCGGAATGCATTTGAGGTACGCTCGGCACATCCGAATTTTCGATGCAGTTAGCAAAAGGCATCTTAATCGTGTGACGCAGAGAGTTTCGCCTGTACTGAACCTTGCTGCGAAAATTCTTGGCGCTTTCTGTGATACCTAAAATTACTGTAATTTATTTCGTTGCTTTTCAGAATGCTTCTCAGGTGCGCTCAGTGCATCCGAATTTTCGATGCAATAAGGAAATGCCTCTTAACCGTGTGACGCAGAAAGTTTCGCCTGTACTGAACCTTGCTGGGACAATTCTCGGCGCTTTCTCTGACCCCTAAAATTACTCTAAATAACTTCGTTGCTCTTCGGAATGCTTTTGAGGTACGCTCGGCGCATCCGAATTTTCGATGCAGTTAGCAAAAGGCATCCTAACCGTGTGACGCAGTTAGTTTCACCTGTACTGAACCTCGGTGGGACAATTCTTGGCGCTTTCTCTGACCCCTAAAATTACTGTAATTATTTCGTTGCTTTTCGGAATGATCTTGAGGTACGCTCGGCACATCCGAATTTTCGATGCAATAAGCAAAACGCCTCTTAACCGTGTGACGCAGAAAGTTTCGCCTGTACTGAACCTTGCTGGGACAATTCTCGGCGCTTTCTCTGACCCCTAAAATTACTCTAAATAATTTCGTTGCTTTTCGGAATGCTTTTGAGGTACGCTCGGCGCATCCGAATTTTCGATGCAGTTAGCAAAAGGCATCTTAAACGTGTGACGCAGAAAATTTCGCCTGTACTGAACCTTGCTGGGACAATTCTTGGCGCTTTCTCCTACCCCTAAGAATACTGTAATTAATTTCGTTGCTTTTCAGAATGCATCTGAGGTACGCTCGGCGCATCCGAATTTTCGATGCAATAAGCAAAAGGCCTCTTAACCTTGTGACGCAGAAAGTTTCGCCTGTACTGAACCTTGCTGGGACAATTCTTGGCGCTTTCTCTGACCCCTAAAATTACTCTAAATAATTTCGTTGCTTTTCGGAATGCTTTTGAGGTACGCTCGGCGCATCCAAATTTTCGATGCAGTTAGCAAAAGGCATCTTAACCGTGTGACGCAGAAAGTTTCGCCTGTACTGAACCTTGCTGGGACAATCCTTGGCGCTTTCTCTGACCCCTAAAATTACTTAAATAATTTCGTTGCTTTTCAGAATGCATCTGAGGTAGGCTCGGCGCATCCGAATTTTCAATGCAATAGGCATAAGGCCTCTTAACCATGTGATGCAGAAAGTTTCGCCTCTACTGAATCGTGCTAGGACAATTCTTGGCGCTTTCTCTTACCCCTAAAATTACTGTAATTAATTTCGTTGCTTTTCGGTATGTTTCTGAGGTACGCTCGGCGCATCCGAATTTTCGATGCAGTTAGCAAAAGGCATCTTAACCGTGTGCCGCAGAAAGTTTCGCCTGTACTGAACCTTGCTGGGAAAATTCTTGGCGCTTTCTCTTACCCCTAAATTTACTGTAATTATATTTCGCTGCTTTTCGGAATGCTTTTGAGGTACGCTCGGCGCATCCGAATTTTCGATGCAATTAGCAAAAGGCATCTTAACCGTGTGACGCAGAAAGTTTCGCCTGTACTGAACCTTGCTGGGACAATTCTTGGCTCTTTCTCCTACCCCTAAGATTACTGTAATTATTTCGTTGCTTTTCAGAATGCATCTGAGGTACGCTCGGCGCATCCGAATTTTCGATGCAATAAGCAAAAGGCCTCTTAACCTTGTGACGCAGAAATATTCGCCTGTACTGAACCTTGCTGGGACAATTCTTGGCGCTTTCTCTGACCCCTAAAATTACTCTAAATAATTTCGTTGCTTTTCGGAATGCTTTTGAGGTACGCTCGGCGCATGCAAATTTTCGATGCAGTTAGCAAAAGGCATCTTAACCGTGTGACGCAGAAAGTTTCGCCTGTACTGAACCTTGCTGCGACAATCCCTGGCGCTTTCTCTTACCCCTAAAATTACTGTAATTAACTTCGTTGCTTTTCAGAATGCAAACGAGGTAGGCTCGGCGCATCCGAATTTTCAATGCAATTGGCATAAGGCCTCTTAACCATGTGATGCAGAAAGTTTCGCCTCTACTGAAGCTTGCTAGGACAATTCATGGCGCTTTCTCTTACCCCTAAAATTACTGTAATTAATTTCGTTGCTTTTCGGTATGTTTCTGAGGTACGCTCGGAGCATCCGAATTTTTGATGCAGTTAGCAAAAGGCATCTTAACCGTGTGCCGCAGAAAGTTTCGCCTGTACTGAACCTTGCTGGGACAATTCTTCGCGCTTTCTCTTACCCCTAAAATTACTTTATTTAATTTCATGGCTCTGGGAATGCTTTTGAGGTACGCTCGGCGCATCCGAATTTCTGATGCAGTTAGCACAAAGCATCTTAACCGTGTGACGCAGTTAGTTTCACCTGTAGTGAACATTGCTGGGAAAATTCTCGGCGCTTTTTCTGACCCCTAGAATTACTGTAATTATTTGGTTGCTTTTCGGAATGCTTTGTGGTACGCTCGGCCCATCCGAATTTTCGATGCAGTTAGCAAAAGGCATCTTAATCGTGTGATGCAGAAAGTTTCGCCTCTACTGAACCTTGCTGGGACAATTCTTGGCGCTTTCTGTGATACCCAAAATTACTGTAATTAATTTCGTTGCTTTTCGGAATGCTTTTGAGGTACGCTCGGCGCATCCGAATTTTCGATGCAGTTGGCAAAAGACATCCTAACCCTGTGACGCAGAATGTTTCGCCTGTATTGAACATTGCTGGGACAATTCTTGGCGCTTTCTCCTACCCCTAAAATTACTGTAATTAATTTCGTTGCTTTTTGGAATGTTTCTGAGGCACGCTCGGCGCATCCGAATTTTCGATGCAGTTAGCAAAATGTACTTAACCGTGTGCCACAGAAAGTTTCGGGTGTACTTAACCTTGGTGAGAAAATTCTTGGCGCTTTCTCTTACCCCTAATGTTACTGTAATTATATTTCGCTGCTTTACGGAATGCTTTTGAGGTACGCTCGGTGCATCCGAATTTTCGATGCAGTTAGCAAAAGGTATCTTAACCGTGTGACCCAAAAAGTTTCGCCTGTACTGAACCTTGCTGGGAAAATTCTTGGCGCTTTCTCTGACCCCTAAAATTACTGTAATTATTTCGTTGCTTTTTGGAATGCTTCTGAGGTACGCTCGGTGCATCCAAATTTTCGATGCAGTTAGCAAAATGCATCTTAGCTATGTGACGCAGAAAGTTTCGCCTGTACTGAACCTTGCTGGGACAATTCTCGACGCTTTCTCTGACCTCTAAAATTGCTGTACATAATTTCGTTGCTTTTCGGAATGCTTTTGAGGTACGCTCTGTAGATCCGAATTTACGATGCAGTAAGCAAAATGCACCTTAACGGTGTGACAGAGAAAGTTTCGCCTGTACTGAACCTTGCTGGAACGATTCTCAGCGCTTTCTCTGACCCCTAAAATTTGTGAAAGTAATTTCGTTGCTTTTCGGAATGCTTCTGACATACAATCGGCGCATCCGTATTTTCGATGCAGTTAGCAAAAGGCATCCTAACCGTGTGACGCGGTTAGTTTCACCCGTACTGAAGCTCGGTGGGACAATTCTTGGCGCTTTCTCTGACCCCTAAAATTACTGTAATTATTTCGTTGCTTTTCGGAATGATCTTGAGGTACGCTCGGCACATCCGAATTTTCGATGCAATAAGCAAAACGCCTCTTAACCGTGTGACGCAGAAAGTTTCGCCTGTACTGAACCTTGCTGGGACAATTCTCGGCGCTTTCTCTGAGCCCTAAAATTACTCTAAATAATTTCGTTGCTTTTCGGAATGCTTTTGAGGTACGCTCGGCGCATCCGAATTTTCGATGCAGTGAGCAAAAGGCATCTTAACCGTGTGACGCAGAAAGTTTCGCCTGTACTGAACCTTGCTGGGACAATTCTTGGCGCTTTCTCCTACCCCTAAGATTACTGTAATTATTTCGTTGCTTTTCAGAATGCATCTGAGGTACGCTCGGCGCATCCGAATTTTCGATGCAATAAGCAAAAGGCCTCTTAACCTTGTGACGCAGAATGTTTCGCCTGTACTGAACCTTGCTGGGACAATTCTTGGCGCTTTCTCTGACCCCTAAAATTACTCTAAATAATTTCGTTGCTTTTCGGAATGCTTTTGAGGTACGCTCGGCGCATGCAAAGTTTCGATGCAGTTAGCAAAAGGCATCTTAACCATGTGACGCAGAAAGTTTCGCCTGTACTGAACCTTGCTGCGACAATCCTTGGCGCTTTCTCTTACCCCTAAAATTACTGTAATTAATTTCGTTGCTTTTCAGAATGCATCTGAGGTAGGCTCGGCGCATCCGAATTTTCATTGCAATCGGCATAAGGCCTCTTAACCATGTGATGCAGAAAGTTTCGCCTCTACTGAACCTTGCTAGGACAATTCTTGGCGCTTTCTCTTACCCCTAAAATTACTGTAATTAATTTCGTTGCTTTTCGGTATGTTTCTGAGGTACGCTCGGAGCATCCGAATTTTCGATGCAGTTAGCAAAAGGCATCTTAACCGTGTGCAGCAGAAAGTTTCGCCTGTACTGAACCTTGCTGGGACAATTCTTGGCGCTTTCTCTTACCCCTAAAATTACTTTATTTAATTTCATTGCTGTCGGAATGCTTTTGAGGTACGCTCGGCGCATCCGATTTTCTGATGCAGTTAGCACAAAGCATCTTAACCGTGTGACGCAGTTAGTTTCACCTGTACTGAACATTGCTGGGACAATTCTCGGCGCTTTTTCTGACCCCTAAAATTACTGTAATTATTTCGTTGCTTTTCGGAATGTTTTCGTGGTACGCTCGGCACATCCGAATTTTCGATGCAGTTGCAAAAGGCCTCTTAACCTTGTGACGCAGAAAGATTCGCCTGTACTGAACCTTGCTGGGACAATTCTTGGCGCTTTCTCTGACCCCTAAAATTACTCTAAATAATTTCGTTGCTTTTCGGAATGCTTTTGAGGTACGCTCGGCGCATGCAAAGTTTCGATGCAGTTAGCAAAAGGCATCTTAACCATGTGACGCAGAAAGTTTCGCCTGTATTGAACATTGCTGGGACAATTCTTGGCGCTTTCTCCTACCCCTAAAATTACTGTAATTAATTTCGTTGCTTTTTGGAATGTTTCTGAGGCACGCTCGGCGCATCCGAATTTTCGATGCAGTTAGCAAAAGGTACTTAACCGTGTGCCACAGAAAGTTTCGGGTGTACTTAACCTTGGTGCGAAAATTCTTGGCGCTTTCTCTTACCCCTAATGTTACTGTAATTATATTTCGCTGCTTCACGGAATGCCTTTGAGGTACGCTCGGTGCATCCGAATTTTGGATGCAGTTAGCAAAAGGTATCTTAACCATGTGACCCAAAAAGTTTCGCCTGTACTGAACCTTGCTGGGAAAATTATTGGCGCTTTCTCTGACCCCTAAAATTACTGTAATTTTTTTCGTTGCTTTTCAGAATGCTTCTCAGGTGCGCTCAGCGCATCCGAATTTTCGATGCAATAAGCAAATGCCTCTTAACCGTGTGACGCAGAAAGTTTCGCCTGTACTGAACCTTGCTGGGTCAATTCTCGGCGCTTTCTCTGACCCCTAAAATTACTCTAAATAACTTCGTTGCTCTTCGGAATGCTTTTGAGGTACGCTCGGCGCATCCGAATTTTCGATGCAGTTAGCAAAAGGCATCTTAACCGTGTGCCGCTGAAAGTTTCGCCTGTACTGAACCTTGCTGGGAGAATTCTTGGCGCTTTCTCTTACCCCTAAAATTACTTTAATTAATTTCATGGCTCTCGGAATGCTTTTGAGGTACGCTCGGCGCATCCGAATTTCTTATGCATTTAGCACAAAGCATCTTAACCGTGTGACGCAGTCAGTTTCACCTGTACTGAACATTGCTGGGACAATTCTCGGCGCTTTTTCTGACCCCTAAAATTACTGTAATTATTTCGTTGCTTTTCAGAATGCATCTGAGGTACGCTCGGCGCATCCGAATTTTCGATGCAATAAGCAAAAGGCCTCTTAACCTTGTGACGCAGAAAGTTTCGCCTGTACTGAACCTTGCTGGGACAATTCTTGGCGCTTTCTCTGACCCCTAAAATTACTCTAAATAATTTTGTTGCTTTTCGGAATGCTTTTGAGGTACGCTCGGCGCATCCGAATTTTCGATGCAGTTAGCAAATGGCATCTTAACCGTGCGACGCAGAAAGTTTCGCCTGTACTGAACCTTGCTGGGACAATTCTTGGCGCTTTCTCTTACCCCTAAAATTACTGTAATTAATGTCATTGCTTTCCAGAATGCATCTGAGGTACGCTCGGCGCATCGGAATTTTCGATGCAATAAGCAAAAGGCCTCTTAACCTTGTGACGCAGAAAGTTTCGCCTGTGCTGAACCTTGCTGGGACAATTCTTGGCGCTTTCTCTTACCCCTAAAATTACTGTAATTAATTTCGTTGCTTTTCGGAATGTTTCTGAGGCACGCTCGGCGCATCCGAATTTTCGATGCAATAAGCAAATGCCTCTTAACCGTGTGACGCAGAAAGTTTCGCCTGTACTGAACCTTGCTGGGTCAATTCTCGGCGCTTTCTCTGACCCCTAAAATTACTCTAAATAACTTCGTTGCTCTTCGGAATGCTTTTGAGGTACGCTCGGCGCATCCGAATTTTCGATGCAGTTAGCAAAAGGCATCTTAACCGTGTGCCGCTGAAAGTTTCGCCTGTACTGAACCTTGCTGGGAGAATTCTTGGCGCTTTCTCTTACCCCTAAAATTACTTTAATTAATTTCATGGCTCTCGGAATGCTTTTGAGGTACGCTCGGCGCATCCGAATTTCTTATGCATTTAGCACAAAGCATCTTAACCGTGTGACGCAGTCAGTTTCACCTGTACTGAACATTGCTGGGACAATTCTCGGCGCTTTTTCTGACCCCTAAAATTACTGTAATTATTTCGTTGCTTTTCAGAATGCATCTGAGGTACGCTCGGCGCATCCGAATTTTCGATGCAATAAGCAAAAGGCCTCTTAACCTTGTGACGCAGAAAGTTTCGCCTGTACTGAACCTTGCTGGGACAATTCTTGGCGCTTTCTCTGACCCCTAAAATTACTCTAAATAATTTTGTTGCTTTTCGGAATGCTTTTGAGGTACGCTCGGCGCATCCGAATTTTCGATGCAGTTAGCAAATGGCATCTTAACCGTGCGACGCAGAAAGTTTCGCCTGTACTGAACCTTGCTGGGACAATTCTTGGCGCTTTCTCTTACCCCTAAAATTACTGTAATTAATGTCATTGCTTTCCAGAATGCATCTGAGGTACGCTCGGCGCATCGGAATTTTCGATGCAATAAGCAAAAGGCCTCTTAACCTTGTGACGCAGAAAGTTTCGCCTGTGCTGAACCTTGCTGGGACAATTCTTGGCGCTTTCTCTTACCCCTAAAATTACTGTAATTAATTTCGTTGCTTTTCGGAATGTTTCTGAGGCACGCTCGGCGCATCCGAATTTTCGATGCAGTTAGCAAAAGGCATCTTAACCGTGTGCCACAGAAAGTTTCGGGTGTACTTAAAGTTGGTGCGAAAATTCTTGGCGCTTTCTCTTACCCCTAATGTTACTGTAATTATATTCCGCTGCTTTACGGAATGCTTTTGAGGTACGCTCGGTGCGTCCGAATTTTCGATGCAGTTAGCAAAAGGTATCTTAACAGTGTGACCCAAAAAGTTTCGCCTGTACTGAACCTTGCTGGGAAAATTCTTGGCGCTTTCTCTTACCCCTAAATTTACTGTAATTATATTTCGCTGCTTTACGGAATGCTTCTGAGGTACGCTCGGCGCATCCGTATTTTCGATGCAATAAGCAAAAGGCCTCTTAACCATGTGATGCAGAAAGTTTCGCCTCTACTGAACCTTGCTAGGACAATTCTTGGCGCTTTCTGTTACCCCTAAAATTACTCTAATTAATTTCGTTGCTTTTAGGTATGTTTCTGAGGTACGATCGGCGCATCCGAATTTTCGATGCATTTAGCAAAAGGTATCTTACCGTGTGCCGCAGAAAATTTCGCCTATACAGAACCTTGCTGGGACAATTCTTGGCGCTTTCTCTTACCCTTAAATTACTTTAATTATTTCGTTGCTTTCGGAATGCTTTTGAGGTACGCTCGGCGCATCCGAATTTTCAATGCAATAGGCATAAGGCCTCTTAACCATGTGATGCAGAAAGTTTCGCCTCTACTGAACCTTGCTAGGACAATTCTTGGCGCTTTCTCTTACCCCTAAAATTACTGTAAATAATTTCGTTGCTTTTCGGTATGTTTCTGAGGTACGCTCGGAGCATCCGAATTTTCGATGCAGTTAGCAAAAGGCATCTTAGCTATGTGACGCAGAAAGTTTCGCCTGTACTGAACCTTGCTGGGACGATTCTCGACGCTTTCTCTGACCCCTAAAATTACTGTAATTATTTCGTTGCTTTTCGGTATGTTTCTGAGGTACGCTCGGCGCATCCGAATTTTCGATGCAGTTAGCAAAAGGCATCTTAACCGTGTGCCGCAGAAAGTTTCGCCTGTACTGAACCTTGCTGGGACAATTGTTGGCGCTTTCTCTTAGCCCTCAAATTACTTTAATTAATTTCATGGCTCTCGGAATGCTTTTGAGGTACGCTCGGCGCATCCGAATTTCTGATGCAGTTAGCACAAAGCATCTTAACCGTGTGACGCAGTTAGTTTCACCTGTACTGAACATTGCTGGGACAATTCTCGGCGCTTTCTCTTACCCCTAAAATTACTGTAATTATTTCGTTGTTTTCGGAATGCTTTTGAGGTACGCTCGGCACATCCGAATTTTCGATGCAGTTAGCAAAAGACATCTTAATCGTGTGACGCAGAAAGTTTCGCCTCTAATGAACCTTGCTGGGACAATTCTGGGCGCTTTCTGTGATACCTAAAATTACTCTAAATAATTTCGTTGCTTTTCGGAATGCTTTTGAGGTACGCTCGGCGCATGCAAATTTTCGATGCAGTTAGCAAAAGGCATCTTAACCGTGTGACGCAGAAAGTTTCGCCTGTACTGAACCTTGCTGCGACAATCCTTGGCGCTTTCTCTTACCCCTAAAATTACTGTAATTAATTTCGTTCCTTTTCAGAATGCATCTGAGGTAGGCTCGGCGCATCCGAATTTTCAATGCAATAGGCATAAGGCCTCTTAACCATGTGATGCAGAAAGTTTCGCCTCTACTGAACCTTGCTAGGACAATTCTTGGCGCTTTCTCTTACCCCTAAAATTACTGTAATTAATTTCGTTGCTTTTCGGTATGTTTCTGAGGTACGCTCGGAGCATCCGAATTTTCGATGCAGTTAGCAAAAGGCATCTTAGCTATGTGACGCAGAAAGTTTCGCCTGTACTGAACCTTGCTGGGACGATTCTCGACGCTTTCTCTGACCCCTAAAATTACTGTAATTATTTCGTTGCTTTTCAGAATGCATCTGAGGTACGCTCGGGGCATCCGAATTTTCGATGCAATAAGCAAAAGGCCTATTAACCTTGTGACGCAGAAAGTTTCGCCTGTACTGAAACTTGCTGGGACAATTCTTGGCGCTTTCTCTTACCCCTAAAATTACTGTAATTAATTTCGTTGCTTTTCGGAATGTTTCTGAGGCACGCTCGGCGCATCCGAATTTTCGATGCAGTTAGCAAAAGGCATCTTAACCGTGTGCCACAGAAAGTTTCGGCTGTATGAACCTTGGTGCGAAAATACTTGGCGCTTTCTCTTACCCCTAATGTTACTGTTACTATATTTCGCTGCTTTAGGGAATGCTTCTGAGGTACGCTCGGTGCATCCGAATTTCGATGCAGTTAGCAAACTCTGTTATCCTGTTACTCTGTTATCCGTAAAGATAGGCTGTCTCGTGGTGGTGGCGTGGCCCTACTTCTTAAGAATGATATTCCATTCGTTCCACTCCCGGAAGTCTCCAACGCGGAAGCTGTATTTTGTAAAATATTGTACAATGATACCGGCATATTTACTGGTTGCGTCTATCGAAGCTCTACTAGTGGATCCGAAGGCGTGCTTGCTTTACAGGAGTATATGCAATTCCATGTTCGTACTAGTAGAGTGATCCTCATGGGGGACTTCAATTTACCCGATCTGAACTGGAGTACCATGCACTACACTTCAGCCACATCCGCAGCACTTACCGATTTAATGCTAAACTTCAACCTCAACCAGGTAGTCGACCAGCCAACTCGTTCACAAGGCTCTACGAATAGCATACTTGATCTCATACTCATAAGTAACCATTTCCCACTTCACGCAATTGAGATGACAATAGTCGGTGGTATATCGGACCACGACATACCTAAATGTAAGCTCTCGCTTGAAGGCAACATAAAGAAGCTAAACCTGGAGCGTGCTGTACTTGATTTTCGCAGAGCAGCTCATGACTGTATCGTCACTCACCTGGCACACGAGTTTGATGCTTTTCTCCAAGCAGCTTCAGAACCGTGTTGTGACGTCAACACTTTGTGGCATCAATTTAAGTCAGTCGTGCTACACTGCACAACAAACTTCATCACGATGAAGCGTTGCAAACCACAAAAGAAAAACCCATGGATATCGCGTGAGGTCCTTCAAGCGAAGCGTAAAGTAAAAAGACTTAGACATACTATTAAAAGAAAAGGGCCGAATCAATCTCTGAAAGACAATCTGACCTCCGCTCTCGCTGACTTCAAAGGAAAGTTAAAAAATGCAAAACATCACTATTTCAGCACAACATTCCCCGACTTCATTACCAACAATCCACACAGGTTTTGGAAATACTTTCGCCCATGTTTAGGTGTGTCACCCGAACGGTCTCTAGAGCAGAAAACAGCTCAAGCAAACACATTCAACAAATTTTTCTTCTCGGTTTTCACTTCAGACAATGGCTTACTTCCCTCCCTACCCTGCCCACCTAAAACCATCGATTCATTAAGCATTACGAATGCCGGTATTCTTAATCTGTTGCTTAATATCGATATCAAGAAAGCTAACGGGCCAGATGATATCCCGAACAAATTTTTAAAAACGTATGCAGAATGGTGTAGCCAATACCTTGCCATTATATACCGCAAATCACTCGAGTCCGCACAACTACCAGATGGCTGGAAAAAAGCGAAGGTAATTCCAATACATAAATCCGGCGACAGCAACGAACCTTCCAACTACAGGCCAATCTCACTTATCAGCACATCTTGTAAAATATTGGAACATATTATCTTCAAACACATCACTACATTTCTCGAGCAAGAGCATATATTAATACCTCAACAACACGGCTTTAGAAGTGGCCTCTCAACAGTAACACAACTAACCGAAGTGGTCCATGACCTTGCGCTCAGCCTAAACAACCGAAGCCAGACAGACATGATCCTCCTCGACTTCAGTAAAGCGTTTGATTGTGTAAGCCATGTAAAATTAGTTGCAAAACTGGAGGCTGCAATCGGAGGTGGTCAGATTACTGCATGGATAAAAAACTTCTTATCACATCGAACGCAATATGTTATTATAGATAACACCCCTTCCAGGTCTGTAGCTGTCACCTCCGGTGTTCCCCAAGGGTCAGTACTGGGCCCATTGCTATTTTTGATCTTTATTAACGACATTGCTGCTAACATTGAATGTGACATTAAGCTCTTCGCGGACGATTGTATTATTTATAAAGAAATTCTCAGTTACGCAGACCACTTATTATTAAACAGAGCACTCGATTTGGTGTGCAATTGGTGTAAAGAGTGGCAAATGTCAATTAACACCACTAAATCTGTATGCATGTCCTTTACAACAAAAAAGAAGCCTTCAGAATTTTCTTACGCCCTCGGTGGCACTTGCCTGAATAAAGTAAATAACCACAAATACCTAGGTTTGACATTCTCTTCTACCCTTTCTTGGAACTTACATATTGATAATATTACCTCAGTCGCATTACGCAAGCTTTTTTTCCTTAGACGATGTTTACGCCTTGCACCGAAACACACCAGACTACTAGCCTATACAACTTTTGTTCGCCCCGTTTTAGAATACGCTAACATCATCTGGTTTCCACACACATCAACTAACATATCAAAACTAGAAAAGGTGCAAAGAAAAGCTGTGAGGTTCATTTTTAACAAATACAGTCCCTATGACTCCCCTACAAGCCTCTTAGCTGATGCAGGTCTTAAAACACTATCTGTTAGGGCCAGACACGCCCGCTTAAAATTCATCTACCAAGTAGTGCACGACAGTTATAAGATAGACCGAACTAAGTACGTTACTTTGTCTACATCACGCCTGTCGCGAAAAAAATCACCCATTCACACTAAACCAGTACAGTATTCGCAATGACACGTTCAAGTTTTCACTTTTCCCACGTGCGATCAGAGAATGGAATCTCCTCCACTCAGACATAGTTTCCTCTCCGTCGCTTTCATCGTTCATCAACCTACTGGAGACATCAAACAGAGAAGACGCCACTTAACACACCCACATATCTTAATCTTAACCCACATATCTGTAATACTTTTTTCTGTGCGTGGAATTTATGCATTTCAAACCCCAAACTCGCCGCTTCTGCGCGGTTGTCTGTTGGCTGTATAAGTTCTCTGATCTTACAAGTGTCATTCATTCGCTATTTTTTATATAAATTCTAGTAATACAATATTCTTATATTGTTATACTAACTACATTATTATATTGTCATGGCCATATTGTTATACCAACCAAAAGTATTGTACTAATGGTAATTTCTGCAGTAGTTAAGGAAGCATTTTTCTTTTTTTCTAATCTTACAAGTGTCATTCATTCGCTATTTTTATATAAATTCTAGTAATACAATATTCTTATATTGTTATACTAACTACACTGTTATATTGCCATGGCCATATTGTTATACCAACCAAAAGTATTGTACTAATGGTAATTTCTGCAGTAGTTAAGGAAGCATTTTTCCTTTTTTTTCCTTTATGTACCATGTAACATGACCTGTTTGTTTCTTTCTGTAAAATTGTGCCCACCTGCTTTGGTCTCAACTGAGACTGGCAGTATTACAAATAAATAAATAATAAATAAAGGTATCTTAACCGTGTGACCCAAAAAGTTTTGCCTGTACTGATCCTTGCTGGGAAAATTCTTGGCGCTTTCTCTTACCCCTAAATTTACTGTAATTACATTTCGCTGCTTCACGGAATGCTTCTGAGGTACGCTCGGCGCATCCGAATTTCTGATGCAGTTAGCACAAAGCATCTTAACCATGTGACGCAGTTAGTTTCACCTGTACTGAACCTTGCTGGGACAATTCTCGGCGCTTTCTCTGACCGCTAAAATTACTGTTTTATTTCGTTGCTTTTCGGAATGCTTTCGAGGTACGCTCGGCACATACGAATTTTGCATGCAGTTAGCAAAAGGCATCTTAATCGTGTGACGCAGAAAGTTTCGCCTGTACTGAACTTTGCTGAGACAATTCTTGGCGCTTTCTCTTACCCCTCAAATTACTGTAATTAATTTCGTTGCTTTTGAGAATGCATCTGAGGTACGCTCGGCGCATCCGAATTTTCGATGCAATAAGCAAAAGGCCTCTTAACCATGTGATGCAGAAAGTTTCGCCTCTACTGAACCTTGCTAGGACAATTCTTGGCACTTTCTCTTACCCCTAAAAAACTGTAAATAATTTCGTTGCTTTTAGGTATGTTTCTGAGGTACGCTCGGCGCATCCGAATTTTCGATGCATTTAGCAAAAGGCATCTTAGCTATGTGACGCAGAAAATTTCGCCTGTACTGAACCTTGCTGGGACAATTCTCGACGCTTTCTCTGACCCCTAAAATTACTGTATATAATTTCGTTGCGTTTCGGAATGCTTTTCAGGTACGCTCGGTAAATCCGAATTTACGATGCAGTAAGCAAAATGCATCTTAACGGTGTGACGCAGAAAGTTTCGGCTGTACTGAACCTTGCTGGGACGATTCTCAGCGCTTTCTCTGACCCCTAAAATTTGTGTAAGTAATTTCGTTGCTTTTCGGAATGCTTCTGAGATACGCTCGGCGCATCCGAATTTTTGATGCAGTTAGCAAAAGCCATCCTAACCGTATGACGCAGTTAGTTTCACCTGTACTGAACCTCGGTGGGACAATTCTTGGCGCTTTCTCTGACCCCTAAAATTACTGTAATTATTTAGTTGCTTTTCGGAATGCTTTTGAGGTACGCTCGGCACATCCGAATTTTCGATGCAGTTAGCAAAAGACATCTTAATCGTGTGACGCAGAAAGTTTCGCCTCTAATGAACCTTGCTGGGACAATTCTGGGCGCTTTCTGTGATACCTAAATTTACTGTTATTAATTTTGTTGCTTTTCGGAATGCTTTTGAGCTACGTTCGGCGCATCCGAATTTTCGATGCAGTTAGCAAAAGGCATCCTAACCGTGTGACGCAGAAAGTTTAGCCTGTATTGAAGATTGCTGGGACAATTCTTGGCGGTTTCTCTTACCCCTAAAATTACTGTAAATAATTTCGTTGCTGTTCAGAATGCTTCTGAGGTGCGCCCAGCGCATCCGAATTTTCGATGCAATAAGCAAAAGGCCTCTGAACCGTGTGACGCAGAAAATTTCGCCTGTACTGATCCTTGCTGAAACAATTCATGGCGCTTTCTCTGACCCCTAAAATTACTGTAATTAATTTCGTTGCTTTTTGGAATGATTTGACGTACGCTCGGCGCATCCAAATTTTCGATGCAGTTAGCAAAATGCATCTTAGCTATGTGACGCAGAAAGTTTCGCCTGTACTGAACCTTGCTGGGTCGATTCTCGACGCTTTCTCTGACCCCTAAAATTACTGTAATTAATTTCGTTGCTTTTCAGAATGCGTCTGAGGTACGCTCGGGGCATCCGAATTTTCGATGCAATAAGCAAAAGGCCTATTAACCTTGTGACGCAGAAAGTTTCGCCTGCACTGAAACTTGCTGGGACCATTCTTGGCGCTGTCTCTTACCCCTAAAATTACTGTAATTAATTTCGTTGCTTTTCGGAATGTTTCTGAGGCACGCTCGGCGCATCCGAATTTTCGATGCAGTTAGCAAAAGGCATCTTAACCGTGTGCCACAGAAAGTTTCGGCTGTATGAACCTTGGTGCGAAAATACTTGGCGCTTTCTCTTACCCCTAATGTTACTGTTACTATATATCGCTGCTTTAGGGAATGCTTTTGAGGTACGCTCGGTGCATCCGAATTTCGATGCAGTTAGCAAAAGGTATCTTAACCGTGTGACCCAAAAAGTTTTGCCTGTACTGAACCTTGCTGGGAAAATTATTGGTGCTTTCTCTGACCCCTAAAATTACTGTAATTTTTTTCGTTGCTTTTCAGAATGCTTCTCAGGTGCGCTCAGCGCATCCGAATTTTCGATGCAATAAGCAAATGCCTCTTAACCGTGCGACGCAGAAAGTTTCGCCTGTACTGAACCTTGCTGGGTCAATTCTCGGCGCTTTCTCTGACCCCTAAAATTACTCTAAATAACTTCGTTGCTCTTCGGAATGCTTTTGAGGTACGCTCGGCGCATCCGAATTTTCGATGCAGTTAGCAAAAGGCATCTTAACCGTGTGCCGCTGAAAGTTTCGCCTGTACTGAACCTTGCTGGGAGAATTCTTGGCGCTTTCTCTTACCCCTAAAATTACTTTAATTAATTTCATGGCTCTCGGAATGCTTTTGACGTACGCTCGGCGCATCCGAATTTCTGATGCATTTAGCACAAAGCATCTTAACCGTGTGACGCAGTTAGTTACACCTGTACTGAACATTGCTGGGACAATTCTCGGCGCTTTTTCTGACCCCTAAAATTACTGTAATTATTTCGTTGCTTTTCAGAATGCATCTGAGGTACGCTCGGCGCATCCGAATTTTCGATGCAATAAGCAAAAGGCCTCTTAACCTTGTGACGCAGAAAGTTTCGCCTGTACTGAACCTTGCTGGGACAATTCTTGGCGCTTTCTCTGACCCCTAAAATTACTCTAAATAATTTTGTTGCTTTTCGGAATGCTTTTGAGGTACGCTCGGCGCATCCGAATTTTCGATGCAGTTAGCAAATGGCATCTTAACCGTGCGACGCAGAAAATTTCGCCTGTACTGAACCTTGCTGGGACAATTCTTGGCGCTTTCTCTTACCCCTAAAATTACTGTAATTAATTTCATTGCTTTCCAGAATGCATCTGAGGTACGCTCGGCGCATCGGAATTTCTGATGCAGTTAGCACAAAGCATCTTAACCATGTGACGCAGTTAGTTTCACCTGTACTGAACCTTGCTGGGACAATTCTCGGCGCTTTCTCTGACCGCTAAAATTACTGTTTTATTTCGTTGCTTTTCGGAATGCTTTCGAGGTACGCTCGGCACATACGAATTTTGCATGCAGTTAGCAAAAGGCATCTTAATCGTGTGACGCAGAAAGTTTCGCCTGTACTGAACTTTGCTTGGCGCTTTCTCTTACCCCTCAAATTACTGTAATTAATTTCGTTGCTTTTGAGAATGCATCTGAGGTACGCTCGGCGCATCCGAATTTTCGATGCAATAAGCAAAAGGCCTCTTAACCATGTGATGCAGAAAGTTTCGCCTCTACTGAACCTTGCTAGGACAATTCTTGGCACTTTCTCTTACCCCTAAAAAACTGTAAATAATTTCGTTGCTTTTAGGTATGTTTCTGAGGTACGCTCGGCGCATCCGAATTTTCGATGCATTTAGCAAAAGGCATCTTAGCTATGTGACGCAGAAAATTTCGCCTGTACTGAACCTTGCTGGGACAATTCTCGACGCTTTCTCTGACCCCTAAAATTACTGTATATAATTTCGTTGCGTTTCGGAATGCTTTTCAGGTACGCTCGGTAAATCCGAATTTACGATGCAGTAAGCAAAATGCATCTTAACGGTGTGACGCAGAAAGTTTCGGCTGTACTGAACCTTGCTGGGACGATTCTCAGCGCTTTCTCTGACCCCTAAAATTTGTGTAAGTAATTTCGTTGCTTTTCAGAATGCTTCTGAGATACGCTCGGCGCATCCGAATTTTTGATGCAGTTAGCAAAAGCCATCCTAACCGTATGACGCAGTTAGTTTCACCTGTACTGAACCTCGGTGGGACAATTCTTGGCGCTTTCTCTGACCCCTAAAATTACTGTAATTAATTTCATTGCTTTCCAGAATGCATCTGAGGTACGCTCGGCGCATCGGAATTTCTGATGCAGTTAGCACAAAGCATCTTAACCATGTGACGCAGTTAGTTTCACCTGTACTGAACCTTGCTGGGACAATTCTCGGCGCTTTCTCTGACCGCTAAAATTACTGTTTTATTTCGTTGCTTTTCGGAATGCTTTCGAGGTACGCTCGGCGCATCCGAATTTTCGATGCAGTTAGCAAATGGCATCTTAACCGTGCGACGCAGAAAGTTTCGCCTGTACTGAACCTTGCTGGGACAATTCTTGGCGCTTTCTCTTACCCCTAAAATTACTGTAATTAATTTCATTGCTTTCCAGAATGCATCTGAGGTACGCTCGGCGCATCGGAATTTTCGATGCAATAAGCAAAAGGCCTCTTAACCTTGTGACGCAGAAAGTTTCGCCTGTGCTGAACCTTGCTGGGACAATTCTTGGCGCTTTCTCTTACCCCTAAAATTACTGTAATTAATTTCGTTGCTTTTCGGAATGTTTCTGAGGCACGCTCGGCGCATCCGAATTTTCGATGCAGTTAGCAAAAGGCATCTTAACCGTGTGCCACAGAAAGTTTCGGGTGTACTTAAAGTTGGTGCGAAAATTCTTGGCGCTTTCTCTTACCCCTAATGTTACTGTAAGTATATTCCGCTGCTTTACGGAATGCTTTTGAGGTACGCTCGGTGCGTCCGAATTTTCGATGCAGTTAGCAAAAGGTATCTTAACCGTGTGACCCAAAAAGTTTCGCCTGTACTGAACCTTGCTGGGAAAATTCTTGGCGCTTTCTCTTACCCCTAAATTTACTGTAATTATATTTCGCTGCTTTACGGAATGCTTCTGAGGTACGCTCGGCGCATCCGTATTTTCGATGCAATAAGCAAAAGGCCTCTTAACCATGTGATGCAGAAAGTTTCGCCTCTACTGAACCTTGCTAGGACAATTCTTGGCGCTTTCTGTTACCCCTAAAATTACTCTAATTAATTTCGTTGCTTTTAGGTATGTTTCTGAGGTACGCTCGGCGCATCCGAATTTTCGATGCATTTAGCAAAATGCATCTTAACCGTGTGCCGCAGAAAATTTCGCCTGTACAGAACCTTGCTGGGACAATTCTCGGCGCTTTCTCTGACCCCTAAAATTACTGTAATTATTTCGTTGTTTTCGGAATGCTTTTGAGGTACGCTCGGCACATCCGAATTTTCGATGCAGTTAGCAAAAGACATCTTAATCGTGTGACGCAGAAAGTTTCGCCTCTAATGAACCTTGCTGGGACAATTCTGGGCGCTTTCTGTGATACCTAAAATTACTCTAAATAATTTCGTTGCTTTTCGGAATGCTTTTGAGGTACGCTCGGCGCATGCAAATTTTCGATGCAGTTAGCAAAAGGCATCTTAACCGTGTGACGCAGAAAGTTTCGCCTGTACTGAACCTTGCTGCGACAATTCTTGGCGCTTTCTCTTACCCCTAAAATTACTGTAATTAATTTCGTTGCTTTTCAGAATGCATCTGAGGTAGGCTCGGCGCATCCGAATTTTCAATGCAATAGGCATAAGGCCTCTTAACCATGTGATGCAGAAAGTTTCGCCTCTACTGAACCTTGCTAGGACAATTCTTGGCGCTTTCTCTTACCCCTAAAATTACTGTAATTAATTTCATTGCTTTCCAGAATGCATCTGAGGTACGCTCGGCGCATCGGAATTTTCGATGCAATGAGCAAAAGGCCTCTTAACCTTGTGACGCAGAAAGTTTCGCCTGTGCTGAACCTTGCTGGGACAATTCTTGGCGCTTTCTCTTACCCCTAAAATTACTGTAATTAATTTCGTTGCTTTTCGGAATGTTTCTGGGGTATGCTCGGCGCATCCAAATTTTCGATGCAGTTAGCAAAAGGCATCTCATCATCATCATCATCATCATTTATTTTTCCTTAAGGACCCCTGTCGGGATATTACATAAGGGGGGGTTACAGAAGATAAGGATAGAAACAAAGATATGGTTACAATTTCTTACAAGACTCAGCCTGTGGATTCGCATTAAAAATAAAAAAATAAAACAACAACAACAACAAGAGGCACACTGAATAGAATGCAAAAGCAAATCAGCAGAACAGTCACAATGTGAGACGGCAATCGCAAAAGAATGAAGGCACAGTACGGTCATTGTAAGGTTAGGGTTTAAGGTGATCAGTAAGCAGCTGCTTGAAGATAATGGGGTTGCGCTCATTGACAACTCTATCTGGTAAATTGTTCCACTCTATAATGGCACTAGGCAAAAACGATTGATTAAAGGAAGCTGTTGAACCATGCAAGCGCTGGATGCTGCAAGAGTTAAAAAGGCGACGAGATGTACGGGTTGGTGGGATTAGAAGCCTTCCATGCAGTTCGGGGAAGTTATAATAAAGTCGTTGGAAAAGGCACAGTTTCGCAATTTTCCGACGCAACACCAATGGTTCGAGTCCTAGAGACGATTTAATCGCACTGACACTTTCTTCACGGCTGTATCTGGAAGTGATGAATCTAGCAGCACGATTTTGTATTGATTCTAACATATTAATTAAGTAAGCTTGGTGCGGGCTCCAAATAGCTGAGGCGTAGTCAAGTTTACTTCGAATAAAAGTTTCATAAGCTAGTTTTCTTGTGGATGAGGGGCACAGCGCAAGGGTACGTCTGACGTAACCAACTGATTTATTAGTGTCGGTAGCCAATTTTGTTATATGGTCGGACCAGGTCAACTTGCTATTAATAGTAATACCGAGATAACGATACGACTCAACGGTGGATAGGGCTGTCGAGTTTAAAAAGTACGAGTGATTCTTGTTAGAGTGTTTACGGGATACCTGCATAACATTACATTTGGAGATGTTAAGTTTCATTAAAGAGTTGGAACACCAGGTTTCTAATGAATGTAAGTCTTTTTGGAGCGTTGCATGGTCGGCTGGGTCTGTAATGCGACGGTAGATTACGCAGTCATCTGCAAAAAGTCGGATATTGGATGATATGCCGTTGGGAAGGTCGTTTATGAAGATGAGAAAGAGAAGGGGACCGAGGACGGACTCCTGTGGTACTCCGGAGATGACGCTAGCAGTGGTTGAGAAATGATTTCCGATAGCTGTGTACTGGAATCGATTAGTAAGAAAGCAACGGATCTATGACAGTGCGAGAGGGTCGAGACCGAGGCATGAAAGTTTGGCCAAAAGCCGCTGATGGGGAACACAGTCAAATGCTTTGGCGAAGTCTAGATATATGACGTCAGTTTGAAGTGATGAGTCTAAATTCAGGTGAAGTTCAGTAATAAATTCAAAAAGCTGTGTATCGCATGACAAACCAGGCCGGAAACCATGCTGATTGTGAAAAAAGAAGGAATGATCACCGAGATGACATGCTATTTGCGAATATATTATATGTTCTAGTAGTTTACAGGGAATACTCGTTAGGGAAATGGGGCGATAGTTGGAAGGATCAGAGCGGCTGCCTGACTTATATACCGGTACCACTTTACTAATCTTCCAGTCATTTGGAAGTGAACTGTCAGTAATGGACTGGGTAAAAATTATTTGTAATATATGACTGGAAATTCCTTTCGTACCTTTTAGTACCTTAGCAGTGATGTTATCTGGCCCGGGGGCACTAGAAATCTTTAGGTTATCAATAAGTTTCATAATGCCTTGAGAAGTAATTGTAATGGGAAACATGAGGGGAAAACTGTGGATGGGCAAATCAAAGTCCTTCAGTGCAGGCTCACGAGTGAAAACAGAAGAAAAATATGAGTTCATTACGTCTGCCCGCTGATCAAGCGGCACGTTTGAACCGTCAGGATAAGTCAAGGAAATGTTATTGGAGCTATTGTTTGGTTTCAAAATATTCCAAAATGTCTTGGGTTTGACACGTATGATGTTAGGCAAATCGTGGTGGAAGAACTTCTTTTTGGATTGTCTCAAAGTGCTAGTGTATTTGCGCAGGCATTTGAAGTACTTGTCCCACTTTGAACAAGATTTAGAGCGTTTCGCATCACGAAACAGACGTTTTTTCCTTCCCGACAGCCTCCGAAGTGTGTTGGAAAACCAGGGTTTTCCTAAATCACCGCGAATGCGAACAAGAGGTACATGTCTCTCAACAAGCCGTAATAATTTATTCTTAAATAACAACCAGTTTTCATCTACTGTACGAGAAGGAGCAGTCTCACGAAAAAAATGTGAGAAAGTGTTCAGTTCAGTGTTAATTTTGCTAAAATCTGCTTTGTTGTAGTCCCTAATGTATTTGGTCGAGGGCTGTCTGAAAGGAACTGGGATGCAGAGATTAAATAGCAGTAATTTGTGGTCGCTTAGACCAGCTACGGATGATAGCGATTTTATTATTTTGGGGTTAGAGACAACGACAAGGTCTAGAATGTTCTCCCCACGGGTTGCCATATTAACCATCTGAGTAAAGTTGAATGTAAGGATTGTGTCAAGAAAATCTTTGGATTGCTGGTAATGTGCGTCTAGATTTGCCCAGTTAATGTCCGGAAAATTAAAATCGCCGCAGAGCATAAAGTTCGCAGACGTGAAGCGTGAGTAAAGATTCGCTAGTACAGAATTTAGTTCATCGTTGAAAGAAACATCACAGTCAGGAGCGCGATAACAAGCTATAATTACAGTCATACTTGACCGAAGTGATATATTTACACACAAAATTTCATGTTGACAGTTCAATTTGGTGACATATGAAGGAACACTTTCTTTCACAAAAATCAAAATGCCGCCTCCCCTGCGCCCCAACCTGTCAAGCCTGTGAACAGCGTATGTGTGGCTATCATTTAGTAGCTCGTGGTCAGCAATATTTGGATGCAGCCAAGATTCCGTAAGTATAGCAAGGTCAGTATTGTTGTCTTTCAAGAGAGATTCTAGAGCATCCTTCTTAGGCAGGTAACTACGCATGAATGAAGGGAAAAACTACGCATGTAACTACGCATGTTTGCAAGCAAGATCGACATACTTTGATAAACAGGGACAGTAACCGAGGCGCGGCAGGTCTGGGGGGGAGAGGAGGGGCGCGCATGCCTGGAGAGACGCAGTGACCGCTATGCCCTCAGTTCAACTATACAATCAGATTCAGCATTGTACGTGAATTGTTTGCCATCAAGCAACAGCTTGTCAAAGCGAAGTTTAAATGATCTGCCGCTCTGTTGTCCATGAAGATAAAGTTTCCTTCGCGCCTGTCGAACTCTGGCTGAGTAGTCCTCGCGAATCGAAAAATTCGTGCCCTTGAGCTTAGAAGCCACTGCAAGAATTCTTGATTTATCTTTAAATCTTGCATATTTTACAATAATAGGCCTAGTTTTGTCTTGCTGGTAACGACCAAGTCGGTGTGCACGCTCCAAGTCGTCTGTACTAACGGATAAGCCGAGTTGCTCGGAGCAGAATGATACTATTTTGGTCTGAGACTCAAGCCAGGTCTCACCCTTTGTGTCTTGAATTCCACAGAAAAGTAAGTTTGAACGACGCAGGCGATTTTCTGCATCATCGCATTTTTCGGTAAGAACTTTGATTTCAGTGGAAAGTTTTGCAAGGCTACCATTCACGTCCGCCTTTAAACCTATTTCGTTTGACTGAGTCGACTGGACAATCTTCTCCAGGGCATCAACGCGAGCCGAAAGGCTGGTCACGAGGGCCTCGATGTTATTCTGTGATGCTCGGATTAGAGAAAGTTCGGACAGAACAGAGCTTTGTGATCTTTCTATGCGAGATATGGCCTTTGTAATAGTTTCAATGGACGGCGGTGAAACGTCAGTTGGTCCTGGGTTTAATTCTACGTCGCCCGACAGCAACAGGAGCAGACTAATTGTGTTAGCACTGAAATATAGAGATAACATTTCACACAACAGCCCACAACAAGTTCCAATAACACAAGGAGGGCACGACACCGCAAGAAAACAGCGATTTCCAGAGCGGACACAAGCCGCGTTCGCAAGGTAACTGATCTGCGTCAAGAAGGGGATTTTTGTGACCACTGTCGTTGCGGTGGCGTGCCCCAACTGGCCCCAACCGTGTGACGCAGAAAGATTCGCCTGTACTGGACCTTGCTGGGATAATTCTTGGCGCTTTCTCTTACCCCTAAAATTACTGTAATTAATTTCGTTGCTTTTCGGAATGCTTCAGAGGTACGCGCGGCGCATCCGAATTTTCGATACAATAAGCAAAAGGCTTCTTAACCATGTGACGCAGAAAGTTTCGCCTGTACTGAACATTGCTGGGACAATTCCTGGCGGTTTCTCTTACCCCTAAAATTACTGTAATTAATTTCGTTGCTTTTCGGAATGTTTCTGAGGTACGCTCGGCGCATCCGAATTTTCGATGCAGTTAGCAAAAGGCATCTTAACTGTGTGACGCAGAAAGATTCGCCTGTACTGGACTTTGCTGCGATAATTCTTGGCGCTTTCTCTTACCCCTAAAATTACTGTAATTAATTTCGTTGCTTTTCGGAATGCTTCTGAGGTACGGTCAGCGCATCCGAATTTTCGATGCAGTTAGCAAAAGGCATCTTAACCATGTGACGCATAAAGTTTTACCTGTACTGAACCTTGCTGAAACAATTCATGGCGCTTTCTCTGACCCGTAAACTTAGTGAAATTATTTGGTTCCTTTTTGGAATGCTTTTGAGGTACGCTCGGCGCATCCGAATTTTCGATGCAGTAAGCAAAATGTATCTTAACCGTGTGACGCAAAAAGTTTCGCCTGTACTGAACCTTGCTGGGAAAATTCTTGGCGCTTTCTCTTACCCCTAAAGTTACTGTAAATATATTTCGCTGCTTTACGGAATGCTTCTGAGGTACGCTCAGCGCATCCGAATTCCATTTTTTCCATTTATTCAATACTGCCGGCCGCCTTTTGGTAGCCAGGGCAGGAGTGGGTACATGACGCTTTTCATATTAACGGTCCATCAAGAAAACAACAGTAACAGATAAGACAGAACCACATAGGCACACAGAAGATTACTGCGAAGCAAAGCAAACAAAACAAGATGCAAACGCGTTACATTCAAATAAAAAAAAAGAATAAAACCGAGCTCACAAAGGTTATTGGCTAGAACTGACTGCTGAAAAAAATGCATCGGGTGATGATAAGGTGGCCACATCGTAGGGCAACTTGTTCCAGTCTGCTATCGTTCTTGGAAGGAACGACAGCTTGTATGTGTTGGTTCTGCACTGAGGCATTAAAATTGTTTTGTCGTGTTTGTGTCGAGTCTGTCGGGTTCTGTTGTACTGCATGTAAGTGTGGAAGTCTAATTTGGTATGATTATTAATTATTGCAAATAGCATCTTCAGACGGTGCATTTTTCGACGAGATTCCAAGGTAGGAAGACCGGAGCGGCTAAGAAGATCAGATATCGATACCTGTCTTCCGTAGGCGTGGTGTATAAATCGCAGTGCCTTTCTCTGAACCCCCTCGATACTTTTTACATTTGTTTTAGTGTGCGGATCCCAGATCACGTCAACATATTCCAGTAGGGGACGCACGAGCGAAGTATAAGCTACAAGTTTCGTTTTAGTGGTTGCATGTTTTAACCGGTGTCATATTAGCCATAGTCTTTTGGATGCTACTGAAACCATGTTTTTAATGTCGGGGCTCCAACTGAGGTTAGAGCTGATCGTTACGCCAAGATACTTAAATTGTTCTACTGGTTCTAGAGGGGCGCTATTAATTTTGTACGAATACTTCCGTGGATCTTTCTTTCGGGTTAAGGTCATTTGTTTGCATTTCGTGACATTTAATGTCATCGACCAGTTTTGGCACCAATTATTAACAGCACACAAGTAGTTATTTAGAACGAGCTGGTCACCTTCGGTGAGAATTGTGTGATAAATTACGCAGTCATCTGCGAAAAAACGTGCCCGCACAGGAGAGTCAAGTTTTAGGTCATTTAAATATATAAGAAAAAGAAGCGGCCCAAGGACTGAGCCCTGTGGCACTCCTGAAAATACTGGAGCGATGGGTGAGCTTGAACTGGATATCTGGACGTACTGTTGCCGGTGAGATAGGTATGAATCAAGCCACTGTAAAATTTGTTGATTCTGTAAGATGTGTCTAAGTTTTAGCAGAAGTTTACTATGCAGTACGCGGTCGAAGGCTTTTTCAAAGTCCAGAAAAATGGCATCTATTTGTCCTGCTTTGTCAAGGGCTTTACAGAAATCATTGGTAGTGTGAATTAGCTGTGTCACAGTAGATAACCCGCGACGAAATCCATGTTGGGCTTCAGAAAAAAAATTATTGTCTTCCAAGAATGAGGCGATGTGTTTGAAAACAAAGTGTTCCATCACTTTACCTGCGGTGCACAACAAGCTAATTGGCCTGTAATTAGCGACATGGAGTTTTGTACCAGATTTGTGCACAGGAATAACCTTAGCCAGCTTCCAATCTCTGGGAACGTCACCCTCTCGTAGACTAGTACGGAATATAATAAATTCATACCTTGATTTTCAATGCAATTAGCAAAAGGCATCTTATCTGTGTGACGCAGAAAGTTTCGCCTGTACTGAACCTTGCTGGGACAATTCTTGGCGCTTTCTCTTACCCCTAAAATTACTGTAATTAATTTCGTTGCTTTCGGAATGCTTTTGAGGTACGGTGAGCGCATCCGAATTTTCGATGCAGTTAGCAAAAGGCATCTTAACCATGTGACGCATAAAGTTTTACCTGTACTGAACCTTGCTGGGACAATTTACGCTTTCTCTGACCCCTAAAAAACTGTAATTAATTTCGTTGCTTTTCGGAATGCTTTTGCGGTACACTCGGCAAATCAGAATTTTCGATGCAGTTAGCAAAAGGCATCTTACCCGGTGACGCAGAAAGTTTCGCGTGTAGTGAACCTTGCTGGGACAATTCTTGGTGCTTTCTCTTACCCCTAAAATTACTGTGATTATTTCGTTGCTTTTCGGAATGCTTCTGAGGTACGGTCAGCGCATCCGAATTTTCGATGCAGTTAGAAAAAGGCATCTTAACCATGTGACGCAAAAAGTTTTACCTGTACTGAACCTTGCTGAAACAATTCATGGCGCTTTCTCTGACCCGTAAAATTAGTGAAATTATTTGGTTCCTTTTTGGAATGCTTTTGAGGTACGCTCGGCGCATCCGAATTTTCGATGCAGTAAGCAAAATGCATCTTAACCGTGTGACGCAAAAAGTTTCGCCTGTACTGAACCTTGCTGGGAAAATTCTTGGCGCTTTCTCTTACCCCTAATGTTACGGTAATTATATGCCGCTGCTTTACGGAATGCTTCTGAGGTACGCTCAGCGCATCCGAATTTTCAATGCAATTAGCAAAAGGCATCTTATCCGTGTGACGCAGAAAGTTTCGCCTGTACTGAACCTTTCTGGGACAATTCTTGACGCTTTCTCTTACCCCTAAAATTACTGTAATTAATTTCGTTGCTTTCGGAATGCTTTTGAGGTGCGCTCGGCGCATCCGAATTTCTGATGCAGTTAGCACAAAGCATCTTAAACGTGTGACGCAGTTAGTTTCACCTGTACTGAACCTTGCTGGGACAATTTACGCTTTCTCTGATCCCTAAAAAACTGTAATTAATTTCGTTGCTTTTCGGAATGCTTTTGCAGTACAGTTGGCAAATCTGAATTTTCGATGCAGTTAGCAAAAGGCATCCTAATCGTGTGACGCAGAAAGTTTCGCCTGTACTGAACCTTGCTGGGAGACAATTCTTGGCGCTTTCTCTGATACCTAAAATTACTGTAATTAATTTCGTTGCTTTTCTAAATGCTTTTGAGGTACGCTCTGCGCATCCAAATTTTCGATGCAGTTAGCAAAAGGCATCCTAACCGTGTGACGCAGAAAATTTCGCCTGTACTGAACATTGCTGGGACAATTCTGGGCTCTTTCTCTGATACCTTAAATTACTGTAAATAATTTCGTTGCGTTTCAGAATGCTTCTGAGGTGCGCTCAGAGCTTCCGAACTTTCGATGCAATGAGCAAAGGCCTCTTAACCGTGTGACGCAGAAAGTTTCGCCTGTACTGAACCTTGCTGGGACAATTCTTGGCGCTTTCTCTTGCCCCTAAAATCACTGTAATTAATTTCGTTGCTATTCGAAATGTTTCTGAGGTACGCTCGGCGCATCCGAATTTTCGATGCAGTAAGCAAAAGGTATCTTAACCGTGTGACGCAGAAAGTTTCGCCTGTACTGAACCTTGCTGGGACAATTCTTGGCGCTTTCTCTCACCCCTAAAATTACTGTAGTTATATTCGTTGCTTTTCGGAATGTTTTTGAGGTACACTCGGTGCATCCGAATTTGTGATGCAGTTAGCACAACGCATCTTAACCGTGTGACGCAGTTAGTTTCACCTGTACTGAACCTCGATGGGACAATTTTCGGCGCTTTCTCTGACCCCTAAAATTACTGTAATTATTTCGTTGCTTTTCGGAATGCTATCGAGGTACGCTCGGCACATCCGAATTTTCGATGCAGTTAGCAAAAGGCATCTTAATCGTGTGACGCAGAAAGTTTCGCCTGTACTGAACTTTGCTGGGACAATTCTTGGTGCCTCCTCTGATACCTAAAAATCTGTAATTAATTTCGTTGCTTTTCGGAATGCTTTTGAGGTACGCTCGGCGCATCCGAATTTTCGATGCAGTTAGCAAAAGGCATCTTAACCGCGTCACGCAGAAAGTTTCACCTCTACGAACCTCGCTGAAACAATTCATGGCGCTTTCTTTTACCCGTAAAATTACTGAAATTATTTGGTTCCTTTTTGGAATGCTCTTGAGGTACGCTCGGCGCATCCGAATTTTCGATGCAGTTGGCAAAAGGCATCTTAACCGTGTGACGCAGAAAGTTTCGCCTGTGCTGAATACTGCTGGGAAAATTCTTGGCGCTTTCTCATCCCCCTAATGTTACTGTAATTATATTTCGCTGCTTCATGCAATGCTTTTGAGGTACGCTCGGTGCATCCGAATTTTCGATGCAGTTAGCACAACGCATCTTATCCGTGTGACGCAGAAAGTTTCGCCTATACTGAACCTTGCTGGGACAATTCTTGGCGCTTTCGCTTACCCCTAAAATTACTGTAATTAATTTCGTTGCTTTCGGAATGATTTTGAGGTACGCTCGGCGCGTCCGAATTTCTGATGCAGTTAGCACAAAGCATCTCAACCGTGTGACGCAGTTAGTTTCACCTGTACTGAACCTTGCTGGGACAATTCTCGGCGCTTTCTCTGACCCCTAAAGAACTGTAATTAATTTCGTTGCTTTTCGGAATGGTTTTGCGGTACACTCGGCACATCCGAATTTTCAATGCAGTTAGCAAAAGGCATCTTAACCGTGTCACGCAGAAAGTTTCACCTGTACTGAATCTCGCTGGGACAATTCTCGGCGCTTTCTCTGACCCCTAAAATTACTCTAAATAATTTCGTTGCTTTCCGGAATGCTTTTGAGGTACGCTCGGTGCATCCGAATTTTCGATGCAGTTAGCAAAAGGCATCTTAACCGTGTGACGCAGAAAGTTTCGCCTGTACTGAACCTTGCTGGGACAATTCTTGGCGCTTTCTCTTACCCCTAAAATTACTGTAATTATTTTCGCTGTTTTACGGAACGCTTTTGAGGTACGCTCGGTGCATCCGAATTTTCGATGCAGTTAGCCAAAGGTATCTTAACCGTGTGACGCAAAAAGTTTCGCCTGTACTGCACCTTGCTGGGAAAATTCTTGGCGCTTTCTCTTACCCCTAAAATTACTGTAATTATTTCGTTCCTTTTCGGAATGCTTTTGAGGTACGCTCGGCAGATCCGAATTTTGGATGCACTTAGCAAAAGGCATCTTAATCGTGTGACGCAGAAAGTTTCGCCTGTACTGAACCTTGCTGGGACAATTCTTGCCACTTTCTCTTACCGCTAAAATTACTGTAATTAATTTCGTTACTTTTCAGAATGTATCTGAGGTACGCTCGGCGCATCCGAATTTTCGATGCAATAAGCAAAAGGCCTCATAACCATGTGATGCAGAAAGTTTCGCCTCTACTGAACCTTGCTGGGACAATTCTTGGCGCTTTCTCTGACCCCTAAAATTACTGTAATAATTTCGTTGCTTTTCGGAATGCTTTCGAGGTACGCTCGGCACATCGGAATTTTCGATGCAGTTAGCAAAAGGCATCTTAAACGTGTGACGCAGAAAGTTTCGCCTGTACTGAACTTTGCTGGGACAATTCTTGGCGCTTCCTCTGATACTTAAAATTACTGTAATTTCGTTGCTTTTCGGAATACTTTTGAGGTACGCTTGGCGCATCCGAATTTTCGATGCAGTTAGCAAGAAAATTGGAGGACGCTTAAGCTTCGCCTTCAATAGTGGAACGGGACAGCGTTCCCATCGACCCGCCAAGGGGTGTAAGACGATGCGCTACGGCGCTGGGATCACTTACGAGGCGCCCCGCATCGGAGTTTGCGGCCACCTATCACACGGAGAGCGTCGAGCAACGCAGCGTTCGGCGCGGCAACGAAACGTGTGCCTGAGCAAATGGAACGAACCAAAGAACTCGGTGTCTCGGAAGGGGAAACGATCAACGCCTGCCAAACGTCGTGATCGGCACGGGCAGAGAAATAGATACATAGTAATCTAAAGAAGGGAACGGCGCTTGATTCTGCAACCCGCGTGGGAGCACGGCGAAGCGTCGTCAGGAGAGAGGGAGTCGGGGCCGGTCCGCGCACAGCCCCAATGCGCGCATGGTGCGCCGCCTGTCGGGGCAGCGCTTTACATTGAGAGGAGGGGTTCTTCTGTGTTTGCTGCAAATGGCTGTGCGTGTGCGGTAAGCGCAGAAGAAATTTAGCGGAAACCTACTTCGCTACTCGTGTAAATGCGACTTGTGTAAGCTACATGCTCATAATTACCAATATACACCGCAGTATACCTTCTACGGCACGTTTTTAAGGCAACACCGCGTTCACTGGAAGCGCGGTTGTTCCGCTTTCAAGCATCGAACTCGTGGCTGAGTGGTAGCATCTCCGTCTCACACTCTGCAGACCCTGGTTCGATTCCCACCCAGCCCATCTTGGAAGTTGCTTTTTATTTATGAAGTGCCTGCCATAATTTATCGCTCATGGTCAACGCCACGGACGCCGACACCGACGACACCGGCTTTTCTGCGACATGAGCTCCTTAACGCTATCGCGTTAAAAGGCATCCTAACCGTGTGACTCAGAAAGTTTCGCCTGTATTGAACATTGCTGGGACAATTCTTGGCGCTTTCTCTTACCCCTAAAATACTGTAAATAAATTCGTTGCTTTTCAGAATGCTTCTGAGGTGCGCACAGAGCATCCGAATTTTCGATGCAATAAGCAAAGGCCTCTTAACCGTGTGACGCAGAAAGTTTCGCCTGTACTGAACCTTGCTGGGATTATTCTTGGCGCTTTCTCTTACAACTAAAATTACTCTAAATAACTTCGTTGCTCTTCGGAATGCTTTTGAGGTACGCTCGGCGCATCCGAATTTTCGATGCAGTAAGCAAAATGCATCTTAACCGTGTGACGCAGAAAATTTCGCCTGTACTGAACATTGCTGGGAAAATTCTTGGCGCTTTCTCTTACCCCTAATGTTACTGTAATTATATTTCGCTGCTTCAGGGAATGCTTTTGAGGTACGCTCGGTGCATCCGAATTTTCGATGCAGTTAGCAAAAGGTATCTTAACCGTGTGACGCGAAAAGTTTCGCCTGTACTGAACCTTGCTGGGAAAATTCTTGGCGTATTCTCTTACCCCTAAAGTTTCTGTATTTATATTTCGCTGGTTGACGTTATGCTTCTGAGGAACGCTCAGCGCATCCGAATTTTTAATGCAATATGCAAAAGGCATCTTATCCGTGTGATGCAGAAAGTTTCGCCTGTACTGAGCCTTGCTGGGACAATTCTTGGCGCTTTCTCTTACCCCTAAAATAATTGTAATTTATTTCGTTGCTTTCGGAATGATATTGAGGTACGCTCGGCGCATCCGAATTTCTGATGCAGTTAGCACAAAGCATCTTAACCATGTGACGCAGTTAGTTTCACCTGTACTGAACCTTGCTGGGACAATTCTCGGCGCTTTCTCTTACCCCTAAAGAACTGTAATTAAATTCGTTGCTTTTCGGAATGTTTTTACAGTACACTCAGCACATCCGAATTTTCGATGCAGTTAGCAAAAGGCATCTTAACCGTGTCACGCAGAAAGATTCACCTGTACTGAACCTCGCTGAAACAATTCATGGCGCTTTCTTTGACCCGTAAAATTACTGAAATTATTTGGTTCCTTTTTGGAATGCTCTTGAGGTACGCTCGGCGCATCCGAATTTTCGATGCAGTTAGCAAAAGGCCTCTTAACCTGGTGACGCAGAAAGTTTCGCCTGTTCTGAATATTGCTGGGAAAATTCTTCGCGCTTTCTGATCCCCCTAATGTTACTGTAATTATATTTCGCTGCTTTACGGAATCCTTCTGAGGTACGCTCAGCGCATCCGAATTTTCGATGCAATAAGCAAAACGCCTCTTAACCGTGTGACGCAGAAAGTTTCGCCTGTACTGAACCTTGCTGGGACAATTCTCGGCGCTTTCTCTGACCCCTAAAATTACTCTAAATAATTTCCTTGCTTTTCGGAATGCTTCTGATGTACGCTCGGCGCGTCCGAATTTTCGATGCAATTAGCAAAAGGCATCTTAACCGTGTGACGCAGAAAGTTTCGCCTGTACTGAACCTTGCTGGGACAATCCTTGGCGCTTTCTCTTACCCCTAAAATTACTGTAATTAATTTCGTTGCTTTTCAGAATGCATCTGAGGTACGCTCGGCATATCCGAATTGTGGATGCAATAGGCAAAAGGCCCCTTAACCATGTGACGCAGAAAGTTTCGCCTGTACTGAACCTTGCTGGGACAATTCTTGGCGCTTTCTCTTACCCCTAAAAAACTGTAATTGATTTCATTGCTTTTCGGAATGTTTCTGAGGCACGCTCTGCGCATCCGAATTTTCGATGCAGTTAGCAAAAGGCATCTTAACCGTGTGCCACAGAAAGTTTCGCCTGTACTGAACCTCGGTGCGAAAATTCTTGGCGCTTTCTCTTACCACTAATGTTACTGTAAATATATTTCGCTGCTTTACGGAACACTTTTGAGGTACGCTCGGTGCATCCGAATTTTCGATGCAGTTAGCAAAAGGTATCTTAACCGTGTGACGCAAAAAGTTTCGCCTGTACTGAACCTTGCTGGGAAAATTCTTGGCACTTTCTCTTACCCCTACATTTACTGTAATTATATTTCGCTGCTTTATGGAATGCTTCTGAGGTACACTCAGCGCATCCGAATTTTCAATGCAATTTGTAAAAGGCATCTTATCCTTGTGACGCAGAAAGTTTCGCCTGTACTGAACCTTGCTGGGACAATTCTTGGCGCCTTCTCTTACCACTAAAATTATTCTAATTAATTTCGTTGCTTTCAAAGTGCTTTTGAGGTTCGCTCGGCGCATCCGAATTTCTGATGCAGTTAACACAAAGCATCTTAACCATGTGATGCAGTTAGTTTCACGTGTACTGAACCTTGCTGGGACAATTCTCGGTGCTTTCTCTGCCCCCTAAAATTACTGTAATTATTTCATTGCTTTTCGGAATGCTTTTGAGGTACGCTCGGCACATCCGAATTTTGGATGCAGTTACCAAAAGGCATCTTAATCGTGTGACGCAGAAAATTTCGCCTGTACTGAACCTTGCTGGGACAATTCTTGGCGCTTTCTCTTACCCCTAAAATTACTCTTAATAATTTCGTTGCTTTTCGGAAAGCTTTTGAGGTACGCTCGGCGCATCCGAATTTTCGATGCAGTTAGCAAAAGGCATCTTAACCGTGTGATGCAGAAAGTTTCGTCTGTACTGAACCTTGCTGGGACAATTCTTGGCGCTTTCTCTTACCCCTAAAATTACTGTAATTAATTTCGTTGCTTTTCAGAATGCACCTAAGGTACGCTCGGCGGATCCGAATTTTCGATGCAATAAGGAAAAGGCCTCTTAACCGTGTGACGCAGAAAGTTTCGCCTGTACTGAACCTTGCTGGGACAATTCTCGGCGCTTTCTCTGAACCCTAAAATTACTCGAAATAATTTCGTTGCTTTTCGGAATGCTTTTGAGGTACGCTCGGCGCATCCGAATTTTCGATGCAGTTAGCAAAAGGCATCTTAACCGTGTGACGCGGAAAGTTTCGTCTGTACTGAACCTTGCTGGGACAATTCTTGGCGCTTTCTCTTTCCCCTAAAAAACTGTAATTAATTTCATTGCTTTTCGGAATGTTTCTGAGGCACGCTCGGCGCATCCGAATTTTCGATGCAGTTAACAAAAGGCATCTTAACCGTGTGCCGCAGAAAGTTTCGCCTGTACTGAACCTTGGTGCGAAAATTCTTGGCGCTTTCTCTTACCACTAATGTTACTGTAATTATATTTCGCTGCTTTACGGAACACTTTTGAGGTACGCTCGGTGCATCCGAATTTTCGATGCAGTTAGCAAAAGGCATCTTAACCGTGTGCCGCAGAAAGTTTCGCCTGTACTGAACATTGCTGGGAAAATTCTTGGCGCTTTCTCTTCCCCCTAATGTTACTGTAGTTATATTTCGCTGCTTCACGGAATGCTTCTGAGGTACGCTCAGCGCATCCGAATTTTCAATGCAATTAACAAAAGGCATCTTATCCATGTGACGCAGAAAGTTTCGCCTGTACTGAACCTTGCAGGGACAATTCTTGGCGCTTTCGCTTACCCCTAAAATTACTGTAATTAATTCGTTGCTTTCGGAATGATTTGGAGGTACGCTCGGCGCATCCGAATTTCTGAAGGAGTTAGCACAAAGCATCTCAATCGTGTGACGCAGTCTGTTTCACCTGTAATGAACAATGCTGGGACAATTCTCGGCGCTTTCTCTGACCCCTAAAGAACTGTAATTAATTTCGTTGCTTTTCGGAATGCTTTTGCGGTACACTCGGCACATCCGAATTTTCGATGCAGTTAGCAAAAGGCATCTTAACCGTGTCACGCAGAAAGTTTCGCCTGTACTGAAATTTGCTGGGACAATTCTCGGCGCTTTCTCTGACCCCTAAAATTACTCTTAATAATTTCGTTGCTTTTCGGAAAGCTTTTGAGGTACGCTCGGCGCATCCGAATTTTCGATGCAGTTAGCAAAAGGCATCTTAACCGTGTGACGCAGAAAGTTTCGTCTGTACTGAACCTTGCTGGGACAATTCTTGGCGCTTTCTGTGGTACCTAAAATTACTGTAATTAATTTCGTTGCTTTTGGGAATGCTTTTGAGGTACGCTCGGCGCATCCGAATTTCGATAACCGTGTGACGCAGAAAGTTTCGCCTGTATTGAACATTGCTGGGACAATTCTTGGCGCTTTCTCTTACCCCTAAAATTTCTGTAAATAATTTCGTTGCTGTTCAGAATGCTTCTGAAGTGCGCTCAGCGCATCCGAATTTTCGATGCAATAAGCAAAAGGCCTCTTAACCGTGTGACGCAGAAAATTTCGCCTGTACTGATCCTTGCTGAAACAATTCATGGCGCTTTCTCTGACCCCTCAAAATACTGTAATTAATTTTGTTGCTTTTTGGAATGCTTTTGAGGTACGCTCGGCGCATCCGAATTTTCGATGCCGTTAGCAAAATGCATCTTAGCTATGTGACGCAGAAAGTTTCGCCTGTACTGAACTTTGCTGGGACAATTCTCGACGTTTCCTCTGACCCCTAAAATTACTGTAATTATTTCGTTGCTTTTCGGAATGATCTTGAGGTACGCTCGGCACATCCGAATTTTCGATGCAATAAGCAAAACGCCGCTTAACCGTGTGACGCAGAAAGTTTCGCCTGCACTGAACCTTGCTGGGACAATTCTTGGCGCTTTCTCTTACCCCTAAAATTACTGTAATGAATTTCGTTGCTTTCGGAATTCTTTTGAGGTACGCTCGGCGCATCCGAATTTCTGATGCAGTTAGCCCAAAGCATCTTAACCATGTGACGCAGTTAGTTTCATATGTACTGAACCTTGCTGGCAGAATTCTCGGCGCTTTCTCTGACACCTAAAATTTCTGTAATTATTTCGTTGCTTTTCGGAATGCTTTTGAGGTACGCTCGGCACATCCGAATTTTGCATGCAGTTAGCAAACGGCATCTTAATCGTGTGACGCAGAAAGTTTCGCCTGTACTGAACTTTGCTGAGACAATTTTTGGCGCTTTCTCTTACCCCTAAAATTACTGTAATTAATTTCGTTGCTTTTCAGAATGCATCTGAGGTACGCTCGGCGCATCCAAATTTTCGATGCAATAAGCAAAAGGCCTCTTAACCATGTGATGCAGAAAGTTTCGCCTCTACTGAACCTTGCTAGGACAATTCTTGGCGCTTTCTCTTGCCCCTAAAATTACTGTAAATTATTTCGTTGCTTTTCGGTATGTTTCTGAGGTACGCTCGGCGCATCCGAATTTTCGATGCATTTAGCAAAAGGCATCTTAACCGTGTGCCGCAGAAAGATTTGCCTGTACTGAACCTTGCTGGGACAATTCTTGGCACTTTCTCTTACCCCTAAAATTACTTTATTATTTCGTTGCTTTCGGAATGCTTTTGAGCTACGCAGGGCACATCCGAATTTTGCATACAGTTAGCAAAAGGCATCTTAATCGTGTGACGCAGAAAGTTTCGCCTGTACTGAACCTTGCTGAGACAATTCTTGGCGATTTCTCTTACCCCTAAAATTACTGTAATTAGTTTCGTTGCTTTTCAGAATGCATCTGAGGTACGCTCGGCGCATCCGAATTTTCGATGCAATAAGCAAAAGGCCTCTTAACCATGTGATGCAGAAAGTTTCGCCTCTACTGAACCTTGCTAGGAATATTCTTGGCGCTTTCTCTTACCCCTAAAATTACTTTATTATTTCGTTGCTGTCAGAATGCTTTTAAGGTACGCTCGGCGCATCCAATTTTCTGATGCAGTTAGCACAAAGCATCTTAACCGTGTGACGCAGTTAGTTTCACCTGTACTGAACCTTGCTGGGACAATTCTCGGCGCTTTCTCTGACCCCTAAAATTACTGTAATTTTTTCGTTGCTTTTCGGAATGCTTTTGAGGTACGCTCGGCACATCCGAATTGTCGATGCAGTTAGCAAAAGGCATCCTAATCGTGTGACGCAGAAAGTTTCGCCTGTACTGAACCTTGCTGGGACAATTCTTGGCGCTTTCTGTGATACCTAAAATTACTGTAATTATTTCGTTGCTTTTCAGAATGCTTCTGAGGTGCGCTCAGCGCATCCGAATTTTCGATGAAATAAGCAAAACGCCTCTTAACCGTGTGACGCAGAAAGTTTCGCCTGTACTGAACCTTGCTGGGAAAATTCTGGGCGCTTTCTCTGACCCCTAAAATTACTCTAAATAATTTCGTCGCTTTTCGGAATGCTTTTGAGGTACGCTCGGTGCATCCGAATTTTCGATGCAGTTAGCAAAAGACATCTTAACCGTGTGACGCAGAAAGTTTCGCCTGTACTGAACCTTGCTGGGACAATTCTTGGCGCTTTCTCTTTCCCCTCAAATTACTGTAATTAATTTCGTTGCTTTTGAGAATGGTTCTGAGGCACGCTCGGCGCATCCGAATTTTCTATGCAGTTAGCATAAGGCATCTTAACCGTGTGCCGCAGAAAGTTTCGCCTGTACTTCACCTTGCTGGGTAAATTCTTGGCCCTTTCTTTTACCCCTAAAGTTACTGTAATTATATTTTGCTGCTTTACGAAATGCTTCTGAGGTACGCTCAGCGCATCCGAAATTTCAATGCAATTAGCAAAAGGCATCCTAATCGTGTGACGCAGAAAGTTTCGCCTGTACTGAACCTTGCTGCGACAATTCTTGGCGCTTTCTGTGATACCTAAAATTACTGTAATTTATTTCGTTGCTTTTCAGAATGCTTCTCAGGTGCGCTCAGCGCATCCGAATTTTCGATGCAATAAGCAAATGCCTCTTCACCGTGTGACGCAGAAAGTTTCGCCTGTACTGAACCTTGCTGGGACAATTCTCGGCGCTTTCTCTGACCCCTCAAATTACTCTAAATAACTTCGTTGCTGTTCGGAATGCTTTTGAGGTACGCTCGGCGCATCCGAATTTTCGATGCAGTTAGCAAAAGGCATCCTAACCGTGTGACGCAGTTAGTTTCACCTCTACTGAGCCTCGGTGGGACAATTCTTGGCGCTTTCTCTGACCCCTAAAATTACTGTAATTATTTCGTTGCTTTTCGGAATGATCTTGAGGTACGCTCGGCACATCCGAATTTTCGATGCAATAAGCAAAACGCCTCTTAACCGTGTGACGCAGAAAGTTTCGCCTGTACTGAACCTTGCTGGGACAATTCTCGGCGCTTTCTTTGACCCCTAAAATTACTCTAAATAATTTCGTTGCTTTTCGGAATGCATTTGAGGTACGCTCGGCGCATCCGAATTTTCGATGCAGTTAGCAAAAGGCCTCTTAACCGTGTGCCGCAGAAAGTTTCGACTGTACTGAACCTTTCTGGGACAATTCTTGGCGCTTTCTCTTACCCCTAAAAAACTTTAAATAATTTCATGGCTCTCGGAATGCTTTTGAGGTACGCTCGGCGCATCCGAATTTCTGATGAAGTTAGTACAAAGCATCTTAACCGTGTGACGCAGTTAGTTTCACCTGTACTGAACATTGCTGGGACAATTCTCGGCGCTTTCTCTGAGCGCTGAAATTACTGTAATAATTTCGTTGCTTTTTGGAATGCTTTTGAGGTACGCTCGACACATCCGAATTTTCGATGCAGTTAGCGAAAGGCATCTTAATCGTGTGACGCAGAAAGTTTCGCCTGTACTGAACCTTGCTGCGACAATTCTTGGCGCTTTCTGTGATACCTAAAATTACTGTAATTTATTTCGTTGCTTTTCAGAATGCTTCTCAGTTGCGCTCAGCGCATCCGAATTTTCGATGCAATAAGCAAATGTCTCTTAACCGTGTGACGCAGAAAGTTTCGCCTGTACTGAACCTTGCTGGGACAATTCTCGGCGCTTTCTCTGACCCCTAAAATTACTCTAAATAACTTCGTTGCTCTTCGGAATGCTTTTGAGGTACGCTCGGCGCATCCGAATTTTCGATGCAGTTAGGAAAAGGCATCCTAACCGTGTGCCGCAGAAAGTTTCGCCTGTACTGAACCTTGCTGGGACAATTCTTGGCGCTTTCTCTTACCCCTAAAATTATTTTAATTAATTTCATGGCTCTCGGAATGCTTTTGAGGTACGCTCGGCGCATCCGAATTTCTGATGCATTTAGCACAAAGCATCTTAACCGTGTGACGCAGTTAGTTTCACCTGTACTGAACATTGCTGGGACAATTCTCGGCGCTTTTTCTGACCCCTAAAGTTACTGTAATTATTTCGTTGCTTTTCGGAATGCTTTTGTGGTACGCTCGGCACATCCGAATTTTCGATGCAGTTGCAAAACGCATCTTAATCGTGTGACGCAGAAAGTTTCGCCTCTACTGAACCTTGCTGGGACAATTCTTGGCGCTTTCTGTGATACCTAAAATTACTGTAAATAATTTCGTTGCTTTTCGGAATGCTTTTGAGGTACGCTCGGCGCACCCGAATTTTCGATGCAGTTAGCAAAAGGCATACTAACCGTGTGACGCAGAAAGTTTCGCCTGTATTGAACATTGGTGGGACAATTCTTTGCGCTTTCTCTTACCCTTAAAATTACTGTAATTAATTTCGTTGCTTTTTGGAATGTTTCTGAGGCACGCTCGGCGCATCCGAATTTTCGATGCAGTTAGCAAAAGGCATCTTAACCGTGTGCCACAGAAAGTTTCGGGTGTACTTAACCTTGGTGCGAAAATTCTTGGCGCTTTCTCTTACCCCTAATGTTACTGTAATTAAATTTCGCTGCTTTACGGAATGCTTTTGAGGTACGCTCAGTGCATCCGAATTTTCGATGCAGTTAGCAAAAGGTATCTTAACCGTGTGACGCAGTTGGTTTCACCTGTACTGAACATTGCTGGGACAATTCTCGGCGCTTTTTCTGACCCCTAAAATTACTGTAATTATTTCGTTGCTTTTCGGAATGCTTTTGTGGTACGCTCGGCACATCCGAATTTTCGATGCAGTTGCAAAAGGCATCTTAATCGTGTGACGCAGAAAGATTCGCCTCTACTGAACCTTGCTGGGACAATTCTTGGCGCTTTCTCTTGCCCCTAAAATTACTGAAATTAATTTCGTTGCTTTCGGAATGCATTTGAGGTACGCTCGGCGCATCCGAATTTTCGATGCAGTTAGCAAAAGGCCTCTTAACCGTGTGCCGCAGAAAGTTTCGACTGTACTGAACCTTTCTGGGACAATTCTTGGCGCTTTCTCTTACCCCTAAAAAACATTAATTAATTTCATGGCTCTCGGAATGCTTTTGAGGTACGCTCGGCTCATCCGAATTTTCTATGCAGTTAGCAAAAGGCATCTTAACCGTGTGACGCAGTTAGTTTCACCTGTACTGAACATTGCTGGGACAATTCTCGGAGCTTTCTCTGACCGCTAAAATTACTGTAATAATTTCGTTGCTTTTTGGAATGCTTTTGAGGTACGCTCGGCACATCCGAATTTTCGATGCAGTTAGCAAAAGGCATCCTAATCGTGTGACGCAGAAAGTTTCGCCTGTACTGAACCTTGCTGCGACAATTCTTGGCGCTTTCTGCGATAGCTAAAATTACTGTAATTTATTTCGTTGCTTTTCAGAATGCTTCTCAGGTGCGCTCAGCGCATCCGAATTTTTGATGCAATAAGCAAATGCCTCTTAACCGTGTGACGCAGAAAGTTTCGCCTGTACTGAACCTTGCTGGGACAATTCTCGGCGCTTTCTCTGACCCCTCAAATTACTCTAAATAACTTCGTTGCTCTTCGGAACGCTTTTGAGGTACGCTCGGCGCATCCGAATTTTCGATGCAGTTAGCAAAAGGCATCCTAACCGTGTGACACAGTTAGTTTCACCTCTACTGAGCCTCGGTGGGACAATTCTTGGCGCTTTCTCTGACCCCTAAAATTACTGTAATTATTTCGTTGCTTTTCGGAATGATCTTGAGGTACGCTCGGCACATCCGAATTTTCGATGCAATAAGCAAAACGCCTCTTAACCGTGTGACGCAGAAAGTTTCGCCTGTACTGAACCTTGCTGGGACAATTCTCGGCGCTTTCTCTGACCCCTAAATTTACTCTATATAATTTCGTTGCTTTTCGGAATGCATTTGAGGTACGCTCGGCGCATCCGAATTTTCGATGCAGTTAGCAAAAGGCCTCTTAACCGTGTGCCGCAGAAAGTTTCGACTGTACTGAACCTTTCTGGGACAATTCTTGGCGCTTTCTCTTACCCCTAAAAAACTTTAATTATTTCATGGCTCTCGGAATGCTTTTGAGGTACGCTCGGCGCATCCGAATTTCTGATGATGTTAGTACAAAGCATCTTAACCGTGTGACGCAGTTAGTTTCACCTGTACTGAACATTGCTGGGACAATTCTCGGCGCTTTCTCTGACGGCTAAAATTACTGTAATAATTTCGTTGCTTTTTGGAATGCTTTTGAGGTACGCTCGGCACATCCGAATTTTCGATGCAGTTAGCGAAAGGCATCTTAATCGTGTGACGCAGAAAGTTTCGCCTGTACTGAAACTTGCTGCGACAATTCTTGGCGCTTTCTGTGATACCTAAAATTACTGTAATTTATTTCGTTGCTTTTCAGAATGCTTCTCAGTTGCGCTCAGCGCATCCGAATTTTCGATGGAATAAGCAAATGCCTCTTAACCGTGTGACGCAGAAAGTTTCGCCTGTACTGAACCTTGCTGGGACAATTCTCGGCGCTTTCTCTGACCCCTAAAATTACTGTAATGATTTCGTTGCTTTTCGGAATGATCTTGAGGTACGCTCGGCACATCCGAATTTTCGTTGCAATAAGCAAAACGCCTCTTAACCGTGTGACGCAGAAAGTTTCGCCTGTACTGAACCTTGCTGGGACAATTCTCGGCGCTTTCTCTGACCCCTAAAATTACTCTAAATAATTTCGTTGCTTTTCGGAATGCTTTTGAGGTACGCTCGGCGCATCCGAATTATCGATGCAGTTAGCAAAAGGCATCTTAACCGTGTGCCGCAGAAAGTTTCGCCTGTACTGAACCTTGCTGGGACAATTCTTGGCGCTTTCTCTTACCCCTAAAATTATTTTAATTAATTTCATGGCTCTCGGAATGCTTTTGAGGTACGCTCGGCGCATCCGAATTTCTGATGCATTTAGCACAAAGCATCTTAACCGTGTGACGCAGTTAGTTTCACCTGTACTGAACATTGCTGGGACAATTCTCGGCGCTTTTTCTGACCCCTAAAGTTACTGTAATTATTTCGTTGCTTTTCGGAATGCTTTTGTGGTACGCTCGGCACATCCGAATTTTCGATGCAGTTGCAAAAGGCATCCTAATCGTGTGACGCAGAAAGTTTCGCCTCTACTGAACCTTGCTGGGACAATTCCTGGCGCTTTCTGTGATACCTAAAATTACTGTAATTAATTTCGTTGCTTTTCGGAATGCTTTTGAGGTACGCTCGGCGCACCCGAATTTTCGATGCAGTTAGCAAAAGACATCCTAACCGTGTGACGCAGAAAGTTTCGCCTGTATTGAACATTGGTGGGACAATTCTTTGCGCTTTCTCTTACCCCTAAAATTACTGTAATTAATTTCGTTCCTTTTTGGAATGTTTCTGAGGCACGCTCGGCGCATCCGAATTTTCGATGCAGTTAGCAAAAGGCGTCTTAACCGTGTGCCACAGAAAGTTTCGGGTGTACTTAACCTTGGTGCGAAAATTCTTGGCGCTTTCTCTTACCCCTAATGTTACTGTAATTATATTTCGCTGCTTTACGGAATGCTTTTGAGGTACGCTCAGTGCATCCGAATTTTCGATGCAGTTAGCAAAAGGTATCTTAACCGTGTGACGCAGTTAGTTTCACCTGTACTGAACATTGCTGGGAAAATTTTTGGCGCTTTCTCTGACCCCTAAAATTACTGTAATTATTTCGTTGCTTTTTGGAATGCTTCTGAGGTACGCTCGGTGCATCCAAATTTTCGATGCAGTTAGCAAAATGCATCTTAGCTATGTGACGCAGAAAGTTTCGCCTGTACTGAACCTTGCTGGGACAATTCTCGACGCTTTCTCTGACCTCTAAAATTGCTGTACATAATTTCGTTGCTTTTCGGAATGCTTTTGAGGTACGCTCGGCGCATCCGAATTTTCGATGCAGTTAGCAAAAGGCATCTTAACCGTGTGACGCAGAAAGTTTCGCCTGTACTGAACCTTGCTGGGACAATTCTTGGCGCTTTCTCCTACCCCTAAGATTACTGTAATTAATTTCGTTGCTTTTCAGAATGCATCTGAGGTACGCTCGGCGCATCCCAATTTTCGAAGCAATAAGCAAAAGGCCTCTTAACCTTGTGACGCAGAAAGTTTCGCCTGTACTGAACCTTGCTGGGACAATTCTTGGCGCTTTCTCTGACCCCTAAAATTACTCTAAATAATTTCGTTGCTTTTCGGAATGCTTTTGAGGTACGCTCGGCGCATCCAAATTTTCGATGCAGTTAGCAAAAGGCATCTTAACCGTTTGACGCAGAAAGTTTCGCCTGTACTGAACCTTGCTGGGACAATCCTTGGCGCTTTCTCTTACCCATAAAATTACTGTAATTAATTTCGTTGCTTTTCAGAATGCATCTGAGGTAGGCTCGGCGCATCCGAATTTTCAACGCAATAGGCATAATGCCTCTTAACCATGTGATGCAGAAAGTTTCGCCTCTACTGAACCTTGCTAGGACAATTCTTGGCGCTTTCTCTTACCCCTAAAATTACTGTAATTAATTTCGTTGCTTTTCGGTATGTTTCTGAGGTACGCTCGGCGCATCCGAATTTTCGATGCAGTTAGCAAAAGGCATCTTAACCGTGTGCCGCTGAAAGTTTCGCCTGTACTGAACCTTGCTGGGAAAATTCTTGGCGCTTTCTCTGACCCCTAAAATTACTGTAATTAATTTCGTTTCTTTTTGGAATGCTTCTGAGGTACGCTCCGTGCATCCAAATTTTCGATGCAGTTAGCAAAATGCATCTTAGCTATGTGACGCAGAAAGTTTCGCCTGTACTGAACCTTGCTGGGACAATTCTCGACGCTTTCTCTGACCCCTAAAATTGCTGTTCATAATTTCGTTGCTTTTCGGAATGCTTTTGAGGTACGCTCGGTGCATCCGAATTTTCGATGCAGTTAGCAAAAGGCATCTTAACCGTGTGCCGCAGAAAGTTTCGCCTGTACTTCACCTTGCTGGGTAAATTATTGGCCCTTTCTTTTACCCCTAAAGTTACTGTATTTCATTTCGCTGCTTTACGGAATGCTTCTGAGGTACGCTCAGCGCATCCGAAATTTCAATGCAATTAGCAAAAGGCATCTTATCCATGTGACGCAGAAAGTTTCGCGTGTACTGAACCTTGCTGTGACAATTCTTGGCGCTTTCTGTGATACCTAAAAATACTGTAATTTATTTCGTTTCTTTTCAGAATGTTTCTGAGGTGCGCTCAGCGCATCCGAATTTTCGATGCAATAAGCAAAACGCCTCTTAACCGTGTGACGCAGAAAGTTTCGCCTGTACTGAACCTTGCTGAGACAATTCTCGGCGCTTTCTCTGACCCCTAAAATTACTCTAAATAACTTCGTTGCTCTTCGGAATGCTTTTGAGGTACGCTCGGTGCATGCGAATTTTCGATGCAATTATCAAAAGGCATCTTAACCGTGTGACGCAGAAAGTTTCGCCTGTACTGAACCTTGCTGGGACAATTCTTGGCGCTTTCTCTTACCCCTAATGTTACTGTAATTATATTTCGCTGCTTTAGGGAATGCTTTTGAGGTACGCTCGGTGCATCCGAATTTTCGATGCAGTTCGCAAAAGGTAGCTTAACCATGTGACGCAGAAAGCTTCGCCTGTACTGAACCTTGCTGGGAAAATTCTTGGCGCTTTCTCTTACCCCTAAAATTACTCTAAATAATTTCGTTGCTTTTCGGAATGCTTTTGAGGTACGCTCGGCGCATCCAAATTTTCGATGCAGTTAGCAAAAGGCATCTTAACCGTGTGACGCAGAAAGTTTCGCCTGTACTGAACCTTGCTGGGACAATCCTTGGCGCTTTCTCTGACCCCTAAAATTACTTAAATAATTTCGTTGCTTTTCAGAATGCATCTGAGGTAGGCTCGGCGCATCCGAATTTTCAATGCAATAGGCATAAGGCCTCTTAACCATGTGATGCAGAAAGTTTCGCCTCTACTGAATCGTGCTAGGACAATTCTTGGCGCTTTCTCTTACCCCTAAAATTACTGTAATTAATTTCGTTGCTTTTCGGTATGTTTCTGAGGTACGCTCGGCGCATCCGAATTTTCGATGCAGTTAGCAAAAGGCATCTTAACCGTGTGCCGCAGAAAGTTTCGCCTGTACTGAACCTTGCTGGGAAAATTCTTGGCGCTTTCTCTTACCCCTAAATTTACTGTAATTATATTTCGCTGCTTTTCGGAATGCTTTTGAGGTACGCTCGGCGCATCCGAATTTTCGATGCAATTAGCAAAAGGCATCTTAACCGTGTGACGCAGAAAGTTTCGCCTGTACTGAACCTTGCTGGGACAATTCTTGGCTCTTTCTCCTACCCCTAAGATTACTGTAATTATTTCGTTGCTTTTCAGAATGCATCTGAGGTACGCTCGGCGCATCCGAATTTTCGATGCAATAAGCAAAAGGCCTCTTAACCTTGTGACGCAGAAATATTCGCCTGTACTGAACCTTGCTGGGACAATTCTTGGCGCTTTCTCTGACCCCTAAAATTACTCTAAATAATTTCGTTGCTTTTCGGAATGCTTTTGAGGTACGCTCGGCGCATGCAAATTTTCGATGCAGTTAGCAAAAGGCATCTTAACCGTGTGACGCAGAAAGTTTCGCCTGTACTGAACCTTGCTGCGACAATCCCTGGCGCTTTCTCTTACCCCTAAAATTACTGTAATTAACTTCGTTGCTTTTCAGAATGCATCTGAGGTAGGCTCGGCGCATCCGAATTTTCAATGCAATTGGCATAAGGCCTCTTAACCATGTGATGCAGAAAGTTTCGCCTCTACTGACGCTTGCTAGGACAATTCATGGCGCTTTCTCTTACCCCTAAAAAACTGTAATTAATTTCGTTGCTTTTCGGTATGTTTCTGAGGTACGCTCGGAGCATCCGAATTTTTGATGCAGTTAGCAAAAGGCATCTTAACCGTGTGCCGCAGAAAGTTTCGCCTGTACTGAACCTTGCTGGGACAATTCTTCGCGCTTTCTCTTACCCCTAAAATTACTTTATTTAATTTCATGGCTCTGGGAATGCTTTTGAGGTACGCTCGGCGCATCCGAATTTCTGATGCAGTTAGCACAAAGCATCTTAACCGTGTGACGCAGTTAGTTTCACCTGTAGTGAACATTGCTGGGAAAATTCTCGGCGCTTTTTCTGACCCCTAAAATTACTGTAATTATTTGGTTGCTTTTCGGAATGCTTTGTGGTACGCTCGGCCCATCCGAATTTTCGATGCAGTTAGCAAAAGGCATCTTAATCGTGTGATGCAGAAAGTTTCGCCTCTACTGAACCTTGCTGGGACAATTCTTGGCGCTTTCTGTGATACCCAAAATTACTGTAATTAATTTCGTTGCTTTTCGGAATGCTTTTGAGGTACGCTCGGCGCATCCGAATTTTCGATGCAGTTGGCAAAAGACATCCTAACCCTGTGACGCAGAATGTTTCGCCTGTATTGAACATTGCTGGGACAATTCTTGGCGCTTTCTCCTACCCCTAAAATTACTGTAATTAATTTCGTTGCTTTTTGGAATGTTTCTGAGGCACGCTCGGCGCATCCGAATTTTCGATGCAGTTAGCAAAATGTACTTAACCGTGTGCCACAGAAAGTTTCGGGTGTACTTAACCTTGGTGCGAAAATTCTTGGCGCTTTCTCTTACCCCTAATGTTACTGTAATTATATTTCGCTGCTTTACGGAATGCTTTTGAGGTACGCTCGGTGCATCCGAATTTTCGATGCAGTTAGCAAAAGGTATCTTAACCGTGTGACCCAAAAAGTTTCGCCTGTACTGAACCTTGCTGGGAAAATTCTTGGCGCTTTCTCTGACCCCTAAAATTACTGTAATTATTTCGTTGCTTTTTGGAATGCTTCTGAGGTACGCTCGGTGCATCCAAATTTTCGATGCAGTTAGCAAAATGCATCTTAGCTATGTGACGCAGAAAGTTTCGCCTGTACTGAACCTTGCTGGGACAATTCTCGACGCTTTCTCTGACCTCTAAATTTGCTGTACATAATTTCGTTGCTTTTCGGAATGCTTTTGAGGTACGCTCTGTAAATCCGAATTTACGATGCAGTAAGCAAAATGCACCTTAACGGTGTGACAGAGAAAGTTTCGCCTGTACTGAACCTTGCTGGAACGATTCTCAGCGCTTTCTCTGACCCCTAAAATTTGTGTAAGTAATTTCGTTGCTTTTCGGAATGCTTCTGACATACAATCGGCGCATCCGTATTTTCGATGCAGTTAGCAAAAGGCATCCTAACCGTGTGACGCGGTTAGTTTCACCCGTACTGAAGCTCGGTGGGACAATTCTTGGCGCTTTCTCTGACCCCTAAAATTACTGTAATTATTTCGTTGCTTTTCGGAATGATCTTGAGGTACGCTCGGCACATCCGAATTTTCGATGCAATAAGCAAAACGCCTCTTAACCGTGTGACGCAGAAAGTTTCGCCTGTACTGAACCTTGCTGGGACAATTCTCGGCGCTTTCTCTGAGCCCTAAAATTACTCTAAATAATTTCGTTGCTTTTCGGAATGCTTTCGAGGTACGCTCGGCGCATCCGAATTTTCGATGCAGTGAGCAAAAGGCATCTTAACCGTGTGACGCAGAAAGTTTCGCCTGTACTGAACCTTGCTGGGACAATTCTTGGCGCTTTCTCCTACCCCTAAGATTACTGTAATTATTTCGTTGCTTTTCAGAATGCATCTGAGGTACGCTCGGCGCATCCGAATTTTCGATGCAATAAGCAAAAGGCCTCTTAACCTTGTGACGCAGAATGTTTCGCCTGTACTGAACCTTGCTGGGACAATTCTTGGCGCTTTCTCTGACCCCTAAAATTACTCTAAATAATTTCGTTGCTTTTCGGAATGCTTTTGAGGTACGCTCGGCGCATGCAAAGTTTCGATGCAGTTAGCAAAAGGCATCTTAACCATGTGACGCAGAAAGTTTCGCCTGTACTGAACCTTGCTGCGACAATCCTTGGCGCTTTCTCTTACCCCTAAAATTACTGTAATTAATTTCGTTGCTTTTCAGAATGCATCTGAGGTAGGCTCGGCGCATCCGAATTTTCATTGCAATAGGCATAAGGCCTCTTAACCATGTGATGCAGAAAGTTTCGCCTCTACTGAACCTTGCTAGGACAATTCTTGGCGCTTTCTCTTACCCCTAAAATTACTGTAATTAATTTCGTTGCTTTTCGGTATGTTTCTGAGGTACGCTCGGAGCATCCGAATTTTCGATGCAGTTAGCAAAAGGCATCTTAACCGTGTGCAGCAGAAAGTTTCGCCTGTACTGAACCTTGCTGGGACAATTCTTGGCGCTTTCTCTTACCCCTAAAATTACTTTATTTAATTTCATTGCTGTCGGAATGCTTTTGAGGTACGCTCGGCGCATCCGATTTTCTGATGCAGTTAGCACAAAGCATCTTAACCGTGTGACGCAGTTAGTTTCACCTGTACTGAACATTGCTGGGACAATTCTCGGCGCTTTTTCTGACCCCTAAAATTACTGTAATTATTTCGTTGCTTTTCGGAATGTTTTCGTGGTACGCTCGGCACATACGAATTTTCGATGCAGTTGCAAAAGGCCTCTTAACCTTGTGACGCAGAAAGATTCGCCTGTACTGAACCTTGCTGGGACAATTCTTGGCGCTTTCTCTGACCCCTAAAATTACTCTAAATAATTTCGTTGCTTTTCGGAATGCTTTTGAGGTACGCTCGGCGCATGCAAAGTTTCGATGCAGTTAGCAAAAGGCATCTTAACCATGTGACGCAGAAAGTTTCGCCTGTATTGAACATTGCTGGGACAATTCTTGGCGCTTTCTCCTACCCCTAAAATTACTGTAATTAATTTCGTTGCTTTTTGGAATGTTTCTGAGGCACGCTCGGCGCATCCGAATTTTCGATGCAGTTAGCAAAAGGTACTTAACCGTGTGCCACAGAAAGTTTCGGGTGTACTTAACCTTGGTGCGAAAATTCTTGGCGCTTTCTCTTACCCCTAATGTTACTGTAATTATATTTCGCTGCTTCACGGAATGCCTTTGAGGTACGCTCGGTGCATCCGAATTTTGGATGCAGTTAGCAAAAGGTATCTTAACCATGTGACCCAAAAAGTTTCGCCTGTACTGAACCTTGCTGGGTCAATTCTCGGCGCTTTCTCTGACCCCTAAAATTACTCTAAATAACTTCGTTGCTCTTCGGAATGCTTTTGAGGTACGCTCGGCGCATCCGAATTTTCGATGCAGTTAGCAAAAGGCATCTTAACCGTGTGCCGCTGAAAGTTTTGCCTGTACTGAACCTTGCTGGGAGATTCTTGGCGCTTTCTCTTACCCCTAAAATTACTTTAATTAATTTCATGGCTCTCGGAATGCTTTTGAGGTACGCTCGGCGCATCCGAATTTCTTATGCATTTAGCACAAAGCATCTTAACCGTGTGACGCAGTCAGTTTCACCTGTACTGAACATTGCTGGGACAATTCTCGGCGCTTTTTCTGACCCCTAAAATTACTGTAATTATTTCGTTGCTTTTCAGAATGCATCTGAGGTACGCTCGGCGCATCCGAATTTTCGATGCAATAAGCAAAAGGCCTCTTAACCTTGTGACGCAGAAAGTTTCGCCTGTACTGAACCTTGCTGGGACAATTCTTGGCGCTTTCTCTGACCCCTAAAATTACTCTAAATAATTTTGTTGCTTTTCGGAATGCTTTTGAGGTACGCTCGGCGCATCCGAATTTTCGATGCAGTTAGCAAATGGCATCTTAACCGTGCGACGCAGAAAGTTTCGCCTGTACTGAACCTTGCTGGGACAATTCTTGGCGCTTTCTCTTACCCCTAAAATTACTGTAATTAATGTCATTGCTTTCCAGAATGCATCTGAGGTACGCTCGGCGCATCGGAATTTTCGATGCAATAAGCAAAAGGCCTCTTAACCTTGTGACGCAGAAAGTTTCGCCTGTGCTGAACCTTGCTGGGACAATTCTTGGCGCTTTCTCTTACCCCTAAAATTACTGTAATTAATTTCGTTGCTTTTCGGAATGTTTCTGAGGCACGCTCGGCGCATCCGAATTTTCGATGCAGTTAGCAAAAGGCATCTTAACCGTGTGCCACAGAAAGTTTCGGGTGTACTTAAAGTTGGTGCGAAAATTCTTGGCGCTTTCTCTTACCCCTAATGTTACTGTAATTATATTCCGCTGCTTTACGGAATGCTTTTGAGGTACGCTCGGTGCGTCCGAATTTTCGATGCAGTTAGCAAAAGGTATCTTAACCGTGTGACCCAAAAAGTTTCGCCTGTACTGAACCTTGCTGGGAAAATTCTTGGCGCTTTCTCTTACCCCTAAATTTACTGTAATTATATTTCGCTGCTTTACGGAATGCTTCTGAGGTACGCTCGGCGCATCCGTATTTTCGATGCAATAAGCAAAAGGCCTCTTAACCATGTGATGCAGAAAGTTTCGCCTCTACTGAACCTTGCTAGGACAATTCTTGGCGCTTTCTGTTACCCCTAAAATTACTCTAATTAATTTCGTTGCTTTTAGGTATGTTTCTGAGGTACGATCGGCGCATCCGAATTTTCGATGCATTTAGCAAAAGGTATCTTACCGTGTGCCGCAGAAAATTTCGCCTATACAGAACCTTGCTGGGACAATTCTTGGCGCTTTCTCTTACCCTTATATTACTTTAATTATTTCGTTGCTTTCGGAATGCTTTTGAGGTACGCTCGGCGCATCCGAATTTTCAATGCAATAGGCATAAGGCCTCTTAACCATGTGATGCAGAAAGTTTCGCCTCTACTGAACCTTGCTAGGACAATTCTTGGCGCTTTCTCTTACCCCTAAAATTACTGTAATTAATTTCGTTGCTTTTCGGTATGTTTCTGAGGTACGCTCGGAGCATCCGAATTTTCGATGCAGTTAGCAAAAGGCATCTTAGCTATGTGACGCAGAAAGTTTCGCCTGTACTGAACCTTGCTGGGACGATTCTCGACGCTTTCTCTGACCCCTAAAATTACTGTAATTATTTCGTTGCTTTTCGGTATGTTTCTGAGGTACGCTCGGCGCATTTTTTCGATGCAGTTAGCAAAAGGCATCTTAACCGTGTGCCGCAGAAAGTTTCGCCTGTACTGAACCTTGCTGGGACAATTGTTGGCGCTTTCTCTTAGCCCTCAAATTACTTTAATTAATTTCATGGCTCTCGGAATGCTTTTGAGGTACCCTCGGCGCATCCGAATTTCTGATGCAGTTAGCACAAAGCATCTTAACCGTGTGACGCAGTTAGTTTCACCTGTACTGAACATTGCTGGGACAATTCTCGGCGCTTTCTCTTACCCCTAAAATTACTGTAATTATTTCGTTGTTTTCGGAATGCTTTTGAGGTACGCTCGGCACATCCGAATTTTCGATGCAGTTAGCAAAAGACATCTTAATCGTGTGACGCAGAAAGTTTCGCCTCTAATGAACCTTGCTGGGACAATTCTGGGCGCTTTCTGTGATACCTAAAATTACTCTAAATAATTTCGTTGCTTTTCGGAATGCTTTTGAGGTACGCTCGGCGCATGCAAATTTTCGATGCAGTTAGCAAAAGGCATCTTAACCGTGTGACGCAGAAAGTTTCGCCTGTACTGAACCTTGCTGCGACAATCCTTGGCGCTTTCTCTTACCCCTAAAATTACTGTAATTAATTTCGTTGCTTTTCAGAATGCATCTGAGGTAGGCTCGGCGCATCCGAATTTTCAATGCAATAGGCATAAGGCCTCTTAACCATGTGATGCAGAAAGTTTCGCCTCTACTGAACCTTGCTAGGACAATTCTTGGCGCTTTCTCTTACCCCTAAAATTACTGTAATTAATTTCGTTGCTTTTCGGTATGTTTCTGAGGTACGCTCGGAGCATCCGAATTTTCGATGCAGTTAGCAAAAGGCATCTTAGCTATGTGACGCAGAAAGTTTCGCCTGTACTGAACCTTGCTGGGACGATTCTCGACGCTTTCTCTGACCCCTAAAATTACTGTAATTATTTCGTTGCTTTTCAGAATGCATCTGAGGTACGCTCGGGGCATCCGAATTTTCGATGCAATAAGCAAAAGGCCTATTAACCTTGTGACGCAGAAAGTTTCGCCTGTACTGAAACTTGCTGGGACAATTCTTGGCGCTTTCTCTTACCCCTAAAATTACTGTAATTAATTTCGTTGCTTTTCGGAATGTTTCTGAGGCACGCTCGGCGCATCCGAATTTTCGATGCAGTTAGCAAAAGGCATCTTAACCGTGTGCCACAGAAAGTTTCGGCTGTATGAACCTTGGTGCGAAAATACTTGGCGCTTTCTCTTACCCCTAATGTTACTGTTACTATATTTCGCTGCTTTAGGGAATGCTTCTGAGGTACGCTCGGTGCATCCGAATTTCGATGCAGTTAGCAAACTCTGTTATCCTGTTACTCTGTTATCCGTAAAGATAGGCTGTCTCGTGGTGGTGGCGTGGCCCTACTTCTTAAGAATGATATTCCATTCGTTCCACTCCCGGAAGTATCCAACGCGGAAGCTGTATTTTGTAAAATATTGTACAATGATACCGGCATATTTACTGGTTGCGTCTATCGAAGCTCTACTAGTGGATCCGAAGGCGTGCTTGCTTTACAGGAGTATATGCAATTCCATGTTCGTACTAGTAGAGTGATCCTCATGGGGGACTTCAATTTACCCGATCTGAACTGGAGTACCATGCACTACACTTCAGCCACATCCGCAGCACTTACCGATTTAATGCTAAACTTCAACCTCAACCAGGTAGTCGACCAGCCAACTCGTTCACAAGGCTCTACGAATAGCATACTTGATCTCATACTCATAAGTAACCATTTCCCACTTCACGCAATTGAGATGACAATAGTCGGTGGTATATCGGACCACGACATACCTAAATGTAAGCTCTCGCTTGAAGGCAACATAAAGAAGCTAAACCTGGAGCGTGCTGTACTTGATTTTCGCAGAGCAGCTCATGACTGTATCGTCACTCACCTGGCACACGAGTTTGATGCTTTTCTCCAAGCAGCTTCAGAACCGTGTTGTGACGTCAACACTTTGTGGCATCAATTTAAGTCAGTCGTGCTACACTGCACAACAAACTTCATCACGATGAAGCGTTGCAAACCACAAAAGAAAAACCCATGGATATCGCGTGAGGTCCTTCAAGCGAAGCGTAAAGTAAAAAGACTTAGACATACTATTAAAAGAAAAGGGCCGAATCAATCTCTGAAAGACAATCTGACCTCCGCTCTCGCTGACTTCAAAGGAAAGTTAAAAAATGCAAAACATCACTATTTCAGCACAACATTCCCCGACTTCATTACCAACAATCCACACAGGTTTTGGAAATACTTTCGCCCATGTTTAGGTGTGTCACCCGAACGGTCTCTAGAGCAGAAAACAGCTCAAGCAAACACATTCAACAAATTTTTCTTCTCGGTTTTCACTTCAGACAATGGCTTACTTCCCTCCCTACCCTGCCCACCTAAAACCATCGATTCATTAAGCATTACGAATGCCGGTATTCTTAATCTGTTGCTTAATATCGATATCAAGAAAGCTAACGGGCCAGATGATATCCCGAACAAATTTTTAAAAACGTATGCAGAATGGTGTAGCCAATACCTTGCCATTATATACCGCAAATCACTCGAGTCCGCACAACTACCAGATGGCTGGAAAAAAGCGAAGGTAATTCCAATACATAAATCCGGCGACAGCAACGAACCTTCCAACTACAGGCCAATCTCACTTATCAGCACATCTTGTAAAATATTGGAACATATTATCTTCAAACACATCACTACATTTCTCGAGCAAGAACATATATTAATACCTCAACAACACGGCTTTAGAAGTGGCCTCTCAACAGTAACACAACTAACCGAAGTGGTCCATGACCTTGCGCTCAGCCTAAACAACCGAAGCCAGACAGACATGATCCTCCTCGACTTCAGTAAAGCGTTTGATTGTGTAAGCCATGTAAAATTAGTTGCAAAACTGGAGGCTGCAATCGGAGGTGGTCAGATTACTGCATGGATAAAAAACTTCTTATCACATCGAACGCAATATGTTATTATAGATAACACCCCTTCCAGGTCTGTAGCTGTCACCTCCGGTGTTCCCCAAGGGTCAGTACTGGGCCCATTGCTATTTTTGATCTTTATTAACGACATTGCTGCTAACATTGAATGTGACATTAAGCTCTTCGCGGACGATTGTATTATTTATAAAGAAATTCTCAGTTACGCAGACCACTTATTATTAAACAGAGCACTCGATTTGGTGTGCAATTGGTGTAAAGAGTGGCAAATGTCAATTAACACCACTAAATCTGTATGCATGTCCTTTACAACAAAAAAGAAGCCTTCAGAATTTTCTTACGCCCTCGGTGGCACTTGCCTGAATAAAGTAAATAACCACAAATACCTAGGTTTGACATTCTCTTCTACCCTTTCTTGGAACTTACATATTGATAATATTACCTCAGTCGCATTACGCAAGCTTTTTTTCCTTAGACGATGTTTACGCCTTGCACCGAAACACACCAGACTACTAGCCTATACAACTTTTGTTCGCCCCGTTTTAGAATACGCTAACATCATCTGGTTTCCACACACATCAACTAACATATCAAAACTAGAAAAGGTGCAAAGAAAAGCTGTGAGGTTCATTTTTAACAAATACAGTCCCTATGACTCCCCTACAAGCCTCTTAGCTGATGCAGGTCTTAAAACACTATCTGTTAGGGCCAGACACGCCCGCTTAAAATTCATCTACCAAGTAGTGCACGACAGTTATAAGATAGACCGAACTAAGTACGTTACTTTGTCTACATCACGCCTGTCGCGAAAAAAATCACCCATTCACACTAAACCAGTACAGTATTCGCAATGACACGTTCAAGTTTTCACTTTTCCCACGTGCGATCAGAGAATGGAATCTCCTCCACTCAGACATAGTTTCCTCTCCGTCGCTTTCATCGTTCATCAACCTACTGGAGACATCAAACAGAGAAGACGCCACTTAACACACCCACATATCTTAATCTTAACCCACATATCTGTAATACTTTTTTCTGTGCGTGGAATTTATGCATTTCAAACCCCAAACTCGCCGCTTCTGCGCGGTTGTCTGTTGGCTGTATAAGTTCTCTGATCTTACAAGTGTCATTCATTCGCTATTTTTTATATAAATTCTAGTAATACAATATTCTTATATTGTTATACTAACTACATTATTATATTGTCATGGCCATATTGTTATACCAACCAAAAGTATTGTACTAATGGTAATTTCTGCAGTAGTTAAGGAAGCATTTTTCTTTTTTTCTAATCTTACAAGTGTCATTCATTCGCTATTTTTATATAAATTCTAGTAATACAATATTCTTATATTGTTATACTAACTACACTGTTATATTGCCATGGCCATATTGTTATACCAACCAAAAGTATTGTACTAATGGTAATTTCTGCAGTAGTTAAGGAAGCATTTTTCCTTTTTTTTCCTTTATGTACCATGTAACATGACCTGTTTGTTTCTTTCTGTAAAATTGTGCCCACCTGCTTTGGTCTCAACTGAGACTGGCAGTATTACAAATAAATAAATAATAAATAAAGGTATCTTAACCGTGTGACCCAAAAAGTTTTGCCTGTACTGATCCTTGCTGGGAAAATTCTTGGCGCTTTCTCTTACCCCTAAATTTACTGTAATTACATTTCGCTGCTTCACGGAATGCTTCTGAGGTACGCTCGGCGCATCCGAATTTCTGATGCAGTTAGCACAAAGCATCTTAACCATGTGACGCAGTTAGTTTCACCTGTACTGAACCTTGCTGGGACAATTCTCGGCGCTTTCTCTGACCGCTAAAATTACTGTTTTATTTCGTTGCTTTTCGGAATGCTTTCGAGGTACGCTCGGCACATACGAATTTTGCATGCAGTTAGCAAAAGGCATCTTAATCGTGTGACGCAGAAAGTTTCGCCTGTACTGAACTTTGCTGAGACAATTCTTGGCGCTTTCTCTTACCCCTCAAATTACTGTAATTAATTTCGTTGCTTTTGAGAATGCATCTGAGGTGCGCTCGGCGCATCCGAATTTTCGATGCAATAAGCAAAAGGCCTCTTAACCATGTGATGCAGAAAGTTTCGCCTCTACTGAACCTTGCTAGGACAATTCTTGGCACTTTCTCTTACCCCTAAAAAACTGTAAATAATTTCGTTGCTTTTAGGTATGTTTCTGAGGTACGCTCGGCGCATCCGAATTTTCGATGCATTTAGCAAAAGGCATCTTAGCTATGTGACGCAGAAAATTTCGCCTGTACTGAACCTTGCTGGGACAATTCTCGACGCTTTCTCTGACCCTTAAAATTACTGTATATAATTTCGTTGCGTTTCGGAATGCTTTTCAGGTACGCTCGGTAAATCCGAATTTACGATGCAGTAAGCAAAATGCATCTTAACGGTGTGACGCAGAAAGTTTCGGCTGTACTGAACCTTGCTGGGACGATTCTCAGCGCTTTCTCTGACCCCTAAAATTTGTGTAAGTAATTTCGTTGCTTTTCGGAATGCTTCTGAGATACGCTCGGCGCATCCGAATTTTTGATGCAGTTAGCAAAAGCCATCCTAACCGTATGACGCAGTTAGTTTCACCTGTACTGAACCTCGGTGGGACAATTCTTGGCGCTTTCTCTGACCCCTAAAATTACTGTAATTATTTAGTTGCTTTTCGGAATGCTTTTGAGGTACGCTCGGCACATCCGAATTTTCGATGCAGTTAGCAAAAGACATCTTAATCGTGTGACGCAGAAAGTTTCGCCTCTAATGAACCTTGCTGGGACAATTCTGGGCGCTTTCTGTGATACCTAAATTTACTGTTATTAATTTTGTTGCTTTTCGGAATGCTTTTGAGCTACGTTCGGCGCATCCGAATTTTCGATGCAGTTAGCAAAAGGCATCCTAACCGTGTGACGCAGAAAGTTTAGCCTGTATTGAAGATTGCTGGGACAATTCTTGGCGGTTTCTCTTACCCCTAAAATTACTGTAAATAATTTCGTTGCTGTTCAGAATGCTTCTGAGGTGCGCCCAGCGCATCCGAATTTTCGATGCAATAAGCAAAAGGCCTATTAACCTTGTGACGCAGAAAGTTTCGCCTGCACTGAAACTTGCTGGGACCATTCTTGGCGCTGTCTCTTACCCCTAAAATTACTGTAATTAATTTCGTTGCTTTTCGGAATGTTTCTGAGGCACGCTCGGCGCATCCGAATTTTCGATGCAGTTAGCAAAAGGCATCTTAACCGTGTGCCACAGAAAGTTTCGGCTGTATGAACCTTGGTGCGAAAATACTTGGCGCTTTCTCTTACCCCTAATGTTACTGTTACTATATATCGCTGCTTTAGGGAATGCTTTTGAGGTACGCTCGGTGCATCCGAATTTCGATGCAGTTAGCAAAAGGTATCTTAACCGTGTGACCCAAAAAGTTTTGCCTGTACTGAACCTTGCTGGGAAAATTATTGGTGCTTTCTCTGACCCCTAAAATTACTGTAATTTTTTTCGTTGCTTTTCAGAATGCTTCTCAGGTGCGCTCAGCGCATCCGAATTTTCGATGCAATAAGCAAATGCCTCTTAACCGTGCGACGCAGAAAGTTTCGCCTGTACTGAACCTTGCTGGGTCAATTCTCGGCGCTTTCTCTGACCCCTAAAATTACTCTAAATAACTTCGTTGCTCTTCGGAATGCTTTTGAGGTACGCTCGGCGCATCCGAATTTTCGATGCAGTTAGCAAAAGGCATCTTAACCGTGTGCCGCTGAATGTTTCGCCTGTACTGAACCTTGCTGGGAGAATTCTTGGCGCTTTCTCTTACCCCTAAAATTACTTTAATTAATTTCATGGCTCTCGGAATGCTTTTGACGTACGCTCGGCGCATCCGAATTTCTGATGCATTTAGCACAAAGCATCTTAACCGTGTGACGCAGTTAGTTACACCTGTACTGAACATTGCTGGGACAATTCTCGGCGCTTTTTCTGACCCCTAAAATTACTGTAATTATTTCGTTGCTTTTCAGAATGCATCTGAGGTACGCTCGGCGCATCCGAATTTTCGATGCAATAAGCAAAAGGCCTCTTAACCTTGTGACGCAGAAAGTTTCGCCTGTACTGAACCTTGCTGGGACAATTCTTGGCGCTTTCTCTGACCCCTAAAATTACTCTAAATAATTTTGTTGCTTTTCGGAATGCTTTTGAGGTACGCTCGGCGCATCCGAATTTTCGATGCAGTTAGCAAATGGCATCTTAACCGTGCGACGCAGAAAATTTCGCCTGTACTGAACCTTGCTGGGACAATTCTTGGCGCTTTCTCTTACCCCTAAAATTACTGTAATTAATTTCATTGCTTTCCAGAATGCATCTGAGGTACGCTCGGCGCATCGGAATTTCTGATGCAGTTAGCACAAAGCATCTTAACCATGTGACGCAGTTAGTTTCACCTGTACTGAACCTTGCTGGGACAATTCTCGGCGCTTTCTCTGACCGCTAAAATTACTGTTTTATTTCGTTGCTTTTCGGAATGCTTTCGAGGTACGCTCGGCACATACGAATTTTGCATGCAGTTAGCAAAAGGCATCTTAATCGTGTGACGCAGAAAGTTTCGCCTGTACTGAACTTTGCTGAGACAATTCTTGGCGCTTTCTCTTACCCCTCAAATTACTGTAATTAATTTCGTTGCTTTTGAGAATGCATCTGAGGTACGCTCGGCGCATCCGAATTTTCGATGCAATAAGCAAAAGGCCTCTTAACCATGTGATGCAGAAAGTTTCGCCTCTACTGAACCTTGCTAGGACAATTCTTGGCACTTTCTCTTACCCCTAAAAAACTGTAAATAATTTCGTTGCTTTTAGGTATGTTTCTGAGGTACGCTCGGCGCATCCGAATTTTCGATGCATTTAGCAAAAGGCATCTTAGCTATGTGACGCAGAAAATTTCGCCTGTACTGAACCTTGCTGGGACAATTCTCGACGCTTTCTCTGACCCCTAAAATTACTGTATATAATTTCGTTGCGTTTCGGAATGCTTTTCAGGTACGCTCGGTAAATCCGAATTTACGATGCAGTAAGCAAAATGCATCTTAACGGTGTGACGCAGAAAGTTTCGGCTGTACTGAACCTTGCTGGGACGATTCTCAGCACTTTCTCTGACCCCTAAAATTTGTGTAAGTAATTTCGTTGCTTTTCAGAATGCTTCTGAGATACGCTCGGCGCATCCGAATTTTTGATGCAGTTAGCAAAAGCCATCCTAACCGTATGACGCAGTTAGTTTCACCTGTACTGAACCTCGGTGGGACAATTCTTGGCGCTTTCTCTGACCCCTAAAATTACTGTAATTAATTTCATTGCTTTCCAGAATGCATCTGAGGTACGCTCGGCGCATCGGAATTTCTGATGCAGTTAGCACAAAGCATCTTAACCATGTGACGCAGTTAGTTTCACCTGTACTGAACCTTGCTGGGACAATTCTCGGCGCTTTCTCTGACCGCTAAAATTACTGTTTTATTTCGTTGCTTTTCGGAATGCTTTCGAGGTACGCTCGGCGCATCCGAATTTTCGATGCAGTTAGCAAATGGCATCTTAACCGTGCGACGCAGAAAGTTTCGCCTGTACTGAACCTTGCTGGGACAATTCTTGGCGCTTTCTCTTACCCCTAAAATTACTGTAATTAATTTCATTGCTTTCCAGAATGCATCTGAGGTACGCTCGGCGCATCGGAATTTTCGATGCAATAAGCAAAAGGCCTCTTAACCTTGTGACGCAGAAAGTTTCGCCTGTGCTGAACCTTGCTGGGACAATTCTTGGCGCTTTCTCTTACCCCTAAAATTACTGTAATTAATTTCGTTGCTTTTCGGAATGTTTCTGAGGCACGCTCGGCGCATCCGAATTTTCGATGCAGTTAGCAAAAGGCATCTTAACCGTGTGCCACAGAAAGTTTCGGGTGTACTTAAAGTTGGTGCGAAAATTCTTGGCGCTTTCTCTTACCCCTAATGTTACTGTAAGTATATTCCGCTGCTTTACGGAATGCTTTTGAGGTACGCTCGGTGCGTCCGAATTTTCGATGCAGTTAGCAAAAGGTATCTTAACCGTGTGACCCAAAAAGTTTCGCCTGTACTGAACCTTGCTGGGAAAATTCTTGGCGCTTTCTATTACCCCTAAATTTACTGTAATTATATTTCGCTGCTTTACGGAATGCTTCTGAGGTACGCTCGGCGCATCCGTATTTTCGATGCAATAAGCAAAAGGCCTCTTAACCATGTGATGCAGAAAGTTTCGCCTCTACTGAACCTTGCTAGGACAATTCTTGGCGCTTTCTGTTACCCCTAAAATTACTCTAATTAATTTCGTTGCTTTTAGGTATGTTTCTGAGGTACGCTCGGCGCATCCGAATTTTCGATGCATTTAGCAAAAGGCATCTTAACCGTGTGCCGCAGAAAATTTCGCCTGTACAGAACCTTGCTGGGACAATTCTCGGCGCTTTCTCTGACCCCTAAAATTACTGTAATTATTTCGTTGTTTTCGGAATGCTTTTGAGGTACGCTCGGCACATCCGAATTTTCGATGCAGTTAGCAAAAGACATCTTAATCGTATGACGCAGAAAGTTTCGCCTCTAATGAACCTTGCTGGGACAATTCTGGGCGCTTTCTGTGATACCTAAAATTACTCTAAATAATTTCGTTGCTTTTCGGAATGCTTTTGAGGTACGCTCGGCGCATGCAAATTTTCGATGCAGTTAGCAAAAGGCATCTTAACCGTGTGACGCAGAAAGTTTCGCCTGTACTGAACCTTGCTGCGACAATCCTTGGCGCTTTCTCTTACCCCTAAAATTACTGTAATTAATTTCGTTGCTTTTCAGAATGCATCTGAGGTAGGCTCGGCGCATCCGAATTTTCAATGCAATAGGCATAAGGCCTCTTAACCATGTGATGCAGAAAGTTTCGCCTCTACTGAACCTTGCTAGGACAATTCTTGGCGCTTTCTCTTACCCCTAAAATTACTGTAAATAATTTCGTTGCTTTTCGGTATGTTTCTGAGGTACGCTCGGAGCATCCGAATTTTCGATGCAGTTAGCAAAAGGCATCTTAGCTATGTGACGCAGAAAGTTTCGCCTGTACTGAACCTTGCTGGGACGATTCTCGACGCTTTCTCTGACCCCTAAAATTACTGTAATTATTTCGTTGCTTTTCAGAATGCATCTGAGGTACGCTCGGGGCATCCGAATTTTCGATGCAATAAGCAAAAGGCCTATTAACCTTGTGACGCAGAAAGTTTCGCCTGTACTGAAACTTGCTGGGACAATTCTTGGCGCTTTCTCTTACCCCTAAAATTACTGTAATTAATTTCGTTGCTTTTCGGAATGTTTCTGAGGCACGCTCGGCGCATCCGAATTTTCGATGCAGTTAGCAAAAGGCATCTTAACCGTGTGCCACAGAAAGTTTCGGCTGTATGAACCTTGGTGCGAAAATACTTGGCGCTTTCTCTTACCCCTAATGTTACTGTTACTATATTTTGCTGCTTTAGGGAATGCTTTTGAGGTACGCTCGGTGCATCCGAATTTCGATGCAGTTAGCAAAAGGTATCTTAACCGTGTGACCCAAAAAGTTTTGCCTGTACTGAACCTTGCTGGGAAAATTCTTGGCGCTTTCTCTTACCCCTAAATTTACTGTAATTACATTTCGCTGCTTCACAGAATGCTTCTGAGGTACGCTCGGCGCATCCGAATTTCTGATGCAGTTAGCACAAAGCATCTTAACCATGTGACGCAGTTAGTTTCACCTGTACTGAACCTTGCTGGGACAATTCTCGGCGCTTTCTCTGACCGCTAAAATTACTGTTTTATTTCGTTGCTTCTCGGAATGCTTTTGAGGTACGCTCGGCACATACGAATTTTGCATGCAGTTAGCAAAAGGCATCTTAATCGTGTGACGCAGAAAGTTTCGCCTGTACTGAACTTTGCTGAGACAATTCTTGGCGCTTTCTCATACCCCTCAAATTACTGTAATTAATTTCGTTGCTTTTCAGAATGCATCTGAGGTACGCTCGGCGCATCCGAATTTTCGATGCAATAAGCAAAAGGCCTCTTAACCATGTGATGCAGAAAGTTTCGCCTCTACTGAACCTTGCTAGGACAATTCTTGGCGCTTTCTCTTACCCCTAAAAAACTGTAAATAATTTCGTTGCTTTTAGGTATGTTTCTGAGGTACGCTCGGCGCATCCGAATTTTCGATGCATTTAGCAAAAGGCATCTTAGCTATGTGACGCAGAAAATTTCGCCTGTACTGAAGCTTGCTGGGACAATTCTCGACGCTTTCTCTGACCCCTAAAATTACTGTATATAATTTCGTTGCGTTTCGGAATGCTTTTCAGGTACGCTCGGTAAATCCGAATTTACGATGCAGTAAGCAAAATGCATCTTAACGGTGTGACGCAGAAAGTTTCGGCTGTACTAAACCTTGCTGGGACGATTCTCAGCGCTTTCTCTGACCCCTAAAATTTGTGTAAGTAATTTCGTTGCTTTTCGGAATGCTTCTGAGATACGCTCGGCGCATCCGAATTTTCGATGCAGTTAGCAAAAGCCATCCTAACCGTATGACGCAGTTAGTTTCACCTGTACTGAACCTCGGTGGGACAATTCTTGGCGCTTTCTCTGACCCCTAAAATTACTGTAATTATTTAGTTGCTTTTCGGAATGCTTTTGAGGTACGCTCGGGACATCCGAATTTTCGATGCAGTTAGCAAAAGACATCTTAATCGTGTGACGCAGAAAGTTTCGCCTCTAATGAACCTTGCTGGGACAATTCTGGGCGCTTTCTGTGATACCTAAATTTACTGTTATTAATTTTGTTGCTTTTCGGAATGCTTTTGAGCTACGTTCGGCGCATCCGAATTTTCGATGCAGTTAGCAAAAGGCATCCTAACCGTGTGACGCAGAAAGTTTAGCCTGTATTGAAGATTGCTGGGACAATTCTTGGCGGTTTCTCTTACCCCTAAAATTACTGTAAATAATTTCGTTGCTGTTCAGAATGCTTCTGAGGTGCGCCCAGCGCATCCGAATTTTCGATGCAATAAGCAAAAGGCCTCTGAACCGTGTGACGCAGAAAATTTCGCCTGTACTGATCCTTGCTGAAACAATTCATGGCGCTTTCTCTGACCCCTAAAATTACTGTAATTAATTTCGTTGCTTTTTGGAATGATTTGACGTACGCTCGGCGCATCCAAATTTTCGATGCAGTTAGCAAAATGCATCTTAGCTATGTGACGCAGAAAGTTTCGCCTGTACTTAACCTTGCTGGGACGATTCTCGACGCTTTCTCTGACCCCTAAAATTACTATAATTATTTCGTTGCTTTTCGGAATGATCTTGAGGTACGCTCGGCGCATCCGAATTTTCGATGCAGTTAGCAAAAGGCATCTTAACCGTGTGACGCAGAAAGTTTCGCCTGCACTGAAACTTGCTGGGACAATTCTTGGCGCTTTCTCTTACCCCTAAAATTACTGTAATTAATTTCGTTGCTTTTCGGAATGTTTCTGAGGCACGCTCGGCGCATCCGAATTTTCGATGCAGTTAGCAAAAGGCATCTTAACCGTGTGCCACAGAAAGTTTCGGCTGTATGAACCTTGGTGCGAAAATACTTGGCGCTTTCTCTTACCCCTAATGTTACTGTTACTATATTTCGCTGCTTTAGGGAATGCTTTTGACGTACGCTCGGTGCATCCGAATTTCGATGCAGTTAGCAAAGGTATCTTAACCGTGTGACCCAAAAAGTTTTGCCTGTACTGAACCTTGCTGGGAAAATTCTTGGCGCTTTCTCTTACCCCTAAATTTACTGTAATTATATTTTGCTGCTTCACGGAATGCTTCTGAGGTACGCTCGGCGCATCCGAATTTCTGATGCAGTTAGCACAAAGCATCTTAACCATGTGACGCAGTTAGTTTCACCTGTACTGAACCTTGCTGGGACAATTCTCGGCGGTTTCTCTGACCGCTAAAATTACTGTAATTATTTCGTTGCTTTTCGGAATGCTTTTGAGGTACGCTCGGCACATACGAATTTTGCATGCAGTTAGCGAAACGCATCTTAATCGTGTGACGCAGAAAGTTTCCCCTGTACTGAACTTTGCTGAGACAATTCTTGGCGATTTCTCTTACCCCTCAAATTACTGTAATTAATTTCGTTGGTTTTCAGAATGCATCTGAGGTACGCTCGGCGCATCCGAATTTTCGATGCAATAAGCAAAAGGCCTCTTAACCATGTAATGCAGAAAGTTTCGCCTCTACTGAACCTTGCTAGGACAATTCTTGGCGCTTTCTCTTACCCCTAAAAAACTGTAAATAATTTCGTTGCTTTTAGGTATGTTTCTGAGGTACGCTCGGCGCATCCGAATTTTCGATGCATTTAGCAAAAGGCATCTTAGCTATGTGACGCAGAAAATTTCGCCTGTACTGAACCTTGCTGGGACAATTCTCGACGCTTTCTCTGACCCCTAAAAATTCTGTATATAATTTCGTTGCGTTTCGGAATGCTTTTCAGGTACGCTCGGTAAATCCGAATTTACGATGCAGTAAGCAAAATGCATCTTAACGGTGTGACGCAGAAAGTTTCGGCTGTACTGAACCTTGCTGGGACGATTCTCAGCGCTTTCTCTGACCCCTAAAATTTGTGTAAGTAATTTCGTTGCTTTTCGGAATGCTTCTGAGATACGCTCGGCGCATCCGAATTTTCGATGCAGTTAGCAAAAGCCATCCTAACCGTATGACGCAGTTAGTTTCACCTGTACTGAACCTCGGTGGGACAATTCTTGGCGCTTTCTCTGACCCCTAAAATTACTGTAATTATTTCATTGCTTTTCGGAATGATCTTGAGGTACGCTCGGCACATCCGAATTTTCGATGCAGTTAGCAAAAGGCATCCTAATCGTGTGACGCAGAAAGTTTTGCCTGTACTGAACCTTGCTGGGACAATTCTTGGCGCTTTTGTCTGATACCTAAAATTACTGTAATTAATTTCGGTTCTTTTCGGTATGCTTTTGAGGTACGCTCGGCGCATCCGAATTTTCGATGCAATGAGCAAAGGCCTCTTAACCGTGTGACGCAGAATGTTTCGCCTGAAATGAACGTTACTGGGACAATTCTTGGCGCTTTCTCTCAGCCCTAAAATTACTGTGAATAATTTCGCTGCTTTTCGGAATGCTTTTGAAGTACGCTCGGCGCATCCGAATTTGTGATGCAGTTAACACAACGCATCTTATCCGTGTGACGCAGTTAGTTTCACCTGTACTGAACCTTGCTGGGAAAATTCTTGGCGCTTTCTCTTCCCCCTAATGTTACTGTAATTATATTTCGCTGCTTTACGGAATGCTTTTGAGGTACGCTCGGTGCATCCGAATTTTCGATGCAGTTAGCAAAAGGCATCTTAAGCGTGTGACGCAAAAGGTTTCGCCTGTACTGAACCTTGCTGGGACAATTCTCGGCGCTTTCGCTTACCCCTAAAATTACTCTAACTAATTTCGATGCTTTCGTAATGATTTTGAGGTACACTCGGCGAATCCGAATTACTGATGCTGTTAGTACAAAGCATCTCAACCATGTGACGCAGTTAGTTTCACCTGTACTGAACATTGCTGGGACAATTCTCGGCGCTTTCTGTGACCCCTAAAGAACTGTAATTAATTTCGTTGCTTTTCGGAATGCTTTTGCGGTACACTCGGCACATCCGAATTTTCGATGCAGTTAGCGAAAGGCATCTTAATCGTGTGACGCAGAAAGTTTCGCATGTACTGAACCTTTCTGAGACAATTCCCGGCGCTTTCTCTGACCCCTAAAATTACTCTAAATAATTTCGTTGCTTTTCGGAATGCTTTTGAGGTACGCTCGGCGCATCCGAATTTTCGATGTAGTTAGCAAAAGGCATCTTAACCGTGTGACGCAGAAAGTTTCGCCTGTACAGAACCTTGCTGGGACAATTCTCGGCGCTTTCTCTGACCCCTAAAATTACTGTAATTATTTCGTTGTTTTCGGAATGCTTTTGAGGTACGCTCGGCACATCCGAATTTTCGATGCAGTTAGCAAAAGACATCTTAATCGTGTGACGCAGAAAGTTTCGCCTCTAATGAACCTTGCTGAGACAATTCTGGGCGCTTTCTGTGATACCTAAAATTACTCTAAATAATTTCGTTGCTTTTCGGAATGCTTTTGAGGTACGCTCGGCGCATGCAAATTTTCGATGCAGTTAGCAAAAGGCATCTTAACCGTGTCACACAGAAAGTTTCGCCTGTACTGAACCTTGCTGCGACAATCCTTGGCGCTTTCTCTTACCCCTAAAATTACTGTAATTAATTTCGTTGCTTTTCAGAATGCATCTGAGGTAGGCTCGGCGCATCCGAATTTTCAATGCAATAGGCATAAGGCCTCTTAACCATGTGATGCAGAAAGTTTCGCCTCTACTGAACCTTGCTAGAACAATTCTTGGCGCTTTCTCTTACCCCTAAAATTACTGTAAATAATTTCGTTGCTTTTCGGTATGTTTCTGAGGTACGCTCGGAGCATCCGAATTTTCGATGCAGTTAGCAAAAGGCATCTTAGCTATGTGACGCAGAAAGTTTCGCCTGTACTGAACCTTGCTGGGACGATTCTCGACGCTTTCTCTGACCCCTAAAATTACTGTAATTATTTCGTTGCTTTTCAGAATGCATCTGAGGTACGCTCGGGGCATCCGAATTTTCGATGCAATAAGCAAAAGGCCTATTAACCTTGTGACGCAGAAAGTTTCGCCTGTACTGAAACTTGCTGGGACAATTCTTGGCGCTTTCTCTTACCCCTAAAATTACTGTAATTAATTTCGTTGCTTTTCGGAATGTTTCTGAGGCACGCTCGGCGCATCCGAATTTTCGATGCAGTTAGCAAAAGGCATCTTAACCGTGTGCCACAGAAAGTTTCGGCTGTATGAACCTTGGTGCGAAAATACTTGGCGCTTTCTCTTACCCCTAATGTTACTGTTACTATATTTTGCTGCTTTAGGGAATGCTTTTGAGGTACGCTCGGTGCATCCGAATTTCGATGCAGTTAGCAAAAGGTATCTTAACCGTGTGACCCAAAAAGTTTTGCCTGTACTGAACCTTGCTGGGAAAATTCTTGGCGCTTTCTCTTACCCCTAAATTTACTGTAATTACATTTCGCTGCTTCACAGAATGCTTCTGAGGTACGCACGGCGCATCCGAATTTCTGATGCAGTTAGCACAAAGCATCTTAACCATGTGACGCAGTTAGTTTCACCTGTACTGAACCTTGCTGGGACAATTCTCGGCGCTTTCTCTGACCGCTAAAATTACTGTTTTATTTCGTTGCTTTTCGGAATGCTTTTGAGTTACGCTCGGCACATACGAATTTTGCATGCAGTTAGCAAAAGGCATCTTAATCGTGTGACGCAGAAAGTTTCGCCTGTACTGAACCTTGCTGAGACAATTCTTGGCGCTTTCTCTTACCCCTCAAATTACTGTAATTAATTTCGTTGCTTTTCAGAATGCATCTGAGGTACGCTCGGCGCATCCGAATTTTCGATGCAATAAGCAAAAGGCCTCTTAACCATGTGATGCAGAAAGTTTCGCCTCTACTGAACCTTGCTAGGACAATTCTTGGCGCTTTCTCTTACCCCTAAAAAACTGTAAATAATTTCGTTGCTTTTAGGTATGTTTCTGAGGTACGCTCGGCGCATCCGAATTTTCGATGCAGTTAGCAAAAGCCATCCTAACCGTATGACGCAGTTAGTTTCACCTGTACTGAACCTCGGTGGGACAATTCTTGGCGCTTTCTCTGACCCCTAAAATTACTGTAATTATTTAGTTGCTTTTCGGAATGCTTTTGAGGTACGCTCGGGACATCCGAATTTTCGATGCAGTTAGCAAAAGACATCTTAATCGTGTGACGCAGAAAGTTTCGCCTCTAATGAACCTTGCTGGGACAATTCTGGGCGCTTTCTGTGATACCTAAATTTACTGTTATTAATTTTGTTGCTTTTCGGAATGCTTTTGAGCTACGTTCGGCGCATCCGAATTTTCGATGCAGTTAGCAAAAGGCATCCTAACCGTGTGACGCAGAAAGTTTAGCCTGTATTGAAGATTGCTGGGACAATTCTTGGCGGTTTCTCTTACCCCTAAAATTACTGTAAATAATTTCGTTGCTGTTCAGAATGCTTCTGAGGTGCGCCCAGCGCATCCGAATTTTCGATGCAATAAGCAAAAGGCCTCTGAACTGTGTGACGCAGAAAATTTCGCCTGTACTGATCCTTGCTGAAACAATTCATGGCGCTTTCTCTGACCCCTAAAATTACTGTAATTAATTTCGTTGCTTTTTGGAATGATTTGACGTACGCTCGGCGCATCCAAATTTTCGATGCAGTTAGCAAAATGCATCTTAGCTATGTGACGCAGAAAGTTTCGCCTGTACTTAACCTTGCTGGGACGATTCTCGACGCTTTCTCTGACCCCTAAAATTACTATAATTATTTCGTTGCTTTTCGGAATGATCTTGAGGTACGCTCGGCGCATCCGAGTTTTCGATGCAGTTAGCAAAAGGCATCTTAACCGTGTGACGCAGAAAGTTTCGCCTGCACTGAAACTTGCTGGGACAATTCTTGGCGCTTTCTCTTACCCCTAAAATTACTGTAATTAATTTCGTTGCTTTTCGAAATGTTTCTGAGGCACGCTCGGCGCATCCGAATTTTCTATGCAGTTAGCAAAAGGCATCTTAACCGTGTGCCACAGAAAGTTTCGGCTGTATGAACCTTGGTGCGAAAATACTTGGCGCTTTCTCTTACCCCTAATGTTACTGTTACTATATTTCGCTGCTTTAGGGAATGCTTTTGACGTACGCTCGGTGCATCCGAATTTCGATGCAGTTAGCAAAGGTATCTTAACCGTGTGACCCAAAAAGTTTTGCCTGTACTGAACCTTGCTGGGAAAATTCTTGGCGCTTTCTCTTACCCCTAAATTTACTGTAATTATATTTCGCTGCTTCACGGAATGCTTCTGAGGTACGCTCGGCGCATCCGAATTTCTGATGCAGTTAGCACAAAGCATCTTAACCATGTGACGCAGTTAGTTTCACCTGTACTGAACCTTGCTGGGACAATTCTCGGTGGTTTCTCTGACCGCTAAAATTACTGTAATTATTTCGTTGCTTTTCGGAATGCTTTTGAGGTACGCTCGGCACATACGAATTTTGCATGCAGTTAGCAAAAGGCATCTTAATCGTGTGACGCAGAAAGTTTCCCCTGTACTGAACTTTGCTGAGACAATTCTTGGCGATTTCTCTTACCCCTCAAATTACTGTAATTAATTTCGTTGGTTTTCAGAATGCATCTGAGGTACGCTCGGCGCATCCGAATTTTCGATGCAATAAGCAAAAGGCCTCTAAACCATGTAATGCAGAAAGTTTCGCCTCTACTGAACCTTGCTAGGACAATTCTTGGCGCTTTCTCTTACCCCTAAAAAACTGTAAATAATTTCGTTGCTTTTAGGTATGTTTCTGAGGTACGCTCGGCGCATCCGAATTTTCGATGCATTTAGCAAAAGGCATCTTAGCTATGTGACGCAGAAAATTTCGCCTGTACTGAACCTTGCTGGGACAATTCTCGACGCTTTCTCTGACCCCTAAAAATTCTGTATATAATTTCGTTGCGTTTCGGAATGCTTTTCAGGTACGCTCGGTAAATCCGAATTTACGATGCAGTAAGCAAAATGCATCTTAACGGTGTGACGCAGAAAGTTTCGGCTGTACTGAACCTTGCTGGGACGATTCTCAGCGCTTTCTCTGACCCCTAAAATGTGTAAGTAATTTCGTTGCTTTTCGGAATGCTTCTGAAATACGTTCGGCGCATCCGAATTTTCGATGCAGTTAGCAAAAGCCATCCTACCCGTAAGACGCAGTTACTTTCACCTGTACTGAACCTCGGTGGGACAATTCTTGGCACTTTCTCTGACCCCTAAAATTACTGTAATTATTTCGTTGCTTTTCGGAATGCTTTTGAGGTACGCTCGGCACATCCGAATTTTCGATGCAGTTAGCAAAAGACATCTTAATCGTGTGACGCAGAAAGTTTCGCCTCTAATGAACCTTGCTGGGACAATTCTGGGCGCTTTCTGTGATACCTAAAATTACTGTAATTAATTTTGTTGCTTTTCGGAATGCTTTTGAGCTACGTTCGGCGCATCCGAATTTTCGATGCAGTTAGCAAAAGGCATCCTAACCGTGTGACGCAGAAAGTTTAGCCTGTATTGAAGATTGCTGGGACAATCCTTGGCGGTTTCTCTTACCCCTAAAATTACTGTAAATAATTTCGTTGCTGTTCAGAATGCTTCTGAGGTGCGCCCAGCGCATCCGAATTTTCGATGCAATAAGCAAAAGGCCTCTGAACCGTGTGACGCAGAAAATTTCGCCTGTACTGATCCTTGCTGAAACAATTCATGGCGCTTTCTCTGACCCCTAAAATTACTGTAATTAATTTCGTTGCTTTTTGCAATGATTTGACGTACGCTCGGCGCATCCAAATTTTCGACGCAGTTAGCAAAATGCATCTTAGCTATGTGACGCAGAAAGTTTCGCCTGTACTGAACCTTGCTGGGACGATTCTCGACGCTTTCTCTGACCCCTAAAATTACTGTAATTATTTCGTTGCTTTTCGGAATGATCTTGAGGTACGCTCGGCGCATCCGAAGTTTCGATGCAGTTAGCAAAAGGCATCTTAACCGTGTGACGCAGAAACTTTCGCCTGTACTGAACCTTGCTGGGACAATTCTTGGCGCTTTCTCTTACTCCTAAAATTACTGTAATTCATTTCGTTGGTTTTCGGAATGTTTCTGAGGCACGCTCGGCGCATCCGAATTTTCGATGCAGTTAGCAAAAGGCATCTTAACCGTGTGCCACAGAAAGTTTCGGCTGTATGAACCTTGGTGCGAAAATACTTGGCGCTTTCTCTTACCCCTAATGTTACTGTTACTATATTTCGCTGCTTTAGGGAACGCTTTTGAGGTACGCTCGGTGCATGCGAATTTCGATGCAGTTAGCAAAAGGTATCTTAACCGTGTGACCCAAAAAGTTTTGCCTGTACTGAACCTTGCTGGGAAAATTCTTGGCGCTTTCTCTTACCCCTAAATTTACTGTAATTATATTTCGCTGCTTCACGGAATGCTTCTGAGGTACGCTCGGCGCATCCGAATTTCTGATGCAGTTAGCACAAAGCATCTTAACCATGTGACGCAGTTAGTTTCACCTGTGCTGAACCTTGCTGGGACAATTCTCGGCGCTTTCTCTGACCGCTAAAATTACTGTAATTATTTCGTTGCTTTTCGGAATGCTTTTGAGGTACGCTCGGCACATACGAATTTTGCATGCAGTTAGCAAAAGGCATCTTAATCGTGTGACGCAGAAAGTTTCGCCTGTACTGAACTTTGCTGAGACAATTCTTGGCGCTTTCTCTTACCCCTCAAATTACTGTAATTAATTTCGTTGCTTTTCAGAATGCATCTGAGGTACGCTCGGCGCATCCGAATTTTCGATGCAATAAGCAAAAGGCCTCTTAACCATGTGATGCAGAAAGTTTCGCCTCTACTGAACCTTGCTAGGACAATTCTTGGCGCTTTCTCTTACCCCTAAAATACTGTAAATAATTTCGTTGCTTTTAGGTATGTTTCTGAGGTATGCTCGGCGCATCCGAATTTTCAATGCATTTAGTAAAAGGCATCTTAGCTATGTGACGCAGAAAATTTCGCCTGTACTGAACCTTGCTGGGACAATTCTCGACGCTTTCTCTGACCCATAAAATTACTGTATATAATTTCGTTGCGTTTCGGAATGCTTTTCAGGTACGCTCGGTAAATCCGAATTTACGATGCAGTAAGCAAAATGCATCTTAATGGTGTGACGCAGAAAGTTTCGGCTGTACTGAACCTTGCTGGGACGATTCTCAGCGCTTTCTCTGACCCCTAAAATTTGTGTAAGTAATTTCGTTGCTTTTCGGAATGCTTCTGAGATACGCTCGGCGCATCCGAATTTTCGATGCAGTTAGCAAAAGCCATCCTAACCGTATGACGCAGTTAGTTTCACCTGTACTGAACCTCGGTGGGACAATTCTTGGCGCTTTCTCTGATCCCTAAAATTACTGTAATTATTTCATTGCTTTTCGGAATGATCTTGAGGTACGCTCGGCACATCCGAATTTTCGATGCAGTTAGCAAAAGGCATCCTAATCGTGTGACGCAGAAAGTTTTGCCTGTACTGAACCTTGCTGGGACAATTCTGGGCGCTTTCTGTGATACCTAAAATTACTGTAATCAATTTGGTTGCTTTTCGGAATGCTTTTGAGCTACGTTCGGCGCATCCGAATTTTCGATGCAGTTAGCAAAAGGCATCCTAACCGTGTGACGCAGAAAGTTTAGCCTGTATTGAAGATTGCTGGGACAATCCTTGGCGGTTTCTCTTACCCCTAAAATTACTGTAAATAATTTCGTTGCTGTTCAGAATGCTTCTGAGGTGCGCCCAGCGCATCCGAATTTTCGATGCAATAAGCAAAAGGCCTCTGAACCGTGTGACGCAGAAAATTTCGCCTGTACTGATCCTTGCTGAAACAATTCATGGCGCTTTCTCTGACCCCTAAAATTACTGTAATTAATTTCGTTGCTTTTTGCAATGATTTGACGTACGCTCGGCGCATCCAAATTTTCGACGCAGTTAGCAAAATGCATCTTAGCTATGTGACGCAGAAAGTTTCGCCTGTACTGAACCTTGCTGGGACGATTCTCGACGCTTTCTCTGACCCCTAAAATTACTGTAATTATTTCGTTGCTTTTCGGAATGATCTTGAGGTACGCTCGGCGCATCCGAAGTTTCGATGCAGTTAGCAAAAGGCATCTTAACCGTGTGACGCAGAAACTTTCGCCTGTACTGAACCTTGCTGGGACAATTCTTGGCGCTTTCTCTTACTCCTAAAATTACTGTAATTCATTTCGTTGGTTTTCGGAATGTTTCTGAGGCACGCTCGGCGCATCCGAATTTTCGATGCAGTTAGCAAAAGGCATCTTAACCGTGTGCCACAGAAAGTTTCGGCTGTATGAACCTTGGTGCGAAAATACTTGGCGCTTTCTCTTACCCCTAATGTTACTGTTACTATATTTCGCTGCTTTAGGGAACGCTTTTGAGGTACGCTCGGTGCATGCGAATTTCGATGCAGTTAGCAAAAGGTATCTTAACCGTGTGACCCAAAAAGTTTTGCCTGTACTGAACCTTGCTGGGAAAATTCTTGGCGCTTTCTCTTACCCCTAAATTTACTGTAATTATATTTCGCTGCTTCACGGAATGCTTCTGAGGTACGCTCGGCGCATCCGAATTTCTGATGCAGTTAGCACAAAGCATCTTAACCATGTGACGCAGTTAGTTTCACCTGTGCTGAACCTTGCTGGGACAATTCTCGGCGCTTTCTCTGAGCGCTAAAATTACTGTAATTATTTCGTTGCTTTTCGGAATGCTTTTGAGGTACGCTCGGCACATACGAATTTTGCATGCAGTTAGCAAAAGGCATCTTAATCGTGTGACGCAGAAAGTTTCGCCTGTACTGAACTTTGCTGAGACAATTCTTGGCGCTTTCTCTTACCCCTCAAATTACTGTAATTAATTTCGTTGCTTTTCAGAATGCATCTGAGGTACGCTCGGCGCATCCGAATTTTCGATGCAATAAGCAAAAGGCCTCTTAACCATGTGATGCAGAAAGTTTCGCCTCTACTGAACCTTGCTAGGACAATTCTTGGCGCTTTCTCTTACCCCTAAAATACTGTAAATAATTTCGTTGCTTTTAGGTATGTTTCTGAGGTATGCTCGGCGCATCCGAATTTTCAATGCATTTAGCAAAAGGCATCTTAGCTATGTGACGCAGAAAATTTCGCCTGTACTGAACCTTGCTGGGACAATTCTCGACGCTTTCTCTGACCCATAAAATTACTGTATATAATTTCGTTGCGTTTCGGAATGCTTTTCAGGTACGCTCGGTAAATCCGAATTTACGATGCAGTAAGCAAAATGCATCTTAACGGTGTGACGCAGAAAGTTTCGGCTGTACTGAACCTTGCTGGGACGATTCTCAGCGCTTTCTCTGACCCCTAAAATTTGTGTAAGTAATTTCGTTGCTTTTCGGAATGCTTCTGAGATACGCTCGGCGCATCCGAATTTTCGATGCAGTTAGCAAAAGCCATCCTAACCGTATGACGCAGTTAGTTTCACCTGTACTGAACCTCGGTGGGACAATTCTTGGCGCTTTCTCTGACCCCTAAAATTACTGTAATTATTTCATTGCTTTTCGGAATGATCTTGAGGTACGCTCGGCACATCCGAATTTTCGATGCAGTTAGCAAAAGGCATCCTAATCGTGTGACGCAGAAAGTTTTGCCTGTACTGAACCTTGCTGGGACAATTCTTGGCGCTTTTGTCTGATACCTAAAATTACTGTAATTAATTTCGGTTCTTTTCGGTATGCTTTTGAGGTACGCTCGGCGCATCCGAATTTTCGATGCAATGAGCAAAGGCCTCTTAACCGTGTGACGCAGAATGTTTCGCCTGAAATGAACGTTACTGGGACAATTCTTGGCGCTTTCTCTCAGCCCTAAAATTACTGTGAATAATTTCGCTGCTTTTCGGAATGCTTTTGAAGTACGCTCGGCGCATCCGAATTTGTGATGCAGTTAACACAACGCATCTTATCCGTGTGACGCAGTTAGTTTCACCTGTACTGAACCTTGCTGGGAAAATTCTTGGCGCTTTCTCTTCCCCCTAATGTTACTGTAATTATATTTCGCTGCTTTACGGAATGCTTTTGAGGTACGCTCGGTGCATCCGAATTTTCGATGCAGTTAGCAAAAGGCATCTTAAGCGTGTGACGCAAAAGGTTTCGCCTGTACTGAACCTTGCTGGGACAATTCTCGGCGCTTTCTGTGACCCCTAAAGAACTGTAATTAATTTCGTTGCTTTTCGGAATGCTTTTGCGGTACACTCGGCACATCCGAATTTTCGATGCAGTTAGCGAAAGGCATCTTAATCGTGTGACGCAGAAAGTTTCGCATGTACTGAACCTTTCTGAGACAATTCCCGGCGCTTTCTCTGACCCCTAAAATTACTCTAAATAATTTCGTTGCTTTTCGGAATGCTTTTGAGGTACGCTCGGCGCATCCGAATTTTCGATGTAGTTAGCAAAAGGCATCTTAACCGTGTGACGCAGAAAGTTTCGCCTGTACTGAACCTCGGTGGGACAATTCTTGGCGCTTTCTCTTACCCCTAAAATTACTGTAATTAATTTCGTTGCTTTTCAGAATGCATCAGAGGTACGCTCGGCGCATCCGAATTTCTGATGCAGTTAGCACAAAGCATCTTAACCATGTGACGCAGTTAGTTTCACCTGTGCTGAACCTTGCTGGGACAATTCTCGGCGCTTTCTCTGACCGCTAAAATTACTGTAATTATTTCGTTGCTTTTCGGAATGCTTTTGAGGTACGCTCGGCGCATGCAAATTTTCGATGCAGTTAGCAAAAGGCATCTTAACCGTGTGACGCAGAAAGTTTCGCCTGTACTGAACCTTGCTGCGACAATCCTTGGCGCTTTCTCTTACCCCTAAAATTACTGTAATTAATTTCGTTGCTTTTCAGAATGCATCTGAGGTAGGCTCGGCGCATCCGAATTTTCAATGCAATAGGCATAAGGCCTCTTAACCATGTGATGCAGAAAGTTTCGCCTCTACTGAACCTTGCTAGAACAATTCTTGGCGCTTTCTCTTACCCCTAAAATTACTGTAAATAATTTCGTTGCTTTTCGGTATGTTTCTGAGGTACGCTCGGAGCATCCGAATTTTCGATGCAGTTAGCAAAAGGCATCTTAGCTATGTGACGCAGAAAGTTTCGCCTGTACTGAACCTTGCTGGGACGATTCTCGACGCTTTCTCTGACCCCTAAAATTACTGTAATTATTTCGTTGCTTTTCAGAATGCATCTGAGGTACGCTCGGGGCATCCGAATTTTCGATGCAATAAGCAAAAGGCCTATTAACCTTGTGACGCAGAAAGTTTCGCCTGTACTGAAACTTGCTGGGACAATTCTTGGCGCTTTCTCTTACCCCTAAAATTACTGTAATTAATTTCGTTGCTTTTCGGAATGTTTCTGAGGCACGCTCGGCGCATCCGAATTTTCGATGCAGTTAGCAAAAGGCATCTTAACCGTGTGCCACAGAAAATTTCGGCTGTATGAACCTTGGTGCGAAAATACTTGGCGCTTTCTCTTACCCCTAATGTTACTGTTACTATATTTTGCTGCTTTAGGGAATGCTTTTGAGGTACGCTCGGTGCATCCGAATTTCGATGCAGTTAGCAAAAGGTATCTTAACCGTGTGACCCAAAAAGTTTTGCCTGTACTGAACCTTGCTGGGAAAATTCTTGGCGCTTTCTCTTACCCCTAAATTTACTGTAATTACATTTCGCTGCTTCACAGAATGCTTCTGAGGTACGCACGGCGCATCCGAATTTCTGATGCAGTTAGCACAAAGCATCTTAACCATGTGACGCAGTTAGTTTCACCTGTACTGAACCTTGCTGGGACAATTCTCGGCGCTTTCTCTGACCGCTAAAATTACTGTTTTATTTCGTTGCTTTTCGGAATGCTTTTGAGTTACGCTCGGCACATACGAATTTTGCATGCAGTTAGCAAAAGGCATCTTAATCGTGTGACGCAGAAAGTTTCGCCTGTACTGAACTTTGCTGAGACAATTCTTGGCGCTTTCGCTTACCCCTCAAATTACTGTAATTAATTTCGTTGCTTTTCAGAATGCATCTGAGGTACGCTCGGCGCATCCGAATTTTCGATGCAATAAGCAAAAGGCCTCTTAACCATGTGATGCAGAAAGTTTCGCCTCTACTGAACCTTGCTAGGACAATTCTTGGCGCTTTCTCTTACCCCTAAAAAACTGTAAATAATTTCGTTGCTTTTAGGTATGTTTCTGAGGTACGCTCGGCGCATCCGAATTTTCGATGCATTTAGCAAAAGGCATCTTAGCTATGTGACGCAGAAAATTTCGCCTGTACTGAACCTTGCTGGGACAATTCTCGACGCTTTCTCTGACCCCTAAAATTACTGTATATAATTTCGTTGCGTTTCGGAATGCTTTTCAGGTACGCTCGGTAAATCCGAATTTACGATGCAGTAAGCAAAATGCATCTTAACGGTGTGACGCAGAAAGTTTCGGCTGTACTGAACCTTGCTGGGACGATTCTCAGCGCTTTCTCTGACCCCTAAAATTTGTGTAAGTAATTTCGTTGCTTTTCGGAATGCTTCTGAGATACGCTCGGCGCATCCGAATTTTCGATGCAGTTAGCAAAAGCCATCCTAACCGTATGACGCAGTTAGTTTCACCTGTACTGAACCTCGGTGGGACAATTCTTGGCGCTTTCTCTGACCCCTAAAATTACTGTAATTATTTAGTTGCTTTTCGGAATGCTTTTGAGGTACGCTCGGGACATCCGAATTTTCGATGCAGTTAGCAAAAGACATCTTAATCGTGTGACGCAGAAAGTTTCGCCTCTAATGAACCTTGCTGGGACAATTCTGGGCGCTTTCTGTGATACCTAAATTTACTGTTATTAATTTTGTTGCTTTTCGGAATGCTTTTGAGCTACGTTCGGCGCATCCGAATTTTCTATGCAGTTAGCAAAAGGCATCCTAACCGTGTGACGCAGAAAGTTTAGCCTGTATTGAAGATTGCTGGGACAATTCTTGGCGGTTTCTCTTACCCCTAAAATTACTGTAAATAATTTCGTTGCTGTTCAGAATGCTTCTGAGGTGCGCCCAGCGCATCCGAATTTTCGATGCAATAAGCAAAAGGCCTCTGAACCGTGTGACGCAGAAAATTTCGCCTGTACTGATCCTTGCTGAAACAATTCATGGCGCTTTCTCTGACCCCTAAAATTACTGTAATTAATTTCGTTGCTTTTTGGAATGATTTGACGTACGCTCGGCGCATCCAAATTTTCGATGCAGTTAGCAAAATGCATCTTAGCTTTGTGACGCAGAAAGTTTCGCCTGTACTTAACCTTGCTGGGACGATTCTCGACGCTTTCTCTGACCCCTAAAATTACTATAATTATTTCGTTGCTTTTCGGAATGATCTTGAGGTACGCTCGGCGCATCCGAGTTTTCGATGCAGTTAGCAAAAGGCATCTTAACCGTGTGACGCAGAAAGTTTCGCCTGCACTGAAACTTGCTGGGACAATTCTTGGCGCTTTCTCTTACCCCTAAAATTACTGTAATTAATTTCGTTGCTTTTCGAAATGTTTCTGAGGCACGCTCGGCGCATCCGAATTTTCTATGCAGTTAGCAAAAGGCATCTTAACCGTGTGCCACAGAAAGTTTCGGCTGTATGAACCTTGGTGCGAAAATACTTGGCGCTTTCTCTTACCCCTAATGTTACTGTTACTATATTTCGCTGCTTTAGGGAATGCTTTTGACGTACGCTCGGTGCATCCGAATTTCGATGCAGTTAGCAAAGGTATCTTAACCGTGTGACCCAAAAAGTTTTGCCTGTACTGAACCTTGCTGGGAAAATTCTTGGCGCTTTCTCTTACCCCTAAATTTACTGTAATTATATTTCGCTGCTTCACGGAATGCTTCTGAGGTACGCTCGGCGCATCCGAATTTCTGATGCAGTTAGCACAAAGCATCTTAACCATGTGACGCAGTTAGTTTCACCTGTACTGAACCTTGCTGGGACAATTCTCGGTGGTTTCTGTGACCGCTAAAATTACTGTAATTATTTCGTTGCATTTCGGAATGCTTTTGAGGTACGCTCGGCACATACGAATTTTGCATGCAGTTAGCAAAAGGCATCTTAATCGTGTGACGCAGAAAGTTTCCCCTGTACTGAACTTTGCTGAGACAATTCTTGGCGATTTCTCTTACCCCTCAAATTACTGTAATTAATTTCGTTGGTTTTCAGAATGCATCTGAGGTACGCTCGGCGCATCCGAATTTTCGATGCAATAAGCAAAAGGCCTCTTAACCATGTAATGCAGAAAGTTTCGCCTCTACTGAACCTTGCTAGGACAATTCTTGGCGCTTTCTCTTACCCCTAAAAAACTGTAAATAATTTCGTTGCTTTTAGGTATGTTTCTGAGGTACGCTCGGCGCATCCGAATTTTCGATGCATTTAGCAAAAGGCATCTTAGCTATGTGACGCAGAAAATTTCGCCTGTACTGAACCTTGCTGGGACAATTCTCGACGCTTTCTCTGACCCCTAAAAATTCTGTATATAATTTCGTTGCGTTTCGGAATGCTTTTCAGGTACGCTCGGTAAATCCGAATTTACGATGCAGTAAGCAAAATGCATCTTAACGGTGTGACGCAGAAAGTTTCGGCTGTACTGAACCTTGCTGGGACGATTCTCAGCGCTTTCTCTGACCCCTAAAATGTGTAAGTAATTTCGTTGCTTTTCGGAATGCTTCTGAAATACGTTCGGCGCATCCGAATTTTCGATGCAGTTAGCAAAAGCCATCCTACCCGTAAGACGCAGTTACTTTCACCTGTACTGAACCTCGGTGGGACAATTCTTGGCACTTTCTCTGACCCCTAAAATTACTGTAATTATTTCGTTGCTTTTCGGAATGCTTTTGAGGTACGCTCGGCACATCCGAATTTTCGATGCAGTTAGCAAAAGACATCTTAATCGTGTGACGCAGAAAGTTTCGCCTCTAATGAACCTTGCTGGGACAATTCTGGGCGCTTTCTGTGATACCTAAAATTACTGTAATTAATTTTGTTGCTTTTCGGAATGCTTTTGAGCTACGTTCGGCGCATCCGAATTTTCGATGCAGTTAGCAAAAGGCATCCTAACCGTGTGACGCAGAAAGTTTAGCCTGTATTGAAGATTGCTGGGACAATCCTTGGCGGTTTCTCTTACCCCTAAAATTACTGTAAATAATTTCGTTGCTGTTCAGAATGCTTCTGAGGTGCGCCCAGCGCATCCGAATTTTCGATGCAATAAGCAAAAGGCCTCTGAACCGTGTGACGCAGAAAATTTCGCCTGTACTGATCCTTGCTGAAACAATTCATGGCGCTTTCTCTGACCCCTAAAATTACTGTAATAAATTTCGTTGCTTTTTGCAATGATTTGACGTACGCTCGGCGCATCCAAATTTTCGACGCAGTTAGCAAAATGCATCTTAGCTATGTGACGCAGAAAGTTTCGCCTGTACTGAACCTTGCTGGGACGATTCTCGACGCTTTCTCTGACCCCTAAAATTACTGTAATTATTTCGTTGCTTTTCGGAATGATCTTGAGGTACGCTCGGCGCATCCGAAGTTTCGATGCAGTTAGCAAAAGGCATCTTAACCGTGTGACGCAGAAACTTTCGCCTGTACTGAACCTTGCTGGGACAATTCTTGGCACTTTCTCTTACTCCTAAAATTACTGTAATTCATTTCGTTGGTTTTCGGAATGTTTCTGAGGCACGCTCGGCGCATCCGAATTTTCGATGCAGTTAGCAAAAGGCATCTTAACCGTGTGCCACAGAAAGTTTCGGCTGTATGAACCTTGGTGCGAAAATACTTGGCGCTTTCTCTTACCCCTAATGTTACTGTTACTATATTTCGCTGCTTTAGGGAACGCTTTTGAGGTACGCTCGGTGCATGCGAATTTCGATGCAGTTAGCAAAAGGTATCTTAACCGTGTGACCCAAAAAGTTTTGCCTGTACTGAACCTTGCTGGGAAAATTCTTGGCGCTTTCTCTTACCCCTAAATTTACTGTAATTATATTTCGCTGCTTCACGGTATGCTTCTGAGGTACGCTCGGCGCATCCGAATTTCTGATGCAGTTAGCACAAAGCATCTTAACCATGTGACGCAGTTAGTTTCACCTGTGCTGAACCTTGCTGGGACAATTCTCGGCGCTTTCTCTGACCGCTAAAATTACTGTAATTATTTCGTTGCTTTTCGGAATGCTTTTGAGGTACGCTCGGCACATACGAATTTTGCATGCAGTTAGCAAAAGGCATCTTAATCGTGTGACGCAGAAAGTTTCGCCTGTACTGAACTTTGCTGAGACAATTCTTGGCGCTTTCTCTTACCCCTCAAATTACTGTAATTAATTTCGTTGCTTTTCAGAATGCATCTGAGGTACGCTCGGCGCATCCGAATTTTCGATGCAATAAGCAAAAGGCCTCTTAACCATGTGATGCAGAAAGTTTCGCCTCTACTGAACCTTGCTAGGACAATTCTTGGCGCTTTCTCTTACCCCTAAAATACTGTAAATAATTTCGTTGCTTTTAGGTATGTTTCTGAGGTATGCTCGGCGCATCCGAATTTTCAATGCATTTAGCAAAAGGCATCTTAGCTATGTGACGCAGAAAATTTCGCCTGTACTGAACCTTGCTGGGACAATTCTCGACGCTTTCTCTGACCCATAAAATTACTGTATATAATTTCGTTGCGTTTCGGAATGCTTTTCAGGTACGCTCGGTAAATCCGAATTTACGATGCAGTAAGCAAAATGCATCTTAACGGTGTGACGCAGAAAGTTTCGGCTGTACTGAACCTTGCTGGGACGATTCTCAGCGCTTTCTCTGACCCCTAAAATTTGTGTAAGTAATTTCGTTGCTTTTCGGAATGCTTCTGAGATACGCTCGGCGCATCCGAATTTTCGATGCAGTTAGCAAAAGCCATCCTAACCGTATGACGCAGTTAGTTTCACCTGTACTGAACCTCGGTGGGACAATTCTTGGCGCTTTCTCTGACCCCTAAAATTACTGTAATTATTTCATTGCTTTTCGGAATGATCTTGAGGTACGCTCGGCACATCCGAATTTTCGATGCAGTTAGCAAAAGGCATCCTAATCGTGTGACGCAGAAAGTTTTGCCTGTACTGAACCTTGCTGGGACAATTCTTGGCGCTTTTGTCTGATACCTAAAATTACTGTAATTAATTTCGGTTCTTTTCGGTATGCTTTTGAGGTACGCTCGGCGCATCCGAATTTTCGATGCAATGAGCAAAGGCCTCTTAACCGTGTGACGCAGAAGGTTTCGCCTGAAATGAACGTTACTGGGACAATTCTTGGCGCTTTCTCTCAGCCCTAAAATTACTGTGAATAATTTCGCTGCTTTTCGGAATGCTTTTGAAGTACGCTCGGCGCATCCGAATTTGTGATGCAGTTAACACAACGCATCTTATCCGTGTGACGCAGTTAGTTTCACCTGTACTGAACCTTGCTGGGAAAATTCTTGGCGCTTTCTCTTCCCCCTAATGTTACTGTAATTATATTTCGCTGCTTTACGGAATGCTTTTGAGGTACGCTCGGTGCATCCGAATTTTCGATGCAGTTAGCAAAAGGCATCTTAAGCGTGTGACGCAAAAGGTTTCGCCTGTACTGAACCTTGCTGGGACAATTCTCGGCGCTTTCTGTGACCCCTAAAGAACTGTAATTAATTTCGTTGCTTTTCGGAATGCTTTTGCGGTACACTCGGCACATCCGAATTTTCGATGCAGTTAGCGAAAGGCATCTTAATCGTGTGACGCAGAAAGTTTCGCATGTACTGAACCTTTCTGAGACAATTCCCGGCGCTTTCTCTGACCCCTAAAATTACTCTAAATAATTTCGTTGCTTTTCGGAATGCTTTTGAGGTACGCTCGGCGCATCCGAATTTTCGATGTAGTTAGCAAAAGGCATCTTAACCGTGTGACGCAGAAAGTTTCGCCTGTACTGAACCTCGGTGGGACAATTCTTGGCGCTTTCTCTTACCCCTAAAATTACTGTAATTAATTTCGTTGCTTTTCAGAATGCATCAGAGGTACGCTCGGCGCATCCGAATTTGCGATGCAATAAGCAAAAGGCCTCTTAACCATGTGACGCAGAAAGTTTCGCCTGTACTGAACCTTGCTGGGACAATTCTTGGTGCTTTCTCTGATACCTAAAATTACTGTAATTAATTTCGGTTCTTTTCGGAATGCTTTTGAGGTACGCTCGGCGCAACCGAATTTTCTATGCAATAAGGAAAGGCCTCTTAACCGTGTGACGCAGAAAGTTTCGCCTGAAATGAACGTTGCTGGGACAATTCTTGGCGCTTTCTCTCACCCCTAAAAACTGTAATTATTTCGCTGCTTTTCGAAATGCTTTTGAGGTACGCTCGGCGCATCCGAATTTTCGATGCAGTTAGCAAAAGGCATCTTAACCATGTGACGCAAAAAGTTTTACCTGTTCTGAACCTTGCTGAAACAATTCATGGCGCTTTCTTGGACCCGTAAAATTACTGAAATTATTTGGTTCCTTTTTGGAATGCTTTTGAGGTACGCTCGGCGCCTCCGAATTTTCGATGCAGTGAACAAAATGCATCTTAACCGTGTGACGCAGAAAGTTTCGCCTGTACTGAACATGGTTGGGAAAATTCTTGGCGCTTTCTCTGATACCTAAAATTACTGTAATAAATTTCGTTGCTTTTCGGAATGCTTTTGAGGTACGCTCGGTGCATCCGAATTTTCGATGCAGTTACCAAAAGGCATCCTAACCGTGTGACGCAGTTACTTTCACCTGTACGGAACCTTGCTGGGAAAATTCTTGGCGCTTTCTCTTCCCCCTAATGTTACTGTAATTATATATGGCTGCTTTACGGAATGCTTTTGAGGTACGCTCGGTGCATCCGAATTTTCAATGCAGTTAGCAAAAGGCATCTTAATCGTGTGACGCAGAAAGTTTCGCCTGTACTGAACCTTGCTGGGACAATTCTCGGCGCTTTCTCTGACCCCTAAAGAACTGTAATTAATTTCGTTGCTTTTCGGAATGCTTTTGCGGTACACTCGGCACATCCGAATTTTCGATGCAGTTAGCAAAAGGCATCTTAATCGTGTGACGCAGAAAGTTTCGCCTGTACTGAACCTTGCTGAGACAATTCTCGGCGCTTTCTCTGACCCCTAAAATTACTCTAAATAATTTCGTTGCTTTCCGGAATGCTTTTGAGGTACGCTCGGCGCATCCGAATTTTCGATGCAGTTAGCAAAAGGCATCTTAACCGTGTGACGCAGAAAGTTTCGCCTGTACTGAACCTTGCTGGGACAATTTTTGGCGCTTTCTCTTACCCCTAAAATTACTGTAACTAATTTTGTTGCTTTTCAGAATGCATCAGAGGTACCCTCGGGGCTTCCGAATTTGCGATGCAATGAGCAAAAGCCCTCTTAACCATGTGACGCAGAAATTTTCGCGTGTACTGAACCTTGCAGGGACAATTCTTGGCACTTTCTCCTACCCCTAAAATTACTGTAATTAATTTCGTCGCTGTTCGGAATGTTTCTGAGGCACGCTCGGCGCATCCGAATTTTCGATGCAGTTAGCAAAAGGCATCTTAACCGTGTGCCGCAGAAAGTTTCGCCTGTACTGAACCTTGGTGCGAAAATTCTTGGCGCTTTCGCTTACCCCTAATGTTACTGTTATTATATTTCGCTGCTTTACGGAATGCTTTTGAGGTACGCTCGGTGCATCCGAATTTTCGATGCAGTTAGCAAAAGGTATCTTAACCGTGTGACGCAAAAAGTTTCGCCTATACTGAATCTTGCTGGGAAAGTTCTTGGCGCTTTCTCTTACCCCTAAATTTACTGTAATTATATTTCGCTTCTTAACGGAATGCTTCTGAGGTACGCTCAGCGCATCCGAATTTTCAATGCAATTAGCAAAAGGCATCTTATCCTTGTGACGCAGAAAGTTTCGCCTGTGCTGTACCTCGCTGGGACAATTCTTGGCGCTTTCTCTTACCCCTAAAATTACTGTAATCAATTTCGTTGCTTTCGGAATGCTTTTGAGGTACGCTGGGCGACCGAATTTCTGATGCAGTTAGCACAAAGAATCTTAACCATGTGCCGCAGTTAGTTTCACCTGTACTGAACCTTGCTGGGACAATTCTCGGCGCTTTCTCTGACCCCTAAAATTACTGTTTTATTTCGTTGCTTTTCGGAATGCTTTTTGAGGTACGCTCGGCACATCCGAATTTTGGATGCAGTTAGCAAAAGGCATCCTAATCGTGTGATGCAGAAAGTTTCGCCTGTACTGAACCTTGCTGGGACAATTCTTGGCGCTTTCTCTTACCCCTTAAATTACTGTAATTATTTCGTTGCTTTTCAGAATGCATCTGAGGTACGCTCGGCGCATCCGAATTTTTGATGCAGTTAGCAAAAGGCATCTTAACCATGTGCCGCAGAAAGTTTCACCTGTACTGAACCTTGCTTGGAAAATTTTTGGTGCTTTCTCTTACCCCTAAATTTACTGTAATTATAATTCGCTGGTTTACGGAATGCTTCTGAGGTACGCTCAGCGCATCCGAATTTTCAATGCAATTAGCAAAAGGCATCTTATCCTTGTGACGCAGAAAGTTTCACCTGTACTGAACCTTGCTTGGAAAATTTTGGTGCTTTCTCTTACCCCTAAATTTACTGTAATTATAATTCGCTGGTTTACGGAATGCTTCTGAGGTACGCTCAGCGCATCCGAATTTTCGATGCAATTAGCAAAAGGCATCTTAATCGTGTGACGCAGAAAGTTTCGCCTGTACTGAACCTTGCTGGGACAATTATTGGCGCTTTCTCTTACCACTAAAATTACTGTAAATAATTTCATTGCTGTTCAGAATGCTTCTGAGGTGCGTTCAGCGCTTCCGAATTTCGGATGCAATAAGCAAAAGGCCTCTTCACCGTGTGACGCAGAAAATTTCTCCTGTACTGAACCTTGCTGAAACAATTCATGGCGCTTTCTCTGACCCCTAAAATTACTGTAATTATTTCATTGCTTTTGGAATGCTTTTGAGGTACGCTCGGCGCATCCGAATTTTCGATGCAGTTAGCAAAATCCATCATAACCGTGGGACGCAGAAAGTTTCGCCTGTACTGAACCTTGCTGGGACAATTCTTGGCGCTTTCTCTTACCCCTAGAATTACTGTAATTAATTTCGTTGCTTTTCAGAATGCTTCTGAGGTGCGCTTAGCGCATCCGAATTTTCGATGCAGTTAGCAATAGGCATCCTAACCGTGTGACGCAGTTAGTTTCACCTGTGCTGAACCTCGGTGGGACAATTCTCGGCGCTTTCTCTGACCCCTAAAATTACTGTACTTATTTCGTTGCTTTTCAGAATGATCTTGAGGTACGCTCGGCACATCCGAATTTTCGATGCAGTTAGCAATAGGCATCCTAATCGCGTGACGCAGAAAGTTTCGCCTGTACTGAACCTTGCTGGGACAATTCTTGGCGCTTTCTCTGATACCTAAAATTACTGTAATTAATTTTGTTGCTTTTCGGAATGCTTTTGGGGTACGCTCGGCGCATCCGAATTTTCGATGCAGTTAGCAAAGGCATGCTAACCCTGTGACGCAGAAAATTTCGCCTGTACTGAACATTGCTGGGACAATCCTTGGCGCTTTCTCTTACCCCTAAAATTACTGTAATTAATTTCGTTGCTTTTCAGAATGCTTCTGAGGTGCGCTCAGAGCATCCGAATTTTCGATGCAATGAGCAAAGGCCTCTTAACCGTGTGACGCAGAAAGTTTCGCGTGTACTGAAACTTGCTGGGATAATTCTTGGCGCTTTCTCTTACCCCTAAAACTACTGTAATTATATTGGGTTGCTTTTCCGAATGCTTCAGAGGTACGGACAGCGCATCCGAATTTTCGATGCAGTTAGCAAAAGGCATCTTAACCGTGTGACGCTGAAAGTTTCGCTTGTACTGAACCTTGCTGGGACAATTCTCGGCGCTTTCTGTGACCCCTAAAATTACTGTAATGTATTTCGTCGCTTTTCGGAATGCTTTTGAGGTGCACTTGGTACATCCGAATTTTTGATGCCCTTAGCAAAAGCTTCTTAACCGTGTGACGCAGAAAGTTTCACCTGTACTGAACCTCGCTTGGACAACTCTCGGCGCTTTCTCTGAACCCTAAAATTAGTGTAATTATTTCGTTGCTTTTCAGAATGTTTCTGAGGTACACTCAGTGCATCCGACTTTTCGATGCAGTTAGCAAGAGGTATCTTAACCGTGTGACGCAGAAAGTTTCGCCTGTACTGAGCTTTTCTGGGACAATACTTGGCGCTCTCTCTTACCCCTAAAATTACTGTAATTATTTTCGCTCCTTCTTGGAATGCTTCTGAGGTACGCTCAGCGCATCCGAATTTTCGATGCAATTAGCAAAAGGCATCTTAACCGTGTGACGCAGAAAGTTTCGCCTGTAGTAAACCCTGCTGGGACAATTCTGGACGCTTTGTCTCAAACCTAAAATTACTGTAATTAATTTCGTTGCTTTTCAGAATGTTTCTGAGGTACGCTCGGTGCATACGAATTTTCGATACAGTTAGGAAAACGTATCTTAACCATGTGACGCAGAAAGTTTCGCCTGTACTGAACCTCGTTGGGACAATACTTGGCGCTTTCTCTTACCCCTAAAATTACAATAATTAATTTCATTGCTTTTAGGAATGCTTCTGAGGTACGCTCAGGGCATCCGAATTTTCGATGCAATTAGCAAAAGGCATCTTAACCGTGTGCCGCAGAAAGTTTCGCCTGTACTGAACCTTGGTGCGAAAATTCTTGGCGCTTTCGCTTACCCCTAATGTTACTGTTATTATATTTCGCTGCTTTACGGAATGCTTTTGAGGTACGCTCGGTGCATCCGAATTTTCAATGCAGTTAGCAAAAGGCATCTTAATCGTGTGACGCAGAAAGTTTCGCCTGTACTGAAGCTTGCTGGGACAATTCTCGGCGCTTTCTCTGACCCCTAAAGAACTGTAATTAATTTCGTTGCTTTTCGGAATGCTTTTGCGGTACACTCGGCACATCCGAATTTTCGATGCAGTTAGCAAAAGACATCTTAATCGTGTGACGCAGAAAGTTTCGCCTGTACTGAACCTTGCTGAGACAATTCTCGGCGCTTTCTCTGACCCCTAAAATTACTCTAAATAATTTCGTTGCTTTCCGGAATGCTTTTGAGGTACGCTCGGCGCATCCGAATTTTCGATGCAGTTAGCAAAAGGCATCTTAACCGTGTGACGCAGAAAGTTTCGCCTGTACTGAACCTTGCTGGGACAATTTTTGGCGCTTTCTCTTACCCCTAAAATTACTGTAACTAATTTTGTTGCTTTTCAGAATGCATCAGAGGTACGCTCGGGGCATCCGAATTTGCGATGCAATGAGCAAAAGCCCTCTTAACCATGTGACGCAGAAATTTTCGCGTGTACTGAACCTTGCAGGGACAATTCTTGGCACTTTCTCCTACCCCTAAAATTACTGTAATTAATTTCGTCGCTGTTCGGAATGTTTCTGAGGCACGCTCGGCGCATCCGAATTTTCGATGCAGTTAGCAAAAGGCATCTTAACCGTGTGCCGCAGAAAGTTTCGCCTGTACTGAACCTTGGTGCGAAAATTCTTGGCGCTTTCGCTTACCCCTAATGTTACTGTTATTATATTTCGCTGCTTTACGGAATGCTTTTGAGGTACGCTCGGTGCATCCGAATTTTCTATGCAGTTAGCAAAAGGTATCTTAACCGTGTGACGCAAAAAGTTTCGCCTATACTGAATCTTGCTGGGAAAGTTCTTGGCGCTTTCTCTTACCCCTAAATTTACTGTAATTATATTTCGCTTCTTTACGGAATGCTTCTGAGGTACGCTCAGCGCATCCGAATTTTCAATGCAATTAGCAAAAGGCATCTTATCCTTGTGACGCAGAAAGTTTCGCCTGTGCTGTACCTTGCTGGGACAATTCTTGGCGCATTCTCTTACCCCTAAAATTACTGTAATCAATTTCCTTGCTTTCGGAATGCTTTTGAGGTACGCTGGGCGACCGAATTTCTGATGCAGTTAGCACAAAGCATCTTACCCATGTGCCGCAGTTAGTTTCACCTGTACTGAACCTTGCTGGGACAATTCTTGGCGCTTTCTCTGACCCCTAAAATTACTGTAATTATTTCGTTGCTTTTCGGAATGCTTTTTGAGGTACGCTCGGCACATCCGAATTTTGGATGCAGTTAGCAAAAGGCATCCTAATCGTGTGATGCAGAAAGTTTCGCCTGTACTGAACCTTGCTGGGACAATTCTTTGCGCTTTCTCTTACCCCTTAAATTACTGTAATTATTTCGTTGCTTTTCAGAATGCATCTGAGGTACGCTCGGCGCATCCGAATTTTTGATGCAGTTAGCAAAAGGCATCTTAACCGTGTGCCGCAGAAAGTTTCAGCTGTACTGAACCTTGCTTGGAAAATTTTTGGTGCTTTCTCTTACCCCTAAATTTACTGTAATTATAATTCGCTGGTTCACGGAATGCTTCTGAGGTACGCTCAGCGCATCCGAATTTTCAATGCAATTAGCAAAAGGCATCTTATCTTTGTGACGCAGAAAGTTTCACCTGTACTGAACCTTGCTTGGAAAATTTTTGGTGCTTTCTCTTACCTCTAAATTTACTGTAATTATAATTCGCTGGTTTGTGGAATGCTTCTGAGGTACGCTCAGCGCATCCGAATTTTCGATGCAATTAGCAAAAGGCATCTTAATCGTGTGACGCAGAAAGTTTCGCCTGTACTGAACCTTGCTGGGACAATTATTGGCGCTTTCTCTTACCACTAAAATTACTGTAAATAATTTCATTGCTGTTCAGAATGCTTCTGAGGTGCGTTCAGCGCATCCGAATTTCGGATGCAATAAGCAAAAGGCCTCTTCACCGTGTGACGCAGAAAATTTCTCCTGTACTGAACCTTGCTGAAACAATTCATGGCGCTTTCTCTGACCGCTAAAATTACTGTAATTATTTCATTGCTTTTGGAATGCTTTTGAGGTACGCTCGGCGCATCCGAATTTTCGATGCAGTTAGCAAAATCCATCTTAACCGTGGGACGCAGAAAGTTTCGCCTGTACTGAACCTTGCTGGGACAATTCTTGGCGCTTTCTCTTACCCCTAGAATTACTGTAATTAATTTCGTTGCTTTTCAGAATGCACCTGAGGTACGCTCGGCGCATCCGAATTTTCGATGCAATAAGCAAAAGGCCTCTTAACCGTCTGACGCAGAAAGTTTCGCCTGTACTGAACCTTGCTGGGACAATTCACGGCGCTTTCTCTGACCCCTAAAATTACTCTAAATAATATCGTTGCTTTTCGGAATGCTTTTGAGGTACGCTCGGTAAATCCGAATTTACAATGCTGTAAGCAAAATGCACCTTAACGGTGTGACGCAGAAAGATTCGCCTGTACTGAACCTAACTGGGACGAATCTCAGCGCTTTCTCTGACCCCTAAAATTTGCGTAAGTAATTTCGTTGCTTTTTGGAATGCTTCTGAGATACGCTCGGCGCATCCGAATTTTTGATGCAATAAGCAAAAGGCCTCTTATCCATAGACGCAGAAAGTTTCGCCTGTACTGAACCTTGCTGGGAATATCCTTGGCGCTTTCTCTTACCGCTAATCTTACTGTAATTATATTTCGCTGCTTTACGGAATGGTTTTGAGGTACGGTCGGTGCATCCGAATTTTCGATGCTGTTAGCAAAAAGTATCTTAAACATGTGACGCAAAAAGTTTCGCCTGTACTGAACCTTGCTGGGACAATTCTTGGCGCTTTCTCTTACCCCTAAAATAACTGTAATTAATTTCGTTGCTGTTCAGAATGCTTCTGAGGTGCGCTTAGCGCATCCGAATTTTCGATGCAGTTAGCAATAGGTATCCTAACCGTGTGACGCAGTTAGTTTCACCTGTGCTGAACCTCGGTGGGACAATTCTCGGCGCTTTCTCTGACCCCTAAAATTACTGTACTTATTTCGTTGCTTTTCAGAATGATCTTGAGGTACGCTCGGCACATCCGAATTTTCGATGCAGTTAGCAATAGGCATCCTAATCGCGTGACGCAGAAAGTTTCGCCTGTACTGAACCTTGCTGGGACAATTCTTGGCGCTTTCTCTGATACCTAAAATTACTGTAATTAATTTCGTTGCTTTTCGGAATGCTTTTGAGGTACGCTCGGCGCATCCGAATTTTCGATGCAGTTAGCAAAGGCATGCTAACCGTGTGACGCAGAAAATTTCGCCTGTACTGAACATTGCTGGGACGATTCTTGGCGCTTTCTCTTACCCCTAAAATTACTGTAATTAATTTCGTTGCTTTTAAGAATGCTTCTGAGGTGCGCTCAGAGCATCCGAATTTTCGATGCAATAAGCAAAGGCCTCTTAACCGTGTGACGCAGAAAGTTTCGCGTGTACTGAAACTTGCTGGGATAATTCTTGGCGCTTTCTCTTACCCCTAAAACTGCTGTAATTATATTGGGTTGCTTTTCCGAATGCTTCAGAGGTACGGTCAGCGCATCCGAATTTTCGATGCAGTTAGCAAAAGGCATCTTAACCGTGTGACGCTGAAAGTTTCGCTTGTACTGAACCTTGCTGGGACAATTCTCGGCGCTTTCTGTGACCCCTAAAATTACTGTAATGTATTTCGTCGCTTTTCGGAATGCTTTTGAGGTGCACTTGGTACATCCGAATTTTTGATGCCCTTAGCAAAAGCTTCTTAACCGTGTGACGCAGAAAGTTTCACCTGTACTGAACCTCGCTTGGACAACTCTCGGCGCTTTCTCTGAACCCTAAAATTAGTGTAATTATTTCGTTGCTTTTCAGAATGTTTCTGAGGTACACTCAGTGCATCCGACTTTTCGATGCAGTTAGCAAGAGGTATCTTAACCGTGTGACGCAGAAAGTTTCGCCTGTACTGAGCTTTTCTGGGACAATACTTGGCGCTCTCTCTTAGCCCTAAAATTACTGTAATTATTTTCGCTCCTTCTTGGAATGCTTCTGAGGTACGCTCAGCGCATCCGAATTTTCGATGCAATTAGCAAAAGGCATCTTAACCGTGTGACGCAGAAAGTTTCGCCTGCAGTGAACCTTGCTGGGACAATTCTGGACGCTTTGTCTCACACCTAAAATTACTGTAATTAATTTCGTTGCTTTTCAGAATGTTTCTGAGGTACGCTCGGTGCATACGAATTTTCGATGCAGTTAGGAAACGTATCTTAACCATGTGACGCAGAAAGTTTCGCCTGTACTGAACCTCGTTGGGACAATACTTGGCGCTTTCTCTTACCCCTAAAATTACTATAATTAATTTCATTGCTTTTAGGAATGCTTCTGAGGTACGCTCAGGGCATCCGAATTTTCGATGCAATTAGCAAAAGGCATCTTAACCGTGTGATGCAGAAATTTTCGCCTGTACTGAAACTTGCTGGGACAATTCTTGGCGCTTTCTCTTACCCCTAAAATTACTGTAATGAATTTCGTCGCTTTTCGGAATGCTTTTGAGGTACGCTCGGCGCATCCGAATTTGAGTTGCAGTTAGCACAAAGCATCTTAACCGTGTGCCACAGTTAGTTTCACCTGTACTGAAACTTGCTGGGACAATTCTCGGCGTATTCTCTGACCCCTAAATTACTCTAAATAATTTCGTTGCTTTTCGGAATGCTTTTAGAGGTATGCTCGGCGCATCCGAATTTTCGATGCAGTTAGCAAAACGTATCTTAACCGTGTGACACAGAAAGTTTCGCCTGTACTGAACCTTGCTGGGATAATTCTGGACGCTTTCTCTTACCCCTAAAACTACTGTAATTATATAGCGTTGCTTTTCCGAATGCTTCTGAGGTACGGTCAGCGCATCCGAATTTTCGATGCAGTTAGCAAAAGGCATCTTAACCGTGTGACGCAGAAAGTTTCGCTTGTACTGAACCTTGCTGGGACAATTCTCGGCGCTTTCATTGACCCCTAAAATTACTGTAATGTATTTCGTCGCTTTTCGGAATGCTTTAGAGGTGCACTTGGTACATCCGAATTTTTGATGCCGTTAGCAAAAGCTTCTTAACCGTGTGACGCAGAAAGTTTCACCTGTACTGAACCTCGCTTGGACAACTCTCGGCGCTTTCTTTGAACCCTAAAATTAGTGTAATTAATTTCGTTGCTTTTCAGAATGCTTCTGAGGTACGCTCAGCGCATCCGAATTTTCGATGCAATTAGCAAAAGGCATCTTAACCGTGTGACGCAGAAATTTTCGCCTGTACTGAAAGTTGCTGGGACAATTCTTGGCGCTTTCTCTTACCCCTTAAATTGCTGTAATGAATTTCGTCGCTTTTCGGAATGCTTTTGAGGTACGCTCGGCGCATCCGAATTTGAGTTGCAGTTAGCACAAAGCATCTTAACCGTGTGCCACAGTTAGTTTCACCTGTACTGAAACTTCCTGGGACAATTCTCGGCGTATTCTCTGACCCCTAAATTACTCTAAATAATTTAGTTGCTTTTCGGAATGCTTTTGAGGTATGCTCGGCGCATCCGAATTTTCGATGCAGTTAGCAAAACGTATCTTAACCGTGTGACACAGAAAGTTTCGCCTGTACTGAACCTTGCTGGGATAATTCTGGACGCTTTGTCTTATCCCTAATATTACTGTAATTAATTTCATTGCTTTTCAGAATGTTTCTGAGGTACGCTCAGTGCATACGAATTTTCGATGCAGTTAGCAAAACGTATCTTAACCGTGTGACACAGAAATTTTCTCCTGTACTGAACCTTGCTGGGATAATTCTTGGCGCTTTCTCTCACCCCTAAAACTACTGTAATTAATTTCGTTGCTTTTCCGAATGCTTCTGAGGTACGCTCGGCGCATCCGAATTTTCGATGTAGTTAGCACAAGGCATCTTAACCGTGTGACGCAGAAAGTTTCACCTGTCCTGAACCTCGCTTGGACAATTCTCGGCGCTTTCTCTGACCCCTAAACTTAGTGTATTTAATTTCGTTGCTTTTCAGAATGTTTCAGAGGTACACTCAGTGCATCCGACCTTTCGATGCAGTTAGCAAAAGGTATCTTAACAGTGTGACGCATAAAGTTTCGCCTGTACTGAGCTTTGCTGGGACAATACTTGGCGCTCTCTCTTACCCCTAAAATTACTGTAATTAATTTCGCTCCTTCTCGGAATGCTTCTGAAGTACGCTCAGCGCATCCGAATTTTCGATGCAATTAGCAAAAGGCATCTTAATCATGTGACGCAGAAACTTTCGCCTCTACTGAAACTTGCTGGGACAATTCTTGGCGCTTTCTCTTACCCGTAAAAATACTGTAAATAATTTCGTTGCTTTTCGGAATGCTTTTAAGGTACGCTCAGCGTATCCGAATTTGTGATGCAGTTAGCACAAAGCATATTAACCGTGTGTCGCAGTTAGTATCACCTGTACTCAAACTTGCTGGGACAATTCTCGGCGTATTCTCTGACCCCTAAATTACTCTAATTAATTTCGTTGCTTTTCGGAATGCTTTCGAGGTATGCTCGGCGCATCCGAATTTTCGATGCAGTTAGCAAAAGGCATCTTAACCGGGTGACGCAGAAATTTTCGCATGTACTGAAACTTGCTGGGACAATTCTTGGCACTTTCTCTTACCCCTAAAATTACTGTTTTTAATTTCGTTGCTTTTCGGAATGCTTTTGAGGTACACTCGGTACATTCGAATTTTTGATGCAGTTAGCAAAAGCTTCTTAACCATGTGACGCAGAAAGTTTCACCTGTACTGAATCTCGCTTGGACAATTCTCGGCGCTTTCTCTGACCCCTAAAATTAGTGTATTTAATTTCGTTGCTTTTCAGAATGTTTCTGAGGTACACTCAGGGTATCCGACTTTTCGATGCAGTTAGCAAAAGGTATCTTAACCGTGTGACGCAGAAAGTTTCGCCTGTACTGAGCTTTGCTGGGACAATACTTGGCGCTCTCTCTTACCCCTAAAAAACTGTATTAATTTCGATCCTTCTCGGAATGCTTCTGAGGTACGCTCAGCGCATCCGAATTTTCGATGCAATTAGCAAAAGGCATCTTAACCGTGTGACGCCGAAATTTTCGCCTGTACTGAAACTTGCTGGGACAATTCTTGGCGCTTTCTCTTACCCCTAAAATTACTGTAAATAATTTCGTTGCTTTTCGGAATGCTTTTAAGGTACGCTGCGCGTATCCGAATTTGTGATGCAGCTAGCACAAAGCATTTTAACCGTGTGTCGCAGTTAGTATCACCTGTACTGAAACTTACTGGGACAATTCTCGGCGTATTGTCTGACCCCTTAATTACTCTAATTAATTTCGTTGCTTTTCGGAATTCTTTCGAGGTATGCTCGGCGCATCCGAATTTTCGATGCAGTTAGCAAAAGGCATCTTAACCGTGTGACGCAGAAATTTTCGCCTGCAATGAAACTTGCTGGGACAATTCTTGGCACTTTCTCTTACCCCTAAAATTACTGTAATTAATTTCGTTGCTTTTCGGAATGCTTTTGAGGTACGCTCGGCACATCCGAATTTTCGATGTAGTTAGCAAGAGGCATCTTAACCGTGTGACGCAGAAAGTTTCGCCTGTACTGAACCTGGCTGGGAGAATTCTTGGCGCTTTCTGTTACCCCTAAAATTAATGTAAATAATTTCGTTGCTTTTCAGAATGTTTCTGAGGTACGCTCGGTGCATCCGAATTTTCGATGCAGTTAGCAAAAGGTATCTTAACTGTGTGACGCAGAAAGTATCGCCTGTACTGAACCTTGCTGGGACAATTCTTGGCGCTTTCTCTGGCCCCTAAAATTAGTGTAATAATTTGGTTGCTTTTCTGAATGCTTCAGAGGTACGCTCGGCGCATCCAAATTTTCGATGCAATTAGCAAAAAGCATATTAACCGTTTGAGGCAGAAAGTTTCGCCTGTACTGAAGCTTGCTGGGACAATTTTAGATGCTTTGTCTGACCCCTAAAATTACTCTAAATAATTTCATTGCTTTTCGGAATGCTTTTGAGGTACGCTCGGCGCATCCGAATTTTCGATGCAGTTAGCAAAAGGTACCTTAAACGTGTGACGCAGAAAGTTTCGCCTGTACTGAACCTTGCTGGGACAATTCTGGACGCTTTGTCTTACCCCTAAAATTACTGTAATTAATTTCGTTGCTTTTCAGAATGTTTCTGAGGTACGCTCGGTGCATACGAATTTTCGATGCAGTTATCAAAACGTACCTTAACCGTGTGACGCAGAAAGTTTCGCCTGTAGTGAACCTCATTGGGACAATACTTGGCGCTTTCTCTTACCCCTAAAATTACTGTAATTAATTTCGTTGCTTTTCGGAATGCTTCTGAGGTACGCTCGGCACATACGAATTTTCGATGTAGTTAGCAAAAGGCATCTTAACCCTGTGACGCAGAAAGTTTCTCCTTTACTGAACCTGGCTGGGACAATTCTTGGCGCTTTCTCTGACCCCTAAAATTAGGGTAATAATTTCGTTGCTTTTCTGAATGCTTCAGAGGTACGCTCGGCGCATCCAAATTTTCGATGCACTGAGCAAAAAGCATATTAGGCGTTTGAGGTAGAAAGTTTCGCCTGGACTGAACCTTGCTGGGAATATTCTGGATGCTTTCTCTGATCCCTAAAATTACTCTAATTAATTTCGTTGCTTTTCGGAATGATTTTGAGGTACGCTCGGCGCATCCGAATTTTCGATGCAGTTAGCAAAAGGTATCTTAACCGTGTGATGCAGAAAGTTTCGCCTGTACTGAAACTTGCTGGGATAATTCTCGGCGCTTTCTCTGACCCCTAAAATTACTGTAATGTATTTCGTCACTTTTCGGAATGCTTTTGAGGTACACTTGGTACATCCGAATTTTTGATGCAGTTAGCAAAAGCTTCTTAACCGTGTGACGCAGAAAGTTTCACCCGTACTGAACCTCGCTTGGACAAATCTCGGCGCTTTCTCTGAACCCTAAAATTAGTGAAATTAATTTCGTTGCTTTTCAGAATGTATCTGAGGTACATTCAGTGCATCCGAATTTTCGATGCAGTTAGCAAAAGGTATCTTAACCGTGTGACGCAGAAAGTTTCGCCTGTACTGAGCTTTGCTGGGACAATACTTGGCGCTCTCTCTTACCCCTAAAAAACTGTAATTAATTTCGCTCCTTCTCGGAATGCTTCTGAGGTACGCTCAGCGCATCCGAATTTTCGAAGCAATTAGCAAAAGGCATCTTAACCGTGTCGCGCAGAAATTTTCGCCTGCAGTGAAACTTGCTGGGACAATTCTTGGCGCTTTCTCTGACCCCTAAAATTAGTGTAATAATTTGGTTGCTTTTCTGAATGCTTCAGAGGTCCGCTCGGCGCATCCAAGTTTTCGATGCAATTAGCAAAAAGCATATCAAGCGTTTGAGGCAGAAAGTTTCGCCTGTACTGAACCTTGCTGGGACAATTCTGGATGCTTTCTCTGACCCCTAAAATTACTCTAATTAATTTCGTTGCTTTTCGGAATGCTTTTGAGGGACGCTCGGCGCATCCGAATTTTCGATGCAGTTAGCAAAACGTATCTTAACCGTGTGACACAGAAAGTTTCTCCTGTACTGAACCTTCGTGGGATAATTCTTGGCGCTTTCTCTTACCCCTAAAACTACTGTAATTAATTTCGTTGCTTTTCCGAATGCTTCTGAGGTACGGTCAGCGCATCCGAATTTTCGATGCGGTTAGCAAAAGGCATATTAACCATGTGAAGCAGAAAGTTTCGCCTGCACTGAACCTTGTTGGGAGAATTCTTGGCGCTTTCTCTTACCCCTAAAATACCTCGAATTAATATCGTTGCTTTTTCGAATGCTTTTGAGGTACGCTCGGCGCATCCGAATTTTCGATGTAGTTAGCAAAAGGCATCTTAACCTTGTGACGCAGAAAGTTTCGCCTGTACTGTTCCTTGCTGGGACAATTCTTGGCGCTTTCTCTGACCCCTAAAATTAGTGTAATTAATTTCGTTGCTTTTCAGAATGTTACTGAGGTGCGCTCAGTGCATCCGAATTTTCGATGCAGTTAGCGAAAGGTATCTTAACCGTGTGACGCAGAAAGCTTAGCCTGTACTGAGCTTTGCTGGGACAATACTTGGCGCTCTCTCTTACCCCTAAAATTACTATAATTAATTTCGTTGCTTTTCGGAATGCTTTTAAGGTACGCTCGGCGAATCCGAATTTGTGGTGCAGTTAGCACAAAGCATATTAACCGTGTGTCGCAGTTAGTTTCACCTGTACTGAAACTTGCTGGGACAATTCTCGGCGTATTCTCTGACCCCTAAATTACTCTGATTTCGTTGCTTTTCGGAATGCTTTTGAGATATGCTCGGCGCATCCGAATTTTCGATGCTGTTAGCAAGAGGCATCTTAACCGCGTGACGCAGAAATTTTCGCCTGTACTGAAACTTGCTGGGACAATTCTTGGCACTTTCTCTTACCCCTAAAATTACTGTAATTAATTTCGTTGCTTTTCGGAATCTTTTGAGGTACACTCGGTACATCCGAATTTTCGATGCAGTTAGCAAAAGCTTCTTAACCATGTGACGCAGAAAGTTTCACCTGTACTGAACCTGACTTGGACAATTCTCGGCGCTTTCTCTGACCCCTAAAATTAGTGTAAATAATTTTGTTGCTTTTCAGAATGCTTTTAAGGTACGCTCGGCGTATCCGAATTTGTGATGCAGTTAGCACAAAGCATATTAACCGTGTGTCGCAGTTAGTTTCACCTGTACTAAAACTTGCTGGGACAATTCTCGGCGTATTCTCTGACCCCTAAATTACTCTAATTAATTTCGTTGCTTTTCGGAATGCTTTTGAGGTATGGTCGGCGCATCCAAATTTTCGATGCAGTTAGCAAAAGGCATCTTAACCGTGTGACGCAGAAAGTTTCGCCTGTACTGAATCTCGTTGGGACAATACTTGGCGCTTTCTCTTACCCCTAAAATTACTGTAATTTATTTCGTTGCTTTTCGGAATAATTCTGAGGTACGCTCGGCGCATCCGAATTTTCGATGCAGTTAGCAAAACGTATCTTAACCGTGTGACACAGAAAGTTTCTCCTGTACTGAACCTTGCTGGGATAATTCTTGGCGCTTTCTCTCACCCCTAAAACTACTGTAATTAATTTCGTTGCTTTTCCGAATGCTTCTGAGGTACGGTCAGTGCATACGAATTTTCGATGCAGTTAGCAAAACGTATCTTAACCGTGTGACGCAGAAAGTTTCGCCGGTACTGAACGTCGTTGGTCCAATAGTTGGCGCTTTCTCTTACCCCTAAAATTACAGTAATTAATTTCGTTGCTTTTCGGAATACTTCTGAGGTACGCTCGGCGCATCCGAATTTTCGATGTAGTTAGCGAAGCGTATCTAAACCGTGTGACACAGAAAGTTTCTCCTGTGCTGAACCTTCCTGGGATAATTCTTGGCGCTTTCTCTTACCCCTAAAACTACGTTAAATAATTTCGTTGCTTTTCCGAATGCTTCTGAGGTACGGTCAGCGCATCCGAATTTTCGATGCAGTTAGCAAAAGGCATCTTAACCGTGTGACGCAGAAAGTTTCGCCTGTACTGAATCTCGTTGGGACAATACTTGGCGCTTTTTCTTACCCCTAAAATTACTGTAATTTATTTCGTTGCTTTTCGGAATAAGTCTGAGGTACGCTCGGCGCATCCGAATTTTCGATGCAGTTAGCAAAACGTATTTTAACCGTGTGACGCAGAAAGTTTCGCCTGTACTGAAGCTCGTTAGGACAATACTTGGCGCTTTCTCTTACCCGTAAAATTACTGTAATTCATTTCGTTGCTTTTCGGAATGCTTCTGAGGTACGCTCAGGGCCTCCGAATTTTCGATGCAATTAGCAAAAGGCATCTTAACCGTGTGACGCAGAAATTTTCGCCTGTACTGAAAGTTGCTGGGACAATTCTTGGCGCTTTCTCTTACCCCTAAAATTACTGTAATTAATTTCGTTGCTATTCGGAATGCCTTGGAGGTGCGCTCGGCGCATCCGAATTTGTGATGCAGTTAGCACAAAGCATGTTAACCGCGTGACGCATTAGTTTCACTGTACTGAACCTTGCTGGGACAATTCTCGGCGCTTTCTCTGACCCCTAAAAAACTGTAATTAATTTCATTGCTTTTCGGAATGCTTTTGAGGTACGCTCGGCGCATCCGAATTTCCGATGCAGTTCGCAAAAGGCATCTTAACCGTGTGACGCAGAAAGTATCGCCTATATTGAACCTTGCTGGGACAATTCTGGACGCTTTCTCTTACCCCTAAAATTAATGTAAATAATTTCGTTGCTTTTCAGAATGTTTCTGAGGTACGCACGGTGCATCCGAATTTTCGATGCAGTTAGCAAAAGGTATCTTAACCGTGTGACGCAGAAAGTATCGCCTGTACTGAACCTTGCTGGCAGAATTCTTGGCGCTTTCTCTGTCCCCTAAAATTAGTGTAATAATTTGGTTGCTTTTCTGAATGCTTCCGAGGTACGCTCGGCGCATCCAAATTTTCGATGCAATTACCAAAAGCACATTAACCGTTTGAGGCAGAAAGTTTCGCCTGTACTGAACCTTGCTGTGACAATTCTGGATGCTTTGTCTTACCCCTAAAATTAGTGTAATTAATTTCGTTGCTTTTCAGAATGTTTCTGAGGTACGCTCGGTGCATACGAATTTTCGATGCAGTTATCAAAACGTATCATAACCGTGTGACGCAGAAAGTTTCGCCTGTACTGAACCTCATTGGGACAATACTTGGCGCTTTCTCTTACCCCTAAAATTACTGTAATTAATTTCGTTGCTTTTCGGAATGATTTTGAGGTACACTCGGTACATCCGAATTTTCGATGCAGTTAGCAAAAGGTATCTTAACCGTGTGACGCAAAAAGTTTCGCCTGTACTGAGCTTTGCTGGGACAATACTTGGCGCTCTCTCTTACCCTTAAAATTACTGTAATTAATTTCGCTCCTTCTCGGAATGCTTCTGCGGTACGCTCAGCGCATCCGAATTTTCGATGCAATTAGTAAAAGGCATCTTAACTCTGTGACGCAGAAAGTTTCGCCTGTACTGAAACTTGCTGGGACAATTCTTGGCGCTTTCTCTTACCCCTAAAATTACTGTAATGAATTTCGTCGCTTTTCGGAATGCTTTTGAGGTACGCTCGGCGCATCCGAATTTGTGATGCAGTTAGCACAAAGCATCTTAACCGTGTGCCACCGTTAGTTTCACCTGTACTGAAACTTGCTGGGACAATTCTCGGCGTAGTCTCTGACTCCTAAATTACTCTAAATAATTTCGTTGCTTCTCGGAATGCTTTTGAGGTATGCTCGGCGCATCCGAATGTTCGATGCAGTTAGCAAAAGGTATCTTAACCATGTGACGCACAAAGTTTCGCCTGTACTGAACCTTGTTGGGACACTACTTGACGCTTTCTCTTACCCCTAAAATTACTGTTATTAATTTCCCTGCTTTTCGGAATGCTTCTGAGGTACGCTCAGCGCATCGGAATTTTGGATGCAATTAGCAAAAGGCATCTTAACCGTGTGACGCAGAAAGTATCGCCTGTACTGAACCTTGCTGGGACAATTCTTGGCGCTTTCTCTGACCCCTAAAATTAGTGTAATAATTTCGTTGCTTTTCGGAATGCTTCAGAGGTACGCTCGGCGCATCCCAATTTTCGATGCAATTAGCAAAAAGTATCTTAACCGTGTGAGGCAGAAAATTTCGCCTGTACTGAACCTTGCTGGGACAATTCTGGACGCTTTCTCTGACCGCTAAAATTACTGTTGTAGCGAAGAGTTTTTAGAAGAGACGCTAGTGGGTTCAGCGCTACTGGCTCTAAACGCTAGTGGGTCGAGCGCTCCTCCTCAGCAACGGCTCTCGTGCTTGGAAGCTCTGACTGCCCTGCCCGTCGACGTTGCGCCGCTCCCGAGCTCTGCCAAATAAACACCTTTAGAATTGGTGGAGTGTGCGGGGTGACCTCAGACGATCATCCTGGAACTCCGGTCCCGTACCATACCATCTACCATGCCCCAAGACGCCTCCCAGCAAACGCCTCCTCCTGCGCCCACTGCGTGTCCCGGGGTGCCTCGTCATCGCGACTCTCCTATCTACACTGGAGCGGATGACACTGACGTGGACGAATGGCTCACGGCGTACGACAGAGTAGGCGACCATAACAAGTGGGATGAAGCAGCCAAATTGAGCCATGTTCTGTTCTACCTCGCTGGAGTGGCCAGCCTGTGGTATAACAACCACCAAGCAGAGTTCCAGACATGGTCGGAATTTAAGACTTCGCTCGCTGATGTCTTTGGGCGCCCTGCTGTTCGCAAGCTGCGTGCCGAGCAACGTTTGCGAGAACGAGCTCAACAGCCAGGCGAAACGTTCACCAGCTATATCGAAGATGTCCTGGATCTATGCAGGAAAGTCGATTCGACCATGGCGGAGTCTGATCGCATCCGAAACATACTGAAGGTCATAGAAGACGACGCCTTTAACATGTTGCTGGCCAAAAGTCCACGCTCTGTGGCTGAAATTGTCACACTGTGCCAGAGCTATGAAGAACTCCGCAGGCAGCGGTCACTGACCCGTCGATCTCTACCACGTGACGAACACCTCGCTGGTTTGTCTGCCACGTCCAACCAGGCAGCGTTGCTCGCAGAAATGAAGGCGTTCGTCCGCGAGGAAGTTGCCCGGCAACTCTCGTTGATGGATTTTGCACAGCCGCATTCGCTACACGCGCCTACGCCAAGTTTTGCGCCTCCGCTTCGCCGCGTCATAGCGCAAGAACTGCACGAGGTTTTGCCTGAGCACCACCAGCGTGTTCCTGCGGCTGCGCCTCACAGCTACGCCGAAGTCATGGCCAGGCCCCAACAGATGCCGACGGCTGTGCCACTCAGCTACGCGGAAGTCGTCACCCAGCCTCAACAACTCCCTCAACGGGCACCTCTCACGTACGCCGAAGTCCTCGCTATGCCCCGACAACAGCCGGCTATGCAATCACTTCACCAGGCGCCACGTCCAACGCGTCCTTCCACATGGATGGGACCTCCCGCAACGACTCGGTGGTGTACAGTGGACAATCGACCAATATGTTTTTCGTGCGGCTATGCAGGCCACGTCGCACGCTACTGTAGTCGCGTGCAGTCGCCTAGCGCTACACCTTATGGGCCAAGTTCTATGGCGAGTTCTCCGCGCCCTTATTACGATGACGAACCTCGGGCTGCGTCACCACCATTCCGCCGGTCCGCTGACATCCGCCGCTCAACTTCTCCACGCCGACGCTCCCCATCACCGATGCGGCCTCGTCCCGAAGCTCGGGATGAGGAAAACTAATCGTCGCAGTCCATCAGGCAAGGGCTGCGACGCCGTCGAAACGCGGAAGTCCTCAACGTAGCCCGACCAATGTGATAGACGTGTTAGTTGACGGTGTGCGCACATCTGCCCTCGTGGATACCGGAGCCGCTGTATCAGTTATGGACGCAAAGCTTTGTCGCTTCCTTCGAAAGGTTACGACGCCCATTGGTGGATTCGCCCTCCGCACAGCAGGCGCACAGCGTATTCACCCGATTGCGGCGTGCACCGCTCGTGTTCTCATCGAGGACGTTGTATACGCCGTCGAATTTATTGTGATTTCCTCGTGCTCCCACGAAGTTATCCTGGGGTGGGACTTTCTCGCCCGCCACGATGCCGTCATTCATTGCGCACGGGCCGAACTAGAACTGTCGCCGATAGCAGATATGACGCTTGCCGATAATGCTCCTTTTGCGAACAAACTACTCGTCAGGCACGACACAAACGTTCCTGCCAACTCGTCAGTGATTGTGTCAATGCAGTGCAGCAGCCTCTCTGACGCCATCGCACTACTTTCTCCGTCGGGCCGCTTTTACACTCGAAAACGTCTGCTGCTGCCTTTTGCGACTGTGAACGTCAAACAGGGCTCCACAGCTATTTTGTATGTAACCCCTTCTCATACCCTGCGATGCTGCTTCAAGGCGAATGTCTTGGCCACGTAGAAGTGCTCGACGCCGTACAAATTACGGATGTTCCCGAAGACACGTCCTGCGCCAGTTACAACACGCTCGGTTCTCTGTCGACGTCCGACCCTTTGCCCACAGGTGTGTTCGATTCATCTATTGCCGATGGCCTCACCCCACCTCAGCGTTCGCAGCTTCTGCGCATCTTAGAAGAATTTCGTTCTTCTTTTGATGTCGAGCAACCTTCCTTGGGCCGGGCGTCTGCTGTTACGCACCATATTGACACTGGCTCCCAACCACCATTGCGGCAACGACCATATCGCGTCTCTGCGACGGAACGTCGTGTGATTAATGAGCAAGTGGACGATATGCTTCGCCGCGAAGTGATCCGACCCTCGAACAGTCCATGGGCATCCCCTGTCGTCCTTGTTACGAAAAAAGACGGCTCGATACGGTTCTGTTTAGACTATCGCCGCCTCAACAAGATCACTTGCAAAGATGTATACCCGCTGCCGCGAATTGATGACGCCATCGATAGCCTACAAGGAGCAGAATTCTTTTCATCTCTAGATTTACGCTCCGGCTATTGGCAAGTACCCATGGCTGACGTCTATAGGCCGAAGACAGCCTTTGTCACACCCGACGGCCTATACGAATTTAACGTCATGCCGTTTGGACTTTGTAATGCGCCAGCAACTTTTGAACGCATGATGGACACAGTCCTCCGCGGTTTGAAGTGGCACACGTGCTTGTGTTATCTCGACGACGTTGTTGTTTCTGCCTCTGACTTCACCACGCACCTTCAATGCCTACGGCATGTTTTGACTTGCTTAGCGAACGCTGGCCTTCAACTGAACCTAAAGAAGTGCCGATTTGCAGCGCGGCAGCTTATGATACTAGGCTATGTCGTCTCGAAGGATGGAATCCTCCTCGATCCAGCCAAACTTCGTGCCGTAGCTGAATTTCCTAAACCGACGTCCGTCAAAGAATTGCGCAGTTTTGTAGGTTTGTGTTCCTACTTCCGGCGCTTCATTCGCAATTTTGCCGCCGTCATATCACCCCTGACGAAGCTCCTTGGCAGCAACGGACCTCTCCATTCGTGGTCGTCCGAGTGCGACGAGGCGTTCACTAAGCTCCGTCGTTTGCTGACGTCTCCTCCCATTTTGCGCCACTACGATCCAACGGCACCTATTGAGGTACACACAGATGCCAGCGGTGTTGGCCTCGGCGCTGTCTTAGCACAGCGCAAAGAAGGGTTTCCTGAATATGTTGTGGCATACGCAAGCCGTATGCTTACTAAAGCCGAGACCAATTACACCGTCACGGAAAAAGAATGCCTGGCGATCATCTGGGCGCTTACCAAGTTCCGGCCGTATTTGTATGGTCGCCAATTTGATGTCGTCACGGACCACCATGCACTATGCTGGCTGTCGTCATTGAAGGATCCCTCAGGCCGTCTCACGCGCTGGGCGCTTCGCTTACAGGATTACGATATCCGCGTACTGTACCGCAACGGACGCGAGCATGCTGATGCTGACGCCCTCTCACGTTCTCCCTTGCCAGACGACAATGCCTGTTGCGCAATATCCCAGCTTGACGTTTCTTCCGTCGACATTGGGACCATCGCTTCTGAGCAGCGCAAGGACCCCTGGATTGCCTCCATCATAGACTGCCTTGCTGATCCGTCATCGCAGCCAACCACTCGTGCATTGCGCCGTCAAGCTCGCCATTTCGCCATTCGCGACGACCTGCTTCATCGACGCAATTACACCTCTGACGGCCGCCAGTGGTTATTAGTTGTACCTCGAAGCCTGCGTTCTGAAATCTGCGCATCGTTCCACTCTGATCCACAGTGTGCGCATTCGGGACTTTTCAAAACCTACCAGCGCCTCCGACGACGCTACTACTGGCGAGGAATGTACAACTACATTCAAAAGTTTGTTCGTTCATGCCCCGACTGCCAGCGCCGAAAATCTTCACCCCACCTCTCGCCAGCTGGCCTGCAGCCTCTACCCTGCCCTACCCAACCGTTCGGGCGCGTTGGCATCGATTTGTATGGACCACTTCCCCTGACGTCGGCTGGTAACCGCTGGACCATTGTGGCAGTAGATCACCTGACACGATACGCCGAAACCGCCGCTCTCCCCGCAGCTACAGCGCGTGATGTTGCATCATTCCTGCTTCGCCGATTCATTCTGCGGCATGGTCCACCTCAAGAATTGCTCAGCGATCGCGGACGCGTCTTCCTGTCAGAAGTCGTTGAAGCGATTCTCAAAGAGTGCCACGTTGTTCATCGCACGACTACGGCGTACCACCCTCAAACGAATGGCCTCACAGAACGCTTCAACCGTACGCTCGGCGACATGCTTTCAATGTACGTTGCCTCCGACCACACGAACTGGGACGCCATTCTGCCATTCGTCACCTACGCGTATAATACCGCTACGCAGAGCACCACTGGATTTTCACCCTATTTCTTGCTGTATGGTCGACACCCTTCGCACACCATCGACACCATTCTTCCGTACCGGCCGGATGCATCCGAGTACGTCCCTATTTCTGACACGGTCCGATATGCAGAAGACTGCCCCGACCTCGCACGGGCCTTTACTTCCGATGTTCAAGAGCGCCAGAGGAGCACTCGCGGTGACGCCACTGCCACGGTCACCTTCGATCCGGGAGCGCTCGTGTGGCTCTCAGTCCCTTTAACTGCCCCTGGCCTCTCATCAAAACTGGTCCCTAAGTATGAAGGCCCTTGTCGTGTTCTCGAACGCGCATCTCCTGTAAACTATGTCATCGAACCAGTTGAGCCTTCTGAAGACATGCGCCGCTGGGGACGAGACATTGTCCATGTCGACCGTTTAAAGCCTTACTACGACCCGCTCATCGTGACGAACTGTTAGGTCGCCGGACGGCTCCCTTCTCGCTCCCGGGGGGTGGTTGTAGCGAAGAGTTTTTAGAAGAGACGCTAGTGGGTTCAGCGCTACTGGCTCTAAACGCTAGTGGGTCGAGCGCTCCTGCTCAGCAACGGCTCTCGTGCTTGGAAGCTCTGACTGCCCTGCCCGTCGACGTTGCGCTGCTCCCGAGCTCTGCCAAATAAACACCTTTAGACTGTATATAATTTCGTTGCTTTTCAGAATGTTTCTGAGGTACGCTCGGTGCATCCGAATTTTTGATGCAAAAGGTATCTTAACCTTGTGACGCAGAAAGTTTCGCCTGTACTGAACCTTGCTGGGACAAATCTTGGCGCTTTCTCTTACCCCTAAAATTACTGTAATTAATTTCGCTCCTCCTTAGAATGCTTCTGAGGTACGCTCAGCGCATCCGAATTTTCGATGCAGTTAGCAAAAGCTTCTTAAACATGTGACGCAGAAAGTTTCACCTGTACTGAACCTCGCTTGGACAATTCTCGGCGCTTTCTGTGACCCCTAAAATTAGTGTAATGAATTTCGTTGCTTTTCAGGATGTTTCTGAGGTACACTCAGTGCATCCGACTTTTCGATGCAGTTAGCAAAAGGTAGCTTAACCGTGTGACGCAGAAAGTTTCGCCTGTACTGAGCTTTGCTGGGACAATACTTGGCGCTCTCTCTTACCCCTAAAATTACTGTAATTAATTTCGCTCCTTCTCGGAATGCTTCTGAGGTACGCTCAGCGCATCCGAATTTTCGATGCAATTAGCAAAAGGCATCTTAACCATGTGACGCAGAAATTTTCGCCTGTACTGAAACTTCCTGGGACAATTCTTGGCGCTTTCTGTTACCCGTAAAATTACTGTAATTAATTTCGTTGCTTTTCGGAATGCTTTTAAGGTACGCTCGGCGTATCCGAATTTGTGATGCAGTTAGCACAAAGCATATTAACCGTGTGTCGCAGTTAGTATCACCTGTACTGAAACTTGCTGGGACAATTCTCGGCGTATTCTCTGACCCCTAAATTACTCTAATTAATTTCGTTGCTTTTCGGAATGCTTTTGAGGTATGCTCGGCGCATCCGAATTTTCGATGCAGTTAGCAAAAGGCATCTTAACCACGTGACGCAGAAATTTTCGCCTGCACTGAAACTTGCTGGGACAATTCTTGGCACTTTCTCTTACCCCTAAAATTACTGTAATTAATTTCGTTGCTTTTCGGAATGCTTTTGAGGTACGGTCAGCGCATCCCAATTTTCGATGTAGTTAGCAAAAGGCATCTTATCCGTGTGACGCAGAAAGTTTCGCCTGTACTGAACCTTGCTAGGACAATACTTGGCGCTTTCTCTTACCCCTAAAATTACTGTAATTTATTTCGTTGCTTTTCTGAATAATTCTGAGGTACGCTCGACGCATCCGAATTTTCGATGCAGTTAGCAAAACGTATCTTAACCGTGTGACACAGAAAGTTTCCCCTCTACTGAACCTTGCTGGGATAATACTTGGCGCTTTCTCTTACCCCTAAAAGTACTGTAATGAATTTCGTTGCTTTTCAGGATGTTTCTGAGGTACACTCAGTGCATCCGACTTTTCGATGCAGTTAGCAAAAGGTAGCTTAACCGTGTGACGCAGAAAGTTTCGCCTGTACTGAGCTTTGCTGGGACAATACTTGGCGCTCTCTCTTACCCCTAAAATTACTGTAATTAATTTCGCTCCTTCTCGGAATGCTTCTGAGGTACGCTCAGCGCATCCGAATTTTCGATGCAATTAGCAAAAGGCATCTTAACCGTGTGACGCAGATATTTTCGCCTGTACTGAAACTTGCTGGGACAATTCTTGGCGGTTTCTCTTAACCCTAAAATTACTGTAATTAATTTCGTTGCTTTTCGGAATGCTTTTGAGGTATGCTCGGCGCATCCGAATTTTCGATGCAGTTAGCAAATGGCATCTTCACCGTGTGACGCAGAACTTTTCGCCTGTACTGAAACTTGCTGGGACAATTCTTGGCACTTTCTCTTACCCCTAAAATTACTGTAATTATTTCGTTGCTTTTCGGAATGCTTTTGAGGTACACTCGGTACATCCGAATTTTCGATGCAGTTAGCAAAAGCTTCTTAAACATGTGACGCAGAAAGTTTCACATGTACTGAACCTCGCTTGGACAATTCTCGGCGCTTTCTCTGACCCCTAAAATTAGTGTAATTAATTTCGTTGCTTTTCAGAATGTTTCTGAGGTACACTTAGTGCATCCGACTTTTCGATGCAGTTAGCAAAACGTATCTTAACCGCGTGACGCAGAAAGTTTCGCCTGTACTGAGCTTTGCTGGGACAATACTTGGCGCTCTCTCTTACCCCTAAAATTACTGTAATTAATTTCGCTCCTTCTCGGAATGCTTCTGAGGTACGCTCAGCGCATCCGAATTTTCGATGCAATTAGCAAAAGGCATCTTAACCGTGTGACGCAGAAATTTTCGCCTGTACTGAACCTGGCTGGGAGAATTCTTGGCGCTTTCTCTGACCCCTAAAATTAGGGTAATAATTTCGTTGCTTTTCGGAATGCTTCAGAGGTACGCTCGGTGCATCCGAATTTTCGATGCAGTTAGCAAAAGGTATCTTAACCGTGTGAAGCAGAAAGTATCGCCTGTACTGAACCTTGCTGGGACAATTCTGGACGCTTTGTCTTACCCCTAAAATTAATGTAATTATTTTGTTGCTTTTCAGAATGTTTCTGAGGTACGCTCGGTGCATACGAATTTTCGATGCAGTTATCAAAACGTATCTTAACCGTGTGACGCAGAAAGTTTCGCCTGTACTGAACCTCATTGGGACAATACTTGGCGCTTTCTCTTACCCATAAAATTACTGTAATTAATTTCGTTGCTTTTCGGAATGCTTCTGAGGTACGCTCGGCACATACGAATTTTTCATGTATTTAGCAAAAGGCATCTTAACCGTGTGACGCAGAAAGTTTCGCTAGTACTGAACCTCGCTGCGACAATTCTCAGCGCTTTCTCTGACCCCTAAAATTACAGAAATAATTTCGTTGTTTTTCGGAATGCTTTTGAGGTACACTCGGCACATCCGAATTTTCGATGCAGTTAGCAAAAGGCATCTTAACGGTGTGACGCAGAAAATTTCACCTGTTCTGAACCTCGCTGGGACAATTCTCGGCGCATTCTCTGACCGCTAAAATTAGTGTAAATAATGTCGTTGCTTTTCGGAATGCTTTTGGGGTACGCTCAGCGCATCCGAATTTTCGATGCAGTTAGCAGAAGGTATTTTAAAGGTGTGACGCAGAAAGTTTCGCCTGTACTGAACCTTGCTGGGATAATTCTTCGCGCCTTCTCTTACCCCTAAAACAACTGTAATTAATTTCGTTGCTTTTCCGAACGCTTCTGAGGTACGGTCAGCGCATCCGAATTTTCGATGCAGTTAGCAAAAGGCATCTTAAATGTGTGACGCAGAAAGTTTCGCCTGTACTGAACCTTGCTGAAACAATTCATGACGCTTTCTCTGACCCCTAAAATTACTGTGGTTATTTCGTTGCCTTTTGGAGTGCTTTTGAGGTACGCTAGGCGCATCCGAATTTTCGATGCAGTTAGCAAAAGCATCTTAAACGTGTGACGCAGAAAGTTTCGCCGGTAATGAACCTTGCTGGGACAATTCTCGGCGCTTTCTCTGACCCCTAAAATTACTATATATAATGTCGTTGCTTTTCGGAATGCTTTTGAGGTACGCTCAGCGCATCCGAATTTTCGATGCAATTAGCAAAAGGCATCTTAACCATGTGACGCAGAAATTTTCGCCTGTACTGAAACTTGCTGGGACAATTCTTGGCGCTTTCTCTTACCCGTAAAATTACTGTAATTAATTTCGTTGCTTTTAGGAATGCTTTTAAGGTACGCTCGGCGTATCCGAATTTGTGATGCAGTTAGCACAAAGAATATTAACCGTGTGTCGCAGTTACTATCACCTGTACTGAAACTTGCTGGGACAATTCTCCGCGTATTCTCTGACCCCTAAATTAGTGTAATTATTTCGTTGCTTTTCGGAATGCTTTTGAGGTACGCCCGGCACATCCGAATTTTCGATGTAGTTAGCAAAAGGCATCTTAACCGTGCGACGCAGAAAGTTTCGCCTGTACTGAACCTTGCTGGGACAATTCTTGGCGCCTTCTCTGACCCCTAAAATTAGTGTAATAATTTCGTTGCTTTTCGGAATGCTTCAGAGGTACGCTCGGCACATCCGAATTTTCGATGCAATTAGCAAAAAGTATGTTAACCGTGTGAGGCAGAAAATTTCGCCTGTACTGAACCTTGCTGGGACAATTCTGGATGCTTTCTCTGACCCCTAAAATTACTGTAATTAATTTCGCTCCTTCTCGGAATGCTTCTGAGGTACGCTCAGCGCATCCGAATTTTCGATGCAATTAGAAAAGGCATCTTAACCATGTGACGCAGAAATTTTCGCCTGTACTGAAACTTGCTGGGACAATTCTTGGCGCTTTCTCTTACCCGTAAAATTACTGTAATTAATTTCGTTGCTTTTAGGAATGCTTTTAAGGTACGCTCGGCGTATCCTAATTTGTGATGCAGTTAGCACAAAGCATATTAACCGTGTGTCGCAGTTAGTATCACCAGTACTGAAACTTGCTGGGACAATTCTCGGCGTATTCTCTGGCCCCTAAATTACTGTAATTAATTTCGTTGCTTTTCGGAATGCCTTTGAGGTACGCTCGGCACATCCGAATTTTCGATGTAGTTAGCAAAAGGCATCTTAACCGTGTGAAGCAGAAAGTTTCGCCTGTACTGAACCTCGTTGGGACAATTCTTGGCGCTTTCTCTGACCCCTAAAATTAGTGTATAAATTTCGTTGCTTTTCGGAATGCTTCAGAGGTACGCTCGGCGCATCCGAATTTTCGATGCAATTAGCAAAAAGTATCTTAACCTTGTGAGGCAGAAAATTTAGCCTGTACTGAACCTCGCTGGGACAATTCTGGACGCTTTCTCTGACCCCTAAAATTACTGTATATAATTTCGTTGCTTTTCAGAATGTTTCTGAGGTACGCTCGGTGCATCCGAATTTTCGATGCAATTAGCAAAAGGCATCTTAACCGTGTGACGCAGAAATTTTCGCCTGTACTGAAACGTGCTGGGACCATTCTTGGCGGTTTCTCTTACCCCTAAAATTACTGTAATTAATTTCGTTGCTTTTCGGAATGCTTTTAAGGTACGCTCGGCGTATCCGAATTTGTGATGCAGTTACCACAAAGCATATTAACCGTGTGACGCAGAAATTTTCGCCTGTACTGAAACTTGCTGGTACAATTCTTGGCGCTTTCTCTGACCCCTAAAATTAGTGTAATAATTTGGTTGCTTTTCTGAATGCTTCAGAGGTACGCTCGGCGCATCCAAATTTTCGATGCAATTAGCAAAAAGCATATTAAGCGTTTGAGGCAGAAAGTTTCGCCTGTACTGAACCTTGCTGGGACAATTCTGGATGCTTTCTCTGACCCCTAAAATTACTCTAATTAATTTCGTTGCTCTTCGGAATGCTTTTGAAGGACGCTCGGCGCATCCGAATTTTCGATGCAGTTAGCAAAACGTATCTTAACCGTGTGACACAGAAAGTTTCTCCTGTACTGAACCTTCCTGGGATAATTCTTGGCGCTTTCTCTTACCCCTAAAACTACTGTAATTAATTTCGTTGCTTTTACGAATGCTTCTGATGTACGGTCAGCGCATCCGAATTTTCGATGCAGTTAGCAAAAGGCATCTTAACCATGTGACGCAGAAACTTTCGCCTGCACTGAACCTTGTTGGGAGAATTCTTGGCGCTTTCTCTTACCCCTAAAAGATCTCTAATTAATATCGTTGCTTTTTCGAATGCTTTTGAGGTACGCTCGGCGCATCCGAATTTTCGATGTAGTTAGCAAAAGGCATCTTAACCGTGTGACGCAGAAAGTTTCGCCTGTACTGTTGTTTGCTGGGACAATTCTTGGCGCTTTCTCTGACCCCTAAAATTAGTGTAAATAATTTCGTTGCTTTTCAGAATGTTACTGAGGTACGCTCAGTGCATCCGCATTTTCGATGCAGTTAGCAAAAGGTACCTTAACCGTGTGACGCAGAAAGTTTCGCCTGTACTGACTTTGCTGGGACAATACTTGGCGCTCTCTCTTACCCCTAAAATTACTATAATTATTTCGTTGCTTTTCGGTATGCTTTTAAGGTACGCTCGGCGCATCCGAATTTTCGATGTAGTTAGCAAAACGTATCTAAACCGTGTGACACATAAGTTTCTCCTGTACTGAACCTTCCTGGGATAATTCTTGGCACTTTCTCTTACCCCTAAAATTACTGTAAATAATTTCGTTGCTTTTCGGAATGCTTTTAAGGTACACACGGTACATCCGAATTTTCGATGCAGTTAGCAAAAGCTTCTTAACCATGTGACGCAGAAAGTTTCACCTGTACTGAACCTCGCTTGGACAATTCTCGGCGCTTTCTCTGACCCCTAAAATTAGTGTAAATAATTTCGTTGCTTTTCAGAATGTTTCTGAGGTACACTCAGTGCATCCGACTTTTCGATGCAGTTAGCTAAAGGTACCTTAACCGTGTGACGCAGAAAGTTTCGCCTGTACTGAGCTTTGCTGGGACAATACTTGGCGCTCTCTCCTACCCCTAAAATTACTGTAATTTCTTTCGCTCCTTCTCGGAATGCTTCTGAGGTACGCTCAGCGCATCCGAATTTTCGATGCAATTAGAAAAAGGCATCTTAACCATGTGACGCAGAAACTTTCGCCTGTGCTGAAACTTGCTGGGACAATTCTTGGCGCTTTCTCTTACCCGTAAAATTACTGTAATTAATTTCGCTGCTTTTCGGAATGCTTTTAAGGTACGCTCGGCGTATCCGAATTTGTGATGCAGTTAGCACAAAGCATATTAACCGTTTGTCGCAGTTAGTTTCACCTGTACTGAAAATTGCTGGGACAATTCTCGGCGTATTCACTGACCCCTAAATTACTCTAATTAATTTCGTTGCTTTTCGGAATGCTTTTGAGGTATGCTCGGCGCATCCAAATTTTCGATGCAATTAGCAAAAGGCATCTTGACCGTGTGTCGCAGAAATTTTCGCCTGCACTGAGACTTGCTGGGACAATTCTTGGCACTTTCTCTTACCCCTAAAATTACTGTAATAATTTCGTTGCTTTTCGGAATGCTTTTGAGGTACACTCGGTACATCCGAATTTTCGATGCAGTTAGCAAAAGCTTCTTAACCATGTGACGCAGAAAGTTTCACCTGTACTGAACCTCGCTTGGACAATTCTCGGCGCTTTCTCTGACCCCTAAAATTAGTGTAATTAATTTCGTTGCTTTTCAGAATGTTTCTGAGGTACACTCTGTGCATCCGACTTTTCGATGTAGTTAGGAAAAGGTATCTTAACCGTGTGACGCAGAAAGTTTCGCCTGTACTGAGCTTTGCTGGGACAATACTTGGCGCTCTCTCTTACCCCTAAAATTACTGTAATTAATTTCGCTTCTTCTCGGAATGCTTCTGAGGTACGCTCAGCGCATCCGAATTTTCGATGCAATTAGCAAAAGGCATCATAACCGTGTGTCGCAGAAATTTTCGCCTGTACTGAAACTTGCTGGGACAATTCTTGGCGCTTTCTGTTACCCGTAAAAAGCTGTAATTATTTCGTTGCTTTTCGGAATGCTTTTAAGGTACGCTCGGCTTATCTGAATTTGTGATGCAGTTAGCACAAAGCATATTAACCGTGTGTCGCAGTTAGTATCATCTGTACTGAAACTTGCTGGGACAATTCTCGGCGTATTCTCTGACCCCTAAATTACTCTAATTAATTTCGTTGCTTTTCGGAATGCTTTTGAGGTACGCTCGGCACATCCGAATTTTCGATGTAGTTAGCAAAAGGCATCTTAACTGTGTGACGCAGAAAGTTTCGCCTGTACTGAACCTCGTTGGGACAATACTTGGCGCTTTCTCTTACCCCTAAAATTACTGTAATTTATTTCGTTGCTTTTCTGAATAATTCTGAGTTACGCTCGGCGCATCCGAATTTTCGATGCAGTTAGCAAAACGTATCTTAACCGTGTGACACAGAAAGTTTCTCGTGTACTGAACCTTGCTGGGATAATACTTGGCGCTTTCTCTTACCCCTAAAACTACTATAATTAATTTCGTTGCTTTTCCGAATGCTTCTGAGGTACGGTCAGCGCATCCCAATTTTCGATGCAGTTAGCAAAAGGCATCTTAACCATGTGACGCAGAAAGTTTCGCCTGCACTGAACCTTGTTGGGAGAATTCTTGGCGCTTTCTCTTACCCCTAAAATAACTGTTATTGTTATCGTTGCTTTTTCAAATGCTTTTGAGGTACGCTCGGCGCATCCGTATTTTCGATGTAGTTAGCAAAAGGCATCTTAACCGTGTGACGCAGAAAGTTTCGCCTGTACTGAACCTTGCTGGGACAATACTTGGCGCTTTCTCTTACCCCTAAAATTACTGTAATTTATTTCGTTGCTTTTCTGAATAATTCTGAGGTACGCTCTGCGCATCCGAATTTTCGATGCAGTTAGCAAAACGTATCTTAACCGTGTGACGCAGAAAGTTTCACCTGTACTGAACCTCGCTTGGACAATTCTCGGCGGTTTCTCTGAACCCTAAAATTAGTGTAAATAATTTCGTTGCTTTTCAGAATGTTTCTGAGGTACACTCAGTGCATCCGAATTTTCGATGCAGTTAGCAAAAGGTATCTTAACCGTGTGACGCAAAAAGTTTCGCCTGTACTGAGCTTTGCTGGGACAATACTTGGCGCTCTCTCTTACCCTTAAAATTACTGTATTTAATTAATTTCGCTCCTTCTCGGAATGCTTCTGAGGTACGCTCAGCGCATCCGAATTTTCGATGCAATTAGCAAAAGGCATCTTAACCGTGTGACGCAGAAAGTTTCGCCTGTACTGTACCTTGCTGGGACAATTCTGGACGTTTTGTCTTTCCCCTAAAATTACTGTAAATAATTTCGTTGCTTTTCAGAATGTTTCTGAGGTACGCTCGCTGCATACGAATTTTTGTTGCAGTTAGCAAGACGTATCTTAACCGTGTGACGCAGAAAGTTTCGCCTGTACTGAGCTTTGCTGGGACAATACTTGGCGCTCTCTCGTACCCCTAAAATTACTGTAATTAATTTCGCTTCTTCTCGGAATGCTTCTGAGGTACGCTCAGCGCATCCGAATTTTCGATGCAATTAGCAAAAGGCATCTTAACCGTGTGTCGCAGAAATTTTCGCCTGTACTGAAATTTGCTGGGACAATTCTTGGCGCTTTCTGTTACCCGTAAAATTACTGTAATTATTTCGTTGCTTTTCGGAATGCTTTTAAGGTACGCTCGGCTTATCCGAATTTGTGATGCAGTTAGCACAAAGGATATTAACCGTGTGTCGCAGTTAGTATCACCTGTACTGAAACTTGCTGGGACAATTCTCGGCGTATTCTCTGACCCCTAAATTACTCTAATTAATTTCGTTGCTTTTCGGAATGCTTTTGAGGTATGCTCGGCGCATCCGAATTTTCGATGCAGTTAGCAAAAGGCATCTTAACCGTGTGACGCAGAAATTTTCGCCTGCACTGAAACTTGCTGGGACAATTCTTGGCACTTTCTCTTACCCCTAAAATTACTGTAATTAATTTCGTTGCTTATCGGAATGCTTTTGAGGTACGCTCGGCACATCCGAATTTTCGATGTAGTTAGCAAAAGGCATCTTAACTGTGTGACGCAGAAAGTTTCGCCTGTGCTGAACCTCGTTGGGACAATACTTGGCGCTTTCTCTTACCCCTAAAATTACTGTAATTTATTTCGTTGCTTTTCTGAATAATTCTGAGTTACGCTCGGCGCATCCGAATTTTCGATGCAGTTAGCAAAAGGTATCTTAACCGTGTGACATAAAGTTTCGCCTGTACTGAGCTTTGCTGGGACAATACTTGGCGCTCTCTCTTACCCCTAAAATTACTGGAATTAATTTCGCTCCTTCTCGGAATGCTTCTGAGGTACGCTCAGCGCATCCGAATTTTCGATGCAATTAGCAAAAGGCATCTTAACCGTGTGACGCAGATATTTTCGCCTGTACTGAAACTTGCTGGGACAATTCTTGGCGGTTTCTCTTACCCCTAAAATTACTGTAATTAATTTCGTTGCTTTTCGGAATGCTTTTGAGGTATGCTCGGCGCATCCGAATTTTCGATGCAGTTAGCAAATGGCATCTTCACCGTGTGACGCAGAACTTTTCGCCTGTACTGAAACTTGCTGGGACAATTCTTGGCACTTTCTCTTACCCCTAAAATTACTGTAATTATTTCGTTGCTTTTCGGAATGCTTTTGAGGTACACTCGGTACATCCGAATTTTCGATGCAGTTAGCAAAATCTTCTTAACCATGTGACGCAGAAAGTTTCACCTGTACTGAACCTCGCTTGGACAATTCTCGGCGCTTTCTCTGACCCCTAAAATTAGTGTAATTAATTTCGTTGCTTTTCAGAATGTTTCTGAGGTACACTTAGTGCATCCGACTTTTCGATGCAGTTAGCAAAACGTATCTTAACCGCGTGACGCAGAAAGTTTCGCCTGTACTGAGCTTTGCTGGGACAAAACTTGGCGCTCTCTCTTACCCCTAAAATTACTGTAATTAATTTCGCTCCTTCTCGGAATGCTTCTGAGGTACGCTCAGCGCATCCGAATTTTCGATGCAATTAGCAAAAGGCATCTTAACCGTGTGACGCAGAAATTTTCGCCTGTACTGAACCTGGCTGGGAGAATTCTTGGCGCTTTCTCTGACCCCTAAAATTAGGGTAATAATTTCGTTGCTTTTCGGAATGCTTCAGAGGTACGCTCGGTGCATCCGAATTTTCGATGCAGTTAGCAAAAGGTATCTTAACCGTGTGAAGCAGAAAGTATCGCCTGTACTGAACCTTGCTGGGACAATTCTGGACGCTTTGTCTTACCCCTAAAATTAATGTAATTATTTTGTTGCTTTTCAGAATGTTTCTGAGGTACGCTCGGTGCATACGAATTTTCGATGCAGTTATCAAAACGTATCTTAACCGTGTGACGCAGAAAGTTTCGCCTGTACTGAACCTCATTGGGACAATACTTGGCGCTTTCTCTTACCCATAAAATTACTGTAATTAATTTCGTTGCTTTTCGGAATGCTTCTGAGGTACGCTCGGCACATACGAATTTTTGATGTATTTAGCAAAAGGCATCTTAACCGTGTGACGCAGAAAGTTTCGCTAGTACTGAACCTTGCTGCGACAATTCTCAGCGCTTTCTCTGACCCCTAAAATTACAGAAATAATTTCGTTGTTTTTCGGAATGCTTTTGAGGTACACTCGGCACATCCGAATTTTCGATGCAGTTAGCAAAAGGCATCTTAACGGTGTGACGCAGAAAATTTCACCTGTTCTGAACCTCGCTGGGACAATTCTCGGCGCATTCTCTGACCGCTAAAATTAGTGTAAATAATTTCGTTGCTTTTCGGAATGCTTTTGGGGTACGCTCAGCGCATCCGAATTTTCGATGCAGTTAGCAAAAGGTATTTTAACGGTGTGACGCAGAAAGTTTCGCCTGTACTGAACCTTGCTGGGATAATTCTTCGCGCCTTCTCTTACCCCTAAAACAACTGTAATTAATTTCGTTGCTTTTGCGAACGCTTCTGAGGTACGGTCAGCGCATCCGAATTTTCGATGCAGTTAGCAAAAGGCATCTTAAATGTGTGACGCAGAAAGTTTCGCCTGTACTGAACCTTGCTGAAACAATTCATGACGCTTTCTCTGACCCCTAAAATTACTGTGGTTATTTCGTTGCCTTTTGGAGTGCTTTTGAGGTACGCTAGGCGCATCCGAATTTTCGATGCAGTTAGCAAAAGCATCTTAAACGTGTGACGCAGAAAGTTTCGCCGGTAATGAACCTTGCTGGGACAATTCTCGGCGCTTTCTCTGACCCCTAAAATTACTATATATAATGTCGTTGCTTTTCGGAATGCTTTTGAGGTACGCTCAGCGCATCCGAATTTTCGATGCAATTAGCAAAAGGCATCTTAACCATGTGACGCAGAAATTTTCGCCTGTACTGAAACTTGCTGGGACAATTCTTGGCGCTTTCTCTTACCCGTAAAATTACTGTAATTAATTTCGTTGCTTTTAGGAATGCTTTTAAGGTACGCTCGGCGTATCCGAATTTGTGATGCAGTTAGCACAAAGAATATTAACCGTGTGTCGCAGTTACTATCACCTGTACTGAAACTTGCTGGGACAATTCTCCGCGTATTCTCTGACCCCTAAATTAGTGTAATTATTTCGTTGCTTTTCGGAATGCTTTTGAGGTACGCTTGGCACATCCGAATTTTCGATGTAGTTAGCAAAAGGCATCTTAACCGTGCGACGCAGAAAGTTTCGCCTGTACTGAACCTTGCTGGGACAATTCTTGGCGCCTTCTCTGACCCCTAAAATTAGTGTAATAATTTCGTTGCTTTTCGGAATGCTTCAGAGGTACGCTCGGCACATCCGAATTTTCGATGCAATTAGCAAAAAGTATGTTAACCGTGTGAGGCAGAAAATTTCGCCTGTACTGAACCTTGCTGGGACAATTCTGGATGCTTTCTCTGACCCCTAAAATTACTGTAATTAATTTCGCTCCTTCTCGGAATGCTTCTGAGGTACGCTCAGCGCATCCGAATTTTCGATGCAATTAGAAAAGGCATCTTAACCATGTGACGCAGAAATTTTCGCCTGTACTGAAACTTGCTGGGACAATTCTTGGCGCTTTCTCTTACCCGTAAAATTACTGTAATTAATTTCGTTGCTTTTAGGAATGCTTTTAAGGTACGCTCGGCGTATCCTAATTTGTGATGCAGTTAGCACAAAGCATAATAACCGTGTGTCGCAGTTAGTATCACCTGTACTGAAACTTGCTGGGACAATTCTCGGCGTATTCTCTGGCCCCTAAATTACTGTAATTAATTTCGTTGCTTTTCGGAATGCCTTTGAGGTACGCTCGGCACATCCGAATTTTCGATGTATTTAGCAAAAGGCATCTTAACCGTGTGAAGCAGAAAGTTTCGCCTGTACTGAACCTCGTTGGGACAATTCTTGGCGCTTTCTCTGACCCCTAAAATTAGTGTATAAATTTCGTTGCTTTTCGGAATGCTTCAGAGGTACGCTCGGCGCATCCGAATTTTCGATGCAATTAGCAAAAAGTATCTTAACCTTGTGAGGCAGAAAATTTCGCCTGTACTGAACCTCGCTGGGACAATTCTGGACGCTTCCTCTGACCCCTAAAATCACTGTATATAATTTCGTTGCTTTTCAGAATGTTTCTGAGGTACGCTCGGTGCATCCGAATTTTCGATGCAATTAGCAAAAGGCATCTTAACCGTGTGACGCAGAAATTTTCGCCTGTACTGAAACGTGCTGGGACAATTCTTGGCGGTTTCTCTTACCCCTAAAATTACTGTAAATAATTTCGTTGCTTTTCGGAATGCTTTTAAGGTACGCTCGGCGTATCCGAATTTGTGATGCAGTTAGCACAAAGCATATTAACCGTGTGACGCAGAAATTTTCGCCTGTACTGAAACTTGCTGGGACAATTCTTGGCGCTTTCTCTGACCCCTAAAATTAGTGTAATAATTTGGTTGCTTTTCTGAATGCTTCAGAGGTACGCTCGGCGCATCCAAATTTTCGATGCAATTAGCAAAAAGCATATTAAGCGTTTGAGGCAGAAAGTTTCGCCTGTACTGAACCTTGCTGGGACAATTCTGGATGCTTTCTCTGACCCCTAAAATTACTCTAATTAATTTCGTTGCTCTTCGGAATGCTTTTGAGGGACGCTCGGCGCATCCGAATTTTCGATGCAGTTAGCAAAACGTATCTTAACCGTGTGACACAGAAAGTTTCTCCTGTACTGAACCTTCCTGGGATAATTCTTGGCGCTTTCTCTTACCCCTAAAACTACTGTAATTAATTTCGTTGCTTTTACGAATGCTTCTGATGTACGGTCAGCGCATCCGAATTTTTGATGCAGTTAGCAAAAGGCATCTTAACCATGTGACGCAGAAAGTTTCGCCTGCACTGAACCTTGTTGGGAGAATTCTTGGCGCTTTCTCTTACCCCTAAAAGATCTCTAATTAATATCGTTGCTTTTTCGAATGCTTTTGAGGTACGCTCGGCGCATCCGAATTTTCGATGTAGTTAGCAAAAGGCATCTTAACCGTGTGACGCAGAAAGTTTCGCCTGTACTGTTCCTTGCTGGGACAATTCTTGGCGCTTTCTCTGACCCCTAAAATTAGTGTAAATAATTTCGTTGCTTTTCAGAATGTTACTGAGGTGCGCTCAGTGCATCCGAATTTTCGATGCAGTTAGCAAAAGGTACCTTAACCGTGTGACGCAGAAAGTTTCGCCTGTACTGACCTTTGCTGGGACAATACTTGGCGCTCTCTCTTACCCCTAAAATTACTATAATTATTTCGTTGCTTTTCGGTATGCTTTTACGGTACGCTCGGCGCATCCGAATTTTCGATGTAGTTAGCAAAACGTATCTAAACCGTGTGACACATAAGTTTCTCCTGTACTGAACCTTCCTGGGATAATTCTTGGCGCTTTCTCTTACCCCTAAAACTACTGTAAATAATTTCGTTGCTTTTCGGAATGCTTTTGAGATATGCTCGGCGCATCCGACTTTTCGATGCTGTTAGCAAGAGGCATCTTAACCGTGTGACGCAGAACTTTTCGCCTGTACTGAAACTTGCTGGGACAATTCTTGGCACTTTCTCTTACCCCTAAAATTACTGTAAATAATTTCGTTGCTTTTCGGAATGCTTTTAAGGTACACACGGTACATCCGAATTTTCGATGCAGTTAGCAAAAGCTTCTTAACCATGTGACGCAGAAAGTTTCACCTGTACTGAACCTCGCTTGGACAATTCTCGGCGCTTTCTCTGACCCCTAAAATTAGTGTAAATAATTTCGTTGCTTTTCAGAATGTTTCTGAGGTACACTCAGTGCATCCGACTTTTCGATGCAGTTAGCTAAAGGTACCTTAACCGTGTGACGCAGAAAGTTTCGCCTGTACTGAGCTTTGCTGGGACAATACTTGGCGCTCTCTCTTACCCCTAAAATTACTGTAATTTCTTTCGCTCCTTCTCGGAATGCTTCTGAGGTACGCTCAGCGCATCCGAATTTTCGATGCAATTAGCAAAAGGCATCTTAACCGTGTGACGCAGATATTTTCGCCTGTACTGAAACTTGCTGGGACAATTCTTGGCGGTTTCTCTTACCCCTAAAATTACTGTAATTAATTTCGTTGCTTTTCGGAATGCTTTTGAGGTATGCTCGGCGCATCCGAATTTTCGATGCAGTTAGCATATGGCATCTTCACCGTGTGACGCAGAACTTTTCGCCTGTACTGAAACTTGCTGGGACAATTCTTGGCACTTTCTCTTACCCCTAAAATTACTGTAATTATTTCGTTGCTTTTCGGAATGCTTTTGAGGTACACTCGGTACATCCGAATTTTCGATGCAGTTAGCAAAAGCTTCTTAACCATGTGACGCAGAAAGTTTCACCTGTACTGATCCTCGCTTGGACAATTCTCGGCGCTTTCTCTGACCCCTAAAATTAGTGTAATTAATTTCGTTGCTTTTCAGAATGTTTCTGAGGTACACTCAGTGCATCCGACTTTTCGATGCAGTTAGCAAAACGTATCTTAACCGCGTGACGCAGAAAGTTTCGCCTGTACTGAGCTTTGCTGGGACAATACTTGGCGCTCTCTCTTACCCCTAAAATTACTGTAATTAATTTCGCTCCTTCTCGGAATGCTTCTGAGGTACGCTCAGCGCATCCGAATTTTCGATGCAATTAGCAAAAGGCATCTTAACCGTGTGACGCAGAAATTTTCGCCTGTACTGAACCTGGCTGGGAGAATTCTTGGCGCTTTCTCTGACCCCTAAAATTAGGGTAATAATTTCGTTGCTTTTCGGAATGCTTCAGAGGTACGCTCGGTGCATCCGAATTTTCGATGCAGTTAGCAAAAGGTATTTTAACGGTGTGACGCAGAAAGTTTCGCCTGTACTGAACCTTGCTGGGATAATTCTTCGCGCCTTCTCTTACCCCTAAAACAACTGTAATTAATTTCGTTGCTTTTCCGAACGCTTCTGAGGTACGGTCAGCGCATCCGAATTTTCGATGCAGTTAGCAAAAGGCATCTTAAATGTGTGACGCAGAAAGTTTCGCCTGTACTGAACCTTGCTGAAACAATTCATGACGCTTTCTCTGACCCCTAAAATTACTGTGGTTATTTCGTTGCCTTTTGGAGTGCTTTTGAGGTACGCTAGGCGCATCCGAATTTTCGATGCAGTTAGCAAAAGCATCTTAAACGTGTGACGCAGAAAGTTTCGCCGGTAATGAACCTTGCTGGGACAATTCTCGGCGCTTTCTCTGACCCCTAAAATTACTATATATAATGTCGTTGCTTTTCGGAATGCTTTTGAGGTACGCTCAGCGCATCCGAATTTTCGATGCAATTAGCAAAAGGCATCTTAACCATGTGACGCAGAAATTTTCGCCTGTACTGAAACTTGCTGGGACAATTCTTGGCGCTTTCTCTTACCCGTAAAATTACTGTAATTAATTTCGTTGCTTTTAGGAATGCTTTTAAGGTACGCTCGGCGTATCCGAATTTGTGATGCAGTTAGCACAAAGAATATTAACCGTGTGTCGCAGTTACTATCACCTGTACTGAAACTTGCTGGGACAATTCTCCGCGTATTCTCTGACCCCTAAATTAGTGTAATTATTTCGTTGCTTTTCGGAATGCTTTTGAGGTACGCCCGGCACATCCGAATTTTCGATGTAGTTAGCAAAAGGCATCTTAACCGTGCGACGCAGAAAGTTTCGCCTGTACTGAACCTTGCTGGGACAATTCTTGGCGCCTTCTCTGATCCCTAAAATTAGTGTAATAATTTCGTTGCTTTTCGGAATGCTTCAGAGGTACGCTCGGCACATCCGAATTTTCGATGCAATTAGCAAAAAGTATGTTAACCGTGTGAGGCAGAAAATTTCGCCTGTACTGAACCTTGCTGGGACAATTCTGGATGCTTTCTCTGACCCCTAAAATTACTGTAATTAATTTCGCTCCTTCTCGGAATGCTTCTGAGGTACGCTCAGCGCATCCGAATTTTCGATGCAATTAGAAAAGGCATCTTAACCATGTGACGCAGAAATTTTCGCCTGTACTGAAACTTGCTGGGACAATTCTTGGCGCTTTCTCTTACCCGTAAAATTACTGTAATCATTTTGGTTCCTTTAAGGAATGCTTTTAAGGTACGCTCGGCGTATCCTAATTTGTGATGCAGTTAGCACAAAGCATATTAACCGTGTGTCGCAGTTAGTATCACCTGTACTGAAACTTGCTGGGACAATTCTCGGCGTATTCTCTGGCCCCTAAATTACTGTAATTAATTTCGTTGCTTTTCGGAATGCCTTTGAGGTACGCTCGGCACATCCGAATTTTCGATGTAGTTAGCAAAAGGCATCTTAACCGTGTGAAGCATAAAGTTTCGCCTGTACTGAACCTCGTTGGGACAATTCTTGGCGCTTTCTCTGACCCCTAAAATTAGTGTATAAATTTCGTTGCTTTTCGGAATGCTTCAGAGGTACGCTCGGCGCATCCGAATTTTCGATGCAATTAGCAAAAAGTATCTTAACCTTGTGAGGCAGAAAATTTCGCCTGTACTGAACCTCGCTGGGACAATTCTGGACGCTTTCTCTGACCCCTAAAATTACTGTAAATAATTTCGTTGCTTTTCAGAATGTTTCTGAGGTACGCTCGGTGCATCCGAATTTTCGATGCAATTAGCAAAAGGCATCTTAACCGTGTGACGCAGAAATTTTCGCCTGTACTGAAACGTGCTGGGACAATTCTTGGCGGTTTCTCTTACCCCTAAAATTACTGTAATTAATTTCGTTGCTTTTCGGAATGCTTTTAAGGTACGCTCGGCGTATCCGAATTTGTGATGCAGTTACCACAAAGCATATTAACCGTGTGACGCAGAAATTTTCGCCTGTACTGAAACTTGCTGGTACAATTCTTGGCGCTTTCTCTGACCCCTAAAATTAGTGTAATAATTTGGTTGCTTTTCTGAATGCTTCAGAGGTACGCTCGGCGCATCCAAATTTTCGATGCAATTAGCAAAAAGCATATTAAGCGTTTGAGGCAGAAAGTTTCGCCTGTACTGAACCTTGCTGGGACAATTCTGGATGCTTTCTCTGACCCCTAAAATTACTCTAATTAATTTCGTTGCTCTTCGGAATGCTTTTGAGGGACGCTCGGCGCATCCGAATTTTCGATGCAGTTAGCAAAACGTATCTTAACCGTGTGACACAGAAAGTTTCTCCTGTACTGAACCTTCCTGGGATAATTCTTGGCGCTTTCTCTTACCCCTAAAATTACTGTAATTAATTTCGTTGCTTTTACGAATGCTTCTGATGTACGGTCAGCGCATCCGAATTTTCGATGCAGTTAGCAAAAGGCATCTTAACCATGTGACGCAGAAACTTTCGCCTGCACTGAACCTTGTTGGGAGAATTCTTGGCGCTTTCTCTTACCCCTAAAAGATCTCTAATTAATATCGTTGCTTTTTCGAATGCTTTTGAGGTACGCTCGGCGCATCCGAATTTTCGATGTAGTTAGCAAAAGGCATCTTAACCGTGTGACGCAGAAAGTTTCGCCTGTACTGTTCCTTGCTGGGACAATTCTTGGCGCTTTCTCTGACCCCTAAAATTAGTGTAAATAATTTCGTTGCTTTTCAGAATGTTACTGAGGTGCGCTCAGTGCATCCGAATTTTCGATGCAGTTAGCAAAAGGTACCTTAACCGTGTGACGCAGAAAGTTTCGCCTGTACTAAACTTTGCTGGGACAATACTTGGCGCTCTCTCTTACCCCTAAAATTACTATAATTATTTCGTTGCTTTTCGGTATGCTTTTAAGGTACGCTCGGCGCATCCGAATTTACGATGTAGTTAGCAAAACATATCTAAACCGTGTGACACATAAGTTTCTCCTGTACTGAACCTTCCTGGGATAATTCTTGGCACTTTCTCTTACCCCTAAAATTACTGTAAATAATTTCGTTGCTTTTCGGAATGCTTTTAAGGTACACACGGTACATCCGAATTTTCGATGCAGTTAGCAAAAGCTTCTTAACCATGTGACGCAGAAAGTTTCACCTGTACTGAACCTCGCTTGGACAATTCTCGGCGCTTTCTCTGACCCCTAAAATTAGTGTAAATAATTTCGTTGCTTTTCAGAATGTTTCTGAGGTACACTCAGTGCATCCGACTTTTCGATGCAGTTAGCTAAAGGTACCTTAACCGTGTGACGCAGAAAGTTTCGCCTGTACTGAGCTTTGCTGGGACAATACTTGGCGCTCTCTCCTACCCCTAAAATTACTGTAATTTCTTTCGCTCCTTCTCGGAATGCTTCTGAGGTACGCTCAGCGCATCCGAATTTTCGATGCAATTAGAAAAAGGCATCTTAACCATGTGACGCAGAAACTTTCGCCTGTGCTGAAACTTGCTGGGACAATTCTTGGCGCTTTCTCTTACCCGTAAAATTACTGTAATTAATTTCGCTGCTTTTCGGAATGCTTTTAAGGTACGCTCGGCGTATCCGAATTTGTGATGCAGTTAGCACAAAGCATATTAACCGTTTGTCGCAGTTAGTTTCACCTGTACTGAAAATTGCTGGGACAATTCTCGGCGTATTCACTGACCCCTAAATTACTCTAATTAATTTCGTTGCTTTTCGGAATGCTTTTGAGGTATGCTCGGCGCATCCAAATTTTCGATGCAATTAGCAAAAGGCATCTTGACCGTGTGTCGCAGAAATTTTCGCCTGCACTGAGACTTGCTGGGACAATTCTTGGCACTTTCTCTTACCCCTAAAATTACTGTAATTATTTCGTGGCTTTTCGGAACGCTTTTGAGGTACGCTCGGCACATCCGAATTTTCGATGTAGTTAGCAAAAGGCATCTTAACCGTGTGACGCAGAAAGTTTCGTCTGTACTGAATCTCGTTGGGACAATACTTGGCGCTTTCTCTTACCCCTAAAATTACTGTAATTTATTTCGTTGCTTTTCGGAATAATTCTGAGGTACGCTCGGCGCATCCGAATTTTCGATACAGTTAGCAAAACGTATCTAAACCGTGTGACACAGAAGTTTCTCGTGTACTGAGCTTTGCTGGGACAATACTTGGCGCTCTCTCTTACCCCTAAAATTACTGTAATTTCTTTCGCTCCTTCTCGGAATGCTTCTGAGGTACGCTCAGCGCATCCGAATTTTCGATGCAATTAGAAAAAGGCATCTTAACCATGTGACGCAGAAAGTTTCGCCTGAACTGAGCTTTGCTGGGACAATACTTGGCGCTCTCTCTTACCCCTAAAATTACTATAATTAATTTCGTTGCTTTTCGGAATGCTTTTAAGGTACGCTCGGCGAATCCGAATTTGTGATGCAGTTAGCACAAAGCATATTAACCGTATGTCGCAGTTAGTTTCACCTGTACTGAAACTTGCTGGGACAATTCTCGGCGCATTCTCTGACCCCTAAATTACTCTAATCAATTTCGTTGCTTTTCAGAATGCTTTTGAGGTATGCTCGGCGCATCCGAATTTTCGATGCAGTTAGCAAAAGGCATCTTAACCGTGTGACACAGAAATTTTCGCCTGTACTGAAACTTGCTGGGACAATTCTTGTCACTTTCTCTTACCCCTAAAATTACTGTAATTAATTTCGTTGCTTTTCGGAATGCTTTTGAGGTACACTCGGTACATCCGAATTTTCGATGCAGTTAGCAAAAGCTTCTTAACCATGTGACGCAGAAAGTTTCACCTGTACTGAACCTCGCTTGGACAATTCTCGGCGCTTTCTCTGACCCCTAAAATTAGTGTAATTAATTTCGTTGCTTTTCAGAATGTTTCTGAGGTACACTCTGTGCATCCGACTTTTCGATGTAGTTAGGAAAAGGTATCTTAACCGTGTGACGCAGAAAGTTTCGCCTGTACTGAGCTTTGCTGGGACAATACTTGGCGCTCTCTCTTACCCCTAAAATTACTGTAATTAATTTCGCTTCTTCTCGGAATGCTTCTGAGGTACGCTCAGCGCATCCGAATTTTCGATGCAATTAGCAAAAGGCATCATAACCGTGTGTCGCAGAAATTTTCGCCTGTACTGAAACTTGCTGGGACAATTCTTGGCGCTTTCTGTTACCCGTAAAATTACTGTAATTATTTCGTTGCTTTTCGGAATGCTTTTAAGGTACGCTCGGATTATCCGAATTTGTGATGCAGTTAGCACAAAGCATATTAACCGTGTGTCGCAGTTAGTATCATCTGTACTGAAACTTGCTGGGACAATTCTCGGCGTATTCTCTGACCCCTAAATTACTCTAATTAATTTCGTTGCTTTTCGGAATGCTTTTGAGGTATGCTCGGCGCATCCGAATTTTCGATGCAGTTAGCAAAAGGCATCTTAACTGTGTGACGCAGAAAGTTTCGCCTGTACTGAACCTCGTTGGGACAATACTTGGCGCTTTCTCTTACCCCTAAAATTACTGTAATTTATTTCGTTGCTTTTCTGAATAATTCTGAGTTACGCTCGGCGCATCCGAATTTTCGATGCAGTTAGCAAAACGTATCTTAACCGTGTGACACAGAAAGTTTCTCGTGTACTGAACCTTGCTGGGATAATACTTGGCGCTTTCTCTTCCCCCTAAAACTACTATAATTAATTTCGTTGCTTTTCCGAATGCTTCTGAGGTACGGTCAGCGCATCCCAATTTTCGATGCAGTTAGCAAAAGGCATCTTAACCATGTGACGCAGAAAGTTTCGCCTGCACTGAACCTTGTTGGGAGAATTCTTGGCGCTTTCTATTAACCCTAAAATAACTCTTATTGATATCGTTGCTTTTTCAAATGCTTTTGAGGTACGCTCGGCGAATCCGCATTTTCGATGTAGTTAGCAAAAGGCATCTTAACCGTGTGACGCAGAAAGTTTCGCCTGTACTGAACCTTGCTGGGACAATACTTGGCGCTTTCTCTTACCCCTAAAATTACTGTAATTTATTTCGTTGCTTTTCTGAATAATTCTGAGGTACGCTCTGCGCATCCGAATTTTCGATGCAGTTAGCAAAACGTATCTTAACCGTGTGACGCAGAAAGTTTCACCTGTACTGAACCTCGCTTGGACAATTCTCGGCGGTTTCTCTGAACCCTAAAATTAGTGTAAATAATTTCGTTGCTTTTCAGAATGTTTCTGAGGTACACTCAGTGCATCCGAATTTTCGATGCAGTTAGCAAAAGGTATCTTAACCGTGTGACGCAAAAAGTTTCGCCTGTACTGAGCTTTGCTGGGACAATACTTGGCGCTCTCTCTTACCCTTAAAATTACTGTAATTAATTTCGCTCCTTCTCGGAATGCTTCTGAGGTACGCTCAGCGCATCCGAATTTTCGATGCAATTAGCAAAAGGCATCTTAACCGTGTGACGCAGAAAGTTTCGCCTGTACTGTACCTTGCTGGGACAATTCTGGACGTTTTGTCTTTCCCCTAAAATTACTGTAATTAATTTCGTTGCTTTTCAGAATGTTTCTGAGGTACGCTCGCTGCATACGAATTTTTGTTGCAGTTAGCAAGACGTATCTTAACCGTGTGACGCAGAAAGTTTCGCCTGTACTGAGCTTTGCTGGGACAATACTTGGCGCTCTCTCGTACCCCTAAAATTACTGTAATTATATTGGCTTCTTCTCGGAATGCTTCTGAGGTACGCTCAGCGCATCCGAATTTTCGATGCAATTAGCAAAAGGCATCTTAACCGTGTGTCGCAGAAATTTTCGCCTGTACTGAAATTTGCTGGGACAATTCTTGGCGCTTTCTGTTACCCGTAAAATTACTGTAATTATTTCGTTGCTTTTCGGAATGCTTTTAAGGTACGCTCGGCTTATCCGAATTTGTGATGCAGTTAGCACAAAGGATATTAACCGTTTGTCGCAGTTAGTATCACCTGTACTGAAACTTGCTGGGACAATTCTCGGCGTATTCTCTGACCCCTAAATTACTCTAATTAATTTCGTTGCTTTTCGGAATGCTTTTGAGGTATGCTCGGCGCATCCGAATTTTCGATGCAGTTAGCAAAAGGCATCTTAACCGTGTGACGCAGAAATTTTCGCCTGCACTGAAACTTGCTGGGACAATACTTGGCGCTTTCTCTTACCCCTAAAATTACTGTAATTTATTTCGTTGCTTTTCTGAATAATTCTGAGTTACGCTCGGCGCATCCGAATTTTCGATGCAGTTAGCAAAACGTATCTTAACCGTGTTACACAGAAAGTTTCTCGTGTACTGAACCTTGCTGGGATAATACTTGGCGCTTTCTCTTACCCCTAAAACTACTCTAATTAATTTCGTTGCTTTTCCGAATGCTTCTGAGGTACGGTCAGCGCATCCCAATTTTCGATGCATTTAGTAAAAGGCATCTTAACCATGTGACGCAGAAAGTTTCGCCTGCACTGAACCTTGTTGGGAGAATTCTTGGCGCTTTCTCTTACCCCTAAAATAACTCTTATTGATATCGTTGCTTTTTCAAATGCTTTTGAGGTACGCTCGGCGCATCCGTATTTTCGATGTAGTTAGCAAAAGGCATCTTAACCGTGTGACGCAGAAAGTTTCGCCTGTACTGAACCTTGCTGGGACAATACTTGGCGCTTTCTCTTACCCCTAAAATTACTGTAATTTATTTCGTTGCTTTTCTGAATAATTCTGAGGTACGCTCGGCGCATCCGAATTTTCGATGCAGTTAGCAAAACGTATCTTAACCGTGTGACACAGAAAGTTTCTCCTGTACTGAACCTTGCTGGGATAATACTTGGCGCTTTCTCTTACCCCTAAAACTACTGTAATTAATTTCGTTGCTTTTCAGAATGTTTCTGAGGTGCGCTCAGTGCATCCGAATTTTCGATGCAGTTACCAAAAGGTATCTTAACCGTGTGACGCAGAAAGTTTCGCCTGTACTGAGCTTTGCTGGGACAATTCTGGATGTTTTCTCTGACCCCTAAAATTACTGTATATAGTTTCGTTGCTTTTCAGAATGTTTCTGAGGTACGCTCGGTGCATCCGAATTTTTGATGCAGTTAGCAAAAGGTATCTTAACCGTGTGACGCAAAAAGTTTCGTCTGTACTGAGCTTTGCTGGGACAATACTTGGCGCTCTCTCTTACCCTTAAAATTACTGTAATTTATTGCGCTCCTTCTCGGAATGCTTCTGAGGTACGCTCAGCGCATCCGAATTTTCGATGCAATTAGCAAAAGGCATCTTAACCGTGTGACGCAGAACGTTTCGCCTGTACTGAACCTTGCTGGGACAATTCTGGACGTTTTGTCTTTCCCCTAAAATTACTGTAATTAATTTCGTTGCTTTTCAGAATGTTTCTGAGGTACGCTCGCTGCATACGAATTTTCGTTGCAGTTAGCAAGACGTATCTTAACCGTGTGACGCAGAAAGTTTCGCCTGTACTCAGCTTTGCTGGGACAATACTTGGCGCTCTCTCTTACCCCTAAAATTACTGTAATTAATTTCGCTTCTTCTCGGAATGCTTCTGAGGTACGCTCAGCGCATCCGAATTTTCGATGCAATTAGCAAAAGGCATCTTAACCGTGTGTCGCAGAAATTTTCGCCTGTACTGAAACTTGCTGGGACAATTCTTGGCGCTTTCTCTTACCCCTAAAATTACTGTAATGAATTTCGTCGCTTTTCGGAATGCTTTTGAGGTACGCTCGGCGCATCCGAATTTGTGATGCAGTTAGCACAAAGCATTTTAACCGTGTGCCACCCATAGTTTCACCTGTACTGAAACTTGCTGGGACAATTCTCGGCGTAGTCTCTGACTCCTAAATTACTCTAAATAATTTCGTTGCTTTTCGGAATGCTTTTGAGGTATGCTCGGCGCATCCGAATTTTCGATGCAGTTAGCAAAAGGTATCTTAACCATGTGACGCACAAAGTTTCGCCTGTACCGAACCTTGTTGGGACACTACTTGGCGCTTTCTCTTACCCCTAAAATTAGTGTTATTAATTTCCCTGCTTTTCGGAATGCTTCTGAGGTACGCTCAGCGCATCGGAATTTTCGATTCAATTAGCAAAAGGCATCTTAACCGTGTGACGCAGAAAGTTTCGCCTGTACTGAACCTTGCTGTGACAATTCTTGGCGCTTTCTCTGACCCCTAAAATTAGTGTAATAATTTCGTTGCTTTTCGGAATGCTTCAGAGGTACGCTCGGCGTATCCGAATTTTCGATGCAATTAGCAAAAAGTATCTTAACCGTGTGAGGCAGAAAATTTCGCCTGTACTGAACCTTGCTGGGACAATACTTGGCGCTTTCTCTTACCCCTAAAATTACTGTAATTTATTTCGTTGCTTTTCTGAATAATTCTGAGGTACGCTCGGCGCATCCGAATTTTCGATGCAGTTAGCAAAACGTATCTTAACCGTGTGACACAGAAAGTTTCTCCTGTACTGAACCTTGCTGGGATAATACTTGGCGCTTTCTCTTACCCCTAAAACTACTGTAATTAATTTCGTTGCTTTTCAGAATGTTTCTGAGGTGCGCTCAGTGCATCCGAATTTTCGATGCAGTTAGCAAAAGGTATCTTAACCGTGTGACGCAGAAAGTTTCGCCTGTACTGAGCTTTGCTGGGACAATTCTGGACGCTTTCTTTGACCCCTAAAATTACTGTATATAATTTCTTTGCTTTTCAGAATGTTTCTGAGGTACGCTCGGTGCATCCGAATTTTTGATGCAGTTAGCAAAAGGTATCTTAACCTTGTGACGCAGAAAGTTTCGCCTGTACTGAACCTTGCTGGGACAATTCTTGGCGCTTTCTCTTACCCCTAAAATTACTGTAATTAATTTCGCTCCTTCTTGGAATGCTTCTGAGGTACGCTCAGCGCATCCGAATTTTCGATGCAGTTAGCAAAAGCTTCTTAAACATGTGACGCAGAAAGTTTCACCTGTACTGAACCTCGCTTGGACAATTCTCGGCGCTTTCTGTGACCCCTAAAATTAGTGTAATGAATTTGGTTGCTTTTCAGAATGTTTCTGAGGTACACTCAGTGCATCCGACTTTTCGATGCAGTTAGCAAAAGGTAGCTTAACCGTGTGACGCAGAAAGTTTCTCCTGTACTGAGCTTTGCTGGGACAATACTTGGCGCTCTCTCTTACCCCTAAAATTACTGTAATTAATTTCGCTCCTTCTCGGAATGCTTCTGAGGTACGCTCAGCGCATCCGAATTTTCGATGCAATTAGCAAAAGGCATCTTAACCATGTGACGCAGAAATTTTCGCCTGTACTGAAACTTGCTGGGACAATTCTTGGCGCTTTCTGTTACCCGTAAATATACTGTAATTAATTTCGTTGCTTTTCGGAATGCTTTTAAGGTACACTCGGCGTATCCGAATTTGTGATGCAGTTAGCACAAAGCATATTAACCGTGTGTCGCAGTTAGTATCACCTGTACTGAAACTTGCTGGGACAATTCTCGGCGTATTCTCTGACCCCTAAATTACTCTAATTAATTTCGTTGCTTTTCGGAATGCTTTTGAGGTATGCTCGGGGCATCCGAATTTTCGATGCAGTTAGCAAAAGGCATCTTAACCGTGTGACGCAGAAATTTTTGCCTGCACTGAAACTTGCTGGGACAATTCTTGGCACTTTCTCTTACCCCTAAAATTACTGTAATTAATTTCGTTGCTTTTCTGAATAATTCTGAGGTACGCTCGGCGCATCCGAATTTTCGATGCAGTTAGCAAAACGTATCTTAACCGTGTGACACAGAAAGTTTCTCCTCTACTGAACCTTGCTGGGATAATACTTGGCGCTTTCTCTTACCCCTAAAACTACTGTAATTAATTTCGTTGCTTTTCAGAATGTTTCTGAGGTGCGCTCAGTGCATCCGAATTTTCGATGCAGTTAGCAAAAGGTATCTTAACCGTGTGACGCAGAAAGTTTCGCCTGTACTGAGCTTTGCTGGGACAATTCTGGACGCTTTCTCTGACCTCTAAAATTACTGTATATAATTTCGTTGCTTTTCAGAATGTTTCTGAGGTACGCTCGGTGCATCCGAATTTTTGATGCAGTTAGCAAAAGGTATCTTAACCTTGTGACGCAGAAAGTTTCGCCTGTACTGAACCTTGCTGGGACAATTCTTGGCGCTTTCTCTTACCCCTAAAATTACTGTAAGTAATTTCGCTCCTTCTTGGAATGCTTCTGAGGTACGCTCAGCGCATCCGAATTTTCGATGCAGTTAGCAAAAGCTTCTTAAACATGTGACGCAGAAAGTTTCACCTGTACTGAACCTCGCTTGGACAATTCTCGGCGCTTTCTGTGACCCCTAAAATTAGTGTAATGAATTTCGTTGCTTTTCAGAATGTTTCTGAGGTACACTCAGTGTATCCGACGTTTCGATGCAGTTAGCAAAAGGTAGCCCAACCGTGTGACGCAGAATGTTTCGCGTGTACTGAGCTTTGCTGGGACAATACTTGGCGCTCTCTCTTAACCCTAAAATTACTGTAACTAATTTCGCTCCTTCTCGGAATGCTTTTGAGGTATGCTCGGCGCATCCGAATTTTCGATGCAGTTAGCAAAAGGCATCTTAACCGTGTGGCGCAGAAATTTTTGCCTGCACTGAAACTTGCTGGGACAATTCTTGGCACTTTCTCTTACCCCTAAAATTACTGTAATTAATTTCGTTGCTTATCGGAATGCTTTTGAGGTACGCTCGGCACATCCGAATTTTCGATGTAGTTAGCAAAAGGCATCTTAACTGTGTGACGCAGAAAGTTTCGCCTGTACTGAACCTCGTTGGGAAAATACTTGGCGCTTTCTCTTACCCCTAAAATTACTGTAATTTATTTCGTTGCTTTTCTGAATAATTCTGAGTTACGCTCGGCGCATCCGAATTTTCGATGCAGTTAGCAAAACGTATCTTAACCGTGTGACACAGAAAGTTTCTCGTGTACTGAACCTTGCTGGGATAATACTTGGCGCTTTCTCTTACCCCTAAAACTACTATAATTAATTTCGTTGCTTTTCCGAATGCTTCTGAGGTACGGTCAGCGCATCCCAATTTTCGATGCAGTTAGCAAAAGGCATCTTAACCATGTGACGCAGAAAGTTTCGCCTGCACTGAACCTTGTTGGGAGAATTCTTGGCGCTTTCTCTTACCCCTAAAATAACTCTTATTGATATCGTTGCTTTTTCAAATGCTTTTGAGGTACGCTCGGCGCATCCGTATTTTCGATGTAGTTAGCAAAAGGCATCTTAACCGTGTGACGCAGAAAGTTTCGCCTGTACTGAACCTTGCTGGGACAATACTTGGCGCTTTCTCTTACCCCTAAAATTACTGTAATTTATTTCGTTGCTTTTCTGAATAATTCTGAGGTACGCTCGGCGCATCCGAATTTTCGATGCAGTTAGCAAAACGTATCTTAACCGTGTGACACAGAAAGTTTCTCCTGTACTGAACCTTGCTGGGATAATACTTGGCGCTTTCTCTTACCCCTAAAACTACTGTAATTAATTTCGTTGCTTTTCAGAATGTTTCTGAGGTGCGCTCAGTGCATCCGAATTTTCGATGCAGTTACCAAAAGGTATCTTAACCGTGTGACGCAGAAAGTTTCGCCTGTACTGAGCTTTGCTGGGACAATTCTGGATGTTTTCTCTGACCCCTAACATTACTGTATATAGTTTCGTTGCTTTTCAGAATGTTTCTGAGGTACGCTCGGTGCATCCGAATTTTTGATGCAGTTAGCAAAAGGTATCTTAACCGTGTGACGCAAAAAGTTTCGTCTGTACTGAGCTTTGCTGGGACAATACTTGGCGCTCTCTCTTACCCTTAAAATTACTGTAATTTATTGCGCTCCTTCTCGGAATGCTTCTGAGGTACGCTCAGCGCATCCGAATTTTCGATGCAATTAGCAAAAGGCATCTTAACCGTGTGACGCAGAACGTTTCGCCTGTACTGAACCTTGCTGGGACAATTCTGGACGTTTTGTCTTTCCCCTAAAATTACTGTAATTAATTTCGTTGCTTTTCAGAATGTTTCTGAGGTACGCTCGCTGCATACGAATTTTCGTTGCAGTTAGCAAGACGTATCTTAACCGTGTGACGCAGAAAGTTTCGCCTGTACCCAGCTTTGCTGGGACAATACTTGGCGCTCTCTCTTACCCCTAAAATTACTGTAATTAATTTCGCTTCTTCTCGGAATGCTTCTGAGGTACGCTCAGCGCATCCGAATTTTCGATGCAATTAGCAAAAGGCATCTTAACCGTGTGTCGCAGAAATTTTCGCCTGTACTGAAACTTGCTGGGACAATTCTTGGCGCTTTCTCTTACCCCTAAAATTACTGTAATGAATTTCGTCGCTTTTCGGAATGCTTTTGAGGTACGCTCGGCGCATCCGAATTTGTGATGCAGTTAGCACAAAGCATTTTAACCGTGTGCCACCCATAGTTTCACCTGTACTGAAACTTGCTGGGACAATTCTCGGCGTAGTCTCTGACTCCTAAATTACTCTAAATAATTTCGTTGCTTTTCGGAATGCTTTTGAGGTATGCTCGGCGCATCCGAATTTTCGATGCAGTTAGCAAAAGGTATCTTAACCATGTGACGCACAAAGTTTCGCCTGTACCGAACCTTGTTGGGACACTACTTGGCGCTTTCTCTTACCCCTAAAATTAGTGTTATTAATTTCCCTGCTTTTCGGAATGCTTCTGAGGTACGCTCAGCGCATCGGAATTTTCGATTCAATTAGCAAAAGGCATCTTAACCGTGTGACGCAGAAAGTTTAGCCTGTACTGAACCTTGCTGTGACAATTCTTGGCGCTTTCTCTGACCCCTAAAATTAGTGTAATAATTTCGTTGCTTTTCGGAATGCTTCAGAGGTACGCTCGGCGTATCCGAATTTTCGATGCAATTAGCAAAAAGTATCTTAACCGTGTGAGGCAGAAAATTTCGCCTGTACTGAACCTTGCTGGGACAATACTTGGCGCTTTCTCTTACCCCTAAAATTACTGTAATTTATTTCGTTGCTTTTCTGAATAATTCTGAGGTACGCTCGGCGCATCCGAATTTTCGATGCAGTTAGCAAAACGTATCTTAACCGTGTGACACAGAAAGTTTCTCCTGTACTGAACCTTGCTGGGATAATACTTGGCGCTTTCTCTTACCCCTAAAACTACTGTAATTAATTTCGTTGCTTTTCAGAATGTTTCTGAGGTGCGCTCAGTGCATCCGAATTTTCGATGCAGTTAGCAAAAGGTATCTTAACCGTGTGACGCAGAAAGTTTCGCCTGTACTGAGCTTTGCTGGGACAATTCTGGACGCTTTCTTTGACCCCTAAAATTACTGTATATAATTTCTTTGCTTTTCAGAATGTTTCTGAGGTACGCTCGGTGCATCCGAATTTTTGATGCAGTTAGCAAAAGGTATCTTAACCTTGTGACGCAGAAAGTTTCGCCTGTACTGAACCTTGCTGGGACAATTCTTGGCGCTTTCTCTTACCCCTAAAATTACTGTAATTAATTTCGCTCCTTCTTGGAATGCTTCTGAGGTACGCTCAGCGCATCCGAATTTTCGATGCAGTTAGCAAAAGCTTCTTAAACATGTGACGCAGAAAGTTTCACCTGTACTGAACCTCGCTTGGACAATTCTCGGCGCTTTCTGTGACCCCTAAAATTAGTGTAATGAATTTGGTTGCTTTTCAGAATGTTTCTGAGGTACACTCAGTGCATCCGACTTTTCGATGCAGTTAGCAAAAGGTAGCTTAACCGTGTGACGCAGAAAGTTTCTCCTGTACTGAGCTTTGCTGGGACAATACTTGGCGCTCTCTCTTACCCCTAAAATTACTGTAATTAATTTCGCTCCTTCTCGGAATGCTTCTGAGGTACGCTCAGCGCATCCGAATTTTCGATGCAATTAGCAAAAGGCATCTTAACCATGTGACGCAGAAATTTTCGCCTGTACTGAAACTTGCTGGGACAATTCTTGGCGCTTTCTGTTACCCGTAAATATACTGTAATTAATTTCGTTGCTTTTCGGAATGCTTTTAAGGTACACTCGGCGTATCCGAATTTGTGATGCAGTTAGCACAAAGCATATTAACCGTGTGTCGCAGTTAGTATCACCTGTACAGAAACTTGCTGGGACAATTCTCGGCGTATTCTCTGACCCCTAAATTACTCTAATTAATTTCGTTGCTTTTCGGAATGCTTTTGAGGTATGCTCGGGGCATCCGAATTTTCGATGCAGTTAGCAAAAGGCATCTTAACCGTGTGACGCAGAAATTTTTGCCTGCACTGAAACTTGCTGGGACAATTCTTGGCACTTTCTCTTACCCCTAAAATTACTGTAATTAATTTCGTTGCTTTTCTGAATAATTCTGAGGTACGCTCGGCGCATCCGAATTTTCGATGCAGTTAGCAAAACGTATCTTAACCGTGTGACACAGAAAGTTTCTCCTCTACTGAACCTTGCTGGGATAATACTTGGCGCTTTCTCTTACCCCTAAAACTACTGTAATTAATTTCTTTGCTTTTCAGAATGTTTCTGAGGTGCGCTCAGTGCATCCGAATTTTCGATGCAGTTAGCAAAAGGTATCTTAACCTTGTGACGCAGAAAGTTTCGCCTGTACTGAGCTTTGCTGGGACAATTCTGGACGCTTTCTCTGACCTCTAAAATTACTGTATATAATTTCGTTGCTTTTCAGAATGTTTCTGAGCTACGCTCGGTGCATCCGAATTTTTGATGCGGTTAGCAAAAGGTATCTTAACCTTGTGACGCAGAAAGTTTCGCCTGTACTGAACCTTGCTGGGACAATTCTTGGCGCTTTCTCTTACCCCTAAAATTACTGTAAGTAATTTCGCTCCTTCTTGGAATGCTTCTGAGGTACGCTCAGCGCATCCGAATTTTCGATGCAGTTAGCAAAAGCTTCTTAAACATGTGACGCAGAAAGTTTCACCTGTACTGAACCTCGCTTGGACAATTCTCGGCGCTTTCTGTGACCCCTAAAATTAGTGTAATGAATTTCGTTGCTTTTCAGAATGTTTCTGAGGTACACTCAGTGCATCCGACGTTTCGATGCAGTTAGCAAAAGGTAGCTTAACCGTGTGACGCAGAATGCTTCGCGTGTACTGAGCTTTGCTGGGACAATACTTGGCGCTCTCTCTTAACCCTAAAATTACTGTAACTAATTTCGCTCCCTCTCGGAATGCTTTTGAGGTATGCTCGGCGCATCCGAATTTTCGATGCAGTTAGCAAAAGGCATCTTAACCGTGTGGCGCAGAAATTTTTGCCTGCACTGAAACTTGCTGGGACAATTCTTGGCACTTTCTCTTACCCCTAAAATTACTGTAATTAATTTCGTTGCTTATCGGAATGCTTTTGAGGTACGCTCGGCACATCCGAATTTTCGATGTAGTTAGCAAAAGGCATCTTAACTGTGTGACGCAGAAAGTTTCGCCTGTACTGAACCTCGTTGGGAAAATACTTGGCGCTTTCTCTTACCCCTAAAATTACTGTAATTTATTTCGTTGCTTTTCTGAATAATTCTGAGTTACGCTCGGCGCATCCGAATTTTCGATGCAGTTAGCAAAACGTATCTTAACCGTGTGACACAGAAAGTTTCTCGTGTACTGAACCTTGCTGGGATAATACTTGGCGCTTTCTCTTACCCCTAAAACTACTATAATTAATTTCGTTGCTTTTCCGAATGCTTCTGAGGTACGGTCAGCGCATCCCAATTTTCGATGCAGTTAGCAAAAGGCATCTTAACCATGTGACGCAGAAAGTTTCGCCTGCACTGAACCTTGTTGGGAGAATTCTTGGCGCTTTCTCTTACCCCTAAAATAACTCTTATTGATATCGTTGCTTTTTCAAATGCTTTTGAGGTACGCTCGGCGCATCCGTATTTTCGATGTAGTTAGCAAATGGCATCTTAACCGTGTGACGCAGAAAGTTTCGCCTGTACTGAACCTTGCTGGGACAATACTTGGCGCTCTCTCTTACCCTTAAAATTACTGTAATTTATTGCGCTCCTTCTCGGAATGCTTCTGAGGTACGCTCAGCGCATCCGAATTTTCGATGCAATTAGCAAAAGGCATCTTAACCGTGTGACGCAGAAAGTTTCGCCTGTACTGAACCTTGCTGGGACAATTCTGGACGTTTTCTCTTTCCCCTAAAATTACTGTAATTAATTTCGTTGCTTTTCAGAATGTTTCTGAGGTACGCTCGCTGCATACGAATTTTCGTTGCAGTTAGCAAGACGTATCTTAACCGTGTGACGCAGAAAGTTTCGCCAGTACTCAGCTTTGCTGGGACAATACTTGGCGCTCTCTCTTACCCTTAAAATTACTGTAATTTATTTCGCTCCTTCTCGGAATGCTTCTGAGGTACGCTCAGCGCATCCGAATTTTCGATGCAATTAGCAAAAGGCATCTTAACCGTGTGACGCAGAAAGTTTCGCCTGTACTGAACCTTGCTGGGACAATTCTGGACGTTTTGTCTTTCCCCTAAAATTACTGTAAATAATTTCGTTGCTTTTCAGAATGTTTCTGAGGTACGCTCGCTGCATACGAATTTTCGTTGCAGTTAGCAAGACGTATCTTAACGGTGTGATGCAGAAAGTTTCGCCTGTACTCAGCTTTGCTGGGACAATACTTGGCGCTCTCTCTTACCCCTAAAATTACTGTAATTAATTTCGCTTCTTCTCGGAATGCTTCTGAGGTACGCTCAGCGCATCCGAATTTTCGATGCAATTAGCAAAAGGCATCTTAACCGTGTGTCGCAGAAATTTTCGCCTGTACTAAAACTTGCTGGGACAATTCTTGGCGCTTTCTCTTACCCCTAAAATTACTCTAATTAATATCGTTGCTTTTTGGAATGCTTTTGAGGTACGCTCGGCACATGCGAATTTTCGGTGCAGTTAGCAAAAGGCCTCTTAATCGTGTAACGCAGAAAGTTTCGCCGGTACTGAACCTTGCTGCGACAATTCTTGGCGCTTTCTCTGATACCTTAAATTACTGTAATTAATTTCGTTGCTTTCGGGAATGCTTCTGAGGTACGCTCCGCGCATCCGAAATTTTGATGCAGTTAGAAAAAGGCATCTTAACCCTGTGACGCAAAAAGTTTTGCCTGTACTGAACATTGCTGGGACAATTCTTGGCGCTTTCTCTCACCGCTAAAATTACTGCACTTATTTCCGTTGCTTTTCAGAATGTTTTTGAGGTACGCTCGGCGCATCCGAATTTTCGATGCAGTTAGAAAAAGGCATCTTAACCGTGTGACGCGGAAAGTTTCGCCTGTACTGAACCTTGTTGGGAGAATTCTTGGCCCTTTCTATTACCCCTAAATTGCTCTAAATATTATCGTTGCTTTTTGGAATGCTTTTGAAGTACGCTGAGCGCATCCGAATTTTCGATGTAGTTAGCAAAAGGCATCTTAACGGTGTGACGCAGACAGTTTCGCTTGTACTGAACCTTGCTGGGACAATTCTCGGCGCTTTCTCTGACCCCTAAAATTACTGTATATAATTTCGTTGCTTTTCGGAATGCTTTTGAGGTACGCTCGTCACATCCGAATTTTCGATGCAGTTAGCAAAAGGCACGTTAACCGTGTGACGCAGAAAGTTTCGCCTGTACTGAAACTTGAAGGGAAAATTCTTGGCGCTTTCTCTTACCCCTAAAATTACTGTAAATAATTTCGTTGCTTTTCGGAATGCTTTGAGGTATGCTCGGGGCATCCGAATTTGTGATGCAGTTAGCACAAAGCATCTTATCCGTGTATCGCAGTTAGTTTCACCTGTACTGAAACTTGCTGGGACAATTCTCGGGTTTTTCTGTGACCGCTAAATTACTCTAATTAATTTCGTTACTTTTCGGAATGCTTTTGAGGTATGCCCGGCGCATCCGAATTTTCGATGCAGTAAGCAAAAGGCATCTTAACCGTGTGACGCAGAACGTTTCGCCTGTACTGAACATTGCTGGGACAATTCTTGGGGCTTTGTCTTACCCCTAAAATTACTGTAATTAATTCCGTTGCTTTTCAGAATGTTTCTGAGGTACGCTCGGCACATCCGAATTTTCGATGTAGTTAGTAAAAGGCATCTTAACCGTGTGACGCAGAAAGTTTCGCCTGTACTGAACCTCGTTGGGACAATTCTTGGCGCTTTCTCTGACCCCTAAAATTAGTGTAATAATTTCGTTGCTTTTCGGAATGCTTCAGAGGTAGGCTCGGCGCATCCGAATTTTCGATGCAATTAGCAAAAAGTATCTTAACCTTGTGAAGCAGAAAATTTCGCCTGTACTGAACCTTGCTGGGACAATTCTGGACGCTTTCTCTGACCCCTAAAATTACTGCAATTAATTTCGTTGCTTTTCGGAATGCTTTTAAGGTACGCTCGGCGTATCCGAATTTGTGATGCAGTTAGCACAAAGCATATTAACCGTGTGACGCAGAAATTTTCGCCTGTACTGAAACTTGCTGGGACAATTCTTGGCGCTTTCTCTGACCCCTAAAATTAGTGTAATAATTTGGTTGCTTTTTTGAATGCTTCAGAGGTACGCTCGGCACATCCAAATTTTCGATGCAATTAGCAAAAAGCATATTAAGCGTTTGAGGCAGAAAGTTTCGCCTGTACTGAACCTTTCTGGGACAATTCTGGATGCTTTCTCTGACCCCTAAAATTACTCTAATTAATTTCGTTGCTTTTCGGAATGCTTCAGAGGTACGCTCGGTGCATCCGAATTTTCGATGCAGTTAGCAAAAGGTATCTTAACCGTGTGAAGCAGGAAGTATCGCCTGTACTGAACCTTGCTGGGACAATTCTGGACGCTTTGTCTTACCCCTAAAATTACTGTAATTATTTTTGTTGCTTTTCAGAATGTTTCTGAGGTACGCTCGGTGCATACGAATTTTCGATGCAGTTATCAAAACGTATCTTAACCGTGTGACGCAGAAAGATTCGCCTGTACTGAACCTCATTGGGACAATACTTGGCGCTTTCTCTTACCCATAAAATTACTGTAATTAATTTCGTTGCATTTCGGAATGCTTCTGAGGTACGCTCGGCACATACGAATTTTTGATGTATTTAGCAAAAGGCATCTTAACCGTGTGACGCAGAAAGTTTCGCTAGTACTGAACCTTGCTGCGACAATTCTCAGCGCTTTCTCTGACCCCTAAAATTACTGAAATAATTTCGTTGTTTTTCGGAATGCTTTTGAGGTACACTCGGCACATCCGAATTTTCGATGCAGTTAGCAAAAGGCATCTTAACCGTGTGACGCGGAAATTGTCGCCTGTACTGAAACTTGCTGGGAGAATTCTTGGCGCTTTCTCTTAGCCCTAAAATTACTGTAAATAATTTCGTTGCTTTTCGGAATGCTTTTGAGGTACGCTCGGGGCATCCGAATTTGTGATGCAGTTAGCACAAAGCATTTTATCCGTGTGTCGCAGTTAGTTTCAGCTGTACTGAAACTTGCTGGGACAATTCTCGGAGTTTTCTGTGACCGCTAAATACATCTAATTAATTTCGTTACTTTTCGGAATGCTTTTGAGGTATGCCCGGCGCATCCGAATTTTCGATGCAGTAAGCAAAAGGCATCTTAACCGTGTGACGCAAAAAGTTTCGCCTGTACTGAATATTGCTGGGACAATTCTTGGGGCTTTCTCTTACCCCTAAAATTACTGTAATTAATTCCGTTGCTGTTCAGAATGTTTCTGAGGTACGCTCGGTGCATACGAATTGTCGATGCAGTTAGCAAAAGGTATTTTAACGGTGTGACGCAGAAAGCTTCGCCTGTACTGAACCTTGCTGGGATAATTCTTGGCGCCTTCTCTTACCCCTAAAAAAACTGTAATTAATTTCGTTGCTTTTTGGAGTGCTTTTGAGGTACGCTAGGCGCATCCGAATTTTCGATGCAGTTAGCAAAAGCATCTTAAACGTGTGACGCAGAAAGTTTCGCCGGTACTGAACCTTGCTGGGACAATTCTCGGCGCTTTCTCTGACCCCTAAAATTACTGTATATGATGTCGTTGCTTTTCGGAATGCTTTTGAGGTACGCTCAGCGCATCCGAATTTTTGATGCAATTAGCAAAAGGCATCTTAACCGTGTGACGCAGAAATTTTCGCCTGTACTGAAACTTGCTGGGACAATTCTTCGCGCTTTCTCTTACCCGTAAAATTACTGTAATTAATTTCGTTGCTTTTAGGAATGCTTTTAAGGTACGCTCGGCGTATCCGAATTTGTGATGCAGTTAGCACAAAGCATATTAACCGTGTGTCGCAGTTAGTATCACCTGTACTGAAACTTGCTGGGACAATTCTCGGCGTATTCTCTGACCCCTAAATTACTGTAATTAATTTCGTTGCTTTTCGGAATGCTTTTGAGGTACGCTCGGCACATCCGAATTTTCGATGTAGTTAGCAAAAGGCATCTTAACCGTGTGACGCAGAAAGTTTCGCCTGTACTGAACCTCGTTGGGACAATTCTTGGCGCTTTCTCTGACCCCTAAAATTAGTGTAATAATTTCGTTGCTTTTCGGAATGCTTCAGAGGTACGCTCGGCGTATCCGAATTTGTGATGCAGTTAGCACAAAGCATATTAACCGTGTGACGCAGAAATTTTCGCCTGTACTGAAACTTGCTGGGACAATTCTTGGCGCTTTCTCTGACCCCTAAAATTAGTGTATTAATTTGGTTGCTTTTCTGAATGCTTCAGAGGTACGCTCGGCACATCCAAATTTTCGATGCAATTAGCAAAAAGCATAATAAGCGTTTGAGGCAGAAAGTTTCGCCTGTACTGAACCTTCCTGAGACAATTCTGGATGCTTTCTCTGACCCCTAAAATTACTCTAATTAATTTCGTTGCTTTTCGGAATGCTTTTGAGGGACGCTCGGCGCATCCAAATTTTCGATGCAGTTAGCAAAACGTATCTTAACCGTGTGACACAGAAAGTTTCTCCTGTACTGAACCTTCCTGGGAAAGTTCTTGGCGCTTTCTCTTACCCCTAAAACTACTGTAATTAATTTCGTTGCTTTTACGAATGCTTTTGAGGTACGCTCGGCACGTCCGAATTTTCGATGTAGTTAGCAAAAGGCATCTTAACCGTGTGACGCAGAAAGTTTCGCCTGTACTGAACCTCGTTGGGACAATACTTGGCGCTTTCTCTTACCCCTAAAATTACTGTATTTTATTTCGTTGCTTTTCGGAATGCTTCCGAGGTATGCTCAGCGCATCCGAATTTTCGATGCAATTAGCAAAAGGCATCGTAAGCGTGTGTCGCAGAAATTTTCTCCTGTACTGAAACTTGCTGGGACAATTCTTGGCGCTTTCTCTTACCCCTAAAATTACTGTAATTAATTTCGCTCCTTCTCGGAATGCTTCTGAGGTACGCTCGGCGCATCCGAATTTGTGATGCAGTTAGCACAAAGCATCTTAACCGTGTGCCACCGTTAGTTTCACCTGTACTGAAACTTGCTGGGACAATTCTCGGCGTATTCTCTGACCCCTAAATTACTCTAAATAATTTCGTTGCTTTTCGGAATGATTTTGAGGTATGCTCGGCGCATCCGAATTTTCGATGCAATTAGCAAAAGGTATCTTTACCGCGTGACGCAGAAAGTTTCGCCTGTACTGAACCTTGTTGGGACAATACTTGGCGCTTTCTCTTACCCCTAAAATTACTGTAATTATATTCCCTGCTTTTCGGAATGCTTCTGAGGTACGCTCAGCGCATCGGAATTTTCGATGCAATTAGCAAAAGGCATCTTAACCGTGTGACGCAGAAAGTTTCGCCTGTACTGAACCTTGCTGGGACAATTCTTGGTGCCTTCTCTGACCCCTAAAATTAGTGAAATAATTTCGTTGCTTTTCGGAATGCTTCAGAGGTACGCTCTGCGCATCCGAATTTTCGATGCAATTAGCAAAAAGTATCTTAACCGTGTGAGGCAGAAAATTTCGCCTGTACTGAACCTTGCTGGGACAATTCTGGACGCTTTCTCTGACCCCTAAAATTACTGTATATAATTTCGTTGCTTTTCAGAATGTTTCTGAGGTATGCTCGGTGCATCCGAATTTTCGATGCAGTTAGCAAAAGGTATCTTACCTGTGTGACGCAGAAAATTTCGCCTGTACTGAACCTTGCTGGGACAATTCTTGGCGCTTTCTCTTCCCCTAAAATTACTGTAATTAATTTCGCTCCTTCTCGGAATGCTTCTGAGGTACGCTCAGCGTATCCGAATTTTCGATGCAATTAGAAAAGGCATCTTACCCAGTGACGCAGAAATTTTCGCCTGTACTGAAACTTGCTGGGACAATTCTTGGCGCTTTCTCTTACCCGTAAAATTACTGTAATTAATTTCGTTGCTTTTAGGAATGCCTTTAAGGTACGCTCGGCGTATCCGAATTTGTGATGCAGTTAGCACAAAGCATATTAACCGTGTGTCGCAGTTAGTATCACCTGTACTGAAACTTGCTGGGACAATTCTCGGCGTATTCTCTGACCCCTAAATTACTGTAATTAATTTCGTTGCTTTTCGGAATGCTTTTCAGGTACGCTCGGCACATCCGAATTTTCGATGTAGTTAGCAAAAGGCATCTTAACCGTGTGACGCAGAAAGTTTCGCCTGTACTGAACCTCGTTGGGACAATTCTTGGTGCTTTCTCTGACCCCTAAAATTAGTGTATAAATTTCGTTGCTTTTCGGAATGCTTCAGAGGTACGCTCGGCGCATCCGAATTTTCGATGCAATTAACAAAAAGTATCTTAACTTTGTGAGGCAGAAAATTTCGCCTGTACTGAACCTCGCTGGGACAATTCTGGACGCTTTCTCTGACCCCCAAAATTACTGTATATAATTTCGTTGCTTTTCAGAATGTTTCTGAGGTACGCTCGGTGCATCCGAATTTTCGATGCAATTAGCAAAAGGCATCTTAACCGTGTGACGCAGAAATTTTCGCCTGTACTGAAACTTGCTGGGACAATTCTTGGCGGTTTCTCTTACCCCTAAAATTACTGTAATTAATTTCGTTGCTTTTCGGAATGCTTTTAAGGTACGCTCGGCGTATCCGAATTTGTGATGCAGTTAGCACGAAGCATATTAACCGTGTGACGCAGAAATTTTCGCCTGTACTGAAACTTGCTGGGACAATTCTTGGCGCTTTCTCTGACCCCTAAAATTAGTGTAATAATTTGGTTGCTTTTCTGAATGCTTCAGAGGTACGCTCGGCGCATCCAAATTTTCGATGCAATTAGCAAAAAGCATATTAAGCGTTTGAGGCAGAAAGTTTCGCCTGTACTGAACCTTGCTGGGACAATTCTGGATACTTTCTCTGACCCCTAAGATTACTCTAATTAATTTCGTTGCTTTTCGGAATGCTTTTGAGGGACGCTCGGCGCATCCGAATTTTCGATGTAGTTAGCAAAACGTATCTTCACCGTGTGACACAGAAAGTTTCTCCTGTACTGAACCTTCCTGGGATAATTCTTGGCGCTTTCTCTTACCCCTAAAACTACTGTAATTAATTTCGTTGCTTTTACGAATGCTTCTGATGTACGGTCAGCGCATCCGAATTTTCGATGCAGTTAGCAAAAGGCATCTTAACCATGTGACGCAGAAAGTTTCGCCTGCACTGAACCTTGTTGGGAGAATTCTTGGCGCTTTCTCTTACCCCTGAAATATCTCTAATTAATATCGTTGCTTTTTCGAATGCTTTTGAGGTACGCTCGGCGCATCCGAATTTTCGATGCAGTTAGCAAAAGGTATTTTAAACGTGTGACGCAGAAAGTTTCGCCTGTACCGAACCTTGCTGGGCCAATTCTGGACGCTTTGTCTTACCCCTAAAATTACTGTAATTAATTTCGTTGCTTTTCAGAATGTTTCTGAGGTACGCTCGGTGCATACGAATTTTCGATGCAGTTATCAAAACCTATCATAAACGTGTGACGCAGAAAGTTTCGCCTGTACTGAACCTGGCTAAGAGAATTCTTGGCGCTTTCTCTGACCCCTAAAATTAGGGTAATAATTTCGTTGCTTTTCGGAAAGCTTCAGAGGTACGCTCGGCGCATCCGAGTTTTTGATGCAATTAGCAAAAAGCATCTTAACCGTGTGACGCAGAAAGTTTCTCCTGTACTGAACCTGGCTGGGACAATTCTTGGCGCTTTCTCTGACCCCTAAAATTAGGGTAATAATTTCGTTGCTTTTCTGAATGCTTCAGAGGTACGCTCGGCGCATCCAAATTTTCGATGCACTTAGCAAAAAGCATATTACCCGTTTGAGGTAGAAAGTTTCGCCTGGACTGAACCTTGCTGGGAATATTCTGGATTCTTTCTCTGACCCCTAAAATTACTCTAATTAATTTCGTTGCTTTTCGGAATGATTTTGAGGTACACTCGGTACATCCGAATTTTCGATGCAGTTAGCAAAAGGTATCTTAAACGTGTGACGCAGAAAGTTTCGCCTGTACAGAACATTGCTGGGACAATTCTTGGCGCTTTCTCTTACCCCTAAAATTACTGTAATTAATTCCCTTGCTTTTCAGAATGTTTCTGAGGTACGCTCGGCGCATCCGAATTTTCGATGCAGTTAGCAAAATGTATCTTAACCGTTTGACGCAGAAAGTTTCGCCTGTACTGAAACTTGCTGGGATAATTCTTGGCGCTTTCTCTTACCCCTAAAACTACTGTAATTATATTGGGTTGCTTTTCCGAATGCTTCTGAGGTACGGTCAGCGCATCCGAATTTTCGATGCAGTTAGCAAAAGGCATCTTAACCGTGTGACGCAGAAAGTTTCGCTTGTACTGAACCTTGCTGGGACAATCCTCGGCGCTTTCTCTGACCCCTAAAATTACTGTAATGTATTTCGTCACTTTTCGGAATGCTTTTGAGGTACACTTGGTACATCCGAATTTTTGATGCAGTTAGCAAAAGCTTCTTAACCGTGTGACGCAGAAAGTTTCACCTGTACTGAACCTCGCTTGGACAATTCTCGGCGGTTTCTCTGAACCCTAAAATTAGTGTAAATAATTTCGTTGCTTTTCAGAATGTTTCTGAGGTACACTCAGTGCATCCGAATTTTCGATGCAGTTAGCAAAAGGTATCTTAACCGTGTGACGCAAAAAGTTTCGCCTGTACTGAGCTTTGCTGGGACAATACTGGACGTTTTGTCTTTCCCCTAAAATTACTGTAATTAATTTCGTCTTTTCAGAATGTTTCTGAGGTACGCTCGCTGCATACGAATTTTCGTTGCAGTTAGCAAGACGTATCTTAACCGTGTGACGCAGAAAGTTTCGCCTGTACTGAGCTTTGCTGGGACAATACTTGGCGCTCTCTCTTACCCCTAAAATTACTGTAATTAATGTCGCTTCTTCTCGGAATGCTTCTGAGGTACGCTCAGCGCATCCGAATTTTCGATGCAATTAGCAAAAGGCATCTTAACCGTGTGTCGCAGAAATTTTCGCCTGTACTGAAACTTGCTGGGACAATTCTTGGCGCTTTCTGTTACCCGTAAAATTACTGTAATTATTTCGTTGCTTTGCGGAATGCTTTTAAGGTACGCTCGGCGCATCCGAATTTTCAAAGCAGTTAGCAAAAGGCATCTTAACCGTGTGACGCAGAAATTTTCGCCTGCACTGAAACTTGTGGGACAATTCTTGCCACTTTCTCTTACCCCTAAAATTACTGTAATTTATTTCGTTGCTTTTCTGAATAATTCTGAGGTACGCTCGGCGCATCCGAATTTTCGATGCAGTTAGCAAAACGTATCTTAACCGTGTGACACAGAAAGTTTCTCCTGTACTGAACCTTGCTGGGATAATACTTGGCGCTTTCTCTTACCCCTAAAACTACTGTAATTAATTTCGTTGCTTTTCAGAATGTTTCTGAGGTGCGCTCAGTGCATCCGAATTTTCGATGCAGTTAGCAAAATGTATCTTAACCGTTTGACGCAGAAAGTTTCGCCTGTACTGAGCTTTGCTGGGACAATTCTGGACGCTTTCTCTGACCCCTAAAATTACTGTATATAGTTTCGTTGCTTTTCAGAATGTTTCTGAGGTACGCTCGGTGCATCCGAATTTTTGATGCAGTTAGCAAAAGGTATCTTAACCGTGTGACGCAAAAAGTTTCGCCTGTACTGAGCTTTGCTGGGACAATACTTGGCGCTCTCTCTTACCCTTAAAATTACTGTCATTAATTTCGCTCCTTCTCGGAATGCTTCTGAGGTACGCTCAGCGCATCCGAATTTTCGATGCAATTAGCAAAAGGCATCTTAACCGTGTGACGCAGAAAGTTTCGCCTGTACTGAACCTTGCTGGGACAATTCTGGACGTTTTGTCTTTCCCCTAAAATTACTGTAAATAATTTCGTTGCTTTTCAGAATGTTTCTGAGGTACGCTCGCTGCATACGAATTTTCGTTGCAGTTAGCAAGACGTATCTTAACCGTGTGACGCAGAAAGTTTCGCCTGTACTGAGCTTTGCCGGGACAATACTTGGCGCTCTCTCTTACCCCTAAAATTACTGTAATTAATTTCGCTTCTCGGAATGCTTCTGAGGTACGCTCAGCGCATCCGAATTTTCGATGCAATTAGCAAAAGGCATCTTAACCGTGTGTCGCAGAAATTTTCGCCTGTACTGAAACTTGCTGGGAAAATTCTTGGCGCTTTCTCTTACCCCTAAAATTACTGTAATAAATTTCGTCGCTTTTCGGAATGCTTTTGAGGTACGCTCGGCGCATCCGAATTTGTGATGCAGTTAGCACATAGCATCTTAACCATGTGCCACCGTTAGTTTCACCTGTACTGAATCCTGCTGGCACAATTCTCGGCGTAGTCTCTGACTCCTAAATTACTCTAAATAATTTCGTTGCTTTTCGGAATGCTTTTGAGGTATGCTCGGCGCATCCGAATTTTCGATGCAGTTAGCAAAAGGTATCTTAACCATGTGACGCACAAAATGTCGCCTGTACCGAACCTTGTTGGGACACTACTTGGCGCTTTCTCTTAACCCTAAAATTACTGTTATTATTTCCCTGCTTTTCGGAATGCTTCTGAGGTACGCTCAGCGCATCGGAATTTTCGATGCAATTAGCAAAAGGCATCTTAACCGTGTGACGCAGAAAGTTTCGCCTGTACTGAGCTTTGCTGGGACAATTCTGGACGCTTTCTCTGACCCCTAAAATTACTGTATATAGTTTCGTTGCTTTTCAGAATGTTTCTGAGGTACGCTCGGTGCATCCGAATTTTTGATGCAGTTAGCAAAAGGTATCTTAACCGTGTGACGCAAAAAGTTTCGCCTGTACTGAGCTTTGCTGGGACAATACTTGGCGCTCTCTCTTACCCTTAAAATTACTGTAATTAATTTCGCTCCTTCTCGGAATGCTTCTGAGGTACGCTCAGCGCATCCGAATTTTCGATCCAATTAGCAAAAGGCATCTTAACCGTGTGACGCAGAAAGTTTCGCCTGTACTGAACCTTGCTGGGACAATTCTGGACGTTTTGTCTTTCCCCTAAAATTACTGTAAATAATTTCGTTGCTTTTCAGAATGTTTCTGAGGTACGCTCGCTGCATACGAATTTTCGTTGCAGTTAGCAAGACGTATCTTAACCGTGTGACGCAGAAAGTTTCGCCTGTACTGAGCTTTGCCGGGACAATACTTGGCGCTCTCTCTTACCCCTAAAATTACTGTAATTAATTTCGCTTCTCGGAATGCTTCTGAGGTACGCTCAGCGCATCCGAATTTTCGATGCAATTAGCAAAAGGCATCTTAACCGTGTGTCGCAGAAATTTTCGCCTGTACTGAAACTTGCTGGGAAAATTCTTGGCGCTTTCTCTTACCCCTAAAATTACTGTAATAAATTTCGTCGCTTTTCGGAATGCTTTTGAGGTACGCTCGGCGCATCCGAATTTATGATGCAGTTAGCACATAGCATCTTAACCGTGTGCCACCGTTAGTTTCACCTGTACTGAAACCTGCTGGCACAATTCTCGGCGTAGTCTCTGACTCCTAAATTACTCTAAATAATTTCGTTGCTTTTCGGAATGCTTTTGAGGTATGCTCGGCGCATCCGAATTTTCGATGCAGTTAGCAAAAGGTATCTTAACCATGTGACGCACAAAATGTCGCCTGTACCGAACCTTGTTGGGACACTACTTGGCGCTTTCTCTTAACCCTAAAATTACTGTTATTATTTCCCTGCTTTTCGGAATGCTTCTGAGGTACGCTCAGCGCATCGGAATTTTCGATGCAATTAGCAAAAGGCATCTTAACCGTGTGACGCAGAAAGTTTCGCCTGTACTGAGCTTTGCTGGGACAATTCTGGACGCTTTCTCTGACCCCTAAAATTACTGTATATAGTTTCGTTGCTTTTCAGAATGTTTCTGAGGTACGCTCGGTGCATCCGAATTTTTGATGCAGTTAGCAAAAGGTATCTTAACCGTGTGACGCAAAAAGTTTCGCCTGTACTGAGCTTTGCTGGGACAATACTTGGCGCTCTCTCTTACCCTTAAAATTACTGTAATTAATTTCGCTCCTTCTCGGAATGCTTCTGAGGTACGCTCAGCGCATCCGAATTTTCGATCCAATTAGCAAAAGGCATCTTAACCGTGTGACGCAGAAAGTTTCGCCTGTACTGAACCTTGCTGGGACAATTCTGGACGTTTTGTCTTTCCCCTAAAATTACTGTAAATAATTTCGTTGCTTTTCAGAATGTTTCTGAGGTACGCTCGCTGCATACGAATTTTCGTTGCAGTTAGCAAGACGTATCTTAACCGTGTGACGCAGAAAGTTTCGCCTGTACTGAGCTTTGCCGGGACAATACTTGGCGCTCTCTCTTACCCCTAAAATTACTGTAATTAATTTCGCTTCTCGGAATGCTTCTGAGGTACGCTCAGCGCATCCGAATTTTCGATGCAATTAGCAAAAGGCATCTTAACCGTGTGTCGCAGAAATTTTCGCCTGTACTGAAATTTGCTGGGAAAATTCTTGGCGCTTTCTCTTACCCCTAAAATTACTGTAATAAATTTCGTCGCTTTTCGGAATGCTTTTGAGGTACGCTCGGCGCATCCGAATTTATGATGCAGTTAGCACATAGCATCTTAACCGTGTGCCACCGTTAGTTTCACCTGTACTGAAACCTGCTGGCACAATTCTCGGCGTAGTCTCTGACTCCTAAATTACTCTAAATAATTTCGTTGCTTTTCGGAATGCTTTTGAGGTATGCTCGGCGCATCCGAATTTTCGATGCAGTTAGCAAAAGGTATCTTAACCATGTGACGCACAAAATGTCGCCTGGACCGAACCTTGTTGGGACACTACTTGGCGCTTTCTCTTAACCCTAAAATTACTGTTATTAATTTCCCTGCTTTTCGGAATGCTTCTGAGGTACGCTCAGCGCATCGGAATTTTCGATGCAATTAGCAAAAGGCATCTTAACCGTGTGACGCAGAAAGTTTCGCCTGTACTGAACCTTGCTGTGACAATACTTGGCGCTTTCTCTTACCCCTAAAATTACTGTAATTTATGTCGTTGCTTTTCTGAATAATTCTGAGGTACGCTCGGCGCATCCGAATTTTCGATGCAGTTAGCAAAACGTATCTTAACCGTGTGACACAGAAAGTTTCTCCTGTACTGAACCTTGCTGGGATAATACTTGGCGCTTTCTCTTACCCCTAAAACTACTGTAATTAATTTCGTTGCTTTTCAGAATGTTTCTGAGGCGCGCTCAGTGCATCCGAATTTTCGATGCAGTTAGCAAAAGGTATCTTAACCGTGTGACGCAGAAAGTTTCGCCTGTACTGAGCTTTGCTGGGACAATTCTGGACGCTTTCTCTGACCCCTAAAATTACTGTATATAATTTCGTTGCTTTTCAGAATGTTTCTGAGGTACGCTCGGTGCATCCGAATTTTTGATGCAGTTAGCAAAAGGTATCTTAACCTTGTGACGCAGAAAGTTTCGCCTGTACTGAAACTTGCTGGGACAATCTTTGGCGCTTTCTGTTACCCGTAAAATTACTGTAATTAATTTCGTTGCTTTTCGGAATGCTTTTAAGGTACGCTCGGCGTATCCGAATTTGTGATGCAGTTAGCACAAAGCATATTAACCGTGTGTCGCAGTTAGTATCACCTGTACTGAAACTTGCTGGGACAATTCTTGGCGCTTTCTCTTACCCCTAAAATTACTGTAATTAATTTCGCTCCTTCTTGGAATGCTTCTGAGGGACGCTCAGCGCATCTGAATTTTCGATGCAGTTAGCAAAAGCTTCTTAAACATGTGACGCAGAAAGTTTCAGCTGTACTGAACCTCGCTTGGACAATTTTCGGCGCTTTCTGTGACCCCTAAAATTAGTGTAATGAATTTGGTTGCTTTTCAGAATGTTTCTGAGGTACACTCAGTGCATCCGACTTTTCGATGCAGTTAGCAAAAGGTAGCTTAACCGTGTGACGCAGAAAGTTTCGCCTGTACTGAGCTTTGCTAGGACAATACTTGGCGCTCTCTCTTACCCCTAAAATTACTGTAATTAATTTCGCTCCTTCTCGGAATGCTTCTGAGGTACGCTCAGCGCATCCGAATTTTCGATGCAATTAGCAAAAGGCATCTTAACCATGTGACGCAGAAATTTTCGCCTGTCCTGAAACTTGCTGGGACAATCTTTGGCGCTTTCTGTTACCCGTAAAATTACTGTAATTAATTTCGTTGCTTTTCGGAATGCTTTTAAGGTACGCTCGGCGTATCCGAATTTGTGATGCAGTTAGCACAAAGCATATTAACCGTGTGTCGCAGTTAGTATCACCTGTACTGAAACTTGCTGGGACAATTCTCGGCGTATTCTCTGACCCCTAAATTACTCTAATTAATTTCGTTGCTTTTCGGAATGCTTTTGAGGTATGCTCGGCGCATCCGAATTTTCGATGCAGTTAGCAAAAGGCATCTTAACCGTGTGACGCAGAAATTTTTGCCTGCACTGAAACTTGCTGGGACAATTCTTGGCACTTTCTCTTACCCCTAAAATTACAGTAATTTATTTCGTTGCTTATCGCAATGCTTTTGAGGTACGCTCGGCACATCCGAATTTTCGATGTAGTTAGCAAAAGGCATCTTAACTGTGTGACGCAGAAAGTTTCGCCTGTACTGAACCTCGTTGGGACAATACTTGGCGCTTTCTCTTACCCCTAAAATTACTGTAATTTATTTCGTTGCTTTTCTGAATAATTCTGAGGTACGCTCGGTGCATCCGAATTTTCGATGCAGTTAGCAAAACGTATCTTAACCGTGTGACACAGAAAGTTTCTCGTGTACTGAACCTTGCTGGGATAATACTTGGCGCTTTCTCTTACCCCTAAAACTACTATAATTAATTTCGTTGCTTTTCCGAATGCTTCTGAGGTACGGTCAGCGCATCCCAATTTTCGATGCAGTTAGCAAAAGGCATCTTAACCATGTGACGCGGAAAGTTTCGCCTGCACTGAACCTTGTTGGGAGAATTCTTGACGCTTTCTCTTACCCCTAAAATAACTCTAATTGATATCGTTGCTTTTTCAAATGCTTTTGAGGTACGCTCGGCGCATCCGAATTTTCGATGTAGTTAGCAAAAGGCATCTTAACCGTGTGACGCAGAAAGTTTCGCCTGTACTGAACCTTGTGGGACAATACTTGGCGCTTTCTCTTACCCCTAAAATTACTGTAATTTATTTTGTTGCTTTTCTGAATAATTCTGAGGTACGCTCGGCGCATCCGAATTTTCGATGCAGTTAGCAAAACGTATCTTAACCGTGTGACACAGAAAGTTTCTCCTGTACTGAACCTTGCTGGGATAATACTTGGCGCTTTCTCTTATCCCTAAAACTACTGTAATTAATTTCGTTGCTTTTCAGAATGTTTCTGAGGTGCGCTCAGTGCATCCGAATTTTCGATGCAGTTAGCAAAAGGTATCTTAACCGTGTGACGCAGAAAGTTTCGTGTGTACTGAGTTTTGCTGGGACAATACTTGGCGCTTTCTCTGACCCCTAAAATTAGGGTAATAATTTCGTTGCTTTTCGGAATGCTTCAGAGGTACGCTCGGTGCATCCAAATTTTTGATGCAGTTAGCAAAAGGCATCTTGACCGTGTGACGCAGAAAATTTCACCTGTACTGAACCTCGCTGGGACAATTCTCGGCGCTTTCTCTGACCGCTAAAATTAGTGTAAATAATTTCGTTGCTTTTCGGAATGCTTTTGGGGTACGCTCAGCGCATCCGAATTTCCGATGCAATTAGCAAAAGGCATCTTGACCGTGTGACGCGGAAATTGTCGCCTGTACTGAAACTTGCTGGGAGAATTCTTGGCGCTTTCTCTTAGCCCTAAAATTACTGTAAATAATTTCGTTGCTTTTCGGAATGCTTTTGAGGTACGCTCGGGGCATCCGAATTTGTGATGCAGTTAGCACAAAGCATCTTATCCGTGTCGCAGTTAGTTTCACCTGTAGTGAAACTTGCTGGGACAATTCTCGGCGTTTTCTGTGACCGCTAAATACATCTAAATAATTTCGTTACTTTTCGGAATGCTTTTGAGGTATGCCCGGCGCATCCGAATTTTCGATGCAGTAAGCAAAAGGCATCTTAACCGTGTGAGGCAGAAAGTTTCGCCTGTACTGAACATTGCTGGGACAATTCTTGGGACTTTCTCTTACCCCTAAAATTACTGTAATTAATACCGTTGCTTTTCAGAATGTTTCTGAGGTACGCTCGGTGCATCCGAATTTTCGATGCAGTTAGCAAAAGGTATTTTAACGGTGTGACGCAGAAAGTTTCGCCTGTACTGAACCTTGCTGAAACAATTCATGACGCTTTCTCTGACCCCTAAAATTACTGTAGTTATTTCGTTGCTTTTTGGAGTGCTTTTGAGGTACGCTAGGCGCATCCGAATTTTCGATGCAGTTAGCAAAAGCATCTTAAACGTGTGACGCAGAAAGTTTCGCCGGTACTGAACCTTGCTGGGACAATTCTCGGCGCTTTCTCTGACCCCTAAAATTACTGTATATATTGTCGTTGCTTTTCGGAATGCTTTTGAGGTACGCTCGGCACATCCGTATTTTCGATGCAGTTAGCAAAAGGCACGTTAACCGTGCGACGCAGAAAGCTTCGCCTGTACTGAACCTTGCTGGTATAATTCTTGGCGCTTTCTCTTACCACTAAAATTACTGCAATTAATTTCGTTGCTTTCCGGAATGCTTCTGAGGTACGCTCGGCACATCCGAATTTTCGATGCAGTTAGCAACAGGCATCTTAACCGTGTGACGCAGAAAGTTTCGCTTGTACTGAACCTTGCTGCGACAATTCTCGGTGCTTTCTCTGACCCCTAAAATTGCTGAAATAATTTCGTTGCTTTCCGGAATGCTTTTGAGGTACACTCGGCACATCCGAACTTTAGATGCAGTTAGCAAGAGGCATCCTAAACGTGTGACGCAGAAAGTTTCGCCTGTACTGTACCTTGCTGAAACAATTCATGACGCTTTCACTGACCCCTAAAATTGCAGTAATTATATGGTTGCTTTTTGGAGTGCTTTTGAGGTACGCTAGGCGCATCCGAATTTTCGATGCAGTTAGCAAAAGGCAACTTAACCGTGTGGCGCAGAAAGTTTTGCCTGTACTGAACCTTGCTGGGAGAATTCTCGGCGCTTTCTCTTACCCCTAAAACAACTGTAATTAATTTCGTTGCTTTTCCGAATGCTTCTGAGGTACGGTCAGCGCATCCGAATTTTCGATGCAGTTAGCAAAAGCATCTTAACCGTGTGACGCAGAAAGTGTCGCCGGTACTGAACCTTGCTGGGACAATTCTCGGCGCTTTCTCTGACCCCTAAAATTACCGTATATAATGTCGTTGCTTTTCGGAATGCTTTTGAGGTACGCTCGGCACATCCGAATTTTCGATGCAGTTAGCAAAAGGCACGTTAACCGTGTGACGCAGAAAGTTTCGCCTGTACTGAACCTTGCTGGTATAATTCTTGGCGCTTTCTCTTACCCCTAAAATTACTGTAAATTTTTCGTTGCTTTTCGGAAAGATTTTGAGGTACGTTCGGTGCATCCGAATTTTCAATGCAGTTAGCAAAAGGCATCTTAACCTTGTGACGCATGAAGTTTCGCTTGTACTGAATCTTGCTTGGACAATTCTCGGTGCCTTCTCTGACCCCTAAAATTACTGTGATGAATTTCGTTGCTTTTCGGAATGCTTTGGACGTACACTCGGCACCTCCAAATTTTTGATGCAGTTAGCAAAAGGCATCTTAACCGTGTGACGCAGAAAGTTTCACCCGTACTGAACCTCGCTTGGATAATTCTCGGCGCTTTCTCTGACCCCTAAAATTAGTGTAATAAATTTCGTTGCTTTTCGGAATGCTTTGCGGGTACGCTCGGCACATGCGAATTTTCTATGGAGTTAGCAACAGGCCTCTTAATATTGAGACACAGAAAGTTTCGCCTGTACTGAACCTTGCTGCGACAATTCTTGGCGCTTTCTCTGATACTTAAAATTACTGTAATTAATTTCGTTGCCTTGCGGAATGCTTCTGAGGTACGCTCGGCGCATCCGAATTTTTGATGCAGTTAGAAAAAGGCATCATAACCGTGTGACGCAAAAAGTTTCGCCTGTACTGAACCTTGTTGGGAGAATTCTTGGCGCTTTCTCTTACCCCTAAAATTACTCTAATTATTATCGTTGCTTTTTGGAAATTTTTTAAGGTACGCTCGGCGCATCCGAATTTTCGATGTAGTTACCAAAGGCATCTCAACTGTGTGACGCAGAAAGTTTCGCCTGTACTGAACCTTGTTGGGACAAATCTTGGCGCTTTCTCTTACCCCTAAAATTACTCTAATTATTATAGTTGCTTTTTGGAATGCTTTTGAGGTACGCTCGGCGCATCCGAATTTTCAATGCAGTTAGAAAAAGGCATCTTAACCGTGTGACGCAGAAAGTTTCGCCTGTACTGAACCTTGTGGGACAATACTTGGCGCTTTCTCTTACCCCTAAAATTACTGTAATTTATTTTGTTGCTTTTCTGAATAATTCTGAGGTACGCTCGGCGCATCCGAATTTTCGATGCAGTTAGCAAAACGTATCTTAACCGTGTGACACAGAAAGTTTCTCCTGTACTGAACCTTGCTGGGATAATACTTGGCGCTTTCTCTTATCCCTAAAACTACTGTAATTAATTTCGTTGCTTTTCAGAATGTTTCTGAGGTGCGCTCAGTGCATCCGAATTTTCGATGCAGTTAGCAAAAGGTATCTTAACCGTGTGACGCAGAAAGTTTCGTGTGTACTGAGTTTTGCTGGGACAATACTTGGCGCTTTCTCTGACCCCTAAAATTAGGGTAATAATTTCGTTGCTTTTCGGAATGCTTCAGAGGTACGCTCGGTGCATCCAAATTTTTGATGCAGTTAGCAAAAGGCATCTTGACCGTGTGACGCAGAAAATTTCACCTGTACTGAACCTCGCTGGGACAATTCTCGGCGCTTTCTCTGACCGCTAAAATTAGTGTAAATAATTTCGTTGCTTTTCGGAATGCTTTTGGGGTACGCTCAGCGCATCCGAATTTCCGATGCAATTAGCAAAAGGCATCTTGACCGTGTGACGCGGAAATTGTCGCCTGTACTGAAACTTGCTGGGAGAATTCTTGGCGCTTTCTCTTAGCCCTAAAATTACTGTAAATAATTTCGTTGCTTTTCGGAATGCTTTTGAGGTACGCTCGGGGCATCCGAATTTGTGATGCAGTTAGCACAAAGCATCTTATCCGTGTCGCAGTTAGTTTCACCTGTAGTGAAACTTGCTGGGACAATTCTCGGCGTTTTCTGTGACCGCTAAATACATCTAAATAATTTCGTTACTTTTCGGAATGCTTTTGAGGTATGCCCGGCGCATCCGAATTTTCGATGCAGTAAGCAAAAGGCATCTTAACCGTGTGAGGCAGAAAGTTTCGCCTGTACTGAACATTGCTGGGACAATTCTTGGGACTTTCTCTTACCCCTAAAATTACTGTAATTAATTCCGTTGCTTTTCAGAATGTTTCTGAGGTACGCTCGGTGCATCCGAATTTTCGATGCAGTTAGCAAAAGGTATTTTAACGGTGTGACGCAGAAAGTTTCGCCTGTACTGAACCTTGCTGAAACAATTCATGACGCTTTCTCTGACCCCTAAAATTACTGTAGTTATTTCGTTGCTTTTTGGAGTGCTTTTGAGGTACGCTAGGCGCATCCGAATTTTCGATGCAGTTAGCAAAAGCATCTTAAACGTGTGACGCAGAAAGTTTCGCCGGTACTGAACCTTGCTGGGACAATTCTCGGCGCTTTCTCTGACCCCTAAAATTACTGTATATATTGTCGTTGCTTTTCGGAATGCTTTTGAGGTACGCTCGGCACATCCGTATTTTCGATGCAGTTAGCAAAAGGCACGTTAACCGTGCGACGCAGAAAGCTTCGCCTGTACTGAACCTTGCTGGTATAATTCTTGGCGCTTTCTCTTACCACTAAAATTACTGCAATTAATTTCGTTGCTTTCCGGAATGCTTCTGAGGTACGCTCGGCACATCCGAATTTTCGATGCAGTTAGCAACAGGCATCTTAACCGTGTGACGCAGAAAGTTTCGCTTGTACTGAACCTTGCTGCGACAATTCTCGGTGCTTTCTCTGACCCCTAAAATTGCTGAAATAATTTCGTTGCTTTCCGGAATGCTTTTGAGGTACACTCGGCACATCCGAACTTTAGATGCAGTTAGCAAGAGGCATCCTAAACGTGTGACGCAGAAAGTTTCGCCTGTACTGTACCTTGCTGAAACAATTCATGACGCTTTCACTGACCCCTAAAATTGCAGTAATTATATGGTTGCTTTTTGGAGTGCTTTTGAGGTACGCTAGGCGCATCCGAATTTTCGATGCAGTTAGCAAAAGGCAACTTAACCGTGTGGCGCAGAAAGTTTTGCCTGTACTGAACCTTGCTGGGAGAATTCTCGGCGCTTTCTCTTACCCCTAAAACAACTGTAATTAATTTCGTTGCTTTTCCGAATGCTTCTGAGGTACGGTCAGCGCATCCGAATTTTCGATGCAGTTAGCAAAAGCATCTTAACCGTGTGACGCAGAAAGTGTCGCCGGTACTGAACCTTGCTGGGACAATTCTCGGCGCTTTCTCTGACCCCTAAAATTACCGTATATAATGTCGTTGCTTTTCGGAATGCTTTTGAGGTACGCTCGGCACATCCGAATTTTCGATGCAGTTAGCAAAAGGCACGTTAACCGTGTGACGCAGAAAGTTTCGCCTGTACTGAACCTTGCTGGTATAATTCTTGGCGCTTTCTCTTACCCCTAAAATTACTGTAAATATTTCGTTGCTTTTCGGAAAGATTTTGAGGTACGTTCGGTGCATCCGAATTTTCAATGCAGTTAGCAAAAGGCATCTTAACCTTGTGACGCATGAAGTTTCGCTTGTACTGAATCTTGCTTGGACAATTCTCGGTGCCTTCTCTGACCCCTAAAATTACTGTGATGAATTTCGTTGCTTTTCGGAATGCTTTGGACGTACACTCGGCACCTCCAAATTTTTGATGCAGTTAGCAAAAGGCATCTTAACCGTGTGACGCAGAAAGTTTCACCCGTACTGAACCTCGCTTGGATAATTCTCGGCGCTTTCTCTGACCCCTAAAATTAGTGTAATAAATTTCGTTGCTTTTCGGAATGCTTTGCGGGTACGCTCGGCACATGCGAATTTTCTATGGAGTTAGCAACAGGCCTCTTAATATTGAGACACAGAAAGTTTCGCCTGTACTGAACCTTGCTGCGACAATTCTTGGCGCTTTCTCTGATACTTAAAATTACTGTAATTAATTTCGTTGCCTTGCGGAATGCTTCTGAGGTACGCTCGGCGCATCCGAATTTTTGATGCAGTTAGAAAAAGGCATCATAACCGTGTGACGCAAAAAGTTTCGCCTGTACTGAACCTTGTTGGGAGAATTCTTGGCGCTTTCTCTTACCCCTAAAATTACTCTAATTATTATCGTTGCTTTTTGGAAATTTTTTAAGGTACGCTCGGCGCATCCGAATTTTCGATGTAGTTACCAAAGGCATCTCAACTGTGTGACGCAGAAAGTTTCGCCTGTACTGAACCTTGTTGGGACAAATCTTGGCGCTTTCTCTTACCCCTAAAATTACTCTAATTATTATAGTTGCTTTTTGGAATGCTTTTGAGGTACGCTCGGCGCATCCGAATTTTCAATGCAGTTAGAAAAAGGCATCTTAACCGTGTGACGCAGAAAGTTTCGCCTGTACTGAACCTTGTTGGGAGAATTCTTGGCTCTTTCTCTTACCCCTAAAATTTCTCTAACTATTATCGTTGCTTTTCGGAATGCTTTTGAGGTACGCTCGGCGCATCCGAATTTTCGATGTAGTTAGCAAAAGGTATCTTAACCGTGTGACGCAGAAAGTTTCGTGTGTACTGAGTTTTGCTGGGACAATACTTGGCGCTCTCTCTTACCCCTAAAATTACTGGAATTAATTTCGCTCCTTCTCGGAATGCTTCTGAGGTACGCTCAGCGCATCCGAATTTTCGATGCAATTAGCAAAAGGCATCTTAACCGTGTGACGCCGAAATTTTCGCCTGTACTGAACCTGGCTGGGAGAATTCTTGGCGCTTTCTCTGACCCCTAAAATTAGGGTAATAATTTCGTTGCTTTTCGGAATGCTTCAGAGGTACGCTCGGTGCATCCAAATTTTTGATGCAGTTAGCAAAAGGCATCTTGACCGTGTGACGCAGAAAATTTAACCTGTACTGAACCTCGCTGGGACAATTCTCGGCGCTTTCTCTGACCGCTAAAATTAGTGTAAATAATTTCGTTGCTTTTCGGAATGCTTTTGGGGTACGCTCAGCGCATCCGAATTTCCGATGCAATTAGCAAAAGGCATCTTAACCGTGTGACGCGGAAATTGTCGCCTGTACTGAAACTTGGTGGGAGAATTCTTGGCGCTTTCTCTTAGCCCTAAAATTACTGTAAATAATTTCGTTGCTTTTCGGAATGCTTTTGAGGTACGCTCGGGGCATCCGAATTTGTGATGCAGTTAGCACAAAGCATCTTATCCGTGTCGCAGTTAGTTTCACCTGTAGTGAAACTTGCTGGGACAATTCTCGGCGTTTTCTGTGACCGCTAAATACATCTAAATAATTTCGTTACTTTTCGGAATGCTTTTGAGGTATGCCCGGCGCATCCGAATTTTCGATGCAGTAAGCAAAAGGCATCTTAACCGTGTGAGGCAGAAAGTTTCGCCTGTACTGAACATTGCTGGGACAATTCTTGGGACTTTCTCTTACCCCTAAAATTACTGTAATTAATTCCGTTGCTTTTCAGAATGTTTCTGAGGTACGCTCGGTGCATCCGAATTTTCGATGCAGTTAGCAAAAGGTATTTTAACGGTGTGACGCAGAAAGTTTCGCCTGTACTGAACCTTGCTGAAACAATTCATGACGCTTTCTCTGACCCCTAAAATTACTGTAGTTATTTCGTTGCTTTTTGGAGTGCTTTTGAGGTACGCTAGGCGCATCCGAATTTTCGATGCAGTTAGCAAAAGCATCCTAAACGTGTGACGCAGAAAGTTTCGCCGGTACTGAACCTTGCTGGGACAATTCTCGGCGCTTTCTCTGACCCCTAAAATTACTGTATATATTGTCGTTGCTTTTCGGAATGCTTTTTAGGTACGCTCGGCACATCCGTATTTTCGATGCAGTTAGCAAAAAGCACGTTAACCGTGTGACGCAGAAAGTTTCGCCTGTACTGAACCTTGCTGGTATAATTCTTGGCGCTTTCTCTTACCCCTAAAATTACTGCAATTAATTTCGTTGCTTTCCGGAATGCTTCTGAGGTACGCTCGGCACATCCGAATTTTCGATGCAGTTAGCAACAGGCATCTTAACCGTGTGACGCAGAAAGTTTCGCTTGTACTGAACCTTGCTGCGACAATTCTCGGTGCTTTCTCTGACCCCTAAAATTGCTGAAATAATTTCGTTGCTTTCCGGAATGCTTTTGAGGTACACTCGGCACATCCGAACTTTAGATGCAGTTAGCAAGAGGCATCCTAAACGTGTGACGCAGAAAGTTTCGCCTGTACTGTACCTTGCTGAAACAATTCATGACGCTTTCACTGACCCCTAAAATTACAGTAATTATATGGTTGCTTTTTGGAGTGCTTTTGAGGTACGCTAGGCGCATCCGAATTTTCGATGCAGTTAGCAAAAGGCAACTTAACCGTGTGGCGCAGAAAGTTTTGCCTGTACTGAACCTTGCTGGGAGAATTCTCGGCGCTTTCTCTTACCCCTAAAACAACTGTAATTAATTTCGTTGCTTTTCCGAACGCTTCTGAGGTACGGTCAGCGCATCCGAATTTTCGATGCAGTTAGCAAAAGCATCTTAACCGTGTGACGCAGAAAGTGTCGCCGGTACTGAACCTTGCTGGGACAATTCTCGGCGCTTTCTCTGACCCCTAAAATTACCGTATATAATGTCGTTGCTTTTCGGAATGCTTTTGAGGTACGCTCGGCACATCCGAATTTTCGATGCAGTTACCAAAAGGCACGTTAACCGTGTGACGCAGAACTTTCGCCTGTACTGAACCTTGCTGGTATAATTCTTGGCGCTTTCTCTTACCCCTAAAATTACTGTAAATTTTTCGTTGCTTTTCGGAAAGATTTTGAGGTACGTTCGGTGCATCCGAATTTTCAATGCAGTTAGCAAAAGGCATCTTAACCTTGTGACGCATGAAGTTTCGCTTGTACTGAATCTTGCTTGGACAATTCTCGGTGCCTTCTCTGACCCCTAAAATTACTGAGATGAATTTCGTTGCTTTTCGGAATGCTTTGGACGTACACTCGGCACCTCCAAATTTTTGATGCAGTTAGCAAAAGGCATCTTAACCGTGTGACGCAGAAAGTTTCACCTGTACTGAACCTCGCTTGGATAATTCTCGGCGCTTTCTCTGACCCCTAAAATTAGTGTAATAAATTTCGTTGCTTTTCGGAATGCTTTGCGGGTACGCTCGGCACATGCGAATTTTCTATGGAGTTAGCAACAGGCCTCTTAATAGTGAGACACAGAAAGTTTCGCCTGTACTGAACCTTGCTGCGACAATTCTTGGCGCTTTCTCTGATACTTAAAATTACTGTAATTAATTTCGTTGCCTTGCGGAATGCTTCTGAGGTACGCTCGGCGCATCCGAATTTTTGATGCAGTTAGAAAAAGGCATCATAACCGTGTGACGCAGAAAGTTTCGCCTGTACTGAACCTTGTTGGGAGAATTCTTGGCGCTTTCTCTTACCCCTAAAATTACTCTAATTATTATCGTTGCTTTTTGGAAATTTTTAAGGTACGCTCGGCGCATCCGAATTTTCGATGTAGTTACCAAAGGCATCTCAACTGTGTGACGCAGAAAGTTTCGCCTGTACTGAACCTTGTTGGGACAAATCTTGGCGCTTTCTCTTACCCCTAAAATTACTCTAATTATTATAGTTGCTTTTTGGAATGCTTTTGAGGTACGCTCGGCGCATCCGAATTTTCAATGCAGTTAGAAAAAGGCATCTTAACCGTGTGACGCAGAAAGTTTCGCCTGTACTGAACCTTGTTGGGAGAATTCTTGGCTCTTTCTCTTACCCCTAAAATTTCTCTAAATATTATCGTTGCTTTTCGGAATGCTTTTGAGGTACGCTCGGCGCATCCGAATTTTCGATGTAGTTACCAAAGGCATCTTAACCGTGTGACGCACAAAGTTTCGCTTGTACTGAACCTTGTTGTCACAATCCTTGGCGCTTTCTCTGATACCTAAAATTACTGTAAATAATTTCGTTGCTTTTCGGAATGCTTTTGAGGTACGCTCGGCACATCCGAATTTTCGATGCAGTTAGCAAAAGGCCTCTTAATCGTGTGACGCAGAAAGTTTTGCCTGTACTGAACATTGCTGGGACAATTCTTGGCGCTTTCTATTACCCCTAAAATTACTCTAATTATTATCGTTGCTTTTTGGAATGCTTTTGAGGTACGCTCGGCGCATCCGAATTTTCAATGCAGTTAGAAAAAGCCATCTTAACCGTGTGAGGCAGAAAGTTTCGCTTGTACTGAACCTTGTTTAGAGAATTCTTGGCGGTTTCTCTTACCCCTAAAATTACTCTAATTATTATCTTTGCTTTTTGGAATGCTTTTGAGGTACGCTCGGCACATGCGAATTTTCGGTGCAGTTAGCAAAAGGCCTCTTAATCGTGTGACGCAGAAAGTTTCGCCGGTACTGAACCTTGCTGCGACAATTCTTGGCGCTTTCTCTGATACCTTAAATTACTGTAATTAATTTCGTTGCTTTCGGGAATGCTTCTGAGGTACGCTCCGCGCATCCGAAATTTTGATGCAGTTAGAAAAAGGCATCTTAACCCTGTGACGCAAAAAGTTTCGCCTGTACTGAACATTGCTGGGACAATTATTGGCGCTTTCTCTCACCGCTAAAATTACTGCACTTATTTCCGTTGCTTTTCAGAATGTTTTTGAGGTACGCTCGGCGCATCCGAATTTTCGATGCAGTTAGAAAAAGGCATCTTAACCGTTTGACGCGGAAAGTTTCGCCTGTACTGAACCTTGTTGGGAGAATTCTTGGCCCTTTCTATTACCCCTAAATTGCTCTAAATAATATCGTTGCTTTTTGGAATGCTTTTGAAGTACGCTCAGCGCATCCGAATTTTCGATGTAGTTAGCAAAAGGCATCTTAACGGTGTGACGCAGACAGTTTCGCTTGTACTGAACCTTGTTGGGACAATTCTCGGCGATTTCTCTGACCCCTAAAATTACTGTATATTATTTCGTTGCTTTTCCGAATGCTTTTGAGGTACGCTCGGCACATCCGAATTTTCGATGCAGTTAGCAAAAGGCACGTTAACCGTGTGACGTAGAAAGTTTCGCCTGTACTGAACCTCGCTGGGACAATTCTCAGCGCTTTCTCTGACCGTTAAAATTAGTGTAAATAATTTCGTTGCTTTTCGGAATGCTTTTGGGGTACGCTCAGCGCATCCGAATTTTCGATGCAATCCGCAAAAGGCATCTTAACCCTGTGACGCGGAAATTGTCGCCTGTATTGAAACTTGAAGGGAAAATTCTTGGCGCTTTCTCTTACCCCTAAAATTACTGTAAATAATTTCGTTGCTTTTCGGAATGCTTTTGAGGTATGCTCGGGGCAACCGAATTTGTGATGCAGTTAGCACAAAGCATCTTATCCGTGTGTCGCAGTTAGTTTCACCTGTACTGAAACTTGCTGCGACAATTCTCGGGGTTTTCTGTGACCGCTAAATTACTCTAACTATTTCGTTACTTTTCGGAATGCTTTTGAGGTATGCCCGGCGCATCCGAATTTTCGATGCAGTAAGCAAAAGGCATCTTAACCGTGTGACGCAGAACGTTTCGCCTGTACTGAACATTGCTGGGACCATTCTTGGGGCTTTGTCTTACCCCTAAAATTACTGTAATTATTTCCGTTGCTTTTCAGAATGTTTCTGAGGTACTCTCGGTGCATCCGAATTTTCGATGCAGTTAGCAAAAAAGTATCTTAACGGTGTGACGCAGAAAGTTTCGCCTGTACTGAACCTTGCTGGGATAATTCTTGGCGCTTTCTCTCACCCCTAAAACAACTGTAATTAATTTCGTTGCTTTCCGGAATGCTTTTGAGGTACACTCGGCACATCCGAACTTTAGATGCAGTTAGCAAGAGGCATCCTAAACGTGTGACGCAGAAAGTTTCGCCTGTACTGTACCTTGCTGAAACAATTCATGACGCTTTCACTGACCCCTAAAATTACAGTAATTATATGGTTGCTTTTTGGAGTGCTTTTGAGGTACGCTAGGCGCATCCGAATTTTCGATGCAGTTAGCAAAAGGCAACTTAACCGTGTGGCGCAGAAAGTTTTGCCTGTACTGAACCTTGCTGGGAGAATTCTCGGCGCTTTCTCTTACCCCTAAAACAACTGTAATTAATTTCGTTGCTTTTCCGAACGCTTCTGAGGTACGGTCAGCGCATCCGAATTTTCGATGCAGTTAGCAAAAGCATCTTAACCGTGTGACGCAGAAAGTGTCGCCGGTACTGAACCTTGCTGGGACAATTCTCGGCGCTTTCTCTGACCCCTAAAATTACCGTATATAATGTCGTTGCTTTTCGGAATGCTTTTGAGGTACGCTCGGCACATCCGAATTTTCGATGCAGTTACCAAAAGGCACGTTAACCGTGTGACGCAGAACTTTCGCCTGTACTGAACCTTGCTGGTATAATTCTTGGCGCTTTCTCTTACCCCTAAAATTACTGTAAATTTTTCGTTGCTTTTCGGAAAGATTTTGAGGTACGTTCGGTGCATCCGAATTTTCAATGCAGTTAGCAAAAGGCATCTTAACCTTGTGACGCATGAAGTTTCGCTTGTACTGAATCTTGCTTGGACAATTCTCGGTGCCTTCTCTGACCCCTAAAATTACTGAGATGAATTTCGTTGCTTTTCGGAATGCTTTGGACGTACACTCGGCACCTCCAAATTTTTGATGCAGTTAGCAAAAGGCATCTTAACCGTGTGACGCAGAAAGTTTCACCTGTACTGAACCTCGCTTGGATAATTCTCGGCGCTTTCTCTGACCCCTAAAATTAGTGTAATAAATTTCGTTGCTTTTCGGAATGCTTTGCGGGTACGCTCGGCACATGCGAATTTTCTATGGAGTTAGCAACAGGCCTCTTAATAGTGAGACACAGAAAGTTTCGCCTGTACTGAACCTTGCTGCGACAATTCTTGGCGCTTTCTCTGATACTTAAAATTACTGTAATTAATTTCGTTGCCTTGCGGAATGCTTCTGAGGTACGCTCGGCGCATCCGAATTTTTGATGCAGTTAGAAAAAGGCATCATAACCGTGTGACGCAGAAAGTTTCGCCTGTACTGAACCTTGTTGGGAGAATTCTTGGCGCTTTCTCTTACCCCTAAAATTACTCTAATTATTATCGTTGCTTTTTGGAAATTTTTAAGGTACGCTCGGCGCATCCGAATTTTCGATGTAGTTACCAAAGGCATCTCAACTGTGTGACGCAGAAAGTTTCGCCTGTACTGAACCTTGTTGGGACAAATCTTGGCGCTTTCTCTTACCCCTAAAATTACTCTAATTATTATAGTTGCTTTTTGGAATGCTTTTGAGGTACGCTCGGCGCATCCGAATTTTCAATGCAGTTAGAAAAAGGCATCTTAACCGTGTGACGCAGAAAGTTTCGCCTGTACTGAACCTTGTTGGGAGAATTCTTGGCTCTTTCTCTTACCCCTAAAATTTCTCTAAATATTATCGTTGCTTTTCGGAATGCTTTTGAGGTACGCTCGGCGCATCCGAATTTTCGATGTAGTTACCAAAGGCATCTTAACCGTGTGACGCACAAAGTTTCGCTTGTACTGAACCTTGTTGTCACAATCCTTGGCGCTTTCTCTGATACCTAAAATTACTGTAAATAATTTCGTTGCTTTTCGGAATGCTTTTGAGGTACGCTCGGCACATCCGAATTTTCGATGCAGTTAGCAAAAGGCTCTTTATCGTGTGACGCAGAAAGTTTTGCCTGTACTGAACATTGCTGGGACAATTCTTGGCGCTTTCTATTACCCCTAAAATTACTCTAATTATTATCGTTGCTTTTTGGAATGCTTTTGAGGTACGCTCGGCGCATCCGAATTTTCAATGCAGTTAGAAAAAGCCATCTTAACCGTGTGAGGCAGAAAGTTTCGCTTGTACTGAACCTTGTTTAGAGAATTCTTGGCGGTTTCTCTTACCCCTAAAATTACTCTAATTATTATCTTTGCTTTTTGGAATGCTTTTGAGGTACGCTCGGCACATGCGAATTTTCGGTGCAGTTAGCAAAAGGCCTCTTAATCGTGTGACGCAGAAAGTTTCGCCGGTACTGAACCTTGCTGCGACAATTCTTGGCGCTTTCTCTGATACCTTAAATTACTGTAATTAATTTCGTTGCTTTCGGGAATGCTTCTGAGGTACGCTCCGCGCATCCGAAATTTTGATGCAGTTAGAAAAAGGCATCTTAACCCTGTGACGCAAAAAGTTTCGCCTGTACTGAACATTGCTGGGACAATTATTGGCGCTTTCTCTCACCGCTAAAATTACTGCACTTATTTCCGTTGCTTTTCAGAATGTTTTTGAGGTACGCTCGGCGCATCCGAATTTTCGATGCAGTTAGAAAAAGGCATCTTAACCGTTTGACGCGGAAAGTTTCGCCTGTACTGAACCTTGTTGGGAGAATTCTTGGCCCTTTCTATTACCCCTAAATTGCTCTAAATAATATCGTTGCTTTTTGGAATGCTTTTGAAGTACGCTCAGCGCATCCGAATTTTCGATGTAGTTAGCAAAAGGCATCTTAACGGTGTGACGCAGACAGTTTCGCTTGTACTGAACCTTGTTGGGACAATTCTCGGCGATTTCTCTGACCCCTAAAATTACTGTATATTATTTCGTTGCTTTTCCGAATGCTTTTGAGGTACGCTCGGCACATCCGAATTTTCGATGCAGTTAGCAAAAGGCACGTTAACCGTGTGACGTAGAAAGTTTCGCCTGTACTGAACCTCGCTGGGACAATTCTCAGCGCTTTCTCTGACCGTTAAAATTAGTGTAAATAATTTCGTTGCTTTTCGGAATGCTTTTGGGGTACGCTCAGCGCATCCGAATTTTCGATGCAATCCGCAAAAGGCATCTTAACCCTGTGACGCGGAAATTGTCGCCTGTATTGAAACTTGAAGGGAAAATTCTTGGCGCTTTCTCTTACCCCTAAAATTACTGTAAATAATTTCGTTGCTTTTCGGAATGCTTTTGAGGTATGCTCGGGGCAACCGAATTTGTGATGCAGTTAGCACAAAGCATCTTATCCGTGTGTCGCAGTTAGTTTCACCTGTACTGAAACTTGCTGCGACAATTCTCGGGGTTTTCTGTGACCGCTAAATTACTCTAACTATTTCGTTACTTTTCGGAATGCTTTTGAGGTATGCCCGGCGCATCCGAATTTTCGATGCAGTAAGCAAAAGGCATCTTAACCGTGTGACGCAGAACGTTTCGCCTGTACTGAACATTGCTGGGACCATTCTTGGGGCTTTGTCTTACCCCTAAAATTACTGTAATTATTTCCGTTGCTTTTCAGAATGTTTCTGAGGTACTCTCGGTGCATCCGAATTTTCGATGCAGTTAGCAAAAAAGTATCTTAACGGTGTGACGCAGAAAGTTTCGCCTGTACTGAACCTTGCTGGGATAATTCTTGGCGCTTTCTCTCACCCCTAAAACAACTGTAATTAATTTCGTTGCTTTTCCGAACGCTTCTGAGGTGTGGTCAGCGCATCCGAATTTTCGATGCAGTTAGCAAAAGGCATCTTAAATGTGTGATGCAGAAAGTTTCTCCTGTACTGAACCTTGCTGAAACAATTCATGACGCTTTCTCTGACCCCTAAAACTACTGTAGGTATTTCGTTGCTTTTTGGAGTGCTTTTGAGGTACGCTAGGCGCATCCGAATTTTCAGCGCAGTTAGCAAAAGCATCTTAACCGTGTGACGCAGAAAGTTTCGCCGGTACTGAACCTTCCTGGGACAATTCTCGGCGCTTTCTCTGACCCCTAAAATTACTGTATATTTTGTTGCTTTTCGGAATGCGTTTGAGGTACGCTCGGCACATCCGAATTTTCGATGCCGTTAGCAAAAGGCACGTTAACCGTGTGACGCAGAAAGTTTCGCCTGTACTGAACCTTGCTGGTATAATTCTTGGCGCTTTCTCTTACCCCTAAAATTACTGTAAATTTTTCGTTGCTTTTCGGAAAGATTTTGAGGTACGCTCGGTGCATCCGAGTTTTCGATGCAGTTAGCAAAAGGCATCCTAAACGTGTGACGCAGAAAGTTCGCCTGTACTGAACTTTGCTGGGACAATTCTTGGTGCTTTCTCTTACCCCTAAAATTACTGCAATTAATTTCGTTGCTTTCCGGAATGCTTTTGAGGTACGCTCGGCACATTCGAATTTTCGATGCAGTTAGCAACAGGCATCTTAACCGTGTGACGCAGAAAGTTTCGCTTGTACTGAACCTTGCTGCGACAATTCTCGGTGCTTTATCTGACCCCTAAAATTACTGAAATAATTTCGTTCTTTTTCGGAATGCTTTTGAGGTACACTCGGCACATCCGAATTTTCGATGCAGTTAGCAAGGGGCATCCTAAACGTGTGACGCAGAAAGTTTCGCCTGTACTGAACTTTGCTGGGACAATTCTTGGTGCTTTCTCTGATACCTAAAATTACTTCAATTAATTTCGTTGCTCCGGAATGCTTCTGAGGTACGCTCGGTGCATCCGAATTTTCGATGCAGTTAGCAAAAGGCATCCTTAACGTGTGACGCAGAAAGTTTCGCATGTACTGAACCTTGCTGGGATAATTCTTGGCACTTTCTCTTACCCCTAAAACTACTGTAATAAATTTCGTTGCTTTTCCGAATGCTTCTGAGGTACGGTCAGCGCATCCGAATTTTCGATGCAGTTAGCAGAACGCATCTTAACTGTATGACGCAGAAAGTTTCGCCTGTACTGAACCTTGCTGAAACAATTCATGACGCTTTCACTGACCCCTAAAATTACTGTAATTATATCGTTGCTTTTTGGAGTGCTTTTGAGGTACGCTAGGCGCATCCGAATTTTCGATGCAGTTAGCAAAAGGCATCTTAAAGTGCCTATGAAACGGTACGGACAAATTTTGTAGACGCGTAGGGTACAGCTTAAGTGAACATTTGCACCACAATTTAAGTGAAGCGTTACGTATTAATGGAGCTGCAAGCGATTAGAAGTTACCCTCCTCCCTAGCTATGCTTTTCCTCCTCAACTCGCTCGCCGAGCGAGCGGCGGTAAGCTCCGCCTTCACTGGTTCAGCGTCACGATGCGACGTCACATCGTTCACTTCCGGTTGTTTAGGAGCACGCCCCATCCCGGGCGAGACCTCTCCGCTAGCCGCTTGGCCGTCGACCGAGAGCTATCGAAGCAGCGTGCGTTGCGAGCATTCTGTCGTAGCGCCGAACGTGTCCGGTACTCCGCTAAAAACAGGCAAGCTGGTCATTTCGGCAAATGACTGGAGGCATAAACTCAAGCTGATGAAGGAACTTTAGAGTAGACGTACGTGAGCAGCCTGATCGGTCTGCACAGTCCAGATACTTGCTGGCGCAGCGCATAACCAGTCAAACAAACCGCTAATATTGGTCTAACCAAGTGTAAAGCATTTTAAACATCTATAAATCAACGTGTTGATGATTACATTCCTGCGAAAAATACACACCAGCAGCAAAGAATACACTTCGTTGCTGCTACTGTGTATGGTTGAGCTCTGTGCCACCAGGTGGCTGCACCGTGCAGACCGTTCACATTTGCCCTTCTGCTCATCTCGTGGCTCATCCCGGCACAGTCAAGCAGCCAGACCCTGTCCCCTTCTGCTTGCGTTTTCCCTAATACTGGACTCGCGGTTTGCGGGTCGCTAGGTTTGCAGTCCACAAGGCAACAAAGTCGAATCATAGTGGTCGCGAAAAGACTGAGACCGACTCTGACCGCGGAGCTCTCGTGAAAATGGAGTACGTTGTAACACAAGCAGATGACACTTGCTGTGTGCCGGAAGTGCTGAAGTGTACTAAAAAACTATTCTTGTGTATTCTCTTTAAGTTATTTTCTTTTTACAAAAACAAAGTAACTAACATTCCAACTATTACGAGCATCATTTGTTCACCATAAAGTTGGAAAAATTATCGACCACGCGCCCTGGTCAGCCAACGAGATAGCTCGCCCATGTGACGTAATATGGGTTATTTGCATCATATGGGTAGGGGCGGCTTAAAATTCCGCCGAGCAGTGCGCTGCGATCGGCAGCGATGTGTATTTTTAAAACCTTGTAATAAATTACACGCTTTACGCAGAGCACTTAGATGCATCAATTAATGATCAGAAGAACCTACTCTAACGATTCTGTACGTTTGTAGAAAATCGCCAAAATCGTTTCAGGGTCCCTTTAACTGTGTGACGCAGAAAGTTTCGCCTGTACTGAACCTTGCTGAAACAATTCATGACGCTTTCTCTGACCCGCAAAATTACTGTAGTTATTTCGTTGCTTTTTGGAGTGCTTTTGAGGTACGCTAGGCGCATCCGAATTTTCGATGCAGTTAGCAAAAGCATCTTAACCGTGTGACGCAGAAAGTTTCGCCGGTACTGAACCTTGCTGGGACAATTCTCGGCGCTTTCTCTGACCCCTAAAATTACTCTATATAATATCGTTGCTTTTCGAAATGCTTTTGAGGTACGCTCGGCACATCCGAATTTTCGATGCAGTTAGCAAAAGGCACGTTATCTGTGTGACGCAGAAAGTTTCGCCTGTACTGAACCTTGCTGGTATAATTCTTGGCGCTTTCTCTTACCCCTAAAATTACTGTAATTATTTCGTTGCTTTTCGGAATGATATCGAGGTACGCTCGGCGCATCCGAATTTTCGATGCAGTTAGCAAAAGGCATCCTAAACGTGTGACGCAGAAAGTTTCGCAGGACTGAACTTTGCTGGGACAATTCTTGGTGCTTTCTCTGATACCTAAAATACTGTACATAATTTCGTTGCTTTTCGGAATGCTTCTGAGGTACGTTCGGCGCATCCGAATTTTCGATGCAGTTAGCAAAAGGCATCTTAACCGTGTGATGCAGAAAGTTTCGCTTGTACTGAACCTTGCTGCGACAATTCTCGACGCTTTCTCTGACCCTTAAAATTACTGAAATAATTTCGTTGTTTTTCGGAATGCTTTTGAGGTACACTCGGCACATCCAAATTTTCGATGCAGTTAGCAAAAGGCATCTTAACCGTGTGACGCAGAATGTTTCACCTGTATTGAACCTCGCTGGGACAATTCTCGGCGCTTTCTCTGACCGCTAAAATTAGTGTAATTAATTTCGTTGCTTTACGGAATGCTTTTGGGGTACGCTCAGCGCGTCCGAATTTTCGATGCAATTAGCAAAAGGCATCTTAACCGTGTGACGGAGAAATTGTCGCCTGTACTGAAACTTGCTGGGACAATTCTTGGCGCTTTCTCTTACCCCTAAAATTACTGTAAATAATTTCGTTGCTTTTTGGAGTACTTTTGAGGTTCGATAGGCGCATCCGAATTTTCTATGCAATTAGCAAAAGGCACCATAACCGTGTGACGCAGAAAGTTTCGCCTGTACTGAACCTTGCTGGGACAATTCTCGGCGCTATCTCTTACCGCTAAAATTACTCTAATTAATTTCGTTGCTTTTCGGAATGATTTTGAGGTACGCTCGGCGCATCCGAATTTTCGATGCAGTTAGCAAAAGGCATCCTAAACGTGTGACGCAGAAAGTTTCGCCTGTGCTGCACTTTGCTGGGACAATTCTTGGCGCTTTCTCTTACCCCTAAAATATCTGTAATTAATTCCGTTGCTTTTCAGAATGTTTCTGAGGTACGCTCGGCGCATCCGAATTTTCGATGCAGTTAGCAAAATGTATCTTAACCGTGTGACGCAGAAAGTTTCGCATGTACTGAACGTTGCTGGGAGAATTCTTGGCGCTTTCTCTTACCCCTAAAATTACTCTAATTAATGTCGTTGCTTTTTGGAATGCTTTTGAGGTACGCTCGGCGCATGCAAATTTTCGATGTAGTTAGCAAAAGGCATCTTAACCAAGTGACGCAGAAAGTTTCGCCTGTACTGAACCTTGCTGGGACAATTCTTCGCGCTTTCCCTGACCCCTAAAATTAGTGTAATAATTTTGTGGCTTTTCGGAATGCTTCAGAGGTACGCTCGGTGAATCCGAATTTTCGATGCAATTAGCAAAAAGCATCTTAACCATGTGAGGGAGAAAGTTTCGCCTGTACTGAACCTTGCTGGGAAAAATCTGGACGCTTTCTCTTACCCCTAAAATTACTGTAATTATTTCGTTGCTTTTCAGAATGTTTCTGAGGTACGCTCATTGCATCCGAATTTTCGATGCAGTTAGCAAAAGGTATCTTTACCGTGTGACGCAGAAAGTTTCGCCTGTACTGAACCTTGCTGGGACAATACTTGGCGCTTTCTCTTACCCCTAAAAACTGTAAATAATTTCGCTGCTTTTCGGAATGCTTCTGAGGTACGCTCAGCGCAACCGAATTTTCGATGCAATTAGCAAAAGGCATCTTAACCATGTGAGGCAGAAAGTTTCACCTGTACTGAACCTTGCTGGGACAATTCTGGACGCTTTCTCTTACCCCTAAAATTGCTGTAATTACTTCGTTGCTTTTCAGAATGTTTCTGAGGTACGCTCAGTGCACCCGATTTTTCGATGCAGTTAACAAAAGGTATCTTAACCGTGTGACGCAGAAAGTTTCGCCTGTACTGAACCTTGCTGGGACAATACTTGGGGCTTTCTCTTACCCCTAAAATTACTGTAATTAATTTCGTTGCTCTTCGGAATGCTTCTGAGATACGCTCAGCGCATCCGAATTTTCGATGCAATTAGCAAAAGGCATCTTAACCGTGTGACGCAGAAATTTTCGCCTGTACTGAAACTTGCTTGAACAATTCTTGGCGCTTTCTCTTACCCCTAAAATTACTGTAATTAATTTCGTTGCTTTTCGGAATGCTTTTGAGGTACGCTCGGCGCATCCGAATTAGTGATGCAGTTAGCACAAAGCATCTTAACCGTGTGTCGCAGTTAGTTTCACCTGTACTGAAACTTGCTGGGACAATTCTCGGCGTTTTCTCTGACCCCTAAATTACTCTAATTAATTTCGTTGCTTTTCGGAATGCCTTTGAGGTATGCCCGGCGCATCCGAATTTTCGATGCAGTAAGCAAAAGGCATCTTAACCGCGTGACGCAGAAAGTTTCGCCTGTACTGAACATTGCTGGGACAATTCTTGGCGCTTTCTCTTACCCCTAAAATTACTGTAATTATTTCCGTTGCTTTTCAGAATGTTTCTGAGGTACCCTCGGCGCATCAGCATTTTCGATGCAGTTAGTAAAAGGTATCTTAACCGTGTAACGCAGAATGTTTCGCCTGTACTGAACCTTGCTTGGATAATTCTTGGCGCTTTCTCTTGCCCCTAAAACAACTGTAATTAATTTCGTTGCTTTTCCAAATGGTTCTGAGGTACGGTCAGCGCAACCGAATTTTCGATGCAGTTAGCAAAAGGCATCTTAACTGTGTGACGCAGAAAGTTTCGCCTGTACTGAACCTTGCTGAAACAATTCATGACGCTTTCTCTGACCCCCAAAATTACTGTAGTTATTTCGTTGCTTTTTAGAGTGCTTTTGAGGTACGCTAGGCGCATCCGAATTTTCGATGCAGTTAGCAAAAGCATCTTAACCGTGTGACGCAGGAAGTTTCGCCAGTACTGAACTTTGCTGAACAATTCGTGGTGCTTTCTCTGATACCTAAAATTACTGTAAATAATTTCGTTGCTTTCCGGAATGCTTCTGAGGTACGCTCGGCGCATCCGAATTTTCGATGCAGTTAGCAAAAGGCATCTTAACCGTGTGACACAGAAAGTTTCGCTTGTACTGAACCTTGCTGTGACAATTCTCGGCGCTTTCTCTCACCCCTAAAATTACTGAAATAATTTCGTTGTTTTTCGGAATGCTTTTGAGGTACACTCGGCGCATCCAAATTTTTGATGCAGTTAGCAAAAGGCATCTTAACCGTATGACGCAGAATGTTTCACCTTTACTGAACCTCACTGGGACAATTCTCGGCGCTTTCTCTGACCGCTAAAATTAGTGTAATTAATTTCGTTGCTTTTCGGAATGCTTTTGGGGTACGCTCAGCACATCCGAATTTTCGATGCAATTAGCAAAATGCATCTTAACCGTGTGACGCAGAAATTGTCGCCTGTACTGAAACTTGCTGGGACAATTCTTGGCGCTTTCTCTTACCCCTAAAAAGACTGTAAATAATTTCGTTGCTTTTCGGAATGCTTTTGAGGCACGCTCGGCGCATCCGAATTTGTGATGCAGTTAGCACACAGCATCTTATCCGTGTGTCGCAGTTAGTTTCACCTGTACTGAAACTTGCTGGGACAATTGTCGGCGTTTTCTCTGACCCCTAAATTACTCTAAATAATTTCTTTGCTTTTCGGAATGCTTTTGAGGTATGCCCGGCGCATCCGAATTTTCGATGCAGTAAGCAAAAGGCATCTTAACCGTGTAACCATGTGTGTGAAGAAGAGCCGAGCGGCGTAGACGTGCTTCGCATGGGCTCTGTCGACTTTCAATATGCTCTTAAGAAATTCACATCGGAGGACCGAAGTCTTTGTCGGACGACCTTCGTGAAGTCATCCGGAACCCCCTTGGGAAGTTTGAAGACCGTGAGTGCATATTATTTTGCGCTTTTGGACTTTGAAGTTCTCCGGGGTGGCGCTGCCGTGTTAAGCCTGACGCCGCCGTACGTAGCAGCGCGGAGGTAGGCGAGGCGCTCCGTGCATTTGCCGCCGCTCGCTTGCTACGATTACTCGGCACTCACTATGGCGCACATTGCTGGATCCCAGCCGGCCACTTGTACTTCTACCAGATTGAGTGGAGGTGGAGTTGTTGCTACAGCCCCACCCGCCCCCGGTGCTACTGCTCAAGCTGCCGCCGGGCCTTTGTCGCCAGAAACTACAGCCGTGGACTTCCAAGACATCTCGGAAGATCGCCATGACGACCCTGCCATTATGGAAGAGGACCTTTCGCAAGGGATGCCATCGGAATGTCCTTATTCCAAGTGGTCATTACACCTCAAGCGAAGAACGAAGAAGAAGCTCGCCAGAGGCGAGCAAGTGTGCGTGGCAGGCAGGGTGATCTCTCCGCTATCACCCTCCTCTGCCACCGCGTTATCATCATCATCCTACGCAGCTGCAGGCGCTGGGGCATCAAAGAAGCCTTCTTTTAAGAAGAGGCGACGACTCCCCCCACTGCCACGTAGCGACTTCAAAATCATCATTCGACCCAAGAAAGGCCTTCAGGTGTAGAGTTTGAGCAACCACCAAGTATCAAAAGCCGTCTCGGCCGCCTGCGGAGGGAAAGTTGACGATTCGCATTTCATCGTGCGATTGAGACCCGGTTCCAACATAATCATTGTTAATACCCCAGATCTGGAGGTCGCGGATATTGCGCGCAAGATCACGCGGATTGTGCTGGACGGCAACCTTTACGAAGTCAACTCTTACGTAGCGGCACCGGACGGAGTGGCCCGGGGCGTCATTCATGGAATCGACCCGGATACCACGCCCGAGGAGCTTATGACTCACCTAAGGGTTAGGACCCAAGGCGTGGAAATCGTGCAGGACCGCATGCTGGGAAAGACCAAGACAGCCTTGATCACGTTCAGCTCTCACGTAGTTCCACGATACGTCTACTACTACGGAGGGGAGACCGAGTGCCACACCTACAAGCCCACAAAACAAATCTGCTATGTGTGCCAGTGCATGGGACACCGATCGGACGTTTGTCCTACCCCGAACATCAAAATCTGTCTCGCTTGCGGGACGCGCGACCCGACAAACGGCCACGTGTGCTCGCTCAAGTGCGCCGTCTGCGGCGAAGCCCACGCCACGGGGTCTCGCGAGTGCAAGCAAAAGCTAAAAAACAACAGCACTACCACCAAGAAGCATCCTCCACCCGGAAGGAGGAAGGAAGACGACGACAATGATGGAGGAAAGCTCAGCTCGGAATCCTCGGCGAGCCGCTCGAGGTCCCGGGACCAGTCCAGGTCAATGTGCCGGTCCCGGTCCCGATCGCGGTCCCGATCGCGGTCCCAGTCCAGGTCCAGGTCCCGATTCCGCTCGGAGTGGCCAAAGCTAGGAGAGAAGCAAGGGCAGCGGCAGCCTTCTACCTCGACATCCACGTCTAAACAGAAGAACCAAGCCAACAACAACAAGGTGAGCCGGAATCTCTATAGTACCTCCTCCGCTCAAAATACGAGTGAAAAAACTAAATGCTCCCCAGAATGTACGCGCATCAGGGAAGAAAATAAAAAAACTCAAGGCTCAGGTTAACGAACTAAACCAACGCATGCAACGCTTAGAAGCGTTGCTAAGCAAAACCAGCAACAACACACAGGCAGGGTCGCAAAGCGGAACGATAGGCCACGAGCCCGCCATCTCCATTCCTCCCCCCTCAAGAACCACCACGCCCTCATCGCTCCCCGGTGCGGCCTCGGCAGCGGAAGTCCAGTCAAGTGTAGTCACCCTCGAAGGTATTTATGCTACGATACAACAGATGCTTCACCAGATGGGCGAATTAAACAATAAAGTGAAGGAGAACACACTAAGCCATGAAGACCTTGAAAGAAGAATACGCAAGGCTGAGTTTGGCTCGCGCAAGCGGGTCGACGACGAGATCAGCAACCCACGCATCAAGGCGTACAGGCGCATAAATAACACGGGTGACGTCAGGGACGCCGACAACTGCGACGGTGGTGGCATGAACATCAGCAATGGCTAACCCCACACGCAGCGTGCCCGAACACCTCGAGATCTGGCAGTGGAATTCTCGCTCTTTCAACAAGGAGGCAAGTTCACTCCAACTCTTCATCCAAAATCACCTATACCCCCCGGACGTCATCTGCCTTCAGGAGGTCGGGAACCAGCCGATCAGGCTACGGGGTTACTACGTAATTAAACACGCGGGATCACCGAAAGTCGCGGTTTTAGTGCACAAAACGGTGACGGCCGTGGGACAACATTATCAACATCATGACATTAATCACGTGCTAGTGGAAGTCCTCCCGCAGAAGAGGGGTAGACGTAGCACTTTCATCCTGAATTTGTACAGTCCGCCGAGGGCTCAGAAAGACGACTTCCGCAACATCATTTACGACAGCGTGAGAGCCGCCGGCTGCAACCAGCTGGTTGTTGTGGGAGACATGAACGCTAGACACACGACTTGGGGCTACCAACAAGACACGCAAAAGGGAAGGTCGCTCCTCGATGCGGTTGACCAAATGGGCCTCGAATTGATAACAAACCTCATCCAACCAACCCGAGTAGGCAACAGTGTAAGTCGAGACACGTTTCCGGACCTGGCATTTGTCAAAAACGTAAGGGAATACTCATGGGCGCACCTGGACGAAACATTGGGCAGCGATCACTATATCCTCAGCATCTTGGTATGCACGCCGAAACGCAAGAGAACAATTGGCGAAATTAAGCTTACGAACTGGGAGGCATTCAGGCAGTACCCCCCGCCCGAAAACGGTATAACAGACATAGCGGAATGGATGCAGCACCTCCGGGACGCCCACATCCAAACCACTAAAACCATCCAGCGCACGGTCGAGACGCCCGAAGTCGACCGCCGGCTTTTACACCTGTGGGAAGCCCGTGAGGGCCTCCTCAAACGGTGGAAGCGACAGCGGTTCAACCGGAACCTACGTCTTCGAATCGGGAAAATAACAGACGAAGCCAGAAATTACGCAAACGAGCTGACGCAGCAAAATTGGGTACAGTTTTGCACGTCGCTCAAGGGTACCCTGAGTACGGCGCAGACGTGGGCCATCCTACGCTGCCTGATCGAGCCCGACAAGGCGAAATCGACAACTAGTCGGACGCTTCTAGAAATCGCTCACAAGTTCCCCGGAAACGACCAGGATTTGATTGACACCTTAAAACCAGATACCTGGGTAGCGACCCCATACAACCCTGCCTCCTAAAATATGAAGGAGAACCAAGACCAGAACTGGACGCTCCCATCACGGAGGAAGAGGTGTATGCCGCGGCACGAGCCTCACAGCGCAACACAGCTCCCGGAGTTGACAAAATCACCAATGCCATGATTAGAAACCTGAGCCCGATGCACATCCAGGACTTGACCGAATACCTAAACGAGGAACTCTGGAGCAAGGGCCACGTACCAAACGAGTGGAAACACGCGGAAATCGTGACCATTCCCAAACCCGGCAAGAAGCCCGCGATCGACGCCCTGCGTCCCATCTCGCTGACTTCGTGCCTCGGCAAGCTGTACGAGAGGGTCATCGAAACCCGCCTCCAACATTACATAGAGGACGGTGACCTCTTCCCGCACACCATGCTTGGCTTCAGGCCAGGACTTTCGGCTCAAGATGCGTTCCTAATCCTAAGGGAAGAAGTTCTCAAGGGCATCCCGAAGGGAGGAGAACACCTCCTGCTCGCACTCGACCTAAAAGGGGCCTTCGATAACATCTCCCATGAGGCCATTCTCAAGGGACTGAACGACATCAGCTGCGGGGAGCGCATCTTTAATTACGTTAAATCGTTCCTGACGGGCCGGACGGCAACCATCGGAATAGGCAAGACTCGATCGGATACGATCGACGTGCCGAACAAAGGAACACCGCAGGGGGCGATAATCTCGCCGATTCTCTTCAATGTCGCGATGCTAGCGCTGACCAAAGAGCTGCGGAAGATTCCCGACCTAGGTTACGCCCTGTACGCAGACGACATCACGCTCTGGGCCACCAAGGGCTCTCTAGCGCAAAAAGAGGCGACCCTTCAAGAGGCCGCGACGGCCGTGGAGAGATTTGCGGCAGCGAGCGGGATGCGTTGTGCGCCCGAAAAGTCCGAGGTGATCCGGGTGCACGGAGGAGGAATCTACAAGTCCCCCGGCCCTATCGACCTCTATCTTGAGGGCCAGAAGATAACGGAAGGCAATAAGATTAGGATTCTGGGTTTTTGGATCCAGAGGAACCTGAAAGCCTCCCACACCATCCAAACCCTAAGGTCGGCCACCAACCAGATCTCGCGGATTATAAAACGAATTACAAGAAGCCGCAAGGGCATGCGAGAAGAGGACACGATTCGCCTCGTCCAGGCTCTGGTGATCAGCAGAATAACGTATAACATGCCGTATCACTATCACTCGCTAAACAAACGCGACCAAGAACAAGGCGATGCCATCATCAGAGGCGCGTACAAAACGGCCCTGGGTCTCCCTGTCACCACCTCAAACGAGAAGTTAGTGGCCCTCGGGATCCACAACACCTTCGCTGAGCTGTCGGACGCGGTAATGGCTTCGCAAAAGGCCAGACTACAGAACACGGCGGCGGGCAGAGCCATCCTCCACCGGACCGGAACGGCAATGGAGCTCCGTGCCTTCGATGGGCAACGATCACTCCCGCCTGCGGTCAGAGGCAAGATCAAGGCGAATCCGATACCGAAGCACATGAGTCATGAACTCCATAAAGGACGACGCAAGGCTCGCGTCGACAGACAGCGCCGACAATTCAAGGGTGACCCGTCCGTGACGTACGTGGAAGTGGCGGTGTACCCTGTGGAGGGGCCTCTTCGCGGTAGCCGCCGTGAACGGGAGAGACAACTTCTTGGCTCTCGCGGCCTCCGTGAGGGCAGAGACCCCAGCTGCGGCTGAGACCATAGCCGCGGCGCTGGTAATAAAGCAAGAAGACAGGGTAGGCAGGGAAGTCCATGTCGTTACCGACTCGCAACAGGCCTGCCGTAACTTTACGAACGAACACCGCTGCTGGCGGCTCAGATTCTAGGCCAGAGGCTGCAAGAATACCATCAAATCACGTGGACGCCGGGTCACGCGGGTCTGGAGGGGAACGAAAGGGCGAACGCCCTAGCTCGAGCGCTAATCAACCGAGCGGGGCAAGACCAATCGTCTCATCAATCCCCACCCTTTACCTTCATGCCCCTGCCATCCAAGTATTGCGACCGACTGGAGATCCAGCGACTCAACCGCAGGGTTTATCCCCCGCCTCACAAAAAGCTCAGCACTGAAGATGCCGTAGCTCTAGGACTTACACAGACCAACACATTTCCAAACCTACACAGATACAGTAAAATGTTCCCACATACATATCGCGGCATCTGCCCCTGGTGCGGCGACAAATGCCCTACGCTCTTTCACATCTCGTGGGGCTGCGAGGGCAAACCTCAACACTTAAAGACGCCTAGCACGTCATTTGAGCGGTGGGAGGTACAGCTGACCGGCGATACCCTGGCGGGACAAGAAGCTCTTGTCCAGCAAGTACGTCGAGCAGCCACGGCCAGTGGAGTCCTGGAATGAGGACCCCACCCACTGGAACTCAAGAGCAACCACCTCGGTGGTCCGAATAAATTTTTTTCTCTCTCTCTCTCTCTCGCCTGTACTGAACATTGCTGGGACAATTCTTGGCGCTTTCTCTTACCCCTAAAATTACTGTAATTATTTCTGTTGCTTTTAAGAATGTTTCTGAGGTACGCTCGGCGCATCCGAATTTTTGATGCAGTTAGCAAAAGGTATCTTAACCGTGTGACGCGGAAAGTTTCGCCTGTACTGAACCTTGCTGCGACAATTCTCGGTGCTTTCTCTGACCCCTAAAATTACTGAAATAATTTCGTTGCTTTTCGGAATGCTTTTGAGGTACACTCGGCACATCCGAATTTTCGATGCAGTTAGCAAAAGGCATCTTACCCGTGTGATGCAGAAAGTTGCACCTGTACTGAACCTCGCTGGGAAAATTCTCGGCGCTTTCTCTGACCGCTAAAATTAGTGTAATTAATTTCGTTGCTTTTCGCAATGCTTTTGGGGTACGCTCAGCGCATCCGAATTTTCGATGCAATTAGCAAAAGGCATCTTAACCGTGTGACGCAGAAATTTTCGCCTGTACTGAAACTTGCTGGGACAATTCTTGGCCCGTTCTCTTGCGCCTAAAATTACTGCAAATAATTTCGATGCTTTTCGGAATGCTTTTGAGGTTCGCTCGGCGCATCCGAATTTGTGATGCAGTTAGCACAAAGCACCTTAACCGTGTGTCGCAGTTAGTTTCACCTGTACTGAAACTTGCTGGGACAATTCTCGGCGTTTTCTCTGACCCCTAAATTACTCTAATTATTTTTTTTGCTTTTCGGAATGCTTTTGAGGTATGCTCGGCGTATCCGAATTTTTGATGCAGTTAGCAAAAGGCATCTTAACCATGTGACGCATAAAGTTTCGCCTGTACTGAACATTGCTGGGACAATTCTTGGCGCTTTCTCTTACCCCTAACACTACTGTAATTAATTTCGTTGCTTTTCCCAATGCTTCTGAGGTACAGTCAGCGCATCCGAATTTTCGATGCAGTTAGCAAAAGGCATCTTAACCGTGTGACGCAGAAAGTTTCGCTTGTACTGAACCTTGCTGGGACAATTGGCGCTTTCTCTGACCCCTAAAATTACTGTAATCAATTTCGTTGCTTTTCGGAATGCTTTTGAGGTACGCTCGGCGCATCCGAATTTGTGATGCAGTTAGCACAAAGCATCTTAACCGTGTGTCGCAGTTAGTTTCACCTGTACTGAAACTTGCTGGGACAATTCTCGGCGTTTTCTTTGACCCCTAAAACAACTGTAATTAATTTCGTTGCTTTTCCGAACGCTTCTGAGGTACGGTCAGCGCATCCGAATTTTCGATGCAGTTAGCAAAAGGCATCTTAAATGTGTGATGCAGAAAGTTTCGCCTGTACTGAACATTGCTGGGACAATTCATGGCGCTTTCTCTTACACCTCAAATTACTGTAATTAATTCCGTTGCTTTTCAGAATGTTTCTGAGGTACGCTCGGCGCATCCGAATTTTGGATGCAGTTACCAAAAGGTATCTTAACCTTGTGATGCAGATAGTTTCGCCTGTACTGAACCTTGCTGGTATAATTCTTGGCGCTTTCTCTTAACCCTAAAATTACTGTAAATATTTTCGTTGCTTTTCGGAATGCTTTTGAGGTACGCTCGGCACATCCGAATTTGTGATGCAGTTAGCACAAAGCATCTTAACCGTGTGTCGCAGTTAGTTTCACCAGTACTGAAACTTGCTGGGACAATTCTCGGCGTTTTCTCTGACCCCTAAATTACTCCAATTATTTCGTTGCTTTTCGGAATGCTTTTGAGGTATGCTCGGCGCATCCGAATTTTTGATGCAGTTAGCAAAAGGCATCTTAACCGTGTGACGCGGAAAGTTTCGCCTGTACTGAACATTGCTGGGACAATTCATGGCGCTTTCTCTTACACCTCAAATTACTGTAATTAATTCGGTTGCTTTTCAGAATGTTTCTGAGGTACGCTCGGCGCATCCGAATTTTGGATGCAGTTAGCAAAAGGTATCTTAACCGTGTGATGCAGATAGTTTCGCCTGTACTGAGCCTTGCTGGATTAATTCTCGGCGCTTTCTCTTACCCCTAAAATTACTGTAATTAATTCTGTTGCTTTTCAGAATGTTTCTGAGGTACGCTCGGCGCATCCGAATTTTGGATGCAGTTAGCAAAAGGTATCTTAACCGTGTGATGCAGATAGTTTCGCCTGTACTGAGCCTTGCTGGGATAATTCTCCGCGCTTTCTCTTACCCCTAAAACTACTGTAATTAATTTCGTTACTTTTCATAATGTTTCTGAGGTACGCTCGGCGCATCCGAATTTTGGATGCAGTTAGCAAAAGGTATCTTAACCGTGTGATACAGATAGTTTCGCCTGTACTGAACCTTGCTGGGATAATTGTTGCGCTTTCTCTTACCCCTAAAACTACTGTAATTAATTTCGTTGCTTTTCCGTGTGCTTCTGAGATATGGTCAGCGCATCCGAATTTTCGATGCAGTTAGCAAAAGGTATCTTAACTGTGTGACGCAGAAAGTTTCACGTGTACTGAACCTTGCTGGGATAATTCTTCGCACTTTCTCTGACCCCTAAAATTACCGTAATTATTTCGTTGCTTTCCGGAATGCTTCTGAGGTACGCTACGCGCAACGGAATTTTTGATGCAGTTAGAAAAAAGGCATCTTAACCGTGTGATGAAGAAAGTTTCTGCTGTACAGAACCTTGCTGGTATAATTCTTGGCGCTTTCTCTTAACCCAAAAATTACTGTAAATATTTTCGTTGCTTTTCGGAATGCTTTTGAGGTACGCTCGGCACATCCGAATTTGTGATGCAGTTAGCACGAAGCATCTTAACCGTGTGTCGCAGTTAGTTTCACCAGTACTGAAACTTGCTGGGACAATTCTCGGCGTTTTCTGTGACCCCTAAATTACTCCAATTATTTCGTTGCTTTTCGGAATGCTTTTGAGGTATGCTCGGCGCACCCGAATTTTTGGTGCAGTTAGCAAAAGGCATCTTAACCGTGTGACGCAGAAAGTTTCGCCTTTACTTAACATTGCTGGGACAATTCATGGCGCTTTCTCTTACACCTCAAATTACTGTAATTAATTCCGTTGCTTTTCAGAATGTTTCTGAGATACGCTCGGCGCATCCGAATTTTGGATGCAGTTAGCAAAAGGTATCTTACCGTGTGATGCAGATAGTTTCGCCTGCACTGAGCCTTGCTGGGATAATTCTCGGCGCTTTCTCTTACCCCTAAAACTACTGTAATTAATTTCGTTGCTTTTCCCAATGCTTCCGAGGTACAGTCAGCGCAACGGAATTTTCGATGCAGTTAGCAAAAGGCATCTTAACCGTGTGGCGCAGAAAGTTTCGCTTGTACTGAACCTTGCTCGGACAATTCTCGGCGCTTTCTCTGACCCCTAAAATTACTGTAATGAATTTCGTTGCTTTTCGGAATGTTTTTGAGGTACGCTCGGCGGACCTGAATTTGTGATGCAGTTAGCACAAAGCATCTTAACCGTGTGTCGCACTTAGTTTCACCTGTACTGAAACTTGCTGGGACAATTCTCGGCGTTTTCTTTCACCCCTAAAATTAGTGTAATTAATTTCGTTGCTTTTCAGAATGCTTTTGAGGTACGCTCGGCACATCCGAATTTTCGATGCAGTTAGCAAAAGGCCTCTTAATCGTGTGACGCAGAAAGTTTCGCCTGTACTGAACCTTGCTGCGAGAATTCTTGGCGCTTTCCCTGATACCTAAAATTACTGTAATTAATTTCGTTTCTTTCCGGAATGCTTCTCAGGTACGCTACGCGCAACGGAATTTTTGATGAAGTTAGAAAAAGCATCTTAACCGTGTGACGAAGAAAGTTTCTGCTGTACTGAACCTTGCTGGTATAATTCTTGGCGCTTTCTCTTACCCCTAAAATTACGGTAATTAATTTCGTTGCTATTCGGAATGATTTTGAGGTACGCTCGGCGCATCCGAATTTTCGATGCAGTTAGCAGAAGGCATCCTAAACGTGTGACGCAGAAAGTTTCGCCTGTACTGAACTTTGCAGGGATATTTCTTGGCGCTTTCTCTGATACCTAAAATTACTGTAATTAATTTCTTTGCTTTTCGGAATGCTTCTGAGGTACGCTGCGCGCTTCGGAATTTTCGATGCAGTTAGAAAAAGGCATCTTAACCGTGTGACGCAGAAAGATTCGCCTGTACAGAACCTAGTTAGGAGAATTCTTGGCGCTTTCTCTTACCCCTAAAATTATTCTTATTAATATCGTTGCTTTTTGAATGCTTCTGAGGTACGGTCAGCGCATCCGAATTTTCGATGCAGTTAGCAAAAGGCATCTTAAATGTGTGATGCAGAAAGTTTCGCCTGTACTGAACATTGCTGGGACAATTCATGGCGCTTTCCCTTACACCTCAAATTACTGTAATTAATTCCGTTGCTTTTCAGAATGTTTCTGAGGTACGCTCGGCGCATCCGAATTTTGGATGCAGTTACCAAAAGGTATCTTAACGTTGTGATGCAGATAGTTTCGCCTGTACTGAACCTTGCTGGTATAATTCTTGGCGCTTTCTCTTAACCCTAAAATTACTGTAAATATTTTCGTTGCTTTTCGGAATGCTTTTGAGGTACGCTCGGCACATCCGAATTTGTGATGCAGTTAGCACAAAGCATCTTAACCGTGTGTCGCAGTTAGTTTCACCAGTACTGAAACTTGCTGGGACAATTCTCGGCGTTTTCTCTGACCCCTAAATTACTCCAATTATTTCGTTGCTTTTCGGAATGCTTTTGAGGTATGCTCGGCGCATCCGAATTTTTGATGCAGTTAGCAAAAGGCATCTTAACCGTGTGACGCGGAAAGTTTCGCCTGTACTGAACATTGCTGGGACAATTCATGGCGCTTTCTCTTACACCTCAAATTACTGTAATTAATTCCGTTGCTTTTCAGAATGTTTCTGAGGTACGCTCGGCGCATCCGAATTTTGGATGCAGTTAGCAAAAGGTATCTTAACCGTGTGATGCAGATAGTTTCGCCTGTACTGAGCCTTGCTGGGTTAATTCTCGGCGCTTTCTCTTACCCCTAAAATTACTGTAATTAATTCCGTTGCTTTTCAGAATGTTTCTGAGGTACGCTCGGCGCATCCGAATTTTGGATGCAGTTAGCAAAAGGTATCTTAACCGTGTGATGCAGATAGTTTCGCCTGTACTGAGCCTTGCTGGGATAATTCTCGGCGCTTTCTCTTACCCCTAAAACTACTGTAATTAATTTCGTTACTTTTCATAATGTTTCTGAGGTACGCTCGGCGCATCCGAATTTTGGATGCAGTTAGCAAAAGGTATCTTAACCGTGTGATACAGATAGTTTCGCCTGTACTGAACCTTGCTGGGATAATTGTTGGCGCTTTCTCTTACCCCTAAAACTACTGTAATTAATTTCGTTGCTTTTCCGTGTGCTTCTGAGATATGGTCAGCGCATCCGAATTTTCGATGCAGTTAGCAAAAGGCATCTTAACTGTGTGACGCAGAAAGTTTCACGTGTACTGAACCTTGCTGGGATAATTCTTCGCACTTTCTCTGACCCCTAAAATTACCGTAATTATTTCGTTGCTTTCCGGAATGCTTCTGAGGTACGCTACGCGCAACGGAATTTTTGATGCAGTTAGAAAAAAGGCATCTTAACCGTGTGATGAAGAAAGTTTCTGCTGTACAGAACCTTGCTGGCATAATTCTTGGCGCTTTCTCTTAACCCAAAAATTACTGTAAATATTTTCGTTGCTTTTCGGAATGCTTTTGAGGTACGCTCGGCACATCCGAATTTGTGATGCAGTTAGCACAAAGCATCTTAACCGTGTGTCGCAGTTAGTTTCACCAGTACTGAAACTTGCTGGGACAATTCTCGGCGTTTTCTCTGACCCCTAAATTACTCCAATTATTTCGTTGCTTTTCGGAATGCTTTTGAGGTATGCTCGGCGCACCCGAATTTTTGGCGCAGTTAGCAAAAGGCATCTTAACCGTGTGACGCAGAAAGTTTCGCCTGTACTTAACATTGCTGGGAAAATTCATGGCGCTTTCTCTTACACCTCAAATTACTGTAATTAATTCCGTTGCTTTTCAGAATGTTTCTGAGGTACGCTCGGCGCATCCGAATTTTGGATGCAGTTAGCAAAAGGTATCTTAACCGTGTGATGCAGATAGTTTCGCCTGTACTGAGCCTTGCTGGGATAATTCTCGGCGCTTTCTCTTACCCCTAAAACTACTGTAATTAATTTCGTTGCTTTTCCCAATGCTTCCGAGGTACAGTCAGCGCAACGGAATTTTCGATGCAGTTAGCAAAAGGCATCTTAACCGTGTGGCGCAGAATGTTTCGCTTGTACTGAACCTTGCTGGGACAATTCTCGGCGCTTTCTCTGACCCCTAAAATTACTGTAATGAATTTCGTTGCTTTTCGGAATGTTTTTGAGGTACGCTCGGCGGACCTGAATTTGTGATGCAGTTAGCACAAAGCATCTTAACCGTGTGTCGCACATAGTTTCACCTGTACTGAAACTTGCTGGGACAATTCTCGGCGTTTTCTTTCACCCCTAAAATTAGTGTAATTAATTTCGTTGCTTTTCAGAATGCTTTTGAGGTACGCTCGGCACATCCGAATTTTCGATGCAGTTAGCAAAAGGCCTCTTAATCGTGTGACGCAGAAAGTTTCGCCTGTACTGAACCTTGCTGCGAGAATTCTTGGCGCTTTCCCTGATACCTAAAATTACTGTAATTAATTTCGTTGCTTTCCGGAATGCTTCTCAGGTACGCTACGCGCAACGGAATTTTTGATGAAGTTAGAAAAAGGCATCTTAACCGTGTGACGAAGAAAGTTTCTGCTGTACTGAACCTTGCTGGTATAATTCTTGGTGCTTTCTCTTACCCCTAAAATTACGGTAATTAATTTCGTTGCTATTCGGAATGATTTTGAGGTACGCTCGGCGCATCCGAATTTTCGATGCAGTTAGCAGAAGGCATCCTAAACGTGTGACGCAGAAAGTTTCGCCTGTACTGAACTTTGCTGGGACATTTCTTGGCGCTTTCTCTGATACCTAAAATTACTGTAATTAATTTCTTTGCTTTTCGGAATGCTTCTGAGGTACGCTGCGCGCATCGGAATTTTCGATGCACTTAGAAAAAGGCATCTTAACCGTGTGACGCAAAAAGATTCGCCTGTATAGAACCTAGTTGGGAGAATTCTTGGCGCTTTCTCTTACCCCTAAAATTATTCTAATTAATATCGTTGCTTTTTGGAATGCTTTTGAGGTACGCTCGGCGCATCCGAATTTTCGACGTAGTTAGCAAAAGGCATCTTAACCGTGTGACGCAGAAAGTTTCGCCTGTACTGAACCTTGCTGGGACAATTCTTCGCACTTTCTCTGACCTCTAAAATTACCGTAATTATTTCGTTGCTTTCCGGAATGCTTCTGAGGTACGCTACGCGCAACGGAATTTTTGATGCAGTTAGAAAAAAGGCATCTTAACCGTGTGATGCAGATAGTTTCGCCTGTACTGAGCCTTGCTGGGATAATTCTCGGCGCTTTCTCTTACCCCTAAAACTACTGTAATTAATTTCGTTGCTTTTCCCAATGCTTCCGAGGTACAGTCCGCGCATCCGAATTTTCGATGCAGTTAGCAAAAGGCATCTTAACCGTGTGACGCAGAAAGTTTCGCTTGTACTGAACCTTGCTGGGACAATTCTCGGCGCTTTCTCTGACCCCTAAAATTACTGTAATGAATTCCGTTGCTTTTCGGAATGTTTTTGAGGTACGCTCGGCGGACCTGAATTTGTGATGCAGTTAGCACAAAGCATCTTAACCGTGTGTCGCGCTTAGTTTCACCTGTACTGAAACTTGCTGGGACAATTCTCGGCGTTTTCTTTCACCCCTAAAATTAGTGTAATTAATTTCATTGCTTTTCGGAATGCTTTTGAGGTACGCTCGGCACATCCGAATTTTCGATGCAGTTAGCAAAAGGCCTCTTAATCGTGTGACGCAGAAAGTTTCGCCTGTACTGAACCTTGCTGCGAGAATTCTTGGCGCTTTCCCTAATACTTAAAATTACTCTAATTAATTTCGTTGCTTTCCGGAATGCTTCTGAGGTACGCTACGCGCAACGGAATTTTTGATGAAGTTAGAAAAAGGCATCTTAACCGTGTGACGAAGAAAGTTTCTGCTGTTCTGAACCTTGCTGGTATAATTCTTGGCGCTTTCTCTTACCCCTAAAATTACGGTAATTAATTTCGTTGCTATTCGGAATGATTTTGAGGTACGCTCGGCGCATCCGAATTTTCGATGCAGTTAGCAGAAGGCATCCTAAACGTGTGACGCAGAAAGTTTCGCCTGTACTGAACTTTGCTGGGACATTGATTGGCGCTTTCTCTGATACCTAAAATTAGTGTAATTATTTCGTTGCTTTTCGGAATGCTTCTGAGGTACGCTGCGCGCTTCGGAATTTTCGATGCAGTTAGAAAAAGGCATCTGAACCGTGTGACGCAGAAAGAGTCGCCTGTACAGAACCTAGTTGGGAGAATTCTGGGCGCTTTCTCTTACCCCAAAAATTATTCTAATTATTATCGTTGCTTTTTGGAATGCTTTTGAGGTACGCTCGGCGCATCCGAATTTTCGACGTAGTTAGCAAAAGGCATCTTAACCGTGTGACGCAGAAAGTTTCGCCTGTACTGAACCTTGCTGGGACAATTCTTCGCACTTTCTCTGACCCCTAAAATTAGTGTATTATTTTGGTGTCTTTTCGGAATGCTTCAGAGGTACCCTCGGCGCATACGAATTTTCGATGCAGTTAGCAAAAGGTATCTTAACCGTGTGACGCAGAAAGTTTCGCCTGTACTTAACCTTGCTGGGATAATTCTTGGCGCTTTCTCTTACCCCTAAAACAACTGTAAATAATTTCGTTGTTTTTCCGAATGCTTCTGAGGTACGGTCAGCGCATCCCAATGTTCGATGCCGTTTGCAAAAGGCGTCTTAACTGTGTGACGCAGAAAGTTTCGCCTGTACTGAACCTTGCTGAAACAATTCATGACGCTTTCTCTGACCCCTAAAATTTCTTTAGTTATTTCGTTGCTTTTTGGAGTGCTTTTGAGTTACGCTAGGCGCATGCGAATTTTCGATGCAGTTAGCAAAAGGCATCTTAACCGTGTGACGCAGAAAGTTTCGCCTGTACTGAACCTTGCTGGTACCATTCTCGGCGCTTTCTCTGACCCCAAAAAATTACTGTATGTAATTTCGTTGCTTTTCGGAATGCTTTCGAGGTACGCTCGGCACATCCGAATTTTCGATGCAGTTAGAAAAAGGCACGTTAACCATGTGACGCAGAAAGTTTCGCCTGTATTGAACCTTGCTGGTAGAATTCTTGGCGCATTCTCTTACCCCTAAAATTACTGTAATTTATTTCGTTGCTTTTCGAAATGATTTTGAGGTACGCTCAGCGCATCCGAATATTCGATGCAGTTAGCAAAAGGTATATTAACCGTGTGACGCAGAAAGTTTCGCCTGTACTGAACTTTGCTGGGACAATTCTTGGCGCTTTCTCTGATACCTAAAATTTGTGTAATAATTTCGTTGCTTTTCGGAATGCTTCTGAGGTACGCTCGGCGCATCCGAATTTTCGATGCAGTTAGCAAAAGGCATCTTAACCGTGTGACGCAGAAAGTTTCGCTTGTACTGAACCTTGCTGCGACAATTGTCGGCGCTTCCCTTACCCCTAAAATTACTGAAATAATTTCGTTGTTTTTCGGAATGCTTTTGAGGTACACTCGGCACATCCGAATTTTTGACGCAAATTGCACAAGGCATCTTAACCATGTGACGAAGAAAGTTTCACCTGTACTAAACCTTGGTTGGACAATTCTCGGCGCTTTCTCTGACCCCGAAAATTAGTGTAATTAATTTCGTTGCTTTTCGGAATGCTTTTGAGGTACGCTCGGCACATCCGAATTTTCGATGCAGTTAGGAAAAGGCCTCTTAATCGTGTGACGCAGAAAGTTTCGCCTGTACTGAACCTTGTTGGGAGAATTCTGGGCGCTTTCTCTTACCCCTAAAATTACCCTAATTATTATCGTTGCTTTTTGGAATGCTTTTGAGGTACACTCGGCGCATCCGAATTTTCGATGTAGTTAGCAAAAGCATCTTACCCGTGTGACGCAGAAAGTTCCGCTTGTACTAAACCTTGCTGCGACAATTCTTGACGCTTTCTCTGACGCCTAAAATTAGTGTAATTAATTTCGTTGCTTTTCAGAATGTTTCTGAGTTACGCTCAGTGCATCCAAATTTTCGATGCAGTTAGCAAAAGGTATATTAACCGTGTGACGCAGAAAGTTTCGCCTGTACTGAACCTTCCTGGGATAATACTTGGTGCTTTCTCTTAGCCCTAAAATTACTGTAAATAATTTTGCTGCTTTTCCGAATGCTTCTGAGGTACGCTTAGCGCATCCGAATTTTCGATGCAGATAGCAAAAGGAATCTTAACCGTGTGACGCAGAAATTTTCGCCTGTACTGAACCTTGCTGGTACAATTCTCGGCGCTTTCTCTGACCCCTAAAATTACTGTATATAATTTCGTTGCTTTTCGGAATGCTTTCTCGGTACGCTCGGCACGTCCGAATTTTCGATGCAGTTAGCAAAAGGCATCTTAACCATGTGACGCAGAAAGTTTCACCTGTAGTGAACCTCGCTGATACAATTCTCGGCGCTTTCTCTGACCGCTAAAACTAGTGTAATTAATTTCGTTGCTTTTCGGAATGCTTTTGGGGTACGCTCAGCGCATCCGAATTTTCGATGCAATTAGCAAAAGGCATCTTAACCGTGTTACGCAGAAATTTTCGCCTGTACTGAAACTTGCCTGTGACAATTCTTGGCGCTTTCTCTTACCCCTAAAATTACTGTAAATAATTTCGTTGCTTTTCGGAATGCTTTTGAGGTACGCTCGGCGCATCCGAATTTGTGATGCAGTTAACACAAAGTATCATAACCGTGTGTTGCAGTTAGTTTCATCTGTACTGAAACTTGCTGGGACAATTCTCCGCGTTTTCTCTGACCTCTAAATTACTCTAATTTTGTTGCTTTTCGGAATGCTTTTGAGGTATGCTCGGTGCATCCGAATTTTCGATGCAGTTAGCAAAAGGCATCTTAACCGTGTGACGCAGAAAGTTTCGGGTGTATTGAAAATTGCTGACACAATTCTTGGCGCTTTCTCTTTCCCCTAAAATTACTGTAATTAATTCCGTTACTTTTCATATAGTTTCTAAGGTACGTTCGGCGCATCCGAATTTTGGATGCAGTTAGCAAAAGGTATCTTAACCGTGTGATACAGATAGTTTCGCCTGTACTGAACCTTGCTGGGATAATTGCTGGCGCTTTCTCTTACCCCTAAAACTACTGTAATTATTTCGTTGCTTTTCCGTGTGCTAATGAGATATGGTCAGCGCATCCGAATTTTCGATGCAGTTAGCAAAAGGCATCTTAACTGTGTGACGCAGAAAGTTTCACGTGTACTGAACCTTGCTGGGAAAATTCTCGGCGCTTTCTCTGACCGCTAAAATTACTTTAATGAATTTCGTTGCTTTTCGAAATGCTTTTGAGGTACGCTCGGCGCATCCGAATTTTCGATGTAGTTAGCGAAAGGCATCTTAACCGTGTGACGCAGAAAGTTTCGCTTGTACTAAACCTTGCTGGGACAATTCTCCGCGCTTTCTCTGACCCCTAAAAATACTGTAATGAATTTCGTTTCTTTTCGGAATGCTTTTGAGGTACACTCGGCACATCCGAATTTTTGATGCAGTTAGCAAAAGGCATCTTAACCGTGTGACGCAGAAAATTTCGCGTGCACTGAACCTTGATGGGATAATTCTTAGCGCTTTCTCTTACCCCTAAAACTACTGTAATTTTTTTCGTTGCTTTTCCGAATGCTTCTGAGGTACGGTCAGCGCATCCGAATTTTCTATGCAGTTAGCAAAGGGCATCCTAATTGTTTGACGCAGAAAGTTTCGCCTGTACTGAACCTTGCTGAAACAATTCATGACACCTTCTCTGACCACTAAAATTACTGTAATAATTTCGCTGCTTCTCGGAATGCAGTAGAGGTACGTTCGGCACATCCGAATTTTTGACGCAGATTGCACAAGGCATCTTAACCATGTGACGCAGAAAGTTTCACCTGTACTGAACCTTGGTTGGACAATTCTCGGCGCTTTCTCTGACCCCGAAAATTAGTGTAATTAATTTCGTTGCTTTTCGGAATGCTTTTGAGGTACGCTCGGCACATCCGAATTTTCGATGCAGTTAGGAAAAGGCCTCTTACTCGTGTGACGCAGAAAGTTTCGTCTGTACTGAACCTTGTTCGGAGAATTCTTGGCGCTTTCTCTTACCCCTAAAATTACCCTAATTAATATCGTTGCTTTTTGGAATGCTTTTGAGGTACACTCGGCGCATCCGAATTTTCGATGTAGTTAGCAAAAGCATCTTGCCTGTGTGACGCAGAAAGTTCCGCTTGTTCTAAACCTTGCTGCGACAATTCTTGACGCTTTCTCTGACGCCTAAAATTAGTGTAATTAATTTCGTTGCTTTTCAGAATGTTTCTGAGTTACGCTCAGTGCATCCAAATTTTCGATGCAGTTAGCAAAAGGTATATTAACCGTGTGACGCACAAAGTTTAGCCTGTACTGAACCTTGCTTGGACAATACTTGGTGCTTTCTCTTACCCCTAAAATTACTGTAAATAATTTTGCTGCTTTTCGGAATGCTTCTGAGGTACGCTTAGCGCATCCGAATTTTCGATGCAGTTAGCAAAAGGAATCTTAACCGTGTGACGCAGCAAGTTTCGCCTGTACTGAACCTTGCTGGTATAATTCTTGGCGCTTTCTCTTACCCCTAAAACTACTGTAATTAATTTCGTTGCTTTTCGGAATGCTTTTGAGGTACGCTCGGCACATCAGAATTTTCGATGCAGTTAGAAAAAGGCATCTTAACTGTGTGGCGCAGAAAGTTTCGACTGTACTGATCCTTGCTGGGACAATTCTTGGCACATTCTCTTACCCCTAAAATTACTGTAATTAATTTCGTTGCTTTTCGGAATGATTTTGAGGTACGCTCGGCTCATCCGAATTTTCGATGCAGTTAGCAAAAGGCATCCTAAACGTGTGACGCAGAAAGTTTCGCCTGTACTGAACTTTGCTGGGACAATTCTTGGCGCTTTCTCTGATACCTATAATTAGTGTAATAATTTCGTTGCTTTGCGAAATGCTTCTGAGGTACGCTCGGCGCCTCCGAATTTTTGATGCAGTTAGCAAAAGGCATCTTAACCGTGTGACGCAGAAAGTTTCGCTTGTCTGAACCTTGCTGCGACAATTCTCGGCGCTTTCCCTTACCCCTAAAATTACTGAAATAATTTCGTTGTTTTTCGGAATGCTTTTGAGGTACACTCGGCACATCCGCATTTTCGATGCAGTTAGCAAAAGGCATCTTAACCGTGTGACGCAGAAAGTTTCACGTGTACTGAACCTTGCTGGGACAATTCTCGGTGCTTTCTCTAACCGCTAAAATTACTGTAATGAATTTCGTTGCTTTTCGGAATGCTTTTGAGGTACGCTCGGCGCATCCGAATTTTCGATGTAGTTACGAAAGGCATCTTAACCGTGTGACGCAGAAAGTTTCGCTTGTACTAAACCTTGCTGGGACAATTCTCGGCGCTTTCTCTGACCCCTAAAAATACTGTAATCAATTTCGTTTCTTTTCGGAATGCTTTTGAGGCACACACGGCACATCCGAATTTTTTATGCAGTTAGCAAAAGGCATCTTAACCGTGTGACGCAGAAATTTTCACCTGTACTGAACCTCGCTTGGACCATTCTCGGCGCTTTCTCTGACCCCTAAAATTAGTGTAATTATTTTGGTTCCTTTCCGGAATGCTTTTGAGGTACGCTCGGTGCATCCAAATTTTCGATGCAGTTAGCAAAATGCATCTTAACTGTGTGACGCAGAAAGTTTCGCCTGTACTGAGCCTTGCTGAAACAATTCATGACGCCTTCTCTGACCACTAAAATTACTGTAATTATTTCGTTGCTTTTTGGAGTGCTTTTGAGGTACGCTAGGCGCATCCGAATTTTCGATGCAGTAGCAAAAGGCGCCTTAACCGTGTGACGCAGAAAGTTTCGCCTGTACTGAATATTGCTGGGACAATTCTTGGCGCTTTCTCTTACCCCTAAAATTACTGTAATTAATTCCGTTGCTTTTCAGAATGTTTCTGAGGTACGCTCGGCGCATCCGAATTTTCGATGCAGTTAGCAAAAGGTATCCTAACCGTATGACGCAGAAAGTTTCGCCTGTACAGAACCTTGCTGGGTCAATTCTTGGCGCTTTCTCTTACCCCTAAAACTACTGTAAATAATTTTGCTGCTTTTCCGAATGCTTCTGAGGTACGGTCAGCGCATCCAAATTTTCTATGCAGTTAGCAAAAGGCATCTTAACCGTGTGACGCAGAATGTTTCGCTTGTACTTAACCTTGGTGGGACACTTCTCGGCGCTTTCTCTGACCTCTAAAATTACTATAATGAATTTCGTTGCTTTTCTGAATGCTTTTGAGGTACACTCGGCACATCCGAATTTTTGATGCAGTTAGCAAAAGGCATGTTAACCGTGTGACGCAGAAAGTTTCACCTGTACTGAACCTCGCTTGGACAATTCTCGGCGCTTTCTCTGACCCCTAAAAAACTGTAATTAATTTCGTTGCTTTTCGGAATTCTTTTGCGGTACACTCGGCACTTCCGAATTTTCGATGCAGTCAGCAAAAGGCATCTTAACCGTGCCACGCAGAAAATTTCACCTGTACTGATCCTCGCTGGGACAATTCTCGGCGCTTTCTCTGACCCCTAAAATTACTGTAATTAATTTCGTTGCTTTTCAGAATGTTTCTGAGGTACGCTCGGCGCATCCGAATTTTCGATGCAGTTAGCAAAAGGCATCTTAACCGTGTGACGCAGAAAGTTTTGCGTGTAGTGAACATTGCTGGGACAATTCTTGGCGCTTTCTCCTACCTCCTAAAATTACTGTATATAATTTCGTTGCTTTTTCAGAATGCTTCTGAGGTGCCCTCAGCGCATACGAATTTTCGATGCAATAAGCAAAAGGCCTCTTATCCGTGTGACGCAGAAAGTTTCGCCTGTACTGAACCTTGCTGGGACAATTCTTGGCGCTTTCTCTTACGCCTAAAATTACTGTAATTAATTTCGTTGCTTTTCGAAATGTTTTTGAGGTACGCTCCGCGCATCCGAATTTTCGATGCAGTTAGCAAAAGGTATCTTAACCGTGTGACGCAGAAAGTTTCGCCTGTATTTAACCTTGCTGGGACAATTCTTGGCACTTTCTCTTACCCCTAAAATTACTGTAATTATTTTCGTTGCTTTTCGGAATGCTTTTCAGGTACGCTTGGAGCATCCGTATTTGTGATGCAGTTAGCACAAAGCATCTTAACCGTGTGACGCAGTTAGTTTCACCTGTACTGAACCTTGCTGGGACAATTCTCGGCGCTTTCTCTGACCCCTAAAAAACTGTAAATAATTTTGTTGCTTTTCGGAATGCTTTTGAGGTACGCTCGGCGCATCCGAATTTTGGATGCAGTTAGCAAAAGGTATCTTAACCGTGTGATACAGATAGTTTCGCCTGTACTGAACCTTGCTGGGATAATTGTTGGCGCTTTCTCTTACCCCTAAAAGTACTGTAATTATTTCGTTGCTTTTCCGTGTGCTTCTGAGATATGGTCAGCGCATCCGAATTTTTGATGCAGTTAGCAAAAGGCATCTTAACCGTGTGACGCAGAAAATTTCGCGTGCACTGAACTTTGATGGGATAATTCTTAGCGCTTTCTCTTACCCCTAAAACTACTGTAATTTTTTTCGTTGCTTTTCCGAATGCTTCTGAGGTACGGTCAGCGCATCCGAATTTTCTATGCAGTTAGCAAAAGGCATCCTAATTGTTTGACGCAGAAAGTTTCGCCTGTACTGAACCTTGCTGAAACAATTCATGACACCTTCTCTGACCACTAAAATTACTGTAATAATTTCGCTGCTTCTCGGAATGCATTAGAGGTACGTTTGGCACATCCGAATTTTCGATGCAGTTAGCAAAAGGCCTCTTAATCGTATGACGCAGAAAGTTTCGCCTGTACTGAACCTTGCTGCGAGAATTCTTGGCGCTTTCTCTGATACCTAAAATTACTCTAATTATTATCGTTGCTTTTTGGAATGCTTTTGAGGTACACTCGGCGCATCCGAATTTTTGATGTAGTTAGCAAAAGGAATTTTAACCGTGTGACGCAGAAAGTTCCGCTTCTACTAAACCTTGCTGGGACAATACTTGGTGCTTTCTCTTACCCCTAAAATTACTGTAAATAATTTTGCTGCTTTTCGGAATGCTTCTGAGGTACGCTTAGCGCATCCGAATTTTCGATGCAGTTAGCAAAAGGAATCTTAACCGTGTGACGCAGCAAGTTTCGCCTGTACTGAACCTTGCTGGTATAATTCTTGGCGCTTTCTCTTACCCCTAAAACTACTGTAATTAATTTCGTTGCTTTTCGGAATGCTTTTGAGGTACGCTCGGCACATCCGAATTTTCGATGCAGTTAGCAAAAGGAATCTTAACCGTGTGACGCAGCAAGTTTCGCCTGTACTGAACCTTGCTGGTATAATTCTTGGCGCTTTCTCTTACCCCTAAAATTACCCTAATTAATATCGTTGCTTTTTGGAATGCTTTTGAGGTACACTCGGCGCATCCGAATTTTCGATGTAGTTAGCAAAAGCATCTTGCCTGTGTGACGCAGAAAGTTCCGCTTGTACTAAACCTTGCTGCGACAATTCTTGACGCTTTCTCTGACGCCTAAAATTAGTGTAATTAATTTCGTTGCTTTTCAGAATGTTTCTGAGTTACGCTCAGTGCATCCAAATTTTCGATGCAGTTAGCAAAAGGTATATTAACCGTGTGACGCACAAAGTTTCGCCTGTACTGAACCTTGCTGGGACAATACTTGGTGCTTTCTCTTACCCCTAAAATTACTGTAAATAATTTTCCTGCTTTTCGGAATGCTTCTGAGGTACGCTTAGCGCATCCGAATTTTCGATGCAGTTAGCAAAAGGAATCTTAACCGTGTGACGCAGCAAGTTTCGCCTGTACTGAACCTTGCTGGTATAATTCTTGGCGCTTTCTCTTACCCCTAAAACTACTGTAATTAATTTCGTTGCTTTTCGGAATGCTTTTGAGGTACGCTCGGCACATCAGAATTTTCGATGCAGTTAGAAAAAGGCATCTTAACTGTGTGGCGCAGAAAGTTTCGACTGTACTGAACCTTGCTGGGACAATTCTTGGCACATTCTCTTACCCCTAAAATTACTGTAATTAATTTCGTTGCTTTTCGGAATGATTTTGAGGTACGCTCGGCTCATCCGAATTTTCGATGCAGTTAGCAAAAGGCATCCTAAACGTGTGACGCAGAAAGTTTCGCCTGTACCGAACTTTGCTGGGACAATTCTTGGCGCTTTCTCTGATACCTATAATTAGTGTAATAATTTCGTTGCTTTGCGAAATGCTCGGCGCCTCCGAATTTTCGATGCAGTTAGCAAAAGGCATCTTAACCGTGTGACGCAGAAAGTTTCGCTTGTCTGAACCTTGCTGCGACAATTCTCGGCGCTTTCTCTGACCGCTAAAATTACTGTAATTAATTTCGTTGCTTTTCGGAATGCTTTTGAGGTACGCTCGGCGCATCCGAATTTTCGATGCAGTTAGCAAAAGGCATCTTAACCGTGTGAGGCAGAAATTTTCACCTGTACTGAACCTCGCTTGGACAATTCTCGGCGCTTTCTCTGACCCCTAAAATTAGTGTAACTATTTTGGTTCCTTTCCGGAATGCTTTTGAGGTACGCTCGGTGCATCCAAATTTTCGATGCAGTTAGCAAAATGCATCTTAACTGTGTGACGCAGAAAGTTTCGCCTGTACTGAACCTTGCTGAAACAATTCATGACGCCTTCTCTGACCACAAAAATTACTGTAATTATTTCGTTGCTTTTTGGAGTGCTTTTGAGGTACGCCATGCGCATCCGAATTTTCGATGCAGTAGCAAAAGGCGCCTTAACCGTGTGACGCAGAAAGTTTCGCCTGTACTGAACATTGCTGGGACAATTCTTGGCGCTTTCTCTTACCCCTAAAATTACTGTAATTAATTCCGTTGCTTTTCAGAATGTTTCTGAGGTACGCTCGGCGCATCTGAATTTTCGATGCAGTTAGCAAAAGGTATCCTAACCGTATGACGCAGAAAGTTTCGCCTGTACAGAACCTTGCTGGGTGAATTCTTGGCGCTTTCTCTTACCCCTAAAACTACTGTAAATAATTATGCTGCTTTTCCGAATGCTTCTGAGGTACGGTCAGCGCATCCAAATTTTCTATGCAGTTGGCAAAAGGCATCTTAACCGTGTGACGCAGAATGTTTCGCTTGTACTGAACCTTGCTGGGACAATTCTCGGCGCTTTCTCTGACCTCTAAAATTACTATAATGAATTTCGTTGCTTTTCTGAATGCTTTTGAGGTACACTCGGCACATCCGAATTTTTGATGCAGTTTGCAAAAGGCATGTTAACCGTGTGACGCAAAAAGTTTCACCTATACTGAACCTCGCTTGGACAATTCTCGGCGCTTTCTCTGACCCCTAAGAAACTGTAATTAATTTCGTTGCTTTTCGGAATTCTTTTGCGGTACACTCGGCACTTCCGAATTTTCGATGCAGTTAGCAAAAGGCATCTTAACCGTGCCACGCAGAAAATTTCACCTGTACTGATCCTCGCTGGGACAATTCTCGGCGCTTTCTCTGACCCCTAAAATTACTGTAATTAATTTCGTTGCTTTTCAGAATGTTTCTGAGGTACGCTCGGCGCATCCGAATTTTCGATGCAGTTAGCAAAAGGCATCTTAACCGTGTGACGCAGAAAGTTTTGCGTGTAGTGAACATTGCTGGGACAATTCTTGGCGCTTTCTCCTACCTCCTAAAATTACTGTATATAATTTCGTTGCTTTTTCAGAATGCTTCTGAGGTGCCCTCAGCGCATACGAATTTTCGATGCAATAAGCAAAAGGCCTCTTATCCGTGTGACGCAGAAAGTTTCGCCTGTACTGAACCTTGCTGGGACAATTCTTGGCGCTTTCTCTTACGCCTAAAATTACTGTAATTAATTTCGTTGCTTTTCGAAATGTTTTTGAGGTACGCTCCGCGCATCCGAATTTTCGATGCAGTTAGCAAAAGGTATCTTAACCGTGTGACGCAGAAAGTTTCGCCTGTACTTAACCTTGCTGGGACAATTCTTGGCACTTTCTCTTACCCCTAAAATTACTGTAATTAATTTCGTTGCTTTTCGGAATGCTTTAGAGGTACGCTTGGAGCATCCGTATTTGTGATGCAGTTAGCACAAAGCATCTTAACCGTGTGACGCAGTTAGTTTCACCTGTACTGAACCTTGCTGGGACAATTCTCGGCGCTTTCTCTGACCCCTAAAAAACTCTAAATAATTTTGTTGCTTTTCGGAATGCTTTTGAGGTACGCTCGGCGCATCCGAATTTTGGATGCAGTTAGCAAAAGGTATCTTAACCGTGTGATACAGATAGTTTCGCCTGTACTGAACCTTGCTGGGATAATTGTTGGCGCTTTCTCTTACCCCTAAAACTACTGTAATTATTTCGTTGCTTTTCCGTGTGCTTCTGAGATATGGTCAGCGCATCCGAATTTTCGATGCAGTTAGCAAAAGGCATCTTAACTGTGTGACGCAGAAAGTTTCACGTGTACTGAACCTTGCTGGGAAAATTCTCGGCGCTTTCTCTGACCGCTAAAATTACTTTAATGAATTTTGTTGCTTTTCGGAATGCTTTTGAGGTACGCTCGGCGCATCCGAATTTTCGATGTAGTTAGCGAAAGGCATATTAACCGTGTGACGCAGAAAGTTTCGCTTGTACTAAACCTTGCTGGGACAATTCTCGGCGCTTTTTCTGACCCCTAAAAATACTCTAATGAATTTCGTTGCTTTTCCGAATGCTTCTGAGGTACGGTCAGCGCATCCGAATTTTCTATGCAGTTAGCAAAAGGCATCCTAATTGTTTGACGCAGAAAGTTTCACCTGTACTGAACCTTGCTGAAACAATTCATGACACCTTCTCTGACCACTAAAATTACTGTAATAATTTCGCTGCTTCTCGGAATGCATTAGAGGTACGTTCGGCACATCCGAATTTTCGATGCAGTTAGCAAAAGGCCTCTTAATCGTATGACGCAGAAAGTTTCGCCTGTACTGAACCTTGCTGCGAGAATTCTTGGCGCTTTCTGTGATACCTAAAATTACTCTAATTATTATCGTTGCTTTTTGGAATGCTTTTGAGGTACACTCGGCGCATCCGAATTTTTGATGTAGTTAGCAAAAGGCATCTTAACCGTGTGACGCAGAAAGTTCCGCTTCTACTAAACCTTGCTGGGACAATTCTCGGCGCTTTCTCTGACGCCTAAAATTACTGTAATGAATTTCGTTTCTTTTCGGAATGCTTTTGAGGTACACTCGGCACATCCGAATTTTTGATGCAGATAGCACAAGGCATCTTAACCATGTGACGCAGAAAGTTTCACCTGTACTGAACCTTGGTTGGACAATTCTCGGCGCTTTCTCTGACCCCGAAAATTAGTGTAATTAATTTCGTTGCTTTTCGGAATGCTTTTGAGGTACGCTCGGCACATCCGAATTTTCGATGCAGTTAGGAAAAGGCCTCTTACTCGTGTGACGCAGAAAGTTTCGTCTGTACTGAACCTTGTTCGGAGAATTCTTGGCGCTTTCTCTTACCCCTAAAATTACCCTAATTAATATCGTTGCTTTTTGGAATGCTTTTGAGGTACACTCGGCGCATCCGAATTTTCGATGTAGTTAGCAAAAGCATCTTGCCTGTGTGACGCAGAAAGTTCCGCTTGTACTAAACCTTGCTGCGACAATTCTTGACGCTTTCTCTGACGCCTAAAATTAGTGTAATTAATTTCGTTGCTTTTCAGAATGTTTCTGAGTTACGCTCAGTGCATCCAAATTTTCGATGCAGTTAGCAAAAGGTATATTAACCGTGTGACGCACAAAGTTTCGCCTGTACTAAACCTTGCTGGGACAATACTTGGTGCTTTCTCTTACCCCTAAAATTACTGTAAATAATTTTGCTGCTTTTCGGAATGCTTCTGAGGTACGCTTAGCGCATCCGAATTTTCGATGCAGTTAGCAAAAGGAATCTTAACCGTGTGACGCAGCAAGTTTCGCCTGTACTGAACCTTGCTGGTATAATTCTTGGCGCTTTCTCTTACCCCTAAAACTACTGTAATTAATTTCGTTGCTTTTCGGAATGCTTTTGAGGTACGCTCGGCACATCAGAATTTTCGATGCAGTTAGAAAAAGGCATCTTAACTGTGTGGCGCAGAAAGTTTCGACTGTACTGATCCTTGCTGGGACAATTCTTGGCACATTCTCTTACCCCTAAAATTACTGTAATTAATTTCGTTGCTTTTCGGAATGATTTTGAGGTACGCTCGGCTCATCCGAATTTTCGATGCAGTTAGCAAAAGGCATCCTAAACGTGTGACGCAGAAAGTTTCGCCTGTACTGAACTTTGCTGGGACAATTCTTGGCGCTTTCTCTGATACCTATAATTAGTGTAATAATTTCGTTGCTTTGCGAAATGCTTCTGAGGTACGCTCGGCGCCTCCGAATTTTTGATGCAGTTAGCAAAAGGCATCTTAACCGTGTGACGCAGAAAGTTTCGCTTGTCTGAACCTTGCTGCGACAATTCTCGGCGCTTTCCCTTACCCCTAAAATTACTGAAATAATTTCGTTGTTTTTCGGAATGCTTTTGAGGTACACTCGGCACATCCGCATTTTCGATGCAGTTAGCAAAAGCCATCTTAACCGTGTGACGCAGAAAGTTTCACGTGTACTGAACCTTGCTGGGACAATTCTCGGTGCTTTCTCTAACCGCTAAAATTACTGTAATGAATTTCGTTGCTTTTCGGAATGCTTTTGAGGTACGCTCGGCGCATCCGAATTTTCGATGTAGTTACGAAAGGCATCTTAACCGTGTGACGCAGAAAGTTTCGCTTGTACTAAACCTTGCTGGGACAATTCTCGGCGCTTTCTCTGACCCCTAAAAATACTGTAATGAATTTCGTTTCTTTTCGGAATGCTTTTGAGGCACACACGGCACATCCGAATTTTTTATGCAGTTAGCAAAAGGCATCTTAACCGTGTGACGCAGAAATTTTCACCTGTACTGAACCTCGCTTGGACCATTCTCGGCGCTTTCTCTGACCCCTAAAATTAGTGTAATTATTTTGGTTCCTTTCCGGAATGCTTTTGAGGTACGCTCGGTGCATCCAAATTTTCGATGCAGTTAGCAAAATGCATCTTAACTGTGTGACGCAGAAAGTTTCGCCTGTACTGAGCCTTGCTGAAACAATTCATGACGCCTTCTCTGACCACTAAAATTACTGTAATTATTTCGTTGCTTTTTGGAGTGCTTTTGAGGTACGCTAGGCGCATCCGAATTTTCGATGCAGTAGCAAAAGGCGCCTTAACCGTGTGACGCAGAAAGTTTCGCCTGTACTGAATATTGCTGGGACAATTCTTGGCGCTTTCTCTTACCCCTAAAATTACTGTAATTAATTCCGTTGCTTTTCAGAATGTTTCTGAGGTACGCTCGGCGCATCCGAATTTTCGATGCAGTTAGCAAAAGGTATCCTAACCGTATGACGCAGAAAGTTTCGCCTGTACAGAACCTTGCTGGGTCAATTCTTGGCGCTTTCTCTTACCCCTAAAACTACTGTAAATAATTTTGCTGCTTTTCCGAATGCTTCTGAGGTACGGTCAGCGCATCCAAATTTTCTATGCAGTTAGCAAAAGGCATCTTAACCGTGTGACGCAGAATGTTTCGCTTGTACTTAACCTTGGTGGGACACTTCTCGGCGCTTTCTCTGACCTCTAAAATTACTATAATGAATTTCGTTGCTTTTCTGAATGCTTTTGAGGTACACTCGGCACATCCGAATTTTTGATGCAGTTAGCAAAAGGCATGTTAACCGTGTGACGCAGAAAGTTTCACCTGTACTGAACCTCGCTTGGACAATTCTCGGCGCTTTCTCTGACCCCTAAAAAACTGTAATTAATTTCGTTGCTTTTCGGAATTCTTTTGCGGTACACTCGGCACTTCCGAATTTTCGATGCAGTCAGCAAAAGGCATCTTAACCGTGCCACGCAGAAAATTTCACCTGTACTGATCCTCGCTGGGACAATTCTCGGCGCTTTCTCTGACCCCTAAAATTACTGTAATTAATTTCGTTGCTTTTCAGAATGTTTCTGAGGTACGCTCGGCGCATCCGAATTTTCGATGCAGTTAGCAAAAGGCATCTTAACCGTGTGACGCAGAAAGTTTTGCGTGTAGTGAACATTGCTGGGACAATTCTTGGCGCTTTCTCCTACCTCCTAAAATTACTGTATATAATTTCGTTGCTTTTTCAGAATGCTTCTGAGGTGCCCTCAGCGCATACGAATTTTCGATGCAATAAGCAAAAGGCCTCTTATCCGTGTGACGCAGAAAGTTTCGCCTGTACTGAACCTTGCTGGGACAATTCTTGGCGCTTTCTCTTACGCCTAAAATTACT